>NW_025421292.1:0-2462250 GCF_011764305.1 Mustela putorius furo
CAAACCCTCAGTTTGTTTTGTGAGATTAAGAGTCACTTATGGTTTGTCTCCCTCCCAATCCCATCTTGTTTCATTTATTCTTCTTCTACCCACTTAAAGCCTCCATGTTGCATCACCACTTCCTCATATCAGGGGAGATCATATGATAGTTGTCTTTCTCTGCTTGACTTATTTCGCTAAGCATGATACGCTCTTTCCATCCATGTGTTGTTGCAAATGGCAAGATTTCATTTCTTTTGATGGCTGCATAGTATTCCATTGTGTATATATATACCACATCTTCTTGATCCATTCATCTGTTGATGGACATCTAGGTTCTTTCCATAGTTTTGGCTATTGTGGACATTGCTGCTATAAACATTCGGGTGCATGTGTCCCTTTGGATCACTACATTTGTATCTTTAGGGTAAATACCCAATAGTGCAATTGCTGGGTCATAGGGCAGTTTCTATTTTTCAACATTTTGAGGAACCTCCATGCTGTTTTTCCAGAGTGGCTGCACCAGCTTGCATTCCCACCAACAGTGTAGGAGGGTTCCCCTTTCTCCGCTCCTCCGCATCCTCGCCAGCATCTGTCATTTCCTGACTTGTTGATTTTAAGCCATTCTGACTGGTGTGAGGTGATATCTCATTGTGGTTTTTGATTTGTATTTCCCTGATGCCGAGTGATATATGGAGCACTTTTTCATGTGTCTGTTCGCCATCTGGATGTCTTGTCTTTTCTTTGCAGAAATGTCTGTTCATGTCTTCTGCCCATTTCTTGATTGGATTATTTGTTCTTTGGGTGTTGAGTTTGCTAAGTTCTTTATATAGATTCTGGACACTAGTCCTTTATCTGATATGTCGTTTGCAAATATCTCTTCTCCCATTCTGTCAGTTGTCTTTTTGATTTTGTTAACTGTTTCCTTTGCTGTGTGCAAAAGCTTTTGATCTTGATGAAATCCCAGTAGTTCATTTTTTTTCCCCTTGCTTCCCTTGCCCTTTTGCGTTGTTCCTAGGAAGATGTTGCTGCGGCAGAGGTCGAAGAGGTTGCTGCCCGTGTTCTCCTCAAGGATTTTGATGGATTCCTTTCGTACATTGAGGTCCTTCATCCATTTTGAGTCTATTTTTTGTGTGTGGTGTAAGGAAATGGTCCAATTTCATTTTTCTGCATGTGGCTGTCCAATTTTCCCCAGCACCATTTATTGAAAAGGCTGTCTTTTTTTCCATTGGACATTCTTTCCTGCTTTGTCGAAGATTAGTTGACCATAGATTTGAGGGTCTATTTCTGGGCTCTCTATTCTGTTCCATTGATCTATGTGTCTGTTTTTTGTGCCAGTACCATGCTGTCTTGATGATGACAGCTTTGTAATAGAGCTTGAAGTCCGGAATTGTGATGCCACCAACGTTGGCTTTCTTTTTCAATATCCCTTTGGCTATTCGAGGTCTTTTCTGGTTCCATATAAATTTTAGAATTATTTGTTCCATTTCTTTGAAAAAGATGGATGGTACTTTGATAGGAATTGCATTAAATGTGTAGATTGCTTTAGGTAGCAGCATAGACATTTTCACAATATTTTATTCTTCCAATCCAGGAGCATGGAACATTTTTTTCCATTTCTTTGTGTCTTCCTCAATTTCTTTCATGAGTACTTTATAGTTTTCTCTGAGTATAGATTCTGTGTCTCTTTGGTTAGGTTTTTTATTCCTAGGTATCTTATGGGTTTTGGATGCAATTGTAAATGGGATTGACTCCTTAATATCTCTTTCTTCTGTCTTGCTGTTGGTGTAGAGAAATGCAACTGATTTCTGTGCATTGATTTTATATCCTGACACTTTACTGAATTCCTGTATAAGTTCTAGCAGTTTTGGAGTGGAGTCTTTTGGGTTTTCCACATATAGTATCATATCATCTGCGAAGAGTGATAATTTGACTTCTTCTTTGCCGATTTGGATGCCTTTAATTTCCTTTTTGTTGTCTGATTGCTGAGGCTAGGACCTCTAGTACGATGTTGAATAGCAGTGGTGATAATGGACATCCCTGCCGTGTGTTCCTGACCTTAGCGGAAAAGCTTTCAGTTTTTTCTCCATTGAGAATGATATTTGCGGTGGGTTTTTCATAGATGGCTTTGATGATATTGAGGTATGTGCCCTCTATCCCTACACTTTGAAGAGTTTTGATCAGGAAGGGATGTTGTACTTTGTCAAATGCTTTTTTCAGCATCTATTGAGAGTATCATATGGTTCTTGTTCTTTTCTTTTATATTGATGTGTTTGTATCACATTGACTGATTTGCGGATGTTGAACCAACCTTGCAGCCCTGGAATAAATCCCACTTGGTCGTGGTGAATAATCTTTTTAATGTACTGTTTGAATCCTATTGGCTAGTATTTTGTTGAGTATTTTCGCATCTGTGTTCATCAAGGATATCGGTCTATAGCTCTCTTTTTTGGTGGGATCCTTGTCTGGTTTTTGGGATCAAGGTGATGCTGGCCTCATAAAATGAGTTTGGAAGTTTTTCCTTCCATTTCTATTTTTTGGAACAGTTTTCAGGAGAATAGGAATTAGTTCTTCTTTAAAATGTTTGGTAGAATTCCCCCGGGAAGCCGTCTGGCCCTGGGCTTTTGTTTGTTTGGAGATTTTTTAATGACTGTTTCAATCTCCTTACTGGTTATGGGTCTGTTCAGGCTTTCTATTTCTTCCTGGTTCAGTTGTGGTAGTTTATATGTTTCTAGGAATGCATCCATTTCTTCCAGATTGTCAAATTTATTGCCGTAGAGTTGCTCATAGTATGTTCTTATAATAGTTTGTATTTCTTTGGTGTTAGTTGTGATCTCTCCTCTTTCATTCATGATTTTTATTTATTTGGGTCCTTTTCTCTTTCTTTTTGATAAGTCGGGCCAGGGGTTTATCAATTTTATTAATTCTTTCAAAGAACCAGCTCCTAGTTTCGTTGATTTGTTCTATTGTTTTTTTTGGTTTCTATTTCATTGATTTCTGCTCTGATCTTTATGATTTCTCTTCTCCTGCTGGGGCTTAGGGTTTCTTTCTTGTTCTTTCTCCAGCTCCTTTAGGTGTAGGGTTAGGTTGTGTACCTGAGACCTTTCTTGTTTCTTGAGAAAGGCTTGTACCGCTATATATTTTCCTCTCAGGACTGCCTTTGTTGTGTCCCACAGATTTTGAACCGTTGTATTTTCATTATCATTTGTTTCCATGATTTTTTTTCAATTCTTCTTTAATTTTTCCCGGTTGACCCATTCATTCTTTAGAAGGATACTGTTTAGTCTCCATGTATTTGGGTTCTTTCCAAACTTCCTTTTGTGGTTGAGTTCTAGCTTTAGAGCATTGTGGTCTGAAAATATGCAGGGAATGATCCCAATCTTTTGATATACGGTTGAGTCCTGATTTAGGACCGAGGATGTGATCTATTCTGGAGAATGTTCCATGTGCACTAGAGAAGAATGTGTATTCTGTTGCTTTGGGATGAAATATTCTGAATATATCTGTGATGTCCATCTGGTCCAGTGTGTCATTTAAGGCCTTTTATTTCCTTGCTGATCTTTTGCTTGGATGACCTGTCCATTTCAGTGAGGGGAGTGTTAAAGTCCCCTACTATTATTGTATTATTGTTGATGTGTTTCTTTGATTTTGTTATTAATTGGTTTATATAGTTGGCTGCTCCCACATTGGGGGCATAGATATTTAAAATTGTTAAATCTTCTTGTTGGACAGACCCTTTGAGTATGTATGATATAGTGTCCTTCCTCATCTCTTATTATAGTCTTTGGCTTAAAATCTAATTGATCTGATATAAGGATTGCCACTCCTGCTTTCTTCTTCTGATGTCCATTAGCATGGTAAATTCTTTTCCACCCCTCACTTTAAATCTGGAGGTGTCTTCGGGCTTAAAATGTGTTTCTTGGAGGCAACATATAGATGGGTTTTTTTTTTTATCCATTCTGATACCCTGTGTCTTTTGACAGGGGCATTTAGCCCATTCACATTCAGGGTAACTATTGAGAGATATGAATTTAGTGCCATTGTATTGCCTGTAAGGTGACTGTTACTGTATATGGTCTCTGTTCCTTTCTGATCTACCACTTGTAGGCTCTCTCTTTGCTTAGAGGACCCCTTTCAATATTTCCTGTAGAGCTGGTTTGGTATTTGCAAATTCTTTCAGTTGTGTTGTTTGTCCTGGAAGCTTTTTAATCTCTCCTTCTATTTTCAATGATAGCCTAGCTGGATATAGTATTCTTGGCTGCATGTTTTTTCTCGTTTAGTGCTCTGAAAATATCATGCCAGCTCTTTCTGGCCTGCCAGGTCTCTGTGGATAAGTCAGCTGCCAATCTAATATTTTTACCATTGTATGTTACAGACTTCTTTTCCCGGGCTGCTTTCAGGATTTTCTCTTTGTCATTGAGACTTGTAAATTTTACTATTAGGTGACGGGGTGTGGGCCTATTCTTATTGATTTTGAGGGGCATTCTCTGAACTCCTGAATTTTGATGCTCGTTCCCTTTGCCATATTGGGGAAATTCTCCCCAATAATTCTCTCCAGTATACCTTCTGCTCCCCTCTCACTTTCTTCTTCTTCTGGAATCCCAATTATTCTAATGTTGTTTCGTCTTATGGTGTCACTCACTTATCTCTCGAATTCTCCCCTCGTGGTCCAGTAGCTGTTTTGTCCCTCTTTTGCTCAGCTTCTTTATTCTCTGTCATTTGGTCTTCTATATCACTAATTCTTTCTTCTGCCCTCATTTATCCTAGCAGTTAGAGCCTCCATTTTTGATTTGCACCTCATTAATAGCTTTTTTTGATTTCACCTTGGTTAGATTTTAGTTCTTTTATTTCTCCAGAAAGGGCTTTTATATCTCTCGAGAGGGTTTCTCTAATATCTTCCATGCCTTTTTCGAGCCCGGCTAGAACCTTGAGAATTGTCATTCTGAACTCTAGATCTGACATATTACCGATGTCTGTATTGATTAGGTCCCTAGCCTTCGGTACTGCCCTCTTGTTTTTCTTTTTTTTTGTGTTGAATTTTTACGTCTTGTCATTTTGTCCAGATAAGAGTAAATGAAGGGGCAAGTAAAATACTAAAAGGGTGGCAACAACCCCAGGAAAATATGCTTTTAACCAAATTAGAAGAGATCCAAAATCGTGAGTGGGGAGAAAGGGGATAAAAAGAGGTTCAAAAAGGGAAGAAAAAAAAAAAAAAAAAAAAAAAAAAAGAAAAAAAAAAAAAAAAAAAAAGAAAAGAAAAGAATTTTTTAAAAAAAGAAAACACCTAAGAAAAATGTAAAAAAATATATATATATATATATTAATAAACTAGTAAAAAATCGTTAAAAAAGAAAAAGGTAACAGTTAAAAAAAAATTTTACCCGAAGGCGAGAAACGAAAAAAAAAAAAAATGAAAAGAAAAAAATTAAATTAACTGCAAGACTAAAAAAAATCAACAGGAAAAAAGCCATGAGTTCCGTGCTTGGGCTTTCTCCTCCTCTGGAATTCTGCTGCTCTCCTTGGTATTGAAACCGCACTCCTTGGTAGGTGAACTTGGTCTCGGCTGGATTTCTTGTTGATCTTCTGGGGGAGGGGCCTGTTGTAGTGATTCTCAAGTGTCTTTGCCCCAGGCGGAATTACACCGCCCTTACCCGGGGCCGGGGTGAGTAATCCGCTCGGGTTTGCTTTCAGGAGCTTTTTTGTTCCCTGAGCGCTTTCCGTAGAGTTCCAGAGGACGGGAATACAAATGGCGGCCTCCTGGTCTCCGGCCCGAGGAGCCGAGAGCCCAGGGCCCCACTCCTCAGTGCGCCCTCAGAGAACAGCGCCCAGTTACTACTCCCGTCTGCCTGACCTCCGGCCGCGCTCCGAGCTCACCGAGCCTGCGACCGGTTTCAAGGTACACACGGAGCTGCGAGCTTACTGTCGGCTCTGTCTCTGTAGCCGGCTTTTTCCCGTTTCCAATACCCGCAAGCTCTGCGACACTCAGACACCCCCCGATCCTTCTGTGACCCTGCGGGACCTGAGGCCACGCTGACCCCGCGTGGGCTTCGTCGCCCCGGTTTTAGCCTCTGGAGCGATGTCCCTCAGCGGAACAGACTTTTAAAAGTCCTGATTTTGTGCGCGGTTGCTCCGCCGCTTGCCGGGAGCCGGCCCCCTCCCCCCAGGGTCTATCTTCCCGTCGCTTTGGATTTCACTTTCGGTTCTACTTCTTCATAAAGTGGGTTGTTTTTTTTTTCTGCCGCTGTTCCTACCTTTCATCTGCTGCCGATGGAAAGTGGTTGCAATCTTTTTTTCTGTTTCCAGAGCAGTGCTGTTACTTCCTACTTCTCCGCCATCTCTTCGAATCAATCCAGATGCCGATGGATTTTCACTCGGGCCATCAGTGTTTTGCAATCTTTAAAGCAGAGAAAGGCAACTATCATATTATCTCCCTGATATGAGGAAGTGGTGATGCAACATGGAGGCTTAAGTGGGTATGAGAAGAATAAATGAAACAAGATGGGATTGGGAGGGAGACAAACCATAAGTGACTCTTAATCTCACAAAACAAACTGAGGGTTGCCGGGGGGAGGGGGTTTGGGAGAAGGGGGTGGATTATGGACATTGGGGAGGGTATGTGATTTGGTGAGTGCAGTGAAGTGTGTAAACCTGGTGATTCACAGACCTGTACCCCTGGGGATAAAAATATATGTTTATAAAAAATAAAAAATTAAAAAAAAAAAAAGATAAGTAGGTCTCATCCATCCCAGAATAGGAAAGAGATACAATAAAACATTATGCTCCACTCCTCTTAAATTCCATCAGCAATACATTTCTTCAGAAATGTTTAGATAGACAACATCTCTAGTCAGAGTGCACATTTCCTAAAATAAAGCTGATGACCCACTCATAGCCTCTGGGTTTATCTGCACAACACAAACTGCATAAAATAAATACCATTTACTTCTTCAGAGTAATTCAGACCTCATCTCATTTCATATCAAAACAATACAAAGATTCCATGAAATAATTTTCATGACCAAAAGAAACATGATTTCTAATAGCAAAATTGAGCCTATCCCATATAAGCTCAAAATGTCAACATTTGTCTTCTAATACCTGAGCATAAGTCATGAACTGGCTATGCTCATAACCACACCACAGCAGTCTACACCCAGAAGAGAAGGGCAAGACACCAGGTCTTCCAGGACTAACTTCAGAGGCTATTACCCTTGGGGTCTGTAGCTCCAGGAGAAGCCACCATGAGGAATCTGAGACAGTGTTGGAGCATTATGGGGACATAGCTTCAGGACCACAGGGGAGTAATGGAGATTCATCCCCCAGGAGATCACCATCAACACCACAGCCTGAACTGAACCCCTTCCCTGAGAGGATCACTGTCTCCTCTGAAGAACAGGGAGGGTTGTTAATGGGTATAGGGGTCTGCACAGGCCCACCCATCCCAGAACAGACGGTCAGGGACACATCTTGTGACCTCAACTTGAAGTATGGAAACAGAGTCCTGGAGGAGGAAGTGAGAGGGAAGGAGAAAAGGTGGGAACCATCAGTCATGTTGTAAAATGAGACATCCCCTTCCTTCAGGTCCAGGAAAACACCTACCCTCTGGGGAATTGGCACAATGTGTTGTGAAATATATGGGAGGGAACTGAATGTATTTTCATACATCCCCACAACCCAGAACCCCTTTTCTGGGGATTCCTGGTACCAGCCTTTCCTCTCCACATCTCTCCTACAGACCCCCAGGGCCCACTCACTTCTTTCTACATTCCTGATCTCCACCTCCCAGTAACACCACCCAGATGTGATGCCTTCATGACCCAAGACACTATAGACTCCATCTTTTGAGCCCTTGCATGAGTCCTTGAAGGTCACACTGGTCTTGTCATTAGAGACAGCAAGGCTGGAATGGGCAGACTCTGGATTCAGACTGAGTCACTGCAGAGACAGTTACCAACGATTTAAGGACTTGCCCTACCACATAACAAGGTGCACAACTACCACGCCAACCCCAGACACATAGCTGCATGCAGGGAACCCTCATGAGATGAGAGCCTTCTGGCTGAAGCACACAGCCTCTAACTGGAAGAAGTAAGCATAAGACTGATCTGGGGGTTAGACATGTCACAGGGCACTTGAGGGCCAGACAGGACTCCAATACTAAATAATACTCATTTATATCCAGTATTAGTCACACCCAGTAATCTCAGCTAAATGACTTTCACTGCCCCATCCCACCCCACCACCACTGATGATGCCAGCATCTGTATCACCACAGCAAGCTGAAGGAGATGTCAGAAGCCATGGGATAACAGTAGGAGCACCCAAACGACAGAAGTAACTCACAGGTCTGGAACTTCTCCTTCCGCCAATCTACAAGAAAACCACATTGCACAAATGTGAACAACAAATCAGAGACTTAAGGAGACTGTACAGAGCAGTGTTGGTACCTATCTCTGAAATACACTGAACCAAGAGTTATAGGGGAGAATGTTTTGGAAGCATGCACTGGGTGAATTGATTTTTCATGCACATTAATTCTCTTTCACACTCACCCTCCCTCTCTCTGTCTCTCTCTGTCCTCTCTGACACACACACACACACACACACACACACACTCCTCTCTCTCTCTCTCTCTCTCTCTCTCATACATCCACAGCCATCATGCTACACTGTTCCCATGAAACCCAAGCCATAAAGCTTAACACCACTGAGGGACTTGTTACTGACCTAAAAAGAAGGCTCTTTGTACAGATTTCATTATCAATTTAATCTTCCTCAATCCCTAGCCACACATCCATCTGGAAAACTAAGTTTTCTTTTTTTTTAAATTAAATTGATTTATTTATTTTCAGAAAAACAGTATTCATTATTTTTTCACCACACCCAGTGCTCCATACAATCCATGCCCTTTATAATACCCACCACCTGGTATCCCATCCTCCCAACCCCCCCACTTCAAACCCCTCAGATTGTTTTTCAGAGTCCATAGTCTCTCATAATTCACCTCCCCTTTCAATTTACCCCAACACCCTTCTCTCTAACTCCCCATGTCCTCCATGCTTTTTGTTATGCTCCACAAATAAGTGAAACCATATGATAACTGACTCTCTCTGCTTGACTTATTTCACTCAGCATAATTTCTTCCAGTCCCGTCCATGTGGATACAAAAGTTGGGTATTCATCCTTTCTGATGGAGGCATAATACTCCATAGTGTATATGGACCACATCTTCCTTATTCATTAGTCCGTTGAAGGGCATCTTGGTTCTTTCCACTGTTTGGCGACCGTGGCCATTGCTGCTATAAACATTGGGGTACAGATGGCCCTTCTTTTCACTACATCTGTATCTTTGGGGTAAATACTCAGGAGTGCAATTGCAGGGTCATAGGGAAGGTCTATTTTTAATTTCTTGAGGAATCTCCAGACTGTTCTCCAAAGAGGCTGCACTAACTTGCATTCCCACCAACAGTGGAAGAGGGTTCCCCTTTCTCCACATCCTCTCCAACACATGTTGTTTCCTGTCTTGTTAATTTTGGCCATTCTAACTGGTATATGGTGATATCTCAATGTGGTTTTAATTTGAATCTCCCTGAGGGCTAATGATGATGAACATTTTTTCATGTGTCTGATAGCCATTTGTATGTCTTCATTGGAGAAGTGTCTGTTCATATCTTCTGTCCAATTTTTGATGTGTTTGCCTGTTTCGTATGTTGAATTTGAGGAGTTCATTATAGATCCTGGATATCAACCATTTGTCTGTACTGTCACTTGCAAATATCTTCTCCCATTCCGTGGGTTGCCTCTTTGTTTTTTTGACTGTTTCCTTTGCTGTGCAGAAGCTTTTGATTTTGATGAAGTCCCCAAAGTGTATTTTCGCTTTTGTTTCCTTTGCCTTTGGAGACATATCTTGAAAGAAGTTGCTGTGGCTGATATCGAAGAGATTACTGCCTATGTTATCCTCTAGGACTCTGACAGATTCATGTCTCATATTGAGGTCTTTTATCCATTTTGAGTTTATCTTTGTGTACAGTGTAAGAGAATGGTCAAGTTTCATTCTTTTACATATAGCTGCCCAGTTTTCCCAGCACCATTTATTGAAGAGACTGTCTTTTTTCCACTGTATATTTTTTCCTGTTTTGTCGAAGATTAATTGACCATATAGAGCTTAGGGTCCATATCTGGGCTCTCTACTCTGTTCCACTGGTCTATGGGTCTGTTTTTATGCCAGTACCATGCTGTCTTGGTGATCACAGCTTTGTAATAAAGCTTGAAATCAGGTAACATGGTGCCCCCAGTTTTATTTTTGTTTTTCAATATTTCCTTAGCAATTTGGGGTCTTTTCTGATTCCATACAGATTTTTGGATTATTTGCTCCAGCTCTTTGAAGAATACCAGTGGAATTTTGATCGGAATGGCATTAAAAGTATAGATTGCTCTAGGCAGTATAGACATTTTTCCAATGTTTATTCTTCCGATCCAAGAGCATGGAATGGTCTTCCATCTTTTTGTGTCTTCTTCAATTTCTTTCATGAGTGTTCTGTAGTTCCTCGAGTACAGATCCTTTTACCTCTTTGGTTAGGTTTATTCTCAGGTATCTTATGGTTCTTGGTGCTATAGTAAATGGAACCGATTCTCTCATTTCTCTTTCTGTATTTTCATTGTATAAGAAAGCCACTGATTTCTGCACATTGACTTTGTATCCTGCCACATTGCTGAATTGCTGTATCAGTTCTAGTAGTTTGGGGGTTGAGTCTTTTGGGTTTTCCATATAAAGAATCATGTCATCTGCAAAGAGAGAGAGTTTGACTTCTTCATTGCCAATTTGGGTACCGTTTATTTCTCTTTGTTGTCTGATTGCTGTTGCTATGACTTCTAATACTATATTGAACAAGAGTGGTGAGAGTGGACATACTTGTCATGTTCCTGATCTGAACGGGAAGGCTGCAAGCTTTTTCCCATTGAGGATGATATTTGCTGTAGGTCTTTCATAGATAGATTTTATGAAGTTCAGGAATGTTCCCTCTATCCCTATACTTTGAAGCGCTTTAATCAGGAACGGATGCTAGATTTTGTCAAAGGCTTTTTCTGCATCAATTGAGAGAACCATGTGGTTCTTCTCTCTTTTCATATTAATTTGTTCTATCACATTGATTGATTTGCAAATGTTGAACCATCCTTGGAGCCCAGGGATGAATCCCACCTTATCATGGTGGATAATCTTTCTAATGTGCTCTTGGATCCTGTTTGCTAGGATCTTGTTGAGACTCTTAGCATCCATATTCATTAGTGATATTGGTCTGAAATTCTCCTTTTTGGTAGGGCCTTTGCCTGGTTTGGGGATCAGGGTAATTCTGGCTTCATAGAAAGACTCAGGAAGTTTTCCCTCTGCTTCAATTTTTTGAAACAGCTTCAGGAGAATAGGTGTTATTTCTTCTTTGCAAGTTTGGTAGAATTCCCCAGGGATCCAGCAGGTCCTGGGCTCTTGTTTTTTGGGAGGTTTTTGATCACCTCTTCAATCTCGTTTCTAGATATCGATCTATTCAGGTTGTCGATTTCTTCCTGGTTCAATTTTGGTAGTTTATAGTTTTCCAGGAATGCATCTGTTTAATCTAGGTTGCTAAGCTTATTGGCATATAACTGTTGATAATAATTTCTGATGATTGTTTCTACTTCCTTGGTGTTAGTTGTGATCTCTCCCTTTTCATTCATAATTTTATGAATTGGGGCTTTCTCTCTTTTCTTTTGGATTAGTGTGGCCAATGGTTTATTGATCTTATTGATTCTTTCAAAAAACCAGCTTCTAGTTTCATTGATACATTCTACTGTATCTCTGGTTTCTACCTCATTGATCTCAGATCTAATCTTGATGAATTCCCTTCTTATGAACTAAGTTTTCTTTTGAGAAAGAACTGAGGAGATCAAAATTTATGAGGCCTCCACTTACTTATAAAGAACTGGCTGAACTGAATTTGCAGCTTGACTCAAAACCATGGTAGAGGCAATACAACTGCTTGGAGTTGCACTTGGAGGATGACTCTCAGCCATGGGGGAGGAGAGCTCGGGACATGGCACCAGATAAATCTTGCCCCATCAATGGGTAATGGAGAAGATTCAAGGAAGGAGAGAGAGAAGTTCAAAGCAAGGAAGTAATGAATTTGCTTTCCTTTATCATGGAGTATTGCAAGGAAATACATCCCTGTGTGTAAGGGGAAACCCAAAAACATTGGGTCTAGTCATCTGCTTCTCCTTATAATCACCTAGAGAGAGCAATAGCAAGGATACAACACACATGATCAGCCCCCAAGTATGGCTGTGTCCTATGATCCAGAAACTGTGAATATGTTTTGGCATAGAGGACTTTACAGATGTGAGTAAGATTAAGGAACTGGAGATACAAATGCAGCAAGGGTGGAATAACAATTTCTCCAAAAACCTAGATGGAACCTCAAACCCAATTATCCTAAGGACCATATATATCAAGCTACCCTCTATAAAGTGAGGTCCTGAAATGAACAAGAGAAGAATACAGGAACCCTGTCCCTCAGTGGTGCGAAGTATAAGAAAGGAAGAAGGAAGAAGGAAGGAAGAAGGAAGAAGAAGAAGAAAGGAAGCTAACTGATCACAGCAAATGTGTATCTGCCATTAGACCCTGAAATGTCTGCATGGTAAACCTGTGACCTCCAATAGGACAGATACTCCAGAACAAAATTAGAACGAGTATAAAATAAGAACAGGACACTTTCTTGAATATTTGCCGACAACATGGGACCCCTATTCTCCCACAGTTTTTATTCAGATAAAGTAGTATGTCCAGATCTGTTGATTTGCTTCTACCAACAGATCACATGAAGTGGGTGGACAGGTCACATTTTGAGAAAAGGGAACTTTACTTGTTCTTCACTAAGACATTAGCTGACAGCAAACTCTACATTTCTATATGACAACTGGCACAGATTAGCAAAGAAGAGGAATCAAGTGGAGGAGAAGAAAGAAGAGGAGAAAGGGAGTTGGTGTTCCATTCTGAGACTCTACAGTGCACCCAGAGCTATGCTGTGCACCTCCATGGTCCAACCGCACTCTTCACCTCATTTCCACAGCAAGCTGTTCATTAGAAATTATTCTTCCAATTTCACGAATAAAATCAGATTAGACATTTGTTCCCATCACATTATGAGCCCACAAACGTGAAAGTGTTGATTCTACTCGAAGTGTGTCTGTCCTTACAAAATAAAAAGAACGCATGTAAGGGATACTTTAAAACACAGGCATTTCAATCCAGCAGAGAATGCGGTGATGCTAAAAGAAGACCATTTAATCCACATTTTTAACAGATAAGTCCAAAGATTCAGTGAGCTTCTCTAAAGAGTTTTCCTCACACATCTGGTCCGCATAGACTCTTACACCCCTAGCTCCCCCTTCTCTGTTCTCACAGGCTATATCCCTCATCAGAAATAAAAACAGCCAGTACAGAAAAGGCACATGTTATGGATTCAAACGGCCTAGATTCATAACCCACCCCAGTGCTAGAGGGTGCTCTGGATAACCTTTCATTGCATTAGCAACCATAGGATCATACTCCTCCCCCTGGTTACTATGGGAAGGTTGAGGTGGCCTCATTATCTGAAGCAAACACACTTAGAAAATTACTTCCAAACACCTTAAAATAAATATGTGTCTTTTCAGAAAACTCTCACACATTTATCAAGGAGTTTATTACTTGTTGCACACCCAATAACTTGCATGTCCTTTGTGTACTTCCAACTCGAACCACCATGGCTGTCATTTGTGGTCTCTCTCCTACTAAAGCCATCCAAAGTGTCTCTTCTACTCTCAGCCACACAAAGTATCTCTGAGAGGAATCACAGGCTCTCTACTTCTCATCTCCTCTGCTCTTCTCCAACCAGCTTTTCTTTCCCTGATTTACTCTCAAATTTTCTCTGGTAAACAATTTTCACTCCTCTGAGCTTCTCCTATTGCAATCCTCACACACTACCCCTAATAAATCTAACCAGTACTGAGCCCATCAGGTAAACCCAGAATTCTCCTAAAAGGAGAGATAATGGTTGTGAACAACTATAAGCTCTGTCCTTCAAAAAATTAATTTCCTTGAAACAAGATGGGATTGGGAGGGAGACAAACCATAAGTGACTCTTAATCTCACAAAACAAACTGAGGGTTGCTGGGGGGAGGGGGTTGGGAGAAGTGGGGTGGGGTTATGGACATTGGGGAGGGTATGTGCTTTGGTGAGTGCTGTAAAGTGTGTAAACCTGGCAATTCATAGACCTCTACCCCTGGGGATAAAAATATATGTTTATAAAAAAATTAAAAAAATAAAAAAAATTAATTTCTTAATGCTGTAATACAAACACATACATAAGATTTTATATATAATGGCCAGTATCTCACAAACCAACTACCAGGACTCCCTAAACATCCTGGAGGCTCTGGATCTGATAATCAGAACACTGACCTAAAGAAAACTACTTCCAAACAACCTTGGAGGTTTAGAGAAAGATACCAGGTTTGGACAAGGAGTCAGAGCATGCAGAAGCAAAATAAAGACACCATCATTCCAGAGAAACAGAAAAAAAAAAAAAAAAACCCAAAACAGCAACAACAAACCAGGAAAACCAAAGCAAGATCCAAAAAGAGATAGTAATTTCAGGGTAAAAAGGATTCAGAAAAAGGATCCCTCATGGAAGACCTGAGTCCTAAACAGGCAAGCTTGATTTCTAAAATCTTCCAGAGACAGCAAATTCTGAAGTACACTGTCAAAGCCATGGTCCAACTGCCCTTACAAATGACCACTCTGTTGTCACTGGACCAACAACCTATCAGTTGAACAAGGTATGTTCAGAGGGTGTGCTAATTCTCACAGCAACCTACAGTAGAGGATGGGTCAGAATAGAGGCAGATCTGTGTTCCCAAGGACTTTCCCTGCAGTCTTCAGAACACAACAAACATAACAAGGAGATCAGGGATACCAACCCCATGCTGGTGTGGGGTCCAATGACAGAGAAGGGGGCACAGTGGAGGCTGGGGAGGAAACTGAGTCACTTACCTGCATACAGTTTTGCCTTCTTCAGGGCTGAAAGGGAACACACCCTGGCGAGACATGGGCCAGAACAAGTCTGCATATTATTGATCTACTGGCACTTGACTCCTCTGTGTGCTGCAGGTGACACTATCAACAGAGTAAGGAGAGAGGCTTGAGAGGAGGTACCTCCTGACATGGGCAGACAATAGGGTGTTTGGGAAATTCCCTGGACCACAGGTCAGAGAGCCAGCATTTCAGGCTGAGTTCCATGCCTGCCAAATATAGCTGTGTGACCTTTGCCAAGTTAGTGTCCTGAGTCTTAAAAACCACAACATTAAAAAATAAAAAGTCAGAGAAAAAAAAAAAAAAACAGGGTTTTGGAGGGGAGAGGAGTGGGAGGTTGGGTGATCCTGGTGGTGGGTATTATGGAGGGCACGTATTACGTGGAGCACAGGATGTGCTGCATAAACAATGAATTCTGGAACACTGAAAAGAAATAAAAAAAAAAAGACACATGTAGTTGATTAGCAAAACCATCAAAATGACAGTTAAGTTAAAAATTAAAAGCACTTTTAACTATTAAACTTCTCTTCTCCTACAGACAAGTAAACTTAAGAGTCAAACAAGAAAAACAATTTTAACCAGAGACAAAATTTTAAAAATAAATAAATAAATTCAGCAGAGTCCAAAGAGACAAATGAAAATAACATAAAATTGAATGACTTATCATGACATTAAGAATCTCTAAGGTAAAAAAAACCAAAAAACTCTTAAGTTATTCATTCAATTTTATGCACACAAGCATTGCAAGGCCAGTTATCTATATGCATTTGATTTTCTGAGCAATAGAAGAGGCACAACTTCTGTCGAAACACTGAACACATAAGAGTCAGGTAGATCTCCTGGGGCCAGTGGAGAAGAATTTTAATCTCTAAAGCAATTTCATGTTTAAAAAGTATTGGTAGCAGTGTGGGAGGTACTCAGCATAAATATAGTCAACATCTAAATCTGTTTCTTCTTTTTTTAAGGTGTGCAGAGAGATTCAACAATAAGTCAAAATATGCATTTCAAATAAATTTTCAATAAAAATAGTATTCCTTCAAAAAACAATACACTATGTCCAACCGTTCTTGATTACCAAAAGAAAATGCATAATACTAACAAATTTCATCCACAGAGTTTTCTGAAATGAATCCCAATATCAACTGCATCCCAAAATAAAGAAATTTTCACATGGAAAAAAAAGCAAAATTTTTTATTCCATCAGCTTTCAATTTGCTTTAAAGGTCAAAAATCATACAATGTATGAAAGTGTTTTAGGGAATAAAAGTATATATTATTCCATGAATGTAATAAGTCATTATTACATCCAATGATTTCCAGAAAAGAGAGATATGGGAAATAACACAAAAGGGGAGGTGAATTAAGGACCAGGATGTTAGGTGAGCTCTAGGGTAAAGGTGGCCAGACGTTCTCAGAAAACTCATCACTGGACCACTGACAACTTATCCCACGACATTCCTGCCCAAGCTCTGCACAGTTCTCTACCTAACACTTTGTGATCAGTACCTCCAGGAACTGGAGAGAAAAGACTCTCCTATGATGGTGTTATGTGGAGGGATCACACTCCTAAATTTAATGACCCCATTTATTTATATAGTTTCGCTAAAATATTCCAGAGTATTCAGGTTAACTGAGAACTAGTTGCATTAAAGGCTGAAAAGCCACAAAGGGGTGGGTAGATCAACCCAAGACTCCAGTGACCACCATCATTCCAAGTTTCAAAGCACCATGTGTGAAACAATAGCCCAGATGGGGAAAGCCCATGAAGCAAGTTCTGCTTTCCGCCAGTTTCCACTTCTGCACGAGGTACGGGTCCACATGTCTCTTCATGAAATAGGGAGGAAACGCTATGGCTTAGGGGGCAAGAGACCCAAGGATATTTGGACAGTCACTCACCACCCAGGTAAAAACAATTTCCTCAAGTCTGAAAGGGAACACAGGAAACAGGTGAGCTGAGAACCAGAATGTCTCCTACAAACGTGACACAGAAACTTCTGGGATAAGGACACAATGTACCAAGTTCTGCTTGGAGTTCATCTGAAAAAAAAGTAAAAAAGATACATAAACGCCCATCACTAAGAGCAGCAAAGATTGCAACTGGAAAATCTGCAAGAACATCTATATGTCTCCTAGAAGATCTAACTCCAGACCCTTGAGCCTCCACAGCCCCACCTGTCCTCTCTGGTCCCCCTTAGCACCCTGATCCTGGACAAGGGCCTACTGTCTGCTTCTCCTCTGCAACAGCTTGTCTGCTTTCGCCCTGTCCTGCCTTACCTCTGGTCTTCAGTGCCTCCTCCTTTATCTGCTGGTCCTCCTCCTTGTCTCTGTGCAGTTTCTCCCATTCCTGCATCTCCTGGAGCTTTGCAGTATGTTCTCTCATGATATAGAAGACAGCCCCAAGGAGTAGGAACATCAGCACAGTCAGGATCACCATGTAAGCCAGCTTCCAGGGAGAACTCCGAGGGAAGAAGGGTTCTGTGCCCAGCCAGACACCCCATCAGGGTGCTGCTCAGGATGGCCCAGCCCAGCATACACATGGACCCCCAACCAGACCATCCCATCCTTCTAGGAGTGGGAAAAAGTTAGTACTGACTGGGATGAAAATGGCCATTGCCTTCTCCTGGCCCAGGACAGGGTAGAGGACTGAGCAGGTCACATTCCCTGAAAAGCTGTCCCTCACCACAAGAGTGGCCTCTATGGTGAACAGCCCTTCAGCATCTTGGGCTTGGGTCTCAGAGAACATCAGGAACTTCTCTCCACTTAGAGCTCTCCACTGCACTTTGGGCTTTGGGAACCACCCTGAGGCCATTCACACAATTAGGACACCGTCCTCCTCTGTCCCTGTGATGTGCACTTGAGGGGGAGAGCCCACATCTGAGGAGAGAAGGTAGAGAGTACAAGGAGGCCACCCAGAGCCCAGGAATTCCAGCAGAACCTTCCTGTACACAACTCCATGTGCAGCACTGCATTTTGGGGGTTCCTTGGGGGGGGTGGTCCCTACAAGGATTAATGTAAGGGGTCCTGCCATGGAGGACAGAAGGAAGGATCATGGGGACCTACAGCAGGGCCAGAGGACAGGCTTTCCTCCCCAACCATGAGGGTGGGAATTCCATCACTCAGAATGATGGAGGAATTTGGTTCCAGGATCCATCCTTCTCTGATCTTCTCAACTCACACACTCTGCAGGGCATCTGCGGGCACACCCACTGCCACTCGGTCATCACTTCCACCAACCTGCATACCTCCTGAGCTCACTCCCTAATATCCAAAACATCTCTGGTTTATCTGTGCCAGGATTCCTCACAGATGCTTCAGACTCAAAACCTGAACTAATTCATGTTTGGCCCCATCTGTGATAGGATAATGTTGAAAATATCCCCAATCTTTCAGCTTTCTTTGCATCCAGCCAGCCCTCTGCCACCTATTGTTAATGCCTGCACACTCTGCGCCTGGGATCCATCCTTTGACTTGACTCAGCCCCTGAGAATTCAGGGAATGTGACTCTAGCAGAGGTTGGAAACTGCTTCTGCCATTGCCTTACCCTCTGACACAGGACAGACATCTTCAGGCTAGCACAGCATTTCCAGCTGAAGCTCCCCTAGATCAACCAATAGCCACCTGGACAATACCAGCTGAGTAAACCCAGCCAAGGTCCACTGTCAGGACAAAATATATTAAAAGTAAGGGTCTTATTGTTCCTGTTGAAAATAGGGAAAGAGAGCCCCTTCCCATCCTTTCCTTGTAGCATTTACTTGAGGAAACTTGTGTTTTGGGTGTTTTCTCTCCTCTTTGAAATGTATATAAGTACTTAAAAAATTAGGCCTTTTGCCAGCTGTGTGATCCAAGAATGGGTTTCGCAAGGACCTGGGAGCTCTCTCTTTGAACTACTCACACCAAGAAAGACAGCAGCCCTCTCTCCCCCTTCTCTGCCAGTGTAGGAGCCCAACCTCAGTGGGCACCATGATCCAGTGTAAAATCACTACCTGTCATCATGATGGGAGAATTGGTAAAAAACAACAACAACCACAACAACAACAACAACAAAAATACTACTTTAACTTTTATTTGTCTGGAAAACTCTTCATCTCTCCTTCTATTCTGAATGATTCTCTTGCTGGATTCTTGGCAATATATATATATATATATATCTGTTTTATATGTGCCAGGATTCCTCACAGATGCATATATATATATATATTTTTTTTTCCTTTTAGCACATTGAGTATATCACACCACTACATTCTGGCCTGCAGAGTTTATATTGAAATTTCCACTAAGTATATGTGAAAGTGTTGAATCACTGTATTGCACACCTTAAATGAATATAACACTTTATGTTAACTACAATAGAATTTTTTTTAATTATTTTTATGGTAGGAGAATTTGGTTTTCCTCAGAATAAAGCCAATTAGCTAACTTAAATGCTCACCCAATTTCCAGCAAATATAAGGTGCACCACCTAGGACAAATAGTGCCAACATGTCCACCTACATGAGGGCTCATAACTGTTGATCCTGAGAATATGTATGGAGTGAGTTCTGTCTGCATATGGAAAATATGAGATTTCTTCTGTCTTTGCATTTCTTTTTTTTTTAATAATTTTTTATTTTTTACAAACATATATTTTTATCCCCAGGGGTACAGGTCTGTGAATCACCAGGTTTACACACTTCACAGCACTCACCAAAGCACATACCCCCCCCAATGTCCATAATCCCACTCCCTTCTCCCAAACCCCTCCTCCCAGCAATCCTCAGTTTGTTTTGTGAGATTAAGAGTCACTTATGGTTTGTCTCCCTCCCAATCCCATCTTCTTTCATTGATTCTTCTCCTATCCACTTAAGCCCCCATGTTGCATCACCAATTCCTCATGTCAGGGAGATCATATGATAGTTGTCTTTCTCTGCTTGACTTATTTCGCTAAGCATGATACGCTCTAGTTCCATCCATGTTGTCGCAAATGGCAAGATTTCATTTCTTTTGATGGCTGCATAGTATTCCATTGTGTATATATACCACATCTTCTTGATCCATTCATCTGTTGATGGACATCTAGGTTCTTTCCATAGTTTGGCTATTGTGGACATTGCTGCTATAAACATTCGGGTGCATGTGCCCCTTTGGATCACTACGTTTGTATCGTTAGGGTAAATACCCAATAGTGCAATTGCTGGGTCATAGGGCAGTTCTATTTTCAACATTTTGAGAAACCTCCATGCTGTTTTCCAGAGTGGATGCACCAGATTGCATTCCCACCAACAGTGTAGGAGGGTTCCCCTTTCTCCGCATCCTCGCCAGCATCTGTCATTTCCTGACTTGTTTATTTTAGCCATTCTGACTGGTGTGAGGTGATATATCATTGTGGTTTTGATTTGTATTTGTATTTGTATTTGTATTTCCCTGATGCCGAGTGATATGGAGCACTTTTCCATGGGTCTATTGGCCATCTGGATGTCTTCTTTGCAGAAATGTCTGCTCATGTCCTCTGACCATTTCTTGAGTGATAATTTGACTTCTTCTTTGCCAATTTGGATGCCTTTAATTTCCTTTTGTTGTCTGATTGCTGAGGCTAGGACCTCTAGTACTATGTTGAATAGCAGTGGTGATAATGGACATCCCTGCCGTGTTCCAGACCTTAGCGGAAAAGCTTTCAGTTTTTCTCCATTGAGAATGATATTTGCGGTGGGTTTTTCATAGATGGCTTTGATGATATTGAGGTATGTGCCCTCTATCCCTACACTTTGAAGAGTTTTGATCAGGAAGGGATGCTGTACTTTGTCAAATGCTTTTTCAGCATCTATGAAGAGTATCATATGGTTCTTGTTCTTTTTTTTTTATTGATGTGTTGTATCACATTGACTGATTTGCGGATGTTTAACCAACCTTGCAGCCCTGGAATAAATCTCACTTGGTCGTGGTGAATGATCCTTTTAATGTACTGTTGAATCCTATTGACTAGTATTTTTTTGAGTATTTTCGCATCTGTGTTCATCAAGGATATTGGTCTATAACTCTCTTTTTTGATGGGATCCTTGTCTGGTTTTGGGATCAAGGTGATGCCAATTAGCATGAGTTTGGAAGTTTTCCTTCCATTTCGATTTTTTGGAACAGTTTCAGGAGAATAGGAATTAGTTCTTCTTGAAATGTTTGGTAGAATTCCCCCGGGAAGCCGTCTGGCCCTGGGCTTTTGTTTGTTTGGAGATTTTTAATGACCGCTTCAATCTCCTTCTGGTTATGGGTCTGTTCAGGCTTTCTATTTCTTCCTGGTTCAGTTGTGGTAGTTTATATGTTTCTAGGAACGCATCCATTTCTTCCAGATTGTCAAATTTGTTGGCGTAGAGTTGCGCATAGTATGTTCTTAAATAGTTTGTATTTCTTTGGTGTTAGACGTGATCTCTCCTCTTTCATTCATGATTTTATTTATTTGGGTCCTTTCTCTATTCTTTTTGATAAGTCGGGCCAGGGGTTTATCAATTTTATTAATTATTTCAAAGAACCAGCTCCTAGGGGCACCTGGGTGGCTCAGTGGGTTAAAGCCTCTGCCTTCAGCTCAGGTCATGATCCCAGGGTCCTGGGATCGAGCCCCGCGTCGGGCTCTCTGCTCCGCAGGGAACCTGCTTTCTCCCCTCTCTCTGCCTGCCTCTATGCCTACTTGTGATTTTTCTCTCTCTGTCAAATAAATAAAATCTTAAAGAAAAAAAAGAACCAGCTCCTAGTTTTGTTGATTTGTCCTATTGTTTTTTTGGTTTCTATTTCATTGATTTCTGCTCTGATCTTTATGATTTCTCTTCTCCTGCTGGGCTTAGGTTTCTTTCTTGTTCTTTCTCCAGCTCCTTTAGGTGTAGGGTTAGGTTGTGTACCGGAGACCATTCTTGCTTCTTGAGAAAGGCTTGTACCGCTATATATTTTCCTCTCAGGACTGCCTTTGTTGTGTCCCACAGATTTTGAACCGTTGTATTTTCATTGTCATTTGTTTCCATGATTTTTTTCAATTCTTCTTTAATTTCCCGGGTGACCCATTCATTCTTTAGAAGGATGCTGTTTAGTCTCCATGTATTTGGGTTCTTTTCAAACTGCCTTTGTGGTTGAGTTCTAGCTTCAGAGCATTGTGGTCTGAAAATATGCAGGGAATGATCCCAGTCTTTTGATACCGGTTGAGTCCTGATTTAGGACCGAGGATGTGATCTATTCTGGAGAATGTTCCATGTGCACTAGAGAAGAATGTGTATTCTGTTGCTTTGGGATGAAATGTTCTGAATATATCTGTGATGTCCATCTGGTCCAGTGTGTCATATAGGCCTTTATTTCCTTGCTGATCTTTTGCTTGGATGATCTGTCCATTTCAGTGAGGGGAGTGTTAAAGTCCCCTACTATTATTGTATTATTGTTGATGTGTTTCTTTGATTTTGTTATTAATTGGTTTATATAGTTGGCTGCTCCCACGTTGGGGCATAGTTATTTAAAATTGTTAAATCTTCTTGTTGGACAGACCCTTGAGTATGATATAGTGTCCTTCCTCATCTCTTATTATAGTCTTTGGCTTAAAATCGAATTGATCTGATATAAGGATTGCCACTCCTGCTTTCTTCTGATGTCCATTAGCATGGTAAATTCTTTTCCACCCCCTCACTTTAAATCTGGAGGTGTCTTCGGGCTTAAAATGAGTTTCTTGGAGGCAACATATAGATGGGTTTTGTTTTTTTATCCATTCTGATACCCTGTGTCTTTTGACAGGGGCATTTAGCCCATTCACATTCAGGGTAACTATTGAGAGATATGAATTTAGTGCCATTGTATTGCCTGTAAGGTGACTGTTACTGTATATGGTCTCTGTTCCTTTCTGATCTACCACTTGTAGGCTCTCTCTTTGCTTAGAGGACCCCTTTCAAGATTTCCTGTAGAGCTGGTTTGGTATTTGCAAATTCTTTCAGTTGTTGTTTGTCCTGGAAGCTTTTAATCTCTCCTTCTATTTTCAATGATAGCCTAGCTGGATATAGTATTCTTGGCTGCATGTTTTTCTCGTTTAGTGCTCTGAAAATATCATGCCAGCTCTTTCTGGCCTGCCAGGTCTCTGTGGATAAGTCAGCTGCCAATCTAATATTTTTACCATTGTATGTTACAGACTTCTTTCCCCGGGCTGCTTTCAGGATTTTCTCTTTGTCATTGAGACTTGTAAATTTTACTATTAGGTGACGGGGTGTGGGCCTATTCTTATTGATTTTGAGGGGCATTCTCTGAACCTCCTGAATTTTGATGCTCGTTCCCTTTGCCATATTGGGGAAATTCTCCCCAATAATTCTCTCCAGTATACCTTCTGCTCCCCTCACTCTTTCTTCTTCTTCTGGAATCCCAATTATTCTAATGTTGTTTCGTCTTATGATGTCACTTATCTCTCGAATTCTCCCCTCCTGGTCCAGTAGCTGTTTGTCCGTCTTTGCTCAGTTTCTTTATTCTCTGTCATTTGGTCTTCTATATCACTAATTCTTTCTTCTGCCTCATTTATCCTAGCAGTGAGAGCTTCCATTTTTGATTGCACCTCATTAATAGCTTTTTTGATTTAAACTTGGTTAGATTTTAGTTGTTTTATTTCTCCAGAGAGGGCTTTTATATCCCTCGAGAGGGTTTCTCTAATATCTTCCATGCCTTTTTCAAGCCCGGCTAGATCCTTGAGAATTGTCATTCTGAATTCTAGATCTGACATATTACCAATGTCTGTATTGATTAGGTCCCTAGCCTTCGGTACTACCTCTTGTTCTTTTTTTTGTGGTGAATTTTCCCGCCCTGTCATTTTGTCCAGATAAGAGTATATGAAGGAACAAGTAAAATACTAAAAGGGTGCAACAACCCAAGGAAAATATGATTTAACCAAATTAGTAGAGATCCCAAATGGTGAGTGGGGAGGAAAGGGATAAAAAGAGGTTCAAAAAGGAATAAGGAAAAAAAAATTAAATAAAAAGAAAAGAAAGGAATAAAAAAAAAGAAAACAAATAAGAAGAATATAAAAAAGAAAATATATATATATATTAGATAAACTAGTTAACAAACGTTAAAAAAGAAAAAGGTAAAAGTTAAAAAAAAATTTAACCAGAAGGCGAGAAAAAAAACAAAAAATGAAAAAGAAAAAAATTAAATTAACTGCAAGACTAAAAAAAATCACAGGGAGAAAGCCATGAGTTCTGTGCTTTGCTTTCTCCTCCTTTGGAATTCTGCTGCTCTCCTTGGTATTGCAACCTCACTCCTTGGTAGGTGAACTTGGTCTCGGCTGGATTTCTTGTTGATCTTCTGGGGGAGGGGCCTGTTGTAGTGATTCTCAAGTGTCTTTGCCCCAGGCGGAATTGCACCGCCCTTAGCAGGGGCTGGTGTGAGTAATCCGCTCGGGTTTGCTTTCAGGAGCTTTTGTTCCCTGAGCACTTTCCGTAGAGTTCCGGAGGATGGGGAATACAAATGGCGGCCTCCTGGTCTCCGGCCCGGAGGAACCGGGAGCCCATGGCCCCACTCCTCTGTGCGCCCTCAGAGAACAGCGCCCAGTTACTCCCATCTGCCTGACCTCCGGCCACGCTCTGAGCTCACCGAGCCTGCGACCGGTTCAAGGTAACACCGAGCTGTGAGCTTACTGTGGGCTCTGTCTCTGTAGCCGGCTTTCCCGTTCCAATACCCGCAAGCTCTGTGACACTCAGACACCCCCGATCCTTCTGTGACCCTGCGGGACCTGAGGCCACGCTGACCCTGCGTGGGCTTCGTCCCGGTTTAGCCTCTGGAGCGATGTCCCTCAGTGGAACAGACTTTTAAAAGTCCTGATTTTGTGCGCCGTTGCTCCGCCACTTGCCGGGAGCCGCCCCCCCCCCCCCCGGGGTCTATCTTCCCTTCGCTTTGGTTTCACTTCTCCACCGGTCCTACCTTTCAGAAAGTGGTTGTTTTTCTGTTTCCAGAATTCCTGTTCTTCTTCTCTTCAATCTCCCGATGGATTTTCAGGTGTTTGCAATCCTTAGATAAGCTATCCAGCTGATCTCCGGCTAGCTGAAGTAGTCTCAGCCTGCTACTTCTCTGCCATCTTGATTCCTCCCCCTGTCTTTGCATTTCTTGATAGAATCTCTGTGATGAACAGCACATTGTAGTTGACGCTAATTTAATAATAAAAAGGAGCTTTCTTCCTACTATCTTAGAGACAAGATTCTGGGTTGTGAGATTATATTTTTAATTATATTTCCCCTACGTGACTGAAGATTTATGAGTAAGATCTGTTAAGATTAGCTGAACACAGCCCAGATGAGCTGAACTCCCTGAATGCCAGATTAAATACATGCTTGTTGTTACAGGCCACTGAGATTTCTATGTCTGTGTGGCACAGCATTATGGAAGCAATCTGCGGCTTACACATAAAATCAATATTTCTACCACTAAACAAACAATTAAGAAAAAGAGAAAAAACCTGTGAGTACCTGAAGTCCCTTCTCTCCACGCCTCCAAACTGTCCTTGTCCCCAGATCTCCTCACTTAGCTGGGTCTACTTTCCAAAACTCTCTGATGCTGGAGTGCTCCCTTCCCACCACACTGCCCCTACATGAATGCAGGGGTCCATCCTCTCCACCCCATAACTACATCCAGGCCTCCAGTCTTGCTCACCTTCCATACACCCTCCATTACAGCTGCCAAAGCAAACCTGCCCTCACATACCTCGCTCCACTGCTCTGTTGAAAATTCCCTCAGCCCTGCATCTAAACGACATAAGAGCACACAAAGCCTTTGATGGTCTGGTATTACCATCCTCACTACCCCACAAATAAAACTCCTATTCACTTCTTCCCAAATCCCACCATCTGCACCTGTCAGGGAGTATACACTCCAGGCCCGGGGCAATTCAGTTGACTGCTCAGACCCACAATCACCATGTTCTGTATGCCCCACACAGATCCATTAACCAGAAGGCCATTTCAGAACACTATATGCTTCTCTCAAATATCTGTTTAAGTGTGTGCTACTCATGGGCTTCTCCTGATATATCCTGTCTCTGTGCACCTGGACCTGGAACTCCTCTATATTCCAGAGAGTCACTTCTCACCACCTTCCCATTCACCTCCACACCAATCATGTGGCCTCTCTCTCTGCCCAGACTCACCAGCCACACTCCTCCCTCAGGTGTCTCATGTGGGGGTTCTTCTGCTTGGAACTCTCACCCTTAACATACTTATTAGGCTAAATCTCTACTCACCACCATCTAACATTGTCTATAACCTATCTATTTGACTATTTTTTGTCCTTATAATATAAACTCTACAGGGCAGGGACCTTTATTTGTTAAACTGAGATATCCAGGTGCAGACAACAATAGCTATCACGTACCAGGAGTTCTGTATATTCGTATTGAATAGATGAAGAGTGAAAGACCCACTTTCCCTCTTGTATAAATTGAGGGCTATTAATTTAGATCCTGAGGTGGCTCCAAATTCCAGTACTACAGCTGAATAAATACCGATCAGCAACCCACCTGCCACCTTCAGTTCCAAATCAGCCTCTTCATAGAATATTCCCATTTGGAAGAAGTAGGTATACAGCCGGTTGTTGAAAGCCTGGACATTGTGGATGCACACAGCAGTCTCCCCTTGGGTGAGGGAGACTCACCAGTGAGGTTCGCCCTCTGTACTCAGCCAACTGCTCTTCTCTCTGCTCCCGCTGGTTTTGATAGATGAACACTGCTTCTGAGAACTTGGAGCGGAACCACCGCAGCTCCATATTTTCCACACCCATGGCCGGGGACACATGACATGGCAGCATGATGTCCACACGGAGCACTGCCACAGTGGGATCCGAGGGTCCAATCACAATAAACTCCTCTGTGGACACAGACATAGGAGTGAGAAAGCTGGAGGGATGCAGGACTGGGAAGGAAACATGCTGTCAGAAGGGAAGCCCTGACTGAGGGACTCAGCTGTGACAACTCCTAATGGGACAATTTTATCCTACAACAAATTTGAAACACACAAATGGTGTCAAAGAAACTCCTCAACAGCCTGTGCTCCTGACCCCAGGCCCTTCCATGAAGGACTCTCTAACTTAATAGTTCCAACCTTCCACAGGAATCACAATCAACAGAAAGGCCTGTGGAGCACACAGACTGGTGGGCTCTACCACAGACCTCCTTGTTCAGAAGGTCTGGAGCAAGTCCAAGAATGTGCATTTCTAAGGAGGTGGTGAGAAGCTGATACTGATGTTCCAGGGACCACACACTGAGAACCATAGCTCGAACCTGCCTCCACTCAGGGCAGGACTGAAAACTCACCAAAGAGAACTACTATGGCCTAGTGGTAACATCCTATTCATTGCACCATACCTGAAACTTTCCTACACCTGCTCCTAAATTTATTATTTCTGCCTATGTCTTTGTTCTCTGCTGCATTCTATGTGCACTAAAAACTAGACCTCACAGCTAGTTCCATTAAAAACTGCCTTCACTCCCCTGTTCCCAGGACCCAAGTCACTGCCTATTCCCAAAGACGGTTCATCCCACTGTCCCTAGCTCCTCACAGACCTTGGTCTTCTGAGACCTGGTAGATATGTCACAGGAGGACACTTCTGCAGGAAAAACACCAGCAGACATCTAAGCACTGACTTCTCAGCTCCTGTTCTACTCAAATTCAGCTGAGTCTATCTGTCTCACCTGGGGGATGATAATTATTAGTCTCCCAGTGATATCCTCTCTCTATGTCTATGAACCTTTAAACCTGTAACCAAAACCACGTCCATCCTCTACCAAAGCCCTTCAAAGATTCTGCAGTTACCCATGTAATCCCAAGCCCATTAAGAAAGACCCTTCCTGTTCTCTGATCCCCAACTCCTGCTCCTCTCCTCCTCATTCACTCTGCTCCGCCCAACATTCACCTCCTCTGCTCCTTGAACAACCAGGCACACCGCCAGCTTTGTCTGGCTGCTCCTCAATGTGGAGAACCTCTTTCCATGGGATCCAGACAGGCACCTCCCCCCGCCTCCATGGCTTTGTTCCCATATAGTAACCACCTTATGGAGCACTGCTGCTTGCCCACTTGCTATCCTGCAGCCCTGACTGTCCCAAATGCTCTATATCCTTGTCCGAAGCTCTCCACTTCTCTAACAGTCTGTACAGGGTTGTGGTATTTCATACTCTCTGTCCCTGCCAGAATGTAAGCTCTATAAAGATAGAGACTGGCTGCTTTGTACACAGAGTAGCACCTAACATGTACTCAGTACCCTATAAATATTTGAGACATGTAAGTACCATTAAACCTCGGAAACAAAAATTCAATAAAGCCAGGAGGCAAAAAAAAAAAAAAAATATATATATATATATATATATATATATATATATTCATACTATTCATAGTGAAATTCACATTTTTTCTTATTTTTTTTTAAATTTATTTTTTATTTATTTTCAGGAACACGACAAGGATGCCCACTCTCACCATTCTTGTTCAACATAGTATTAGAAGTCCTAGCAACAGCAATCAGACAACAAAGAGAAATAAAAGGTATCCAGATTGGCAATGAAAAAGTCAAACTCTCTCTCTTCACAGATGCCATGATACTTTACATAGAAAACCCAAAAGACTCCACCCCCAAACTACTAGAACTCATATGGAAATTCAGTAATGTGGCAGGATACAAAGTCAATGTACAGAAATCAGTGGAGAACAGTGTGGAGATTCCTCAAGAGATTAAAAATAGAGCTTCCCTATGACCCTGCCATTGCACTCCTGGGCATTTACCCCAAAGATACAGATGGAGTGAAAAGAAAGGCCATTTGTACCCCAATGTTTATAGCAGCAATGGCCACGGTTGCCAAACTGTGGAAAGAACCAAGATGCCCTTCAACAGATGAATGGATAAGGAAGATGTGGTCCATATACACTATGGAGTATTATGCCTCCATCAGAAAGGATGAATACCCAACTTTTGTAGCAACATGGACGGGACTGGAAGAGATTATGCTGAGTGAAGTAAGTCAAGCAGAGAGAGTCAGTTATCATATGACTTCACTTATTTGTGGAGCATAACAAATAGCGTGGAGGACATGGGGAGATAGAGAGGAGAAGGGAGTTGGGGGAAATTGGAAGGGGAGGTGAACCATGAGAGACTATGGACTCTGAAATTCACATTTTTTACTTTAGTTGACATAAAGTCATTAGAGAACTCTCATGCTCCCCTGTCCTTATTTTGCAGTTCTGGGATTCTTCTTATGTGTTTAATTTCAAATAGCAGCTGGTGTCTCCACCAATAGCCATCTGTCCTGATGGAGACACCAGCAGAGCTCCGGAGGCTCTCACCCACCCCAGGGAGACACAGAGAGGGGGAGAGGACACACTCACCTGCAGAGCCCCCAGCAGGCAGCTGGAAGAGGAGGATCAGGGAGGGGAGGTGGGAGAGCAAAGAGCCCCTCCATATCCTCAGAGCTGGGGGGACACAGGGAAGAAGGCAGGTGAGTACCTCCAGAGAGCAGGCAGGTCCAGCCCACAGGTCTGGGCCTCAGAGCAGACAGCAGGGTCAGGGCTGGCAACAGTCCCCAGCCAGAGCACAGCCTTTCCTACAGCTCAGTATGCTGATGAGGTGGGGGCCCCACAACCCTGATGTGAGGAAAGCCTGCCCAGGCCTTTGGAAACTTTCCCAGCCTGCTCTACCCATAGAACCAGACTCTTCTCTCCTCTGCACAGGGGCCTCCTCCATGTCTGCATGAGTCACAGGACACCACACATATCTGGGGACACAAGGCCCTCCCTGTGAAGGACACGCCAGCTCTTGTGTGCTGTTCTGCTGTCCCCTAATTATGACCAGGGAATGACTGAGAAGAAGCATGAAAGTCAGACTGCCTCCTCCTCAAGGACACTGTGGCTCCCACCACATGCACGTTGTTCTGGAGTCCTTTGATAGGTGAGTTCACCCTCATTTCAACTCCTGCCTCCTGCAGCCCTTTTCTGCTCAAGACCAAGTATGTGCACTTGCTCATAACTGAAGCCAGACAATTCTCCATGGTTAATCCTGGTCTTCTCTATCTTTGAGGAGTTTCTGCCTCAGGATAAAGTATCCTAGCAGAGCAGTGGGAACCACAGGATAAAATGAGACCTGGTCAAAAAGAAGGGCTTCAAACCAATGAATCAGGGGAGTAGGGGGCAGCCAACAGTCCTGGGAAGGACAGATTCCGGGACTGACTGCTAAGGTCTCCTCCATATACAGCCACATGATAAGGCAATCACCTGATTCCCTGCCCCACGTCCTATCTGCCGTATTGAGAGTGTAATAAGATCTCATCCCAGAGAATAAGAAGCATCCTATGAATTTATGTAATTGAGAGTCAGTGCACATTAGAACAGTGCCTGGTCCTAGGAATGCTGCAGAAATGTCATTCAGTAAATGAATAAAGTGGAGCCCCTACTATAGTTGGCCTGGGTCATCTCAGAGCCTCATTATTACCCAGCAGCAGCCCCACAGCCCTACCACGATCTCAGCATCCTCTTCCCAGCCAGCTGCTCCCCACTTTCCCCTTCTTGTCCAGCAAGTGTCTTCAGAACCCACTCACCTGCATGAAAAACAGGGGCTTCTGGAACGTCTCTGACTCAGTACTGTGAGACCCTCAGCCAGCCCCAAATCTGCTCTCAGAGATTGCACATATGGTTCACTGCTCAAGCCCCAAGCCCTGCTCCAGATCCAACATTGGTGCCATGGGCTCCTCTTGTCTGAGAGGCAGCTGGTTCCTAGGAGAGCAGAGAAGCAAGCTTGGCACAGGTTGCAGAGGTCTCAGCTGAAAGAGGACCTGGGGCACTCAGCACTCCCAGACAGAAGAATCCTGCTCTGACTCCTTCCATTATTTGAAAGTGAAAGCTTACAAAATGCAACCCTAGACTCTGCCCTGCCCTCTGGATGGTGCACCCTAGTTGTAAGGAACGAAACAGCATGATCATAGCCACAGAAACAGGGCAGATACAGATACACAGACCCACTCTACAGGGGGACACACAGAGACACAGACTCTGTAATCCTTTGTTGAACAACTGCTACTCTCCAGGTTGGCTAGCTTCGAGACCAGAAGCAGAGAATGTGTGTGGCACAGCCAAGATTAAAAAAGCCCTATGCTTGGGGCTTCTTGTATTTTCTGTTCACTACCAAAACTATTCTGTTAGTTGGTGAATCCTGTCAGCTGGTGAATGCTATGTGGTAGGAACCGTTGAAATGCCCCCAGTGTAGCTGCTTTTCTAGAAGTTTCACCAAGTGAACCCCACAGCATGACAACAGAGGGGTTAAGCCTGAGTATCACAGAATCTTCCTGGACCAGCTCCAGGACCCTGGTCCTGCCCCAGCTGATTGGACAGCATCCTGTGGCTTCTTAATACTTTACTATCACACAAGGCCTGGGTAGACCATTTAGTTCCTCCCTGACAGGCCACAGTGTGCTCCAGGAAAGGTGGATCCCTTGGTCTCTGAAGGAACACCATGGAGCCCTAGAGCTTCCTTTCCAGCCCCTCCCTTCCTGCAGTTCCCCATCTCAGTAAAGGACACCTGGGTTCACCCAGTTATGCCTGCTAGACTCTGGAGGTTCATTCCACCACACACTCCACTTTCCCATCCAGTCTGCTGCCAGTGCACCAGAAATTTCAAGACTTTTCTCTAATCCATATCTGTGGCTACCTTCTAGGTCCACACCAATCTCACTCCCCCCCCCCCCGCCCCGGCATGGTGTCCCTGCTTCCCCATGGGCGTCCTCTGTGCATGTCCAGCCTTGCCCTCTCAAGTTCATTTTCCATCTAAGGTTATAGCCTCTCAAACCATCTTATATCAGCTCTGCTTCACCCCTTCCAGGGATCCCCCTGCTAAACCTCTTGTCTGTGGCTCCTGGGCCCCAGCTTCCTCTCTGATTTCATTCCACTGCTCCCAGTGCTCCCTCCTGATCTGGCAGTGTTCCTCCAGTTCATGGGGCTTTCCCAGCCTCAGGCCTTCTCACAAGCCCCTGGATGTTCCTGTCTCTCTCGTCCCCCAAACTGGTCATGATTCCGGTCTCACCTAAAGTGATCTTCCTCAGAGGGGCCTTTGCCAAACTGCTCATCCCCATATGAGCCCCATACACATGCTTGTTGGGGGTTAGTGGTGCCCTAATCTCCTCCACAGCCCTGACATGTGATCTTCTGTGGAATGTCCGTGGCATCCACAAAAAGAGGCACTATGTGCCCTGGTCATGTGTCCAGCACACAGAAAACACTCAGGAAACTTTGCCCGAGCTCATGTGCAGAGAAGTCACCTCAGCAGCACGTTGGCTTCTCTGTCCAATTTGGAAAACACTTCAGTCCACTGAGAAACAGGAAGACTTAACCCTGACCTAAACAGGTCAGACGCTGGGTGAATGCAACAACTGCACAAAATCCCCCCCGCCTTTGTGCTTCCTACCCCAAACATATATGCAACACCGGGCCAGAAAAATGTCAGACTCAACCACCTTGCTTGCTCCCTCAAGCCCCCCCAGTGCTTGAGTGTTCATATGTGAAGCAACTGGCGTTTAAGACACCAGTTTTTGGCTAGAGCCTCCCCGGCCCCACTCTTGCCAGGTTGTTGTCATTATTGTCTTTATTCTACAAGTGAGGAAACCAATGTCTCAGAGATCTACAACCACACACACCCAGCAAAGCCTCTTGCAGCCTGTGTTCACTCTCAATTGTTCTGAATGATTCCACTCTGTCTGTTTTCATGAAGCACAGACTGATGGACCCATTGGTACATGGGAGTGATTGGTTTCCACCCAGATGTCTGGTCTGAGATATTAAACTCTAGGCAAACCCGGGGCTTCTACATATACCTGAATACATTCCACGTTATCATCCCCAAAGGCCTATTCTGCCAATATCCACTTAGACTCAGGAATATTGGGAATATCCGTCTCCAGTGGGGGGCGGGGGGACAGACAAGGGCCAATATCATCCTCCAAGTCCACCCTCAATTACCACCACCAATCTCTGCCCAATGGGGAGATTCCTCAAGGCCTCAGTACATAGTGGAATTTTTGTGAAAAGTCAGAGGGAAGAAAACCAAATTTTTATTGAGTACATACTAAGTGCCAGGAACTGCACTACACAAGTTGTACTTATGACACTTCATTCTCACACATACAGTGATGAAGGAAGACGGGAGTCCTGCCATTTAGTAACTTTTCATCCAGGAACTTCCTGTAGTAGGGAGGGATGGAGCTTCAGGGACATAGCACCCCACACCCTCACACACCCCAGTCCTCAAGCCCAGCCCAGCCCTGGCTCCACACAACTCAGGGTGAAAGAGGAACAGGAAGGGGACCTCGACTCAGACATAGCCCAGCATGATGGGACCAGAAATCTTATCTCCCCTGAATGCAGCCCCTGGATCCCATGCTGGGAGGGGAGTGGAGGGAATGACAAAGCACCAGGAAGGTTTTCCTGAAGGACACTGGAAGGACACCTGAAGACATGGCAGGAAGAACACCACACAGCAGACTTCATTGCCCTCCCCCCGCTCAGCAGGCTCAAATTCCAGCTGCTTTAACCACCAAGACTGTTCATTGTCCATGAATTATTTTTCTTGCTAAAAATAAATTATCCTTTTTTTTTAATTTATTTCACAGACAGAGATCTCAAGAAGGCAGAGAGGCAGGCAGAGAGAGAGGAAAGAAAGCAGGCTCCCTGATGAGCAAAGAGCCCGATGCGGGGCTCGATCCCAGGACCCTGGGATCATGACCTGAGCCGAAAGCAGAGGCTTTAACCCACTGAGCCACCCAGGTGCCCCTCAAAACAAATTATCCTGATGGAACTAGGATTAATATTGTTCTTTCTACTTTCACAGCCATATCAAACATCTTATGTTTAGTTGCTTCAAGTTCTTTTCAATAGTTCCAGAAAATATGCCATAAAACATGGGCTATGGTAAAATGAAGTGTGATTTCACATTTGCCAGTTGGAGGAAAGGATTAAACCCACTTATTACAAACATCCAATAAAACAAAGTTTAATTTAGGTTTGGTGGCGGGAGAACTATCATTTTCTTTTAGCAAGATAATGGCATCACAATTTTTCATGGTCTTTCATGAGATTTTCCTCTGCCAGATCATTTGAAGTAGCCAACACCTTTTTCATGTAGGTCAAGATTTATTAACTTGAATTCTAACAGTTCACAGATGGGCAGAGGCCCTTCTTTAGTATTACAGCAGGTGACAGAAAAGCACAAGTGTTTGGTTTTTTTTCCCAGAGCATCCATGATTGTTTAGACCAGGCTCCATATAAAAAAAAAACAAGGAGGACATGGAGAGTTAGAGAGGAGAAGGGAGTTGGGGGAAATTGGAAGGGGGAGGTGAATCATGAGAGACTATGGACTCTGAAAAACACTCTGAGGGGTTTGAAGTGGTGGTGGGGGGGGGGGAGGTTAGGGGTACCAGGTGGTGGGTATTATAGAGGGCACGGATTGCTTGGAGCATTGGGTGTGGTGAAAAAATAATGAATACTGTTATGCTGAAAAAGAAAAAAAAAAAAAAAACAAGGGGAGATGGAGAGGAGAAGGGAGTTGAGGGAAATTGGAAGGGGAGGTGAACCATGAGAGACTATGGACTCTGGAAAACAATCTGAGGATTTTGAAGGGGCGGGGGATGGGAGGTTGGGGGAACCAGGTGGTGGGTATTAGAGAGGGCACGGATTGCATGGAGCACTGGGAGTGGTGCAAAAACAGTGAATACGTTGAAAAGAAATAAAAGAAATAAAAAATTAAAAAAAAAAAAACAAGTAGGGGGCTGGCAATGGACTAGGGGCAGCCTATACTAAGCCCCTGGGCTTGGGGTGTACCTCACACTCCAGGAGGAGATCCTCAAGTTTCGTAGTCCCATGGAACTCAGAGTTCTCTTGCTGAACTCTAGGGGCAGACAGTGCACAAAGTGTTTCTTCTTCTCTGTCTCCTTCCCTTGCCTTTTCCTTTCCCTCACTGTCCCTCCTGGTCACAGATGTCCCACCTCAGGGGACCCTGCTCTGTGGCTTCATAGCTATGGGGTCCGCCGGCCACAGCCCACAGGACCAACTAGCCTTTCACTCACTGCTTTCCACCCCCACCTTCTCAGCCACAGGAGTCACAGGTGAGCATTACCACCACTGTAGAAGCCAGGGTAACAGGCCCCACCACGCTGCCTGGGTTCTGGTCTCCCTGAAGACCAACCCACACGCCTTGAGAGGTAAAAATTGATGGATTTCTTTGGTTTCTGGTGTGCTGTGCAGAGGAACTTTTGTTGGGTTTTGGAATCCTACTATTTGTAAACAGAAAGGGGGAGACAAATGAGAAGACTCATTCTGCCATGATGCTGACTTCACTCCTCCCAAGAATTATGGTTTTAACCATCATTTAACCATTCAACCCTCCACCCACTCCAATGGCTCTAAATAAATAAATAAAGAAAGAAATCTTTTTTTAAAGATTTTATTTATTTGAGAGAGAGAGACAGAGATAGTGGGAGGCAGCAAGAGCAGGGAGGAGAGGGAGAAGCACTGTGCCCACTGATCAGGGAGCCCAAAATGGGGTTTGAGCCAAGAACCCTGGGGTCATGACCTGAGCCAGAGGCAGCTTCTTAAAAAACTGAACCACCCAGGGGCCACTAAAATCTTTTTTTAATTCAAAAATAAAATAGCCGAACTGTGGCAGGAGCCTAGATGTCCTTCAACAGATGAATATATAAAGAAGGAGTTCATATATACAATGGAATATTATTCAGCCATCAGAACGGATGAATACCCACCATTTGCATTGATTTGAATGGAACTGGAGGGGATTTTGCTAAGTGAAATAAGTCCAGCAGACAAAGATCATATGGTTTCACTCATATGTGTAAAATAAGGAAGAGCATGGAAGACATTAGGGGAAGGAAGGGAAAACTGAGGAGTTGGGGGAAAAAGAGAGGGAGACAAACTATGAGAGACTATGGACACCAAGAATCCATCTGAGGATTTCAGAAGGGTGGGGGTGGGAGGATGAGGTAGGTAGCCTGGTGATAGGTTTTTAAGGAGGGGATGTGCTGTGATGAGCTCTGGGTGTTAAATGCAAATAATGAAACATGGAACACTAAACTCATGATGTACTGTATGATGATGAACATAACATAAAAATATTTTGTCACTATGCTTCATGAAAAAAATATTTTAAAATAAATAAATAAATGAATCATGCACATCAATTCAGCAGAGAAGGGGAAATGCTAAATATGATTATTTGATCATCATTTTTCACATACATCCCAAGAATCAGCAAGGCTCTCTAAGGAGCCTTACATCTGGACCCCTGGTTTCCTTCACCTCTGGCTTCTCCTTCTCTGCTCTCACAGTTTATATCCCTGATTATAAATAGAAACAGCCAAAAAAAAAAGCACATATTACACTGGTTCAAAGGGCCCAGATTCTTAACCTACCCCAGTACTAAAGGAACCTCTGGATAACTTTTCATTGCTTTTAAGATACCCAGACCACTCTTCTGTCCCCACACAACAATGGAATATCAAGGTGATCTCATTATCAGAGGCAAATCTGGTTACATGATTACTTTCAAACAGCTTAAAACAGGTATAAGGCCTCTCAGAAATCTCTCAAATAGGCATCAGGAGTTTATTACTTTTCATACATGCAAATAACTTGTACACCCTCTTTTATACTACCCACACAAACCACCTCAGCTGTGATTTGTGGTCTCACTTCTACCACTCTTATCTGCCCATAATCTCTCCAAAGGAATCTCAGGCTCTCTACTTAGCTTCTCAGCTCCTCCTCTTTTCCTAACATATTTTTTCTTTCCTGATTTGAACTCCACTTTTCCATAGTAAAGAATTTTAACTCTCTTAGTTTTCTCCTTTTGCATCTTCACACTTTGCCTCCAATAAACCTAACCAAGTTAAGCCCAACAGGTAAGAGCAATATTCTCCTAAAAAGAGAGATAATGGTTGTGAATAATTATCAGTAGCTGTTTTTAAAAACACATACATATCACATAACATAATGTTAAATATTTAATATATAACATATATTTAATAATGTAATATGATTATAACATATATAAGTTATTGCTCTTCTTACACAACAATATACAAAAGATATTATATATAACTGAAGGTGGTTCACAGACCCCACCCCCAGGAATCCATAAATATCCTGGTGGCTCTGCATCTCAGATTCAGATCACCTGCTCTAAAGTATTTAATTCTTCAACACCTAAGGAGGCTTAAAGGAAGAAACCCAAAAGTTTATTTGCGTTTTTGTTTCCTTTGCCTTTGGAGACATATCTTGAAAGAAGTTGCTGTGGCTGATATCGAAAAGATTACTGCCTATGTTCTCCTCTAGGATTATGATGGATTCCTGTCTCACGTTGAGGTCTTTTATCCATTTTGAGTTTATCTTTGTGTATGGTGTAAGAGAATGGTCGAGCTGTCCAGTTTTCCCAGCACCATTTATTGAAGAGACTGTCTTTTTTCCACTGTATATTTTTTCCTGTTTTGTCGAAGATTAATTGACCATAGAGCTGAGGGTCCATATCTGGGCTCTCTACTCTGTTCCACTGGTCTATGGGTCTGTTTTTATGCTAGTACCATGCTGTCTTGGTGATCACAGCTTTGTAATAAAGCTTGAAATCAGGTAATGTGATGCCCCCAGTTTTATTTTTGTTTTTCAACATTTCCTTAGCAATTCGGGGTCTCTTCTGAATCCATACAAATTTTTGGATTATTTGCTCCAGCTCTTTGAAGAATACCGGTGGATATTTGATCAGAATGGCATTAAAAGTATAGATTGCTCTAGGCAGTATAGACATTTTAACAATGTTTATTCTTCTGATCCAAGAGCATGATGGTCTTCCATCTTTTTGTGTCTTCTTCAATTTCTTTCATGAGTGTTCTGTAGTTCCTCAAGTACAGATCCTTTACCACTTTTGTTAGGTTTATTCCCAGGTATCTTATGGTTCTTGGTGCTATAGTAAATGAAATCGATTCTCTAATTTCCCTTTCTGTATTTTTATTGTTAGTGTATAAGAAAGCCACTGATTTATGCACATTGACTTTGTATCCCACCACGTTGCTGAACTGCTGAATGAGTTCTAGTAGTTTGGGGGTGGAGTCTTTTGGGTTTTTCTGCACAGCAAAGGAAACAGGAAAAAAAAAAGAGGCAACCCACGGAATGGGAGAAGATATTTGCAAATGACAGTACAGACAAATGGTTGATATCCAGGATCTATAATGAACTCCTCAAACTCAACACACATGAAACAGGCAAACACATCAAAAAATGGGCAGAAGATATGAACAGACACTTCTCCAATGAAGACATACAAATGGCTATCAGACACATGAAAAAATGTTCATCATCACTAGCCCTCAGGGAGATTCAAATTAAAACCACATTGAGATATCACCATATACCAGTTAGAATGGCCAAAATTAACAAGACAGGAAACAACATGTGTTGGAGAGGATGCGGAGAAAGGGGAACCCTCTTCCACTGTTGGTGGGAATGGAACTTGGTGCAGCCTCTTTGGAGAACGGTGTGGAGATTCCTCAAGAAACTAAAAATAGAACTTCCCTATGACCCTGCAATTGCACTCCTGAGTATTTACCCCAAAGATACAGATGTAGTGAAAAGAAGGGCCATCTGTACCCCAATGTTTATAGCAGCAATGGCCACGGTCGCCACACTATGGAAAGAACCAAGATGCCCTTCAATGGACGAATGGATAAGGAAGATGTGGCCCATATGCACTATGGAGTATTATGCCTCCATCAGAAAGGATGAATATCCTACTTTTGTATCAACATGGACGGGACTGGAAGAGATTTTGCTGAGTGAAATAAGTCAAGCAGAGAGAGTCAATTATCATGTGGTTTCACTTATTTGTGGAGCATAACAAATAGCATGGAGGACAAAGGGTGTTCGAGAGGAGAAAGGAGTTGGGGTAAATTGGAAGGGGAGGTGAATCATGAGAGACTATGGACTCTGAAAAACAATCTGATGGGTTTGAAGTGGTTGGGGGGGTGGGAGACTGGGATACCAGGTGGTGGGTATTATAAAGGGCACGGATTGCATGGAGCACTGGGTGTGGTGAAAAAATAATGAGTACTGTTTTTCTGAAAATAAATAAGTTAAAAAAAAAGAAATGAAAAAAAAAATGGAAGAAACCCAGTTCCAACAGGGAGTCAGAGCATGAGGAAGCAAAATAAAGACCAACATGCTAGAGGTCTAGCAAGAAACAGGAAAATCAAAACCAGAGACCAAAAAAGTAGGGATTTCAAGGGAAACTGGATTCAGAACCAAGAATCCACCTAGGAAGTCCTGAGTCCTAAGCAGGCAAGCTTGATTTCTGAAATCCTCTACACCAACAGTTTCTGGTTTAGAAAGTCACTATCCTGTTCCAGACTCTCCTTATAAATGGCCTCTCTGTCAATACACCAATTAAAAGTATGAATTGAGCAGTGGGTTCAGAGGGTGTTGGTAACCCTAACAGTGACCTGCAATAGAGAATAGGTCAGAATGGAGGCAGAACTGTGTTCCCAAGGGCAACCCTTACATTCTTAGGAGAAAGAAGACAAAAGTGCAAGGGGAGCATGGACACCAACCCCATCTTGGTGTAGAGTCTGTGACATAGAAGGTGGCTGAGTTGAGCCTGGGGAGATAAGGTAACAGGAAATTGAGTAGCTTACCTGCCTATAGATGTGCCTTCCTCCACACTGAAAGGGAGCACACACTGGTGATACCTCAGTCAGAACAAGCCTGCTCAGCATTCATCTACTGACCCTTGCCTCCCCTCTGGGCTACAGGTGACACTAACTTCAGAGTGGGGAGAGGTTGGGCAGGAAATGACCTCCTGCCAGGTGCTGACATACACTGTATAAAAAATTACAGGGATAAAATATATAAAATTCCATAATTATAAAAACATCATTACTATACCTGGTGATTTTGAACACAGAGATATTTGAGAAATAACCCAAAAGGAGAGATAATTTCAGGCAGGGATGTGAGGTGAACTCTAGGGTAACAGTGGCCAATCCTTCTCAGATAACACAATCACTGTTTGGGGGCATTGGCAGCTCATTCCACCACATTCTCACACATAGTCTTTCCAGTCCTCTACCCATCACTTTGTGATCACAACTTCTAGGAACTGGAGAAAACACACTCCTGGTTGGTATTATGGAGCTAAGGTCACACTCCTATCCTTAGTGACCCCATTAATTTATATAGTTCTTTTCTTGAAATCTCCGAGCAGCTCGCTTCTGGATTCCAAGTGCTGACAGAACTAGTTGGACTGAAGGCTAGAGAGGTAGCAATATGGCATGCAGGTCAGCATTGGAATAAACCCAAGATGCAAAACAGACTCCAGGAACCACTATCACCCCCGGGTTCCCAAGAACTGGGTGGAAACAGTGGCCTAGATTGGAGAAAGCTCATGGAATGTGCTCTTAGATTCCATCCTTCTCTGCTCTTCTCACCTCACACACACCCTCCAGGTCATCTGCACACCCACTGCCACTTGGTGCATCACTTCACCTTCAATAAATCAAGCTACCTCCTGAGGAACCTCCCTAATATCCACATCCCTGAGGGTTACCTCTGCCTGAATTCCTCACAGATGCTTCAAACTCAAATCCTGAACAGGTTCATACTTGGTACCATCTTTTATAGCCTGATGATGAAAATATTCCAATCCTTCAATCTTCCTTACATCCAGCTCACCCTCAGCCACATACTGTTAGTGCCTTCACACACTGCTTCTAGGCTCCATCATGTGACTTGATTCAGTCACTGAGAGTTCAGGAAACGTGACTCCAGCAGTGGTTGGAAACCATTTTTGCCATTTGCCTTGCCCTCTCCTATGAAAAGGACATGCTCAGGCTAGCACTGTCTTCCTAGCTAAAGTTGTCCTCGACATGCCAAGAGTCAGCTAAACAACACCCATTGAGAAAACCCAGCCAACGTCCACTGTCAGGACAAATAAAAATTAAGGCAAAGAGGCTGATTTTCCCTGTTGAAAATAATGGAAGAGAGTCCCGACCTTTTTTGTTTTTCATCATTTATTCAGAAAACTTGTGACTGTGGGTGCTTTCTCTCCTCTGTGAAATGTAAGTAAGTCCATTAAAAAACAAAGGTAGGCTTTTGCCAACTTTGTGATCCAGGGATGTCTTTCTCAAAGATCTGGGAAACTTCACTTTGAGTGGCTCACTCAAGGAAGACAATGCTCCTCTCTCCTCCTTCCTGTACCAGGGTATGGGCCTAACCACAGTGGGCACCAGGATCCTCCTGTAAAACTGCTTCCTGTTATAAAAATGGGAGAATTTGTTTTCTTCTGGATGAGGCCAACTAGCTAACATAGATGGTCACTCTGTTACTATGTAAATCTAGGGTTAACTGTTTCTGACAGATAGTGCTGTCATGTCCACTTACTTGAGAGATAGTAACCATCTATCCTGAGAACATATGTGTAATGAGCTGTGTCTGCATGGCTATGGAAAAGAGTGATTTTCTTTGTCTTTGCATCTCTTTAAAGATTACCTATGAAACACATCACATTTTGGTAAATCTAATTCTATAATAAAAGGGTTTTCCTTCCCACTATCTGTCTGAAAGAGATTTCTCAGAGATTTCTTTTTAATTATATTTCCCCAATATGACCAAAGATGCATGAGCAAGCCCAGTTAAGAGTAGCCGAATACTGCTCCAAATGGCTAACAGACACATGAAAAAATGTTCAACATCACTAGCCATCAGGGAAATAAATATCAAAACAGCACTGAGGGGTGCCTGGGTGGCTCACTGGGTTAAGCCTCTACCTTCAGCTCAGGTCATGATCTCAGGGTGCTGGGATTGAGCCCTGCATCGGGATTTCTGCTCAGCAGGGAGTGTGCTTCCCCCTCTCTCAGTGCCCACTGCTCTGACTACTTGTGATCTTTAAACACACACACACACACACACACACACACACACACACTGAGATACTACATTACAAAAGCAAAGATTAACAAGGCAGGAAACAACAAATCTTGGAGAGGATGTGGAGAAAGGGGAACCCTCTGACACTGTTGGGGGGAATGCAAGTTGGAGCAGCTACTTGGGAAAATAGTGTGCTAATTCCTCAAAAAATTAAAATCAGAGCTACCCTGTGACCCCAAAATTGCACTACTGGGTATGTACCCCAAAGATACAGATGTAGTGAAAGAAGCCAATATTCATAGCAGCAATGTCCACAACAGCCAAACTGTGGAAGGAACCAAGTTACCTTCAACAGATGAATGGATGAAGAAGTGATTCATGTATAAGTGGAATATTACTCAGCCATCAGAAAAAGAAGAATACTCACCATTAGCACTGACATGAATGAAACTGGAGGGGATTATGCTAAGGGGATTATGATAAACCATATAATTGTCTAATATAATTAGACAATATAATTAGACAATTATATGGTTTCACTCAGATGTGCAACATAAGAAATAGCATGGAAGACATTAGGGGAAGGAAGGGAAACCTGAAGGGGGGAAATCGGAGGTGGAGATGAACCATGAGAGCCTATGGACTCTGGGAAACAATATGAGGGTTTCAGGGGGAGAGGGTGGGAGGATGGTTTAGCCCAGTGATGGGTATTAAAGAGGGGATGTGTTGTGATAAGCACTGGGTGATATATAAAAGTAATAAATCACTGAACATTACATCAAAAACTAATGATGTACTACCTGTACTCAAGGAACTACAGAACATTCATGAAAGAAATTGAAGAAGACACAAAAACTGGAAAAGCATTCCATGCTCATGGATTGAAAGAATAAACATTGTTAAAATGGCTATAATGCCTAGAGCAATCTATATTTTCAATGCCATCCCGATCAAAATTCCACCAGTATTTTTCAAAGAACTGGAACAAACAATCCTAAAAATGATTTGAAGGATTTCTCCTGCATTACCCTGGGAACAAGCACTCCAGCCCCAGGACTATACAGTTAACTATTCACAACCACAATCACGATGCTCTCTGTGCCCCTCATAGTCCAGATCACAAATCAGGAAGGCCCTTTGGAAGAGACTAGTGATCCCAAGTACCTTCTCATTTATGTGCTACTCACGAAAGTTCCTGATCAATCTCTTTTCTGTGCACCTGGTCCAGAAACACCTGTTTATGCCGGGATTCTCACTTTTCCCCACCCCACTATTCACTTCTCTCACCAACCATGCGGCCTCCCTGTGTCCAGCACACGTGCCACATGCTTAACTTGGTTATTTCACAGAGCAGTTCTTCTGCTTGGAACTCTCACTTCCAGATAGCCAATTCTCCAAATGCCTACTTACCACTACCAAACATCCTCTATAACCCAACTATTTACACTTTTATTGCTTTTAGAAAATAAACTCTACAGAGCAAGGATCGTGGTTTGGTTCAGTAATGCCTCCAGGTACCCAGAAGGGGAGCTGACACGTCATGGGGATTCTATATGCACACTGAATTAATGAATAAGTGAAGACACCTCCTTTCCTTCAGCTGTAAAATGAGGGGCTGATTTACCTGGTCCCAAGTTTTTTCCCAGCTCCAATACTACAGCAGCCTAAATATAGATCAACAACCCATCTGCCACCTTCAGTTTCAAACTGGCAGATTCACAGAAGCTTCCCTTTCTGAAGAAGCAGGTATATAACCTGTTGTCAAAAGCCTGAACCTTGTGGATGTGCAGGGTGGTCTCTCCCCAGGTAAGGAATTCCTTCACCAGTAAAGTCCGCCCTGTGTACTGGGCCCAACTGAGCCTCTCTCTGCTCCTGCTGGTTTTGATAGATGAACACTGCTTCTGAGAACTTGGAGCAGAACCACCGCAGCTCCATGGTCTCCACATGCATGGACACGATATGGCAGTGTGATGTCCCCACCCAGCACTGCCACAATGGGTTCTGAGGAGCCAATCACCACAACTCCTCTGTGGACACAGACATAAGGGTGAGAAAGCAAGAGATATGCAGGACAGGGAAGGGAACACACTGTCAGGTGGGAGGCCCAGACAAGTGGGGGTAAGAGTCAGTTAGGAGGTTTTGACCTGAAGGACTCAGCTTTTACCACTCTGTGCCTGGGCAAGATCCTCTTACCACATACGTGAGACCCAGCAATGATGTCAAAGAGACTCCCTCAGCAGCCTGTGCTCCTGACTCCAGGTCCTTTCATGAAGGACTCTCTAACTCAGTGGTTCTAAGATTCCACAGGCATTAGAATCACCAGAAAATCCTGTGAAACAGACTGCTGGGCTCCACCCCCAGAGCTCCTGGTTCAGTAGTTTTGGGGTGGTTCTAAGAATGTGTATTTCTAAGGGGCTGGTGGGAGCTCTCTTATTAATGTTCCAGGGACCACACTCAGATCCACAGCTCTAACCTGCCTCCTCTTAGGACAGGACTGAAAACTGACCAAGAAACACCTGTGGCCTAGGTGGGAACTCCACTCATTCAGCCACTCAGGAATTTACCCACATCTACTCCTAAGTTAGATATTTGTCCCCATATCTTAGTACTCTGGTGAATTACATTTGCACTAAACCTAGAGTCCACAGCTATTTCTGTTAAAGTCTGCCCCCACTCCATCACCTATAGGACGCAAATCACTACTTCTTACAACAAAAGGTTCATTTCACTACTGCCACCTGCTCACAGTCATTGGTCTGAGAAGTTATGGACATGTCACAACAGGACACTTCTCCAAGAAACACCCATGCTGGACCTCAGAAGAGTGACTTCTCACCCCTTGTGATACTCAACTTTGGCTGAGTCACTGTATGTCTCACCTGTGGGATGAGAGTGACTACACTCTCTGTGACTATTCTCCCCCAAACCTATGTACATGACTCTTTTAATCCACAAACAAAACCATGTCCCTCCTTTGCTCAAGCCCTGCATTGGCTCCACAGTTCCTCATATGGCCCATAGGCCCTATAGGGGATGACCTGCTACTTCTCTCCGACCCCCCAACCCTTGCTTCTCTCCCTCTCCCTCACTCTGCTACAGCCAACACTTACTTCCTTGGCTCCATGAACACACAAGCACACTTCCAGCTTTTCTCTGGCTGCTCCACATGATAGAAATCCTCCATCCTGGGGGAACCTCATAGGATGACTCACTGCCTCCACCACGCTTTATTCCCATCTCACTACCTGCCCTCCCAGCCCTTTGGAAATGTTCCCAATCTGCTCTACCCACAAGACCAGACCTTTGATGCCTCAGCTCAGGGGTCTCCTCCATGTCTGCATGAGTCACAGGCCACCACAGATGCCCAGAGACACAGGACATAGACTCAGTTCCCTCTCCATGAAGAACACAACAAGCTCCTCTGTGCTGTTCTTCTGCTGCCCCCTAATTATAACCAGGGAATGACTGAGAAGCATGAGAGTCAGACTGCATCCTCCTCAAGGACACTGTGGCTCCCACCACACGCACATTGTCCTGGGGTCCTTTGCTTGTTCAGTTCACCTGAACTTCAGTCACATCCCCCCACCCAGCCCTTTGCTTCTCAGGACAAGGCCCTGGCCATTCACACAGCCAATGCCCAGTCAGTTTTCCATGATGGGTCCACAAAACTCATCCTCTCTATCCTTCAGGAGCTTCTGCCTCAGGATAAGGGATCCCAGCAGGGCAGGAGCAGCAGAGGGTCAAATAAACCCCACTCAGAAAGAAGGGCTTCACACCACTTATATATGGGAAGCAGTCAGTGGTCTTAAAGGACAGATTCTGGACTGCTGACATCTCCTCAACTCACAGCCACTTTCTGTGTGACTTTCTTCAACAAGTTTCTTCATCTGCTGTGCCTCATCTGAAAAATGGGGATAGTAAGAGTATAAGGTATACCCCAAGGTATAAGCAGAGTCCTCTCAATACATATATGCAACCTATGACATTATGTCATTAGAATAGTACCTGGTCCTGGGAAGCTACAGAAATGTCATTAAATAAATAAGTAAAATGCTGCCCCCATTATTATCCAGCACCTCCACCCCTAACCCTATCATGATCTCAGCCTCCCCCTCACAGCCAACAGCTCTGAGCTTTACTCTTGTTGCCAAACAAGTATCTTCAGAACCCACTCACCTGCTTGAAAACCAGGGACTTCATAAGCGTCTCTAATTCAACAGTGCAAGATCTCAGTTGACCCCAAATCTGCTCTCAGATTGCCTCAGCAGTTTGTTGCTCTGAGCCCCACACCCTGCTTCCAGGTCCAATACGGGTGTTGCTGACTTCTCTTGTCTGAGAGGTAGTGGTTCCCAGATGAGTGGAAAAGGAGAGCCTGGCACAAGTTGCAGGGGTCTCTCCTGAAACAGGGACCTGGGGTACTAAGCACTTCCAGATAGGAGAATCTGCCCTGCAGACTCTGCCCTGCCCTCTGGATGGTGCACCCTAGTTATCAGGAAAGAAACAGCATGATCAGAGCCACAGAAACTGGACAAACACAGGTACACTGACCCACTCTGCAGGGGGACACACAGAGACACAGACTTAGCAACAATTTATTGAACAACTACTACTCTCCTGGTCACCTAACTGTTCACTATTAAGATGAAACCATGTTTGTGGGTGTATCACGGATGACCAGTGTAGCTTTTTTGCCTTTCTTCACCAGGAGACCACCCACATGATCCCACAACCTGGCAACAGACAATTTAGTATTGGCCATTAGCATCATTCAGGAAACTGTCCCTGCAGAAGTAAATGCACAGTGCTCTGTGGCTGCTTAATACTGTATTATCACACATGGCCTGGAAGTGCCATTCAGCCCCTCCCTGCCAGGTCACATTCTGCACCAGAAAATGTGGATTCTCTGGCCTCTGAAGGAAAACCATGGAGCACTAGGGCTTCTTCTCCAGCCCCTCCCTTGCTGCACTTCCTCATCTCAGTAAAGGACAACAGCTTCACCCAGTTATGTCACCCAGAAACTTGAAGCACATTCCAGACACTCCACATTCTTAGGCTACTTCCAACATATTAGAAAGTTCAAGAGTTTCTCAAATTCATATTAACTGCTCAGCACCTACCTACAACACACTTATGTCCTCCCTGATCCAAACTGGGGTCTCTGTTTCCTGATGAGTATCCCTATCACCTCCAGCCTTACCTCCTCAAGCTCATTTTCTTTTCTTTCTTTCTTTCTTTCTTTCTTTCTTTCTTTCTTTCTTTCTTTCTTTCTTTCTTTCTTTCTTTCTTTCTTTCTTTCTTTCTTTTTTAATGAAGGCCCATAGTGTGTGCTTTCACCAACGTCACAGATTTGATATATTCCAAGGCTTGTACAACCATGATCTCAACTTAGATTTACAACATTTTCATGACAACAAAATCAATTCCTGTACCCATTAGTAGTTATTTCCTATTCTCTCCCCTCTCCCCACCCTCTCCATGGAACTAAACAATCGGGAATTTACTCACGTTCATTTTCACTCCAAGGTCATGATCCTCTCAAGTCAGCTTATGTTAGGTCTCCTCAACCCTCAAGGGATCCCCTGCTAATGAGATGAGAGAGATCCCCCTCTCATCTATGGCTCTCAGGTTGTCTTTGTCTCTGACATCATCCATCACTTACCCAGTTGGTTGCTCACTAGCCTGGATGAGTTCCTTTAGCTCATGGAGCTTCCCCAGCCTCAGGCCTTCTCACAAGCCACTGAATCTCTCTCTCTCTCTCTCTCACCCCTCAAACTGGTTATCATTGCAATCTTGCCTGATGTTATTTTCCTCAGTGGGGCCTTCACCAACCTGCTCATCCCCACATGTGCCCCATACACATGCTTGTTGGGGGTTTAGTGGCACCCTGTTCTCCTCCACAGCCCTGACATGTGTTCTTCTGTGAACTGTTTGTGGCATCCACAAAGGGAGGCACTGTGTGACCTGGTCACATGTCTAGCACACAGCACTCAGGAAACTTGGCTTGGGCTCATGTTCAGAGGAGTCATTTCAGCAGCACATTGGCTACCCAGCCCTGTCCAAATTTGGAAAACATTTCAGTTCACTGACAAACACAAAAACTCTTAACTCTGACCTAAACAAGTCAGACCCTGGGTGGATATAGCAATTCCACCATCTTCTCCACTCTTTTTTCTTCCTACCCCAAACATATATGCAACACTGCAGCATCACCAGAATAGAAACTCAGATTTCACACCTGACCTTTATTTGCTCCCTCAAGCCTTCCCAGTGCTCAGGTGTTCATGTGTGACTGGTTTTAAAACACTAGTTTGGCCAGCACTCCATGCACACTTCTGCCAGCTTCCTGTCACTACTGTCTTCTTTCTACAGATGAGGAAACCAAATCTCTCAGTTTCACAACCACACACCCAGCAAAACCTCTCCCAGCCTTTTCACTCTCAATTGTTCTGAATGATCCACTGTGTTTATTTTCAGGAAGCAAGAACTGACAGACCCATGATGCACGGGAGTGATAGTTTTCTGCCAGGATGTCTGGACTGAGATATTCTGGGCAGAACCAGGACTTCTGGATATATCTGAAAGCATCCCATGTTGTCATCCTCAAACATCCATTCTGACAATATACACTTAGACTCAGGAATATTGGGGAAATCCTTAATTTAAAAAGATATGGTGGGAATGCAAGTTGGTGCAGCCTCTTTGGAGAACAGTGTGGAGATTCCTCAAGAAATTAAAAATAGAACTTCCCTATGACCCTTCAATTCCACTCCTGGGTATTTACCCCAAAGATATAGATGTCGTGAAAAGAAGGGCCATCTGTACCCCAATGTTTATAGCAGCAATGGCCACGGTCACCAAACAGTGGAAAGAACCAAGATGCCCTTCAATGGACGAATGGATAAGGAAAATGTGGTCCATATACACTATGGAGTATTATGCCTCCATCAGAAAGGATGAATACCCAACTTTAGTAGCCACATGGACGGACTGGAGGGGATTATGCTGAGTGAAATAAGTCAAGCAGAGAGAGTCAATTATCATATGGTTTCACTTATTTGTGGAGCATAACAAATAGCATGGTGGACATGGGGAGTTAGGAGAAGGAAGTTGGGGGAAATTGGAAGGGGAGTTAAACCATGAGAGACTATGGACTCTGAAAAACAATTTGAGGGTTTTGAAGTGGCAGGGGGTGGGAGGTTGGGGGAACCAAGTGGTGGGTATTATAGAGGGCACAGATTGCATGGAGCACTGGGTGTGGTGCAAAAATAATGAATACTGTTATGCTGAAACTAAATTTTTAAAAAATGTTATAAAGAGAGGAAACTATGCAATGCACATATATATTGGGGGAAAAAAAAGGATTCAACTTTCCTAAGATAAAGGGGTATTAAAAATTGTTTTACCTATAGGGGTAGCATTGGTTAGGGAAAGGGGATTACCTTGAAGTTTAACTCTATATGAATATTGAAAAATAAAAATAAAAAAAGAGAATAAACTAAACTAAACTAAACTAAAATTGAAAAAAAATTAAAAAATAGAAAAGCAAAAGGAAAACACGAGTATATGTATCAAAAAGTTCAGGTTAAAAGGTTATTATGGAATTTGATGTACTGGACATCTCACTGTGATGGTGAGTATGTTAAAAAAATATCTATTAAAAAAAAAAAACAGAACCAGATTAGTGGGAACGAATCAAAAACAAAAGTTGCATCTATGAAGTAGTGGTGGTTGTTCTCTTGTCATCTTTTTCTTTTTTTCCTTTTTTTTTTTCTTGGTTGGTTTTCTGGGGGAGGGGCCTGCCACATGGGTTTTCAATGTTCCATGAGTTAAGTCCTCCCGCCCCCCTCAATGGGGTGGGCTCTGAGGAAACCGGTTTTTCAGGATTTTGTTCTCTGGAGGTTTTTATGTTTGTTCATTTCTTTTCTCTCACTTTGACAGCTTTTGATGGTTTTTGGAGATTTAGAGGAAAACAAACTGCACCCCAACCTCCATCTCAGAGAGTAGTCTCAGTCTGTTCCCCTCTGGGTCTCCAGAGCACACTAAGTTCCCCTTCGGCCACTGGCAGAGCAGGTTCTAAGTCACAGTCCCTGGGAACACAGTACCCAAAACCACTGGCAGCAGCAGCTGTCTGGGCAGCTCCAGACCACCAGAGAGGTTCCAAGCAGTGATTGCATGCTGAGATTTTCCCACTGGCCTGGGCTGGGAGTGCTTGTTCTTTCCTGGTCTGAGAGCACCAGGCTGGCCCTGTGCACACCTCTCTCAGGGGAGGGTGTGGGGCACACGTGTCTCAGGCTCTGATAGTATGGCATGGCATTCTCCCAGCTGGCGAGGCTCCCAGCCCCTCATGGAAGCCGGATCCCATGCATTCTCAGGTGCACTGGCAGCTCAGAGACCAAGACCTGGTTTCTCTGCCACACTCTCTCTGGCTCAGTGCCAGGAATGGCTCTCCTGGGTCCGGGGACTTTAGCAGCTGTCCCTAACTGCCCAGATTCCCACACTTCCCCCCACAATCCTTTGCTCTTTTTGAGTGCTTTCAACTAGACTCCAAGTTAATGCTGGTCCCCAGATGCAGGGCACTCTCATATTGGGGTATTACTTTCCAATGGGTTGCCTCTGGTGACTCCCTCCTCCTTTTGTTTATCTTCCAATATCAGCCCGACATTCCCACTCTGTTTTACCTGCCCACTGGCGTCTTCTGCCCCGTAGAGATCCAGACGTGTATAATTCTGATCTCAGGCTGATTTCATGGGTGATGGGAGTTCTTTAGTAGGTAAGCAGCTCACTTTAGGGTACAGGTTGAAACGGCACCTCCTCCTACTTCCCCGCCATCTTGTCTCTCCCTGAACACACCTTTTTAAATGATTATTTTAGTTTGTTCAATGTCAATAAAGAGGTCATTTATAAGGAAAGTCTGGCAAAGGATAGTGACTGTATAGATTAGAAATTCCCATATCTAGAAGATTTCAGAAATCATGTTTGCCTGCTTAGTATGTAGACCTTCTTAAGTGGATTCTTGGTCCTGAATCCATTTTACCCTGAAATTCATACTTTTCATAGATCTAAGTTTGGGTTCCCTGCTTCTTGCTGGTCTTCTGGGATGTTCTCCATTTCCCTTCCTCATGCTCTGGCTCCATGTCCAAGCTGGGTTTCTTCCTTTAAATGGCTTAGTTGCTGAGGAATTATATGCTTTAGAGAAGTTGAACTTAATCTGAGATCCAGAACCTCCAGGACAGTTAGGATTCCTGGGGGTGGGACCTGTAAACCACCCTCATTATATACAAAATCTTGTATATATGTTTGTGTAGCAGGTGGAATAACATATATTAAAATATATTATACTGTAATCTATAGTACACTGTTAATATATAACATATAGATTATATGTATAGATTTCAAGAAACAGCCACTAATGATTGTTCCCAACCACTGTCATTACTTTTAAGAGAATATTGCACTTGACTAATGGGCTCCACCTTGTTTGGGTTTACTGGGGGCAATGTGTGAAGTTTGTAGAAGGACAGACACACCTAGACACATCTCACTATGAGGAGGGAGAATTGTTTACCACAGAAAGTGGGGAGCAAATTAGGGAAAGGAAAGCTGGTAGGGAAGAGAGGAACAGATAAGAAGGAAAGTGGAGATCCTGTGAGTCCTCTTGGAGAGATTTTGGGTGGTTCAGAGCAGTGGAAGGGAGACCAGAAATCGCAGTCATGGTGATAAAGTGGGAAGTACATCAAAATCAAAAGCTTCTGCACAGCAAAGGAAACAGTCAAGAAAGCAAAGAGGCAACCCATGGAATGGGAGAAGATATTTGCAAATGACAGTAAAGACAAAAGGTTGATATCCAGGATCTATAAAGAACTCCTCAAACTCAACACACACAAAACAGACAATCATATCAAAAAATGGGCAGAAGATATTTACAGACACTTCTCCAATGAAGACATACAAATACCTATCAGACACATGAAAAAAAATGTTCATCATCACTAGCCATCAGGGAAATTCAAATTAAAACCACATTGAGAGATTATGCTGAGTGAAATAAGTCAAGCAGAGAGAGTCAATTATCATATGGTTTCACTTATTTGTGGAGCATAACAAATAGCATGGTGGACATGGGGAGTTAGGAGAAGGAAGTTGGGGGAAATCAGAAGAGGAGGTGAACCATGAGAGACTATGGACTCTGAAAAACAATCTGAGGGGTTTGAAGTGGCAGGGGGGTGGGAGGTCGGGATACCAGGTGGTGGGTATTATAGAGGGCATGGATTGCATGGAGCACTGGGTGTGGTAAAAAAAATAATGAATACTGTTATGCTGAAAATAAATAAAAAATAAATTAAAAACAAAACAAAAACAAAAACAGTGGGAAGTACACTGAGGGTGTATTTGGGTATTTGGGTACCTGAAAAGTAATAAACTCCTGACATCTGTCTGAGACATTTCTAAAAAGACTTATATTTATTTTAATCATCTAATTGAGTTTGCTTCTGATAATGAGACCATCTCAATATTCTAGTGAAATTAGGAGTGGTACCAGAGTGTGATCAGGGTGATCCTAATGCTACAAAAGTTTATCCAGAGCATCCTTTAACAATGGGGTGGGTTAAGTTCTGAGTTATTTGAACCTGTGTAACATGTGGTCTTTTGTGTTTGGCTGTTTGTGTTTACAATCAGGAATAATGACTGTGACAGCAGAGAAGGGAGAGCCATGGTTGAAGGAGGCCTGGGGGCCAGATGTATGAGGAAACCCCTTCAGAGACCCTCATTGAGTTTTGAGATTTATTTGTTAAAAATGGGGATCAGCTATTCTTTTAGCATCTCTCCCTTCTCTATCGAACTGAAGTGCATGTGTTTCAAAATATACATTGTAACAGACTCTTAACTCTAGAGAAGAAATTGAGGATTGCTGGAGGGGCATGGGTGGGGGATGGGCTAGATGAGGGACAAGGATTAAGGAGGGCACTTGTGATGAGCGCTGGGTGTTGTATGTAAGTGATGAATCATTAAATCTACACTTGAAACTAATACTACACTGTATGGTAACTAACTGGAATTTAAATAAAAACTTGGAAAGAAAAAGAAGCATATGGGGGAAAATACTGTGAACATTGTATACCTTTTTATTTTTGTCAGGACAGACGCCCTTACAGTAGAATCAACATTTTCACATTGATAGGCTCATAGTGTGAGGTGGACTAATGTCCAACCTCATCTTATTCACGAAATTGGAAAAAATAAATCATAATGAAAGACTTGCTGTGGAAATGAAGTGAAGAATGCACTTAAGCTGCTGAAATGCATAGCATAGCTCTGGATGCATTGTAGAGTCTCAGAATGGAATGCCAACTCCCTTTTTCCTTTTCCTTCTCCTTCTCCTCCTGATTCCTCTTCTTTGCTAATCCATGTCAGTATTTATATAGAAATGTGTTTGTTGGGTGTCAACTAATCTCTTGGTGAAGAATAAATAAACAAAGTTTCGTTTTCTCAAAGGGTCACAGGGGTCAGCCCATATTAAGTGATCTGTTTCCACCAAGCAAATCAACACAGACAGAAAAGCCCATTTATCTGAATAAATCTGTGTAAGTGGGAATGGTAGTCACTGAATTACACTCCAAATGGTCAAGAAAATGTCATCTCCTTATTTTTATGAATGCTCTAATTTTGTTCCAGAGTCTGCTCTATTGCAAGTAACAGCTCTCCCACTGCAGATACTTCAGTCTTCTGACATATGTAAGTTTTGCTTTGATCGGTTTGCTTCCTTTGTCTCCCCAAAAGAGAGTATGAATGTTGAAAGAGTTTATGTGGGAGCCTGGGTGTCTCAGTGGGTTAAGTCTCTGCCTTTGGCTCAGGTCATGATCTCAGGGTCCTGGGATTGAGTCCCGCATCAGGCTCTCTGCTTCGCGGGGAACCTGCTTCCTCCCCTCTCTCTCTCTGCCTGCCTCTCTGCCTACTTGTGATCTCTCTCTGTCAAATAAATAAATAATATATTTTTAAAAAATGAAAGATTTTATACGTCCTTGGGACATTGGAGGAGGTGGTCCCTGTGCTCTCTTCTTGCTCAATTCAGGACCTCAGCCTACAGAGGGTAACTTGTTCAGGTCCGTAGCACACTTGGATTTGCGGTTCCATTTAGGTGTTTGGGGACATTGTTTTCTCCCTCTGTCCCAACTCCATCTCACGCTCATACCTGAAACAATTTTGTACTTTCTGGGGCATTGGACATGGCCATATCTGAAACCTACCACATGATGTGTCTCCTGGTTCTTTTGATCTCTGTGAGTTATTACAGACAGAAGTAGATTAAACCCAATACTTTTGGGTTTCCCCATATATATAGTGGTGATATTCCTCCCAATACTCCATTGAAAAAAGAAGCAAATTCATTAGTGTCTGACCTCTCACTGGATGTATATCTTTCCTGCCTTGAAATTCTTTCTCTACCTTCCTTGAAATCTCTCTATTGCCTCCTAACTGGGCAAGATTTCTCTAATGGAGTATCCTGAGTTCTCCTCACCCATGGCTGATAGTCATCCTCCAAGTGCAGCTTCACCAAGCAGCATTGTCTCTACTATGGCTTTGAGTCAACCTACAAAATCAGTTCAATCATTTAAATAAATGGAGGTCTCAAGAATTTTTAAGGAGATTTATTTATTTATTTTAGAGAGACAGACAAAATGAGTGGGAGGAGGGGCAGGAGGAGACAGAGAGAGAGAATGGTCAAGAAGACTCCCCACCAAGTGCAGAGCCCAACACACAGCTTGATCCATGACTCTTTGAAATCACGACCTGAGCAGAAATCAAGAGTCAGGTGCTTAACTGACTGAACAACCCAAACACCTCAGAGACCTCAGAAATTTAATCTCTCCAATTCTTTCTCAAGAATACTTTGCTTTCAGGGTGGATGTGTAGCTAGAGATTAAGAAAACATAATTTGATAGTGAAATCTGGGAATGGAATCTTATTTTTAGATTGTTACCCAACCTCTCAGTGGTGTTAAGTTTTATGGCCTGACTTTCCTGGGAAGGGTGTAGCAAGATGGCTCCAAGTGTGTGTGTGTGTGTGTGTAAAAGAAATAAATACATTGGTGGAATGTTTCCAAAGTATATTTCCCTGTAACCCTTGCATCACTGTATTTCAGATGCCTAGATATTGACATTGATGTGTACAGTCTCCTCAAATCTCTAGTTTTTGTTCACTTTTGGGAGAGGTGTTTCCCTTGTAGATTGGCAGAAGGAGAAGTTCCAGGCCTGTGAGTTACTTTGATTTCTTTCTGGTAGCTTCTACTGCTGCCTGATGGCTGCTGACATCTCCTTCAGTTTGCTGTGATGATACAGATGCTGGCACCATCAGTGGTGGTGGGCTCGGATGGGGCAGTGAAAGTCATGTAGCTGGGATTGGTGGCTGTGAGTGATATTGGATGCTAAAGAGATATACTTCAGTCCATGGAGTATCATCTGATCCTCAAGTGTCCTGTGACATATCTAACCCCCTAATCACTCTCATGATTACCTCTCTTGTTTGGAGGGCTATGGGCTTGAGTCACAAGGCTCGAATCTCAGAAGGCTTAGCCCTCCCTGCAGCTAGGTGTCTTGGGTGGTGGTGGTTGTGTGCCTTCTTATAGGGCAGGGGAAGGCCTTGCAAGATTGGCAACTCTTTATGCAGTGTCTGGATCCAGATTCTGCACATCCTGACCTTGCTGTCTCTGATAAAAAGACTAATATGATCTGGATGGATACATTTGAGGATGCAGGAGAGACCCAGCATCCTGGACTGTGAGCTCTAAACATCACAGTGATGTTACTGGGAGGTGAAAATCAGGAGTGGAGACAGAAATGAGTGGGCTCTGGGGGTCTGTAGGGAAGATGTGAAGAAGTAGGTCTGGCACAAGAGTTCCCAGAAAAGGGGTTCTGGACTGTGGACAATATGCCAATATATATTATGCCTATACCATCACTGTGACTCAACTAATCCTTGTACAAGTTCTCCATAGGGTAGGGGTTTTTCTGGACCTCAACAAAGGTGATGTCTCCTTTTATAACATGACTGATGGCTTCCACGTTTTCTCCTTCCCTTTAGCTTCCTCCACTGGCTGGCTGTTCTTTTTTCTTTCTTTCTTTTTCTTTTTTCTTTCTTTCTTCCTTTCTTTCTTTTTTTTTTTTAAAGATTTTATTTATTTGACAGAGATCACAAGTAGGCAGAGAGGCAGGCAGAGAGAGGACGAAGCAGGCTCCCAGTGGAGCAGAGAGCCTGATGCAGGGCTCAATCCCAGGACCCTGGGATCATGACCTGAGCTGAAGGCAGAGGCTTTAACCCACTGAGCCACCCAGGAGCCCCTGTCTGTTTCTATACATCATGTCTAGGTCAAGAGATGTGTCCCTGACCATCTTCTCTGTGGTGGATGGGCCTGGGGAGGACCCTGTGCTTTCTCCTTCTCTGGAAGAGACTGTGAATCTTTCAGGGCAGGGGTTCAGCTCAGGCTCTGGTATTGATGGTGCTTCCCAAGGAGCCAAATCTCCATTACTCTATTGTAGCCCAAAGTTATATCCTCCTTAGGACCCAACATAGTCTCAGACCCCTCATGGTGGTTCTTACTGGAATTTCAGACTCCCTGAAGCAAAAAGATTGAGGCTGGTCCTGAATGAGCTGGTGTCCTGAACTCCTGCTCTGGAAACAGACTCCTGATGTAGTTATGAGAATAGTTAGTTCATACCTTATGTTCAGATAGCAGAAGATAAAAGTTGACTCTTGTTTGAGCTTTGGGGTAGGCTGAATTTTACTACAGGAGGTCATGTTTCTTTTGTTAATAAATATTATTTATTTTTTAAAAAAATTTTAATCATCATTTATATTTCATTTATATTATCAGTGTCCTTATATAAATCAGCAAAAATTTAATTTATAAAGTGTCCTAGAGTTTCTTATTACTTATTTATTTATATATTTTTTTAAAAAAATGTTTTCTAAATTCTAGTACAGTTAATGTACAGGGTTAGATTAGTTTCAAGTGTACCATATAGTGATTCAACAATTGTATACATGTCTCAGTTCTCATCATGGTAAGTGTACACCACAATCCCCCTTCACATATTTCACCCATCCCTCACCCACCAACCACCAGTTTGTTCTCTATAGTTGAGTCTTTTATGCTTGTCTCTCTCTCTCTCCCTCTTTTTTTTCTTTTTTAGGGTGTGTGTGTGTGTGTTTGTTTTTTCATGGAGCATTTATGCTGTTTGGGTATGAAGGAGATAAGGGCTGAATGATTCTGCAAATTAAACACAGCTTGAGGTATGCAGAGGACCCAGAAACTATGAGTGGGTCTCCCGCTCTATTTTGGGAAATGTGCACTCTAACCAGAGGCATTAGTCATCCAAAAATTTCTGGGGAAATGATGGTTGATGGTTTAAGAGGAGAGCAGTCTAATATTATACTTTATATACTTACTATGCTGGGATGGATGAAACACACTTACCTGTCTGTTACTTGTGAAACTTGTGCTAGTTACTTCAGGGAATGAAGGTTGTGGGTCTGAATTCCCTGGTGTGCCAACACCAGTTGGAAAGAAAAGAACTGCTACAAGAATTAAGATGTGAGTGAAGAAGAGAGTTTTAGAGCCCCGGTGAACTACAGAAAGTTTTGACCTTGAACACTGTACTATCTCTCAGTATGTCCAACTCCAATGGTAATGGTGGATAGAAAACTAGAGAAAACAAAAGGAAACCAGACTATTGAGGACTCAGACCTTCCGGAATGAAGGTGTGTTCACTTCCAAGATAGAGAACATTGACCTGCTATGGTTCCGGGAGAAATGAGAAGACACAGAATTAGAAGTGGAAGATGGAATTCATAGATACCAGTTCCTGCATGTGACCAAAACCATAAAAATAACTGTAGAAGCTCTGCATATTTTCTCCTTCTTATCATGTAGATGTGTTATTTGTCTTTAATATCTACATTCTTCCTGTCTCTTCTTTTTATGAGTATGATTTTATTCAGGTTGCTGGTGGTGGTATTTAAAATATTGTCTCTACATAACAGAATAGTCAAAGGGATTTTGACTCAACTTGAGGAATAAATAATATAACAGTGTTGGATTCAATGTGTGTTTCATTTTGGAGAAAGAGAGAACTTCTTCATTTGTAAGTGTAGCTTTGTAGATGGTGAAAATGTGGATTTCTTGTGTTATATGAAACTTCCAATGTGGGTAAAATGGTGCATGTGGAGGCTGAGGAACTAAAGGTACAGACTCTGCCTATTATCAACTTATTGTCTTTTGGATTCAAATCTACCCTGTTTTTGCCCTACTTGTTGATACTGGTGCTGGATCCCATAACAATTTCATTTTTGTCATGTAGAATACTGTTAGTCTTGGTCAGTATAGTGCACCAGAGGGGAAGCAGCAAGACATAAAAGAGGAAATAGTGTGGGACCTCAATACCCCACTGTCAACAATGGATGGAATGTTCAGACAAACAACAAAAACAACAAGAAAACAAACAAAAAAAGCAACAAGGAGACATTGGAATGAAACCACACTTTAGAACAAAAGACATATTTATAGGGGCGCCTGGGTGGCTCAGTGGGTTAAGCCGCAGTCTTCGGCTCAGGTCATGATCTCAGGGTCCTGGGATTGAGTCCCACATCGGGCTCTCAGCTCAGCAGGGAACCTGCTTCCCTCTCCCTCTCTCTCTGCCCACTTGTGATCTCTGTCAAATAAATAAATAAAACCTTTTAAAAATTAAAAAAAAAAGACATATTTACAGAACATTCTGTCCAACAGTGGATGTATATTCCTCTCACACACACATGAAGTATTTTCCATGTTATTTCATATGATGGAGAACAGAAATCGTAGCAATTTAAGAAGACTGAAAGCATATCAACCAACTTCATTGACCATGATGGTATCAAGGTAGAAATGAACAAGAGGATATCAGCCCTTTGTCTGTAATGTCATTTGCAAATGTCTTTTCCCATTCCGTGGGTTGCCTCTTTGTTTTGTTGACTGTTTCATTTGCTGTGCAAAAGCTTTTAATCTTGATGAAGTCCCAAAAGGTCATTTTCACTTTTGTTTCCTGTGCCTTTGGAGACATGTCTTGAAAGAAATTGCTGTGATCGATGTCTAAGAGTTAACTGCCTATGTTCTCCTCTAGGATTTTGATAGATTCCTGCCTCATGTTCAGGTCTTTTGTCCATTTCAAGTTTATCTTTGTTTATGTGTAAGAGAATGGTCGAGTTTCATTCTATTACACATAGCTATCCAATTTTCCCAGCACCATTTATTGAAGAGACTGTCTTTTTTCCACTGAATATTTTTTCCTGCATTCTCGAAGATTAGTTGATCATAGAGTTGTGGGTCCATATCTTCGCTCTCTACTCTGGTCCACTGGTCTATGTGTCTGTTTTTTGTTTTGTTTTTTTTTTTTGTTTTTTTTTTTTTTTTTTTTTTTGCCAATATTATGCTGTTTTGGTGACCACAGCTTTGTAGTAACATGGCAACATGATGTCCCCAGTTTTGTTTTTCTTTTTCAACATTTCCTTAGCAATTCAGGGTCTCTTCTGGTTCCATACAAAATTTTAGGACTGTTTGTTCAAGCTCTTTGAAAAATGCTGCTGGAATTTTGATCAGGATGACATTGAAAGTATAGATTGCTCTAGGCAATATAGACATTTTAACAATGAACATGGAATGCTTTTCCCATTTTTATGTCTTCTTCAACTTCCTTCATGAGTGTTCTATAGTTCCTCGAGTTCCTCAAGTACAGATAGTACATCATTAGTTTTTGATGTAATGTTTAGTGATTTATTATTTGTATACAACACCCAGTGCTTATCACAACACATCCCCTCCATAATACCCATCACTGGGCTAAGCCATCCTCCCACCCTCTTCCCTCTGAAACCCTCAGATTGTTTCCCAGAGTCCATAGTCTCTCATGGTTCATCTCCACCTCTGATTTCCCCCCTTCAGGTTTCCCTTCCTTCCCCTAATGTCTTCCATGCTATTCCTTATGTTGTTCATATGAGTGAAACCATATAATTGTCTTTCTCTTCTTGACTTATTTCACTTAACATAATACCCTGCAGTTTCATCCATGTCAGTGCAATGGTGAATATTCTTCCTTCTGATGGCTGAGTAGTATTCCACTTATATATGAATCACTGCTTCTTCATCCATTCATCTGTTGAAAGCATCTCGGCTCCTTCCACATTTTAGCTGCTGTGGACATTGCTACTATGAATATTGGCTTCCTTTCACTACATCTGTATCTTTGGGGGTACATACCCAGTAGTGCAATTGCAGGGTCATAGGGTAGCTTTATTTTTAATTTTTTGAGGAATTGGAACATTATTTTCCCAAGTGACTGCTCCAACTTGCATTTCTACCAACAGTGTCAGAGTGTTCCCCTTTCTTCACATCCTCTCAAGATTTGTTGTTTACTACATTGTTAATCTTTGCCATTCTACCTGATGCAAAGTAATATCTCAATGTGTGTGTGGTTTTTTTAAAGATTTTATTTATTTAGTTGACAGAGAGAGAGATCACAGGTAGGCAGAACAGCAGGTGGCAGGGGTGGGGAGAAGCAGGCTCTCTGCTGAGCAAAAATCCTAGTGCAGGCCTGGATCCTAGCACCCTGAGATCGTGAACTGAACCAAAGGTAGAGGCTTAACCCAGTGAGCCACACAGGCACCCCTCAATGTTGTTTTGATATTTATTTCCCTGATGGCTAGTGATGTTGAACATTTTTTCATGTGTCTGTTAGTCATTTGGAGCAGTATTCAGCTACTCTTAACTGGGCTTGCTCATGAATCTTTGGTCATATTGGGGAAATGTAATTACAAGAAAATCTCTGAGAAATCTCCTTCACAGAGATAGTGGGGAAGAAAACCCTTTTATTATAGAATTAGATTTACCAAAATGTGATGTGAATCATATTTAATCTTTGAAGAGATGCAAAGACAGAGAAAACCATTCTTTTACATAGCCATGCAGACACAGCTCATTACACATATGTTCTCAAGATAGATGGTTACTAGCTCTCAAGTAAGTGGACGTGACATCACCATCTGACACAAACAGTTCACTCTAGATTTACATAGTAATAGGGTGACCATCTATGTTAGGTAGTTGCCCTCATCCAGAAGAAAAACAAATTTTCCCATTTTTATAACAGGAAGCAGTTTTATACAAGGTTCCTAGTGTCCGCAGAGGTTAGGCCCATACCCTGGCACAAGAAGGAGAAGGAAGGGGTGTTGTCTTTCTTGAGTGAGCTGTTCAAAGACAAAGTTCCCAGATATTTGAGAAAGACATCCCTGGATCACAAAGCTGGCAAAAAGCCTGTCCGTGTTTTTCAGTGGACTTACGTATGTTTCAAAGAGGAGAGAAAGCACTCGCAGTTACATGTTCTCTCAATAAATGATGGAAAAAAAAAAAAAAAAAAAGAAGGGACTCTTTCCCCTTATTTTCAAAAGAAAAAATTAAGCTTCTTTGCCTTAAATTTTTTTACATATTTATATTATGTTGCATTTATTTATTTATTTTTAATTTATTTATATTTTTGAGTGTAACAAGATTCATTGTTTTTGTATCACACCCAGTGCTCCATGAAATCCATGCCCTCCATAATACCCACCAACTGGTTCCCCCAACTTCCCACCCCCCCACCCATTCAAAACCCTCAGATTGTTTTTCAGAGTCCATAGAGTCTCATGGTTCACCTTCCCTTCCAATTTCCCTCAACTCCCTTCTCCTCTCCATCTCCCCTTGTCTGTCATGCTATTTGTTATGCTCCACAAATAAGTGAAACCATATGATAATTGACACTCTCTGCTTGACTTATTTCACTCAGCATAATCTCTTCCAGTCCCGTCCATGTTGCTACAAAGTAGGGTATTCATCCTTTCTGATGGAGGCATAATACTCCATAGTGTATATGGACCACATCTTCCTTATCCATTTGTCTGTTGGAGGGCATCTTGGTTCTTTCCACAGTTTGGAGACCATGGACATTGCTGCTATAAACATTAGAGTACAGATGGCCCTTCTTTTCACTCCATCTGTATCTTTGGGGTAAATACCCAATAGTGCAATTGCAGGGTCCTAAGGAAGCTCTATTTTTAATTTTTTGAGGAATCTCCACACTGTTGTGCAAAGAGGCTGCACCAACTTGCATTCCCACCAACAATGTAAGAGGGTTCCCATTTCTCCACATCCTCTCCAACACATATTGCTCCCTGTCTTGTTAATTTTGGCCATTCTAGCAGGTGTAAGTTGGTTTCTCAATGTGGTTTTAATTTGAAACTCCCTGATTTCTAGTGATGATGAACATTTTTTCATGTGTCTGATAGCCATTTGTATGTCTTCATTGGAGAAGTGTCTGTTCATGTCTTCTGTCCATTTTTTGATATGATTGTCTGTTTTGTGTGTGTTGAGTTTAAGGAGTTCTTTATAGATCCTGAAATTGGCAATGAAGAAGTCAAACTCTCTCTCTCTTTGCAGATGACATGATTCTTTATATGGAAAACCAAAAATATTCCACCCCCAAACTACTAGAACTCATACAACAATTCAGCAACGTGGCGGGATACAAAGTCCATGTACGGAAATCAGTGGCTTCCTTATACACTAACAATGAAAATACAGAAAGGGAAATTAGAGAATTGATTCCATTTACTATAGGACCAAGAACCATAAGATACCTGGGAATAATCCTAACCAAAGTGGTAAAGGATCTGTAATCGAGGAACAACAGAACACTCATGAAAGAAATTGAAGAAGACACAAAAAGTTGGAAGACCATTCCATGCTCTTGGATTGGAAGAATAAGCATTGTTTAAATGTTTATACTGCCTAGAGCAATCTATACTTTTAATGCCATTCTGATCAAAATTCCACCGATATTCTTCAAAGAGCTGGAGCAAATAATCCAAAAATTTGTATGGAATCAGAAGAGACCCTGAATCACTAAGGAAATGTTAAAAAACAAAAATGAAACTGGGGGCATCACGTTACCTGATTTCAAGCTTTACTACAAAGCTGTGATCACCAAGACAGCATGGTACTGGCATAAAAACAGACACATAGACCAGTGTCTATGCCTGGAACAGAGTAGAGAGCCCATATATGGACCCTCATCTCTATGGTCAAATAATATTTGACAAAACAGGAAAAAATATACAGTGGAAAAAAAAACAGTCTCTTCAATAAATGGTGCTGGGAAAACTGGACAACTATATGTAGAAGAATACACAAAGATAAACTCAAAATGGATAAAAGACCTCAACATGAGACAGGAATCCATCAGAATACTAGAGGAGAATATAGGCAGTAACCTCTTTGATATCAGCCACAGCAACTTCTTTGAAGTTATGTCTCCAAAGGCAAAGGAAACAAAAGCAAAGATGAACATTTGGGACTTCATCAAGATCAAAAGCTTCTGCACAGCAAAGGATACAGTCAACAAAACAAAGAGGTCAGGAAAGGAGTCAAGATGGCGGAGAAGTAGCAGGCTGAGACTACTTCAGCTAGCAGGAGATCAGCTAGATAGCTTATCTAAAGATTGCAAACACCTGCAAATCCATTGGCAGATCGAAGAGAAGAACAGCAATTCTGGAAACAGAAAAACAACCAGGTAGGACTGGTGGAGAAGTGAATCCTAAGCGACGGGAAGATAGACCCTGGGGGGAGGGGCCGGCGCTCGGCAAGCCACTGAGCAACAGAGCACAAAATCAGGACATTTAAAATTCTGTTCCGCAGAGGGTCATTGTTCCAGAGGCTAAACCGGGGCGAAGTCCACGCCGGGTCAGCGTGGCCTCAGGTCCCGCAGGGTCACAGATAGATCGGGGGTGTCTGAGTGTCGCAGAGCTTGCGGGTATTGGAACGGGAAAGCCGGCTACAGAGACAGAGCCGACAGTAAGCTCGCAGCTTGGGGTTACCTTGAACCGGTCGCAGTCTCGGTGAGCTCGGAGCACGGCCGGAGGTCAGGCAGACGGGAGTAACTGGGTGCTGTTCTCTGAGGACAAACTGAGGAGTGGGGCCCCGGGCTCTCGGTTCATCCAGGCCGGAGACCAGGAGGCCGCCAATTTGTATTCCCATCCTCCGGAGCTCTACGGAAAGAGCTCAGGGAACAAAAGTTCCTGAAAGCAAACCCGAGCGGATTACTCAACCCGGCCCCTGGAAATGGCGGTGCAATTCTGCCTGGAGCAAAGACATTTGACAATCACTACACCAGGCCCATCCCCCAGAAGATCACAAGAAATCCAGCCGAGACCAAGTTCACCTACCAAGGAGTGCGGTTTCAATACCAAGGAGAGCAGCAGAATTCCAGAGGAAGAGAAAGCAAAGCACGAAACTCATGGCTTTCTCCCTGTGATTTTTTAGTCTGGCAGTTAATTTAATTTTTTTCTTTTTCATTTTTTTCTCTTCTTCTGCTAAAATTTTTTTTAACTTTTACCCTTTTATTTTTAACGTTTTTTTAACTAGTTTATATAATATATATATTTTTTCTTTTTTATATTTTTCTTTATTCATTTTTTTAAAAATTCTTTTCTTTTTTTTTTATTCCTTTTTTTTTCTTTCTTTCTTTTTGAACCTCTTTTTATCCCCTTTCTCCCCCCTCACGATTTGGGATGTCTTCTTATTTGGCTAAAGCATATTCTCCTGGGGTTTTTGCCACCCTTTTAGTATTTTACTTGCTCCTTCATATACTCTTATCTGGTCAAAATGACAAGACGGAAAAATTCACCACAAAAAAAGAACAAGAGGCAGTACCAAAGGCTAGGGACCTAATCAATACAGACATTGGTAATATGTCAGATCTAGAGTTCAGAATGACAATTCTCAAGATTCTAGCTGGGCTCGAAAAAGGCATGGAAGATATTAGAGAAACCCTCTCAGGAGATATAAAAGCCCTTTCTGGAGACATAAAAGAACTAAAATCTAACCAAGTTGAAATCAAAAAAGCTATTAATGAGGTGCAATAAAAAATGGAGGCCCTCACTGCTAGGATAAATGAGGCAGAATAAAGAATTAGCGATATAGAAGACCAAATGACAGAGAATAAAGAAGCTGAGCAAAAGAGGGAAAAACAGCTACTGGACGAAGGGGAGAATTCAAGAGATAAGTGACACCATAAGAGGAAACAACATTAGAATAATTGGGATTCCAGAAGCAGAAGAGAGAGAGAGGGGAGCAAAAGGTATACTGTAGATAATTATTGGGGAGAATTTCCCCAATATGGCAAAGGGAACGTGCATCAAAATTCAGGAGGCTGAGAGAATGCCCCTCAAAATCAATAAGAATAGGCCCACACCCCGTCACCTAATAGTAAAATTTACAAGTCTCAGTGACAAAGAGAAAATTCTGAAAGCAGGCCGGGAAAAGAAGTCTGTAACATACAATTGTAAAAATATTATATTGGCAGCTGACTTATCCACAGAGACCTGGCAGGCCAGAAAGAGCTGGCATGATATTTTCAGAGCACTAAACGAGAAAAACATGCAGCCCAGAATACTATATCCAGCTAGGCTATCATTGAAAATAGAAGGAAAGATTAATAAAAGCTTCCAGGACAAACAAAAACTGAAAAAATTTGCAAACACCAAACCAGCTCTACAGGAAATATTGAAAGGGGTCCTCTAAGCAAAGAGAGAGCCTACAAGTGGTAGATCAGTAAGGAACAGAGACAATATACAGTAACAGTCACCTTACAGGCAATACAATGGCACTAAATTCATATCTCTCAATAGTTACCCTGAATGTGAATTGGGTTAAATGCCCCTGTCAAAAGACACAGGGTATCAGAATGGATAAAAAAAAAAAAAAAAAAAACACCCATCTATATGTTGCCTCCAAGAAACTCATTTTAAGCCCAAAGACACCTCCAGATTTAAAGTGAGGATGTGGAAAATAATTTACCATGCTAATGGACATCAGAAGAAAGCAGGAGTGGCAATCCTTATATCAGATCAATTCGATTTTAAGCCAAAGACTTTAATAAGAGATGAGGAAGGACACTATATCATACTCAAAGGGTCTGTCCAACAAGAAGACCTAACAATTTTAAATATCTATGCCCCAACGTGGGAGCAGCCAACTATATAAACCAATTAATAACAAAGTCAAAGAAACACATAATACAATAATAGTATGGGGTGTAAACACTCCCCTCACTGAAATGGACAGATCATCCAAGCAAAAAGATCAGCAAGGAAATAAAGGCCTTAAATGACACACTGGACCAGATAGACATCACAGATATATTCAGAACATTTCATCCCAAAGCAATAGAATACACATTCTTCTCTAGTGCACATGGAAAATTCTCCAGAATAGATCACATCCTCGGTCCTAAATCAGGACTCAACCAGTATGAAAAGATTCGGATCATTCCTGCATATTTTCAGACCACAATGATCTGAAGCTAGAACTCAACCACAAAAGGAAGTTTGGAAAGAACCCAAATACATGGAGACTAAACAGCATCCTTCTAAAGAATGAATGGGTCACCCGGGAAATTAAAGAAGAATTGAAAAAAATTATGGAGACAAATGATAATGAAAATACAACTGTTCAAAATCTGTGGGACACAACAAAGGGAGTCCTGAGAGGAAAATATACAGTGGTACAAGCCTTTCTCAAGAAACAAGAAAGGTCTCAGGTACACAACCTAGCCTACGACTAAAGGAGCTGGAGAAAGAACAAGAAAGAAACGCTAAGCCCAACAGGAGAAGAGAAATCATAAGGATCAGAGCATAAATCAATGAAATAGAAACCAAAAAGACAATAGAGCAAATCAACGAAACTAGGAGCTGGTTCTTTGAAAGAATTAATAAAATTGATAAACCCCTGGCCAGACTTATCAAAAAGAAAGAGAAAGGACCCAAATAAATAAAATCATGAATGAAAGAGGAGAGATCACAGCTAACACCAAAGAAATACACAAACTATTATAAGAACATACAATGAGCAACTCTACACCAACAAATTTGACAATCTGGAAGAAATGGATGCATTCCTAGAAACATATAAACTACCACAACTGAACCAGGAAGAAATAGAAAGCCTGAACAGACCCATAACTAGTAAGGAGATTGAAACAGTCATTAAAAATCTCCAAATAAACAAAAGCCCAGGGCCAGACGGACTTCCCAGGGGAAATCTACTAAACATTTAAAGAAGAATTAATTCTAATTCTCCTGAAACTGTTCCAAAAAATAGAAATGGAAGGAAATCTTCCAAACTCATCTTATGAGGCTAGCATCACGTTGATCCCCAAACCAGACAAGGATCTCATTAAAATGGAGAGCTATAGACCAATATCCTTGATGAACACAGATGCGAAAATTCTCACCAAAATACTAGCCAATAGGATTCAACAGTACATTAAAAGGATTATTCACCACGACCAAGTGGGATTTATTCCAGGGCTGCAAGGTTGGTTCAACATCCGCAAATCAGCCAATGTGATACAACACATCAATAAAAGAAAGAACAAGAACCATATGATACTCTCCATAGATGCTGAAAAATCATTTGACAAAGTACAGCATCCCTTCCTGATCAAAACTCTTCAAAGTGTAGGGATAGAGGGCACATACCTCAATATCATCAAAGCCATCTATGAAAAACCCACTGCAAATATTCTCAATGGAGAAAAACTGAAAGCTTTTCCGCTAAGGTCAGGAACACGGCAGGGATGTCCATTATCACTACTGCTATTCAACATAGTACTAGAGGTCCTAGCCTCAGCAATCAGACAACAAAAGGAAATTAAAGGCATCCAAATCGGCAAAGAAGAAGTCAAATTATCACTCTTCGCAGATGATATGATACTATATGTGGAAAACCCAAAAGAATGCACTCCAAAACTGCTAGAACTTATACAGGAATTCAGTAAAGTGTCAGGATATAAAATCAATGCACAGAAATCAGTTGCATTTCTCTACACCAACAGCAAGACTGAAGAAAGAAAAATTAAGGAGTCAATCCCATTTACAATTGCACCCAAAACCATAAGATACCTAGGAATAAACCTAAACAAAGAGGCACAGAATCTATACTCAGAAAACTATAAAGTACTCATGAAAGAAATTGAGGAAGACACAAAGAAATGGAAAAATGTTCCATGCTCCTGGATTGGAAGAATAAATATTGCGAAAATGTCTCTGCTACCTAAAGCAATCTACACATTTAATGCAACTGCTATCAAAGTACCATCCATCTTTTACAAAGAAATGACATTTAATGCAATTCTTATCAAAGTACCATCCATCTTTTTCAAAGAAATGGAACAAATAATTCTAAAATTTATATGGAACCAGAAAAGACCTCGAATAGACATAGGGATATTGAAAAAGAAAGCCAACGTTGGTGGCATCACAATTCCGGACTTCAAGCTCTATTACAAAGCTGTCATCATCAAGACAGCATGGTACTGGCACAAAAACAGACCCATAGATCAATGGAACAGAATAGAGAGCCCAGAAATAGACCCTCAACTCTGTGGTCAACTCATCTTCGACAAAGCAGGAAAGAATGTCCAATGGAAAAAAGACAGCCTCTTCAATAAATGGTGTTGGGAAAATTGGAAAGCCACATGCAGAAAAATGAAATTGGACCGTTTACTTACACCACACACGAAAATAGACTCAAAATGGATGAAGGACCTCAATGTGAGAAAGGAATCCATCAAAATCCTTGAGGAGAACACAGGCAGCAACCTCTTCGACCTCAGCCACAGCAACATCTTCCTAGGAACATCGCCAAAGGCAAGTGAAGCAAGGGCAAAAATGAACTATTGGGATTTCATCAAGATCAAAAGCTTTTGCACAGCAAAGGAAACAGTTAACAAAATCAAAAGACAACTGACAGAATGGGAGAAGATATTTGCAAACGATATATCAGATAAAGGACTAGTGTCCAAAATCTATAAAGAACTTAGCAAACTCAACAGCCAAAGAACAAATAATCCAATCAAGAAATGGGCAGAGGATCAAAAGAAATGAAATCTTGCCATTTGCAACAACATGGATGGAACTAGAGCGTATCATGCTTAGCGAAATAAGTCAAGCAGAGAAAGACAACTATCATATGATCTCCCTGATATGAGGAAGTGGTGATGCATCATGGAGGCTTAAGTGGGTATGAGAAGAATAAATGAAACAAGATGGGATTGGGAGGGAGACAAACCATAAGTGACTCTTAATCTCACAAAACAAACTGAGGGTTGCCGGGGGGAGGGGGTTTGGGAGAAGGGGGTGGGATTATGGACATTGGGGAGGGTATGTGATTTGGTGAGTGCTGTGAAGTGTGTAAACCTGGTGATTCACAGACCTGTACCCCTGGGGATAAAAATATATGTTTATAAAAAATAAAAAATTAAAAAAAAAAAAAAAACTTTTCTCCAATTTAAAAAAAAAAAAAAAAAAAAAAGAAATGGGCAGAGGACATGAACGGACATTTCTGCAAAGAAGACATCCAGATGGCCAACAGACACATGAAAAAGTGCTCCATATCACTCGGCATCAGGGAAATACAAATCAAAACCACAATGAGATATCACTTCACACCAGTCACAATGGTTAAAATCAACACATCAGGAAATGAGAGATGCTGGCGAGGATGTGGAGAAAGGGGAACCCTCCTACACTGTTGGTGGGAATGCAAGCTGGTGCAACATCTCTGGAAAACAGCATGGAGGTTCCTCAAAATGTTGAAAATAGAACTGCCCTATGACCCAGCAATTGCACTATTGGGTATTTACCCTAAAGATACAAAGTAGTGACCCAAAGGGGCACGTGCACCCGAATGTTTATAGCAGCAATGTCCACAATAGCCAAACTATGGAAAGATCCTAGATATCCATCAACAGATGAATGGATCAAGAAGATGTGGTATATATACACAATGGAATACTATGCAGCCATCAAAAGAAATGAAATCTTGCCATTTGCGCAACATGGATGGAACTAGAGCGTATCATGCTTAGCGAAATAAGTCAAGTGGAGAAAGACAACTATCATATGATCTCCCTGATATGAGGAAGTGGTGATGCATCATGGGGGCTTAAGTGGGTAGGAGAAGAATAAATGAAACAAGATGGGATTGGGAGGGAGATGAACCATAAGTGACTCTTAATCTCACAAAACAAACTGAGGGTTGCTGGGGGGAGGGGCGTTTGAAGAAGGGGGGTAGGCTTATGGACATTGGGAAGGGTATGTGCTTTGGTGAGTGCTGTGAAGTGTGTAAACCTGGCAATTCCCAGACCTGTACCCCTGGGGATAAAAATATATGTTTATAAAAAATAAAAAAAATAATATTAAAAAAATAGGCAACCCACGGGATGGGAGAAGATATTTGCAAATGCCTTAATTTTTATTTGTCCTGACAGTGGACCTTGGCTGAGTTTGCTCATGTGGGTTTTGTTTAGCTGGCTCTTGGCTGGTTTATGACAACTTTAGCTAGAAATGCAGTGCTAGCCTGAGCCTATCATTTTCATGGGAGAGGGCAAGGCAAATGGCAGAATTAGTTTCCAACCACTGCTGGAGTCATATTCCCTGAAAGTGGCTGAGTCGAGTCACATGATGGAGCCTAGAAGCACTGTGTGAAGGCACTAACAGTATGTGGCCCAGGGTGAGCTGAAGGTAAGAAAGGCTAAAGGATTGAAATGTTTTCATAATCAGGCTATCAAAGATGGGACCAAGTATGAACCTGTTCAGGATGTGAGCTTGAAGCATCTGTGAGGAATTCAGGCAGAAGTAACCCTCAGGGATGTCGATATTAGGGAGGTTCCTCAGCAGGTAGCTAGATTTATCGAAGGTGAAGTGATGCACCAAGTGGCAGTGGGTGTGCAGATGACCTGGAGAGTGTGTGAGGTGAGAAGAGCACAGAAAGATGGAATCTTAGAGCAAATTCCTCCTTCTGTTACTCTGGACAATGGACTTCCCACCCTCATGTTTGGGGAGAAGAGCCTGCCTTCTGTGCCTACAACAAGTCTCCATTCTCCTTCTGTTTGTTTTCTGTGGTAGCACCCCTGCTTTGTTCTGCCATGATCACTCCCCAGCGGAGACCCCAGAATGGAATGCTGCCCCTGGAGGTGTGCACAGGAAGGCTTTGCTTGCATCCATGGGCTCTGGGAGACCTTCCTGTATTCTCCAGCTTCTTTCCTGCAGGTGTGGCCTCTGCCCCTCAAGTTCACATTGCAGGGCCAGGGGAGGATGGGTTCCGAGTGGTATGTAAGACATCGGGTTGGTTCCCAAAGCCCCAGGTGCGGTGGAGGGCCTTCAGTGGAGAGAAGTTCCTGGCATTCTCTGAGACCCATGCCCAAAATGCTGAAGGGCTGTTCAGTGTGGAGGCTGCACTGGTGGTGAAACATACCTCTTCAGAGAATGTGACCTGCTCCCTTTCTAACCCAATCCTGAGCCAAGAGAAAGCAATTGTCATTTTTTCCCCAGGTCTGTGCTGTTTCCCTCTCCCAGTAGGGGCATATGAAGGGACTGGGAGTCCCTGGGTGTGCTGCGTGGACTGTACTGGACTGTGCCCCTGATTGTGTGTATGGCTGGACACACAGGACTTCTTTCCCTGGACTTCCCCCTGGATGATCCTGACCTTGTTGATATTCTTACTCTTATAGTAACTCTGGGTGGACTCTTTTGGTCTGTGCCCCTGATTGTGTGTTTGACCGGACACAGAGGACTTCTTTCCCCAGACTTCTCCCTGGATGTCAGCCCTCATAGTAATCCAGACCTTGTTGATATTCTTATTCTTTGGGACTGCCTACTACACCAAGGGAGAACAAACTGCTCAGTGCCAGGAGATGAAGGAATGGGAGAAACTCCATAGGGAAAAGGAGGAGAACCAGCAGGCAAAGGAGGAGGCATTGAAAGCCAGAGGTAAGGCAGGGCAGTGGCCACAGTCTGTGAGTGTGGCAGCCGGTGCAGAGGAAAAGTGGACAGAGGACCCTTGCCCTGGGGCAAGTGGCTGAGGAAGTCCAGAGAGGACATGGAGCTGTGGAGTCTCGTTGGATCTGGAGCTATAACTTCTAAGATACTGACATGTGCACTTGTGGGTTTGTCAGGTGAAATATTTGCTGTTCTTGGAGATGGGGCTTCTTGCTTATCTCTTACTCTCTTTCAGATGAACTCCAAGCAGATCTCGGTAAGTTCTGCTTTTTCTTCAGAAGTTTCTGTGTCTTCTTTAAAGGAGACATTCTAGTTCTTAGCTCACCTGTTTGCTGTGTTGCCTTTCAGACTGGAGGAAATCTGTTTACCTGACTGGTGAGTGACCATACAGGTGTCCTTGGGTCTTTTGTTCCACCTAAGTCAAGGTGTCCCCTCTCCTTGTTTCAGGCAGAAACATGTGGACCTTTCTCTAGGGCAGAAGCTGCTGGGAGGAAGAACCCTGCTCCGTGAGCTTTCTCCAATCTAAGCCACTGTTTCCCACCCAGTTCTTGGGAACCTGGGGGTGATGGTGGTTCCTGGAGTCTGCCGTGCATCTTGGGTTTATTCCAATGCTGACCTGCATGCCATATTGCTACCTCTCTAGCCTTCAGTCCAACTAGTTCTGTCAGCACTTGGAATCCAGAAGCGAGCTGCTCGGAGATTTCAAGAAAAGAACTATATAAATTAATGGGGTCACTAAGGATAGGAGTGTGACCTTAGCTCCATAATACCAACCAGGGAGAGTGTGTTTTCTCCAGTTCCTAGAAGTTGTGATCACAAAGTAATGGGTAGAGGACTCGATAGACTATGTGTGAGAATGGGTGGAATGAGCTGTCAATGCCCCCAAATAGTGATTGTGTTATCTGAGAAGGATTGACCACTGTTTCCCCAGAGTTCACCTCACACCCTGGCATGAAATTATCTCTCCTTTTGGGTTATTTCTCAAATATCTCTGTGTTCAATATCACCAGGTACAGTAATGATGTTTTTATACTTATGGAATTTTATATATTTTATCCCTGTAACTTTTTATACAGTGTATGTCAGCACCCGGCAGGAGGTCATTTCCTTTCCAGCATTTCCCCACTCTGCAGTGTCACCTGTAGCCCAGAGGGGAGGCAAGGGTCAGTAGATGAATGTTGAGCAGGCTTGTTCTGACTGAGGTCTCTTCAGGGTGTGTTCCCTTTCATTCTGGAGTAAGGCACATCTGTAGGTAGGTAAGCTGCTCAGTTTCCTTTTACCTTATCTCCCCAGGCTCAACTCAGCCACCTTCTATGTCACAGACCCAACACCAAGATGGGGTTGGTGTCCATGCTCCCCTTGTCACTTTTGTCTTCTTTCTCTTAAGACTATAAGGACTATCCTTGGAATGACAGGTCTGCCACCATTCTGACCCATTCTCTACTGCAGCTCACTTTGGGTTACCAAAACCCTCTGATTTCCACTGCTTAATTCATATATTTAATTGGTGTATTGACAACAGAAAGGTCATTTATAAGGAGAGTCTGGGACAGGATTGTGACTTTATAAATCAGAAACTGTTGTGTGTAGTGGATTTCAGAATTCAAGCTTGCCTGCTTAGGACTCAGGTCTTCCTAGGTGAAATCTTGGTTCTGTATCCAATTTCTCCTGAAATTCCCACTTTTTTTTTTTTTTTAAAGATTTATTTATTTATTTATTTATTTTCAGCATAACAGTATTCATTATTTTTTCACCACACCCAGTGCTCCATGCAATCCGTGTCCTCTATAATACCCAACACCTTGTACCCCAACCTCCCACTCCCCTGCCACTTCAAACCCCTCAGATTGTTTTTCACAGTCTTTAGTCTCTCATGATTCACCTCCCCTTCCAATTTCCCCCAACTCCCTTCTCCTCTCTAACTCCCCATGTCCTCCATGCTATTTGTTATGCTCCACAAATAAGTGAAACCATATGATAGTTGACTCTCTCTGCTTGACTTATTTCACTCAGCATAATCTCTTCCAGTCTCGTCCATGTTGCTACAAAAGTTGGGTATTCATCCTTTCTGATGGAGGCATAATACTCCATAGTGTATATGGACCACATTTTCCTTATCTATTCGTCCATTGAAGGGCATCTTGATTCTTTCCACAGTTTGGAGACCATGGCCATTGCTGCTATAAACATTGGGGTACAGATGGCCCTTCTTTTCACTACATCTGTATCTTTGGGGTAAATACCCAGGAGTGCAATGGCAGGGTCATAGGGAAGTTCTATTTTTAATTTCTTGAGGAATCTCCACACTGTTCTCCAAAGAGGCTGCACCAACTTGCATTCCCACCAACAGTGGAAGAGAGTTCCCCTTTCTCCACATCTCCTCCAACACATGTTGTTTCCTGTCTTGTTAATTTTCACCATTCTAACTGGTGTAAGGTGATATCTTAATGTGGTTTTAATCTGAATCTCCCTGAGGGCTAGTGATGATGAATATTTTTTCATGTGTCGGATAGCCATTTGTATGTCTTCATTGGAGAAGTGTCTGTTCATATCTTCTGCACATTTTTTGATGTGATTGTCTGTTTTGTGTGTGTTGAGTTTGACGAGTTCATTGTAGATCCTGGATATCAACCTTTTGTCTGTACTGTCATTTGCAAATATCTTCTCCCATTCCATGGGTTGCCTCTTTGTTTTTTTGACTCTTTCCTTTGCTGTGCAGAGGCTTTTGATTTTGATGAAGTCCCAAAAGTTTATTTTTGCTTTTTTTTTTTTTTTTTTTTTGCCTTTGGAGACATATCTTGAAAGAAGTTGCTGTGGCTGATATAGAAGAGATTACTGCCTATGTTCTCCTCTAGGATTCTGATGGATTCCTGTCTCACGTTGAGGTCTTTTCCCATGAAGCATACTAGTAAAATATTTTTTATTATGTTGTGTTAGTGATCGTACAGTACATTAGTTTAGTGTTCTGTGATTCATTATTTGCATTTAACATGCAGTGCTCATCACAGCACATCCCTTCCTTAATACCTATCACCAGGCTACCCCATCCTCCCATCCCCACCTTTCTGAAATCCTCACATGGTTTCTAGGAGTCCATGGTCTCTCATAGTTTGTCTCTCTCTCTTATTCCCCCACCTTCAGTTTTCCCTTCCTTCCCTTCATATCTTCCATGCTATTCCTTCTGTTGCACATCTGAGTGAAACCATATGATCTTCATCTGCTTGACTTATTTCACTTAGCATAATCCCCTCCAGTTCCATCCAGGCCAATACAAATGGTGGGTATTCATCGTTTCTGATGGCTGAATAATATTCCGTTATTTATATGAACCACACCTTCTTTATATATTCATCTGTTGAAGGACATCCTGGCTCTGTCCACTTTTTTTTTTTTTTTTTTTTAAATTAAAAAAAAAAAAAGATTATAGGGGTCTCCGGGTGGCTCAGTTTCTTAAGCAGCTGCCTTTGTCTCAGTTCATAAATGTAGAGTCTTTGGATTGAGCCCTATATTGGGCTCCCTGCTCTGTGGGGACTCTGCTGCTCCCTCTTCTCCCTGCTCTTGCTATCTCTCACTATCTCTGTACCTCTCTCAAATAGATTAAATCTTTACAAAAAGATTGTATGTATGTATTTATTTATTTAGAGCCATTGGAGTGGGTGGAGTGTTGAAAATCTCAAGCTGATTCCATGCTGAATCTGGAGCCTGATGTGGGGCTGGATTCAACCACTCTGAAATTAGGACCTGAGCCCAAATCAGGAGCCAGATGCTTAACTGGCTGTTGCAGCTGCCAGTGTTTTAAAGTATGTGTTTTAAATTATGCCTTGTATACTTGTATTTTGATCTCCCCCATTCTTTTCAAGAAAACCTAGCATTCATGAAGGATATGTGGCTAAGGTTTGAGAAAACATAATTTGAGTAAAATCTGGGCATAGATTCTTCTTTTCAGGTTGCTATACAGCCTCTCAGTAGTGTTAAGCTTTATGGCTTGGCTTTTATGGAAAGACTGTAGCATGATGGCCGTGTGTGTGTGCACGCACATGTGTAAGAAATAAATGCATCAGGGAATGTTTCCAAAATATATTTCCCTGTAACTCTTGTTTCAGTGTATTTCAGAAAACTAGATAGAGACCCCAATGTGTTCAGACTTCTCAAAGCCTTAACAAGAAACATGTGGTTCTTTTGTAGATTGGTGGAAGGAGAAGTTCCTGCCTTGTGACTTACTTTGAGTTCTTTCTGGGTCCTCCTACTGCTGCTCCAGGGTGGCTGACCTCTCCTCAGCTTGCTGTGGTGATACAGATGTTGGCCCCATCAGTGGTGGTGGGTGAAGATGGGGTGGTAAAAGTCACATAGGTGGGGTTGGTGGGTGTGGATGATATCGGATGCTAAAGAGATACCCTTCAGTGTTGGAGTCCAGTCTTGTCCTCAAATGCCTGTGAGATATCAAAATCCTGAATCAGTCTTTAATTACTTCTCCTGGTGGGTAGGGTATGTTCTTGAGTCACAAGATTCTCATCTCAGGAGGCTTACCCCTGCGACATGCATCTAGGTGTCTGATGGTGGGGGTGGTTGATGTGTGCCTTGTTATAGGGCAAGGAGAGACCTCAAATGATTGGCAATTCTCTCTGTCTGTCACTTTGGATCCTGTGTCTGCAGATCCAAACCTTGCTGTTTCTGATGAAAAGACTTGTGTGACCTGGAAGTATACAACTAAGGACCCAGAAAAACAGTGTAGCATCTTAGATCAGGAGGGCATCAATCAGGGCACTGTTATGGGGTGGTGGAGTTCAGGAATGGAGACAGAAGTGAGTGGGCTCTGGGGATCTGTAGGAGAGATGTGGAGAGGAAGGGCTGGTAAAAGGAATCCCCAGAAAAGGGGATTTGGGTTGTGGAGATGTATGCAAATATACTCTGTTCCCTCCCTGATAATGCAGAACTCATTGTGCCAATTACCTAGAGGGTAGGGGTTTTCTTGGACCTGAAGGAAGGGGATGTCTCATTCTACAACATGTCTGGTGGTTCCCACATTTTATCCTTCCCTCTGTCTTCCTCATCTGGGACTCTTTCTGTACTTCAGGTTGAGGTCAAGAGATGTGTCCCTGTCCTCTGCCCTGGGGTGGGTGGGTCTGTGAAGACCCCTGTACCCCCTTAACAACCCACCTTGATCTTCAGAGGAGATTGTGGGCAAGGATTCAGTTCAGGCTGTGGTGTTGATGGTGCTCTCCTAGGGGATGAATCTCCATTAATCCCCTGTGGCCCTGAAGATATGTCCCCATAATGCTCCAACACTGTCCCACATTCCTCATGGTGGCTCCTCCTGGAGCTTCAGACTCCCAAGGGTAATAGCCTGTGAAGTTAGTCCTGGAAGACCTGGTGTCTTGCCCTTCTTTTCTGGGTGTAAACTGCTGGGGTGTGGTTATGAGCATAGTCAGTTCATGCCTTAAGCTCAGGTATTAGAAGATAAATGTTGACTTTTGGAGCTTATATGGGATAGGCTGAATTTTGCTATTGGAAGTTATGTTTCTTTTGGTCATGAAAATTATTTCGTGGAATCTTCATATTGTTTTGATATGAAATGAGATGAGGTCTGAATTACTCTGAAGAATTAAAGGGTGTTTATTTTATGCAGTTTGTGTTGTGCAGATAAACCCGGAGGCTATGAGTGAGTCATCAGCTTTATTTTAGGAAATGTGCATTCTGACTAGAGATATTGTCTATCTAAACATCTCTGAAGAAATGTATGGCTGATGGACTTTAAGAGGAGTGGGGCGTAATATTCTATTATATATCTTTTCTATTCTGGGATGGATGAGATGTACTTATCTTAATGAACCTTTGTATATATCTGTTATTTGTGAAATACTAGTGCTGCTTTAATTCAGGAATGAGAAGATGAAAATTTGGGTTCCCTTGTGAGTCAACAGCAGTTGGAGAGAACAGAACTGCTACCACAAAAAAGATGTGAATGAAATAGAGCGTTTTCAGACCCCAGATGTATTAAAGAAAGCTTTGACCATGAGCACAGTTTCAGGATCTATGTACTGCTTCTCAGTACTTCTAGTACACTTTTAAAGGTGGATGGAAACCACAGGAAACACAAGGAAGCCAGACTATTGAGGACTCAGACATTCAGGAATGAATGTGTATCCACCTCCAAAGTACAGGACTATGACCTGCTGTGGTTCTGGGAGAGATGAGAATACACAGAATCAGACATGGAAGAAGGAAGCCACATATCTCAGTTCCTGACTGTAAGCAAAAGTAGGAAAAGGACTGTGGTAGTTTTGTATATTTTTTTTCTTTCTTGTCAGGTCATTTGTATCAATTATGTATTTTCTTTCTTTCTTCTTCTTACCAGTGTGATTTACACCAGTTGTCCATGGTGATATCTCAAATGTAATCTCTAGGTAGCAGAATAGTCCAATGATTGTGCCTGGACTTAAGAAACTAAATATAACTGTTCAATTCAATGCTTGGGACTGCCTGTCTTTTCCATTTTGGGGAAAGAGTAAAAAGTTTTTCACTTGTAGGTGTAGCCATCTAGACGGGTGAAAATGTGGAGTTGTTATGTTGTTACATGGAAGTACTGTTACGAGTAAAATGGTGTATGGGGAAGCTGAGGATCTAGAGGTGTGAAATCTGCCTGTTATTTATTCTTTTCCTTTTGATTCAAATCTACCCTCTATGTGCCTTGCTTGTTTATACTGGATGTCATAAACATTTCATTTTTGCCATGTGCACACTTGGCACCACCTTTGTCAGTTAGTGCACTGTTGGGTTTGGCCAGAAAACACTGAGACAACAAATGAAAAGATTACTCCAGACACCTTCATAGGAGAAAGGAGAGGCCTGGGGACAGATGCTCTAGTGGCAAAAGGCCACCAGGCCAAGCTTTGTCCCCACTTCATTGGGGTCATTTCAATACACCCAGCACAACCACAAAACAAGGAGGAAAGTGGAGCCTTAATGGTCAGGACAGTAATATATGGGACAGCGTGTGGTAAGGGCAAGGAGGCTAGGAGTTCATGAAGTACATGAGCACCACATGTATCTGTTTCTCCTTGAAATTTAAAATTTACTCCCTAGATGAGAGCCTTGAGCCGCAGTAAGAATCTGGCCAGTTTCAGCCAAGAATCTTCTCAGGAGGCCAGCATTCTGGGCATTCCTCCTTTTTTCAGTTGGTTTCATCCATGGAGGCCTATACAAGTCAGATTTTGGCTGTCTCAGCACTGTGAATTCCTAGTGGGCACCAGAGGAATACAGCAGGATGTAGCCAGGGACAAAGCTTTATTCTTCTTTTGCTATGTTTTCAAAGAGACTTTATTTATTTACTTGTTAGAGAGAGAGAGTGAGCAAGCATAAGCAGGGGGAGTGGCAGGCAGAGGGAAAAGCAGGCTCCCCACTGAGCAAGGGGCCCCATGCGGAATTTGCTCCCAGGACTCTGGGATCACGACCTGAGCCAAAGTCAGTTGCTTAACCCATGGAGCCACCCAGATGTCCCACTCTCAGTGTTTTCACCCCTTTATCTTACCATGTTACTGCCAGTAGCCTGGTAGAAGACCTAGCTTCTCTGGCCTTTAGGTAAATGAGTATAGCATTGTGGCAGGCTACAATTGTACATTGTAGTAGTTCTAGAAGGCTGCCTCCCAGCGACTCTTGCCAGTTCTCTAGTGAGAGTTTTCCTGCTCAGCAGCCTTGGTCTGCGGCATGTTGGTGAACTTCTTTCCCTACGTGACAACCCCAGTTCCACCTTCTCCAATAAGCAGAGCATCAGACTTATTCTCTCAAATGTCTTCTGATTTTAGAGGTAGCGTCTACTTCCTGTATCTCCTACTTCCGGTTTCCTTAGAGCTTTCTTTTACTTCTTTCATAGTTAAAGCCCTTGCTTAATAATTCTTTATATCAGGGCACCTGTTTGACTCCATTGGTTAAGCAACTGCCTTTGGCTCAGGTAAGGATCCTGGACTCCCAGGATCTAGTCCCTCATTGGGCTCCCTGCTTGGTGGGGAGTCTACCTCTCTCTGTACCCCTCACCCCTCTCATGATCTTTCTCTCTCATTCTCACAAATAAAAAAACAAAATATTTAATAATAATAATAATAATAATAATAATTCTTTATATCAAATTTTCCATGTTAAAATTAGTGATGTGGTTTCTGCCTCCTGATCGGACACTGCATGATACAAATATCTAAACTGAACTGTATCTTGGAGGAGGGCATTGCTCTGCTCAGAGTATGTGGGAAAATGTAGTGGAGGAATTTTCAAATTTATCAAAATGTTTGCCCCAACAATAAAGTCATAAATGTACTCTTTGGGATATTTGTATGTATTTTAAATACTGTATATGTTAATATATTTTCTGAAATGTTCATCTCCTCCTCCAGTATACCTTGTGGCTTTATGACACTGGATTCCTTTTAGATGGGCTATGGGTATGTTTCCTTTGAAATAGAGGGGAAACGAAGGTATGGATGTGATAGGAATTATCCACACAAAAGGGAAGAATCTTTTGAAACTAGTGGACCAGCTGTCCATGTAATTCCAGAAAGAATGGTTAATCATTCTTGGGAGGAGTGAGGTCAGCATCATGGTTGAATGAGTCCATCCCTTTGTCTCCCCCTTTCTGTTTACAACTAGTAGGATTCCAAAACCCAACCAAGGTTCCTCTGGACAGCACACGAGATGCCAAACAGATCCATCCATGTTTACATCTGAGAGGGTGTGGATTGGTTCTCAGGGAGACAAGAGCCAGGCAGCTTGGTGGGGCCTATTACCCTGGCTTTTATAGTATTGGTAATGCTCACATGTGACTCCTGTGACCGAGAAGGTGGGGGTGAAAAGGAGTGAGTGAAAGGCTACTTGAACCTGTGGGTTGTGGCTGGTGGACCCTCTAGCTATGAAGCCACAGAGCAGGGTCCTCTGACAAAGGACATCTGTCACCAGGAAGGGACAGTGGGTGAAAGAAAAAGGCAAGGGAAGCAGGCAGAGAAGAAGAAACGCTTTATGCAGTGTCTACCCCGAGAGTTCAGCAGGAGAACTCCCTGCTCCATGGGACTCCTGAACTTGGGGATCCTCCTCCTGGAGTGTGAGGCACGTCCCAAGCCCAGGGGTTTAGTACATGCTGCCCTAGTCGGTTGCCAGCCCCCTATTTTTTCTTTATATTGAGCCTGGTCTAAACCATCAGGGCTGCTCTGGGAAGAGAAACCAAACACTTGTGCTCTTCTGCCACCTGCTGTAATACTAACAAAGGGTCTCTAATTGCCCATCTATGAACTGTTAGAATTCAAGTTAATAAATCTTGACCTACATGAAAAAGGTGTTGGCTACTTCAATGATTTGATGGAGGAAAATCTCATGAAAGACCATGAAAAATTGTGGTGACATGATCTTGCTAAAAGAAAATGACAGTTCTCCTGCCACCAAACCATAATTAAACATTGTTTTATTGGATGTCTGTAATAAGTGGGTTTAATCCTTTCCTCCAACTGGCACGTTATGAAATCACACTTCATTTTACTGGAGTCCATGTTTTATGGCATGTTTTCTGGAACTGCTCAGAAGAACTTGAAACAAATAAGATGTATTATATGAAAGTAGAAAGTATAATGTTAATCCTACTTCCATCAGGATAATTTATTTTGAGCAAGAAAAATCATTCATGGACAATGAACAGTGTTTGTGGATAAAGCAGCTGGAATTTGAGCCTGCTGAGCAGGGGGAGGGCAGTGAAGCCAGCTGTATGGTGTTCTTCCTGCACCATCTTCAGGTGTCCTTCCAGCGTCCTTCAGGAAAACCTTCCCTGTGCTTTGTCATTCCTTCCCCTCTTCTCCCAACATAGGATCCAGAGGCTGCATTCAGGGGAGTTAAGATTTCTGGCCCAGTCATGCTGGGCCATGTCTGAGTCCAAGGTCCCCTTCCTATTCCTCTTTCACCCTGAGTTGTGTGGAGCCAGGGCTGGGCTGGGCTTGAGGACTGGGGCGTGTGAGGGTGTGGGGAGCTGTGTCCCTGCAACTCCAGCCCTCCCTCTTCTGGTCCTGGATGAAAGTTTACTAGATGATAGGACTCCTGTCTTCCTTCATCTCTGCATGTGTGAGAATGAAGTGTCATAAGTACAACTTGTATAGTGCAGTTCCTGGCACTTAGTAGGTACTCAATAACATTTGGTTTTCTTCCCTCTGACTTTTTGCAAAATTCCACTGTGTTTTCAGGCCTTGAAGAATCTCCCCATTGGGAAGAGATTGGTGGTGGCAGTGGAGGGTGGACCTGGAGGATGATATTGGCCCTTGTCTGCCCCCCCCCCACACTGGAGATGGATTTTCCCAATATTCCTGAATCTAAGTGGATATTGGCAGAATAGACCTTTGGGGATGATAACATGGAATGTATTCAGGTATATGTAGAAGTCCTGGGTTTGCCCAGAGTTTAATATCTCAGACAAGACATCTGGGTGGAAACCAATCACTCCCATGCACCAATGGGTCAATCAGTCCTTGCTTCATAAAAACAGATAGAGTGGATTATTCAGAACAATTGAGAGTGAACACAGGCTGCGAGAGGCTTTGCTGGGTGCATGGTTGTGGATCTCTGAGACATTGGTTTCCTCACCCATAGAATAAAGACAATAATGACAACAACCTTGCAGAAGTGGGGCCAGGGAGGCTCTAGCCCAAACTGGTGTCTTATCGCCAGTCACTTAACACATGAACACCCGAGCACTGGGCGGGCTTGAAGGAGCAAACAAGGTAGCTGAGTCTGACATTTTTCTAGCCCGGTGCCACGGTGCCACATATATGTTTGGGGTAGGAAGAACAAAAGAGTGGGGAAGTTGGTGCAGTTGTTGCATCCACCCAGAGGCTGACTTGTTTAGGTCAGAGTTAAGTCTTCCTATTTCTAAGTGGATTGAAGTGCTTTCCAAATTGGACAGAGAAGCCAACGTGCTGCTGAGGTGACTTCTCTGTACATGAGCTCGAGCAAAGTTTCCTGTGTGTTTGCTGTGTGCTGGACATGTGACCAGGGCACACAGTACCTCCCTTTGTGGATGCCACGGACATTCCACAGATCACACATTAGGGCTGTGGAGGAGAACAGGGCACCACTAAACCCCAACAAGCACATACATGTATGGGGCACATATGGGGATGAGCAGGTTGCCGAAGGCCCCTCTGAGGGAGGTCACTTTAGGTGAGACTGGAATGGTGACCAGTTTGGAGGACAACAGAGAACAGGAACAGCCGGGGACTTGTGAGAAGGCCTGAGGCTGGGAAAGCTCCATGAACTGGAGGAACACTGCCAGGCCATGAGGGAGCACTGGGAGCAGTGGAATGAGGTCAGAGAGGAAACTGGGGCTGGCTGAGGTTTAGCAGGGGGATCCCTGGAAGGGGTGAAGCAGAGCTGATATAAGATGATTTGAGAGGTTATAACCTTGGATGGAAAATGAACTTGAGAGGCCTGGGCTGGAAGTGGGCAGGGGATGCCCATGGGGAAGCAGGGAAACTGTGTCTGGGTGAGGGGGGGTAGTGAGATGGGTGTGGAGCTAGAAGGTAGCCATGGATATGAATTAGAGAAAAGTCTTGAACTCTGATGCACTGACAGCAGACTGGGTGGGAAAGTGGAGAGTGTGGTGGAATGACCCTCCAGTTTCTGGCAGGCATAACTGGGTGAACCCAGTGTCCTTTACTGAGATGGGGAAGGGCAGGAAGGGAAGGGCTGGAAAGGAAGCCCTAGTGCTCCACAGTGTTCCTTCAGAGACCACGGAATCCACCTTTCCTGGGGCTCACTGGTGGGAAGGGGCTGAATGGTCCACCCAGGCCTTCTGTGATATTATAGTATTAAGAAACCACTGGGTGCTGCCCATTTGGCTGGGGAAGTGCCAGGGTTCTGTAGCTGGTCCTGGAAGATTCTGTGATGCTCAGGCTTAACCCCTCCATTGCCATGCTGTGGGGAGCACTGGGGTCATCTTCTGGTGAAGAAAAGCAAAGCAGCTACACTGGAGCATTTCAAAGGCTCCTGCCACATAGTATTAACCAGCTGACAGCATTCACCAACCAACAGAATAGTTTTGGTAGTGAACACAAAGTACAAGTAGCCACAAGAATAAGGCTTTTGTAATCTTGGCTGTGCCACACACATTCCTTACTTCTGGTCTAGAAGCTAGCCAACCCGGAGAGTGGCAGTTGTTCAACAAAGGACTACAGAGTTTGTGTCTCTGTGTCCCCCAGCAGAGTGGGTCTGTGTATCTGTACCTGCCCTTTTTCTGTGGCTCTGATTATGCTGTTTCCTTCCTGGTAACTAGGGTGCACCGTCCAGAGGGCAGGGCAGAGTCTGCTAGGGTTGCATTTTGTAAGCTTTCACTTTCAAATGGTGGAAGGAGTCAGCGCAGGATTCTTCTGTCTGGGAGTGTTAAGTGCCCCAGGTCCCTGTTTCAGCTGAGACCTCTGCAACCTGTGCCGGGCTGCGCTTCTCCGCTCTCCTGGAACCACCTGCCTCTCACAAGAGGAGCCTATGGCACCAATGTTGAATCTTGAAGCAGGGTTTGGGGCTTGAGCAGTGAATCGCATGTGCAATTTCTGAGAGCAGATTTGGGGCTGGCTGAGGTCTCACAGTACTGAGTTAGAGACGTTCCAGAAGCCCCAGGTTTTCAAGCAGGTGAGTGATTTCGGAAGACAGTTGCTGGACAAGAAGAGGGAAGGCGGGGGGCAGATGCTTGGGAGGAGGACACTGAGATCCTGGTACGAATAATAATGAGGCTCTGAGATGACCCAGGACAACTACAGTGGGGACTCCACTTTACCCATTTACTTAATGACATTTCTGTAGCTTTCCTAGGAACAGGCACTGTTCTAAAGTGCACTGACTCTCCATACATACATTCATAGGATACTTCTTATACATAAGTAGGACGAGATCTTATTACTCTCTCCATATTGCAGATAGGACGTGGGGCAGAGTAGGTCAAGAAACTTGCCTCAGGTGATTCCCACAGCAGGTGGCTTAGTATGGAGGAGATCTTAGCAGTCAGCCCCAGAATCTGTCCTTCCCAGGACCACTGGCTGACCCCCTCCCCTCTCAGGGTCAGTGGTTTGAAGCCCTTCTTTTTGACCAGGTCTCATTTTATCCTGTGCTTCTCACGGCTCTGCTGGGATCTTTTATCCTGAGTCAGATACTCCTCAAAGATAGAGAAGATGAGGATTAACTGTTTATGGGGAATTGTCTGCTTCAGCTATGAGCAAGTCTACGTCCTTGACCCTGAGCAGAAAAAGGCTGCAAGAGGCAGAAGCTGAAATCAGGGTGAACCCACTTATCAAAGGACCCTAGAACAACGTGCAGGTGGTGGGAGCCACAGTGTCCTTGAGGAGGACGCAGTCTGACTGTCATGCTTATTAGTCATTCCCTGGTCACAATTAGGGGTCAACAGAAGAACAGCACACAGGAGCTTGTGTGTCCTTCATGGGGAGGGCCCTGAGTCTACACCTTGTGTCCCTGGACCTCTGTAGTGGCCTGTGACTTAGGCAGACATGGAGGAGGCCTCTGTGCTGAGGCGGGAAGGGTCTGGTTCTGTGGGCAGATCAGGCTGGGAAAGTTTCAAAAGGGCTGGGAGGGCTTTCTTGGCATCAGGGTTGTGGGTCCCCCACCTCATCAGCATACTGAGCAGTAGGAAAGGCTGTGCTCTTGCTGTGGACTGTTGCCAGCCCTGAGCCCTCCTGTCTGCTCTGAGGCCCAGAGCTCTGAGTTGGCCCTCCTTCCTCTGGATGTGTCACCTGCCCCTTGCCCTGTGTCACCCCAGGTCTGAGGAAATGGAGAATTGCTGCAGGGGCTCTTTGCTTTCCCATCTCTCCTCCCTGCTTCTCCTCTTGCAAGTGCCTGTTGGGGGCTCTGCAGGTGAGTGTGTCCCCTCCCCCTTTCTGTGTCTCCCTGGGGTGGGTGAGAGCCCCCGGAACTCTGCTGCTGTCTCCATCAGGACAAATGGCTATTGGTGGAGTCCCTGGCTCTATACAGATTCTGGAGATCCCCAACTGCTATTTGAAATTAAACACATAAGAAGAATCCCAGAACTTCAAAATAAGGGCAGGGGAGCATGGCAGTGCTCTAATGAGTTTATGTCTCTAAAGCAAAAAAATGTGAATTTCACTATGAATAGTATGAAAATAATTTTCTCTTTATTTTTTTTGTTTCCTGGCTTTATTGGCTTTTTGTTTCCTGGGTTTACTGGTACTTCCATTTCATAAATATTTATAGGGCACTGAGTACATGTTAGGTGCTACTTTGTACAAAGCAGACAGTCTCTGTCTTTATAGAGCTTACATTCTGGCAGGGACAGCGAGTACTGAACACCACAACCCCGTACAGTCTATGTCTGTTAGAAGAGTGGAGAGCATGGGACAAGGATGTGGAGCAGGTGGGGCAGTCAGGGCTGCAGGATGGCAAGTGGGCTGGCAGCAGTGCTCCATAAGGTGGTCACTGTATGCAGTGAGATGGAAACAAAGTCATGGAGGTGCGGGGAGGAGCCTGTCTGGATCCCATGGAAAGAGGTTCTCCACAGTGAGGAGCAGCCAGACAAAGCTGGCAGTGTGCCTGGTTGTTCAAGGAGCAGAGGAGGTGAATGTTGGGCGGAGCAGAGTGAATGAGGGGGAGAGAAGCAGGAGTTGGGGATCAGAGAGCAGGGAGGGTTTTCCTTAATGGGCTCGGGATCACTTGGGCAACTGCAGAAGCATTGAAGGGCTTTGGTAGAGGAAGGAAATGGTTTTGGTTTCAGGTTTAAAGGTTCACAGACATTGACTGGAAGGAGGCTGTCACAGGGAGACTAGTAATTGTCATCCCCCAGGTGAGACAGATAGTGACTCAGCCAAATTTGAGTAGCACAGGAGCTGAGAAGTCAGTGTTTGGTTGTCTGGTGGGGTTTGTCCTGCAGAAGTGTCCTGGTGTGACATATCGACCAGGTCTTAGAAGACCAAGGCCTCCGAGGGGCTGGGGACAGTGGGATGAACCTTCTTTGGGAACAAGTAGTGATTTGGGTTCTGGGAGCAGTGGAGTGAAGACAGGTTTTAATGGAAGTAGCTGTGAGGACTAGTTTTTAGTGCACATAAAATTCAGCAGAGAACAAAGACATAGGCAGAAATAATAAATTTAGGAGCAGGTGTAGGAAAGTTTCAGGTGTGGTGCAGTGAATAGGATGTTACCACCTGGCCACAGTAGTGTTTTTTGGTGAGTTTTCAGTCCTGTCCTAAGAGGAGGCAGGTTAGAGTTGTGGTTTTCAGAGTGTGGTCCCTGGGACATCAGTATCTGCTTCTCACCATCTCCTTAAAATGCACATTCTTGGACCCACTCCAGACCTACTGAACCAGGAGGCCTGGGGGTAGAGCCCACCAGTCTGTGTTTCACAGGCTTTCCTGGTGATTGTGATGCCTGTGGTAAGGTTGGACCTACTAAGTTAGAGAGTCCTTCATGGAAGGGCCTGGAGTCAGGAGCACAGGCTGCTGAGGAGTCTCTTTGACACCATTTGTGTGTTTCAAAGTTGTTGTAGGATAAAATTGTCCCATTAGGAGTTGTGACAGCTGAGTCCCTCAGTTAGGGCCTCCCTCCTGCCAGTGCGTTTCCTTTCCTGTCCTGCATCTATGGAGCTCTCTCACTTCTGTCTGTGTCCACAGAGGAGTTTATGGTGATTGGCCCCTCCGGACCCATCGTGGCAGTGCTGGGTGCGGACGTCACGCTGCCATGTCTTGTGTCCCCAACCATGGATGTGGAGAATATGGAGCTGCGGTGGTTCCGCTCCAAGTTCTCAGAAGCAGTGTTCATCTATCAAAACCAGCGGGAGCAGAGAGAAGAGCAGTTGCCTCAGTACAGAGGGCGAACCTCACTTGTGAAGGATTTCCTCACCCAGGGGGAGGCTGCTGTGCGCATCCACAATGTCCAGGCTTTCGACAACGGGCTGTATACCTGCTTCTTCAGAATGGGAATCTTCCATGAAGAGGCTGGTTTGGAACTGAAGGTGGCAGGTGGGTTGCTGATTGGTGTTTATTCACCTGCAGTACTGGAATTTGGAGCCACCTCAGGATCTAAATTAATAGCCCTCAATTTATACAAGAGAGAAAGTGGGTCTTTCACTCTTCATTTATTCAGTTTAAATATATAGAACTTCTGGTACGTGATAGCAATGTTCTCTGCACCTGGATATCTCAGTGTAACAAATAAAGGTCCCTGACCTGTAGAGTTTATATTATACAGACAATAAATAAAGAAATAGATAGGATATAGACAATGTTAGATGATGGTGAGTAGAGATTTAGCCAAATAAATATTTTAGGTGTGAGAGTTCCAAGCAAAAGAACAACCCATGTAATCCACCTGAGGGAGGAGTGTGGCTGGTGAGTCTGGGCAGAGAGAGAGGCCACATGATTGGTGTGAAGGTGAATGGGAGGGTGGTGAGAAGTGACTATTCAGAATATAGAGGTGTTCTAGGTCCAGTTGCACAGAGAAGGGGTTTATCAGGAGAAGCCCATGAGTAATGCACACTTGAGCAGACATTTGAGTGAAGTGGACAGTGTTCTGAAATGGCCTTCTGGTTGATGGATCTGTGTGGGGCATACACAGCATGGTGATTGTGGTTCTGAGCAATCAACCGAATTGTCCCGGGCCTGGACTGTGTACTCTCTGACATGTGCAGATGGTGGGATTGGGGCGGAAGTGGATAGGAGTTTCATTTGTGGGGTAGTGGGGGTGGTAATACCAGACCATCAAAGGTTTTGTGTGCTCTTATGTCGTTTAGATGCAGGGCTGAGGGAATTTTCAACAGAGCAGTGGAGCGAGGTGTGTGAGGGCAGGTTTGCTTTGGCAGCTGTAATGGAAGGTGTATGGAAGGTGAGCAAGATTGGAGGCCTGGATGTAGTTATGGGGTGAAGAGGATGGCCCCCTGCATTCATGTAGAGGCAGTGTGGTGGGAAAGGAGCACTCCAGCATCAGAGAGGTTTGGATGTAGACCCAGCTGAGTGAGGACATTTGGGGACAAGGGACTTTAGGTACTCACAGTTTTTTTTTTTTTTTTTAAATTTGGTTGTTTAGTGGTAGAAATATTGATTTTATGTGTAAGCTATAGATTGCTGCCACAATTCTGTGTAACACAGACATAGAAATCTCAGTGGCCTATAACAAAGAGCATTTTTAAAATCTGGCATTCAGGGAGTTCAGCTCATCTGGGCTGTGTTTGGCTAATCTTAACAGGTCTTACTCATAAATCTTCAGTCATGTAGGGGAAATATAATTAAAAACATAATCTTTCAACCCATAATCTTGTTTCTAAGATAGTAGGAAGAAAGATCCTTTTTATTATTAAATTAGCATTAACCACAATGTGCTGTGCATCACAGAGATTCTATCAAGAAATGCAAAGACAGAAGAAATCTCATCTTTTCCATATTCAGACAGAACTCATTCCATACACGTTCTCAGGATCAACAGTTATGAGCCCTCAAGTAGGTGGACTTGCCAGCACCATTTGTTCTAGATGGTTCACCTTATATTTGCTTGGAAATTGGATGATCATGTAAGCTAGATAATTGGCTTTATCCTGAGGAAAAACAAATTCACCTATTGTAAAAATAAGAAAAAAATTCCAGTGTAGATAACATAGAGTGTTATATTCATTTCAGGTGTGTGATATAGTGATTCAACACTTTCACATATACTCAGTGGAATTTTCAACAGGAACTCTGCAGGCCAGAATGGAGATGGAGTGGTGTGATATATTCAATGTGCTAAAAAGAAAAAAAAAATTGTAGCCATGAAACCAGCAAGGGGATCATTCAGAATATAAGGAGAAATGAAGAGTTTCCCAGACAAATAAATGATAAAGTAGTGGAGTTTTTTTGTTTGCTTGTTTGTTTTTTTGTTTTTTGTTTTTGGTTTTTGCTATTTGTTTGCTTGTGTGTTTTTTTACCAATTCTCCCATTATGATGATGGGCGGTGATTTTACACGTGGATCATGGTGCCCACTGAGGTTAGGCTCCTACCCTGGCAGAGAAGGGGGAGAGAGGGTTGCTGTCTTCTTTGGTGTGAGTAGTTCAAAGAGAGGGTTCCCAGGTCCTTGAGAAACACATTCTTAGCTTATGGAGCTGCCAAAGGCCTATTTGTTTTTGTTTCTGTTTTTTTTTTTTTTTTTTAAGTACTTATATACATTTCAAAGAGGAGAGAAAACACCCAGAATCACAAGTTTCCTCAAATAAATGCTGTAAGAAAAAGATGGGAAGGGGCTTTCTTTCCCTATTTTCAATAGGGACAATAAAACTTGTACTTTTTTTTTTAAACTTGTACTTTTAATATATTTTGTTCTGACAGTGGACCTTGGCTGGGTTTGCTCAGCTGGTGTTGTCCAGGTGGCTATTTGTTGATCTAGGACAGCTTCAGCTGGAAAGGCGGTGCTAGCCTGAAGATGTCTGTCCTGTGGCAGAGTACAGGGCAATGGCTCAAGCAGTTTCCAACCTCTACTAGAGTCACATTCCCTGAACTCTCAGTGGCTCAGTTAAGTCACAGGATGGAGCCCAGAAGCAGAGTGTGAAGGCTTAATAGTAGGTGGCAGAGGGCTGGCTGGATGTAAAGAAGGCTGAAAGATTGGGGGTATTTTCATCTTTATCCTCAGAGATGGAGCCAAACATGAGTTAGTTCATGATTTGAGTCTGAAGCATCTGTGAGGAATCCTGGCACAGCTAAACCAGAGATGTGGATATTAGGGAGCGAGCTCAGGAGGTATGTAGGTTGGTGGAAGTGATGACTGAGTGGCAGTGGGTGTGCCCGCAGACTCCCTGGAGAGTGTGTGAGTTGAGAAGAGTAGAGAAGGATGGATCCTGGAAACAAATTTCTCCTTCTATCCCTCTGGGTGATGGAATTCCCACCCTCATGGTTGGGGAAAAGAGCCTGCTCTCTGGGCCTGCCACAGGTCTCCATGATCCTTCCTTCTGTTCTCCATGGCAGGACCCCTTACAATAATCCTTGTAGGGACCACTCCCAACAAAGAGCCCCCAAAATGCAGTGCTGTGCATGGAGTTGTGTACAGGAAGGTTCTGCTGGAATCCCTGGGCTCTGGGTGTCCTCCTTGTGCTCTCTACCTTCTCTCTTCAGGTGTGGGCTCTGCCCCTCATGTGCACATCACAGGGCCAGAGGAGGATGGGGTCCAAGTTGTGTGCATGGCCTCGGGGTGGTTCCCAAATCCCCAAGTGCAGTGGAGAGCTCCAAGTGGAGAGAAGTTCCTGATGTTCTCTGAGACTCAAGCCCAAGATGCTGAAGGGCTGTTCACCATAGAGGCCACTCTTGTGGTGAGGGACAGCTCTTTAGGGAATGTGACCTGCTCAGTCCTCAACCCCATCCTGGGCCAGGAGAAGGCAATGGCCATTTACATCCCAGGTCAGTACTACTTCCCACTCCTAGAAGGATGGGATTATCTGGTTGTGGGTCCCTGTGTATGCCGGGCTGGGCCGTCCTGAGCAGTGCCCTGATGGGGTGTCTGGCTGGGCACAGAACCCTTCTTCCCTCGGAGTTCTCCCTGGAAGCTGGCTTTCATGGTGATCCTGACTGCGCTGATGATCCTACACCTTGGGGCTGTCTTCTATATCATGAGAGAACATACTGCAAAGCTCCAGGAGATGCAGGAATGGGAGAAACTGCACAGAGACAAGGAGGAGGACCAGCAGATAAAGGAAGAGGCACTGAACGCCAGAGGTAAGGCAGGACAGGGCCAAGGCCGACAAGTGTGGAAACTGGTGCAGAGGAGAAGCAGACAGTAGGCCCTTGGCCAGGAAGAGGGGGGCTGAGGAGGACCAGAGAGGACAGGTGGGTCTGTGGAGGCTTGAGGGGTCTGGAGTTAAATCTTCATGGAGACATATAGATGCTTTTGTGGGTTTTCAAGGTGCAGCCTTTGCTGTTCTTAGTGATGGGAGTTTATGTATATTTTTCACTTTTTTTTTTTTTTTCAGATGAACTCCAGGCAGATCTTGGTATGTTGTGTCTTTTTCCCAGAAGTTTCTGTGTCATGTTTGTAGGACACATTCTGGTTCTTAGCTCACCTGTTTCTTGTGTTGCCTTTCAGACTGGAGGAAATCTGTTTTCCTGGCCGGTGAGTGACTGTCCGGATATCCTTGGGTCTCTTGTCCCCTAAGCCATAGTGTCCCCTCTCTGTTTCATGCAGAGACAAGTGGAAACTTGTGGGAGGCAAAACTTGCTCCATGGGCTTTCCCCATCTGGGCTATTTTTTCGCACATGGTGCTTTGAAACCTGGAATGATGGTGGTCACTGGAGTCTGTTGTGCATCTTGGGTTGATCTACCCGCCTCCTTTGTAGCTTTTAATTTTCTGTTTCCAGAATTGCTGTTCTTCTTCTCTTTGATCTGCCAATGGATTTGCAGGTGTTTGCAATCTTTAGATAAGTTATCTAGCTGATCTCCTGCTAGCTGATGTAGTCTCAGCCTGCTACTTCTCCGCCATCTTGACTCCTCCCCTCTGTAGCTTTTAATTTTCAATGCAGCTTGTTCTGAATACTCTGGAATATTTTAGAGAAACTATATAAATAAATGGGGGTCATTAAATTCAGGATTGTGATCCCTCCATTCAACACCATCGTGGAAGAGTCTTTTCTTTCCAGTTCCTGGAGGTACTGATCACAAAGTGTTGGGTAGAGGACTGGGAAGAGCTTGGGTGGAAATGTCATGGGATAAGTTGTTACTGGTCCAGTGATGTGTTTTCTGAGAATGTCGGGCCACTTTTACCATAGAGCTCACCTAACATCCCAGTCCTTATTTCATTTCCCCTGTTATTTCCCATATCTCTCTTTCCTGGAAATCATTGGATGTAATAATGTTTTCTTACATTCATGGAATAATGTATACTTTATTCCCTAAAACATTTTCATACATTGTATAATTTTTGACCTTTAAACCAAATTGAAAGCAGATGGAATAACAATTTTGCATGTTTTTCTTTCCATGTGACAATTTCTTTATTTGGGATGCAATTGATTTGGGATTCATTTCAGAAAAATTCTGTGGATGATATTTGTTAGTATTATGTATTTTCTTTTGGTAATCAAGAATAGTTGGACATAGTGTATTGTTCTTTGAAGGAATACTATTTTTTTATCAAAAATTTATTTGAAATGCACGTTTTGACATATTGTTGAATCCTGCTGCACCCCATAAAAAAGAGAAGAAACAGATTTAGATGTTGACTGTATTTAAGCTAAGTACCTCCCACACTGCTACCAATTTTTTTTAAACATGAAATTTCTTTAGAGATTAAAATTCTTCTCCACTGGCCCCAGGAGATCTACCTGACTCTTATGGGTTCAGTGTTTCCACAGAAGTTGTGTCTCTTCTATTGTTCATAAAATCAAATGCATATAGATAACTGGCCTTGCAATGCTTGTGTTTCTAAAACTGAATGAATAACTTAAGAGTTTTTTCACCTTAGATTATATTTTTAATTTTGTCTCTTCTGGTTAAAATTGTTTTTCTTGGTTAACCTTTATGTCTTCTTGTCTGTAGGAGAATAGAAATTTAATAGTTAAAAGTGCTTTTGATTTCTAATATAACTCTTATTTTGATGGTTTTACTATTCAACTACATGTATCCTTTATTTATTTATTTATTTTTAAAAATTTTTCCTAAAGATGCCAATTCAGCTATATGGGATAAAAAGCATCTTTTTTTTTTTTTTTCTAATTTCTTTTCAGTGTAACAGAATTCATTGTTTATGCACCACACCCAGTGTTCCATGCAATATGTACCCTCCATAATACCCACCCCCTGGCTCCCCCAAACCTCCCACCCCCCGCCCCTTCTCCTCTCCTTCTCCCAATGTCCTCCATGTTATTTGTTATGCTCCACAAATAAGTGAAACCATATAATAATTGACTCTCTCTGCTTGACTTATTTCACTCAGCATAATCTCTTCCAGTCCCCTCTGTGTTGATACAGAAGTTGGGTGTTCATCCTTTCTGATGGAGGCATAATACTCCATAGTGTATATGGACCACATATTCCTTATCCATTCATTGATTGAAGGGCATCTTGGTTCTTTCACAGTTTGTGACCGTGGCCATTGCTGCTATAAACATCAGGGTACAGATGGCCCTTCTTTCACTCCATCTGTATCTTTGGGGTAAATACACAGTAGTGCAATTGCAGGGTCATAGGGAAGTTCAATTTTTTAAAAATTAATTAATTGATTTTCAGCATAACAGTATTCATTATTTTTTCACCACACCCAGTGCTCTATGCAATCCTTGCCCTCCATAATACCCAACACCAATTTCTTGAGGAATCCCCACACTGTTCTCCAAAGGGGCTGCACCAACTTGCATTCCCACCAACAGTGGAAGAGGGTTCCCCTTTCTCCACATCCTCACCAACACATGTTGTTTCTTGTCTTGTTAATTTTGGCCATTCTAACTGGTGTAAGGTGATATCTCAATGTGGTTTTAATTTGAATCTCCCTGATGGCTAGCGACAATGAACATTTTTTCATGTGTCTGATAGCCATTTGTATGTCTTCATTGGAGAAGTGCCTCTTCATGTCTTCAACCCATTTTTTGATATAATTATCTGTTTTGTGTGTGTTGAGTTTGAGGAGTTTTTTGTAGATCCTGGGTATCAAAAATTTGGCCATACTGTCATTTGTGAACATCTTCTCCCATTCTGTGGGTTGCCTCTTTGTTTTGTTGACTGTTTCCTTTGCTGTGTAGAAGCTTTTGACATCTTTTATTTTTTTTTAATTTTTTAAACTTTTAAGTGTTTCAGAATTCATTGTTTATGCAGCATGCCCAGTGATCCATGTAACACATGCCCTCCATAATACGCATCACCAGGCTCACATAACCTCCCACCCCTCCCCCTTCCCAAACCCTCAGTTTGTTTCTCAGAGTTTGTATTTTAATGTTGTGGTTTTTAAGACTCAGGGCACTAACTTGGCAAAGGTCACACAGCAGCAACTGGCAGGCATGGAACTCAGCCTGCAATGCCAACTCTCTGACCTGCGGTCCAGGGAACTCCCAGAACATCCTATTGTCTGCCCATGTCAGAAGGGCATCTCCTCTCTAGCCTCTCTCCTTACCCTGTTATAGTGTTACCTGCAGCACAGAGAGGAGTCAAGTGCCAGTAGATCAATAATATGCAGACTTGTTCTGGCCCATGTCTCACCAGGGTGTGTTCCCTTTCAGCCCTGAAGAAGGCAAAACTGTATGCAGGTAAGTGACTCAGTTTCCCGTGGCTTTACCTCCCCAGCTTCCACTGTGCCACCTTCTCTGTCATTGGACCTCACACCTCAGGGATTGGTGTCCCTGATCTCCTTGTTATGTTTGTTGTATCCTTCTGAGGACTGTAGGGACTGTCCGTGGGAACACAGATCTGCCTCTATTCTGACCCATCCTCTACTGTAGGATGTTGTTAGAATTAGCAACATCTTCTGAATGCACCTTGTTCAACTGATATTTTGTTGGTCCAGTGACAGCAAAGTGGTCATTTGTAAGGGCAGTTGGACCGTGGCATTGACGGTGTACTTCAGAATTTGCTGTCTCTGGAAGATTTCAGAAATCAAGCTTGCCTGCTTAGGACTCAGTATTTCCATAAGGAATCCTTTTTCTGAATCCATTTTACCCTGAAATTCCTATCTCTTTTAGATCTTGCTTTGGTTTTCCTGGTTTGTTGTTTGTTTGTTTGTTTTTGGTTTTGGTTTTTTTGTTTGGTTGGTTTTTTGCTGTTTCTCCAGAATGGTAGTCTTCATTTTGCTTCTGCGTGCTCTGACTCCTTGTCCGAGCCAGGTATCTTCCTCTAAACCTCCATGTTTGTTTTGGAAGTAGTTATCTTTAGCTCAGCTCTTCTGATTCTCAGATCCAGAGCCTCCAGGATGTTTAGGCAGTCCTGGTAGTGGATTTGTGAGATACTGGCCATTATATACGAAATCTTATGTACATGTTTGTATTACAGCATTAAGAAATTAATTTTTTAAAGGACAGTAACTTATAGTTGTTCACAACCATTATCTCTCCTTTTAGGAGAATTCTGGGTTGCCTGATAGGCTCAGTACTGGTTAGATTTATTAGAGGCAATGTGTGAGGATTGCAATAGGAGAAGCTCAGAGAAGTGAAAATTGTTTACCAGAGAAAATTTGGGAGTAAATCAGGGAAAGAATAGCTGGTTGGAGAAGAGCGGAGGAGATGAGAAGGAAAGTAGAGAGCCTGTGATTCCTCTCAGAGACACTTTGGGTGGCTTTGGGTAGAAGAGAGACCACAAATGAAAGCCATGGTGGTTAGAACTGGAAGTACACAAAGGGCATGCAAGTTATTGGATGAGCAAAAAGTAATAAACTCCTTGATACTCGTCTGAGAGTTTTCTGAAAAGACATATTTATTTTAATATTAAATATGTATTTAATATTGGAAGTAATTTTCTGACTGGATTTGCTTCAGATAAGGAGACCATCTCACCCTTGCTGTAGTAGCTCGGGGGAGGAGTGTGATCTTAGAGTTGCTAATGCAATGAAAGGTTATCCAGAGCACCCTCTAGCACTGGGGTGGGTTATAAATCTAGGCCATTTAAATCCATAATGTGTGCCTTTTCTGTCCTGGCTGTTTCTATTTCTGATGAGGGATACATCCTGTGAGAACAGAGAAGGGGGAGACAGGGTTGTAAGAATCTATGGGGACCAGATGTGTGAGAAAAACTCTTTAGAGAGCTTCACTGAATCTTGGGACTTATCAGTTAAAAATGTGGATTAAATAGTCTTCTTTTAGCATCACCCCATTCTCTGCTGGATTGAAATGCCTGTTTTTCAAAGTATACCTTATATACATTCATTTTATTTTGTAAAGACAGACACCCTTTCAATAAAATCAGCACTTTCACATTGCTGGGCTCATAATGTGATGTGACCAAATGTCTGATCTGAACTTATTCATGAAATTGGAAGAGTAATTTCTAATAAACAGCTTGCTGTGGAAATGAGTTGAAGAGTGTGGTTGGACCATGGAGGTGCACAGCATAGCTCTGTAGAGTCTCAGAATGGAACACCAACTCCCTTTCTCCTCTTCCTTCTTCTCCTCCTGATTCCTCTTCTTTGCTAATCTGTGTCAGTTGTCATGTAGAAATGTAGAGTTTGCTGTCAGCTAATGTCTTAGTGAAGAACAAGTAAAGTTCCCTTTTCCCAAAATGTGACATGTCCACCCATTTCATGGGATCTGTTGGTATAAGCAAATCAACAGAGCTGGACATACTACTTTATCTGAATAAACCTGTGGGAGAATAGGAGTCCCATATTGTTGGCAAATATTCAAGAAAGTGTCCTGCTCTTATTTTATAATCATTCTAATTTTGTTCTGGAGTCTCTGTCCTATTGGAGGTAACAGCTTTACCATGCAGACTTATCAGGGTCTTATGACAGATATACATTTGCTGGGATCAGTTAGCTTCCTTTCTTCTTCCCAAAGGGGAGTATGAAGGTTGGAGGAGTTCATACTTTGCATCACTGAGAGACAGGGTCCCTGTATTCTTCTCTTGCTCATTTCAGGACCTCACTTTATAGAGGGTAGCTTGATATGGTCTTTAGGATAATTGGGTTTGAGGTTCCATCTAGGTTTATGGAGAAATTGTAATTCTACCCCTGCCCCATTCATATCTCCAGTTCCTTAACCTTACTCACATGTGTAAAGTCCTCTCTGCCAAAACATATTTACAGTTTCTGGGACATAGGACACAGCCATATTTGGGGGCTGATCATGTGTGGTGTCTCTTGCTGCTTTTGAACTATCTAGGTGATTATAAGGAGAAGAAGATGACTAAACTCAATGTTTTTTGGGTTTCCCCTTACACACAGGGATTTTTTTCCGTGCAATACTCCATGATAAAGGGAAGCAAATACATTACTTTCTTGCTTTGAACTTCTCTCTCTCCTTCCTTGAATCTTCTCCATTACATCTTGATGGGGCAAGATTTCTCTGGTGCCATGTCCTGAGCTCTCCTCACCCATGGCTGATAGTCATCCTCCAAGTACAGCTCCACCCAGCTGTATTGCCTCTACCATGGTTTTGAGTCAGCCTGCAAGTTTTGTTCAGCCAGTTTGTTATAATTAAATGGAGGCCTCAGAAATTTTGATCTCCTCAGTTCTTTCTCAAAAGAAAACTTACTTTTCAGGATGGATGTGTGGCTAGGGATTGAGAAAGCTTACTTTGATAATGAAATCTGTGCAAAGAGCCTTCTTTTTAGGTCAGTACCCAGTCCCTCAGTGGTGTTAAGCTTTATGGCCTCAGTTTCATGGAAACAGTGTAGCATGATGGCTGGATGTATGAGAGAGAGAGAGAGGGTGTGTGTGTGTGTGTGTGTGTGTGTGTGTGTGTGTCAGAGAGGACAGAGAGAGACAGAGAGAGGGAAGGAGAGTGTGTTAGAAAGAAAATAAACATGCATGAACAATAAATTCATCAGGTGAATGCTTCCAAAACAATTTCCCCTATAACTCTTGGTTCAGTGTATTTCAGAGATAGGTACCAACAATGGCCTGTACAGTTTCCTCAAGTCCTCATGACTTGTTGTTCACATTTGTGCAATGTGGTTTTTTTGTAGATTGGCGGAAGGAGAATTTCCAGGCCTGTGAGTTACTTCTATTGTTTGGGTGCTCCTACTGCTATTCTATGGCTGCTGACATCTCCTTCAGCTTGCTCTGGTGATACAGATGCTGGCATCATCAATGGTGGTGGGGTGGGATGGAGCAGTGAAAGTCATGTAGCTGAGATTACTGGGTATAACTGATACTGGATATAAATAGGTATTCTTTAGTGTTGGAGTCCTGTCTGGCCCTCAAGTGCCCTGTGACATGTCTAAGGCTCTCATTTCATGAGGTTTAGTCCTCCCTGCATGCAGCTGGGTGTCTGGGGGTGGTGGGGTGGTGGTTATGTGTCTTGTTATGTGGTAGGACAAGTCCTTGAATGATTGTTAACTGTCTCTGCAGTGACTGTCAGTCTGGATCCAGAGTCTGCCCACTCCAGGCTTGCTGTCTCTGATGACAAGACTAGTGTGACATTCAAGGACTCACCCAAGTGCTCAGAAGATGGAGTCTATAGTGTCTTGAGTCATGAAGGCATCACTTCAGGGTGTTGTTACTGGGAGGTGGAGATCAGGAATGCAGAAAGAAGTGAGTGGGCCCTGGGGGTTTGTAGGAGAGATGTGGAGAGGAAAGGCTGGTACTGGGAATCCCCAGAAAAGGGATTCTGGGTTGTGGGGATGTATGATAATATATTCGGTTCCCTCCCTGCTAATGGAGAACACATTGTGCCAATTCCCCAGAGGGTAGGGGTTTTCCTGGACCTGAATGAAGGGGATGTCTCATTTTACAACATGACTGATGGTTCCCACCTTTTCTCCTTCCCTCTTGCTTCCTCCTCTGGGACTCTGTTTCCATACTTCAGGTTGAGGTCAGGAAATGTATCCCTGACCATCTGCTCTGGGGTGGGTGGGCCCATGCAGACCCCTGTGCCCGTTAACAACCCTCCTTGTTCTTCAGAGGAGCCTGTGAGCCTCTCAGGGCAGGGGCTCAGTTCAGACTGTGGTGTTGATGAATCTCCATTACTCCCCTCTGGTCCTGAAGCTATGTCCCCATAATGCTCCAACACTGTCCCAGATTCCTCATGGTGGCTCCTCCTGGGGCTGCGGATTCCCAGGGGTAATAGCCTCTGAAGTTAGTCCTGAATGACCGGGTGTCTTGCCCTTCTTTTCTGGGTATAGACTGCTGGGGTGAGGTTATGAGAATAGTTGGTTCATGCCTTATGCTCAGGTATTAGAAGATAAATGTTGACTTTTTCAGCTGTAATGGGGTTGGCTGAATTTTGCTATTGGAAGTCATGTTTCTTTTGATCATGAGCATTATTCATGGAGTCTTTGTATTGTTTTGATATGAAATGAGATGAGGTCTGAATTATTCTGAAGAATTAAGTAGTTTTTATTTTATATAGTTTGAGCCATGCAGTTAAACCCAGAGACTATGGGTGGGTTACAAGCTCTATTTAGGAAATGTGCACTCTGACTAAAAAACATTGTCCATCTGAACATTTCTGAAGAAATGTATGGCTAATGGACTTGAAGAATAGTGGAGTGTAGAATTCTATTGTAGAGGCTTCCTATTTTGGAATGGATGAGACATACTTATCTTAATGAAACTTAGTAAATATTTGTTTTTTTTTTCTGAAATACTGGTGTTGCATTAATTCAGGGAATGGAAAAATGAGAGTTTGGTTTTCCTTGTGAGTCAGCAGCAGTTGGAAAGAACAGAACTACTACCAGAATAAAGAGGTAAATGAAAATGTATGTTTTCAAAGCTTTGACTATAAGCACAGTTCCAGGATCTATGTACGGCTTCTCAGTACTTTTAGTCCAATTGTAAAGGTGGATGGAACCCACAGGAAACAGAAGAAAGCCAGACTCTTGAGGACTCAGACCTTGATGAATAAAGGTTTGTTGGCTCCTGAAGTAGAGAACGCCGACTTGTTGTAGTTCTGGGACAGATGAGAAGACACGGAATTGGAAGTGGAAGAAGGAGGTCACAGATCTCAATTCCTTCCTGTGACCAAAAGTAGGAAAAGGACTGGAGTCCCTTTGCATATTTTTCTATCTTGTCATGTAGATTTGTCATTTGTATTAATTATCTATTTTCATACTCCCTTCTTACCAGTGTGATTTTATGCAAGTTGTCCATGGTAATATTTCAAATGTAATCTCTAGATAACAGAGGAGTCAAATGAGTGTGGCTGGACTTAAGGAATAAATATAACTGATTCAATGCCTGAGACTGCCTGTTTATTACATTTTGGGAAAAGAGTGAGAACTTTTTCACTTTTAAGTGTAGCCCTGCAGATGGGTGAAAATGTGGAGTTGTTGTGTTGCTATATGCAAGTTCCAATGTGAGCAAATGGTTTATGTGGAAGTTGAGGAACTAAAAGTGTGAAATCTGCCCCTTTTCAATTAATTGTCTTTTGATTCAAATCTACCCTGTATGTGCCCTAATTGTTGATACTGGAGGTCATAAATGTTTCATTTTTGCCATGTGGCACATTTGGCATCACCTTTGTCAGTCAGTGCACTGTTGGTTTTGGCCAGCAAACCCTGAGATGGCAAATGAAAAGATTACTCCAGACAACTTCATAGGATAAAAGAGAGGCCTAGGGACCAGACACTCTAGCGGCAAAAGGCCTCCAGCCAAGCTTTGTCTCCAGTTTCATTGGGGTCATATCAATACAGCACGTGCAAGCACAAAGCAAGGAGGAAAGTGTAGCCTTAATGGAAAGGACAGTAATATATGGTACAGCATGTGGTAAGGGCAAGGAGGTAGGAGTTCATGAAGTACATGAGCACCACATGTGCCTGTTTTTCCTTGAAACTTAAACATTTATTCCTAGATGAGAGAACTGAGCTGCAGTAAGAATGTGGCCAATTTCAGCCAAGAAATTTCAATGGAGGCATAAATTTCTAGGCATTCCTCCTTTGTTTTTCAGTTAGCCTCATCCAGGGAGGTGTATGCAAGTCATATTTCATCTGTGCAGACACTGAATTCCTACATAGCACCAGAGGGAACACAGCAAGACATAGCAGGAGAAAAATCTTTTTTCTTCTCGTGTTTTTAAAAAAATATTTTATTTATGTATTTGTCAAAGAGAGATTGAGTGAGTACAAGCAGGAAGAGTGGCAGGCAGAGAGAGAAGCAGACTCCCAGCTAAGCAGAGAACCCAAAGCAGGACTCTATCCCCAGACTTTGGGATCATGACCTGAGCTGAAGGAAGACATTTAACTGAGTGAGCCACCTAGGTGTCCCACTTTTGGTGTTGTTTCCCCCTTGACCTTACAATGCTACTGAGAGTGGCTGGAGAAGACTTAGTTTCCTTTGCCTTTGGGTGAATGAGTATGGCATTGTAACAAGTTATGTACTAGAGTGCTGCCTCCCAGGGACTCTTGTCAGTTCTCTAGTGAGAGTTTTCCTACCCAACAGGCTTGTTCTGCAGTGTCTTGGTGAATTTCTTTCCTTCCTGGGGACTCTGGTCCCACCTTGTCCAATAAACAGAATGTCAGTCTTATTCTTTCAAATGTATTGTCTTTTGGATGCTCTACCTCAGCCCTAGATGTAAAGTCTGCTTCTTATATCTTCTGCTTCTGCTTTCCATAGGGCTTTCTTTTATCTCTTTCATAATTAAATACCTCTTTCTTAATAATTCTTTATATCATATTTTCCCTGTTAACATGAGTGATGTGGTTTCTGCCTCCTGACTGAACACTGAGTGATACAAACATTTAAACTGAACTGTATGTTGGAGGAGGGCACTGCATTGCTCACAGTACATGGGAAAGAGTAGTAGAAGAATTTTCAAATTTATTAAAATATTTATCCCAACAATAAAGTCATAAATATACTCTTTGGGACCTTTGTATATTTTTTAAAACACTCTATGTGTTAATATATTATCTGACATGTTCATCTCCTCTTACAGTCTACCTTGTGGCTTTATGACACTGGATTCCTTTTAGATGGGCTATGGGTATGTTTCCTTTGAAATGGAGAGGAAATGAAGGTATGCATGTGATAGGAATTATTCACACAAAAAAAGAGGAATCTTTTGAAACTAGTGGACCAGCTGCCCATGTAATTCCAGAAAGAATGGTTAAAACCATCATTCTTGGGAGGAGTGAGGTCAGCATCATGGTTGAATGAGTCCTTCCCTTTGTCTCCCCCTTTCTCTTTACAACTAGTAGGATTCCAAAACCCAACAAAGGCTCCTCTGGACAGCACACGAGACACCAATGAGATCCATTCATGTTTACATCTGAGAGGGTGTGGATTGGTCTTCAGGGAGACCAGAGCCCAGGCAGCATGGTGGGGCCTGTTACCCTGGCTTTTAAAGTAGTGGTAACACTCACCAATAACTCCTATGACCGAGAAGGTGAGGGTGAAAATGAGTGAGTGAAAGGCTACTTGGTCCTGTGGGATGTTCTGGAGGACCCCCTGCTGTGAAGCCACAGAGCAGGGTCCTCTGAGGTAGGACATCTGTGACCAGGAGGGGACAGTGGGGGGAAGAAAAAGGCAAGGGAAGGAAGGAGGCAGAGAAGAAGAAACACTTTATTCACTGTCTGCCCTGAGAGTTCAGCAAGAGAGCTCCCAGCTCCATGGGACTCATGAACTTGAGGATCCTCCTCCTGGAGTGTGGGGCATGCCCCAAATCCAAGGGACATAGTACATACTAGCCCCCCATAGAGTTGCCAGTCTCCTTCTTTTTTTTTTTTTTTTTTTTTCCTTTGAGCCTGGTCTATACAGCTACCAGGGCTACTATGGTAAGAAAAAGCAAAAACTTGTGCTCTTTTTCAACCTGCTGTAATACTAAAGAAGGGCCTCTAACCTCCCACCCATGAAATGTTAGAATCATAGTTAACAAATTTTTGGCTACATACAAAAGGTGTTGGCTACTTCAAACTATTTAGCAGAGAAAAATCTCATTAAACAGCATGAAAAATCATGGTAATATCGTTTTGTTAAAAGGAAATGACAGTTCTCCAGCCACCAAACGTACATTTACAGAAGACTGTGATCTAAGTAATAGAGAATTCAAAATAACGGCCAGAACGGAATTTAACAAGATACAAGAGAATCAGGCAATTCAATGAACTCAGTAATAAAATGAATGGATAGAAGGAGCACTTTACCAAAGAGACCGAATTTCTAAAAAAGCACCAAACTGAAATTCTGGAGCTGAACTCAGTAAATGAGTTGAAGAATGCATTAGAAACATTGGAAATAGAGCAGATCAGGTGGAAGGGAGAATACTTGATCCGAAAGGTGGAATCTAGAAACGATTCAGGTAGAAGTGAAGAGAACTAAGGTTTATTATTATTTTTTAAAGTGAAGAAACCTTGAGGTGTGTGGCTGCTTCAGTTAGTGGTGCATCTGACCTTTGATCTTTGGGTTGTGACCTGGAGCCCTATGTTGCATGTAGAGGTTACTTAAAAGAAAAACAAGCTTAGAAAATGAACAAATCCATAGTTTGGCTATTGTGGACATTGCTGCTATAAACATTCGGGTGCACGTGCCCCTTTGGGTCACTACTTTGTATCTTTAGGGTAAATACCCAATAGTGCAATTGCTGGGTCATAGGGCAGTTCTATTTTCAACATTTTGAGGAACCTCCATGCTGTTTTCCAGAGTGGCTGCACCAGCTTGCATTCCCAACAACAGTGGAGGAGGGTTCCCCTTTCTCCCCATCCTCGCCAGCATCTGTCATTCCCTGACTTGTTGATTTTAGCCATTCTGACTGGTGTGCGGTGATATCTCATTGTGGTTTTGATTTGTATTTCCCTGATGCCGAGTGATACGGAGAACTTTTTCATGTGTCTGTTGGCCATCTGGATGTCTTTTTTTGCAGAAATGTCTGTTCATGTCCTCTGCCCATTTCTTGATTGGATTATTTGTTCTTTGGGTGTTGAGTTTGCTAAGTTCTTTATAGATTCTGGACACTAGTCCTTTATCTGATATGTCGTTTGCAAATATCTTCTCCCATTCTGTCAGTTGGCTTTTGATTTTGTTAACTGTTTCCTTTGCTGTGCAAAAGCTTTTGATCTTGATGAAATCCCGATAGAACCTAGATGTCCATCAACAGATGAATGGATCAAGAAGATGTGGTATATATACACAATGGAATACTATGCAGCCATCAAAAGAAATGAAATCTTGCCATTTGCGACAACATGGATGGAACTAGAGCGTATCATGCTTAGCGAAATAAGTCAAGCAGAGAAAGACAACTATCATATGATCTCCCTGACATGAGGAAGTGGTGATGCAACATGGAGGCTTAAGTGGGTAGAAGAAGAATAAATGAAACAAGATGGGATTGGGAGGGAGACAAACCATAAGTGACTCTTAATCTCACAAAACAAACTGAGGGTTGCTGGGGGGAGGGGGTTTGGGAGAAGGGTGTGGGATTATGGACATTGGGGAGGGTATGTGATTTGGTGAGTGCTGTGAAGTGTGTAAACCTGGTGATTCACAGACCTGTACCCCTGGGGATAAAAATATATGTTTGTAAAAAATAAAAAATTAATAAAAAAAATAAAAAAATAAAAAATTAAAAAAAAAAAAGAAAAAAAGAAAATGAAGAAATCCTGCAAGAGCTACCAGTTTCCATTGGGAGAGCCAGTTAAGAATAGTGGGTATATCAAAAGGAAAAGAGAAGGAGAAGAGGGGCAGAGCTGTTATTACAAAGTGTTGTCAGAGAACTTCCCAATCCTGGGGAAACACCTGGACAGAGAAGTCTGTGAAGTTAATAGAAAACCTTATTATCTCAATACAAAAATAGAATCTCCAAGACACTTTCCGATGACACTGTTAAATGTCAAAGATAAAGAAGGAGGGGGAGGAGTCAAGATGGCGGAGAAGTAGCAGGCTGAGACTACTTCAGCTAGCCGGAGATGAGCTAGATAGCTTATCTAAAGATTGCAAACACCTGAAAATCCATCGGCAGATCGAAGAGAAGAAGGACAGCAATTCTGGAAGCAGAAAAACAAGCACTTTCTGAAAGGTGTTTTCTTTTTTTTAATTCTGTTCTTTTCTTTTTTTTTTTTTTCTTTCTTTTTTTTTTTTTTTTTCTTCCTTTTTGAACGACTTTTTATCCCCTTACTCCCCCCTCACGATTTTGGATCTCTTCTAATTTGGTTAAACCACATTTTCCTGGGGTTGTTGCCACCCCTTTAGTATTTACATGCCCCTTCATATACTCTTATCAGGACAAAATGACAAGACGGAAAAATTCAACAAAAAAAAAAAAAAAAAAAAGAGGCAGTGCCGAAGGTTAGGGACCTAATCAATACAGACATTGGTAATATGCCAGATCTAGAGTTCAGAATGACAATTCTCAAGGTTCTAGCCGGGCTCGAAAAAGGCATGGAAGATATTAGAGAAACCCTCTCGAGATATATAAAAGCCCTTTCTGGAGAAATAAAAGAACTAAAATCTAACCAAGTTGAAATCAAAAAAGCTATTAATGAGGTGCAATCAAAAATGGAGGCTCTCACTGCTAGGATAAATGAGGCAGAAGAAAGAATTAGTGATATAGAAGACCAAATGACAGAGAATGAAGAAGCTGAGCAAAAGAGGGACAAACAGCTACTGGACCACGAGGGGAGAATTCGAGAGATAAGTGACACCATAAGACGAAACAACATTAGAATAATTGGGATTTCAGAAGAAGAAGAAAGAGAGAGGGGAGCAGAAGGTATACTGGAGAGAATTATTGGGGAGAATTTCCCCAATATGGCAAAGGGAACGAGCATCAAAATTCAGGAGGTTCAGAGAACGCCCCTCAAAATCAATAAGAATAGGCCCACACCATGTCACCTAATAGTAAAATTCACAAGTCTCAGTGACAAAGAGAAAATCCTGAAAGCAGCCCAGGAAAAGAAGTCTGTAACATACAATGGTAAAAATATTAGATTGGCTGATGACTTATCCACAGAGACCTGGCATGCCAGAAAGAGCTGGCATGATATTTTCACAGCACTAAACAAGAAAAACATGCAGCCAAGAATACTATATCCAGGTAGGCTATCATTGAAAATAGAAGGAGAGATTAAAAGCTTCCAGGACAAGCAACAACTGAAAGAATTTGCAAATACCAAACCAGCTCTACAGGAAATATTGAAAGGGGTCCTCTAAGCAAAGAGAGAGCCTACAAGTGGTAGATCAGAAAGGAACAGAGACCATATACAGTAGCAGTCACCTTACAGGCAATACAATGGCACTAAATTCATATCTCTCAATAGTTACCCTGAATGTGAATGGGCTAAATGCCCCTGTCAAAAGACACAGGATATCAGAATGGATAAAAAAAACAAAACCCATCTACATGTTGCCTCCAAGAAACTCATTTTAAGCCCGAAGACACCTCCAGATTTAAAGTGAGGGGGTGGAAAAGAATTTACCATGCTAATGGACATCAGAAGAAAGCAGGAGTGGCAATCCTTATATCAGATCAAATTATATTTTAAGCCAAAGACTCTAATAAGAGATGAGGAAGGACACTATATCATACTCAAAGGGTCTTTCCAACAAGAAGATTTAACAATTTCAAATATCTATGCCCCAACGTGGGAGCAGCCAATTATATAAACCAATTAATAACAAAATCAAAGAAACACATCAACAATAATACAATAATAGTAGGGGACTTTAACACTCCCCTTACTGAAATGGACAGATCATCCAAGCAAAAGATCAGCAAGGATAGGGATAGAGGGCACATACCTCAATATCATCAAAGCCATCTATGAAAAACCCACCGCAAATATCATTCTCAGTGGAGAAAAACTGAAAGCTTTTCTGCTAAGGTCAGGAACATGGCAGGGATGTCTATTATCACCACTGCTATTCAACATAGTACTAGAGGTCCTAGCCTCAGCAATCAGACAACAAAAGGAAATCAAAGGCACCCAAATCGGCAAAGAAGTCAAATTATCACTCTTCGCAGATGACATGATACTATATGTGGAAAACCCAAAAGACTCCACTCCAAAACTGCTAGAACTTATACAGGAATTCAGTAAAGTGTCAGGATATAAAATCAATGCACAGAAATCAGTTGCATTCCTCTACACCAACAGCAAGACAGAAGAAATAGAAATTAAGGAGTCAATCCCATTTACAATAGCACCCAAAACCATAAGATACCTAGGAATAAACCTAACCAAAGAGGCACAGAATCTATACTCAGAAAACTATAAAGTACTCATGAAAGAAATTGAGGAAGACACAAAGAAATGGAAAAATGTTCCATGCTCCTGGATTGGAAGAATAAATATTGCGAAAATGTCTCTGCTACCTAAAGCAATCTACACATTTAATGCAATTGCTATCAAAGTACCATCCATCATTTTAAAGAAATGGAACAAAAATTCTAAAATTTATATGGAACCAGAAAAGACCTCGAATAGCCAAAGGGATATTGAAAAAGAAAGAAAACGTGGGTGGCATCACAATTCTGGACTTTAAGCTCTATTACAAAGCTGTCATCATCAAGACAGCACGGTACTGGCACAAAAACAGACACATAGATCAATGGAACAGAATAGAGAGCCCAGAAATAGACCCTCAACTCTACGGTCAACAAATCTTCGACAAAGCAGGAAAGAATGTCCAACAGAAAAAAGACAGCCTCTTCAATAAATGGTGCTGGGAAAATTGGACAGCCACATGCAGAAAAATGAAATTGGACCATTTTCTTACACCACACACAAAAATAGACTCAAAATGCATGAAGGACCTCAATGTGAGAAAGGAATCCATCAAAATGCTTGAGGAGAACACAGTCAGCAACCTTTTCGACCTCAGCCACAGCAACATATTCCTAGGAACAACGCCAAAGGCAAGGGAAGCAAGGGCAAAAATGAACTATTGGGATTTCATCAAGATTAAAAGCTTTTGCACAGCAAAGGAAACAGTTAACAAAATCAAAAGACAACTGACAGAATGGGAGAAGATATTTGCAAACGACATATCAGATAAAGGACTAGTGTCCAGAATCTATAAAGAACTTAGCAAACTCAACAGCCAAAGAACAAATAATCCAATCAAGAAATGGGCAGAGGACATGAACAGACATTTCTGCAAAGAAGACATCCAGATGGCCAACAGACACATGAAAAAGTGCTCCATATCACTCAGCATCAGGGAAATACAAATCAAAACCACAATGAGATATCACCTCACACCAGTCAGAATGGCTAAAATCAACAAGTTAGTAAATGACAGATGCTGGTGTGGATGCGGAGAAAGGGGAACCCTCCTCCACTGTTGGTGGGAATGCAAGCTGGTGCAGCCACTCTGGAAAACAGCATGGAGGTTCCTCAAAATGTTGAAAATAGAACTTCCCTATGACCCAGCAATTGCACTATTGGGTATTTACCCTAAAGATACAAAGTAGTGATCCAAAGGGGCACGTGTACCTAAATGTTTATAGCAGCAATGTCCACAATAGCCAAACTATGGAAAGAACCTAGATGTCCATCAACAGATGAATGGATCAAGAAGATGTGGTATATATACACAATGGAATACTATGCAGCCATCAAAAGAAATGAAATCTTGCCATTTGCGACAACGTGGATGGAACTACAGCGTATCATGCTTAGCGAAATACGTCAAGCAGAGAAAGACAACTATCGTATGATCTCCCTGATATGAGGAAGTGGTGATGCAACATGGGGGCTTAAGTGGGTAGGAGAAGAATAAATGAAAGAAGATGGGATTGGGAGGGAGACAAACCATAAGTGACTCTTAATCTCACAAAACAAACTGAGGGTTGCTGGGGGGAGGGGGTTTGGGAGAAGGGGATGGGATTATGGACATTGGGGAGGGTATGTGCTTTGGTGAGTGCTGTGAAGTGTGTAAACATGGTTATTCACAGACCTGTACCCCTGGGGATAAAAATATATGTTTATAAAAAATAAAAAAAATTAATAAAAAAAAAAGATAAAGAAGGAATCTTGAAAGTATAAAAGAAATTAATGTAAAAACGAGCCCCCCCGCCAGGAGAGATTATTAGCAGATTTTTCAGCAGAAACTCTGTAGACCCGGAGAGAGTGGAATGACATACTCATAACATTAACAAATAAATATTGCCAGACAGGAAATCTGTATCCAGGATTTATCTTTCAGACATGAAGGAGAAATAGAGACTTTCCCAAAAAAAACTTGAGGGAATTCCCCACCACTAGTCCTGCCTCCAAGACATATTGAGCAGAATTTTAATACTGTAATGAAAAGATGAAGGTACAGAGCCTCTGAGTAAGCTGGCAGATAGAGTCAGAAACTGTAACCTTATTTTAGAATAGGGCATTAAACACTTAATGATAACAGCAATGGCTAAAGTTATTAAAAATAACTAGAGCTACTACAGTTGGTAACAAACCCATACCAGGAAAAGAGTTTGTGACAGCAAAAATGTAAAAGCAGAAGAGGAAAATGAGAACTGATATGTAGGCAAATGAAGAAAAGTTGCCAACAGCAGGAAATCACCATTTAATCTATGAAATAGTTTATACAAAACTAATGGTAAGAAAAAACAATATCTAGAGGTCTACAGCAGAGAGAACCTTAAAAAGGGGGAAACTAGGGAATCATCATGGAAAACCAGCAAGTGATAAAAGTCGACAGAAACACAAAGAAGAAGAAATAATAAAGATAGAAAACAACCAGAAAAGAAAAGATAAAATGACAATAGTAAGTCCTTACATATCAATAATCATTTAAACATAAGTGGATTGACTTTACCAATCAAAAGACAGAGGGTGCCTTGATAAATTAAAAACATAGACCCAAGTTTGTGATCCTTCCAAAAGGGTCTTTTGCTGTACAATGGACAAATGTAGGTTTATAGTGGAGGAACGGATGTGCATAACCCACGAAAATGTTACTGAAAAGAAAGCAGGTGGAGCCATGTGTACATCATACAAGATACACTTCAAGCCAAAAAGAAGATATAACAGTTGTAAATACATGAGCTTAACACCTGAGTATTGAAATACATTAAACAAATACAGATCTTAAGGGAGAAATAGACCTTAATTCCCCACAGTCCACAATGGATGGATCATCCAGATGGAGAATCAGCAAGGAAACAGAAGGTAACCACACTTCAAGAAAAAAAATGATAGACATTGACGGAACATTCTGTCCAGTTGCAGAGAAATGCATATTCTTCTCATTGAACATTCTCCAGGATCGATCCCCTGATGAAAACCAGAAATCTTAACAAAATTAAGAAGACTGAAACCATATTAGCCAACTTCTCTGACCACGTTGGTATGAAAGTAAAAATGAATAAGAGGAAATTGAGTAGACCTAAAAATATGTGGGAACGAGATGACAAAATTTTAAACATCTGAGGCGAGACACCTGGTTCTTGGACTAGTCTTGAAAGCATATGCAGAACTATATTGTATTAGTTGCATTATTACCTTAGCTGCATTTCATATTTTATTCCCTACTGAGAATGTTTTTGCATCTCTTAACCTCATGCATGATCAATCATTTACTTTGCTTTTTACCCCGACTCTCTGTTTACCCACTGATTATAGGAACCTAATGGGGAGTGGAAAGAAACATTTGTCTCAAAATTATCTGACATACCTGATCATTCCAGGTCTTGAATGGGGTGCCTTATTTTCCAGAGGAATATACAGCTCCAGATTCTTTCAAGGCCCAATGTCTTAAGGTTTCCAGAAACACCTCATCCTCCTCTCATACATTCACCTCCTTCCCAAAACAAGTAGTGGCTGTCCCCTTTCCTCCAGAGGGCAATGCAGCTTTGGGAATGATAGCCAGCCTTCTCACTGGGCTTTCCTTGTGATAATGAGGCTTTCTTTGCCTCAAAACCCATGTCTCAGACATTGGCTTACTGGGCATTGGGTGCTCAACTAGTCTGAGTTTGGTAACACAATCAATAGGTCAAAGAGGAAATCAAAAGGGAAATAAAATAATGGTCTCCAACAAGTGAAAATCAAATACAATATATCAAATTTTGTGGGTTGCAGTAAAAGCAGTTCAGAGAGGAAGTTTAGAGCAAAAAAAAAAAAATTAGAAAGATCTGAAATAAACGATCTACCTGTACACTACAATTAACTAGAAAAAGAGGAACAAATTAAGCCCAAAGTTAACAAAAGGAAAGAAATACTAAAATCAGAGCAGAAGTAAATGAAATAGAGACCTGAAAAACAATAGAAAGGATCAATGAAACTAAAAGCTGGTTCTAGATGATGATGAACACAAACTGGCAAAAAGTTAGCTAGTCTAAGAAAAAAAAAGAGACATAGTACTGTATGGTGACTAATATAATTAAAAAAAGAAGAAATAAAAGAGGGTTATTGTAATGGATAGGACAAGAAAATGAAAACATGAAAGAATCATGAAAGACTATGAATAATTTCATACCAACAAATTATGTATCTAAAGGAAACACAACTTACCAAGACTGACTTAGGACGACGCAGAAAACCTGAACAGACCAGTGTAGTCATCTGAGAGGCACAGGTGGAGGCTGAAGGGCAGGAAGACAGGCTTGTAGGGGAGGCACAGACACCAGAGAGCCTGGGGTTGAGGAACACATGGGGCCTACAGGCCCCCAGATTGCGACTGGCATACACAAGGATCTCTCCTTATGGCCGTTCTCTGCCCGTTGATAAACAGATTAGCTCTGACCTGGCTGAGTTCCACAAGCCCCCTCAACTTGCCTCTGTATTCATTGTGGAGCCTTGGGCACCAGGAGCTTTGGAACAGTTACAGTCAGATTCCAGAAAAATGGTGCCCCCACTCCATCGCTATCCCTGCCAGAAAGACAGCTCTCCCTGTGGTCCTGCCTATTTGTCTCTTCCCCCAGAGCCCAGCTGGTGGAGGATGTGCCCTGGGACAATGTCCCTGCAGAGAAGAGAAGGGCTTTCTACTACTATCTGACTGAATAGGACAAGCACTGACTCTGCCTTCACACCAGTGTAAGGAACCCCAGCCTTCAGGACACTTATCCAGGCCCTGCCTCTTCTAGCATCCTGCACAGCCACCATGGAGGTTTCCTGAATGGCAAAGTACACTCCAAAGTCCCTGTTATTGAAGAGTACTTATTAGACGACAAAGGATTGTTGAAGCCATGCCATGCTTGGAAGCTGTTCTTATGTTCTTCCTGATCTCAGTCCTGTGAACTCCCTGCAATTAACACCTTTCTCATGTTCATCAGGGCACCATGTGCTCTCTGACCAGCCTGCCAATGTGCCTGCCTTCCAACAGCCACGAACATAGGAAGCTCCTTACCTGATCTCACCAACCTGCACTTTCCCCTGGCCCTTCCCAACCCCCGGGCACTGAGACAGTCTACTCTAGCCTGAGTGAGGGCATCAGTACCTCTAAATTAAGACACAGCCTGATCCACCTCAGGATCAGTGGGAGCCAGTGCCTGGACCAAGCTTGGGCTATGATGAGTCAGGACTTTATTCTCTGCTCAGCTACCCATCCTGTGGTCTTCCCTGAGCAATCTAAACCCCTAGGCTTCTTGAAGCATTCCCCACCCCCATGTTCAAGGCTCTGATAGCTACCCCTCACTGTCAGCCTCCTCCCTTCTCACTCACTGCTCTGGTTCTCGCATCATCCAATTCCTCCCCCTCAACTTCCTCTCCTGTGCTGGGTACCACCCTACCCAGCTTCTTCACCTGGAATCCCTTCCTGCCACTACCATGTGCCCCTCAGCTGCCCGAAGTTGCCCAAGGGCTCAGTTGACACCCAAGAGCAGCTGCCCAAAAAGTTTTTGACAACAATGACACATGCCTTGTCCTGCCTCATTCAGGGTGTCCCCTGGATATCAGCACATTGTCCATTGACCAGAGGCTGACTCCATACCCATACAGCCCCCTCAAATTTGATTCTGCACACCCAGCCACCTACCTCAAAGCCTCTATAGCATCCATTGATGTCCTCTCAGGCGTGCTCAAAGCACCTTCAGGTGGGCAGAATCTGGGAAGCTCACCACACTGTGGGACACTATACCCACCCAGCTTAATGGGCATGAACAAGCATTTTACCATCAGCTAGTGAAGGACTTCAGCCTGGGAAACCTGTTTCCTCACAGTGTACTCTTTGATGACTGCTGCTCTGACTTGTTTGTCCCCTGGCATGCACACACTCTGTCTCAGCAGCAAGAACTATTTAGCATTGAAGCCCATCAATCAGCCTGGTGTTGGACCTCCCAGCTTTTCAGAGGGACCTTTATTTTTAGAGGACAGGGGGCCATTTAGCAGCCTACAGGACCCCCATGCCCTCAACCACCAGAACTTGACCCTCTGTTCCTACCATGGCTCAGGGCCCAACATCATCCTCCCAGAAGAGTCCTTCCCAGGTTATTGTAATGAGATTGTGGCAGCCCTGGCTGGAGTGCCTGGCAGATGCTGGTGAGGATGTGGAGAAAGGGGAACCCTCCTACACTGTTGATGGGAATGCAAGCTGGTGCAACCACTCTGGAAAACAGCATGGAGGTTCCTCAAAAATTTGAAAATAGAGCTACTTTATGACCCAGCAATTGCACGACTGGGTGTTGACCCTAAGGGTACAAATGTAGTGATCTGAAGGGGTACATGCACGCAAATATTTATAGCAGCAATCTCCCCAGTAGCCAAACTATGGAAAGAACCTAGATGTCCATGAAGAGATGAATGGATAAAGAAGGTGAGGTATATATATATATACAATGGAATACTATGCAGCCATCAAATAAAAATGAAATCTTGCCATTTGCAACAATGTGGTGGAACTAGAGGGTTTTATGTTTTGCGAAATAGGTCAATCAGAGAAAGACAACTGTCATATTCTCTCCAAGATGTGGGGAAGTGGAGATGCAATGTGGGGGATTTGAGGGGTAGGAAAAGAATAAATGAAAGAAGATGGGATCGGGAGGGACACAAACCATAAGAGATTCTTACTGCCACAAAACAAACTGAGGGTGACTGGGAGTAGGGGGGTAGAGAGAGGGTGGTTGGGTTATGGACATCAGGGATGATATGTGATATGGTGAGTGCTGTGAAGTGTATCAAACTGATGATTCACAGACCTGTACCCCTGGGGCTAATAATACATTATATGTTTATTAAAAAAATTTAAAAATTTAAAAACAAAACAAAACAAAATAAAAACCCAATAACTCCCAAAAGAAAAACTTATGGTCAAATGGCTTCACTAGTGAATTCTAATGAACATGCAGTGGAAAATTAATACTCCTCAATACTCCTCCAATACTCCTCAAACTCTTCCAGAATGTTAAGGAAGAGGCAACAATTTCAAATTCATTCTACAAAGGCAGTATTATTTTGATAGCAAACCAGATAAGGATACCACCACAAGAAAAAAGCAATAAACCAGTATCCTTGATGAATACAGATGGAAATATTCTCAGCAAAGTGTTATCGAACTGAGTTCACACATTAAAAAAATTGGACACCGTGGCTAAATTGGATTTATCTGTGGGATGCAAGTGTAGCTGAACCTACAAAGATCAATGAGTGTAATTCAATACACCAAGAAAATGAAAGGTAAAAATCATATAATCATCTCAAAAGTTGCCCAAAGAAATTAGACAAAATATACCATTCTTTTATGATAAAAGTCTTAATAGATTGGATATAGAAGGAGCATACCTCTACATATAAAGACCACCTACAGGAAACCCACAGCAAACATCCTACTCAATGAAGAGAAATTGAAAACATTTCCTCTAAGAACAGGAACATAACAAGGAAGAACACTCCCCCACCTCTATTCAATATGGTAGCGGAAGTCCTAGCTAGAGCAGTTAGGCAAGAGAAAGAAATAAAAAACCTTCCATATCAGGAAAGAAGAAGTGAAAATTTCACTCTTTGCAAATATCATCTTACATACAGAAAAATCTGAAGAGTCGATAAAAAAATCTGTTGAAAGTAATCAATGATTCAATAAAGTGACATATTACAAATGGACTTACAAAAATTAGTGGCATACTTGTACACTAATGGTGAAGCACCAGAAAATGAAAACAGCATCAAAAGCAATAAAATAGGAATATAAGAAACCACGGAAGTGAGGGACCTGTACAATGAAAACTACAAGACTTTTCTGAAAGAAATTGAAGACACAAACAATTGGAAACACTTCCATGTTTATGATTTGAATAATTAATACTTTTTAAATGACCATGTTACACAAAGCCATTACAGAGTCAATCTGATCCCAATCAAAATACCAAAGGCATTTTTTATAGAAATAGAAGAAATCATTCTGAAATTTGTGTGGAAGAGTAGGAGACTCCAAATAGCCAAAGTAATCCTGCAAAAAGAGAGCAAAGCTGGAGGTAGCACATTTCCTCATTTCAAACCATACCTCAAAGCCATAGTAACAGAATCCAACATGGTAATGGCAAAAAAAAGCAACATATGCACCAATAGAACAGAATAGAGAGCCCAGAATTAAATCCCAACACGTGTGGTTAACCAATAATAGGTAAGTAAGCTAAGAAGACTGAATAAAAAGTATAGTCCCTTCAAGAAATGGTGCTGGGAACACTGGAGAAACACAAGCAGAACAATGAACTCTTTGGATCATCTACTCCTTTCAGAATATATTTTCAATGTGCAACTAGTAAATATGTACAGACATTATACAGATTATAAAAAGAAATTGAAGCAACATGTTAAGAGAGTTAAGTACGCTAGTTGCTAGCTTTCTAATAGAAGCTCCCTTTTTTATAGTAGAAGTTCGAATATGATCTCTGTCTCCCCTCCTGCCTGTCTGATCTGGAGCACTCCTATTGTTGGTGCTCCCAATCTGATGCCCTCTGTTTAGAGCTCAGCTGAGCTTGGGGTGCACCTGGCTCCTGTAGGATTTGGCTACACAACCAAATGACCTTTGGCAGGTTCTCTCCTATTGTTGAGTTTCTGTCACTCAGATTTAAAATGAGGAAAGACTCTCCTCTGAGGATTAGAGTAAATTATTTATTAAAATAAAGTACATAACGTTCAGAGTGAAATGGCACCTGGTGAATGGTGGGCCTGATTATTTGATGAAGGTCAGCAGAGAGCAGGATCCTGGCCTCATGGTTTCAGCCTATAGTCCAGCCTCTGCAGATAAGTTTCTCTGACAGAGACTCTGACACAGGGTGATTCCAATCAGCCTCTCAGGGTTGGTCAGGGTCTCCCTTGCTTTTTCTGACCCAGGTCTCGCTCCCTTGATGCTATCAAGGTGAGAGGCCAAAGTGCCAGTTCTCTAGGCTTTTTCCCATAACTTGGCACCTACATCCCTCCCCCCAGGATGTTCCCATTTCAGCCTTGACCTTGGATGGGCCTGACCTGCAAGGGACTGAGAGAGTGAGTACATTCTTCCAGGTCACACTTGCTCTCTGCAAAAGATTCACTGACATCCCAGGGACTGAGGAATGAGATTGAGACACTCTGGGCATTTCTGTGAATATGTACTGAGTGAAGTGTTTCACAGATGGAGCAAAATACATAATGTCCTTTATTTTCATACCTTTACTCTCAATGTGCTCTGAAGAATTAAACCGTGACACACAAATGGATTTGCAACAGGTTCAAATATCTCAAATACCTTTTCTGCTTCCTGTCGATTTCTTTTAAAAATTACAGTCTCAAAAAAAAAATTACATTCCGATTAACCGGAGGTAGGTTAATCATAAATGGAATTATTACCAATTGCTCAATAATACTTGAAACCATCCCAAGGGACTTTAAATCAGTATCTTCACGCAGAATAATAGTGAGTTATTTTTTATTTATTTATTTATTTATTTTCAGCATAACAGTATCATTATTTTTTCACCACACCCAGTGCTCCATGCAATCCATGCCCTCTATAATACCCACCACCTGGTACCCTGACTTCCCACCCCCTCTCCACTTCAAATGCCTCAGATTGTTTTTCAGGGTCCATAGTCTCTCATGGTTCACCTCCCCTTCCAGTTTCCCCAAACTCCCTTCTCCTATCTCCCCATGTCCTCCATGCTATTTGTTATGCTCCACAATAAGTGAAACCATATGGTAATGAATCTCTCTGCTTGACTTATTTGACTTATTTCACTCAGCATAATCCCAGTCCCGTCCATGTTGCTACAAAAGTTGGGTTTCGTCCTTTCTGATGGAGGCATAATACTCCATAGTGTATATGGACCACATCTTCCTTATCCATTCGCCCGTTGAAGGGCATGTTGGTTCTTTCCACAGTTTGGCGACTGTGGGCATTGCTGCTATAAACATTGGGGTACAGATGGCCCTTCTTTTCCCTACATCTGTATCTTTGGGGTAAATACCCAGGAGTGCAATGGCAGGGTCATAGGGAAATTGATGTATTCCTGGAAAACTATAAACTCCTAAAATTGAATCAAGAAGAAATTGACAACCTGAATAGACCCATATCTAGTAACGAGATTGAAGTGGTGATCAAAAACCTCCCAAAAAAACAAGATCCCAGGACCTGATGGATTCCCCGGAGAATCTTTCGAAGAAGAAATAACACCTATTCTCCTGAAGCTGTTTCAAAAAATTGAAGCAGAAGGAAAACTTCCTAACTCTTTCTATGAATCCAGCATTACCCTGATCCCCAAACCAGGCAAAGACCCTGCCAAAAAGGAGTATTTCAGACCAATATCACTGATGAATATGTATGCTAAGATTCTCAACAGGATCCTAGCAAACAGGGTACAACAGCACATTAAAAAGATTATCCACCATGATCAGGTTGGATTCATCCCTGGGCTACAAGAATGGTTCAACATTCACAAATCAATCAATGTGATACAACAAATTAATATGAGAAGAGAGAAGAACCACATGGTCCTCTCAATTGATGCAGAAAAAGCATTTGACAAAATCCAGCATCCATTCCTGATTAAAACACTTCAAAGTATAGGGATAGAGGGAACATTCCTGTACCTCATCAAATCTACCTATGAAAGACCCACAGCAAATATCATCCTCAATGGGAAAAATCTTGCATCCTTCCCGTTGAGATCAGGAACACGACAAGGATTCCCACTCTCTCCACTCTTGTTCAACATAGTATTAGAAGTCCTAGCAACAGTAATCAGACAACAAATAGAAATAAATGTATCCAAATTGGCAATGAAGAAGTCAAACTCTTTCTCTTCGCAGATGACATGACTCTTTATATGGAAAACCCAAAAGACTCCCCCCCAAACTACTAGAACTCATACAGCAATTCAGCAACGTGGCAGGATACAAAGTCAATGCACAGAAATCAGTGGCTTTCTTATACACTAATAATTAAAATACAGAAAGGGAAATGAGAGAATCAATTCCATTTACTATAGCACCAAGAACCATAAGATACCTGGGGATAAACTTAACCAAAGAGGTCAAGGATCTGTACTTGAGGAACTACAGAACACTCATGAAAGAAATTGAAGAAGACAGAAAAAGATGGAAGACCATTCCATGCTCTTGGATTTGAAGAATAAACATTGTTAAAATGTCTATACTGCCTAGAGCAATCTATACTTTTAATGCCATTGCTATCAAAATTCCACCGGTATTCTTCAAAGAGCTGGAGCAAATAATCCTAAAATTTGTATGGAATCAGAAGAGACCCCAAATCACTAAGGAAATCTTGAAAAACAAAAATAAATCTTGGGGCATCACGTTACCTGATTTCAAGCTTTACTACAAAGCTGTGATCACCAAGACAGCATGGTACTGGCACAAAAACAGAAACAGACCAGTGGACCAGAGTAGAGAGCCCAGATATGGACCCTCAACTCTATGGTCAAATAATCTTCGGCAAAACAGGAAAAAATATACAGTGGAAAAAATACAGTCTCTTCAATAAGTGGTGCTGGAAAAACTGGACAGGTGTTATTTCTTCATTGAAAGTTTGGTAGAATTCCCCAGGGAATCCAGCAGGTCCTGGCTTTTGTTTTTTGGGGAGGTTTTTGATCACTGCTTCAATCTCGTTACTAGATATCGGCCTATTCAGGTTGTCAATTTCTTCCTGGTTAAATTTTGGGAGCTTATAGTTTTCCAGGAATGCATGGATTTCATCTAGGTTGCTAAGCTTATTGGCATATAACTGTTGATAATAACTTCTGATGATTGTTTCTACTTCCTTGGTGTTAGTTGTGTTCTCTTCCTTTTCATTCATAATTTTATGAATTTGGGCTTTCTCTCTTTTCTTTTCGAATAGTGTGGTCAATGGTTTATCGATCTTATTGATTCTTTCAAAAAACCAGATTCCAGTTTCATTGTTACGTTCTACTGTATCTCTGGTTTCTACCTCATTGATCTCAGCTCTAATCTTGATGATTTCCCTTCTGATGAGTGGAGTTGTTTTGATTTCTTGTTGATTCTCCAGTTCTTTAAGGTGTAGAGACAGCTGGTGTGTTCTGGATTTTTAATTTTTTTGAGGGATGCTTGGATGGCTATGTATTTCCCCTTTAGGACCACCTTTGCTGTATCCTATAGGTTTTGGATCGATGTGTCTTCATTCTCATTGGTTTTCATGAATTATTTCAGTTCTTCTTTGATCTGGTTGATCCAAGCATTTTTAAGCAAGGTGGTCTTTAGTTTCCAGGTGTCTGAGTTCCTTCTGATCTTTTCCTTGTGATTGAGCTCCAGTTTCAAAGCATTGTATTGTGAGAATATGCAAGGAATAATCTCAATTATTATTATCTTTTGGTATCGGTTGAGTCCTGATTTGTTACCCAATATGTGGTCTCTCCTTGAGAAGGTTCCATGTGCACTTGAGAAGAATAAGTATTCAGTTGTTTTAGGGTGGAATGTTCTATATATATCCATGAAGTCATCTGGTCCAATGTCATTAAATGCTCTTGTTTCTTTATTGATTTTATGCTTCCGTGATCTATTTCTGAGAGAGGGGTGTTAAGATCTCCTACTATTAATGTATTCATATCAATATGACTCTTTATCTTGATTAATTGTTTTCTTACGTAATTGGCTGCTCCCATATTGGGGGCATAGATATTTACAATTGTTAGATCATCTTGGTGGATAGTCCCTTAAGGATTATGTAGTGTCCTTCTGTATCTCTGACTACAGTCTTTAGTTTAAAATCTAATTTATCTGTTATGAGAATCGCTACCCCAGCCTTCTTTTGAGGCCCATTGGCATGAAAGATGCTTCTCCATCCCTTCACTTTCAGTCTGGGTGTATTTTTAGGTTCAAAATGGGTCTCTTGTAGACAACATATGGATGGGTCCTGTCGTTTTATCCAATTTGCAACACTATGCCATTTTATGGGCATATTTAGGACATTCACACTGAGAGTGATTATTGATAGATACATTTTTATTGACATCATGTTACCTTTGAAGTCTTTCTTTCTGTAGACTGTCTCTGTATTTCTGTTCAATGCTATTCTTTGGATTTTTCCTCTTTTATAGAACTCCCCTTAATATTCCCTGCAGTGTTGGCTTGGTGGTTGCATAATCTTTTAATCCTTGCCGGTCTTGGAAACTCTTTATCTCTCCATCCATTTTGAATGTCAGTCTTGCTGGATAAAGTATTCTTGGCTGCATGTTCTTCTCATTTAATGCCCTGAAAATATCTTGCCAGTCCTTTCTGGCTTGTCGGGTCTCTGTGGACAGGTCTGACGTTATTCTGATGGGCTGTCCTCTCTAAGTAAGGAGCCTCTGTCTTAGCAGCTTTCAATAGATTGTATCTACAATTATGATTCCTCAATTTAACTATCAGGTGTCTTGATGTTTTTCTGGAATCTATAATCTTGGGTGGAGACCTTTCAGCCTCTAGTACAAAAACGCTGGTTCCATTCGCAAGATTGGGAAAATTTTCATGAAGAACTTGTTCCACTATATCTTCTAGACTTCTTTCTTTCTTCTCCCCTTCAGGGATTCCAATAATTCTGACATTGGAATGTTTCATGGCATCATTTATTTCCCTGATTCTGTTTTCGTGGCTTCTAAGCTGTTTGTTCCAGGCTTCCTCTTGATCCTTTCTCTCTATCTGTTTGTCCTGCAAATCTCTCAGTTACCCTAGCTTTGAGAGAATTTAGATTAGACTGGAACTCATTTAGAGCACTATGAACCTCAGCCCTGGTAGCTTTTAGCTCTGCCCTAACATTGTGAACATCCTGTCTGGTCGCTTTCAGCTCGGTCCTAATCAATTCCGTTTTGTCATCCATGGCTTTTTCCAACCTAGCTATTGCCTGGATAATTGTTAGCCTGAATTCTCTTTCTGACATATTGTCTATGTTGATAGCCATTAGCTCTGTTTCAGAAGGTCCATCCTCTGTATTTTTCTTCTGTTGGGTATTTCTCCTCCTAGTCATTTTTTGGTGAGAGATGACTGAACAGATATAGCTGGATGTATCGACCGTGGTGCAGTCAGGGTGTACCTGGGAACACTTATGAGCAATCAGGATTCCCCACCCAAATGAGAGAAAAAAAGAAAAGGAAAAGAAAAAAAAAAAAAGAGAGAGAGAGACAGACAGACAGGAAAGAAAGGGAAGATGAAAATGGGCCCCAAGGTAAGATTTATGAGGTATACAAACAAAAACAGACAAACAAAAACAAAAAAGATGGGAGAGTGGTTATAAATTCTCAGTGTCAGCGAGGAAGGTTGTTTTGATCCTTCCTGGATGTATCTTGGTATCTTTGTTAAAGGACTCAACTTTCCTGGGATAAAGGGGGATTAAAAATTGGTTTACCTATAGGGGTAGTATTTATTGGGAAAAGGGGATTACTTTGAAGTTTAACTCTATATGAATATTAGAAAATAAAAAAGGAATAAGCGAGACTAAACTAAACTAAAATTAAAAAAAAATTCAAAAAATAAAATGCAAAAGAGAAACACAGGTATGTGCATCAAAAAGTTCAGTTTAGAAGGTTATTATGGAATTTGATGTACTGGACAGCTGACTGTGATGGCAAATAGGTTAAAAAAATATTTATATAAAAAAATGAGCCAGAATAGTGGGAACAAATTAAAAATAAAAGTTGTCCTATGAAGTAATGGTAGTGGTTTTTTTGTAGTCTTTTTTTTTTTTTTTTTTTTTTTTCCTGGTTGGTTTTCTGGGGAAGGGGCCTGCCACGTGTGTTTTCAGTCAATGATGTTCCCTGAGTGAAGTCCTCCAGCCCTCCTCAAGGGGGTGGGCTCTGAGGAAACCAGTTTTTCAGGATTTTGTTCTCTGGAGGTTTTTATGTTTGTTCACCTTTCCCCCCTTCCCCTCGCTTTGACCGCTTTTGATGGTTTTTGTAGGTTTAGAGGAAAGCAAACTGCACTCTTACCTCCCTCTCAGAGAGAAGCCTCAGTCTGTTCTTCTGTGGGTGTTGCAGAGCCCATATAAATTTCCCCTTGGCCGCTGGCAGAGCAGGTTCCAAGTCGCGGTCCCTGGGGACGCAGGATCTTCTGCTTTTACCCAAAACCACGGCAGCAGTGGCTGTCTGGGAGATCCAGACTGCCAGAGAGGTTCCAAGCAGTGATCACACACTGATATTTTCCCGCTGGCCTGGGCTGGGAGTGCCTGGTCTTTCTGGGTCTAAGAGCACCCGGCTTGCGTGCACCTCTTTCAGGGGAGGCTGTGGGTCACAGGCATCTCAGGCTCTGAGAATGGGGTGCAGATCCGAAAGCACCAGTCTGGGCCTTTGTGCACCTCTCTCGGGGGAGAGTTTGGGGCATGCGTCTTAGGCTCTGAAACAATGGCGCGTAGCAAAGAGCGCTGGCTGGGCCTTTGTACCTCTCTCAGGAGAGGATGAGGAACACACGTGTCTCAGGCTCTGAAGCAGGGCTCACGTGTTCTGCCATCCAGTGTGGCTCCCTTCCCCTCACAGGAGCCAGAACCCATGCAATCTCAGGTGCGCTGGTGGTTCAGGGACCAAGACCTGGTTTCTCCACCTCACTCTCTCTGACTCAGCACCAGGGGAGGCTGTCCTGGGACCAGGCACTTAATCCCCTGTCCCTAGCCTCCCCAATTCCCACAATTTCCTCCCTGTAATCCTTTGCTCTTTTGGAGTGCTTTCAACCAGTCTCCAAGTTAATGCTGGTCCCCAGACGCAGGGCACTCTTGTTCGTATTAGGGGTATTACTTTCCAAAGGGTCACCTTTGGTGGCTCCCTCCCCCTTTTGTTTATCTTCCCATATCAGTCCGCCTTTCCCACTGGGCTTTACCTGCCCACTGGCGTCTTCTGCCCCTGTAGAGATCCAGATGTGTATAATTCTGATCTCAGGTTGATTTCATGGGTGATTGGAGTTCTTTGGCAGGTAATCAGCTCACTTTAGGGTACAGCTTTAAAAGGCGCTTCCTCCTACTTCCCCGCCATCTTGTCCCATCCTCAAATTAACTTTAATACAGAATATGTTGCACCTATGTCCACTTAAAAGTCAATCAATTTGTTCCCCACTGTCATTTCTTTTCAACCTGGGGGCACCTATAGGGAAATCTGAAGTAGGTGGTTTAAGTCCAAGAGGGTGCTGTTCGTTCCCAGATAGTGAGAGTAGGAGAAGCAGCAGCCGATGGGTGATGGAGGCACCTAGTATTGTATAGAAGCTGGTTGTACAAGCTACACCCATGGTGGTGCAGATACAGGAGAAGGGAGTGGGGGAGGCAGGATAGAGGAGGGGCTTCCAACAAGGCTGGAGGTGGATAAAAGCTCAGAAGGGAACTTCCTTTCTGCCTCTGCTGCTGCCATTGAATCCTTGGAAAAGCTTGTGGTTAAGGGGGAGAAGGGGAAAGAAGCAAGTTCTGAAGTTTACCCTTGAGTGCACCCACGCAGTAGAAGATGGAATCTTGGATGCTGCCAATTTTAAACATTTTCTTCAAGAGACAATCAGTGAATGGAAAAGCTGGGAGTCTTGGTGGTGGGTTTGTAACCATTAAAAGGAGCAAGATCAATGTAGCTTCTGAGGTGCCTTTTTCCAAAAAGGTATTTGAAATATCTCACTAAAAAGTATTTGAAGAATAATCATCTACGTGATTGTGTGCACATAGTTGCTAACAGCAAAGAGAGTTGCTAATTGTGTTACCTTCCAGATTAACCAGCGTGAGGAAGTGGAGGAAGGGGAGGATTAAAACTCATTTATCTGAAATATTTCATAAGAGTTCTTGAGTAAAACTTGGGAACCAAAACAGTGGTTTTCATTGATTCTCTGCAGTGTGGGTTTACCAGAAAATTGAACATTGTAGTAATAGAACTTTACTCAGGAAGAAAAAAAAAAAAGAAAAGAAAAGAAAAAGAGAACTTTACTCAGTCCACCATTCTCTTATTTGTGATTACACTTTTTTTTTCCTGCTTGAAAATTGTAGTTTACTACAATACTAGTAAAATATTAGTAGAGTCCTTCTAGCAAAAATTGCTGGTGATTTGACCTTGAGCAGATGGATAAGAGAGTGTGGAGCTGTATGCTCTGTAGTTAGTCACCAAATTTTTTTTTATGATTTTATTTATTTATTTGACAGAGAGAGATCACAAGCAGCCAGAGAGGTAGACAGAGAGAGGGGGGGAAACAGGCTCCCTACTGAGTAGAGAGACCGATGTGGGGCTCCATCCTGGGACCCTGGGATCATGACCTGAGCCGAAGGCAGTGGCTTCAACACACTGAGCCACCCATGTGCTCCAACCATTTTACTTTTTTTTTTTTTAAATTATTTATTTTTGGCATAACAGTATTCATTATTTTTTCACCACACCCAGTGCTCCATGCAATCCGTGCCTTCTATAAGACCCACCACCTTGTACCCCAACCTGCCACCCACCCATCAATTCAAACCCCTCAGATTGTTTTTCAGAGTCCATAGTCTCTCATGGTTCAACCATTTTACTTTTAAAAGTGTGAGTTTCTTCTGGTGCTTTTCTCAGAGAATCAATTATATAACCATGGCAACTCATAATTGACTTAAATCAAAATGTGTGGGCATGTTCTCTGTGTTTATAGATCTGATTCTGCTTTTGTTTGTTGTTTATTCATTTGTTTTGTGTTTTAGATTTCACATATAAGTAAAATCATATGATATTTGTCTTCCCCAGTCTGACTTCTTCCACTTAGCTTAATACTTTCTAAGTCTATCCATGTTGTCACAAACAGCAAGATTTCATCATTTTTCTTGGCTGCATACATAATATTCCATTGGTTATAGACCTCCTCCTCCTTATCCATTCATCTGTCAGTGGACTCCTAAGTTGCTTTTGTATCTTGGCTATGATAATAATGCTGCAGTACACATAGTGATGCATACATCTTTTCCAAATTAGTGTTTTCATTTCCTTTAGGTAAATACCTGATGAGAGAAAACAGAACAAAGGCTCGACTTTGCTTCAGCTTGTGTCTCCAGGCTTATAGAAGGTAACACTCCTGCAGCTCCCTCAAGGACTTCCTTTCAATCTTTAACGGTATAGCTCTGTTCTTCTTAGTTTTGTTTCCCTGTGACAGTAGTAAATCATCTTATCTTAATAGTAGAAAGCCCCTCAAGGTCCTGGAAGTCTTGCTTCCAAATTCCTTAGAGACTTAACACTATTCCTAACCACCACTAAATAAAAAAATATATATATAATCAGTTGCATCTCACAATACCCATGACCTCTTTCTGCCCATGGGTCCTATCCTTGTGCTAAGCATCTTTTTGCACCAAAAGCATTTCAAGAATTATTTTTTGACTGTTTGCTCACTGGCCTCACATCAATAACCATAGCATTATTATTGGATCACATGGTTTTTCTATTGTTAATTTTTGGAGAAGACTCCATACTGTTTTTCACACTGGCTGTACCATCTTACAACCCCACCGTCAGTGTACAATGGTTCCTTTTTCTCCTCATTCTCACCAATACTTCTTATTTCTTGTATTGGTTTTTGCCATTCTGACAGGTGTGAGGTGATCATCTCCTATGGTTTTGATTTGTATTTCCCTGATGATGAGTGATGTTGAGCATCTTTTCATGTAACCACTGGTGATCTGTATGTCTACTTTGGTAAATATCTGTTTAGGTCCTCTGTGCATTGGTTGATTGGTTTGACTGGGGGTTTTGGGGGGTTGATTGTATGGGTTCTTTATCTATAATGGATATTAATGCCTTATGGAATAGATCATTTCCAAATATCTTCTCCCAAAGAAGATGGTTTCCTTCGCTATGCAAAAGCATTTTATTTTCATGTATTCCCAATACTTTGTATTTCTTACCCTATCCCTTGTCTGAGGAGAAATATCTAGAAAAATTATTTCTATGGCTGATGTCAGAGAAATTATTCTATATGTTTTCTTTTTCATTTATTTACTTGAAAGAAGGAGGAAGCAGAGACAGAGCACAAGTGGAGGAAAAGGCACTGAGGGAGAGGGAGAAGCACATTCATTCCTGAGCAAAGATCCAAAAGCAGGGCTTGATCCCAGGACCATGAGATCATGACCTGAGCCAAAGGCAGACTCTCAACTGAGTGAACCATGCAGGCACTCTACTGTATTTCCTTCTAGGAGTTTTGTTGTTTCAGGTCTCACCGAAATCAGTTTTTAATCCACTTTGACTTTATTCTTGTATACTGTGCCACAAAGTGATCCAGCTGCCCACTTTTCCAAGCATCTTTTTGGGAAGAGACTGTCTTTTCTTCATTGTATGTTCTGGCTTTCTTTGTCATAGGTTCACGTACCACAGATTTGTGAGTTTATTTCTTTGCTCTTTATTCTCTTCCATTAACCTATGTGTCTATGTTTTTCAAAGTAGTGTACTGTTTTCATTACTACAACCTTGTAATATGTCTTGAGATCTGAAATTGTGATACCTCCAGCTTTGTTCTTCTTTTTCAAGAATGCTTTGGCTATCAGGGTCTTTTGTGGTTCCATAAAATTTTTATTATTATTTGTTCCAGTTTTGAGAAAAATGCTATGGATATTTTTATAATGTCCATAATACTTATAAGGATTTACTTGAATCTGTAGACTGCTTTGGGTAGTAGATATGGACATTTTAACAATATTAATGCCTCCAAATCACAAACATGTCTCCCTTTCCATTGGTTTCTGTCATATTATTTTTCTCTCATCAATATATTGTAGTTTTCAGAGTACAGGTCTTTTACTTCTTTGGTTAAGCCTCTTAGGCACAATTGTAAATGGATTTTTTTCTTGATTTCTCTTTCTGTTACTTGTTATTGGTGTAACAGAAACTCTACTGAACTGTAGGTATTAATTTTGGATCCTGCAACTTGACTGAATTCATTTCTTATTTCTAGGAGTTTTATGGTGGAGCTGTTAGAGTTTTCTATGTACATTATTATTTCATCTACAAAGAATGACAGTGTAGGTTCTTCATTACTAATATTTATGCCTCTATTTCCTTTTTCTTGTCTGATTGCTATAACCAGGACTTTCAGTGTCTCTTGAACAAAAGTGGAGAGAGTGATGATCCATGTCTTACTCCTGATCTGAGAGGAAAACCTCTCAATTTTTCTCCATTAAAATATTATTTGTGAGTTTCTCATAGATGACCTTTTTTATGTTGAGGAACAATCCCTCTAAACCTGCTTTGTTGAGGGTTTTTATCAAAATGGATTTTGAGGGGCAGCTGGGTGTCTCAGTTGGTTAAACATCTGCCTTTGGCTCAAGACATAATCCTAGACTTCTGGGATCAAGCCCCTGGATAGGACTCTCTGATCAGTGGGGAGTCTGCTTTTCCCTCTCCCACTCTCCCTGCTTGTTCTCTCTTTCTCTCTTGTGTGTGTGTCTCTCTCTCATAAATAAAATATTTTTTAAAAGAATGAAAGGGGACACCTGGGTGGATCAGTCAGTTAAACAGCTGCCTTTGGCTCAGATCATGATCCCAGGGTCCTGGGACCGAATCCCACATCAGGATCCTTGACCAGTGGGGAGCCTGCTTCTCTCTCTGCCTGTGCCTGCCACTCTGCCTGCTTGTTCACATTCTCTCTCTTACAAATAAATGAATAATTAAAAAAAAAAGAATAAAATGATGTTGAATTTTGCCAAATGAGTTTTTTCTACATCTATTGACATGATCATACAATGTTTTCCTTCATTTTGTAGATGAAATTTATCACACTGATTGACTTGCAAATATTGAAGTATCCTTGCATCCCCAAACTAAATTTCACTTCATAATGGTGAACGGTCCTTTTAATGTATTGCTAAATGTGGTTAACTAATATCTTCTTGGAAGATTTTGCCTATATGTTCATTAGGGATATTGGCCTGTGTGTTCTTTTTCTATGATTTTTTACCCTGACTTCAATTTCAGCTTAATTTTGCCCTCATCAAGTTTATTTGGAGTTTACTTCCTCTTCTGTTGTTTGGAATAATTTGAAGGAGAATTGTTGATAAATCTTCTGTAAATGTTTGGTAGAACTCATCCATGAAGCCACCTCTCCTGGACCCTAGTTGTTTGGTAGTTTTTTAAAATTACTATTTCTATTTCAATTGTAATAGGATTGTTCAAATTTTTATTTCTTCCTGATTCTATTTTGGAGGATTGTATGCTTCTAGGAATCTATCCATTTCTTCTAGGTTGTCCAACTGTTGGCAGAGAGTTTATCATAGTGTTCTTTTATAATCCCTTGCATTCTGTGCTGTCAGTTGTTCCTTCTCCTCTCTCACTTATGACTATTTATTTGGGCCTTTATCTTCCTGAAGAGTCTGGCTAACAGATTTTTCAATATTTGTGTATCTTCTCAGACAACCAGCTCTTGGTCTCATTGAGCTTTCATCTACTCACCTTGAGCCTCATGTGTACTTCTTTTTCGAGTTCCTTTATGGGAACAGTTGGCTTGCTTATTAGAGCTTTTTCTTGTTTCTTGAAATAGGCTGTACCCATCAATATTTTCCACCTAGAACAGCTTTTGCTGTTTCAGAGACTTTAGTATTGTGTTTTAATTTTCTTTTGTTTCTGTGTATTTTTTTTTCTTTTCTTTGATTTCTTTCTTGACACACTAATTGTTTTGTATCATGTTTCTTTGGTTTTCAGATTTTTTTTTTTTTTCTTGTGATTAAATTCAGTTCCATACCTTTAGATTCAAAAAGAAAACCTTGTATGGTATACTTTCAGTTATTTTATTTTATTTTAGAGACAGAGTGCATGAGCAGGGAGTGCTGAGGGGGAGCATATAGAGAGGGAGACAGAGAATCGCATGCTAACTCCATGCCCAGTGCAGCGCTGAAAGAGGGCTTAATCTAGTGACCCTGAGATCATGTCTTGTGCCGAAATCAAGACTTGGAAACTTAACAGACTGAGGCACTCCAGTGCCCCATTTTCAATCTTTTTTAAATTAATTAAGGCTTATTTTTTTCCCTAAGAAGCGATATGTTCTAGACAATGTTGCATGTGTACTTGAAAAGAATGTGCATCTTACTTTTTTTGTGGGCTGGTCATCTCTATACGTCTGTTGTGTCCACCTGGTCTAATTAGTCATTCAAAGACACCATTTCTTTATTGATTTTCTGCCTTGATGATCTATCAGTTAATGTGTGGGGGGGGGGTTAAAATCCCCTCCTATTTTTGTGTTATAGTGCTTTGTCACCTTATGTCTATTAATATTTGCTTTACGTATTTAGGTGCTTCAGTGTTGGATGGGAAGATGTTTCAAATTGTTATATACTCTTGTAGAATTGATCCCTTTGTATTAAATAATGTCTTTCTTTATCTCTTGTTACTGCCTTTGTCTCTTGTTTAGTATTGTGTTTTAATTTTCTTTTGTTTTAAACTCTAATTTGTTTTAAACTCTATTTTGTGGGCGCCTGGGTGGCTCAGTGGGTTAAGCCACTGCCTTCGGCTCAGGTCATGATCTCAGGGTCCTGGGATCGAGTCCTGCATTGGGCTCGCTGCTCAGCGGGGAGCCTGCTTCCCTCTCTCTCTCTCTCTGCCTGCCTCTCCATCTACTTGTGATTTCTCTCTGTCAAATAAATAAATAAATAAAACCTTAAAAAAAAAAACCTCTATTTTGTATACTCTACCTTTGTTTACTCTATTTTGTAAACTCTGTTTTGTTTTGTTTTGTTTGATTTAAGTATTCCTACTCCAGGTTGCTTTCTATTTTTTTCGTTTTTTTTTTTTTTTTTTGTGTGTGTGTGTGTGTGTGTGTGTGTGTGTGTGTGTATGTGTGTATTGTTTTTCGGTTTTCTGCTTCCAATTGCATGGTGTTTGTTTTCCATCTTTCACTTTTGGTCTGTATGTGTTTCTACATCTGAGATGAGTCTTATAGACCCCAAATAGATTGATCTTGTTTATTCAATCTTCTCTACACTTTGTATTTTGATTGCAACATTTACACCACTTACATTTAAAGTAATTAATGATAGGTAGATATTTACTACTGTTTTGTTATTTGTTTTGTTGTTGATTTTGTAATTCTTCTCTGTGTTTTCTCCATGTCTTCCTCTCTTTCTTCATGATAGATGACTTTATATAGTGTTATGCTTGGCTTTCTTTTTCTTTAATTTCATCTATTCATTATAGGTTTTAGGTTCGTAGTTACCAAGAGGATTTTATATAATATCCTAGATTACAGCAGTCTATATTAATTGAACGGTCACTCAGTCAAATACAGTCTTTGTATTTTTTTTTCTTTATTGCTATGTAAGTTCCTTATTCTTTTTTCTTTTCATGTTATGTTAGTCACCATACAGTATTTCATTAGTTTTTGATATAGTGTTCCATGATTCATTGTTTACATATAACACACTGTGATCATTGCAATACGTGCCCTCCCTAATACCCATTACCAGGCTAACCCATGCCCCCACTCCCTCCCCTCTGAAACCCTCATTATGTTTTCCAGGGTCCATAGTCTCTCATAGTCCATCTCTCTCTCTGATTTTCCCCCTTCATTTTTCCCTTCCTTCTCCTAATGCCCTCCATGCTATCTTTCAAAAAAAAAAAAAAAAGAACTTTTTTAATCACTCCTTCATGTTCTATGTATATGTTATTGTATTTCACATCTTTTCTTTGTATTTTAAATCTTTTATTCATTATACTGCACTCAATTTATGAACATTTTTTCCAGTGGAAAAAAGTCCCTTTAACATTTATTGTAAGGCTGGTTTCTTGGTAATAGATTTCTATTTCCTTTGCTTCTCTAGGAAAATATTTATTTCTCCCTCAAATCTGAATGATAATCTTACTGGATAGATTATTCTTGGTTGTAGGGTTTTTGTTTTTCCCCTTTCAACATTGTGTATATATTATGTCACTTGCTTCTGACTTGCAAAGAACTTCATTTCTTTTGACCCTGTGAAGATGAAGGATTCACTGGATTATCTCCCACTGCAGGCAAATGTTTAAAGAACTGTTTTCTGGGACGCCTGGGTGGCTCGGTTGGTTGGATGGCTGCCTTCCGCTCAGGTCATGATCCTGGAGTTCCGGGATCGAGTCCCGCATCGGGCTCCCAGCTCCACAGGGAGTCTGCTTCTCTCTCTGACCTTCTCCTCGCTCATGCTCTCTCATACTGTCTCTCTCTCAAATAAATAAATAAAATCTTAAAAAAAAAAGAACTGTTTTCTGTTTGCTATCTGGAAACAGGTGGAATATGACAGGATACACACACACACACACACACACACACACACACATACATGCACATTGATAGTATCTGTTTGGACATTCGGGTTCATCCTCCTCTTTTAACCAGTATGACCTCATTAGCAAGCTGAATTCTATCCTTGAAGCCTGCTAAGGAGAAGCTCAAGGGCACAACAGGAAGAATCAGGATCCTCTGAGTCCACAAATCTGCCCCTCAGGTGTGCACAGACACTCCCAATGGAGACTGTCATCCCATAACTGAAATAACCCATCAAAGGTACCTTTAAGAACTCCTTAAGATCCTTATCACTCCCAAGGGTTGGCACCTGCTCAGACCGACCTAGAGATAGGCTACAGGTGCACAAGGCCAGGGGCTCCTGCCCCAGTACTCTATAAGTGGGCCATCCACTCTGCTCCCAAAGTCTCAGTTTCCAGAGAAAGTGAGAAGACAACATTCCCACTCAAGCCCTGAGTTTATGAAGGCAAAGGACTTAGACCAAGGACAAAGTCATTGTGATAGAAACTTCAATAAATTTATTATACTCATTAGTCAGCAATAGGCAAATAAAAAATTACAAGAAAAGGAAGCAGAAAGAAAGATGATGTAAGAATGGAAATAGGAGGAGGGGGAGAAAGGGAGGGATTAAAGGAGAATGGAGGGAGGGAGGTAGAAAGAACAGAGGGAAGGAGGGGAGAAGAGGGAAAAAAAGAAGTAGCAAATTCCTCCTGGCATTCATCCTTGATATATCTGGGGACAAGCACCTGGATCAGACTCAGATCTGCTCAAGTGTCTCAAGCACATTCCCCAGGCACTGCGATGTCAGTAAATGATTTGCTGAGAATGAGTGCACCAATTACCCACGTGGGTGACCAAGTCAGTGACCTGGTATGAATTTATTCACTCTCCCTTTGTTAAGACTGAAGCAAGCAAGTCCTGGTGGGAAGGATGTGAGTGCCGAGTTATGGGAAAGGGCTTGCAGGCCTGGCACTTTGGTCTTTCACCTTGAAAGAATGAGAGGAGGGAGGCCTTGGACAGAAAAGGCAGGAGAGTCCCTGACCAACCCTGAGAGGTTGACACCAACAGTCCCCAAGATGTTGCACACCTTGTTCCTCCCTGTCAGGGAGACGTGTCTCCATAGACTGAGCTATAGATAAAGTCCTGAGACCAGGCTCCCAATTGTTGCTGACCTTCACCAAATATTCAGGCCTACTATATGCTGGCACTATTTTATTCTGAATGTTAGGTAAATTTATTTCAGCAAATTACTTCCTTGAGACCTGAGAGGAGAGTCTTTCCTCATTTGATTGTTGTGAAACAGAAGCTTAACAATAGGAGGGGACTTGCCCAGAGTCACATGGTTAGGTGGCCAACACCTGCAGGAGCAAGGTCATGCCACAGCTCAGCTGAGCTCTAATCAAATGGCACCAAATGGGGGATACAAGCACTAGGACTGCTCCAGAAATCTAGGGGGAAGGGGGATAGAAAGAAATCATATTAGGACTTCTTTTTTTAATGTTATGTAAGAACTTCTATCATATAAGCTTTTAATCTTATCTCTTTTAAACATATTGGTTGTGTTCCTTTTTATAATCTGTACAATGTTATAACAATGTGTTTGTTAATCCTTCCCTGATGTTTTATGTATATTCTCTTGCATTTTATATCTTTTCCAAAAGTGTGCAAGATCCAAAGAGTTCATTGTTCTACTTGTGTTTTTCTAGTTTTCTGAGCACCACTTCTTGAAGAGACTATCCCTTTTCCATTGGGTGTTCTTGGCTTCTTTATACAATATTGGCTGGCCATTTATGTTGGGATTTAAATCTGGACTCTCTATTCTGCTTTATGGGTTGATACGTATCTTTTTGTTCCACTGCTAGACTGTATTTTGTTTTTGTTTTTGTTTAACTTTTTATTTTTATAAACATATATTTTTATCCCCAGGGGTACAGGTCTGTGAATCACCAGGTTTACACACTTCACAGCACTCACCAAAGCACATACCCTCCCCAATGTCCATAATCTCACCCCCTTCTCCCAAACTCCCTCCCCCCAGCGACCCTCAGTTTGTTTTGTGAGATTAAGAGTCACTTATGGTTTGTCTCCCTCCCAATCCCATCTTCTTTCATTTATTCTTCTCCAACCCACTTAAGCCCCCATGTTGCATCACCACTTCCTCATATCAGGGAGATCATATGATAGTTGTCTTTCTCTGTTTGACTTATTTCACTAAGCATGATACGCTCTAGTTCCAACAATGTTGTCGCAAATGGCAAGATTTCATTTCTTTTGATGGCTGCATAGTATTCCATTGTGTATATATACCACATCTTCTTGATCCATTCATCTGTTGATGGACATCTAGGTTCTCTCAATAGTATGGCTATTGTGGACATTGCTGCTATAATAATTCGGGTGCACGTGCCCCTTTGGATCACTACGTTTGTATCTTTAGGGTAAATACCCAATAGTGCAATTGCTGGGTCATAGGGCAGATCTATTTTCAACATTTTGAGGAACCTCCATGCTGTTTTCCAGAGTGGCTGCACCAGCTTGCATTCCCACCAACAGTGTGTAGGAGGGTTCCCCTTTCTCCGCATCCTCGCCAGCATCTGTCATTTCCTGACTTGTTTGATTTTAGCCATTCTGACTGGTGTGAGGTGATATCTCATTGTGGTTTTGATTTGTATTTCCCTGATGGCGAGTGATACGGAGCACTTTTTCATGTGTCTGTTGGCCATCTGGATGTCTTCTTTGCAGAAATGTCTGTTCATGTCCTCTGCCCATTTCTTGATTGGATTATTTGTTCTTTGGCTGTTGAGTTTTGCTAAGTTCTTTATAGATTCTGGACACTAGTCCTTTATCTGATATGTCGTTTGCAAATATCTTCTCCCATTCTGTCAGTTGTCTTTTGATTTTGTTAACTGTTTCCTTTGCTGTGCAAAAGCTTTTGATCTTGATGAAATCCCAATAGTTCATTTTTTGCCCTTGCTTCCCTTGCCTTTGGCGTTGTTCCTAGGAAGATGTTGCTGTGGCTGAGGTCGAAGAGGTTGCTGACTGTGTTCTCCTCAAGAATTTTGATGGATTCCTTTCTCACATTGAGGTCCTTCATGCATTTTGAGTCTATTTTTGTGTGTGGTGTAAGAAAATGGTCCAATTTCATTTTTCTGCATGTGACTGTCCAATTTTCCCAGCACCATTTATTGAAGAGGCTGTCTTTTTTCCGTTGGACATTCTTTCCTGCTTTGTCGAAGATTTGTTGACCGTAGAGTTGAGGGTCTATTTCTGGGCTCTCTATTCTGTTCCATTGATCTATGTGTCTGTTTTTGTGCCAGTACCATGCTGTCTTGATGATGACAGCTTTGTAATAGAGCTTAAAGTCCGGAATTGTGATGCCACCCACGTTGGCTTTCTTTTTCAATATCCCTTTGGCTATTCGAGGTCTTTTCTGGTTCCATATAAATTTTAGAATTATTTGTTCCATTTCTTTGAAAAAGATGGATGGTACTTTGATAAGAATTGCATTAAATGTCATTTCTTTGTAAAAGATGGATGGTACTTTGATAGCAGTTGCATTAAATGTGTAGATTGCTTTAGGTAGCAGAGACATTTTCGCAATATTTATTCTTCCAATCCAGGAGCATGGAACATTTTTCCATTTCTTTGTGTCTTCCTCAATTTTTTTCATGAGTACTTTATAGTTTTCTGAGTATAGATTCTGTGTCTCTTTGGTTAGGTTTATTCCTAGGTATCTTATGGTTTTGGGTGCAATTGTAAATGGGATTGACTCCTTAATTTCTCTTTCTTCTGTCTTGCTGTTGGTATAGAGGAATGCAACTGATTTCTGTGCATTGATTTTATATCCTGACACTTTACTGAATTCCTGTATAAGTTCTAGCAGTTTTGGAGTGGAGTCTTTTGGGTTTTCCACATATAGTATCATATCATCTGCGAAGAGTGATAATTTGACTTCTTCTTTGCCGATTTGGATGCCTTTAATTTCCTTTTGTTGTCTGATTGCTGAGGCTAGGACCTCTAGTACTATGTTGAATAGCAGTGGTGATAATGGACATCCCTGCCATGTTCTAGACCTTAGCGGAAAAGCTTTCAGTTTTTCTCCATTGAGAATGATATTTGCGGTGGGTTTTTCATAGATGGCTTTGATGATATTGAGGTATGTGCCCTCTATCCCTACACTTTGAAGAGTTTTGATCAGGAAGGGATGCTGTACTTTGTCAAATGCTTTTGCAGCATCTATGGAGAGTATCATATGGTTCTTGTTCTTTCTTTTATTGATGTGTTGTATCACACTGACTGATTTGCGGATGTTGAACCAACCTTGCAGCCCTGGAATAAATCCCACTTGGTCGTGGTGAATAATCCTTTTAATGAACTGTTGAATCCTATTGGCTACTATTTTGTTGAGTATTTTCGCATCTGTGTTCATCGAGGATATTGGTCTATAGCTCTCTTTTTTGATGGGATCCTTGTCTGGTTTTGGGATCAAGGTGATGCTGGCCTCATAAAATGAGTTTGGAAGTTTTCCTTCCATTTCTATTTTTTGGAACAGTTTCAGGAGAATAGGAATTAGTTCTTCTTTAAATGTTTGGTGGCATTCCCCCGGGAAGCCGTCTGGCCCTGGGCTTTTGTTTGTTTGGAGATATTTAATGACTGGTTATGGGCCTGTTCAGGCTTTCTATTTCTTCCTGGTTCAGTTGTGGTAGTTTATATGTTTCTAGGAGTGCATCCATTTCTTCCAGATCGTCAAATTTATTGGCATAGAGTTGCTCATAGTATGTTCTTATAATAGTTTGTATTTCTTTGGTGTTAGATGTGAGTCTCTCCTCTTTTATTCATGATTTTATTTATTTGGGTCCTTTCTCTTTTCTTTTTGATAAGTCGGGCCAGGGGTTTATCAATTTTATTAATTCTTTCAAACAACCATCTCCTAGTTTAGTTGATTTGTTCTATTGCTTTTTGGTTTCTATTTCATTGATTACTGCTCTGATCTTTATGATTTCTCTTCTCCTGCTGGGCTTAGGGTTTCTTTCTTGTTCTTTCTCCAGGTCCTTTAGGTGTAGGATTAGGTTGTGTACCTGAGACCTTTCTTGTTTCTTGAGAAAGGCTTGTACCGCTATATATACATTACTCTCAGGAACTGCCTTTGTTGTGTCCCACAGATTTTGAACCATTGTATTTTCATTATAATTTGTTTCCATGGTTGTTGTCAATTCTTCTTTAATTTCCCGGTTGACCCATTCATTCTTTAGAAGGATGCTGTTAAGTCTCCATGTATTTGGGTTCTTTTCAATCTTCCTTTGTGGTTGAGTTCTAGCTTCAGAGCATTGTGGTCTGAAAATATGCAGGGAATGATCCCAATCTTTTGATACCGGTTGAGTCCTGATTTAGGACCGAGGATGTGATCTATTCTGAGAATGTTCCATGTGCACTAGAGAAGAATGTGTATTCTGTTGCCTCGGGATGAAATGTTCTGAATATATATGTGATGTCCATCTGGTCCAGTGTGTCGTTTAAGGCCTTTATTTCCTTGCTGATCTTTTGCTTGGATGATCTGTCCATTTCAGTGAGGGGAGTGTTAAAGTCCCCTACTATTATTGTATTATTGTTGATGTGTTTCTTTGATTTTGTTATTAATTGGTTTATATAGTTGGCTGCTCCCACGTTGGGGCATAGATATTTAAAATTGTTAAATCTTCTTGTTGGAAAGACCCTTTGAGTATGATATAGTGTCCTTCCTCATCTCTTATTAGAGTCTTTGGCTTAAAATATAATTTGATCTGATATAAGGATTGCCACTCCTGCTTTCTTCTGATGTCCATTAGCATGGTAAATTCTTTTCCACCCCCTCACTTTAAATCTGGAGGTGTCTTCGGGCTTAAAATGAGTTTCTTTGAGGCAACATGTAGATGGGTTTTGTTTTTTTTATCCATTCTGATATCCTGTGTCTTTTGACAGGGGCATTTAGCCCATTCACATTCAGGGTAACTATTGAGAGATATGAATTTAGTGCCATTGTATTGCCTGTAAGGTGACTGTTACTGTATATGGTCTCTGTTCCTTTCTGATCTACCACTTGTAGGCTCTCTCTTTGCTTAGAGGACCCCTTTCAATATTTCCTGTAGAGCTGGTTTGGTATTTGCAAATTCTTTCAGTTGTTGTTTGTCCTGGAAGCTTTTAATCTCTCCTTCTATTTTCAATGATAGCCTGGCTGCATGTTTTTCTCGGTTAGTGCTCTGAAAATATCATGCCAGCTCTTTCTGGCCTGCCAGGTCTCTGTGGATAAGTCAGCTGCCAATCTAATATTTTTACCATTGTATGTTACAGACTTCTTTTCCCAGGCTGCTTCCAGGATTTTCTCTTTGTCACTGAGACTTGTAAATTTTACTATTAGGGGACGGGGTGTGGGCCTATTCTTATTGATTTTGAGGGGCATTCTCTGAACCTCCTGAATTTTGATGCTCGTTCCCTTTGCCATATTGGGGAAATTCTCCCCAATAATTCTCTCCAGTATACCTTCTGCTCTCCTCTCTCTTTCTTCTTCTTCTGGAATCCCAATTATTCTAATGTTGTTTCATCTAATGCTGTCACTTATCTCTCGAATTCTCCCCTCGTGGTCCAGTAGCTGTTTGTCCCTCTTTTGCTCAGCTTCTTTATTCTCTGTCATTTGGTCTTCTATATCACTTATTCTTTCTTCTGCCTCATTTATCCTAGCAGTGAGAGCCTCCATTTTTTTATTGCACCTCATTAATAGCTTTTTTGATTTGGACTTGGTTAGATTTTAGTTCTTTTATTTCTCCAGAAAGGGCTTTTATATCTCTCGAGAGGGTTTCTCTAATATCTTCCATGCCTTTTTCGAGCCTGGCTAGAACCTTGAGAATTATCATTCTGAACTCTAGATCTGACATATTACCAATGTCTGTATTGATTAGGTCCCTAGCCTTTGGCACTGCCTCTTGTTCTTTTTTTTGTGTTGAATTTTTCTGTCTTGTCATTTTGTCCAGATAAGAGTATATGAAGGAGCAAGTAAAATACTAAAAGTGTGGCAACAACCCCAGGAAAATGTGCTTTAACCAAATTAGAAGAGATCCCAAATAGTGAGGGGGGAGAAAGGGGATAGAAAGAGGTTCAAAAAGGAAGAAAGAGAAAAAAATAAAAGAAAAAAAAGAAAAGAAAAGAATTTAAAAAAAGAAAACAAATAAGAAAAATATAGAAAAGAAAAAATATATATATTTGATAAACTAGTTAAAAAACGTCAAAAAAGAAAAAGGTAAAAGTTAAAAAATATTTACAAGGAGGTGAGAAAAAAATGAAAAAGAAAAAAATTAAATTAACTGCAAGACTAAAAAAAATCACAGGGAAAAAGTCATGAGTTCCGTGCTTTGCTTTCTCCTCCTCTGGAATTCTGCTGCTCTCCTTGGTATTGAAACCGCACTGCTTGGTAGGTGAAATTGGTGTTGGCTGGATTTCTTGTTGATCTTCTGGGGGAGGGGCCTGTTGTAGTGATTCTCAAGTGTCTTTGCCCCAGGCGGAATTGCACCTGCCCTTAGCAGGGCCGGAGGTGAGTAATCCGCTCTGGTTTGCTTTCAGGAACTTTTGTTCCGTGAGCGCTTTCCGTAGAGTTCCGGAGGACGGGAATACAAATGGCGGCCTCTTGGTCTCCGGCCCGGAGGAGCCGAGAGCCCAGGGCCCCACTCCTCAGTGCGCCCTCAGAGAACAGCACCCAGTTACTGCCGTCTGCCTGACCTCCGGCCGCACTCCGAGCTCACCGAGCCTGCGACCGGTTCAAGGTAACACCGAGCTGTGAGCTTACTGTTGGCTCTGTCTCTGTAGCCATCTTTCCCGTTCCAATACCCGCAAGCTCTGCGACACTCAGACACCCCGATCCTTCTGTGACCCTGTGGGACCTGAGGCCACGCTGACCCCGTGTGGGCTTTGCCCCGGTTTAGCCTCTGGAGTGATGTCCCTCAGCGGAACTGAAGGAGCAGGAGTATGCCTGAGGACAAAGAAAGGCTGGAGCCTTGCACCCCCCCCTTCATCCGCTCCCCTCCATATGTGTACCATTCCTCAGGCACCCCTGACTGCCATAAAACGATAAATAGTTAACTTGCAAAGATCACAGTCCTGCAAGGTAGGAGTCTCCCGTGGTTTGCAAATGTCCTTGAGATTTACAACAAAGAAGTTTCCTTATCAATAGCCCTAGTGTCACACTCCCCTCCATGAAAAACGGAAGGAGGCAGAGGTAGAAGGAAAAGTAAATAAAGTTAAATTTCTTCTAAACCTAAATCTCATTAACAAGGATGCTTGATAGCAGGAATGTAACATTCCACCAGGAGACTCCCAATTGTCTTTACTTGATAGTAACCAGTCCTTCAATATCCTGATAGTGCTTTTTTCCTCATGCGTGGGCTAACTGGCCAGTTCTGCTTCTGTAAGATTGCTTTGTCTGCTTTCGCGCGGGGTCCCCTGACCCAATTCACTGACGCCAATTATGCCTGTTCAAACTGTCAATCAGTCAGCTCAGCCCCACCCGAAACTTGTTTGTACCTGTCTATAAAATCCCTGCACCAACCCAGCTCTGGACCTCTCCGCGTTATCAGCAACAAGCGCAGCAGAGGTCCAGGTTCGAACCTGCAATAAACGACCCTTGCTGATTGGCTTTGACTCACGTCTCTGGTGGTCTTTTAAGGTGGGGGTAATATTCAATTGGCATTTCAGAACAGACTTTTAAAAGTCCTAATTTTGTGCGCCATTGCTCCGCCACTTGCCGGGAGCCGGCCCCTCCCCCCAGGGTCTATCTTCCCGTCGCTTTGGATTCACTTCTCCAACGGTCCTACCTTTCAGAAAGTGGTTGTTTTTCTGTTTCCAGAATTGCTGTTCTTCTTCTCTTCGATCTCCCGATGGATTTTCAGGTGTTTGCAATCCTTAGATAAGCTATCTAGCTGATCTCCGGCTAGCTGAAGTAGTCTCAGCCTGCTACTTCTCCGCCATCTTGACTCCTCCCCTCATACTCATCCGGTCCTTGTGTCTTTTAACAAACACACCAAACACCCAGAATCTAGTGTATTGTTTTGTTCTTTTTTACTTCTTGTATGCTTCTTTCTTATTTTTTTCTGTTTTCCTCTGTTTTTTTTTTAATTTTTGCCATGTTGTTGCTATTTTTTAATTTTTATTTATTTTTTAAATTTCTATTCAGTGTTCCAGAATTCATTATTTATGCACCACGCCCAGTGATCCATGCAATATTTGTCCACCACAATACCCACACCAGGCTCACTCAACCTCCCAAACCCCTCCCCTCCAAAATTCTCAGTTAGTTCATCAGAATCTAGAGTTCTTGTGTGAAACTTGAGAACAAAAATGGTGGTTTTCCTTGTGTCTCTGCAGTGTCTCTGCAGTGTGGGTTGACCAGACAATTGGACATTGTAGCAATAAAACTATACTCAGGTGAAAAAAGAAAGAAAGAAAGAAAGAAAGAAAGAAAGAAAGAAAGGAAAAGAAAAAAAGAGAGAGAACTTTACTCAGGCTGCCATTCACTTTTTTTTTTTTTTTTTCAGCATAACGGTATTCATTATTTTTTCACCACACCCAGTGCTCCTTGCAATCCGTGCCCTCTATAATACCCACCACCTGGTACCCCAACCTCTCAGCTCCCCCCCACTTCAAACCACTCAGATTGTTTTTCAGAGTCCAGAGTCTCTCATGGTTCACCTCCCCTTCCAATTTCCCTCAAATCCCGTCTCCCCTCTAACTCCCCATGTCCTCCATGCTCTTTGTTATGTTCCACAAATAAGTGAAACCATATGATAGTTGACTTATTTCACTCAGCATAATCTCTTCCAGTCCCATCCATGTTGCTACAAAAGTTGGGTATTTATCCTTTCTGATGGAGGCATAATATTCCACAGTATATATGCACCACATCTTCCTTATCCATTCATCTGTTGAAGGGCATCTTGGTTCTTTCCACAGTTTGGCGACCGTGGCCATTGCTGCTATAAACATTGGGGTACAGATGGCCCTTCTTTACATGACATCTGTATCTTTGGGGTAAATACCCAGTAGTGCAATGGCAGGGTATTAGGGAAGCTCTATTTTTAATTTCTTGAAGAATCTCCACACTGTTCTCCAAAGAGGCTGCACCAACTTGCATTCCCACCAACAGTGGAAGAGAGTTCCCCTTTCTCCACATCCCCTCCAGCACATGTTGTTTCCTGTCTTGCTAATTTTGGCCATTCTAACTGGTGTAAGGTGGTATCTCAATGTGGTCTTAATTTGAATCTCCCTGAGGGCTAGTGATGATGAACAGTTTTTCATCAGGCTGCCATTCTCTTATTTGTGATTACACTTTTTTTTTTCCTGCTTGAAAATTGTAGTTATTGTGGTAATAATACCAAAATATGAGTAGAGTCCTTCTAGAGAATTGCTGGTTATTTGACCTTGAGCAGATGGATAAGGGTGTGGAGCTGTGTGCTCTGTTCTTAGTCACTATTTTACTTTTAAAAGTGTGAGTTTTATCTGGTGCTTTTTTCAGAGAATCACTTATACAACCATGGCGACTCCTAATTGACTGAAAGCCAAGCCAGTGATGTCTTTGTGGTTCTCTTCTTGTAGGAAAATGCCTGGTTGATAAAAATTCATTGTTCTGGGGCATTTCAATTTTTTATTACAATTTATACGATGCACACATGTATGCTAAACCTTTTTCTTCCTGTGGAAATTAAGTGTCGTTTGATGCTACTGTATATTCTACTACCATCCAGAAAAGACTCTAGAGAGCAGTTGTAGAAGTCCCAGTGCGGGACCAGCAGCTCCAGTGGTAAATGAATTCAGCCAAGCTGGACAGAGGAAATACAAGTTTATGGAATACGCTGCAAGGGAGCAGTGGGCAGGACAGCAAAGGAGATACTGTTGCCCAGGAAGCAGTGGTGGTGGGGCTGCTTGGAAGTGGGGGAGTGAGGAGGTATGGAAACATAGGGAATTTTTCTTTTTTGGTACCTGTGCCCAGACATAAGTAGCCCATTGGTCAGAAGTTAGGGCTTCTGGCTGTTTGAAGATGGGTTTCCTGATATGCCCGTTTGCCCTCAGAATGGCGGTCACCGCGGGTCCTTCTTCCTTACTCAGAGTTCCAGGACTCAAGCCTGCTGCCTGAAAGCACCCTCTACACGAGGTTTTAAAATACGTGAAAGTGCAAAAAAAGAATTTATAAATAATTACTGTTTGTACAACTCTTCACAACAAACTGTTGCTTTGGCTCCCAGCAGGGGGAGTTGGAGATAAGCAATAGTAGAGCTTCCAGCGTGGACATCTGTGCAACTTTCAGGTATCCACTGGAGACTGTCATGGGTGTTGGAAAGTGAAGGAGAAATGATTGAGAGACAGTTCATGCTGAGGAGATGGGAACAAAATGTGAACATGCCCAGGAAATAGTATCTTCTGTGTCAGTTAGACCATGGATTAATTTAATGTGAAGTCATTCTACAAACAGACATTAAGTTGGACGAGACAGAAAGTGGGATTTTGTCACCTGTGTATCTGAAAAGGTATTAACTTGTAAAGATGTCATTGCTGCCACACGAAAATCAAGAGTATTTAAGAATGACTTTGAATGGGGCGCCTGGGTGGCTCAGTGGGTTAAGCTGCTGCCTTCGGCTCAGGTCATGATCTCAGGGTCCTGGGATCGAGTCCCGCATCGGGCTCTCTGCTCAGCAGGGAGCCTGCTTCCCTTCCTCTCTCTCTGCCTGCCTCTTCATCTACTTGTGATTTCTCTCTGTCAAATAAATAAATAAAATCTTAAAAAAAAAAAAGAATGACTTTGAAAATAAAAACCAAGATCTTATGGTGCTCTTGTAAAATCTAACCATTGCAGAAATACCTGCCATGTATAAAAATAAAAGAGTATAAACTAACGTTTTTAAAGAGTTTGCCTATCTCACGTTGAGGTCTTTTATCCATTTTGAGTTTATCTTTGGGTACAGTGTAAGAGAATGGTCGAGTTTCATTCTTCTACATATAGCTGCCCAGTTTTCCCAGCACCATTTATTGAAGAGACTGTCTTTTTCCCACTGTATATTTTTTCCTGTTTTGTCGAATATTATTTGACCATAGAGTTGAGGGTCCATATCTGGGATCACTACTCTGTTCCACTGGTCTATGTGTCTGTTTTATGCCAATACCATGCTGTCTTGGTGATCACATCTTTGTAGTAAACCTTGAAGTCAGGTAACATAATGCCCCCAGTTTTATTTTTGTTTTTCAACATTTCCTTAGTGAGTCGGGGTCTCTTCTGATTCCATATAAATTTTTGGATTATTTGCTCCAGTTCTTTGAAAAATACCAGTGGAATTTTGATTGGAATGGCATTCAAAGTATAGGTTGCTCTAGGCAGTATAGACATTTTTTTTTTAATTGTGTTATGTTAGTCACCATACAGTACATCATTAGTTTTTTGTTTTGTTTTTGTTTTTGTTTTAATTTTTTATTTATTTTCAGCATAATAGTCTTCATTATTTTTGCACCACACCCAGTGCTAGATGCAATCTGTGCCCTCTCTAATACCCACCACCTCATACCTCAACCTCCCACCCTAACCCCTTCAAAACCCTCAGATTGTTTTTCAAGGTCCATAGTCTCTCATGGTTTACCTCCCCTTCCAGTTTCCCCAGACTCCCTTCTCCTAACTCCCCATGTCCTCCATGCTATTTGTTATGCTCCACGATAAGTGAAACCATAAGATAATTGACTCTCTCTGCTTGACTTACTTCACTCAGCATAATCTCTTCCAGTCCCGTCCATGTTGCTACAAAAGTGGGTACTCATCCTTTCTGATGGAGGCATAATACTCTATAGTGTATATGGACCACATCTTCCTTATCCATTCATCTGTTGAAGGGCATCTTGGTTCTTTCCACAGTTTGGCGACCGTGGCCATTGCTGCTATAAACATTGGGGTACAGATGGCCCTTCTTTACATGACATCTGTATCTTTGGGGTAAATACCCAGTAGTGCAATGGCAGGGTCATAGGGAAGCTCTATTTTTAATTTCTTGAGGAATCTCCACACTGTTCTCCAAAGAGGCTGCACCAACTTGCATTCCCACCAACAGTGGAAGAGAGTTCCCCTTTCTCCACATCCTCTCCAACACATGTTGCTTTTTGTCTTGTTAATTTTGACCATTCTCACTGGTGTTAGGTGATATCTCAATGTGGTTTTAATTTGAATCTCCCTAATGGCTAGTGATGATGAACATTTTTTCATGTGTCTGATAGCTATTTGTAGTGCTCGCTTCGGCAGCACATACACTAAAATCTAATAGCTATTTGTATGTCTTCATTGTAGAAGTGTCTGTTCATATCTTCTACCCATTTTTTGATATGATTGTCTGTTTTGGGTGTGTTGAATTAAAGGAGTTCTTTATAGATCCTGGATATCAACCTTTTGTCTGTACTGTCATTTGCAAATATCTTCTCCCATTCCGTGGGTTGACTCTTTGTTTTTTTTTTTGTTTTTTTCTTAGAATTTGAACCAACATATATATTTTTTTTAATTTTTAATTTTTATTTTTCATAAACATATATTTTTATCCCCAGGGGTACAGGTCTGTGAATCACCAGGTTTACACACTTCACAGCACTCACCAAATCACATACCCTCCCCAATGTCCATAATCCCACACCCTTCTCCCAAACCCCCTCCCACCAGCAACCCTCAGTTTGTTTTGTGAGATTAAGAGTCACTTATGGTTTGTCTCCCTCCCAATCCCATCTTGTTTCATTTATTCTTTTTCTACCAACTTAAGCCTCCATGTTGCATCACCACTTCCTCATATCAGGGAGATCATATGATACTTGTCTTTCTCTGCTTGACTTATTTCGCTAAGCATGATACGCTCTAGTTCCATCCATGTTGTTGCAAATGGCAAGATTTCATTTCTTTTGATGGCTGCATAGTATTCCATTGTGTATATATACCACATCTTCTTGATCCATTCATCTGTTGATGGACATCTAGGTTCTTTCCATAGTTTGGCTATTGTGGACATTGCTGCTATAAACATTCGGGTGTATGTGCCCCTTTGGATCACTACATTTGTATCTTTAGGGTAAATATCCAATAGTGCAATTGCTGGGTCATAGGGCAGTTGCAGTTAATTTAATTTTTTCTTTTTCATTTTTTTTGTTTTCTTTTTTCTCGCCTTCGGATAAAATTTTTTTTTAACTGTTACCTTTTTCTTTTTTAACGATTTTTTACTAGTTTATCTAATATATATATTTTTTTCTTTTTTACATTTTTCTTAGGTGTTTTCTTTTTTTTTAATTCTTTTCTTTTCTTTTCTTTTTGTTTTTTTTTTTTCTTTCTTTCTTCCTTTTTGAACCTCTTTTTATCCCCTTTCTCCCCACTCACGATTTTGGATCTCTTCTAATTTGGTTAAAGCATATTTTCCTGGGGTTGTTGCCACCCTTTTAGTACTTTACTTGCCCCTTCATTTACTCTTATCTGGACAAAATGACAAGACGTAAAAATTCAACACAAAAAAAAGAACAAGAGGCAGTACCAAAGGCTAGGGACCTAATCAATACAGACATCGGTAATATGTCAGATCTAGAGTTCAGAATGACAATTCTCAAGGTTCTAGCCGGGCTCGAAAAAGGCATGGAAGATAGTAGAGAAACTCTCTTGAGAGATATAAAAGCCCTTTCTGGAGAAATAAAAGAACTAAAATCTAACCAAGTTGAAATAAAAAAATCTATTAATGAGGTGCAATCAAAAATGGAGGCTCTAACTCCTATGATAAATGAGGCAGAAGAAAGAATAAGTGATATAGAAGACCAAATGACAGAGAATAAAGAAGCTGAGCAAAAGAGGGACAAACAGCTACTGGACCACGAGGGGAGAATTCGAGAGATAAGTGACACCATAAGATGAAACAACATTAGAATAATTGGGATTCCAGAAGAAGAAGAAAGAGAGAGGGGAGCAGAAGGTATACTGGAGAGAATTATTGGGGAGAATTTCCCCAATATGGCAAAGGGAATGAGCATCAAAATTCAGGAGGTTCAGGGAACGCCCCTCAAAATCAATAAGAATAGGCCCACACCCCGTCCCCTAATAGTAAAATTTACAAGTCTCAGTGACAAAGAGAAAATCCTGGAAGCAGCCTGGGAAAAGAAGTCTGTAACATACAATGGTAAAAATATTAGATTGGCAGCTGACTTCTCCACAGAGACCTGGCAGGCCAGAAAGAGCTGGCATGATATTTTCAGAGCACTAACCGAGAAAAACATGCAGCCAAGAATACTATATCCAGCTAGGCTATCATTGAAAATAGAAGGAGAGATTAAAAGCTTCCAGGACAAACAACAACTGAAAGAATTTGCAAATACCAAACCAGCTCTACAGGAATATTGAAAGGGGTCCTCTAAGCAAAGAGAGAGCCTACAAGTGCTAGATCAGAAAGGAACAGAGACCATATACAGTAACAGTCACCTTACAGGCAATACAATGGCACTAAATTCATATCTCTCAATAGTTACCCTGAATGTGAATGGGCTAAATGCCCCTGTCAAAAGACACAGGGTATCAGAATGGATAAAAAAACAAAACCCATCTATATGTTGCCTCCAAGAAACACATTTTAAGCCCGAAGACACCTCCAGATTTAAAGTGAGGGGGTGGAAAAGAATTTACCATGCTAATGGACATCAGAAGAAAGCAGGAGTGGCAATCCTTATATCAGATCAATTCGATTTTAACCCAAAGACTATAATAAGAGATGAGGAAGGACACTATATCATACTCAAAGGGTCTGTCCAACAAGAAGATTTAACAATTTTAAATATCTATGCCCCCAATGTAGGAGCAGCCAACTATATAAACCAATTAATAACAAAATCAAAGAAACACATCAACAATAATACAATAATAGTAGGGGACTTTAACACTCCCCTCCCTGAAATGGACAGGTCATCCAAGCAAAAGATCAGCAAGGAAATAAAGGCCTTAAACGACACACTGGACCAGATGGACATCACAGATATATTCAGAATATTTTCATCCCAAAGCAACAGAATACACATTCTTCTCTAGTGCACATGGAACATTCTTCAGAATGGATCACATCCTCGGTCCTAAATTAGGACTCCACCGGTATCAAAAGATTGGGATCATTCCCTGCATATTTTCAGACCACAATGCTCTAAAGCTAGAACTCAACCACAAAAGGAAGTTTGGAAAGAACCCAAACACATGGGGACTAAACAGTATCCTTCTAAAGAATGAATGGGTCAACCGGGAAATTAAAGAAGAATTGAAAAAAATCATGGAAACAAATGATAATGAAAATACAACGTTCAAAATCTGTGGGACACAACAAAGGCAGTCCTGAGAGGAAAATATATAGCGGTACAAGCCTTTCTCAAGAAACAAGAAAGGTCTCAGGTACACAACCTAATCCTACACCTAAAGGAGCTGGAGAAAGAACAAGAAAGAAGCCCTAAGCCCAGCAGGAGAAGAGAAATCATAAAGATCAGAGCAGAAATCAATGAAATAGAAACCAAAAAAACAATAGAACAAATCAACGAAACTAGGAGCTGGTTCTTTGAAAGAATTAATAAAATTGATAAACCCCTGGCCCGACTTATCAAAAAGAAAAGAGAAAGGACCCAAATAAATAAAATATGAATGAAAGAGGAGAGATCACAACTAACACCAAAGAAATACAAACTATTATAAGAACATACTATGAGCAACTCTACGGCAATAAATTTGACAATCTGGAAGAAATGGATGCTTTCCTAGAAACATATAAACTACCACAACTGAACCAGGAAGAAATAGAAAGCCTGAACAGACCCATAACCAGTAAGGAGATTGAAACAGTCATTAAAAATCTCCAAACAAACAAAAGCCCAGGGCCAGATGGATTCCCGGGGGAATTCCACCAAACATTTAAAGAAGAACTAATTCCTATTCTCCTGAAACTGTTCCAAAAAATAGAAATGGAAGGAAAACTTCCAAAGCCTCTTTGTTTTTTTGACTCTTTCCTTTGCTGTACAGAAGCTTTTGATTTTGATAAAGTACCAAAAGTTTATTTTCGCTTTTGTTTTCTTTGCCTTTGGAGACATATCTTGAAAGAAGTTGTTGTGGCTGATATTGAAGAGGTTACTGCCTATGTTATCCTCTGGGATTCTGATGGATTCCTGCCTCATGTTGAGGTCTTTTATCCATTTTGAGTTTATCTTTGTGTACGCTGTAAGAGAATGGTTGAGTTTCATTCGTCTACATACAGCTGCACAGTTTTCCCAGCACCATTTATTGAAGAGACTGTCTTTTTTCCACTGTATATTTTTTTCCTGTTTTGTCGAAGATTATTTGACCATAGATTTGAGGGTCCATATCTGGGCTCTCTACTCCGTTCCACTGGTCTATGGGTCGGTTTTTATGCCAGTACCATGCTGTCTTGGTGATCACAGCTTTGTAGTAAAGCTTTAAATCAGGTAACGTGATGCCCCCCTGCCCCGTTTTATTTTTTTTTTTTTTTCAACATTTCCTTAGCAATTCAGGGTCTCTTCTGATTCCATACGAATTTTTGGATTATTTGCTCCAGCTCGTTGAAGAATACTGGTAGAATTTTGATCGTAATGGCATTAAAAGTATAGATTGCTCAAGGAATTATAGACATTTTAACAATGTTTATTCTTCAAATCCAAGAGCATGGAATGGTCTTCCATCTTTTTGTGTCTTCTTCAATTTCTTTCATGAGTGTTCTGCAGTTCCTCGAGTACAGATCTTTTACCTCTTTGGTTAGGTTTATTCCCAGGTATCTTATAGTCCTTGGTGCTATAGTAAATGGAATCGACTCTCTAATTTCCCTTTCTGTATTTTCATTATTAGTGTATAATAAAGCCACTGATTTCTGCACATTGACTTTGTATCCTACCACGTTGCTGAATTGTTGTATGAGTTTTAGTAGTTTGGGGGTTGAGTCTTTGGGTTTTTTATATGCAGAATCATGTCATCTGCAAAGAGAGAGAATATGACTTCTCAGATCACAATGCTTTAAAACTGGAGCTCAATCACAAGGAAAAGTTCAGAAGGAACTCAAACACCTGGAAGCTAAAGACCACCTTGCTTAAGAATGCTTAGATCAAACAGAAGTTGAAAGAATAACTGAAACAATTCATGGAAACCAATGAGACTGACGACACTTTGGCCTAAAACCTATGAGATACAGCAAAGGCAGTCCTAAGGGGGAAATACATAGCCATCCAAGCATCCCTCAAAAAAATTGAAAAATCCAGAACACACCACCTGTCTCTACACCTTAAAGAACTGGAGAATCAACAAGAAATCAAAAACACTCCACACATCAGAAGGGAAATCATCAAGATTAGAGCTGAGATCAATGAGATAGAAACCAGAGATACAGTAGAACGTATCAATAAAACTAGAAGCTGGTTTTTTTTTTTGAAAGAATCAATAAGATTGATAAACCATTGGCCACACTAATCCAAAAGAAAAGAGAGAAAGCCCAAATTCATAAAATTATGAATGAAAAGGGGGAGATCACAACTAACACCAAGGAAGTAGAAACAATCATCAGAAGTTATTATCAACTGTTATATGCCAAAGAGCTAAGCAACCTAGATGAAATGGATGCATTCCTGGAAAAATATAAACTCCAAAAATTTAACCAAGAAGACATTGACAACATGAATAGACCAATATCTAGTAACGAGATTGAAGTGGTGATCAAAAACCTCCCAAAAAACAAGAGCCCAGGACCTGCTGGGTTCCCTGGGGAATCCTACCAAACTTTCAAAGAAGAAATAACACCTATTCTCCTGAAGCTGTTTCAAAAAAATGAAGCAGAATGAAAACTTCCAGACTCTTTCTATGAAGCCAGCATTACCCTGATCCCTAAATCAGGCAAAGACCCTACCAAAAGAACTTCAGACTAATATCACTGATGAATATGGATGCTAAGATTCTCAACAAGATCCTAGCCAACAGGATCCAACAGCACTTTAAAAAGATTATCCACCATGACCAGGTGAGATTCATTCCTGGGCTACAAGGATGGTTCAACATTCGCAAATCAATCAATGTGATAGAACAAATTAATAAGAGAAGATGGAAGAACCACATGGTCCTCTCAATTGATGCAGAAATAGCATTTGACAAAATCCAGCATCCGTTCCTGATTAAAACGCTTCAAAGTATAGGGATAGAGGGAACATTCCTGAATTTCATCAAATCTATCTATGAAAGACCCACAGCAAATATCATCCTCAATGGGAAAAAGCTTGCAGCCTTCCTGTTGAGATCAGGAACAGGACGAGGATTCTCACTCTCACCACTCTAGTTCAACATAGTAATAGAAGTCCTAGCGATAGCAATCAGACAACAAAGAGAAATAAAAGGTATGCAGATTGGCAATGAAGAAGTCAAACTCTCTCTCTTCGCAGATGACATGGGGAGTATGCTTCCTCCTCTTTCTCTGCCACCTCTCTTCCTACTTGTGTTCTCTGTCTGTGTGTTTAAAAAAAAAAGGAAGAAATGAAATCTAGCCATTTGTGATGACATGGATGGAACTAGAGGGTATTATGCTTAACAAAAATAAGTCAATCGGAGATAGACAACTATCATATGATCTCCCTGATATAAGGAAGTGGAGATGCAAAGTGAGGGGTTTGGGATTAGGAAAAGAATACATGAAACAAGATGGGAACGGGAGGGAGATAAACCATAAGAGACTCTTAATCTCACAAAACAAACTGAGGGTTGCCGGTGGTGGGGTTAGGGAGAGGGTGGTGGTGTTATAGACATTCAGAAGTTATGTGTTATGGTGAAAGCTGTGAAGTCTGTAAACCTGCTGATTCATAGACCTGTACCCATGAGGCTAATAATACATTATATGTTTATAATTTAAAAAAAATAATAAGATGCTGAAAAAGCATTTGATAAAATCCAGCATCCATTTCTGATTAAAACACTTCAAAGTTTAGAGATAGAGGGAACATTCCTCAGCTTCATCAAATCTATCTATGAAAGACCCACAGCAAATATCATCCTCAATGGGAAAAAGCTTGCAGCCTTTCCATTGAGATCAGGAACACGACAAGGATGCCCAGTCTCACCACTCTTGTTCAACATAGTATTAGACGTCCTAGCAACAGCAATCAGATAACAAATAGAAATAAAAGGTATCCAAATTGGTAATGAAGTAGTCAAACTCTCTTTCTTAGCAGATGACATGATTCTTTATATGGAAAACACAAAAGACCACACCCAAACTACTAGAAGTCATACAGCAATTCAGCTGCGCGGCAGGATACAAAGTCAATGCACAGGAATCGGTGGCTTTCTTATACACTAAAAATGAAAATACAGAAAGGGAAATTAGAGAATTGATTCCATTTACTATAGCACCAAAAACCATAAGATTCCTGGGAATAAACCAAACCAAAGAGGTAAAGAACACTCATGAAAGAAACTGAAGAAGATACAAAAAGAAGGAAGACCATTCCATGCTCTTTGATTAGAAGAATAAACATTGTTAAAATTCTATACTGCCTAGAGCAATCTGTACTTCTAATGACATTCTGATCAAAATTCTACCGGTATTTTTCAAAGAGCTGGAGCAAATAATCCTAAAATTTGTATGGAAACAGAAGGGACCCCAAATTGCTAAGGAAATGTTGAAAAACAAAAATAAATCTTGGGGCATCACGTTACCTGATTTCAAGCTTTACTACAAAGCTGTGATCACCAAGAGAGCATGGTACTGGCATAAAAACAGATACATAGACCAGTGGAACAGAGTAGAGAGCCCAGATATGGACCCTCAACTCTATGGGCAAATAATCTTTGACAAAGCAGGAAAAAAATACAGAGGGGGAAAAAAGACAGTCTCTTCAATAAATGATGCTGGGAGGCACCTGAGTGGCTCAGTGGGTTAAGCCTCTGCTTTCAGCTCAGGTCATTATCTCGGGGTCCTGGGATCGATCCCTGAATCAGGCTCTGTGCTCATTCAGGAGCCTGGTTCCCTCCTCTCTCTCTCTGCCTGCCTCTCTGCCTACTCGTGATCTCTGTCTGTCAAATAAATAAAATCTTTAAAAAACAAATGGTTCTGGGAAAACTGGACAGCTATACGTAGAAGAATGAAACTTGACCATTCTCTTACACCATACACAAAGATAAACTCAAAATGGATAAAAGACCTCAACGTGAGACAGGAATCCATCAGAATCCTAGAGGAGAAGATAGGCAGTAACCTCTTCGATATCGGCCACAGCAACTTCTTTCAAGATATGTCTCCAAAGGCAAAGGAAACAAAAGCAAAGATGAACTTTTGGGACTTACTCAAGATCAAAACCTTCTGCTCAGCAAAGGAAACAGTCAAAAAAACAAAGAGGCAACCCACAGAATGGGAGAAGATATTTGCAGGTGACAGTACAGACAAAAGGTTGATATCCAGGATCTATAAAGAACTCAAACTCAACACACACAGATAATCATCTAAAAAATGGGCAGAAGATATGAACAGATACTCCTCCAATGAAGAAATACAAATGGCTATCAGACACATGAAATAATGTTCATCATCACTAACCATCAGGGAGATTAAAATTAAACCCACATTGAGATATCACCTTACACCAGTTAGAATGGCCAAAATTAGCAAGACAGGAAACAACATGTGTTGGAGGGGATGTGGAGAAAGGGGAACCCCCTTCCACTGTTGGTGGGAATGCAAGTTGGTGCAGCCTCTTTGGAGAACAGTGTGGAGATTCTGCAAGAAATTAAAAATAGAACTTCTGTATGACCCTGCAATTGCACTACTGTGTATTTACCCCAAAGATACAGATGTCATGTAAAGAAGGGCCATCTGTACCCCAATGTTTATAGCAGCAATGGCCATGGTTGCCAAACAGTGGAAAGAACCAAGATGCCCTTCAAAGGAGGAATGGATTAGGATGATGTGGTGCATATACACTATGGAGTATTATGCCTCCATCAGAAAGGATGAGTACCCAACTTTTGTAGCAACATGGACAGGACTGGAAGAAATAAGTCAAGCAGAGAGAGTCAATTATCATATGTTTTTGCTATTTATGGAGCATAACAAATAACATGGAGGACATGGGGAGATGGAGAGGAGAAGGGAGTTGAGGGAAATTGGAAGGGGAGGTAACCATGAGAGACTTATGGACTCTGAAAAACACCTGAGGGTCTTGAAGGGGTGGGGGGTGGGAGGTTGGGGAAACCAGTTGGTGGGTATTAAGGAGGGCACAATTGCATGTAGCACTGGGTGTGGTGCAAAAACAATGAATACTGTTACGCTGAAAAGAAATAAAAAATTAAAATAAAAATAAATGGCAGGATATAAAATCATTTCACAGAAGTCAGTTGCATTTCTACACACTAACAATGAGAAATAAGAAAGAGAAATCAAGGAATCAATCCATTTACAATTGCACCAAAATCCAAAAATCATAAGTTACCTAAGAAGTAGCTTAACCAATGTGGTAAATAATCTGTGCTCTAAAAGTGATAGAACTCTCATGAAAGAAATTGAGACTTACACCAAGAAATGGAAACACATTCCACGTTCATGGATTGGAAGAACAAATATTGGTTCTTACTTTGCCCCCCCTTTTTTCTATTTATTTATTTTCAGAAAAAGAGTATTCATTATTTTTTCACCACACCCAGTGCTCCATGCAATCCCTGCCCTCTATCATACCCACCACCTGGTACCCCAACCTCCCACCCCCCTGCCACTTCAAACCCCTCAGATTGTTTTTCAGAGTTCATAGTCTCTCATGATTCACCTCCCCTTCCAATTTACCCCAACTACCTTCTCCTCTCTAACACCCCTTGACCTCCATGATATTTGTTATGCTCCACAAATAAGTGAAACCATATGATAGTTGACTCTCTCTGCTTGACTTATTTCACTCAGCATAATCTCGTCTAGTCCGGTCCATGTTGCTACAAAAGTTGGGTATTCATCCTTTCTGATGGAGGCATAATACTCCATAGTGTATATGGACCACATCTTCCTTATCTATTCATCTGTTGAAGGTCATCTTGGTTCTTTCCACTGTTTGGCAACCATGGCCATTGCTGCTATAAACAGTGGGGTACAGATGGCCCTTCTTTTCACGACATCTATATCCTTGGGGTAAATACCCAGGAGTGCAATTGCAGGGTCATAGGGAAGCTCTATTTTTAATTTCTTGAGGAATCTCCACACTGTTCTCCAAAGAGGCTGCACCAACTTGCATTCCCACCAACAGTGGAAGAGGGTTCCCCTTTCTCCACATGCTCTCCAACACATGTTGTTGCCTGTCTTGTTAATTTTGGCCATTCTAACTGGTGTAAGGTGATATCTCAATGTGGTTTTAATTTGAATCTCCCTGAGGGCTAATGATGATGAACATTATTTCATGTGTCTGATAGCCATTTGTATGTCTTCATTGGAGAAGTGTCTGTTCATATCTTCTGCCCATTTTTTGATATGTTGGCCTGTTTTGTGTATATTGAGTTTGAGGAGTTCATTGTAGATCCTGGATATCAAACTTTTGTCTGTACTGTCATTTGCAAATATCTTCTCCCATTCCGTGGGTTGCCTCTTTGTTTTTTTGACTCTTTCCTTTGCTGTGCAGAAGCTTTTGATTTTGATGAAGTCCCAAAAGTTTATTTTTGCTTTTGTTTTCTTTGGCTTTGGAGACATATCTTGAAAGAAGTTGCTGTGGCTGATATCGAAGAGATTACTGCCTATGTTCTCCTCTAGGATTCTGATGGATTCCTGTCTCACGTTGAGGTCTTTTATCCATAAAAACGACACAGAGACCAGTGGAACAGAGTAGAGAGCCCAGATATGGACCCTCAACTCTATGATCAATTAATCTTCGATAAAACAGGAAAAAAATATACAGGGGAAAAAAGACAGTCTCTTCAATAAATGGTGCTGGGAAAACTGGACAGCTATATGTAGAAGAATGAAACTCGACCATTCTCTTTTACTGTACACAAAGATAAACTCAAAATGGATAAAAGACTTTGTCCTTTTTTAAAATCTTTTAAAAAATTTTTTATTTACTTAATTATCAGAAAGAGAGGTAGAGCACAAAAAAAGGGGTGAATGGCAGGCAGAGGAAGAAGCAGGCTCCCCACTGAGGAAGGAGCCTGATGCAGAATTCAATCCCAGGACTCTGGTATCATAACCTGACATAAAGGCAGATGCTTAACTGACTGAGCCACCCAGGCATCACAGAACAAATATTGTTGATATGTCTATCCTACCCAAAGTAATCTACCCATTCCATGGAATCCTTATCAAAAATACCATCAACATCTTTCACAGAAGCAGGCTCCCCACTGAGGAAGGAGCCTGATGCAGAATTCAATCCCAGGACTCTGGTATCATAACCTGACATAAAGGCAGATGCTTAACTGACTGAGCCACCCAGGCATCACAGAACAAATATTGTTGATATGTCTATCCTACCCAAAGTAATCTACCCATTCCATGGAATCCTTATCAAAAATACCATCAACATCTTTCACAGCACTGGAACAAATAATCCTAAAATTTATGGAACCAGAAAAGAATCCAAATAACCAAAGGAATGCTGAAAGAGAAAACCAAAGCTGGTGGTATCCATCACAACTCCATACTTCAAGCTGTATTGCAACGGTGTCATCATCCAGACAGCATGGTATTGGCACAAAAACTGACACATAGAACAATGGAACAGAATAGAGAACGCAGAAATGGACACTCAACTCTATTGCCAACTAATCTTTGACAAAGCAGGAAGGAATATCCAATGGAAGAAAGATAGTCTCTTCAATAAATGGTGCAGGAAAAATTGAACAGCCACATCTGGAAGAATGAAACTGGACCATTTTCTCACACCATACACAAAAATAAACTCAAAATGGAAGAAAGTGTTAAATGTATGACAGTATTCCATAAAGATCCCAGAGGAGAACACAGGCAGGATCCTCTCTAATCTCAGCCATAGCAACAACTTGCTAGACACATCTTCAAAGGCAAGGGGAAAAAAAGTGAAAATAAACTATTGAGACTTCATCAAGACAAAAAGGTTTTGCACAGCAAAAGATAAGGTTGAGAAAACTAAAGGACAGTGTACAGAATGGGAGAACATATTTGCAAATAGGAGAAGATATTTGCAAATATCTTGTCAGATATAAGGCTAGTATCCAAAATCCATAAGAAACAATCAAACTCAACACCATAAAAACAAAAAATCCAGTCTAGAAGTGGGCAAAAGACATGGTCAGACATTTCTCCAAAGAAGACATACAAATGGCCAACAGACATGTGAAAAATTGCTCCACATCCCTTTGCATCGGGGAAATGCAAATCAAAACCACAATGAGACACCACCTCACACCAGCAAGAATAGCTACAATTAACATCTCAGGAAACAAAAGATGTTGGTGAGGATGCAGAGAAAGGGGAAACCTTTTTCACTGTTGGTGGCAATGCCAATTAGTAGAGCCATTCGGGAGAACAGCATGGAGGTTCCACAAAAAGTTAAAAATATAACTACCCCATGACCCAGAAGTTGTACTACTAGGTATTTCTCCAAAGGATACAAGCATAGTGATTTGAAAGGGCCATGTACCCCAATTTTTATAGCATTGATGTCCACAATAACCAAACTATGGAAAGAGCCCTGAAGTCCATCAACAGATGAATGGATAAAGAAGAGGTGGTTATAGATAAAAGAATAGACTATTACTCAGCCATGAGAAGAATGAAATCTTGCTATTTGCAATGATGGTGGATGGAATTAGAGGGTTTATGCTAAATGAAGTAAGTCAGAGAAAAACAAATAACATTAGGATTTCAATCATATGTGTAATTTAAGAATCAAAACAGATGAACATTGTGGAAGGAAGGGAAAAAAAAAGATAAAATCAGAGAGGGAGACAAACCATAAGGGACTCTTAACTATAAGAAACAAACAGTGTTGCTGGATGCAAGGTGTGTGGGGTAAGTGGATGTTGGACATTAAGGAGGGCACTTGACGTAATGAGCACTGTCACTTGCAACTGATGAGTCACTAAAATCTACCTATGAAACTAATAATACACTACCTGTGTATTAATGATTTTATATAAGAAATGAAACTATTGTTCTTACTAAAAATAAATAGATATAAATGTTTTTTTAGAATTCACTACTGAAGCCATTTGAAAATAAGGTTTTATGTTTGTTTATTACTAAAGCAAATCTTGAATTACAAGTTACAAGTGCATTAGGCCCTCCCTTGAGCTCCCCAGACACACCCCTTGTGTAGAATTTAGGGGCCACCTGGACAAACCCCTTGATTTTTCTCATGTTAGAAAGAGGATTTGGAGGCAGAGTAGAGTCTCTACTGTCCAGGAGAAAGGGAGAAAAGGGACAGTAGTGGGGCCAAAGTCAAAGAAGAGTGATGCTGAGAAAACCCTCACTACAGCTACTCACTGCAGAATGAATCCTACACAGCAGGATCACAGAGCAGGGCACAAGGTTAGCTCAGCATGTGGAGCCCATCCAGGCCCAAGTGTTCCATGCCCAGCTCCTCCTCCAGCCCCAACCCAGCTGCAGCCAGGCTGTTGACACCTCACGTCAGGCAATCTAGCCAACTCTGCCACAATCTCCTTAGAGAAACCTAGGGAGGACTCTCCTGGGAGGATCATGTTGGGTCCTGAGCCATGGCAAGAACAGTGGGACAAGTTCTGGTGGTTGAAAGCATGGGAGTCCTGGAGACCATTCACCTCTCCCTCACCCCATAAAAATCCAGGCCCTTCTGAAAACATGGGAGATCCTGCACAAGGCTAGTTGCTGGGCTCTCCCTGCCGAACTGCTCCAGCTGCTGGGACCAAGTTGTGCACACCAGGAAGAGTTTGAGTCAGATCAGCAGTCATCAAAGAGCATTCTATATGGAAACAGTCCCCAGGCTGAAGTCACTCATTGGTCAGTGATAAGATTGTTCCTTATGCCCATGGAGCTGTGTGTGTAGTGCACCATAGTGACATGGCCTGCCCAGGGGCTGCTCACTAGAGAGCTGCATTGAGCAAACTTCAGAAGACAGCCCTAGCTGAGGTAGAAGCTTTGGGGTGGGTGGCTTGGGCAGGCAGAACCATACTCAGGGACTGGCATGGGTATAGAGGCAGCCATTGGTCAGTGGGTACTTTGTAGGTATCCAGGGAGCATCCTGAATGAAAGAGGACAATGTAGGTGACATTGTTGGCAACAACTGTTTGGGAAGCTACTGTTGGGACTTTCTGGTGTCAGCTGGGCCCATGAGCAACCTGAGGGGGCTGAGGGGCACATGATGGTGGGGGGAGGTCCCAGTTGTAAAACCCAGATAAAGGGAGGAACCCAGAATAGGAGATGAAGAAGGGGAGGAGGAATTGATGGAGGAGACAGCCAATACACTGAATGAGAGGGAGGAGTCAGACAGTGATCAGTAGTTGTAGGAGCCTGGACCTGTGGCTGGGGACTGTTCTAGGAAGCCTAGAGGTCAGGATTACTGGCAAAGTGTTCCAGGATGAGTCGCTCATCAGGGAATGAAGTCATGGATCATCATAGCCCAAGCTCAGGCCCAGGTATTTAAGAAATAAGTCAAAAGGGAGGATGACTTCAGGACAGGGATATGAGGTGAGCTCTGGAGTAAAGGTGGCCAAACTTTCCCAGATAACACATCGCTATTTTGGGGCACCGACTGTTCATCCCACCACATTCTTACACATAGTCTTTCCAGTCCTCAACCCACCAGTTTGTGACCACAACTTACAGGAACTGGAGAAAACACACTCTCCCCAGTTGGTATTATGTGGTCAGGACCACCCCTTTGTGTAATGAACCCCATTTATTTCTATAAATAATATAATATATAAATTTCTATAGCTTCTTAAATAAAATTTCAGAGTGTCTGACTTTTGGATTCCAGGTGCTAACAGAACTAGTTATATTGAAGGCTGAAAATCAAGCAATGTGGTAGGTAGGTCAGCATTAGAATAAAGCCAAGATGCACAACAGACTCCAGGGACCACCATCAGCCCCCGATTCCCAAGCACTGGGTAGGAAGCAGTGGCACATATCAGGGAAAGCTCACAGAGTGGAGTCTGCTGCCCACCAGCTTCTCCACATGCCTCTGCATGAGACAAGGAGAGGAGATACCTCTTGGCTTAATTAAGATGGAAGACACAATGCTATCTGGAAAGTCACTCACCAGCCAGGTAAACGGATTTCCTCCAGTCTGAAAGGCAACACAGGAAACAGTGAGCTGAGAACCAGAACATCTACAAAAGCAATGCAGAAAGTTCTGGAGAAAGAACAGAACTTACCAAGATCTGCTTGCAGATCATCTGAAAGAAAGTGAAAATTGGGCATGAATTCCCGTCACTAAGAAAAGCAAGGACTACACCTGGAAAACCCACCAAAGATGTCTCTGTATCCTATAAAAAGATCTAACTCCAGACCCCTTGAGACTCCACAGCTCCAACTGTCCTTCCTGAACCTACTTGGCCACCTGCCCAGGCCAAGGGCCTTCCTGTCCACTTTTCCTCCATACCAGCTTCCACATTCACAGGCTGTGGCCCCTGCCCTGCCTTACCTTTGGCATTCAGCACATTTTCCTTTGTGTTCTAGTCTTTTTCTTGTCCTAGTGCAGTTTCTCCTGTTCCTGCATTTCCTGCCACTTTGCGGTATGTTTTCTCTTGGTGTGGTAGGCAGCCCTAAGGGTTAAGAGCCCCAGTAAGTTCAGGCTCACCTTGAAAGCTGGCTTCCAAGGAGAAGCCCTAGGGAGGAAGGCCTCTGTGCCCAGGCAGAGACCCTGTCAGGGACACAGACCAGAACAGACCAGGCAAGCACACACAGGAACACCGACCCCTCCCTCCCAGAAAGAGCACTGACTGGAAATGAAAAAAGGCATTGCCTTCCCCTAGCCCAGGAAGAGGTTGAAGACGTGTCAGATCACATTGCCTGAAGAGCTATTCCTCACCAGCAGAGCACCCTCCACACTAAACAGCCTGCAAATGTCTTGGGCATATATCTCAGGGAATACCAGGAACTTCTCCCCTCTGAGAACTCTCCACTACACCTGAGGCTTCAGGAACTACCCCAAGGCCATGCACAGCACTTGGACCCCATCCTCCTCTGCTGCTTGGATGTGCATTTGAGGGGTAGAGCCCATACCTGCAAGAGAGAAGCTGGAGAATCCAGGAATCCCATGAGAGTCTTCCTGTGCACAACTTCAGGGACAGTATTGCCTTCTGGGGTCTCTTTGGGGAGTGGCCTCTACAGGGAGCAAAACAGTAGTTCTGCCTCAGGGAACAGAAGGAAAGAGCACAGGGACTGCTGCAGGCACAGAGTGTGGGCTCTTCTCCCCAACCATGAGGGTAGTGGTCCATTGCCCAGAGTGACAGAAGGAGGAATTTGGTCCCAGGATCCATCCTTCCATGCTCTTCTCACCTTACACACTCTCTAGGGCATCTGCTTGCACACTCACTGCCACTTGGTCATCATTTCCACCATTGACAACCCTACATACCTCCTGAGCTCCTTCCCTAACTAACATCCACATCCCTGGGGGTTAGCTCTGCCATTTCTCACAGATACTTCCAACTCAAATCCTGAACTAATTCATGATTGGACCCATCTGTGATATGATGATGATTAAAATATCCCCAATCTTTTAGCCTTCTTTACATCCAGTGAGCCCTCTGTCACATATTACTAATGTCTTCACACTATGCTTCTGGGCTCCAACCTGTGACTTGACTCAGCCACTAAGAGTTCAGGGAATGTGACTATAGCAGAGGTTATAAACTGCTTGTGTCATTGCCTTGCCCTCTGCCACAGGGTGCACGTGCTTAGGCTAACACAGCCTTTCAGCTGAAGCTGTTCTAGACCAGCCACCAGCCAACTAGACAACACCCATGTGAGCAACCCCAGCCAAGACCCACTTTCAGGACAAATAAAAATTAAAGGTCAGAAATCACTGTCCATATTGAAAATAATTTAGCATTTTCCTGAGGAAAATGCAAAATGCAAAATATTGCAGCATTTTCTTGAGGAAACTTGTGATTGTGGGTGCTTTCTATTCTTTCTGAGATGTAAAAACTCCACAGGACTTTGGCAGCTTTGTGATCCTGGAACATCTTTCTCAAGGACCTGGAAACCCTCTCTTTGAACTATTAATAGCAAGGAGAACAGCACCCTTCTCTCCCCCTTTCTGTGCCAGTGTAGGAACCTAAATTAGTGAGCACGGAGATTCACATGTAAAAATACTTCCTGTCATGAAGATGGGGAATTTTGTTTCCTTCCAGATAAAGCCAATTAGCTAACATAAGGATCACCCTGATAACCAAGTAAACATAGCATGAACTGCTTGTGACAAATGGTGCTGTCAAGTCTGTTAACTTCAGAGCCAGTAACTGTCTATCCAGAGAACATGTGACTGCATAAGCATGGAAAAGGATGAGATTAATTTGTCTCCACATCTCTTGAAAAATCTCTGTGAGGCACATAACATTGTAGTGAACACTAATAAATAAAAAAATAGAAGTAATAGAAATTATTTTTTCCTACTGTCTCTGTGAAGAAGATTTCTGATTTAGGAGATATGTGTTTAGTGACATTTTCCCAAAATGAACAAAGATGTGTAAGGAAGCCCAGTTAAGAGTAGAGAAATAAAACCTAGATGAGCTAAACTCCCTAAATAACTAAAAAAATGGCTATATGCCACTAAGATTTCTGTGGCTGTGTGGTACCCAGAAACACGACAACAATTGGCAAAAAATACATCATTATCAATATTTCTACTACTATTAAACAAATAGCTAAAAAGAAACCCTGGGAGTCTCTGTAGTCTTCAATTCCACCTCTAATCTCTGTCCCCAAATCTACACACTCAGCTCAGTCTACTTTCCAAACCTCTCTGAAGCCAGACGCCTCCTCTTCCACCCAGCTGCCACTACATGGAGTCAGACAGCCAAACTTCCAAACTACACATGGATGTGTAATTACATCCATGCCTCCAGTCTCCATCCTTCATGCTGTTAAAGCAAACCCCTGCACAGTTCTGTTTAAAATTTCCTTAGGTCTGCATCCAAACTCCATTAGACAGCACACAAAGACTTCTCTATGCTGACATCTGCCTCCACCCCTACCCAACAAAATCCCTGTCCACTTCCAGCCCAAATTCCATACCTGTGCCCCACAGAGCACACACATTCCAGTCTCTGGACTATTTGGTTAACTGTCATAACCACAGTAACCATGCTGTCTGTGCCCCTGATAGTCCAGTCCATCAACCTGCAGGACTATTTGGAACACTATGTATTTCACTCAGGTACCTGCTCAAGTGTGTCCTCTTCATGAGCTTTTCATGATCAATCTCTTCTCTGTGTCTATGGACCAGGAACACCTCTTTATTCCAGGGTTGTCACTTCTCCCCACCCTCCCTTCACCTCTCTCACCAACTATGTGGATTCCATGTTTGCCCAGACTCACCAGCCACACTCCTTCTTCAAGTGTTGCACATGTGTGTTCCTCTTCTTGGAACTCTCGCCCTCAGATATCCTCTCTTCAAAATGCCTTCTCACTAACATCTAACATCCTCTATTACCATTCATCTATCTATTTTTTTGCCTCTAGAATATAAATGTTGCAGTGCAGGGACCTTTATTAAGTTCACTGATGTGTCCAGGTATCTAAAAGGGAACTTGGTACTTAGTAGGGGGTTCTATATATTCATACTGAATAACTGAATAAGTAAAAGACTTCTTTTCCTTCATCTGAAAAATAAGGGGCTGATTTACTTGGCTCTGAGGTGGCTCCTGACTCTAATACTGCAGGACCTAGTATAGGACAAGTACCCATCCATCACCTTCACCTCCAAACAGACAGATTCACAGAAGCTTCCTTGTCTAAAGAAGCAGGCATACAGCCTGTTGTCGAATGCCATTATGGATGTGCAGGATGGCCTCCTCCCAGGTAAGGAAAGTCTTCATTGCTGAGGCCATGAACTCCTTTGTGGACACAGACATAGGAGTGAGAAAGGCCAGGGGTAGGGAACACACTGTCAGTTGGGAGTCCTAGGCAGGAGAAGGTAAGTGTCAGACAGGAGGCCCTGACCTGAGGGACCCAGCTCTGACCATTCTGAATCAGGGCAAGATCATCTTACCACAATTTTGAAACCCAGAAATGGTATCAAAAAGACTCCCTTAACAGCCTGTGCTCCTGGCTCCAGGTCCTTCCATGAAGGACTTTCTAACTCAGTGGTTCTAACCTTCTACAGTCATCACAATCACCAGGAAGGCCTGTGAAACGAAGACTGCAGGGCTCCACCCCCAGAGCTCCTAGTTCAGTAGGTCTGGAGTGGGTCTAAGAATGTGCATTTCTAAGGAGGTGGTGGGGATGTTGATATAGATGTTCCAGGGACCACACTCTGAGAACCACAGTTCTAACCTGCCTCCTTCTAGGACAGGACTGAAAACACACCAAAGAACACTACTGTGGTCCACACTCAGCAACTTTCCCACATCTGCTCCTAAGTTCATTATTTCTGTACATGTGTTTCTCCTCTGCTGAATTCCATGTGAACTAAAAACTGGAGCCCACAGCTGCTTCTACTAAAATCTTCCCCTATTCCGTAGATCACAGGCACCAAATTGGTACTAGCTACAGAAGAAAGTTCACTCCACAACCACCCCCGACAGTCCTTGGCCTTCTGAAGCTTGGTGCACAAGTCAAGAAACAATCTTATGCAGGACCAGCCCTGCTGGACCTCTGAAGAGTGATTTATCAACTCCTGTACTACTCAAATGTGGCTGAGTTATCTGTCTTACCTGGGGGATGACAGTGACTAGCCTCCCTGGGACTATCCTCTCCCCAACTCCTTGTGTGTGACCCTTTTAACCTGTAAGTAAAACCATGTCCTTACTTGGCTCATAGCCCTGCAATGGCTCCCCAGTTCCCCACATGGTTTGAAATTCCAAGAGAAAGATCTTACAGAGCTCTCTGACTCTCAACTCCCACTTCTCTTCTTCTCATTCAGTCTGCCCCAGCCAATACTTGCCTCCTCTGCTCCTTGATCATACATGCACTCTTCCAGGTTTGCTCTAGCTTTTCATCCCTGCAGAGACACCCTTTCCATTGGGATCCTCACAGGATGGTACCCCACCTCCTCCACATCTTCGTTCCCATCTCACTGCCTACACTGGTCACCTTATGGATGCACTGCTGCTTGCCCACAGCCACTCCTGCCCCCACAACTGCCCCACCTGATCTACTTCCTTTCCCCATGCTCTTCACTCTTCTAACAGATGTGGATTATATGCCATTGTGGTTCACTGTCTCCGCCAGGATGTAAACTCTGTGAAAATAGGGATTCTGTCAGCTTTGTACACATACTACTACCTAACTCATACTCCATACCCTAAATAACTGTGGGTGCATTGAATTAATTAGAGTATAAATGCTTGGATTCCAACAAAGCTAGGAAAGAAGAAATTAGGGAAAATTTATTTTCACACTTTTCATGGTGAAATTCACATTTTTCATTTTCTAAGACATAAACTCCTCATTAGACAAGCATCAGGGTCCTCAGTCCTTCTTTACATTTTGGGAATCTTCTTAAAATTTAGATACTACTAGCAGTTGGAAGATCACGAGATTATTTCTAGAGCCATGGCCTCCACCAATAGACATCCGTCCTGATGGAGATGCCAGCAGAGTTCCCTGGTGCTCTCATCCACCATAGGGTGACACAGGGAGGAGGAGGGGACACACTCACTTGCAGAGCCCCCAGCAAGCAGCTGGGAAAGGAGAAACATGGAGGGGATATGGGAGAGCAAAGAGCCCCTGCAGCAATCCTCCATTTACTCAGAGTAAGGGAGACACAGGGCAGGAGGCATATGAACACCTCCAGTAAGGAGGCAGGGCCAGCCACAGCTCTGGGCCTCAGAGCAGACAGCAGGGCTTAGGGCTGACAACAGTCCCCAGCAAGAGCACAGCCTTTCTTACTGCTCAGTATGCTGATGAGGTGGGGGACCCACAGCCCTGATGCCAAGAAAGTCCTCCCAGCCCTTTGGAAACATTCCCAGCCTGCTCTGCCCATAGGGACAGACCCTTTCCACCTCAGCACAGGGGACTCCTCCATGTCTGCATGAGTCACAGGCCACCGCAGAGGCCCAGGGATGCAGGCCCATACTCAGGCCCCTACCCATGAATGACATGCCAGTTTATGCATGCTTTTCTTCTCCTGATCCCAGGGAATCACTGAGAAGAATAAGAGTCATATTACATTCTCCTAAAGGACACTGTGGATGCCTTTCACAGCCTATGTTCACTCTCGATTGTTCTGAATGATCTGCTACATTTGTTTTAATGAAACAAAGACTGACCCATCGATCCATGGGAGTTTCTGCCCAGATGTCTGGATGGACATAATAAAACTTCGTGCAAACCCAGCACTTCTGCATATACCTGAACACATCCCATACTGTTATCCCCAAATGTGCATTTCTGCTAATATTCACTTAAAGTCAGGAGTATTGGGAAAACCCATCTTAACTGAAGATTAATGAATGAAAAAGGACCAATATTAACCTCCAGGTTCATCCTCTACTCCCTGGCCAACAGGGTGACTCCTCAGGGCCTGAGACATATTAGGGGAATTTTATACAAGAACAGAGGGAATAAGATAGCACAGAAGTAGTAGGCTGAGATGACATCATGTAGTAGGAAATCAGCTAGATAGCTTATCACCATTCCAGACTCCTACAAATCCAACAGGAGATCGAAGAGAAGAAGAGTAGTAATTCTAGAAACAGAAATTCAACTACTTTCTGAAAGGTAGGACCAGTAGAGAAGTGAATCAAAAGCTACAGGAAGATAGACTGCAGCGGGGAGGGGCCGGCTTCTGGCAAGCAGTGGAGCAATGGAGCACAAAATTGGAACTTTTAAAAGTCTGCTCCAATGAGGGACATCACTCCCGAGGCTAAGCCAGGGTGAAGCCCACACAGGGACAGCGTGGTCTCAGGTCCCGTGGGGTCAGAGAAGGATCAGAGTTGTCTGGGTGTCACAGAGCTCACAGGTATTAGAGCGGGGAAGCTGGCTACAGAGACAGAGCCGAGGAGTGACCTCTCAACTCAGGAATACCTTAAATTGTAATCTGTGGCACAGGCCTCTTCTCTGTGAGCAGGGACCCCACAAGATCCAGGGAGACCCCCTTGGAAGAGTGCAGGGATCTGCAGAGTTTGGAGACTCCAGGCAGGACTGTGTCCCAGAGGCAGAGATGCTTCATCACAAGCTGGGTGAGCTCAGAGCACAGCCAGAGGCCAGGAAGATGGAAATGATTGAGCAGTTTTCTCTGAGGGCGCACTGGGAATGGGGCCCCAAGATCTTGGAACCTCCAGGCCAGAGCCTCAGAGGCTGCCATTTTCATTCCCATCACCAGGAACTCTACAGAGAGGGTTCAGGGAAAAGAAGCTCCCGAAAGCAAACCCAAGCAGATTGCTTAGCCAGGCCCCTGGCAAAGGTGGTGCAATTACGCCTCAGGCAAAGACACTTGAGAATCACTACAACAGACCCCTCCCCCAGAAGATCAACCAGTTCACTTACCAAAAAGAACAGCGGAATTCCAGAGGAGGACAAAGCAAAGCATGGAATTCATGGCTTTCTCCCCATGATTCTTTAGACTTACAAAGTTAATTAATTTTTTTAATTTTATTTTTTAACACATTTTTAACTTGTACTCTTTCCTCTTTTAATGTTTTTAACTAGTTTATCCTAACAATGCCTTCCATTAAAAAAAAAAATCTTTTTTGAAACTTCATTATTAGAGTCATATTTTATCCTTCATTGTATCTAACTTTATTTACTGTATATGCATAGGGTTTTTTTTTTCTTTTCTAAAAAAAATTTGGGAACGGCTTCTTCTAATAGATCAAAATATATCCTAAATCTTTATTCTGTTCGCCAGCTTGAGAAATTCTCTTTACTTTCTTTTTCCTTATTCTCCCAACCAGTTTATCTTATCAACTCCTTTTTATGATATTTTTTTTTAAAAATTTCATCGTTATAGTCATATTCCATCCTTTCATCATGTTTACCCTTATATATGTTTTTCATTCTTTAAAATTTGGAGAGATAGCTTCTTCTAAGAGGCCAAAATGCTCCCAAAATTAAGTTAGTGACCCTGTTCTAGTCACCAGTCTAATATATATATATTTTATTTTTTATATATTTTTTTATGTTTTTCTTTTTTTAATTTTTTTTCTGAACTATTTTTACCCCCCCACAATTTGGGGTCCCTTCTGATTTGGTTAAAGCACATATTCCTGGGGTCTTTGCCTCCCTACTCATATTTCAATCACTCCTTCATATATCCTTATCTGGATAAAATGACAAGGCAGGAAAACTCACCACAAAAAAAAAAAAAAAAAAAAAAAAAAAAAAAAAAAAAAAAAGGACAAGAGGCAGTAACCTTAAAGGCCAGGAACCTAATCAATACAGACATTGGTAATATGTGAGATCTAGAATTCAAAATGATGATTCTCATGGTACTGGCTGGGCTCAAAAAGGCATGGAAGATATTAGAGAAACCCTCTCTGGAGAGATAAAAGCCATTTATGGAGAAATAAAAAAACTAAAATCTAAGCAAGTTGAAATTAAAAAAGCTATTAATGAGGTTAAACAAAAAATGGAGTCTTTTACTGCTAGGATGAATGAGGCAGAGGAAAGAATGAGTGATATAGAAGACCAAATGACAGAGAATAAGGAAGCTGAGCAAAAGAGGGACAAACAACTACTGGACCATGAGAGGAGAATGTGAGAGATAAGTGATACCATAAGACAAAATAACATTAGAATAATTGGGATTCTGGAAGAAGAAGAGAGAGGGGAGCAGAAGGTATACTGGAAATAATTATTGTAGAGAATTTCCCTAATATGGCAAAGGGAAAAAGCATCATAATCCAGGAGGTGCAGAGTACCCCCCTCAAAATCAGTAAAAATAGGTCCACACCTGATCATCTAATAGTAAAACTTACAAGTCTTAGTGACAAAGAGAAAATCTTGAAAGCAGCCCAGGACAAGAAATCTGTAACATATAAAGGCAAAAATATTAGATTGGCAGCGGACTTATTCACAAGGACCTGGCAGGCCAGAAAGAACTGGCATGATATATTCAGAGCACTAAATGGAAAAACAACAACAACAACAACAACAACAACAAAAACAAAACCATGCAGACAAGAATACTATATCCAGCTAGGCTATCATTGAAAATAGACAGAGAGATAAAAAGCTTCCAGGACAACAAAAACTAAAAGAATTTGTAAACACCAAACTAGCTCTACAGGAAATATTGAAAGGGGTCCTCTAAGCAAAGAGAGAGCCTAAAAGTAGTAGATCAGAAAGGAACAGAGACAATAAACAGTAATAATCACCTTGCAGGCAATACAATGGCACTAAACTCAATATAATGGCACTAAATGGCACTAGTTACTGAGAGTAACTATCTCTCAATAGTTACTTTGAGTGTGAATGGGTTAAATGCCCCAATCAAAAGACACAGGGTATCAGAATGGATAAAAAAACAAAATCCATCAATATGCTGTCTACAAGGAACTCATTTTATACCCAAAGTCACCTCCAGATTTAAAGTGAGGGGGAGGAATACAATTTACCATGCTAATGGCCATCAAACAAAAGCTGGGGTGGCAATCTTTACAACAGATCATTTAGATTTTAAGCTAAAGACTATGCTAAGAGATGAGGAAGGACACTATATCATACTCAGAGTCTGCCCAACAAGGAGATCTAACAATTTTAATTATCTATGCCCCTAACAATGGAGCAGCCAAATACATAAACCAATTAATAACAAAATCAAAGAAACACATTGACAATAATACAATAATAGTAGGGGACGTTAACACTCCCTTCACTGAAAAGGACAGATCATACAAGCAAAAGATGAAAAAGGAAGTAAAGGCCTTAAATGACACACTGAACCAGATGGACATCACAGATATATTCAGAACATTCCATCCCAAAGCAACAGAATACAGATTCTTCTCTAGTACACATGGAACATTCTCCAGAATAGATCACATCCTGGATCATAAATCAGGTCTCAATAAGTATCAAAAGATTGGGTTCATTCCCTGCTTCAGAACACAGTGCTCTGAAGCTATAATTCAATTACAAGAGGAAATGTGGAAAGAACCCAAATACATGGAGATTAAAGAACTTCTTTCTAAAGAATGAATGAATCAACTAGGAAATTAAAGAAGAATTGAAAAGAAAAATCATAGAAACAAATGACAATGGAAATACAATGGTTCAAAATCTGTGGGACAAAGCAAAGGCAGTCCTGAGAGGAAAATATATAGCAGTACAAGCCTTTCTCAAGAAATAAGAAAGGTCTCAAATACACAACCTAACCCTACACTTAGAGGAGCAGGAGAAAGAGCAACAAAGAAAGCCTAACTCAGCAAGGGAAGAGAAATAATAAAAATCAGAGCAGAAATCAATGAAATAGAAATCAAAACAACAGCAACAATAGAAGAAGTCAACAAAACTAGAAGCTGGTTCTTTGAAAGAATTAATAAGATTGATAACCCCCTGTCCAGACTTATCAAAAACAAAAGAGAAAGGACGGGGGACCTGGGTGGCTCAATGCGTTAAGCCTCTGCCTTCCGCTCAGGTCATGATCTCAGGGTATTGGGATCAAGCCCCGCATTGGGCTCTCTGCTCAGAAGGGAGCCTGCTTCCCACTCAATCTCTGCCTATGGCTCTGCCTACTTGTGATCTCTATGTGTCAAATAAATAAATAAACTCTTAAAAAAAGAAAAGTGGAAGGACCCAAATAAATAAAATCATGAATGAAAGAGGAGAGATCACAACCAACACCAAAGAAATACAAACAATTATAAGAACACATCAGCAACTCTACACCAGCAAATTTGACAACCTGGAAGAAATGGATGCATTTCTAGAGACATGTAAACTACCGCAACTGAACCAGGAAGAAACAGAAAACCTGAATAGACCCATAACCAGTAAGGAGATTGAAACAGTCATCAAAAATCTCCAAACAAACAAGAGCCCAGGGCCAGATGGCTTCCCAGGCAAATTCTACCAAACATTTAAAGGATAATTAATTCCTATTCCCCTGAAGCTGTTCCAAAAAATAGAAATGGAAGGAAAACTTCCAAGCTCATTTTATGAGGCCAGCATTACCTTGGTTCCAAATCCAGACAAAGATCCCATCAAAAAAGAGAATTGCAGACCAATAGCCTTGATGAACACAGATGTGAAAATTCTCACCAAAATACTAGCCAATAGGCTCCAAGAGTACATTAAAATGATTATTCACCACAACAAATTGGGATTTATTCCAGGGTTACAGGGTGGGCTCAACATCCACAAATCAAACAGTGTGATACAATACATTGATAAAAGAAAGAACAAGAACAATATGATACTCTCAACAGATGCTGAAAAAGCATTTGACAAAGTACAGCATCCTTTCCTGATCAAAACACTTCAAAGTGTATGGGTAGATTGTACATACTTCAATATCATCAAAGTCATCTTTGAAAAACCCACAGCGAGATACTCAATGGAGATAAAATGAGAGCTTTTCTGTTGAAGTCAGGAACATATAAGTTATGTCCATTATCACCACTGATATTCAACATAGTACCAGGAGTCTTAGCCTCAGTGATCAGACAACAAAAAGATTTTTTTTTTTTTGCATCCAAATCAGCAAAGAAATCAAACTCTCACTCTTTGCAGATGATATGATATTTCATGTGGAAAACCCAAAAGACTCCAATCCAAATCTGCTAGAACTTGTACAGGAATTCAGTAAAGTGTCAGGATATCAAATCAATGCCCAGAAATCAGTTGCATTTCTTTACACCAATAAAAAGACAGAAGAAAGAGAAATGAAGGAGTCAATCCCATTTATAATTGCACCCAAAACCATAAGATACATAGGAATAAACCTAACCAAAGAGGCAAAGTATCTATACTCAGAAAACTATAAAGTGAAGGAAATTGAGGAAAACACAAAGAAATGGAAAAATGTTCCATGCTAATGGATTAGAAGAACAAATATTGTGAAAATGGTTATGGTACCTAAAGCAATCTACACATTTAATGCAATCCCTATCAAAATCCCCTACACTGTTGGTGGGAATGCAAGCTGGTGCAGCCACTCTGGAAAACAGCATGGAGGTTCCTCAAAATGTTGAAAATAGAACTGCCCTATGACCCAGCAATTGCACTATTGGGTATTTACCCTAAAGATACAAACGTAGTGATCCAAAGGGGCACGTGCACCTGAATGTTTACAGCAGCAATGTCCACAATAGCCAAAGTATGGAAAGAACCTAGATGTCCATCAACAGATGAATGGATCAAGAAGATGTGGTATATATACACAATGGAATACTATGCAGCCATCAAAAGAAATGAAATCTTGCCATTTGGATGGAACTAGAGCATGTCATGCTTAGCGAAATAAGTCAAGCAGAGAAAGACAACTATCATATGATCTCCCTGATATGAGGAAGTGGTGATGCAACATGGGGGCTTAAGTGGGTTGGAGAAGAATAAATGAAACAGGATGGGATTGGGAGGGAGACAAACCATAAGTGACTCTTAATCTCACAAAACAAACTGAGGGTTGCTGGGAGGAGGGGGTTTGGGAGAAGGGGGTGGGATTATGGACATTGGGGAGGGTATGTGCTTTGGTGAGTGCTGTGAAGTGTGTAAACTTGGTGATTCACAGACCTGTACCCCTGGGGATAAAAATATATGTTTATAAAAAATAAAAAATTATATTAAAAAAAAAGAAATGGATCAAATAATTCTAAAATTTATATGGAACCAGAAAAGACCTTGAATAGCCAGAGGAATATTGAAAAAGAAAGCCAAAGTTTTTGGCATCAAATTTGAGACTTTAAGCTCTATTACAAAGCTATCAATATTAAGACAATATGGTACTGCCCCCAAAACAGAACATAGATCAATGAAAAAGAATAGAGAGCAGGGAAATAGACCCTCAACTCTATGGTCAACTAATCTTTGACAAAGTAGAGAAGAATGTCCAATGGAAAAAAGACAGTCTCGTCAACAAATGGTGTTGGGAAAATTGGACAGCCACATGCAGAATGAAATTGGACCATTTCCTTACACCACACACGAAAATAGAATTAAAATAGATGAAGGACCTCAATGTGAGAAAGGAATCCATCAAAATCCTTGAGGAGAACACAGGCAGCAACCTCTTCGACCTCAGCCTCAGCAACATCTTCCTAGAAACATCTCCAAAGGCAAGAAAAGCAAGGGCAAAATTGAAATATTGGGACTTCATCAAGATCAAAAGCTTTTGCACAGCAAAGGAAACAGTCAAAAAAAAAAAAAAAAGACAACTGAAAGAATGGGAGAAGATATTTGCAAATGACATATCAGATAAAGGGCTAGTGTCCAAAATCTATAAAGAATTTATCAAACTCAACACCCAAAGAACAAATAATCCAATCAAGAAATAGGCAGAATACATGAACAGACATTTCTGCAAAGAAGACATCCAGATGGCCAACAAACACATGAAAACATGATCCACATCACTCGGCATCCGGGAAATACAAATCAAAACCACAACAAGATACCATCTCACACTAGTCAGAATGGCTAAAATTAACAAGTCAGGAAATGACAGATGCTGGCAAGATTGTGGAGAGAGGGGAACCCTCCTACACTGTTGGTGAGAATGCAAGCTGGTGCAACCGCTCTGGAAAACAGCATAGAGGTTCCTCAAAAAGTTGAAAATAGAGCTACCCTACGACCCAGCAATTGCACTACTGAGTATTTACCGTAAAGAAACAAACGTAATTATCTGAAGGGGCTCATGCACCGGAATGTTTACAGCCACAATGTCCACAATAGCCAAACTATGGAAAGAACCGAGATGTCCATCAACAGATGAATGGATAAAGAAGAAGTGGTATATATATATATACAATGGAATACTAAGCAGCCATCAAAAGAAATGAAATTTTGCTCTTTGCAATGACACGGATGGAATTACAGGGTATTATGCTTAGCTAAATAAGACAATCAGAGAAAGACAACTATCATATGATCTCCCTGCTATGAGGAAGTGGAGATGCAATGTGGGGGGTTTGGGGGGTAAGAAAAGAATAAATGAAACAAGATGGGATCAGGGGGGAGACAAACCATAAGAGACTCTTAATCTCACAAAACAAACTGAGGGTTGCTGGAGGAAGGTGGTAGGGAAAGGGTGGTAGGGTTATTGACATTCAAAAGGGTATGTGCTATCACGAGAGTTGTGAAGTGTGTAAACCTGGTGACTCACAGACCTGTACCCCTGGAGCTAATAATACAATATATGTTAATTAAAAGTTAAAAAAAATTTTTAAAAAAGGAAAAAAAAAAAAAAAAAACAGAGGAGATAAAAAAAAAACTAATTGAGTACCTAGTAAGTGCCAGGACCTGGGCTACACAAGTTGTTCTTATAACACTTCATTCTCACACATGCAACAGAAATGAAGGAAGACATGAGCCCTGCCATCTGATAAGCCTTCATTCAGGAATCTTCTAGAAGAAGGAGGGCTGGAGGTGCACTAGCACTGCCCCCCATACACACACCAGTCCTCAAGCCCAGCCCAGACCCTAGCTCCACACAACTCAGGATGAAAAAGGAGAAGGAAAGGGACCTTGAATTCAACAATGGCCCAGCATGATTGGGCCAGAAAGCTTATCTCCCTTGAATGCTGGCCCTTGGATCCCATGTCGGAAGAGGAGGGGAAGGAATGACAAAGCACAGGGGAGATTTTCCTGAAGGACACTGGAAAGACACCTGGAGATATTGCAGGAAAGACACCAAAGAGCAAACTTCACTCCCCCCACCCACACACTGCCATTTCATCAGACACATGGTCCAGCTATTTGTTAATAAACACTATTCACTGGCCATGAATGATTTTTCTTGCTCAAAATAAATTATCTAGTGGGGTGTTAAGATTGCATTTTCTGGGGCGCCTGGGTGGCTCAGTGGGTTAAGCCGCTGCCTTTGGCTCAGGTCATGATCCCAGAGTTCTGGGATCCAGTCCCACATCGGGCTTTCTGCTCAGCGGGGAGCCTGCTTCCTCCTCTCTCTCTCTGCCTGCCTCTCTGCCTACATTTAATCTCTCTTTGTCAAATAAATAAATAAAAAATCTTAAAAAAAAAAAGATTGCATTTTCTACTTGAACAGCCATATAATAGCTGTTAGCCTATAATATAATAGCATATAATAGCTTCAAGTGTTTTTCTTTAATAATTTTTAAAAAAAATTTTTAAGCATAACAGTATTCATTGTTTTTGTACCACACCCAGTGCTCCAAGCAATCCTTGACTCTCTGATACCCACCACCTGGTACCCCTAACCTCCCACCCCCCCCACAACTTCAAACTTCAGTTGTTTTTCAGAGTCCATAGTCTCTCATGCATGGTTAACCTCCCCTTCCAATTTCCCCCAACTCCCTTCTCCTCTCTAACACCCCTTGTCCTCCATGATATTTATTATGCCCCACAAATAAGTGAAACCATATGATAATTGACTTTCTCTGCTTGACTTATTTCACTCAGCATAATCTCTTCCAGACACCTAGGCTTTAAAACAATGGGTAGGTAAAAATGATTATGAATTTATAATGTGCCAGTTTGTGGAAAGTATTAAACCCACTTCTAAAAAAAAAAACCTGTAATAAGGCAAAGCTTAATTTATTTTAATTTTCTACAACTCATTTTTATCTGAGTGTAATTGAGAGACAATGTTGTTATTTTTCTGATGGCAACATGCTGATTCAACAAGTTAAACATTATTCTAAGCTCTCTACAGGTGTACCTATCATCTTACTAGGAGCCTATCTCCCATTCTCTTCACCCTCTTTGGCCCACACTGCACTCCATCTCCCCTCTGGCAAGCATGGGTTTGTGCTCTGTGTTCAGAGGTCTGAATCTACCTTTCGTTTGTTTGCTTATTCTTTTGTTTTGTTTTGAAAGACCCCCTCTCCCCTTGCTAAAGGCTTGCTTAAGTAACCTGATGTCCCCACAGCACCCCTCTCCCCTTGCTGAAGGCTTGATTGTTCCCATAGCCGAATGACAACATATATCCTGCACAAGCAGGAGGTCTGTGATCACCCGGTCTATCAAAAGAAAAGACAAATAAAAAGTAAAATGTAACTGGGACTTTCCAGAGTGCTGACCCAAGGAACCACCAGAACGCCCTGACCCCAACGCCCAATCATGCCTGAATCAAATTAATCAATTAGACTCCTGTAACCATGCATATCTGCTTCTGTAGGATCGCTTCCCGCCACCGCCTCCCGCTAGAACAAACCATTATGTCCTTGCCTTGAACACAGTGCCTGACAATGCTTGATTTAAGTTAACCAATCAGATCCCTGTAACCAAGCATCTGCTTCTGTAAGCTCGCTTCCCGCCACCCCAACCCTGCCCTATATAATCTGCTCCCCAACTTCGCCTGGCGCGCTCAGCCCACAAAGGCTGATGCGTCCGCAGGCGCCTGTGTAACCAATAAATCTCTTGCAACTTGCATCCAGTGGAGGCTTGGTGTCTGCTTCTTGGGTGCGGATCGAGGGTCTTTCAGTTTGTGTTCCACATATGAATAAAATCATGCAGTATTTGTCATTCCCAGTCTGACTTCTTTCACTTAGTAGAAAGCCTTCTAGATCCATCCTTGTTATCACAATTAGCACAATCTCATCCTTTGTTCTGGCTGCATACAATTCTATTGTGTTTATACATACTCCCCCTTGTCTATCTGTCAATGTACTGGTAGATGGCTTCCATATCTTAGCTATTATAAATAACATTACAATAAATATGGGGGTGTTTATGCCTTATCAAATTCGTATTTTTATTATCTTTACATAAACACTTGATGAGAGAAAACAGAACAAAGCCTAGAATTTCCTGTGACTCATAGGTTATAGGCTTACAGATTACAACACTTCTGCAGCTCCCTTAAGGATTTCCTTTCATGTTTGACCACTATAGCTTTGTTCTTTTTAGTTTTATTTCCCTGTGGTAACCATAAACAGCCCCACCCAAAATATGATTGCAATTACCTTACGAACATTGGTTCACCAATATACATCTGAAGGGTCTCAGGATTAATGTTTTCCTAGAACATAGTAAATAAATTTATCTTAAGAGCAGCTCCCTCCTCAAAATCCTGGAAGCCTTGCTTCCAAATTCCCTTATCTCTTATCCCCTTATCCTTTATCCCTATCTCTTACCCCCACTAACTAAAATGTATAAGATCAGTCACAGCTCACAGTCTCTGTGCAGCTCTTTCTGCCCATGGGTCCTTTCCCTGTGCTCTAATAAAACCACCTTTTGCATGGAAAACTCTCAAATATTATATCTTGACCATTTGCTCACCAGCCTCACATCATTTTGGTGTCCAACATGGGGCCTTTCTTCTTATCTGGACTTCAACATCAGTGCAAAGTTCTCTTCCTGTGCTTCCATTTGAGGGACTATTCCAGGAATAAGGTCTCTTATCAGAACACTTTCATGTTGATTGCTCAAGATGCAACCATCTAGCCCATGGCTGATCTCAGGGGAGGGAAAAAAGCCTGCATTTTAACTGGATGCTAGTACCCTAGCTTCTAGTAATAAGACCCAAGAAACTTGATGCCTTCTCTTTATTCCAATCTTAATAAAAAGCTGTCTTCATTGGGCACAAGACAGCCACCTAAGTCACTAGAATGCCTGCCAACCTTAAGACTCTCCTCTGAGGTTTCTTCTTCATTGGTCCAATGTGGTCTCTTCCACATCACTTATCTAGCCACTTCTGGCCAAAAGAGAGCTATCCAAAACTGAATTAAAACCCAGCAAAGTGCTGTTTCCTAGGGAAGTTGCTGTAAAGACGACATGTGTTATGATGTTTCTTAGACCATGATGGATTTCTGTCTTTACAATTTTCCATCAGTGTCCTCTAATTACAGCTTGAATCTTACTTTTAGGTAATTTATCCCCATAAAACTTTTCTAGTGTTTTCCATAGGTTAAAAATGGCAGGTTCTTCATAGCATGTCACGGTATTTCAGCCAATTCACCAGCACCGATTTGTAGTCTAGATTGCTGTGGGGAGGTGGGGGTCAAGAACATCCCTCCTACATCCCTCCTACAAGGCTGGAAGTGTTCACAGCAGTTTTGTTCTAGGAACACCTCCAGTCACTTTGACACTGGGATCCTCTGACATATCCTGTATAAGACGTCACGGGAGTATGGGGGATTTTCTTGCTAATGGACCTGCTCTGCTTCTCTAGGAACATGGGATCTTCTTTAGTCCCCAAGGGCTCTCCCTTGGGGTGTCTTTTAACCCACTACCATCAATTCAGATCACAAGATTTAAGACAAAACTGATTTTCTCTGTAACCATTCATGGCCTCAGTTCTCCTTATTAAATGAGAAAAAAATGGCCATTCATGAGACGCTGAGATCTACCATTTAGATCTCTTCTGCAGGAAAAAGGGCAAGTGGACTGAGGTATGCTATGTCCAGGCCTTCATGACCCTAAATCAGGATCCTGACATTGACAGAATATGTTTGGCCCCTCTTCAGGCTAATAGTCCCCCTTCCAACTTGTTGGATGATGATATCTAAATAAGCCTACTCCTTCTAATAAACACAGCTTGACAGAGGAAACTAATAATGGGGACACTGGCTCTTTCACTGTTCTTCCTCTTAATAGACTCAGGTTATTCTTCTTGTATGTGGGTTCTTCTTCCTCATTCATTTACTGATTAATGGTTATGATAATTGGAGCCAATTATCAGTTAGTCTACCTCAAAACACAGCCCTGAAGGAATATTCCCACACAGGTGCCAAAACTCCTTTTGTTTCAAGGACATTCCTGTCTTCTCTGACCTGAAATGGACTCCCTAATTTCACTTTGTGTTGATGGCAGGTGAAAAATACATATGTTCCTTGGTCTGAGCTGATGAGCTTTAAGAATGGGAGTCCTCTTTATTTTGTCTTTTTTTCCCCCTCGTGTTAGTCACTCTACCATAGAGTGTGATCAAAAGTCAATTATGATCCCCAAACTAGACAAGGATCTCATCAAAAAAGAGAGCTATAGATCAATATCCTTGATGAACACAGATGTGAAAATACTCAAAAAAATACTAGCCAATAGGATTCAACAGTACATTAAAAGGATCATTCACCACGACCAAGTGGGATTTATCCCAGGGCTGTAAGGTTGATTCAACATCCGCAAATCAGTCAGTGTGATACAACACATCAATAAAAGAAAGAACAAGAACCATATGATACTCTCAATAGATGCTGAAAAAGCATTTGACAAAGTACAGCATCCCTTCCTGATCAAAACTCTTCAAAGTGTAGGGATAGAGGGCACATACCTCAATATCATCAAAGCCATCTATGAAAAACCCACCGCAAATATCATTCTCAATGGAGAAAAACTGAAAGCTTTTCCGCTAAGGTCTGGAACATGGCAGGGATGTCCATTATCACCACTGCTATTCAACATAGTACTAGAGGTCCTAGCCTCAGCAATCAGACAACAAAAGGAAATTAAAGGCATCCAAATCGGCAAAGAAGAAGTCAAATTATCACTCTTCACAGATGATATGATACTATATGTGGAAAACCCAAAAGACTCCACTCCAAAACTGCTAGAACCTATACAGGAATTCAGTAAAGTGTCAGTATATAAAATCAATGCACAGAAATCAGTTGCATTCCTCTACACCAACAGCAAGACAGAAGAAAGAGAAATTAAGGAGTCAATCCCATTTACAATTGCACCCAAAACCATAAGATACCTAGGAATAAACCTAACGAAGAGGCACAGAATCTATACTCAGAAAACTATAAAGTACTCATGAAAAAAATTGAGGAAGACACAAAGAAATGGAAAAATGTTCCATGCTCCTGGATTGGAAGAATAAATATTGCGAAAATGTCTCTGCTACCTAAAGCAATCTACACATTTAATGCAATTGCTATCAAAGTACCATCCATCTTTTTCAAAGAAATGGAACAAACAATTCTAAAATTTATATGGAACCAGAAAAGACCTCGAATAGCCAAAGGGATATTGAAAAAGAAAGCCAACGTGGGTGGCATCACAATTCCGGACTTTAAGCTCTATTACAAAGCTGTCATCATCAAGACAGCATGGTACTGGCACAAAAACAGACACATAGATCAATGGAACAGAATAGAGAGCCCAGAAATAGACCCTCAACTCTACGGTCAACAAATCTTCAACAAAGCAGGAAAGAATGTCCAACGGAAAAAAGACAGCCTCTTCAATAAATGGTGCTGGGAAAATTGGACAGCCACATGCAGAAAAATGAAATTGGACCATTTTCTTACATCACACACAAAAATAGACTCAAAATGCATGAAGGACCTCAATGTGAGAAAGGAATCCATCAAAATGCTTGAGGAGAACACAGTCAGCAACCTCTTCAACCTCAGCCACAGCAACATCTTCCTAGGAACAACACCAAAGGCAAGGGAAGCAAGGGCAAAAATGAGCTATTGGGATTTCATCAAGATCAAAAGCTTTTGCACAGCAAAGGAAACAGTTAACAAAATCAAAAGACAACTGACAGAATGGGAGAAGATATTTGCAAACGACATATCAGATAAAGGACTAGTGTCCAGAATCTATAAAGAACTTAGAAAACTCAACACCCAAAGAACAAATAATCCAATCAAGAAATGGGCAGAGGACATGAACAGACATTTCTGCAAAGAAGACATCCAGATGGCCAACAGACACATGAAAAAGTGCTCCATATCACTCGGCATCAGGAAATACAAATCAAAACCACAATGAGATATCACCTCACACCAGTCAGAATGGCTAAAATAAACAAGTCATGAAATGACAGATGCTGGCGTGGATGCAGAGAAAGGGGAACCCTCCTACACTGTTGGTGGGAATGCAAGCTGGAGTAGCCACTCTGGAAAACAGCATGGAGGTTCCTCAAAATGTTGAAAATAGAACTGCCCTATGACCCAGCAATTGCACTATTGGGTATTTACCCTAAAGATACAAACGTAGTGATCCAAAGGGGCACGTGCACCCGAAAATTTACAGCTGCAATGTCCACAATATCCAAACTATGGAAAGAACCTAGATGTCCATCAACAGATGAATGGATCAAGAAGATGTGGTATATATACACAATGGAATACTATGCAGCCATCAAAAGAAATGAAATCTTGCCATTTGTGACAACATGGATGGAACTAGAGCATATCATGCTTAGTGAAATAAGTCAAGCAGAGAAAGACAACTATCATATGATCTCCCTGATATGAGGAAGTGGTGATGCAACATGGGGGCTTAAGTGGGTAGGAGAAGAATCAATGAAACAAGATGGGATTGAGAGGGAGACAAACCATAAGTGACTCTTAATCTCACAAAACAAACTGAGGGTTGCTGGGGGGAGGGGTTTGGGGTGAAGGGGGTGGGATTATGGACATTGGGGAGGGTATGTGCTTTGGTGAGTGCCGTGAAGTGTGTAAACCTGGTGATTCACAGACCTGTACCCCGGGGATAAAAATATATGTTTATAAAAAATAAAAAAATTTAAAAAAAGTCAATTATGGAGGAGACAAGATGGCAGAGAACTAGGAGGAGGTGCCATTTCAACCTGTACCCTAAAGTGAGCTGATTACCTACCAAAGAACTCTGATCACCCATGAAATCACCTTGAGATTAGAATTATACATGTCTGAATTTCTACAGGGCAGAAGATGCCAGTGGGCACGTAAAGCAGAGTGGGAATGCCAGACTCATATCAGAAGATAAACAGATGGGGGAGGGAGCCACCAGAAGCGACCCATTGGAAAGTAATACCCCAATATGAGAGTGCCCAGCTACTGGGAACCAGCATTAACTTGGAGTCTGGTTGAAAGCACTCAAACAGAGCAAAGGATCTTGGGGGTAAATGGTGGGAATTGGGGTTGTTAGGGACAGGGGCTTAAGTCCCGGGACCCAGGTCAGCCACCCCTGGTGCTCAGCTAGAGTACGTGCATTGAAGAAACCAGGTCTTGGTCCCTGAGCCAGGAGTGCACCTGAGAGCGCATGGGGTGTGGCTCCTGTGAGGGGCTGGGAGCCTTGCCAGCCAGCAGAAACACAGCCTTTTTGCACTCCCCATATGCACACTACACCACGCTACCAGAGTCTGAGTTGCACCACACACCCTCCCCTGAGAGAGGTGTGTGCAGGTGCCAGCCCTGTGCTCTTGGTCCCGGAAATTCTGAGTACTCACAGCCTTGGCCAGTGGGAAAATCTCAGTATGTGATCACTCACTGCTTGAGACCTCTCTGGTGGTTTGGAGCTGCCCATACAGCCACCGCTGTCACTGTCGTGGTTTTGCGTATAAGCAGGAGTTCCTGTGTCCCCAGGGACCACAACTCAGAAGTGCTCTGCCATAGACCAAGGGGTATTTTATGTGCTCTGGAGCATCCAGAGGGGATCAGACTGAGGCTTCTCTCTGAGAGGGAGGTCTGAGTACAGTTTGCCTTCCTCTAAACCTCTAAAAACCATCGGAAGCATCAAGGCAAGAGAAAACAAATGAACAAAAAAACAAACAAAACCTCCAGAGGACAAAGGCCTGAAAAACCAGTTTCCTCAGAACCCCCCCCCCCTTGAGGGAGGTGGGAAGACTTAACTCAGGAAACACTGCCTGAAAAGCCACAGTGCAGGCCCTTCCCCAAGGAAGCCAACCAAAAAAAAAAAAAAAAAAAAAAAAAAAAAAAGACAAGAGAACAACCACCACAACTTCACAGATACAACTTTTATTTTAATTCATTCCCACTATTCTGGTTCAATTTTTTATAGATAATTTTTAGACCTATTTACCATCACAGTGAGATGTCCAGTACATCGAATTCCATAATAACCTTTCAATCTGAACTTTTTGATACATATACCTGCACTTTTCTTTTGCTTTTCTATTTTTTAAATTTCATTTTAGTTTATTCTTTTTTCTTACGTATTATGAAGTTTTTTTTTATTTTTTCAGCATAACAGTATTCATTTTTTTAAATTAAATTAATTTATTTATTTTCAGAAAAACAGTATTCATTATTTTTTCACCACACCCAGTGCTCCATGCAATCCCTGCCCTCTATCATACCCACCACCTGGTACCCCAACCTCCCACCCCCCCGCCACTTCAAACCCCTCAGATTGTTTTTCAGAGTCCATAGTCTCTCATGATTCACCTCCCCTTCCAATTTACCCCAACTACCTTCTCCTAACACCCCTTGACCTCCATGATATTTGTTATGCTCCACAAATAAGTGAAACCATATGATAGTTGACTCTCTCTGCTTGACTTATTTCACTCAGCATAATCTCGTCCAGTCCGGTCCATGTTGCTACAAAAGTTGGGTATTCATCCTTTCTGATGGAGGCATAATACTCCATAGTGTATATGGACCACATCTTCCTTATCCATTCATCCGTTGAAGGGAATCTTGGTTCTTTCCATAGTTTGGTGACCGTGGCCATTGCTGCTATAAACATTGGGGTACAGATGGCTCTTCTTTTCACTACATCTGTATCTTTGGGGTAAATACCCAGGAGTGCAATGGCAGGGTCATAGGGAAGTTCTATTTTTAATTTCTTGAGGAATCTCCACACTGTTCTCCAAAGAGGCTGCACCAACTTGCATTCCCACCAACAGTGGAAGAGGGTTCCCCTTTCTCCACATGCTCTCCAACACATATTGTTTCCTGTCTTGCTAATTTTGGCCATTCTAACTGGTATAAGGTAATATCTCAATGTGGTTTTAATTTGAATCTCCCTGAGGGCTAATGATGATGAACATTTTTTCATGTGTCTGATAGCCATTTATATGTCTTCATTGGAGAAGTGTTTGTTCATATCTTCTGACCATTTTTTGATGTTTGCCTATTTCGTGTATGTTGAGTTTGAGGAGTTCTTTATAGATCCTGGATATCAACCTTTTGTCTGTACTATCATTTGCAAATATCTCCTCCCATTCTGTGGGTTGCCTCTTTGTTTTCTTGACTGTTTCCTTTGCTGTGCAGAAGCTTTTGATTTTGATGAAGTCCCAGAAGTTCATCTTCGCTTTTGTTTCCTTTGCCTTTGGAGACATATCTTGAAAGAAGTTGCTGTGGCTGATATCGAAGAGATTACTGCCTATGTTCTCCTCTAGGATTCTGATGGATTCCTGTCTCACATTGAGGTCTTTTATCCGTTTTGAGTTTATCTATGTGTATGCTGTAAGAGAATGGTCGAGTTTCATTCCTCTACATATAGCTGCCCAGTTTTCCCAGCACCATTTATTGAAGAGACTTTTTTCCACTGTATATTTTTTCCTGTTTTGTCGAAGATTATTTGATCATAGAGTTGAGGGTCCATATCTGGGCTCTCTAGTCTGTTCCGCTGGTCTATGTGTCTGTTTTTATGTCAGTACCATGCTGTCTTGGTGATCACAGCTTTGTAATAAAGCTTGAAATCAGGTAACATGATGCCCCCGTTTTGTTTTTGTTTAGCATCTCCCCCTTCTCTGCTGAATTAATGTGCATGATATATTTAATTAACTAATTAATTTAATTTAAATTTTTTTTTCTTTTGACGCATACTGATAAAATATTTATTATGTTATGTTAGTCATCATACAGCACATCATTAGTTTATTGTTCCATGAATCATTATTTGTATTTAACATTCAGTGCTCACCACAACATATCCCCTCCTTAATACCTATCACCTGGCTACCCCATCCTCCCATCCCCACCCTTCTGAAATCCTCAGATGGTTTCTTGGAGTCCATAATCTCTCTTAGTATCTCTCTCTCTTATTCCCCCTCTCCCGCTTCAATTTTCCCTTCCTTTCCCTAATGTCTTCCATGCTATTCCTTATGTTGCACATATGAGTGAAACCATATGATCTTTGTCTGCTTGACTTATTCACCTAGAATATTCCCCTCCAGTCCCATCCAGGTCAGTGCAAATGGTGGGTATTCATACTTTCTGATGGCTGAATAATATTCCATTGTATATATGAACCACATCTTCTTTATATATTCATCTATTGAAGGACATGTCAGCTCCTTCTACATTTTGGCTATTTTTCCTGAATTAAAAAATAAAAAAAGATTATATTGGCCTGTGGGTGGCCCAGTTTCTTAAGCAGCTGCTTTTGGCTCAGGTAATGACCCCAGAGTCCTTGGATCAAACCCCACATTGGGCTCCCTGCTTAGTGGGGACATTGCTTCTCCCTCTCCTCCCTGCTCTTGCTGCCTCTTTCTAGCCATTGGAGTGGGTGGCATGGTGGAGTGTTGAAAATCTCAAGCAGTTTCCTTGCTGAATCTGGAGCCTGATCAGGGGCTGGATCCAACCACTCTGAGATTATGACCCGAGCTCAAATCAGGAGCCAGATGCTTAACTGACTGTTGCAGGTGCCGGTGTTTTAAAGTGTGTGTGTGTGTGTGTGTGTGTGTGTGTGTGTGTTTTAAGATTTTATTTATTTATTTACGAGAGAGAGAGAGAGCATGAGAGGAGAGAGGTCAGTGGGAGAAACAGACTCTCTGGCAATCAGAGAGCCTGATGTGGGACTTGGTCCCAGACTCCAGGATCATGACCCGAGCAGAAGGCAGTTGCTTAACCAACTGAGCCACCGAGGAGCCCTAAAGTACGTGTTTTAAAGTATGCATTGTGTACTTGTATTTTGATCTCCCCCATTTGTTTAAGAAAAGCTAGCTTTCATGATGGATATGTGACTAAGGATTGAGAAAACATAATTTGAGTGAAATCTGGGCATACATTCTTCTTTTGAGGTTGTTACACAGCCTTTCAGGTGTGTTAAGCTTTATGGCTTGACTTTTATGGGAAGGCTGTAGCATCATGGCTGTGTGTGTGTGCACACGTGTAAGAAATAAACACATCAGGGAAGGTTTCCATAAGATATTTCCCTGTAACTCTTGCATCAGTGTATTTCACCCATAACCAGTAAGGAGATTGAAACAGTCATTCAGAAAACTAGATATAGACCCCAATGTGTTCAGACTTCTCAAAGCCTAAACAAGAAACATGTGGTTCTTTTGTAGATTGGTGGAAGGAAAAGTTCCTGCCTTGTGACTTACTTTGAGTTCTTTCTGGGTCCTCCTACTGCTGCTCCATGGTGGCTGACCTTTCCTCAGCTTGCTGTGGTGACACAGATGTTGGCCCCATCAGTGGTGGTGGGTCTAGATGGAGTGGTCAAAATCACATAAGTGGGTTGGTGGGTGGGATGATATAGGATGTTAAGAGATACTATTCAGTTTGGAGTCCAGTCTTGTCCTTTTGGATCAGTTTTTAATTACTTCTCCTTGTAGATAGGGTGTGTGCTTGAATCATAAGATTCTAATCTCAGGAGGCTTACCCCTGCCCACATGCATCTAGTAGTCTGGTGGTGGGGGTGGTTAACGTGTGCCTTGTTATAGGGCAAGGGAGACCTCAAATGATTGGCAATTGTCTCTGCAGTGTCTGTCACTCTGGATCCGGGATCGACACATCCAAACCTTTCTGTTTCTAATGAAAAGTCTTGTGTGACCTGGAAGGATACAACTAAGGACCCAGGAAAACACTGTAGCATCTTAAGTCAGGAAGACATAACATCAGGGTGCTGTGTCTGGGTGGTGGATATCAAGAATGGAGATAGAAGTGAATGGTCTATGGGTGTCTGTAGAAAAGATGTAGAGAGGGCATACTGGTACCAAGAGTGCTCAGAAGGGGGCTTCTGGGCTGTGGGAGTATATTTGCAAAATTACTGTGCATATTCCAACTTTGTAATTCTGCTATTCTGTAGACAAGTTCCTCACATGTTGAGGGTTTTCCTGGATGTTGAGGAGGAGATGTAGGCTTCCACAATATGACTGATGGTTCCCATACATTCTTCTTTGCTCTAGCTTCCTCCTCTGGGACTCTATTTCCATACTTGATGTTGAAGTCAGGAGACATGTCCCTCACCATCTGCTCTGTGGTGGGTGGGCCTGCAGATACCCCTGTGACCTTTCCTTCTCCTTTGGAGGATCCTATGAGCCTCTCAGGGCAAGGTCTCAGGTCAGGATCTGATGTTGATGGTGCTCTTCCAGGGTCTGAATCTCCATTACTCCCCTGCAGCCCTGAAGTTATGTTCCAATAGGACCCCAACACTGTCCCAGATTCCTCATGGTGACTATTTCTGGAGTTGCAGACACCCTCGGTCAAAGCTTCTGGGTAGGTCCTGGATGACCTAGAGTCTTGCCTTCCTGGTTATGAGAATTGTCAGTTCACACCTTATGCTCATGTAGGAGAAGTTAAAAGTTGACTATTGTTTGTGCTGATTTGGAGTATGTTGAATTTTCCTATTGGAAGTCATATTTGTTTTGGTAATAAAAATTATTTCGTGGAGTCTTTATATTGTTTCTATATGAAAGGAGGTGAGGGCTGAATGACTGCAGAATTACATGGATTACATGGTGGGTTTTTTTTGTTTGTTTGTTTGTTTGTTTTTTTGTTTTTTGTTTTTTGTTTTTTAATCTAGCTTTAGTTGTGCAGATGAACCCAGAAGCGACAGGAGGGTTATCAGCTATATTTTAGAAAATCTACACTCTGGCCAGAGACATTGGCCATCCAAAAATTTCTAGAGAAATTGATGGCTGATGACTTTAAGAACAGATAATCTAATATTTTATTGTATAAACTTCCTATTCTGAAATAGATGAGAGACACTTATCATACCTTAGTAAATTTCTGTTACTTTGAAAAACTGTGCTGTGTTAAATCAAGTAATGAAGGATGAGGATCTGGGTTTCCCTTTTGTGTCAACACCAGTTGGAAAGAACAGAACTGCTACCAGAATAAAGTGTTCGTGGTGAAGAGATTTTCAGATGCCAAGTGAACTGAAGAAAGCGTTGATCATGAGCACGGTTCCAGGATCTATATACTGCCTCTCAGTACTTCCACTCCAATGATAAAGGTATCAACTACACAAGTATAAGAAATCCAGACTACTTGGACTCAGCCCTTCGGGCACAAAGGTGTATTTACTCCACAGGTAGAGAATTCTGATCTGCTATGCTTCTGGGAGAGAAGAGAAGACACAGAATTAGAAATGGAAGAAGGAAGTCACAGATAACATTTTCTGCCTATGACCCATGAAAGGTCTGTAGTAAGTACTGCATATTTTTTTTTCTTTCTTGTCATAAAATGTCTTTATTTGTATTTATGATCATTTTCTTCCTCTCTTTTCTTACCCTTATGATTTTATTCAAGTTGTTGATGGATATATTAAAACAGAGCCTCTACAGGCTCTGTTTGTATAGGAGAACACAGGCAGAAGATTCTTTGATTGTCTCCAAAGCCAAGGAGAACAAAAGCAAAAATGAGCTTCTGGGACTTCACCCAGATAAAAAGTTTGTCACAGCAAAGGAAACCATCAACAAAGCTAAAAAAACAGAATGGGAGAAGTTATTTGGAAATGATAAACTTGCTAGCAGGTTTTATCCAGAATCTGTAAAGAAGATATTAAACATAACAAATATGAACTAAATAATTCAGTTAAGAAATGAGTAGAAGACACGAGTAGGCACTTTTTCCAAAGACATCCAGATGGCTAACAGACACAAGAAAAGGTGCTCAACATCATTCACATGAGGAAATACAAATCAACACCACAATTAGATACCACCCTGATAGTTCAGAATGGCCAAAATTAATGACACAAGAGACAATAGGTATTGGCAATGATGTGCAGGAAGGGGAATCCTCTTTCACTGTTGGTGGGAATGAAAACTGGTGCAGCCACTCTGGAGAAAAGTATAGTAGTTCCAAAAAACCTAAAAATGGATCTACCACAAGATCTACCTATTACACAACTAGGTATTTAGCCAAACTATGGAAAGAGCCCAAATTCCTGTTGACTGTTGGGTAGTAAAGAAGATGTGGTATGGGGCGCATGGGTGGCTCAGTGGGTTAAGCCACTGCCTTCGGCTCAGGTCATGATCTCAGGGTCCTGGGATCGAGTCCTGCATCGGGCTCTCTGCTCGGCAGGGAGCCTGCTTCCCTCTCTCTCTCTCTCTGCCTGCCTCTCCATCTACTTGTGATTTCTCTCTGTCAAATAAATAAATAAAATCTTTAAAAAAAAAGAAGATGTGGTATGTATAATATATATATATATATATATATATATATATGATGTGGTATATATATATATATAACATGATGAAGGGAGGGAATATGACCATAAAGATGAATTTTTTTTTAATCTAAAAATGGAATTGATAAGATATTGGTTGGGAGAGTAAAGAATAAGAAAGTGGAGAGTATTTGCTCAGGCTGGAGACTAGAAGAAAGCCCTGTGATAGATTTAGGGTATATTTTGATCTATAAGAAGAAGTTGTATCCCATTTTTTTTTTTAAGGAGAAAAAGCTCTATGTGTATACAAAAAATAAAGTTAGATACAATTAAGGATAAAATATGAGTATAATAATGAAGGTTCAAAAAATATTTTTTATGAAAGGTATTGTTAAGATAAACTAGTTAAAAACATTAAAAGAGGAAAGAGTAAACGTTTAAAAAATTAGCATAAGAAAAAAATAAAATTAAAAAAAAATAATTAACTTTGCAAGTCTAAAGAATCATGGGGAGAAAGCCATGAATTCCATACTTCACTTTCTCCTCCTCTGGAATTCCATTGTTTTCCTTGGTAAGTGAATTTGGTCTTGGCTGGATTTCTTGTTGATCTTCTCCGGGAAGAGCCTGTTGTGATTTTCAAGTGTCTTTGCCTGAGGCGAAATTGTCCCACTCTTACCAGGGGCCAGGCTAAGTAATCTGCTTGGGTTCGCTTTTAGGAACTTTTGTTCCCTGCATACTTTCCATAGAGTTCTGGAGGACAGGGATGAAAATGGTGGACTCCCAATCTCTGACCCAGAGGAGCCAAGAGCTCAGGGCCCCACTCCTCAGTGTGCCCTTGGAGAAAAGTGCTCAATCACTCCCATCTCACTGACCTCCGGCTGTACTCCCAGCTCATCCAGCATGTGACCAAGCATCTCTATCTCTGGGACACAACCACGCCTGGAGTCTCCAAACCCCACAGATCCCTGCGCTCTTCCAGGATGGTCTCCCTGGATCTTGTGGGGTCCCTGCTCACAGAGAAGTGGCCTGAGCCATGGATCACAATTTAAGGTACCCTGAGTTGAGAGTTCACTCCTCAACTCTGTCTCTATAGCCAGCTTCCCCACTCTAATACCTGTGAGCTCTGCAACACACAGACACCCTGGATCCTTCTGTGACCCCACGGGACCTGAGACAATGCTGTCCCTGCGTGGGCTTCACCCCGGCTTAGCCTCTGGAGTGATGTTCCTCAGTGGAGCAGACTTTTAAAAGTTCTGATTTTGTGCTCTGTTGCTCTGCCACTTGCAGGACGCCAGCCCCACCCCTTGCAGTCTATCTTCCCATCAGTTTGTATTCACTTCTCCGCTGGTCCTACCTTTCAGAAAGTGGTCGATTTTCTGTTTCTAGAATTGCTGCTCTTCTTCTCTTTGATCTCCAGTTGGATTTGTAGGTGTTCAGAATGGTTTGATAAGCTACCTAGCAGATCTCCTACTACCTGATGTCATCTCAGACTGCTACTTCTCTGCCATCTTGACTCCTCCCCCATTTATTTCTTTGACAGAGAGAGAGCACACAACCCTAGGTAGAGGTAGAAGGAGAAACAGACTCCCCAATGAGCAGAAAGCCTGCTGTTGAGGTTGATCCCAGGGCCTTGGGATCATGACCTGAGCCAAAGGCAGATGCTTAACCAACTGAGCCATCCAGGCACCCAAAAATTTCCTGAGGATTTTCTCAAACTTCCCAAAGGCTTGAGTCATAAATGAAATCTTCTTGACTAATTAGACTTGCTTTATTTGGTATGTTAAGTTATCTGGGAAGAATTGTCAAACAAATAATTGTAAGCTTTGCCTTATGTTGTATGGGTAAATGCTATAATAGTTCTAGAAATTGTATGAAAAGTTTTAAATTATATTCTAGTATAAGGTCATCACTTCACATTCTAATTATTAAAGCATCATGTGTCATAACAAGAACCAAATTTCTTGATCAGCTATATTATAATGAACTATCATACCAGATCTTTAAACATGTTCATTTTTTTTTCTTTTTATTTATTTATTTTTTCATTTATTTATTTTCAGCATAACAGTATCATTATTTTTTCACCACACCCAGTGCTCCATGCAGTTCGTGCCCTCTATAATACCCACCACCTGGTACCCCGACCTCCCAACCCCCTGCCACTTCAAACCCCTCAGATTGTTTTTCAGAGTCCATAGTCTCTCATGATTCACCTCCCCTTCCAATATACCCCAACTCCCTTCTCTCTAACTCCCTATGTCCTCCATGCTTTTTGTTATACTCCACAAATAAGTGAAACCATATGATAATTGACTCTCTCTGCTTGACTTATTTCACTCAGCATAATCTCGTCCAGTCCCGGTCCATGTTGCTACAAAAGTTGGGAGATTATCTCAAAAGAATTTGCTGTGGCTGTTGTCAAAGAGGTTACTGCCTCTGTTCTCCTCTAGGATAGCAAAGCAGATTTTCAAAGGTTTATATCACCAATAACTAGTCTTGCTTAGCTTATGTAAATAATTAAGCCAAGTTTGTTAAAATTGGCTTGTTTATCAAATGCATTAATATTGATTTTATTATCTTTAATAAAGAGGGTGATTATAGAGAAAAAATGTTTCAATATCTCATCTCTATAGACACTAGATTTTAATAATCTTTATTATAAAGTAGATCCCGAATTCTTCTGGCTTCCTCAAATATCTGGCTATGGGTCTCAAATTAAGGTTTCCAGTCTTCTTTCATTCTCTTAACATCATTAAAAACTAAAATTGCCATTTTCCCTAAATTCCCCAAAACTGATGCTGGGCAACTTGAGGTCAGATTCAGAGAAATTGCAACAAAACCCACGTCCAGACAATCCTCTGTGCCTATTACTCTACTAGCCATTCAAAAGGATCAATAGAGACATTGAATTATAAGCCAGAGAAACCCATTTGATTCCTGCTGTCTGCTACCAATACATCTGAGGATGCTTCAAGGCTGACATCTGAAGAATCTTCTCACTGGCAGCACTCAAGATTCAGACAATGGGTGTGCATTTGCTCCAAGAATTAATCTATATTTTTCTTTTGTTCCATATTAATTACCCGATTGCTTGCTAAAGAAAACAGAATCTACATGATGGCTAGCAGCACCTGCCACACATTAAAGAGTTAAATGATATTCAAAATGTCATTACATTTTTTTTTTTCATTTTTTAAAAAAATTTTATTTTTTATAAACATATATTTTTATCCCCAGGGGTACAGGTCTGTGAATCACCAGGTTTACACACTTCACAGCACTCACCAAAGCACATACCCTCCCCAATGTCCATAATCCCAACCCCTTCACCCCAAACCCCTCCCCCCAGCAACCCTCAGTTTGTTTTGTGAGATTAAGAGTCACTTATGGTTTGTCTCCCTCCCAATCCCATCTTGTTTCATTGATTCTTCTCCTACCCACTTAAGCCCCCGTGTTGCATCACCACTTCCTCATATCAGGGAGATCATATGATAGTTGTCTTTCTCTGCTTGACTTATTTCACTAAGCATGATATGCTCTAGTTCCATTCATGTTGTCGCAAATGGCAAGATTTCATTTCTTTTGATGGCTGCATAGTATTCCATTGTGTATATATACCACATCTTCTTGATCCATTCATCTGTTGATGGACATCTAGGTTCTTTCCATAGCTTGGCTATTGTGGACATTGCTGCTGTAAACATTCAGGTGCACGTGCCCCTTTGGATCACTACGTTTGTATCTTTAGGGTAAATACCCAATAGTGCAATTGCTGGGTCATAGGGCAGTTCTATTTTCAACATTTTGAGGAACCTCCATGCTGTTTTCCAGAGTGGCTGCACCAGCTTGCATTCCCACCAACAGTGGAGGAGGGTTCCCCTTTCTCCGCATCCACGCCAGCATCTGTCATTTCCTGACTTGTTGGTTTTAGCCATTCTGACTGGTGTGAGGTGATATCTCATTGTGGTTTTGATTTGTATTTCCCTGATGCCGAGTGATACGGAGCACTTTTTCATGTGTCTGTTGGCCATCTGGATGTCTTTTTTTGCAGAAATGTCTGTTCATGTCCTCTGCCCAATTCTTGATTGGATTATTTGTTCTTTGGGTGTTGAGTTTTCTAAGTTCTTTATAGATTCTGGACACTAGTCCTTTATCTGATATGTCGTTTGCAAATATCTTCTCCCATTCTGTCAGTTGTCTTTTGATTTTGTTAACTGTTTCCTTTGCTGTGCAAAAGCTTTTAATCTTGATGAAATCCCAATAGTTCATTTTTGCCCTTGCTTCCCTTGCCTTTGGTGTTGTTCCTAGGAAGATGTTGCTGTGACTGAGGTCAAAGAGGTTGCTGACTGTGTTCTCCTCAAGCATTTTGATGGATTCCTTTCTCACATTGAGGTCCTTCATGCATTTTGAGTCTATTTTTGTGTGTGGTGTAAGAAAATGGTCCAATTTCATTTTTCTGCATGTGGCTGTCCAATTTTCCCAGCACCATTTATTGAAGAGGCTGTCTTTTTTCCGTTGGACATTCTTTCCTGCTTTGTCGAAGATTTGTTGACCGTAGAGTTGAGGGTCTATTTCTGGGCTCTCTATTCTGTTCCATTGATCTATGTGTCTGTTTTTGTGCCAGTACCATGCTGTCTTGATGATGACAGCTTTGTAATAGAGCTTAAAGTCCGGAATTGTGATGCCACCCACGTTGGCTTTCTTTTTCAATATCCCTTTGGCTATTCGAGGTCTTTTCTGGTTCCATATAAATTTTAGAATTGTTTGTTCCATTTCTTTGAAAAAGATGGATGGTACTTTGATAGCAATTGCATTAAATGTGTAGATTGCTTTGGGTAGCAGAGACATTTTCGCAATATTTATTCTTCCAATCCAGGAGCATGGAACATTTTTCCATTTCTTTGTGTCTTCCTCAATTTTTTTCATGAGTACTTTATAGTTTTCTGAGTATAGATTCTGTGCCTCTTTGGTTAGGTTTATTCCTAGGTATCTTATGGTTTTGGGTGCAATTGTAAATGGGATTGACTCCTTAATTTCTCTTTCTTCTGTCTTGCTGTTGGTGTAGAGGAATGCAACTGATTTCTGTGCATTGATTTTATATACTGACACTTTACTGAATTCCTGTATAAGTTCTAGCAGTTTTGGAGTGGAGTCTTTTGGGTTTTCCACATATAGTATCATATCATCTGCGAAGAGTGATAATTGGACTTCTTCTTTGCCGATTTGGATGCCTTTAATTTCCTTTTGTTGTCTGATTGCTGAGGCTAGGACCTCTAGTACTATGTTGAATAGCAGTAGTGATAATGGACATCCCTGCCATGTTCTAGACCTTAGCGGAAAAGCTTTCAGTTTTTCTCCATTGAGAATGATATTTGCGGTGGGTTTTTCATAGATGGCTTTGATGATATTGAGGTATGTGCCCTCTATCCCTACACTTTGAAGAGTTTTGATCAGGAAGGGATGCTGTACTTTGTCAAATGCTTTTTCAGCATCTATGGAGAGTATCATATGGTTCTTGTTCTTTCTTTTATTGATGTGTTGTATCACACTGACTGATTTGTGGATGTTGAACCAACCTTGCAGCCCTGGAATAAATCCCACTTGGTCGTGGTGAATAATCCTTTTAATGAACTGTTGAATCCTATTGGCTACTATTTTGTTGAGTATTTTCGCATCTGTGTTCATCAAGGATATTGGTCTATAGCTCTCTTTTTTGATGGGATCCTTGTCTGGTTTAGGGATCAAGGTGATGCTGGCTTCATAAAATGAGTTTGGAAGTTTTCCTTCCATTTATATTTTTTGGAACGGTTTCAGGAGAATAGGAATTATTTCTTCTTTAAATGTTTGGTAGAATTCCCCCGGGAAGCCATCTGGCCCTTGGCTTTTGTTTGTTTGGAGATTTCTAATGACTGTTTCAATCTCCTTACTAGTTATGGGTCTGTTCAGGCTTTCTATTTCTTCCTGGTTCAGTTGTGATAGTTTATATGTTTCTAGGAATTCATCCATTAGCATGGTAAATTCTTTTCCACCCCCTCACTTTAAATCTGGAGGTGTCTTCGGGCTTACAATGAGTTTCTTGGAGGCAACATATAGATGGGTTTTGTTTTTTTTATCCATTCTGATACCCTGTGTTTTTTGACAGGGGCATTTATCCCATTCACATTCAGGGTAACTATTGAGAGATATGAATTTTGCCATTGTATTGCCTGTAAGGTGACTGTTACTGTATATGGTCTCTGTTCCTTTCTGATCTACCACTTGTAGGCTCTCTCTTTGCTTAGAGGACCCCTTTCAATATTTCCTGTAGAGCTGGTTTGGTGTTTGCAAATTCTTTCAGTTGTTGTTTGTCCTGGAAGCTTTTAATCTCTCCTTCTATTTTCAATGATAGCCTATCTGGATATAGTATTCTTGGCTGCATGTTTTTCTCGTTTAGTGCTCTGAAAATATCATGCCAGCTCTTTCTGGCCTGCCAAGTCTCTGTGGATATGTCAGCTGCCAATCTAATATTTTTACCATTATATGTTACAGACTTCTTTTCCCGGGTTGCTTTCAGGATTTTCTCTTTGTCACTGAGACTTGTAAATTTTACTATTAGGTGAAGGAGTGTGGGCCTATTCTTATTGATTTTGAGGTGCGTTCTCTGAACCTCCTGAATTTTGATGCTCGTTCCCTTTGCCATATTGGGGAAATTCTCCCCAATAATTCTCTCCAGTATACCTTCTGCTCCCCTCTCTCTTTCTTCTTCTTCTGGAATCCCAATTATTCTAATGCTGTTTCATCTTATGGTGTCACTTATCTCTCGAATTCTCCCCTCGTGGTCCAGTAGCTGTTTGTCCCTCTTTTGCTCAGCTTCTTTATTCTCTGTCATTTGGTGTTCTATATCACTAATTCTTTCTTCTGCTTCATTTATCCTAGCAGTGAGAGCCTCCATTTTTGATTGCACCTCATTAATAGCTTTTTTGATTTCAACTTGGTTAGATTTTAGTTCTTTTATTTCTCCAGAAAGGGCTTTTATATCTCTCAAGAGGGTTTCTCTAATATCTTCCATGCCTTTTCCGAGCCCGGCTAGAACCTTGAGAATTGTCCTTCTGAACTCTAGATCTGACATATTACCAATGTCTGTATTGATTAGATCCCTAGCCTTTGGTACTGCCTCTTGTTCTTTTTTTTGTGTTGAATTTTTCTGTCTTGTCATTTTGTCCAGATAAGAGTATATGAAGGAGTAAGTAAAATACTAAAAGGGTGGCAACAACCCCAGGAAAATATGCTTTAACCAAATTAGAAGAGATCCCAAATCGTGACGGGGTAGAAAGGGGATAAAAAGAGGTTCAAAAAGGAAGAAAGAAAAAAAAAAGAAAAAAGAAAAAAAAAGAAAAGAAAAGAATTAAAAAAAAAGAATACAAATTAGAAAAATATATTAAAAAAAGTATATATTGGATAAACTTTCAGAAAGTGGTTGTTTTTCTGTTTCCAGAATTGCTGTTCTTCTTCTCTTCGATCTGCCGATGGATTTTCAGGTGTTTGCAATCTTTCGATAAGCTATCTAGCTGATCTCTGGCCAGCTGAAGTAGTCTCAGCCTGCTACTTCTCCGCCATCTTGACTCCTTATTCTCAAAATGTCGTTACATTCTTAAACACTGAAGTTACACTGATGTGCAAAGCACTTTTACAACTTTGAATGGCCTTGGGTATTTTGACAGCTGCAGAGGCTGGTACATGTACCATTATAAAACAGAATGTAGTTTATATATTCCAAATTATCACATGTATCACAAATGTAACAGGATTTCTAAACGATAGGAGTACTCAGATAGATCCTTCACATGATCTCTCCCTCTCCTTTAATGATTGGTTGAACTCCTGGAATGGAGGAGAATTTTGGTCAACTATCAAAGGTCATTTTCATGTACTTCTCTTTTTCATAATACTATTAACCTTATTTTGTTGTCTTTTCTTGTGTCTGCTTGGTGCTAGGATTCTTGCACTGCTATAACTTCTAGCTGAGAGATGTTCTTTTCTACTGAAAGAGATTCATATATGTCATCTACCTTGGATTTATTCAACTGCCTCTGCCTTTCATATTCCCATATATAAATTCCCACTGACCAATATTGGCCCATATGTAGGGACCTCTCTACACCCCTGTTCAGCAAAAAGAAGTTATAGAAGATAAGACCTTCTAGCCTAAGCAACACTAAAGAATTAAGGGTCCAATTGTTCAAGGGAAAAAATGATGAGGAGAACAAAAGCAAGAGAAATGTAGATAAAATTATATTCCTTACAGCTTTCAGTCCATTGATACATATCTGAGACAAGCAGAATGTGACATTCCTTAAGGAATTCATGGCTTATTTAATGTTGATGTTTTGCTAGACTTAAAGTGACTTATCTTGACAATAGCCAGACTTATCTTGACAATAGCCAGACCTCAGGATCCCATATGTCCCCTTAACATACAGGAAAGTCTCTAGAGACTTCCCTTATCTTTACCCCCAATTAAGAAATATCTAATCAGTTTCACATCTCCGTGACAGGCCAGTTCTTTTTGCCCGTGGATCCTCTCCCCATGCTATAATAATAGCAGCTTTTTGCACAAAAATGTCTCAGGAAATCTTTGTCAACAGTTGCCTTGGTGGCCACATATAAAATTTGAATTAGGATGCCTCCTCTTCTTATTCCTTTCATTTCCCTGGCTGATCTCAGAAATGGCTTCAGTTGACAGCTCCACAGATGACTGAAATTTATATCTTCAGCTCAGATCTCTCTGAGAGTCTTACTTCTTGATACAATAGTCAAGTTGATATTTCCTCTTGCATACTACAAAGGCAGGCACATTAAACTCAATATGTACAAAATAGAACTCTCTCTCAAATCTATCCATTTCTATCTCCACTGCCACCACCAAGATACCTTCATCTTTCATATAGGTGCTCATAGTAACATCTGAATTGGGTCTTCTTTTTTTTAAATGATTTTATTTATTTATTTGACAGAGATCACAAGTACACACAAAGGTGGCAGAGAGAGAGGGGAAGGCAGGCTCCCTGCTGAGCAGAGAACCCAATGTGGGACTTGAACCCAGGACCCTGAGATGATGACCTGAGCCAAAGGCAGAGACTTTAACACGGAGCCACCCAGGTGCCCATGAATTGGGTCTTCTTGTCCCTTGTCCCTTCTTCAGACTGTCCTCTTGCAGCAAGAGTGATTTTTGTTGTTATTGAAAATGCAAATCCAATCAAGTCTCATTAAAAAACTGTCTGTACCTCTTTGATTAGGTTTATTCCCAGGTATCTTATGGTTCTTGGTGTTATAGTAAGGGAATCAATTCTCTAATTTCCCTTTCTGTGTTTTCATGGTTAGTGTATAAGAAAGGAACTGATTTCTGTACATTGACTTTGTATCCTGCCACATTACTGAATTTCCGTATGAGTTCTAGTAGTTTGGGGGTGGAGTCTTTTGGGTTTTCTATATAAAGTATCATGACATCTGTGAAGATAGAGAGTTTGACTTCTTCATTGCCAATCTGGATACCTTTTATTACTCTTTGTTGTCTGATTGCTGTTGCTAGGACTTCTAATACTATGTTGAACAAGAGTGGTGAGAGTGGGCATCCTTGTCATGTTCCTGACCTCAACAGGAAGGCTGTAAGCTTTTCCCCATTGAAGATGATACTCGCTGTGTGTTTTTCATAGACAGCATTTATGAAGTTGAAGAATGTTCCCTCTATCCCTATATTTGGAATAATTTTAAACAAAAGGGGATGCTGTATCTCGTCAAATGCTTTTTCTGCATCAATTGAGAGGACCATGTGGTTTTTCTCTCTTCTCTTATTGATTTGTTCTATCACATTGATTGATTTGTGAATATTGAACCATCCTTGAAACTCAGGGATGAATCACACCTGGTCATGGTGGATAATCTTTTTAATATGCTATTGGATCCTATTTGCTATATTTTGTTGAGAATCTTAGCATCCATATTCATCAGGGATATTGGTCTGAAATTCTCCTTTTTGGTGGAGTCTTTGCCTGGTTTGGGGATCAGGGTAATGCTGGCTTCATAAAAAGTGTCTGGAAGTTTTTCTTCTGCTTCATTTTTTTTTTTTTAACAATCTCAGGAGAATAGGTGTTATTTCTTCTTTGAATGTTTGGTAGAATTCCGCAGGGAATCTGTCAGGTCCTGGGCTCTTGTTTTTTGGGAGGCTTTTGATCACTCTTTCAATCTTGCTACTAGATATTGTTCTATACAGGTTGTCAATTTCTTCCTGGTTCAATTTTGGGAGTTTATTGTTTTTCAGGAATGCATCCACTTCATCTAGGTTGCTTAACTTATTGACATATAACTGTTAATAATAATTTCTGATGATTGTTGTGTTAGTTGTGATCTCTCCTTTTTCATTCATAATTTTATTAATTTGGGCCTTCTCTCTTTTCTTTTGGATTAGTTTGGCCAATGGCTTATCGATCTTATCTTTTCAAAAAACCAGCTTCTAGTTTCATTGATGCATCCTACTGTATCTCTAGTTTCTATCTCATTGATCTCTGCACTAATCTTGATTATTCCCCTTCTTGTGTGGGGATTGGCTTAATTTGTTGTTGATTCTCTAGTTCCTTAAGGTGTAAAGTCAGTTGGTGTATTCTGGATTTTTCAGTTTTTTTGAGGGAGGCTTGGATGGCTATGTATTTCCCCCTTAGGACCACCTTTGCTGTATCCCACAGGTTTTGAACCAAAGTGTCTTCATTCTCATTAGTTTCCATGAATTGTATAAGGTCTTCTTTGATTTCCTGGTTGATCCAAGCATTCTTAAGTAAGGTGGTCTTTAGCTTCCAGGTGTTTGAGTTCCTTCCAAACTTTTCCTTGTGGTTGAGCTCCGGTTTCAAAATATTGTGATCTGAGAATATGCAGGGAATAATCTCAATCTTTTGGTATTGGTTGAGCCCTGATTTGTGACCCAGTCTGTTGTCTATCCTGGAGAAGGTTCCCTGTGCGCTTGAGAAGAATGAGTATTCTGTTGTTTTAGGGTGAAATGTTCTTTGTATATCTATGAGGTCCATCTGGTCCAATGTGTCATTCAATGCTCTTGTTTCTTTATTGATTTTCTGCTTGGATGATCTGTCTATTACTGAGAGTGGTGTCTAAAGATCTCCTATTATTAATGTATTCATATCAATATAACTCTTTATCTTTTTTTAAAGATTTTATTTATTTATTTGAAAGGCAGAGATTACAAGTAGGCAGAGAGGCAGGCAGAAAGAGAGAGAGGAGGAAGCAGGCTCCCCACTGAGCAGAGAGCCCAACGTGGGGCTCGATCCCAGGACCCTGGGATCATGACCTGAGCCGAAGGCAGAGGCTTTAACCCACTGAGCCACCCAGGTGTCCCATAACTCTTTATCTTGATTAACAGTTGTCTTATGTATTTGGCTGCTCCTATATTGGGTCATGAATATTTAAAATTGTTATATCTTCTTGGTGGATAGTCCCTTTAAGAATTATGTAGTGTCCTGGGGCACTTGGGTTGCTCAGTGGGTTAAGCCTTTGCCTTTGGCTCAGGTCATGATCTCAGGGTCCTGGGATCGATCCCCACATCGAGAACTCTGCTCAGTGGGGAGCCTGCTTCCTCCACTCTCTCTGCCTGCCTTTCTGCCTACTTGTTACCTCCCTCTCTGTCAAATAAATAAAATATTTTTAAAAAAATTATGTAGTGTCCTTCTGTATCTCTGACTACAGTCTTTTGTTTAAAATCTAATTTATCTGATATGAGAATCACTATCTCAGCCTTCTTTTGACGCCCACTGGTATGAAAGATGCTTCTCTATCCCTTCACTTTCAGTCTGAATGTATCTTTAGGTTCAAAATGGGCCTCTTGTAGACAATATATGGATGGTTCCTGTCATTTTTTCCAATCTGCCACCCTGTGTTGTTTTATGGGCACATTTAGGTCATTCACATTAAGAGTGATTATTGAGAAATACATTTTTATTGACATCGTGTTACCTGTGAAGTCTTTGTTTCTACAGATTGTCTCCATATATTTCTGTTCAGTAGTATTCTTAGGATTTTTCTTCTTTTATAGAACCACCCTTAATATTTCCTGCAGTGTCGGCTTGGTGGTCACATACTCTCTTAAACTTTGCCGGTCTTGGAAGCTCTTCATCTCTCCATCCATTTTGAATGTCAGTATTGCAGGATAAAGTATTCTTGGCTGCATGTTCTTTTCATTTAGTGCCCTGAATATGTCTTGCCAGCCCTTTCTGGCTTGCCAGGTTTCTGTGGACAGGTCTGATGTTATTCTGATGGGTTTTCCTCTGTATGTAAGGAACTTCTTTGCCCTAGCTGCTTTCAAGAGCTCCTGTCTATAATTATGATTCATCATTTTTACTATCAGTTGTCTTGAGGTATTTCTAGATTCTATGATCTTGTGGGGATGCCTTTCTGCCTCTAGGACACAAATGCTATTTCCATTCGCCAGATTGGGAAAATTTTCATGGAGAAATTCTTCAACTGTATCGTCTAGTCTCCCTTCTTTTTCCTCCCCCTCAGGGATTCCAATAATTCTGACATTGGTACATTTCATGGTGTCATTTATTTCCCTAATTCTGCTAATTCTTGCTGCTGTTCCCATTCCCATTTGCGTTTAGACAAACCTTCTCTGACTTTTGCCATTGATTCTTGGACTATTCCCAAGTGGTCAGTGAAGAAGCAACATTCCTCATTTAAGGAAGCACATACCCCTCTTGTTGTAAGAAGACTAGGTCGAATCCCCTTTTGTTTTGAAGGACAGCCTAAGATAAAGTTGTTAGGAATATTGGAGGTGGGAAATAGAGGTTTTTATCTGTTCTATGTCTAGATTGATTGCTGCTTTGAGACTGTTATAGTGGGAATGCTGTATGACAAGTGAAGCAATACATGCCCCCACTCCTGCTAAAACAATTCCCAACAGTGTGGCAATGGTGATAGCTGAGATGGGCTCTCTTTTATCCCATCTGTGAGTAACTGCACTGAACCATTGAAGTACCTTTTCATCTGAGTGGTAGATAATTTTAGGAAGTAAAATTATACTATACATATACATATATACATATAACTATTATATGTACTATTATAGCACACAGAAACCCTTTGTCTTATTTAGAACCTGACCATGAAAGCAGGGGATTAGGCCTGCAGAACATGCCCACCAACCATTTTGAGGAGATAGGTGGTAGTCTAGGCTAGATATAGATCTTGTATCATTACATAGGGACTGGTATTGGGGTGAGGCGTTGCCTATACAGAGTCCCTGACCCGACACTGATTGTAAAGTGGGCCTTGAGTCTTTTGATGCCATCTACAGGCATTAGGGTCAGAGGTTGTGTTATACTGATCCAACATCACGATTCCCTCACAGAATGGAGGCTGGATGTCATAGCTGAGCAAGCCAGATCAGCTAATATTGGGCTTGGTTGCACTGAGGAACCTGTACGCTTGGAACATCGGGTCCCAAAATGGATGCGGAGAGGGGCTGAGGAAGGGAGGATCTTATGGGAAGGAGGTTGGGACAGGAGTGATTGTGTCTGCATCAAGTGTCTTATTGGATGGCATGGTAGGTACAGGGGATGGTGGTGGGGATATAGGAGTTGTCTGAGCTTTGGGTGGAGGAGGTGCTAACACAGGGTTTGGACCTAAGGAAATTGGGTTAGTTTCTCTGGCCAGGAGTCTCACAGTAAACAGGGTTCCAGGGTCAGTTTTTTCCCATCTTGAGCATCTCTGGAAGTCAAATAGTTTCTAAGACCCCAGGTAAGTCCCATCTGCCATCTGGTATCTAGTTTGATGGCCTCAGTGAATTTTAGGGTGATTGGATTACAGGTTTTAGAGCCAGGGTTGTCTTTTACCTGTGATGTGTAGGTTTGAATTTTTTGTAAGGTGTGGTTTCTTTTAAGGGTAATTAAATCATCTTTGTAGGGGGCCATCCACCAAATTTCGCCATTGGAGATACAGCTCCAGCTGGCACAGTAAAACTGGGAGGGGACCCCACACTGTCTTGCCTTTAAGTTATCCTGGGCAAACAGAAATACTGTTTCTGCAAAAACCATGGTTGGATCAGGCAATGGCCGCATGTGTCCTCCACATGGAGTATCTGTAACAAGTCAAAGGTCAAGTCAGGAAACCAAGCTTGTAGTGGGGGCAGTTTTTGAGAGGGAATATACAATTTCTCCTCTAGAAACATCTATCACCTGCCAGGTTAGGTTAAGTCGTCAGTGGGGGTTCGATCTGGCATGAAGAGGACCTAGTATAAGCAACATTAGTGAGGTAAATAAGAACGGCGCAGTTTTAGCTTTAGGGGATTGTCCTTGTTTGGTTGGCTTTTCCATTCTGGAACAAAGTCCTTGAGAATGGTGTGTGGGTCAGCTGGCTGGACGTGGGTATAGTGGACCCAGGGAGTAATCCCGTCAACCTTGAGAGCTGTGGGAGTGGTCAGGATCACGATGTAGGGTCCCTTCTAGCGTGGTTGAAGTGTCTGGTGTTGGTGTCTCCGGACGTACACTCAGTCACCCAGCTGATGGGGGTCTGGTGGTGGCTCAGTCTCATAGAGGGCCCTCAGATTAGGCCATACCTATTCATGGGTTTATTGTAACATTTGGAGGGAGAAAAGGAGTTGGTGATCATCAAACTCAGCAAGCACCTCAGGTTTTAAATTGGGAATAATAGGTGTAGGAATACCAAACATGATCTCATAGGGAGTAAATCCCATCTTATGTGGGGAGTTTCATACCCTATAGGACAAAGGGGAGGAGAGTCATCCAGTCCCTGCCAGTATCCAGGGTTAATTTAGTTAGGGTCTCCTTTAATGTTCTGTTCATCCTCTCTACCTGTCCTGAGCTTTGGGGCCTGTATGCATAATGTAATTTCCAATCTACCGCAAGTACTAGTGCCACTCCCTGTGTTACCTTAGAGACAAACCCTGGTCTGTTGTCTGATCCAATCTTAATGGGAAAACCATACCTCGGAAAGATGTCTTCCAGTAGTTTCTTGGTCATGGTCTGTGCTGTTTCATGTTTGGTGGGAAATGCCTCTGTCCATACTGAAAAAGTATCTACAAACTCTAGGAAATACCTGTATCCGTATTTTCCAGGTTTTACCTCAGTGAAGTCCACTTCCCAGTAGGCTCCTGGGCGGTCCCCCAGGAGCTGGGTGCCTGGGTTAGATTCATGGGCAGTCGCATTAGTTAACTTACATGTGTGGCAGCTTGCCACAATCTGTTCGATCTTTGATTGGGAGTCTTTGATGGTGATCTTTGCATGTCGCACCAAGTCTTCCATTTTTTTTGTTCCCATGTGGGTACTCTTATGAATTTTGGATAGGACTTGCCATCCCAGTTCCTCTGGTAGGATTATGCTGCAATCTGCAGCTCTCCACCAGCCATGTAAGCATTGTGTCATGGGCAGATGTCTAATCCATTGTAAGTCTGAGTCAGTGTAGTTGGGGCTGCCTGGCAAGTTCAGTGCCCCAGGATCAGGCAGTGTGGTCACTAAGACATGGGCCACCGAAAGAGCTGCCTCTTTTGCCTTTAAGTCAGCTAGCTGGTTTCCCCTTGCCACTGGCATGTCTGCTTTTTGGTGTCCTGGACAATGGATAATGGCCAGTGCCTTAGGCAGTCAGAGAGCCCTTAGGAACTCAAGATTTTCTACCTTGTTTTTCATAGTCTTTCCTTCTGCTGTTAAGAGCCCTCTTTCTCTATAAATTGCTCCATGGATGTGGGCTGTAGCAAAGGCATACCTGCTATCAATATAGATGTTTATCCACTTGCCTGCTCCCATTGTTAGTGCCTTGGTTAGTGCAATCAGTTCTGCACGTTGGGCAGATGTCCCAGCCACCAATGGTTCTGCCCAGTCTCTGTCTCTGTGGTCACAGCTTCCCCCACATACCTGATTCCTTCCCAGACAAAGCTGCTGCCATGTGTATACCAGGTGTCATCTGCATTTGGCAGTGGTCCGTCCTGGAGATCAGCTCTGACTTCGTGCACCTGAGTCAGGATTTCTTGACAGTCATGTAAGGGGGATTCCCAGTCAGGGTTAGGGAGCAGTGTCACTGGGTTTAGGGCGGTTGACGCCTGGAACAAAATTCTGGTAGGGTTCAAAATCAAGCCCTGGTAATGGGTCAAGTGGGCATTGATGATCCATCAGTCCGGGGGTTGTTTGAGTACCCCTTCAATGACATGTGGGGTAGTGACGTATAGTTCCTTCCCCATAGCTAGCTTATCTGCATCCTTAACCATGGTGGCCACTGCAGCAATAATTTTTAAGCATGGAGGCGATCCAGCAGCTATAGCATCTAATTTCTTTGAGAGGTAGGCCACTGGTCTCTTCTAGGAGCCTATGTATTTTTTTTTTTAGATTTTATTTATTTATTTGATAGAGAGAAATCACAAGTAGATGGAGAGGCAGGCAGAGAGAGAGAGAGGGAAGCAGGCTCCCTGCTGAGCAGAGAGCCCGATACGGGACTCAATCCCAGGACTCTGAGATCATGACCTGAGCCGAAGGCAGCGGCTTAACCCACTGAGCCACCCAGGCACCCCAAGGAGCCTATGTATTGAATTAGGACTCCCTTTGCCACCCCTTCCTTATCATCCACATAAAGGTGGAAGGGACTGGGGCCAAAAGTAAGGCTTGCTTAAGGTCACTGAAGGATTTGTTCATGGCCTCAGTCCATACAAAGTCCTGTTTTTGTTTGGTGGCCTTGTAGAGGGGCCTAGCTATGTCAGTGAAACCAGAGATCCACAATCACAGAACCCAGCCGACCCCAAGAATTCACACACCTGGTGAACATTTTGAGGCTGTGGTATCCTTATGACAGTCTCCTTCCATGCATCTGTTAACCATCTTTGTCCATCTTTCAATTTTTACCTCCATTCTGCAAATCTGGGCCTTCTTAGCTGAAGCCTGGTACCCCAGAGTTGCTATCGCTTGGAACAAATCCTTGGTGCCTTGTAGGCATGTTTCCTGGTCCTCTGCTGCCAACAGGATATTATTATCTACATATTATAATAGAGTCAGATTAGGGTGCTTGGCACGGAACTCACCTAAGTCTTTGTGCAGTGCCTCATCGAAGAAGGTGGGCAAATTCTTGAATCCTTGTGCAGTCGAGTCCAGGTGAGTTGGATATCAACATCATTGATCAACATCATTGATAATAACTATCAACATCATTGATAACATCAATATCAAATGTTATTGATGCCCTTCTCTGGGCCCGCCCATTTAAAAGCGAAGAGGTCTTGGCTCTTTGGGGCCAAGGGTAAGCTGAAAAAAGTGTCCTTTAGGTCTAGCACTGTGTACCAAGTCTTGTCCAGGGGCAAGGTGGAGAGGAGATTATAGGGGTATGGGACTGTAGGGTGCATGTCTATCACCCATCGGTTAACTTCCCTCAAGTCCTGGACTGGTCTATAATCATTAGAGTGTGGCTTTCACACCAGCAGCAGGGCAGTGTTCCATGCCGACTGACAAGGTTGCAGTATGCCCGAGTCTAGCAGTCGCTGGATGTGTGGGGTGATCCCCGTCAATGCTGTGAGAGGCATGGGGTATTGTTGGACACTGACTGGATCTGACCCTGGCTTTAGTTCAATGTATATATCTGGCCAATGTTGGGCTAGTCCCGTTTTCCCAGTTTCTGCCCATGCTTAGGGAAACTCCTGCAACCAGTGGTCAATGTCAGTCATTGGTGTTGGGGGTGTTTGGTGAAGTGGTGAAGATGATATTCATCCTCGAGGGTCATGACAAGCACCTGGATCGGGTACCCTTCTTTATCCAGAATTTTTATCCCTTTAGGGTGGAAACTAATTTGGGCTCCCACCTTGGTGAGTAAGTCCTGGCCTAACAAGGGGTAAGGGCACTCAGGGATGACCATGAAGAAGTGGGATACCCAGGCCCCACCAAGATCCACCATTCTTTGGGTAGTGCATGAATATTGTTTAGTGCCTGTGGCCCCCTGTACCCATAAGGTCTTATTTGTCAATTTCCCTTGAGGTTGTAGCAAGACAGTGCTGTGCCCTGGTGTCTACTAGGAATTTAATCAGTTGCTCCTCCACTTTAAGGGTTACCCTGGACTCAGGGAAGGGTGCCAAACCCCGATCCCCCTAGTCATCTAAATCTTCGACCTCCAAGATAGTAGCAGATGCCTTTGGTTTTTTGTTGGGGCACTCCTTTACCCAGTGGCCTTCTTCCTTGCAATAAGCACATTGGTTTATGTTCAGTTTGGGGCATTCTCAACAGTGGCCATCCTTCTTACCTGCTCCTGAATCCAACTTCTTGAGACATCTCTGTTTTGCATGTGAGTCATCCGTGGTTGTGGCCAGTAGGATCTTAGCCAGGTTCCGGGTCTGTTAGTCATTTATCTTAGCCTGTTGTTCCCCCAGGCTCTCTCTGTTATTGCAGACTCTTTCTGCCACTACTATCAGATCCTGTAGGCTCTTTTCTCCTAGTCTTTCTATCCTCTGTAGTTTCCTTTTAATGTTTGGAGCAGTTTGGTTAACAAAACCATAATATTGGAAGCTTTGGTTTCTGGGGCCTCTGGATTCATAGGGGTATACTGTCTGAACACCTCTATGATCCTTTCTGGGAATGCCACCAGACTCTCCTCTTTACCCTGTCTTACATCGTATACCTTGGCCAGAATGGTGGGTTTGCATGCTTCAGTCTTGAGACCTGCCATAAGAGTCTGGCGGTAGACGCGGAACCTATCCTTACCTTCAGCCAAATTGTAGTCCCAAGTGGGGCAAGACAAGAGGAAAGCTGCGTTTATGAGATCAGGGTTCTGAGTTGGCTGTCTGTCGTCACCCAGGATGGACCTTCGGGCTTCCACCTGGATCCTTTCTCTTTCCTCAATGGTAAAGAGAACCTGCAAGAGCTGCTGACAGTCATTCCAGGTGGACTGGTGGGTGAAAAGAACAGTATCCAAAAGACGAATAAGATCCTTTGGGTTATCAGAGAACTTTGCATGTTGGATTCTCCAGTTGTATAAGGAAGGACAGTGGAATCGGCTGGTCCCAGGTTTGGGGTTGGGCTGCCCGATGGGTCCATCCATGTGTCCTCACCGCTGGTCCATGCATGGGGGTCCCTCATCTGGGAAGGGGAGTGGCACTCCCTTGGCAGCCCCTGGTGCTTCTATTGGAGGGGCAGATGGGTGGGGGGAAACCTGGTAAGGGTGGTGGAAGAATCAGGTCCTCCGTGAAAGTGTCCTGAAGTACCGGGTGAAAGGAGTCTTTGGTTTGGATGCCACTTCCTTGTCAGACTTAGGATTTGGGTTCCACAGGGCTAGAATCTTGGATGTAAGTCCTGCTTTGGGAAGGAGAAAAGGTTTAAGCCTTATATCCTGCCAGACCAGGATATAAGGCACTTGGTCAGGGTGGACATGTGGTTTTTCTCTGAAGATGATGACCTTAACCTGTAAAACAATAGGCAGTTGAAAAGTTCCCTGCCAGGGCCATCCAACAATAAAGGATGGACATTCAGACATGCAGAAAGTTTGAAACTTTCCCTTTCGTATGTCCATGCTCAGGTTATGAGCTCTTTCCCTGATGTCTGGGAAGTGGTCAACCATCAGAAACAGAGGGGTCATCTGTGTCTGTCTCATTGAGTCCTCAGTCCACACCAAGACAAAGACACCAATGACAATTAACAAGAACACACTCACACAGACAAAATCCGGCGCAGCCATGAAGAAAAAACTGAAAGTAAGTTGAGGGGTGGTCCTACCACAATGGCAGCCAACTCTCCTCACAGATGAGGACTTCGTCCCCCAGGCAGGGGCAAGAGACGTCTCCCACGACCCCAGGTCGACCGCCCACCAGCGCGTCCACTTAAGCGAATGTTGACCCAGATATAGCTTGGAATTCCTACAGGTAAAAATGCAGATTGGAGCTCCCAGAAAGTATGTGTGCAAACAGGTAAAAATGATTCCAATCATCAGTCGACCAGGACTCTCCAGGTCAGGGTCCTGGGGGTCTCTCAGATCCGGGACGCACCCCCAAATTTTATCCCCAAGTTGCAAGCCCAAGAGACCACCAAAGAGCCAACACTGACACAAACACACGAGGGTCTTTATTTGGATTCGAGTCCAGGATCACAACTGTTACTGGCACAGCAGCACAGGAGCAAGAGCCCCAGACCTGCCAAGCAAGGAGTTTTTATGTGTGGTTGCCAGAAGCTTGCAGGGGTTGGGGGGAAGTGGGGAAATTTCAGACTTCCCTGCAGTAAGCTGATTGGCTGTTGCTGGGGTGTTTGCAGTGTTTGGTATAGCAGTTTTTCCTGTAATTAAAGTAGAGTTTGGCATAGCAGTTTTTCCTGTAACTAGAGTTCAGCCCCTGGTCACAGGGACCTGAGATGACTGTCAAAATTAAGATGTCTGTACTTTTGCTAACACTAAACTTGAGGTGGGATGGCCTTAATTTTCTTGGCCTCCACAGTTCTGCTGGCTGGTGAAGCTCCCTCCCTCATGGGTGCTGCCACCCAGATGCTCTCAGGTGTACCAGTGGCTCAGGGACCAAGACTCTCTCTGTCTCATTGCCAGCGGTGGTTGTCCTGGGTCAGTAGGCTTAAGCCCCTGTCCCTAACTGCCCAATTCCACCAATTTCCCCCTACAATCCTTTGCTCTTTTTGAGTGCTTTCAACCAGACTCCAAGTTAATGCTGGTCCCCTTTCACAGGGCACTCTCATATTAGGGTATTACATTCCAATGGGCCACTTCTGGTGGCTCCCTCCCCTTTTGTTTATGTTCTGATATCAGTCTAATGTTCCCATTCCACTTTACCTGCCCACTGGTGTCTTCTGCCCTGGTAGAGATCCAGAAGTATATAATTCTAATCTCAGGCTGATTTCATAGGTGATCAGAGTTTACAGTAGGTAATCAGCTCACTTTAAGGTTGAAACAGCACCTCCTCCTACTTCTTCACCATCTTGACCCCTCTGGTGGATAATATTTTTAAGGTACTCTTTGATCCCATTAGCTAGGATCTTGTTGAGAATCTTAGCATTCATATTCATCAGGGATATTGGTCTCAAATTCCCCTAAGAGGCAAAAGATCTGTACTCAAGGATTTACAGAACACTCATGAAAAAATTGAAGACACAAAAAGATGGAAGACCATTCCGTCTCATGGATTGAATAATAAACAATGTTAAGGGCGCCTGGGTGGCTCAGTGGGTTAAGCCGCTGCCTTCGGCTCAGGTCATGATCTCAGGGTCCTGGGATCGAGGCCCGCATCGGGCTCTCTGCTCAGCAGGGAGCCTGCTTCCTCCTCTCTCTCTGCCTGCCTCTCTGCCTGCTTGTGATCTCTCTCTGTCAAATAAATAAATAAAATCTTTAAAAAAAATAAATAAACATTGTTAAAATGTCTATTGCCTAGAGCAATCTATTCTTTGAATGCCATTCCGATCAAAATTCCACTGGTATTTTTCAAAGAGCTGTAGCAAACAATCCTAAAATTTGTATGGAACCAGAAGAGACCCCGAATTGCTAAGGAAATGTTGAAAAAAAAATGGGGGCATCATGTTGCCTGATTTCAAACTTTACTACAAAAGCTGTGATCACCAAGACAGCATGGTACTGGCACAAAAACAGACACATAGACCAGTGGAACAGAGTAAAGAATTCAGACATGGACCCTCAACTCTATGGTTAAATAATCTTTGACAAAGCAGGAAAAAATATACCATGGAAAAAAGACAGTCTCTTCAAAAAAATGGTGCTGGGAAAATTGAACAGCTATATGTAGAACAATGAAACTTGACCATTTCTTACACCATACACAAAGATAAACTCGAATTGGATAAAAGACCTTAACGTGAGAAAGGAATTCATCAGAATTCTAGAGAAGAACAAAGGCAGTCAACCTCTTCAACATCGGCCACAGTAACTTCTTTCAAGATATATCTTCAAAGGCAAAGGAAACAAAAGTGAAAATGAAGCTTTGGGACTTCCTCAAGATCAAAACCTTCTGCACAGCAAAGGAAACAGTCAACAAAATGAAGAGGCAACTCACGAAATGGGAGAAGATATTCACAAATGATAATACAGACCAAGGGCTGATATCCAGGATCTATAAAGAACTTCTCAAACTCAACACACACAAAACAGATAATCATGTCAAAAAATGGGCAGAAGACATGAACAGACACTTCTCCAATGAAGACATACAAATGGCTATCAGACACATGAAAAAATGTTCATCATCACTAGTCATCAGGAGGATTCAAATCAAAATCACATTGAGATGTCACCTTACATCAGTTAGAATGGCCAAAATTAACAAGAAAGGAAACAACGTGTATTGGAGATGATGTGGAGAAAGGGGAACCTTCTGACACTGTTGGTGGTAATGAAAGTTGGTGCAGCCACCTTGGAAAACAGTGTGCAAATTCCTTAAGAAATTAAAAATAGAGCTTCCCTACAACTCTGAAATTGCACTACTGAGTATTTATTCCAAAGGTAGAGATGTAGTGAAAAGAAGGGCCATATTTACCCCAATGTTCACAGCAGCAATGGCCACAGTGGCCAAACTGTGGAAATAACCAAGATGCCCTTCAATGCATGAATAGATAAAGAAGATATGGTCTGTATATAAAGTGGAGTATTATGCCTCCATCAGAAAGGATGAATACCCAACTTTTGTATCAACATGGACAGGACTGGAAAATATTATGCTGAGTGAAACAAGTCAGAGAGAGTAATTTATCATATGGTTTCACTTATTTGTAGAGCATAAGGAATAACACAGAGGACATGGGGAGATTGGGAGAAGGGATTTGGGGAAATTGGAGGGGAGAAAAAGCATGAGAGACTGTGGACTCTGAGAAACAAACTGAGGGTTTTGGAGGTGTGGGGGGTGCAAAGTTGGGTGATTCTGGTGGCAGGTATTACGGAAAGCAGGTATTGCATGGAGCACTGGGTGTGGTGCATAAACAGTGAATTCTGGAACACTAAAAAGAAATTTTAAAAAATAAGCATAATGTTTAGACCTAGAAATTGTCTATGAACTTAATAGAATTTTTTTGTATTTTACCAATACAAGATCAAATACTAATAAAAAATATTTTATTAAAAAAAAACCTTTCTGTAGTTTCTCAATTAATCAAAGATGAGAGACAAATTTAACATATCCTAAAAGGCTCTAGATGGTGTGGCTTTTGGTCTGCTTCTTCAGCTTTAAAAAATATATATATTTCTTGTTGAACTGGGTGTACAAGTCTTCTGTCAGTCTCTGTTACTGAGAATCTTTGTTCAAGGAAAGATGCCTTTATACTGCTATCCTTCCAGTGTAGTATACTGTTCTCCTTTCTCTCTCTCTCTCTCTTTTTTTTTTTTTTAATGATTCCTACTCCTCTTTTAGCTCTCAATTGAAGCACTATTTAAGATTAAATATTCCTTAACCTGACTCACTAGCTAATGATCTTCCTATTGCAGGTCATTTTCACAATGGTTCTTGTTATGTTTAGTGGATAAAATTATTTTAATTCTTTTAGGCAGTTATTTCCCTGCTTTTTGGCACCCAGCCCCAAATAAGGGAACCTAGATAAGGCAGGAAGACTCAGCACTCCTAGTTAGCAGAAAAGGAGGTGGGGGATGGTTCTGGGCTTTATAAGGTCTCCACTAGCCATCCCTGTCAGCAGAACCAGCCCTGGATTTCCTATTGCCTTCATATGTAACCCCATTCCTACGTCCCAGCCTTTCACCAGCTCCATTTCACTCTCCCTTCTTTATTCTACACCCAGTTGTTACTGGCTTGACCCTCTGAAGTCAGATGACCTCTCATAGAAGTTTCTGCCTGTCAATATGACCAATTTTTAAAGATTTTATTTTAGAAAGATAAAGAGAGAGAATGATCAGGGAGGAGCAAAGGGGAAGGGAGAGGGAGAAAGAATCTGAGGCAGACTCTACACAGTGCAGACCCCTATCTGGGTGTGGATCCTAGAGGTCTGGGAGATTAAGTCCTGAGCCAACGCCAAGAATAAGACATTTAACTGACTGAACCACCTTTGTGACCTTCAATCTGAACTTTAAAAAACCAAACCAGAAGCCTCTGCCTGTCCATCTGATCTTTTAGAAACTTAACAAACTGCTAGAACAGAAAAAAAAAAAAAAAAAAAATGATGACACCTGGATAAGTTTGAGTCAGAAAGTGGTAGAACTGCTGGACAGCTACCTCAATGTCATTATACTGTTAAAACCCCACTGTATTCATCTCAAGCCCTCATATAAAGAACTCTCTTTCCCCTGTTTCCAGAGATAAGGCTTTGAAAATTATACCCAGAAATCTTTTGTTTATAAAACTAAAAATGACTTTGAGCAGGAAATGTCGGGAGCCAGTACAGGAGGCCTACTATAAGAGCTGTAAGGGACTGAATATGATTGGCTGTTCATTTAGGTCCACTCACGCGGGAGGTGCATGAGCACTGCGGTGATTGGCTAGGCGGGCTAAGCTGCGGGTGTATATATGCTTGAATGTACTTGTAGAGGGGCGGGCCCACCGGGAGCCAGGCCGCGCCGCGCTCTGCGGGCCGGAGGGGGCCGCAGCGCGGACCCTGGCTGCGGCGGGCGCCGAGGGGCGGCGCACGGCCCTGGAGGCGGCGGCGACGCCCGAGCGGGGCGGCGGGAGCTGCGTGCTGTGCTGCGCCAGAGGGAGAAGAAGATAAAAAGAAGCCATTAAAGAAGTTTGCCTCCATGCGTGTCTCCGTGTCGTTCTTGCTAGCGAGAGCGACAAGGAAATATACCTCGTGTTGGCTTTGTCTGTAAGTTATCATCTACCCTGACTTGTGCTTAGCTTCCCATCCATCTTTTATGCCTGACCACTATCTTATCCACACTTCCCTGTTCTTAAAAAATAAATGCCATTATAAGTGCAGTTTCATGTGGTTATGATTGGATTAATATCTTTCCCACTAGAATAAGTTCAATGAGTGCATAAGCCATATTTAATAGTGCCCACCAGGGTGGTGCCTGGTATGTAATAAGTGATTGGTCAATGAATCAATTCAAATGGGGTGTGTGTGTGTGTGAAATATGCAGTTCAAACTACAACCTTGGACCTCACAGAATTTTAAGAAATCTACATACAGAGAGGGAGAGTTTTTATCTGTTGCCTATGAAATATATCAATGAAAACTGAAGTCTCTACAGAACTCTAGTTTCTTATTCCAATCTTATTTTCTTCTTGGAAGGAAGTATTTGTCAAACTTCATCATTTAGATCCCACCATTTGTCCTAATTTTTCACAATATCTAAATAGAATTTATGCTATTTTATATTTATTTTTTAATTGATTCACCTTAATCTCATCTTAACCTAGAATTTCAAAAATCATGAGCTTGATAGGCTGGATATATTACTTTCATTCACATAAAAGTAAATATTAACTATTCTTATTAAAATGTTTACTGGGGGCCACCTGGAATCATCTTCTACATCAGTGGGGTCTTCATCCCCCTTTGTGTCCTTATCCTTGGGGAGCTTTGCTGTCTGCAGGTTCTCTGTTTTACTCTCTTCCTTTATAATAGACTTTCTATGTCCTAAATTTTTTTCTCTCTCACTCATTTCCTAGTCCATTCAATTTCATAAACATTGTGGTAGGCACTGAAGATGGAGATCATGGTAAAACACGAATCTTCCTTCAAGGAGTTTATACTCTGGTAGAGGAATTACTAATTCAGGTATCTCAAACAATATACAAAATCTACCTATCTTCTTTTGATGCCCAGCTCAAATTCTACTGCCTATGAAAGTCTTTCTTGTATTACCCCCCCAAACAAAGAGGTTTTCCTTTTCTGAATTTTTCCTGTTGTATTTATTGCTCTGAATTGATATTTCTATTTTCAACATGGTTTATTCTTCCCATTTATGTTTGTCCTATTGAGAAAGATATTTTGCATACCTTTATGGATGTTGCACTTATTAGAGACTACCTAAACAGCTATTTGGTTAGACAGGAAAACCCCAAACTTTTTGAGAAAATATAGATGTAAATTTCTTTAATCAGAGTTTTATTTAATTTTTATTAATTGTATTTTCCTGAAAATGATACATCATGAACATACATTTTGAAAAACTCACATTTGGCAGCTGAAGTTTGAAACTGAGAGATCTAAAAATAAGCAATTTCTGAAGGAGATGTTGCTAGATTACAAGCAAAGGAAAAGAAAATTTGTGATTAAAAAGAATGTAAGGAATGTATTATTTTCGTCTCTATCATAGAAAATGGGCATTTAGTTTTTTGAAGTTTATGTGTTGTAGCAAAATTATTCAATTGTTTTGTTAGTTTATGAAATGCGGAGTTTTCCTCAATGAGACCCTTTTCTTACTGCCCATTTTCTTTCCCTTGCCTTCTTTTGGGTCTATGTTCTTCTTGTCCTCTTTAGCCACCTTTATTTTATCTTTTTGTTTCATAGAATCTCCTTTCATATCCTTGTCTTCTGTCTTGTCTTCACCTCTTTTCTTGTCTTTCTCCTCTGTCCTGTCATCATCCTCCTTTATGTCCTCATCTCCATTCTTGTCTCTGTTCTCTGTCCTGTCCTCATCTCCCTCATTGTCATTGTTTTCATCCTCTTTTATTTCCTCATCTTCATCCATGTCTTTGTCCTCATCCTCCTTTATGTCCTCATATACATTCCTATCCCTGTCCTCTCTCCTGTCCTTATCTTCATTCTTGTCCTTGTGCTCATCTTCCTTTATGTCCTCATCTTCATTATTGTCTTTGTCCTCCTCCTCCTCTATGTCCCCATCTCTATTCTTGTTCCTATCCTCTGTCCGGTCCACATCTCCCTTATTGTCCTTGTCCTCATTCTCCCTTATGCCATTATCTCTACTCCTTTCCCTGTCCTCTGTCCTGTCTTCATCTCCTTTATTGTCCTTGTCCTCCTCCTCCTTTCTCTCATCTACCTTTGTGTCCCTGTCTTCTGTCTTGTCTTCACCCCCTTTTGTGTTCTTGTCCTCTTTCCTATTTTCATTTCCCTTATTGTCCTTGTCCTCATCCTTCTTTATGCCATCATCTCCTTTCTTGTCCCTGTCCTCTGTCTTGTCTTCATCTCCCTTTGTGTCCTTGTCCTCTGTCTTATCGTCATGTCCTTTCTTGACCTTATCCTTTTTGTTCTTTTCCTTCTCCTTGTATTTATTCTCCTTTAAGTCTTTATCTTTCTTCTTGTCTTTATCCTCCATGTTCTTATCTCCCTTATTTTTCATGCTTACCCTTTCTTCTTCTTCACCTTTATATTTTTCACCACCTCCTTCCTTCAATTGCCCCTTAGCTATTTTCTTTTCCTTGTCCATGTCTTTCTCAGTATCTTTTCTTTTGTCTCTTTTTACTCTTCTCTCTTCTTTACTCTGAGTTTTCTCAGGATGCTTTTCAACTTTCACTCCAGTTTTCTGTTTTTGTCTCTTTTCATAAGTCTTCTCGGGGCCACTTACTTCTCCCTTATGTTGGTATTTAGGACCATTTTGGCTATTTTGGTATGGGACTATCTGAATTCTCAAATGTATATCCTGTTTTGGGGTAGTTTTCCTTGATTCTGTAGTCCTAATTTTAACTTCTGTTTCTGAATCTTCTTTCAAATTATCTGAAAATATAATAGATAATGTAATAAAATGCATAACTCATATCTTAGTTTTTCTATTGTCAACTTTAGTTACCAAACACTTATACTTTGCTTTAAGTTTGAAACAATCTATTTGTTTTCCCAATAATATAAAATTTGTGCAGTTGTACACATATGAAGGTTTAGATAAGAGGTTCTTGAAATACAGACTGTTCAGGAATTGAACTGAAAAAAAGGGAAAAATATAACACAAAAAATTAGTGATTCTCAGTAGACTAGGACTGGAGTGTATGATTAAAATAGAAATGTAATATGAAAAGGATAACTTCCTCTGAGAAAATTATATTATTAAATAATATTTATAATTTCTTAAGGAAGCTCCATATCCCTTTGAGTGTTAAGTTGTCAATCTGAGAGAAAATGAGGCTGGAACTTTCCTTAGCTACCTTATAGATTTTCAGGAAGTCTGTTGTTTGTTTGTTTGCTTGCTTTTTTGTTTGTTTTTGAAATATTTATTTTCTAATGAGCATACAAGATGAAAATTCAATAAAAATATGTAAATATTTTACTCATACAGAACCTCATAGCATGACCCCTTGTCAAGCAAACTACACATGACTCTCAGAATATACAAATAGTTTTTTTTGGGGGGGCATAAAACAAATGAAATTAAATTAGTTATTTTTTTTTTGTTTTGTTTTTTGTTTTAATTTTTTAAATTTATTTTCAGTGTAACAGTATTCATTGTTTTTGCACCATGCCCAGTGCTCCATGAAATATGTGCCCTCTCCAATACCCACCACCTGGTTCCCAGGAAGTCTGTTTTAAAAGTAATTTAGATAGGGAGAGGATCAAGATGGTGGGGAAATAGCAGGCTGAGATGACATCAGGTAGCAGGAGATCAGAGAGATAGTTTATCAAACCATTCCAAACACCTACAAATCCAACAGGAGATTGAAGAGAAGAAGAGCAGCAATTCTAGAAACAAAAAATCGACCACTTTCTGAAAGGTAGGACCAGCGGAGAAGTGAATACAAACTGATGGGTAGAGAGACTGTGGGGGTGGGGCTGGCTCCCTGCAAGTGGAAGAACAATGGAGCACAAAATCAGAACTTTTAAAAGTTTGCTCCACTGAGGAACATCACTCCAGAGGCTAAGCCGGGGTGAAGCCCATGCAGGGACAGCCTGGTCTCAGGTCCTGAGGGGTCACAGAAGGATCCAGGGTGTCTGAGTGTTGTAGAGCTCACAGGTATTAGAGCGGGGAAGCTGGCTATAGAGACGGAGTTGAGGAGTGAACTCTCAACTCAGGGTACCTTAAATTGTGATCCATGGCTCAGGCCACTTCTCTGTGAGCAGGGACCCCACAAGATCCAGGGAAACCACCCAGGAAGAGCACAACCAACCCAAAGAAATACAAACAAGTATAAGAAGATATTATGGGCAAATATACGCCAGCAAATTTGACAATCTGTAAGAAATGGATGCATTCTTAGAGACATTTAAACTACCACAACTGAACCAGGAAGAAACAGAAAACCTGAACAGACCCATAACCAGTAAGGAGATTAAAGCAGTCAAATCTCCCAAAAAACAAGAGCCAAGGGCCAGACGGCTTCCCAGAGGAATTCTACCAAACACTTAAAGAAGAATTAATTCCTATTCTCTTGAAACTGTTCCAAAAAATAGAAATTGAAGGAAATCTTCCAAACTCATTTTATGAGGCCAATATCACCTTGATCCCAACACCAGGCAAGGATCCCATCAAGAAAGAGAATTACAGACCAATATCCTTGATGAACACAGATGTGAAAATTCTCACCAAAACACTAGCCAATACTATCCAACAGTCCATTACAAGGATTGTTCACCACGACCAAGTGGGATTTATTCCAGGGCTGCAACATCTGCAAATCAATCAATGTGATACAGTGCATTAATAAAAGAAAGAACAGGAACCATATGATACTCTCAATAGATGCTGAAATGTATTTGACAAAGTGCAGCATCCTTTTCTCATTGAAACTCTTCAAAGTGTATGAGTAGAGGCTACATACCTCAAAATCATCAAAGCCATCTAAGAAAAACCCACCACAAATATCATTCTCAATGGAGAAAAACTGAAAGCTTTTCTGCTAAGGTCAGGAACACAGCAGGGATGTCCATTATCACCACTCCTATTCAACATAGTATTAGAAGGCCTGGCCTCAGCAATCAGACAACAAAAGAAATTAAAGCCATCCAAATCGACAAAGGAGAAGTCAATCACTCTTTACGGATGATACAATATTATATGTGGAAAACTCAAAAGACTCCATTCCAAATCTGCTAGACCTTGTATAGGAATTCAGCAAAGTGTCAGGATATAAAATCAATGCCCAGAAATCAGTTGCATTTCTTTACACCAACAAAAAGACTGAAGAAAGAGAAATTAAGGAGTCAATTCCATTTACAATTGCACCCCAAACCATAAGATACCTAGGAATAAACCTAACAAAGAGGCAAAGATCTGTACTCAGAAAATTATGATGTGCTCATGAAAGAAATTGAGGAAGACACAAAGAGATGGAAAAATGTTCAATGCTCATGGATTGGAAGAAAAAATATTGTGAAAATGTCTATGAGACCTAAAGCAATCTACACATTTAATGCAATCCTTATCACAATCCAATCCATTTTTTCAAAGAAATTGAACAAATTATCCTAAAATTTATATGGAACCAGACGAGACCTCGAATAACCAGAGGAATGTTGAAAAAGAAAGCCAAAGTTGGTGGCATCACAATTCCAGACTTCAAGCTCTATTACAAAGCTGTCATCATCAAGACAGTATGGTACTGGCACAGAAACAGACACATCGGTCAATGGAACATAATAGAGAGCCCAGAAATAGACACTCAGTTCTATGGCCAATGCATCTTCGACAAAGCAGGAAAGAATGTCCAATGGAAAAAAGACAGTCTCTTCAACACATGGTGTTGGGAAAATTGGACAGCCACATGATAAAGGATGAAACTGGACCATTTCCTTACACCACACATGAAAATAGGCTCAAAATGGATGAAGGACCTCAATGTGAGAAAGGAATCCATTAAAATCCTTAAGGAGAAGGCAGGCAGCAACCTCATCCATCTCAGCCATAGCAACTTCTTCCTAGGAACATCGCCTAAGGCAAGGGAAGCAAGGGCAAAAATGAACTATTGGGACTTCATCAAGATCAAAAGCTTTTGCACAGCAAAGGAAACAGTCAAAAAAACCAAAAGACACCTGACGGAATGGGAGAAGATATTTACAAACGACATATCAGATAAAGGCTAGTGTCCAAAATCTATAAAGAACTTAGCAAACTCAAAACCCAAAGAACAAATAGTCCAATCAATAAATGGGCAGAGGACATGAACAGACATTTCTGCAAGAAGACATCCAGATGGCCAACAGATACATGAAAACATTCTCCACATCACTCAGCATCAGGGAAATACAAATCAAAACCACAATGAGCTACCACCTCACACCAGTCAGAATGGCTGAAATTAACACATCAGAAAATGACAGATGCTGGCGAGGATGCAGAGAAAGGGGAACCCTCCTACACTGTTGGTGGGAATGCAAGCTGGTGCGGCCACTCTGGAAAACAGCATGGAGGTTCCTCAAAAAGTTGAAAATAGAGCTATCCTTTGACCCAGCAATTGCACTGCTGGGTATTTACCCTAAAGATACAAATGTAGTGTTCCAAAGGAGCACGTGCACCAGAATACTTATAGCCACAGTGTTCACAATAGCCAAACTATGGAAAGAACCTTGATGTCCATCAACAGATGAATGGATAAAGAAGTGATTATATATACATATATATACATATATGTATATATAGTGGAATACTATGCACCTATCAAATAAATGAAATCTTGCCATTTGCAATGACGTGGATGGAACTAGAAGGTATTATGCTTAGCGAAATAAGTCAATAAGAGAACAACTATCATATGATCTCCCTGAGATGAGAGAGTGGAGATGTTTCATGGGGGGCTTGAGCGGTGGGAAAAGCATAAATGGAACAAGATGGGATTGGGAGGGAGACAAACCATAAGAGACTCTTAATCTCACAAAACAAACTTGAGGGTTGCTGTGGGGGTTTCAGGGAGAGGGTGGTGGGGTTATGGACATTGGGGAAGGTATATGCTATGGTGAGTGCTGTGAGGTGTGTAAACCTGGTGACTCACAGACCTGTATTCCTGGGGCTAATAATACATTATATGTTATTTAAAAAAATAAAATTAAAGTTGAAAAGAAATGATAATCATTGATGTGAGGTCCAGTTCCTGAGTCAAAAATATAACTTTCATTATTTTATTATACATATTATATTTGCTATAGGTTTATGTGTGAGAAAATCATCCAAGTTTTCAAACAGATTTCTTCAACAGAGCTTTGTTAATCCATAATCCACATTGTTGGAGGTCATTCTTTGATAACTTACTACCTTATATGTTGGGTTTTATTTTATTATTTTATTTCCTGAAATTTCTTCTCCAGAAAGGATTTCTGTATTTTTCATATCAAATATATGGAGTACTATAAATAGGTAGCTTAACATATCTCAACTAACATATATGCAACATTTTAGAAACTGTCTATGTTGTATTCTCCCCTAATTTTCTATTAAACATCTGGATATTTAATACAGATATTTTCTGTACATATCTTACTGTGTAGGATGATTAAAGTAGATATTAGTTTCACTAATAACTAATGAACACCAGAAATAAATATTTCCTTCACTCAAAAATAAAAAAAAGTGGTTTAGGGATAGTAGCATTACTTAAGGTGGCACAATAGCTTGTTCTTTTAGTACCTAGGCTAATAATAGGAATATTTATTGCTGTGCGATACATAGAAAACTAAAATTAATATTTTTACAAATAGGAAAACAAAAGCATGATTATTTGTTTTATTGAAATCCAGGTTAATTTAGTTAATCCTTTCATGATTAATTTCTATTTTAATTGATCTGAGTGTTTGCTTCTGCTAAGGTTCATTGCCCCTTTCCTTATTTAACCTAGACCAAATAGGACAAGTAGTTACAAAAATATGATAGAAAACATATTTTATGAAATAATGAGAGTTAGGAGTCTTCCCCATTGGGAGTGGGTTAAGAGTTTAGTGAGAGCTCATATTGTGCATCATAGTATCATCCCTTTATAAATGTCCCAGATATTTGGAACTGGACAGTCAGATTTATACAGTTGGTACTGCATATTGGTTCATGCACTCTCTAACGGGCTCTTCTCTTTGGTTGGAGCCGAGGTGTGTGTTTTATGTTTGGGTGTTGCATTATCTGTATTGGGCAATAACCTCTATCCATATTTCCTCCTCTATGTATTTTATTAGTAAAGGAAAGTTAGGAGTTGGGGAGCTGGAATACATAGAATCTTGAAAGTTATGTGAATAAGCATAAAGTAATTCATGATTTATAAAACTGGACAGGTGATGTTGAGGGTAGAGAGATGGGGTAGGATATTATGAAGGGAATTTTCAATAGGGCTTCTAACCTGGAATATTAGCACTGTGGAATAGGCCTGTTTCTTGTTTTGAGAAAGCTTGTTAGACACAGTTCAGTAGTGGAGAGATCATTGGATGAGGAATTTGAGTTCTGTTATTATGTGACCTTTACCAAAAACTCCCACATTTTTGTATCTTAACTTTTCATATGTACAGTGAAGTTAATAACACTGGCCTTGTTTACATCATACAGTTATGTGGGGACAAAATGACAAAAAGTACATTAGTGCACTTTAAAAATTGCTGAAATAATAGACACAAATACATTTGAGGTTAACAACTTGCAACACAAGAGGAAATTTTACCATTAAACATAATTAGTACAGTGGTCTTTTTTTAAATATAATTTTTTATTTTTTATAAACATATATTTTTATCCACAGGGGTACAGGTCTGTGAATCACCAGGTTTACACACTTCACAGCACTCACCAAAACACATACCCTCCCCAATGTCCATAATACCACCCCCTTCTCCCAAAACCCCCTCCCCCCAGCAACCCTCAGTTTGTTTTGTGAGATTAAGAGTCACTTATGGTTTGTCTCCCTCCCAATCCCATCTTGTTTCATTTATTCTTCTCGTACCCACTTAAGTGGGTACGAGTAGTACAGTGGTCTTTTAATTTAAAAACATTTCATGAGGGGTGCCTGGGTAGCTCAGTGGGTTAAAGCCTCTGCCTTCAGCTCAGGTCATGATCCCAGAACCCTGGGATCCAGCCCATATTGGGCACTCTGCTTAGCAGGGAGCCTGCTTCTGCATCTCTCTCTGCATGCCTCTCTGCCTACTTGTGATCTCTGTCTGTAAAATAAATAAACAAAATCTTAAAAAAAAAAAAAGTATTTTATGGTTCTATGTCCATACTATTGATTGTTATAAAATGTTAGCACAATAGTACATTTATGTAATTTCATAATTTTAAGCCAGTCTCCTATTGATTAATATTATGTGCAAATTTTAATTATTGTAAATGATAATGTCGTAAACTACCTAATACATATACCTTAAGAAAGTTTTTTTTTTTTTTTTCTTAGAAAACATTTCTGGAAAAAAAAAAAAAAGAAAACATTTCTGGAAGCATAATTTCCTAGTTAATGGATGTGAACATCTTATATTTTGAAACATATTGTCAAATGCACTCTTGAAACATTAAACAAAGTTACCTTAGTACTACTAGGGCATAGAAATAAAAATGTGCTCGACACCCAAAAGACTTTGTAAATCTTTACAATCTTTCACAGATAGTTTTTTTTTTTTAAAGGTCTTATTTGTATTTCTTTGATTAACTAGTACTTTTGGATTTTCAGCATTTACTTATTGCTATATTACCTGTATCTTTTGCTTTATTTTTTCCCCCAGAGATCATTATATATTGAGGCTGTAAAATGTTTATGTGGTATGAATCTTGTTTTCTTAATTTCTATTTGCCTTTCAGATTTATTCACAGTGACTTTTTTTTCACATAGAAGTTTAAAAATGTAGTCTAATTAATCAAACTTTTAAATTAAATTTTCTGTATTTTATATCATTCTTAGAAAATAATTTTGTTTGTTGATAGCACTGTAAGATGTTAATTTACAAAGTAAAAAATATTTTATGACGCACATAGGTTACCAAATAATCATTTTTTTAATTAAAAATAGAATTACAAAATGATCCAGTAATTCTACTACTGGGTATTTACCCATAGAAAATGAAGAAAATAATTTGAAAAAATATACACAACCCCCATATTTATGGCAGCATTATTTATAATAGCTAAAATGTGGAAACAACCCAAGTGCAATAAATAGGTGAATGGATAAAGAATAGATGAATGGTATATACATCTATAGGTAGTGGAATATTACTTAGCCACAAAAGAGAATGAAATCTTGCCATTTGCAATAACAGGGATGGATATAGAGGGTATTATGCTAAGTAAAATAAGTCAGAGAAAAACAAATACCATATGGTTTCACTTCTATGTGGAATCTAAAAAACAAACAAAATAAAACAAAAACCAAAAACAATCCAGAAAACAAAACAAATGAACAAACACAAAAACCCAGTCTCTTAAATACAGAAAATAAACCGTATTTACCAAAGGGGAGGCAAGTGAGGGAATGGGTAAAATAGGTGAAGAGGATTAAGAGGAACAAACTTCTGGTAATTAAATAAGTCATGGGATGAAGAGTACGGCATAGGGGATATAGTTGATATTATTTTAACAATGTTGTATGGTGATAGATGGTAGCTACACTTATCATGGTAAGCATTAGTTCATGTATGGTGTTGTTGAGAATCACTGCTTTACAACTGCAACTAATATAACATTATATGTCAATTATGCTTCATTATAAAAGTCTATTCATAATATAAGACACCTTTATAATGGAGATATTGATTAATATTAAAGACTTAAAAACTTCCAAATCTAGACTTCAGTTTTTCTAGCAAGTAGGCTAGTATCAAAGAAAGAGAACAAAATCTGAAGTCAAAGCAACTAGTTTTAAAAACTGGTTTATCGGGGCGCCTGGGTGGCTCAGTTGGTTGGGCGACCGTCTTCAGCTCAGGTCATGATCCCGGAGTTACGGCATCGAGTCCCACATCGGGCTCCCTGCTTGGCAGGGGTCTGCTTCTCCCGCTGACCCTCCCACTTCTCATGCTCATCCTCTCTCTCACACTCTTTCTCTAAAATAATTTTTTAAAAAATTTAAAAAATTTTAAAAAATTGGTTTATCACTTAACAGTTAAACAACATGTGAAAAACTCTCTGAGCCACAGATCTATTAAATATATTAAAGAAATACTCATTACCTAACCATAACTTGTTATTTTCTGGTGCCTATTAATTCTTCAGTAAATATTTGTTTAAAATTAAAAAAAGGTATTTCATGGTTGAAAAATGTAAATTATGAGAAAATTTGAAAAAACAAACAAAGAGGTTCAAGGACAAGAAATATCACCTGTAGTCCCACAACTCAAGGATTGACACCTTTGATTTATTTTATTCTAGGTCTAGATGCTTAGATTTTTTTTTTATTCATTTTTTATTTTTTATAAACATATATTTTTATCCCCGGGGTACAGGTCTGTGAATCACCAGGTTTACACACTTCACAGCACTCACCAAAGCACATACCCTCCCCAATGTCCATAATCCCACCCTCTTCTCCCAAACCCCCTCCCCCCAGCAACCCTCAGTTTGCTTTGTGAGATTAAGAGTCACTTATGGTTTGTCTCCCTCCCAATCCCATCTTGTTTCATTTATTCTTCTCCTACCCACTTAAGCCTCCATGTTGCATCACCACTTCCTCATATCAGGGAGATCATATGATAGTTGTCTTTCTCTGCTTGACTTATTTCGCTAGCTAGATGCTTAGATTTTATTTTAAATCTTTCTCTCCCTTTTCCTTCCTTCCTTCCTTCTTTCCTTCCCTCCTTCCTTTTTCCTTCCTTCTATCCTTCCTTCCTTGGTTCTCTTTCTAAAGTTGTGACCTAAGTATAAATGCATTCTAAACAATTTCATGCCAGGTTTCACTCTATTAAAAGCCTTTTTCCATATTATTGCAATTGCATGAAAACAGTTTTAATTGTGCTATGATTTTTTTTTTTTGCATAGTAAATATGTCATAGTATTTCAGGTTTATATTATTTGTGAGAGGGAACAAGTATATCCTTTCATGTACTAACACATGGTAATGAGTGTGGGAGATTTAGTAATTATCTTGTCTATCTAGAAATATTTGCAGTGACTTTGCAAGGCCAATTATATATATATAATCTAAGGAAAAACATAAAACTGTGTTGATATTAAACTCAATTATCTGAAGAAAGCATTTAAATGAGGCAATCACTATCCCAAACATGTTATAATTTGGAGGCATTTGGTAGCTTTTATTTATTCAAGGATATAAAAACAAATCTTAGTGATAACAAATTTCATTATAATTATGAATTATTTTCAATAATGCCATAAAGAAGTGAATGCCCTACTTGAAAACTTACTTACTTTCAAAAACATGTTTGGCAATATTGTGTTTATAATATTTACATCTATATTCACTAGGAATATTGGTCTGTGCTTTTCTTCTTGTTTCCTTAGCTGGCTTTCATACCAGAGTAATGCCTGTCTTATAAAATGAGTTAGGAACTGTTTTCCTCTATTCAATTTTTTGGAAGAACTTGAGAAAGATTGACATTAATTATTCTTTAAATATTTCATAGGATTTACTAGTGAATTCATCTAGTGCTGGGGTTTTCTGTATTGAGAGTTTATTTCCCCCCCTTTACTGTTTCAGCTGGTCAGTTGTTTGTTTACAGGAGTGTATTTATTTCTTGTAGGTTATCCAAGGTGTTGGCATATAATTGTTCATTAAAGTCTCTCAGAATCCTTTGTATTTTTGCAGGATTGTAATATATTTCATTTCTGATTTTGAGCTTTCTTTCTTTTATTCTTAATTGAGCTACAGATTTCTTAATTTTGTTTATCTTTTAGAATAGCCGCCTTTTAGTTTTGTTATTTTTTCCTTGTTTCTATTACATTTATTTCTCTTCTAATCTTTGTTATTTCCTACCTTCTACCAGCTTTGGGTTTAGTTGTTGTTTTTCCTACCTCCTTGAAGTGTAAAGTGAGGTTGTTTATTTGCAATCTCTCTTTCCCCCTAATGTGTTTCTCGCAAAACTTCCTTTTTAGAAATGTAACCCAAATGTTTTATTATTTTGTGTTTACATTTTTATTTGTTTTAAGAGATCACTTTTTAATTTAATTTAATTTTTTTCATTTATTTATTTTCAGCATAACAGTATCATTATTTTTTCACCACACCCAGTGCTCCATGCAATCCGTGCCCTCTATAATACCCATCACCTGGTACCCCGACCTTCCACCCCATTGCCACTTCAACCCCCTCAGATTGTTTTTCAGAGTCCATAGTCTTTTCATGATTCAACTCCCCTTCCAGTTTATCCCAACCCCCCTCTCTCTAACTCCCCATGTCCTCCATGCTTTTTGTTATGCTCCACAAATAAGTGAAACCATATGATAATTGACTCTCTCTGCTTGACTTATTTCACTCAACATAATCTCTTCCAGTCCCATCCATGTTGCTACAAAAGTTGGGTACTCATTCTTTCTGATGGAGGCATAATACTCCATAGTGTATATGGACCACATATTCCTTATCCATTCATCTGTTGAAGGGCATCTTGGTTCTTTCCACAGTTTGGCGACCGTGGGCATTGCTGCTATAAACATTGGGGTACAGATGGCCCTTCTTTTCACTACATCTGTATCTTTGGGGTAAATACCCAGGAGTGCAATGGCAGGGTGATAGGGGAGTTCTATTTTTAATTTCTTGAGGAATCTCCACACTGTTCTCCAAAGAGGCTGCACCAACTTGCATTCCCACCAACAGTGGAAGAGGGTTCCCCTTTCTCCACATGCTCTCCAACACATGTTGTTTCCTGTCTTGCTAATGTTGGCCATTCTAACTGGTGTAAGGTGATATCTCAATGTGGTTGTAATTTGAATCTCCCTGAGGGCTAGTGATGATGAACATTTTTTCATGTGTCTGAAAGCCATTTGTACGTCTTTATTGGAGAACTGTCTGTCCATATCTTCTGCCCATTTTTTTGATATGATTGTCTGTTTTGGTTGTGTTGAGTTTGAGGAGCTCATTATAGATCCTAGATATCAACCTTTTGTCTGAACTTTCATTTGCAAATATGAAATGAAAGTTCCATGGGTTGCCTCTTTGTTTTCTTGACTGTTTCCTTTGCTGTGCAGAAGCTTTTGATGTTGATGAAGTCCCAAAAGTTTATTTTCGCTTTTGTTTCCTTTGCCTTTGGAGACCTTTCTTGAAAGAAGTTGCTGTGGCTGATATCGAAGAGATTACTGCCTATGTTCTCCTCTAGGATTCTGATGGATTCCTGTCTCACATTGAGGTCTTATATCCATTTTGAGTTTATCTTTGTGTATGGTGTAAGAGAATGGTCGAGTTTCATTCTTATAAATATAGCTGCCCATTTTTCCTAGCACCATTTATTGAAGAGACTTTTTCCCACTGTATATTTTTTCCTCTTTTGTCAAAGATTATTTGATCATAGAGTTGAGGGTCCATATCTGGGCTCTCTACTCTGGTCCACTGGTCTATGGGTCTGTTTTTATGCCAGTACCATGCTGTCTTGGTGATCACAGCTTTGTAGTAAAGCTTTAAATCAGGTAACGTGATGCCCCCAGTTTTTTTGTTTTTCAACATTTCCTCAGTGATTCAGGGTCTCTTCTGATTCCATACAAATTTTAGGATTATTTGCTCCAGCTCTTTGAAGAATACCAGTGGAATTTTGAACAGAATAGCATTCAAAGTATAGATTGCTCTAAGCTGTATAGACATTTTAGCAATGTTTATTCTTCCGATCCAAGAGCATGGAATGGTCTTCCATCTTTTTGTTTCTTCTTCAATTTCTTTCATGAGTGTTCTCATGAGTAGTTCCTTGAGTACAGATCCTTTACCTCTTTGGTTAGGTTTATTCTCAGGTATCTTATGGTTCTTGGTGCTATAGTAAATGGAATCAATTCTCTAATTTCCCTTTCTGTATTTTCACTGTTAGTGTATAAGAAAGCCATGATTTATGTACATTGACTTTGTATCCTGCCACGTTGCTGAATTGCTGTATGAGTTCTAGGAGTTTGGGGGTGGAGTCTTTTGGGTTTTCCATATAAAGAATCATGTCATCTGCAAAGAGAGATTTTGACTTCTTCATTACCAATTTGGATACCTTTTATTTCCCTTTGTTGTCTGATTGCTGTTACTAGGACTTCTAATACTATGTTGAACAAGAGTGGTGTGAGTGGGCATCCTTGTCGTGTTTCTGATCTCAACGGGAAGGACGCAAGCTTTTTCCCATTGAGGATGATATTTTCTGTGGGTCTTTCATAGATCGATTTGATGAAGTTCAGGAATGTTCCCTCTATCCCTATACTTTGAGGTGTTTTAATCAGGAACGCATGCTGGATTTTGTCAAATGCTTTTTCTGCATCAATTGAGAGGACCATGTGGTTCTTCTCTCTTATTAATTTGTTCTATCACATTGATTGATATGCGAATGTTGAACCATCCTTGTAGCCCAGGGATGAATCCCACCTGATCATGGTGGATCATCTTTTTAATGTACTGTTGTATCCTGTTGGCTAGGATCTTGTTGAGAATCTTAGCATCCATATTCATCAGTGATATTGGTCTGAAATTCTTTTTGGTAGGGTCTTTGCCTGGTTTGGGGATCAGGGTAATGCTGGCTTCATAGAAAGAGTCAGGAAGTTTTCCTTCTGCTGCAATTTTTTGAAACAGCTTCAGGATAATAGGTGTTATTTCTTCTTTGAAAGTTTGGTAGAATTCCTGAGGGAATCGATCATGTCCTGTGCTCTTGTTTTTTGGGAGATTTTTGATCACTGCTTCAATCTCTTTACTAGATATTATTCTATTCAGGTTGTCAATTTCTTCCTGATTCAATTTTGGGAGTTTATAGTTTTCCAGGAATGCATCCATTTCATCTAGTTTGCTTAGCTTTTTGGTATATAACCTGTTGATAATAACTTCTGATGTTTGTTTTTACTTCCTTTGTGTTCGTTGTGATCTCTCCCTTTTCATTCATAATTTTATGTATTTGAGCTTTCTCTCTTTTCTTTTGGATTAGTGTCTCCAATGGTTTATTGATCTTATTCTTTCAAAATCCAGCTTCTAGTTTCATTGATACGTTCTACTGTATCTCTGGTTTCTACCTCATTGATCTCAGCTCTAAACTTGATTATTTCCCTTCTTATGTGTGGAGTGTTTTTGATTTCTTGTTGATTCTCCAGTTCTTTAAGGTGTAGAGACAGCTGCTGTTGTGTTCTGGAGTTTTCAATTTTTTTGAGGGAGGCTTGGATGGCTATGTATTTCCCCCTAGGACCGCCTTTGCTGTATCCCATAGGTTTTGGATCAAAGTCGCTTCATTGTCATTGGTTTCCATGAATTGTTTCAGTTCTTCCTTGATATCCTGGTTGATCCAAGCATTCTTGACCAAGGTGGTCTTTAGCTTCCAGGTGTTTGAGTTCCTTCGGAACCTTTCCTTGTGATTGAGCTCCAGTTTCAAAGCATTGTGATCTGAGAATATGCAGGGAATCATCTCAGTTTTTTGGCATCGGTTGAGTCCTGATTTGTGACCCAGTATGTGGTCTATTCTGGAGAAAGTTCCATGTGTACTTGAAAAGAATGAGTATTCTGTTGTTTTAGGGTGGAATGTTCTGTATATATCTATGAGGTCCATCTGGTCCAATGTGTCATTCAATGCTCTTGTTTCTTTATTTATTTTCTGCTTCGATGATCTATTTCTGAGAGAGGCATGTTAAGATCTCCAACAATTAGTGTATTCATATCCATATGACTCTTTATCTTGATTAACAGTTTTCTTATGTAATTGGATGCTCCCATATTGGGGGCATAGATATTTACAATTGTTAGATCATCTTGGTGGATAGTCCCTTTAAGAATGATGTAGTGTCCTTCTGGATCTCTGACTACAGTCTTTAGTTTAAAATCAAATTTGTCTCATATGACAATTGCTACTCCAGCCTTTTTTTGAGGCCCATTGGCATGAAAGATGCTTCTCCATCCCTTCACTTTCAGTCTGGGTGTATCATTAAGTTCAAAATGGGTCTCTTGTAGACAACATATGGATGGGTCCTGTCGTTTTATCCAATCTGCAACCCTGTGCGATTTTATGGTCGCATTTCGGCCATTCACCTTGAGGGTGATTATTGATGGATATGTTTTTATTGACATCATGTTACCTTTGAAGTCTGTCTTTCTGTAGATTGTCTTTATATTTCTGTTCAGTGCTATTCTTGGGCTTTTTCCTCCTTTAAAAAGCCCCCTTAATATTTCCTGCAGTATCGGCTTGGTGGTTGCATAGTCTTTTAAGCCTTGCCAGTTTTGGAAACTATATCTCTCCATCCATTTTGAATGTCAGTCTTGCTGGATAAAGTATTCTTGGATGCATGTTCTTCTCATTTAATGCCATGAATATATCTTGCCAGCCCTTTCTGGCTTGCCAGGTCTCTGTGGACAGGTCTGACGTTATTCTGATGGGCTTTCCTCTGCACGTAAGGATCTTCTTTGTCCTAGCTGCTTTCAAGAGGTTCTGCCTACAATTTTAATTCTTCATCCTTACTATTAGGTGTCTCGAGGACTTTCAAGAATCTGTAATCTTGGGGGGAAACCTTTCGGCCTCTAGTACATGAATGCTGGTTCCATTTATGAGATTTGGAAAATTTTCATGAAGAACTTGTTCCACTCTATCTTCTAGACTTCTTTCTCCTCCCCTTCAGGGATTCCAATAATTCTGACGTTGGAACGTTTCATGGCATCATTTATTTCCCTGATTCTGTTTTCGTGGCTTCTAAGCTGTTTGTTCCAGGCTTCCTCCTGATCCGTTCTATCTGTTTGTCCTCCAGATCACTAATTCTATCTTCTGTCTCAGTTAGAGTTGAGAGAATTTAGATTAGATTGGAACTCATTGAGAGCATTGTGAAGCTCATCCCTGGTAGCTTTCCGCTCTTCCCTAATATTGAAAACATTATCTCTGGTGTTTTCAGTTTGGCCCTAATCAATTCTGATTGGTCACCCATGGCTTTCTCCAACCTAGCTATTGCTTGGATAATTGTTAGCCTGAATTCTCTTTCTGACATATTGTCTATGTTGATAGCCATTAGCTCTGTTGCAGAAGGTCCATCCTCTGTATATTTATTCTGTTGGGCATTCTTCCTCCTAGTCATTTTGGTGAGAGATGGATGAACGGGTGTAGCTGGGTGTATCGACTGTAGTGCAGTCAAGGTGCACCATGGAATGCTCCTGAGCAATCAGGGTTCCCCACCCAAATGTGAGGAAAAAGAAAAGGAAAAGAAAAAAAGAGAGAGGGAGAGAGACAGGAAAGAAAGGTGAGATAAAAGAGAAGGTTTAGCCCAAATGGGCCCCAAGTTAAGATTTATGAAGTATACAGACATGGACAACCAAAAAGACTGATAAAAGTATATGACAAGAGAAAAAAATATATATATATATTTGCATATATATATATGCAAATAAAGGAAGAACCTCGTCAAAAAGAACCCTGAGTGTAAGATTTATATACTATCAGGACAAACACAAAAACACAGAAATACTGGTGGAAGAAAAAGGTGGGAGAGTGGTTGTAAATTCTCAGTGTGAGTAAGGAAGGTTGTTTTGATTCTTCCTGGATGTATCTTGATATCTTTCTTAAAGGATTCATCTTTCCTAAGATAAGGGGGGATTAGGAATTGGTTTACCTATAGGGGTGGCATTTTTTGGGGAAAGGGGATTACCTTGAAGTTTAACTCTATATGAATATTAGAAAATAAAAATTTAAAAAAAGGAATAAACTAAACTAAACTAAAATTAAAAAGAGAAATATAAAAAATAGAAATACAAAAGGAAAACACAGGTGTATGTATCAAAAAGTTTAAGTTAGAAGGTTATTATGGAATTTGATGTACTGGACATCTCACTGTGATGGTAAATAGGTTAAAAAATATCTATATAATAATAAAAAATTAACTATATAAAAAAATGAGCCAGAATAGTGGGATCGAATTAATAATAAAAATTGTCCTATGAAGTAGTGGTGGCTGTTCTCTTGTCATCTTTTTGTTTTTTTTTTTTTTTTTCCTTTCCTGGTTGGTTTTCTGGGGGAGGGGCCTGCCATGTGGGATTTTCAGTTCCTGAAGTTCTCTCAGCTAAGTCCTCCCGCCCCGCTCAAGGGGGTGGGCTCTGAGGAAACTGTTTTTTTCAGGATTTTGTTCTCTGGAGGTTTTTATATTTGTTCACTTTTGTTTTTCTCTCTCGCCTTGACCGCTTTTGATGGTTTTTGTAGGTTTAGAGGAAAGAAAACTGCACCCTGACCTCCCTCTCAGAGAGAAGCCTCAGTCCAGCTGCAGAGCCCATATAAATATCCCCTTGGCCCTTGGCAGAGCAGGTTCCCAGTCACGGTCCCTGGGGACTCAGGATTTTTTGTTTGTACCCAAAACCATGGCAGCAGCGGCTGTCTGGGCAGCTCCAGACTGCCAGAGAAGTTCCAAACAGCGATCACACACTGAGATATTCCAGCTGGCCAGGGCTGGGAGTGCCTGGTCTTTCCAGTCTGAGAGCACCTGGCTGGCATTTGTGTGCACCTCTCTCAGGGGTGGGCACTTGCGTGGGAACTGCAAAAAGGCTGTGCTCTTGTTGGCTGGTGAGGCTCCCAGTCCCTCACGGGAGCTGGACACCATGCACTCTCAGGCGCGCTGGTGGTTCAGAGACTGAGACCTGGTTTCTCTGCTGCACTCTCTCTGGCTCTGTGCCAGGGGTGGCTGTCCTGGGTCTGGGGACTTAAGCCCTGACCCTAACACCCCGATTCCTGCAATTCTCCCCCCCCCAGTGATCCTTTGCTCTTTTTGAGCGCTTTCTACCTGACTCCTGAGTTAATTCTGGTCCCCAGGCACAGGGCACTCTCGTATGGGGATATTACTTTCCAATGGGTCACCTCTGGTGGCTCCCTCCCCCTTTTGTTTATCTTCCCATATCAATCCGACTTTCCCACTCTGCTTTACCTGCACACTGGCGTCTTCTGCTCCAGTAGAGATCCAGACGTGTATAATTCTGATCTCAGGCTGATTTCGTGGGTGATTGGAGATCTTTGAAGGTAATCAGCTCACTTTAGGGTGCAGGTAGAATGGGCGCCTCCTCCTACTTCCCTGCCATCTTGTCTCCCCTCAGAGATCATTTTTTAAATTACTTTTTTAACCCATTGGTTGGTCAAGAATCTTAAATTTTCATAAGTCAATCAGAGAAAGAAAAATATCATATGATCTCCCTGATATGAGGAAATGGAGAAGCAACATGTGGGTTAGGGGGTTAGGAGAAGAATAAATGAAACAAGATGGCATTGGGAGGGAGACAAACCATAAGTGACTCTTAATCTCACAAAACAAACTGAGGGTTGCTGGGGGGGGGGGTCGGGAAAAGGGGGTGGGGTTTTGGACATTGGGGAGGGTATGTGCTATGGTGAGTGCTGTGAAGTGTGTAAACCTGGCGATTCACAGACCTGTACTCCTGGGGATAAAAATACATTATACGTTTATAAAAAAATAAAATAAATAAAAAAAGAATGTTTGATTTTCATAGACTGAATTTTCCAGTTTTTACCCTGTTATTGATTTCTAGTTTCATACCATTGTGATAGGAAAAGATACTTGGTATAATTTCAGTCTTCTTAAATTTGTAAGTCTTGTTTTATGACCGAATTTATTACCTAGTCTAGATAATATTCTATAAGTAATAAAATAGCATATGTGTTCTGCAGCTATGGGACGGAGTGCTGTGTATATGCCTCTTAGGTCCACTTGTCAAAAGTATAGTTCTAGTCAAATATCTCCTTATTTATTTTGTCTGGAGGGTCCATCCATTTTTGAAAGTGAATTATTGAAATCCCCTACTATTTTTGTATTGTTACCAATTTCTCCTTTCTGATCTGTTTGTATTTGCTTAATATACTTAGGTGGTCTATATTGAGTGCATATATATATATTATTTATTTATTTGAGAGAGAGACAGTGAGAGAGAACATGAGCAAGGAGGTCAGAGGGAGAAGCAGACTCCCCATGGAGCTGGGAGCCCGATGTGGGACTCGATCCCGGGACTCCAGGATCATGACCTGAACTGAAGGCAGTCGTCCAACCAACTGAGCCACCCAGGCGCCCAAGTGCATATATATTTAAAATTATTATGTCCTCTTGATGAACTGACCCATTTACCATTACATAACAAATTTTATTTCTTGTTGCAGTATTTGACTTCAAGTCTATTTTATCTGTTTACGTATAGTCTTCCCTGTTCTCTTTTAGTTTCCATTTGTGTAGAATATTTTCCATCCTTCACTTTCAGACTAACTGTTTGCTTAAAGCTGCAATGTGTCTCTTGTAGGCAGCATTATTTTTTTTTTTAAGATTCTATTTATTTATTTAACAGACAGAGATCACAAGTAGGCAGAGAGGCAGGCAGAGAGAGAGAGGGAAGCAGGCTCCTTGCAGAGCAGAGATCCAGATGCGGGGCTCGATCCCATGACCCTGAGATCATGACCTGAGATGAACGCAGAGGCTTAACCCACTGAACCACCTGTAGGCAGCATTATAATTGGGTGAATTTTTTTTTTTCATTCAGTCATTCTATTATTGGAGAATTTAATCTGCTTACCTCTAAATTAGTTATTGAGAGCTAAGGATTTACACTTGTTATCTTATTCACTTCTGGGTGTTTTTGGTTCATTTGTTCTTTTATCCCTCTCTTCCTATCTTCTTGTTTTATTTTATGATTTTCTATATTTCTGTGCTTCTCTTCTCTTCGCCATTTATGTATCTACTCTAGATTTTTGTTTTGTGATTACTGGGAATTTTACATAAAAATCTTATAGTTATAACAGTCTATTTTTGGCTAATAACAATGTAATTTTGATCATATATGAAAAATCTACAATTTTATTCTTCTTCCCCACATTTTATGTTTTTGAGACCATAATTTACATCTTTTTTTTTAAAAAATTATTTATTTGACAAACAGATCACAAATAGGCAGAGAGGCAGGCAGAGAGAGGGGAAGGGAAGCAGGCTCCCTGCTGAGCAGAGAGACCGATGTGGGGCTCGATCTCAGGACCCTGGAATCATGACCTGAGCCGAAGTCAGAGGCTTTAACCCACTGAGCCACCCAGGCGTCCCTACATCTTTTCATATAGTGTCTACTAACAAATTTTAGATGTCATAATTTTTAATATTTTTTAAGTGTCTTACACATCAGTATTAGAATTTGACTATTATGAATTAGACTACATTTTTAAAATATTTTTTTCATTTATTTGAGAATGAGAGAGAGAGAGAGGGAGCAAGAAAGCACAAGTAGGATGGGCAAAGGGAGAGGGAGAGGTAGGCTCTCCACTGAGCCCAGTGTGGGGCTCAAACCTAGAACCCCAGGATCAGCACCTGAACTGAAGGCTTAATGGACTGAGCCACACAGGTCCCCCTACATACTACTTTTACCACAGTGTTTTATATTTTCATATTATTATTATCCTTAATTGCAAGTGAATAAGTCCTTTCAGAATTTCTTGTAAGGCAGTCTAGGTGATGCACTCCTGCTTTTGTTTTTCTTTTTTTCTCCTTTATTTCCAAAGGATAGCTTTGCTGGGTAAAGTATTCTTGGTTGATTTTTTTTCAGCACTTTGAATGTATCAAATCACTCTCCCTTGTCCTGCAAGGTTTTTTGATGAGAAATCCATGAATAGCCTTGTGAAGAGTTTCATGTATGTGACAAGTTTTTTTTTCTCTTGTTGCTTTCAAATTTTTTTTTTCCTGAAAATTTATTTATTTTTGAAGTGATTAACCACAGGTACAACATATGATATTTCACTTTCTCTTTCACTTGACATTTTTACTTTTCATAATTATTTAAAACATATTTTTCAGAATCTTTCAGTCTGGATATGTGCGTATATTAGGTAGATTAAAATAGGCTCTATAATAAAATTTTGTAAGAATTTCCTTCTATTTACATTAAATGTCAGCTATTCAACAAGTAAATATTTTATTTTATTTTTATTATATGTTTTCATTTAGTTTTATTATACTGTGACTTGGAAAAGATCCCTTTGGGTTATATCTGCTTGGAGACTTATAAGCTTCATATATTTGTATATCCATATGATTTGGGAAGTTATTAGCCATTATTTCTTTAAATAATTTTTCTATCTCTTTTTCCCTTTCTTCTGGGATTCCCATATGCATAAATTCCTTCATTTGATGGTATTTCATAACTTTGTCCTTCTTTTGTCTTCTTCTTCGTTCTCTTTTCTTTGTTCTCTTACCACATAATTTCAGATAACCCATCTTTGAGATAACAGATTTTTTTTCTGCTTGATCAATTGTGCTGACAATGCTCTTTATTGCATTTCTCACTTCATTCATTGTATTTTTCAGCTTTAAAATTCCTGTTTGATGCTTTTCTGTGATTTCTGTCTTTGTTGAGTTTCTCATTTTGTTCTCATGTTGTTTTCCAGATTTCATTGAGTCACATAAGTCTTGTAACTTGCTGAACTTCCTTAAGACTGTTTTTGTGTTGGGCGCCTGGGTGGCTCAGTGGGTTAAGCTGCTGCCTTCGGCTCAGGTCATGATCTCGGGGTCCTGGGATCGAGTCCCACATCAGGCTCTCTGCTCAGCAGGGAGCCTGCTTCCCTCTCTCTCTCTCTCTCTGCCTGCCTCTCCGTCTACTTGATCTCTGTCAAATAAATAATTTTTTTAAAAAAAGACTGTTTTGTGGGTTTTTTTTTTAATTATTTGTTAAGCAATTCATAGGTCTTCATATCTTTGGGTGGTTACTGGAGCTTTTCTAGGTTCCTCTGGTGGTGTCAGATTTGCCTGATTCTTCACGGTCTATGTAACCTTGCATTGATTTCTATGCATTTGAAGGAAAAAAAACACCTTTTCCTGTCTATACAGACTAATTTCATTAGATAAAGTTCTTTACCTGTCAGTTTTAAGAGTGATGGGACTGCCTCTGGGATCTCAGGCAAGTGGAGATGAAGCTGTCATGTGGCTGTTGCCAGATCTACAGTTGAGTTTGTGTTTGGCAGGTCTGTTATGGGGGTGAGGTAGATATGGTTCCTCCTCAATCTCCAGGTGGATAAGCCTCCTTTAGACTACACTCAAGCAAGGCTGGAGTTAAGTCATAGGGCCATTTCTGGGTCTGCAGTCAAGTCAGGCAACAGTAGGCCTATTGCCTGGGGGTGTAGATCCCACTGGGTTCCTGAGTGAGTGTACTCTGGGTCTCTGGATGAGCCCTGTGCTGGCAGGACTGGCTTCCAGGGCAGGAGAGCAGAGCTCGGCAAGTTCACAGGACTGCTTCACACTCTGTAGTCAGAACCAAGGCCAGTTGCTGACCTTCAATCAGGGATTGGATGAGTGTGTCTCTTGTACATTATCTGCTTAAGCATTACTTTTTCTGGACTGCAGTAGAGTGGGGCTGGAACTGATCTCAGAATTATTTCAGGATTGACAGCTGAGACTTTAGAAAGGAAATAGGAGGGAAAAGTGCTTCATTTTCTCTCATTATTGCTAGAATTGGAAACCTATCAGAACCTGTTACAAATTCTAAATTTGCTGCCTTGAATTTCACAAATTCTCTTTAATTTTAAAAATATATTTTCTTCTTTTGTCCCCCATCTTCTGTTGCTGTAAACTCTGGTGTGGTAAACTCTGGTGTGGTAAACTCTGGTGCTCTAAACGCTGGTTAGTTTCTGTTAATGACTTTTTAACAAGTCACAGGAGATCATTTCTTTGCCCTCTAAGGAATGTCCCTCCTTTCAGAATTTATAAAAAAACTAAAGAGTTGAGCGAAAAGACAATGGAACTCAAGGTCCAACAGAATTAGAAGTAAAACAAAACAAAACAAAACAAAACAAAAAAAACTGAGCACAGAAGAATGGATGGGTGACCTATGGACAATGGAATTGAGAAACAATGCATTATTAGAGAACACAGAGGACACTGGGGGACAGAAAAAGTACAGACAAAAATAATAATTTGAATATTCTATTGTTTGCCGAAGATTAGTTGACCATAGAGTTGAGGGTCCATATCTGGGCTCTCTATTCTCTTCCATTGATCTGTGTGTCTGTTTTTGTGCCAGTGCCATGCTTCCTTGGTGATCACAGCTTTGTAATAGAGCTGGAAATCAGACAATGTGGTGCTCTCAGGTTTGTTTTTCCTTTTCAACATTTCCTTGGCGATTCAGGGTCTTTTCTGGTTCTGTACAAATTTTAGGATTATTTGTTCCAGTTCTTTGAAAAATGCCATTGGTATTGCACTGCTGGGTATTTACCCTAAAGATACAGATATAATAAAAAGAAGGGGCACATGTGCCCCAGTGTTCATAGCAGCAATGTCCACAATAGCCAAACTGTGGGAGTAGTTGAGATGCCCTTCAAGAGATAAATGGATGAAGGAGATATGGTCCATACATACAATGGAATATTACTCAGCCATCAGAAAGGATGAATTGCCACCAGTTTGCATCAGCGTGGATAGATCTGAAAGGGATTATGCTAAGTGAAATAAGTCAAGCAGAGAAAGACAATTGTCATATGGTTTCACTTATATGTGGAACATAAGGAATGGCAAGGAATGACATTAGGAAAAAGAAGGGTGGAATCAGAGGGGGAGATGAACCATGAAAGACTATGGACTCTGGGAAACAGACTGAGAGTATTAGAAGGACGGGGTGGGGAGATAGGTTAGCCTGGTGATGGGTATTAAGGAGGGCACCTATTGTAAGGAGCCCCAGGTGCTGTGCGTGAATGATGAATCATGGAACACTACATTGGAAACTAATGAAGTACTGTAGAGTGACTAACATAACATAAAAAAAGTAAAAAAATAAAATAAAATAAAATCTACATTTAAAAAATAAATATATGTGGGGGTGCCTGGGTGGCTCAGTGGGTTAAAGCCTTTGCCTTCAGCTCAGGTCATGATCCCAGGTTCCCGGGATCAAGCCCTGTGCCAGGCTCTCTGCTCAGCAGGGAGCCTGCTTCCCTTCCTCTCTCTCTCTGCCAGCCTCTCTGCCTACTTGTGATCTCTGTCTGTAAAAAAAAAAAATAAAATCTTTTTTTAAAAAAAATAAAAAAATAAATGTAACATGGAAATAAAAAGCAAAATAAGAGGTGCTTGGGTGGCTCAGTGGGCTAAATCCTCTCCCTTCAGCCAGGTCATGATCCCAGGGTCCTGGGATCGAGACCCACATCAGGCTATCTGCTCAGCAGGGAGCCTGCTTCCTCTTCTCTCTGCCTGTGTCTCTGCCTACTTGTAATCTCTGTCTGTGAAATAAATAAATAAATAAATGAAATCTTTTAAAAATTAAAAAAAAGCAAAATAAAATAAAAATAAATAAATAAATATTTTCTTGGGTCAAGAATCTGGTTCATCCTCATAAGGTCGTCTCAGAAATGAGACCATGAAGCAATACCTTTTCCTTTATGCATTTATATTTTTTGCCACAATAAGCTGGTACAATGGACTTGGTGTTTGTGTCCCTCCCAGATTTATATGTTGAATCTTAATTCCCAATGTGATGGTAGGTAGAGGTTGGGCTTTTAGGAGGTAATGAGACCGTGGGGGTGGCATTCTTATGAATGGATAATATTAGTATCCCTATAAAGGACCCCAGAGAGAGGTCTCCCATTTTTTGCTACAGTAAGGAGATGGCATTCTGCAACCTGGAGGGGGTTTCTCACCAGAACCTGACCATACTAGCACCCTGATACCAGACTTCCAGCCTTCAGTACTATGAAAAATAAATTTTTACTGTTTGTAAGCTACTTGATCTATGGTACTTTGTATAGCACCCTAAACTAAGACAAATAGAATGTGAAAGCAGGATTTCTTTCTTTGTTCTCATGTTCCCATCATTGTATTGGAGAGAAGGAGGCCCACTTTAAGTCTTTTATTATTTTACTCAGTCTTATGGCTGAAACCGTTCAGAGACATTTAACATGTTCTCTCTCTCCCCCCCACTCCTCCTCCTCTTTCTTCTTCTTCACTTCTTTCATTCATTTTTCTTCTTGTCTCCTTTCCCCTATTTCCTTATTGTTGTTTATAGCTCTATTTTTTTTGTTTGTTTGTTTGTACAATATGTTCACTAATGTTGATAAGCTACTTAAGCATTGGTAATGATTGTCTCAGATTCAGGCATTATTTTTTCCATTAATCTGGGGAATTGTCTTTTACAAAATATTTTTTTTTAATTTTTTAAATTTTTTATTTTTTATAAACATATATTTTTATCCCCAGGGGTACAGGTCTGTGAATCACCAGGTTTACATACTTCACAGCACTCACCAAAGCACATACCCTCCCCAATGTCCATAATCCCACCCCCTTCTCCCAAACCCCCTCCCCCCAGCAACCCTCAGTTTGTTTTGTGAGATTAAGAGTCACTTATGGTTTGTCTCCCTCCCAATCCCATCTTGTTTTAACTAAAACATATGTTGACAGCAAGGAGATAAAGGGTTAAATATGAGATCGAAATTATTGTGTTAGAAGTGATTGGTTCTTGAGGAAACCATCACTTAAGGAGAAAAATTATCTCTGCATTTTATCACATATTTTTCTGAAGTCAAAACACAAAAAAATGGGTGTCTTGGTTGGAGTTTTTGAATAATTTCTAATGATAGATTACTCTTAATTTTACTACATTTTTGTCTGAAATGCTACAATTTTATTCAAAGTAAAGCTTGCGGGAGAGGGAAGAGAGGAAAGTCAGTTCCAGATTCTATTTTCTCAGCTGTTTTGGAATTTGAAGTCATTTAGATTAAGTCATCTTTCATACATGTTCTTTAACTCCTCCATTTTCCACATTTCCTAGTCTAAGATTTTTACATCTCTTATAGATTCTGTTGGAGATTTTGTTAGTTTTTCCTGATAACCTCTTATAATCATTCCAAGGAAATCATTTGTCTTTTATTTATTCTTTTGGATAAGTGATGGATTTCCTTTTAGGAAACATAATAAACTAAAGGAATATTGGGTAAATACACCAGTCTCAAGGTAAAAGTAAAAATAATCATATCAGAAATTTTCCCAGAACCCTCAGAATACCTTTGATTAGTGGAATTAACAAATAGGAAGAAAACATATGAATGGATATTAAAGATATTGACAGACAGAAATAAGAACAACGTATTAAAAAAAAATTCCCCCCATGAAGATTAATTCCTATTCTATAGTCTTAGAAAAGGAGCAATAAAAGTGAGCTTTTTAGATGAGAGATGACAGAGATTAGCATCCCATTTGTATTAATCATGTCCTCTTATTGTAATAGTGGTGGGTTGTGGGATGGCCATTTGATAGGGAGCATTGATATCTCTCAGAGGGTTGGTTGCTGTAACATTATTTTACTTAAAAAATCATTTTTCTCTTTGTTTTTCTTTCTATATATTCAGCTCATTTATTTTTAAGTATTTCCTTTTCACTTGTTCAGTATGTTTTTTAGAACATTTTTCAGACTTACCAGGAGTCTATAATAAACATATAGCTGAAATAAACTAAAGAAATAACTTAGATAACAGATACTGGATCAGTGACTGAGTTACTATTTAAACCATAATTTTTTTTTTTTAGACCATAAATTATTTTTCTAAGAAATAGCAAGCTCTCACAGTTATATTGAAGTATGCTATGGGTTGAATATTATTATTTTAAGAATGACTTTTGGTTTTTGGTTTTTCTGAACCCTAAGTTTGATAAGCCTTCAGGAACAGTTGAGTAGATGAAGCCCATTTTAGTTTTTCACTTCTTTCCTGAGTCCAGAATTGAAAGCTTTCAGTAGATTGATATTTACACACTACCACGTCTCTCCTTTCTTTTGTTTGATCTGCCACAACTCTCTTTCTTATTTTATTCTCTTCAATCTTCCTGTTCATATTTAAAACTCTGAATACTGTTTTTCAAGATAAATAACAATTTTATGATAAGCAAATTATTTTGTGATCTCCCCCCATTTTAAAAAGAGATTTTATTGAATTATCTCTGCACTAAACATGGGACTTAAATTCACAACTTCAAGATTAAGAGTCACAAGACCCCCCCAGCTGAGCCAGCCAGGTGCCCCAGCATCATTTCCCTTTATGTTAATTTTCTTTTAATCACAAGGGTGAGTTCTTTAAAAATGACACTACTCTCACAGCAGGAAGAAGGAATGATAAGCTCTCATTTTCCCTGTATAAGGGATAATAGTAGTCTCTTAACATTGCTTGAGACCAAGGTATTTTTATTCAAGAGGAAATTATTAGTCATTACTACAGAATTTTCTAAAATTAAATATTTCATTTTAATGTTTTATTTTTGTACATGGTATATATTTTATGTTGATAATATTTTCTTAAGTACATCAGTGATCTGGACCTCAGGGCCATCAAATCATCTATGACATGTGCATAGGGGTTTTAGTTCTGGCAAAGACAGAACTTAAGAGGGCTGGACAGGGGTCTATCAATCCTCTCCAATGACCACTTTTTGTCACTCACCATCTTGTTGGAAATTAAAACTCCTGAAGGATTGTAACTGTTGTCTTACTTTAAACCAAAATTCCCTAAATTCATCAATTAATTTCTTCCAATTATCTTTTTAGGTTACTTTATTGCTTCTGTTCTTTTTAAACATATACATAAAATATATTAAATATTGGGAAATGCTTCTGTTATTAATTGTTGTTTCAGTTAGTGATTTAAACATTTCACTGTGTAAAAATTTCTCAGTGAACTGTGGAACTTCTGGATAAAAAGGAAAAAGGGAAAGGAGACAGATATGTGAGACTGAATTGAAATAGAGAGCCTGAGTTGAAAAAGGCATTTTGTGAAAAATTCCTTGGATTCTACAGGAGACTGACATATACTAGAAAGAAGAGATGCAAAGGAACTTACTTGTGGGTACTGGAGTTGACCCTAAAAAACAAAACCAAGAAAAATAAGATTTTTTTGGTATAATATACAGTTTCCTACCATATTTTTCCAGAAAGACTTTTTAAAAATGGGACATTTACAGAGCACCACACCAATCCTACATTTATTTCTAAAGCAACTTGGCAATTTTGATGGGCCTGGAGAAAAAAACAGAAAATAGCACTTATTCTACATGTTTTTCATATATATTTAGCTATTTAACTATTTCATTTATAGTTGAACTATTTATGAAATAAAATTTTTCAGTATTTGAATTTTCTTACCACATTTAATTCCCTCAGATTTCCTCATGTAATCTGCTCCTGCTATCTGTCTTAGTCTGGGGGTCAATTTGCTTTTGTTATTTTATTATTATTATCATTATCATTATCATCATCATCATTATTATTATTCGGTACATGTATCTCAGAGTGCAAAGTCAAGAAATTGCTCACAATAGGCTTAACACATTTCCCCTGGTGATGTTATTACACATTACATGAATATATATATTTTTCTATTAATGAGGAATATATGCTTTCTAAAGATTATCAGTAAACTACATATTTCAAAACAATTTGAAGAGTTTTCCAAAAGCTAGAAATGGCAGCCCTTAGATAGTATAGAAGACCAAAATGTATTATGAGGAGAAAACAGCAAGAAAGCCAATGAATAACACCTATTCTCCCACAGAAAAATACCACTATTTGAGGTCATTTTGTCTGGCACATATTGAAGAAAATTAACATTAATAATCTATTCCTTCTTTCCTTCATTCTGTCAATGTTCATCAAGAAATATTTACCAATTTTGTATTCCAGGCACTGTACTCAACACATGGGATCTAGCTCTGAGTGAAAGACTCTGTTTTTAGGAGCTTCTGACCAGAGGTGTCAGGCTTAAGCTTTAGGATGTGCACAGAAATGTTTCACTTCTATTAAAGGTAAATTTAAAATTAAAATTAAAATAATTTCATTGAATCCATAAATGCGTATTTTTAAACTTTCAATTTACTATTCAGATGAGTGGGAAAGAAATAGAAAAAAATGGCAGTATTTCAAAGACATGAAAATGTTAATATCCCGATCTCTTAATTTAGAAAAGCTTATGCATCAGCAAATATATTTCCATTCTGAAAGTAGACACAAGGTTATTTCATAAAGCAAAGCTGAATTTGCTCAGCACTCTTCAAAAGGGAGTTGAAATTCAGGCTCTCCTACATTGAAGCTTCAATTAAAATTTTCTTCTTCCATTTGTCTTTTCACTCCTTCATCTTAGCCTTTATTTTTTTCATGAAAAACATTTAAATGGGAAATATGTCCTGTTTATTATTATCAGATTATTATATAGATCAATAGGATAATTACATGTTTTAAAGTCTATATCCATTTTAATAATTAGTGCTTTTTTGCAGAGAAAATTAGAATTTATAACCTAAAAACAAGTTCCTTTTAGGTTTTCCAACTGTGCATAGTATATAGTCATAAAATATAAAAACTAGATGTCCCCCCCTCCTGGCACTTCGGGAATAGTTTCTTATGACAGTCTTCCTAAGGGAGATTTTACATCCCTCTGCTGAACTCTTAGGATTTTTGGCTTACGCTTGCTAAGATATTCCACTTTTTAAAAAATTTTATTTTAATAAACATATAATGTATTTTTAGTCCCAGGGGTACAGGTCTGTGAATCGCCAGGTTTAAACACTTCATAGCATTCACCATAGCACATACCCTCCCCAATGTCCATAATCCATCACCCTATCCCAACCCCTCTCCCCCCAGCAACCCTCAGTTTGTTTTGTGAGATTTAAGAGTCTCTTGTGGTTTGTCTCTCTCCTGATCACATCTGGATATTTCACTTTAATTTCATCCCTTTCTCATCTCAAACATGAAACCTGGTTCGTGTCAAAACCCACCTAACTGTCCATGAGAGAGGCCTTAAATGTGAAGTGATCATCTAACCATAGAAGTAGTTGCCCTCTGAGTCCTGTTATCACATTGTTTTCAGACTCATTTGCTAAAATGCAATTCTGTTTGTATTCTTTGAAAACTTATTGCAAGACCAAACTCTTAATATAACATTTAATTTCATCCCTTTCTCATCTCAAACATGAAACCTGGTTCGTGTCAAAACCCACCTAACTGTCCATGAGAGAGGCCTTAAATGTGAAGTGATCATCTAACCATAGAAGTGGTTGCCCTCTGAGTCCTGTTATCACATTGTTTCCAGACTCATTTGCTAAAATGCAATTCTGTTTGTATTCTTTGAAAACTTATTGCAAGACCAAACTCTTAATATAACATTTAACATCTCATGAAACCTGGTTTGTCAAAACCCACCTAACTGTCCATGAGAGAGGCTTTAAATGTAGTGATCATCTAACCATAGAAGTGGTTGCCCTCTGAGTCCTGTTATCACATTGTTTCCAGACTCATTTGCTAAAATGCAATTCTGTTTGTATTCTTTGAAAACTTATTGCAAGACCAAACTTTAATATAACATCCTTTATAATTTAGTCTTATACCCTTCTCCAGACTTCTTTCCTCCTGACAGCAACACCTCCCTTCTGTTACTAGTCTTTAAACCCAACACAGAATCAGAGGAAGATGACAGTGAGAACAAACTGGAGGACATTCCATTTACAAAATTTTAGTGAATGATTCTCTCCCTGATACAGACTTAGAGAAAGACACTGCCTGAATTTCATGAAATATTACATAATTCCTGTCTCAGTAACATCCCAGATGCTTCTCTCCAAATGGCATTTACTACCTTCTGTATCATTTTAAGTTGCCTTATTACACCCAGGCCCCAGGGCTTCTCATTGTTATTATGAAGTTCTCTATACTTGGGATCTGATATTTTGACTTCTGTTTTCAGTGTAATCTTCCATAGTGTACACTATTGTCTGTGTTTCACTGATGAAGTAAATTGCCTAAAGTTCTCCAGCTCTTAATTGGATATGAATCCATTTGAACCCTAGCAGCCTGGCTCCAAAACCCTTACCTCTAACATTGTTGTTTTATCCCCACCCTTCTCCCCAGGTCCATGTTGACCTCTTTGGCACTTTAATCCTTGACATCCATATCTCCTTCTTGAATTTTACTTCTTTGACACTTTTCCTTTACATGATTTTTTTCTTTTCTTTCTTTATTTTTTTGAGGGAGACAGAGAAAGTCAGGGAGTGGTGGGAAGGGCAGAAGGAAAGAGAATCTTAAGCAGGCTCCATACCCAGGACAGGGCCCAATGTGGGGCTCAATTTCATGACCCTGAGATCATGTACATGATTTTTAATTTCTCGCTCCTTCTTTTTGTCCTGTTCTTTTCTGCTGTGGGACATTCTTTTAAACTAGAGAGGATTGTTAACCTGTCTTTAGCTACAGACCAAGAAGGTGGAGGTTCTGTTCTGAGAATCCAAATTTGACACCACATTACTTTATTTCTTTCCAAGATTTATAGATAAATGAAAAGAATATGATTATCTTCCTTTTATAAAACAAATGCTTAAGGGTCTGCTATGTTTTATGTGGTAGTATAATATATACTGGGGATGAAGAAATGAACAGAGGAACACTGTGCCTGTACTTGCAGACTTAGCAGTTTAGTAAAGAAAACAGGCACATTAGCAATTAGTTTCATCAATGTGGTGGACATTCATACTAAAGGAGTACTCAATCTATATGGTATCAAAATTCTCTAGAAATTATTAAGATCTCCTAAATGAAAGATAGCTTGGTGTACTGGGGGGTTTGACTTTAGGGACCAGTACTGTGTAGAAGAGCATTAACAGGTATATTAAAATCTTAATGTGAAGATAAAACTTTAGATCTCATAAAATAAAGTAAAATGCTGGAAAACACCTTCAATGGTCTTGTGTTGAGGAAAGACCTCATTAGAATCCCCAAAACACAGAATTTGAGAAACAAGTGTATTTGATTATAATAAAATTATATTTCTTTTTAACTAAAAACATCATAGACAATGTTTACAGACATATAATAAATTGAGAAAATATATTTTCAAAGTATAAAAGTCACAAAAGATTAATATCTACATTATACAAGAAAGACCTGCAAAGTAATAAGAGCAGGAACCTGAATGGGGAAAAAAAAGGCAGAAAAGATGAATAGGCAATTTATGAAAGGAAAGTCTGAATGGCTATGTACATGAACTCACCACTAGACACCAAAAAGCAAATTAAAATAACAACAAAGAGCTTTGCTGTACCAAACAGAATGGCCAAAATTAGGATGACAGATAAAACAAAGTGCTGTGTAGGATATCAGGTGAAGGGAATATTTCTCCAACAACTGGTGAGAGGATAGATTATTACATTAGTTCTGGAAAGCAATCTAGGAAAGAAATTAAGTATCTGTACATCTCATCAGTAGCACTACTCCCAGTTATAATTCTAGAGAAATAACTCACAAGATCTAAAGAGAACTCACTCTAGATGTTGATTTAGGCAAAAAGCTTGTGAGAATTGGCCAGAAAGCCCCTGCAGACTGGCTTCCAGTGGCCGGTGCCTTCGGGTGAGCCTGCTGGGCCTAGAATGGAGTCCCCCGTGCTGTCGCCCAAAGCCTACGGGAACACTCTAAAAAGTGGACATATGATACTGATGGGTAGGATATAATAAGGAGGGCAGATTGAAGATTCAGCAGAATTGGATGACTGATGGGAAGAACTCCTAGTATTGATAAGAATTGGTGGAATCCAGATCCTGGGGGGAGGAGCTGATATTAATAGTAGAGACATGGCTATCATTGTAGAAAAAGGGAAGATTAGTGGAAGGCTTTCACCTGTGGATTATAGGCACATCTCATTTTATTGTGCTTTACTTTATAACACTTCACATATATTGTGTTTTGTATACATTGAGATTCAAGACTTTAGTGGAAGAGGTACCTGAAGAGATGGTGGAAATAGTAAGAGTATTAAAAATCAGAAGTAGAGCCAGAAGATGTGACTGAATTGCTGCAATCTTATGATAAAACTTTAGTAGATGAGTTATTTCTTATGGATGAGCAAAGAAAGTGATTCCTTGAGATGGATCTGGTGAAGATGCTGTAAAAACTGTTGAAATGACAACAAAGGCTTTAGAACATTACATAAACTCAGTTGCTTTTAAAGCAGTGTCAGAGTTTGAGAAGATTGACTTCAATTCTGAAAGACGTTCTACTGTGGGTAGAATGCTATCGAACAGCATCCCATGCTATAGAGAAATAATTAATGAAGGGAAGAGTCAACTGATGCTTCAGACTTCATTTTTGTCTTATTTTAAGGAATTGCCACAACTGCTCCGAACTTCAGCAACCACAGAATCAATCAGTCAGCAGTCATCAACATTGAGGCAAGATCCTCCACCAACAAAAAGGTTGTTTCTTGCTGAAAGCACAGATGGTGGTTAGCATTTTTTAGCAATAAAGTATTTTTAAAATTAAGTTATTTTTTTCATTTATTTATTTTCAGCATAACAGTATCATTATTTTTTCACCACACCCAGTGCTCCATGCAATCTGTGCCCTCTATAATACCCACCACCTGGTACCCCGACCTCCCACCCCCCCCTTGCCACTTCAACCCCCTCAGATTGTTTTTCAGAGTCCATAGTCTCTCATGATTCACCTCCCCTTCCAATTTACCCCAATCCCCTTCTCTCTAACTCCCCATGTCCTCCATGCTTTTTGTTATGCTCCACAAAAGTGAAACCATATGATAATTGACTCTCTCTGCTTGACTTATCTCACTCAGCATAGTTATTTTTTTAGACATAATACTATTGTACATGAAATAGACTATATGCACTGAGAAACCAAAAAAATTCATTTGACTTGTTTTGTTGCAATATTTGTTTTATTGGGGTAGTTTGGAACTGAACATACAAGTTCTCTTAGGTATGCTTATTATTTGGTGGCACAAACCTGAGGATTATGTGTGTCTTTTTTTTTTTTTTTTTGTCTTTCAACATGATGCATAGCCTCTATGGAGAGTGAGAGGTGTGAAGAAATTTTAATTTCATTTATATCATGAGGAAATTTCAATAGTTTCTTTGGAAAATGGGAGTGCAAGTGGATGGGGGAAAGATACTGTGACCAGCTTTGAGTGAACACCTGAGGCTGGCAGCTATGAAAAAACAGAGGGACAAGCATGCATAGTGGTGACACGCTCCAGTTGCACCTCCAAGTATTGAGTGATAGAGTTGCTTGTTATTTAAAAACTTCTTCACTCATTGTATACTCTTTTATTTTTCTATCTTCCCTGTTATGTTTTAATTTATTTAACTTAAAATTTGGTATGTTTCCCCTGAGTAAGATATTATTAGGTTTTACTATTAACTGATTTGATATGGATTGATAATATCCTTTGTAGATTATTCTTTCTACAATTAAATAGTTTAGTTTCCAGAAATTTAGCAAAAGTACTAATTTGTTCTCTACTGAAAATGACAACCAGCAAAGTTAATAATAATCCCATCTACACTGTAATAATCCAAAATATAACATAATTACAAATATCACAATGTTACTTACTGGGAAGTGGTGGAGCTTGTGCTGAAATACAAGAAATATAAGTTTTGTTAGGCACTTATGGGCACAGTATACCTACCCCTATTAATCTTACATGAGGGAATCTTTTAATCAAAAGCTATAAGCAAAAGGACTTCTGTATCAATTACTTTGATGTTGGGGTTCCTGACAAAATATTCACTTAGAAAGTATGTCAGATGCTCAATTCTGGTGTTGGAAAGGAAGTAGGACCTTAGTACCCACTAAGCTGTTGTGATATCCACACTGTAATATCCTTTACAAGTGAAGAACTTGTTTGTTTGTTTATATTGAAACACAGTTGACACGTGATGTTATATTAGTTTCAGGTGTATAATATAATTACTTGGTAAATCTGTATGTTATGCTGCTCTTCTAATTATTTTTTTCTTTTACCTCTTTTTTTTTTCCTTTTCTGAATTTTAATTCCAGGATAGTTAACATAGAGTGCTTTATTAGTCTCAGGTGTACAATATAGTGATTCAACAAATCTATACATTATTCAGTGCTCATCAAAATAAATGTATTCGTAAGTCCATCTACCTATTTAACCCACCCTCCTAAACACCTCTCTTCTGGTAAACATCAGTTTGTTCTCTATAGTTAAGGGTCTATTTGGAGGGGCGCCTGGGTGGCTCAGTGGGTTAAGCTTCTACCTTTGGCTCAGGTCATGATCTCAGGATCCTGGGATCCAGCCCCACATCGGGTTCTCTGCTCCGGGGAGCCTGCTTCCTCCCTCTCTTGCTCTGCCTAACCCTCTCTGCCTGCTTGTGATCTCTGTCTGTAAGTAAATAAATAAAATCTTAAAAAAAAAAAAAAAGAGTCTCTTTGCAGAAGGGAGTTGAGGGAAATTGGAAGGGGAGGTGAACCATGAGAGACTATGGACTCTGAAAAACAACCTGAGGGTTTTGAAGGGGCGGGGGGAGGGAGGTTGGGGGAGCCAGGTGGTGGGTATTAAGGAGGGCACGTATTGCATGGAGCACTGTGTGGTGCAAAAACAATGAACACTGTTAAGCTGAAAAGAAAAAGGAAAAAGAATCTATTTGGAAGGTGGGCAGGGGAAGCAGGCTCCCCGCTGAGCAAAGAGCCCGATGCAATGCAATGTTGGGCTCCATCAGAGGACCCTGAAATCATGATCCAAGCAGAAGGCAGAGGCTTTAACTCACAGAGTCATCCGAGCGCCCTCAATTTTTAGTTTTTGAGTAATCTCCATACTGTTTTTCAGAGTGGCTGCCCCAGTTTCCCTTCCCAAACATTGCAAACAGTTTTCTCCACATCTTCATGAGCAGTTTTCTTGTGGTTTGTTTTTGTTTGTTTGTTTGTTTCTTTGTTTTCCCATTCTGATGGTGAGGTGATATCTCAATGTCGTTTTGATTTGTATTTCCCTGATGATGAGTGATGTTGAGCATTTTTTCATGTGTCTGTTGTCTATCTGGATGTCTCCTTTGGAGAAATGTCTGTTCATAACTTCTGCCCATTTTTAAAATTGGATCATTTGTTTTGTGATGTTGAGATGCAAAATAATCTTTTTTTTTTTTTTGCTTCTAATCCTTTATCAGATACGTCATTTGAAAATATTTTCTGCCACTCATTAGTTTGTCTTTTAGTTTTGTTGATTGTTTTCTTTGCTGTGCAGAAGCTTTTTATTTTGATGTTCCAATAGTTTATTTTTTATTTTGTTTCCCTTGCCTTGAGAGATATATCTAGAAAAAAATTTGCCATGGCCCAAGTCAGAGAAGTTATTGCCTGTGTTCTCATCTACGATTTTCTTGGTTTCAGGTCTCACATTAGTCTATTTTGATTTTACCTTTGTTTATGGTATAAGAGAGGGGTCCAGTTTCATTCTTCACAGGTAGCTGTCCAGTTTTCCCAATATCATTTGTTGAAGAAAATTTCTTTTTTCTATTGAATTTTTTTCCCTACCTTGTTGAACATTAATTGACCTTATCTGAACTATGTATTTTGTTCCACTGGTGTCTATTTTTGTGCCAGTACCATACTGTTTTGATTACTACAGCTTTATAATAAACCTTCAAATTTGAGATTGTGAGTTTGCCAGTATTGTTCTTTTTCAAGATTGTTTTGGCTTTGGAGTCTTTTGTGTTTCCATATAAATTTGGGGGTTATTTGTTCTAGTTCTGTAAAAGATGTCGTTGGGGTTTTGGTGAGGATTGCATTAAATGGGTAAATTGCCTTGGGTAGTACAAACATTTTAACATATTTGTTTTGCTATTCTATAGGCATGAAATGTTTTTCCCTTTCTTGTTTCATCTTCACTTTCTTTCAACAGTATTTTATAATTTTCCGAGGTTCAGAGGCTACATGTCTTTCACTTCCCTGGCTAAGTTTATTCTTAGGGATTTTATTATTTTTGGTATAATTATAAATGGAACTGTATTTTTTTCTTTTAATTTCTTTTCAGTGCTCCAGAATTCATTGTTTATGCATCATCCAGTGCTCCATGCAATATGTGCCCTCCATAATACCTGCCACCAGGCTCACCCTACTCCCCACTTCCATCCCTCCAAAACCCTCAGATTGTTTCTCAGGGTCCACAGTCTCTCATGGTTCATCTGTCCCTACAATTTCCCCCAACTTTCTTCTCCTCTCCATCTCCCCATGTCCTCTGGTGTTATTCCTTATGCTCCACAAATAAGTGAAATGACATGAGAATTACTCTCTCTGCTTGATTTATTTCACTCAGCATAATCTCTTCCAGTCCCGTTCATGTTGATACAAAAGTTGGGTATTCTTCCTTTCTAATGGAGGCATAATACGCCACTGTATACACGGACCATATCTTCTTTATGCATTCCTCCGTTGAAGGGCATCTTGGTTCTTTCCATAGTTTGGCGACTGTGGCCATTCCTGCTATGAACATTGGGGTAGAGATGGCCCTTCTTTTCACTACATCTCTACATTTGGGGAAAATACCCAGCAGTGCAATTGCAGAATCATAAGGAAGCTCTATTTTTAATTTCTTAAAAATCTCCACACTGTTTTCCAAAGTGGCTGTACCAACTTGCATTCCCACAAACAGTGTCAGAGGGTTCCCCTTTCTCCACAACCTCTCCAACATTTGTTTCCTATCTTGTTAATTTTGGCCATTATGACGTAAGGTGGTATCTCAATGTGATTTTGATTTGAATATCCCTGATGGCTAGTGATGATGAACATTTTTTCATGTATCTTATAGCCATTTGTATGTCTTCTTTGGAGAAGTGTCTGCTCATGCCTTCTGCCCATTCTTTGACGTGATTCTGTCTTGTGTGTGTTGAGTTTGAGGAGTTCTTAATGGATATCAGCCCTTTGTCTGGAATGTCATTTGAGAAAATCTTCTCCAATTCTGTGGGTTGCCTCTTTGTTTTGTTGACTGTTTCATTTGCTGTGCAGAAGCTTTTTATCTTGATGAAGTCCCAAAAGTTCATTTTCTCTTCTGTTTCCTTCACCTTAGGAGACATATCTTGAAAGAAGTTGCTGTGGCCAATGTTGAAGAAGCTACTGCCTATATTCTATCTAGGATTCTGATGGATTCCTGCCTCACGTTGAGGTCTTTTATCCATTTTGTTTATCTTTGTTTATGGTGCAAGAGAATGGTTGAGCTTCATTCTTCTACATATAGTTGTCCAATTTTCATAGCACTATTTATTGAAGAGACTGTCTTTTTTCCACGGTATATTTTTTCCTGCTTTGTCAAAGATTATTTGACCATAGAGTTGAGGGTCCATAACTGGGCTCTCTGCTCTGTCCACTGGTCTATGTGTCTGTTTTTATGCCAGTACCATGCTATCTTGGTGATCACAGCTTTGTAGTAAAGATTGAAATCAGGTGAAGTAATGCCCCCAGTTTTTTTTTTTCTTTTTCAACCTTTCCTTAGCAATTCAGGGTCTCTTCTGATTCCATACAAATTTTAGGATTGTTTGCTCCAGCTCTTTGAAAAATGCTAGTGGAATTTTGATTGGAATGGCATTGAAAGTATAGATTTCTCTAGGCAATATAGACATTTTAACAATATTTATTATTCCAGTCCATGAGTGTGGAATGGTCTTCCATCTTCTTGTGTCTTATTCACTTTCTTTCATGAGTGTTCTCATGAGTAGTTCCTTGAGTACAGATCCTTTACGTCTTTGGTTAGGTTTATTCCCAGGTATCTTATGGTTCTTGGTGCTATAGTAAATGGAATCAATTCTCTAATTTCTCTTTCTGTATTTTCATGGTTAGTGTATAAGAAAGCCACTGATTTCTGTACGTTGACTTTGTATCCTGCCACATTACTGAATTGCTTTATGAGTTCTAGTAGTTTGGGGGTGAAGTCTTTTGGGTTTTCCATATAAAGAATCATGACATCTGTGAAGAGAGAGTTTGACTTCTTCATTGCCAATATGAATACATTTTATTTCTCTTTATTGTCAGATTGTTGTTGCTAGGACTTCTAATACTATGTTGAACTAGAGTGGTGAGAGTGGGCATCCTTGTCATGTTCCTGATCTCAAAGGGAAGGCTGTGAGCTTTTTCCCATTGAGGATGTTATTTGCTGTGGGTTTTTCATGGGTAGATGTTATGAAGTTGAGGAATGTTCCCTCTATCCATATACTTTGTAGCATTTTGATGAGGAACAGATGCTGTGTCTTGGTGTCAATTTTTTTTTTTCTGCATCAATTGAGAGGACCATGTGGTTCTTCTCTCTTCTCTTATTGATTGTTCTATCACATTGATTTGTGAATATTTAGCCACCCTTGCAACCCAGGAATAAATCCCACCTGGTCCTGGTGGATAATCTTTTTAAGGTACTGCTGGATCCTATTAGCTAAGATCTTGTTGAGAATTGAAGCATCCATATTCATCAGGGATATTGGTCTGAAATTCTCCTTTTTGTTCGGGTCTTTTCCTGGTCTGGGCTTCATAAAAAGAGTCTGGAAGTTTTCCTTCTTCTTCAATTTTTTGAAACAACTTCAGAAGAATAGGTATTATTTCTTTGAAAATTCCCCCAGAGAATGCTAGGTCCTGGGCTCATGTTTTTTGGGAGGTTTTTGATCACTGCTTCAATCTCCTTCCTAGATACTGGTCTATTCACATTGTCAGTTTCTTCCTGATTCAGTTTTGGATGTTTATAGTTTCCAGGAATGCATCCATTTCATCTAGGTCACTTAAGTTATTGACATATAAGTGTTGATAATAATTTCTGATGATCATTTCTGTTTCCTCAGTGTTAGTTGTGATCTTTCCCTTTTCATTCATAATTTTATTAATTTTGGTCTTTTATATTTTCTTTTGGATAATTTTGGCCAATGGTTTATCAATCTTATTGATTCTTTAAAAAAAAAAAAGCATCTAATTTCATTGATGCATTCTCCTGTATCTCTACTTTCTATCTCATTCATTTCGGCTCTAATCTTGATTATTTCCCTTCTTGTGTGTGGGGTTGGCTTACTTTTTTTTGATTCTCTAGTTATTTAAGATATAAATACAGCTGGTGTATTCTGGATTTTTCAATTTTTTTGAGGGAGGCTTGGATGGCTATGTATTTCTCCCTTAGGACTGCCTTTGTTGTATCCCATAGGTTTGGATGGAAATGTCTTCATTCTCATTGGTTTCCATGAGTTGTTTAAGTTCTTCTTTGATTTCCTGGTTGACTCCAGCATTCTTAAGCAATGTAGTCTTTAGCTTCCAGGTGTCTGAATTCTTTCCAAACTTTTTCTTGTGGTTGAGGTCCAGTTTCAAAGCACTGTGGTCTGATAATATGCATGGAATAATCTCAGTCTTTTGGTATCAGTTGAGCTCTGATTTGTGACCCAGCATGTGGTCTATTCTGGAGAAAGTTCCATGTGCATTGGAGAAGAATGAGTATTCTGTTGTTTTAGGGTGGAATATTCTGTATATATCCTTGAGGTCCATCTGTTCCAATGTGTCATTCAATGCTCTTGTCCCTTTATTGATTTTCTGCTTGGATAATCTGTTTATTACTGAGAGTGATGTGTTAAGATCCCCTACTATTAATGTATTCATATCAATATGAGTCTTTATCTTGATTCATAGTTGTATTATGTACTTTGCTGCTCCCATATTGGGAGCATAAATATTTACAATTGTTAGATCCTCCTGGTGGATAGGTGTGGAGCGGGACTCAGACCCCAGTGGCACAGCTTGTGTGCCAAGTCCAAAAGGCTGTGGTTCTAGACAGTGCCTGCTGGTGTCCATGCCAGACTCTCTCATGTGAACCACTGCCACCCAGATGCTGTCATTCTCGATGGTGGCTCAGGGAACAAAGCCTGACTTCTTTGCTGCGCTCTCTCTGGCACAGCACCAGACACCACTGGTGGTATGTGGTTAGTTGTTCGCTGTCCTGGGCCTGTTAGCTTAAGCCTGTGTCCTTAACTCCCCAATTCCACCAATTTCCCTTTAATATCTTTTGTTCTTTTTGAGTGTTTTTAACTAGAATCAAAGATAATGCTGGTCCCCAATCACAGGGTACTCTCATGTTTGGGGTACTACTTTCCAATGGGTCACTTCTGGTGGCTCCCTCCTCCTTTTGTTTATCTTCCAATATCAGTCCCATGTCCCCACTCCACTTTACCTGTCTACTGGCATCTTCTGCCCCCGTAGAGATCCAGAAGTGTATAATTCTACTCTCAGGATGATTTCATGGGTGATCAGAGTGCTTTGGTAGATAATCAGCACACTTTAGGGGACTGGTTGAAACAGCGTGCCCTACTTCTCTGCCATCTTGCCCCCCTCCAGAACTATTTTCTTAATTCATCTTTCTACAATTTCATTAGTAGTTCAGAAATGCAACAGATTTCTGTATATCAATTTAGCATCGCATGACCTTATTTGAATTTATTTACCAGTTCTATTAATTTTATGGTGAGGTCTTTAGGGTTTTTTAATATACAATATCTATCATGTTACCAGAAAATAGTGAATATTTTACTTATTTACCAACATGGATGCATTTTATTCCTTCATCTTGTCTAAGTGCTGTCGCTAGGACTTCCAGAACAATGTTGAATAAAAGTGGTGAGAGTGAACATCTTTTTATTCCTGACCTTGTGGGAAAAGCTCTCAGTTGTTCCTCAATAAGCATGTTAACTGTGGATTTTTCATATATGGTTTTTATTATGTTGAGGTTTATTCCTTCTAAATACACTTTGTTGAGGGATTTTATCATGAATGGGTGTTGTACTCCATCAAATGCTTCTTCTGCATCTATTGAAAAATCATATGGTGTTTATCCTTTCTCTTGTTGATGTGATGTATCATATTGATTGATTTCTCTATATTGAACCACTTTGTATCCCAGGAATAAATCTCATCTGATTCCGGAGAATGATTTCTTATTTAATATATTGTATGTGGTTTGCTAATATTTTTTTGAGGACTTTTGTATCCAAGTTCATCAGAGATATTGGTCTGTGGTTCTCTTTTTTGGAGTGTCTTTATCTGGTTTTGATACCATGGTAATGCTGACCTCATAGAATGAATGATTATTATTATTATTTAAATTTTATTATTTTAAAATAAAAAATTTAAAAAATCAAATTATTTTTATTTTATTATTAATACTACTATTTTATTATTTTGGAATAATTTGAGAAAAATAGACATTGTCTTTTGTTTGTTTGTTTGTTTGTTTAATTTGAGAGAATTCACTCATGGAGCCATTTGTTCCTGGACTTTGATTTGTTGGAAGTATTTTGATTACTGATTCAATTTCACTGCTGGTAGTTAGTATGTTCAAATTTTCTATTTCTTCCTGAGTCAGTTTTGGGAAGCTGTATGTTCCTAGGAATTTATCCATTTCTTTTAGGTTGTCCAATTTGTTGGTATATAATTTTTCATAGTACTCTCTTATAATACTCTGTATTTCTGTGGTTTCGGTTGTTACCTCTCTTGTTTGTTTTCTGATTCTATTTATTAGAGACCCCCTCTCTCTCTCTTTTACTATTTTTTTGATGAATCTGGCTAAATGTTTATCTATTTTTTTTATCTTTTCAAAGAACCACCTCCTGGTTTCAATGATATTTTCTGTTTTTATTTGTTTCTATTTCATTTCTTTCTTCTCTAATCTTTATTTCCTTTCTTATACTGCTTTTGGGTTTTATATGTTCTTCATTTCTAACTCTTTAGGTGTAAGTTTAGGTTGTTTGAGATTTTTCTTACTTCTTGAGATAAGCCTGTATTGTTGTAAACCTCCCTCTTACAGCCACTTTTGCTGCATCTCCAAGATTTGGAATCACTGTTTTCTTTTGTCTCCATTTATTGTTTTTTAATTGTCTCTTTTTGGTTGACACATCCATTTTTTAGTAGCATGATATTTAACTTCCAAGTATGGTGTTCTTTCCAATATTTTTTTTTCTTTTTATTGTGATTGACTTCTAGTTTCACAGTGTTGTGGTCAGAAAAAAAATGCGTGGTATGACTTATATTTTGAATTTGTTGAGACTTGTTTTGTGGCCTAAAATGTGATTTTGTTTTGGAAAATGTTCCATTTACTTGAAAATATGTTCCATATGGATACTTGAAAATATGTGTTTAGAGTTCTGTTTCTGCTGTGTCATTCACACATAAAATGTTTTTTTTTTTATCTGTTAGACTTATATCTTTATTTTTTTAGTGTGTGTCATTCAAAGCCATTTTTCCTTACTGCTATTCTGTTTAGATGATCTATCCACTGATTTAAGTGGGGTGTTAAAGTCCCCTGCTACTATTGTGTTACTATTGGTTATTCCATTTATGTTTGTTGTTAAATACTTTATATATTTGGTTCTCTCATCTTGCATCCATAAATATTTACAATTGGCATATATCTTCTTGTTGGATTATACTGTTTATGGTTATGTAGTGTCTTGTCTTTTGTTATAGCCTTTGTTTTAAAGACATTTTGTCTGATATAAGTATTGTTATTTCAGCTTTCTTTTCACTTCCATCACATGATAAATGTTTTTTGCACTTCACTTCACTTCAATTCACTTCACTTTCAATCTGCTAATGTTCTTATATGAAATTATTCACTTGTAGGAAACATATAGATAGGTTATTTTTTATCCATCCTGTCATCCTGTCTTTTGATTGTTTAGTCCATTTACATTCAGTTTAATTATTGATAAGTATGTGCTCATTGCCATTTTGTTACTTATTTTTATGGTTGTTTTGTAGTTTTTTCTCTGATCCTTTCTTCTCTTCTATCACAGTTTGTTGTTGTTGTTGTTGTTGTTTTTATGTGATGTACTTGGATTTATTTCTCTTTATTTTTTTTGCATATCTATTACTGGTTTTGATTTGTGGCTACCAAAGGTTAGTATGAACATCTTCTGCATATAACTGTCTATATGAAGTTAAAGATTGCTTAAGTCTGGACACATTCTTTATACCTCTCTCCCTGATCATGGTTTGGGTATAATGTGTCATACATTTCATCCTTTTATTTTGTGGACCCCTTGACTGATTTTTTTTCCCCTTGACTGATTTTTAAACATATACCTAATTTTACTACTTTTGTGCTTCCTATTTTTCTTATTCCTGTTTATGGTTTTCTTTTCCACTCAAAGTGACCACTTACATTTCTTGTAAGGCTAGTTTAGTGGTCATGAATTCCTCTAACTCTTGTTTGTCTAGGAAAATCTTTATCTCGTCTACCTGAATAATAGCAGTGCTGGATAGAATATTCTTGGCTGTGTATCTTTCCCATTCAACACTTTGAACACATGATGCCACTCTCTTCTGGCCTACAAAGTTTCTGCTAAAAAAAAGAGCTGATAACCTTAGGATGTCTCCCTTGTATGAAGCTATTTTCCTTTCTCCTGCTTCTTTTAAATCTCTCTCCTTTCATTACTTTTTGCCATTTTAATTCCTATGTCTCTTGATGTGATCCTCTTGGGGTTGATTTTGTTGGGGGCTCTCTGTGCCTCCTCATATATTTCCTTTCCCAGATTTGGAAAGTTTTTAGCTATTATTTCTTCAAATAAATTTTCTGCCCTCTTTTCACTCTCTTCTCCTTCTGGGATCCCTATAATGTGAATGGGCTTGATAGTGTTGCTGACTTCTCTTAATCTATTTTCATTTCATATTCCTTTTACTTTCCTGTGTTCAGCTGGATTACCTCCCAATAGTTTGTCCTCCAGGTTGCTGATCTGTTATTTTGCTCCCTCTAGTTTACTACTTTTTTCCCTCTAGTATATTTTAATTGCAGCTATTGACTTCTTTATCTCCGATTTGTTCTTTTTCTGTTTTCTAACTTAGTTAAGGGTTTCACTGAGGTCCTTCCCTCTTTTCTCAAGTCCAGTGATTATCTTTATGGCCGTTACTTTAAGTTTTCTATCAGTCATATTACTTATCTTTGTTTTATTTGGCTATCTTATTAAAATTTTGTCCTGTTCTTTCATTTGGGACATATTCCTCTGTCTTTTTATTTTGTCTAATTCTGTGTCTGTTTCTATGTGTTTGGGAAGTTAGCTACATCTTCTGCTCCAAAAGGTAGTAGTCTCAGGAAGAGGTCCTATAATAATAGCCTGTAGGGCACTGTCTCCTATTCAGAACCTGATGCTTCTTGGTTGTCTCCAATATGAAGTGTGTGCAACCTACTATTGTGGCTATTTGCCTTCAGTCTAGTGTTCTGCAATGGGTCTCTTTGCCTGTGGTGGGCAGAAATTGGTCCTGTGTTAATGGGCCAGTCTGGGACTGTCATGGGCTTGAATTGAAACAGAGAAAGAATTTTACAGAGCTACAGTTACATCAAATTCCAGGGAGCTTTCTCTGTGTTGTCCTCTGGGAAGCTCTCATTGGTGGGTGGGGCCTACAGTTAGATCAGATGTTCATCCCAGCCCATTGCTGACTCTGCAGTAGAACTGGTGTGTATGTGGTTTTCTTCACTTCTCATTAGGGCAGGAGTCACTTTGGGGTGGTGCTGGCCTCTGCTGTGACTGCTTGCACACTGTCACATTTGTTACACCACTTTGGATGACTCTGGCTAAAGGTGCATTGGATAGAATGGGCTCACAGGAGAATACAGAGGTATGGTGTACAATGCCAACAAGGCCCATGCATGTCTGTTTTGGGAAGGGAATGCAGATTTCCAGGAGAACTTCTGAGGCTGAAGTGGAGCTGGAGAGTTGGTATCTACTGAAGAGTGCAAGGGAGGGCATACCGTTAGCAAACTAGATGAAAATTGTTCAGAGTGTGCTAGTTCCCACAGATGTTTATGTATCTAGGCTGGGAGATAGGGTAGGAAATGGAGCTTGCCAGCTCTTTTGTTCTTGGAAAAGTCTCCCAAGTATCCCTATAGCTCCAGCATTCACTCTGAGATTACTAAACATATCTCCGTTCCATATATCCCAGGCATTTTTCAGACTGCTGCTTCTCTGCTGCACCTCAGCAAGACTATTTATTGTGCTGTCTCTTTAAGGCAGGGACTCACTATCCTAACATTCTCTGGCTTTCCCAGAGTCAAGCCCACTGGTTTTTAAAGATCTAGGTGTTAAGTTCCAAAGACTGTGGGAACTTGTGAAGTTAAATTCCCAATTTTTAAAGCCAAATATGGGGATTTATCTCACATTGTGGGTAGCTTGTATCTGAGATGGGGTCTCTTCCTATCTCCTTTCCACTCTAGTGGTCTTCCTCTCTCCCAGGTACAGTTCCATGAATAAATATGGATCTTGACCTCATTTATCTGATGTAGCTTTCTCTGCATTCAGCAGCATCTTCTCTCCCAGTCTTTGGGTCATTTGCTGGGTTATTTATATCAATGTGGGTACAAACTAGGTGTATCCAGGGAACAAGGTAATCCTAGGATCCTCCCCAATCTTCCATGGAAGTTGTTTATTTCTTCACAAAATTTCTGAAAAATCTATATTCACTTCAGATTTTACGTAGTTTAGATATGCATTTATTGAATATATCTGTGTAATAGTTACATTTATGGAAGCACAAACATGTTATATAGGTGTTCATTCTTTTTAACCTCTCTTATGTGTTTTGTAGAGATTTCAAAGCTTGGCAAATGCCTGTTGCTGTTGTTGCTTTTTCCCCCTTTCCTCCTTTTATAGTTTTCTCATTTCTTACTCTAACTTTTCTTACCTATGGTCTTCTTTGTCAGTTGCCATCTGACAAAGAATATTCAAAAATGAATATGTGATTCAGGCCATGACTTTTTTCCTCTACTTTTTATTCATTTAATTAATCAATGTAGTTTTAGTCTATAAATTAGTGGGCAAATACTTCTTGATTACATAAAAAGTACTTAGAAAGACTAGGGACTTCATGAAAAATTGAGAATAAATTATCATTATAAGAATCAATTATAGGACATCAGGTAGCAGGAGAACAGCTAGATAGCTTATCAAACCATTCCAAACACCTACAAATCCAACAGGAGATCGAAGAGAAGAAAAGAGCAGCAATTCTAGAAACAGGAAATCAACCACTTTCTCTGGTGGAGAAGTGAATCCAAAGCAAGGGGAAGATAGACCGCAGGGGGAAGGGCCAGCTCCTGGCAAGCAGAACTTCAGAACTTTTAAAAGTCTGCTCCACTGAGGGACATTGCTCCAGAGGCTAAACAGGAGTGAAGCCCACATGGGAACAGCATGGTCTCAGGACTTGCAGGGTCACAGAAGGATCAGGGGTATCTGAGCATCACAGAGCTCACAGGTATTAGAGCAGGGATGCTGGCTACAAATATGGAGCTTAGAAGTGAGCTCTTGACTCATGGTTACCTCATTGTGATCCATGGCACAGATCACTGCTCTGAGCGTGGGGACCCCACAAGACCTGGGGACACTCCTCTGAAAGACTGCAGGGATCTGTGGGGTTTGGAGACTCCAGACAGTGCTGTATGCCAGAGACAGAGATGCTTGGTCATCGGCCGGATAAGCTTGGAGCGCAGCCAGAGGCCAGGGAGATGGGAGTGATTGAGTGCTTTTCTCTGAGGGCTCACTGATGAATGGGGCCCTGATATCTCGGCTCCTCCAGCCAGAGACTGGGAGTCTGCCATTTTCATTCCCATCCTCCAGAACTCTATGGAAAGCATTAAGGGAAACCAAGCAGACAACTTAGCCTGGCCCCTGGTAAGGACGGTGCAAATCCGCTTTGGGCAAAGACACTTGAGAATCATTACAACAGTCCCCTCCCCAAGATGATCAGCAAGAAATCCATCCATGACCAAGTTCACTTACCAAGGTGAACAATGGAATTCCAGAGAAGGAGAAAGCAAAGCATGGAATTAAGGGCTTTCTCCCCATCATTCTTTAGTCTTGCAAAATTAATTATTTTTTTTATTTTATATTTTTCTTCTGCTATTTTTTTAAACTTTTACCCTTTCCACTTTTAAAGTTTTTTAACTAGTTTATCTTAAAAATGCTTCAAGAAATATTTTTGAAACTTCATATTATTATAGTCACATTTTATCCTTCATTGTATCTAACTTTATTTTTTGTGTACATAGAGGGTTGTTTCTTCTAAAAAAATTTGGGATACAAATTCTTCTACTAGAACAAAATATACCCTAAATCTAGCACAGGGATTTGTTCTAGTTTCCAGCCTGAGCAAATTCTCTCCACTTTCTTTTTCTTTATTCTCCCAACCAACTAATATCATCAACTCTTTTTTAGAAAAAATTTTCAACTTTATAGTCATATTCCATCCCTTCATCATGTTTACCCTTAAATATGTTTTTCATTTCTTTAAAATTTGGGGTGGCCTAAATACTCCCAAAACTAAGTGAGTGAACCTGTACTATTCACCAGGCCAATATATATGTATATATATATATATATATATATATATATATATACATATATATTCATAAAAATATTTAAAAAAGAAAAAATATAAAAAAGAATATATATATACACACATATGTGTGTATCATTATAAGAATCAATATCATTATGATACACATATAATTATCATACACATAATTCTTATATACACATATAATACACATATAAGAATCATTATCACTATCACACACATTATAATTATCATACACATATGTGTGTATATATTATTTTTATATTTTTATTTATATTTATATTTATTGTATATTTATATTTAGATATTTATATTTTATTTATTATTTTATTTATATAATAATAAAATAATATTTTATTTATTATTTTATTTATATAATTATATTTATTATATTTATATATTTGTATATTTGTATTATATGTTATATATTTATATTTTTATTTTTATTTTTATTTTTTCTTTATTTTTTTTAATTTAAAAAAATTCAGAAATTAATTTCTTTTTACCTTCTTCCCCCCCCCCCCATGATTTGGAGTCTCCTCTGATTTGATTAAAGCACATTTTACTGGGGTCTTTACCACCCTTTTAGTATTATATTCACTCCTTCATATATTCTTATCTAGATAAAATGACAAAGTGGAAAAACTTACCACAGAAAAAATAACAAGAGGTAGTATCAAAGACCAGGGAACTAATCAATATGGACATTAGTTAAATGTCAGATCTGGAGTTCAGAATGACAATTCTCAAGGTGCTATCTGGGAAAATATAAGAACTAACATCTAACCAAGTTGAAATAAAAAAAGCTATTAAAAAAAGACAGTCTCTTCAATAAATGGTGTTGGGAAAACTGGAAAGCTATATGTAGAAGAATAAAACTCAGCCATTCTCTTACACCATACACAAAGATAAACTCAAAATAGATAAAAGACCTGAACATGAGACAGGAATCCATCAAAACCCTAGGGGAGAACATAGGCAGTAACCTCTTTGATATCAGCCACAGCAACTTCTTTCAAGATATGTCTCCAAAGGCAAAGAAAACAAAAGCCAAAATAAAATTCTGGGACTTCATCAAAATCAAAAGCCTCTGCACAGCAAAGGAAACAGTCAAGAAAACAAAGAGGTAACCCATGGAATGGGAGAATATATTTGCAAATGACAGTACAGACAAAAGGTTGATATCCAGGATCTATAATGAACTCCTCAAACTCAACACACACAAAACAGGCAATCATATCAAAAAAATGGGCAGAACATATAAACAGACACTTCTCCAATGAAGATGTACAGATGGCTATCAGACATATGAAAAAATGTTCATCATCACTAGCCCTCAGGGAGATTCAAATTAAAACCACATTGAGATATCACCTTATACCAGTTAGAATGGCCAAAATAGCAAGACAGGAAACAACATGTGTTGGAGGAGATGTGGAGAAAGGGGAACCCTCTTCCACTGTTGGTGGGAATGCAAGTTGGTGCAGCCACTTTGGAGAGCAGTGTGGAGATTCCTCAAGAAATTAAAAATAGAGCTTCCCTAGGACACTGCAATTGCACTCCTGGGTATTTACCCCAAAGATACAGATGTAGTGAAAAGAAGGGCCATCTGTACCCCAATGTTATAGCAGCAATGGCCACGGTCGACAGACTGTGGAAAGAACCAAGTTGCCCTTCAATGGACGAATGGATAAGGAAAATGTCGTCCATATATAGTATGGAGTATTATGCCTCCATCAGAAAGGATGAATACTCAACTTTTCTAGCAACATGGACAGGACTGGAAGAGATTATGCTGAGTGAAATAAGTCAAGCAGAGAGAGTCAATTATCACATGGTTTCACTTATTTGTGGAGCATAACAAATAGCATGGAGGACAAAGGGAGATAGAGAGGAGAAGGGAGTTGGGGGAAATTGAAAGGGCGGTGAACTATGAGAGACTATGTACTCTGTAAAACAATCTGTGGGGTTTGAAGCGGCAGGGGGTGGGATGTTGGGGGAACCAGGTGGTGGGTATGAGAGAGGGCACGGATTGCATGGAGCATTGGGTGTGGCGCAAAAACAATGAATACTGTTATGCTGAAAATAAATAAATTTTTTAAAATGAGGTGCAATAAAAATGGAGGCTTTTACTGCTAGGATAAATGAGGCAGAATATAGAATTAGTGATATAGAAGATGAAATGATGGAGAATAGAGAAGCTGAGCAAAAGAGAGACAAACAACTGCTGGCCCATGAAGAGAGAATTCGAGAGATAAGTCATACCTTAAGACAAACAACATTAGAATAAATGGGATTCCAGAAGAAGAAGAAAAGAGAGCAGGGAGCAGAAGGTATATTGGAGATAATTATTGTAGAGAATTTCCTTAATATGGCAAAGGGAACAAGCATCGAAATCCAGGGGGTGCAGAGTACCCCCCTCAAAATCAATAAGAATAGTTCCACACCCTGTCATATAATAGTAAAATTTACAAGCCTTAGAGACAAAGAGAAAATCCTGAAAGCAGACCAGGACATGAAGTCTGTAACATACAATGGTAAAAATATTAGATTGGTAACAGATTTCTCCATAGAGACTTGGCAGGCCAGAAAGAACTGGCATGATATATTCAGAGCCCTAAATGAGAAAAACGGCCAAGAATACTATATCCAGCTAGGCTATCATTGAAAATAGAAGGAGAGATAAAAAGCTTCCAGGACAAACAAAAACTGAAAGAATTTGCAAACACCAAATGAGCTCTACAGGAAATATTAAAGGGGTCCTCTAAAAGCAAAGAGAGAGCCTAAAAGTTGTAGATCAGAAAGGAACAGAGACAATATACAGTAATAGTCACCTTACATGCAATACAATGGCACTAAATTTATATCTCTCAATAGTTACCCTGAATGTAAAAGGCTCAATGTACCAGTCAAAAGACACAGGGTATCAGAATGGATTAAAAAAAAATCAATATGCTGTCAACAAGAAACTCATTTTAGACCTAAAGACACCTCCAGATTTAAAGTGAGGGGGTGGAAAACAATTTACCATGCTAATGGACATCAGAAGAAGGCTGGAGTGGCAATCCTTATATCAGATCAATTAGAATTTGAGCCAAAGACTATAATAAGAGATGAGGAAGGACACTATATCATACTCAAAGGGTCTGTCCAGCAAGAATATCTAACAATTTTCAATATCTCTGCCCCTAACATGGGAGCAGCCAACTACATAAACCAATTAATAACAAAATCAAAGAAACACATCGACAATAATAAAATAATAGTAGGGGACTTTAACACTCCCCTCACTGAAATGGACAGATCATCCAAGCAAAAGATCAACAAGGAAATAAAGGCCTTTAAATGACACACTGGACCAGCTGGACATCACATATATATTCAGAAGATTCCATCCCAAAAGCAACAGAAAACACATTCTTTCTAGTGCACATGGAACATTCACCAGATTAGATCACATTCTGGGTCATAAATCAGGTCTCAATTCATATCAAAAGATTAGCATCATCCCAGCCTATATTTTCAGACGACAATGCTCTGAAACTAGAACTCAAGCACAAGAGTAAATGTGGAAAGAACCCAAATACATGGAGTCTAAAAAGCATCCTACTAATGAATGAATGGGTCAACCAGGAAATTAAATAATAATTGAAAAAATTCATGGCAACAAATGAAGATGGAAACACAACGGTTCAAAATCTGTGGGACAGAGCAAAGGCACTCCTGAGAGGAAAATATATAGCAATATAAGCCTTTCTCAAGAAACGAAAAAGGTCTCAAATATACAACTTAACCCTACACTTAAAGGAGCTGGGAAAAGAACAACAAAGCCTAAATCCAGCAGGAGAAGAGAAATCAAAGATCAGAGAAGAAATCAATAAAATAGGGGTGCCTGGGTGGCTCAGTGAGTTAAAGCCTCTGCCTTCAGCTCAGATCATGATCCCAGGGTCCTGGGATCAAGCCCTGCATTGGGCTCTCTGCTTCTTCCCCTCACCCTGCCTGCTTCTCTGCCTGCTTGTGATCTCTGTCTGTCAAATAAATAAATAAAATCTTTAAAAAAAAGGAAATCAATAAAATAGAAACAAAACAAAACAAAAAACAAAAACCCAATAACAATAGAACAAATCAATGAAGCTAGGAGCTGGTTCTTTAAAAGAATTAACAATATTGATAAAACCCTGGCCAGACTTATCAAAAAGCAAAGAGAAAGGACCCAAATAAATAAAATCATGAATAAAAAAAGAGACATCACAACCAACACCAAAGAAATACAAACAACTATAAGAACATATTATGAGCAAATATACACCAGCAAATTTGACAATCTGGAAGAAATGGATGCATTCCTAAAGATGTATAAGCTACCACAACTGAACCAGGAAGAAACAGAAAACCTGAACAGACCCATAACCAGTAAGAAGATTGAAGAAGTCATCAAAATCCCCCAACAGGGTGCCTGGGTGGCTCAGTTGGTTGAACGACTGCCTTCAGCTCAGGTCATGATCCCAGGCTTCCAGGATCGAGTCCCACATTGGACTCCTGGCTCCTTGAGGAGTCTGCTTCTCCCTCTCATCTTCTTTCTCATGCTCACCCATTCTCTCTCTCAAAAAAAAAAAAAAAAAAAAAAAAAGAAAAAAAAGAAAAAGAAAAGAAAAGAAAAAAAACTCCCAACAAACGAAATCCCAGGGCCAGAAATCTTCCCAGGGGAATTCTACCAAACATTTAAGGAAGAATTAATTTCTATTCTCCTGAAACCGTTCCAAAAAATAGAAATTGAAGGAATCACCTTGATCCCAAAACCAAACAAGGATTCCATCAAAAAAGAGAATTACAGACCAATATCCTTTATGAGCACAGATACAAAAATTATCACCAAAATACTATCCAGTAGGATTCAACAGTACGTTAAAAGGATTATTCACCACAACCGAGTGGGATTTATTCCAGAGTTGCAAGGTTGGTTCAATATCCATAAATCAATCAATGTGATACAATACATTAATAAAAGAAAGAACAAGAACCATATGATACTCTCAATAGATGCTGGAAAAGCATTCGACAAAGTACAGCTCCCTTTTTCTGATCAAAACTCTGCAAAGTGTAGGGATAGAGGGTACATACCTCAGTATCATCAAAGCCATCTATAAAAAACCCACCGCAAATATCATTCTCAAGGGAGAAAAACCGAGTGCTTTTCCACTAAGGTCAGGAACATGGCAGGGATGTCCATTATCACCATTGCTATTCAACATAGTACTAGAAGTCCTAGCCTCAACAATCAGACAACAAGAAGAAATTAAAGGCAGCCACATTGGCAAAGAAGTAGTCAAACTATCACTCTTTGCAGAAAATATGATACTATATGTGGAAAGCCCAAAAGACTCCCCTACAAATTTGCTGGAACTTGTAGAGGAATTCAGTAAAACGTCAAGATATAAAATCAATGCACAGAAATCAGTTGCATTACTTTACACCACAAACAACACAGAAGAAAGAGAAATGAAGGAGTTAATCCCATTTATAATTGCACACAAAACAATAAGCTACCTAGGAATAAATTTAATCAAAGAAACAAAGCATCTGTACTCAGAAAACTATAAAGTACTCATGAAAGAAATTGAGAAAGCCACAAAGAAATGAAAAAATGTCCCATGCTCATGGATTGGAAGAAAAAATACTGTGAAAATGTCTATGCTACCTAACACAATCTACACATTTAATTTAATCCTTATTAAAATACCATCCATTTTTTCAAAGAAATGGAAGTAATAATCCTAAAATTTATGGAACCAGAAAAGACCTCAATTAGCCAGAGGAATATTGTAAAAGAAAGGCGAAGTTGGTAGCATCACAATTCCAGACTTCAAGCTCTATTACAAAGCTGTCATCATCAAGACAGTATGATACTCGCACAGAAACAGACATGTAGATCAATGGAACAGAATAAAGAGCCCAGAAATAGAGCCTCAACTCTATGGTGAATGCATCTTCGACAAAGCAGGAAAGAATGTCCAATGGAAAAAAGACAGTCTCTTCAACAAATGGTGTTGGGGAAATTGGACAGCCACATGAAGAAGAATGAAACTGGACCATTTCCTTATACCACACATGAAAATAGGCTCAAAATGGATGAAGGACCTCAATGTGAGAAAGGAATCCATCAAAATCCTTAAGGAGAAGGCAGGCAGCAACCTCATCCACCTCAGCCATAGTAACTTCTTCCTAGGAACATCGCCAAAGGCAAGGGAAGCAAGGGCAAAAATGAACTATTGGGACTTCATCAAGATCAAAAATTTTGCACAGCAAAGGAAACAGTCAACAGCTGTTTGTTGTTGATATTTGCAACAAATTGTTGAAATTGTTGTTTGTTGAAGATATTTGCAAACAACATATCAGATAAAGGGCTAGTATCCAAAATCTATAAAGAACTTATCAAACTCAACACCCAAAGAACAAATAATCCAATCAAGAAATGGGCAGAGGACATAAACAGACATTTTTTTTGGTAAAGATTTTATTTATTTATTTGTCAGAGAGAAGGGGGGGGAGAGTGAGCACAGGCAGACAGAATGGCAGGCAGAGGCAGAGGGAGAAGCAGGCTCCCTGCCGAGCAAGGAGCCTGATGTGGGACTCGATCCCAGGATGCTGGGATAATGACCTGAGCTGAAGGCAGCTGCTTAACCAACTGAGCCACCCAGGCATCCCGATGAACAGACATTTCTGCAAATAAGACATCCAGATGGCCAACAGACACATGAAAACGTGCTCCACATCACTCGGCATCAGGGAACTACAAATCAAAACCACAATGAGATACCACCTCACACCAGTCAGGATTGCTAAAATGAACACATCAGGAAATGACAGATGGTGGCAAGGATGCCGAGAAAGGGGAACCCTCCTACACTGTTGGTGGGAATGCAAGCTGGTACAGCCACTCTGGAGAACAGTATGGAAGTTCCTCAGAAAGTTTAATATAGAGCTACCCTTTGACACAGCAATCACACTACTGGGTATTTACCCTAAAGATATAAATGTAGTGATCCAAAGGGGGCATGTGCACCTGAATGTTTAGAGCAGTTATGTCCACAATAGCCAAACTATGGAAAGAACCTAGATGTCCATCACAGATGAATGGATATAGAAGATGAGGTATACCTATACAATGAAATACTATACAGCCATCAAAAGAAATGAAATCTTGCCATTTGTGACAACGTGGATGGAATTAGAGGGTACTATGCTTAGCGAAATAAGTCAATCAGAGAAAGACAGCTATCATATGATCTCCCTGATATGGTGGCGGGTTTGAGGTAGGAAAAAAAATAAATGAAATAGGATGGGATCAGGAGGGAGACAAACCATAAGAGACTTTAATCTCACAAAACAAATGGAGGGTTGCCAGGGGGAAGGGGGGTTGAGAGAGAGTGGTGGTGTTATGGACATTAGGGAGGGGTATGTGCTATGGTGAGTGCTGTGAAGTGTGTAAACCTGGTGTCTCACAGACCTGTACCCCTAATAATTCATTATATGTAATAAAAAAAAATTTTAAAGAATCAATTACAGAATTTTATTTAGTTTTGTAGATTCAACAACTTAAATATAGAAAATTTATTGGTTAGTTTAGAAAAAATATTAATTAGGGGAACATTTGTTGGAAATTATTTTAACATATTACATTAGTATATTAAACTATTTACCACATTTAGGCCTCTGGACTCTTCCTCGGTAGTAATAATATTATGCAACTTAGTTATAAATATATTACTACAAACTAATTATTTTGCCTTATTTTGGGGGGGAAATAAAAACTTTTATATCATGAGCTCAAACATATAATTTATTTATTTAGACTCACTTATCTTTCCTCAGGGAATACCCATGCACATTGTTTCTTTACTAACATTTGTCGTTTTTATCAATTCTCATACAATTTTGTTAACTAATAAATCTGGATATTTATATTTCATTTGTAAATGAGTACTAAGCTTTAATATTTCACCAATTATTTATTCTTTCAAATTTCTGTAGTGTAAATTAACTATACATGTTCTTTGACCTTTGTTAATAATAAAATGAGTATGCATCTATCCTGCTGAGATTCATTAAAAAACCATATATATGACAAGAATGGACCTGGAGGGTATTATGCTAAATGAAATAAGGCAGACAGAGAAAGACAAATATTGTGTGAATTCACTTATATATGGAATCAAAAAAAAAAAAAAAAACAGCAAACAACTACTAAAAAACAGGTTCATCCATACAGAGAACAGATTGGTGGTGGCCAGAGATGGGAATGGTAGGGTGGATAAAATTGATGAAGGAAGTCAAAAGGTACAAACTTCCAGTTAAAAATATTTCATGTGAATGTAATGTACAAATGGCAACTTAAGTTAATATTTAACTTAATAATGCTCTATCTTGGGGTGCTTGGATGGCTCAGTCAGGAAGCATCTGCCGTCAGTTCAGGTAATGATCTCAGGGTCCTGGAATCAAGCCTCATAGTGGGCTCTCTGCTCACCAGGGTGTCTGCTTTTTTCCTCTCTCTCTCTATGCCCTCTATGCTCATGTTCTCTCTCTCATTTGCTCACTCTCTCTCAATAAATAAAAATGTAAAAATCTTTAAAAAATTTTAATACTCTATTACGTATTTGCAAGTTGCTAAGAAAGTAGATTGCAAAATTTCAGATCACAAGAAAAAAATGTAACTATCTATGGTGACAAATGTTAACAAGACTTATTGCAGTGATAATTTCACAAAATACACACATACCAAATCACTATGTTGTACATCTAAAACTAATCAAATGTTATATGCCAGTTATGTCTCAAAAAATATATATGTAAATTTGTTCTTCATCCCCACCTCCTAGCTCATCAGTCTCCTGGCTCCCTAAAGCCCTCTTGAGCTCTAAGAGCAATAAAAGCATCTTCTGTTATATTATTATTTATTATTTTATGTATAAGTATGAATTTATTATCTCTCTTGTCCTCAGTTCCTGAAAACACTTCAGAACCATAATAATGAAATGGGTGTCTTGGTGTTCACAGTAATCCCCATTCCAACGTAACTGGGCTTAAGCTAATGAATTGACTTTTGGAAAACTCCAAAAGATAATGGCTGGTTGCCAGAGGAACCAACCTTGAATAGAAACTTTCAAACGAAGTTTTGGTCCACTCCTTGATTTCTGTGGAGGGGTTGAGGTTGAATCTATCACCAGTGGCCAATGATTTAGTCAATCATGTCTTTATAATGAAGCATTCATAAAAGCTCAAACAGAGTTTATTTGGAGAGCTTTTCAGGTTGGGAAACCAGAATGTTTCCACATGTCTTCATACTGGGCTCCAAGCTCCAGGAGGACAGATGCTCTTTTGTTTGGAACTTCAACCTACTTCTTTATCTGCTTTTTGCTTTGAATCCTCTAATATTCTTTGTAGTAAACCAGTAATCTGGTGAGTAAACAGGTTTTCTGAGTTATCTGAGCCTGTCAAACAAATTAGTTGAATCTAAGGGAGGGTTTGTGGAAACTTCCCATTTGTAGGACATTCTTAAGATGTACAGATAACAACCTGGACTTTTGACTGGCAGTGGAAGCAGTCTTGTGGGACTAACCTTTTATTTGTGTTATCTGATACTATCTCAGGGAAGATAGTGTCAGAATTGAGTTGAATTGTAGGACATCCTACTGGTGTTCAGAGACTTACTTGCTTGATGTGGGAACCTCTCCCCAACATGGGAAATTTTGTATAGAACCAAAGAGTGCTTTGTTGAATTACAATAGTATTGCCCTGTCATCCTAAACACTTTTTCCTAATATGTTGCTTTGATTCTAATTATTTATTTTGCTGGTATTCCTCTTAGGTTCATAGAAAAAACTTGCTCTGTTAATTTAGAGAAGAGTGAGTTGTCTTCAAGGAGACCATTTCAATATATATTTTCTTGTTGAAGTGAATGTATACTATTTGGGGCCCTTACAAGAAGTTAGATAATTTAATTTCCCTTCTCTCTTGCTTGTTGGATCTAAATCTTTGCCTATCTATAAATATCATATTGGGTTCTGTTTTAGTATTGGCAGAAATTTTAAATTACAAGTAGAATAACACTTATCTTAAAATATAATTATTTTGCATCATTTGGTGATCATGACAGTGAGAAGTAATGAGAAATATGATTGTTGAGGTTTTTCTCAGTTGAAACTAATAATGGAAGTTGTTATTAAAAGTGGCTCAGACCCTCTGCAGATTTGTAAAAAGAACCTAATGATGGGCAGTGTAGGTCTTTTAAAAAAGATAAATAAGGAAATAAATAAATGAATTTTATCTTTATGGAAAACTATAACAAAGAATTTAATGGAAGTTTGTAAATCAGAACAAAACTGTTATTCTTGCAATTTGCAGAGAATGATCCCATAAAGAGAAATCAAGGAATTTTCAGAAGAGATGAGACCACAATGAGTAAAAGGTCATTTTAAGACTTGATGCATCTTGGAAGTCTCATGTTCTTTCATTATGGACGAACTCTGTGGAGTCATGAAAGAGAAAATGAAATATTTCATGGTAGAATATTATTACATTTAAACTTTAGATCTTTTTCATCACTTTCTACTTTTATTTCTTTAACCTGGACTTTCCTCCTCTGTATAAATTCCTCTGCTATTTTACTGTAAAAATAATTTTATTTGTTGTGTGGTATATGTTGTTTTAGTTAATTAGTTCTGGTAGACTCTTAGGAACTTCCAAAACTGCTCATTATGAAGGTTAACATTGTAGAAGAAAAAAAAGGTAAATTGATATTTGTAAGGTTTTAGAAGATAAACTTTGGCCTCCCATATAAATCTCAGACTTAGCACCATGCTGTAGTACATAACTTCAGTTATAATAATGCTGACTATAAATGTATTGCTTTCTTTCTTTGGTCACTGTCACCCTACCCCCATAAAATTGTAAGAAGTTCCATGAGGACAGGTATCATCTTTGTTTCACTTGGTAATATCACTGTGCCTGTTATGTAATGAGTCCTAAATCGATGCTCAATGAAAGATAACAATGTGGACTAGAGGCTTGTAGTTATAAATGCACTGGAGCTATAGATAATTGCAATGAACATTGGAGTTACAGGTGTGGAAGAGGTTGCTCAGGAAACTGGGGAAGTAAACAGTCTTATGAGAGAGTTCTGAGGAACCAAAGCACTTGAGAAAGTGGAAGAGAATATGAGTAACAGTGAGATTGATACAGAACAAGAGAGGTGGGAGGGAAAACAAAGGAGAGTCCAATGTGGTGTCAGGGGGGAAAGAGTGCTTTAAGAAACAAGGAGTGGATCCCAAATGAGATTATTTTGAGGGGAAATGAACAATAAAAAACATGAAATGGATTTACTAAGGATGGATCACATTGGCTTTGTGTGGTAAGTGGAGATGGAAGTCACTTGGTGGTAGGCAGAGAAGTGAATGTTGAAATAGTAGAGGTAAGGAGTAAGGGCAATTGATGAAGTTTAGCAATGATGTAGAGGAGAAAGGGCATGACTGGGTTGGAGGAGATGGATAGGTCATAGAAAAATGTAAAAAATTTGTATAATGATGTTGACATATTTAAATGTGAATGGATTGAATCCAACAGGAGGGAGAATTTGAAGATATAGAAAGGTGACATTTCAAGTCAGCATGTCCTCTAAGTGGGCAAAATGGCGTGGGATATAGAACCCAGTGAAGTTGGGTATTCATTCTTTCTGATGGAGGCATAATACTCCATACTGTATATGGACCACATCTTCCTTATCCATTCGTCCATTGAAGGGCATCTTGGTTCTTTCCACAGACTGGCGACCGTGGCCATTGCTGCTATAAACATTGGGGTACAGATGGCCCTTCTTTTCACTACATCTGTATCCTTGGGGTAAATACCCAGGAGTGCAATTGCAGTGTCCTAGGGAAGCTCTACTTTTAATTTCTTGAGGAATCTCCACACTGCTCTCCAAAGTGGCTGCACCAACTTGCATTCCCACCAACAGTGGAAGAGGGTTCCCCTTTCTCCACATCCCCTCCAACACATGTTGTTTCCTGTCTTGCTATTTTGGCCATTCTAACTGGTATAAGGTGATATCTCAATGTGGTTTTAATTTGAATCTCCCTGAGGGCTAGTGATGATGAACATTTTTTCATATGTCTGATAGCCATCTGTGCATCTTCATTGGAGAAGTGTCTGTTTATATGTTCTGCCCATTTTTTGATATGATTGCCTGTTTTGTGTGTGTTGAGTTTGAGGAGTTCATTATAGATCCTGGATATCAACCTTTTGTCTATACTGTCATTTGCAAATATATTCTCCCATTCCATGGGTTACCTCTTTGTTTTGTTGATTGTTTCCTTTGCTGTGCAAAAGCCTTTGATCTTGATGAAGTCCCAAAAGTTCATCTTCACTTTTTGTTTCCTTTGCCTTTGGAGATATATCTTGAAAGAAGTTGCTGTGGCTGATATCAAAGAGGTTACTGCCCATATTCTCCTTTAGGGTTCTGATGGATTCCTGTCTCACACTGAGGTCTTTTATCCATTTCAAGTTTATCTTTGTGTACAGTGTAAGAGAATGGTCGAGTTTCATTCTTCTACATATAGCTGTCCAATTATCCTAGCACCATTTATGGAAGAGACTTTTTTCCACAGTATATTTTTTCCTGCTTTGTCAAAGATTATTTGACCATAGAGATGAGGATCCATATCTGGGCTCTCTACTCTGTTCCACTGGTCTATGTGTCTATTTTTATGCCAGTACCATGCTGTCTTGGTGATCGCAGCTTTGTAGTAAAGCTTGGAATCAGGTAACATGACGCCCCCAGTTTTATTTTTGTTTTTCAACATTTCTTTAGTGATTCGGGGTCTCTTCTGATTCCATACAAATTTTTGGATTATTTGCTCCAGCTCTTTGAAGGATACCAGTGGAATTTTGATAGGAATGGCATCAAAAGTATAGATTGCTCTAGGCAATATAGACATTTTAACAATGTTTATTATTCCGATCCAAGAGCATGGAATTGTCTTCCATCTTTTTTTGTGTCTTCTTCAGTTTCTTTCATGAGTGTTCTGTAGTTCCTCGAGTACAGATCCTTTACGTCTTTGGTTAGGTTTATTTCCAGGTATCTTATGGTTCTTGGTGTTATAGTAAATAGAATTGATTCTCTAATTTCCCTTTCTGTATTTTCATTGTTAGTGTATAAGAAAGCCACTGATTTCTGTACATTGACTTTGTATCCTGCCACGTTGCTGAATTGTTGTATGAGCTCTAGTAGTTTGGGGGTGGAGTCTTTTGGGTTTTCCATATAAAGAATCATGAGTTGAGGGAAATTGGAAGCGGAGGTGAACCATGAGAGACTATGGACTCTGAAAAACAATCTGAGGGTTTTGAAGGGGCAAGGGTTGGGAGGCTGGGGGAACCAGGTGGTGGGTATCAGAGAGGGCACGGATTGCATGGAGCACTGGGTGTGGTGCACAAACAATGAATACAGTTACACTGAAAAAAATAAATTAATTAATTAAAAAAAACAGTGAAGGAGTTGATTTTTGAGAGGTAGACTATTTCTATCCTTGTAATTGGAAGAAAGAAATAAATGTATTTCACTTGCAGATTATTTGGTGGTAGAAACTTAGGGATAATATCTGATGTTTTAAAATTTTTCTGCAGTATGAGGCCCAGAATTACCAAGAGTATGGCATTGGTATAAGGTTTTTTGTTTGTTTGTTTGTTTGTTTGTTTTTTAGCATGACTTTGTTTTTGAAATCTTCTATAGATAATGGGAGAGCAAGTTGATTAAGGAAATATAGAATAATTGTGATACAACTTCTAGTATTCATCTGAGGTTAGAGTTTATGCATGAATTAAATTGTGTTATTGCTGTGTGTGGTTATAGGATATTTTCTAGCAAAACACTGCAATTCATTTGTAAATGTGCAGAGGAGATGCTTGCATTGGTCCATGAGGTAATTTTGTCAATCTCTTATGATGTAAGAACAATGGGTCAGGGGTATTGAAGATTTTCTCCTATAAGTTGTAAAGGGACTATTCATGTAACTTAATTGGGAGAGAAAGGAACTGAAGCCCCAAGAATGTTAAACAACAGTGGAGTCATTAGAGTGGTCATGAAACTGAAGACATTAGCAAAGTCATAACTGGTGCTGCAGTGATAAACCTAGAAGGTTAGTGTCTCAGAAGTGTGATGCTTAGGGACATAAATAATCCAAAAGTAGCCATATGAAAGGGTGTCCAAAGTGGAGATTAGTATTCCTTTGTAGTGTGGATATCTGTCTTGAGAATTGGGAGTATTGCCTGAGTCATCCACCTTCATCTGATTTAGTATGTTCACTGAACTTTCAAGGGAAAGGGAAACAGTGGATCTTTTACCAGTCAGGGAATAATGTGAGAGGACCATGAAGTTAATAGATACACCAGAAAAGGGGTAGATGGTTGTACTGCTAGGTTAAGGAATTTTAACCATGACAATGAAATTCTAGATATCAAATTTTAGGATTCTTGGTAAAATTACTGACTCAATCTTTTTACGAACAGATTAGATCTCCTTCATTCTGTATTAAAAGCCAGAATACCAGTCAGTTTATATAGACATGTTCTTCTACTTATGTCCTCCAGTTTCAACAATCCTTCAAGTTAAGCTAGTCAGTAAATCTTTTGAAAATAGGTCCCTCTCACCTCCACAGTCACTGCCCTTATTTTGTTTTCAGGTCTGGAAGTGATATTCACTACTTCCTAGAATATTTAGTTTATCTATATTTCCCCCCTACTCTTGGCCTCCTTCTGTATATCTTACCTTAATTCTGCCCCTTGTATACTAAATAAGCATTGCTTATATTCTGCTTCTCTGACATCATGGTGAAGCCCATATGCTTTTCTTTGAGGTCTGGTTTACTTACAAGCTGGTCATCTAATTCCATATGTTCTTCCTGTAAGCTTCCAGGTAGAGAAAAGGAAACTCATACACTGTTAGGAATGTAAATTGGCACCATCATTATGGAAAACAGTGTGGTACTTCCTCAAAAATTGAAACTAGAACTACCATGTGATTCAGCAACTCCCCCCCCACTTCTGGATATATATGTGAAAAAGATGAAACCAGAATCTTAAAGACATGTCTGCATTCCAATGTCCAATGTAGAATTATTCGTAATAGCCAAGATACAGAACAACTTAAATGTACTTTGACAGATGAATGGTAAAGAAAATGTATATGTATACAATGGAATGTTATTCAGCCATAAAAAGAAAGGAAAACCTGCTATTTTTGACAACATGGGCATTATGCTAAGTGAAATCAGCCAGACAGAATGAGACAAATTCTACATGCTATCACTTACATGTGAAATCTAAAAGAAATAAAAAAGAGTCTATTTTTAGAAATAATGAATAGAATCATGGTTGCTGGGACTGGAGAGAGGGAAAAATGGAGAGATGTAGGTCAAAGTGTACAAGCTTTCAGTTATAAGAAAAATAAGTTCTGAGGATATAATGTACCACATGGTGATGACTACAGTTAATGATACGATTTTGATATTGAATACTTTGAAAGTTGGTAAGATTAGATTTTAAACATCCTTTTTTTTGTTGTTTTATTTTATTTTTTCAGTGTTCCAAGAGTCATTGTTTATGCACCACACCCACAGCTCCATGCAACATGTGTCCTCCTTAAAAACCACCACCAGGCTCACCCGTCCTCCCACCCCCTTTCTCTCCAAAACCCTCAGTTTGTTTCTCAGGGTCCACAGTCTCTCATGCTTCCTGTCCCTCTCTGTTTTCCCCCAATTCACTTACCCTTTCCTTCTCCTAATGTCTTCCATTCTATTCCTTGTGCTCCACAAGTGAAACCATATGATGATTGACTCTCTACTTGACTTATTTTACTCAAATGATATCCAAGATCTATAAAGAACTCAAACTCAACCTCCCAAAAATAGATAATCATGTCAAAAAATGGGCAGAAGACATGAACAGACACTTCTCCAAAGAAGACATACCAATGCCAACAGACACATGAAAAAATGTTCATCATCACTAGCCACCAGGGAAATTCAAATCAAAACCACACTGAGATACCACCTTACACCAGTTAGAATGGCCAAAATTAACAGGATAGGAAACAACAAGTGTTGGAGAGGATGTGGAGGAAGGGGAAACCTCTGACACTGTTGGTGGGAATGCAATTTGGTACAGCCACTTTGGAAAACAATGTGGAGATTCCTTAAGAAATTAAAAATAGAGCTTGCCTATGACCCTGCAATTGCACTACTGTGTATTTACCCCAAGGATACAGATATAGTGAAAAGAAGGGCCATCTGTACCCCAATGTTCATAGTAGGAATGGCCACAATTGCCAAAATGTGGAAAGAGCCAAGACACTCTTCAACAGATAAATGAATAAAAAAAGATATGGGCCATATATACAATGGAATATTATGTATTCATCAGAAAGGATGAATACCCAACTTTTTTGTCAACATGAATGGGACGGGAGGAGATTATGTGGAGTGAAATAAGATTTTAAACATTCTTATCACACACGAAAAGAGTTAAGTGTGAGGTTAAGTGTGGACATGTTAATTATCTTGATCTTGGTAATCATTTACAGTCTTGGTAATCATTCACAATGTATATGTATATCAAATCATCATGTTATACATTTTAAGTATATACAATTATATTTGCCAATTATCAATAAAATTGAGGGAGATTTTTAAAAATAAACCTCTAATTGTGTTTTTATATAATTTTTATAAAACTAAGACTTACGTCATATTCTATTACGTCCTTCTTAATTAGGCCTCACACACTTTCCTGTCCCATTCACTCCAGCTCCATATTGAGGATCAGAGGAAGATTAAATTCTGAAGATTTTGGAGATCTTTTTATTTATAAAATCTTTCTGAATATTTTTCCTTTCTGAGTTTAGATAGGAGTTAGATATTGACTGACTTCCTGGATATATATCCTGCTCATTATCTACCAAATCTGATAGGTTTCTGACCAACAGTTGTTTAGACATTTTGTATTCTTTTAAGGTATATATATATATATATATATATATATATATATATTTTAATGTGGAGAAGGGGAAACCATATTTAAAGGTGTATCACTTCAGAGCTGTTAACATTGTTAATGATTCTGATGCTGCGTGATTTTGAAGTCGGCTTTCCCAAAGTTCACATATCTGATAACTTTTAACTGTGTCTCCCTTATTTATCACAAAATCTGAGTTCAGGTGATCTTTTGCTAAAATTTTAATTGTTTTCTTTTATTAGTACCACCCACTTGGCATGTATATATAAGGCTGGGGGTAGTACTCCTATTTGATTTTTTATCCACGGTAAGATGATTAAAGTCAGTTTGAATTTGTTTAACTTTGTTGTTTCTATTTTATTACCCCATCTACTTTTATTTTCTACTCTTTAAACAGCTTATTTGTTTAAAAAATTTAAACAATTATTTGTTAACTTATTATTGAGCAACACATTTTCCTCTTTTTAATCTTCCAACAGGAATCTTATGAAATGATACACAAACAGTACAAACACTTCTGCCATGGTTATTTTATAGCTCTAAGTCCTGGCCAAAAAGTTCTTTATGAGCTGTGTGCCATAATTGGTGTCAAGATTGGAGAAAACTATGGTGATATTCTCATTTCATCACTACCTGCTGTAGTGGCCTCTTTGTGATATCCCTGCTATGTGAGACGTTTATGACTAAGACTCTTTTTTGAAAGGGAACCTGTTATTTTCCCTAATCACCTATTTTTATCTTTGACCAACTCATATTCATTTTTTATTTCTGTCACTTATTTCTGGCTTCTCAAATGTTCTTTCTCTTTTTCCTCAAATGTTGGCTCTTTTCTATATAGACTCCAGTCTACTTTATTTATTTATTTATTTATTTATTTGAAAGTTGTTCTTGCTCGTTTTGAGGAGTACATCCTCTTAGCTATTTTATAATTTTTTTTCAGCAAACTGTCAGTAATATCTAAAAATCCTCACTAATGGGAAGTTAATACACAATAAGAAATACTAACATGCTATTTTCAAATTTTCCACAGAAGTAAAATTGCCAGAGAAATCAAAAAAATCTTCATGCACTTATTTCTCCAGAAATCTTTTGTGTTGAAACATAGAAACAGCTTAAGGGTAAATCTCTCAGCAGTTCCTAAACTATAAACAGACATAAGAGAGTATAATTTAATTTGTAGATTAAACTATTATGCTTCTTTCAGTTATTTTAATCTCCAATTTCCTTATAATACTAAGGGTTCCTTAGCATTTATTAAAGCCTATTAAGGAATCACACATTGTTTTGCAGTTTGTTTACAGTTTTAAAATTAAAATTTCTTACTAATTAGCAAGCTTTGATTATGAGAGGGAAAAGGTAAAAGGAGATTTAATAAAATTAATTTTAACAACACTGGACATAGATGCAAGTAGACTCAGCAAAAGCACACAACAGCTAAAAAGTGAAATGACCCTGGAGTAGAGACATGGAAAGGGAACTTACCACTGGTTCTCCCAACTCTACCTGTAATAAAAGAGAAATGAATGAGTAAAAAAGATTATTCAATGTAACTTTTTCATGAATTGCAAAAACTTACAATAACTAATAATAACTGATTGAATAACATGTGCCCAGGCATGGATCCAAGTGTTTAACTATTTTAATTGCCACAGAACTCCCATAAGGTGGCTACTATTACTGTCTTCATTTAACCAGTAAAAAATCTGGGGAGAGAGAGATAACTCTTAGGCATCTACCTAAGATCAGACATCACTTAAATGGTGGGCTCTGCATTTATAGCTAACCACCAAAACCAAAGAGGCTCTACTTTTATGGTCTTTTACGTATTAGTATTGTCCTGGTTCTTTAAAGTTCCAGCTTTAAAGTTGGCTGCTTTGGCGTTATAATCTGAGATAACAAAATCTTTTTAAACACTAATTCCTTGACTTTTTAATACTTGATCTTCCTCTTTTTTTTTTTTTAATTTTCCGTTAATTGTCTTCAATATTTTCTGAGGCAGAGAAGATTATTAACCTTATACCTTTTAGAATTGAGAGAATATTTTCTTTTTCCTGATTATAAAACTAATGTTCAGTAAGTGTCTATCATATTTTAGACATCATACTAGATGTCTCCACCTTAAAGACTAAGTAAGTCTAGTGGAGGAATTTTTTGTGTTACTCAGTAAATGCAGTCATGATGGAAGAATTCACTAGAGGTACTACAGGATATTAAGGACAAAAAGTGCAACAAACAACATTGTTTTGTTGTTGTTGTTGTTGTTGTTATTGCTATTTGTTTTCTCTAAATCTTTCTAATGTGTTAGTACCCTTTAGGAAGTTGTACTCTCTCTTTTTAGAAAATAGTCTACTGTAATAGGAATATTTGTCTTTGTGGAGTCAGTCTGGGATAGTGGGAAAGAACATGGGCAGTTGAATTAAAAACTTAAATGTGAAAGTTAAAATACCAGGGTATTGGAAGAAAATGACAGATCATCTTCACAACCTGGCATGTAGGCAAGGATTTCTTTGAACCCCCAAGATACAAACCATAATGTAAAAAACTGTCATAGTTGAACATATGCAAATCGGATATTTTTCAACAAGAACATCATAGAACATCATACTTCAAAGATTTGGAGAAGAATAGTTTCAGAGTTCAAAAGTCACAAGGAATTGATATTAGAATATTGAAGGTGTAATGGGCTGAATGTCTGTGCTTCTCATACCCTATTCATATGTAGAAGATTAAGCCTACAATGTGATGTTTTTAGGAGGTTCAGAGGTAATTAGGTTTAAGGACAATTGCAAAGGTGGAGTTCTCATGATGAGATTAGGGCTCTTTAAAGAGAAACCCCAAAGAATGAAAGAAGACAGCAAAAGAGTGGCTGTCTCTGCATCAAGAACAGGTACCTTACCAAGAACCTGACCCAGCTGGCACCCTTATCTCAGACTTCTAGCCTGCAAATCCATGAGAAATGTTTGTTGTTTAAGCCACCCAGTATGGTAGTCCATTACAGCAGCCTGAGCTAACACAGAAGGAATGGCTATAAAGGAACATGAAACAGATAAGAAACCAGTTAGAGAAAGAATGATGAGTATGTGAGTAGGCAACTTATGAAAGGCTAATATATAATGAAACATGAACAATTTAAATAAATTAAAGACCAACACTTTTGAAACACCCTAAGTAATTTAAAGTGATGAATATTTAAATATAATTATTCAGTGTTGGGTCTAATTCTGAATTTTCTTCCCAGGTGTAGGATTTTAAGCATTTTCTTTGATTTTAGTAAGCCTGTTTCCTCACCTGTAAATTCTGCCAGATAGTGTGTGTCTCATAAAATTCTTATGATTTGATTAACACTTAAAAATGTCCAATTAGGGGAGAGACAAGATGGTGGGGAAGTAGGAGGAGGTGCCCTTTCAACCTTTACCCTAAAGTGAGCTGATTACCTTCCAAAGAACTCCGATCACCCACGAAATCAGCCTGAGATTAGAATTATACACGTCTGGATCTCTACTGGAGCAGAAGATGCCAGTGGGCAGGTAAAGCGGAGTGGGAAAGTCTGACTGATATTGGAAGATAAACAAAATGGGGAGGGAGCCACCAGAGACAACCCATTGGAAAGTAATATCCCAATACAAGAGTGCCCTGTTTCTGGGGATCAGCATCTGGAGTCTGGTAGAAAGCACTCAAAAAGAGCAAAGGATCACCGGGGGGAAATTGTGGGAATTGGGGTGCTAGGGACAGGGGCTTAAGTCCCCAGACCCAGGACAGCCACTCCTGGCCCAGAGCCAGAGAGAGTGCAGCACCAGGTCTTGGTCCCTGAACCACCAGCGTGCCTGAGAGCGTGTGGGGCCCGGTTCCTGTGAGGGGTTGGGAGCCTCGCCAGCCAACAGAATCACAGACTTTCTGCAGTCCCCACTCGAGTTCCCTACCGTGCCATCAGAGTCCAAGTCACGCCCGGAACCCTCCCCTGAGAGAGGTGCCCGCAGGGGCCATCCCGGTGCTCTCGGATGCGGAAAGACCAGGCACTCCCAGCCCAGGCCAGCGGGAAAATCTCAGTGTGCAATCTCTGCTTGGAACCTCTCTGGCAGTCTGGAGCTGCCCAGAAGCCTGCAGCTGCTGTGGTCAAGGGGGGATTTATTTGGGCTCTGCAGCCAGACTGAGGCTTCTCTCTGAGAGGGAGGTCAGGGTGCAGTTTGCTTTCCTCTAAACCTACAAAAAACATCAAAAGCGGTCAAGGTGAAAGAGAAAAACAAAAGTGAACAAATATAAAAATCTCCAGAGAACAAAAGCCTGAAAAAAGAAACAGTTTTCTCAGAGCCCACCCCCTTGAGGGGGGCAGGAGGACTTAACTCAGAGAACATCATTGACTGAAAACCCACGGGACAGGCCCCTCCCCCAGAATACCCACCAGGAAAGGGAAAAAAAAAAAAGAAGAGGACAAGAGAATAACCACCACTACTTCATAGGACAATTTTTATTCTTAATTCATTCCCACTATTCTGGCTCATTTTTTTAAATATAGATAATTTTTTAATTATATAGATAATCTTTTAACCTATTTACCCTCACAGTGAGATGTCCAGTACATCAAATTCCATAATAACCTTCTACCCTGAACTTTTTGATGATATACCTGTGTATTCTTTTGCATTTCTATTTTTTAAATTTCTTTTTTTTTTATTTTAGCTTTGTTTAGTCTAGTTTATTCCTTTTTTAAATTTTTATTTTCTAATATTCATATAGAGTTAAACTTCAAGGTAATCCCCTTTCCCCAATCAATGCTACCCTATAGGTAAACCAATTCTTAATCCCCCTTTATCTTAGGAAAGGTAAGTCCTTTAACAAAGATATACAAGATACATCCAGGAAGAGTCAAAACAACCTTCCTCGCCCACACTGAGAATTTATAACCGCTCTCCCATCTTTTTCTTCCACCAGTGTTTCTGTGTTTTTGTGTTTGTCCTGATAGTATATAAATCTTACACTTGGGGTACTTTTTGATGAGGTTCTTCCTTTATTTGCATATATATTTATGCAAATACATATATATATATATATATATATATTTCTCTTGTCATATAATTTTGTCAGTCTTTTTGTTTGTCTCTTTTTGTTTGTATACTTCATAAATCTTGGGGCCCATTTGGGCTGAAGCTTCTCTTTTATCTCACCTTTTGTTCCTGTCTCTCTCTCTCTTTCTTTTTTTCTTTTCCTTTTCTTTTTTCTCTCATTTGGATGGGGAACACTGATTGCTCAGAAGTGTTCCAGGATGCACCTTGACTGCACCACGGTTGATACATCCATCTACACCCATTCAGCCTACTCTCAACAAAATGACTAGGAGGAGGGATGCTTAACAGAAGAAAAATACAGGTGATGGGCCTTCTGCAACAGAGCTAATGGCTATCAACATAGACAATATGTCAGAAAGAGAATTCAGGCTAACAATTATCCAAGCAATCACTAGGTTGGAGTAAACCAAGGGTGACCAAATGGAATTGATTAGGGCTGAACTGAAAACAACCAGAGATCATGTTTTCAATGTTAGGGAAGAGCTGAAAGCTACCAGAGATGAGCTTCACAATGCTCTCAATGAGTTCCAATCTAATCTAAATTCTCTAAAAGCTAAGGTAACTGACAGAGAAGATAGAATTAGTGATCTGGAGGACAAACAGAGAGAAAGGATCAGAAGGAAGCCTGGAACAAACAGCTTAGAAGCCATGAAAACAAAATCAGGGAAATAAATGATGCCATGAAGCGTTCCAACATCAGAATTATTGGAATTCCTGAAGGGGAGGAGAAAGAAAGAAGTCTAGAAGATATAGTGGAACAAGTCCTTCATGAAAATTTTCCCAATCTCGCGAATGGAACCAGTGTTCATGTACTAGAGGCTGAACGGTCTCCACCCAATATTATACATTCCAAAAAAAAAAAAAAATCATGACACCTGATAGTCAAATTGAGGAATTATAATTGTAGGTATAATCTCTTGAAAGCTGCCAGGGCAAGGAGGCTCCTTACTTACAGAGGGAAGCCCATCAGAATGACGTCAGATCTGTCCACAGAGACCTGGCAAGCTAGAAAAGGCTAGCAAGATATATTCAGGGCACTAAATGAGAAGAACATGCAGCCAAGAATACTTTGTCCAGCAAGACTGACATTCAAAATGGATGGAGAGGTAAAGAGTTTCCAAGACCGGCAAGGCTTAAAAGACTATACAACCACCAAGACAACACCACAGGAAATATTAAGGGGGGTTCTATAAAAGAGGAAAAATCCTAAGAATAGCATTGACAGAAATATAGAGACAGTCTACAGAAAGAAAGAATTCAAAGGTAACTCAATGTCACTAAAAACGTATCTATCAATAATCACGCTCAATGTGAATGGCCTAAATGCGCCCATAAAATGGCACAGGGTTGCAGATTGGATAAAACGACAGGACCCATCCATATTTTGTCTACAAGAGACCCATTTTGAACCTAAAGATACACCCAGACTGAAAGTGAAGGGAAGGAGAAGCATCTTTCATGCCAATGGGCCTCAGAAGGCCGGGGTAGCGATTCTCATATCAGACAAATTAGATTTTAAACTAAAGACTGTAATCAGAGATACAGAAGGACACTACATCATTCTTAAAGGGACTATCCACCAAGATGATCTAGCACTTGTAAATATCTATGCCCCCCAATATGAGAGCAGCCAATTACATAAGAAAACTGTTAATCAAGATAAAGAGTCATATTGATATGAATACACTAATTGTAGGAGATATGAATACACTAATCGTAGGAGATCTTAACACGCCTCTCTCAGAAATAGACAGATCATCGAAGCAGAAAATCAACAAAGAAACAAGAGCAGTGAATGACACATTGGACCAGATGGACCTCATAGATATATACAGAACATTCCACCCTAAAACAACAGAATACTCATTCTTCTCAAGTGCACATGGAACCTTCTCCAGAATAGACCACATACTGGGTCACAAATCAGGACTCAACGGATACCAAAAGACTGAGATGATTCCCTGCATATTCTCAGATCACAATGCTTTGAAACTGGAGCTCAATCACAAGGAAAAGTTCAGAAGGAACTGAAACACCTGGAAGCTAAAGACTACCTTGCTTAAGAATGCTTGAATCAACCAGGAGATCAAAGAAGAATTGAAACAATTCATGGAAACCAATGAGAATGAAGACACTTCGGTCCAAAACCTATTGGATACAGCAAAGGCGGTCCTAAGGGGAAAATACATAGCCATCCAAGACTCCCTGAAAATAATTGAAAAATCCAGAACACACCAGCTGTCTCTACACCTTAAAGACTGGAGAATCAACAACAAATCAAACCAACTCCACACATAAGAAGGGTAATCATCAAGATTAGAGCTGAAATCAATGAGGTAGAAACCAGAGATACAGTAGAACTATCAATGAGACTAGAAGCTGGTTTTTTTGAAAGAATCAATAAGATTGATAAACCATTGGCCACACTAATCAAAAAGAAAAGAGAGAAAGCTCAAATTCATAAAATTATGGATGAAAAAGGAGAGATCACAATGAACACCAAGGAAGTAGAAACAATCATCAGAAGTTATTATCAACAGTTATATGCCAATAAGCTTAGCAACCTAGATGAAATGGATGCATTCATGGAAAACAATAAACTCCCAAAATTGAACCAGGAAGAAATTGACAACCTGAATACACCAATATCTAGTAACGAGATTGAAGCAGTAATCAAAACCTCCCAAAACTGGAACAGATTATGCTGAGTAAAATAAGTCAAGCACAGAGAGTCAATTATCATATGGTTTCACTTATTAGTGGAGCATAACAAATAGCAGGGAGGACATGGGGAGGTAGAAGAGGTGAAGGAAGTTGGGGGAAATTGGAAGAGGAGGTGAACCATGAGAGACTATGGACTCTGAAAAACAATCGGAGGGGTTTGAAGCGGGGGGGTGGGAGGTGGGGGTACCAGGTGGTGGGTATTATAGAGGGCACGGATTGCATGGAGCACTGGGTGTGGTGCAAAAATAATGAATACTGTTAAGCTGAAAAATAAATAAATATTTAAAAAAATAACTCCCCCCCCCCCAAAAAAAAAAAAACAAGAGCCCAGGACCTGATGGATTCCCTGGGGAATTCTACCAAACTTTCAAAGAAGAAATAACACCTATTTTCCTGAAGCTGTTTCAAAAAATGGAAGCAGAAGGAAAATTTCCAGACTCTTTCTATGAAGCCAGCATTACCTGATCCCCAAACCAGGCAAAGACCATACCAAAAAGGAGAACTTCGGACCAATATCATGAACATGGAAGCTAAGATTCCCAACAAGATCCTAGCAAACAGGATCCAACAGCACATTAAAAAGATTATCCATCATGACCAGGTGAGATTCATTCCTGGGCTACAATGATGGTTCCACATTCGCAAATCAATCAATGTGATAGAACAAATTAATAAGAGAAGAGAGAAGAACCACATGGTCCTCTCAATTGATGCAGAAAAAACATTAGACAAAATCTAGCATCCGTTCCTGATTAAAACACTTCAAAGTATAGGGATAGAGGGAACATTCCTGAACCTCATCAAATCTATCTATGAAAGACCCACAGCAAATATCATCCTCAATGGGAAAAAGCTTCAACGGGAAAGTTGAGATCAGGAACACGACAAGGATGCCCACTTTCACCACTTTTGTTCAACATAGTATTAGAAGTCCTAGCAACAGCAATCAGACAACAAAGAGAAAAAAATGTATACAAAATGGTAATGAAGCTTCAAACTCTCTCTCTTCACAGATGACATAATTCTTTATACATAAAACCCAAAAGACTCCACCCCCAAACTACTAGAACTCAAACAACTATTCAGCAATGTGGCAGGATACAAAGTCAATGTACAGAAATCAGTGGCTTTCTTATACACTGACAATGAAAACACGGAAAGGGAAATTAGAGAATCGATTTCATTTACTATAGCACCAAGAACCATAAGATACCTGGGAATAAACCTAACCAAAGACGTAAAGGATCTGTACTCGAGGAACTACAGAACACTCATGAAAGAAATTGAAGAAGACATAAAAAGATGGAAGACCATTCCACGCTCTTGGATCGGAGGAATAAACATTGTTAAAATGTCTATACTGCCTAGAGCAATCTCTATACTTTTAATTCCATTCTGATCAAAATTCCACTGGTATTCTTCAAAGAGCTGGAGCAAATAATTTAAAAACTTGTATGGAATCAGAAGAGACCCCGAATCACTAAGGAAATGTTGAAAAACAAAAATAAAATGGGGGGCATCACGTTACCTGATTTAAAGCTTTACTAAAAAGCTGTGATCACCAAGACAGCATGGTACTGACATAAAAACAGACACATAGACCAGCGCAACAGAGTAGAGAGCCCAGATATGGACCCTCAACTCTATGATCAAATAATCTTCGACAAAACAGGAAAAAATATACAGTGGAGAAAAGACAGTCTCTTCAATAAATGGTGCTGGGAAAACTGGGCAGCTATATGTAGAAGAATGAAACTCAACCATTTTCTTACACCATACACAAAGATAAACTCAAAATGGATAAAAGACCTCAGTGTGAGACAGGAATCCATCAGAATCCTAGAGGAGAACATAGGCAGTAATCTCTTTGATATCAGCCACAGCAACTTCTTTCAAGATATGTCTCCAAAGGAAACAAAAGCGAAAATGAACTTTTGGAACTTCATCAAAATCAAAAGCTTCTTCACAGCAAAGGAAACAGTCAAGAAAACAAAGTGGCTACCCACGGAAAGGGAGAAGATATTTGCAAATAATAGTACAGACAAAAGGTTGATATCCAGGATCTATAAAGAACTTCTCAAACTCAACACACACAAAACAATCATATCAAAAAATGGGCAGAAGATATGAAAAGACACTTTTCCAATGAAGACATACAAATGGCTATCAGACACATGAAAAAGTGTTCATCATCACTAGCCCTCAGGGAGATTCAAATTAAAACCACATTGAGATTTCACCTTATAACAGTTAGAATGGCCAAAATTAGCAAGACAGGAAACAACATGTGTTGGAGAGGATGTGGAGAAAGGGGAACCCTTTTCCACTGTTGGTGGGAATGCAAGTTGGTGCAGCCTCTTTGGAGAACAGTGTGGAGATTCCTCAAGAAATTAAAAATAGAACTTCCCTATGACGGTGCAAATGTACTACTGGGTATTTACTCCAAAGATACAGGTGTCGTGAAAAGAAGGGCTATCTGTACCCCAATGTTTAAAGCAGCAATGGCCATGGTCGCCAAACCGTGGAAAGAACCAAGATGCCCTTCAATGGACGAACGATAAGGAAGATGTGGTGCATATACACTATGGAGTATTATGCCTCCATCAGAATGGTCAAATACCCAACTTTTGTATCAACATGGACGGGACTGAAAGAGATTATGCTGCGTGAAATAAGTCAAGCAGAGAGAGTTAATTATCATATAGTTTCACTTATTTGTGGAGCATGACTAATAGCATGGAGGACAAAGGGAGATAGAGAGTAGAAGGGAGTTGGGGGAAATTGGAAGGCGAGATGAACCATGAGAGACTATGGACTCTGAAAAACAATCTGAGGGTTTTGAAGGCGGGGGGAGGTCGGTGTACCAGGTGGTGGGTATTATAGAGGGCATGGATTGCATGGAGCACTGGGTGTGGTGCCAAAATAATGAATACTGTTATGCTGAAAATAAATAAAAAATAAATTTTAAAAAATGTCCAATTAAAGTTATTTTTATTTCCCTTTCACCCATTCTCTTCTGATATATACCGTTCTCTGTTCTCCAGTGTTCAAAGATTTAAATTTTGCTATATGGACAGAAATTAAAAACAAACTTTCCTCAATCATTCTTTTTCTTTTCCTTCTTATCTACCAAAGAGCCATTCCAATCAATCCCAGCACTTATTCTGTCCCCCCTTCCTTTTTTTTTCAATAGTGTTTTATTTTTGAAAAAAAAGTCAGTATTTTTTTTTTTTTTTTTTTTTTTTTTTTTTTTTTTTTTTTTTTTTTTTTATAATTTTTTTATTTTTATAAACATATATTTTTATCCCCAGGGGTACAGGTCTGTGAATCACCAGGTTTACACACTTCACAGCACTCACCAAATCACATACCCTCCCCAATGTCCATAATCCCACCCCCTTCTCCCAAACCCCCTCCCCCCGGCAACCCTCAGTTTGTTTTGTGAGATTAAGAGTCACTTATGGTTTGTCTCCCTCCCAATCCCATCTTGTTTCATTTATTCTTCTACCCACTTAAGCCTCCATGTTGCATCACCACTTCCTCATATCAGGGAGATCATATGATAGTTGTCTTTCTCTGCTTGACTTATTTCGCTAAGCATGATACGCTCTAGTTCCATCCATGTTGTTGCAAATGGCAAGATTTCATTTCTTTTGATGGCTGCATAGTATTCCATTGTGTATATATACCACATCTTCTTGATCCATTCATCTGTTGATGGACATCTAGGTTCTTTCCATAGTTTGGCTATTGTGGACATTGCTGCTATAAACATTCGGGTGCATGTGTCCCTTTGGATCACTACATTTGTATCTTTAGGGTAAATACCCAATAGTGCAATTGCTGGGTCATAGGGCAGTTCTATTTTCAACATTTTGAGGAACCTCCATGCTGTTTTCCAGAGTGGCTGGACCAGCTTGCATTCCCACCAACAGTGGAGGAGGGTTCCCCTTTCTCCGCATCCTCGCCAGCATCTGTCATTTCCTGACTTGTTGATTTTAGCCATTCTGACTGGTGTGAGGTGATATCTCATTGTGGTTTTGATTTGTATTTCCCTGATGCCGAGTGATATGGAGCACTTTTTCATGTGTCTGTTGGCCATCTGGATGTCTTCTTTGCAGAAATGTCTGTTCATGTCTTCTGCCCATTTCTTGATTGGATTATTTGTTCTTTGGGTGTTGAGTTTGCTAAGTTCTTTATAGATTCTGGACACTAGTCCTTTATCTGATATGTCGTTTGCAAATATCTTCTCCCATTCTGTCAGTTGTCTTTTGATTTTGTTAACTGTTTCCTTTGCTGTGCAAAAGCTTTTGATCTTGATGAAATCCCAGTAGTTCATTTTTTTCCCTTGCTTCCCTTGCCTTTTGCGTTGTTCCTAGGAGGATGTTGCTGCGGCAGAGGTCGAAGAGGTTGCTGCCCGTGTTCTCAAGGATTTTGATGGATTCCTTTCGTACATTGAGGTCCTTCATCCATTTTGAGTCTATTTTTGTGTGTGGTGTAAGGAAATGGTCCAATTTCATTTTTCTGCATGTGGCTGTCCAATTTTCCCAGCACCATTTATTGAAAAGGCTGTCTTTTTTTCCATTGGACATTCTTTCCTGCTTTGTCGAAGATTAGTTGACCATAGATTTGAGGGTCTATTTCTGGGCTCTCTATTCTGTTCCATTGATCTATGTGTCTGTTTTTGTGTCAGTACCATGCTGTCTTGATGATGACAGCTTTGTAATAGAGCTTGAAGTCCGGAATTGTGATGCCACCAACGTTGGCTTTCTTTTTCAATATCCCTTTGGCTATTCGAGGTCTTTTCTGGTTCCATATAAATTTTAGAATTATTTGTTCCATTTCTTTGAAAAAGATGGATGGTACTTTGATAGGAATTGCATTAAATGCGTAGATTGCTTTAGGTAGCATAGACATTTTCACAATATTTATTCTTCCAATCCAGGAGCATGGAACATTTTTCCATTTCTTTGTGTCTTCCTCAATTTCTTTCATGAGTACTTTATAGTTTTCTGAGTATAGATTCTGTGTCTCTTTGGTTAGGTTTATTCCTAGGTATCTTATGGTTTTGGATGCAATTGTAAATGGGATTGACTCCTTAATATCTCTTTCTTCTGTCTTGCTGTTGGTGTAGAGAAATGCAACTGATTTCTGTGCATTGATTTTATATCCTGACACTTTACTGAATTCCTGTATAAGTTCTAGCAGTTTTGGAGTGCATTCTTTTGGGTTTTCCACATATAGTATCATATCATCTGCGAAGAGTGATAATTTGACTTCTTCTTTGCCGATTTGGATGCCTTTAATTTCCTTTTGTTGTCTGATTGCTGAGGCTAGGACCTCTAGTACAATGTTGAATAGCAGTGGTGATAATGGACATCCCTGCCGTGTTCCTGACCTTAGCGGAAAAGCTTTCAGTTTTTCTCCATTGAGAATGATATTTGCGGTGGGTTTTTCATAGATGGCTTTGATGATATTGAGGTATGTGCCCTCTATCCCTACACTTTGAAGAGTTTTGATCAGGAAGGGATGTTGTACTTTGTCAAATGCTTTTTCAGCATCTATTGAGAGTATCATATGGTTCTTGTTCTTTCTTTTATTGATGTGTTGTATCACATTGACTGATTTGCGGATGATAGTAGGGGACTTTAACACTCCCCTCACTGAAATGGACAGGTCATCCAAGCAAAAGATCAGCAAGGATATAAAGGCCTTAAATGACACACTGGACCAGATGGACATCACAGATATATTCAGAATATTTCATCCCAAAGCAACAGAATACACATTCTTCTCTAGTGCACATGGAACATTCTCCAGAATAGATCACATCCTCGGTCCTAAATCAGGACTCAACCGGTATCAAAAGATTGGGATCATTCCCTGCATATTTTCAGACCACAATGCTCTAAAGCTAGAACTCAACCACAAAAGGAAGTTTGGAAAGAACCCAAATACATGGAGACTAAACAGTATCCTTCTAAAGAATGAATGGGGTCAACCGGGAAATTAAAGAAGAATTGAAAAAAAAAATCATGGAAACAAATGATAATGAAAACACAACGGTTCAAAATCTGTGGGACACAACAAAGGCAGTCCTGAGAGGAAAATATATAGCGGTACAAGCCTTTCTCAAGAAACAAGAAAGGTCTCAGGTACACAACCTAACCCTACACCTAAAGGAGCTGGAGAAAGAACAAGAAAGAAACCCTAAGCCCAGCAGGAGAAGAGAAATCATAAAGATCAGAGCAGAAATCAATGAAATAGAAACCAAAAAAACAATAGAACAAATCAACGAAACTAGGAGCTGGTTCTTTGAAAGAATTAATAAAATTGATAAACCCCTGGCCCGACTTATCAAAAAGAAAAGAGAAAGGACCCAAATAAATAAAATCATGAATGAAAGAGGAGAGATCACAACTAACACCAAAGAAATACAAACTATTATAAGAACATACTATGAGCAACTCTACGGCAATAAATTTGACAATCTGGAAGAAATGGATGCATTCCTAGAAACATATAAACTACCACAACTGAACCAGGAAGAAATAGAAAGCCTGAACAGACCCATAACCAGTAAGGAGATTGAAACAGTCATTAAAAATCTCCAAACAAACAAAAGCCCAGGGCCAGACGGCTTTCCGGGGGAATTCTACCAAACATTTAAAGAAGAACTAATTCCTATTCTCCTGAAACTGTTCCAAAAAATAGAAATGGAAGGAAAACTTCCAAACTCATTTTATGAGGCCAGCATCACCTTGATCCCCAAACCAGACAAGGATCCCACCAAAAAAGAGAGCTATAGACCGATATCCTTGATGAACACAGATGCGAAAATACTCAACAAAATACTAGCCAATAGGATTCAACAGTACATTAAAAAGATTATTCACCACGACCAAGTGGGATTTATTCCAGGGCTGCAAGGTTGGTTCAAAAAGTCAGTATCTTTTGAGGAGACTGAATTTATTGAGAATAAAATACTAAGCAGAATATGAGCCTTTTGGTGAAAATCACAAGTTTAGGAGTTTACCAAACAGATTAGGTGACACCAAAACTGAGAACAAAATAATTACCAGAAAATGGAAATTCATCAAAAAAGGAAACAAAGAAAATTTATGCTTTACAGATCAGTGACCCCTTATCAATCAAACCTGGGACCCAAGATAACATAAGTCATCTCAAAAGAACTACATTTTCTTATTTGTATGTTAGGATCTTCTACAAAGAATATGCATTCTTTCTTTATCCAAACAATAAATAAATTTTAAAAGGATCAGATGCCTTTTAAGCATCATCAAAGTAAATACAGATGTGAAATGTTTGGTTTGTCAAATTGTCACAATATCTCCTTTAAGAATCTCTGAGTTTGGAATTTCTACATCATTAGTACAAATTCAGTCAATCATTCTATCAGTGTGCTGCATTTAAAAAGACTGTATGGATGGCGCACCTGGCTAACTAAGTCAGTAGAATATGTGAATCTTGACCTCAGGGTTGTGAGTTTGAGCCCCACATTGGGGGTACATTTTCCAATAAACAAACAAGCAAACTGCTTGGATTTGGCCACACCCTTAGCACCCACAGTATTGAGACTCCCTAAAGGTCTCATTAGTGTAATCATTTCCTTGGACCTGTGAAGAATGATATTCAAGTGTCAATACTATCCTTAATGAGTCACCTCTAAGTCTAAAGTTAGTATATATCCATCCCCAATCTAACCAGTTGAAAATTGTCCTCAGATATACAGAGTTTAACAGGTTTATACTTAATCCTCTGTACTCTGATTTGTTATCCAAAAGTTGGCAGAAGTTTTTATTATATTGTATCAAACATGAACAGAATATTTAATATCAAATGTATGTTATCCACCACATGCCACTGAAAGGTCAATGGTACAATTTGGCTGACAAGTATATTAGGACATAAGAAGGAAAGAAAAACAAAACTTCAAAAATTACCCTATCCCAATCTCCTCTTGGTTATTAACTACCATGTTATAAATATTTCACTCTTTAATCATGAAAATTAGGATGATTTGGACTGCAGTGGAAGACATGACAGATGTGCAATAGGGAGGAGAAGCCAGTAAGAGACAACAACATGTAGGAGTTTGACACATAATGAAAAATATATAGAATTTCCAAATAAAAATGGTAGATTAACACACGTTCCTGCTTGAAATCATTCTGCAATTGTTCTAAAACAACAGTAGAGGATTTTTTTTTTTATTGCATAAGCTTACAAGTAAAAAGAACAAGGGAGAAGATTTAAAAAAAAAAAAAAAACTTGGGAAAAGAGGCTATTTAGTAGGTCAGGGAAGGATGAATCCTAAGTGGAGAAAGTCAAGAAACCACCTGATTTCACTGCAGATACACCACTATCCTCAAAAAAGATATAGGATGTGACAACATTATTATTTCATAGGATGAATACTGGGTAGTGGAATTGCCATATCATGTATAAGCATATCTACAACTTCACTAGGTAATGTGAAAATGATTTCCAAATCGGTTTTACTGATAACTTTGTTATTTTGGGCAATATCTCTTTCAATATTTTTTAGATGGGTTCTTTTCTTTTGTACTGCTGTAGTATCAAGGTATGATATTATAAGGTAATCTCTGAGCCAGCAAATTTTAGGAACTTACTCTCCTTTTCTGGGCTTCGCTGTGTCATTGTCTGGACAGTAAATAAAAATGAAGAACTATATAATTGTATAATGTTTTTTCCTCTTCCTCTGTGTTTTCTATTTCTCCAAGTTAAAATATAGAGGTCTCTTTCCTTCAATCCTCCTTGGGTAGCTACACTGTAGTGAGCATAGCATAATGTACAGTGATGTTGTATTTTACACCTGATGCTATTTTATACCTGAAAATAATGTAATATTGTATGTCAACTATATCCAAAAAAAATAAATAAATAAGGTATTTAATGGAAAAGTGAAGAAACTATGAGAAATGAGACCTTGAAATAATTTTTAGCATAGGATAAATGGTGCAAGTAGCCTGGTCATGGTCTAGTTTGAGTAGCATCTTTTGAAACAAGGTCTTTGGACAAGATTAAAATTAGGCATTTCTCATTCTTCCCCATGTGGTGACCAGAAGGTGGTGGCACTGGGAGACATTCTGTTTCTATGAATTTGAGAATGCTTTTTTGTTCCTGCCAGATTTGGAACCAAAAAATACCTGAGGCATTTTTTTCATGCCCATTGTCAATAAATCTGATAATCTTTTAGGCAAATGGCCTAAGCTTGCTCCAGTGTTCTGAAATGTTTCTTTTTTCCAGAGGGGATCATAATTTCTCACAGCTATGGCAGTCTTCTATGTTTAGAAGTGAAAAGCGTAATGTTTATAGTTGGCTTCCCTAAAGTTCAGTTTAAATTATATAAAAAAACAAAACCCATCTATATGTTGCCTCCAAGAAACACATTTTAAGCCCGAAGACACCTCCAGATTTAAAGTGAGGGGGTGGAAAAGAATTTACCATGCTAATGGACATCAGAAGAAAGCAGGAGTGGCAATCCTTATATCAGATCAATTAGATTTTAAGCCAAAGACTATAATAAGAGATGAGGAAGGACACTATATCATACTCAAAGGGTCTGTCCAACAAGAAGATTTAACAATTTTAAATATCTATGCCCCCAATGTGGGAGCAGCCAACTATATAAACCAATTAATAACAAAATCAAAGAAACACATCAAAAATAATACAATAATAGTAGGGGACTTTAACACTCCCCTCACTGAAATGGACAGGTCATCCAAGCAAAAGATCAGCAAGGAAATAAAGGCCTTAAATGACACACTGGACCAGATGGACATCACAGATATATTCAGAATATTTCATCCCAAAGCAACAGAATACACATTCTTCTCTAGTGCACATGGAACATTCTCCAGAATAGATCACATCCTCGGTCCTAAATCAAGACTCAACCGGTATCAAAAGATTGGGATCATTCCCTGCATATTTTCAGACCACAATGCTCTAAAGCTAGAACTCAACCACAAAAGGAAGTTTGGAAAGAACCCAAATACATGGAGACTAAACAGTATCCTTCTAAAGAATGAATGGGTCAACCGGGAAATTAAAGAAGAAATGAAAAAAATCATGGAAACAAATGATAATGAAAATACAACGGTTCAAAATCTGTGGGACACAACAAAGGCAGTCCTGAGAGGAAAATATATAGCGGTACAAGCCTTTCTCAAGAAACAAGAAAGGTCTCAGGTACACAACCTAACCCTACACCTAAAGGAGCTGGAGAAAGAACAAGATATATGAAAATTTTTAGTTGTTTGTCCTTAGTTATCATAAAATCTAAGCTCATGTGATCTATTACCTTTAAAAAATACTTTTCCTTATTGATGAACTTCTTTTGTTAGTATAAAGTGGGTCAATAGTAATTCTACTTGTTTCTTCTACTAAGATACAATATAGTCAGTTTGATTTCTTTGCACTTTGCTGTTTCCATTTTCCCACCTAGCTTTTCTTTTACTTTTTAGGAATTCTCTTCCTATTATATTTGTAATATTATTTCTAATTTATTATATTCTTTTAATTTTGGTACCTTAGAAGAAATGTGGGTATAGTCCATTTTTTTAAATTATTTGGCTTTCTGGTTTTTTTTTTTTTGAAAGGAAGAAATAAAATTTAATACTATTTGCAGATGACATCAACTGATATAAAAAATTCCTACAGGATCCAATTTTTATGGAGCCTCTGAAGCCCACTTTTGGATCTCTTGCTTAGTATTTCAAGGAGCAATCTCAGCTCAAAGTAAGTTAATATTAGAGTCTAGGACAACAAAGCAGTATTTTTTTTTTTTTTGCAGCATAACAGTATTCATTATTTTTGCACCACACCCAGTGCTCCATGCAACCCGTGCCCTCAATAATACCCACCACCTGGTACCCCAACCTCCCACCCCCTGCCACTTCAAACCCCTCAGATTGTTTTTCAGAGTCCATAGTCTCTCATGGTTCACCTCCCCTTCCAATTATTTGGCCTTCTAACTGAATTTTTGGACATTGTGTGTATGATTTAGAATATTCACTAAGACATATTAAAAAGTTATCCCTCTTCTTTGTGTTTTTCTTTTTTTTTCCCCACAGTTTTGACTTATTTTTATTGCTAGTTAAGGATATTCTTCTTTGTTACTGGTAAGTCAGCTAGCTTGACTGAGTGATGGTGTGCTTCTATATCTATTCTTCCTGTAAATCCTTTGGGTTAAGTTTTAAGATAATTGTCAATAACACAGTAAAACTTCTTGGCTTTTCCTCTACTGAAATACAATGGCAATAGAACTTAATAATAATCCTGTATATGTAGCAACAGACTATAACTGTGGAATTATAAATAAGATACTGTACTTACGAGGAAGTGCTGGGACATTTGCTAAAATAAAAACAAACAATTATTACTATTGTTATTATTATTATTATCTTAGCTATTAACTATACAACATATTTCCTTTGTAAATATACCTTGGGGAGTCCACAAAAATGTCACTCAAAAAGCACATATATTTATGCATTAGTTAATTTGCTGTTATGATTCCTAAAAAGCTTGTCCTTAATCAGACATGTAAGATATAGTTTTGAACTAGAGAGAACTTTGATTTGTAGTTTTTTAGACTAAATGGACCATCATCTACTCACTCATCTGCTATGGGTCTATAAAATCCCTGCCAACTGAGAAACTTTTCTTGGGACTCTATATTAAAGACTAGCTCATTCTTTTGTGCATTCTTTACATATTCAAATCTTTGAATAGCTCAGAATTCATGTAGTTTATATACATAAATATTATAAATGAGTTCATTCTTTCTACAAAGGAATTGATTCTTTCCCCCTAGACTCCCATGTGTCTTGAGAGCCTGCAAGACTCAAAAATTCTGCTTCTTTCCTTTTCAGTCATCCTCCATTTTTTTTTTCATTTCCGAACATCTCTCATCTTTTTCAGCTACTCTCTATTTGATTAAGAATTATCATATTGTTTCACTTACTTGTGAAACATAAGGAATAACATGGAGGACATTAGGAGAAGGAAGGGAAAAATGAAGGGGGATAATCAGAGAGGGAGATGAACCATGAGAGACAATAGATTCTGAGAAACAAACTGAGGGTTTTAGAGAGGAAAGTGTTGGGAGGATGGGTAAGCATGGTGGTGGGTATTAAGGAGGACACATATTGCATGGAGCACTGGGTATTATATGTAAACAATGAATCTTGGAACACTACATCAAAACTAATGATGTACTGTCTGGTGACTAGTGTGACATAATTAAAAAAGCAAACAAAAAAAAGAGGAGAAAGAATGCATGACTAACCCTTATAGACTTTTGTGCTACTTAAAACAATTTTTTGTTTGTTTGTTTGTTTTGTTGTTGGTTCAAAAACTCATCAGGAGATTTTTTTTTTTTTTTGCTTTGTGTTTTTAATTAGCTGGGTGAGAAATGGAGAAATATCAGAGTCTAGAGAAACTGTATTTTTAAAATGATAAGAATGTTAATTGCAGCATTATTTACAATAGCCAAGAAATGGAAGCAACCTAGGTGCCCACAGATGGATGAGTGGATAAAATAAATGTGGTGTAGTGTAGGCAGGAAAGAAAGGTGGTGGCAGATTAGGAGGACTATAGACTCCTCTTGTCCCATAAACACAACTAGATAACTATCAAACTATCTTGGCTAATCGAAAAATCAACCTGAAGACTGATAGAACAAAATCCACAACTAAAGGAAGAGAAAAGTCCACATCAAAGAAGATAGGAAGTGCTGAGATAAGGATTAGGGGAGAGACAGATCCTGGATGCTGCGGAAGGGAAAGACCTGTGGACTGGAGAATGGTGAGAGAGGAGTACATAGGAGAGAACATAGAAGAAAGTTTCTCCCAAAGCCCTTGGTTTTGAAAACAAGAGGGACTGAGTTTCATAAGTTCTTGCAATCAGCGAGGCTTAAAGTCTGGAGTTTTAAAGGAGTTTTGAAAGTAAATTTGGTTGGGATAGAGCCAGAGGGTACTACTGTGCTGTTCCTGGAGAGAAGGCAGACAAACCATCTGGGCATAGACAACTTGGAAACAGTGATCTGAAAAGTACCTAGAGAGTAGAAAAAGAGGTTATTTACTATTCCAGAGCACTTTTTTATTTTATTTTATTTTATTTTATTTTATTTTATTTTATTTCATTTCATTTATTTTCCAGGAGCACTTTTTTTGAGAGGCAGCATTCACCAAGAGGCTTTTTCAAGGACAGAGTAGCTGACTGGTGCCATTTGCCTCTCCTACCCCTCAGCATAATCACAGAGCCACTTGTGGGAAGAAGCATCAGTGCATGCTGCCTAACTTGTTTACACCAGGTTCCACACATCTGAGCCCTGGCTGGACTGCTGTTCTGAGTTACTCAAGTTTCTCAGATTCAGTGTGGCAGGCCCCTCTCCCAGACCACCAGCACAAACCCCTGCTTACTCCATGTCTTCCTACCACAGAGTTCAACAGGTTCTCATGGAGTTGATGTCAGGTTTCATTTCATAAGCACACCACAGTACACCTGGTTTAAACTTGCCACATTGAGCACAGGTAACCAATGCTATCCACAACTGGCTATGAGTGCCTCTGTGATGGCTGTCGTAGAGGCTAGAGCAGCCAAAATACAATAGCAGAGCTGACACAGCACACTCCAGAGATCTCCTGAAGCACCAGGCCCTGGACACAACATGACCTCTTCTTCATAAGGCTAATACTTGCAATAGCAGAATTTTTAAGTGGCTTTTCTAACACAGGGAAGAAGTCAGAGACTTAGACAAAATGTCAGGGCAGAAGAATTTATCCTAGGTAAAAGAACAAGATAAGGCCATGGCCAGAGACCTAAGGAAAAATATATATAAGTAACATGCATGATGGAGAATTTAAAGCAACAATCATAAGGATACTGACTAGGCTTGAGAAAAGAATGAGAGAGCTCGGAGACCATACAGTAGAGATAAAAGAGTTAAAAACCAATCAATCAGAGATGAATAATGCAATAAACAAGACTGGAAACAGGCATAATGCAATTCACAGAAGGATGGAAGAAATGGGGGAAAGTATTAGTGGCCTCAAAGACAAAATAATGGGAAATAGTGAAGCTGAATGAAGGAGAGAAAGAAGGATTATGCAAAGTGAGATAAGATTTGGAGAACCAGTGACTCCATCAAATGTAGTAACATCTCTTTTTAGGAGTCCCAGAAGAAGAAGAGAGAAAAGGGTGCATAAAGTTTATTTCAAAAAGTAATACCAGAAAATTTCCCTAATCTGGGGAAGAAAACAGAAATCCATATCCAGGAGGCACAGAGAACTCCTATCAAAATTAACAAAGCAGGCCAATTCTAGGATATACTGTTGGAGCCGATTCCATATTAAAACCTGTTAAACCCCTAGGGCCTGCCTGGGCCTGCTTAGCCAGATTGATTTCATGTTGCCTAAGTAGCCATTTTGTTATTGCCATATTGCCTAGGTAGCCATTTTGCTGTTTAATAAAGGCCTCAGCAGTTACTGATACCTGTCCCAGGTAACCAGTAAAACAGATAAAAGACATCCAATCAGCCAAAGCCACATATGTAGGTCTGTGGTTGTGCCCTATAAAAACAAGCCTATAAGATAAAGGGAGGTCACTCTCTTCAGAAGCAGCCCTGGCTGGTCTTCTAATGCTTGACATAGAATAAAGCTTTACATAACTTTCACTTTGTCTCAGTCTCGTTCCCCTGGTGGGTCAGTCTAACTTCTAATGCTTGGCATAGAATAAGGCTTTGCATAACTTTCACTTTGTCTCAGTCTCATTCCTTTGATAATGGACCCAACAATACTTTAATTAAACTTGCAAAATATAGTGATAAAGAAAAAAATCTTAAAAGCAGCAAGACAAAAGAAGCCCTCAACTTACAAGGGAAAACCCATAAGGCTAGCTGGAGATTTCTCAGCAGAAACTTGGTAGGCCAGAAGAGAGTGCTATGTTAAATTCAAAGCACTGAATGAGAAGAATCTACAGCCTAGAATACTCTATCCAGTATGGTGATTATTCAGATAGAAAAGACAAAGAGTTTCCCAAAAAAAAAAAAAAAAAAACACCATGGGAGTTCATGACCATTAAAGCATCCTGAAAGAAATATTAAAGGGGTTTCTTTGAATGCAAAGGCAAGATGAAAAGTGACAAAGGCAAGAAAATATCAGAGAAAATCTTCAGATACAACTACAAAATAAGTAATAAAATGGCCACAAATGCATAACTATCAATAATTACTTAGAATATAAGTGGACTAAACACACCAATTAAAATACTTAGGGTGTCAGAATAGATAAGCAAAAAAGGCATCTATTTGTTGCCTACAAGAGACTCATTTTAAACCTAATGACACTTGCAGACTGAATGTGAGGAGGTAGATAAACATTTATCACTCAAATGTACATAAAAATCTGACAAATTAGACTTTAAAACAAAGACTGCAAAAAAAAAAAAAGAATGAAAAGGGGCATTATATAATAACAAACATAAAGGAACACATTGATAATAACAGAATAATAGTAGGTGACTTTAAAACCACCCTTATGTCAATACATAGATCACCTAAGCAGAAAAGCAACCAGGAAATAATGGCTTTGAATGACACAGATGGATATAACAGATATATTCAAAACATTCCATCCTGAAACAGCAGAATACACATACTTTTCAAGTTCATACGGAACATTCTCCAGAACAGGTCACATCCTAGGTCACAAAACGGGCCTCAACAAATACAAAAGTGTTGAAATCATACCACACTTATATTCTAACCACAATGCCTTGAACCTAGAATTCAACTTCAAGAAAAATATCTTGAAAAATCAAAAACACATGGAGTTTAAATGACATACTACTAAACAATGAGTGGGTCAACCAGAAAATCAAAGAAGAAATAAAAAAATACAAGGAGTCAAATGAAAATGAGAACACCACAATCCAAATCTTTGGGATGCAGCAAAATGGTCCTAAGAGGGAATTAAGACATAGAAATACAGACTTAACTCAAGAAGTCATAAAAATCTCAAATACACAAACTAACCTTATACCTGAAGGAGCTGGAAAAGAAAAATAAACAAAGCCTAAAGCCAGCAAAAGAAAGGAAAAAATGAGGATTAGAGCAGAAATAAATGACATAGAAACAACAACAACAAAAACACCATAGAACAGATCAAAGAAGCCAGGAGTTGGTTCTTTGAAAAACAAATCAACAAAATTGTTAAATCCCTAGCCATACTTATCAAAAAGAAAAAAGAAAGGACCCAAATAAATAAAATCACAAATGAGAGAGGAAAAATAACAACTAATACCACAGAAATATAAAAAATTATAAGAGATTATGAAAAAACTATATGCCAGTAATGTGGATAACCTAGAAGAAATGGATAAGTTCCTAGAGACCTTTAAACTATCAAAACTAAAACAGGAAGAAATAGAAAACTTGAATAAACCAGCAAAAAATGGAATCATTAATCAAAATACACTCAATAGGGGCACCTGGGTGGCTCAGTGGGTTACGTCTCTGCCTTTGGCTTGGGTCATGGTCCCAGGGTCCTGGGATCGAACCCCACATCAGGCTCTCTGCTTAGCAGGGAGCCTGCTTCCTCCTCTCTCTCTGCCTGCTTCTCTGCCTACTTGCGATCTCTGTCTGTCAAAAAGATAAATAAAATCTTAAAAAAATGCACTCAATAAGCAAAAGTCCAGAACCAAATGGTTTTACAGGCAAATTCTACCACTTAAAGAAGCATTAATATCTATTTTTCTCAAACTGTTCCAAAAAATAGAAAAGGAAACTTCAATATTTATTCAATAAATCCAGCATTACCTTGAAACCAAAACCAGATAAGGACTTCACTAAAAAAGAGAACTATAGGCCAATATCCCTGATGAATATAGATGTAAAAATTCTCATAAAAATACTAGCAAACAGAATCAACAATATATTAAAAAATAATTTACCATGTTCAAGTGGGATTTATTTCTGGGTTGCAAGAGTGGTTCAATATTTGCAAATGAGTTGGCCTGATAACCACATTAGTGAAAAAGCATAAGAACCTTATAATCCTTTCAAAAGATGCAGAATAAACATTTAACAAAGTACAACATTCATTCATGATAAAACCCCCCACAAAATTGGTTTAGAGAGAATATACCTCAACATAATAAAGACCATCCTATGAAAAACCCACAGTGAAAATTGCTCTCAATGGGAAAAAAACTGAGAGTTTTTCCTTTAAGGTCAGGAACAACACAAGGATGTCTGCTTTCACCACTGTTATTTAACATAGTATGAAATAAAAGTCATCCAAATTGGCAAGGAAACTGTTAATATTTGCAGATGACACAATACTCCTTTATAGAAACCCTGAAAGACTCCACCCAAAAACTGCTAGAACTGATAAACAAATTCATTAAAGTTCCAGGTTACAAAATCAACATACAAAAATCTATTACACTTCTCTCCCCTCCTCTCTCTCTGCCTGCCTCTCTACCTACTTGTGATCTCTGTCTGCCAAATTAATAATAAAAAAATGTTTTAAAATCTATAACACTTCTCTACACCAATATTGAAGCAGCAGAAAGAGAAATAAAGGAAAATCAATCCCATTTACAAAAGCACCCAAAATCAGAAGTTGCCTAGGAATAAACCTAACCAAAGAATTGAAAGACCTATACTCTGAAAACTATAAAGCATTGATGAAAGAAATTGAAGATGCTGAAAAGAAAAGGGAAAGACTTTCCATGCTTATGGATTGGAAAAACAAATACTGTTAAAATGTCTATACTGCCCCCAAAATTCTACACCATTATTGGAATTGTTATCAAAATACCAACAGCAGGGGTGCCTGAGTGGCTCAGTAGGTTAAGCCTCTGCCTTTGGCTCAGGACATGATCCCAGGGTCCTGGGATCGGGCCCCACATCAGGCTCTCTGCTCAGCAGGGAGTCTGCTTCCCCCCCATCACAGCCTGCCTCTCTGCTTACTTGTGATCTCTGTCTGTCAAGTAAATAAATAAAATCTTAAAAAAAAATACCAACAGCATTTTTAAGAGAACTAAAATAAATAATTGTAAAATTTATATAGAGTCACAAAAGACTGTGAATAGCCAAAGCAACCTTGAAAAAGAAAAACAAAGCTGGAAGCAATGCAATTCCAGATTTCAAGTTATATTACAAAGCTGTAGTGATCAAAACAGTATGGTACTGACACAAAAATAGACATATAGATAAATGGAACAGAACAGAAAACCCATAAAAGAACCCAAAACTATATAGTCAATTAATCTTCAACAAAGATGGAAAGAATAACCGATGAGAAAAAGACAGTTTCTTCAACAAGTGATGTTGGGAAAACTGGACAACAGCTTACAAAAAAAAAAAAAGGAAACTGGACCACCTTCTTACAACAAACATATAAATAAGTGAAAAAGGACACAATGAGCCCATAAAGATTCTAGAGAAGATATTGTCCATAATAACGTCCTTATTGATATGTCTCCTGATGCAAGGGAAACAAAAGCAAAAATAAACTACTGGAACTATATAAAAATAAAAGCTTCTGCATGGTGAAGGAAACAGCCAACAAAACTAAAGGGCAAGCTACATAATGGGAGAAGATTTTTGTTAATGACATATCTAAAAAGGGCTAGCATCCAAAATATGTAAACTTAGATAAACTTATAAAGCTCAACACTCCCAAAATAAATAATCCAGCAGCATACAAGAACAAACATTATTCTAAAGCAGACATACAGATGACCAACAGACACATGAAAAGATACTCAACATCACTCATCAGCAGGGAAATACAAATCAAAACTATGATGAGATATCACTTCACACCTGCAACATGTATTGTTGTATTGCACTTCTGGTGGGAATGCAAATTGGTACAGCCACTCTGAAAAACAGTATGGGGGCTCCTCAAAAATTTAAAAATAGAACTACCCTATGAGCCAGGAATTGTACTAGTAGATATTTACCCAAAGAATACAAAAATATTAATTAGAAAGGATACATGAACACTGATGTTTATAGCAACATTATCAACAATAGTCAAACTATGGAAACAGTCATGTGTCCACTGACTGATGGATGGATATATATAAATATATATATATATATATATATATATATAAATATATATATATAAATTTTTATATAGATATATATAAAATAGAATATTAGCCAATGGAAAGAATGAAATCTTGCCTTTTGCAAGAACGTGGATGAAGCTAGAGAGTATTATGCTAAGTGAAATAATTCAAAGAAAGACAAATACGGTATGATTTCATTCATATGTGACATTTAAGAAGTGAATGAGCAAAGGAAAAAGGGGGGCAAATAAAAAAAAAACAGATTCTTAAATATAAAGAACAAATTTTTGGTTACCAGAGAACAGGTGGGTGGGGAGGTGAGTGAAATAGGTGATGGGGATTAAGGAGTGCCCTTGCTATGATGAGCACTGGCTATTGTATGGAAGTGTTGAATCAGTGTATTGTACACCTGAAATTAATGTCACACTATATGTCAACTAACTGGAATTTAAATAAAAACTCATCCTGGGAGGTTCTACAAGACCTGTCTTTCACCAGTACTTTTTTTTTTTTTTTTTTTTTTTTAGAATTTTTAAGAATATATTGAGTGATAGACGGCAATTACATCAAGTGATCTGAACAAACATGCATAGGTAACAAAACACTTCTCAAAGTAGAATATGCCGTCTCTAACCCATTTGGTTCCCTGTTTCATTAAGACTACTTGATTTTCTAGAGGAGAAAGAAGTGGCTTTCTCTATTTGTTAGTGGTCCAAGTTCTACTAAAGCTTGTGGGAGAACTACCTTCCATCAGGTAAATGTTTCTGTCTAGAAGACGATTCCAGTTCTGTCAGCAGAGGAAACTTGACATTAAAAATCTAGATCAAGAATCTATAGGATGAGTCACTGGAAAACTGAGTTGTACAGAGATAGGTAAAAACTATTTGAAAGGGGATGCCTGGGTGGCTTGGTTGGTTAAGCCGCTGCCTTCGGCTGGGTCAGGATCCCAGCATCCTGGGATCGAGTTCCGCATCAGGCTCCTTGCTCAGCAGGGAGCCTGCTTCTCCCTCTGCCTGCTACTCTGTCTGCCTGTGCTCATGCGCGCTCTCTCTCTCTCTCTCTCTATGACAAATAAATAAAACCTTTAAAAACAAACAAACAAAACAAAAAAACATTTGAAAGAATCTGTGAGCTTTAAGGTTAGTAACATCTTTTCAGGGATGTAGCATGTGAAGAGAACCACCAACACTACGTAGATAGTGAACAAAGCAGAAAAGTCTTTTGACTAAAGTGGGGAAGACAGTAGAAAAAAATATTTACACTAGAGAAAGGGTTCAGAATAAAATACTATTTACAGGATGTTAAAAAATTAATCTTCAGCCATAATGAGGTATTTTTGAGCTCTTAAAACTTTTGCTTTCTTCTCCTTTGTTTTTGCTCATGTTGTTTCCAATGTTTCTCCCTAGTTTGGAGAGGAGGTTGTTTGCAAGTTTTTTGTGGAAGCTAACTCTGTTTACATGTTCCTTCAGAGAATTATTTTCTTTAGATTGACCCCATGGTTTCAGTTTGCCTTTGTGGGGCTCATAGTTGAGGGCACGAGACAGACTTGCTTTGAAATCAAACACTGGCTTCTTGCTGGAGACTGGAGTCTGTGCTGCCTGAGTTGTCAGCTTGAATGGTGTAACGACAGAAGCAGAACTCCCAATTGTGGTCTTTATCTTGTCTATCCCGAGCACAGCCTGGCCTTTTGGGGTACTCCCAGATATGGCCACATGTGGAGGCTTTCTGGCTAAAGTCTTGGTCAGTGAATGCTTATGTTCATTATCTTTGGTAGCAGCTGAAAACCCGACATTCATTTTAGTTCCCCAGAGCTCGGAATGCTTGGCAGAGCCCCTCCCACACAAGGTGCTCCTGTCTGCAGTGCCCAGTGGCAAGCCCTGTGAGCAGCACTGGCTGGTGGGAATACAAGCCAAAGGGAGTCTTACCTGGAGAGAAACTGGAGTCACCCCTGTACCCTTGGTGACCGGCTGCTTCTTCAGTTCATGAAATGCATTGTATTCTTCATTTTTTTTTTCTTTTTTCTCTCAATATATTGATCGATGTACTCCATTTCCTTAAAATGAGCCTAATGAAGCTTCTTGAAGTTTGGAGTTGTGCTTATAGTTCTTTTGATTTTTCCAGGTTTGGAAAACCCATCTGTGTAGAGAGACTTCTTTCCTTCTGAAGGTCCTTTTAAATCTTCATTTCCACTTCTTCTTTGTCCTGAGGAAATGGCATTCTCCTCTCCTTGGCTCCCATCTGGTGGTGAAGGCACTTCTGCAACTGTTCTGAGATCCTGGTGTTCCTGCTTCTCTTGATTCTGGAATTCAGTGCGATCACTTACTTTTATCTCTGAATGATCCTGGGTGTCAGTGTTCCTGAGGACTGTCTTGCACCCTCTCCTGGTTTTGGTGCCATGACCAGATGGCTCTCTCTCAGCTCATTCCTGGCCACAGCTCTGCAGTTCAGCCTCATCACAGGATAATGCAGAGGTCTGACTTCCATCATGGAAAGAAAGACATTTATCTGCCACGTTCCGATTTTCTTTTCTTTTCTTTCTTTCTTTCTTTTTTTTTTTTTTTTTTTTGCCTCATGTTTAAGGTGGGCTTTGAAGGCTTTTAGCAACTTGTCTGCCTTCAGCTTAGTCCAGATGCCAAGATTTGTAGCTAAGTTCTGATGTTCTGAAGGTCGCTGTACTTGAAGGAGTCCAGCTCCTCAAGGGAGATTACCGCCCTGGTGAGCTGCATCTGGGCAGCCATGGTGAGGACGCCTACTCCACTTTCAGGCAGCTTTGTTCAAAACTCTGGTGGTCACCAGTACTTTGAAAAATAAATTTGCAAGGGGAACTCCAGCTAAAATAAAGAAAACGTGGTGCATGTGTGTGCATGCATGCGTGCACACACACATACACACACAGTGGAATGGTTTTCAGCCATAAAAAAGATGGAAATCTTGCATGTACAGCAACACGGATGGACTTTAAGGGAATCATGCTCAATGAAATAAGTCAGAGAACGACAAATTATGTGTGATCTCACTTATATGAGGAACCTGGACAAAAAAAAACCCAAATTCTTGGATACAGAGAACATACTGTGGTTGACAGAATTGAGGTGGGTAGAGGGTAAAATGGGTGAAAGTCATTAAAAATTACAAATCTCTAACTATAAAAATAAAGAAGTCATGGGAATGTAATATACAGAATGGTCAGTGCAGTTAATAATACTTATGGTGGGGTCCCTGAGTGCCTTAGTCAGTTGAGTGCCTTATGACACCAGGGTTGTTAAGTTTGAGCCTGGTATTAGACTCCATGCTAGGTGTGGAGCCTGATTAAGATTCTCTCTTTCTCTCTCCCTGCCCTCCACTCTCTTTCTTTCATTTTCTATACAGAAAATTTTAAAATAATACTCCCTGGTGTATTTGAAAGTGCTAAGAAAGTAGGTCTTAAAAATTTGTATCACAAGAAAAAAATTGTCATTATTTATGCTGATCAGTGTTAGTTATACATATTGTGGTGATCATTTCAAAATGTATACAAATATTCAATCATTATATGGTATACCTAAAACTAATATCATGTTGCATATCTAAGTTAAAAAAAAAACTATAACCATAATTCCAGACTATCATATAACTAAAAGATATAATAGTTGAAGAAAAGAAAAAGACTTACCAATTGGTTCAGCAAATCCTGATTCAGTGGAAAAAATATTGTCAGTTCTAATTATAATGTTATGTATTATCTTATTAACAAACAATTTTTCTATGGCTAAGTATCTGGACTGTATTTGAGATTGTAGCCATAATTACATAGTTGTAAATATATTTTCAGAAATTATTTTCTTTTCCTTTGTTTTATATTCTTAGTAATGCCCAAATTGGAATTTTGGGCTAAAATACATGAGTAATTAATTATTTTGGAGACTTGTTACTTATCTTTAAATCTAGAGGTAACTGAATTTAGAAATGAAAAAATGTTTTTGTATAGCATCTCTGATTTATTTATGCTCATGAAATGCATATTAAGAAATATATGGTACTGCATGGTGACTAACATAAGAAAAAAATAAAAAATTAAAATTAAAAAAATATATATCATAGTACCTAAAATTGGAATCCATTTAGTAATTTTTGAGGCTTAAACATTCTCCACATGTTTAGTTTGACTTTTAGGTTGGGTGAATTAACTGTACATGTTCTTCTACCATTTGCCAATAGAAAAGTTGTTGACCTAAAAAATGATGCATTTTTGGTAGGTCAAATTTGCAATAGTAATTATTATAACATTTCTACATAGTTTGTGTTGTTGGTGTCCCTGTTGTGTTCTAAGGGAAAACCTAGAGTTTGAGGTTTGGGTCTCCCTACTTTGGTAGAAGAGCAAAGAAAATGGTCTTTCTGGAGCCTATTAAGCTCCTACATTATTGTCTATTGCAATAGGCTTATACCAATTTTCAACCAAACAAGAAGTTATACCTCTTAATTTCCCTTCCTGTTACACTTTTATTAACTTTCCCCATCTCTTTGTATATGCTTGTGAATATCACATTGGATTCAGTATCAAAGACTGGTTTGATAATAGTATTTCACTTAATGAGTACAATGTATTAATTTTTTATTCTTAATCTTTCATCAGTTATTTATCTGTATCACAGAGAAAGCATATAGAAATATTAGCATGAGATTTTAAACATTGACACTGTAATAGCAATAGAGAGTAAAACTAGCTTACATTCTATGGATTTTAGAATTCCAAAGGGAACTTACTAATGGATGATGCTGGTTCTTTAAAACAGAGGGAAAAATAAAGACATGAATATTGTGTAGTATATGAAAATATATCCAATAAAGAAACTTCTCTAGGTTTTGAGTTAGAACAAAATGCTCACTTGTGCAATTTTTAGAGGGTGACTCCAAAAAGAAAAGTCAAGGGAATTTTAGTACAGTTGAAACTATTTGTGTTTAATGAAAGATAATTTTAATATCTGATTGATCCCAGATATTTTAATGTTCTGCTTGAAGGACCTCTGTTAAGACAGGTTATTCTTTGTGTACTGTATCTTTCTTGTCCAGGACAATGAAATATTCAAATCTTTTAGGAAGGTGGCATATTACAGTAGTATCTATCACTCTAATTTTCTTTCAAAACTCAACTCTTATCTTCTTTATAGTTCCCTTCTATATTTTGTTTTGAAAAGGATTTTTACTTTGTGATAGTCATATAACAAATTCCTTTAAGCTTTTCTACAAATTGTCAAGTGTCTCTAAAAAAGGCTCACTAATATGAGGAGAATGCAGAAAATGAGATAATAACATTGAGATTGCAAAATTGATTATGGCTACAGCCAGACTTATTTATCAAAAGATCTTTGTGCTCATGTTTTTCCAGATAGTACTTGCAGAAGTTACTTACTGGGAATTTTCTGAACAGCACCTGGAGAACAAAAATAAATAAAGGAAAATGGTTTGACCTACTATCATAGGCTTACCCAAAATACTTCTTTGTGTTATTATAACATCTAGCTTCTGAGCCAGCTAATGAGCTTTTATTTTGGAAGTTCTAGCAGAAACATAGGTCTATGGATTATTCTTACATTCACTTCCTCCACAATATTTTATCCTTTAACTGACATTTGGTGTACTGTGTATAAAGTTTATACATCTCTTTAGTTCCTTCTTCCTTTCATGTCTTTTAATTCAATGCCTGATTCCCTCCCTGAATCCACTGTATTTCACTTAACATGTTGGTATTTTTTTCTGCCTTAGTATGGACATTTACTATTTTTTTAAATAGACAAATAAGTTTTCTTGATATAACAATACATTCTTCATTTTTTCTTTCTACAAACCAGTTGTTTGCAATTAAAAGTTAATCACCAGTAACTCTAAATTAACTTTGATCTTCTGAAAATGATGCAAAACTTACCTCTGATTGCTGAATGTTGGCCTAAAATAAAATATAAGCAAGTGAGCATGGTGTGGTTTACTAACATGCTTGATAAGAACTTCATTTAGGCTTAAATTATCTTCAAGCACTAAATAATATCAGGTCATTTAGTTGCTTAAATTACCATGTGCCAAGCACTTATATAAGAGCTTTATGTAATTGAAATTATTTAATCTTCAGCAACATAATGATGAAGATTCTGTCCATAGAAATTACCCAATGTCCCACAGCTAATAATTAGTGGAGCCAGGAGCTGTCCCCAACAATCCAGGATCTAGTCTTGCTTTGAAAAACTATTTTTTTTTTTTTTTGGTAAATTTGGCACCATCATCTCAGTATTGGTCTGAGTCTTTAGACTTTTTCCCCCCTATAATGTTATAGTCCCATTTCCCTTATTTTCTTTAATGGTAAACCGGGAACTGGAATCTAGGTTTATTGTTCTCTACAGTCTTCATGTAAGTCAACCTTTCTTCCTTTCTTTCCTTTTCTTTCTTTCGTTCAGAGGAAATTCCTACAAAAGGAATCAGCCATTTTAATAAATAATTAATTAAATTAGTGCAGTCAGTACCCCAATATAATTGTGGACGAGAGGTTTTAAGAAGACAGAGAAAGGGTGCCCCTACCATTTTGGCCCACAGGTTCCATCCCTGTGCTTCAATAAATCCACTTTTTTGCAATATTTAATTACTGTTGCCTTGGAGCCCTGACGTTCTTTCCTACATCAAGAAAACACTACACATCTATCAGAAAATGAAAACAGGTAACTCTGGCCTTATGAGTTAAAAAGTGTTCCCCCGTTGGAGGAGTCAAGATGGCAAAGAAATAGCAGGCTGAGACTACTTCAGCTAGCAGGAGATCAGCTAGATAGCTTATCTAAAGATTGCAAACACCTGCAAATCCATCGGCAGATCGAAGAGAAGAAGAACAGCAATTCTGGAAACAGAAAAACAACCACTTTCTGAAAGGTAGGACCAGCGGAGAAGTGAATCCAAAGCAACAGGAAGATAGACCCCAGGGGAGGGGCCAGCTCCCGGCAAGCAGCGGAGCAACAGAGCACAAAATCAGGACTTTTAAAAGTCTGTTCCTCTAAGGGACATCGCTCCAGAGGCTAAACCCGGGCGAAGCCCACACGCGGTCAGCGTGGCCTCAGGTCCTGCAGGGTCACAGAAGTATTGAGGGTGTCTGAGTGTCGCAGAACTTGCGGGTATTGGAACGGGAAAGCCAGCTACAGAGACAGAGCTGACAGTAAGCTCACAGCTCGGTGTTACCTTGAACTGGTCGCAGGCTCGGTGAGCTCGGACCGCGGCTGGAGGTCAGGAAGACGGGAGTAACTGGCGCTTTTCTCTGAGGGCGCACTGAGGAGTGCGGCCCTGGGCTCTCGGCTCCTCCGGGCCGGAGACCAGGAGGCTGCAATTGGTATTCCCATCCTCCAGAACTCTATGGAAAGCGCTCAGGGAACAAAAGCTCCTGAAAGCAAAGCGGAGCTGATTACTCGGCCCCTGGTAAGGGTGGTGCAATTCCGCCAGGGGCAAAGACACTTCAGAATCACTACAACAGGCGCCTCCCCCAGAAGATCAACAAGAAATCCAGCCAAAACCAAGTTCACCTACAAAGAAGTGCGGTTTCAATACAAGGAGAGCAGCAGAATTCCAGAGGAGGAGAAAGCAAAGAACGGAACTCATGGCTTTCTCTGTGATTTTTTTTACTCTTGCAATTAATTTAATATTTTTTTTTTTTTTTTTTTTTCTCTTTTTTGCTAAACTTTTTTTTAACTTTTACCCTTTCCTTTTTTAATGTTTTTTAACCATTTTATCTAATATATATATTTTTTCTTTTTTATATTTTCTTTATTCATTTTCTTTTTTAAATTCTTTTCTTTTCTTTTTTTTTTTTTTTTTTTCCTTCCTTCTTTTTGAGCCTCTTTTTATCCCCTTTCTCCCCCCTCACTATTTGGGATCTTTTCTGATTTGGTTAAAGCATATTTTCCTGAGGTTGTTGCCACCCATTTAGTATTTTACTTGCTCCTTCATATACAAATATCTGGACAAACTGACAAGGCGGAAAAATTCATCACAAAAAAAAAGAACAAGAGGCAGTACCGAAGGCTAGGGAACTAATCAATACAGACATTGGTAATATGTCAGATCTAGAGTTCAGAATGAAAATGCTCAAGGTTCTAGTTGGGCTCAAAAAAGGCATGGAAGATATTAGAGAAACCCTTTCAGGAGATATAAAAGCCCTTTCTGGAGAAATAAAAGAACTAAAATCTAACCAAGTAGAAACCAAAAAAGCTATTAATGACGTGCAATGAAAAATGGAGGTTCTCACTGCTAGGATAAATGAGGCAGAATAAAGAAATAGCAATATAGAAGACCAAATGACAGAGAAAAAAGAAGCTGAGCAAAAGAGGGACAAACAGCTACTGGTCCACGAGAGGAGAATTCGAGAGATAAGTGACACCATAAGACGAAACAACATTAGAATAGTTGGGATTCCAGAAGAAGAGAAAGAGAGAGGGGAGCTGAAGGTATACTGGAGAGAATTATGGGGGAGAATTTCCCCAATATGGCAAAGGGAACGAGCATCAAAATTCAGGAGGTTCATAGAATGCCCCTCAAAATCAATAAGAATAGGCCCATACCCCGTCACCTAATAGTAAAATTTACAAATCTCAGTGACAAAGAGAAAATCCTGAAAGCAGCCCGGGAAAAGAAGTCTGTAACATACAATGGTAAAAATATTAGATTGGCAGCTGACTTATCCAAAGAGACCTGGCAAGCCAGAAAGAGCTGGCATGAATATTCAGAGCACTAAATGAGAAAAACATGCAGCCAAGAATACTATATCCAGCTAGGCTATCATTGAAAATAGAAGGAGAGATTAAAAGCTTCAAGGACAAACAAAAATTGAAAGAATTTGCAAACACCAAACCAGCTCTACAGGAAATATTGAAAGGGGTCCTCTCAGCAAAGAGAGAGCCTACAAGTGATAGATCAGAAAGGAACAGAGACCATATACAGCAACAGTCACCTTACAGGCAATACAATGGCACTAAATTCATATCTCTCAATAGTTACCCTGAATGTGAATGGGCTAAATGCCCCTAATCAAAAGACACAGGGTATCAGAATGGATAAAAAACCAAAACCCATCTATATGTTGCCTCCAAGAAACTCATTTTAAGCCCAAAGACACCTCCATATTTAAAGTGAGGGGGTGGAAAAGAATTTATCATGCTAATGGACATCAGAAGAAAGCAGGAGTGGCAATCCTTATATCAGAGCAATTAGATTTTAAGCCAAAGACTATAATAAGAGATGATGAAGGAAACTATATCATACTCAAAGGGTCTGTCCAACAAGAAGATCTATCAATTTTAAGTATCTATGCCCCCAACGTGGGAGCAGCCAACTATATAAACCAATTAATAACAAAATCAAAGAAACACATCAACAATAATACAATAATAGTAGGGGATTTTAACTTCCCCTCACTGAAATGGACAGATCATCCAAGCAAAAGATCAGCAAGGAAATAAAGGCCTCAAACGACACACAGGACCAGATGGACATCACAGATATATTCAGAACATTTCATCCCAAAGCAACAGAATACACATTCTTCTCTAGTGCACATGGAACATTCTCCAGAATAGATCACATCCTCAGTCCTAAATCAGGACTCATCTGGTATCAAAAGATTGGGATCATTCCCTGCATATTTTCAGACCACAATGCTCTAAAGCTAGAACTCAACCACAAGAGGAAGTTTGGAAAGAACAAATACATGGAAACTAAACAGCATCCTTCTAAAGAATGAATGGGTCAACTGGCAGATTAAAGAAGAATTGAAAATAATCGTGGAAACAAATGATAATGAAAATACAACGGTTCAAAATCTGTGGGACACAACAAAGGCAGTCCTGAGAAGAAAATATATAGCAGTACAACCCTTTCTCAAGAAACAAGAAAGGTCTCAGGTACACAATCTAGCCCTATACCTAGAGGAGCTGGAGAAAGAACAAGAAAAAAACCCTAAGCCCAGCAGGAGAAGAGAAGTCATAAAGATCAGAGCAGAAATCAATGAAATAGAAACCAAAAAAACAATAGAACAAATCAACGAAACTAGGAGCTGGTTCTTTGAAAAATTAATAAAATTGATAAACCCCTGGCCAGACTTATCAAAAAGAAAAGAGAAGGAACCCAAATAAATAAAACCATGAATGAAAGAGGAGAGATCACAGCTAACACCAAAGAAATACAAACTATTATAAGAACATACAATGAGCACTCTACACCAACAAATTTGACAATCTGGAAGAAATTGATGCATTCCTAGAAACATATAAACTACCACAACTGAACCAGGAAGAAAAGAGCCTGAATAGACCTATAACCAGTAAGGAGATTGAAACAGTCATTAAAAATCTCCAAACAAACAAAAGCCCAGGACCAGACGGCTTCCCAGGGGAATTCTACCAAACATTTAAAGAAGAACTAATTCCTATTCTCCTGAAATTGTTCCAAAAAATATAAATGGAAGGAAAACTTCCAAACTCATTTTATGAGGCCAGCATCACCTTGATCCCAAAACCAGACAAGGATCCCATCAAAAAAGAGAGCTATAGACGAATACCCTTGATGAACACAGATGCGAAAATTCTCACCAAAATACTAGCCAATAGGATTCAACAGTACATTAAAAGGATTATTCACCACGATCAAGTGGGATTTATTCCAGGGCTACAAGGTTGGTTCAACATCCGCAAATCAGTCAATGTGATACAACACATCAATAAAGAAAGAATAAGAACCATATGATACTCTCAATAGATGCTGAAAAAGCATTTGACAAAGTATAGCATCCCCTCCTGATCAAAACTCTTCAAATTGTAGGGATAGAGGGCACATACCTCAATATCATCAAAGCCATCTATGAAAAAACCCACCACAAATATCATTCTCAATGGAGAGAAACTAAAAGCTTTTCTGCTAAGCTCAGGAACACGGCAGGGATGTCCATTATCACCACTGCTATTCAACATAGTACTAGAAGTCCTAGCCTCAGCAATCAGACAACAAAAGGAAATTAAAGGCATCCAAATCGGCAAAGAAGAAGTCAAATTATCACTATTTGCAGATGATAAGATACTATATGTGGAAATCCAAAAGACTCCACTCCAAAACTGCTAGAACTTGTACAGTAATTCAGTGACGTGTCAGGATATAAAATCAATGCACAGAAATCAGTTGCATTCTCTACACCAACAATAAGACAGAAGAAAGAGAAATTAAGGAGTCAATCCCATTTACAATTGCACCCCAAACCATAAGATACCTAGGAATAAACCTAACCAAAGAGGCACAGAATCTATACTCAGAAAACTATAAAGTACTCATGAAAGAAATTGAGGAAGACACAAAGAAATGGAAAAATGTTCCATTCTCATGGATTGGAAGAATAAATATTGTGAAAATGTCTATGCTACCTAAAGCAATCTACACATTTAATGCAATTCCTATCAAAGTACCATCCATCTTTTTCAAAGAAATGGAACAAATAAGTCTAAAATTTATATGGAACCAGAAAAGACCTCGAATAGCCAAAGGGATACTGAAAAAGAAAGCCAAAGTTGGTCGCATCACAATTCCGGACTTCAAGCTCTATTACAAAGCTGTCATCATCAAGACAGCATGGTACTCGCACAAAAACAGACACATAGATCAATGGAACAGAATAGAGAGCCCAGAAATAGACCCTCAGCTCTATGGTCAACTAGTCTTCGACAGAGCAGGAAAGAATGTCCAATGGAAAAAAGACAGCCTCTTCAATAAATGGTGTTGGGAAAATTGGACAGCCACATGCAGAAAAATGAAATCGGACCATTTCCTTACACCACACACGAAAATAGACTCAAAATGGATGAAGGACCTCAATGTGCGAAAGGAATCCGTCAAAATCCTTGAGGTGAACACAGGCAGCAACCTCCTCGACCTCAGCCTCAGCAAGATCTTCTTAGGACATTGCCAAAGGCAAGGGAAGCAAGGGCAAAAATGAACTATTGGGATTTCATCAAGATCAAAAGCTTTTGCACAGCAAAGGAAACAGTTAACAAAATCAAAAGACAACTGACAGAATGGGAGAAGATATTTGCAAACGACATATCAGATAAAGGACTAGTGTCCAGAATCTATAAAGAACTTAGAAAACTCAACAGCCAAAGAACAAACAATCCAATCAAGAATTGGGCAGAGGACACGAACAGACATTTCTGCAAAGACGACATCCAGATGGCCAACAGACACATGAAAAAGTGCTCCATATCACTCGGCATCAGGGAAATACAAATCAAAACTACAATGAGATATCACCTCACACCAGTCAGAATGGCTAAAATCAACAAGTCAGGAAATGACAGATGCTGGCGAGGATGTGGAGAAAGGGGAACCCTCCTACACTGTTGGTGGGAATGCAAGCTGGTGCAGCCACTCTGGAAAACAGCATGGAGGTTCCTCAGAATGTTGAAAATAGAACGGCCCTATGACCCAGCAATTGCACTATTGGGTATTTACCCTAAAGATACAAACGTAGTGATCCAAAGGGGCACGTGCACCTGAATGTTTATAGCAGCAATGTCCACAATAGCTAAACTATGGTAAGAACCTCGATGTCCATCAACAGATGAATGGATAAAGAAGAAGTGGTATATTGGTATATATACACAATGGAATACTATGCAGCCATCAAAAGAATGAAATCTTGTCATTTGCAACAACATGGATTAAACTAGAGAGTATCATGCTTAGCGAAATAAGTCAAGCAGAGAAAGACAACTATCAGATGATCTCCCTGATATGAGGAAGTGGAGATGCAACATGGGGGCTTAAGTGGGTACGAGAAGAATCAATGAAACAAGATGGGATTGGGAGGGAGACAAACCATAGTGACTCTTAATCTCGCAAAACAAACTGAGGGTTGCTGGGGGAAGGGGGTTGGGAAAAGCGGGGTGGGGTTATGGACATTGGGGAAGGTATGTGCTTTGGTGAGTGCTGTGAAGTGTGTAAACCTGGCAATTCACAGACCTGTACCCCTGGGGATAAAAATATATATTTTAAGAAAGAAATAAAAAAAAGATAGATAGAAAGAAGTGCTATTCATTCTTTCTTCTCAACCAATCTTAAAGAGTTGATGCATTTGGAGAATTGTTTTTTGTTGGTTTCTTTGTTTTTTGTTTGTTTTCATTTTGGGAATTGTTAAGCTCTTCTTTTATGAAGAAAGCCTGATTATAATGGGAGGGTGTTTCTTTAGCAGGGGATAGGGAGGGGATACAGTATGCTATAATGAGAAGGGCACTAGTAGATGCATTAAAGAAAAAAAGCAAAATATAAAAGTAATGGAAGAAATTGCAGAAGAATATCTTCATGAGAAGAATATCTTCATGAAAAACTGATATATTTGATTGTATCATATTTTAGAATTTTTGTTCAATGAAACACATAATAAACAGATTGCAGAGATAATGACAAAAATGGAAGAAGATATTTTCAATATCTAAAATCTGGAAAATAATTCAGAGGTATGTGTGGCACCTAAAAACCAAGTAAGAAAAAGCCATAAAATTCAATAGAAAATTGTAAGTAACATGAATTAAGGCTCACAAAGACGAAAATGGGGTGATTAACAAGTATGTGATGAAGTGTCACAACTGGGACCAGAAGTGTACAACCTAAAGTGACATTGATATGCCTTTCTTCCACATGAATTGCAAGTGGTGTGGTAGGTATTGGTAGGAATGTGGGTTGACAGTCATGGATGGTAGGTAGGAATATAAATTGTACAGTAATTTTGGAAATTATCTGGCATATGCTGTATGAGCTAGAGACCAGTTTGCTGAATTTAGATCTCAAGGATTTCTAACTCAAGTCCACAAAGGATCACTTATAAGGATGTCCAATTATAGTGTTTTTGGTAACATTAGTGTATTGGACTATGATCACAATTTGTCTACTAGCAGGAGAATGGAATTGTGAGAGAGGCATTCTCTGCAATACTTTACAGAGCTAGAAGCAACATGTGGGATGTATGGATATATAGCAACATGGATAGATCTTTAGAGGTATAAAATGTAAAAAAAGTAGATGAATGAATGAGGTATAGTTGATGAAATTAAACACACACAAATAAATGTTACAGGTTATTCAGTGACAGTAGAATAGTTAAGGACAAATGTTGGTCACAGAGTAGCTGCATATACTTGTGAAAGGGATGGGACTGCAGGCTATGGTTTAAAGGGGAAAAGCTAAAAAAGCAGAAGAGTGTGAATTTTGAATTAATTTGATCCAATTTCAGTCCTGGCTTTTCTTAACAGCTGTGTGGATTTGAATATGTTATTTAACCTCAATATGCATGTTTTCTTAACTTAAAATGAGGCATATAACAGAATTATATTGAATTTTAGGGAACTATAACAAAGTTCTCTTTTCTTATTAGGTGTTTAATTCATATCCTTTCCCTTTATTCTTTCTCTCCCCCTCTTTCTAGGGACACCATCTTTGTTTACCTGCTTTATTCAAACATCACTACATTAACTTTTATTTAATCTTACTTCCATTATCATCTCTTCTTGTCTTCTTCTCATATTGTTCTGTCCTTCTCTATTTTTCTCTCCACTCTCATTGCCCCACATACATAGTTATCCATTTATTGTTTTTGATGAAAAGCCACTAAAATTCTAATGAGATTGCTGATTTAATCTTCCTATGTCTCTGGAATTAAGGAAATATTTCACTATGAAATATATCATGCATATATAAGAGTTTAGATATGTTTGTACATAGTTTAAAGAATAGTGTCCGTCTACTCTGCATCCAGGTTCCCCTAACTATGTGCCTTCCCTGATTGCATTTTCGCCCATTATGTGTGTCCAGTTCTTGCTTGAATTAACCATGGTACTGAATTTTGTTTTAGTCATTCCTGTTTTACTCTCCATTTTTGTTATGAATGGGCTTTTCATTTGCTAAATATTTATAAACAGTTAAATGATATTCTGGTTATGGGTAACCAAAAGAGGTGAAAGTACCTAAATCTAAATTTAAATTTCTACAGAAGTGAAAATAGAAAATTAGAGCAATTACCTTGAAGGCTTTTAGAAAACCGTATTTGAGAATGAAAAAATGTTACTAAAAGATGCTGAAGATATGCTCAAAAGTAAGTTAAAAAAATTAATGAGGTTCTATTTTCCAGATCAGTTACCCACATCTTATCTAGTCTTTGCCTTGGAAACATATTCAACTTCAGGGAGTGACTCCTCATCAGAGATACTCAGTGGTGAGAGCATGTGCTGAGAACAGAACCTCTGACTTTAATATAAGAATAGTTCTTATTCTTAGGTTTCTATGAGCATTCAGTTTGGTAGATCCTGTGGGGTACTGGGATGGGGGTAGCTTTTTCTAGTTTTTCACCTTATTTTTTTAGCCTGGAGTTTAAAACAAAACTAAACAAAACACCTTACAATAAACTAAAAAAAAAAAAAAAAAAATCAGTATATCCCTGCTTTCTACCCACTATTTTTTCTGTCCTTATATTCTGTCTACCTTCTGTCTCTAAATACAGGAATGTGTGAAATTCTAATTTTTGTTGTTTAGGAACTATTTTCAACCTTGTCAGGGCACTTACCCTTTCATGTCCGAGCTCATTTTACTTTCTAAATACGTCAATTACATATCAGCAGAGGGGAGGAGACTGGTGTTCTAAATCTTTTGTGCAAAAATGTTGCTCTTTTATACAATGTTCAGAGCATTATCTGAACAATTATCTACATAAATCAGTAAAAAAGGGAAGTTATTGGAAGTTATTGAAAGTTACAGATACTTAAAAATAAAACACATTGAAAGTACAGACAAAACGTTGATATCCAGGATCTATAATGAACTCCTCAAATTCAACACACACAAAACAGACAATCATATCAAAAAATGGGCAGAAGATATGAAAAGACACTTCTCCAATGAAGACATACAAATGGCTATCAGACACATGAAAAAATGTTTATCATCACTAGCCATCAGGGAGATTCAAATTAAAACCACATTGAGATATCACCTTACACCAGTTAGAATGGCCAAAATTAGCAGGACAAGAAACATGTGTTGGAGGGGATGTGGAGAAAGGGGAACCCTCTTCCACTGTTGGTGGGAATGCAAGTTGGTGCAGCCACTTTGGAGAACAGTGTGGGGATTCCTCAAGAAATTAAAAATAGAACTTCCCTATGACCCTGCCATTGCACTCCTGGGTATTTACCCCAAAGATACAGATATAGTGAAAAGAAGGGCCATCTCTACCCCAATGTTTATAGCAGCAATGGCCATGGTTGCCAGACTGTGGAAAGAACCAAGATGCCCTTCAATGGATGAATGGATAAGGAAGATGTGGTGCATATACACTATGGAGTATTATGCCTCCAACAGAAAGGACGAATAACCAACTTCTGTAGCAACATGGATGGGACTGGAAGAGATTATGCTGAGTGAAATAAGTCAAGCAGAGAGAGTCAATTATCATATGGTTTCACTTATTTTTGGAGCATAACAAATAGCATGGAGGACGTGGGGAGAAAGAGAGGAGAAGGGAGTTGGGGGAAATTGGAAGGCGAGGTGAACCATGAAAGACTATGGATTCTGAAAAACAATCTGAGGGTTTTGAAAGGGGTGGGGTGGGAGGTCGGGGTACCAGGTGGTGGGTATTACAGAGGGCATGGATTGCATGGATCACTGGGTGTGGTGCAAAAATAATGAATACTGTTATGCTGAAAATAAAAAATAAATTTAAAAAAAGCACATTTTAAAATCTCTTCCATCTAAAACATGGTGAAAGTAGACTGTGTTGATAATATTTTCATAGGACCATCAAATCCTTCATAACAGAGTCTGTGGTGTTACAGCCTATATTGGGATAGGAGTTATCCTTTTCTTTTTTTTTTTTTTTCAGCTTTTGAAGACTGTTTGTTAAAATCTGTCTCCCTTACAAATGTTCTGCTCTTGTTTTCTTATTTCGCTCTTTTTCTTCTTATTTTCCAAGTTTTTCTTCTTCTTTTTTTTCCCATCCTCATTAGTTTGTAAAATTTTTCAGTTCAATTAATAACCTACTACAAACAACCTTTGGATATATTTCTCCTTCTATTCATTTGTTCAGTCACTGGGTATTTTGTCTCTCAAATATCCTCAATAAATGCAGAGGACTTTATAAAATATGAAACTAAAGGAAATAGAGAACCATGTATCTTGGATCACTCAGAGCCAGAATAGAAATGATTTGGATATGCAATGGCTCTCATATGTTTCAAAAAACTGAAACACACCAAAATTGAGAAAGACTTGAGCAACTTACTGCTATAGGTTGGACAGGTTTCTAAAAGAGAGAAAAAAAGAAATATGCATAATTAGCCCTGAAAGATTAATGTTGTATTTTGGTGATCGATAACCACTTCTAATATTCCTCTAGTATTAACATAGAAAGGGACATTTACAGAAAGTCAGTTACTTCTGCATGAATGATTATGATATGGTAAGAGATTGGCATCCCATGTGACTCTGAGCCAACCCATTAAGGGATTCCAGGGACCTTAGTTTGGAAAGGGTGCAGGAAGAGTACATGGATAGAGCTCTTTTCATGGAGAGATAAGCCTTCACTTTTCTTTATTTTTGAGTATTTTCTCATATCCCTAAAAACTTTCCTTTTTACACATAATACACATATGTTTTCTGAATGGAAAGTGTTGATTTATGTTGATGTTTTTTAGAAATCTTTTTTCCACAGTATTTTATAAGTAAGAAATAATTATACTAAAATACACCTACAATATAGCAGAATTATGAGGAATGAGGAGATAGGAGTGAATATTAAGCACCTGGATGGTTAGAAAGTAAAGCCCCCAGACACTGTAGAAGCTGAAAGTATACTTGGAAAGAAACTTATCTGGGTTCTGTTGTTTTTACTGAAATACAGTGGATAAAGATGTAGGCATTTTTGGTCTAAAAGGAGACTAGACTTGTCTATATATCCTCTAAAATGCAAGAGATTAAAAATTCACAGCCGCTTTCCTGAAGATGGCAGAGGAATAGGAGGACCCTAAGTTTGTTGTGTCCTTTGAATACAGCTAGATAGTTATCAAATCATTCTGAATACCTAAGAAATCAATGAGAGATCTGAGAAAACAAATACTACAAGTCTACAAATAGAAAAGCAACTGCCTTTGGAAGGTAGAAAGTGCAGGGACTTGAATCCAGTGTGATGCAGCTTTGCATATGACAGTGGGAGAATATAGCAGCAGGGAGGGAACCTGCTTAAGAATACCACAGAGTAGTGTAAGCAGTGGGTCATAAAATTGGAACTTTTGGAAGTCTGCTACACTGGGGGACTGTGTGGCTTGAAGGTGTTCAGGTGGTGAGCAGGGCAGAATCACAGGTGTGACATTGTGGTCTGAGGTTCCCCTGGGTCACAAGAAGAATGAGAGGTGCCTAAGTGCTTCCCTGTTTGCAGGCATAGGAGCATGGAAGTCAGCTGAAAACAGTGAGCCTAGGTACCAGATTTCAACTTTGTTTTACCATAAACAGCAAACTGCTGCATGGTCATGGGAACACTTTGCCATGATGGGTCCAGCAAAAAGCAGAAGAAGCATGACGAGACCCTCCCCAGGAGGAAGAGCATGAGCCCACACCTGGGAGTCTCTAAAATTTGGATTTTTAAAACTCATGTGACAGATAAAAATGCTCAGTTACAAACAGGGTGAACAGAGTTTTGATGGAAACCTAGGAGACAAGAGTGATTGATTGCTCTTCTGTGAGGGCTCACTGAAGGGTGGGGTGTGCGAATTTTCAGCTTCAGGGCTAGAGAGTGGGGCATCCCCATATCCATGCCACCCATCCCCACTTAAAGCTGTCAGGAAATGAAACATTGCCACCTAGTGGATTCTGGAGTGGCTTACACTGAAACTTGATACCCTGTGCCCTGGTGACACATTTCCACTAGGCTAAGTATACCTGAGAATCACAACAGACCCCTACTCCAGAAGACCAGTTCGAACAACTTGCTCATACCAAGTTAACTAATCATGGAGGGCTGAAAGTTTCAGCTCTAGGGGAAAATAGGATCTAACTTTTTTTGTACTTTTATTCTTTATTCTTTTTTTTTTTACTTATTTTCTTATTTTTTCAATTTTTTATTCTTTTATTTTCATATATTCTTTATTTTTTCTTTTCATTGTATTTTGCTATATATACAACACATTGTATTTTATTGTATATATATATAGATACATATGTAGTATACATACTTTTTACTATAAATACTATTTACTACATGTATAGTAAACATACTACTTATTACATGCATAGTAAAATACATGTATTTTACTGTATACACACATACAAATATATAGTACACGGATATGTATACATATGTAGTACACACACATACACATGTTTACATATATATACACAGGCACATACATATACATACACATACATACACACATATACATGCATATAGTATACATGTATGCATAACTATACTATATAGGTGTACTATCTACACTATATATACATATATAGATATATTTGTTATATACATATCTATACAAACACTACATGCATATATGATATATATAGAATACACACATATATAGTATATACATGCCTATACTATACATGCGTGTGTGTGCGAATATATATATATATAAATTCACATATGTAGTTTTTCTTTCATTCTCATTTTGGGACCTAGTTTTTTTTTTAAACAAGCAGATCAAAAACACCAGGGATCTAGTTTTGTTATTGATTTGCTGTTTGTTTGTTTGTTTGTTTTTACTTTTGTTTTTTCTTTTCTGGACAAATTTTCTCATCTGGACAAAACTGATAAGATGGAGAAATTCACCTCAAAAGAAAGAATAAGAGATAATACTCACAGTCAGGTATTTAATCAATATGTCTATAAATAAGATGTCTGAACTAGAATTTAAAACAATGGTTATAAGGATGCTAGTTGGGGTTGAAGAAAATATAGAAGACACAAGAGAATCCCTTGCTATCGAGAAAAAAGAACTAACATCTAAACTAGCTGAAATTAAAAATATTATAACCAAGATACAGTCCCAAGTGGAGGACATAAAAATGAAGATAACTTAAGCCGGCGACCTAATGAGTGATACAGAAGATAAAACTATGGAAAATAATGAAGCTGAAAAGAAGAGTGTAGGAAAACTATTAGATCAAAAGTAGACTCAGTGATTTCAAAAGCAAAATAATATTCATATCACAATAGCCCCAGAAGAATAAGAACTGGAAAAACAAGGCAGAAGGTTTATTTGAACAAATTATAGCTGAGAACTTCCCTAATCTGTGGAAGAAAGCAAGCATTCAAGTCTAAGAAGCACAGAGAACTCCCCTAAAAACTCAACAAAAACAGGCCAACATCTGAACATATCACAGAGAAAATTGCAAATTACAAAAAGAGAATTCTGAAAGCAGCTTGAAAGACAGATCCTTAATCTATAAGGGTAGACACATAAGGCTGGCAGCAGACCTGTCCAGAGATACCTAGCAGGCCAGAAAGGACTGGCATGATTTCTTCAATGTGTTAAATGGGAAAAATATGGAGCCAAGAATACTTTATCCAGTAAAGCTGCCATTCAAAATAGGAGAGGGAAAGGGTTTCCAAGACAAACAAAAACTAAAGAAATTAGTAAACACTAAAACAGCCCTGCAAGAAATATTAAAGGGGATCCTTTGAGGAAAGGGAGAGCCCAGAAGTAACAAAGACCAGAAAGGACAGAGACAATTTATAGAAACAGCAACTTTACAAATAATGCAATGACACAAAATCGGTATCTTTCACTAACTATTCTGAAGCTAAATGGACTAAATGCTCCAATCAAAAAGACGGGGTATCAGAATGGATAAAAAAACAAGATCCATTGATATGCTGCTTATAACAGATTCATTATAGACCCTAAGGCACCTCCAGATCAAAAGTGAGGGGATGGAGAAGGATTTAACATGCTAACAGGCATCACAAGAAAGCTGGCATAGTAATCCTTATATAAGATGAACTAGATTTTAAATCAAAGACTGTAATAAGAAATGAAGAAGGGAACTATAGCATAATAAAAGATCTATCCAACAAGAAGATTTAACAATTGTAAACACTTATGTCCCTAACTTAAGAACAGCCAATTCTATAAACCAATTAATAACAAAACTAAAGAAACACATTGCTAATAATACAATAATAATAGGAGACTTTAACACCCTACTCTATCATCTAAGCAAAAGATCAACAAGGAAGCCAGGGCTTTGAATAACACACTGGACAACATGGCCTTAACAGATTTATTCAGAATATTTAAACCTAAAATAGCATAATACACATTATCTTTGAGTACATATGGAACATCTCCAGATAGACCACATATGGATCAGGACTCAAGTGGTAAAAAAATGATTGAGAATATACCATGCATATTTTTAGATCACAATACTTTAAAACTCAGACTCAACACAGGAGAAAATTTGGAAGGAACACAAATACATAGAGGTTAAAGAACATCCTACTAAAGGTAAGGAAATCAAAGAAGAGCTTTAAAAATTCATGGAAAAAAATGAAAATGAAAATGAAAACATGGCAGTTCAGGACATTTGGGATGCAGCAAAGGTGGTCCTGAGAGAGAAGTATAGAGTAATACAAGCCTTCCTCAAAAAAACAAGAAAAGTCTCAAAAACACAACCTAAATTTATAGCTAAAGAAGCTGGAAAGAGAACATCAAATAAAGTCTAAACCTGGAAGGGTAAGAGAAATAATAAAGATTAGAGCAGAAAACCAATTACATAGAAATGAAAAACAAACAAACAAACAAACAAAAACAGTAGGACAAATCAACAAAAGGAGGAGCTGCTTCTTTGAAAAACTTAACAAGACTGACAAACACCTAGCCAGGCTATGAAAAGGAAAACAGAAAGGACACAAATATGTAAAATCATGGATGAAAGAAGAGAGAGATCACAATGAACACCAAAGAAATACAAACAACGTAAGACTGTAATTATAAGCAATTATATACCAACAAATTAGGCAATCTAGAAAAAATGGATGGATTCCTAGAAACATATAAACTACCAAAACTCCAGCAGGAAGAAAGAAAATCTGAAAATACCCATAACCAGTAAGGAAATTGAAACAGTAATCAAAAATATCCGAACAAACAAGAGTCCAGGGCCAGTTTCTTCTGAAACTGTTCAAAAAAAATTGAAATGGAAGGAAAACTTGCATATTCATTCTAAGAATGAATCATTACCTTGATTCAGACCCCACTAAAAAAAGAGAATTACAGATCAATATCCCTGATGAACACAGATGCAAAACTTCTCAACAAGATACTAGCTAATAGGATCCTACAGTACATTAAAGGGATTAATCACCACAACTAAGTGGGTTTTATTCCTAGGCTACAAGAGTGGTTTGACAATTACAAATCAATCAATGTAATATACTACATTAATTAAAGAAAGGACAGGAACCATATGATCCTCTTGACAGATGCAGAAAAATCATTTGACAAATGATCCTTTCTTGATATAAACTCTCTGCAGTGTATGGATAGAGGGAATATACTTCAATATAATAAAAGCTATATATAAAAGAACCAAAGAGAAAATCATCCTCAATGGGGAATACCTGAGAACTTTTCCCCTAAGGTTAGGGACATGACAGGGATGTTCATTCTCACCAGTGTTGTTCGACATAGTAATCCTATGCCTCAGCAATCAAAGAAACAAAAAGAAATAAAAGGCATTCAAATCAGCAAAGTAGTAGTCAAATTTTTTCTCTTCACAGATGACATGTTACTCTATGTAGAAAATGTGAAAGACTCCGAAAAAATTGCTAGAACTTAGTCAAGAATTCAGCAAAGTCACAGAATATAAAATCAATGCACAGAAGTTTTTTGCACTTCTATACGCAACAATGAAGAAGCAGAAAGAGAAATCAATGAATTTATCCCATTTACAATTGCACCAAAACCGATAACATACCTACGAAAAAACCTGAACAGAGAGGTAAAAGACTGTGCTTAGAAAACTAGAAAAAAATGAAAAATATATAGAAGAAATTGAAAAAAATATGAAGAAATGGGAAGAGGTTCCATGCTCATGGATTGGAAGAACAAATATTGTTAAAATGTCCCCAAATCAATCTACACATTCAGTGCAATCTGTATCAATATATACCATCAGCCTTTTTCACAGATCTATAACAAACAATCCTAAAATTTGAATGGAACCAGAAAAAACTCCAAATAGTCAAAGGAATGTTAAAAAGGAAAATTGAAACTGGTGGTGTCATAACTCTGGACTTCAGGCTGTAATACAAAGCTATAATCATCAACATGGTATGGTACTGACACAAAAACAGACACTTAGATCAATAGAATAGAATAAAAAACTCAGAAATGAACCCTCAACTCTATGGTCAACTAATCTTCAACAAAACAGGAGAGAATATCCAATGAGAAAAAGACAGTCTCTTTAACAAATGGTGTAGGGATAACCAAGGAGCAGCATGCAGGAAAATGAAACTGGACCACACTGTTACAAGATATAAAAAAATAAATTCAAAATTGATGAAAGATCTAAATGTGAGATAGTAATTCATCAAAATTCTAGAACACAGACAACAACCTCTTTGACCTTGGGTGCAGCAACTTCTTGTCAGAGACATACCCAGAGACAAGGGAAACAAAAGTAAAAATGAACTATTAGGACTTCACTAGGATAAAAATCTTTTGTACAGCAAAGGGAATAATCAATAAAACTAAAAGGCAACCTACAGAATGGGGGAAGATATTTTCAAACAATATATCAGATAAATGGGTAGTATCCCAAATCCATAAAGAACTTATCAAACTCAACACCTCAAAACAAAAATTCCAGTCAAGAAGTGGGCAGAAAACATAAACAGACATTTCTCCAAAGATGACATCCAAATGTTTAACAGTTGTATGAAAAAATGGTCAACATCACTCATCATAAGGGAAATACAAATCAAAACTACAATGAGATACCACTTCACACCAGTCAATTGGCTAAAATCAACAATACACACAACAACAGGTGCTGGTATGAATGTGGAGAAAAGAGAACCCTCTTATATTGTTGGTAGGAATGCAAACTGGTACAGCCACTCTAGAAAGTAGTGTGAAGTTTCCACAAATAGTTAAAAATAGAACGGCCATATTACCCAGTAATTGCATTATTAGTTATTTTCCAGTACATATATACATGGATATATCTATATATCTACACACACACACACACACACATATATATGGAATGGGATATTACTCAGCCATCAAAAAGAAGACAATCTTGGGGTATCTGGGTGGCTTAGTTGGTTGAGCACCTGACTCTTGTTTTCAGCTTAGGGCATGATCTTAGGGTGATGAGATCAAGCCCCATGGCAAGCTCCATGCTCTGTAGGAAGTCTGCTTCTCTCTGTCTGTCCCTCTGTCCCTCTTACCCTCCCCTTGTCTGTGCTCTCTCTCTGAAATAAATAAATATATCTTTTTAAAAAATGAAATCTTATCTTTTACAACAATATGAATGAAACTATAGGGTATTATGCTAAGGAAAATAAGTCAGAGAAAGATGAATACCATGTGATTTCACTCACGTTTCAGAAAAAAAAAGATGAACAAAAGGGGAAGGGAAAGAGAAGTAAAATAAGAAAAACTAAGAGTGAGGCAAACCATAGAGAGTCTTGACTGTAGGGAACAAACTAAACGTTGCTGGAGGGGCCATGGGTGGGGGCATGTGGTAATTAGGTGATGGGCATTAAGGATGGCACTTGATGTAATGAGTACTGGGTGTTATATGCAACTGATGAATCACTAAATTATGCCCCTTCCAAACTAATATTACACTATACATTAACTAAATTGAATTTAAAATGCACCCAAATAAATAAATCTCCCCACAAAATAATAATTATCCTGTCTTTGAACACTTAAAAAATTCACGATTCTAAAATTTTTAATTTAGTTTTATGAAAGTAACATATATATTTTGAAACCTCATTTCATTTTATAAACATATAAAAATTGCAATAATCTGCCCCCCCATTTATTCCCAGTTTTCTTCCTTGGCAGGAACCACTTTTAACATTTTTTTGTTGTTACTTTCTTGTGCTTTTACATCTGCTTTTATTTTTTATTTAAGATTTTATTTATTTATTTGAGAAACAGAGAGAGAACAGAAGCAGGGGGAAGGACAAAGGGATAAACTGACTTCCTACTCAGTGCAGAGCCCAGTGTGTGCACACTCAATCCCAGGATCCTGAGATCATGACCTGAGTCTAAATTAGATACTTAACCAACTAAGCCACCCAGATGCCCCTACATCTTCTTTTCTAAATAATATATTTATAGAGCTCTTTCTTGACTTATAAAATTCCATCTTAAATTTTGACTTCTTACCAGGCTTGATTTTTTTTTTTATTTTAATTCCAGTATAGTTAACATAATGTGTTTTATTAGTTTCAGGTGTACAATATAGCGATTCAATGATTCTATACATTATTCGGTGCTCATCACAACGAGTGTAGTTTCAATCCCCTTGACTGACCACCCATCTCTCTACCCACCGCCCCTCTGGTAACAGTTTGTCCTCTATAGTTAAGAGTTTGTTTCTTGGTTTGTCTCTCTCTCTCTCTTTTTAAGATTTTATTTATTTGTTAGAGAGAGAGAGCGAGAGCACGCACAAGTAGTGGGAGGCAGGCATAGGGAGAAGAGACTCCCCACTGAGCAAGAAGCCCGATGTGGGACTCCATCCTAGGTCCCTGGGATCATGACAGGAGTCAAAGGCAGACACTTAACTGACTGAACCACACAGGCAACCCTCTCTTTTTTTCATTGTTCATTTGTTTTGTTTCTTAAATTTCACATATCAGTGAAAGCATATGGTATTTTGTCTTTCTCTGACTGACTTTCTTCACTTAGCATTATAGCCTCTAGATCCATCCATGTTGTGACAAATGGCAAGATTTCATTCTTTTTTATGGCTGAGTTATATATATATATATATATATATATACATTATATATAATATATGTATATGTACAGTGTATATTGTCCAAATTGTACAATGGTGTGTATATATATATGTGTGTATATAACATTATCTTCTTTATCCATTCATCTGTTGATGGACACTTAGGCTTATTCCATAATTAGACTATTATAAATAATGCAATAAACACAGGGGTACATGTATTTTTTTGAATTTGAATTAATGTGTTTGTATTCTTTTCTTACCCACTTTTTTTTATCTGTCTCCTCTTCCCACCATGAGCCAAACCTCCTAGTTTAGTTTGTCCCAATTTTCACTGAAATTAATATATTCAGTAAAACATTGTCACAACCCAGCATATCTCCACAGCTAAGGCGTATACTGTGATGTGCTTATATTGTGCTTAATGTACAACTCTGTATTTCCTATACTTAATCTTTACCCTTTTTGTTCTAAACAGATTGCTTAGTTGGTCCTTTAAGTCTCATGCCATTTTAGGGCTTTGGTTGTCACTTCCTGTGCTCTGACAAGTAGATGAAATGAGTGTGCTTGAACTGTTACACCCTCTTGAAGCCCTCTTTAATACTTTTCTCTTAGGCGGTTTTGCAATTGGAGATAGTAAAAGCCTGAGTGAGCAAAAAAAGCCTTTCATATAATTAGAAGACTAAAGCACAATAGAGATGAAAGTTGAAAAGGAAACTGAGTAATGGATTGTGGAGTCTTAACTATTGTGCAAACATAAATAAAAGCTCATGTGTAGTTTTCTTGAAAGGAGATTATTCTTTTCTTTGCAAGAATTCTTTTCAGGGTTATTTTTAAAACCAGAAGTAATAATCAGAGAAAGCAAAGAATTTTCAAACAACTAGGAGACAAATTTAGATATGAGAAACAGAGAAGGAGCTTAATTTTGAATGGTTCTTTAGTTTTAACTGAAATACAAATACAAATAAGAGAAATAAGTGTTATTCTATGGAGAGGAGAATACAGTTCTCTTAATAGTCTTCATTTTCAGCAAAATGCAAAATTCACATGAAATATCTTAAAACTTGATTTTTCACATTAAAAATATATGTACATTTTTTTAAAAATTTAAAGTTGTATTGGCTTATTATGAAAATTAGCCTCTTAAGTTATTCCCTTAAACCCCCAATTCCCTCTCCTTAGAGGCAAACACTTCCAAATCTTTTAGATGTTGTTTTGGGGTTTTGATGTCATTTTTGTCTGTTTTTATTTTCCTTAAAATTCTTAAAGTAATATTTCTTCAAATGTACAGATTATTTATTAATTTACTATTATGCATGATGTTGCCTTAGCCTTACTCTGTCTTTCCCTCTCTTTCTTTTGAAGTCACCGAGTCACAATTTTTGGTTAACTCAATAGTCAGTGTTATTTTATCTATGTGAATACTCTTCATTCTTGAGCCAAAAATACACTTTGGTCACATTCCTTTTATCTTTTAGTAATCTTTAAGAATTTTGTGAAGTTAATCTTTGCCTCTCTTGCTCTCTCTTTTCTGGACTTGGTTAATCTGTATGAATTTCTGTCCCATGTTATCCTTTTACTATAATTTTAGTGGTATTTCTGGAGGGAGGAGAAGAAGATATGTATATAGTTAGACTGCTAAGTTAAACATGAAAATACCATTTTAATCCTTTTCAGTTATACAACTGAAGTTGGTAATTATCAGAGTTCAAAATATATGCATATGAGTCTATAGAATATCATAGATAAGGAATATGTGGGTAGGTTCTAAACTAAAACATAAACAAATAAATACAAATATTGTGATTTCTCCCAAGGATGGAAGATGGTTTTCTCTAATGATAATTTATGGTTAAAAATTATGAAGTATGTTATAAAATTCGCACAACTTCGAAATGTTTTAACTTTCATGTGACAGTGACAAATGTAAAGGTTTGTGTTCAATTAATTTTACAGACTTATAGCAACAACAACAAAACCCAATTATCTCCCATTACATAAATCTATAATATATAGAATTATAGATTTATCTATAATATAGATTTATCTATAATTCTATATACTCTATATATTATAGATATGTATATATCTATATATGTATATCTATAATATATATTGTAAATATATATTTTATAATTCCATAACCTATGTATAAATCTATAGATTTATATATTTCTATATATATTTATATATTCTATCTATATATTCTATAAATATCTATATCTATATGTATATCATATATAGATTTATATATATCTATATGTAGATTTATAGATTTATATATATTTATATATTAAATCTATATATTTATAAATCTATATTCTATAAATCTCTATAAATCTAATTCTGTATGGGCAAAGAGAAGCTCTTTAAATTTTTAAAATCTGTTTTGCAGCATGTAAAAATACCAGAAATACCACCATTATTTTTATATAACTCTATCTTTTAAAAAACTTTTGTATTAAAGTATAAATACAGAGAGAATAGTGTCCCAATCAGAAGTATGTCTATCAGTGAAGTATCTCAATGTGAACCTACCCATGTAGCCACCACCCACATTTAGAAATAGAACATTAACTGTAGTTTATCTCTTCTCAGGCACCTTCAAAACACTGATCCACTCTTCTTCCTCCAAAGGTAATAATTAGTCTGACTTCTAAAGCCATAAGTTTTGAATTTATATGAATGCAATTATAGAGCACATTTCCCCCCTTAGGTCTAGCATCTTTCATTTGATATTAGGTTAATAAGATTCTCCTGTTATTTCCTTTCAGTATAATTTATTTTCATTGTGGTATAGTATTCTCTTCTCTTCGATCTGCCGATGGATTTTCAGGTGTTTGCAATCTTTAGATAAGCTATCTAGCTGATCTCCGGCTAGCTGAAGCAGTCTCAGCTTGCTAATTCTCCGCCATCTTGACTCCTTCCTCCCCACTATTTGAATATAACAAAATTTACTTATCTCTTCTACCGCTGATGGGCATTTGAGGTTTTTGTTTTGCTTTGTTTTTAAGTACTTGACTATTGTGAATAATGTTACTTTGGTAATTTTTGCCCCTCTTGGTGTGCAATGAATGTATCTGCAAATCTTTTTTTTTTTTTTTTAAGATTTATTTATTTATTTGCCAGAGAGAAAGAGAGTACAAGCAGAGGCAGCAGCAGGCAAAGGGAGAAGCAGCCTCCCCTTTGAGCAAGGAGCCTGATGTGGGACTTGATCCCAAGACCCTGGGATCATGACCTGAGCCAAAGCCAGATGCTTAACCAACTGAGCCACCCAGGTGTCCCTATGCCTACAAACCTTGGATAAGTCTAGGAGTTGAGTTTCTTGGTCACAGAGTTGTTTAACTTTAGTATATAATATTATACTTTTTATTTTCAAAATAAATACACCAATTCATACTCCCACTAGCAGTAGTTTATATTGCTCCCATTCAGCAACATTGGAATTGTTAATCTTTTTAATTTTAACCATACTTGTAAGTGTGTAAGGTATCTCACTGTGATCATTATTTGTATTTCCCTAATGGCTAAGCTGCTAAGCACCTCTCCGTGTCTTACTCTTACTCTTTCTTTCTTTCTTCCTTTCTTTTTTTTTTGGGGGGGGGGTTCCCATTTGGATATCCTTTTGTAAAGTATATTTTCAACAAACACTCTTGGTGATTTAAATTGAACTATTTATCTTTTTCCGTACTGATTTATAGAATCCTGTGTGTTCTGGATATTGGCTCTTTTTTAGGTATATGGGTTATACATACTTTATTTAAATCTGACTGATCCTTTCACTGTGGATTTTTTTTTTTTATGAATGAGGTTCTTAATTTTAGTATATACCAACATCAGTTTATTTGTTTTTGTTGTTGCTGCTTAGGGTTACTGCCTTTTGTCTCCTGATCAAGAAATCTTTATCTAACTTAAGGTTAGCAAGATATTCTCTTATGTATCTTGGATACCAGCCCTTTATCTGTAATGTTATTTGCAAACATCTTCTATTCTGTAGGTTGATTTTAGTTTTGTTGATTGTTTCCTTTGCTGTGTATAAGCTTTTTATCTTGATGAAGTCCCAATTGTTCAGTTTTGCTTTTGTGGTTCTTGCCTTTAGAGACATATCTTGCAAGAAGTTTCCTTTTCCAAAGTTGAAGCAGTTGCTGCCTGTATTCTTATCAAACTCAACCACCAAAAAACAAATAATCCAGTCAAGAAATGGGCAGAAGACATGAACAGACACTTCTCCAAAGAAGACATATAAATGCCAACAGACAACTGAAAAAATGTTCCACATCACTTGCCATCAGGGAAATACAAATCAAAACTACAATGAGATACCACCTTATCCCAGTTAGAATGGCTAAAATTAACAAGACAGGGAACTACAAATGTTGGTGAGGGTGTGGAGAAAAGGCAACTCTTTTACATTGTTGGTGGGAATGCCAGCTGGTATAGCCACTCTGGAAAACAGTATACAGTTTCCTCACAATGTTAAAAATAGAACTACCCTATGACCTAGCATTGCACTACTGAGTATTTACCCAAAAGATAAGATGTAGTGAAAAGAAGGAGCACATGAACCCCAATGTTCACAATAGCAATGTCCACAATAACCAAACGTGAATGCATAAAGAAGAAGGGGAGGTGAACCATGAGAGACTATGGACTCTGAAAAACAATCTGAGGGTTTTGAAGGGGCGGGGGGTGGGAGGTTGGGGGAGCCAGGTGGTGGGTATTAAGGAGGGCACGTACACATGGAGCATTGGGTGTGGTGCAAAAACAATGAATTCTGTTATGCTGAAAAGAAATTTACAAAAAAAAGCAAGAAAATCAGAAAAAAAGAAGATATGGCTCATATATACAATGAAATATTACTCAGCCATCAGAAATGGTGCATATTTACCATTTACATCATCAACATGGCTGGAACTGGGGGGTATTATGCCAGATGAAATAACTCAATCAGAGAACACAATTATATGGTTTCACTCATATGTGGAAAATAAGAAACAGTGCAGAAGACAATAAGTGAAGGGAGGGAAAACTGAATGCGAAGACATCAGAGAGGGAGACAAACCATGTGAGATTCTTGACTCTGGAAACAAACTGAGGGTTGCAGAAAGGGAGGTAGGTGAGAGAATAGGGCAACTGGGTGATGAGCATTAAAGAGGACACATGGTATGATGATCACTGGGTGATATACTCAACTAAAAATCATTGAACATTATATAAAAACTATATAAAGTACTAATGATGTACTATTCATTAGCTAATTGAATTAAAATATAAATACTAAAAAAATACTCTTCTATGTAGTCCTTCTGTGAGCATTTTTGTTTCACTTTTCGCATTTAGATCTAAATCTGACTAGAATCAGTTTTGTGTACAATTTGACTTACAGATTGAGTGACCGTCTCAGTTTGTCTGGCACTGAGAGGAGCTTCTAGGATACAGAACTTTCAGTGCTAAAATGAGGAAAGTTCTGAGTAAATGGAACAAGTTGGTTACGCTAATTATGGGTCAAGTTTTATTTTCCATATTGATATTAAATTGATCCAGTACTAGTTATTGAAAAAAAGACTTCCTTTGCCTCAATACTATGCAGTGACACCTTATTCATAAGTAAGTTTCGAGATATTCGTGGAATTGTTTCTCAATCTGCTGTTTTATTCCTCTGATCCATTTGTCTGTCTTCATCCCAATCGTACTCTGTTTTAATTACAGTTGCTTCGTAGTAAGACAATACCTGATAGTGGCTAAGTTTTCCTGCTTGTTCTCATTTAAAAGTGTCTTGTACTTCATGATTCTTTGCTCTCTTTCCCCGCTTTTTAGTATGTATGTTTTAGAATCTGCCATTTTCAACCAAAACAACTTCTTTGGCTTTTGACTACATTGAATCTATAGCTTAAGTTTTGAAGGACTATCATTTTTGCAATATTGAGTTTTCCAATTGATAAATATGACTACTATTTAAGTCTTCTTTTCTCTCTCTTTTTAAAAAGATTTATTTACTTGAGAGAGAGAGAGAGAGACAGAGGGAGGAAAAGCAAGACAGGGGAGGGGTAAAGGGAGACAGGAAGGGAGAGAGAATCTCTAGCAGATTCCCTGCTCAGAACAGAGCAGATTGCAAGGCTCAGTCTCACCACCCCGGGATCATTATGTGAGCTGAAACCAAGAGTTGGCAGCTCCATGACTGAGCCATCCAAGCACTCCTTCTTTAATTTCTATAATACTGTGTTGTAGTTTTCTATATAGAAGCCTTGCACATCTTTTATTAGATTTATTTCTAAGCATTTATTACTTCGATGCTATTATACATGGTAATGTTTCTCCAAATTTCATTTTCTAATTTTTCTGTACATGTGTGTAAAAATATAGTTTTGTATATAATGACTTTGTATTTAGCAACATTGTTAAATTATTTTATTAATTCTAACAATTTATCTGTGAAATCTGAATTTCTTGTATGCATAATCATACCATCTTTAAAAATGAGCTTGCTTTTTTCTTTCAAATGGCAATGACTTTTATTTCACTTAAAAAAATCTTAATGAATGGCTCAGACCTCTAGTTCTACTTCATTAGAATAGATAATACTGGCCATTCTTGTCTTTTTTTAAATTTTGGAGAACTTAATTTTTTTAAAAAAATACTTTATTTACTTATTTGAAAGACACAGACAGAAACAGAGAGAGAGAGAGAGAGAAAGAGTGCAAGTAGGTGGAGGGGCAGAGGGAGAGGGAGAAGCAAACTCCCTGCTGAGCAGGCAGGCCGATGTAGGACTTGATTCGAGGACGCTGAGATCATGATTTGAGCTGAAGGCAGTCACCTAGGTGCCCAGAACTTAATTTTTTTTAATTAAAAATGAGATTGCCTGAAGTTTTTTAAAACAGACTTTCCAGTTTAAGAAGTTTTTATCTTCCTACTTAGTTAAAAAGTTTTTTCAACCTACCCCCCCTACACACACACAAATTTGTGTTGTATTGGTTTCTTATTGCCTCTGTAAAAAAAAATGCCACAAATTTAGTGGCATAAAGGACACAAATGTATTGTCTTACAGTTTTGGAGGTTTGACTCCAAAGTCGGGCTCCGTGAACCGTAATTAAGGTGTTGGCATGGCTGTGTTCCTTCTGGAGGATCTAGGGGAGAATCTGTTTCTTTGCATTTTCCAGAAAGGTTCTAGAGGCTGCTTGCATTCCTTGATTTATGGTCCCCTTCTCATAGAGAGGTTGGAGTGATCCATTCTGATTTTGATCCTCTTGCCTCTCTCTTAAAATGATCCTTGTGATTACATTGGGCCCACCTGGATAACTCGGGCTAATCTCCCCATTTCAGGATCCCAAACTGAATCACATTTGTAAAGTCCCTTTTGCTATATAAGGTACCATGTGGATTCCAGGGATCAGGATATGGACATCTTAAGGGCAAAGGGAAGCATCATACTACCTAACATATGTGATGATGTTTCATATTGATTGATTTTTAATGATAAAGCATCTTGGGTTATTGGAATAAATCTAATTTAGTTGTGACATATGTGACAGAGAATATGCTTTGTAATTTCTGCTCTTTGAAAATTGTTGAAAGTTGATTTATGGATTAGCATATGGTCATTTTTTAAAATTTTTTATTTTTTATAAACATATATTTTTATCCCCAGGGGTACAGGTCTGTGAAAGACAACTATCATATGATCTCCCTGATATGAGGAAGTGGTGATGCAACATGGGGGCTTAAGTGGGTAGGAGAAGAGTAAATGAAACAAGATGGCATATGGTCAATTTTTTAAAACATTATTTATATTTGAAAATTATACACCTGCTGTTTTGCAATGTAGGACTCTATATTCCTTTGTGATGTCAAATTTGTTAATCATGTTAAAATCTTTTATATTCTGTATGTGCCCGTGTGTATTTATCAGTTATGACAGTAAAAAAAAAAAAATAGTAAATCTTCCAAATGACTATGGATTGCTCTCTTTTTATGCTTTCATGGTTTGTTTTATATATATTTGAGGCTATGTTATCCCATATACAGTTGAGCCTTGAACAACATAAATTTGAACTGCATTGGACCACTTATACATAATTTTTTTCTTTTTGTTTTATTGTTAAAAATATTCAGTTTTCTAAAAGATCACACAAAGCTGGGAAGAAAAAGAAGGATGTTAACTAAACCAGATCAAAATCTGGTCTGAGGAGAATAAATGAAACAAGATGGGATTGGGAGGGAGACAAACCATAAGTGACTCTTAATCTCACAAAACAAACTGAGGGTTGCTGAGGGGAGGGGGTTTGGGAGAAGGGGGTGGGATTATGGACATTGGGGAGGGTATGTGCTTTGGTGAGTGCTGTGAAGTGTGTAAACCTGGTGATTCACAGACCTGTACCCCTAGGGATAAAAATATATGTTTATAAAAAATAAAAAATTAAAAAAAAAAAAATCTGGTCTGAGGAAGGACAAAGAGCTACCTAAAGAAACTGATGGCTGGAGCAAACTAGAAATTGAGACTGGCCCTAGCCAGCGGATCCAGCAGCCTGGGTCAGCCACACTGATGAGCGCCACTAGGGTACAGTGGGGACCTAAAGTCTCCTTTCCTGTAAGGGAGCAACAATAGCTCACTGTCTGGAGGTGATTTTTTTTTTTTTCTGGACAGCATTTAAATAAATGGTGGTTGTAAAAATACCTGTATTTCTTAAAAAAAAAATAAGGACAAAAAATGCATAATGGTTGCTATAATTCTTACTAATTAAACATAATATACTAAATAATAAAGGAGAATCCGTTCAAGGTCCTGGTATCACCAGTTGTTTGGACATGATCTTGATGCCCTTGTGGCCTTTTCTGGTCTTCTCCCAGTTGTTACCATTGAATTCCTCAAGGACCACACTCCAGTAATGCCCTCATCTAGACGTTGTGGGGCGATTGAGAAGCCTCCAGGGTTTGAGAGGTGAGTGGAAAAGCTCTGAACGTCCCATCTCTTACACAGAAGTTGGGCTGTGCTTTGTGCATGTTGACTGTGTGTAGTTACTCTCTGGGCTTCCTTCAGGAGCTGGAATGATGAAATGTGTATCATACTTCTTGCAAATGTTGCAGCTGCGGTCAAAGACGTGCAGGTGCACTGAGGCCAAAATTTCAGAGGACCGCTCCACAGTGGGAGCCTCCTGTGTGCTCCACGAGTGCTGGTAATGCAGTGTCTCCGGGGACGCTTGGCAGAGCCCTCCAAGTTGAGCTGCCGCAGTTTCTGGACCCTGTCCCTGCTCTATCCCTGCTCTATCCCTGGTAGCAAAGGTCTTCGAGGTTGCTGGGGAGGCAGAGGCCTGAGCTGCGCAGGGAGGGGCGGGGCCAGTCCAGACTGGCTGCTGGGCTGGCTTCAGGGGCGGTTTCCCAGAGGAGGTGTTCCTTCGCTGCCTCTCTCCAGCTGTGGCCTCACTCTCCTACCTGACTGCCTCTGCCAGGCCTGGCTGCTGGGGCTCTGTGGGAGGCCAGCTGCGAGTTCCCCGAGGTGCATCTCTGCTCCAAGCCTGCCATGGCTCTATTACCAGATTATTTACGGTAGACTATTGTAAATATTTCTCTCTGCCTTATGGTGTACTTAACGTTTTCTTTTCTCTAGTCTACTTTGTGGTAAGAATATAGTGTATAATATGTATAATATACAGAATGTGTGTTTGACTATTTATAAATATTGGTGAGGTTCAGGTCAACAGGCTATTACGGCTATCCAATTTCTAGGGAGTCAAAAGTTACAGCCCGAATTTCTGCTGCGCGGGGTCTGCGGTTGTTTAAGGGCACCTGGTATGCAAATTTTAGGTTGCTTGATTTTTCTGGCCTATCAACCTGTTATCATTATATGATATCTATATTATTCGCTAATATTGCTTTTTGCCTTAGATTCCTACAATTAATATATCGGTAACTACTCTCTTTAGGTTAGAGTTTCTGCAGTATTTTTTCATCTTTACATTTTTCACTCTTTGGCTGTCCGATTTTATATTTATCCCTTAAATAAATATGGATGTGGGTTTTATTTTATGTTTTTATTTATCTAGTCGGATTATCTTTGTGTTTTAAATGGAAGCAGTTGATCCGTTTGTAATTCAAGGAATTATTGATATAACTGAGTTTAAAATAGTTTTACTACATGCTTTCCAACCATAGTACCTGTACTATTTCTGTCTGCCTCTTCCTCAGCCTCCCCCTTCCCCCTTCCTCGCTAATTCCTCCCTTCTTTCCTTTCTTTTCTTCTTCTTTTATGCTGGTGGACTTTCAATTTTTTTCATGTTCTGCCTCTTTATCTTTGTATTTTATATTACTGTAGTATTTTACTTGTTGTTATTATGGAGATTACAAGTTGTAACCGTGGTTTGTCCAAGTCTGAAAAAACTAGTATTTTCACTTCTGTGTATAAAGCAAGCATACTTTGTTTTTACTTGACTCTACTTATATGTTATTATTCTCATTTATTTTAATTTTATGCACATGTAAACATGAGCATTGATGTTAAAAAACCCTCAGGATGTTACTGTTTTGCAGTTAGTAGTTATTAAGGTTTTCTGTGTATTTACTTTTTCAGGTTGGAAATTCCTCACAGCATTTTTGGAACTTTTATCTAGGATATTTAGTAGGAATCTTCTAATTAATTTTACTCTTTTTTGGCTTGTAATTGCTTTTATCTCACCTTCATATTAACAATATTTTGGTCTTGTATGGAATTAAATATTGGCAGTTATTTTCTTTTGGTACACTGAAGCTTTCATTTTCTTTTATCTTGGCTACCATTGTTTCTGTTGAGAACTTAATCTTACAGTTTACCTCTGAAGGTACAGTATTTCTTTTCTCTGTTTTAAGATTTGCTTTTTGAGTTTCTTTTTTTTTTTTTAATTAACATATAATGTATTATTTGTTCCAGGGTACATTAGTCTTACACAATACACAGTGCTCACCATAACACATAGCCTCCTCATTGTCCATCAGTTTTTTTGGTTTCTTAGCAGTATTATTCTGTTATTCTAGATCTTATTTTGTTTTTAAACATATCTAGTTTGGAGTTGATAGTGATTTTTATTGTATTTGTTTCATTTTCTTAAAAGATTTATTTATTTATTCTAGAGAGAGATTGCATGTGTGAGTGGAGGGAGGGGCGGAAGGAAAGGGAGAGAAAGAATCTCAAGCAGACTCTGCTCCATGTGGAAAGCTCAACTTGGGACTGTATTCAGGACCCCAAGATCATGACCTGAGCTGAAATCAAGAGTTGGCTGCTTAATGGACTGAGCCACCCAGGTGCCCCATTAGTGATTTTAAAATCTGTATTATCTTATCTTCCTGGTATTGGGAAATTCCTTGTTACAGTATTCCTTGTTTCCCATTCTTCTCTTTTTTCCTTCTGGCATATTAATCATGCAGATGTTTGTCTTTTTCTCTGTAACTGGTATTACTCTGATATGCTTTCCTTTATTCTGCAATGTTTTGTTTACATGCTCCTTTCTAAATATTTTCATTTGGCTCAAAACTGGTTCTTTGAAAAATTACTGAAGAAGGTAGTACCCCACTGACAAGAATACTAAAAAGATAGAGAATACTCATTTCCCAACATTAGGAGTGAAGAATGAGACATCTCGATAGCTTCTTCGTTATGAGGTGGGGCTCTCTATTTTGAGCCTACTACCCCATACATGTTACTATTCTCATTTTGTATATCACAACTTCTGCTAAAAATCATTATTATATGTTTGCATTATTGTGATCTAATAAATACTATTAAAGAGCAATCAACTTATCAGTGTGGCTTTACTTCAGTTCTTTACAAATTTTTAGTATTTCCCTGGAATTTATATTGCTTTTGTTTTTTCATTTAATTTTCTTTGCAGTGATCACTAATGTATCTCCAAAATTAATGCCTGAAATGTATAATCATTTAGTTTGTTGAAATACATGTGGACATTTGTCCAGTTTCTTGTCTTTCAAAGACATCTGCCACAAATCCCTCAGTATTTCAACTGGACTAGTTGATTTTTTGTGGATTAGTAGTCACTTTGGGATTTTTGTCACTAACAAACTGGGAAGATGCAATTTGATCTTTGTGTTGAATTGTATGTTTTTGCAATCTCTTTTGGATCCCTTGGATTTCTCTTCCTTGTTTACACCTTTGTTTTCATGGACTACATTCACCTGTTTCTTCTGAATAGAAAGAAAATGGGAGATGAAAATTTTATCACCTTGCATTCATGAAGATAGCATCATTTGACCTTCACATTTGTTTGATAAGATTTTAGGGGATACAGAATTCTCCACTGGAATTATTTCCATTAGAATTTGAAAGCGATGGTCCCTTGTTTTCTAATTTCAACTGTTGTGAGAAATCTTATGCTATTCTGAATCTTGAACCTTGGTATTTTTTAACTTTTCTTTATTTCTTATGTTCTGAAAATGCATGATGCAACGTCTTGTTATGTGCCTTTTCCCACTTATTGTGAAGAGCCCTGGTGGACTCATTCCATTTTAACTTTTCATGGTGTGAAAATCTCGGTGACTGTTGGGTTTGATAAAAAAAATGTTTGATCTATGACTGTTACTCTTGTTAATGTAGAGTAAATCTTTCTGAGTTCTTTTCTCTTAATTCTTATTCTGTCTTTGTTTTGTTTGATTCAGATGACTTTCTAAGAATTTGATTGACATCATTTTCCAGCCATTGTACAGAGTATTACTTTTTAAGTCCTTCATATTTTTAATATACTACAGCTCTTCTTTTCCCATGATATGCTTTTCATACCACCTTCTTGTTGATTCATAAATGTCCTGCTTTCCTTTTAAAGAGGAGCAGATTTTTTGGAGGTTTGTTTTGTTTTATTCCCATCTTCTGTGTTTTATTTCAGTTTCCTCTCTGGAAGTTTTGTTTTATTTTGTTTTGTTATTAAAGACTGCTATGTCACAGATTTGCCAAAGTAACTAATTTTGAATTGCTTTTTCTGTTGACAACAATGTTGGGTATGAGGATTTTTCAGGTATATATGTTAAGAAGTTTCCTTATCCACACTGCTCTCCTCCTTTGTAGTCACTTGGAACGGAAGAAAAATATTTTCCCTGAGGGAATTATTAGTCTTATAGTGCTCTCTTTAATGCAATTATACTCTCTTTAATGCTGGTGCATTTCCCCAAGGAATGGAGATGAACATCTGGATGGAAGGAATGTAGAGGGCAAAGAATATGGAAAAGGGCAAACTGCTCTTCCAGCATTTCTTGCTTGTGTTCACCAAGACTCTGGAAACTATTTATTTATCTGTTTATCTATCTATTTATTTATTTACTAAAATCAATTAATTAACATATAATGTATTATTAGTTTCAGAGATAGAGTTTAGAGATTCACCAGTTGCATTTAACACTCAGTCCTCATTCCATCAGGTGCCCTCCTTAATGCCCATCACCCTAGTTACACCATCCCCCACCTCTCCTCCAGAACCCTCAGTTTGCTTCCTATAGTTAAGAGTTTCTTTTGGTTTGTCTCCCTCTCTGATTTCATTTTATTTTATTTTTCATTCCCTTTCTCTACGTTCATCAGTTTTGTTCCTTAAATTTGACATGAGTGAAATTATATCATATTTGTCTTTCTCTGACTTACTTCACTTAGTATAATATCCTCTACCACACACACAGACACACACACGGATATTACTTTTTATCCATTTATCTGTTGATGGACATCTGGGCTCTTTCCATATTTTGTCTATGGGACATTGCTTCTATAAACATTGGAAAGCATGTGTCCCTTTGAATCACGATGTTTGTATACTTTGGGTAAATACCTAGTAGTGTAATTGTTGGGTTGTAGGGTATTTCTATTTTCAACTTTTGGAGGAATCTGCTTACTGTTCTCCAGAGTGGCAGTGCCAGTCTCCATTCCCATCAACAGTGTAAGAGGGTTCCCCTTTCTCGACATCCTTGCCAACATCTCATTTCCTGAGTTGTTAATTTTCATCTTTCTGACTAGTGTGAGGTGATATCTGTGTGTGTGTGTGTGTGTGTGTTTAATTGCTGTTTATTTATTTATTATTAACATATAATGTATTATTTTCTCCAGGGGTACAGGTCTGTGAATCATCAGACTTACACATTTCACAGCACTCACCATAGCACATACCCTCCCCAATGTCCATAACCCAGCCACCCTATCCCTACCTCCCCAACCCCTCCAGCAACCCTCAGTGTGTTTCATGAAATTAAGAGTCTGTAATGGTTTGTCTCCCTCCTGATCCCCTTTTGTTTCATTTTTTCCTTCCCTAACCCCCACAATTCTCTTCCCTTCCTCTCGGATTCCTCATACCAGGTAGATCATATGATAATTGTCTTTCTCTGATTAACTTATTTCACTCAGCATAATACCCTCTCGTTCCATCCATGACATTGCAAATGGCAAGATTTCATTTGTTTTGATGGCTGCATAGTATTCCATTGTATATATATACCACTTCTTCTTTATCCATTCATCTGTTGATGGACATCTAGGATATTTCCATAGTTTGTCTATTGTGTACATTACTACTGTAAAGATTTGGTTCGTGTGCCCCTTCAGATCACTACATTTGTATCTTTAGGGTAAATACCCAGTAGTGCAATTGCTGGGTCATAGGGTAGTTCTGTTATAAACTTTTTGAGGAACCCCCATACTGTTTTCCAGATTGCATTCCCACTAACAGTGTTAGGAGAATTCCCCTTTCACAGCATCCTCGCCAACATCTGTCTTTTCCTGACTTGTTAATTTTAGCCATTCTGAGTGGTGTGAGGTGATATCTCATTGTGGTTTTGATTTCTATTTCCCTGATGCTGCGTGGTGTGGAGCACTTTTTCATGTGTCTGTTGGCCATCTGGATGTCTTTGCAGAAATGTCTGTTCATGTATTCTGTCCACTTCTTGATTGGATTATTTGTTCTTTGAGTGTTGAGTTTGATAAGTTCTTCATAGATTTTGGATACTAGCCCTTTATCTGATATGTCATTCACGAATATCTTCTCCTATTCTATCAGATGTCTTTTGGTGTTGTGGATGTTTCCTTTGCTGTGCAAAAGCTCTTGATCTTGATGAAGTCCTAATAGTTCATTTTTACCCTTGTTTCCCTTGCCTTTGGAGATGTTTCTAGGAAGAAGTTGCTGTGGATGAGGTCGAAGAGGTTGCTGTCTGTTTTCTTCTCAAGGATTTGGAGGGAATCTTCTCTCACATTGAGGTCTTTCATCCATTTTGAGTCTATTTTTGTGTGTGGGGTAAAGATATGGTCCGTTTTCATTTTTCTGCATGTGGCTGTCCAATTTTCCCAACACCATGTGTTGAAGAGACTGTCTTTTTTCCATTGGACATTCTTCCTGCTTTGTTGAGGTTTAGTGACCATAGAGTTGAGGGTCTATTTCTGGTCTCTCTATTCTGTTCCATTGATCTATCTGTCTGTTTTTGTGACAGTACTATACTATCTTGACGATTACAGCTTTGTATTAGAGCTTGAAGGCTGGGATTGTGATGTCACCAACTTTGGCTTTCTTGTTAACATTTCTCTGGCTATTCAGGGTCTTTTAGGATTATTTGTTCCATTCTTTGAAAAGAAATTGATGGCATTTTAATAGGAATTGCATTAAGCATGTAGATTGCTTTAGGTAGCATAGACATTTTCACAATATTTGTTCTTCCAATCCATGAACATGGAACGTTTTTTTATTTCTTTGTGTCTTCCTCAATTTCTTTCATGAGTACCTTATAGTTATATGAGTACAGATTCTTTGCCTCTTTGGTTAGATTTATTCCTAGGTATCTTATGGTTTTGGGTGCAATTGCAAATGGGATTGAGTCCTTAATTTCTCTTTCTTCTGTCTTGTTATTGGTCTATAGAAATGCAACTTATTTCTGTGCATTGATTTTATATTCTGACACTTTGCTAAATTCCTTTATGAGTTCTAGCAGTTTTGGAGTGGAGTCTTTTGGGTTTTCTACATAAAGTATTATATCATTTGCAAAGAGTGAGAGTTTGACTTCTTCTTTGCTGATTCAGATGCCCTCTATTTCTTTTTGTTGTTTGATTGCCAAGGCTATGACTTCTTGTACTATGTTGAATAGCAGTGGTGATAATGGACATCCCTGCCATGTTCCTGACCTTAGGAGAAAGCTCTCAGTTTTTCCCCAATGGGAATGATATTCGCTGTGGGTTTTTCATAGATGACTTTGATGATATTGAAGTATGTATCCTCGATCTCTATACTTTGCAGAGTTTAGATCAGAAAAAGGGAGCTGTATATGTCAAAAGCTTTTTCAGCATCTATTGAGAGTATCATATGGTTCTTGTTCTTTCTTTTATTAATGTATTGTATTACATTGATTAATTTGTTGATGTTGAACCAATCTTGCAACCCAGGAATAAATCTCACTTGGTCATGGTGTATAATTCTTTTAATGTACTGTTGGATTTTATTGGCTAGTATTTTGGTGAGAATTTTTACATCCGTGTTCATCAAGGATATTGGTCTGTAGTTCTCCTTTTTGATGGGGTCTTTTTCTTTTTTGTAATTTTATTTTATTTTTTTCAGTGTTCCAAGATTCATTGTTTATATACCACACTCAGTGCTCCATGCAATATGTGCCTCCTTAATATGCACCACCAAGCTCACCCAACCCCCCAACCCCTCCTCCAGAACCCTCAGTTTGTTTCTCAGAGTCCACAGTCTTTAATGGTTTGTCTCTTCCTCCAATTTCCCCCAACTTATTTCTCCTCTCCATGTCTTTGATGGGGTCTTTGTCTGGTTTTGGGATCAAGGTAACACTGGCATCATAAAATGAGTTTGGGAGTTTTCATTCTATTTCTATTTTTTGGAACAGTTTCAGGAGCATTGGTATAAATCTTCTTTAAATGTTTGGTAGAATTCTGGGGTGCCTGGGTGGCTTGGTGGGTTAATCCTCTGCCTTCAGCTCGGGTCATGATCTCGGGGTCCTGGGATCAAGCCCCACATCAGGCTCTCTGCTCAGCGGGGGGCCTGCTTCCTCCTCTCTGCCTTCTCTCTGCCTGTGTCTCTGCCTACTTCTGATCTCTGTGTCAAATAAATAAATAAAATCTTAAAAAAAAAATGTTTGGTAGAATTCCCCTGGGAAGCTGTCTGGCCCTGGGCTTTTGTTTGTTGGGAGATTTTTGATGACTGCTTCAATTTCCTTACTGGTTATGGGTCTGTTCATGTTTTCTATTTCTTCCTTGTTCAGTTTTTGTAGTTTATATATCTCTAGGAATGCATCCATTTCTTCCAGATTGTCAAATTTGCTGGCGTATAGTTGCTCATAATATATTCTTATAATTGTTTGTATTTCTTTGGTGTTGGTTGTGATCTCTCCTCTTTCATTCATGATTTTGTTCTTTTGGGTCCTTTCTCTTTTTGATAAGTCTGGCCAGGGGTTTATCAATCTTATTAATTCTTTCAAAGAACCAGCTCCTAGTTTCATTGATTTGTTCTACTATTTTTTTGGTTTCTATTTCCAGGATTCTATTTTTCTGCTTTCAGGATTTTCTCTTTGTCACTAAGACTTATAAGTTTTACTATTAGATGATGGAGTGTGGTTGATTTTGAGGGTGGTTCTCTGTGCCTCCCAAATTTTGATACTTGTTCCATTTGCCATAGTAGGGAAATTTTCTACTATAATTTGCTCCAATATACCTTCTCTTTCTTCATCTGATCCCTATTATTCTAATATTGTTTTATCTTATAGTATCACTTATCTCTCGAATTCTCCCCTCGTGGTCCAGCAGTTGTTTGTCTCTCTTTAGCTTTGCTTCTTTATTCTCCATCATTTGGTCTTCTATATCACTAATTCTCTCTTCTGCCTCATTTATCCTAGCAGTAAAAGACTCTATTCTTGATTGCACCTTATTAGTAGCTTTTTTATTTCAACCTGGTTAGATTTCAATTCTTTTATTTCTCCAGAAAGGAATTTTATTTCTCCAGAAAGAGATTCACTAATATTTTCCATGCTTTTTTTTAAGCCCAGCCAGCACCTTGATAATCATCATTCTTAATTCTAGTTCTGACATATTACTAATGTCTGTATTGATTAGGTCCCTAGCCATCAGCACTGCCTCTCATTGTGTGTGTGTGTGTGTGTGTGTGTGTGATGAGTTTTTCTGCCTTGTCAGATAAGAATAGATGGAGAGAAGAAAATACTAAGAGTGTGGCAAAGACCCCAGAAAAATATATGCTAACCAGATCAGAAGTGAGCTGAAACCAAGGGGGGGGGAATAAAAAAATAAAAAATAAAAAATAAAGATATATATGCACACACACATACACACATAAACACAGATAGGCATATATATGTGAATAGAACAGAGACACCAACTTGATTTTGGGTATATTCTCATCTCTTAGAAGAAACTGCCTCCCAAAATTTTAAAGAAATATATATATATCTTTGTGTATACACACACACACACACACACAAAAGGGTAGACATGATGATGAAGGGATAAGATATGACTATAAAGATGAAAATTTAAAATGATTCTAAAAAAAGAAATTGACAAGATAAGTTGGAAGGAAAAAGAAAAAAAAAGGGAGAGAATGTGATCAGACTGGAGACTAGAACAAAGCCATCACTAGATTTAGGGTATATTTTGATCTATTAATAGAAATTGTATCCCAACATGTAAAAAAAAATACCTATATACCTTAAATACAATGAAATAATAAAATACTATAAGAATGAATATTTTAAAATATTTTTAAAAAGATATTGATAAGATAAATAGTTAAAAATGTTAAAATAGGAAAGAGGAAAAGTTAAATAGAATAAGAAAAAAAATTTAAATTAACTTTAAAAGACCAAAGGATCATGAGAATAAAGCCATGAATTCTATTTGTCATTTTCCCTTAGCTCTGGAGTCCCACAGTTCTCATTTATCAGTGAAGTTGGTCTTGGCTGGATGTTCTTGCTGATTTTCATGGGTTGGGGGGCTATTGCAGTGATTCTCAAATGTCTCTGCCCAAAGCAGAATTGCACTGCCCTTGCCAGGGGCCAAGCTAAGTAATCTGCTTGGGTTCATTCTCGGGAACTTTGTTCCCTAAACACTTTCTGTACAGCTTTGAAGGACAGGAATGAAAATGGCAGCCTCCCAATCTCTGGCCCACAGAAGCGGAGAGCTTAGGGCCCCACTCCTCAGTGCACCCGCAGAAAAGCAGTCAATCCTTCCCGTCTCCCTGATCTCCAGCCACACTCTGAGCTCACCCAGCCTATGACTGAGCATTTCTATCTCTGGCGCACAGCCACATTTGGAGTCTCCAAACCGAGAAGATTCCTGCAGTGTGTTCCTGCACCACTCCTCCCAGAGGAGGAAGAAGAGTATCCCCCTGGATCTGCTGCTTGTGGGGGTCCCTGCTCGAAGAGCAGTGACCTGACTGTGCCTCAGTTCATGGTTTAAGGTAACCCTGAGATGACAGCCCACTCCTTGGCTCCATCTCTGCAGTGTCTTCCCCACTCTGATACCTGGGAGCTCTGCCATACTGAGGCACCCTTGGTCTTTCTGTGATCCCACGGGTCCTGAGACCACACTGTCCCTTCGAGGGCTCCATGCCCTGCTTAGCCTCTGGAGTGACATCCCTCAGTGGAGCAGACTTCTAAAAGTTCTGATTTGGTGCTGTGCTGCTCCACCACTTGTCAGGAGCCAGCTGTCTCCTGTGGCCTCTCTTCCCATCGCTTTGGATTCACTTCTCCGCATGTCCTACCTTCTAGAAAGTAGCTGATTTTCTGTTCCTAGAGTTGCCACTCTTCTCTTCTATCTCCTGTTGAGTTTGTAGATGTTCAGCATAATTTGACAACTATCTAACTGAACTTCTGGGTCTTGATTATATCTCCGTACCTTTCTCCTCTGCCATCTTGCTTCCTCCCTGCCTGTGGTTTTGATTTGTACTTCCCTGATGCTGAGTGAGTTGGTCATCTGGCTGTCTTCTTTGGAGATATGTCTGTTCATGTATTCTGACCATTTCTTGATGATTATTATTTTTTTTTTGGGGGGGTAGAGTTTGATAAGTTCTTTATAGATTTTGGATATTAGCCCTTTATCTGATAAAACATTTGCAAATATCTTCTCCCATTCTGTAGGTTACGTTTTAGTTTTGTCAACTCTTTTCTTTGCTGTGCAAAAACTTTTTTTTTTCTTTCTGTGCAAAACCTTTTTATCTTGAAGCTCCACAAATAGTTCATTTATATGTTTATTTCCCTTGCCTTTGGAGACATGTCTAGTTGAGCAACACTGGTGAAAGTGGACATCCCTGTCACTTTTCCGACCTTAGGGGAAAAGCTCTCAGGTTTTCAAGATGATATTCACTGTGGGTTTTCATACATGTCTTTTATGATATTGAGTTATGTTCCCTCTATCCTTACAATGCAGAGAGTTTTTGTCAAGAAAGATGCTGTATTTTGTCAAATGATTTTTCTGCATCTGTTGAGCGAATCATATGGTTCCTGTCCTTTCTTTTATTAAATGTTGCATATCATATTGATTGATTTGTGGTTGTCGAGCCACTCTTATAGCCCAGGAATAAAACCCACTAAGTTGTGGTGATTAATCCCTTTGAAGTACTGTTGGATCCTATTAGCTAGTGTCTTGGTGAGAATTTTTGCATCCATGTTCATCAGGGATTAGTCTGTAGTTCTCCTTTTTAGTGAGTTCTGAATCAAGGTAATGATACATTCATAGAATGAGTGTGGAAGTTTTCCTTCCATTTCAAATTTTTTAGAATATTTTCGGAAGAATACATGTTAATTCTTCTTTAAATACTTGGTAGACTCTTGTCTACTGGACTCTTGTTTGTTGGGGTATTTTTGATTACTGCCCAATTTCTTTGCTCTTTATGGTATTTTCAGATTTTCTTTCTTATTGCTGCAGTTTTGGTAGTTTATATGTGTCTAGGAATCCATCCACTTCTTCCAGATTGCCTCATTCATTGGCATATAGTTGCTTATAATATCCTCTTACAGTTGTTTGTATTTCTTTGGTGTTGATTGTGATCTCTTCTCTTTGATTCATAATTTTATGTATTTGTGTTCTTTCTGTTTTCTTTTTCTTAACCTGGCTCGGGGGTTATCAGTCTTGTTAAGTCTTTCAAAGAAGCAGCTCCTAGTTTTGTTGATTTGTTCTACTGTTGTTGTTGTTGTTGTTGTTGTTGTTGTTTTTTTCCATTTCTATGTGAATTGGTTTCTGCTCTAATCTTTACTATTTATCTTATTCTTCCAGGTTTAGGCTTTATTTGCTGTTCTCTTTCCAGCTTCTTTAGGTATAAGTTTAGGTTGTGTTTTTGAAACTTTCTCTTGTTTTTTGAGGAAGGCTTGTATTGCTATATACTTCTCTCTTAGGACCATCTTTGTTCAATTCCAAAAGTTCTGAACTGCCATGTTTTCATTTTCATTTTTTTCCATGACTTTTAAAAATTCTTCTTTAATTTCCTGGTTGATCCATTCATTCTTTAGTAGGATGTTCTTTAACCTCTATGTATTTGTGTTCCTTCCAAATTTTCCCCTGTGTTGAGTTCAAGTTTTAAAGCATTGTGGTCTGAAAATATGCATGGTATATTCTCTCAATTTTTTTTTAACCCCTTGAGTCCTGATTTGTGATCCACATGTGGTCTAATCTGAAGAATGTTCCATGTGCACTAAAAAATAATGTAAATTTAAAAAACAAAACAAAAAAATAATGTATATTCTGATACTTTAGGTTGAAATATTCTGAATATATCTGTTAAGGCCATGTGGTCCAGTGTGTTATTCAAAGCCCTGGTTTCCTTGTTAATCTTTTGCTTAGATGATATATCTATTGCTGTGAGTAGGGTGTTAAAGTCTCCTACTATTATTTTATTATCAGTAATATGTTTTTTTGGTTTTGTTATTAATTGGTTAATAGAATTGGCTGTTCCCAAGTTAAGAGCATAAATACTTTAATTGTTAAATCTTCTTGTTGGATAGGTCTTTTTATTGTGATATAGTGACTTTCTTCATCCCTTATTACAGCCTTGGGTTTAAAATCTAGTTTGTATTATATAAGGATTGCTACTCCAGTTTTCTTGTGATGTCCATTAGCATGGCAAATTCTTCTCTACCTCCTTACTTTTTTTAAGACTTTATTTAATTGAGAAAGAGAGAGCACACAGAGGGAGAGTGAGAGGGAGGAGACTCCCCACTGAGCAGAGAGTCCAGTGTAGGACTTGATTCCAGGACCCCAAAATCATGACCTGAGCCGAAGGCAGGTGCTTAACTGACTGAACCACACAGGCAACTCATTCATCTCCTCACTTTCAATCTGGAGAGTTTCTTGGGCTCTAAAATGAGTCTCTTAGAGACAGCATATTGAGGGGGTCTTTTTCTTTTTTAATTCTATCTGATATGCTAAGTCTTAGACTGCAACATTTAAGCTATTTACTTTCAGAGTAATTATTGAAAGATATAAATTTAGTGCCATCGTATTACCTGTAAAGTCACCGTTCCTATAGATTGTCTCTGTTCCTTTCTCGTTTGTTACTTTTGGGCTCTCTCTTCACCCAAAGGATCCTCTTTAATATTTGTTTCAGGGCTGGTTTAATGCTCACTAATTCCTTTAATTTCTGTTTGTCCTGAAAACTCCATATCTCTCCTCCTATTCTGAATGGGAACATTGTTGGATAAAGTATTCTTGGCTCCATATTTTTCCTACTTAACACATTGACTATATCATGAAGTCCTTTCTGGCCTGCCAGGTCTCTGTGGACAGGTCTGCTGCCAGTCTAATGTTTCTTCTTTTGTAGGTTAAGGACCTGCTGTCCCAAGCTGCTTTCAGGATTTTTTCTTTATCTGTGAAATTTTCAAGCTTCCCTATTAGATATTGAGGTGTTAACCTTTCTTTCTTTTTTTTCTTTTTTTTTTTTTTTTTTAATTTTGGGAGGGTTCCCTGTGCCTCCTGCTCTTGAATGTCTGTTTCCTTCCCCAGATTAGGAAAGTCCTCAGGTATAACTTTTTCACTTGATCTTAGCCAAAACGCCGAGAAGTGATAGGTATAACTTTTTCAAATAAACCTTCTGCATATCCCCTTTCCTCTTCTTATAGGACCCCAATTATTCTAATATTGATTCACTTTATGGTATTGCTGATTTCTCAAATTCTCCCTTTGCAAATCAGCAGTTATTTTTTTCTCTTTTTCTCAGCTTCCTTCTTTCCCATCATTTTGTCTTCTATATCACTGACTCTCCCTTCTGCCTCATTCACCCTAATAGTTAGAGCATCCATTTTTGACTGCAGCTCATTAATAACATTTTTTATTTCATCCTGATTAGATTTTAGTTCTTTTATTTCTACAGTAAGGGATTCTCTGCTGTCTTCTATGTTTTTTTTTTTTTCCCAAGCCCAGCTACCATTTTTTTTTAATAATCATTGTTCTGGTTCTGACATCTTATTTGCATCCATATTGATTAAATCCCTGGTAATGAGTACTGCCTCCTTTTTTTTTTTTTTTTTTTTTTTTTTTTTTAGTGTGAGTTTCTTTGTCTTGTCATTATGTCAGAAAAAATAGATGAACAAGAGAGAAAAGACAAAATTAGCAACAACACCAGAAAAATACAAACAAAACTGGAAGAAAACAGAAACAAAATAAATTAAGAAAAAAGCAAATAAGAAGTAAAACAGAACAAAACAATAAGCTAGATCCTGGGTGTATTTTAGTCTGTTTGTTAAGAAAAACTAGATTCCAAAATAGGAAAGAAAAATTTATATATACACACAAGTAAGATACAATGGAAATGAAAAGTAAGAAAAATAATATATATGTATCTATTTATCTATCTATATATATATAAAAGAACATTAAAATAGTTAAATATATATATATATAAAAGAACATTAAAATAGTTAAAAAAGAATTGATAAAATAAAATAGCTGACAAAAATAAAACTGAAAGACTAAAGAATAAAAAAAAAATGAGTGCTATATACTGTTTTCCCTAAGAGTTGAAGTTTTGCAGGTTTCTATAATCAATAAACTTGGAGTTATCAGGTTGTTCCCTGCTGATCTTTTCTGTTCTAACTCTGTGTTCGCCCAGCCTGTGACCCAGCGTTTTTATCTTAAGCATGTGACCCAGTTTCCGGTCTCCAAACATAACAGACTTCTGTGGTTGGCACTTGAGCCATTCCCCCAGAGGAGGGTGGGGTGGTCTCTCTCCAGGTGTCTGCCTTTTGCTGGGTCCCTGCTTGGCAAGCAGTCGCTTGACTGTGCAGTGGTTCTGGGTTAATGGCAAACAGAAAACTGACACCTAGATTCCCCCTTTTCAGCTACTTCCTTGTGCAGATGTTTGGAAATTCAGCCACACTTAGACACCTCCAGTCTTTTTGTTACCGTAGGGATTCTGAGACTGTGCTGTCCCACATGGGATTCTGCCCCAAAGAAGCTTTTTTTTAAAAAAATATATGTATATTATCTTATGGATTATTAGTATGTCATTTCTAACTTTTTTTTAATATACCACCTCTTTTTTTAATGTACTTTATACTGTTGATTTATGAGTGAATTATCTCATATATCTAAAATACATTTTTTTTAGTTTTACATTTTTCTCTGAACTTTCTTGGTTTCCCTAATTTCCTCTTTACTCTGATGGTTTAGTTTTTGTCTTTGGGTTTCAGGTCTGTCTTACAACATCTTATGACCCTTGGGAGTCCATTTATATTGAAAAATGAAACTAAATAGTTGATCTTGTGTTCCTGGCTACAAGTTCCAGGCTAGTCAGATTTCTCTGTATAACCCTTCATGTGAGAATCAGTCTGTCTTTTCCCTGGGGTAGTTCATTTTCTCCAAACACGGGTTATTTATACTGTCTGAGTTTCCTGAGTACATTGGGGAAAAAGTAGGATCTAGATTGTTATATTTTCCCTCTGTTGTTACATGTCACCCTTATTTTGCCTGTATAGGAAGTTTCCATATCCAGGGTTCCTTTCATCTAACCTCTCCTGAGCATAAACCATTTTTCTTCTACTCTACTGTGTGGGACCAAAGTAGAAGCGTGATTGAGAAGAGTGGAAGAGATGATTTATATGGAGTTGTTTTAACACACTTTCAGATAATCATCCTATATTAATAATCACTTTCACATGCTTGACTAAAATGTTACCTGGTCCCTGGAAATCCTGAGCTCTCTGGTTCTCATCTTTACAATTAGTCCTTTTGAATTTCCTTAGGATTCATGTTTTGTGGATAGCTAAATTAATCATTACTCATCGATTGGCTTTTCAGCTTTAATAGTTTCAAATTTTCATTTGCTTATTTCTGCTGCTATTTCTGAGATCTCATAGTTTTGCCTTAAACAAACAAACAAACACTTTTCTTTTACTTTAGTGTGTTTCCAGGGTACATGGAGGAAAATGAAGTTTTTCAGTACCCAGTAATACTCTCATAATGATGGGACTTAAGTTATTATGACAATCACTATTGGAGCAAAATGTTTTTCCATTCCTTAGATATCAAATTATACTAGTGATAAGAGACAGATAAGAAACTTACCAGTTTGTCCTGAGGTAGTTTCTATAGAAACAAACAGAAATAAACTTGTAAGCTAATTTAAAAAGTTATTATTTTTCTCAATTCTCTAAACAGCAAATTTATAAAGCTACAAATTATGAAAATGAAAGTACACAAGAATCTCTTGTGGGATGTTATGATTGCACAGAATACTTCGGATTCAAAAGAGGAACTTACCGACAGGTTTTGAAGTCACAACTGAAAAAGAAAAGAAAATAGGGATATCTCCTAAAATCAATCTGTCAAGTGCAAAGTTTGCACTACTTATTTAAATGTAATTTCTCATATCAAAGTGCATGTGTTTAATTTAAAAGTCAAATTATTTAATGTAAATAAAACCAAAAGTTCTCTGACCCACTCCTTCTTAACTCTTATTTCTTTTTAACTTACACTCTTTGGGGGCAGGGGCTCTAAAACTAATATTTAATTATAAAATGTCTGTATGATATGTTATGAGTTCTCAAATTTGGATGATGCACATTGGCTTCCACATATGAGAAACAAGTGAGTACCTCTTTTTATCCCCTTATTTGACAGAAAAAGAGACACAGAGAGCAAACACACAAGCAGAGGGAACAGCAGGCAGAGCGAGAGGGAGAAGTGGACCCCCGTGGAGAAGAGGGCCTGATATGGGGCTAGATAAATCCCAGGACCCTGAGATGATGACCTGAGCTGAAGGCAGATGCTTAACTGATGGAGCCACCTTAGATGCCCTCCAGCTCACTTTTTTTTTTTTTTGTAGTAAATCTGCATATTGTGTTAGCAGTAGCCTGCCAATGTGAATAATGTTCATTGTTGAGTAATGTATTATGTTAGCTTTCCTATTTGAGGTTTTCTTTTCGCTCTAGTTGATTCTTGACATTTTGGGAGAATTCAATGAACGTTTTTTCAAGTTTATGCCTTTTATTATTTTTTGTCGGTCATTTTAGTAGATTTCTGAAGGGAAGAGAATAAATTGCCCATTTTCTTTCTTTCTTCTTTTAGTGACAAATAGTTATGCAGCATTTTTGTTTTGTTTTAATTATTATTATAAACATATATTTTTATCCCCAGGGGTACAGGTCTATGAATCACCAGGTTTACACACTTCACAAAACTCACCAAAGCACATACCCTCCCCAATGTCCATAACCCCACCCCCCTTCTCCCAACCCCCCTCCCACAAGCAAACCTCAGTTTGTTTTCTGAGATTAAGAGTCACTTATGGTTTGTCTCCCTCCAAATCCCATCTTGTTTCATTGATTCTTCTCCTACCCAATTAAGCCCCCATGTTGCATCACCACTTCCTCATATCAGGGAGATCGTATGATAGTTGTCTTTCTCTGCTTGACTTATTTCACTAAGCATGATACGCTCTAGTTCCATCCATGTTGTCGCAAATGGCAAGATTTCATTTCTTTTGATGGCTGCATAGTATTCCATTGTGTATATATACCACTTCTTCTTGATCCATTCATCTGTTGATGGACATCTAGGTTCTTTCCATAGTTTGGCTATTGTGGACATTGCTGCTATAAACATTCGGGTGCACATGCCCCTTCGGATCACTACGTTTGTATCTTTAGGGTAAGTACCCAGTAGTGCAATTGCTGGGTCATAGGGCAGTTCTATTTTCAACATTTTGAGGAACCTCCATGCTGTTTTCCAGAGTGGCTGCACCAGCTTGCATTCCCACCAACAGTGTAGGAGGGTTCCCCTTTCTCCGCATCCTCTCCAGCATCTGTCATTTCCTGACTTGTTGATTTTAGCCATTCTGACTGGTGTGAGGTGATAGCTCATTGTGGTTTTGATTTGTATTTCCCTAATGCCAACTGACGTGGAGCACGTTTTCATGTATCTGTTGGCCATCTGGATGTCTTCTTTGCAGAAATGTCTGTTCATGTCCTCTGCCCATTTCTTGATTGGATTATTTGTTCTTTGGGTGTTGAGTTTGCTAAGTTCTTTATAGATTTTGGACACAGGTCCTTTATCTGATATGTCATTTTCAAATATCTTCTCCCATTCTGTCAGTTGTCTTTTGGTTTTGTTAACTGTTTCCTTTGCTGTGTAAAAGTTTCTTGATGAAATCCCAATAGTTCATTTTTGCCCTTGCTTCCCTTGCCTTTGTTGATGTTCCTAAGAAAATGTTGCTGCAGATGAGGTCGAAAAGGTTGCTGCCTGTGTTCTCCTCAAGGATTTTGATGGATTCCTTTTGTACATTGAGGTCCTTGAACCATTTTGAGTCTATTTTTGTGTGTGGTGTAAGGAAGTGGTCCAATTTCATTTTTCTGCATGTGGCTGTCCAATTTTCCCAACACCATTTATTGAAGAGGCTGTCCTTTTACCATTGGACATTCTTTCCTGCTTTGTCAAAGATTAGTTGACCATAGAGTTGAGGGGCTATTTCTGGGCTCTCTATTCTGTTCCATTGATCTATGTGTCTGTTTTTGTGCCAGTACCATGCTGTCTTGATGATGACAGCTTTGTAATAGAGCTTGAAGTCCGGAATTGTGATGCCACCAACTTTGGCTTTCTTTTTCAATATCCCTTTGGCTATTCGGGTCTTTTCTGGTCCCATATAAATTATAGAATTATTTGTTCCATTTCTTTGAAAAAGATGGATGGTACTTTGATAGGAATTGCATTAAATGTGTAGTTTGCTTTAGGTAGCATAGACATTTTCACAATATTTATTCTTCCAATCCAGGAGCATGGAACATTTTTCCATTTCTTTGTGTCTTCCTCAATTTCTTTCATGAGTACTTTATAGTTTTCTGAGTATAGATTCTGTGCCTCCTTGGCTAGGTTTATTCCTAGGTATCTTATGATTTGGGGTGCAATTGTAAATGGGTTTGACTCCTTAATTTCTCTTTCTTCTGTCTTGTTGTTGGTGTAGAGAAATGCAACTGATTTCTGTGCATTGATTTTATATCCTGACACTTTACTGAATTCCTGTACAAGTTCTAGAAGTTTTGGAGTGGAGTCTTTTGGGTTTTGCACATATAGTATCATATCATCTGCAAAGAGTGATAATTTGACTACTTCTTTGCTGATTTGGATGCCTTTAATTTCCTTTTGTTGTCTGATTGCTGAGGCTAGGACTTCTAGTACTATGTTGAATAGCAGTGGTGGTAATGGACATCCCTGCCGTGTTCCTGACCTTAGCGGAAAAGCTTTTAGTTTTTCTCCATTGAGAATGATATTTGCAGTGGTATTTCATAGATGGTTTTGATGATATTGAGGTATGTGCCCTCTATCCCTACAATTTGAAGAGTTTTGATCAGGAAGGGATGCTATACTTTGTCAAATGCTTTTTCAGCATCTATGGAGAGTATCATATGGTTCTTTTTCTTTCTTTTATTGATGTGTTGTATCACATTGACTGATTTGCGGATTTTGAACAAACCTTGCATCCCTGGAATAAATCCCACTTGGTCATGGTGAATAATCCTTTTAATGTACTGTTGAATCCTATTGGCCAGTATTTTGGTGAGAATTTTCGCATCTGTGTTCATCAAGGATATTGGTCTATAGCTCTCTTTTTTGATGGGATCCTTGTCTGGTTTGGGATCAAGGTGATGCTAGCCTCATAAAATGAGTTTGGAAGTTTTCCTTCCATTTCTATTTTTGGAACAGTTTCAGGAGAATAAGAATTAGTTCTTCTTTAAATGTTTTGCAGAATTCCCCAGGAAGCCATCTGGCCCTGGGCTTTTGTTTGTTTGGAGATTTTTAATGACTGTTTCAATCTCCTTACTGGTTATGGTTCTATTCATGCTTTCTATTTCTTCCTGGTTCAGTTGTGGTAGGGATGCATCCATTTCTTCCAGATTGTCAAATTCTATTTCTTCCTGGTTCAGTTGTGGTAGGGATGCATCCATTTCTTCCAGATTGTCAAATTTGTTGGCGTAGAGTTACTCATAGTATGTTCTTATAATAGTTTGTATTTCTTTGGTGTTAGCTGTGATCTCTCCTCTTTCATTCATGATTTTATTTATTTGGGTCCTTTCCTTTTCTTTTTGATAAGTCTGGCCAGGGGTTTATCAATTTTATTAATTCTTTCAAAGAACCAGCTCCTAGTTTCGTTGATTTGTTCTATTGTTTTTTTGGTTTCTATTTCATTGATTTCTGCTCTGATCTTTATGATTTCTCTTCTCCTGCTGGGCTTAGGGCTTCTTTCTTGTTCTTTCTCCAGCTCCTTTAGGTGTAGGGCTAGGTTGTGTACCTGAGACCTTTCTTGTTTTTGAGAAAGTCTTGTACCTCTATATATTTTCCTATCAGGACTGCCTTTGTTGTGTCCCACAGATTTTGAACCGTTGTATTTTCATTATCATTTGTTTCCATGATTTTTTTCAATTCTTCTTTAATTTCCTGGTTGACCCATTCATTCTTTAGAAGGATGCTGTTTAGTCTCCATGTATTTGGGTTCTTTCCAAACTTCCTCTTGTGGTTGAGTTCTAGCTTCAGAGCATTGTGGTCTGAAAATATGCAGGGAATGATCCCAATCTTTTGATACCGGTTGAGTCCTGATTTAGGACCGAGGATGTGATCTATTCTGGAGAATGTTCCATGTGCACTAGAGAAGAATGTGTATTCTGTTGCTTTGGGATGAAATGTTCTGAATATATCTGTGATGTCTATCAGGTCCAGTGTGTCGTTTAAGGCCTTTATTTCCTTGCTGATCTTTTGCTTGGATGATCTGTCCATTTCAGTGAGGGGAGTGTTAAAGTCCCCTACTATTATTGTATTATTGTTGATGTGTTTCTTTGATTTTGTTATTAATTGTTTTATATAGTTCGCTGCTCCCATGTTGGGGGCATAGATATTTAAAATTATTAGATCTTCTTGTTGGACAGACCCTTTGAGTATGATATAGTGTCCTTCCTCATCTCTTATTATAGTCTTTGGCTTAAAATCGAATTGTTCTGATATAAGGATTGCCACTCCTGCTTTCTTCTGATATCCATTAGCATGGTAAATTCTTTTCCACCTCCTCACTTTAAATCTGGAGGTGTCTTCGGGCTTAAAATGAGTTTCTTGGAGGCAACATATAGATGGGTTTTGTTTTTTTATCCATTCTGATACCCTGTGTCTTTTGATTGGGGCATTTAGCCTATTAACATTCAGGGTAACTATTGAGAGATATGAATTTATTCCCATTGTATTGCCTGTAACGTGACGGTTACTGTATATTGTCTCTGTTCCTTACTGATCTACCACTTGTAGGCTCTCTCTTTGCTTAGAGGACCCCTTTCAATATTTCCTGTAGAGCTGGTTTGGTGTTTGCAAATTCTTTCAGTTTTTGTTTGTCCTGGATGCTTTTAATCTCTCCTTCTATTTTCAATGATAGCCTAGCTGGATATAGTATTCTTGGCTGCATGTATTTCTCGTGTAGTGCTCTGAATATATCATGCCAGCTCTTTCTGGCCTGCCAGGTCTCTGTGGATAAGTCATGCTGCCAATCTAATATTTTTACCATTGTATGTTACAGACTTCTTTTCCTGGGCTGCTTTCAGGATTATCTCTTTGTCACTAAGACTTGTAAATTTTACTATTAGGTGACGGGGTGTGGTCCTATTCTTATTGATTTTGAGGGGCGTTCTCTGAACCTCCTGAATTTTGATGCTCGTTCCCTTTGCCATATTGGGGAAATTCTCCCCAATAATTCTCTCCAGTATACCTTCTGCTCCCCTCTCTCTTTCTTCTTCTTCTGGAATCCCAATTATTCTAATGTTGTTTCATCTTATGATGTCACTTATCTCTCGAATTCTCCCCTCTTTGTCCAGTAGCTGTTTGTCCCTCTTTTGCTCAGCTTCTTATTCTTTGTCATTTGGTGTTCTATATCGCTAATTCTTTCTTCTGCCTCACTTATCCTAGTAGTGAGAACCTCCATTTTTGATTGCACGTCATTAATAGCTTTTTTGATTTCAACTTGGTTAGATTTTAGTTTTTATTTCTCCAGAAAGGGCTTTTATATCTCCCGAGAGGTTTTCTCTAATATCTTCCATGCCTTTTTCGAGCCCCGCTAGAACCATGAGGATTGTCATTCTGAACTCTAGATCTGACATATTACCAATGTCTGTATTGATTAGGTTCCTAGCCTTCGGTACTGCCTCTTGTTCTTTTTTTTGTGGTGAATGTTTCCGCCTTGTTATTTTGTCCAGATAAGAATGTATGAAGGAGCAAGTAAAATACTTAAAGGGTGGCAACACCACCAGGAAAATATGCTTTAACCAAATCAGAAGAGATCCCAAATCATGAGGGGGGAGAAAGGGGATAAAAAGAGGTTCAGAAAGAAAGAAAGAAAAAAAAAAGAAAAGAAAAGAAAAGAAAAGAATGAATAAAAAAGAAAACAAATAAAGTATAAAAAACAAAAATATATATATTAGATAAACTAGTTAAAAAAGAAAAGGGTAAAAGTTAAAAAAAATTAGCAGAAGAATAAAAAAAAATGAAAAAGAAAAAAAATTAAATTAACTGCAAGACTAAAGAATCACAGGGAGAAAGCCATGAGTTCCATCCTTTGGTTTCTCCTCCTCTGGAATTCTGCTGCTCTCCTTGGTATTGAAACTGCACTCCTTGGTAGATGAACTTGGTCTTGGCTGGATATCTTGTTGATCTTCTGGGCGAGGGGCCTGTTGTAGTGATTCTCAAGTGTCTTTGCCCCAGGCGGAATTGCACCGCCCTTACCAGGGCTGAGTAATCACTAGGGTTTGCTTTCAGGAGCTTTTGTTCCCTGAGCACTTTCCATAGAGTTCTGGAGGACGGGAATACAAATGGCGGCCTCCTGGTCTCTGGCCTGGAGGAGCCACGAGCCCGTGGCCCCACTCCCCAGTGCGGCCCCCAGAGAACAGCGCAGTAACTCCCGTCTGCCTGACCTCCGGCCGCGCTCCGAGCTCACCGAGCCTGGGACCGGTTCAAGGTAACCCCGAGCTGTTAGCTTACTGTCGGCTCTGTCTCTTAGCTGGCTTACCCGTTCCAATATCCAGAAGCACTGTGACACTCAGACATCCCCGATCTTTCTGTGACCCTGCGGGACCTGAGGCCACGCTGACCCCACGTGGGCTTCACCCCAGTTTAACCTCTGGAGCGATGTCCCTCAGAGGAACAGACTTTTAAAAGTCCCGATTTTGTGTTCCGGTTCTCCGCCACTTGCCGGGAGCCAGCCCCCCTCCCCCCGGGGTCTATCTTCATGTCGCTTTGGATTCACTTCTCCGCCTGTCCTACCTTTCAGAATGTGGTTGTTTTTGTTTCTAGAATTGCTGTTCTTCTTCTCTTCGATCTGCCGATGGATTTGCAGGTGTTTGCAATCTTTAGATAAGCTATTTAGCTGATCTCCTGCTAGCTTAAGTAGTCTCAGTCTGCTACTTCTCTGCCATCTTGACTCTGTTTTGCTTTGTTTTTTAAAGATTTTATTTACTTATTTGACAGAGAGAGATCACAAACAGGCATAGAGGCAGGCAGAGAGAGAGGAGGAAGCAGGCTTCCTGCTGAGCAGAGAGCCTGATCCGGGGCTCGATCCCAGGACCCTTGGATCATGACCCAAGCTGAAGGCAGAGGATTAATCCACCGAGCCACCCAGGTTCCCCTGTTACCAATTTACAGTGCTCTTCCAAGTTCCTGACCATCCTGCCAAACCATTGGCTATAGCCTATGAATTTACTTAGACTCCTATATCTGGTTATTGCCCCTTTCAGACAAAATGAACAGTCATGTGTGCTGCTTGAAAGTGTGCCCACTGGGAGGACTTTCCTTCACGTTCCTTCCAGGATGTCTCAGAAAGGGTTTACAGGGGTCACTGTGCATGTCCAGCTTTATGGGTTTGTGTTTCAGACAACAGCCAGTTCATGATGGGCAGCTAAGATCTCATGGCAATCTGGTAGTCCTCGGTTAAGCATTCAGCCTCAGTAGCAATCCAAAAGCTTGTTTTCAAAATGAGAATAGTTATTTGCAGAGGACGGCAGATACTTAACTTTAAAATCCTAAGGGCCTACAAAAGGCTCCACAGCATTTCTGTCTGCCAGTAACACTTCAAGCACATCATGTCTGCTGGATCATAAAGCCTAAGTGGCTGAGCAACTTGCCTGGCAGCCTGGATCTACTACCAAACCTTTTCCTGTGCTGTGTCCCATGCAAAACTAGCAGCTTTTCAGGTCATTCTGTAAGTGAGGTGAAGCAGCACACCCAAATGGGTATTGTGTTGCCTTCGAATTACAAAGAGGTCCACTAGGCATTGTGCATTTTTCATTGGTAGGAGGGGTAGAGGCAACAACTTATACCTTAGCATTGAAAATAAATCTCGACATACCCTACATTAGTGCTCCCCATGAAATTTTGCTAAGGTGAAAGGCCCCTGCATTCTTGTTGTGTTTATTTTCTACTTCTGATATACTAAACTTTAATCTAAATATCTATAGCAGTTGCTTCTCCTTGTTTGCCAGGGCTAGTCAGCATGGTATCACCATAGTATCCTAGAACGGAAAAGTGATATAAATTCCTGTAGACTGAATTATGACACAGATATATAGTTGTAATGATCTGAAGTAGGACAGTGTATGTATACTGATTATCTTGTCAACTGAAAGCAAACTGCTTCTGGTGGTCTTTACTAAGAGAATAGAGGAAAAAAAATTGTTTGGCAGATCTGTAGCAGCATGGCAGCAGGGCTTGTGTTAATTTGTTCAAGCATTGAAACCACAACCGGAATAGCAGTGCAATTTGAGTCATTATTTGATTGAATTTATGATAACCTGCCATTCTCCAAGATCCATTTATTTTCTGCATAGGTTGAATAGGTGAGTTAAATGAGGATCAAGACTTTGGTCATGCCACAAATGTTTGAGATCCTCTGGGAATGTGGTATTTTTGGTTTAGGTAAAGCAATTTTTGTGGGTTCCACTGTGCCGTTACTAGCATGATAGCCCTTACTCCACATATCAGGGAACCAATGTTATAATACTGCCAGTTTTTGAGTATATCTGTTTTAATGATTCATTCTGAAACTGGATAAATAACTGTAGAGTGGATTTGGGGAACCACAGAGTCAGACAGACCTGAGCTAAAACCCATCAATCCCTTATCTTTATAGGATCCTACTCTGACCGATGGACCATAAAGATGTTTTGGGTCTTCAAGGATTAGTTTGGAGCCAGTGGACAGTAATCCCTGAAAAGTAATTATTTCCCTTTCCCTAATTTATAATATTTCTGGTAATTGGTCCTAGGTCCCTTTGTGAAAGGCTTAGAGAAAGATTAATATTATACATTGCTGGAAAAATAGCAGGGGCTGTCTACAAGAGGATCTGGCCTCCACTTTATCCCATGAATTCTGGATCTGTCTCCTATTAGAGATTGAGTAATTTATCAGTAGTGATTCAACTGACTTCTGTTCCCTAGACCTCGGATCCTTTCACTAGGTATGAATTTAGAAAACCGTGCATCTGTTTCTTCTTTAGGGATACCATTATCAAATGACCAGAGTCTTAGATTTTTGTGAATCAGACTCATCTGATTCCTGCTTCAGCTTCCATTCACTTCTGCTTTAAGGGCTATCCAGGGGATTGTGTTAGGACCACCAGATTATGTAGGATAATCTCTTTTACCTAGTGCCAACCTGATACAGACTTTAATCACACACAAAAAGCACCTTCACAGCAACACCTAGATTAGTGTTTGATTGAAAAACTGGTACTGTGCCTACCCTATTTGACATATCAAAAGACCATTTCATTTGGGAATCCACATTTTGACCTTCTGCATTAAACAACATCTTTTGGGGATTTCTTGATTTCCTCTTCCTTGGTTTACATTCCTTGTTTCGATGGAGTATATTCTCCAGTTTTTCCTGGAGAAGGAATGCATGGAAGATGAAAATTTTGAGACTTTAAATCATATGATGTTTACATTTGCTTGACAGATTTCCTTGGGGATTTGGACCAATCCATTGGAAGTCTTTTAGAATTGAGAAGCATTTGCTCCAATATTTCCTAAGTCCACTGTTGAGAAATATGATGCCATTCAGATTGGTGATCATTTGTATGTATCATTTTTTTTTCATTCCTAGCATATTTTGAAAATACTTGATGTGATCTGATGTGTGTCTTTTTTCACTATTCATTGTGCAGAGAGCTTTTTATTTTTATTTTTTTTAAAGGCACTCTGGGCTTTTTCAATTTTGAAGTCTCATGACTCACTCTCGTTATTTTATCCCACCATTAAAAAAATATTCTCTTGTCTCGTACTCCTATTATTGTGCATTACATACTCTTGGACTGTTATTTTAATTTTTTTTTCAATTTTCTGCTTTTTTAAAATGAATTAATTTATTTTCAGCATAACAGTATTCATTATTTTTTCACCACATCCAGTGCTCCATGCAATCCGTGCCCTCTATAATTCCCACCATCTGGTACCCCAAACCTCCCACCCCCCCACCACTTCAAACCCCTCAGATTGTTTTTCAGAGTCCATAGTCTCTCATGGTTCACCTCGCCTTCCAATTTCCCCCAACTCCCTTCTCCTCTCTAACTCCCCATGTCCTCCATGCTATTTGTTATGCTCCACAAATAAGTGAAACCATATGATAATTGACTCTCTCTGCTTGACTTATTTCACTCAGCATAATCTCTTCCAGTCCCATCCATGTTGCTACAAAAGTTGGGTATTCATCCTTTCTGATGGAGGCATAATACTCCATAGCGTATATGGACCACATTTTCCTTATCCATTCGTCCGTTGAAGGGCATCTTGGTTCTTTCCATAGTTTGGCAACCATGGCCATTGCTGCTATAAACATTGGGGCACAGATGGCCCTTCTTTTCACTATATTTGTATCTTTGTGGTAAATACCCAGTAGTGCAATTGCAGGATCATAGGGAAGCTCTATTTTTAATTTCTTGAGGAATCTCCACACTGTTCTCCAAAGTGGCTGCACCAACTTGCATTCACAACTCTGGTACGTTGTATGTACCAGTGTGGAAGCCTGATGGAAGGGAATGGAGGAGATCATGTATATGATCATGTATATGGACTTATTTAAACAATGTTTTTAGAAATTATCTTTTCCTCAACCACAACTTTACATCTCTGATTGAAAAGTTAGCTGGTACTGAGTCAGTTAGGTTTCTGTAGTTCAGGGTTAGGTCTCTTGAGATTGGAGATTAGGTCTCTGAAGATTGGAGTTTTGTATGTCATATAAAAGTTTTTAGTATATCTCAAGGTCTCTTGAGATTGGAGATTAGGTCTCTGAAGATTGGAGTTTTGTATGTCATATAAAAGTTTTTAGTATATCATAAGTAATAGCTGACTTAACTTTTAGTGTGCTTAACTGTGCTTCTTATGCTTTAATACTTCTGTTTTAAATTTTCATTACTTATGGTTTCTGTTGTCTTTTTTAGACTTTTAGGTTTTGTCTTTAAAAAAAATTCTTTCAATATAGTGTGATTTCAAACTTCTTGAAGGAAAATTAAGTTTAAAAAATTTTTATATTTAACTTCAATCTCACAATTATATTTTTAAAAGAAGGACTTTATAGGACTGTTACTTTTAATTCCTTTATAGGACTGTTACTTGTAATTCTTAGGGGAAAACAATCATCTCTTACTAAGAAATTAAGCATACTAGAGATAAGGGATAGAAAAGGGACTTACTAGTTTGTTCAAACATTTGGCTAAATTGGTGATGGGATTGCCATTTTCTTTATTTCTCTAAAGTAAGAACTTACAAAAGTAGAAATGATGACAGCCAGAGAATGTAAAACTTCCATGTAAGTTGGTAATGAATGCACATAGTGTTGAAAAATCAACTTAAAAAAAAAGATTTATTCAAGCAGAGAAAGACAACTATCATATGATCTCCCTGATATGAGGAAGTGGTGATGCAACATGGGGGCTTAAGTGGGTACGAGAAGAATAAATGAAAGAAAATGGGATTGGGAGGGAGACAAACCATAAGTGACTCTTAATCTCACAAAACAAACTGAGGGTTGCTGGGGGGAGGGGGTTTGGGAGAAGGGGGTGGGATTATGGACATTGGGGAGGGTATGTGCTTTGGTGAGTGCTGTGAAGTGTGTAAACCTGGTGATTCACAGACCTGTACCCCTGGGGATAAAAATATATGTTTATAAAAAATAAAAAATTATATAACAAAAAGTGAGAAAAAAAAAAGATTTATTTATTTATTTGAGAGAGACAGAAAGAGAGTGAGCACAAGCAGGGGAAGGAGCAGGGGGGCAGGGAACGTGACAGGACCTTGGAATCATGACCTGAGCTGAAGGCAGATGCTTAACCAACTGAGCCACCCAAGCACTCCCAAAAATCAAATTACTGACACATTTGGAAGATGCAATTGAAGTAAGAAGGCAAATAAAAATATAGGTGTTGTTTGCTCATTAGAAGGAGATTAGTTTTGCTTTCTATCTTTATAAAGTTATGTACTAGAATGTAAAATTTATAGTTTTATTTAAGTTTAACTTTTAATATATCTAAGTATAGGTACTTACTTTAAAAGTTAAATTATTTTCTCTAAATTAAAACACTAGGTCTCTGGCCCACCAAATCTTACTGTCAGTTTCTTTTTCACATTAGTTTTGTTCAGGGGAGGAAGCTATTGACCAATATGCAGTTCTAGAACACCTACATAATATTTTATGATTTCTCCAATTTGGACAAGGTACACTAGATTCCTCTCGTGGAAATCAAAGTTTTACCTCTTTTTTTAGCCCTTTCCCATATACTTCTCCTCTTCCTATTTCTCCCACAAAGTCATGTCACATTTTAAGCATATATTAATGTTATGTTAGTATATCATGATGTGTAAAGAACCTTCATAGCTGAGCTACATAACAGATTTCCTGTGTAAGCTTCTCTCTGCTTCAATCCTTCCTGTTTTCTTAGAATGTTTTATAAGTTTGTGCTTCTTATAATTTTATTAGCCATTTAACCAAACTTCAGAAGGAACCACAGATTAGAAATAGGAAAGGAGGCTACTGATAGGTTTAGGCTCTTCCCTAGAATACAAATAATATAAGTGTAATTTGTCCGAGAGGAGATTAATATTTTCATTCCGTAATCTTGTCTAGGGAGATTTTAAAAATGTAAATTATCATACCTGCAAAGTTGAAAGACGTTTTTCTGTCTGGGAGACTAAAGTGTATGTGAAAGATTGAAAATGGGCTTACCAACAGATTCTGGAGTCTTAACTGAAACACAAACAAAACAAATACAAAATTGTTATCTGACCCTGCAAAAAAGACTAGTTTCTCCAACAGGCTTTTCATTGTGAGTAAAATGCAACATTGATGTAATTGGATATATTATTAATATTTAAATTTTGTAATCAAAGTCATATATGTTCAAAATGTAAAAGTCAATTGATTATACTAATCATTCCTCTTTGCTTTCTGTATTTCTGTTGCTTTGACATCTGGAGCCTTGCTGACTCTGGAAAAACTGCCCCTCCTGTGTCTAGCCAATTCCTAGGGATCATAAAATATTTCTTCTGCTAGCACACTTTCATATGCAAACTAACAAGTCCAGAGACTATTCCCTTGTTGGGCTCTTGCACTCTAGGTCACTTTGGGCTTTGCTGCCCTAATCTCCCTGGAACCAGGTATCAGATAATCAGCTGGCTCCCTGCTGAGTGGAGAACTCCACATGGGGCTCAATCCCAGGACTCTGACATTATGACCTGAGCAGAAGGCAGAGGCTTAACCCACTGAGCCACACAGGCGCCCCTCTTTTGGTGATTTTTAAAAAGATTTTATTTATTTATTTGACAGAGAGAGAGAGAGAGAGATCACAAGTAGGCAGAGAGACAGGCAGAGAGAGGGGGAAGCAGACTCCCTGCTGAGCAGAGAACCCAATGCGGGGCTCAATCCCAGGACCCTGAGATCATGACCTGAGCTGAAGGCAGAGGCTTAACCCATTGAGACACCCAAGTGCCCCACTTTTGGTGATTTTTAAGAATGTTTTTCAGGCTTATGCCTTTTGTTATTCTTTTTCATTGGTTTTATTGTGTTCTGAAGGGAAAAGAAAAAAAAGGAAAAAAATGCTCATTTCCAAATTGCCTAATGTAAGTTTTTATACTCTCTTTATGGGTGGTTTTATAATCAGATATGGTAATATCCAGAAATCTCAACTGCCTCACTTGAGCAGACCAGACCATCCCCAGATTAGAAATAGAAAGGGAGGGTACTGATGCATTCTAAGATCTTTCATACAATACAAATAAATCCATCAGTTTGATTTTCCTGAGAGAAGGAGATTAGTATTTTTCCTTCCTAATCTAGTTTAGACTGATGGGAAAGCCTGAAGTTATAGCAGCTTGAAAATGCAAAAATTTTCCTTGCAACCAGGAGACCAAAGAAATTTTGAAAATTGAAAATCTAGAATAAAAAATGGTGATGATGATGATGATGATGGTGATGGTGATGACAATACATTGAGGGATTAAAGTAAATGCATTTTTAATGAGCATGACAATGAAAGCATAAATAGTAAAGGAAATAGAGTGTTCCAGTGTTCTTATACCCCTTATATTGTCTTATTAATTTTCAATGTTAAATATAATAATTTAGGGGTGCCTGGGTGGCTCAGTCAGTTAAGCATCTGACTCTTGGTTTCTGCTCAGGTCATGATCTTGCTGTTGTGGGGTTGAGCCCTAGCTTGGACTTCATGCTCAGCTTGAAATCACATCAGATTCTCTATCCCACTCCCTCCTTCTCACTCTTACTCTCTCTCTCTTTCTCTCAAATAAATAAAATCTCTTTTAAAAAATGTAGCAATTTATGTTACAGTTTTGTAACATAAAGATGAATGTTATCATCTCTATGGTAATTCCTAAAAGAATAGTAAAACAGTGTGTTGCTAACATCCTATGAGATCAGGAAAATAGAATTATAAAAAAGAAATTATTTCAAAAGAAGGCAAAAAAAAAAGACAAAAATATGAGAATTAGCAAACTGATTAGTAACATTATTATTAAAAATACAAATATATGAACAATTATACTGGACACAAATAAATAAATATTCCTATTAAATGAAAGTATTTTCAGACTAGATTAAGAAATAAAATCCAAATATATATTGCATTCTTTTTTCTTTCTAATGCTGTGTTGGGATGAATTCCACTGCTCTGTCTTTGAGACAATGATCCTTTACTCTGCTTCACCTTGTCTCCTTTGGAACCCTCTAGTGTATTTTTCAGCTCAGTTACTGTATTCTTCAGTTCTGTCTCTTCTTTTTGTAACTTTCTTGTATTTTCATCTCCCTGAAGTTTTCACTGTATCTGTAGGACTATAGCTTTGAACTCTTTATCAGGTAAATTACCTATCTCTGTTTGATTAAGATTGCCCCCTCCAACGTTTTATCATTTTCTTTCGTTTGGAACATAGTGTCATTTTCTTCATTTTGCTCTCTCTCTCTATATTGGTTTCTATTCACTAGCCACTTCTCACAATCTTCAAAGATTGTCTTCTTGTGCAAATGAACTTTATCACTAAATCCTGGTTTAGCCCTTGGATGTCTATCAAACCTTTATGGTTGTGCAAGCAGCCTATTTGACTTTTAATACCTCCTGGTTGTTGAGGGTGTGCCAAGACCAGTCAGTGTCCCAAAGAGGAGGATCTGCCAGCCCACCTAGATTCAGGCTAATTGGAAGCCACACGACAGCTTGAAATAAATTCGTATTTAGGCAGTCTTGTGGGCCTACATATATAAGCTCTCCTGGTCCCCAGAGACAGGTGATCTGGAGGTGTCCCCTGGGCAGCAGTTGTAAAAATCAGTAGTCTAGTTACAAGCTCCCTTGTAGGAGATAAAAAGTGAGGTATAGTGAGGCAGAAGGAGATTGTTGAGTTGGCGTTCTTTGGCCTGTGTTCCTGAGAGTGCCTCTGTAGCCTCTGGATGTGTGCCAGAGCTGATGTCGGCCCCTAAGTCTGAAGCGCCAGGACTTGGAAGTAGGCCTCTTTCACAGAAAGGCTGGGGTTGTGTTTCAGTCTGCTGTCTATGCAGTACGGCTGGAGATTATAGCCTACCAAGAGCTGCTCTGACTCTTGTAGTCTCATGGGACTCAGGAAGGCAAGCTCCTTTGTCCATTAAAGCTAGGTGATCAACAGGTATCCCCTGGTCAGCATATGTGAAAGTCAGATCACCAGGTATAAAAACAGGAGCACTGGACATACATAAGAGCTCCCTATTGAGAGATGCTGCTACTCTGAAGATTTTTCCTACCCTCTGAAGTCTCAGGAGACATTTATGATCTGTTTACCTAGAAGTCTGCCACTCTGTCTGTGGCTGTGATGATAAAACAATTGACTTCTTTCACAGAATGATTGAGCTCCTTTCTTTGCTCTGAAGGTACTAGCTGTTTAAGAACACTTTGTCCATTGGTTATAGTCCCATGGAACAGTGCACATAAGCCTCACTGGCCCCCAAAGCCAGGTGACGTGGAGGAGTTCTCTGGCAGCCACAAAAATCTGGATACCAGAGAAGGGTATAGACTCCTTTCTGTAAGATACCAATGAACTGGAGTGAGGCAAAGGAAAAGCACAAAGATCTATCCACTGGCCACCATTCCCAGACAACATCTCTGTAGGCTCCTAAAGTGTGTCAAACCAGAAGGAAGATTTCCTCAGGCCAAAGTTCATGGACCAGCAAAGTGGTCTTTTTCTCAGACAGACTGAGGTGGTAGTCTGCCTAGATCTGTTTCTCTGATTGATAAAGTCTCATGGGACCCAAGAAAGCAAGCCTCCATGATTTCCAGAGCCAGGCAAGCAAGCGTGGGTGGCAGTGACAAAATATGAGTCAGTAGATTAAAAAAGCAAACAAACAAAAATAAAACTGAGGTACCAGTTGTGTGTAGAAGCTCCCTTCTGGGAGATGCTGGCACTGTCATGTGGCAGAGGGAGTGTGCAAAGATGGTACACATGGGCTGGAGTGAGGCCAAAGGAGAGTCAAAAAGAAAGAAAAAATTAAAAATAAAAAGAAACAAAGAAAAGGGGGAAAAATGAGGGAGAAAATGGTAACCATTGACTTTAGTAAGATGGAAGGAGAATAGGAAGTTGGTGGTCACCAGTCTCCATCTCCAGAGATTATCCAGCAAGACCATATACCTCAGATAAATATTTTAAAACTAGGAAATGAATCTCTTTCACATAATAGCTATACACATTTCAAGGGACTGCTTCTGTCTTGGGTCCTGGTGGAGGAGTAGTAAGTCTGGGTGCCCTTTAAAGGTTATCCTCAATTGGCTCCATCTCTCTGGTTTTTGTGGGCATGAGTCCTATTGATCTTCAAAGCCAGATATTTTGGGGGTTCATCTCTCAAGTTGGGTGGATGGGGCTGTGTGGGGTATGAATCCTTTGCCCCTTAAGGAGAAGCTCCAGGTTGTGAGTTCTTTGCACTGATTATGGATTGCTGCTCAATGCATGGGAAATATGGCAGGATTGTTGTGTCTTAACCTTTCCTAATAACTTCGATGTGGTTACCCCCTTGTTTACCCCATGTGAGAGGGTTAGTTCACCAGTCCTTCCCCCGCCCCCAGAGAAAATCATTCCACACACATATATAGCCAAAGATTTAGTGGGTCTGTCAGAGAAGGTGAGTTCAGGATCATCCTATGCTGCCATCTTGAATGGGAACTAGTCAGATAACGACTGTTAACTGGCCATCCCGCCCTGTATTTCTGCCTTCAATTTGTGAGTCTTTTCTGAATTTTGAATTGACATTCTTCTTTCCTTTCTCTACTGCTTATTTTCAGGTTTCTTCTATCTCTTCTGTCAGTAATCTGTTTTCAAAAATTTCTCAGCACTTACAAACTGATCTCATTTCCTTTCCTTGTATTCCTTGTGTATATGCTTTTTCCATTTCTTTATTTCATTCCAGCAGGATTTTAGGCAGGCAGTTGAGGTAAATGCCTTGTTAAACTATAACTCCCTCCTCTCCTGACCCCTGAATTCAGGGGTCTTATATTTAAACATGATAGACATGAAACTGGTAATATACACAGGAGTCTTCCAGACCATTAATTCTAAATCACAAATAAGAAATAAACAAAAAAGAAACTTACTGCAGGGTTCTGTTGTCTTTTCTGAAATATAAACACAAATGAACATATAAGTATCATTTGCCTAAGGGAAGGAAACTCTAGCTTTCTTTAATACTATTTTTGTGTATGACTAATAAGTCATTGACAGCAACAGTGAGTAGAGAGATCAAAAGCTTTTCAAGGAAGTTATAAACAAAAGTCCAGCAGAGTTAAGGAAGTATCCAGGTACTTGCTGAGTGTTCTGAGTCTTCCACAGAATACAGATGTAAATATATGAGTGTGGTTTTCTTCAGGGAAGAAGCCCAATGTGACATTTTCCTCTGTACTCCTTTGGGGAGACTCATTTTCAAATTAGACAATTTTAGAGCCCTTTGTTATCTTTATCTGCTCTTCTTGGTCTTTATAGTAGAAATGTCATAGGTTTGGGAATTGTGCATCTATTCTATCCTCCTTTACATCTCTTTTTATTTCAGAGATATCTGTTTATTTATTTATATTTTATTTTATTTATTATTTCACAGATTTTAAAATTTATATTTATTATATATTTATATTCATTTTATTTATTTATATATTTATTTATTATACTTATTATATTTTACTTTTATCTTATTTTATTTATTTATTATTTCAGGGTTATTTATTTATATCAAGATTTCTATAAATTTGCTGAGAAATAGGAAAGTAACATCTATTTTTATTCAGAAAGTTTAATCACAGATTATCAAATCTTTTGATTTGTTTGTTTAAGAAAAAGGATACTATTTTTATTTTGTAGTGAGGAACATGAAAATGAACCTATACTTTTGCATCAGAAAAAGTCAGCTTAAGTGGAATTAATCATTGTGTGCATCTTTTGTTGTAATTTAAGAACAACCAATCTGATGGTTTTCAGATTTCCTGAGTTTGGTAGATTCGGGGCAACAACATCCATGAATATTTTTCTATGTCTTTGACTAAAACTTTTCATTATAAATGAAGGCATTAGAATTCACAAATCTTGCTTTATTCACATTTTCATCATATTCTTACCATTTCCCTATTTGTTAGGGATCCCACATCAGAAATAGATTTTATTGATCACCTTTCTTAAATGCTCCTGCCCATTGTTGGTAAGCTAGTGGCAGTGGCATGCTAATTATTGGGCAAGAGGAAAACGGGAATGAAATTAGGAACATGGAGATTTTTGTAATATCCATAGTTATTAATACTGCCTTCTGTACCTATCATGGAGAAAGCAAAGTAGAAATGTTACATAGATAAGGAATCGCTGATAATTTCTGCATTTTTCCCCAAATGCCTATAAAATACATAAATGACCATGATTTGGCTTGGATATAAAGTTGTTATTATTATTGCCTATGATTCTTTCGAAGGCCACAATCTCTCTCTCTTTTTTAAAGATTTTATTTATTTGAGAGAGACAGAAAGCATGAGCAGAGAGGAGGGGCCTAGGGAGAGGGGGAAGCAGACTCCCTGCTAAGCAGAAAACCAGATTCTGGGCTTGATCCCAGTACCCTGAGATCATTACTTGTGCTGAAGGCGGAAGCTTATCCTGTTGGGCCACCCAGATGCCCCAAAAATTCTCTTTAAAAATAAACGGGGATTTGAATCGAGCCTTGAGGATGTTAAAACACTACATATATTGTATTTCCACTTCTACCCCTTCTAACTGTTCTTATCTTTTCTCTCATACTCTCACTGTCCACTCACACCACCTCACCCTCATTCTTCCTGTTTGTTGAAAAGGAAATATTAGTGATACTAAGAGATTTTTTTACAACTTAAGAAACACATAAAATTATATACACATGTACACATATATAAATATGCATGTAGAATACATATGTATGTGTAAATAAGTTTGCTATTTCTTCATCCAGAAAAGATTAAGACAGCTTCTATTGCTTGTTTATTCTTTTTGTTGTAATAGTGGACAGGAAAATTTACATAGATTTTATTATATATGGAACAGTTCCCACTCTTTCATGTCTGGCATTTGATGTGAAATTGTCAGTGACATCAGATCATCCTAATAATATTAAGTAAAGCAGGGTGAGAGAACTAGAAACTGTAATTAATATTTATGAATCTTACTTTTGGTGGGAAAGCCATTGATTTTGTGTTCTCCTTTCCAGACTTGAACACATTTCAAATTGCTCTCATAGGGCTATTAGCATTATTTCTTACATCATTACTGTAGAAATCTTTAGATTACTAATTTGTAAAGAGTTCGTTTCTTTGACTAAGGCAATGGTTGAATGATCTATATGTTTTGTAAAGAAAAGGGACTTTTTATTTTTTAAAATATATGTGATAGGATATAAGTTGTTTAATAATCAAGTGTAGTCTTATTGTTCTCCACAGGTTATTTGCTTTAATGAAGAGATGTGATTAGGTTATTAGTTGGTTACACTGAGTTTGTGGTTACATGTGTGGTTTTTTTTTTTTTTTTCAAATGGTTTCTGAGTTCCTTAAACAGAGACTGACATTAGCAACTTGGCATGGTAGGTATAAGTTAATATTTGTTGAATATATAATGGAAAATTATACTTTAAAATATGCCTTATTTCCACGGCACCTGGCTGGCTCAGTGGGTTGAGCCTCTGCCTTCAGCTCAGGTCATGATCCCAGGGTCCTGGGATCGAGCCCCGCATTGGGTTCTCTGCTCAGGAGGGAGCCAGTTTCCTCCTCTCTCTCTGCCTACCTCTCTGTCTACTTGTGATCTCTGTCAAATAAATAAATAATCTTAAAAAAAAAGAGAGAGAATAAAAAAAATATGCCTTATTTCCAAAACGGAATCCTTCTTTGTAGAAAATACAAACCTAGAGAAGTTCCCAGTTATGAGAATTATTATAAAACCCTAATTAGGAAAATCCAAAGAAATCCAGATTCACCATAACTTTTGCAGAAACTAAAGAGTGCTAGTTTTTCAATGGACTATTAATTTTCTGGGTGTCTGATTACTGGGTCATCACTACTAAGTTAGAAAAAAGGGTTATCATATCTCAGTGGAGAGTCAAATCAGGAAATTAGAGTGTTTGCATTATGAGTTTTGCTTTGTTTCTTTAGTAATACTGAGGGATGATCTCTTTTGTTTACCCAGGTTGCTTGTGCTCTGGAGAGGCCAGTGGCTCAATTGTTCATTTTCCTATTGTGTTTGTTGTTATTGTTTAGTCACCCATGTCAGGCCTGCTTGACAATGTGGAAGATCTTCATGGAAAGGGGAAGAGTATAGACACCATTACTTGCATGGTATCTGCCCTTTCTCCTCTGTTATCACTCTAGCTGGCAAGTTGGCTCCAGGCTGCCACAATTGGACACAGTGTGTAGTAGCAGTTTCACTCTTTTCTTACTTATAAAATGGACCAAACATTCTCCCCTTTGTTCCATCCACAGATAATGACATCTTCTATGTACAGAGGCAATTCTTTTTTTTTTTTTATCTTAGTTTCTGAGAAAAGTAATAAAAGTATAAAAAGAAAGAGTTTCAAAGCATAGGTATTTACCATCTATTTTCTAATAAAAGGTAGCTTAGATTTTACAGACTAGGAAATTAAGGTCCAGAGAAGTAAATTGACATTTCCAAATAATTAACCTAAAAAGGAATCCATAGTCAGACAAGAAACAAATCTGTTGATTTTAAATTCAGTTCTTCCTATATCATCATGTCTGGTCTCCTGCTTATGGATATTTCGAGTGAGTCCTCAGACTGCCAGAGCCTTTTCTACCTGTCTCATTCTCTCGAGTGACCATGATTGGAAGCACAATTTCATCTAAAAGGAAGTTTGTTTCCTCTTACTTCATGGGACTGTTTATCTGAGGGAAAGAATTCAGAACAGGAACTCTGGAAATTTAAGAATTCAAGGAATTGAATTCAAGGAATTCAAGACTCTCACTTATTTGTTGAGTTAGAAAAAATATATATATTATAGGGTGTTCACTGCGTTATAGTCTTAGTATGGGTCATTGTTCCCTATGCTTGATACCTATTTCATTCTAAAGGACTTGATGTGCTGGATTATAACCAGTGGGCTCTTTTCTGTTGTTCTTCTGCAATATTTAGTTCATATTTATCTTATATTATATGTAGAATGGTGACATGTAGTGATGTGAGTACATCAGGACTCCTTATTCTTCTCAGTTTACTCTCTGAAGAAATATGATGGCCATAGGAAGGCCAGCTGATGGAACCTGGAGGATCTATTTGAATCTGCTGGTTCTATAGAGATCTTCAGGGAGAAAGAGTAAGAAAGCTTTTCCTTGCCACTATGATAGAGCTAAGGTGTTTGTACTAGAATTGGGGACTTTTCTTGTGGCCTAGGGAAAATAATCAGGATTTTCTGGTTCATTGAGAGAGTGTAGCACATGAAAACCTATGGAGCTTATTAAGAAAGGCCATTATTTTCCACTCATTTGTGTTCCTAGGAGTGTATCCTTGATCCTGCCCATTGTGCTGGGCCAAATTGCTACCACTTCTTGTCTTAAAGGAAGAGTTAGCTAAGGGATGGGGGACATGGAAAAATCTTCCTTTCTCTGTCTCAATATAAGAACAGGGATTTACCATTTTGTACACAGACAACCAATATAAGCAGGTCCTGCCATTTCTATGACATAGTGACTGTCAATGAGTGAGAAATCCTAAGAGTTGCTTAGTTAATCTGATGACTAAGAGAAAATTGTCCTGAACAAGCAGATAATATATGTTACTCAAAATCTGGAGGGAGGGAAACCAAATTGGATGTCTAAAACATGTCTTCTAATGAAGCAGAACTAATGAAAGTTCAAAAAAGAACATTAAGATAAAAATTTTTAAAGGGAGTCAAAATCAACCTAACAAAAGAACTATTTGAACTTAGCCTGGGTTTGGTGATGAGTTTTTGGATATAACACACAACACCCATGAAAGAAATAATTGATAAGCTATACTTTATTAAAATTAAAAATTCCTATTTTGTGAAAGACGGTAAAAAAAATGATAGGCCACAGATTAGGAGAAAGTATTTGCAAAAGATATTTCTAATACAAGCCTGTTATCCAAAATATATAGACTAACTCTTGAAACTTAATAATAAAAAAAAGGAACACCTTGGCTAAAAAATGCACAAAAATCTGAAGACACCTCACCAAGAAGATACACAGATGGCAAATAAGCATGTGAGTAAGTGCCCCATGTCCTGTGTCAACAGGGAAAGTGTAAATGAAGAAACAATGAGAAACCACTGCATACCTATTAGAGTGGGCAAAAACTCTGACATCATCAAATGCTGGTAAGGAGGTGGAGCCACAGGAGCTCTAATCCCTTGTTGGTGGGATGCAGATGGTACAGCTACTTTGGTATAGTTTGATGATTTCATGCAAATCTTACCATATGATTAGACAGTCCTGCACTTCGGTATTCCCCAAGGAGTTCGAAACTTATACCCACACAGAAATCTACACATGAATGTGTCTAGCAGCTCTACTCATAATTGACAAAACTTGGAAGCAGCTAAGCTGTCCTTCAGTAAGTGAATCGATAAATGAACTGTGGGACACTCAGGTATTTGAATATTATTCAGTGGTAAAAAGATATGAGCTACGACCTCAGGTCTTTCATGGATAAAAAACCAAACTGAACCCAAAGTTAACAGAAGGAAGGAAACAATAAAAGACTAGATCAGAAATAAATGAAATGGAAAACAATAGAAAGTATTAACAAACTAAGAGTCTGTTCTTTGGAAAGATAAAATTGACAAACTTTAAATTAGGCTAAACTAAGAAAAAAGAAGGAGGACCCATAAGTGACTCTTAATCTCACAAAACAAACTGAGGGTTGCCGGGGGGAGGGGGTTTGGGAGAAGGGGGTGGGATTATGGTCATTGGGGAGGGTATGTGCTTTGGTGAGTGCTGTGAAGTGTGTAAACCTGGTGATTCACAGACCTGTACCCCTGGGGATAAAAATATATGTTTATAAAAAATAAAAAAATTAAAAAAAAAAAAAAAAAAAAAAAAAAAAAAAAAAAAAAAAAAAAGAAGGAGGACCTAAATCAACAAAATTATGAATGAAAGAGGAGCCATTATATCTGGTACCACAGAAATACAAAGGGTTATAAGAAGCTATTATGAGCAACTATATGCCAACAAACTGGATAGCCTAGAAGAAATGGGAACATATTTGGAAACATGCAACCTACCAAGATTAAATCAAGGGGAAATAGAAAATCTAAACATGCTTATTACTAGTAAGGTGATTGAATCAAATAAAAAATCTTCCAACAAAGAAAATCCTAGAACCAGATGATTTCACTGAATTTTACCAAACACTTAAAGAAGAATTAATGCCAATACTTCTCAAACTCTTCCAAAAAAATCAATGAAGAAGGAACACCATCAGAATCATTTTATGAGGCTAACATCATTATGATAACAAGGCCAGAAAATGGCACTATGAGACAAGGAACTACAGGTCCATGTTCCTGATAAATATGGATGCAAAAATTATCAATAAAATACCAGCAGATGAAATTCAACAGCACATTAAAAGCAGCATTCACCATGGTTGGGTAGAATTTATTCCTGGGATGCAAGGATGGCTCAATATATTAAAATCAATAAATATGTATCAAATTAATAGAATGAAAGAAAAATTGTATGATCATTTCTATGGATGCAGAGAAAAATATTTGACAAAATTCAACATCAATTCATGATAAAATCTGAAAGTTAGGCATAGAGGGAACATAACTTCATAAAATAGAATTAAATTTTGCCATTTTAAGCTGTATGGATGGCTCTTGAGGGCATTATGCTTAGCGAAGGAAGTCAGAGAAAGACAAAAACTGTATGATCTCACTTATATGTGGAATCTTAACAAAACAAAACAAATTCATTGAAAGAGTGAACAGATTTGTGGTTACTAGAGGTAGGAGGGAAGATGGGGGAAGACTGGATTGAAGGTGGTCAAAAGGTCCAAACTTCCAGTTATAAGAGACCTAAATACTGGATGTACATATAATGTACAACATGGTGACTTAGTTAACACCATCATAGGGTATATTTGAAAGTTGTTTAGAAAGAAGATCCTAAGAGTTCTCACCACAAAGAAAAACACTTTCATTTTGGGGAGTATGATATATGATGATGGATATTAACTAAACTTATTGTGCTAATCATTTTACAATATATGTAAGTCAAATCATTATGCTGTACATCTTAAAGGTATACAGTACTGTATGTCAATTACATGTCAATAAACATGGAAAAAATAGGCTGCCAAATGATAAAAAGACAGGAGAAAACTAAAATGCATGTTACTGAATAAAGGAAACTAATCTGAGAATACTACATACACTGTCATTCTAAGTATTTGATATTCTTGAAGAAGAAAACCTGTGGTCAAGGCAAAAATATCAGTGCTTCTCAGGTGTTGGTTCATGGGTGGGAAGGATAAATAAATAAGCAGAGCCCATAGGATATCCAGGGCAACCAACTATTTTGTGTGATATTGTATTAGCGGATACATGTCATATATTTGTCAAAATCCATAGAATGTACTGCATCAGGAGTGAAATGTAAAATAAACTATGGACTTTTGCAATAATGATAATGCAGTGTAGGTTCATTGATTGTGACAATGCACCATGCTGGTGCAGGATATTGGTAGTGGGGGAAGCTATGCATATGGGGTGCAGAGGAGATATGAGAACTCAGTACTTGCTGCTCAATTTTTCTGTGAACCTAAAACTGCCCTAAAAAAATAAAACTATTTTAAAAAATTGATGAGAAAATTGGAAAAGAGAATGTTTATTAATGAGAAGTGAATTAGTGCTTTGGAAGATTGAATGGAAGAAATGTCTCTCAATAAAGAGATAAAACACGAAGAAGTAGAAGCCAAGGGAAGAGAAATTTGGAGGTCAGACCCAATTCATCTAACAGGAGAATATTGGGAGACCCAGAAGGATGTGCTTGAACAGATAAAGTAATAAATTAGTGTTTCCTGAGTTGAGGACAGACACAAGATTTATAAATTGAAATGAGGGACAGGCATAGCTTGTTAAAGGAGGATAAAAGTACAACTATTAAAGCCAAAACTATTAGGCTTTGTATGATGGGAAGAGTCAAAGCAGTGTCTGATTCCTCATCAGCAGTACTAGATGTAAGACTGTCAAAAAATAACACTGGTAATTGAGAAAATAAGCTTATAATCCAATATATCTATACCCAGCCATAGTAAAAATTCATTTGTCAGATCATAGAAAAACAAGTTCCAACAGGCACTATTTCAAGAGTATGATTTTTTTTTTTTTTTAATGTGCTCTCTGAGGTAAACTGACTAATGTAATAAAGTTTTCAGGATGGGAAAGAGGAAATACTTTAATCCATGAATTGGATGTTCTCTTCAGCAACCTTAACTTAATCAAGTTCTCAAATTTTCATCCTTCAATATAATATATTGACCAGTGCTTATGTGACTTGTAGGCTGCTCTGTTCTGTGTCCATTAACTATAACTCTTGCCATTTAAGTTATATGCTCACCTTGAGAGTTGCGTTTGTACTCAAAGCATGTACGCATGGTCTTTGTTTTGAAATCACACAGTTTAAGCAAACCAACGCATTGTAATGCAAAAAAGGAGTTATTTCTATAAAAATGAATTTGGAAAATAATTATCGAGAATTCTGTGCCCAATAATGACATTTTACAAAATGGAGGTGAAATAAAGATAGTTTCAGATGGAGAAAAAGGGAGGGGGGAGGTTTGTCACATATAGTTCTTCACTAGCAAAAACCCAAAAGGTATTCTTCAGGCAGAAAGAAAACTATTGCTCTGTATATATGCTAGCAAATACAGGTAAGACTGAAGAGGAATGGAAAGGTAAATATGTGAGTCTATCTAAATAAATACTGACTTATGAAACAAAATTTTATGAGAGTTAAAGTTTATATAGAATTAAAATCTATAACAAAAGTAAGATTTAAGTTGGAACTAATGAAGTTAAAACTTCTAATGTCCTTGCATTATGTAGAAGAGGTAAATTTTCTAATTTGTATAAAACTAGATCAAGTCAGGGACACATTATGTATATTTTAAAGTGCTCATTAGAAGAATGGTTAAGTAATGCATAACCAGCTAATAGAAAAGTCAAAAAGGATGTGTGAAGCAAAAATAGAAATACTAGAGCATATTTAAGTCCAAATATACCTATGATAATATTGAGTTTAAGTAGATTAAATGTTTCATTTAAAATATGATTATTAGATCAGTTTAGAAACACACCTGCATTACAAGGGACACACCCAAAACGTTAAAATACAGAAAAGTTATAAGTGAAATAATCAAAAAGAAACGATGCAAACACTATTCAAAAGGAAGCTGGAGAGGGCATGGATTGCGTGGATATAGAGCACTGGGTGTGGTGCAAAAATAATGAATACTGTTATGCTGAAAATAAATAAAAATAAATTTAAAAAAAAGGAAGCTGGAGGGGTGCCAGGGTGGCTCAGTGGGTTAAGCCTCTGCCTTCGGCTCAGGTCATGATCTTGGGGTCCTGGGATCGAGCCCCACATCAGGCTATCTGCTCAGCAGGGAGCCTGCTTCCTTCTCTCTCTGCCTGCCTCTCTGACTACTTGTGATCTCTATCTGTCAAATAAATAAATAAAATCTTTAAAAAAAAAAAAGGAGCTGGAATAACTAAATTTCCTACAATGCAAACTTTAAGTCAAAAATCATTATTAGGAATAAAGATGATCATTTCACAATGATAAAACAATCAGTTCATGAAGATTATGCAAATCTAAATATATATGCATGAAATCACATTGCCTTAAAATACATAAAGCATAAATTGACTGACCTGCAGTCTGCAAACAGAATGGATGATACATCCCAGTAAAATATGGATGAGGCCCAAAAAAATAGTTTGATATAGATGATGGACAATATAATTGTTATTTATATGTATATGGCACTGTATTCAGCAACAGAAAAATGCATTTTTTATCAAGTACATCAAAAGTAAAATTAAAGATTTTTTCTCACAGTGAAATTAAACTGGAATTTAATAAAAAAGAAAGATAATTAGAGAATTTCTATATATTCAGAAATAAAGAATTATATCTTAAAAATAAACTGATAGGTTAAGTAAAAACTACAATGGAAGTAGATATACTTTTAATGAGGGATATTGAAAATACTATGTTTCAAAATTTATGGGATCCCGTTAAAGCCTTAAATTTAGAAATTTAAATGCAAATGTTAGAAAAGAAAATTGTTAAAAATTAATTATATAAACATTCAACTCAAGAAATTAAAAAAAAAAAAGCAAATTGAACCAAAGCAAGTAGGACTAAAGGAGTAGTAAAGATAAGAGCAGAAATTCATTAAGATGAAAAAGGTAAAATAAAATATAAGAAGAAATGTAAAATCTGAATAATTTTAGGATAAAGATATTGGAAGATATGCAAGACTTCAACGTAGGAAACTATAAAACTATACTCAGGAAAATTAAAGAAGACTGTTACATGGAAAGAAAAATCTTATTAATGGATTGGAAGACTCACAAATGTTAAGATGTAAATTATGTAATTTATGTAAATTAGGTAAATTATCCCCAAATAAATTATAGATTCAATGCAATTCTAAACAAAATGCATGCAGCTTTTTCCTTTTCTTTTCTATTCTTTGCTGGTGTGTGTGTGACTTAAAATGTTTTCTAAAAGATTCTAAAATGCACACTGAGAAACACTCTTAACTATAGAGAAAAAATTGATGGTTACCAGAGGAGAGGTGAGTGTGGAGATGAAATGCACTTGTTGTCATGAGTTTCAAGTGTTGTATAGAATTTTTGAATCATTAAATTGTACACCTGAAATTAAAATTAATATTACAAAGTATGTATGTATTATAAAGTATGTAAACTAACTGGAATTTAAATAACTTGGAAAAAAGCAAAGAAGATTAGAGGGAGAACTGAAAAATATATATAGTTCACATGGTAGACCATATGCCCAAAAGACCAAGAAAACAATAAAAAAAGAAGAGTAGATCCAGACATGCCTCATAGACATTCAAACTTTCCTACAGCTTGTGTAATCAAAGCAGTATGACTTTGACATATTTTCTTATTATAATCTCATAAGGAACCTTGAGACATTTTTATTCTAATCATTCCCTTAATAAGATTTCCATATTACAAATAGACTATATGTTTGCTTATGTATTTCATGAATATACTATACATCTGCCTATGTACTTTATGAATATCTGTGATTTATACATTAATAGAATACAATTTTTTTGACCCTCAAGAACCAATTTTTGCTTCCTGGAGGGAAACATTACTGCCATTTAAAATGAATTATGTAGTGGAGAAAGGTTTATTTTACAAATGCTGCTGATAAATTTGATCTCCATCTAGAAGAGAAAACTAAACACCAATTTTACAACATAAACAAATGGATTTAATAAGTGTGAAAGAGAATTTTTAGGAAAAAAAATGAGTATGTTTACCACAGTAGTAGGGGAAACGCATTGAAAGCCTAGAAATTCTCAGAATTAAGGCAGACACATTTGACTAAATGCAATAAATTTCTATAGAGTAAATGATACCTTCATTTTATTTTATTTTATTTCATTTAACAATTCTTTTTTCACATCTACTGTGTGTGACACACTTTTTTAAGCCCTAGAGATTCAGCAGTGAATAAAACATAGTTCCTGTCTTCAGAGTTTCCGAGTTTACATCTATGGGAGCAGAAAATCAGTAAACACATAAATGTGTAATGTGAGGTAGGGATAAATGGTATGAAGAAAAGTCAGGACAAAAGGATAGAGAGTGGAGAAATACTGTTTGAGTTAGGGTAGTCATTTAAGCTGACGTCTTAAAGAATTAAGGAAGTGAGTTGTGTACATGTTTTGGGGAAAGTCTTTGAGGCAGTCCCTGAAGTGGGAACATGCTTGGTGGGCATGAAGAAAAATGAAACCACAGTGTGCCTGCAGCAATGAGGTATGAGGCTGGAGGAGAACCCAGAAGCTGCATACTATGAGGCTGTGAAGGTCCTGAGAATTTTGAACTTTCACACAGAAATGACTGGAAGACCTTTGGAGGGTCTTGAGCAGAGAAGTAACATGAGTTACATTTTTACATTAGTAAAATGTTTACATTTTAGATTTTACATTTTTTTTACATTTACAAGTTTACATTTTAAAAGTATGTTCTGAGTGAGTTGGGTTGTTTAGTTGGTAAAGTGATTGACTCTTGGTTTCAGCTTAGGTCATGGTCTCGGGGTGGTGAGATCAAGCCTGTACAGGGCTTGGCACTGGGCATGGGGGCTGTTTGAGATTCTCTCTCTCTCTCTCTCTCACCTCTGCCCCAACCACTGGGCTTGTGTGCTCTCTCTCTAAAAGTAAAATTAAAAAACAATTAGAACAAAAGTATGATTCAGACAAAGAGAGAAGCTCTCTTTGGAGGTTATCACAGTAGTACAGATGAGCTATGGGGAAGTTTTGGATTACCTGATGAAGGAGGTGAGAAGTGGTCAGAATCAGGATATAATTTTAGGGAACAGGATGAATGAATTTGATGTTGGCAAGAAGAAGTAGATAGAGAAATTTTTTTTTTTCTTAACACAAATGGCAGGTGAAAAACATTAATAGACAAAAAGCACTTACTTGAAGTTGAATCTGAATAAGAAAAGGACAAACTGCCACTATGGAAAATGAGTAATTCACAGAAGAGTGAGTCCAAAAGACCAAGAAACCTATAAGAACTGCTCAGTCTCACTAGGTGTTGGGGAAATACAATCAAAGCAAGAGTTAGATATTACTGTTCCCATTACACAGACAAAAAAGAATTAGCTACCACTTTTCTCATTACTATTTTTCTTAGTAGATATTCTGTAGCACTCAGACATGCCTGGTCAGAATATGAGTGATTACAAATTTTCAGGAAAGTGATTACATATTTTAACATTAAAAATGCATATTTCCTTTTTCTCTTGACTTGCCAGTTCCATTTTGGAAATCTATCCTACAGAAATAAAATCTTTATATTGTACAAAGATGTTTATTATATCACCATTTGGCTAATGGCAAAAGCTGGAAAGCCAAATGTCCATTGTTAAGGATTTGGTTGAATATGCAGTAATTCATCCACTATACTGTGATGGTAATGCTTTAGAATGATATCCTTAGACCTGGAGTGATGCACATGTTATAGCGTTAGATGTGGAAATCAGGTTGCAGAATAATGTGTGTAGATTGACTCCATGTGTATATATGTTTATATGAGCATAGGTTAAGATATGGAGAGCATAGGTTAAGATATGGAGAGATTCATAGGAAGTTAACACTGATAATGTCATGAGTTTTAATTTTTGCAGATAAATTTAATAAAGATTTAAAATACTCTTGAGAACAGGGTTACAATGTTTATAATCTGTAGTGTCATATCAGATTTTACTTCACAGCCTTGGCAGATGCTTAGGATTCTGGATGATGATGGATGAGAGTATCTTTAGTTCTAACCCCTAGGAAAACAGGCTTCTCTATTTCCTTAAAACCTAATTGGGACCTCCCAGGTACAGAGTAGTGATGTTTGTTGTTTTTCCTATTCTTAACTATTTTAAAGTGTGGGCAATGAAGTTTCATCAAATGTAAAACTGAGCATCCTAATCAATTTCTTGGTTTAACTTTTTATCTCTTTGGATCCTGTTTTAAATTCTATGCTTTTTCTTTCATCCACTCCCTGTATTCATTTCTTAGATATGCCCGTTATAACTTGGGGTAAGAAATGTTTATGGGTGATGGTAAATTGCATTTTTAATGCAGTTCTAACCCAGAAATCTTCAGTTGGAGTAGGAGTCACATTATCTGATTTTACATAAATTTTTTACTTCCCAATATCTTTGCATTTCTTATTCAACTTTGTCATCTTTAACTCAGTTCCTGCTTTTCTTATGCTCTTTTCCTACACATAAAATGACTAATGGTAAGACTTCTACTCATTTTTTTTCTGTCTTTATTGAGGTAAAACTGACACAAAATGTACATATTGAAGTCATAAGACTTGATTCCCTGCCCTGCCCAGTTTTATTGAGATATAATTGACATATAACATCATATAAGTTTAAGGTATACAACCTAATGATGTGTGTATATTTTATAAAATGATTACCACAGTAAGTTCAATTAACATCTGTCACCCCACATAGTTACAAATTTTCTTTTTTCCTTGTGATAAGAACTAAGTTCTAAACTGGGCATTTGTGAACAGGGCATTTGACATATGTTAGTTTATTTGTGAAACAATTTACCGCTGTTGATTTTTTAAGTCCCACTTTACTATCTTTATATCTAAATTATATTGAAATTGCATGTACTTATTCATTTTCCTAGTATTTGCATCATTTTGCCAAACATGGTGTTCTTTTGATAGCTCACTCCTCCCCTTCCTTTTTCTGGGATCCTTTAAAACTTTGATGCCTGTACCTTTAAGGGAAGATTAGCAATTATTTTTAACTGGCCTGCTTTTTGGTGGCCTTTAGAGAAGGGCACACATAGTGTGGGAATGAAAATGTTTTGACCTGCAAATTGGAATGCACTCCTTTAACAATCCTTTCTTTAAGTTTTCATTTTCCTATCAGAACATTTGTTGTACAGGTTTTCCTTACATCTTCCTATACGTTAATTTTTTTCTTTGACCTCTAACAAGCTCAGTTCTTAGGACTGTGCTTTTGTTAGCTCTGTACTTTGTTCTTGGGAAACTCATTTACTCTATAACTTCAATTATCTCTACTGGTCTGACTTCAGAACCCTCTGGAATGACAAGTGTTAGTTTGTTTCCTTAAATTCAGCAATTTGTTATTCTCTCCCTGTCCCACAAACTAGCTACCAGTTTGTTATGGATTTTTGGTCACTCAGTTTCAAAAGTTATGGAGTCATCAATTTTTGTTTTCCTTTTCTTTACTCATACATAGTCATCATGAAGTAGTGATCTCTTCTTTGAAAAAATACTTCATACCTATCCCTACCATTTATTCTCTTTCCATCATTTATTACTCTAACTCGAACACCTCTTCACTAGACTTACTACTTTCGAGGTTTCTCCTCTTCAGTCTATTTTGTATAATCACAAGATTAACGCTTTGGTAATGCAAACGTATTCACCTAACTCTCCTTCCCAAATACCCTAGAAAGCTTCCCAGTTGCCTGGTTTGTTTTTCATATTCTTTCAGAATCTTCTTATAACCCTCCTTTTCAAAATTATATTCCAGAGTGCACTCATGAGGCTATGGCAACAGTATAATTGGCTAATTCTTCTAGAGCACAGTGTGGCAGTCCTGAATTTATTTGCCTTTCTTGTACTCTTCCTACCTCTCTCAGTGTATCAACATCTTATCCATCTTTTGAGACATATATATCACCATTCTCTTCCTCAGGGAGCTATCCTCTTTATATTTTTATCCCAAGAGGTTCCTAACTCATATTATAACATCCATCTAAACTACATTTTGACAGATTTTCTTCTAAAAAATTGTTCTCTATACACACATTATATCACTGTGTGTGTTAAAAGCTGTTTTATTGCAGGGAGTCAGACATATTTTTCTGTACCACTTATTGCTAGAACAGCATTTCATGAACATTTAGCCTACCATGAAGACCACTGATTGGTTGATTGTTTGGCGTTACTGAGTTAATTTTAATAGTAGTCGAAGGAAATTATACATTTCTTTCCAGTGAAATTATACATTTCAAACATTCTCAAAATGTTTTATTTCAGAAAGTATCATCTTTCTTGACTAAGTCATAAAAGTATCAACTTAGAAAGCAAAGAATTGGAAGCCAAGATTTGTAGCTGGGAGGACTAAAAATGGTGAAACATCTATTGTAGACATATAAATTAAAGGGATTCTCTAATTATGATCCATTTAAGCAATAAATGGGTGGTGACTTGTATCTAGGGGATGGGAATCATAATAATCAGTTGACTTATGAGCCTTCCTTTTATTTCCCCTTACTCTTTCCATCTTTTTGTTGTACTTCTTCCTTTATTTGCCTTTGCCCCTTACTGAACCTTATTTTTTTACTCTTAACTTCGGATTCTTTCTTTCCTTTAACTTTGTGCTTTCCTTCATCACTTTTCTTCAGAGCATCATTTTCTTCTGTATCTGTCTTCTTCCTTGCATTTCCCTGTTCTCCTTGATCCTCAGAACTCTCTCTCTTTACTTGAGGCCCCTGAATTAGCAGTATCTCAGACTCACTACTCTCTACTGGGGACTCATGTCCTTGGGGTGTTCCAGCTTCACTAGTCTTTGCTGGGGACTCGTGTGGTCCTTGTGGTACTCCAGCTTCACTATTCTCTACTGGAGACTCCTGTCTTTGTGGTATTCCAGCTTCACTATTCTCCACCTGGGACTCCCGTCCTTCTTGTATTCTGGTGTCACTCTTTACTTGAGATCCCTGTCCTTCTTTTATTCCAGACTCACTCTTCTGTACTTGAGATCCCTGTTCTTGTTTTATTCCAGATTCACTCTTCTTTACTTGGGATCCCTGTCCTTCTTTTATTCCGGACTCACTCTTCTTTACTTGGGATCCCTGTCTTTGTAGTATTCCAGACTCACTCTTTTTTTCTTGGTCTTCCTGTTCTTGTGGTATTCCGGTATCATTCATCTCTACATGAGCCTCCTGTTCTTGTGGTATTCCAGTGTCACTCACATTTACCTGGTCTTCCTCTTTTGGTATCCTGGTGTCACTCTCCTTTAACTTGACCTCCATTTTTATTTCACCTTTCTCCAACTCAGTATCTTTTGCTTTGGTTTTTGTCTCTGGTGTGTGCCCTGAAATCAAGGATTCATCAGAATTTGTGACTAACTTTTCCTTCTTTAATGTTTTCTTGTTTTCTTCTTGGTTGTTCTCAGACTTTGTAGTGGCTCCATTTTTTAGGATCTTGGCCTTGAAATCAGATTTTTTTGCAAGTTCTGCATCCATGTAACCTGGAAATATAACTGAGCACACAACAAAAGTGCACAATTCAGATATCAAGTACTTTCTCTTTATTCCTACTTTTCCCCTGATACTGGTTTATTTTTTGTCTTAAAACTGAAAAACTGGAGATAACTTGAGATTTCCTGAAAATATAAAATAATAGAACTCTTATACTTAAAGTTATACAGGTATTGATAATATTCCAGACTCTTTTCAATAAATTGGAAGATTATTGAAAGAAGAGGTAAAATGTATTAAAAATGAAGTGGCTGGCATATGTTCAGTATATTATGGCTGATGATTAATGCTTAATAGCTAAAGGAGGATGCATTCTGAAAAGAAATGGAATTTATTTTTAGAAAAAAATGTGCAAAGAAGCAATAATTATTTCTTAAAATAGAAAAAACTCAAAATATGCTTTGGATATTGAATATAAGAATGTCTCATTATTCAAAAGTGATAATAATATTAGCTGGTAATCATTGGGTTCTTATCATATATCAGGCACTCATTGTTCTGAACATTTTATATAAAGTATTAACTCATTTAATCTTAATAACAACCATATAGGGCAGGTACTATTATTATCCCCATTTTACAGATTAAAAAAAAAAAACAGGAACTTTAAATGAATGTGAATATGCCCTGGAATCAGTAAGTGGTGGAGTTGGATTTGAACCTGAAAAGTCAGACTTCAGAGTTCAGTCTAAACCAATGCTTTAGACGTTCCTTACAATACCTGCAAACTCACTTTGCAAAAATTTCTGTTCCCTTTTTCCAAACACAGGTAAGTGAGCTCTACTATGTCTCAATTTCTGTGTGATCTAATAAAAACTGAATTTTTTAGTTTCTGTTTTCTTTTCTTATTTTAGTGATTTGGATCCCTGGATTAAGAAAAAAATATATATATCATATATATCTATGTTACCAGGAAGAATTTTGTGGGTTCTTCCTATGGAGCAGTGGCATGACTTCCTTTAAGAAAACCTATTTAAATAATGTAATGGAAAGAATATTGAATATAAAAGCTGAATTAGAACACCTGGGCTTAGTATTTCTGCTAGCTGGATTTATTTGGGTAAGCCAGTTAATCCCCAAAGACTCACCTTCCTTATATTTAACTTGTTCTGCCCATTTTGTAAAGTTATTTAAGGATTCTAGACAAATGTTTAAGGAGCATGGCTTTTACAAACAGACTGGTTCAAATCCTGGCTTCATTAATAACTAGCCAGGTGAGCTTGGGTGAATCTTACTTTTTTATCTGTAAAATGGGTGCAGTAGTAGTAGCTAATTCACAGAAGTGTTATAAACATTAAATAATATTACCTAAGTAAAGTACTCAATACAGTACATGGAGCATAGTAAGTAGTCTAATATTGACTATAACTACTGCCAAATGAGATCATACAGGCAGAAAGTCTGATCTATCAAGACAAGGGATTCTTAGTTCCAACCAAATACTTTAGAGCAATGGTTAATTGCTTCACAGGAAGATTTCTTGACTAAAAACTTTTTTTTTTTTTGACTTAGAAAGGCTTTTGGTTTGTTTAGGGTTCGATGTCTGAAATATTGATGTACACATAACCAAATAACAAGTTGCCAAATGTGAGACACACCTGCATTAGGTAAGAAAGTAACTGTAAGTGAAAAGAGATGATATAGTTCAGTGTTGCCTTTTTGATATTTTAGACTCTGATGCAAAATAACAATAACATTAAGAACCTTACAGCAGTGTTTTCTGAACTTTTTGTGTATTTTTTCCTCCCCAATGATTATTTAATAAGATATGGGTACTGACATTTTATTCTAGACAAACCCACTTCCAATTTACTAATGAAAATCAGTAGTAATATATCCTAAGCATTTTTGTACCGAAGAAGAGAGTTCAGAATATTTTGATTTCTGACAGAACTACCAGTGGACACTTGTTTTTTGGGAGGATGTGGTGTTGTGTGAGGAAGAGAATGTTTTTCCACTGAAGCTTCCAACCTTACAAATTCTGTGCAATGTGTTCCTTAACAAGCTGACTTTTCTTAATATATGACTATCTTTAGTTTTAACATCTTTAGTTTGTTTTATATTTACTACTGTGTATACTACTGCAGGACCCATTTTAAAGCTAACTTTACCACCTAAATTATATAGATTTTTGTTAATCAAAGGTAAGAATTCTAGGATTTAAATAAAATGTTTATTCTAGCTATACTTTTTCTAATTTTATAGGATTTAAAAAATTTTACTGTCTTTCCCTCTACCCTAAAAAATACTTCTAGTCACTTCTAATATAATATGCTTGTTTGTTTTAATATCTTTGCTGTATATTTTCCATCTGGAACTTAATTGCATTGTAGATGTCAGCTACAAATCATTATTCCACCAATTTCTAAGTTCTTCCCTCCCTTCTCTCAAATTTCTACATGGTACATAGATCTCCGCCCCCAACCCAGATCTCATAATCTCTATAATACAAAGATTTGTAAGCCCTGGCTGAAAGTCTGAAATTCTAATTATAAGGGAAATATTTAATCAAGAACTTGGCACTTATTCTAATGTATTCAGGATACTTAAATATTTTAAACTGGATTAAAAATTTGTTAAAGGTAAAAGATATCATGAGTTAGCTATCATATGATACTTAAAATAATGTGGTGACTAGACCATGCGCCTTATTAGGAAATTATTCCTATTAAGTCCCTAAACCAGTGGCTGTCAAGGAGAGCACACACAGATCTAGATCATAAAGATCTGTTAAGCATCAGGGAAAGGACTCATTGTAGATCTCAGTCCATTAATTAATATTAAAAAAATCATATACTTAATTAGCTGAATGTGGAGATGAGAAATTAATATACTCAACTTGAGAGGGTGGTAAAGTTTGATAAGCTGATCTGTCTTATCTTTCTTTGAACAATGAATTAAATCTTAATCTCTTTTTGCTAAAAGTATCAACAGGAAAATATGTTTGAAATATTGTCAACAAGAATAGATCTTTTACAAGAAAAGTTTTAAAAGATTGAGCTGATTTTTCTCCTGGCAATTTAAAAAAGCATATTCATTAAAAATGAGTTCACTTTCAGCGAGGGCCTTAGCCTATGGTGCCTTCCCAAAGCCCTCTTTCTTTTTGTAAAGAAAACATACACTCTCTTATCACCCTCTCCATGTGCATTTGAAAGATGCAGATACATCATGAGTGCTCTGAATGCATATTATTTTTTGGACTGTGAATGCAAAGAAAATAATTATCCTTTTCAACTTCCCCATCTCCCACTCACAAACCCTCTCTCCTAGTGTGAACTGAGAAAGAACAATTAAATATAAAGATATATTTTGTGTTTCTTAGTGTTGGAAAAGTTCGAGATGCTTGAATCTATCTTACTAAATTTAAGTTTTACTTGTTTCTTATAGTTGTATATTGACAGGTTTTAAGAATTATTATTCTGTTTCATATGATTTTATTGAGGAGCTGAAGCATTAATAATCCTGATGGGAAATCTGAATTTAGAAAACAGATAAAAACCAAACATTGATTTAAATGGGATGTCTTTTATTTTTAAAACTATCCTTTGTGTACATTTCATTATATACCTTCTCTAGTGGATGTATATTTGTATTTACAAACATTTTATTTATAGATATGGTTTCAGGACTTATCACAGAAAAGCTCTTTGTGGTTCAGTGTAGAAGGCAATGTGTTGGTATGGAAAGAGTATGTACTTTGGAGACAGGAAGTTCTGGATTTAGATTGCAGCCGTGCTGTTTACCAACTCTTTTTTTTTTTTTTTCTTTTCAGTGTAACAGTATTCATTGTTTTTGCACCACACCCAGTGCTTCATGCAATACGTGCCCTCCCCAATACCCACCACCTGGTTTACCAACTCTTAAACCTTGGGCAAGTGTGAGCAAATTTACTGATGTGTAAAGTAGGGAATAACAATAACTAGCAGATAGGCTATGGTAAGAATAAGAGATAATGTTTCTGAAAATGCCTAGCACAGTGCACAGTATAGAGAGGGGCTCAATACCTACTATTCCTCCAAAGTAAAGTTACTTAGAAGGCAAGAGAAAATAAAGTTTTTTTCTTAACTGGTTATTTTTCCTGTTAATATGATTCAGTGGACCTTCACTTGTTACCAAAAAGGAGTTCTCAATTACCAGCAAAAAACACAAAAATCTAGAAACCAATCTTTTTGTCATTATATTTTGCTGGGAGTTAGAAAGGAGATTCTTTTTTCAGAGCCTAGAAGATGGCCAAAGATTATGGCATCCTTTTGTATGAATTTCATCTCCTCTACAGCTGTCTCTCCAAAAATAGTTATTTAAAATATTAGAAGATTCTGGAGAATAGGAACACTTAAAATGTCCTTAGAAACAAAAGTCTCCATCTTGGGAGTAGAAAGAGCCAGTCCAGAAAATATAAACAATGTAAAATATCACAGTTGAGAATAAAAAACTTACCCATAGGAGATAGTGCTAAAAATAAAACACAAAAAATAGATCAGTGGGACTTTTCTAACTCAAGGAAAATCCCACTCTCAATAATATCTTTTGTAGGTGAATGCAGAAGCAGCACCTCTAGGTACTATAAAACCCTCTGTTTCATCCTCAGGAGTGCTGGAGCCCAGTGCTCTACATCCTACTTCACAGAGACGGTTTTCTTTAGGATGCCCTTAGTTAATGTATGGGATGGAATCCTTGTGTTGGTAATATCTATTCTACCAAATTTCAAACTATCACATTTCCTACTTTCATTGTTCTCTCACAAATCAGTTTTTAACCCACTCACCTTTAGGTAAGTTGGAAAATACATATTTGGCCAATTATCAAAATCACTATCTTGTCCTGACACTTGTTCTTTATATCAAGTTTAGGTGATTTTCTTTTTTTAGTAAAAATTATCCATTGTCAGATGCTAACACCAGGAAAATGGGCTTCCTTGTGGTAAATAGCCAGAATTATGAGACAAGATCATTATATTTTGTTCCAAAAGGGAAATAGAAAAAAAGAAATCAAAGTATGAGAAAATCACTTATTTAAGAAATATTGACTACTCTAAGGTAGAAGAACATGAAATACAAAATAAATGAGAAGAACATGAAATATAAAATACATAACAAAAAAAAAATCCTCAAAGGTCCTAGACCAGAAATAGGTAAGGCAAAGAAGTGATCTAAACTTACTGATTTTTCCAGAACTGTCCACTGAAAGAGACCAGAAAAAATCATTAGTAGGTGTTGGGCTCTCCCTTCTTACACAAACCCACACTCCTCTGGACTGGATGTACAGGATCTGTGTCATGAACAACTAAGTTCTTTTTATTTCCCTGCCCCTCCTCTTGACCTGTTATTGTTTAGAAAGATCTTGTGATTAGTTATTTTATGAAAAAAAAATTTTATTAGAATATATTTGACATTTTGTGCATATTGAAGGTGTGCAACATGTCAATTTGGTATATTATAATATAATATAATTATAATATGAGTGCCATTGTAGCAATAACTAGAACCTCTATGATACTACATAGTGATCCTTTCTTGTGGTTGGAATCAAAGTTCTAATCTCTTGGTAAGTTTGATGATTGTCATACAATTTTATTATCTAAATTCACTATACTATGCATTAGATCTCTAGGGCTTATTTACTACTTGTAAATGTTTACCTTTGAATAGCACATGCCCTATCCTCCACCCACACAATCCCTTAGTAACTCTCATTTTACCTTTTTTTTTTTTTCAATAAATTTGGCTTTCTTTTTGGATTCCACATATAAATGATACCATGCAATACTTGTCTTCCTCTCTCGACTTACTCATTCAGCATGATACTCTCAAGGTCCATCTATGTTGTTGCAAGTGGCAGGATGTCCTCCTTTCTCACTGTTGAATAATATATCATGTTTGTTTGTGTGTGCATGTGTGTATGACATCCTCTTTATCCAGTCATCCATTGGTATGGGCAATTAAGTTTATTTCTGTACCTTGGCTGTTGTGAATTATGTTGCAATATTCATGAACTTATATTTTTTGTATTTTTTTGATATCTTATTTTCACTTCCTTTGGATATATGCCCAGAATGGAATCGCTGCATCATATGGATGGTAGGCCAACTTCTAATTTTTGGGGGAACCTCCGTGTTGTTTTCCAATTTACATTACTGGATCATAGGGTAGTTATTTTTCACTTTTTTTTTTTTTTAAAGATTTTGTTTATTTATTTAACAGGCAGAGATCACAAGTAGGCAGAGAGGCAGGCAGAGAGAGAGGGTGAAGCAGGCTCCCCGCTGAGCAGAGCACCTGACGTGGGGCTCGATCCCAGGACCCTGGGATCATGACCTGAGCCAAAGGCAGAGGCTTTAAACCACTGAGTCACCCAGGTGCCCCTATTTTTTCACCTTTTGAGGAATCTCCATACTGTTTTCCACAGTGATTGCACGAGTTGCATTCCCAGGAACAGTGCATCAGTGTTCCTTTTTCTCCACATTCTCACCAATACCTGTTATTTGTTCTCTTTTTGATTTTAGCCATTCTGACAGGTGTGAAGTGGTATCTCACAGTAGTTTTGATTTGCATTTCCATAATGGTGATTAATGATGAACAACTTTTCATGTGTCTGTTGGCAATCTGTATGTCTTCTTTGGAAAAATGTCTTTTCATGTCTTCTGTCCATTTTTAATTGGATTGTTTGTTTAATGGCTGTTGAATTTTATGTTTTTTATGTATTTTCTATACTAATCCTTTATCAGATATGTCCTTTGCAAGTATCTTCCGCCATTCCATAGGTTGCCTTTTAGTTTTGTTGATAATTTTCTTTGTCATGCAGAAGATTTTTATTTTGATGTATTCCTAATAGTTTATGTTTGCTTTGTTTTCCTTGCCTCAGAAGACGTATCTAGAAAAATGTTGCTATAGCTGATGTCAAAGATGTCATTTCTTCTGTTCTCTTCTACAGTTTTCATGGTTTCAGGTCTCATGCTTAGGATTTCAAACTTTTGAATTTATTTTTGTGTGTGGTGTAAGAAAGTGGTCCAGTTTCATTCTTTTGCATGTAAATGTACAGTTTTCCCAACACCATTTGTTGAAGAGACTGTCTTTATTCTGTTGGATATTCTTTTTGCTTTGTCAAAGTTGAATTGACAGTATTATTATTATATCTGGGTTTTCTATTTTGTTCCATTGATCTGTGTGTCTGTTTTTGTGCCAGTATCATACTGCTTTGATTACTAGAGCTTTGTAATATAACTTCAAATCCAGAATCACAGTACCTCCTGGTTTGCTTTTCTTCTTCAAGATTGCTTTAATTATTCAGGTCCTTTTGTGATTCCATGCAAATTTTAGAATTATGTGTTCTAGTTCTGTGAAAAGTGCTGCTGTTATTTTGATAGGAATTTCCTTAAACGTGTAGATTGATTTGGGTAGTATAGACATTTTTACAATATTTTTTCTTCCAATCCATGAGCATGAAATGTCTTTCCATTTCTTTGTGTCATCTTCAATTACTTTCATCAGTGTTTCATAGTTTTCAGAGTACAGGTTTTTTTATCTCCTTGATTAGGTTTATTCCTAGGTATCTTATTATTTTGGGTAAAATTGTAAATTATACTTTTCTTAGTTTTTCCTTCTGCTGCTTCATTATTGGTTTCCTGGATTTTTTTGTTGTTTTGTTTTGTTTTGATTTTTAGTTCTATACAATTTATTTATGTTCTAATCTGTATTATTTACTTCCTCCTGCTGGTTTTGAGTTGTTTGTTTGTTTTTTTTTTTTTTTTTTTTTCTAGCTCCTTTATGTGTAAGGTTAGGTGGTTTAGTTGAGATTTTTCTTGTATTGCCTGTATTGCTATAAACTTCCCTCTTAGAACCACTTTTGCTACATCCCAAAGGTTTTGAACTGTTGTATTATTTTTAAATATTTTATTTATTTATTTATAAGAGACAGAGAAAGAGAGAGGCAGAGGGAGAAGCAGGCTCCCCATTGATCAGGGAGCCTAATGTGGGGCTTGATCCCAGGACCCCAGGATCATGACCTGAATGAAGACAGACACTTTACTGACTGAGCCACCTACATGCCATAAACCATTCATTGTATTTTCACTTTCATTTGTTTCCATATATTTTAAAATTTCTTTATTTTATTTTCTGGCTGACCCATTCATTGTTTAGTAGCATATTATTTAAACTCTGTGTATTTGTGGTCTATCCCTATTTCCTTTTCTTATGGTTAACTTATAGCAAAGTGGTCAGAAAAGATTCATGGTATGATTTTGACCTTTTGGTTGAGGGTTGCTTTGTGGTCTAATATGTGATCTATTCTAGAGAATGTTCCATGTGCACTTGAAAAGAATGTGTATTCTGCTGTTCTGGGGTGGAATGTTCTGAATGTACCTAATATATTAGTTCCAGTGTGTCATTCAAAGTTTTTGTTTCCTTGTTGATTTTCTGTTCCGGTGATCTGTGCATGGCTGTAAGTGGGGTGTTTAAAATCCCCTACTTTTATTGCTGTTCTCCATATTTGTATCTTGTTTGCCCAGCACCATTTGTTAAAAAGATTGTTCTTTCTCTTTTGAATATTTTTGGCTCCTGCCTTGACTATTAGTTAACTTTATATGTGAGGGTTTTATTCTGGCCTCTCTATTATGTACTGTTAGTCCGTGTATCTATTTTCATCTCAGTACCCAACTGTTTTTATTATTATAGCTTTATAGTATAGTTTAAAATCAGCAAGTGTGATACCACTAACTTTTTTCCCACCCCTCTGGATTGCTTAACTTGAGTGAGCCACACAGGCTTCCTTCCCAACAATGCACATTTCTAAGAAGTTGACAGGGATGCTGATACTGATGTTCCAGGGACCACATCTGAGAACCACAGCTCTAACCTGGCCCTGTTCACAGGACAGAAAACTGACTAAAGAGCACATCTGTGGCCTTGGTGGGACCTCTCTGTTCATTGGTCCACACCTGGAACTTCCCTGTGCATGTTCCTAACTTTATTATTTCTGTTCATGTGTTTGTCCTCAGTTGAATTACATGTGGCCTAAAAACCGAGCCCACAGCTATTTCTGTTAAAATCTGTTCCCACTCCATCAATCACAGGATCCAAACTACTACTACTTCTTATAATGGAAGGTTTTTTTCACTCTCACCATTCCCTCACAAACCTTGGTCTTCTGAGACATAAAAGACATGTCAAAACATACACTTCTGCAGGAAGAGCTCTGCAGGACCTCTGAAGAGGGGTTTCTCACCCCTTGTGCTACTCAAGTTTGGTTAAGTCACTATCTGTCTTGCTGGGAGGATGAAAGTGTCTTCTACCTCTGACTTGTATATTCCATTCCTTCTCAAGGTTTGAGAAGTTCTCAGCTAATATTTCTTTAAGTAAATTCTTTGCATCCTTCTCCCTCTCTCCTCCTTTATCCTCTTGTAGCTGGAAGTATTTCTATATTCCTATTCTCCGAGTCATTTATTCTTTCTTTCATCTAGTTTGCCCTGTTACTTATGCTCTGTATTGCATTATTATCTCATTTATGACTTTTGTAGTTTCAGAATTTATTTTTTTAATAATTTTAATCTTTTAAGTAAAGAACTTACTCTCTTCATTAATTTTATTTCTGAATTTACTGGATTATCTGAGTTTTCTTGTAGCTTATTGCATTTCTTCATAACAGCTACATATAAGAAACAAGTGTTGCATGAAACAAAAGACTTTCAAAATACATGGGAGAAAAAACTGATAGAACTGAAAAGAGAAATAGAAAAGCTTACAGTTTTACCTGGGAAATTCAACACCCCATTCTCAGCAGTTGGTAGAACTACTAGAAAGAATATGAAAGAGGTAAGAGGATCAGCCATGCAGATGTTTGAGTGGAGAATTCAGGCAGAGAGAACAATGACTAAACCTCTAGGATTCCTCTAGGAATCTTTCTAGACTATTTGAGTGACAAAAAGAAAGTAAGTGTGGCTGAAACAAAATTAACAAAAAAAATAAGATGAAGGAAAGCTATTAGAGCGTTGTGGGGAACAGATATCCCAACCCAGGACCTTTTTTTTTTTATGATTTTATTTATTTTCAGAGAGGAGAGAGAGAGATAGAGATAGAGAAAGGGGGCATGCAAGCAGGGGGGAAAGCATCAGCAAAGGGAGAAGTAGGTTTCCCGCTGAGCAAGAAGCCCAATGTGGGACTCAATCCCAGGACCCTGAGATCATGACCTGAGCCAAAGGCAGATGCTTAAGTGACTGAGACACCCATGCATCCTCAGGATTTCTTTCAAGAGGTGCTGTAATGACTTTGAATTTGAATCAAGAAAGATGGAGAGTTATTAATGGATCATAACAGAGGGGTGACCTGAATCTAAAAGGTCATCCCTGTGGATGCTGTATTGGTAGTGACTGGAAGGCAAGAGTAAAATAGAGCAACCAGAAAGATGAAAGTAACTTGGATCACAGTGAGAGTCATAAAGATCGTGAGAAGTACCAGGTTCTTATACCATACTGAGGGATCTGCTCTCCTACTATATAGTATTGTATCCTGCTAGGAATCTTGAATGATACCTTAGAAGAAAAAATTAGGGAAATGGGAATAGAGAACTGTGTTTCTGATCCCCAAACACCATCATTTATATACTTTCTTGTTTAAATTTTCATGAATACCTCAAATAGCTACTAATAAGTTCCCAATCTATTTCTTGTACTTTAGTTTCTTTTAGGGCAGAGGTAGGCAAACTTTGCTGTAGAGCACCAGATAATAAATATTTTAAGCTTTGCAAGCCACAAGATCTCTGTCATAACTACTCAACTTTGCTGCTGTGGTGCAAAAGTAGTAATAGACAATATGTAAATAAATAAATAAGTATGTGCTCCAATAAAACATTATTTGTAGACAATGAAATTTAGATTTCATATAATTTTCACATGTTACAAAATACCATTCTTATTTTTTGTGTTATGAGTTGTTGGCTTTTAGGTCTTTTTGGTGTATTCTGTTTATCATTATGTAATGTTCCTTCTTCTGATAAATTTTTTCTCTGAGGTCTACTTTATATGATATTAATATCACATTAACTTTTTTATTAATTAAATTTATTTATTTTCAGCATAACAGTATTCATTATTTTTTCACCACACCCAGTGCTCCATGCAATCTGTGCCCTCTATAATACCCACCACCTGGTACCCCAACCTCCCACCCCCCCCGCCACTTCAAACCCCTCAGATTGTTTTTCAGAGTCCATAGTCTCTCATGATTCACCTCTTCTTCCAATTTCCCCCAACTCCCTTCTCCTCTCTAACTCCCCATGTCCTCCATGCTATTTATTATGCTCCACAAATAAGTGAAACTATATGATAATTGACTCTCTCTGCTTGACTTATTTCACTCAGCATAATCTCTTCCAGTCCCATCGATGTTGCTACAAAAGTTGGATATTCATTCTTCTGATGGAGGCATAATATTCCATAGTGTATATGGACCACATTAACTTTAAAAAAATAATGTTTTCTGGGCACCTGGGTGGCTCAGTTGCTAGGCAACTGCCTTTAGCACAGTTCCTGGATCAAGCCCTGCATCGGGCTATCTGCTCAGTGAGGAGTCTGCTTCTTCTTCTCCCTCTGCCTCTCCTCTTGACTCATGCTCTCTCCCTCTCTCTCTCACCATCAAATAAATAAAATCTTTAAAAAAATTAAAAAAAATAATGTTTTCATGGTATATACTTTCTATCATTTTCTTTTTATTGTTAGATTTGAAGTGAGTTTCTTAAAGATAGCATAAAGTTGGGTCATTTTTTAATTTTTATTTTTTTAAAGTTTTATTTAAAATCCTGCTAGTTAACACACAGTATAATATTAGTTTCAAGTGTATACATTAGTGATCCTACACTTCCACACATCACCCAGTACTCTTCATAAGTGCGCTCCTACCACAGACTGGTGGTGGCTCTTAAGGAGGGCACATATTGTATGTAGCACTGGGTGTTGTACATAAACAATGAATCTTGCAACACTGGATCAAAAACTAATGATGTATTGTATGGTGAGTAACATAACACAAACATTTTTTTTTTTTTTAAGTGCACTCCTTAATCCCCCTCATTACTGGTTTAACCTATTCTCCCCCCTGCCTCCCTTCTGGTAACCACCTGTTTATTCTCTATAGGTAAGAGTCTGTTTCTTGGTTTGTGTCTTTCTCTTTTTCCCACTTTGCTCATTTGTTCTGTTTCTGAAAGTCCACAAATGAGTGAAAGCACATTTGTGTTTTTTCTGAGTGAATTATTTTGGTTAGCGTAATATTCTCTAGCTCGAGCCATGCCATTGCAAATGGCAAGATTTCATTCTTTTTTATGGCTGAGTAATATTCCATGGTGTGTGTGTATGTAATCAACATAATAACTTCTGGTTCATACATGGTGTTGCAGATGGCATAATCATATCCTCTTTGTGGCTGTAATATATAGATACAGATACAAATATAGATATATCTATCTATTTTAATCTTTTCTCTATTGATGGACAATTGGGTTCTCCTATATCTTGGCTATTATAGATAATACTGTGACAAACATAAGGGTGCATATATCTTTTCAAATTAATGTTTTTGTTTTCTTTGGGTAAATTATTGGATCACATGTTTTTTTTTTTTTTAATTTGAGAAACCTCCATCTGTTTTCCACTGGGGAAACAATTTACATTCCCACTAACAGTGCACCAGGGTTCCTTTTTTTCCACATCCTCAACACTTGTTTCTTGTGTTTTTGATTTTACTCATCTGACAAGTGTGGGGTGATATCTCATTGTGGTTTTGTGTTCCCTTGATACATAGTAGCATGGAGGATCTGTTGGCCATCTGTATGTTTGTCTTTGGAAAATATCTACTCAAATCCTCTGCCTGTTTTAAAATCAGGTTGTTTGTTTTCAGATGTTCTTAATTTTAGTGAAGTCCAGCTTATCAATTATTCCTTTCATGAATCATGCCCTTAGGGTTATATCTAAAAAGTTGTTACCAGCACTCACTTTGGCAGCACATATACTAAAAAGTCATTACCATACCCAAAGTCATTTAGCTTTTCTCTGATGTTATCTTCTAGAAGTGTTTAATTTTGAATTTTATATTTAGGTCTGTGATGCATTTTGAGCTAATTTTTGTGAAGAGTATAAGTTATGGGGGAAGATTGACTTTTTTGTAAGTGAATGTCTAGTTGTTCTAACATTATTTCTTGAAAAGAATATCTTTGCTCCATAGTATTGTTTTTGCTCCTTTGTCAAAGATTATTTGACTATATTTATGTGGGACTGCTTCTGAGCTGTCTATTCTGTTCCACTGATTTGTTGGTTTGCTTACCAATACCACACTATCCGGATTATTGTAGATTTCAGGTAAGTCTTGAGGGTGAGTAGTAGTGTCAGTCTTCCAAATTTGTTCTCCTTAAATATTGTATTGGCTATTCTGAGTCTTTGGCTTCTTCATTTAAATTTTAGGATCAGTTTGTCAATATCCACAAAACACCTTGCTGAATTTTGATGGCATTGCACTCAATCTATAAATTATTTTGGGAAGAATTGACATTTTGACAATATTGGGTCTCCCTATTCATGAACATGGAATATCTTTCTTTTTATTTTGTTCTTTTTTTGCTTGATAAGAGTTTTGTTACTCTTTTTTTTTTTTCTTAATTGGTGTATTTAAAACAACAGATTTTAAAATTTTTATTTACTTTTTAAATTTCTTTTCAGTGTTCCAGAATTCATTGTTTATGTACCACACCCAGTATTCCATACAATACGTGCCCTCCATAATATCCATCATCAGGCTTACCAAACCTCCCACGCCCGACCCCTCCAAAGCCCTCAGATTGTTTTCCAGAGTCCATAGTCTCATGGTTCGTCTCCCCTTCTAATTTTCCCCAACTCCAGTCTCTCCATCTCCCCATGTCCTTCGTGTTAAATCTTATGCTCCACAAATAAGTGAAACCATATGATAATTGACTCTCTCTGCTTGACTTATTTCACTCAGCATAATCTCTTCCAGTCCAGTCCATGTTGATATAAAAGTTGGATATTCAACCTTTCTGATGGAAGCATAATTCCCCAGAGTGTATATGGGCTACATCTTCCTTATCTATTGGTCCATCAAAGGGCATCTTGGTTCTTTCCACAATTTGGCAATGTGGCCATTGCTGCTATGAACGTTAGGGTACAGATGGCCATTCTTTTCACTATATCTGTATCTTTGGGGTAAATACCAGTAGTGCAATTGCAGGGACATAGGGAAGCTCTATTTTTAATTTCTTAAGGAATCTCCACACTGTTTTCCAAAGTGGCTGTATCAACTTGCATTCCCACCAACAGTGTAAAAGGGTTCCTCTTTCTCCACATACTTTCTAACACACATTGTTTCCTGTCTTGCTAATTTTGGCCATTCTAACTGGTGTAAGGTGGTATCTCAATGTAGTTTTGATTTGAATCTTCCTGATGGCTAGTGATGAACATTTTTTCATGTGTCTGTTAGTCATGTATGTCTTCTTTGGAGAAGTGTCTGTTCATGTCTTCTGCCTATTTTGGGGGATGATTATCTGTTTTGTGTGTGTTGAATTTGAGGAGTTCTTTATAGATCCTGGATATCAGCCCTTGGTCTGTATTGTCATTTGCGAATATCTTCTCCCATTCTGTGGGTTGTCTCTTTGTTTTATTGACTGTTTCCTTTACTGAGCAGAAGCTTTTGATCTTGATGACATGATACTTTATATGGAAAACCCAAAAGACTCTACCCCCAAACTACTAGAACTCATACAGCAATTCGATAATGTGGCAGGTACGAAGTCAATGTACAGAAATCAGTGGCTTTCTTATATACTAACCATGAAAATACAGAAAGAAAAATTAGGGAATCAATTCCATTTACTCTAGCACCAAGAACTATAAGATACCTGGGAATAAACCTAACCAAAGAGGTAAAGGATCTGTACTTGAGGAACTGGAGAACACTCATGAAAGAAGTTGAAGAAGACACAAAAAGATAGAAGACCATTCCACACTCATGGATCAGAAAAATAAATATTGTTAAAATGTCTATATTGCCTAGAGCAATCTATACTTTCAATGCCATTCTGATCAAAATTCCACTGGTATTTTTCATAGACCTGGAGCAAACAATCCTAAAATTTGTATGGAATCAGAAGAGACCCCGAATCGCTAAGGAAATGTTGAAAAAGAAAAAACAAACAAATAAACAAAAAGAAAACCCCCAAAACTGGGGCATCACGTTGCCTGATTTCAAGCTTTACTACAAAGCTGTGATCACCAAGACAGCACGGTACTGGCATAAAAACACATAGACCAGTGGAACAGAGTAGAGAGTGCAGTTATTGATCCTCAACTCTATGGGCAAATAATCTTCGACAAAGCAGAAAAAAATATCTAGTGGAAAAAAAGACAGTCTCTTCAATAAATGGTGCTGGGAAAATTAGACAGCTATATGTAGAAGAATGAAACTCGACAATTCTCTTACACCCTACACAAAAATAAACTCGAAATGGATAAAAGACCTCAGTGTGAGACAGGAATCCATCAGAATCCTAGAGGAGAATATGGGCAGTAACCTCTTCGATATCAGCCACAGCAACTTCTTTCAAGATATGTCTCCAAAGGCAAAGGAAACAAAAGTGAATATGAATTTTTGGGACTTCATCAAGATCAAAAACTTCTGTTTGTTTGTTTTTACGGAAGCACAAATTTTTGTAGTTTGTCTGAATAGTATGAAAGGCAAGTCTCAATCCTTTGAAGGAGAAGAAATCAGAAGAGGCTTTTAAAGTACCCTGACTCTTTTTCACTGAATAAGAGTGGTGGTTCAGGTTTAGATATGATAAACTTTATGAAGGAGAGGACAAAAATCAGCCTTTCTTTTTTGTCTTCAGCTCTATTTTAGTGTTTTCTTTGTTTGCATGTGCAGTCTGTTCCTCCTAATGCTCTCACTCATATTTCTCATGATATGCTTTCCACCTATTATCTTCTGGAATTTTGTTTTGTGACTGTAGAGCTTCAGACTGAAATATAAATTTCTTAGTGTGTTGGGCGCCTGGGTGGCTCAGTGGGTTAAGCTGCTGCCTTCAGCTCAGGTCATGATCTCGAGGTCCTGGGATCGAGTCCCGCATTGGGCTCTCTGCTCAGTAGGGAGTCTGCTTCCCTTCCTCTCTCTCTGCCTGCCTCTCTGCCTACTTGTGATCTCTCTCTGTCAAATAAATAAATAAAATCTTTAAAAAAAAATTTCTTAGTGTGTCATTTTCATGGTTTTTCCTGTGATCTGACCCCAACATATTCTATCAGCACTGTTTCCCTTTGTTTCTCTTTTGTAACTTAATATGGTAACCAAAGAACAACTTTTTTAGTTGTCTTTGCTGTTCTGTGGACATTTTATATACTACCCATCACTCCAAAACTATTTGTAAATTAGAAGAATACTAGAAAATGTGGAGTAGAAGAGGTGCAAAACAATCTAACTCTCAGGGTCATACTGGCCAGGTGTGAAAGTATTAGTGTAAGTAAAGGAACCCAGATGTTACAGAGGACACTGAGAAAGTAATTAAAACTTACCAGCTGCTACTGGACCAATTACTAAAAAAGAAAAGAAAATATATTATTATTTTTAAAAAAAATATGTACTTAGCTCCTATTGAAAATCTACTTGGAACATTGGAAAAGGGACTTTTGGGAAACATGAAATCTTATATGAATATGTTTTACCTTATTAATTCAGTATTAACTATTCTTTAATAACCTAAGGCCATTTTGATGAGTTATATGAGTAAAGTTACTTTTTCTAATGCAATAACTTTTTTTAAACATTCTTAATTGTCCAAGGGTCACAATCTTACAGGAAACTGGCTATCAGTTAAAGGTTAGTAACTTAAGTTCCTTCTTCATTTACTTCTCTTTCAGCATTCTATCTCACTTTCAAAACTGTCACCATGTCAGCTCTCATCATGTTCCTTTTTGCAGTACAGAAAGTTTATAACTATCAACGTAAACACTTTTGTCATGATAATATTTCTCTATGTGTTTCTTTTTCTTTCTGATAATCTCTGGGGTTTAATCAGAATTTTAATTTTTTATTTTTTATAAACATATATTTTTATCCCCAGGAGAAGGGGGTGGGATTAATCAGAATTTTAAATCTGACCTAAGTAGTAGCACAAATAAGACCTGTAAACCATGTAAGATAATGGTTCTTGCACATCTTTCAAGGGTGGAGAATAGGGTATAGTGAAAATCAGTTATAATAACAAATGAGAAATCCCAAGAGTTTCAATCTCCTGATCCTCTTCATTAGTCCTAAATCTTTCATGATAGTTAACTTTAGAGTAAACAAAATGGAGTTGAGGTTAGCCCCTCTTTCTTTTCTTATCAGTTTTTATGATAATTTAAAATTCCTTAGGAGCCAGCAATGATTATTTAGATTTCACTTATTTTGCTTTTCTTCCCATTTTAGTCTCTTACCTCATAATGTTTTTGGTCTATTCTTTACTTTTCATAAGATTATTATTTTAGGGTTTTTTTTTTTAAATCTGAGCTAAATTCTTCATTACTTTAGGAAATTTTTTTAATTGAATAGTTTATATTATGCCTGTCCTTTTTTTCCTTTGCATCAATAGAGTTTTCACTTAAAATCATTAATTTTAGGACATGCAGAAAAATCTGAGGGCAAGATGGGAAAATATGCCACATAAGTTTGCATTAACAGAAGTGATTATAGCCCATGAGAGCATGAAACCTCAACCTTGTGGGAGTCCAAAGGATGCTAGAATTGCCAAACAATGGTGTTGAGGGTTTTGGAGGGGGTGGGGGGAACAAAAAACAAAACAAAACTCTAATCAACCTAACACAGAATTTAACTTCACCAAAACTCAATTACTAATCATATTCTTTATAGCAGAAGTAGAAAAGAATTCCTGAAACTATCTTCCCTTCTAAGAAGGCAACTGCAAATAAATATGATATATCAATTCCTCCATTGTTTTCTCCAGTAACCTTGGGAAAGGACAGAGGACAAAGCTTGAGGCATCAGTATACCCCCAACTTTATATAAATTTCAGGCAACAGAGTACATGCCAAACAATTACTGTTAGTTATGTTATTAAGAATCATTAATGTATCATTAATGTCTGGATATTAGTTTCTAGTGAGTATCAAATATTAATTTCTTATGGTCATTGTTGATAAGCATTGTTTATGAGTTTTGAGCTAATAGTGACTGTAAAGACTATTACAATAAAATACAGTTTCATTCTTTGCTCATTATTCATTTAGAAAAGAGTTGAAATATAGTCATTTGATGGAAGTGGCTGTCTTATATGAGGTAGAGGGAATATGGAGAGCTGCTGAAAGACAGGCAGCTGTTGAGTTTATATAGAAAATTTCATCCAAGTCAAAGTCATACCTCCACCTAGGGTCTTGAACAGAATTTGTCTTAATTCTAGTGCTCTTAATTATGGTAAGAACAGACAAAGGTTCTATAATCTGGTACAAATACCCAGCTCTCTCACAACACTTAGTGATTGCACTAGCTTATGTCAACTTTGAAACTCTTTATGACCACCAAAGAAAGGACTAAACTCCTAGAGGTACTTCAGAATCCTGTATCAAAGCCAAAAATATATAAGCATTGGGAATATAGTCAATGATATTGTATGGTGACAAACGGTAGTTGCACTTGTGGTGAGCATAGCATAGTGTACAGAGTTGTCCAGTCATTTTGTTGTATGCCTGAAATACCTGTAGAAATCATGTGTGTCCACTATACTTTAATCAAACAACAACCCCCAACCAAACAAACAAACAAACAAAACCCAAAACAGACAAATAGATCCTCTCTGGAAAGATTACTTTGGAAGAGTAACTACTATGGTCTTTCGAGTAATTGAGTTGTCAAAGTCATCATCCTTTACTAACTAGAGCATGAAAAATTTAGTCTATTTTAGGTGGTATTGATAAAGATACGGAAATATATACAATTCTTAGGAAATTTGGAGAAAAAATTCCACATTCATGGGTAATTTTTGAAAGTGTCTCTCTTGGAAATCATCCACTGAAAAGTATGCTAAAGTGGAACCTTTGAAGCCCTAGTAAGAGGAAAGAATCAGGTGTTGCCACATTTGAATTTTCACAATTTTCATATCCTTACTCTTGTGGCTGAGTCCTGGTTTCTCTGCTCTTTCTTGCCCTTCATCTTTAGATTTCCCTTGTAGCTTGGTTTTTTGGCAAAATATTTAAACATGTTTTCCCTAATTATCTTTTTCTTTTTTTTAAACAGTCGTGGTTTAGGGTTTCCGCTGATTTATACATAAATAAACCAGTTGTTCCAGTAATATGGAATAGGGACAATGAAAACATAAAATTTAAAGGCCCTAGAGGTTACACAGATTAAAGTTTTAGAGAAATTAAATGCTTTACCCAGAGCCACATATCTGGTTAAGTGTTCTGGTTGAGATCTGAACCTAGGTCTATCTGATTACTTTATTAACCATTGCAATATATTACCTTAGCATTTTTGTTTTTAATAATTTAATATCATGTATATGGTTTTATTTCATATTTAGAATTATTCCTTAGAGCATATCTCTTGAAATGGAAATATGAGTTTAAGAGATACTGCATTTCATTGTATCTTGCAATGTAATGTAAGTTTGCTTTCTAAAAGGTTCACATAAGTTTAAAAGGGATCAATGATGTATAAATATATATTTTTTACAAAAGCATTGCTGACACTGCTTTTCATATTTAAATTTTTCTTTTTATTAGGTGAAAAGTAGTACCTCAGGGTCTTAATTTTCTATCATTTATTTATCTATTTACCTAGGGCATATATAGTTTCAAAATTCATTTGTAACTTAAAGAGATACTAGATAATGGGGAGGTAAAGGGGCTTGAAAACATGAATGTGAAACACTTTGCTTCAGGGAAATTTTTCTAAAGGACACTGGAATTAAGAAATAGATGAATAAAGAAAAGAGAAATAGATGAATAATAACTTACCAAGAGGTACTGGAGTAACTGGCAGAATAACATGAATAAAAATACATTAACCAGAGTTTTGGACCAAAAATATAGTTTTTGTCTTTTCTTTTTCCAAGGTATTAGCAAAGAGACCTTTGAGAGACACCAAACCTCCCCCAATAAAAACATCCACAGTAAAATAAGAGGGATTAGTATTTCTTTTGTGGTACAAGAATAGTTTCAGTCTGACTTAACTGGCTTTCGTATATTTCAATTTGGTGGAAAGATAGAGCAGGCTGGGACATATGCTTCTGCCATTCTTTTTCTTTCTCATCTAGTATAGAGGATTTAAATTTTGCAGAGAACTTTAAACAATAGCAAATTTGAATGCTAATTGTGGTTATTCTCTTTCCTTTCCTTACACCTTAGATATCTTCCTGATTTTTCCTTTATCCTCTGTTGGTATCTCTACATTTGTGATATCCCATTATATATCTTTCCTTTTGGCTATGTGGCAATTTTTATTTGTTATTAAAAGATATTTGAAATTGTTTTTAGAAAACAAAATATTTCTTTTATACTTAGTCTCTTAGTCAAATGTTTATTCTTTCTATTGATTAATTAATTGCCCAGCTAGTTACCAAGGGGGAGAGGAAATATTTATAAATACAAGCATTGAATGGAATTGGTCAAAGTTAGAAAAAATATTCTCCTTATTTTGGGATCCCAGCTTGTACCAGATTTATGAAAACAAAAGGAACTTACTGATAGGTACTGCTCCATGTGCTAAAATACAAATACAAATTATTAGTATAGGTTGACACTGATAATGAAATTGACATTGATAATAATCTTTTTTTTAAATTTATTTATTTGACAGACAGATCACAAGTGGGAAGAGAGGCAGGCAGAGACAGAGAGAGGGGGAAGCAGGCTCCCCACTGAGCAGAGAGCCCAGTCGGGCTCAATCCCAGAACCCTGGGATCATGACCTGAGCTGAAGGCAGAGGCTTTAACCCACTGAGCCACCCAGGTGCCCAGACATTGATAATAATCTTACTGAGACTGTTCCCAAACAAAATTTCCAAAATGAAAAGGGAAAGTAAACTCCAGAACTTTAATCTCTCTTTTTCAGTAGTAACATAGTAATTTTGAAAAAGTGGCAAAGGAGTGTTATTTTTCTCTTATCATCCAGTTTCTTTCAGAAATTGAAATACCACAGAGCTGGAAAAGTCTCATTTCCCATAAATTTTGCTTCCATTTTCATTCTACTCCTTTCCCTCATTGCTTACTCTTTCATGAGTTTTCCTACTTTTATCTGTGATTTCTGCCTTATATTTAGTTGAAAATGTATTTTGTTGAAAAGTCAGTAGAGGCAATCCAAAGAAGTTTTCATCTCACTCTTAATTATTTCTGTTTCTCAGTTTCATTTTCCAGATATTATTCAGTAATCCAAGAGGGAAGAAGTTGGTCAATGTGTAAGCAAAGATCAGTGCATAGGAGTGGCACTGGCCCAGTTAAAAATGAGGATAAATCTGATTTTTCCTGCTTCTTTCCTCAGGCTATAGTATATGATCTCTTTTATGTCCTTATCATGAGTCTTTTTAAGTAGATAAAGTCTTGTTTTAAGTGGGACATTTTAACTTACTGAGAAAAAAAAAATCAATCATGTTTATTTTTCCACCAATTTTTATGGTCTCTGTTTTATATAAAATCATAGATATTCTAGTAGGATTCTGAGTAGAGGGTATGGGAAATATAATGTTTATCTTTCTTTTGAAATGGGAACAGCTGCATTTAGGGGGAAAAAACCCACAGTGAGTGCATAACAGAAACAAAAAGGGAGTTTCTTAGAATTGCAAGTGTCTTAAAGTGGATACAGAAAACATGGCTGCCATTGATACTGTTCAATGACTGAAGATAAATATCTTCTCAATGACAACTAAAGCATGTATGTCAGACGGAAGAGCTCCATTTTTAGAAGAAGTGGGAGAAATGAACTACTTTTTCTTTGCATTCTCCCCAGTTTCTCTGAAGAAGGGTGTCAAGAATGTTTAAATTCATATGTAAATTCCCAGAGGGCAGTTATTTTCTTCAGTTTTGGTCCCTGCTGTATCCTCAGTGTTTGGCACAGAGTAGGCCCTCAATAATTAATTAATTAATTAATTAATTAATTAAGATCTCAATTAATTTAACTCTGCCAATTGAATTTTATTTCTGACATCTCCTACATTTAAAAATTTCTACCAAAACCATTTATAAACCCTAGTAGTTACAACTAGTATTTTTTCCATAGGTGACAATTTACAACAAATGCTCAGAAGCATTATTTCTAATTCCAGGTCAGCTTTAGCCAGCTCAGGATTTGATTTGCCCTCCGTGGGTTTTTTCTACTTTCTAAAATAATTTCTCAATTACTATAGAGGAAGTTATTTAATATAAAAACAAGAGATACAAACTTGAAAAATTTGAATGTTAAGGTTTTTCATGTTCAGAAAAGGATATAACTAATGTTGGAACCAACGCCAGAATTGATGAATAGATATAGAACTTACTTGGCTCTTCTTGTCTTGCTGCAAAAAAGAAATCAAATGAGTGAGTGAGTGAAAGATTTCTGGATGAACAGCAGAGTTACTTCTCAAAATTAATTCTAGAAGTTTTGAAATAAGAGAGACCACCAGATGATGCACTTAGAATCAGTTCAATATGATTTGAGAATAAATATCTTCACATTGTTTTGCTAATGTCCCTTTTAATTTGGATCCCTTTTTGGAAAGAAAGGTTAAGAGATGGGAGATGCTATTTCTGGTTTCTCTCTGCTAATTCAAACTCTTCATCAACTAGTAAGATTTTTATGTTACTGACACTTTGTTTTCTTCTTACTATTCCTCTCTTCTCTTCACTTCTTTGGAATGATTTTATTGGTTTATCATGAGGATTGCTATGATTCTTGTTTTGCTAATTGCTGTTCCTTATGTTAATTTTAGAAAGTTTTCTCTTTTCCCTATAAACATACATATTGTAGGGTTGGGTGACTGTATTTCTCACCATTTGACTGGGATGGAGGCACTGCTGGACCTTTAGAGCCTGGATTTGAATCCCAATTTCTGCTGCTTATATTGTGGCATCATGGGCAAGTTACCTAGTCTCACTCTTTTATTCTCTTTGTAATAGGAATAACAATCCCTATCTGATATAATGTATATACATATATAAAGTGCTGAGTACAGTGCCTTGTACATTGAATAAATATTAATAAAAAATAAAAATTATATAAAAATTAAAATTAAAATTAAATAAAAACTGAATAAATATTATTTATTATTATAGTACCACATTAAGTACCTATTAGTTTCAATTATAGCCTCTAAATGGACCTTGATAGTTGAAAATGGAACAAACTACTGGAAATAGGAATAGAGAAACAAGAAGTTAGAAGGTGAGAAATGCTGAAAATATTAATAAACTACAGAGTCAGAAATATAAATCTTAAGTCTTGGTGCATTCATACTAAAACAGAGCCCAAAATGGCTTCTAGATTCCATAAAAAAACAATGTTAAGTGATATCTCATTGTGGTTTTGATTTGTATTTCCCTGATGCCGAGTGATATGGAGCACTTTTTCATGTGTCTGTTGGCCATTTGCAACAACATGGATGGAACTAGAGCGTATCATGCTTAGCGAAATAAGTCAAGCAGAGAAAGACAACTATCATATGATCTCCCTGATATGAGGAAGTGGTGATGCAACATGGAGGCTTAAGTGGGTAGAAGAATAAATGAAACAAGATGGGATTGGGAGGGAGACAAACCATAAGTGACTCTTAATCTCACAAAACAAACTGAGGGTTGCCGGGGGGAGGGGGTTTGGGAGAAGGGGGTGGGATTATGGACATTGGGGAGGGTATGTGATTTGGTGAGTGCTGTGAAGTGTGTAAACCTGGTGATTCACAGACCTGTACCCCTGGGGATAAAAATATATGTTTATAAAAATAAAAAATTAAAAAAAAAAAAAAAAAAAAAAAAACAATGTTAACAATATAATTGAGAGAATTGAGAGAAACATGGAACTTACTCTTAGGTTTCTCAGGTCTTGCTTTAATAAAAAAGACAAACAAACAAATTAGTGTGGTTGTCTGATGAAACAGAAACAGATTTTCACTGGGCACCTGGGTGGCTCAGTTGGCTAAGCAACTGCCTTCAGCTCAGGTCATGATCCTGGAGTCCCAGGATCAAGTCCCACATCAGGCCCTCTGCTCATCAGGGAGCCGGCTTGTCCCTCTGCCTCTCGCCCCTTTCATGCTCTCTCTCTCTTTCAAATAATTAAAATCTTAGAAAAAAAAAAAAAAGAAAGAAACACATTTTCACTGATGTCATTCCAGTATGAGCATCACACACTGAACAGTAATGAAAAGGATGATTAAGCAGGGACCACTTTGCCATGGGAATGTTCTGGAAGGAAGAATCCAGAGCTAGTGATGGAACTCTCTTTTCCTTTTCCTTTCTAGATCCCTGACTGTGTGAAGTCGGGAAATGTGTCATATTCCAACCTATTTTAGTTGAGCTAATTTCTTGGTCCTCCTTTGTCAAAATTTACTTTTCCAATCTGCACCAATAATCTTTTTTTTTTTTTTTAAGATTTTATTTATTTGACAGACAGAGATCACAAGCAGGCAGAAAGGCAGGCAGCAAGAGGACGACGCAGGCTCCCCAATGAGCAGAGAGCCTGACATGGGACTCTATCCCAGGACCCTGGGTACATGACCAGAGCCGAAGGCAGAGGCTTTAACTCACTGAGCCACCCAAGCGCCCCTCAACTGATAATCTTAATCTTTGTAGTCCTCACCAAGATTCTTTACTTATACTCCCTTCAGTGAGAGTGGCTTTATTTTCTCTTCATCAAATCCCACACTTAGCATGGCCTCTGCAAGAGCAGTCATTTAACAAATGTTCACCGAATCAAGGAAAAAATCACCCTACTGTATGTAGCCAGCATCAGAATGTTCCTCCTTTCCCTCTGTTCTCTTCAAGCACCCATTAAGAAGATTTTGAGCCTTATAGGTGAAACAGGTATGGGGTATATGAAGGCATGCAGAGATCTCTGCTACAAGATGCATGAGGGTGAGCAAAAGAGATTGCAGGGAGAGTGGTGAACATATGACATTCTGTGCCTAAGTCCTGGATAACTTTTAGCTATAAGATTTTGAAAACTTGATCGTCTAGGAAAAATGATTTCAAAGTTATAAGGAGTGGTTTTTTTAAATAATCTAGGAAGAAGTGAAATAAGTAATATACTTTTGGGGCAGCTTAGTACACTTGGGGCAGCTTTTTTGGTTCTAGAGAATCACTAGAAAGAGCCAGGTGTGACAAAGCAAAGCAGAGATGAGATGACAAAGTAAGATTTAAAAGGAAGTATCTGATACACTATGACTCTGAGAAATCAAACTACATGTAAGAATGAGAAAACACACAAAGAAGAAAATTATTGTTTTCTAAGTATGAATTTGGGTTGCATTAATGGTGAAAACTGTTCCTTGACTGTGGAAGAATATGTGTGCGTATGTGTATTCTTGTTCACAGTTGACTAAGCAACAATTTCACTGAAGTATTGTTATGATACTGAACTCCAGATGTGCTGTTTTGGGGCTTAGGTTATAAGTATCAGTGCAGAGTATAAAAATTTCATTTTTTATGGAATCCAGCACCCCAAGTAATTTTGAAGATCAGTGATTTTTTTTTCAGAAACTGCACCTTGACAAACAAGGGCATCACTCATGGAAGTAAGTGGGGTTCCTTCAAATAGCCTCATGGACAGTGAATAAAATAAGAGGAACCAGAGGTTTGTTCTGGTAGACTAGTGGGCGAAAATGTGTCATCACCCCCTTAGAGATTCTCAGAGCTTGAAGGAGCAGGATGCATTGCAAGAGAGGCTGAATCTTTTGTGGGTGGACACACTGGTGATCCACAGCAAATGTCACGATGACCTGCCTCCTTAGAGTTTCACAGTATTATTATTTTATTTGCTTTCTTTTCACTTTGAGATACTGTAAAAAATAATATTTCAGAAATCAAAACATTATACTACTTGTGATGTTTGTCATAGTTGTTCCCAATTTTTCTTCTAAGAAAAAAGATAATATAGGGATGTCCAAGATTACCCTTTGAATCACCAATCCCAGGTTCATTTTCTTCCCTTAATTTAGCATTAATTGTGTATCCACCAATTTTAAAAAGTACTTTCATACATATATGGATCATTAAGCAATAGGATAGTTTTCAGTATTTTTTGCTTTAACTTGCATGTGTTTTTTTTTAAATATTGATACATAAATTGTTATTCAATTCTCTGAAATATTCTCTATTATTATGTGTCATTTTTTAAAAAATCTTTTATTTATTTATTTGACCGAGATCACAAGTAGGCAGAGAGGCAGGCAGAGAGAAAGGGAGAGGGAAGCAGGGTCCCTGCTGAGCAGAGAGCCCGATGTGGGACTCAGTCCCAGGACCCTGAGATCATGACCTGAGCCGAAGGCAGCGGCTTAACCCACTGAGCCACCCAGGTGCCCCTGTGTCATCTTTTATTATTAGTTTGTATCAGGAAATACCATTTTTCATCTGGTTTGTTTCCATTCAACTCTATGACGGGAGCTCTTTTCTCAATTGCATATACAGACACTAGAGTTAGTTCATTTTAAACTACTGTATATTATTCTATTTTATGAGCTTACATATGTTAATTTATTTCTGATTTTTGAATGTCACAATAAACATCTTTGTTCATGACATTTTATGTACAAATGTAAGAGTTTACTCTTGTGTTTATACCCAGAAGTAAATTCAAGATTTTATTAGAGAGGGAGGGTGTGCGGTGTTAGGGGGATGGGGTGGACAGAGGGAGAAAGAGTCTTGAACAGACTCTACACTGAGCACAGAACCTGACCTGGGGCTCGATCTCAAAATCCTGAGATGATGACCTGAGTGGAAAACCAGAGTCTGATGCTCAACCAACTGTATTACCCAGGTCTTAATAAATATTTGATCTTGTCAAGCTTTAAAATTTTTACCAATATATGTGGAAAAAAGAAGTATCTCATTTTAACACTTATTTTTCTTTTTTTTTTTTAATTTTTTATTTTTTATAAACATATATTTTTATCCCCAGGGGTACAGGTCTGTGAATCACCAGGTTTACACACTTCACAGCACACACCAAATCACATACCCTCCCCAATGTCCATAATCCCTCCCCCTTCTCCCAAACCCCCTCCCCCCGGCAACCCTCAGTTTGTTTTGTGAGATTAAGAGTCACTTATGGTTTGTCTCCCTCCCAATCCCATCTTGTTTCATTGATTCTTCTCCTACCCACTTAAGCCCCCATGTTGCATCACCACTTCCTCATATCAGGGAGATCATATGATAGTTGTCTTTCTCCGCTTGACTTATTTCACTAAGCATGATATGCTCTAGTTCCATCCATGTTGTCGCAAATGGCAAGATTTCATTTCTTTTGATGGCTGCATAGTATTCCATTGTGTATATATACCACATCTTCTTGATCCATTCATCTGCTGATGGACATCTAGATTCTTTACATAGTTTGGCTATTGTGGACATTGCTGCTATAAACATTCGGGTGCACGTGCCCCTTTGGATCACTATGTTTGTATCTTTAGGATAAATACCCAGTAGTGCAATTGCTGGGTCATAGGGCAGTTCTATTTTCAACATTTTGAGGAACCTCCATGCTGTTTTCCAGAGTGGCTGCACCAGCTTGCATTCCCAACAACAGTGTAGGAGGGTTCCCCTTTCTCCGCATCCTCGCCAGCATCTGTCATTTCCTGACTTGTTAATTTTAGCCATTCTGACTGGTGTGAGGTGATATCTCATTGTGGTTTTGATTTGTATTTCCCTGATGCCGAGTGATATAGAGCCATTTTTCATGTGTCTGTTGGCCATCTGGATGTCTTCTTTGCAGAAATGTCTGTTCCTGTCCTCTGCCCATTTCTTGATTGGATTATTTGTTCTTTGGGTGCTGAGTTTGCTAAGTTCTTTATAGATTTTGAACACTAGTCCTTTATCTGATATGTCGTTTGCAAATATCTTCCCCCATTAGGTCAGTTGTCTTTTGGTTTTGTTAACTGTTTCCTTTGCTGTGCAAAAGCTTTTGATCTTGATAAAATCCCAATAGTTTATTTTTTCCCTTGCTTCCTTTGCCTTTGGCGATGTTCCTAGGAAGATGTTGCTGTGGCTGAGGTCAAAGAGGTTGCTGCCTGTGTTCTCCTCAAGGATTTTGATGGATTCCTTTTGGACATTGAGGTCCTTCATCCATTTTTAGTCTATTTTCGTGTGTGGTATAAGGAAATGGTCTGTTTAATTTTTCTGCATGCAGCTGTCCAATTTTCCCAACACCATTTATTGAAGAGACTGTCTTTTTTCCATTGGACATTCTTTCCTGCTTTGTCGAAGATGAGTAGACCATAGAGTTGAGGGTCTATTTCTGGGCTATTCTGTTCCATTGATCTATGTGTCTGTTTTTGTGCCAGTACCATGCTGTTTTGATGATGACAGCTTTGTAATAGAGCTTGAGGTCTGGAATTGTGATGCCACCAACTTTGGCTTTCTTTTTCAATATTCCTTTGGCTATTATTTGTTCCATTTCTTTGAAAAAGATAGATGGTACTTTGATAGGAATTGCATTAAAGTACTCATGAAAGAAATTGAGGAAGACACAAAGAAATGGAAAAATGTTCCATGCTCCTGGATTGGAAGAATAAATATAGTCAAAATGTCTATGCTACCTAAAGCAATCTACACATTGAATGCAGTTCTTTTTCTCTTAGTTTGACTTCTAGTTTCATAGCATTGTGATGGAAAAGGTATTTTCTATGATTTCAATCTTTTGTATTTGCTAAGCCTTATGTTTTGACCTAGAATATGATCCTTTCTGGAGAATATGTGTGTGCACTTGAGAAGAATGTTTATTTAGCTCTTGGTAGAAAGTTCTGTATATGTCTATAGATTCATTGGTCTAAGGTATGTTTCAAATCTTGTGTTTCCTTACTGATTTTCAATCTATATATGATCTTTTCATTGTTGAAAGTGAGGTATTGAAGTCCCCTCCTCTTATTCTATTGTTGTCTACTTCTCCTTTTATATGTTAGTATTTGCTTAATATATTTAGTTGCCCCAATGTTGGGTGCATATACATTTACAATTATTATATCCTTTTGAAGAATTGATCACTTTATAGTGATGTAATGAACTTTGTCTCTTGTTACAATCTTTGTTTTAAAATCTTTTTTGTTTGATTCAAGTACAGCTATCTCTGTGCCCTCTTATGACTTCCTCATGCAGGTAATGTCATTGTCATCCTTCACTATAAGTCTAAGTATGTCCTTAAAGGTGAAGTGAGTTTTTTGTTGGTAGCATATACCTAGATCTTGATTTTTAATCCATTTTGCCCTTTGATTGAAGAATTTAATCAATTTATATATAAGGTAATTATTGATAAGTAAGGATTCACTAGTACTATCTTATTGATTTTTGGATGTTTTAGGCCCCTTGTTCCTGTATTCCTTTTTTGCTGTCATTCTTTGTGAATTAATGATTTCCCAAGTGGTATGATTTGACCCCCCCTTTTTTTCTCTTTTGTGGATATACTGTAGGTTTTCGCCTTTTGGTTATTATGAGGCTTACATAAAACATTTTATAGCAGTCTATTTTAAGCTAATATTTTCAATCCTGTACAAAAACTCTATCTTTTTATTTCTTCTCCTATATTTTTATGTTTTTCATGTCATAATTTTCTTCCTTGTATAGCATAACCATAACAAATTATTGTAGTTATAGTTATTTTTAATACTTTTGTCAATTAAACCTTTATACTAGGTTTAAGTGATCAACACACTACTGTATATCAGTAATAGAATATTCTGAATTTGACTATATGTTTAACTTTATCAGCATGTTATATATTTTCATATTATTAGTGAGCAATATTTCATTTCATTTCAAAAGATTCCTTTCAGAATTTCTTGTAAGTCAGGTCTAGTGGCAATGGAATTCCTCAGTTTTTGTTTCTTTGAGAAAGTATTTCTTTTTTCTCCATTCCTGAAGGACAACTTTGCTTGATTGTCTTTCTGGTTTGCAATGTTTTCCTTTCAGCACTTTGAATATATCAATCTATTCTCCTGGCCTGTAAGAGTTCTCTGAGAAATTAACTTAAAGCCTTATGATGGTTCCCTTATAAGTGAAACTATTTTTTTCTCTTGTTGCTTTTTTAATTTTTTTAATTTTTTTAAAATTTTTATTAACATATATTATTTGCCCCAGGGGTACAGGTCTGTGAATCATCAGACTCACACCTTTCATAGCACTAACCATAGTACATACCCTCCCCAATGTCCATAACCCAGTCCCCCTCTCCCTACCCCCACACTCCCCAGCAACCCTCAGTCCTACCCCCCACAACCCCCTGCCCGCCTCTTAAATTCCTCATATCAAAGAGATCATATGATAATTGTCTTTCTCTGATTGACTTATTTCACTCAGCATAATACACTCTAGTTCCATCCACGCCATTACAAATGGAAAGATTGCATTTCTTTTGATGGCTGCAATATATATATATATCACATCTTCTTTATCAATTCATCTGTTGATTGACATCTAAGTTCTTTCCATAATTTGGCTATTGTAGACATTGCTGCTATAAACATTCAGGTGCATTTGTCCCTTTGGATCACTACATTTGTTTCTTTAGGATAAACACCCAATAGTGTGAGTCTGGCCTGTAAGAGTTCTTAGGGTAATAGGGTCTGGGTCATAGGGTAGCTCTGTTTTCAACTTTTTGAGGAACTTCCATGTTGTTTTCCAGAGTGGCTTCACCAGCTTGCATTCCCACCAACAGGTTGGAGGGTTCCCCTGTTCTGCATGCTCGCCAACATCTGTCATTTCCTAACTTGTTAATTTTAGCCATTCTGACTGGTGTGACGTGGCATCTCATCATGGTTTTGCTTTGTATTTCCACGATGCTGAGTGATGTACAGCACTTTTTCCTCTTGCTGCTTTTAAAATTCTTAGTCTTTGCTTTTAGATAGTGTAATTAATGTGCTTGTACAAAAGTGTTTTGGGTGGAAATTTTGAGATGATTCACTAGCTTCAAGAATTTGGATTTCCAAATTTCTTCCCAGACTGGGAAATTTTTTGTCATTATTACTTTAAATAAGCTTTCTATTCCTTTCCCCCTCTTTTTCTGGGACTCCAAGAATGTGAAGATTGTTTCTTTTAATTGTGTTCCATAATTCATGTGGGCTTTCTTTTACTCTTTTTCATTCTTTTTTTTTTTTTTTTTTTTTTTTTTTTTTTGCTCCTCTGACTAGATGATTTCAAATAACTTGTCTTCTAGTTCACTATTTAGAGAACTGTAAAATAGACAACTAAATGAAATTAGGGAAAGAATGCATAAACAAAATGAGAAATTCAACAAAGAAATAGAAACCATTAAAAAAACAAATCTTAGAGCTGAAGAAAACCTTGAACTAAAGAATTCAATAGAGAGGTTCCATGAAAGACTCAACCACACAGAAAAAAAAAAAAAAAAAGAGTGATGAGTCATTCTGAATATTTTGTCAAATAATCTATAAATCTTCATTTCTTTAGGGTCAGTCATTGGCTTTTTTTATTAGTTTCCTTTGATGGAGTTATATTTTCTTGATTATTCATGATGGCTGTGGCCTTGTGGTGGTGTCTATGTGTTTGAGGGAGTAGGCACAATTTCCAGTCTTTACTGACTGGATTTGGCAGGCAAAACTCTACCGTTCAGGCCATTAAGAGATTATGGATAGGCCCTCTTGCGGTGCCATGTGCAGGTTTGCTACTAGAGTGTTTGGGAAAGAAGGTCTGATTCCCGGATCATTGGGTAGGTAGGCTTATTTTGGTGTATATGGAGACCAGCCTGGTACATGGGTCTGTGGGTCAAGCCTGAAGCCTGGATTCATTGTGCTGAGCCTGGTCCTTGAGTGTGTGGTGAAGGGACTGAGCCCTGAATCAGCATAGGCAGACTTAGATCCTGTGTCCACAGCTGCCCACCAGGTGTTGTTAATCACTGAGGTGTGCCCAGCATCTGAGCCCATGGAGGTTTGTCTAATATAGGGATGATCCTGGAGCCTGGCTTCATGGGAGTGGGTGTGGCAGCTAGGACTGAGGAGTAATGGCCTGGTGATAAGGTTATCCTGGAGCCTTATGTCACAGGAGCCCACCAGTATTGGGATATGTTGGGGAGTCTGATCCATGGGAATTCATTAAGCGCCTGATGCCATAGGAGTTGGCCAATATATGCCAGTGTGAGCTGAGGTCTCTCCTCCCAAAGGTGTCTCCCTCTGTGCTGGGCCACTTGTGCATGGAAAAGGGGTGATAGGAATAATGCGACTCTATCTTTCCTACTCACCTCAGTGGATATTTTCTTATTTCTTTGCTTTACACAGGTTCTGTAGTCCCTCATCTGGAATCCTTGGCTCTTGTGAAGGTATTATCATACATGGATAGTTGTTCAAATTGGTGTTTATGGATCAGGCAAGTGCTAGAAACTTTGTTGTTGCCATTTTGCTGATGCCACTCCCCTTCACTCCACTGGTTAACATACCCCCAGTGATTAGTTTATTCCTGTGCTATGACCACATGCTTTCAATCAGTATTCTTTTTAAAATGACTTGATAATCAAATGATTGATTTGATAATTTGGTGAGCCTTCCCTCTTGGGAACTTGATGTTTACAAATATGTTATTTATTCTTGGATTGTTTTTTCTTTTATATATATGTAGAATTGATTTGTCAAAATCCACAAAAATTCCTGTTGGGGATTTTTACTTGAATTTTATTGAATTATAAATTGGTTGAGGGGAGGATTAACATTTATATTGTTGTTGAATTTTCCTATCTTTGAAAATGGTTTATGTATTTATTCAGGTCTTATATTATGTTTTTTAATGGTATTCTCAAAAACTGAATGCAAAGTGAATACCAAGAAACATTTTTCTTTCTTTTTTATGCCCTCTCTCTAAGTTGTCATGATTCAGAACTGGCTCACAGAGTAAAAGACATAGCAGGAATATAAGGGGAAAAATCTACAAAGTTATAATCAGTTTGCTCATTATTATCATTAGTAAATAGATGAATTCTGCATTATAATTATATATTGACAATAGTCACTACACATGTGTCTACATCAACATTGTAAAAGTCGACACTGAAATTATTCCATCAGGGAGTCAATAATATAGAAGAGCAAATGGGCTTGAAGGCCTGGTGCTAAACTGAACTATTGATCTATTTAACAGTAGACAATACCGGTTAGATGGCTAACCTGTCTTCCTTCCCACCCATCCCTTCTTCCTCCTTACTTCTTCTCCTTTCTCTTACCCTACCTATCTAATCTCCTTTTATTCTCTCAGTTTATTTCAGGATACAAGTTTTTCCATCTTCTGTAATAACAAGTGCTCAGAGAAAATGGCTAGGTAAAAATAAGGTATTCCATTTGATTTCTCTATATATAAGACAACACATTTTTTGGAGGTTTATTCTTAGGAGAGTTATAAATTTTGTTTCTTTAGTGAATGGTATAATTTTATTTTCAAATTATATTTTCTAAAATGTTATTGCTGACATAAGAATGTTTTAAGTTCTGTTTGTTTTTGTATCTAGCAACTTTGCTGCCTTTGTATTAAGAATTAGCAGTTTGTTCATGTTTCATAGTCTTTTATGCAAATAATCATAGTCTGAAAATAATGACAAAATTCTTCCTTTTCTTTGTCTTTATATCTTTTTTGTTTTATTGCACAGGCTGGCATTAATTAGTATTAGTAATATTGTTCTTGATTTTGACTTGAGTGGCAATGGTTCTAAAATGTTGTTTTTTAGAATTCTTAAGAAAGATAAAGGAATAAATCTCTTTTATTAGAATAAATAAGTTCTTATTTATCCCCTTTTGAGTTTTTATTTCTTGCTAATAAGAGTTTTGGTTAGAATTCTGTGTTGAATCTTATAAAATAAGTTTTCTTCATCTTTTTAAATGATCATACATTTTTCTCCTTTTATCTATGAATTTAGCAAATTTATTGATAGTTTTAAAAATAATTTCTATCAAGGTTATGAGGCATTAAAATAAATATAGTATCACTGTGTTTATGATCAGTATATCATTGCACTATTTGTTTAGGAATTTTGTATCTGTGTTTCTAAGTAAAATATGTCTATGCATTTTTTAAAAGATATATTTATTTATTTATTTGAGAGAGAGAAAGAATGAGAGAGAGAGCACAGGCTGAGTGAGGGGCAGAGAGGGAAGCAGATTTCCCACTGAGCAGGGAACCCAGTGCAGGGCTCAGCTGGAACTCTGGGATCATGATCTGAGCAGAAGGCAGTGGCTTAACTGGCTAAGCCCCCCAGTCCCAGGTGACACTATGCATTTTTTTTCTTGTACAATTTTTGCCTTGCTTTGCAATCAAGGAATTACAACATCATAAAATGAGTTCAAGTAGATTCCATTTCTTTCCTATTCTTTGACAGAGTTCCAAATACAAGAATTATTTGTTTTTTGAAAATTTGGCAAAACCATCTTGTCTGGGACTTTTTTTTTAAGATTTATTTATTTGAAAGAGAGAGAGACAGAGAGAACATGAGTGGAGAGAGGGGTAGAAGGAGAGGAAGAAGCAGATTCCCTGCTGAGCAGGGAGCCTAATGCGGGGCTCGATCCCAGGAGCCTGGGATCATGACCCAGAAGTGACCTGAGCTGAAGTCTACAATTAACCAGCTGAGCCACCCAGGCACTCCTGGGCTTTTAAAGTGAGAGGGTTTTTCTGACTCACTTTTCATTTTATTTTATAAATATTGACAATATTTGGATTTTATTTCTTCTTGAGTCAGTTTTGATAATTCACATATTTTTCAAAAAATTGGTATTTGTTTTTAATGTATTCCTTTAGTTTAGTGCCTTCTTTTATGATGCTAGAAATTTTTATTGTATTGATAAGTAAGTTCCTTTTTTATTCCTACATTAGTGTTTTTCCTTTTTTCTATTAAAATTTTTTCAACAAAATAAAAAAAGATTATTTTTTAATGTTTAATTTTAATTTTATTAATTTCTTCTACTTTTAGTGTTTTTTTCTTTTTTTATTCTTTCAGCTTTTTGAGGTATACCTGACAAGTAAAACTGTAAGATAATTAAAGTGTACATTGTGATGATTTGATACACAAATTTGTTGTGTAAGATTTCTTCCCATCTAGTTAATTAACACATCTATCACCTCATTATATATATAATTTTTGCAAGAATATTTAAGTTCTACTCTCAGCAAATTTCATTTATACAATTTCAATTATATAGTGCCGTATTATCAACTATAGTTGCCATGTTCTACATTAGGTCTTCAGAGTTTATTCATTTTATAGATAAAAGTATATATCCTTTTACCAAACTTTCCATGTCTTCCCCACTCCTCAACTCCTGGCAACCACTTTTCTCCTCTCTCTTTCTAGGAGTTTGATATTTCTTTTTAAGATTTTGGATATAAGTGATACCACAAAGTATTTGTCTTTCTCAGTCTTATTTCACTTAGTGTAATGTCCTCAAGGTCCATTAATGTTGTAACAAACAACAGAATTTCCTTCTGTCTCATGACTGAATAATATTCTATTGTGTGTGTATATGTGTGTACACACACACAGTATTTTCTTTATCCATTCCTCTGTTGTAATGCTACAGTGAACATGAAAGTACAGATAGTTCTTTGATACCCTATTTTCATTCCTTTGGAGTTATTCTTAGATGGGCTTACTAGATTATACCATAGTTTTATTTTTAATTTTTTCAGAAAACTTTATACTGTTTTCCATAGTGGCTCAACCAATTTATTTGCCACCCACAACACACAGGATTCCCTTTTCTCCACATCATTGCCAACATTTGCTTTCTCTTGTATTTTTTCATAGTAGCCCTTCTAACCAGTGTGAAATGACATCTCGTGATTTTGGTTTGCATTTCCCTGATGACATTTTTAAACACCTTTTCATGAACCTCCCACTCATTTAGATGTCATTCTCGGAAAAAAAAAAAAAAAAGTCTATTCTGTTTCTCTGTCCATTTTTAAATCAAGCTTTATTTTTTCATTATTGAGTTGTATGTCTTCTTTATATACTTTGGATATAACCCCTTATTATATATATGATTAGCAAATATTTTCTCCTGTTTAGTAGGTTATCTTTTTATTTTGTTGAATGTTCCCTCTGGTATATAGAAGCTTTTAAGTTTTATATACTCTCACTTGTTTATTTTTGCTTTTCTTGCCTTGGCTTTGGTGTCAAATCCAAAAAGTTCATTGCAAAGACCAATGTCCGAAACCAATGTTTTCCTTTAGGAGTTTTATGGCTTGTGGTCTTAAATTTAATTCCTTGGTCCATTTGAATGGATTTTTGTAAATGGTTGTAAGTATTGGTCCAGGTTCATTCTTTCGCATGTGTGTTTATCCAGTTTTCCCAACACCATTTATTAAAAAAAAAAAAAAACAAAAAAAAACTGTCCTTTCTGCCATTGCATATTCTTGGCTCCTTTGTTTAAATTGACCAAATATACATGGGTTTACTTTTGAGCTCCCTGTTCTGTTCCACTGATATGTGTTTTTCTTTTTTTGCCAATATCATACTGTTTTGATTGCTATACAGTTTTGTAATATAGTTTGAAATCAGGAAATATGATGCCTCTAAGTTTGTTCTTCTTTCCTAAGATTGATTTGGCTCTTCAGGGTCTTTTGTGATTCCATGTTAAATGTTTATTCAATTTACTTTATTATTATATTGTGTTAAGGGACATGTATAGATATTTTCCTGTCACCTCATTTAAAAAAACAAAAACAAAAAACTTGTTTTTGTTTTTTTTCCTCTTTTTGAAGCTTTTTTTTTTTTTTTTTTTTTTTGAGCTTAACCAAGTTTTGTTTTACCAGGTTCCTTTACTTTTACCCTATAGGTTCAGAAGGTATATGTTGCATTTCTATTGTATTAGTAGTAGATTTTTTGTAGCTTAATATTCAATTTAAACAAAGTTTAATGTTAAGCAATACTTCTGTCCTTCTGACAAATTATCTTCATATGTAATCACTGACCTTGCTTCTCTGTTATTTTTTCTGATGCTTGAGATCTACTCATTTTAAAACATACTAGTAAATTTCTCCTCTTTCAGTTCCTTCTCCTTCTCTTCTTGTTTCCTTTTCTTTTTGTTCTTTTTCTTCTTTATAGTCAACATTTTGTATTTAACATTGTTTTTGTTAGTTTAATTTCATATATATATAATATGTATATAATATATTATATATATGTTTTGCTTCTAACTCCTTTTTAAGTTTTATTTTCACTAAAGTATGTCTCCTCAGCAAATCTTTCACTGAGGTTAGTGAGCTTCTTGAATATATAGAAATATAAGATTTCAATTCATCTTCACTCATAACTGATAATTTGACTCATTGTATCATATGAGTTTACAGTAATTTTCTTTCAGTTTACTAATGACATTGTTTTGCTGTCTTCTGGAATATAGTATTGCTAATGAGAAGTTAACATCAAAATGACTTCTGGTAGATTAATTCTGCTTCTCTGGTTGTTTTTATTGTTATTATTTTTTAATCTCTGTCAGTTTACTATGATAAGTCCTGTGTACGTGTGCGTGTGTGTGTATGTCTGTTTTAAAGTTGTCTACTTCTAGCACTCAGCATTTTTGATCTGAGGATTTAAGTCTGTTTTCTTCTCAAATGTTGTTAATTACTATTTCTTAAAAATATTACTTGGTACTTGTTCTCTGAATTCTCTAAATTCATGTTATACTTGACCTTCTTATTCTATGCAAGCATGGTTCTTTTCTTTCATATTTTTCTTCATCTCTGTGTACTCTTCTGAGAGAGTTCCTCAGTTCTATCTTCTAGTTTGCTCTTTTAAAATGTGATTAGTATAATACCTGTTACTGAAATAACTATATGCTTACATAACTATAAATATTAATATATTATTTAATTATCTATTGTTTCAACTTCAGTAACAGTTTTTTTATTTCTAAGATTTTGGCTTTGTTATTTATATCTACCTCTTCTTTTTCCAAAATATCTTTAAAATATATTTGCCCTAATGGATAGTCTTTCTTTTATTTCCCGCCAGGGAAGCCAAGACTTATCAAAACTCCAGCCTTTGGTTCCTCTTTGGTGTTTTGCTATCTTGTTTCTATGCTATATGCTGTATCATCTGCTCTTTGTTTGAAAGTGGAAATTTTCTATGAGAATGAAAATTATCTCCTTAACCCCTCCAATTAGGCTTTTGTTCCCATCTACTCTATCAGGGGTTACTGATTACTTCTGTTTTATAAAATTCAGTGATCAGTGCCCAGTCCAAAATTTTATTTCTCAGCAGTTCTTGATGTAGTCATTCATTCATTTCATCCTTTCTATCTTGAAATACTCTGAGTTCTATGACATATCCACCCTGTTTTCATTTTCTTCCTACGTACTTTATATACCAGATATTTATATTCCTATATTTTGGCATATTCTTTGCCAGATATGTCTCATTTTCCCAACCTCTAAAATTGATGTTCTTGAGCTCAATCCTTAGATCACCTTTGGTGATCTAATTTAGTTCAGTGGTTTTAAGTGTTAACTATGTGCTAATCACTGTCAAATGTATGCTTTACCTGGCCTCTCCTGGTAGCTTCAGATTCAAATATTCAATTGTTTTTTGATACAGAGTATATGCTTGGATGGGAACAGTAGGTTGAGGGAGAGTTTTCCTATTATCCTCAAATTAACAACTAGCATCAAAAATTTGAGGAAAATAGTTTATAATCTCCCATGTCCCTCCTGTCCCAGCTGAAGTGAGACAAGCCCTCATGAAGAGATTGGCATAGTTGCGAAGTCTGTGCTACCGGACACAATGGGAAGGGATTCCTGGAGTTGTTGCAAGGCACAGGTGCTTCTCTCAGGCCTTAACAAGTGGCATCTAAATTAGTTCTCCTGTACCAAATGTCACTTTCCTTTTAAGTCTAAATAAGAAGACAACTGTACGAGAATGGAGATTTAAATAAATCTTCAAAGTTGTGAGTAGTTGACAAGGAACAGTGTTGTGGGGGAGGAAGGGATAGTAATATCCTTTCTGAAAGCAAATGAGAAGGAATTCAAGAGATTTGCTTACAAAGATTGGGATGTCTGTGGGAAAGGATGTGTGGCAACTTTCCCTTGGGTGTATGCCTTCATAGTAGATTTGTTGATTTGTTTTGTGACTATTTAAGCATTAGGAAAAGAAAATTGGGAAGAGGAAACAGTGCAGAGTGGCAAGGGTGCAATGGAGCAACAGGTCTTCCTTTCCTTTCCTTTGCAGCAAGGATGCTTGAGCTTCACAAGGAGTGAGTGGGCATCGTAGCCATTTTATCAGACAAACTAGAGCTTCAACCAAAAACTGTAATAAGAGATGAAGAAGGGCACTATAGCATAGAAAAGGGGGTCTATCTAACAAGAAGATCTAACAATTGTGAATATTTATGCTTCTAAGTTGGGGGCAGAAAAATATATAAATCAATTAATAGCAAAGCTAAAGAAAGTCATTGACAGAGAGGAGTCAAGATGGCGGAGAAGTAGCAAGCTGAGACTGCTTCAGCTAGCCGGAGATCAGCTAGATAGCTTATCTAAAGATTGCAAACACCTGAAAATCCATCGGCAGATCGAAGAGAAGAAGAACAGCAATTCTGGAAACAGAAAAACAACCACTTTCTGAAAGGTAGGACCGGCAGAGAAGTGAATCCAAAGCAACGGGAAGATAGACCCCGGGGGGGAGGGGCCGGCTCCCGGCAAGCGGCGGAGCAACCGCGCACAAAATCAGGACTTTTAAAAGTCTGTTCCGCTGAGGGACATCGCTCCAGAGGCTAAACCGGGGCGAAGCCCACGCGGGGTCAGCGTGGCCTCAGGTCCCGCAGGGTCACAGAAGGATCGGGGGTGTCTGAGTGTGGCAGAGCTTGCGGGTATTGGAACGGGAAAGCCGGCTACAGAGACAGAGCTGACAGTAAGCTCGCAGCTCCGTGTTACCTTGAACCGGTCGCAGGCTCGGTGAGCTCGGAGCGCGGCCGGAGGTCAGGCAGACGGGAGTAACTGGGCGCTGTTCTCTGAGGGCGCACTGAGGAGTGGGGCCCTGGGCTCTTGGCTCCTCCGGGCCGGAGACCAGGAGGCCGCCATTTGTATTCCCGTCCTCTGGAACTCTACGGAAAGCGCTCAGGGAACAAAAGCTCCTGAAAGCAAACCCAAGCGGATTACTCACCCCGGCCCCCGGTAAGGGCGGTGTAATTCCGCCTGGGGCAAAGACACTTGAGAATCACTACAACAGGCCCCTCCCCCAGAAGATCAACAAGAAATCCAGCCGAGACCAAGTTCACCTACCAAGGAGTGCGGTTTCAATACCAAGGAGAGCAGCAGAATTCCAGACGAGGAGAAAGCCAAGCACTGAACTCATGGCTTTTTTCCTGTGATTTTTTTAGTCTTGCAGTTAATTTAATTTTTTCTTTTTCATTTTTTTTTTTTTTTCTCGCCTTCGGGTAAAATTTTTTTTTTAACTGTTACCTTTTTCTTTTTTAACGATTTTTTACTAGTTTATCTAATATATATATATTTTTTTTTACATTTTTCTTAAGTGTTTTCTTTTTTTAAAAAATTCTTTTCTTTTCTTTTTTTTTCTTTTTCTTTTCTTTTTGTTTTTTTGTTTTCTTTCTTCCTTTTTGAACCTCTTTTTATCCCCTTTCTCCCCACTCACGATTTTGGATCTCTTCTAATTTGGTTAAAGCATATTTTCCTGGGGTTGTTGCCACCCTTTTAGTATTTTACTTGCCCCTTCATTTACTCTTATCTGGACAAAATGACAAGACGTAAAAATTCAACACAAAAAAAAAGAACAAGAGGCAGTACCGAAGGCTAGGGACCTAATCAATACAGACATCGGTAATATGTCAGATCTAGAGTTCAGAATGACAATTCTCAAGGTTCTAGCCGGGCTCGAAAAAGGCATGGAAGATATTAGAGAAACCCTCTCGAGAGATATAAAAGACCTTTCTGGAGAAATAAAAGAACTAAAATCTAACCAAGTCCAAATCAAAAAAGCTATTAATGAGGTGCAATCAAAAATGGAGGCTCTAACTGCTAGGATAAATGAGGCAGAAGAAAGAATTAGTGATATAGAAGACCAAATGACAGAGAATAAAGAAGCTGAGCAAAAGAGGGACAAACAGCTACTGGACCACGAGGGGAGAATTCGAGAGATAAGTGACACCATAAGACGAAACAACATTAGAATAATTGGGATTCCAGAAGAAGAAGAAAGTGAGAGGGGAGCAGAAGGTATACTGGAGAGAATTATTGGGGAGAATTTCCCCAATATGGCAAAGGGAACGAGCATCAAAATTCAGGAGGTTCAGAGAATGCCCCTCAAAATCAATAAGAATAGGCCCACACCCCGTCACCTAATAGTAAAATTTACAAGTCTCAATGACAAAGAGAAAATCCTGAAAGCAGCCCGGGAAAAGAAGTCTGTAACATACAATGGTAAAAATATTAGATTGGCAGCTGACTTATCCACAGAGACCTGGCAGGCCAGAAAGAGCTGGCATGATATTTTCAGAGCACTAAACGAGAAAAACATGCAGCCAAGAATACTATATCCAGCTAGGCTATCATTGAAAATAGAAGGAGAGATTAAAAGCTTCCAGGACAAACAACAACTGAAAGAATTTGCAAATACCAAACCAGCTCTACAGGAAATATTGAAAGGGGTCCTCTAAGCAAAGAGAGAGCCTACAAGTGGTAGATCAGAAAGGAACAGAGACCATATACAGTAACAGTCACCTTACAGGCAATACAATGGCACTAAATTCATATCTCTCAATAGTTACCCTGAATGTGAATGGGCTAAATGCCCCTGTCAAAAGACACAGGGTATCAGAATGGATAAAAAAACAAAACCCATCTATATGTTGCCTCCAAGAAACACATTTTAAGCCCGAAGACACCTCCAGATTTAAAGTGAGGGGGTGGAAAAGAATTTACCATGCTAATGGACATCAGAAGAAAGCAGGAGTGGCAATCCTTATATCAGATCAATTAGATTTTAAGCCTAAGACTATAATAAGAGATGAGGAAGGACACTATATCATACTCAAAGGGTCTGTCCAACAAGAAGATTTAACAATTTTAAATATCTATGCCCCCAATGTGGGAGCAGCCAACTATATAAACCAATTAATAACAAAATCAAAGAAACACATCAACCATAATACAATAATAGTAGGGGACTTTAACACTCCCCTCACTGAAATGGACAGGTCATCCAAGCAAAAGATCAGCAAGGAAATAAAGGCCTTAAACGACACACTGGACCAGATGGACATCACAGATATATTCAGAATATTTCATCCCAAAGCAACAGAATACACATTCTTCTCTAGTGCACATGGAACATTCTCCAGAATAGATCACATCCTCGGTCCTAAATCAGGACTCAACCGGTATCAAAAGATTGGGATCATTCCCTGCATATTTTCAGACCACAATGCTCTAAAGCTAGAACTCAACCACAAAAGGAAGTTTGGAAAGAACCCAAATACATGGAGACTAAACAGTATCCTTCTAAAGAATGAATGGGTCAACTGGGAAATTAAAGAAGAATTGAAAAAAATCATGGAAACAAATGATAATGAAAATACAACGGTTCAAAATCTGTGGGACACAACAAAGGCAGTCCTGAGAGGAAAATATATAGCGGTACAAGCCTTTCTCAAGAAACAAGAAAGGTCTCAGGTACACAACCTAACCCTACACCTAAAGGAGCTGGAGAAAGAACAAGAAAGAAACCCTAAGCCCAGCAGGAGAAGAGAAATCATAAAGATCAGAGCAGAAATCAATGAAATAGAAACCAAAAAAACAATAGAACAAATCAAAGAAACTAGGAGCTGGTTCTTTGAAAGAATTAATAAAATTGATAAACCCCTGGCCCGACTTATCAAAAAAAAAAGAGAAAGGACCCAAATAAATAAAATCATGAATGAAAGAGGAGAGATCACAACTAACACCAAAGAAATACAAACTATTATAAGAGCATACTATGAGCAACTCTACGGCAATAAATTTGACAATCTGGAAGAAATGGATGCATTCCTAGAAACATATAAACTACCACAACTGAACCAGGAAGAAATAGAAAGCCTGAACAGACCCATAACTAGTAAGGAGATTGAAACAGTCATTAAAAATCTCCAAATAAACAAAAGCCCAGGGCCAGACGGCTTCCCGGGGGAATTCTACCAAACATTTAAAGAAGAACTAATTCCTATTCTCCTGAAACTGTTCCAAAAAATAGAAATGGAAGGAAAACTTCCAAACTCATTTTATGAGGCCAGCATCACCTTGATCCCAAAACCAGACAAGGATCCCACCAAAAAAGAGAGCTATAGACCGATATCCTTGATGAACACAGATGCGAAAATACTCAACAAAATACTAGCCAATAGGATTCAACAGTACATTAAAAACATTATTCACCACGACCAAGTGGAATTTATTCCAGGGCTGCAAGGTTGGTTCAACATCCGCAAATCAGTCAATGTGATACAACACATCAATAAAAGAAAGAACAAGAACCATATGATACTCTCAATAGATGCTGAAAAAGCATTTGACAAAGTACAGCATCCCTTCCTGATCAAAACTCTTCAAAGTGTAGGGATAGAGGGCACATACCTCAATATCATCAAAGCCATCTATGAAAAACCCACCGCAAATATCATTCTCAATGGAGAAAAACTGAAAGCTTTTCCACTAAGGTCAGGAACACGGCAGGGATGTCCCTTATCACCACTGCTATTCAACATCGTACTAGAGGTCCTAGCCTCAGCAATCAGACAACAAAAGGAAATTAAAGGCATCCAAATCGGCAAAGAAGAAGTCAAATTATCACTCTTCGCAGATGATATGATACTATATGTGGAAAACCCAAAAGACTCCACTCCAAAACTGCTAGAAACTTATACAGGAATTCAGTAAAGTGTCAGGATATAAAATCAATGCACAGAAATCAGTTGCATTTCTCTACACCAACAGCAAGACAGAAGAAAGAGATATTAAGGAGTCAATCCCATTTACAATTGCATCCAAAACCATAAGATACCTAGGAATAAACCTAACCAAAGAGACACAGAATCTATACTCAGAGAAAACTATAAAGTACTCATGAAAGAAATTGAGGAAGACACAAAGAAATGGAAAAATGTTCCATGCTCCTGGATTGGAAGAATAAATATTGTGAAAATGTCTATGCTACCTAAAGCAATCTACACATTTAATGCAATTCCTATCAAAGTACCATCCATCTTTTTCAAAGAAATGGAACAAATAATTCTAAAATTCATATGGAACCAGAAAAGACCTCGAATAGCCAAAGGGATATTGAAAAAGAAAGCCAACGTTGGTGGCATCACAATTCCGGACTTCAAGCTCTATTACAAAGCTGTCATCATCAAGACAGCATGGTACTGGCACAAAAACAGACACATAGATCAATGGAACAGAATAGAGAGCCCAGAAATAGACCCTCAAATCTATGGTCAACTAATCTTCGACAAAGCAGGAAAGAATGTCCAATGGAAAAAAAAGACAGCCTTTTCAATAAATGGTGCTGGGAAAATTGGACAGCCACATGCAGAAAAATGAAATTGGACCATTTCCTTACACCACACACAAAAAATAGACTCAAAATGGATGAAGGACCTCAATGTACGAAAGGAATCCATCAAAATCCTTGAGGAGAACATGGGCAGCAACCTCTTCGACCTCTGCCGCAGCAACATCTTCCTAGGAACAACGCAAAAGGCAAGGGAAGCAAGGGAAAAAATGAACTACTGGGATTTCATCAAGATCAAAAGCTTTTGCACAGCAAAGGAAACAGTTAACAAAATCAAAAGACAACTGACAGAATGGGAGAAGATATTTGCAAACGACATATCAGATAAAGGACTAGTGTCCAGAATCTATAAAGAACTTAGCAAACTCAACACCCAAAGAACAAATAATCCAATCAAGAAATGGGCAGAAGACATGAACAGACATTTCTGCAAAGAAAGACATCCAGATGGCGAACAGACACATGAAAAAGTGCTCCATATCACTCGGCATCAGGGAAATACAAATCAAAACCACAATGAGATATCACCTCACACCAGTCAGAATGGCTAAAATCAACAAGTCAGGAAATGACAGATGCTGGCGAGGATGCGGAGAAAGGGGAACCCTCCTACACTGTTGGTGGGAATGCAAGCTGGTGCAGCCACTCTGGAAAACAGCATGGAGGTTCCTCAAAATGTTGAAAATAGAACTGCCCTATGACCCAGCAATTGCACTATTGGGTATTTACCCTAAAGATACAAATGTAGTGATCCAAAGGGACACATGCACCCGAATGTTTATAGCAGCAATGTCCACAATAGCCAAACTATGGAAAGAACCTAGATGTCCATCAACAGATGAATGGATCAAGAAGATGTGGTATATATACACAATGGAATACTATGCAGCCATCAAAAGAAATGAAATCTTGCCATTTGCAACAACATGGATGGAACTAGAGCGTATCATGCTTAGTGAAATAAGTCAAGCAGAGAAAGACAACTATCATATGATCTCCCTGATATGAGGAAGTGGTGATGCAACATGGAGGCTTAAGTGGGTAGAAGAAGAATAAATGAAACAAGATGGGATTGGGAGGGAGACAAACCATAAGTCACTCTTAATCTCACAAAACAAACTGAGGGTTGCCGGGGGGAGGGGGTTTGGGAGAAGGGGGTGGGATTATGGACATTGGGGAGGGTATGTGATTTGGTGAGTGCTGTGAAGTGTGTAAACCTGGTGATTCACAGACCTGTACCCCTGGGGATAAAAATATGTTTATAAAAAATAAAAAATTAAAAAAAAAAAAAAGAAAGTCATTGACAAAGCACAGTACTAGTTGGAGACCTTACCACCTCATTCACAACAATGGACAGATCATCCACGCAGGAGAGGAACAAGGAAAAAGGATTTTGAATGGCACACTGGATCACATGGTTGGGTATATATTCAGAACATCTTAAAGCAACAGAATTCACATTATTTTCAAGTGCACATGGAACATTCTCTAGAATAGATCACATTCTGGGTCACAAATTGGGCCTCAACGAATGCAAAAAAGATTGAGATCATACCATGCATATTTTCAGACTACAGTGCTATGAAACTTTAAGTCAACCACAAGAAAAGTCTGGATAAACCACAAATACACGGAGGCTAAAGAACATTCTACTAAAGTATGAATGGGTTAATGAGGAAATTAAAGAATTTTAAAAATACATGGAAGCAAATGAAAATGAAAACACCACAGTTCAATACATTTGGGAGGCAACAAAGGCAGTCCTAAGAGGGAAGTATATAGCAATAAAGACTTTTCTCAAGAAACAAGAAAGCTCTCATATAAATCACCAAATCTTCAACCTAAAGAAACTGGGAAAAGAGCAACAAATAAAGTCTAAATCTAGCAGGAGAAGGGAAATAATAAAGGTTAGAGCAGAAAGAAAAAGGATATAGAATTTTTTAAAAAAAAAGTAGAATAGATGAATGAAACTAGGAGTTGGTTCTTTGAAAGAATTGACAGAATTGATAAACCCATAGCCAGATTTATGGGAAAAAAGAGAGAAAGGACCTAAATAAATAAAATTATAAATGGAAGAGGAGAGATCACAACCAACACCACAGAAATATAAACAAGTATAAGGGAATATTATAAGCAATTATATGCCAACTGATTAGGCAATCTGGAAGAAGTGGATACATTCCTAGAAACATATAAATGACCAAAACTGAATCAGGAAGAAATAGAAAATCTGAACAGTCCAATAACTAGCAAAGAAATTGGGAGTGGTAATCAAAAATTTCCCAACAAACAAGAACCCAGGGCTGGATGGCTTCCTAGCAGAATTATTACAAACATTTAAGGAAGAGTTAATACCTATTATTTTGAAACTCTTTCCAAAGATAGAAATGTAAGGAAAATTCCCAAACTCATTCTATAAGGTCAGCATTACCATAATTTCAAAACTGACAAGGACCCCACTAAAAAGGAGAATATAGACAAATATCTCTCATGAACATGGAAGCAAAAATTGTCAGCAAGATGCTGGCCAATTGAATCCAACTGTATATTAAAATGATAATTCACCTCGACATAGTAAGTTTTACTCCAAGTTTTACACTTGCAGGGGGGTGGTTCAACATCTGCAAATTGATCAATATGATGTACCACATTAATAAAAGGAAGGATAAGCATCATATAATCTTCTCAATAGATGCAGAAAAAGCATTTGACAGAAATACAGTATCCTTTCTTGATAAAAACCCTCAAGAAAGGAAGAACTGAAGGAACTGTCTCAACATCATAAAGGCTATTATATGAAAGACACACAGCTGTTATCAACATCAACGGGGAAGAACTGAGAACTTTTCCCCTAAGGTCAGGAACATGATAGGGATGTCCACTCTCACCACTGTTGTTCAGTATAGTACTGGATGTCTTAGTCTCAGCAATCAGATGACAGGAAGAAAAAGGAGGCATCCAAATTGGTAAGGAAGAAATAAAACTTAATATTTGTTGACAACATGATACTCTACATAGAAAACCTGATGGACACTACCAAAGAATTCCTGAAACTCATACATGAATTCGGCAAAGTCACAGAATATAAAATCAATGTGCAGAATTCTGTTGCATTTCTATACAGCAAACAAAGCAGAAGAAAAAAAAATCAAGGAATCGATCCCATTTGCAATTATATCAAAACAAAGATATCTAGAAATAAATTTAACTAAAGAAGTAAAAGATCTATACTCTGATCATTATAAAACACTTATAAAAGAAATTGAAGAGGTTGCAAAGAATTTGGAAAGCATCCCATGCTCATGGATCGGAAGAACAAACATTGTTAAAAATGTCTATACTGGGGCACCTGGGTGGCTCAGTGGGTTAAAGCCTCTGCCTTCGGCTCAGGTCATGATCCCAGGGTCCTGGGATCGAGCCCCGCATCGGGCTCTCTGCTCAGCGGGGAGCCTGCTTTCTCCTCTCTCTCTGCCTGTTTCTCTGACTACTTGTGATCTCTGTCTGTCAAATAAATAAAATCTTTAAAAAAAATGTCTATACTACCCAAGTGAATCTATATATTTAATGCAGTTTTATCAAAATGCCACCAGAATTTTTCACAGAGTTAGAGCAAACAATCCTTAAATTTGTATGGAACTGCAAAAGACCCTGAATAGCCAAAACAATTCTGAAATAGAAAACAAAACTGGAGACATAATCATTCTGGACTTCAAGCTTTATTACAAAGCAAGACACTATGATACTCTACAGACACATAGTTCAATGGAATAGAACAGAGAACCCAGTAATGGACCCACAACTAAATGGTTAACTGATCTTTGTCAAAGCCAGGAAGAATATCCACTGTGGGGGTGGGGGGAGTCTCTTCAACAAATGGTGTTGAGAAAGCCAGACATGTAGAAGAATGAAACTGGACCACTTTTGACACTATACACAAAAATAAGTTCAAAATGGATGAAATACCTGTGAGACAAGAAATAATTGAAGTCATCGAGAAGAACACAGGTAGAAACCTCTTTGACCTCAGCCATAGCAAATTCTTCCCAGACATGTCACCACAGGGAAGGGAAACAAAACCAAAATGAACTCTTGGGGTTTAATCAGGGTAAAAAGCTTCTGTGCAGCAAAGGAAACAATCAACAAAACTAAAAATCAGCCTACAGAATGGAAGAAGATACTTGAAAATGGCGTATCTGAGTAGAGGGTTAGTATCCAAAATCTGCAAAGAACTTATAAAACTTAACACCTAAAAACCAAACAATCCAGTTAATAAATGGGCATAAGATATGAATGATACTCCCCCACACACACCCCAAAAAAATCCAGATAGCTAATAGACATGTGAAAAGATGCTCAGCATCACTCATTTTCAGGGAAATACAAATCAAAACCACAATGAGGTACTACCTCGTACCTGTCAGGATGGCTATAATTAACAATACAAGAAATAACAGGTATTGGTGAGGATGTGGAAAAGGGGAACCTTCTTGCATTGTTGGTGGGGATGCAACCTGGCACAGCCATTCTGGAAAACAGTATGGAGTTTCCTCAAAATGTTAAAACAGAACTATCATATGATCCAAAAATTTCACTGCTAGGAATTTATTCAAAGGATATAAAAATACAGATTTGAAGGGATATGTGCACTCTGATGTTATAGCAGCATTATCAACAAAGTCAAACCATGGAGAAAGTGCAAATGTCCATCAACTGATGAGTGGATAAAAAAATACATGAGACACACACACACATACTGGAATATTACTCAGTTATCAAAAAGAATTAAATCTTGCCATTTGCAAGAACATGGATTGAGCTAGAATGTATTATGCTAAGTGAACTAAGTCAGAAAAATACCATATGATCTTGTGTATATGTGGAATTTAAGAAAGAAAATAGATGAACATATGGGAAGGGGGTAAAGAAAAAAAGGAGAAAGGTAAACAAGCCATAAGAGACAAGACATGACAGAGAACAAACTGAAGGTTGATGGAGGGAGTTGGTTGGGGTGGGTAGATGGGTGATGGGTATTATGATGAGCATTGGGTGTTATAAGTGATGAATCACCTGGATTCTACTCCAGAAATCAATATTGCACTATATATTAAGTTTGTAAAATCCAAGTTTTAAAAAATGTGTGATATATAAATATGTAGATTTATATATGTATGTATCACATATATTACATATATTATATATCACATATATATTATATATGTATGTTTCTGAAACTCTTAATGATAGGGAACAAACTCAGGGCTGCTAGAGGGGAGGTGAGTTGGGGGATGAGGTAAATGGGTGATGGACATTAAGGAGGGCACTTATTACATTAAGTAATGAGCACTGTTGTATGCAAGGGATGAATCACTAAATTCTACCCCTGAAACTAATACTATACTATGTATTAACTAACTCAAATTAATATAATATCTTGAAAGAAAAAAAAAAAGCAAAACAGACATAGCAATCCAAACTTGAGATTTTGTGTTGGTGTCTTACTCAACTTTACACCTATTTGGTGATGGTAGTAACAGACTATGAGGTATACTGTGGAGAGGGAGTTGAGGGGCTCTGGAATAGGCCATACTGGAGTCAATACTCTCACATCAGAGATTGTGCAGTAGAGTCCTCAGAACTGGGCAAGTTCTTGCAGATTCCTTCAAAAAATTCAACACATATTCTACAAGACATTGGAGTGCCTAACCTAAATGACATTGAAAGGTATCCAGTCTCATATCCTCAGAAGAAAGACCGCAACTAACAGAGGAGGGAAATTGCGCACCTAATTAAGTGAAACCCATCTTTCCAGCTTCAGCTCAGTGGGAACTATAATCAAAGGAGGTGGACGGAAAGGAGAAAGAGACTGTACTTCTTCCCTGTTCTGAGTCAGTGTGCCTAAGATTGATTGCTAAAATGGAGTATTTCCAGAGGAGTGGCCTGAGGGCTTTTAATAGTTTAAAATGACTAAAAATTATAGGTTCTACCCCAAAAGTTAATGGGTAAGGAAGAGATACGTGTCAGAGACCATGCCCATGGCCTACTAAGTGCAGACTTTTTAATAAACTAGTCAAAAATGTTCAAGACATCTTGAATTTAACATGTACAAAACTGAGCTCGATTGCCTCCTCTAAATCTGCCCTTCTTCCCATCTTACCTAGATCAGTAAGTAGTCCCATTCTTCCAGTTGCTTTGGCCCCAAACCCAAGAATTACTTTTAGTTCTTTTCCGTTTAAACTCACATCCAGTGTAATGGCAGACTCTGTTGGTTGTACCCTAAAAATACATGGAATGTGGAGACTTCTCCCCACCTTCACCCTGATCACTATGCTTCTTGTCACACTCACATGTAACTGGTGGTTCTTTAATTCCAGTCCTACTAACTGGACTTCCTGCTTCTTCTCTTGAGCTGCTTGACCTTGTCACTCTCTGGCAGTTAATTCTCCATTCAGTAGTCAGAGAGATGATATAAAATTATAAAGCAGACATTATGACTCCCTGTTCAAACCCACTAGTGAGCCCTCATTATGGCTGGAATAAAAATCTACTGCTTTCTACCAAGGACTGAAGGCCTCACATATGTGGCCCGTTTCTCTGACCTCATCTTCTACCATCCTCCATCTTTCTTTTCATCTATCTGCATTAGAATATGCATCCCTACAGCAGAACCTACATCCTTGTTCTTTTGCCTGAAACACTCTTTCTCCCCTCTATATACCATCTTTCTCCAGTCTTTTCTGTTACTCTGCTTATAATTCTTCATGGTATTTATTGGAGTGTAATTATATGTTAATTTGTTATTATTTTCCTGTTTTTATTTCAAACTGTTAACTTCTTGAGTGCAGTGGCTTTTCCCCTACTATTATATTCTAAATGTCTAGAATAGGCACCCAGTATATTTTTGTTAAATGCATTAGTATCTCTGACGATTTAAAGTTTATTATTTTATTTCTTTCAGATTGTATTTCTTTGGGTTGAAATTCTTCAATTTGTCGGGGCTTGTGAAATGTCACTTTGGTGCTGGGTTTCTTCATGCATTTCATATATTTTTGGTGTCTCTTATTCCTTGAGAATGAGTTTTGTGGGTCATGTTTTATCCTGTGGATATTCCACTGCAGTTCCCTTCTTGTGGGGAGTTTTTGTGGTTTTCATTGCCTTAGCTAACAGGGTGCCGCATCACCAAACCAGATCTCAAGTGTTTTGGCTTGGGATCCTGTATAGCATGGATGGCACACTTCCAGCAGGGCTTTGAGCCCTGAGCAGATTAGGTCTGGTCCTGTGCAGGTGACTTTGTTTTCATGGCTAGGGCAGATATGTAGGGTATTTTCTGATCCCAGCTTTGCTCTGGAGTCTCAATTCCAATTCTTAACCATTCTGGGTTCTGAAATCATTCTACCCTCCAGCCCCTCTTTATTTATGCTTAAGCTTAGCTGTGTAATAATGATAATAATAATAATAATAATAATAATAAACAAAGCAGGCAAAACCAAGCCAGCCAGAAAGAAGGTGGTGTATTCTCTAGTGCCTTTGGCATGTTTTTATCTCCTCCCAATCTCTTGAATCTTAGATTTTAAAATCTCTCCTTCCACCCTTTCTGGTACCTCCACTGAAAAGGACACTAAATTCTTCACTTTAGGTTCTGGATTATAATTTCCACCTGCGAAACCAATAGTGCCTTTTGCTAAACTCAGTTGTTCCCAATTATAGGGCTTATTCCCAAACATGAACATCTGCGGTTTCCAACCTCATCCTTGGGTCTGCTCCATTGACCCTTTTGACTCAGTATTTCATCTGGCAGTGAGATTACATAGCTGGTTAGTCTCCTTGTTCAGGATTCAGAAAGAACATGTAGAATGTCTACGTTAACTGTTCCAATTCTCCCTTCTAAGATACTAATCCTTGTGTCTTAACATTATTGCAATTGTTCAAAAGTTAGTATTATAAAATACAATCAGAATGTGTTTAGATGGAAATAGAGGGTTATATAAGCAAGTTTGCAATCTGTTAGAGAGATCCATGGTTTAAAAATTAGGACATTTTATCTAAAATCTGGATTAAGTGAGATGTTTTGACAACTCTACTTCTATATTCTTGCATGGAGAAATTGGCTAGACCTGAGCAGCAGCTACCCTCTTTAGACTATACATGATCTTTTTACTGTTTCTAGGTGATGTGCTTCACCTACTCATTTGTATTATCTTCCTGGGCTCCACTAGCATCTGAATTTTTAAAGTCTTAAACCAGAACTTTGGGTTTTAATAGGAATGTAATTTAATTTCAATCTGAGGAACCCCAAAGGATATTGGTATTGCATAAAAATCTTTTGTAACATAGATACAAGGACCAGATTTGAATAATGGAAAATTTGAACATAGTGTGTAATGTGGTTTCATGAATTCTATGTTAAAGATCACCATTGTCAGTATTTGATCTGGTTTAAATAATGAATCACTGTTGCTGTTTCCTGGGAAATTGAGTTAGGAATGGAAGTAATGGGAACTCTTGTAGTTATGGATCAAAAAGATTGTCTGGAAGTCTAATCTCGAAGACTTGGGTAATGTGAAAGCAAACAAATATGAGAAACACGAATCTCAATCTTTTGTACACTTTAGGAATAGAATATATCTTCTTGGGGAAAATCTCACATTTGACAGGCTGAGAAGCAAAGAACTTACTTGAGGTTCTCTGTGAAATCACTAAAAAATAAGCAAAAAGAAAGCCATGTAATTTTTCTTAAATAGAGTAAACATAGTATTATCTAACATTTTCCCCTGGTGTCTCTGAGTAGACTAAGAAGAAAGCATACTTTGAGGGAACACTCAAAATTCTTTCTCCAATTAAACATTACTTTGAACTTCCTGTTTTCTTTCAAAAATTTTGGCTACCTCTTTTATATTTTTCAGGATTTTTTTGTTGTTGTTGTTGTTTTTGTTGACATATGCTACTTTACTTCTTTTCATCAGTATATTCTTAAATTATCTGTAACGTAGGGGAAGCTGTGTAGTAAGAAAGCAAGAGAGCAATAAGAAACTCAAATAACTTTAAGAGACTTTAAGACCTGAGAACCATAGTAGAGAAACAGAATACTTACTTATGGGAGGCGGGGGCACACCTAAAAAGAAAAATAGATATGTGAGTAATTATTTGAAAGAACAAGTTCCCTTCTAGGGAAGCATATTTGTGTGAGGAAGAAGTTTGGTAGTCACATGGCTCTTGGTTCCAACTATGGTTCAGTGAACTGTGTTCCTGGGCAAGTATGTGGCCTTGGTTTCTTAGCCCTTAAAAGAGTTAATTTACTCCAAGGATTAAATGGGATATAATGTAGTTAAAGCACGTGTATAGTTCTTATCACTGAAGAGATGCAAATTTAACAAATGTTTGAAATTAAATGGAAGTTTACTTCACTGAATGAACAGAAGTCAAAGTAATGTGAGAGCTGAGTCTCTGGCTGCTGCACAGGAGTTAGAAATGAGTAGGGCAGAAATAGTTCTATAGGCCATGTAGAGGACAACAACAATAGAAAATAGTAAAAAAAAAAAAAAAAAAAAAAACACAAAAACCAAAACAGACTAAACTTACCTCTGGGCATTGAAGGTGGTGGACCAGCTGAAATACAAAGAAGTATTTTTGTAAGCCTTTTCCACTTTTTCTCCCCACTCTCGGTTTAGAGTTCTTTCTCATTAAGTCATTATAACAATAGGGAAAATGTTCCCTTTGGTCTTTATTTACTTTCAGTGTAAATGAGCAAGATTTGAACTTTCAAAAAACATTAATAAGCATGGAATTTGTCCATGGAACGGCTAGTGGTTAAGGAAATATGTAACCATGCGCAGAAATCCCAGCATAGCCAGGGAAAGAAGCTATAGGACGCCATGGTGGAAGAAACATGGAAGGACTTACTGAGGGCAGGTGGAACTGATCCAACTGGAAAACAGAACAGAGAAAATTGTTACCTCCATTTCCTTTCTTCCCCATTCAATTTGCTTTGTCCCTTGTAACAAGCTATTTTTAACCACTGGGAAGCCTTCATTTCTGATCTTCATTATATATGTAAATCATGCAATTTGACTTCTTCCATAAAATTATTTAAAAACTAGGAGAATTATCGGTAGTTTGAATACAGGATGTCTAAGAAATAGGAGCTTCAAGCCTCTAAAATCCCAAATGGTCGGGGAAATTGTCCTCAGATGTCTTGGAATTCAAATGTGGAAAAACAAACTGGATAGGTAGGGCAGGAGGTCCAAATGAAAAACCGTTTCAGAAACTTCTGATCCCCTCCTTTCTCTTCCATCATTTTTTCCTTTTCTGTAGGCAGCCTCTTGGTGGTCTCTGTAACTAAGCAAAACTTTTTTTCTCCCCTATTAATGTAAATCTGTACTGTTAGAACTTTCTTTAATCATGAATCACCCAGAGGGACTTTGATAATGAAATAGCAAGGAGCCGCAAAGTACCTCAAGCCCTTTGCACAACAACATGGTCAGATAAAGACTCTTGGACCCCACTAAAAGCCAGTTGAGTCCCTGGCAGAGAATTAAATGAATACGCAGACTTACTGTTCTTGTGACGAGTTGATCCTACTAAAAAATAAGCAGAGACATTTCTTATTGCCCCCTGCTCATTTACTCTCCTACTCATTTTTTCTATTGGTAAATTTTCTAGTGATAAAACTTCTTGAAAAGTTTTTCTGATCAGGTGTATTTGAACTTTGCAGAAAACTTACAGTCAGCTGGTGGAATTCAGGTCAATGGAGAAGCAAACACTAAGAAATTAAGTTTCAAGTTCCTGTACTAGAACTCGAATTTCAATAGACATTGCTGGACTTTGATTAAGTGAACAGCAAAGAAACAAACAAACAACTTACTAATTGCTCATATAGATGACCCAGCTGGAAAATAGAAATATCTCCTGAATTTGTTTTCCCTGTTCATTTTTTTTTCTTCTGTATGGAAAGTCCCTCCCAATCTTTAGAAACATGGAGAAACTTTTTTCTCTGCTCTTTAATTTTTTATGTGACTCTGTGAACATTTTAGAAACTTATTAATAACCTAGTGGAATTCTGGGTAATGGGAAAATAAGGGTAAAGGAAATAGGAGCCTTAAGCTATGGCTATCTCAATATGGATGGATAATTTTTGTTTAAGTAGATCTGTTAGACAGTGCTGGAAATAATTGAGTTCCATCATGAAGGGAGACAGTGAAACTTACAAGAGGATCCTGTAGCTGAAAAACAAAAAGAGAAGTCAGTGTAGAAAACTGGTGAAAAGAGGAGTTAATTTTCCTTCTCGTTTTCTGAGAGGGAGTATCAGAAATGTTCATGGAGGGACCATCTAACCCTTATAGATGTTGTGTACTGTACTGGAGAACCCAGCTGCCATCATGCCTTGGGTGATTCTGCCTCCTGCTTAGTCTGAGAGGCTTCAGGAAAGAGAGTTATCTCTTCCCTTTTTGCAGTGAGTGGTAAATGTTTCAAATCCTACAGGAGATTGGTAATTTAAACTGTGCTGCTTTTACTTTCCTACTCCCTGTTTCTGCCACTCTGTGCAAGCTTTCATTCATTCATAGAAATGTCCTCCCCCACCCTTGTTGACAATAGTTTCCTCTGATATGTTTATGTAATATAGTATATCTATATATAGATATGTAATATAGTATATCTAAGTTTTTTGGGTTATTAAGGGGGTTTGTATTCCTCTTCACTCATTCATTCCTTGGGTGGGGATGCAGGCAGATAGTGGAATAAGCAAGAGGCGGAGAAACATGAATATCTATACCCACAAGACAGAAGCAAAGGATTACAGACTCTGCAGGAAGCCAAAGGCAACTACTGTATAAGAACAAGTGTGGAACTTACTAGTCATTTCTGAAGTTTCACCTGGTGGAAAAATGGAAGGGAAAGAAAGGGAGAAATCAGTGTGTATAGAAGGAAGAAAACTCAGTTCTTCCATGATGGGGTTGAAAGGGTAACCACAGGGAGGATGCAGGGAACTCTAAAACCTTCCTGTTAGATCAGTGCATCATCTGGTCTTAAGCTCCTACCCCCATGCTTCACATCCTCAGGTCTTTTGCTGGTCTGGGACAGGAGTATGGCTGTCCTCCTTCCTTTCCATCCCTTTTCAGGGCGCTTAAACTCCATGGCACTAGAGGTTAACCAAATCGTCCTCTCTTATTCATGACTTATTTTGAAAGTCATTTATTCTTTCCATCTTATTATTTTTATCATGTTCAGTTAGCCAGCCTATAGCACTTCATAAGTTTTTTGATGTAGTGTTCATGACTTCATCCCAAAGGCTCAGCTCGGCTTCTGATACAAGAGCTCAGCTAGTTGAAGGAATGTTTGAGTATATCTGACTTGCCTTCTGATAATGTCCTCCTGTTTGGCTTAAACTTTGGAATGCTGTTTCGTAATTTCCAGACTCAGAATTTACAATGACTTGAGTTTGGTTTATTTTGACACCCTCGAGTTTGACATTGGTTTTGCCCTACCTAGTCACAATATTAGCTTACCCTTCACTCTCTTTCATTTATAGTTTGTAGTTGTCTGATGTATCTGGCAGTTTCTATAATTGCAGCCCACCTACCATAATATCCTGTTCACTGAAGGGGTGTGTGTGTGTGTGTGTGCTGGTGTTGGTGTTTGGGACATGGGACAGGATAGGACATGAAGAAAGAGAAGGTATTGGGAGAAAAGATTGGGGAATTCTGTGCAGACTAGAACCTTAGTATTATTCTTTGGTGCACTTTTCCCAGGACACTTGGAAGAAAACTGATAAGACCTCAGTCTATTTAAATTTGATTGTTTTTCTCTTCTTTTATATTTCTTTTAAAATTTGCTTCCTTTTTTAAAAAATTTTCTTTATATTGTCTCTGTTGTCTTTGAAGAGGCCCTTTATGAACAACAAATTATTTCAGAAGTAAAAAGATACCATTATTCTTTCTCTGTTACTTTAGAAAATTCTGTATTATTATAGAAGCCATTATGACCATTCCTGGGGACATTTTCTTACTTTTTTTTCTTAAGAAATAACTTTAGGGAATTCTCAGCAAATGAAACTGAGATGCATGAAAACGTGTCTAAAACCACTGTCCTTATGGTAATAGATACATTTGGGACAGGGGACAAGTCCTCTATACAGTCTAGAAGATCAAAGAAAACACCAGAGGAAAAAGATAGATAAGAGACTTACCACTGGGCCCAGTATATTGCACTAAAAATAGAAAACAAACAAATTATTGTGATTGTTTGAACATGATAAAAACACACATACCACTGTTTTCCAAAGGAGAACAGTTAAATACCTTGCCAGAATTACTAAATCCCAGTCACCAGGATTAAATATTTTTACTGGAGTGTCCTCACCATAAGAATCAGATCTTTCCCTAGGAGACTTGTAACCCTGTTGTAGTTAGAGGGAGAAACATTTCATGCTTGCCTTTAACTATTACAGGTGTTTGAAGTGTAATCTTTTGTATTACTTTCCCTTCATTTTTCCTCATCTTTTTTCTCTCATGTCACTGTTTTTTTCACTCTCTTGGCCTTCCTTCTTTTTGTCTTCTTTCTCATTTCTATGTCTTCCCCCAGATTCTCTCTATTGCATCTTTGCTTTGGAACATTCTTCTAATGTATACTGACAAACTACCATAATTTTTTTTAAGATTTTATTTATTTATTTAACAGAGATCACAAGTAGGCAGAGAGGTAGGCAGAGAGAAAGAGAGAGAGAGAGAGAGAGAGAGAGAGGATGAAACAGGCTTCCTGCCAAGCAGAGAGCCTGATGTGAGGCTTGATGCCAGGACCCTGGGTTCATGACCTGGGCTGAAGGCAGAGGCTTTAACCCACTGAGCCACCCAGGCGCCCCTACCATAATTATTATTAGAAAAATGTTATGCTGCCTTTTATGAATTTGAGTAATATATATGAGTTGATGTATATATAGGAAACTTACCAATAGGTCCTGGAGTTTGCACTAAAAAGAAATCAAGATTGGGATATTAGTATGACTGTTTGTATGAAGAATAAACTTTTCATTAATTTTATTCTAGGGTGAGGCTTTGGGAGGTCGAGAAGAAGTGATAATAGTAATAACATTAGGGAGAACTAATCCAAGTATGATAAATACATAGCAAAAGAGATATTTAGCATATATTACAACTCAACCTGAGACGAGGATCTCTCTAGAATCACTGTCAACCTAGGAAAGGCTAGAGACATTAAAGATATAAACTTTGTCTTTTTCTTTATATTTTCTTTCCTGTCAGTAACAAAAGATGGCGCTCTTTTAAAGGATCACCCTGTACTAAAATATTTCTATTTCCGATTTCTATATGCTCTAGGGTAGCCATGAAGGTAGGATGTAGGATATAGTCTTCTCAGTTTCCAGTTTACTGACTACTGCTTTGATTGGCTTGTATCTCTGGGGAAAAGTCAACAAAACCTTCAGTTTTCAATGAGAATTTGGCCTTCAGTTGATTTTCTAGTTCTGACTAAACCTGCTATCTTACTTGACAACATTCCTTTAATTTACGAATGATCCTTGGGGCACCTGGGTAGTTCAGTCAGTTAAGCATCTGACTCTTGATTTCAGTTTTGATCATGACATCTGGATCACGAAATCGAGCCCCACATTGTGCTCCATGCTCAGAACACAGACTTGTTAAGACTCTCTCTTTCCCTCCCATCTCCCTCAATCACTCTCTCTCTAAAATAAATAAATAAACAAATAATAAATAATAAAAATTTTTAAAAATGTAAGGAAGAATGATTCTTGTTGATAAATTGCATGTTAACTGGGAGAACTATAAATACCCTTCAGAAAGCCTTATCTTTGGGCTTCCCTAAGTGTAGTGACCATGTATTTGATCATGTTCCTTATAGAATCCCTGAAGGTTATGTTGTGGAGTTCTTATAGGTTATTTTGGTTCTTGGGCTTCTAATTCCAAGCAACTCCTATGGGAGGCAATGGGTGCTTGGGTGGCGATGCAGACACTTGCATAGACCACATCAAGGACTACTGTCACAGACAAGAGGTGGTTGATGCTTCCCTAGTGGCAAGCTGTGTTTCCTTCTTTAAGTCCCACTGAGTAGCCTGGCGAAAGCTGGGATCATTATGTGAGTCTGTATGGTTAACTGAGTCTAAAAAGACCACCCCGCCTTTCAGTGGGCATTACATTATCTTTCTTCTCCATAGCTCCTTGCTTCATGGCACTCATCATGGGAAATATCCCAGTTCTAACCCATAAGTCCCCAACCTTTAGCTCTGACTTTTTTTTTTTTTTCCGTGTAAAAAAGCTAGAAGGTAGATTACCGGTTGTGGATATTATAGGCCATGAGTTGTAGACAAGCCAGAAATTTAGGTATTTTGCAAAAGTAATTTAATATTTGCTTGACTGTATCTATTTTTAAAAAATGCCCTTGATCCTGGATTAGATTTCTTAGGACATTTACCCTCTGGTATAAGCCACTAAAAATTTAGACAGATAATCATTTCAAATATTATTTTGTCTTTCTTTGTTTTCCTGTATGTCTTACCCATTTCTTTTTTAACTTGTGACTCTTTTGTAGACTTCTTTCATAGCTTTATTTATATTCATTTATTCTTTTTTCTTCTCCTGCCTCCAACTCAATCTCCTGCCTTCAACTTCCTTCCTACTTTGTTCCTTTTAAATTTCTCTCGATTTTTCTCTTTTTAACATATACCTTTATTCTGTTATTCCTTGTATTGCATCTTCTCTCACTTTCTCTCCCCATAGGCATTTTTGTCCACTATTTTTAATATTCTAAGTGCAAGTGCATTGCATTTCTAACTAAAACCCTTTTGAACACTCAAAATGGTAGTGGAAAGAACTCAAGAGTTAGCATAACTTTAGTTCTAACTTCATTAATCATCTTACTTCCCTATTTTTTGAGGAATGACTTCTGAATTTCAACTTTTTCATCTCTCAAGATGGGTATAATACCCACTTACCTACCACCATTGAAATACTATGTAAAGCCAACAAAATAATGCATGGGAGAATTAGAAAAATGGTAAACCATTACAGGAATCATATAGGGAGTGTTCACTTCAGCAGCACATATACTAAAATTGGAACAATACAGAGAAGATTAGCGTGGCCCATGTGCAAGGATGATATGCAGATTCATGAAGGAATCACACCAAGAGTGACTAGGTACAGATACAGGACTTACATTCATTCTGTCAGGCAAATATTTTTTTAGGTTTCTAATTTCACAAATTCCTATTTTTTTTTTTTTTTTTTTTTTTTTTAGGAATCCTATAACCTAGTGTGTGAAGCAATAACTATTTGCTCTTAGTTTGTAAATATGTAATTATGGACAACTATATCTTGGAACCTAACCATTATTTCTAATGTTTCCATGGAAAAATGCAATAGGACAAGTTTCTAAAAGTTGACAAAAATAAAACCTAACTATAGTGGACAGAATTTTTCATAGAAATTAGATAGTAAGAAAAACATAATCTAATAAATTAATCTAAGAACATAATCTAATAAAAATTATTTTCAAGGAAAGCAAGAAGTTTAGGTGTAATGTTCCAAATCTTTATTACATGTTGGTTCTAGAAAGCTAGATTATAGAATTTAGAAAAGACCTCTCCTAGTGGGGGGTTATTTTTTCACTTCGTATTTCAGCTTCATTGTATCTTTTTATTGCAGAACCTGGGGGAATCTACCCTCTAAGAATTCTGAGTGGGATAATGAGACAGTGGAAAAATCTGATCTTGGAGTCCATAGGCATGAATCATTTGAAATAAAAATCAACTGAGCATTAGATGACTTACCAATGGTTTTTTGAGAGAGCTCTAGAAAAACAAACAAAAGGAAAGAGAAAAGAAATCAGTAGCTGCTCTCTGGTTCTGGAGCCCATAGTTCTCATTTGCATGCTTTCCTGGTGAGAATCTGTGCCATTAAACTTGGGCTCAGCTACAATGGGGTAGTAGGGATGTTGACTTTCTTCATGGATGCTAATACATATAAAGGCTTCCTTATCTAATGGATTCACTGAGAGGCTAAGTAGCAAAGGTACTAAATAGAAGTCACGCTTTTGGCCCATATAAACCCCGCAGAGGGTTGGAAAAATCCTTCTACATTTAAACTTAATTTTCTTCCTTTCCCCTATAATTTCACTTGTGTCTATCTCATTCTGTTTTTAAAAGTCCTTCATGTGATGTTGATAAGCCACTGGAAACTTTCAAGAGTTCATCTTCCACTTTATAGTTTGTGTTTGGTACTGGAATGTACATCCACATTATCATTAATGATTTACTGAAATGGTAGATAGAAGACAACAAAAAGACCAAGAAAATGTGGACCCCAAACCCCTGAAATCCCAACATAGAATCCAGGGAAAGGTCCCTAAGACACTAAACTAAATTAAAATTCTCTACAGTGAAGAATCAGGCAGTAAACTTACTGATAGGTCCCGTAGCTCCTGCTGAGAAACAGAAAGGGAAAGAGAGAAAGAGAAGAGGAGAGAGAGGGAGATAATCAGTATGCTTTATCACTCTGAGGGAAATAGCCATTCTTTAACCCTTATTCTAGAGGGAGTGTCGTAAGTAGAAATCCTAGGAACATCAAGGGTTGTTTGCATGGCAATCCTCAGGCAGGCTCCATGTTGTACAATATAGGGGACTTCCAGGAATGGGACCTCCCCTTGTTTACAGTAATATTTGCAACCTTTAGAGGATTGCAATAAACTTATTCCATACTAATTCATAATGTCTCCTTTAAAAATTTTCCTCTCTCTTTTTTCTCTCATTCCATTAAGATCTCACTGTTATTTGAAAAGCAAACCTTCCTTTGCTGACAGGGCATTGTGACTGCTGTTAAGAGGATCCTTTTCTTTTCTATTTTCTTATGCTAGCCCATGGGCTTTGTAGTCTTTCTACTTCATGCATGGCTTCTTTGGAAACTGTGTAATAGGAATACTAGAGAAGTTGAGAAACATGGCATCAAGAAAGCAGGGCAGATCAGTACTTAAGATTTTATGGGTGAGAAATTAAAGGAACCAGAGTGCAGAAGCAATTTGATGATACTTACGAATTGGTGCTGTGAATTGCACTAAAATACAAAGAAGAGGAAAATCAGCAGGTTTGACATTATGAATGCTCATGCATTTGCCACCAATTTTTTTTAAAGAAACTGTGAAGCAGCTGAACCAGAGGGAGCATACTACTACTGCAATTCAGTAGATAATTTTAACAAAGAAGCCCCATAGCCTTCCCTCCAGATTAAGTCATTTGGCATTCATCTTAAATGAGAAAACTATGGCAGAGGTGAACATATAAAACTGGGGTTAAAGGTTGTAAATCTTTCCTTCACTTTCATTCCTCCTTCCTTTCTCTGTCTGCCCACCCAACACTCAGCTCTCTCAAAGGACTAACATTCCTGGGGTAAGTGGGATGTCAGTTCTGTATTTTTTTTTTTCCCATTACCACCTCCTCTTTTGTCTTTATTATGCTTATTCTTTTCCTCCTCCTAGAACCACCTGTTCTGGGAGTGCTTCCTCAGTTTAAGGAAGTCCACAAATAGTTATTTTAATTATTTTCATAATAATAATGGGATGTTTCCTCTGGTTTTAAATATTTATTTGTATTTCATATTATTTTAAATATGAATGATTTTACTTTCCCTTGTCTTAAACTCAGTGACAGTTCAGGGTAGTTTGTTTTTTTTGTTTTTTTGTTTTTTCTGATGTCTTCAGCATCAGGAGGGGTCAGTAATTTAAATGTAATCATGCAGTCAATTAGTATGAGTAAGAAAGCCTGGATATAGAAAGAGCTCCTGTAAGGAGAAGTCCCATAGTTCACAGAAGACCAACGAGTGTTAGAGTTAAGAAACAGAAAAAGAACTCACTTATGGGTCCAATGGTTCCAGCTAATATATGAGAAAAATAAGACAGACTAATTAGAATTGTTCTTCGGCACAGAAAATTTAGTTTGCACTGAAATTATTCTTGGGAGAACATCATAAATGCAGACACAGGGAACAAAATTTCTATTTCAGAAGAATAATAAATACATTTTTTTCTTCATTTTCCACCATGGACGATCCCTGTAACACTGGTATCTGACAGCTGGAGTTGCAGGGATGCAGTGCTCAGGGTGCCTTTCCTGATGGATCACTGAAACTCAGTAGATTCCACAAGCCATTGATTTTTTTTCAAGCTGGGCTAATTTGAACTAATTTAGCCAGAACCTATGGCCTCATCTTCTGAAGGAGACAGTGGGAATTTCTGTCTCCTGGTGGGTGACCTCAGCTCCCTTATTAGAGTAATTTGGCCTGCAATATCTGAGCACAAAAGGGAATAGGAACTCTCAGATGGCTCAAGACTTTCATAGTTGCAGTAGGCTGGTAAAGAGCTTGAGGCTTGACCCACATGATTACCAATAACAGCCTTCTTTACAAACACCATACATACAGACACCTCTTTGTACCTCTAGGGCTACATGTGCTTTAGTGACACTTCCCCAGTGTTTATTCTTGATTGACTTTATTTTAATCAGGTTTCATGTGTATAAATGCTCCAGGAAGAGCAGACTCAGCGTGTGATTTGTCATGAGCTCTAATCCTCAAATTATTCTTCTTCCTTTAATGTTGCCTGTGCCCTAGGAACATCCTCAGAAGTGATGGATAGAAATACGTTAATAAATGAATGAACCCTTGATGAGTTTCATTTTTCTTGTCATCGACTTTAAAGTTATTCTTGCTATGGAGAATCTGAAGGGATGGAAGACCTGGTTAAACTTGGATCTAGTGCACTCAAATTTTTATTCCTTTTCTAGCTATAAGAGATTGAAACTCTGTTAGTAATGGTTCTAAGGCACCTGGGGATTTTCTTAAAAATGCAGATTCTGATTTAGTGGGTCTTAGGTGGAGATGCTTCACTGCCAAGAAACTCCAAGGTGAGGCTAATGCAGATAGATCCTTGGGCCCAATTTAAGCAACAGGCCATTAAGTGACTGGTAAAATCTCAGAACATGTATAGGACACTGTTTACATTTATGACTTTTTTTTCCTTTTCTGTGTCAACTGTCTCTCACCCATCCCTCATTCCCAGTGCTTCTGCCAGAGATGTTTGTTGTAATGTCATTAAGATGCTACTGGGACACTTCTTTCAGACTTATTCTTTGTTGACAGTGGGGGACCCTCAGTCAGTCAGAGCTGGGACTTGCTGCTCTCTTCCTCTGAGTGTGACTGGGATTTCTAGCAAGGGACCGTACTACCTTCCTAACACTTTTATTCTTAACATGTTTCCCTTGCCAATTGAGTCTCAAGATTTTGAGAAATTTAAAAGTAATAGTACTATTACTGAGTACTACTACTAGTACTACTACCACTAGTAGTAGTACTCAGTAATAGTACTAGTACTATAGTACTAGTAATATATATTACTATAATATAGTAATAGTACTAGTAATAGTACTAATAGTACTAGTACTGAGGAAGTACTATTACTTCTTCAGAAGGCTCCCAGCTTATTAAAATAAGAATAGGGGATAAAGAAGGAGAAAAGAATTGACAATTTGTGCAGGAGGAAATAAAAACATCCATGAGTAGCAGAGTCTTACATATTCTAACAAAGCACATGGGAATTAAAGCATAGAAAAGGAACTCACTTATAGGTCCTGCTGAACCTGCTAAAATACAAACATAAAGAGGTAAGTCTGGAGAGAACATGACTGAAAGATGTACATTTCAGGGAACTTCAGGTCAAGCATTTACTACATTATTATATTTAGGTGGAAAGCAGGAGGAAGTAAGTCTGGCTTACATCCTCCCCCCCCCCTTTTTTTTTTCTTAAAGAGACTCTTAAAATCATATTTCCTACAATTATTGTTCTTGTTCTCAATTTTTACTATCTTCCTATTATCAAATCCTTCTAAAATTTTCTGTTTGTTTTTGGTAAAGAACTTCATCCAACCACAGAATTTTTCCTTTCACCTATGAATTAATTTTATTAGCAGAGTTTCCACTTTACTAAATAAGAAAATTGTCACTTAGAGGGATCTTGAAATCATCCTCAAGTTCCTCACACTGGTAAAGGAAAAGGAGAACAGTAAAATAGTGAGATGTCTCCTTTCCTCCTCCTTTATGTGCCTACTTAACCTCACTCCAGCCCCCCCACCCAATAGTAGGCACTTTGTAGAAGACCAAACAAAAATAAAAACAAAACAAAAGAAGAAACAAAACAAACAAACAAACAAACAAAAAACTGGAGTTAAAAAATAAGAGAAACTTACATAAAGGTTCTGGAGTTACTTTGAGGATTTTTGCATCACCTGTGATGAAAAATGACGAGAACTATGAGAGATAAAATTTGTTTAAACAAACAAACAAACAAAGACAAGTATAATGTCATCCTGATTTAGACTTTCAGAGAGCATGAAGTGTAGGCAATCCTACTCCTTCCTGCCCACATGTGTGGTACAAATAGTCTTGAGATTAAGGATCCAAGACTAGGGGCATTTGGGTGGTTCAGACGGTTAAGCATCTCTTAATTTGGCTCAGGTCATGTTCTCAGGATAATGAGATCAAGCCCTGTGATGGGGTCAGTGTGGAGCCTGCTTAAGATTCTCTCACCTTCTCCTTCTGCCCCTCCCCATTCTCTCCAGCACAATCATCTCTTTCTTAAATAAATAAATAAACATCCAAGACCAGAGAGTCCCAGCTTCACTTCTCTCTAGTTTTATGACTACATAAGTCACAAAACATTACTTTCTTTATCTTTAAAATGGGAATTATATCTCCTTTCTTAGAGGCATGGCTACGGTGAAAAATCAAAAATAATAATGGATAGAAAAGCTGATAAATTCTTTCAGAATTGTTATGGAAAGAACTATTCAGTGACTACAAAGGAATGAAACTCTTATGCAAAATAGGAAGCTTTCATTGTGTTTAAAGTCTTCAGCTTTAGCTTACTTCTTCTCTGTTTTCTCTATTTTCCCCTTACACCTTTTATTGTCATTTGGAAAGTTCTGAATGCCCGTGACAGGGCATTTTCATGAGCACTTCATTGTGTTGTTTTGGTTTGCTGATCTGTGTGATTTCACTCTAAAAAAAAATCCCTTTTATTTCTTGGTTACTTCAGTACCTTAGTTATACCCATTGATGTTCCAGTGAGATTGGCAGCAGTGGAGAACCATGGTTTCTTCCTTGAGAGGAACCAATCTTACATTAAGATGTCAAGACCTCTTTACTGAAACAAGTTTATGTGTGTGATGAATTAATTTTCCCATGGAATTTCAAAAAGGTTTTGTTTATGTGTGAAATTATGATTTGAAGTTTTAGAACCTACTTTGGTCTTCCATTTTCCTGTTCTGGAAATTTTTGCTGAAATTCTTCCTCCTTATTGTTTTCTTCTCCATTCTTTCTTATTTTCCCTATTCAAATCTTTTTTCCTTATGTAGCTTTATTTCTCTACTGAATGTTGTTTATGAGCCGATGTATTATTTTAAAAAATTATATTTAGTAAGAAAGCTTTTAGGCAGTTAAAAATTTGCAGCTTATTTCTCTTAAAATTATTTTGTTTTTACTTGTATATTTATGACTCCATATTTGTTTGCCAGTTTGTTGAGTTTAGAGGGAAATAGTAGCTTTTCACAGAAATGTTAAGATCTCAGCACTTGGAAAGAGATTCTGCCTTTTCTAGGTGCTATAGACTAAGGTAACATACTGCTACTTCCACTACCAAATAAAGATTATTTATAAAAGATAACACCCATATACTTAGGATTTAAGAACATTGACCCATATTAGGCATGATGAATGTATTTCAGTTAATAGACTAAATCTGATCAATTAGTAGCATTGATTAGTAGCATCCCAGGACATGAAAAAAATTTTAGATTGTATGTGGGCTGAGCAGGAAAGAGAACTATGATCACCCACTGGTACCTGCCACAGGCAAAGGTATACAGAGAGGAACATATATCATATATTTTTGGAAATTTTTGAACTTAGAATTTTGTAGTCTTGTCCAATTGAAGACAAATGCATGACAGTGAAATGTTTCCACTTACTTTCAAAGTGAAGAAGCAGATAAAAATCTTAATTATAAGACTTGAATATCCTGCCAAAACACTTAAGTATTATGTATGTTTAGATTAAGGGCATAGCTTCTGTGGACAGTCTGCCTAATGAGAATATCAGAATTAGTTATCTTAGAGTGTGCCAAATTTTCCACTCTAAATGGAAATCCTGGTTGTCTGTGTGGGGGTCACATGACCAATTGCATTAGCAAGTCTCATGAGTTGTGAATCTGTCAGTTTAAGGGGATAGTGGGGAAGTTGGTTCTTGAAAAGTGCACACTCTATCTAGAAGCATTCACATTCAGAATTTAAAATAATGTGATGCTAGTCAACCAGAACACATGTATTAGTGGCACTGGGCTAGTGGTTGCCAATTTGGGAGCTCTACTTTGGAAAAGGAAGGGTTTAAGTGAGTACCCTACATATTTCAACAATAGTAGAGTGTGAGATTCACATCACCACAGATTGTGGCCTGGATCAAGATAGACCAAATAATTTCCTTTGTTTCACTAATTTAATCATAGGTGTTGGTTGGGTCACATTAAATTAAAACCTGTAATTCACAAACTTATTCAGGTTGTGAAGCACCTGGAAGTTGTGATATTTTTAGGAAAATCATGAAATCAAGATTTTTGAGCAAGAAGTAATTTTACTCATTGTGACCAAAAATATAATATTCAATAGGAAAAATTTTGTCAGAAGCATATAGCTTAGAAGAAAAAAAAAATCTGTCAATTAGGATTATCTCTTTTTAAATTTTTAAAATTTTTTGTCACTTTCCCTAATTCCTTACTTTTCTGCCCTTCATTCCTCTCTCTGTCTTCCCTTTGTTTAGAAAATGTATTCATTTGCTTTGGCAATAAATGGGAATCAGTTCCAGTACACTGATTTAAGCCTTATCACCTCAATTTTCTTCTTTCTCCATTCATGTATTCTATATTCTCTCACTTTTCTCTTCTTTTCTGTTAGTTTTTCAATTGGTAGTTGAAATTGTAACAATTTAATGAGAAATTAAATAACGTGCCTTTGTTCAAAGAACCAGTAAATAGGGAGCTGGCATACAACTCTAGGCAGCCTGGCTCCATAACCCTCATCTGTAACAGTCTCCCTGTATATTTATAATACATTAGTTAACAACCAAACTTATTTTTAAAGTGGTTTTTAATAGTTCTTATTATGCCACTCTCAGTTCATGGAGAAATAATGCATATTTTCAATAATGGGATGAGCAGTAACATATTCCCAAGGCCACGGCCAAAGTAAATAGCATAATTTCCTTCTTTGTGGGGGTGGGGGAGTAATGTAGTTAGAAAGGGACACAGAATCCAGGGAGGGCCTGTTGGGATGGAAGAAAATCAAATTTGCTCTAAGAGGGAGAGGGAGTTAATGGAAAAGTACAAGGATACAGAAGAGAGAAGTTATGGCTGCTGAAGAAATGTGGGGCTGGGAGTAGAGGTCCCATGACATAACATGAGTGCAGGAATTTGCTTGAAAGCAAGAAGGGGTGTGTCATTGCTTGGGGAGAAAGGTGAGACAGGTGAGCATGGTGCAGGTAAGATAACTAATGAAGGAGAAGGTGGAGAATGATGAACCTCAAGTGTTCTCTCTGACATAGCATATCTTCCCAGATAAGACAAGATATCCTCTGCCTAGTGTGGGAGCCCTATAATAACAGATTTTGAAAGAAGAAGAAAAACTTACTCATGGATCCTTGCAGTAATACTAAAGAGCAATAACAAATATTTAAATCAGTTTAGAGTTAATGCTTTAAATAATCCATCCATTTCCCAGAAGTCTTTACAGAAACTGTACTCTCCATTCCCCAGTAGGCACATGGATTACCACCCATGGATCTTGAATCTTCCTCCCCCTTGGACACTACCCAGGAGTGAAAATCTCAGGGAAGTCTCCAGGTTTACTGTATTTTCAATATTCTGATTTCATCCAGCACCTTTCCTTTCCCCTGTTTTCCACTCCTCCCTCTTTCTTTCTTTCCTCTTCTCAGTTTGGAGAATCTCCTCTCCATGAAGTAATAGCTTCAAGAACTGAAAAAAGATAATGTTACAAACATTCCAATTTTATAACAAAAGAAGACCAAGGTGTAGAGAGTCTGTGCCTGAGTATGTGAAAAAAGTATATGTAGTTTTCACCTCCAATTTTTCTGATTCAAAGTTCAATGCACTTTCCTCTGTACTGCATGGAGTTTTCTCTTTCTGGAATATTCCTTTAAAAAGTAAATTAACTTCTTATTACATATTCACTCTCTCTCTCTTTTGTTCTTTTTATTACTCTCTGGAGTGTTCCTCTTATTAAAAAACAAAAACAAAAACAAAACCCTAAATAATAGGGAATGTTTCTGGAACTTTCAGTATTAAATCATGACAGTACTAGTGATATGTAAACTACTATAGCATGAACCCCACTATATTCAGTGGCAGAAGGCTGAGCATTTGTCTTATTTGCCTTATGGTAGAGATTAAATTCCTGTGTGAAGATTGATCTTAGATCATTTCCATCATCTTTTTGGAAACGTATTTAACCAATCTCTAAAAAGACAAGATTTAACAATGCTCTGTTAGGTTCAACTTTTTTTTTTTTTTAATTTTTTATTTTTTATAAACATATATTAGTCTAAATCCACAGACTGAGGTCCTGTGTTCCTGGGCTTTTTAGCCTTACCTAATCAAATCTAGGATAATGGGGAAGCAAAAAGACTGACATTCTAAGTTTAGGACCTGCCTGGGAAGGGGAAGACAAGGAGAACAAGATCCCCAGATATCAAGGATTCATGCCAGAGAAACAGTCAGAAGCATGCTCAGTTCCCTTGTAAACTGTGGTAAATGGACACACAGGTAAATTCATGAGGTCAGCTGTTTAAAGTCATCATAGTTAAACCCCTTTGACGAGAAGCTTCAGGAAGAAGCTCTCCACTCCCTTCCTCTGGGATTTGGTCACAGAGAGTGGAAAGATCCTGTGCTTTGGTGCCGTGACAGAGGCCCAGAGGCCAGACAAATGACTGGGGATGAACAGGGAGGTCATTTATGTCTTCTTTGTAAAGGCTGAAACTCTGTAGGGAACGTGGAAGACGTTAAGTCTTGGTTAAACTTTCTTTAGTTGTCCTATGTACTCCTTTCTTTTCACCTCTTGCTTACTCATGTGTGTCTTTCCTGAATTGAGAAATAGAAAGGGACTTAAATATTCTGGAGTTGACACTGAGGAATAATAGCAAAAATCCACAAGAGTTTGGATGAACAGTGTGAAAAGCTTATGATTCTCATGGAACTCTTTTTAGAGAGGGGGTCCAGATTAGTCTTCATGAGATACATACAGTGGGTGTTCAGATGCTAGAACACTTGGATTTTAATTCTAATTCCTCTACGTACTACCTGTGTGACCTTGCACAAGTCATTTAATTTTTTGTGTCTTATTCATTTTAAGTACAAAATTTATAGTAAAATATAATTCATAGAATTGCTATGAATGTGTAACACATATACTTCATCTATATTACAACAGTAGTTTCAAATTGTAGTCCTTATCTACGTATACCTATATACACCTGCATGGGACACATGGACCATAGCCTCCTCTGCCTCCGGCACTGTGTGGGTTTAAGATTTTCAGAGAAATAATAGAATCAAACCCTTTGTGCTCCTGGTTTGAGAGCCCTTCCCCAAGTTACCGTAGTCCCCTGAGATGTCTCTGAGAATGACCTCTCAAGAGGGCCTCATTCATCCTCTAGGACCACACAGTGTATTGAACTTCAGGGGGGAATGGCCGCATGCATCTTTCAGTTAAATACTATATATAATAACTAATTACTCACCTTCCTCTGAGATTAATCCCAACATGTGTCACATATCCATTTACCTTATTTGCCATCAGAAGATAATTCTCATTTTAAGGAGTATATTATCATAATGATTAGGATTACTCACCCCGGCCCCGGGTAAGGGCGGTGTAATTCCGCCTGGGGCAAAGACACTTGAGAATCACTACAACAGGCCCCTCCCCCAGAAGATCAACAAGAAATCCAGCCGAGACCAAGTTCACCTACCAAGGAGTGCGGTTTCAATACCAAGGAGAGCAGCAGAATTCCAGAGGAGGAGAAAGCCAAGCACGAAACTCATGGCTTTTTTCCTGTGATTTTTTTTAGTCTTGCAGTTAATTTAATTTTTTCTTTTTCATTTTTTTTTTTTCTCGCCTTCGGGTAAAATTTTTTTTTTAACTGTTACCTTTTTCTTTTTTAACGATTTTTTACTAGTTTATCTAATATATATATATATATATATATATATATATTTATATTTACATTTTTCTTAGGTGTTTCCTTTTTTTAAAAATTCTTTTCTTTTCTTTTTTTTTTTCTTTTTCTTTTCTTTTTGTTTTTTTTTTTCTTTCTTCCTTTTTGAACCTCTTTTTATCCCCTTTCTCCCCACTCACGATTTTGGATCTCTTCTAATTTGGTTAAAGCATATTTTCCTGGGGTTGTTGCCACCCTTTTAGTATTTTACTTGCCCCTTCATTTACTCTTATCTGGACAAAATGACAAGACGTAAAAATTCAACACAAAAAAAAGAACAAGAGGCAGTACCGAAGGCTAGGGACCTAATCAATACAGACATTGGTAATATGTCAGATCTAGAGTTCAGAATGACAATTCTCAAGGTTCTAGCCGGGCTCGAAAAAGGCATGGAAGATATTAGAGAAACCCTCTCGAGAGATATAAAAGCCCTTTCTGGAGAAATAAAAGAACTAAAATCTAACCAAGGTGAAATCAAAAAAGCTATTAATGAGGTGCAATCAAAAATGGAAGCTCTAACTGCTAGGATAAATGAGGCAGAAGAAAGAATTAGTGATATAGAAGACCAAATGACAGAGAATAAAGAAGCTGAGCAAAAGAGGGACAAACAGCTACTGGACCATGAGGGGAGAATTCGAGAGATAAGTGACACCATAAGACGAAACAACATTAGAATAATTGGGATTCCAGAAGAAGAAGAAAGTGAGAGGGGAGCAGAAGGTATACTGGAGAGAATTATTGGGGAGAATTTCCCCAATATGGCAAAGGGAACGTGCATCAAAATTCAGGAGGTTCAGAGAATGCCCCTCAAAATCAATAAGAATAGGCCCACACCCCGTCACCTAATAGTAAAATTTACAAGTCTCAATGACAAAGAGAAAATCCTGAAAGCAGCCCGGGAAAAGAAGTCTGTAACATACAATGGTAAAAATATTAGATTGGCAGCTGACTTATCCACAGAGACCTGGCAGGCCAGAAAGAGCTGGCATGATATTTTCAGAGCACTAAACGAGAAAAACATGCAGCCAAGAATACTATATCCAGCTAGGCTATCATTGAAAATAGAAGGAGAGATTAAAAGCTTCCAGGACAAACAACAACTGAAAGAATTTGCAAATACCAAACCAGCTCTACAGGAAATATTGAAAGGGGTCCTCTAAGCAAAGAGAGAGCCTACAAGTGGTAGATCAGAAAGGAACAGAGACCATATACAGTAACAGTCACCTTACAGGCAATACAATGGCACTAAATTCATATCTCTCAATAGTTACCCTGAATGTGAATGGGCTAAATGCCCCTGTCAAAAGACACAGGGTATCAGAATGGATAAAAAAAACAAAACCCATCTATATGTTGCCTCCAAGAAACACATTTTAAGCCCGAAGACACCTCCAGATTTAAAGTGAGGGGGTGGGGTGGAAAAGAATTTACCATGCTAATGGACATCAGAAGAAAGCAGGAGTGGCAATCCTTATATCAGATCAATTAGATTTTAAGCCTAAGACTATAATAAGAGATGAGGAAGGACACTATATCATACTCAAAGGGTCTGTCCAACAAGAAGATTTAACAATTTTAAATATCTATGCCCCCAATGTGGGAGCAGCCAACTATATAAACCAATTAATAACAAAATCAAAGAAACACATCAACCATAATACAATAATAGTAGGGGACTTTAACACTCCCCTCACTGAAATGGACAGGTCATCCAAGCAAAAGATCAGCAAGGAAATAAAGGCCTTAAACGACACACTGGACCAGATGGACATCACAGATATATTCAGAATATTTCATCCCAAAGCAACAGAATACACATTCTTCTCTAGTGCACATGGAACATTCTCCAGAATAGATCACATCCTCGGTCCTAAATCAGGACTCAACCGGTATCAAAAGATTGGGATCATTCCCTGCATATTTTCAGACCACAATGCTCTAAAGCTAGAACTCAACCACAAAAGGAAGTTTGGAAAGAACCCAAATACATGGAGACTAAACAGTATCCTTCTAAAGAATGAATGGGTCAACCGGGAAATTAAAGAAGAATTGAAAAAAATCATGGAAACAAATGATAATGAAAATACAACGGTTCAAAATCTGTGGGACACAACAAAGGCAGTCCTGAGAGGAAAATATATAGTGGTACAAGCCTTTCTCAAGAAACAAGAAAGGTCTCAGGTACACAACCTAACCCTACACCTAAAGGAGCTGGAGAAAGAACAAGAAAGAAACCCTAAGCCCAGCAGGAGAAGAGAAATCATAAAGATCAGAGCAGAAATCAATGAAATAGAAACCAAAAAAACAATAGAGCAAATCAACGAAAGTAGGAGCTGGTTCTTTGAAAGAATTAATAAAATTGATAAACCCCTGGCCCGACTTATCAAAAAGAAAAGAGAAAGGACCCAAGTATAACTCCTAATCTGATTTTCTTTCTTACACTCTAAAATCCCATACACCATGCTGTCTGAAATTACTATCAGCAGATTCCCCTGTATCTTTAATTTCTCCAAATATTCTGTTCATCATTTTGTTTTAACAAGCCCAATTGTCCTTTGAAGTACTATGCCTCTTGCAGCCCTCTGAGCAGTGTTTATTTTTGATTCCATACTCATATACCACAGGGCAGGTATATTGCAGGAGAAATTGAAGACTTGAGTTGATTGTTTAACACATGTCAACCTGAAGATATTTGACTTTGTTCCTGTGGTAAGTTATTTCTGTGACTTAACTGGATGAAAACAAAGCAAAACTAAATAAAACCTGATTTGATTATAACAGTAATGAAATATTGAGCTTGATGGTTTTCCAAGGTCATTATGTAAGATATAGATATATCTATATCTTACGTATACATATTATATGTCTATGTAATAAAGCAACCTTATTCATCACATGAGTTATGTTAGTAACAGACTAGAAAAATAATTGTGAGATTTAGATTAATTCACAATTTTTTGCATTTTTAGATTACATATTAAAAATTAAAGTAATATTATTTACATATGCATGATGTTCTAAATTTCACTTCAAGAAGATACTTTAAATTGAAAAAATAAATTTTAATGGTGTCCTGCGGATACTTGGACAAGCACATGACTTAATTAAAAGCTCAGTGTGTAGGGCACCTGGGTGGCTCAGTGGATTAAGCCTCTGCCTTTGGCTCAGGTCATGATCTCAGGGTCCTGGGATCGAGTCCTGCATCAGGCTCTCTGCTTAGCAGGGAGCCTGCTTCCACCTCTCTTTCTCTACCTGCCCCTCTGCCTACTTGTGCTCTTTCTCTCTGTCAAATAAATAAATAAAATCTTTTAAAAAATCTCTGTGTGTAGAACCTCAGTTTTACCTTCTATGAGCTATGTGCCTTTGGGTAAATTATATAATATCCTTGAGTTGTTTCTTATTTATAAGACCTGTGAATATGGATTCAATAAACCTGGCTTATGTAATACAGCTGCCCCCCTTACTCTCATTCCCTGCCCTTTTCACAACCTTCTTTCCTCCTGCTTCTGAGCAAAAGAAGGTATTTTGTTTTGCTGAAACCCTCATAGCCAGCCAAAACCATCTGAATCTTCTCTGTATTCATAATCGATAGACCTTTCATTTTCCAAAGCTCTCATTAACTTCAGGTGAAGTGCTTGATTATAGAGAAGGAAGAAAAGTTGAGGGACAAGGCTAGGCAGAGTTAGTTTATGGCCCCAGGTCTGTGATACACCAAAGGGAATTAGAGTTGAGAAAAAGTAAAGGAACTTACCTCTTTGTTCTCCTAAAAAGAAACACAAAAAAGTTTATGGGGTTGTCTGGCATTTTTTTTTTTTAAATTTCTGCTTTTCATTTTGGGAATATCAGAACAAGGGAACCCCTGGGAACACCAACCCCTGAGTGTCAGCTGTGGCTCAGAGAGTTAGGAAATTATATGTTGTCATTCAAACCTGGGGATACCTTGAATTGAGTTGGAGAAAGGTAAAGGAACTTACCAATACTTGATCGAGATAGTGCTAAAAGAAAGCAAACAAGAATGAGATTTGTGTATTTTAGGGAGAATCTAAGATTACATAGATTATATATGAGGAAAAGGTTGTGGGAAAGAGAGCAGTAATGTGTCACATCTCATTTTCTATTACCAGGTGCAATGCAGTGTGGTGGGCAGATGGACATCCATCTATGGTATATTTTGGGGGCTTTTGTGTATTTACTTAGTAATACTCTTATGGCAGGCTAAGATTACAACATCTATGTATCCTATCTTTTAATTTTTCTTAGTAAAGGAATAACAATGTTTGTGAGGATTGCTAGCTTTCTGGTCCCCAGAAACTTTTCTCCCTCTTTGACTTTCTTCTTTGTGATCCTGCTGCTTTTGTTCTGTTTCCTTCTCTGCCCATATTTCTCCTCCTCCTCTTCTCTCTCAATTTTCTTTTTCTTTTTCCCCCTTTGAAAGATCTTTGCACCAAACTAATACTACATAACAGCTTCAACAGGGGATTTATACTTCTCAGAAATCATTTGTGTCCTGTGGGGATGCTCAATAACAAGAAAACAAAATAAGGATGTCTCTGGATATTAGAAGATAAAGAGTCAAGGCAGAGAAAAGGCACTTGTTGTCAAGATGGATATTTCACCCTCTCCTCTAACCACTTGGAAAAGTTGAGCATGATAATTTTTAAAGTTTTAAAACATAAAGCTGAACTTGAAAACTAGAAAGAAAAGTCTCCAAGGGCCATATATCAAGAAGGAGCCCATAATTTTGTTAGCAAGTGAGAAGGTTCATCATCCATATATCTTAATGGGAGGTTGACTTTTCAAGACATGATCAGGAACAAATATTAAGGCCACAGACCTCATGCTGTGGAAGAACATGGGACTAGACATTCTATATATCTAAAGCTCACAAAAACACTATCTGTGAGAAGGTCACTATTAATTCATATCTGTTTGTCAGGGTTTGCCAGGACATGATCTGTTTGCACCAGGCTATGGTGCAATACATTTCAGAGAATATAAATCACACACATCTGACTTGTAAATCATAAGACAATTAATAATCAACAATAAAAATAGCAAATGAACTTAGGATGCACTTAAATATTTACATTAAAAAATAAATTCTGAAAATTAATGAAGGGTTTCACATAGTAAACTAGAAAAAAAATTAAAATAGAAGGAAATGGGGTGCCTGGGAGGTTCAGTGGGTTAAAGACTCTGCCTTCAGCTCAGGTCATGATCCCAGATCCTGGGATCAAGCCCTGCATCAGGCTTTCTGCTTAGCCGGGAGCCTGCTTCCTCCTCTCTCTCTGCCTACTTGTGATCTCTGTCAAATAAATAAATAAAATCTTAAAAAAAAAAGTAGAAGGAAATACTAAAGTTTAAAAAGAGAAAGTAATAAAATAAGAAAAATAATTAGTAGACATTCAAATTTGATTTTCAAATAGAGTAATAAAAACAACTATCTTTGACATGGAAGAATGACCAAAGAAAGAAAGCACAAACCCAATGATACTAGGAATAAAAAAAAAATAGCACATATGTAGGAGGTGCTCAGTCAGTTAAGGGTCTGCCTTCAGCTCAGGTCATGATTTCGGAGTCCTGGGATGGAGGCCCCATTGGGCTTCCCACTCAGCAGAGAGTCTGCTTCTCCCTCCTCTTGTGCTCTCTCTCTCTCACAATCTCTTTCTCTCTCAAGTAAATAAATAAATAAATAAATAATAAGATCTTTTTAAAAAAATAAGTCATATCCATAGATAGAGTGCACAATTTTTAGAATCATAAAAAAACTTTTATGTCATTAATTTAAAAAAATAATTAAAATGTATTCAGTACTTATTCTTAATAAGATTTTTGTTAGCAAACGAGAAATAGGAATTTTCTTAACCCAATAAAATGGAACTGACCAATGGAAGCAAGCATCATGTTTAGTGGTGAAAACAGAGGCATTCTTGTTAAAATCAGATACCAAGAAGAATGCCTGTGATTATTGCTGGTGTCAGTACTGGATATTTTGGATAAAACAGTAAGATAAGAGGAAAGTTTAAGAACTAAAAAGAAGACTCAAAAATTGTTAGTTTTTGCAGATGGGATTTTCTACATACAAAATCCAAGACTCTAAATTATTAGAAGTCTTAGAATTCAGCAGAGTGGCTAGGTACAACATCTACTCTCAACAGTACAACATACAACTTATATAGCAGCAGTAATCATCTGTAAAATCCAATAGAAAAAAAATCATTCACACAGAAACAAAAACAAATATGTGCATAGTAATTAATCTAACAAAAGATGCTCCAGACCCTTTTGAGAAAATTATAGAACATTACTGAAGGGCACATAAGAAGATTTGAGTAAGATACATTATCATAGTAATGCATCAGAAAAATTGATTTTACAAATCTACAGACTCAGTGAAGTTCCAATGAAATCCTACTGTGACTCATACAAACTTGAAAAATGGACTAAATTTTGTGTAAAAATTAAGGTCCAAGAATAGGCAAAGCATTTCTGAAACAACAACAATGAAGGAAAAATGTGTCATTCTTCATAGTAAATGTCATAAAGCTTTAGAAATGGAAGCAATTTAGTATCCGTTGAGCAAAAGACAAACGTTCACTAGAACAGAAAATCCATGGAAAAATTAAGTGTAAGATAAAAGAGGTATTACAAATCAGTGGGTATAGAATGCATGAGTCAATAAATTCAGTTGGAACCATTGTTTTTTCAGAAGAAAATTAAACCCCATCTATATTATTTATAAACAAACAAAAATCCCAAATGCAAAAACCTCCATTTGGATTAACATCCTGAATGTGGAGTGAGAAAATTTATAGCTATTAAGAGAAGGTGTAGAATAACATCTATGTGATACCCAGACCAGAAAGGCAAAACAAAACAAAACAAAACAAACAAAAACCAAACCCCCCAAATCTAAAAGAGAACAAAAGATTGACAAATATTATTACAACTTATTGTGTGTGGGTGGGGAGGAGGGAGAATGAGGCCTTCTAATTATCAAAAGACACCATAAGAATTTAAGAATAGTGCAGAGGATCATAGGAGACAAGAGGGCAAATCGAATGGGAAGAAGTCAGAGAGGGAGACAAACTGTGAGAGACTGTGGACTCTGGGGGAACAAACAGGGTTACAGAAGGAAGGGGATGGCGGGATGGGATACCTGCATGATGGGTATTAAGGAGGGTATGTGTTGTAATGAGCACTGGGTGTTATATGCAACTAATGAATCACTGAACTACATCAAAAATTAATGAAGTACTAATGTTTACTAATTGAACATAATAAAAAAATTTTAAAGTAAGAGAATCAGAGAAGATATTTGCAGATATTTAACAAAATATAAAAGATTTGCTTTCATAATTATAAAGAATTTCTACAAATCAATAACCTCATGGATAAATGGGTAAACTAAATGAACAGTTTGTATAAGGTGAAGCCTTAAGTAGGTAGTAAACATGTAAGATACTCAGTTTCAGGATTGAGCAGAAAAATGCAAATTAAAAATTTTATGCTAATCCAAGTGGCAATAAGGTGGAAATATGACAAAATTGGGGTTGTTACTGTTGTAGGAAAATGGGAAACTTTTACAGATTTTTGTGTGCCTAGTATGAGGAATTCAATTAAACAACAGCTAGTAAAGTAAAAAAGTGCTTAAATTACATAAATGTTCCTACACACTGTGATTTATTAATCCTATTTCTGGATGCATACCTAGGATTAATTATTTATAAATTACGTAAGGAGATTTTGCAACATTCTTTATGATAGCAGAAATTGAACACATTGAGAACAGAATAATAGGAGAAAGAAGAGAAAAAATATGCTCATAAGTTGTGATATTTATTTAACAATTAAAATGTATAACCTGGATTTCTGTATGTTTTCAATATATAATATTTGGGGGATAAAAGCAAGTTGTAATGATACTTTCAGAATGATGTCATTTCAATAAAATTTTTAAATAAATAGGTACAAAAATACTATGTATTGTTCAATGATCCATAAAAATTATATAAATAGATGAAAATAAACTTATAGGATTTATGGTACATTTATAAGAATTTGGGAATGGGGAGAGTGGAATGTGTGTAGGGATGGGAACAAAAGAGATTTCTATATTATGTCACTTGAGAAATACGACAAAATATCAGTTGTCAAATCCAGAGTATGGATTTACAAGGGTCAATTATTTTTATACTTAAAACTTATTTAAGAGATAGAGATAAAATACAGAAACTATACAGGAGGTGCAAACCAGATGATGTAGAAAAGCCACAAGGAACTTACCTAAGGAGTTGGCTGATGGTGCTAAAACACACACACAGAAAAAAGGAGGTGAATTGTCAGAATTTGGATCACTGACCTTGCATATCAATTACTGTGACCTCCTTCAGGAGGAGGTCCAGGCCCAGGGAGACCTATTGACCTAGCTGTGGGTACCAGAAGCCACTCCCACCAACTCCATCCCTTCCATCTCTATAAAGTGTTTCAGCTTTTAGTAGACAGATGCTATTTCTATGAAACTTTGTGGCTTACATCTCTGTCCTAATCCCTCCCCCATTCCGTTCCTTTCTTCTTTCCTCTTCAACTCCTTTCACTTCGCTTTCCTGTCACTCATCATTACCTCTTTTTTTTTTCCTTTTCTCTCAGTCAGTTCTGAAACCAGCAGACCAAGTGTGGAAACTGACAGTTTGTTAATAACAAACTATCTTTTTTATTATTATTAATAAAATTTATTTATTTTCAGCATAACAGTATTCATTATTTTTGTACCACACCCAGTGCTCCATGCAATCTGTGCCCTCTATAATACCCACCACCTGGTATCCCAACCTCCCACCCCCCCACCACTTCATTCCCCTCAGATTGTTTTTAGAGTCCGTAGGTTCTCATGGTTCACCTCCCCTTCCAATTTCCCCCAACTCCCTTCTCCTCTCCAACTCCCCATGTGCTCCATGATATTTGTTATGCTCCACAAGTAAGTGAAACCATATGATAATTGACTCTCTCTGCTTGACTTATTTCACTCAGCATAATCTTTTCCAGTCCCATCCATGTTGCTACAAAAGTTGGATATTCATCCTTTCAGATGGAGGCATAATACTCCATAGTGTATATGGACCATATTTTCCTTATCCATTCATCCGTTGAAGGCAGGAAGATTCCCTTCTTTTTTTTTTTTTATATAAACATATATTTTTATCCCCAGGGGTATAGGTCTGTGAATCGCCAGGTTTACACACTTCACAGCACTCACCAAAGCACATACCCTCCCCAATGTCCATAATCCCACCCCCTTCTTCCAAACCCCCTCCCCCCAGCAACCCTCAGTTTCTTTTGTGAGATTAAGAGTCACTTATGGTTTGTTCCCTCCCAATCCCATCTTGTTTCATTTATTCTTCTCCTACCCACTTAAGCCCCCATGTTGCATCACCACTTCCTCATATCAGGGAGATCATATGATAGTTGTCTTTCTCTGCTTGACTTATTTCGCTAAGCATGATACGCTCTAGTTCCATCCATGTTGTCGCAAATGGCAAGATTTCATTTCTTTTGATGGCTGCATAGTATTCCATTGTGTATATATACCACATCTTCTTGATCCATTCATCTGTTGATGGACATCTAGGTTCTTTCCATAGTTTGGCTATTGTGGACATTGCTGCTATAAACATTCGGGTGCACGTGCACCTTTGGATCACTACATTTGTATCTTTAGGGTAAATACCCAGTAGTGCAATTGCTGGGTCATAGGGCAGTTCTATTTTCAACATTTTGAGGAACCTCCATGCTGTTTTCCAGAGTGGCTGCACCAGCTTGCATTCCCACCAACAGTGTAGGAGGGTTCCCCTTTCTCCGCATCCTCGCCAGCATCTGTCATTTCCTGACTTGTTGATTTTAGCCTTTCTGACTGGTGTGAGGTGATATCTCATTGTGGTTTTGATTTGTATTTCCCTGATGCCAAGTGATATGGAGCACTTTTTCATGTGAGTGTTGGCCATCTGGATGTCTTCTTTGCAGAAATGTCTGTTCATGTCCTCTGCCCATTTCTTGATTGGATTATTTGTTCTTTGGGTGCTGAGTTTGCTAAGTTTTTTATAGATTCTGGACACTAGTCCTTTATCTGATATGTCGTTTGCAAATATCTTCTCCCATTCTGTCAGTTGTCTTTTGATTTTGTTAACTGTTTCCTTTGCTGTGCAAAAGCTTTTGATCTTGATGAAATCCCAATAGTTCATTTTTGCCCTTGCTTCCCTTGCCTTTGTTGATGTTCCTAAGAAAATGTTGCTGCAGATGAGGTCGAAAAGGTTGCTGCCTGTGTTCTCCTCAAGGATTTTGATGGATTCCTTTTGCACATTGAGGTCCTTCATCCATTTTGAGTCTATTTTCGTGTGTGGTGTAAGAAAATGGTCCAATTTCATTTTTCTGCATGTGGCTGTCCAATTTTCCCAGCACCATTTATTGAAGAGACTGTCTTTTTTCCATTGGACATTCTTTCCTGCTTTGTCAAAGATGAGTTGACCGTAGAGTTGAGGGTCTATTTCTGGGCTCTCTTCTGTTCCATTGATCTATGTGCCTGTTTTTGTGCCAGTACCATGCTGTCTTGATGATGACAGCTTTGTAATAGAGCTTCAAGTCCGGAATTGTGATGCCACCAACTTTGGCTTTCTTTTTCAATATCCCTTTGGCTATTCAAGGTATTTTCTGGTTCCATATAAATTTTAGGATTATTTGTTCCATTTCTTTGAAAAAGATGGATGGTACTTTGATAGGAATTGCATTAAATGTGTAAATTGCTTTAGGTAGCATAGACATTTTCACAATATTTATTCTTCCAATCCAGGAGCATGGATAATTTTTTCCATTTCTTTGTGTCTTCCTCAATTTCTTTCATGAGTACTTTATAGTTTTCTGAGTATAGATTCTGTGCCTCTTTGTTAGGTTTATTCCTAGGTATCGTATGGTTTTGGGTGCAATTGTAAATGGGATTGACTCCCTAATTTCTCTTTCTTCTGTCTTGCTGTTGGTGTAGAGAAATGCAACTGATTTCTGTGAATTGATTTTATATCCTGACACTTTACTGAATTCCTGTATAAGTTGTAGCAGTTTTGGAGTGGAGTCTTTTGGGTTTTGCACATATAGTATCATATCATCTGCGAAGAGTGATAATTTGACTTCTTCTTTGCCAATTTGGATGCCTTTAATTTCCTTTTGTTGTCTGATTGCTGAGGCTAGGACCTCTAGTACTATGTTGAATAGCAGTGGTGATAATGGACACCCCTGCCGTGTTCCTGACCTTAGCGGAAAAGCTTTCAGTTTTTCTCCATTGAGAATGATATTTGCGGTGGGTTTTTCATAGATGGCTTTGATGATATTGAGGTAATGTGCCCTCTATCCCTACACTTTGAAGAGTTTTGATCAGGAAGGGATGCTGTACTTTGTCAAATGCTTTTTCAGCATCTATGGAGAGTATCATATGTTTCTTGTTCTTTCTTTTATTGATGTGTTGTATCACATTGACTGATTTGCGGATGTTGAACCAACCTTGCAGCCCTGGAATAAATCCCACTTGGTCGTGGTGAATAATCCTTTTAATGTACTGTTGAATCCTATTGGCTAGTATTTTGTTGAGTATTTTCGCATCTATGTTCATCAAGGATATTGGTCTATAGCTCTCTTTTTTGATGGGATCCTTGTCTGGTTTTGGGTTCAAGGTGATGCTGGCCTCATAAAATGAGTTTGGAAGTTTTCCTTCCATTGCTATTTTTTGGAGCAGTTTCAGGAGAATAGGAATTATTTCTTCTTTAAATGTTTGGTAGAATTCCCCCCCCCCCCCCGGGAAGCTGTCTGGCCCTGGGCTTTTGTTTGTTTGGAGATTTTTAATGACTGTTTCAATCTTCTTACTGGTTATGGGTCTGTTCAGGCTTTCTATTTCTTCTTGGTTCAGTTGTGGTAGTTTATATGTTTCTAGGAATGCATCCATTTCTTCCAGATTGTCAAATTTGTTGGCATAGAGTTGCTCATAGTATGTTCTTATAATAGTTTGTATTTCTTTGGTGTTAGTGTTAATAACAAACTATCTTAAACCAGCACTAGGAGACTTCACTTATTACTCAGTATTCATATGAACTGATGGCATTTCTCTTTTCTCAAAGCATTTACAATCTAGGGAAGCAAATCTTTGTTGAAAAACAAGAGAATACTTACTGTAATCTCTTTTGGATCCCTCTAAAAACACAAATAAAACCAAGAGAAATCAGTTTGAATTATCTATTTTTATAGTTTCAATATCATTACAAAGGATTACCCAATCAACACCCTCAAATATCCAAATAGGCAAGAAACTGGGGGCAAAAATCTTCTCATGACTTAATTTATGAGTCAAATGATGTGAAAAACCAGGCAAAGAATAAAGGTAAATACATAGTGAGAAGAGATAATAATTATACATGGAAAGAAATACAGTAACAGAAGAGCACAGTAGTTATAAAATAAGTTAAGGTAAAGTAAGAGAAAAAAATGGCAAAACATTTATTCAACTAATTGAGAGTTCAAATTTAATGAGTTCAAATTTCATGAAGAGTGGCAAATTTAATGAAAAGATGGCAAAATTTAATGAAGGGATGGCAAACTATAATGAATACACACACGCACACACACACACACACACACACACATATTGTGATTGGATATGCATCCTATAACCTAAAACTTAGTAATGTTGCAAAAACATTGTCTAAAAAATCTGGAGACAAAGTAAATTACATGAAAACTTGCCATCCTATCACTATTGTTTTCATGAAAGTATAAAAATAAATAATACCAACACTCTGGAAATGAGAAATTATGTTGCACGATGGTCTAATTTTCTATTTTACTGATGTATAAGTAAAGATCTACCTGGAAATGTAAAGACAACTTTTTTTTCTTTCTCATCCCCATCCTGAAAATGAATGCTTTCCCACCCATACTTGGGTGTCATTGTGATGGGATTAAGTCCAAGACACACAAAACCTCTGGTTTACACTATTGTTACTTACTTCTCTTTTTCCTGTGGGTATTTTAAAAACAGAAAATACCAAGATGTATATACCAAATGTGCCTCATTTACACTTGCTGTAAAACTTAATAACATTAAAAATAAATTTAGAGCCTTTCAAAATTTTTGAATTATCATGGCAAATTTAATATGTAATACATGATATATTTAAATATCAAAATTTAAGTACTAAATTTCATGCACCTAAACTGATCTGATGACTTTGCCCAATATTTTCCTGTCAGAGGATTTTTGTAGTCTTTAGCTGACCAGCAAATTTATATTTCCATGTCCAGAAAAGATGGAGGGCATACTGGTAGAGCGTGGGAACGTAGAAACGAGGTCATTGAGCTTCATAAGGCTACTTTAGAGAACTAAGAACTAAGTTGTCATTTAGCTCTATGAATTTTAAATTATGGCTTATTTAGACCACAATAAAGTTTTTACTGATCCAAGTTTTTAGGGAAAAATGCAAGGGTAGCCTGGAATAGAAAGAAGCTAAGTATGCAAACTCTACGCTAAAGATCCATAGCAGGAAATTAGTAAGGTATTACTAAATTGTGTAAAAATAAGGAACATGAGATATAGAGTCAGATAATTCTATCTTTCTATCAGGTTGAGTCATTTGCAAACCCTGTGTCTTTGGGCAAGTCACTAACATTTTTCATGTGTACCTTTCTCTAATTAGGGATAAAAAATCAAGGATGACAATATATAGTAAGTTAATTGATTTAAGACTTGCTTGCTAAAGATTATCCTTACTGATGAAGAAAATATATTGTAAGAGGGCAAGAGTAGGAAGAAACCAGTTAGGGGTCAAAGTAGATCAGGCAAGAGATGTTGGTGTTTGAGCTAAGATTGTCGTCATGGTGAGAAGTGATCTAATTTGTAATATAATGGGAAAGTAGTGGGGATGGGATTTGCTGGTGGATTGTCTAAGGAAAGTAAGAGAAAGAAGTTACAGAGGTGGATGGCCTGAGCAATTGTGGGAATGCATGTACTGGTACCTGTATGTAAATAGGATCAGGACTTGGGTTTTGGACATGTTAAGAATGAACTACCATTCTTATATCTTCAGGACCACCTTATTATGGTTGCATAGGTTGTTCACTGTGCAGAGGGATTTGGGGGCTAAAATCCCAGTAGCGTCCTTGAGTGGGACTGCATCTGCCTAGAGAAAGGAAGACTCTACTAATTTGCACCAAAGCATCCTGTAGGCTAACTTGTAGAGACCTTGAGCAGCCACAGGAGCTTCATTCTTTGTGGTTCATTTGTAGATATTAAAGGTCATTTGTAGATATTAAAATAAAGTGAAAAGCGTCCACAAGAGTGGCTGGCACATAGAAGGTACTGAATGCATGTTAATTCTCTCCCTTTGTTTATAGTTGCATTTTACTTATCTGTGTACCCTTACGTTTCTCACAGTCAGGTAGCTTCTTGCACTGGTTTAATGCAGTGTCGTGATGACTGACTATTCTAAGGAGGTTTGTTTCCCAAGAAACATGACATGTAAATGACGACAGTAGACAAGATCAGGCTTTCTTTGCCCTCTGGAATTTCAGTGCACAGGTCAAATCTTAATATGACAAATTTTAAGGGATTTATTCCTCCATTTCTTAAAATTTATATTAAAAAAGATGCACTTAGTGGCTAACATTCCTGTGCTCTGGGATATTGAATGTACCTTGAGTACTCAGACTACTTTAAGATGATCAGGAAGTGAATAGAAGAGGAATTGGATGGTACTGGCGGAAAAGACACCTCATGGTGTCAAGGTGACCATTTCTGAATGCTTCTCAGAATCCTCTATACATTACATTGGTTTCCTGTCTTTTTACCTAAATTGTACAGCCCCTCATGTTATAACAGGAAAGAAATCAGATCCAAATATACTTACCTTGATCATCATATGAAGTGTCTAGAGGATTGAAGGAAAAACATAAGATTCTTAATTTCTCATAAATATATGTCTGTATTAATTTCTTAATAATTCAATATTTATTTACCACTTTCTGTTGAATACAAATGACGGAATCCTAAAAGACAAGATGAAAACATAATGAGATTCTACCTTGACAACTATGTCTACATTATTTTCTTTCTAGGTGAAAATCTGTTTACCTCTTCCTCTTTCAGATCTCTGAGAGGGAACATCTTTTTTGGAGGAAAAAAAACCAGATTAAGTTTACTAACAGCTCATCAAGAAATGTTTCATCATATGTCTAAATCCAACTAGTAGGATTTCTCTTCCCTAAATTTTTCTCCTTTCCTAGATTTCCCTTGGATCCCATTTCAGGAAAGAAAGAGAGGATCCCATGGCTCCTCACTCTGTTCATGACAGATGAATCATAGATATAAAAGGAGAAGGCAAGGACCAAGAGGCCAAGTGTGGGGCATGACGGGAAGCAGAGTGACCAAACTGTCTCCTCTCTCCTTTTGGAAATATGAATCTTTATGCCTGTAGAGTGTGTACGTGTGTGCATCTGTGTGTGTGTGTGTCCCTACAAAAAAGTAAGGATCCTTGGCCTCTACTTCGAGCCATTAGATTTCTGGTTGTTTAATTTCAAATAAGCTTTATTATTATTTTTGCATCATGTCAGACTAAATGTCCTGATTTGATTAATATTAATAGTTAATATTAATAATATTAATAATAAATACAAAAATTCAGTTTAAAATGAGCCTTTGTTGTCTTAACCAAATGGGGATAGTGTCATGTGAGAATATGAGTACTGAACTCAAGGCCACAGCCACCTGGATTTGCTATCTAATTTTTTTTGCTAGGTGCATTTGGGTAAGTCTTAACTTTTAACATTTTTTATATCAATTTCATCTTCTAAAATGATAATAGAAGTTGTGCTTGCCTATTGTCTTGTATAGTTTACTATTTCTTTTCATGTATGCTATGCAGTCTTCATGACGACCCATGCATCATCCCTATTTTATATATCTAGGAAATTGTTTCACAGAGGTTTCTTCCCTTTCCAAGATCTTGGTATAATTAGGAGTTGGAAAGAATATTTTTTATGTCTCAGAAAGGGGACCTATTTGTCTTTTCTGAGAAAAATATACAAATCATATTATTTATACACACACACACACACACACACATATATATGCATAGAAAGGTAGATTGGCAGTTGGATATTATAATAATAAAAGGTGTGCTGACCTCACAAATTGTGCTCAAAAGGAGATGGGCTTTTTTTGTTCTATAAGAACACATTTCTCTATTCATTCTGTAGTAGTTCTTAATCTATTTACCTCTACCATCCTCATAGTCCAGAAGACCAGCACCTGGAGTAAAAAAAAAAAAAAGAGTACTTCATGGTTTTGCTTCTTGAAAAGGAGTGGGGCTTTAAGACTCAGAGCTAATGCAGAGATGAACTCCCAGTAATGAATGATGATGGGAATTTATTTATTTTGTAGGAACTAAGGACTGCATAGCTGGAGCAGATGATGAGTGACTATGCCAGTCACCAGTTTCACTAGACTAGACAGTAATCAGAAAGGGCCTCAATTTGCTTTTCCTTCTTGGTGCTCCAGAATTTGGCTCCTGTTTTCCTTCTCTTACTAATCCTGGGCTATCTTTCAGCAATTTTGACATCTCACTAGACATTGCCATGGAAAATATGCTTCATCTCTTCATATCTTGAACTTGGTGTTCTTCTCAATCACAATTATCTTAGTTGTGTTTACTCTTTTATTATTCCTAGAAAATTTGATTCTTCTACCCAGCCACCTTGATGAGGCCCTCTTCACTACCAGATTTAGACCTTCTATTCCATTGCCTGAGGAGTCTGCTGTTTTCATGACTTGGTATTCCTGTTGCTGTTGTTCCACAGAAGGTATCCGAAGAGAGCCTCAGAATCATGCAACCCTACCTCCTATTAGTTTATTCTTCCCAATTCAGTTTGGCACTCAGAGTTACATAGAAATCTCTGGTATATTTCTCTGAGTAAGTTAGAAGTTCAGTTTATGGAATGATTCATTTTGCAAGGTACTGGGAATACAATGGTAAATAAGACAGACTTGGTCCCTGACTTAAGGAAATTCCATTACACTTTCTATTTTTCTTTCTCTCTTGGGTCTAAGTACTTACTTTGTTCTGAACTGTATCTTGAGACATCAATTTCTGTGGAAGAATCAAGCAAAAATATTACTATTAACTATTTGTGAGAGGTGTTCATCCTCTTGACCAATCTCTCGTCACTCTAAACTGTGCTTCTGTGTTCCCAATGTGGCACTCTTGATATGATGTATTACTGGTTCCTACCCCTTTCCAGCACCTACAGCCAGCCCAGTTCTATTTCCACACTTATTCTTGAGGGCTTATAGGTGCTGAGATGAGAAAGAGGGGTGGGGGACGGATACAAGGCAATGGAGAAAATACTAAGGAAAATCCTGGAAAGAGACACCTTATGGCATAGAAATAGGTCATTGGCTACATGAGCCCCATCTCTGTTTCCTTGACAAATACTACTCTATATTTGTTTCTTCTTATCATCTCTGTAGTACTAAGTAACTAATTTTTTTTTCTAAAAGATTTTATTTATTTATTTATTTGAAAGAGAGAGATATCATAAGTAGGCAGAGGAGGAGGAGAGGGGGGAGAGAAAGGCAGAGAAAGAAGGGGAAGCAGGCTCCCTCCTGAGCAGAGAGCCTGATGTGGGGCTTGATCTCAGGACCCTGAGATCATGACCCAAGCCGAAGTCAGAGGCTTAACCCACTGAGCCACCCAAGCACCCCAGTAACTAAAATTCTTGAAATTTTTTGGTATAATACTAGCTAGTGGTGTCCATCAGCACAGTATCTTTTCTTTTCCATTTTTATTATGTAGATAATTTCCCTTGGAACTTAGATAATTTTAGAGTATTCTTGTTATTACTATTTTTAAATTTAATCTGCTTTTTGGGGGGCTTGACATTATTGGCTATGTGAGCTTTGGGGGTTTAAAAAGTCTCTAGCTATCTCTAGCAAAGTTCCTAGCCATCTAATAAGTATAAACGAAGTGAAACTGAATCTTGACATCCCTTCAATTGTGACTTTCATGGGGAATTTCCATTTTGACTTGTTACTCACCATTTTGCTTGCGCCGTGTCCATCTTGTTAATAAAATAGCCAGAATGGCAAGTCCCAGTAGAGTCAGGATGACAGCCAAAGTTATTTCTGCAACAAAATCTCACCTGTAGGCCTGCTTATTTAGACCTGGTCATTATCAGAGACAATTACCGATTACCTCTTTATTGTTTTCGCCAAATAGATAAACTTCTTTTTCTGCTACCTGAGCTCCTTTCTTCCTTTATATTCTTCATCTTATGTCCCCACATTCCTTCCCCTACCCATTTTTTATGTTGCTCCTTTTGGTCATATACCAAGAACCACAGTTGCTGTCTAACTCTTGATTTAGAGTGGAAAATGTGACAGATTTCCTCCTCAATTGAATCCCTTACTCTCTACAGAGAGAAGGCTAGAGGAAATTCAGTGATATGCAAAGCAATCCACTGGGGTGTGAGGAAAAAATATTAGTTTTACTTTTATGTAATTTTATATTACAACTTTAAAATTCTAGGTTTTCTGTTTTGAAACATGTATTAATACAGTAGTATGTTTTATGTGTGTGTGTGTGTGTGTGTGTGTGTGTGATATACACACATACATAATGTGTGTGAAAAATTTTTACAGCAAAAGTTTTTTGAGCAATCAAAACTTAGTGGCCCCTGACAGAAGGTGGTTATATTAATGAAAACCACAGCAGAGGGCAAAAATTTCTTACCATTGGGAAAGACCTTTCAGTCATCATCAACAAAGCCCCTCATGATAAGACAGTTATCTGTGATGAATGTTACTTTGATTACTAGGAGAAAGAATGCTTGAACTGCCTAAACTATATCTGTTTATGTATAATTGGAGAGACAAATCTTAATTATATACTTTGCTACAGTTAATGAAAAACTGAAACTAAGGAGCCTTTGGAAGAAGAAAGGCAGGCAGTGAAGCATAAGGAAGGAAGGAAGGGAGGAAAGAGTGGAGAAAGAAGGAAGGGAGAAAGAACAAGAGAAAGAGAAGAAGAGATAGTAAAGAAAGAAGGAGGAAGGAAAGAAGGAATGAATGAACAAAGGAATCCTACATCTGCCTGTAACAGTGAAAAATGTTGAAGACAATTGACTATGAAGGGCTAAGAAAATTAATTACACTAAGATTAAAAATGCTTCAAAAAAGCAATAGATGAATTCATCTCAAGATGTAATGACACACCTCCAATTGGGGAAAATTGGGCAAATGTCTACCAAATCTTTCAAGTATTAGATCATGCAAGAAAATCATCCCAAAAATACAACCTTCAGAGATTTTTTCCTAATGGACCACTAAAATGAATAGGAAGTAGTTGGACTCTTTAATGCAAATCAGAATTTCATAACTGATGTGAAGTAATCCTTAGGGGTGGAAGGGATAACCAGCTGGTATACTTGGACCAAGCTTCTGGTACTCCCTTTGAATAGTGTCAGAAATGTTCTGGCTATTGGACAGATCATTCTGGCTAATGATATACTCCATTTATGAGGAAAATAAGAGGAAGAGTTGAGGCAGATTATAAAGTGACTAGTATTACCAGAAATGAGATAACAGGCTAAAGAATTTTCTTATTATTCCAGAGGATAGTTATTTTCTTTTAGTAATTCAAACTCCTGAAACCAAAGAAAAGATTAATATCTTTACTCTAGAGTTTAGTTGACTATGTGGGTCGTTTTCCCCAGGCTCCCAAAGGAATCAATGAGAATGAAAGAAAGAATATTGAATTTGAAAGTAAGCAGGCAAGAAAAGTAAAGCCACGTGTTAAAGTCTCTAAGGAGGAGACTCTTCTGATTCAGTAGGGTAAGGGAGGCCTTAGAGAGGGACTCAGTCCATACCCAAAACTGCCATTTTCCAGGTATTATCTTCAGTGGTTTCTGTGTCATCTGGATTTCTTTGTCAGAGGGTGATGAAGAAAAAAGGAACACTCCAAGCTCACTGTTTCTGAGAAGTATGAACTTGAATGGGGGGAAGACCCTTGTAGACAAGCATGCAGAAGGTTGCAGGGGACTGTGTGACTTAGGCTGATCAGACCTAAGCAGGCTACAAGAGTGTGGCCTATGAAGGTTCCAGAATCTATGTCATAACAAAGAACTGGAACTTTAGAGAGGCAAGAAGAAAGGAAGAGGAGAACCAAGATACTGGGAAGATTTCAGAATATTTTAAAAGACTTTAAACTTGTGATTTTTGAAGGGAGTTTATCTGTACTCTGGAATAAGTTCTAATTTTCTAGCGATTTTGAGGCCAGAGACTCTATTTCCATCATCCTTGTAACTCTTGAGGCAGAGAACGTCCTATGGAATAGGCAATTAATACATGTTTAATAATTAGAAATGAGAAAAATTCCCAAATCTATTTAAAAGAAGGACCTTGAAACAAATGGAGGGTGAGCCAGTGAAGCCCAGATATTAAGGTTAGATAGTAAGAGAAAGTGAAGAGGTCTGTGGTGCTAGGAAGAAAAAGCCAGTGAATGGGATTTCAAGCCACTGTGGAGAACAAGAGGAGTAATAAAACCATACAGCTTTATTATAACTATAATGCTTTATGGTAGATACATACCTTACATGTACAAACTTATTTAATCCTTAATAATGTTTACAATGAAACCCTCCACCTGAGACATCTGAAGTCACCTAGCCAACAACTGGCAGAGTTTCTGACTCCAGAGCACACTCTATTCACAAAATCACATTTCATTTCAATCTTGGGGGCCTACTCTTCATGGTAGTGTGGTATAGTGTGTTATAGGCTGGAGGAGCAAAGTAATGGCCAGTTTTAGGATGCTCTACCCTCCATGTTTTGGGCAGCTCTGGACTACTGATTTATTTTTCACCCATCGCCCCACTGACTTCCCTCTGGCAACCATCAGTTTGATCTCTATAATTAAGAGGCTGCTTCTTGGTTAGTCTCTCTCTCTCTCCTTTTTTTTTCCTTTGTTCATTTGTTTCGTTTCTTAAATTCCACATATGGTACTTATCTGTCTGATTTATTTCACTTAGCATTGTAGTCTCTAAGTCCATCCATGTTGTTGCAAATGGCAAGATTTCATTCTTTCTTATGGCTGAATAATACTGCATATTATATATATATATATATAAAAATATATAATATATTATATATATGTATGTACACATGTATGTATATACACATGTGTGTAATAATACTGCATTATATATAGAGTATATATATATACTATATATAATACTGCATTGTATATATATAATATATATGTATGTACACATGTATGTATATACATGTGTATGTGTATATACATACATGTGTGTATATACATACATACATATATATATATAATCTCACATTCATCATCTCTTGTGGTGTTTTTTTTAATTTTAGCCATTCTGATACATGTGAGGTGATAATTCATTGTTTTTTTTTTTCCCCAGGCACTGTTTTTTTATTTATTTTTATTTTTTTAATTTCTTTTCAGTGTACCAGAATTCATTGCTTATGTAGATTGTCATTTTGATTTGCATTTCCCTGATGCTGAATGAAGTTGAAGATCTTTTCATGTGTCTATTGGCCATCTGGGTGTCTTCTTTGGAGAAATGTCTGCTTATGTCTTCTGCCCATCTTTTTTAAAGATTGTATTTATTTATTTGACACAGAGAGAGAGAGAGAGAGAGAGAGTGAGAGAGAGAACAAAAGCAGGGGGAGTGGGAGAGGGAGAAGAAGGCCTCCAGCTGAGTAGGGAGCCCAATACAGGGCTTAATCCCAGGACCTTGGGATCATGACCTGAGCCAAAGGCAGTCACTTAACCAACTGATTCACCCAGGCACCCCTTCTGCCCAATTTTTATGGAATTTTTTTTTAATTTTTTATTTTTTATAAACATATATTTTTATCCCCACAATGAGATATCACCTCACACCAGTCAGAATGGCTAAAATAAACAAGTCAGGAAATGACAGATGCTGGCGAGGATGCGGAGAAAGGGGAACCCTCCTACACTGTTGGTGGGAATGCAAGCTGGTGCAGCCACTCTGGAAAACAGCATGGAGGTTCCTCAAAATGTTGAAAATAGAACTGCCCTATGACCCAGCAATTGCACTATTGGGTATTTACCCTAAAGATACAAATGTAGTGATCCAAAGGGACACATGCACCCGAATGTTTATAGCAGCAATGTCCACAATAGCCAAACTATGGAAAGAACCTTCTGCCCAATTTTTAATGGGATTATGTTTTGAGTTGAATCGTATCAGTTCTTTATATATTTTGGATATTACCCTTTATCGGCTGTGCCATTTGCAAATATCTTCTCCCATTCCATGGATTGCCTTTTAGTTTTGTTGTTTCCTTTGCTGTGCAGAAACTTTTTATTTTGATGTAGCACCAATAGTTTATTTTTGCTTCTGTTTCCATTGCCTTAGGAGATATATCTAGAAAGATGTTGCTATGGGCAACATCAGAGAAATTACCACCTGTGCCCTCCTCAAGGATTTTTATGGTTTTGGGTCTCACATTTATGTTTAACCAATTTTGAGTTTATTTTGTGTGGTGCAAGAGAATGGTCTAGTTTCATTCTTTTGGATATAACTGTCCAATTTTGCCAGCACCAGTTGTTGAAAAGACTATCTTTTGGCCACTGTATCTTCATTTATCCTGTGTCAAAGATTAATTGACCATATAATTGTGGATTTTCTCTTTTGTTCCATTGATCTATGTGTCAGTTTTTATGCCAGTACTGTGCTGTTTTACTCCCTACTGCTTTGCAATATAACTTGAATTCTGGAATTTTAATACCTCCTGGTTTTTCTTTCTCAAGGTTGTTTTGATTAATCAGGGTCCTTTGAGTTCCCATAGAGATTTTAGGATTGTGTGTTCTAGTTCTGTGAAGAATACTGTTAGTATTTTGATAGAGATTGCATTTTATCTGTAGATTGCTTTGGGTAGTACAGACCTTTTAACAATATTTGTTCTTCCAAACGGAGTAGTTTTTTTTTTTTTAATGTCACTTTTAGTTGCTTCATTACTAGTGTAGAAAAATGCAGGATATTTATGCCCATTGATTTTGCGTTCTGTAACATTACCAAATTCACTTGTCTAGTAGATCTAGTAGTTATATGATGGTCTTTAGGATTCTTTTAAAATTATTTTTATTATCATATAAAAATTATTTTTATTAACATATAATGTATTATTTGTTCCAGGGGTACATGTCTGTGAATCATCAGACTTATACATTTCACAACACATACCATCCCCAGTGTCCATAACCCAACCACCCTATCCCTACCCTCCCACGTCCCAGCAATCCTGTTTGTTTTGTGAGATTAAGAGTCTCTAGTGGTTTATCTCTCTCCCAATCCCATCTTGTTTCATTTTTTCCTTCCCTACCCCTGCCCTGCCTCTCAAATTTCTCATATCAGAGAGATCATATGATCTTTGTCTGTTTCTGATTGATTTATTTTGCTCAGCATAATTCCCTCTAGCTCCATCCAGACCATGGCAAATGGAAAGATCTCATTTCTTTTGATAGCTCCATAGTATTCCATTGTGTGTGTATATATATATATATATATATATATATATATATATATATACCACTTTTTCTTTATCCATTCATCTGTTGATGGACTCTAGGTTCTTTCCATAGTTTGGCTATTGTGGACATTGCTGCTATAAATATTCAGGTGCATGTGCCCCTTCATTTGTATCTTTAGGGTAAATACCCAGTAGGGTGATTGCTGGGTAATAGGGTAGCTCTATTTTCAACTTTTTGAGGAACCTCCATGCTGTTTTCCAGAGTCGCTACTCTAACTTGCATTCCCACCAACTGTAGGAGGGCTCCCCTTTCTCCATCCTCGCCAACATCTGTCATTTCCTGACATTAATTTTAGCCATTCTGACTGGTGGATTTTCTATGTATAGTACCATGTCATCAATGAATTGTGAGAGTTTTACATTTTATTTCTTTTCCAGTTTGGATGCCTTTTACTTTTTTTCATTTTCTATGTACTGTTGCTAGGACTTCCATTACTATGTTGAATAAAAGTGGTGAAGGTGGATATCCTTCTCTTGTTCCAGACCTTAGAGGAAAAGGTCGCAATTTTTTACCATTGAGTGTGATGCTGGCCATAGATTTTTCATAAATGGCCTTTATTATGTTGAGACATGTTCCATTTAAACTCACTTTGCAGAGGGTTTTTATCATAAATATATGTACTTTGTGAAATGCCTTTTCCAGGAAGGAGTCAAGATGGCAGAGGAGTAGCAGACTGAGATGACATCAGGGCCTAGTCAGCTAAATAGTTATCAAACAATTATGAACACCTTCAAACCCAACTGAAGATCAAAGAAAAGAAGAGCAGCAATTCTATAAACAGAAAATTGACAACTTCTGAAAGCTAGGACGTGAGGAGAAGTGAATCCGAAGTGATGGAAAGATAAACCATAGGGGAAGGGGCCAGTTCCTGGCAAGCAGTGGAGCAACAGGGCACAAAATTCAAACTTTTAAAAGTCTGCTCCACTGGGGCACATAGCTCCAGAGGCTAAATGAGCCCTTGTGGGGACAGTGTAGTCTCAGGTCATGGGGTCACAGAATGATTGGGGTGTCTGAGTGTAGCAGAGCTCACAGGTCTCACAGCGGGGAAGCCAGCTACAGAGATGGACCCAAGGCATGAGCTCTCAGCTTGGGGCTATTTTAAATTGTGATCTGCAGCACAATTGGACCACTGCTCTTTGAGAGGGACCCCACAAGTAGCAGACCCAGGGAGACTCAACTTCACCCACTGGACGAGCAGAGAAGCAGGAATCTGCTGGGTTTGGAGACTCCAAACAGGACTGTGTGCCAGAGACAGAAATACTAAGTCACAGACTGGGTGAGTTTGGAGTGCGGCCGGAGACCAGGGAGATGGGAGAGACTGAAAGCTTTTCTCCGAGGGTGCACTGAGGAGTGGGGCCCCAAGCTCTCAGCTCCTCTGGGCCAGAGATTCAAAGGCCGCCATTTTCATTCCCATCCTCTAGAGCTCTAAGGGAAAGTGTTCAGATAACAGAAGTTACCGAGAGTGAACCCGAGCAGATTACTTAGCCTGGCCTCTGGCAAGGGTGGCCCAACTCCACCTCTGGCAAAGACATTTGATAATCACTACAAAAGTGTCCCCCCCAAGACCAGCAAGATCTTCCAGCTAAGACCAAGCTCACTGATCAAGGAGAACAGAAGAATTCCAGAGAGGGGAAGGTAAAGTATGAAATACATGGCCTTCCCCCCATGATTCTTCAGTCTTGAAAAGTTAATTAAATTTTTTAATTTTATTTTTTCCTTATTCTAATTTTTGTAACTTTTCCTTTTCCTCTTTTAATGTTTCTTAACTAGTTTATCTTACCAATACCTTTCTAAAAAAATTCTTTTTAAAACTTTCATTATTTTAGTCATATTTTATCTTTCATTGTATCTAACCTTATTTTTTGTATACATTAGGGGTTTTTTCTTCTAAAAATTTTTGGAAAAAAAAAAAGAAAAAAAAATTTTGGGAGGCAATTTCTTCTAAAATATCAAAATATACCCTAAATCTAGCTCAGTGTCTTGTTCTAATTTCTAACCTGAGCAAATTCACTCCACTTTCTTTTTCTTTCTTTTTCCAAACCAACTGATCTTATCAATTCCTTTTCTAGAATTTTTTTTAAAATTTTCATCTTTACAGTCATATTCCATCCCTTCATCATGTTTGCCTTTATTTTTGTAGATATATAAATTTTTCTTTCTTTAAAAATTTGGGAGGTACTTTCTTCTAAGAGTCCAAGATACACACAAAATTTAGGGACATTGCTACCCTTTTAGTATTTTACTCTCTTGTTCATATATTCTTATCTGGGTAAAATGACAAGGCAGATAAACTCACCACAAAAAAAAAAAAAAAAAAAAAAAAAAAAAAAAAAAAAAAAAAGAACAAGAGGTGTTACCAAAGGCTAGGGACCTAATCAATATGAACATTGGTAATATGTCAGATCTAGAGTTCAGAATGACAATTCTCAAGGTGCTAGCTGGGCTTGAAAAAGGCATGGAAGATATTAGAGAAACCCTGTCTAGAGAAATAAAAGCTCTTTCTGGAGAAATAAAAGAACTTAAATCTAACCAAACTGAAATCAAAAAAGCTACTAATGAGGTGAAATAAAAAAATGGAAGCTCTTACTGCTAGGATAAGTGAGATACAAGAGAGAATTAGTGACATAGAAGACCAAATGACGGAGAATAAAGAAGCTGAGCAAAAGAGAGAAAAACAACTACTGGACTACAAGGGAAGAATTCAAGAGATAAATGATACCATAAGACAAAAAAGTATTAGAATAATTGGGATTCCAGAAGAAGAAAGAGAGAGGGGGACAGAGGTGTATTGGAGTAAATTATTATAGAGAATTTCCCTAATATGGCAAAGAGAACAAGCATCAAAATCGAGGAGGCACAGAGAGCACCCCTCAAAAATCAATAAAAATAGGTCCACACCCCATCATCTAATAGTAAAATTTACAAGTCTTAGTGACAAAGAGAAAATCCTGAAAGGAGCTCAGGAAAAAAAGTCTATAACTTACAATGGTAAAAATATTAGACTGTTAGGGGACTTATCTACAGAGACCTCCAGGCCAGAAAGAACTGGCATGATATATTCAGAGCACTAAATGAGAAAACCATGCAGCCAAGAATACTATATCCAGCTAGGTTATCATTGAAAATAGAAGGAGAGATAAAAATCTTCCAGGACAAACAAAAACTAAAAGAATTTGCAAACACCAAAGCAGCTCTACAGAAAATTTTGAAAGGGGTCCTCTAAGCAAAGAGAGAGCCTAAAAGTAACACAGACCAGAAAGGAACAAAGACAATATACAGTAACAGTCACCTTATAGGCAAAACAATGGCAGTAATTTCATATCTTTCAACAGTTTCCGTGAATAGGAATGGGAAAAACTCTGCAATCATAAGTCACAGGGTATCAGAATGCGTAAAAAAAAAAAAAAAAAAAAAAAAAAAAAAAAAAGACTCATCAATATGCTGCCTACAAGAAACTCATTTTAGACCCAAAGGCACTTCCAGATGTAAAGTGAGGGTATGGAAAACAGTTTACCATGCTAATGGACATCAAAAGAAAGCTGGCGTGGTAATCCTTATATCAGATCAATTAGACTTTAAGCCAGAGACTATAATAAGAGATGAGGAAGGACACTATATCATACTCAAAGGGTCTGTCCAACAAGGTCTAACAATTTTCAATATCTCTGCCCCTAACATGGGAGCAGCCAAATATATAAACCAATTAATAATAAGATCAAAGAAACACATTAACAATAATAAAATAATATTAGGGGACTTTAACACCCCTCTTACTGAAATGGACAGATCATCCAAGCAAAAGATCAACAAGGAAATAAAGGCCTTAAATGACACACCGGACCAGATGGACATCAAAACTATATTCAGAACATTCCATCCCAAACAAAGTACACATTCTTCTCTAGTGCACTTGGAACATTCTGCAGAACAGATCACAACCTGTGTCACAAATCAGATCTCAACCCATACCAAAGATTGGGATCATTCCCTGCATATTCTCAGACCACAATGATTTGAAGCCAGAACTCAATCACAAGAGCAAAGTTGAAAAGCACCCAAATACATGAAGGCTAAACCGCATCCTACTAAAGAATGAATGGGTCAACCAGAAAATTAAAGAAGAATTGAAAAAATTCATGGAAACAAATGATAATGAAAACACAACTGTTCAAAATATGTGGGGCACACGAAGGAAGTCCTGAGAGGAAAGTATATAGTGATACAAGCCTTTCTCAAGAAATAAGAAAGGTTTTAAATACACAACCTAACCTTACACCTAAAGAAGCTGGAGAACGAAAAGCAATGAAAGCTGAAATCCAGCAGGAGAAGAGAAGCATAAAGATCAGAGCATAAATCAGTGAAATAGAAATTAAAACAAAACAAACAAACAAAACCACAGTAGAACAACAACAACAAAAAAAACAAAACTAGGAGCTGGTTCTTTGAAATACTTAATAAGATAATTCTCTGGCCAGACTTATCAAAAGCCCAAATAAATAAAGTCATGAATGAAGGAGGAGAGGTTACAACCAACACCAAAGAAATACACAAAATTATAAGAACATATTATGAGAAATTATACGCCAGCAAATTTGTCAATCTGGAAGAAATGGATGCATTCTGAGAGACGTATAAATTACCAAAACTGAACTAGGAAGAAATAGAAAACGTGAACAGACCCATAACCAGTAAGGAGATTGAAGCAGTCATCAAAGATCTCCCAAAAAACAAGATCCAAAGCCAGACAGCTTCCCAGGGGAATTCTGCCAAACACCTAATGAAGAATTAATACCTATTCTCCTGACACTGTTCCAAAAAATAGAATTAGAAGGAAAACTTCCAAACTCATTTTATGAAGCTGGCATTATCTTTATCCCAAAACCAGACAAAAAAGAATTACAGACCAATGTCCTCGATAAACACAGATGTGAAAATTCTCACAAAAATACTAGCGAATAGGATTCAACAGTACCTGAAAAGGATTATTCACCACGACCAAGTGGGATTTATTCCAGGACCACAAGGTTGGTTCAACATCCACAAGTCATTCAGTGTAATACAATACATTAGTAAAAGAAAGAATAAGAACCATATGGTACTCTCAATAGATGCTGAAAAAGCATTTGACAAAGTAAAGCATTCTTTTTTAAAAATATTTTATTTATTTATTTGACAGAGAGAGATCACAAGTTGTCAGAGAGGCAGGCAGAGAAAGGCAGAGAGGTTGAGCAGAAAGATTGATGCAGGGCTCAATCTCAGGACCCTGAGACCATGACTTGAGCCAAAAGCAGAAGCTTAACCCACTGAGCCACCCAGGGGCCCCTAGCATCCTTTTTTAATAAAACTCTTCAATGTGTAGGGATAGAGGGTACATACCTCAATATCATCAAAGCCATTTATGAAAAACCTGCCATGAATATCATTCTCAATGGAGAAAACCTGAGAGCTTTTCCACTATGGTTAGGAACACAGCAGGCATGTTCATTATCACCACTGCTATTCAACATAGTAGAAGAAGTCATAGTCTCAGCAATCAGACAGCAAAAGAAAATTAAAGGCATCCAAATCAGCAAAGAAGTCAGACTATCACTAGTTGCAGATGATATGATACTTTATGTGGAAAACCCAAAAGATTCCACTCCAAATCTGCTAGAACTTGTACTGGAATTCAGTAGTGTCAAGATAAAAATAATGCACATAAATTAGTGACATTTCTATACACCAAAAAAAAAAAAAAAAAAAAAAAAAGACAGAAGAACAAGAAATTAAGGAGTCAATCCCATTTACAATTGCACCCAAAACCATAAGATACCTAGGAATAAACCTAACCAAAGAGGCAAAGGATCTGTACTCAGAAAACTATAGAACACTCATAAAACAAATTGAGGAAGACACAAAGAAATGGAAAAATGTTTCATGATCATGGGTTAGGAGAAAAAATATTGTGAAAATGTCTATGCTACCTAAAGCAATCTACACGTTTATCCTTATCAAAATCCCATCCATTTTTTTTCAAAGAAATGGAAAAATCCTAAAATTTATATGGAAGCAGAAAAGACCTCAAATTGACAGAGGAATGTTGAAAAAGAAGGCCAAAGTTGGTGGCTTCCTTATTCCAGAGTTTAAGCTCTATTACAGAGCTGTCATCACCAAAACAGTATGGTACCAACACAAAAGCAGACATATAGGTAAGTGGAACAGAACAGAGAGCCCAAAAATAGACCCTCAACTCTATGGTCAACTAATCTTTGACAAAGCAGGAAAGAATGTCCAAAGGAAAAAGATGGTCTCTTCAACGAATGGTGTTGGGAAAATTGGACAGCCACATGCAGAAAAATGACACACACACACAAAAATAGACTCAAAATGGATGGAAGACCTCAATGTGAGATAGGAATCCATCAAAATCCTTGAGGAAAATACAGGCAGCACCTCTTCGACCTCAGCCTCAGCAACTTATTCCTAGAAACATCACCAAAGGCAAGGGAAACAAGAGCAAAAATGAACTATTGGGACTTCATCAAGATCAAAAGCTTTTGCACAGCAAAAGAAACAGTCCACAAAACCAAAAGACAACTGACCTAATGGGGGAAGATATTTGTGAATGACATACCAGATAAAGTGCTAGTCTCCAAATCTATAAAGAACTTAACAAATTCAACACCCAAAGAACAAATAATCCAATCAAGAATTGGGAAGAGGACAGGAACAGCCATTTTTGCAAAGGAGACATCCAGATGGCCAACAGACACATGAAAAAGTGCTCCAGATCACTCGGCATCAGGGAAATACAAATCAAAACCACAACGAGATACCACCTCATGCCAGTTGGAATAGGTAAAATGAACAAGTCAAGAAATGACAGATGCTGGCATGGATGCAGAGAAAGGGAAACCCTCCTACACTGTTGGTGGAAATGCAAGTTGGTGAAACCACTCTGGAAAACAGCATGGAAGTTCCTCAAAAAGCTGATAACAGAGCTACGCTATGACCCAGCAATTGCCACTACCGGGTATTTACCCTGAAGATACAAATGTAGTGATCCGAAGGGTCAGGTTCACCTGAATGCTTATAGCAGCTATATCCACAACAGACAAATTATAGAAAGAACCTAGGTGTCCATCCACAAATGAATAGATAAAAAAGATGTGGTGTATATATATATACAATGGAATACTATGGAGCCAACAAAAGAAATGAAATCTTGCCATTTGCAATGATGTGGATGGAATTAGAAGGTATTATGGTGAGCCAAATAAGTCAACCAGAGAAAGACGATTATCATATGATCTTCCTGATATGAGGAAGTTGAGAGGTAGAGTGAGGGTTTTGGGTGTAGGGAAGGTAAAAATGAAACAAGATGGGATCAGGAGGGAGACAAACTATAAGAGACTCTTAATCTCACAAAACAAACTGAGGGTTGCTGGGGGTGGGGAGTAGGGAGAGGGTGATTGGGTTATGGACATTGGGGAGGGTATGGTGAATGTTGTGAAGTGTGTACACCTGACTATTCACAGACCTGTACCCCTGGGGCTAATAATACATTATATGTTAATTTTAAAAAAAGAAATGTTTTGCACACATCTATTGAAATGATCATATGTTTTTATCCTTTCTTTTATTGTTGTGGCACATTACTTTGATGACTTTGTGAATTTTGAACCACCCTTATATACTGGGAATAAATCCCGATTGATTGTGTTGTATGATATTTTTTTAATATTTTGGTGGATGAATGTTTTGTTGATAACTTTTGCATTTATAGTCATCAGAGATATTGGCCTTTAGTACTCTTTTTTGTTGTTGTATTTTTATCTGTTTTTGATATCAAGGTGATACTGACCTCATAGAATGAAATTTTTCTTAATTTTCTATTTTTTTGAAATAGTTTGAGAATAATAGCTATTAATTTTTTAAAAATTTTTGGTAGATTTGCCTGTGAAGCACTCTGGTCTTGTTTTCTGATTACTGATTCCATTTTATTTCTGGTAATTGGCCTATTCAAATTTTCTACTTTTTTTCCTGTTTTAATTTTGGTAGGTTATATATTTCCATGAATTTACCCACTTCTAAGTTGTCAATTTGTTGGGATATAAGTATTCATAATATTGTGTTATAAGTGTTAATATTTCTGTGGTGGTGGTGGTATTATTTCCCCTCTTTCATGAGCTATTTTATTTATTTAGGTCCTCTCATGCCCCCCCTCTTTTTTATGAGTCTGATTAGAGATTTATCAATTTTGTTGATTTTTCTCTTCAAAGAGCTAATTCCTAATTTCTTTGATCTGTTCAATTTTTTTTTTCAGTTTTCATTTAATTTATTTCTGTTTTAATCATTATAATTTCCTGCTTTTACCTGGGTTTGGATTTTATCTGTTCTTCTTTTTCTAGCTCCTTTAAGTGTAAGTTTAGGCTATATATTTGAGATTTTTCTTTCTACTTGAGGAGGGCCTGTATTGCTATAAACTTCCCTCTTAGAATCACTTTTGCTGCCAAAAAATTTGGATCAAAGATTTGGTACCATTGTGTTTGATTTTTAAATTCAACTTTGATGGCTGAGATTTATTTAGTCTGTTTTTATGGTCTAGACTGGTGAAGGAGCACTTAAAATTTTACAAGTATCAGTTTAAATTACCAACATTTTAATAAGCATCCCATATTTTAATTCAGTTAGGACTCACCCATTGACACAGATTCATTCTTGGTATAAGATTAGACCATTGAAATTCTGTCCTGCCATGATGTCCCTGCATGGAGAACCATAGACCTCCCAACGCACACCTTCAATTCCAGCTGTCCCACCAGGGCACTCTCTGTGGGAAGAACCCTGGAACATCGTAGCTTATACTCACTTCATTTCCTCTATACTGCCAAGAAACCTTCAGTGCACAGAGCCATGGGATCCCTTAGCTTGTACTCATTTCACCTTCAGCTACCCTGCTAGGGCATCTTCTGAATGAAAAGATCTGAGTCCCCCCACCTTAATCCACTTCAGCTTCAGCTGTTCTGCTAGGAAAATCACTGTGTGGAGAACTCTGGGACCTCCTGTCATACACACACTTCATTTAAACTTTTCTAAAAGTTCACCATCTGTACATAGAGCCTCAGGACTGCCCCAGACCATGTGCACTTCAGCCTCAGCCATCCTACCAAGGCAGCCCCATTATGGACCCTCGGTCCATGCCAGCCACAACTCCAGCCAGTCAGCAAAAATGACTAGGCACACATAGTTCACACAGGAGATGACTATACACAAGATTATTCCCTCAAGTTTAGAAGAAATAACTATTCTATTTAATTCATAGAACCAAACAGAAAGTTAAGCAAAATGGAGACAGAGGAATATGCTCCAAATGAAAGAACAAAACAAAACCTCAGAAAAAGAACTAAGTGAAATGGATATTATCAATGTGCCGACAAAAGAGTTTATAGTAAAGCTCATGCTCACAAGGCTGGAGAGAAGAACAAAAGAACTCAGAACTTCAACAACAACAACCACAAAGAAAATATGAAAAAGAGTTGAAGAATATAATAACTAATATGAAAAACACACCGGAGGGAATCAATAGAAGATTAGTGGATGCAGAAGAAAATCTCTGATCTGGAAGACAGGGTAATGCAACCAACTTGGACAGTAAAAAAAAAAAAAAGAATTTTAAAAACCAAGGGTGGATTAAGGGATGTCTTAGATGACATGAAGTGAACAAACATTCACTTTATATAGTCTCAGAAGGAGAAGACAGAAAGAATGGTAGAAAAGACATCCAAAACCAACATAATATTCTTTGTAAGTGAACATGAAACATTCCCCAGATAGTTCAAATTTTAGGTGACAAAATAAGTCTCAATAAATTTAAGAAGGTTCAAATCATGTCATACATTACTGACCACAACAGTATGAAATATGAAATAAATCACAAGAAAAAAGACAAAAAAACTAGAAAAAACACATGTGGAGGTTAACCAACATGCTACTAAACAACAAAAAGGTCAAAAACAAAATCAAAGAAGAAATTTAAAAAAATACATGGAGTCAAATGAAAATGGAAATACAATTGTCCAAAATATTTGGGGTGTTGAAAAAATAGTTCTGAGGCAATGTTTATAGCACTATAGAACTAATTCAGGAAACAAGAAAAATACCCAATCAATCTAACCTAATACCTTAAGGAACAAGACAAACAAAAACCAAGGTGAGCAGAAGGAAGGAAATAATAAAATCAGAGCAAAAAATGACATGAAGACTAAAAAATGAAGAAGAAAAAAAGAAAATATAGAAAAGATCAATGAAAGTAAGAGCTGGTTCTTTCAAAAGATGCACAAAATTGATAAACCTTTAGCCAAACTTATGAATAATAAAATAGAAAGGACCCAAATAAATAAAATTAGAAATGAAAAAGAAACAATAAAGCAGTCCAAGATGGTAGGGGAGTAGGAGATCTTAATCTCATCTGGTCCCAGGACTTCAGCTACATAGCTATCAAGCCATTTTGAACACCTGCAAACTTAACCAAAGATCTTAGAAAAGAATAACTGCAACTCTACAAATAGAAAAGTGACCACTTTCTGCAAGGTAGGAGGTGTGGAGAAGGTAGTCTGAGGCAATAAATGGGAAGAGAGACTGTGGGGAAGGGAGCCTCCATCAGCCATCTACTGGCAAGTGATAGAGCAGTGAAGCACAAAAGTGGAACTTTTAGAAGTCTGCTCTGGTGACGGTGAGTAAATGCCAGTGGAGGGTGGGCAGGTGGAAATTTCGCTGGGACAGTGTGCTCTTAAGATCCTCAGGGTCACACAAGATTATAGTGCCTGAGTGTGCCAGAGCTCCTTGGTATCAGAAAAGGGAAGCCGGCTGCAATCACTGAGTCCAGGAGTGGGCTCTCAGCTGGGGGTTGCCATAACCCTTGAACTGTGGCACAGTCAGATGACTTTCTGAGCAGGGGCCCAGCAAGCAGCAGAATGGGTGATATTCCATTTAGTCCCCAGGGGGAGTAGCAGGGAAGCATGCCACAGAAGTCTGCAGAGTTTGGAGACTTGAAATGTCTGAGATAGAAATGCTCGGTCACAAGGCTGTGTAAGCATGGACTATGGCCTGAGACCAGGGAGCCAGGAGTGACTGACTGCTTTTCTCTGAAGGCTCGCTGAGGTGAGGCTCTGAGATTTTACCTCAGGTCCTGGAAAATGGGAGGCCACCATTTACATTCTCAACATCTAAAGCTGAGCAGAAAGCCTTCAGGAAACAAAAGCCACTTGGAGCAAACGGGAGCAGATTACTTAGTTGGCCCCTCTGGCAATGGTGGTGCAATTCCACCTTTGGAAAGGACATTTGAGAACCAATGCAACAGGCCTCTCCCTCAGAGGATCAGCAAAAACATCCAGCCAAGACCAAGTTTACAGATTGAGAACTGCAAAACTCCAGCGCTAGGGGAATATAGCACGTAGAATTTATGACTTTTTTCTCCATGATTCAATAGTCAATAGTCTTCCACCTTTAATTTTTAAATTTTCTTTATTTTTTTTTTTAATTTTCTCCACCTTGGGGTGCCTGGGTGGCTCAGTTGGTTAGGCAACTGCCTTCGGCTCAGGCCATGATCCCAGGGTCCTAGGATCAAACCCCATGTCGGGCTCCTTGCTTGGCAAGGTGCCTGCTTCTCCCTCTCCCTCTGCCTGCTGCTCTGCCTGCTTGTGTTCTCTCTCACTCTCTGTCAAATAAATAAATAAAATTAAAAAAATTTTTTTTCTCTGCCTTTTTAAAATTTTTTGTTAATTTTCATTTTTACAATCACATTCTATCCCTTTATTGTACTTAACCTTAACATATCTTAATTTACATGTATAAAGATATAAATATAGATATAAAGATATCTTAAAGATTATATATATATCGATATCTATCTATAGATATAGATAGATATAGATATCTTACTTTCTTTCTTTCTTTCAAATTTTGGGATCCAGTTTCCTCTAACAGACCAAAAAACACCCAAAATCTAGTGTATGGCTCTGTTCTATTCATCTGCCTGATCATCATCTTTGTGTTTGCTTGGTTTTTTTCTTCTTCTTTTTTGTTTTCTTTTGTTAGAGTCTTTTTTAACTTTCCTCTTTATCATTACATTTTATCCTCTCAATGTATTTAATTTTATTTTTTTATATATAAGGGTTTTTTTTTTTTCCTCACAATTTCAAGATGTAGTTTTTTCTAACAAACTGACCAAGATACACTAAGGAGGAAGGGTATTGCTCTGTTATATTCACCTATCTGTTTATATCTCTTCCTTTTTGTTCTTATTTTGTTTTTTTTCCTTTTTCTTTGTGCTATCTTGTTTTTTAATTTCCATTTTTATAATCACATTCTATCCTTTCATTGTATTTAACTTTATTTCTGTACATATACAAGTCCTTCTTTACAATTTTGAAATCCATATTCCTAAAAAACAGACCAAAATACAAACAGAATCCATCATATTGCTCTATTCTGCTCACCTGTCTGATTAGACATACTTTTCCCCCTGGTTTTGGAACTCTTCTGATTTATTTAGTGTATATTTCTCTGGGGTTGTTGTTGTACTTTTAGTATTTTGTTCTCTTGTTCATCTACTCTTCTCTGGATATAATGACAAGTCAGAAAAACTCACCTCATAAAAAGAGAACAAGAGGCAGTATTGACTGCCAGGGGCCTAATCAATATGGACATTAGTAAGATATTGGAACTGGAGTTCAGAATAACATTTATAAAGATACTAGCTGGGCTTGAAAAAAGCATAGAAAATACCTTTCTGGAGAAAAAAAAAGAACTAAAATCTAATCAAATTGAACTCAAAAAGGCTATTAATGAGATGCAATAAAAAATGGAGGCCCTAACTGCTAGGATAAATGAAGAAATAGTGATATTGAAGACTAACAGTGGAGAATAAAGAAGTTGAGAAAAAGAGAGAGAAACAACTACTGGATCAAGGGGAAAATTCAAGAGATAAGTGACACCATAAAGTAAAACAGTATTAGAATAATTGGTATCCCAAAAGAAGAGGAAAGAGAGAGAGGGGCAGAAGGTATATTGGAGCAAATTATAGCAGAGACCCTCCCTGATCTTGGGAAGGAGACAGGCATCAAGATATAGGAGGCACAGAGAACCCCCCTCAAAATCAATAAAAATGGGTCAATACCCTGACTTATAATAGTGAAATTTAAAAATATCAGAGACAAAGAGAAAACCCTGAAAGCACCTCAGGACAAGAGAGCAGTAACCTACAAGGGTAGAAACATTAGATTGGTAGCAGATCTGTCCACAGGGATCTGGCTGGCCAGAAAAGACTGACAAGATATATTCAGGGTGCTAAGTGAGAAAAACATACAGCCAAGAATATGCAGCTAATATGTCATTCAAAATAGGTTCCAGAACAAACAGAAACAGAAGAAGAATTTGTGATTACCAAACCAGTCCTGTAAGAAATACTGAAAGGGGTCCTCTACACAAAGAGAGTCCAAAATTAACATAGACCAGAAAGGAACAGAGACAATATATAGTAACAATCACCTTACAGGCAATACCATGATACTTAAGTCATTTATTGCAATAGTTATTCTGAATGTAAATGGACTAAATGACCTAATCAAAAGACACAGGGTATCACACTGGATAAAAAAGCAAGACTCGGGGCACCTGGATGGCTCAGTGGGTTAAGCCTCTCCCTTCAGCTCAGGTCATGATCCCAGGGTCCTGGAATCGAGCCCCACATCAAGCTCTCTGCTCAGCAGGGAGCCTGCTTCCCCCCCCCCCCTCTGCCTGCTGCTCTGCCTACTTGTGATCTCTGTTTGTCAAATAAATAAATAAAATCTTAAAAAAAAAAAAAAAGCAAGACCCATTAATATGCTGTCAGTAAGAGACACATTTTAGAACCAAAGACACCTGCAGATTTAAGGTTAGGGGTGAGGGGTGTGGAAAACAATTTATCATGTTAATGGACATCAAAAGAAAGCTGGGATAGCAAACCCTTATATCAGACAAATTAAATTTTAAACCAAAGACTGAAATAAGAGATGAGGAGGGATACTATATCCTACTTGAAGGGTCTTTCCAGCAAGAAGATCTAACAACTCTAAATATTTATGCCCCTAACCTGGGCACAGCCAATTATATAAGCCAATTAATAACAAAATCAAAGAATCATGTAAATAATAATACAATGATAATAGGGAATTTTAATAGTAGTGAGGGGAGCCCTCCTCACTGCAATGGACAGATCTTCTAAGCAACAGACCAACAAGGAAATAAGGGCTTTGAATGACACACTGGACCAGATGGACTTCACAGATATATTCAAAACCTTCCATCCCAACGCAACATATACACTTTCTTCTTGAATGCACATGGAACATTCTCTAGAATAGATCACTTTCCGAGTCACAAATCAGACCTCAACTCATACCAAAATATTGAGATCATTCCCTATATATTTTCAGACTGTATTGCTTTGAAACTGGATCTCAATCAGAAGAGGAAAGTTGGAATGAACTCAAATACATAGATGCTACACAGCATCCTACTGAAGAATGATGGGTCAACCGGGAAGTGAAAAAGGAATTAAAAAATTCATAAAAACAATTGAGAATGAAAACACAACTGTTCAAAATCTATGGGACACAGCAAAGGCAGTCCTGAGAGAAAAGTATATAGTGATACAAGCCTTTCTCATGAAACAAGAAAGGTCTCAAATACACAACCTAACCCTACACCTAAAGGAGCTGGAGAAAGAACAGCAACGAAAGCCTAAATCCAGCAGGAGAAGAGAAATAATAAAGATTAGAGAAGAAATCAATGAAATATAAATCAAAAGAGCAGTAGAACAGATCAATGAAACTAGGAGCTGGTTCTTTGAAAGAATTAATAAGATTGATAAACCCCTGTCCAGACTTATCAAAAAGAAAAGAGAAATAAATAAATCATAATCATGAATTAAATAAAATTATGAATGAAAGCAGAGATCAAAACAAACTCTAAAGATACACTGACAATTCTAGAAACATGTGAGCAACTATATGCCACCAAATTTGACAATGTGGAAGAAATGCTTAATTACATTAAAATGCTTACTTTAGTAGATACACACATGGGACCTAGAAGTCAAACTGTAAACTGTTTGTGATTATGGATGACTTTGTTCTTTGCTTCTTGTGTTTTTGAGTTTCCTTTTATGCACATGTTAACTTTTAAAAAATAAATTTTTTAAAACCTAAAAAAAAAAAAGAAAGAAATGGATGCATTCCCAGAGATGTGTATAAACTATATAGTAACTGAACCAGAAAGATAGAAAACTTGAACAAACACATTTGCAACAAGAAAATTGAAGCAGTAATCAAAAACCTCCCAACAAACTAGAGCCCAGGGCCAGATGGCTTCCCAGGGAAATTCTACCAAACATTTAAAGAATTAGTACCTTTTCTTTAAGATGCCTCAAAAAAATCAAAATGGAAGGAAAACTTTCAAACTCTTTTTATGAAGCCAGCATTACCTTGATCCCCAAACCAAACACCCCACCAAAAAGGAGAATTGCAAACCAATATCCCTGATGAACATGGATGCAAAAATTCTTACCAAAATATGAGCCAATAGGATCCAAGAGTTCATTAAGAGCATTATTTACCACAACCAAGTGGGATTTATTCCTGGGATGCAATCAGACAACAAAAAGAAATAAAAGGCATCTGAAATGGCAAAGAAGAGATCAAACTCTCTCTCTTTGCAGCTGACATGATACTCTTCAACAAATGGTGTTATCTCTTTAACAAATGGTATAGGAAATATATGACAGCCACATGTAGAAGAATGAAACTGGGCCATTTCCTAACACCATACACAAATATAGACTCAAGACAGACCAAAGACCTAATGTGAGACAGGAATCCATCAAAATCCTAGAGAACACAGGTAGCATCCTCTCCAATCTCGTCTGCAGCAACTTCTTGCTAGACATGTGTCCAAAGAAAATGAAACAAAGGCAAAAATGAACTATTGGGACTTCATCAAAAGCTTTTGCACAGCAAAGGAAACAGTCAAGAAAATCAAAAGACAACTGACAGAATGGGAGAAGATATTTGCAAATGACATATCAGTTAAAGGGCTAGAATCTGAAATCTACAAAGAACTTATCAATCTCAACACCCAAAGAACAAATCCAATCAAGAAATTGGCAGAAGACACGAATAGACATTTTTCCAAATAAGACATCCAAATGGCCAACAGACACATGAAAAGTGCTCAATATCACTTGGCAGGGAAATACAAGTCAAAACCACAGTGAGATACTACCTCACACAAGTCAGAATGGCTAAAATTAACAAGTCAGGAAATGACAGATTTTGGTGAAGATGAGGAGAAAGGGAAACCCTCCTACACTGTTGGTGAGAAAGTAAGTTGGTACAGCCACTCTGGAAGAATGTGGAGGTTCCTCAAAAAGTTGAAAATAGAGTTACCCTATGACCCAGCAATTGCACTACTGGGCATTTACCCAAAAGATACAAATGCGGTGACCTAAAGGAGTGCATGCACCTGAATGTTTATAGCAGCAATGTCCATAATAGCCAAACTGTGGAAAGAGCCTAGATGTCCATCAATAAATGAATGCATAAAGAAGTTTTGTACACAATGGAATACTATGCAGCATTCAAAAAACATAAATCTTGCCATTTCAGCAATGTGGATGAAACCAGAGGGTATTATGGTAAGTGAAATAAGTCAATCAGAGAAAGACAACTATCATTACCATGTTACTGATATATGGAGTTTAAGAAACAAAGCAGAGGATCACAGAGGAAGAGAGGGGAAAAAAATGTAACAAGATGAAACCAGAGGGGGACAAAACCTGAGTCTCTTAATCATAGAAAAAAAACTGAAGCTAACTGGAGGGGAGGGGGATTGAGGGATAGAATAACTGTGTATGTGTTGTAATGAGCACTAGGTATTATATAAGACTAATGAATCATAGGCTTGTATCCCTGAAACAAATATTATATTTTAATCAATTGAATGTAAATTTCGAAAAATTTAAAAAAAAAACAACAAAGTAAGAATATAGTCATACACTGAGATTAAGGGGGCAGTAGACTTGGAAATTTAAAGAAGGTGGATTTTTTTTTTTTTTTTTTAATGTGGGACCATGCCTTGCATGCAACCCCACACAGGGTTCAAACTCACAATCCTGAGATCAACATCTGAACTGAAATCAAGCATCAGATGCTAACTGAACCACACTGGTGTCCCAAAGTAGGTGGAATTACTAATGAAACTGACTGCAAAATAAGGACATGCAAATGGCTGAAGACACATGGGAGGATTATTGGATAGTGCTGATGTTCAAGTTCTCGTAGGTGATTATGCATGCATAGAGGAACCAATCTCCTCATATATCTGGAATGTTATAGCATATTAAGCTGCCAGTATGAGAAATGGATAATTAGATTTGTTCATATTTTGAGTTTTGGCAAGACAACATAACAGAAAGATAGTGATGCCAGGTATTTTCATTTATCAGTAAGAGAATGCTAGAAATTATTAACCATGGGACTAAATTAGTGAAGGTTAAGAAGTGAAATCAGGAGAACTGATGCCTCAGAAAAGTTGAGGGACCTAAATGAGACTGACACACTGGAGGAGTGTGAGTACCTAAGTAATAAACTACGGGACTTTATATTTCCTGTTCCATCTAAATAATCAGTTGTGGATGCCAACTGTTGCCATGTTTTAAGAGAGAGTGCATAAGTCGGGAATAGATTCAATCACAAATGACAAATATCCAATAAACAAATGGCTTAAAGATAAAAGTTTATTTCTCACAGAAAAGAATTCTAAAGTTACATAATAGAGTAGTTCCATAAAGTTGCCCCCAAAACCCAAGTCTACTGTAATTTCTTTGCCATGCATATTGTATTTCATAGTCAGAGATGTTCTTTCAGTTCCATTCTCCATGACACATTTGGCCAGCAGAAAATGTAAAGAAAAAAAAAATGAAGGATACAATTTCTCTTTTAGGACACATTCCAGAAATCACACAGAATAATTCAGTTTATAACACACTGGCCATCAACTAGTTACATGCAACAGGGGAAGCTAAGAAATCTAATGTTTATATGAGTTTGTCACAGGACAGGGTAATACTATGAAAACATTATAATTAAGGAAGAAGAGAGAACTGGTATGAGGAACAATTATCAGTTTTTGTCTCAGAGCATCATCTTAAGAATGACTTGTAAGAAGAAGAAAAAAATCATTTGCATCTCCTTAGGGGAGAATTATAATAATCATTGAGGCCCCAAATAATCATTTCTCCTGTTCAGTTATGTTAATTGCACCACCATTCTCTTCTCCCATTGGACAGATGGTTAGGGTGCCTGGAGCAGAGGACCAAAGCCTGAGAAGTGGTCTTAGGGCACCACTAAATGTGTTCTTAGTAAAAGAGAAAATGTGGGATCCATCTGTCATATTGTAGAAAGATACATCTCCATCTTCATAATCTAGGAATATCCCCACACAATGGGGTATTTCTCTTACAGTGAGACAGGTTTCTGGGGAGGTGAGGGCCCAGTACTCTCTATTATAGAATCTGATGGCCCAGAAACCATGCTGTGGAGACAAAGTGACCATCCCCTTCCTTGTTACATTATTGAGACAAATTCCCAGGTCCCAAGAAGGTGCATCCTTAACCTTAACCTCCCAGAAGGATCTCCCAGAGCTGATGTGCTGCTGACCCAACACACAGGGAAGGGAGTCAAATCTCTGGGTGGAGCTGGATAGATCTTGATGACTTTCTTGCCAGGTCACTTGTCTCCTGTTTTCAGACAGGAGAAGGGAAGGATGGGCAGTGTCTTCATCCAGGGTCACATTTACTGTGGACAAGTAGACTATTATTTTTCTGGGAAGGACCAAGTAAGCTTGCACCAGAGGATCCACCTTTCAGTGCAGGTTTCTTTTGCCTTGGGTGAATCTAACTCACCTCCACCCATCTTTCTGCAAGACTACCCCACAAGAAGCAGTGTCCCTTGTGCATCATCATAGACTTACCAGCCTGGAACTCTTCTTTCCTCCAATCTACAAGAAACAAGTGTACATGAGAACCTACCCTCTAAAATATAGCTGCCTTTCTCACCAGAATACCATGAGTATAAATTCCCTAGGATTAATTCAGGAATAATAACAACCCAAGGAAATACTCTTATATCCTCAAATATCTATTTATTTACCTTTTCCCAAATTGTGTTTGACTTGAAGATTTGACACATGTCATGCTCTCTTTATATAATGTTCCCTCAGGATAAATTTCATTTAAGTATTTAGGATGTTGATATGAAACAGGGAATATGATGAATCTGATCAAGTAACTTATTTTTTGCTTTAGTTTTCTCAGATTTTTAGCAGACAATAACCACTCTACCTATGTTCAACTTATGCTCAAAAGTAAAGAAACTGCTAAAATTTAATATTTCCAACACATTATTATCTATTAACTTATTGAGTAATCTGCCAAGTTCATGGAATATATGCTTTGGGGTTGCTTTGATTTTTAGCACATTGTTTTATGCACAATAGGTATTGATTTAAAATATCTTTGATAGTAGGATTTTCTTCATCAGAGTTCATAGCACTCACCAGGATATAATTGTGCCTTCCTCCAGGCTAGAAAAAAAGAAAAAAAAATCAAAAAAGGAAAACTTTTACCTGTTTTCTCATTGTCTTTTCCATTTCTCCCTTTCTTTGTCCAATTTCTTCTGAAATTCTTGGATTTTCTGTTTTAATACTGTATTATTTTCATACTTTCTTTTTTTCAAATATCATTAAAAAAAAAAGATCACAAGTAGTGTAGGTACAAACATAGAAGCAAGACAAAGTAGGAGAGATGGAGGAGCAGGAAAGATAACATAAAATCAAGACAAGGTTGGAGGGGAGGAGGGAAAGAAATGCCAAATCACTTAAAGTTTGCTCTCTGAGAGATTTTACTAAACCTCTTTAAATTTAGAAAGCTAATGCTACAAATATTTCTTTGCCAACCATAGAATTTTTTTTTTAAATTTCTCAGGACCTGAGAAATGATAGAATAGAGCTTTCTGAGAGACAAACATTACTCACCAGCCTTGTATTGAGCTTTCCTCCTAGCTGAGAGAACACACACAAACACTCATGTATGAGACAGATCTTCTTAACATCATAAGGAAGATATAATTAAAAGCATACATTTGCTAACATTTATGTCTGTTTATTGGTCAAGTAAAGTCCATTTCAAAAGTAATAAAAAGGAATCTCTAATTTGCAGAATACAGTCTCTATACAATACACTGTAGATTTAATGTGAAGATTTAAATAATTCTTATATAATATTAAAAATAGCATAAGGATATTTTAGAAGATAGCATTAGACTTTAGAGATAATAAGCTATGAAGCTAATAAGCAATGAAGTTTGAGTGAAATAAAAAAAAAATGTATAAAAGACCATAAAAGAAGAGCAACCTATTGAATTAATAAGTAAATGGATTTAAGTAAAAATGAAAGAAGAGTAATAACTATGGCTGGAAAGAGACAGTAAGCAGGCAAAGCATGCAAAAATACTTATATACCATGGATCACTGGAAATTTGTCAAGAGAAGAAGACTGTTATATGTCAAGGTTACACTTGACATCAGTAGTACGCAAAATGTGTGAAAGGCAATCAAAAAGAGGAACTTCTGTCACTTGGCAGTTTTGGAGTCTGAGCCCATCCATTAAGAACTGGGGTAATATTATGTACAAAACGATGGGCACTTTGTCTCAGAAGATGTGTTGGAGAACTCAATTTAAAGGACAGCTTTCTATTAAATGGAAAAGACCACTTCTCCTTAGCTTAATCCCCTCAGCTCACCAAGTTTATAATGAGATTATGGCAATCATCTAGAAGATAGAACCCTGCAAATAAATCAAAGGAATGAAAAGGAATGACAAAAAATATTCATAGGAAATACATCAGTAAAAAGTATGCCAGAAAAAGTTACCAATTTCCTGTTGAAATCCTGAAAAGTAAAAAGGAAAAAAAACTCATGTAAATGCCAGTCAACGTCAAGGAAAACCAACACAGAAAATTAAAATGAGTCAAAAACTTTCCATGCACAAAATATTGGTAAGATAAATGCAATCAGAAAACAACAACAAAAACAAAACCCAGGAAATAGAAAGTGAAAAAATAACAAGAAAGAACATTTTTATCTTAGAAAAGTGAGAACAGAGTGTGGATTTTAACAATTGAACAAAAGAAGAATGGTGAAGATGTGGAAAGAGAGAACTAGAATTTCATCTACTATATTCATCTTATAGTCAGTTTTAAGGATATAAATAATTCAAGGTTTAGACCAAAACATATATTTAATAAAATAATTTTCTAAAAGATGTTATATTATTAGTAGCTTATTGAGTAGATTAGTAATCTTGAAAATTTATTGGACTATGTCAGACTAAATAAGATGCCTTTAGTGAAGACACATATGTATAAATCCTGAATGATCTTTCTAGAAGATTTCACAGCCATTGACAAAAAAATGACTCTGGGCCTGGTTATAATCTTTTTCAATTCTGTTGATATCTAATTCTTTGTCTTTAATAAAATTTAATTTAGTTGTCACATGATAGGACTTTCCAAATTAACTTTAAAAATCTGTCCTCTTGGATTTTATCCTTTACTTTAGAAGGTCAAAGAAGCAAGTGAGAAGGCTCTAACTAAAATCTTTCTATTCCTACTAACTTACATATAAGTAGAGAATTTCTCAGAACATAAATCTCTTAAAAACAGAAAATAAAATTGATATTGATTACTGACTCATGTATTTGGAGGAAATATAATTTTTATTATAATTTTTTATAAACATATAATATATTATTAGCCCCAGGGGTACAGGTCTGTGAATTGCCAGGTTTACACACCTCACAGCACTCACCATAGCACATACATTCCCCAATGTCCATAACCCCACCACCTTCTCCCAACTGGGAAATATAATTTTTAAAATGAGTTATGGAGGAAAACAAATGCTATGATTGTATAAGTAAAATATTAGAAGAGTGTGCTTTAAACACTCTTATCTTTTCCCTAAAATGTGGCTCTGTGCTTTATTAAAGTTTCTTAGAAAACATTCATGGAAATTTCAAATGTTAGCTCATTTATTAAGTTAACATTTTGTATAAAGCAGTATTTGAGGGACACCAGTGGGGCTCAGTCAGTTAATTGCCTGCCTTCGGCTCAGGTCATGATCTCAAGGTCCTGGGTTAGTGTCCTGCATAGGGCTCCTTGCTCAGCAGGGCTATGGCTACTTTAAATGCATTTGTCAAATTGCAGTATTGCAGTAGCTACGTTGTATAAATTTGCCATAAATACTGTACAAGGGAATACTGAAATATTGCTCACTTAAATAATGAAAGGTCAGGTGTTGGGTTGTTTCTATTCATATTTTTCTTCACTGATTAATTCATAACCTTATTTTGAGTTCTATGTTAACTCATGCCTGCATGAAGATTATCTTAAATGAACAGGGTGTGAAATCCAGGAAGGGAAATGAATAGGGTTCTCGGAGAAAGATTCTGTTTCTTACCAGAGTTATACTGTGCCTTCTTCCTATCTGAGAGGAAGTATATAGAAATGTGTATATGAGAAAGCTTTTCTTTTTTCATTTTTTATTTTATTATGTAAGTCACCATACAGTACTTCATGAGACAGGTTTTCTAAACATTAGAAAGAAGGTACAACCAAAGTCCAACACCTGCTAATGATTGTTTTTTGATAACTGACCAAGTCATGTCCATTCCATAATTAAGGAATTATATCTCTGAAATCCATTCATTTGATATCTCATTGAATACCATGGGATATGTAGGGATGTGGAGATTTAAATAATTCTTTTGCTGAGGTAATAATGTCAGTGTAGAAAAAACCTAGAACATACCCTTAGACTCCAGAGATATAGTATCAATGAGATTAATTGAATGAAAAATGTATGTATGGGACATATGGGTGGTTCATCAGTTAAGTGCCCAGTTCTTGATTTTGGAAGTCACAATGTCAGGGTCCTGGGATTGAGCCCCACATCAGGCTCCATGCTCAATGGGGGATCTGTTAGGATGCTCTCACCCTCTCCTTCTGCCCCTTGCTCCTTTCTCTCTCTCTCTCTCTGATGAATAAACAAATCTTTTAAAAAATATTGGAGGGGAGATAAACCATGAGAGATTGTGGACTCCAAGAAACAGTGTTTTAGAGGGGAGGAGGGTAGGTGATGGGTGCCTGATGGTTGTTATTAAGGAGAGCATGTATTACATGGAGCACTGGGTGTTATATGTAAACAATGAATATTGGAACACTACAACAAAACCTAATGATTTATTGTATGGCAAATAACATAACACAATTAAGAAATAATAAATAAAATATTTAAAATATTTATTCAACAATTTGTTGAATTACTAATTGAATAGATAAAACTTAAAATGAAAGAAGAGTAATAAGTGTAGCTGGAAGGAAAAAATAACCACTCAAAATCATGCAAAGAATATTTATATAGGTTTGATCACTTGAGAAAATGGTCAAGGGAAGTTGAACAGCAAGTCTCAAGGTTACACTTGACTATAGCATGTTCAGAGTGTTTCAGAGGCCAATAGAAGAAAAAACTTAGAAACTTTGGATTCTGATTCCTTACCTTCAGATTTAAGATATTTTCCTGTTCACACTAAAGGACACTCCTAGTCAAAGAACATGTTGGAAAACCCAAGTGAGAGGATATTTTCTGGAGCATATCTTGCATGGAAACAAGCACACTGTTCCTACCTAATCCTCGGCATCTCACCAACCTTAAAATGAAATTATGATAAGCATCTGGAAGATAGAAGATGTTGAAGAATATATGGCAAATAAAAGCAAAGAAATGAAAACCTTGAGGAGACTGAATGAGAAGGGACAATGGGAGAATCTCAGGAAACAAAACAAAGTGGATAGAATAATTAGACATTCAAGAAAACAAAGGACAAAGATAGGGGCGGGTAGTGAGTTAAAGAATCAGGAAATGACAAGAACAAAATCATTTCTATGCAGTGCATCACCAAAGGAATGTGAATCTGAAAAAAAAAAAATTACCATTTTCTTCCAGATGGTCTTCTGAAAAAGAAACGGAGAACACTTTGTAAATTTAAAGAGAAATATCCAGTAGTGCAATTGCAGGGTTATAGGTTAGCTCTATTTTTAATTTCTTAAGGAATCCCCACACTGTTTTCCAAAGTGGCTGCACAAACTTGTATTATAAATATGGAAAAGTAAGATGAATTGAAAATTTCCAATGCAATGTAAATTGGTAGGATGAATATAATGAGATAAAAGTAAGCAGAGAACACACAAAAAATGAAAAATTGGCTAAAGAGCACATGCTTATCCTCAGAAAGGGATAAAAATGAGTTAATTTTCTCAAATGACTATACGCTAAGCAAATGTTGAAGAAGTGTCAGAAAGACTACCTAGAATATCATCCCACACATATTTCCTTTTAGATGGCTTTAGGTATTTAAGGAATTCAAGGTTTGGAACAAAACACATATTTGATAAAATAATTTTACAAAATATTTTTCTGGTGGTGGTTTTTAAAAATTATTTTCTAAATTTTGCCATTTTTTTACCAGTACATGATTAAGCAAGTTGTCTTAAAGTGAATGCACAACTTGTATAAGTAGTAATCAATTTGTAAATCTTGGGAAAGTCTTTTTTGTAGATGTTAAAATCATTGAGAAAATGAATGGATATAACGTGAGAACACAGATCTTTCTGTAAGTCTGATGGTTTCTAATTCTTTGAGTTTAAGAAATGTGCCATAACTTAATTGTCAATATATAGAACTTTTTTTTTTAGATTTTTATTTATTTATTTGACAGAGACCACAAGTAGGCAGAGAGAGAGAGAGAGAGAGAGAGAGAGAGAGAAGTAGGCTCCCTGCTGAGCAGAGAGCCCGATGCGGGACTCGATCCCAGGACCCTGAGATCATGACCTGAGCCGAAGGCAGCGGCTTAACCCACTGAGCCACCCAGGCGCCCCAATATATAGAACTTTTAAAAACTAGCTTTGGTAAACACTAAGATTTTTAATGTTTAACTCAGAAGAAATTCAAAGAATTGAGTGATGTTGCCCTAACCCACTTTTCCCATTCTCACTAACATGTATATAAGGATGCACTTGCTAAGCACCTGTGTCTCTTATAAGCAAAGAAGAAAATAAGAGGATTAAAATTTATGCTGAGATTAATTGGGGGAAATAAAATATGTGTTAATGGTAATATAGGAATTCTATAAATATCTTGAGTGCTATAGAAATGCACCTTCATGTATTTTTAAATTGAGTGTGGTGTACATAAAATGCAACTGTGAATGTTGGGAAAGGCACTCTCATGTGCATAATCCCTCAACCTCCACTCTGTTATTGGTGTTAATCGCTCTGCCTGACTCTTCCCCAATTTTCTTGCATTGTTTAGATCCCCATTACACCTATTAGTCCTCATTTCTATCTCCCAAATTTTAGATATTCTTCAATTATATACCTTCTGGTCTAACTTTCCTCCTATGAAAAATGAGGTTTTTATCAGCTCTATTCATTGCTGGAAAGAGAGTTTAATTATTTCTAAACTAAATGACTTAAAAGGAAGGAAGATAAAGCAGACATGATGTGAATTAGGTTTAAAACTAATGACCTAATCCTACCTTAAGGTGACACTTCTACATCTGCCAAACAAAAATACTGCCACTCACACACACAATATTAATAAAATTTACCTGGAAGAAGTGATTAGTTTACATAAATCAAAGGACATAAAAAGTTGCAGAAGTAATAATGAGGGAAGTTGAAATATAAAATAAGACTGCGAACTTCATTGGAAAGATAAAATAACGAGGCAATATCATAGGAAAATACATGTATCTTGGTGTTGAGAAAGATGATGATGTGCAAGAACATATAAACATATAAACATTGGGGTACAGATGGCCCTTCTTTTCACTACATCTGTATCTTTGGGGTAAATACCCAGCAGTGTAATTGTTGGATCATAGAGTAGCTCTATTTTTAATTTTTGAGGAACCTCCATGCTGTTTTCCAAAGTGGCTGCACCAATTTTCATTCCTACCAACAATGTAAGAGGGTTCCCTTTATCTACAACTTCTCTAAAATTTGTTGTTTCTTGCTTTGTCAATTTTTGCCATTCTAACTGGTGTAAGGTGGTATCTCAATGTGGTTTTGATTTGAATTTCCCTGATGGCTAATGATGAACACTTTTTCATGTGTCTGATAGCCATTTGTATGTCTTCATTGGAGAAGTGTCTGTTCTTGTCTTCTGCTCATTTTTTGACTTATCTGTTTCTAGGGTGTTGAGCTTGAGAAGTTCTTTATGGATCTTGGATAATAGACCTTTGTCTGTAGTGTCATTTGTGGATATCTTCTCCCATTCAGTGGGTTTCTTCTTTGTTTTGTTGACTATTTCCTTTGCTGTGCAGAAGCTTTTAATCTTGATGAAGTCCCAAAAGTCCATTTTTGCCTTTGTTTCCCTTGCCTTTGGAGACATATCTTGAAAGAAGTTGCTGTGGTCAATGCCAAAGAGGTTACTGCCTATGTTCTCCCCTAAGATTTTGATGGATTCCTGTTTCACATTGGGGTCCTTCATCCATTTTGAGTTTATCTTTTTGTATGGTGAAAGAGAATGGTCAAGTTTCATACTTCTATGCATAGCTGTCCAATTTTCCCAGCACTGTTTATTGAAGAGACTGTCTTTTTTCCACTGGATATTTTTTCCTGCTTATTGAAGATTACTTGACCATAGAGTTGAGGGTCCATATCTGGGCTCTCTGTTCTGTTACATTTGTCTATGTGTCTGTTTTTGGCCAGTACCATGCTGTCTTAGTGATCAATCACAGCTTTGTAATAAGCTTGAAATTAGGCAGTGTGATGCCCTGAGCTTTATTTTTCTTTTTCAACATTTCCTTGGAAATTCAGTGTTTTCTGGTTCCATACAAATTTTAGGAGTGTTTGTTCCAGCACAAACACTAGTATTTTGAGCAGGATGTTTTTGCAAGTATAGATTGCTCTGGGCAGCATAGACATTTTAACAATGTTTATTCTTCTGGTCCATGAGCATGGAATATTTCTCCATTTTCGTGTGTCTTCAATTTCTTTCATGAGTGTTCTGTAGTTTCTAGAGTATAGATCATTTACCTCTTTGGTTAGGTTTATTCCAAAGTATCTTATGGTTTTTGGTGCTATCGGAAATAGAATCAATTCTCTAATTTCTCTTTCTACAGTTTTATTGTTAATGTATAAGATACAAACGTAGTGATCCAAAGGGGCATGTGCACCCGAATGTTTATAGCAGCAATGTCCACAATAGCCAAACTATGGAAAGAACCTAGATGTCCATCAACAGATGAATGGATCAAGAAGATGTGGTATATATACACAATGGAATACTATGCAGCCATCAAAAGAAATGAAATCTTGCCATTTGTGACAACATGGATGGAACTAGAGCGTATCATGCTTAGCAAAATAAGTCAATCAGAGAAAGACAACTATCATATGATCTCCCTGATATAAGGAAGTGGTGATGCAACATGGGGGCTTCAGTGGGTAGGAGAAGAATAAATGAAACAAGATGGGATTGGGAAGGGGCGCCTGGGTGGCTCAGTGGGTTAAGCCACTGCCTTCGGCTCAGGTCATGATCTCAGGGTCCTGGGATCGAGTCCCGCATCGGGCTCTCTGCTCAGCAGGGAGTCTGCTTCCCTTCCTCTCTCTCTGCCTGCCTCTCCGTCTACTTGTGATTTCTCTCTGTCAAATAAATAAATAAAATCTTTAAAAAAAAAAAAAAAAAAAAAAAAAAGATGGGATTGGGAGGGAGACAAACCATAAGTGACTCTTAATCTCACAAAACAAACTGAGGGTTGCTGGGGGGAGGGGTTTTGGGAGAAGGGGGTGGGATTATGGACATTGGGGAGGGTATGTGCTTTGGTGAGTGCTGTGAAGTGTGTAAACCTGGTGAAAAATATATGTTTATAAAAAATTAAAAAATTTAAAAAAAAAAAAGAAAGCAACAGATTTCTGTGCATTGATTTTGTATCCTGCCACATTACTGAATTATTGCATGAGTTCTGTTAATTTGGGGGTGGAGTCTTTGGGGTTTTCCACATAAAGTATCATGTCATCTGTGAGGAGAAAGAGTTTGACTTCCTCTTTGCCAGTTTGAATACATTTTATTTCGTTTTGGTGTCTGATTGCTGTTGCTAGGACTTCTATTAGTACATAGAACAACAGTGGCAGGACTGGGCATCCTTGTCCTGTTCCTCATCTCAAAGGGAAGGCTGTTAGCTTTTCCCCATTGAGAATGATATTCACTGTGGGTTTTTCACAGATGGACTTTATGAAGCTGAGGCGTATTTCCTCTATCCCTATGCTCTGAAGAGTTTTAATCTGGAAAGGATGCTGTATTTTTGTCAAATGCTTTTTCTGCATCAATTGAGAGAACCATGTGGTTCTTCTCTCTTCTCTTATTGATTTTGTTCTATCACATTGATTAATTTGCCATTGTTGAACCACCTTTGTATCCAGGGATAAATATACCTGTCATGATAGATAATCTCTTTAATGTACAATTCAATCCTCTTAGCTAGGATCTTGTTGAGAATCTTCGTATCCATATTCATCAAGGATATTGGCCTGAAATTTTCCTTTTGCCTGGTTTTGGGATCAAGGTAATGCTGGCCTCATAGAGTGAGTCTGGAAGTAAGCAACCCTCTCAGTGGTCGACCAAGGTCCCTGCTTTTCTCTACACCCCCTTGCCACCAAAACCAAAGTGATACTTGTCTGGGTGAACTCAACCCTCGTGTCTGCCATTCCTGGGACTGCTGACTCAAGTCCACACTGGCTCCTCTCAGGTGTGGGCAGGTGGTGGCTGCACCCATTGTGGAGCATGGGCTTAGGCCCATGCCTGTGTCCCAGGTCCCAGAAATTGTCCTTTAAACCCCTTTTTTCTGTTTGCTGTTATCAGTCCCTTTCTGTCTCACAGCCAAGGAACACAGGGCACTTTTGTATTGGGTATTACTTTCCAATGGCTCACTTTTGGTGCCTCCTTCCCCCTTATGTTTATCCTCTGATATTTTCCCACACAAACCCAACTGTATCTTTTATAACTCTCAACTGATGATCCTCTGCTCCTGTAGATATCCAGGCATGTATAATTTTACTTCTCAGACTGGTTTCATGGATGTTCAGAGTACTCTGGTAGATATCCAGCTCAATTCAGGGGACCAATTGAAATATAGTCCCTTCCTTCTCTGCCATCTTGCCCCCCTCCCAGAATTTACACGTGTTTGAAAGACAAATGATAAAGGATTAACTCAGTGACTTTGGAGTGCTCTCCCATGTCTTAAAGATTGAGATAATATCATGTATATAATAATAGGACCCTTCCCTGGAATACATGATATGGCACTTACATAAAGACTTGTCAGTAAATGTAATTGAGTGGAAACCATGTGCTTGTTAACTAAATCCCTTTATTTTATCAACTTCATAATTTTACACTGGCACTGGCAAGGCATAGGATGAATAAAAGAAATATGGGAAAGATGGGAAACAGAAGTGAAGGAAATATATGGGAATGGTGCAGAAACCAAATAATGGGGAGGGAGAGCAGATATTCAAAAGGGAGAGCCAAAGGATGCATGCAAGTGAAGAGGCAGGAAATGTCAATGGTGACAGGCATCATAGTGCAGAACTAAAGTGTTGTCAGGATATTTATAATTCCTTTTTTGAGGTTCTTCTGATAAACAGATCAAAAATATTAATTTGATATTAATGTAAATGTCAAAGTAAATGTAAATGAAAAAAATTAAAATTTGTTTAAAAAATTAGAATGTGTTTGGGTGTCTGAGTGGCTCAGTTGGTTAAGTGTCTGCCTTCAGGTCAGGACATGATCCTGGAGTCGAAGGATCGAGGCTCCACATCTGGCTCCTTGCTCAGTGGGGAGTCTGATTCTCCCTCTCCCTCTGCCCTTCCCCCCTTTCCTTCTCTCTCTGTCTCTCTCTCAAATAAATAAATGAAATATTTTTTAAAAATAAAAAACAATGTAAAGTTAAAACTAACAAGATGCTGCACACAGGCACACATGCACACACACACACACACACACACACTCACATCCCATTAGTAGCAGGAGAACTCATTTTGATTTACATAATGCTCTCCAGAAAATATAAAAGGAAAGGGAAAGAGTGATGATTTTACTGCATTAGAGAATAAATGAGAAATGTTATTTTTGGAGGTTACATTTTATGAATATCTTTTTAAAATGTCCTCACACTTTCTTACCCTAATAGGTTCTTTAACTCTTTTAATCTACCTCTATCTTTATATATAACACATGCACACACACATAGAGATGTTCTCTTTCTCTCTCTCCAGATGTGTGTGTGTATACACAAATATAATCTCACCAATTACATGCTTATATATACGCTATTCATATATATGTGATATGCACACACACACACACACACACACACACACACAGATACATAGCAACAAGTAGTACCCATTTGCCAACTCTTGGTATGTGATTTTGGAATTCATCACAAAAAGTTAGAAAGTGAATAATTCAATGATGCATACGATTCTTTCCTCAACTCTGGTCATGTTCACTTTTTTACTTCAGAAAATATTGCAAGAGTATTCAATTTGTTTGTTAGTTAATTCCTCACAATTAATTATTTGATTAAAAAATCACTGGAGAACTTAAGAATTTTGAGTATTTAATTGGAAAAAAATGTTTAAAGGTAAAATATTGTCATAATTTTGTTCTTCTTTCTCCTCTCACTTCATCCTTCTTTTTTTCCTTTTCTGCCTTCCTTCCACTCCTTATCCTCAATTGTTCCTGTGTTTCCAAGCTTTGCCTTCATCACATGATGATGATTGCTATTATAATATTGAAGTAAAGTACTGAGAAGAAGAAAATAAGAATGAAAGTTGAGAGGAAAGAAATGAGAGTAAAGAAAGGAAAGGTAGGGAGTAAATTGAAGAAGCAGAGGTATTTGTAAAATGGCTCTGTTGTTTGCACTCTGAAGAAGCCATCTACATTATAGAGATGTAGGGGGAAAAAATCCAGGGAGAAATAATAATGGTGAGAATTTCAGTGTCCCACTTTCATCAATGAATACATCATCCAGACATAAAGAAAATAAGGAAATACTAGATTTGAACTACATTTTATATCAGATGGACATAACAGACACATACAGATCATGCCATTCAACAGTATCAAAATGGACATTTTCCTCAAGTGCACACAGGGTATTCTCTAGGATAGATCATGTTTTAGTCACAAAATAAGTTTTGAAAAATTTATGAAAATTGGTATCATATCAAGTATATAATTTTTTGTCACGGTGATATGAAACTACAGGTCAGTAATGGGAGGAAAGGTGACAGAGTCACAAATACAATTAGATTAAACAAAGTGTTCTGAAAGCCCAATTTGTCAAAGAAGTAAACAAAAGGGAAATCAATGTCTTGAGATATATGAAAATGGAATCACGACATACAGAAACATAAGGGAAATAGCAAAACCTTTATAAGAGGAAAATTTATAATGATCAATCCTACACTAATAAAGAAGAAAGGTCCTAAATATACAACTTAACTTGAAACTTCAAGGCTTACTACCTCAAAGTTAATAAAGGAAAGAAATAATAAAGATTTTGTAAATGTAATAACCAACTGAGCCACCCAGGCGTCCCGAGATTTTGTAAATGTAATAAAAGCCAGAAAAACAATATAAAATATCAATGAAACTAAAAGTTGGTTTGGGGAAGATAAACAAAATTGACAGATCTTATTTACATTACCTTAGAAAAATTGAAGAAGATTTCAATGAACTATATTGAAAAACACATTATGACTGATAAAGCAAACAATCAATAGACTAAAAACTAACTTCTTCTCCACATTCTTGCCAACAGTTGTTATCTTGTGTTGGTGGAATTATCAATTGGTACAGCCTTAATAAAAAAAAAAAAAACAATAACAACAACAATAACAAACCACCAAAAAACAGTAGAGAAGATCTTCAAAAAATTTAAACTAAGAGCCAGGGAAGATGACATAGGAGGACCCTGACCTCATCTCATTCCATGACACACCCAGGTAACATCTATATCTATGCAACTCTGAGAATGACCCAGGAATGGGCAGAACAGATATTTCACAGCTAATTGTAGAGACAAGGAAGATCTGGAAAAGTAATATAGTGGTAGAGAGATCTGGTTAGGAACCAATTCCCCAGCCTGACTAACCATAATCTAAAGGAACAACAGAATTGCAGAAAACTGAGATCAGACCCCACACTAGGCTCCTATGTCCCTGGGATGCGCACTGGTAAGATGAGTCCCTATAACATCTGGCATTGAAAACCAGCATAATTTAACTCCTGGGGGTTTAAAAATCATCAGCCTGGGTGGCTCAGTGGGTTGGGGCCTCTGCCTTCGGCCCAGGTCATGATCCCAGGGTCCTGGAATTGAGCCCCATGTTGGGCTCTCTGCTTGGCAGGGAGCCTGGTTCCCCCTACCTCTCTGCCTGCTTCTCTGCCTACTTGTGATCTGTCTGTCAAATAAATAAAATCTTTAAAAAAATTATCAAGCTTAACCCTGGGAGAGCTGGAGGCCAATGGGATACCAAGTTACTACCCTCAAAGAGCAAGCATACTAAATAAATTGGCAAGAAACACAGCAATTAAGATATCTGGGGTATTTCTGAGGGAGATTTATTGACTAAACTCATAACATGTTCTGGAGGGGCAGGGATCTCCTGAAGATTTCCCACCCCCTTCCCCAACCTAGGTAATCAGGCACTTGTGGAAGCCCTGTTAATACTATCTGCCTTGCTAGCACCACAAGCCTCACCCTGGCATCCCATGCAGACACATCCCTTTCAAATCACCCATTTGGCAGGCATCCCTCTAACGCATCTAGTGCCCGGCAACACCAAGCCAGCAGCTTCAGTGAGGACCACCTCCCCTACAAATAACTCTTGCCCTGTGGAAGAGAGGAGATAAGCTTGCACATGAGCACACCCAGTTCTTGAAGCCAAGTCTCTTAGCTGGCTATGCAGGGAGAGGTTAAGTGCAAATAGGTACACCCAGCTACTCCAGCCACACCCACCAACATCTCACAACAGACTAAGCAACTACTCTCATCAGTCCAGGGATCAAATCCTACCCAGCACACCCACAAAGAGGGTGATTGCAACCAGCTGGACAATGGTTGTCAGTTGAAACAGGATGATACATGTAGCCTACATAGGGAATAACCCTGGAATGTCTAGTTCTGGTGACCAAGAGGGGTTAGTCTTCAGGGCACCACAGGAACTTCTCTACACAAGATTACTACTCTCAAGACCTGTAGAAATACCTGGCCTTCCTAATACATCGAAACAAGCACAGAGAATTAGGCAAAATGAGGAGACAGAGGATTATGTCCCAAATCAAAGTATAAGACAAAATCACAATAAATTATTAAATAAAACTTAGATAGGTAATATGCCCAATAAAGAATTCAACATAATGGTTATAAAAACCTCACTGGACTTGAGAAAAGAGTGGATGAACTCAATGAGAACTTCAACAAAGATATAAAAAAGAACCAATCAAAGCTGAAAAATTCAATAACTGAATAAAAATACACTAGATAGAAGCAACAGTGGAGTAGAGGATGCAGAAGAACAGAGAGCAATATGAAATGCAAGGTAATAGAAAATAAAACTGAAGAAAAAAAAAGGATAAAAAATGAGAAAAGTTTCAGGAAACTCTATGAAATCATCAAGCATACCTTTTACATTATAGGGATTTCAGGAGAAAGAAAGGGGAAGAGAAGTTAACCAAAAACATAATGGCTAAAACTTCCTTAATCTGGGGAAGGATCAGACATTCAGGCCCACAAAGCACAGCAGCCTCTGAGCAAGAGGAATCCAAACATGTTTACAAAAAGACACATAACAATGAAAATAGCAGAAAGATACCTTTATTATAAGGCAGACTTCTAAAATCTGCAAGGGAAAAGAAAGCAGTTTCATACAAGGGAAACCCCATAAAGCTATAAGCTAATTAAAAAACAAAAACAAAAACAAAAATAAAAACAAATCTAATAAGCCTGTACTGTTGAAAGGAAAAACAAACAAACAAATAAACAACAACAACAACAAAAAACAAAGCAAAACAAAAAACAAGAATATTCTACCCAGGAGTGCTATCATTCAGACTAGAAGGAAAGTTAGAGTTTCTTGGAGTTTTTGTTAACAAACAAAAGTTAAAGGATTACATAATGACTTACCAAACTTACAAGAAGTGGAAGTGGGCATAATTGGAAAAGGGCAGAATTAGAAGTAAACAAAAATATTTTAAAAAGAGGACAAGTTAAGATGATGGAAGAGTAGGACTCTAAGCTTGCTTCATCCATTGAACATAGCTACATAAATATCAAATAATCCTGAACACAAAATCAGTCTGAAGACTGAAAGAACAAACTGTGCAACTAGAAATAGAAAAATGGCCACACTTTGGAAGGTAGGAGCAGCAAAGAGTTGATTTGGGGGAGAAAAAAAATTGCAGGTGTTGCAAGGGGAAAGGTTCCTGATCTTGGAGAGAGGAGAGAGAAAGACTGTAAAGGCAGTGTGCAGATCATTGCCCAAAACCATTGATTGGGAAATGGAGAGGGACTGACTACTGAAAGTTTTTATAAGAAGTGGAGCTCCAAGTCTGAAGTTTTTAAAATCTTGGCCATCAGGGTCATTCCTGGTGGACTTACTGGTGATCCTAAAAGGAAGTCAGGCAGAGGCCCAGGAATAGGTAATATGGTCTGAAAAACCCCTAGGTAGTACGGCAAGAAACCATTTGAATTATTCAAGTGCATTTGGGAATGGTGGCACAGCCTTTCATGGGACAAATTATTGGCATTGCCCTGGTTGCCAGCATAAGAACTGAGACATCAGCTCTGGGTACCAAACCATAGTGTCAGCTTTCTGTTATGTTTTACCATAAAGTCTGAAAAACTGCATACTCCCTAGACTGCCTTTATGGGACAAACCACTACCTGCCACATTGCAGCAAGGCCCTCTCCCAAAGGATGATTGCAGGTCCATGTTGCACCAGGTCCCTAAAATTTGGAGTTTTGAAACTCAGCTGCACTACTGAGATAAAGCAGAGGGGTAGTGTACTGCCCACTAGGCAGACAGCCTGGACTCAGAGAGGGTGAAGTCAGGGATCTAAAGGAAGCTAGTGACAAAGGAGGGCAGATGGTCTGCTCTTTGCTGAGGGCTTTCTGAAGAGTGGCAGGTGCAAAGTACCTGCTATGGGGATAAGAGACTGTAGTGATGTCACTTCCTCCCAGCCAATCAGCACTGAACAACCTCAATGAGAAACACAGCATCCCCAGTGAAAGCTGGAGCTGCTTACACCAAGCCCCACCCTCCTACACCCTTCAGCCTTATCTCCACTAGTGCATGTCTGTCTAGGAATTAGCACAGCAAGCCTCTCCCACAGAAGACCAGCACAAACCCCACACATGCACCAAGTCTACTAATCATAGACTGTGCAAGGCTTTAGCTGTAGGGGAAAAAGAATGTAGCTCCTTTTAACAAGCAGACCAAAAATACCTAGTTAAAACTTTCCACACAGAGGGAAAGATCCAAACAGCTCCCATGGCAGGCAAGGAGAAACTCTGCATCAGACTGAACTCAGGGAAACAGGAACCAAAACACAATACCAAAGTGTGTATTCTGAAGTACCTCCTGAAGCACTAGGCTTAAGACAGTGTAGCTTCTCTTAATATGGCCATTACTCTCAGGAGAAAGAATATAACAGACTTTCCTAATAATCACACACACACACACACACACACACACACACACACCAGTGACTTACGCAAAATGACATGATGAAGACATTCATGTCAAAAGAAAGAATAGGAAGAAGTCATGGCCAGGTATATAATCAAAATTGATATAACTAAGATGCCTGAAGCAAAATTTAAAACAACAATCATAAGGATACTGCTGGATTTGAAAAGCATAGAAGAAATTAAGAATCCCTTACTGCAGAGATAAAAGAACTAAACACTTATTGGGCCAAAATAAAAAATGATATAGCTCAGATGCAAAACTGACCAGATGCAACAACAAGGATGGATGACACTGGAAAATAAATCAGAGCTATAGATGATCAAAATATGGAAAATAATGAGGCTAAAAAGAAGAGGGCAAGAAACTTATTGGATCATGAATGTATACTTAAGAACCTCAGTGACTCCTTAACACATAATAATAGTCATATCATAGGTGTCCCAAAGAAGAGTGGGAAAAGAGACAGAATTTTAATTTGAGCAGATTATAACTGAAAACTTCTCTAATCTGGGGAAAGAAATATACATCAAAATCTAAACAGTATGGACAGTATGGAGAACTCCCATCAAATTCAACAATTTGCACCAAGACACATAGTCAAATTTACAGACACACAAGAAAATAATTCTGAAAGAAGCAAGGAGGGGAAAAAAAACCCTTAAGCTACAAGGCAAGATAAATCACAGTTGCAGCAGATCTGTCCACAGAAATTTGACAGGCCAGAAGAAAGTAGCATGATAGAGTCAAAGTGCTCAATGGGAAAAAATAAGCAACCAAGAATTCTTTATCCAGCAAGGCTCTCATTCAGAATAGAAGGAGAGACAGTTTCCCAGATAAGCAAAAACTAAAGGAGTCTTGACCACTAAGTAATCCAGCAAGAGATATTGAAGGGGACTCTTTGAGTGGAAACAAACAAACCAAACCAAAACAAACCAAAACAACAACAACAACAACAAAGCAAAAAAGACTAGAAAGGAACAGAGAACATCACCCAAACTACCAGCATTACAGGTAACACAATGGCACCAAATTCATATCTACCAATAATCAGTCCAAGTGGAAATGGAACAAATGTTCTGATCAAAAGGCATAGGATATGATAATGATTAAACACACACACACACACACACACACTCACACGATTTGTCTATGTGCTACCTACAAGAAACTTATTTTAGAACAAAAGACACTGGCATATTGAAAGTGGGGGAATAAGAGCCATCAATCAAGCTAATGGACATTAAATTTTTTTTTAATTTTTTAAAAATATTTTATTTATTTATTTGACAGAGAGAGATCACAAGCAGGTAGAAAGACAGGCAGAGAGGGAGGAGGAAGCAGGCTCCCCACCGAGCAGAGAGCCCGATGCGGGGCTCAATCCTAGGACCCTGAGATCATGACCCGAGCCAAAGGCAGAGGCCCAACCCACTGTGCCACCCAGGTGCCCCAAGCTAAAGGACATTCAAAGAAAATTGAATCTTCCTCAATTTCTTTCATGAGTACTTTATAGTTTTCTGAGTATAGATTCTGTGCCTCTTTGGTTAGGTTTATTCCTAGGTATCTTATGGTTTTGGGTGCAATTGTAAATGGGATTGACTCCTTAATTTCTCTTTCTTCTGTCTTGTTGTTGGTGTAGAGAAATGCAACTGATTTCTGTGCATTGATTTTATATCCTGACACTTTACTGAATTCCTGTACAAGTTCTAGAAGTTTTGGAGTGGAGTCTTTTGGGTTAGTGTCCAAAATCTATAAAGAACTTAGCAAACTCAACAACCAAAGAACAAATAATCCAATCAAGAAAAGGGCAGAGGACATGAACAGACATTTCTGCAAAGAAGACATCCAGATGGCCAACACTCACATGAAAAAGTGCTCCATATCACTCGGCATCAGGGAAATACAAATCAAAACCACAATGAGATATCACCTCACACCAGTCAGAATGGCTAAAATCAACAAGTCAGGAAATGGACAGATGCTGGCGAGATGCGGAGTAAGGGGAACCCTCCTACACTGTTGGTGGGAATGCAAGCTGGTGCAACCACTCTGAAAAACAGCATGGAGGTTCCTCAAAATGTTGAAAATAGAACTGCCCTATGACCCAGCAATTGCACTACTGGGTATTTACCCTAAAGATACAAACGTAGTGATCCAAAGGGGCACGTGCACCCAAATGTTTATAGCAGCAATGTCCACAATAGCCAAACTATGGAAAGAACCTAGATGTCCATCAACAAATGAATGGATCAGAAGATGTGGTATATATACACAATGGAATACTATGCAGCCATCAAAAGAAATGAAATCTTGCCATGTGCGACGACGTGGATGGAACTAGAGCATATCATGCTTATTGAAATAAGTCAAGCAGAGAAAGACAACTATCATATGATCTCCTTGATATGAGGAAGTGGTGATGCAACATGGGGGCTTAAGTGGGTAGGAGAAGAATAAATGAAACAAGATGGGATTGGGAAGGAGACAAACTATAAGTGACTCTTAATTTCACAAAACAAACTGAGGGTTGCTGGGGGGAGCGGGGTAGGGAGAAGGGGGGTGGGGTTATGGACATTGGGGAGGGTATGTGCTTTGGTGAGTGCTGTGAAGTATGTAAACCTGGCCATTCACAGACCTGTACCCCTGGGGATAAAAATATATGTTTATAAAAAATAAAATATAAAAAAAAAAGAAAATTGAAGTAGCCATACCTATATCACACAAACTGGATTTCAAACCAAAGACTGTGAAATGAGATGAAGAAAGGATCTATCAATCAAGAAGACAGTTATAAATGTTTATGCCCCCAAATTGGAAGCACCCAGATAGATAAATGGATTTATAACAAACATAAAGAAACACAATGATAATAATACCATAGTAGTAGGAGACTTGAACACCCTACTTACAATGATGGACAGATTATATCAGCAGAAAATCAACAAGGAAAGAGTGGCTTTGAATCACACACTGGACCAGATGGACTAAAAAGATACAATCAGAACATTTCATCCTAAAGCAGCAGAATACATGTTCTTTTTGAGTGCACATGGAACATTCTCTGGGTATATCACATACCAGGTCATCAATCAGCCCTCAATAACTACAAAAAGAATGAGATAATACCATGCATATTTTCAAACCACAATGCTATGAAAATTGAAGTCGATCAAGAAAAAACATGGAATGAACACAAATATATGGAGGTTAAAGAGCATGTCACTAAACAATGAATGGGTCAACAGGATATCAAAGAAGATATTTAAAAATATATGGAAAGATCATCTTTGCTCTTGTTTCCTTTGCATTTGCAGACATATCTTGAAAGAAGTTGCTGTGGCTGATATCGAAGAGGTTACTGCCTATGTTCTCCTCTAGGATTCTGATGGATTCCTGTCTCACATTGAGGTCTTTTATCCATTTTGAGTTTATCTTTGTGTATGATGTAAGAGAATGGTCGAGTTCCATTCTTCTGCATATAGCTGTCCAGTTTCCACAGGACCATTTATTGAAGAGACTGTCTTTTTTCCACTGTATATTTTTTTCCTGTTTTGTCGAAGATTAATTGACCATAGAGCTGAGGGTCCATATCTGGGCTTTCTACTCTGTTCCTCTGGTCTGTGTGTCTGTTTTTATGCCAGTACCATGCTGTCTTGGTGATCACAGCTTTGTAGTAAAGCTTGAAATCAGGTAGCATGATGCCCCCCGTTTTATTTTTGTTTTTCAACATTTCCTTAGCGATTCAGGGTCTCTTCTGATTCCATACAAATTTTAGGATTATTTGCTCCAGCTCTTTGAAAAATACCGGTGGAATTTTGATCATAATGGCATTAAAAGTATGGATTCTTCTAGGCAGTATAGACATTTTAACAATGTTTATTCTTCCGATCCAAGATCCCAGGAATGAATCTCACCTGGTCATGGTGGATAATCTTTTTAATGTGCTGTTGGATCCTGTTTGCTAGGATCTTGTTGAGAATCTTAGCATCCATATTCATAGTGATATTGGTCTGAAATTCTCTTTTTTGGTAGGGTCTTTGCCTGGTTTGGGGATCAGGGTAATGCTGGCTTCATAGAAAGAGTCTGAAAGTTTTCTTTCTGCTTCATTTTTTTGAAACAGCTTCAGGAGAATAGGTGTTATTTCTTCAAAGGCAAAGGAAACCAAAGCAAAGATGAACTTTTGGGACTTTATCAAGATCAAAAGCTTCTGCACAGCAGAGGAAACAGTCAAAAAAACAAAGAGGCAACCCATGGAATGAGAGAAGATATTTGCAAATGACAGTACAGACAAAAGGTTGGTATCCAGGATCTATAAAGAACTCCTCAAACTCAACACACAAAAAACAGACAATCATATCAAAAATGGAAAAAAGCTATGAACAGACTCTTCACCAATGAAGACATAAAAATGGCTATAAGACACATGAAAAAAATATTCATCATCACTAGCCATTAGGGAGATTCAAATTAAAACCACATTGAGATACCACCTTATACCAATTAGAATGGCCAAAAATTAGCAAGACAGGAAACAACATGTGTTAGAGAGGATGTGAAGCAATGGGAAACCTCTTCCACTGTTGGTGGGAATGCAAGTTGGTGCAGCCACTTTGAAGAACAGTGTGGAGATTCCTCAAGAAATTAAAAATAGAGCTGCCCTAGGACCCTGCAATTGCAATACTGGTTATTTACCCCAAAGATACAGATGTAGTGAAAAGAAGGGCCATCAGTACCTCAATGTTTATAGCAGCAATGGCCATGGTCGCCAAACTGTGGAAAGAACCAAGATGCCCTTCAGTGGATAAATGGATAAGGAAGATACGGTCCATATAAACTATGGAATATTATGCTTCCATCAGAAAGGATGAATACCCAACTTTTGTAGCAACATGGTCTGGACTGGAAGAGATTATGCTGAGTGAGATAAGTCAAGCAAAGAGAGTCAATTATATGGTTTCACTTATTTGTGGAGCATAACAAATAGCATGGAGGACAAGGGGAGATGGAGAGGAGAAGGGAGTTGAAGGAAATTGGAAGGGAGGTGAACCATGAGAGACTATGGACTCTGAAAAACAATATGAGGGTTTGAAGGGACCAGGGGTGGGAGGTTGGGGGATCCACATGGTGGGTATTGGAGAGGGCACGGATTGCATGGAGCACTGGGTGTGGTGCAGAAATAATGAATACTGTTATGCTGAAAAACTTTAAAAGATTTTTTTTAAATTACAAATTCTACCAAACTTTCAAAGAAGAAATAACACCTATTCTCCTGAAGCTGTTTCAAAAAATGGAAGCAGAAGGAAAACTTACTGACTCTTTCTAAGAAGCCAGCATTACCCTGAACCCCAAACCAGGCAAAGACCCTACCAAAAAGGAGAATTTCAGACCAATATTACTGATGAACATGGATGCTAAGATTCTCAACAAGATCCTAGCAAACAGGATCTGACAGCACATTGAAAGGATTATGCACCATGACCAGGTGAGATTCATCCCTGGGCTTCAAGGATGGTTCAAAATTCACAAATCAATCAGTGCAATAGAAAAAATTAAGAGAAGAGAGAAGAACCACATGGTCCTCTCAATTGATGCAGAAAAAGCATTAAACAAAATCCAGCATTCATTCCTGATTAAAACACTTCAAAGTATAGGGATAGAGGAAACATTCCTGAACTTCATAAAATCTATCTAATATCATCCTCAATGGGAAAAAGCTTGCAGCCTTCCCATTGAGATCACGAACATGACAAGGATGCCCACTCTCACCACTCTTGTTCAACATAGTATTAGAAGTCCTAGCAACAGCAATCAGACAACAAAGAGAAATAAAAGGTATCCAAATGGGTAATGAGGAAGTCAAACTCTCTCTCTTTGCAGATGACATGATTCTTTATATAGAAAACCCAAAAGACTCCACCCCCAAACTACTAGAACTCATACAACAATTCAGCAACGTGGCAGGATACAATGTCAGTTTACAGAAATCAGTGGCTTTCTTATACACTAATAATGAAAATAAAGAAAGGGAAATTAGAGAATCGATTCCATTTACTATAGCACCAAGAATCATAAGATACCTGGGAATAAACCTAACAAAAGAGGTAAAGGATCTGTACTCGAAGAACTATAAAACACTCATGAAAGAAATTGAAGAAGACACAAAAAGATGGAAGACCATACTCTTGGATCGGAAGAATAAACATTGTTAAAATGTCTATACTGCCTAGAGCAATCTATACTTTTAATGCCATTCTGATCAAAATTCCACCGGTATTTTTCAAAGAGCTGGAGCAAATAATCCTAAAATTTGTATGGAATCAGAAGAGACCCCGAATCGCTAAGGAAATGTTGAAAAACAAAAATAAAACGGGGGGCATCACGCTACCTGATTTCAAGCTTTACTACAAAGCTGTGATCACCAAGACAGCATGATACTGGCATAAAAACAGACGCATAGACCAATAGAACAGAGTAGACAGCCCAGATATGGACCCTCAACTCTATGGTCAAATAATCTTTGACAAAACAGGAAAAAATATACAGTGGAAAAAAGACAGTCTCTTCAATAAATGGTGCAGGGAAAACTGGGCAGCTATATGTAGAAGAATGAAACTTGACCATTCTGTTACACCATACACAAAGATAAACTCAAAATGGATAAAAGACCTCAATGTGAGACAGGAATCCATCAGAATCCTAGAGGAGAACATAGGCAATAACCTCTTCGATATCAGCCACAGCAACTTCTTTCAAGATAGGTCTGCAAAGGCAAACGAAACAAAAGCGAAGATGAACTTTTGGGACTTCATCAAAATCAAAAGCTTCTCCACAGTCAAGGAAACAGTCAAGAAAACAAAGAGGCAACCCACGGAATTGGAGAAGATATTTGCAAATGACAGTACAGACAAAAGGTGATATCCAGGATCTATAATGAACTCCTCAAACTCAACAAACACAAAACAGACAATCATATCAAAAAATGGGCAGAAGATTTGGACAGACACTTCTCCAATCAAGACATACAAATGGCTATCAGACACATGAAAAAATGTTTATCATCACTAGCCATCAGGGAGATTCAAATTAAAACCACATTGAGATACCACCTTACACCAGTTAGAATGGCCAAAATTAATAAGACAGGAAACAACATGTGTTAGAGGGGATGTGGAGAAATGGGAACCCTCTTCCACTGTTGGTGGGAATGCAAGTTGGTGCAGCCTCTTTGGAGAACAGTGTGGAGATTCCTCAGGAAATTAAAAATACAACTTTCTTATGACCCTGTCATGCACTCCTGGGTATTTACCCCAAAGATACGGATGTAGTGAACAGAAGGGCCATCTGTACCCCAATAGCAGCAATGGCCATGGTTGCCAAACTGTGGAAAGAAACAAGATGCCCTTCAACAGACGAATGGATAAGGAAGATGTGGTCCATATACACTATGGAGTATTATGCCTCCATCAGAAAGGACGAATACCCAACTTTTGTAGCAACATGGAAGGGACTGGAAGAGATTATGCTGAGTGAAATAAGTCAAGCAGAGAAAGTCAATTATCATATGGTTTCACTTATTTGTGGAGCATAACAAATAGCATGTAGGACATGGGGAGATAGAGAGGAAAAGGGAGTTGGGGGAAATTGGAAGGGGAGGTGAACCATGAGAAACTATGGACTCTGAGAAACCATCTGAGGGATTTTGAAGGGGCGGGGCATGGGAGGTCGGTGTACCAGGTGGTGGGTATTATAGAGGGCATGGATTGCATGGAGCACTGGTTGTGGTGCCAAAATAATGAATGCTGTTATGCTGAAGATAATAAATAAATTAATTTTTTTAATTTTTGTAAAAATCACATTTAAAAATAATAAAAAATAAAAGATATGCATTTTTATAAAAAAATATGGAAAAAAGTGAAATAATAATAATAAGATGATAGTCCCAAAACTTTGGGATATGGCAAAGGCTGTCCTAAGAGGGAAGTATACGCAATGGAGGGCTACCTCAAGAAGCATTTAAAGTTTCAAATATACAGTGTAACCTTATACCAAAAGAAGCTGGAAATGCAATCAAATAAAACCCAAAACCAGCAGAAGAAAGGAAATAAAAATGATTAGAGCAAAAATATGTAGTATAGAATCAAACAAAGAAAAAAAGTTAGAACAGTTAAATGGGGGGCGCCTGGATGGTTCAGTCGTTAGGCATCTGCCTTTAGCTGTGGTCATGATCCCGGGGTCCTGGGATTGAGCCCCACATCGGGTTCCCTGTACAGCAGGAAGTCTGCTTCTCCCTCTCCCACTCCCCCTGCTGTGTTCCCTCTCTCACTGTCTCTGTCAAATAAATAAATAAAATCTTTAAAAAAAAAAAAAGAAAAAAGAAAGAAAGAAAGAAAAAGAACAGTTAAATGGAACTAAGAGCTAGTTTTGTGAAAGAATTAGTAAAATTGACAAACCCCTGGCCAGATTTAGCAAAAAGAGAATGGATCCAAAATGAATAAAATCGTGAATGATAGGGGAGACATCACAGACAACACCTTAGAAATACAATAATTATGAGAATATTATGAAAAATTTTATGCCAATAAACTGGACAATTTAGAAGGAAAGAACAGATGCCTAGAAAAATGCAAAGTACCAAAGCCAAAACAGGAGGGAATAGAGAATTTGAACAGACTTACAACTTTCATTACAAAGAAAATGAATCAAAAATCTATGAACAAATAAAAGTTCAGGGCCAGACGACTTTCCAGGGGTATTCTGTTAGACATTTAAAAATAGTTAATAACTTTTTTTTTCTCATACTGTTCCAAAATATAGAAGTGGAAGGAATCTTCCAAACTCATTCTATGAGCTCAACAATACCTTTATTCCAAAAACAGAGAACAACCCCACTGAAAGAAGAATTATAAGACCAATATCTCTGATGAACATGGATGTAAGAATTTTCAACAAGATGCTGGCAATTTCGAAAAGAATTATTCACCACAATCAAGTGAAATATATTCCTGGGCTGGATGGGGGAGTTCAGTATTCACAAATCAATCAACAACATATACCACATTTATAATGCTGATGGCAACATAATTCCAGACTTCACTTCATATTACAAAGCTGTAATCATCAAGGCGGTATGGTACTGTCACAAAAACAGACACATAGATCAATGGAACTGAATAGAAAACCTAAAAATGGAGCCACAACTATATGTTCAACTAATCTTCAATAAAAGAATAAAGAATATTCAAATGGAAAAAAAGATAGTCTCTTCCACAATTGGTATTTTGAAAACTCCATAGCTGCATGCAGAAGAAAAAAACTGAACCACCTTCTTATACCTTACACAAAAATAAATTCAAAATGGATTAAAGTCCTAAATATGAGACAGGAAATCATCAAAATTCTAGAGAAGCACACAGGCACCAATCACTTTGACTTTGACCTGAGAAAATTCTTATGAAGCATGCCTCTGGAGACAAGGGAAACAAAAGCAAAAATGAACTGAGACTTCCTCAAGAGAAAAAGTTTTTTCACAGTGAAGGAAGCAGTCAACAAAACTAAAGGCATCCTACAGAATGGGAGAAGATATTTGCAAATGATGTATCTGATAAAGGGTTCATGTGCAAAACATAAAGAATTTATCAAACTCAACACCACACACACACACACACATCCAGTTAAGAAGTGGATAGAAGACAAGAATAGACATTTTTCCAAAGAAACTCAGATGGCTAACAGACACATGAAAATATGCTCATCGTCAGGGAAATACAGAGTAAAACTATGATGAGGTAACACTTCACACCCATCTGAATGGCTAAAACAACAGCACCAAAAAACAACAGGTATTGGTAAAGATGCAGAAAAAAGGAACTTCGTCCACTGTTGGTGGGAATACAAACTGGCGCATCACTCTGGAAATCAAAAGTTAAAAATAGAGATAGCCTACAACCCAGCAATTACACTACTAGGTTTTACACAAAGGATACAAATATGGTAATTTGAAGTGATACCTGAACTCCAATATTTCCAACAGCAATTTCCACAATAGCCAAAATATGGAAAGAGCCATTCATCAGTAGATGAATGGGTAAAAAAGTGGTATATATATACAGAATGGAATATTACTGATTCATCAACAAGAATGAATCTTAACATTTGCAATGGCGTGGATGGAACTACAGGGTATATTATGCTAAGTGAAATAAGTTAGAGAAAGACAATTATCACATGATTTCACTCATATGTAGAAGTTAAGAAAGAAAAACAGAAGAACATAAGAAAAGGAGGGAAAAATACAATAAGACAAAATCAGAGAAGACAAACCAAAAAGACTCATAACTACAGCAAACAAACTGACGGTGGCTGGATGGGAGACAGGAGGCTGGTGTAACTGGGTGATGAGCATTAAGGAGGGCATGCGGTATAATGAGCACTGAGTGTTCAATGCAACTTATGAATCACTAAACTCTATCTCTGGTACTATTAGTACACTGTATGTTAATTGATTGATTTTAAATTAAAAATAATTTAAGAAATTTAAAATTTAAATTAAAAAAAGAAATTTTCATCAATTAGTTGGTAAATGTTCAACTAATATGCCAGTATTTACTATGGTCACAAGTCAATCACCTTATGCCTGATGATCCCTGTGTCATTTCTGTAGAGAAGACAAATCTTATGGACTAAAAGGAGGTAAACTCCCTGGCTTTAGAGTGTAGAAAAAAGAGATTTAGTATATAAGTGATCATTGTTAACCAATCATCCTATTATAAATTCCTCTGCTCTCCTAATTAGGATAATAAAGACAGACAAGGCATTCCAAGAAAAGAAAACCACATAAACAGTATCCATCATGCATACTGGAGCAAATGCCTCAACAAAATACTAAAGCAAACCAAAATAGCAACATACTAGTCTTGAAGATACACTGGGATTTATTCCTGGTATATAAGGATGGTTCAATGTACAAAAGTCAGTGTTATACACAACATTAATAGGATGGAAAGGAAGAGAATAAATCCATGATCACCTCAGTTGGTGCAGAAAAAGTAATTTGGGAAAAAAATCCAACACATTTTCATGACAAAAAATAAAACACTCAATAATCTAGGAATAGAAAGTAACTTCCTTAACACAATCAAAGACATTTGTAAAATACCTACAACTAACATTATATATTCTTAGTTGTGAAAGACTGAAAGTTTTTTTTTTTTTTTTTTTTTTCTAAATTCATGAACAAGACAAGGATGGCTGGTTTTGCCACTTAAATATATTGAAATTTCTAGCTAGAGCATTACAAGAAAAGGGAATCAAAGGCATCCAAATTGGAATGAAAAAGTAAATATTTATTTTCACAGATGATAGGATCTCATAGCTAATAAACACCAAGAGTGCACTTGCAAGAAAAAAAAAAAAAACTTTTAGAGCTAATAAACAAATTCAGCAAAATTGCAGGATACAAAGTTAACATGCAGAATTAGTTTCACTTCTGAGCATTAACAATGAGGAATTTAAAAGGAAAGTAAGAAAACAATCTCATTTACAGTAGCATCAAAAAATAATAAAACACTATAAATAAAATTTAATTTAATGGACAGAAGACTTATACACTGTAAACTACAAAATATTTTTGAAAAAAAATTGAAGACATAAATAAATGGAAAGGCATCCTAAGTTCACCAAATGGAAGGCTTACTACTTGTTAAATTATAGTAATACCCACTATAGTCTACAAATTCAATGTAATCCATAATAACACTTAGGGTTTTTTGTGTGTGCAAAACAGACAAAACATCATAAAATTCATATGGCACCCCAAAAGACACTGAATGACCAGAACAATCTTGGAAAAGAACAAAATGGAAGGACTTACACTTTCTTGTTTCAAAATTTATCACAAAACTACAGTAATCAAAACACCATAATACTGCCATAAGGACAGATATATGGACCAATGAAATAAGAAAAGAAGCCCAGAAATAAATTTTTATATATATGGTCAATTGATTGTTGATAAGGTACCATGACCATTCACTGGGGAAAGCACAGATTTCTCAACCATAATGCTAAGAAAACTGGATATTCACATACAAAATAATAAAATTGGACCTTTATCTCTACCATACACAAAAATTAACCCAAGATAGAATAAGACATAATAAGGGCTAATACCATATAACTTTTGGAAGAAAACATAAATAAAATATTCACAACATTGTTTTGGTAATGAATTCTTGGACATTACATCAAAAACACAACAAAAGAAAAAAACAGATAAATTTGACTTTATCAAAATTAAAATTTTTTGTAGATCAAAGTGAAGTATCAAAATTAGATGAATGCTCTCTGTGGTAAGAATGTCGTTACAGTCACCAAATTACTTATGCAATTTGTATGTTTGTTTGTTTGTTTGTTTTAACTAAAATGACAAATACGGTCAATGATAGCCAGAAAAACAACGAATCAAGATCTCATGAAAGAAGTGCTGCCATTATGGACGTTTGATAATATATTAAACAGAGAACTACCATATGACCCTGGAATTCTGTTCCTAACTATATGCCCAAAATAAATGAAAACATAAATCCACACAAAAACTTGTATATGAATATTCATACTAATGTTGTCAAATATCCAAAAAGTGGAAACAACTGAAATGTTCATAAACTGATGTGTTATATCCATACAAGGAATACGATTTGCCAATAAAAATAAATGAAGTACTGATACATGCAACAACATGGATGAACCTTGAAAGTGAAAGAAGCCCATCACAATTACATGTTAAATCATTCCATTTATATGAAATATCCAGAATAGGCAAATCCATAGAGACAGAAGGTAGATTAATGGTTGCCAAAAACTGGAAGGAGGGGAAAATGGGAAGTGACTACTAATGATTATAGTTTATTTTGTGATGCTAAAAATGTTCTAAAATTAGGTGTGCACTCCACAATTAATATGTAACAAATTTAAATCTCCTACAGAAGGAGTGCCTGGGTGGCTCAGTGGGTTAAAGCCTCTGCCTTAGGCTCAGGTCATGATCCCAGGGTCCTGGGATCCAGCCCCGCATCGGGCTCTCTGCTCCATGGAGAGCCTGCTTTCTCCTCTCTCTCTGCCTGCCTCTCTGCCTACTTGAGATCTCTGTCTGTCAAATAAATAAATACAATCTTTAAAAAAAAAAATCTCCTACAGAAAACCCCTTTGCGTGGAAATCTTGAGTTTCTTTTAAAATTTCTGAAGAAATTAAGATAGACATTACTTGTAATTCCAAATAACCTAAAAGAGTAGTGATTAGATAAATAATACCGTGGGCCCAGAGTTTCTGTCCCAGGAAAAGTGATTTTACTTGAAGGGGTATCCTTTATTAATAGTTTTTCTTGAAGGTTTTCCTTCCCTGTGGAATAAAGGGAAACTCCTTTGTAAGCAGCTGTATATTCAAATGAGCAACATCATTCTTAGGGCCAAAAGCTATCAGATAATTAAAGAATCATACCAATGTCAAAAGGCTAAAGAGTGGGTAACATTTATTTATATCCAGCTTTGAATTTGATAGGGAAGAAAGAGAGGGTAAGATCATTTGACCATAATTTGGTTATCATGAAGTGTTGATCTCAACCTAATAACTCTGAAAAGAATTAATGACTGAAAAAGGAGGTATCACTTAGTTTGGTAGATTTTAAAACAGTCAACAGTTGGAGAAGGAAAAAAGAATGAAGAGCCACACTTCTCTCCATACACCAAATAAATCATATGGATAAATATGAAACAGTGAAATCATTAAAAACTGAAGCGAATACAGATGAATGTATTTCTAACATTCAAGCTTTCTAAAAATAATATCTGATAAAAATTATACCCAAAATTAACATACTTGACCAAACAGGAATATTTTCCAATTCAAAAGCCATCATAAAGAAAGTGAGAAAGCAAATGATAAGAATGAATAGTTAATATTTGTTTATACTTAAAAGTTGGATCACCTAAAAAATAGATAATCAGATTATCTAAAAATTATTATTATTATTCAGTCACTGAATCAGATATCTGAATACAACTTCAGCAAAAATAAATCTACCATTTACTGAATATATACTATATTCTAAATTCTGGTCATTGTGGTTTTTTTCTCATAATTATACTTAATCTTCACAGCAGCCCTGGGATATAGGTGTTGTTTATCCCCGCTTTATAGAGAACTATAATTCATAGGACTTATGTGACTTTCATTTAATTCATAATTACCTAGATAGACTCAGAAATAAAGTTTATTATCTATCATTTAGGTACACTAACTCAGATAAATAACAAGTTAAGAAATATAAAAGGGTCAAAATCACACACAAACATGTACATATAAACTGCTTATCTTTAGGAAAACACAAAAGCAGATTGCACTATGGAATATCATCTCTATGTCTGTATTTATGCTCATATCTATAATTATACCATATATAGTTGTATTGACTCCAGTTATCAAGGTGTGTCAAGAAATAAAGGGTCTTGGGAATTATTCATCCAGTGTGCAACAAGCAGGTATTAAAGTAAATAGAGGAACAACAGAAATTCTGAGCCTTAAAGGACTGAAAAAAAAACCAAATTCTTCTGAATCTCAAGTATTAACAGATGGGACTAAAAGAGACTTGGATAGCACAGGTCCATAAAACCTTTAAATTTGGTAAAATGACTAGGGACAAAGAAAGTATATCCTGCCAGGTTTTCAAAAAGGAAAATACTGGTAAGTTCAGAGAAGATTCAAGGAAACAGCCACAACTGATGGAAATTTTCAAGGAAAAAATTCCAGCAAACTTAATATAAACATGTACAGACTTTAACCTAGAAATTCCATATGCATGATCGTATCCTTAAAATTATATACTTTTATGGATAAATTTTTTGCACAAAGTTCTTCCTCACTACATTATTTTAAATAATAATTTGGTAACAATAAATGTAATTTTACACATTACATACATATACAAGGCATGTTCATTTACATATAATAAATACACAGAACATTTAAATAAAAGTACACCAGAAATGTGCCTGTTTATATGTGAATATGTATAGTTACTATTGTACCACATTATTTTCTTTTTGTGTATTTTGCATTTTTATAACAATCATTTTTTTTTAACACAAAATAGAATGAACTTAGTTGGGTGAGATTTTTAAATTTCTGAATAGTAAAAATCCCCAAATTAAGATACGGTAGAGAAACTAGGGAGATATCAAGAATTTATAGAAGACTGCTGTCTCTCTATTTTCTTAGTCTAGCTAAAGATTTGTCAATTTTATCTTTACAAAATAATAGCTTGTTATTTCATTGATATTTTCAGTTGTTTCTCTGGTTTCTGTATCAACCTAACATATTAGCTATTCTGGAGAATTTTCATTGAGACTTGAGAATAATGTGTGTTCTACTACTGCTAGATGGAATAATCTGTATTTGTTAGGTTCATTTATTCTATGGTGCTGTCAAAATAGCTGTTTCCTTTTGATTTCTATGTAGATGATCTATCCATTGTAGAAAATGGGGTGCCAAAGATCCCCACCATTATTGTATTGTCATTTCTTTCTTTCTTTAGGTTGGTTAATATGTGCTTTCTATATTCAGGGGCTCTAATGTTGGGATATATGTTTTTAAAGTGTTATATTTTATTGATAAATTGATCATTTTTATTAAAATAAATGACCTTCTTTTTCTCTTTTGACAGTTTTGACTTAAAATCTATTTTGTATGATCTATAGCCACCCCTGCTCTGTTTTGCTTACAATTTTTATGGAAAATTTCCCATTTCCTCACATTCAGCCTGTGTGTATCCTTACATCTAAAATGAGTAATTGAGTTTTACTGTTTAAAAACTTGATTTAGCTAATTTGATTTAGAGTCTTTTGATGTAGAATTTGATCTATTTATACTTTAAGTAACTATATATAGGTGAGAACTCATTTTTGCCATTTTGTTAATTATTTTATGAGTGTTTTCTATTTCTTTGTTTCTTCTCTTGCTGTCTTACTTTGTAGTGGTATGCTTTCATTCCTTTCTCTTTTATAGTTTGTGAATCTACAACTTTTTCATTTTAATTTGTATACATGTTTTTCTAATTTTTTTAACATATAATGTATTAGCCCCAGGGGTACAGGTCTGTGAATCGCCAAGTTTACATACTTCATAACACATACCTTCCCCATTGTCCATAAACCCGCCACCCTCTTCTTCCCCCCTCCCCCCACTACAACTTTTTAATTTGTGTTTCCATAAATTTGAGGCTGGTATAAAATGTCTTATAACAGTCTATTTTAAACTGAGAGCAACTTTTGATTGCTTTAGATGACATTACACTTTCCTCCTCCCAACACTGTCTGTATATTTTGATGTCACAGTTTACATCTTTTTATATTGTGTAACCATTAATAAATTATTATAGTTTTAATTACTTTTATTATTATTATCTTTTAAATTTTGTACTTGACTTGAAAGTGGTTATGTGCCACCAATACAGTAATATAATATATTGTATTTAATTATTTTCTTTAACCAGTGAGTTTTATACTTTTGCATGCTTTAATGCTGCTAATTATTTTCCTTCATTTCAGCTTGAAGAACTCCATTTAGCATTTCTGGTAAGGCATGCCTAGTGATGAAGAACTCCTTTTGTCTGAGAATGTGCTCATCTCTCCTTTATTTTTGAAGTACAGATTTTCTAACTATAATATTCTTGTTTGGCACTTTTTCTTTTTCAGTATTTTGAACATATCATCCTACTCTCCAGCAAGATTTCTGCTGAGAAACCCACTTACAGTCTTTTTGGGTGCTCCATGGGGTTTTTTTGGATGAATCATTTTTTTATTGCTGCTTTCAAAATTTTCTGTCTTTAACTTATGACAATTTAATTATAATGCATACATTAAACCTATTAACATTCTTGGGGCTTCATGAACCTGAATGTCTACTTCTCTCCTTGTATTTGTAAATATTTCTTCGTACAGACTTCCTGCACTCTTTTTCTTTCTCTTCTCATTGTGGGAGTCTCATAATGTATGTATGGATTCCTTGATTGCATCCCGTAGTGCATTAGATATTCTTCTCTCTTTTTTTATTATTTTTTTTCTTTTTGTTCCTCTGAGAGCATAATTTTAAATTATCTTTGTTTTTGTTGGTTGTACCTTCAGCTCAATGATGTCTGTTTTTGAAAACCTTTAGTGAATGTTTGAATTTAGTTATTATATTCTTCAGCTACAGTATTTCTGTTTGGATCTTTAAAAAGAAGTTTCTATCTCACTGTTGAAATTTCATGTTATTCATGTATTTTCCTGTTTTTGTTGAGGTGTCTATTTGTGTTCCATTGTAATACACTAAGCTTCTTAAGATTATTATTTTCAATTTTTTGCCAGACAATTTACAGATCTCTATATTTTAGGGATTGTTACTGGAGATTTGCCTTCTTCCTTTGTCTCATATTTTCTTGATTCTTCATGTTCCTTGTATGTTTGCTTTGTTATCTACATATCTGAAAATGAAGCTACCATTCCCAGCCTTTATGGACTGGTTTTGACTGAAAAAGAATTTCAGTGGTCTGTGGTGTTTGAGGCTGATCTCTTGAGGTGTGCACACTAAGACTATGGCCAATGACACCTTTGCTTCCTCTGATCTTTGAAAAAAAACAAAAAACCTCAGTCTGTGCTCCATCTCAGTCAAGCCAAATAGTGCCAGCTTTGTGAGAAAACTCATTCCTTTTCTTTGTTTCTGCCACAGGGGACCAAGCTCTGCAGTTATGCAGAGTTTTTGTTTTCTTCTGGAGGTCCTAAAGATTTTTTTAAATTAAATTTAAATCTTAATAGCAATACTAGAATTTGTTTTAGATTTGATTTTCCTGGGTCAATGTTTCTTTTACTTGAACTGTTTTCTTGAGTTTTGCTTTTAAATATGATTATTGGTTCACTATTTTCATTTTCTTTTTCTTACAATTTTCTTCATTCTTCTGAGTCACCAATGAAGAATGTTCAGTCTTTTTTTCCGGCATTTCTATCACTCGTTTCTGATCCTTTTTGCTTAAAAACAAAAACAAAAACAAAAAAACAAAACAAAACAAAACAAAACTTTAAAATTCTCTGTAGTTTTTTCTTTTTCTTCAATATTTTTTACAAAGTTTTCATCTGAATCCATCATCTTTATTCCTTTATTCTTCATTCTTTCAAACTTTCTCTTCTTATTTCAGTGAACCCTTGTGCAATTTCTTTATTCTTTTTCCATTTCTGTGCTTTGTATTCACATTTTTGATTCAAGGTGCTCTTTATTTTTTTTCCATGTCATGAAATGCTTAAACATATTTAATATAGTTTTTAGTATGATATAATTATCTTCTTAAGTTTATATTTAATTTGGGGGATATTTTTGTTTGCATGAAAGATTTAGTTTGCATTTTCTGACTTTTAGTTATAGTCTTATATGGAAGTGGCTTGAGTATTTAATGGACGCAATATCTATTTCAGGATGTTTTCATCTATCAGTATGTTCTCATCTTTGCAGTTACTTTATTAATGTTTTTGGGAACAGGGGAGACCAAGTATTATGTATCCTTTTATCTCTTTCATTCTGAATGATCCTTAGTTTATCTCTTTTAGTAGATTCATTCCTCCTTTCTTTTCTCTATAGATCTCTTTTTTTTCTTTTCCCCCCAGAGGCAATGACTCTCCTGGGCTGCTGCTTTACTCCCCACATATTTTGAAATCCCTTTTCCACATTTAGACTTTGATCTGCCAGTTCCCAACTTGTTTAGTTATTTTCTTTTTTTCAATTTAATTTATCCTTATGGGACTTAGTTTCTCTTGCTAAATTTACTTATTCTTTCTAGAATCTAATTTCTTGCATCCCCTGTGTGTAGACAATCACATCACCTAGAAGCAGATAATGTCTTATTATTTTCCAATATGCATATTTAAATTTCTTTTTCTTACCATATTGATCTGGCTAGACCTTCTACTATGATGTTTAATGAAACTGATGAGAGCAGACATCCTTGTCTCATCTGGTTTTTGGGGGAGAAGTTATTCAGTCTTTCTTCATTAATGGTAATGTTAACTGTAGTTTTCTTTGTAGGTGCCCTTTATCAAGTTAAAGATTTTTACATATATTTCTAGTTTGCTGATAGTTTTCAATAGGAATGGAGATATAGATATTGATTTTTTAATCTAATGTGTTTTATGTCTTTATTATAGTGATCACATTATTTTTATTTTTTAGATTGTGATATGGTACATTGTATTTGTCACTTTTTTTTTTTTTAAGTTTAGGACAATTTTGCATTCCTGGAATAAACCTGATTCAGTCAGACTACATTATCTTTTCCATGTATTGCTGTGTTTACTTGTTAATATTTTTTTTCAGAAATTTTCTCTATGTTCTTATAAATATTGGCCTATACTTTTAGAATTTTCACCTGATTCTTATATCATGCTATTTTTTTTTAATAAAGTGAGGTAAAATATTTTTCCACCTCTTCTATATTCTGGAAGTGGTTTGTGGATTGATGTTATTTCTTCTTCAGATGTTCACTGGAATTCCCACTGAAACCAACTGGGCTTAGATTTTTCCCTCTTTAAAAATTTTAAACTACAGGGGTGCCTGGGTGGCTCAGTGGGTTAAGCCTCTGCCTTCGGCTCAGGTTGTGGTCTCAGGGTCCTGGGATCGAGCCCCAAATCGGGTTTTCTGCTTAGCGGGGAGCCTGCTTCCCCTCTCTCTCTGCCTGCCTCTATGCCTGCTTATGATCTCCCTCTCTCTGTCATATAGGTAAATAAAAATCTTTAAAAAAATTTAAGCTACAAATTCAATTTATTTGATGATAGATAAAGGACTATTCACTTAACTATTTCTTCTGTAAGAAGTTTTGCCATTTACATCTCTCAAAGAAATTGCCTATTTCTTGTAATCTTTTGGACTTTTAGGCTTGAATTTGATAATAATATTGTCTATTTTTCAATGTCTCTAAATTTTTAGTTGTTGCCTTCCTTCATCTTAATCTTGGTAATCAAAGCCTTCTCATACATATATGTATATTTTTTACTTGCCAGTTTTACTAGAGGTTGGTCAATTTCATTGTTTTTTTCAAAGTACACTCAACACACACAAAACAGATAATCATATCAAAAAATGGGCAGAAGATATGAACAGACACTTCCCCAATAAAGACATACAAATGGCTATCAGACACATGAAAAAATGTTCATCATCACTAGCCATTAAGGAGATTCAAATTAAAACCACATTGAGATATCACCTTACACCAGTTAGAATGGCCAAAATTAGCAAGACAGGAAACAAAGTGTGTTAGAGAGGATGTGTAGAAAGGGGAATCCTCTTACACTTTTGGTGGGAATGCAAGTTGGTGCAGCCACTTTGGAGAACAGTGTGGAGATTCCTCAAGAAATTAAAAATAGAGCTTCCCTAGGACCCTGCAATTGCACTACTGGGTATTTACCACAAAGATACAGATGTCGTGAAAAGAAGGGCCATCTGTACCCCAATGTTTATAGCAGCAATGGCCATGGTCGCCAAACTGTGGAAAGAATCAAGATGCCCTTAAACAGATGAATGGATAAGGAAGATGTGGTCCATATGCACTATGGAGTATTATGCCTCCATCAGAAAGGATGAATACCCAACATTTACATCAACATAACAGGACTAGAAGAGATTATGCTGAGTGAAATAAGTCAAGCAGAGAGAGTCAATTATCATATGGTTTCACTTATTTGTGGAGCATAACAAATAGCATGGAGGACAAGGGGAGATGGAGAGGAGAGGGGAGTTGAGGGAAACTGGAAGGGGAGGTGAACCATGAGAGACTATGGACTCTGAAAAACAACCTGAGGATTTACAAGGGGCGGGGGGTGGTAGGTTGGGGAACCAGGTGGTGGGTATTGGGGAGGGCACCTATTGCATGGAGCACTGGGTGTGGAGCAAAAACAATGAATACTTTTATGCTGAAAAAAAATTAAAAAAATATATTCTTAGCTATTAATTTTCTCTACTGTTTTTCCATTATCAATATCATTTATTTCTGATATTATTTTTATGTTTATTTCCTTTTAATGGCTTTGGGCTTATTTCATTCATTTAAAGAACTTTTTTTTTTTTTTACTTTTAATTTTTTATTTTTTATAAACATATATTTTTATCCCCAGGGGTACAGGTCTGTGAATAACCAGGTTTACACACTTCACAGCACTCACCAAAGCACATACCCTCCCCAATGTCCATAATCCCACCCCCTTCTCCCAAAACCCCTCCCCCCAGCAACCCTCAGTTTGTTTTGTGAGATTAAGAGTCACTTATGGTTTGTTCCCTCCCAATCCCATCTTGTTTCATTTATTCTTCTCCTACCCACTTAAGCCCCCATGTTGCATCACCACTTCCTCATATCAGGGATATCATATGATAGTTGTCTTTCTCCACTAGACTTATTTCGCTAAACATGATACGCTCTAGTTCCATCCATGTTGTTGCAAATGGCAAGATTTCATTTCTTTTGATGGCTGCATAGTATTCCATTGTGTATATATACCACATCTTCTTGATCCATTCATCTGCTGATGGACATCTAGATTCTTTCCATAGTTTGGCTATTGTGGACATTGCTGCTATAAACATTCGGGTGCACGTGCCCCTTTGGATCACTATGTTTGTATCTTTAGGGTAAATACCCAATAGTGCAATTGCTGGGTCATAGGGCAGTTCTATTTTCAACATTTTGAGGAACCTCCATGCTATTTTTCAGAGTGGCTGCACCAGCTTGCATTCCCACCAACAGTGTAGGAGAGTTCCCCTTTCTCCGCATCCTCGCCAGCATCTGTTATTTCCTGACTTGTTGATTTTAGCCATTCTGACTGGTGTGCGGTGATATCTCATTGTGGTTTTGATTTGTATTTCCCTGATGCCGAGTGATATGGAGCACTTTTTCATGTGTCTGTTGGCCATCTGGATGTCTTCTTTGCAGAAATGTCTGTTCATGTCCTCTGCCCATTTCTTGATTGGATTATTTGTTCTTTGGGTGCTGAGTTTGCTAAGTTCTTTATAGATTCTGGACACTAGTCCTTTCCTAAAGCAATCTACACATTTAATGCAATTCCTATAAAAGTACCATCCATCTTTTTCAAAGAAATGGAACAAATAATTCTAAAATTTATATGGAACCAGAAAAGACCTCGAATAGCCAAAGGGATATTGAAAAAGAAAGCCAACGTTGGTGGCATCACAATTCCGGACTTCAAGCTCTATTACAAAGCTGTCATCATCAAGACAGCATGGTACTGGCACAAAAACAGACACATAGATCAATGGAACAGAATAGAGAGCCCAGATATAGACCCTCAACTCTACAGTCAACTAATCTTCGACAAAGCAGGAAAGAATGTCCAATGGAAAAAAGACAGCCTCTTCAATAAATGGTGCTGGGAAAATTGGACAGCCACATGCAGAAAAATGAAATTGTACCATTTCCTTATACCACACACAAAAATAGACTCAAAATGGATGAAGGACCTCAATGTGCGAAAGGAATCCATCAAAATCCTTGAGGAGAACATAGGCAGCAACCTCTTCGACCTCAGCTGCAGCAACATCTTCCTAGGAACAACTCAAAAGGCAAGGGAAGCAAGGGCAAAAATGAACTATTGGGATTTCATCAAGATCAAAAGCTTTTGCACAGCAAATGAAACAGTTAACAAAATCAAAAGACAACTGACAGAATGGGAGAAGATATTTGCAAACGACATATAAGCACTGTTTTAACTCTACCCATAAAAAATGATATGATGGATTTTCATTTTCATCCAAAATACTTTTTATTTCTTGGTTATTTCCTCCTTGATTCATGTTCTATTTATCAGTGTGTTGCTTAATATTTGAATACCAGGGGGAGTTGGGTGGGGTGTAATTTATTTATATCTCTGTTTTTGATATATAATTAATTTATGATCATAGAACACAATTTGCATGATTTCTATTACTTCAAACAGGTTAAAGTATGTCTGTCACCTGTACTTTGTTTGTAGGGTATGTTTTATGTGCAATTGAAAAATAGTTCTACAGTTGTTTTTAGAGTCTTTTATCAATGTCTAATTGATTGAGATTTCTATCTAGGTATTCTAACTTCTATTGTTTCCAGTCTACGAAAAGAGGAGTGCTGATGTTTTCAGATATTATTCTATCAGTTTTCACTTCATGTATTTGAGGTTTTGTTATGAAGTTAAAATTTGCTAATTCAGAAGTATTAATGGTCTCAGAGAATTTACTAGGTTTTTTCTGTTTTTGTTTTTAAAAACTTTATTTATTTGAGGGAGAGAGAGAGCGAGCATGAGCAGTGGTAGGGGGAGAGGGAAGAGGGAGAAGCACACTCCTTGCTGTCATGGGGCTTGATCCCAGGACCATGGGATCATGATGTGAGCTGAAGGCAGACCCTTAACAAATTGAGCCATCCACATACCCTTATCATTATTTAATGTCCCTTATATCCTGATTTAAAGTCAATTTTTCTTATCAATATATCTTCTCCAGATTTTAGTGTTAGTATTGTACATGCTTTTCTATCCTATTCATCCATTATATATATATATATATATTTATTTATTTTAACCAATATTTATTTTCAAGGTAGGTTTCTAATAATGTATAATTGGGCCTTTTAAAAAGTCCAATATGATGATCTCTTTCATTTTAATTAACATATTTAGTCCATTTGTAATTAATAAAGCTATTCATATAGTTGAATTTAAGGCTTCTGTATTACATTTGGTTAACATTTGTCCCTGTGCTTTTTTCCTCTGTTCTTTTATTATTGCCTTGTTATGAATTATTCTAGCACTTTTCAGTATTCCATTTTAACTTGATTATTGTATTTTGGCAATATATCTTTATATTCTATTTGCTTATGTTTGCTTTAGGAGTTTAAAAAATGCATACAAAAACTTTCTTATTCTACTTAAAATGAACATTCCACCACTTCAAGCAAAGTGTAAACCAAATAAATTTACACCTTAGAGTACTGAATAAAACAACAAATTAACCCTAAACCATACACAAGAAGAGAAATAATTAAGATTACAGCAGAGATCAGTGAATTAGAAACCAGAAATACTGTAGAACAAATCATCAAAACTAGAAGCTGCTTCTTTGAAAGAATTAATAAGATCAACAAACCACTGACCAGACTTATCCAAAAGAAAAAGGAAAGGGCCTAAATTAATAAAATTATGAATGAACAAGGAGAGATCACAACACCAAGGAAATAGAAACAATAATCAGAAATTATTATCAACTATATGCCAATAAATTAAGCAACCTGGAAGAAATGCATTCTTAAAAAACCTATAAACTACCAACACTGAAATAGGAAGAAACTGACAAACTGAATAGATCAATAACCAGTTATTAGATTGAAGCAGTGATCAAAAACCTCCCAAAAAACAAGCATTTAGGACTGAGGGATTACCTGGGGGAATTCTACCAAGCAGCCAAAGAAGAAATAATAGCTATTCTCCTGAAGTTGTTTCAAAAAAATAAACAGAAAGAAAACTTCCAGACTGTTTTTATAAGGACAGCATGACCTTGATCCCAAAATCCGGCAAGGCCCATTCAAAAAGGAGAATTTAAGGGAGTTGGGGGAAATTGGAAGGGGAGGTGAACCATGAGAGACTATGACTCTGAAAAACAATCTGAGGGGTTTGAAGGGGTGGGGGGTGGAAGATTGGGGGAACCAGGTGGTGGGTATTAGAGAGGGTACAGATTGCATGGAGCACTGGGTGTGGTGCAAAAAAACAATGAATACTGTTATGCTGAAAATAAGTTGAAAAAAAAAAAAGAATTTTGGACCAATATCCCTGATGAATATGGATGCCAAAATTCTCAAAAAGACCATAGCTAATAGGATCCAATAGTACATTAAAAAGATTATCCATCATGACTAGGTGGGATTTATCCCTGGGATGCAGGGGTGGTTCAACAATCAGTGTGATAGAACACACTAATAAGAAGAGAGAGAAGAACCATATGGTCCTCAAAATTGATGCAGAAAGAACATTTGACAAAATACAGTGTCCTTTCTTGATTAAAACTCTTCAAAGTGTAGGGATAGAGGAAACATATTTCAATATCAGAGCCATCTATGAAAAGACCATGATGAATATCATTCTCAATATGAAAAAACTGAGGACTTTTCCCTTAAGGTCAGGAACACAATAGGGATGCCCACTCTCACCACTGTTGTTCAACACAGTACTAGAAGTCCTAGCAACAGCAATCAGAAAACAAGAAGAAATAAAAGGTATTCAAATTGGCAAAGAAGAAGTCAAACTCTCTCTCTTTGCAGATGAGTAAATTCCATAAGTAAAACCCAAAAGTCTCCAACACCAAATTCCTGGAACTCATACAGCAATTCAGTAATATGACAAGATACAAAATCAAAGCACAGAAATTAGTTACTTTCCTTCACACTAAAAATGTAACTGTAGAAAGAGAAATTAGGGAAATGATATGATCCAACAGTTCAACTTTTGCAACTACATTAAAAGGAAAGAAGAGCAAAAATGAACGTTTAGGACTTCATCAGAATAAAGTTTGTGCACAGCAATGGAAACAGTTAACAAAACAAAGAGTCCTCCCACAGAATGGGAGAATATACTTGCAAATGACACTAGAGATAAAGGGCTGTATCCAAGATCTATAAAGAACTTCTCAAACTCAACTCTCAAAATACAGATAATCAAGTCAAAAAATGGGTAGAAGATGTGAACAGATATTTCTTCAATGAAGACATACAACTGGCTAGCAGACACATGAAAAAATGTTTATCATCACTAACCATTAGGGAAATACAAATCAAAACCACATTGAGATACCACCATACACCAGTTAGAATGGCAAAAATTGACAAGGCAAGAAACAATAAACATTAGAGAAGTTGTAAATAAAAGGGAACCCTCTTACACTGTTGGTGGGAATGAAAATTGGTGCAGCCACTTTGGAAAACAGTGTGGAGTTTCCTCAAAAAAATTAAAAATTACACTACTGGGTATTTACCCCAAAGATACAGATGTATTGAAAAGAAGGGCCATATGCACCCCAGTGTTCATAGCAGCAATGTCCACAATAGCCAAAATGTGGAAATAACTGAGATACCCTTCAATAGATGAATGGATAAAGAAGATGTAGTCCATATATACAATGGACTATTACTCAACCATCAGAAAGGATGAATACCCAGCTTTGTATCAGCATAGCTGGAACTGAAGGAGATTATACTAAGTGAAATAAGTCAAGCAGAAAAAGACAATTATCATACAGTTTCACTTATTTGTGGAACATAAGGAAAAGCATGGCAGACATTAGGAGAGGAAAAGGACTAATGAAGGGAGGAGTCTAAATGAACCAATGAGATTTATAAATTCAACCAAGATTTAGTTAACCTAAAGCAGTATACTAAGAAATTATACATATGAACATGTAAGTTTTTATAAAAATTACAAGAATTATTTAAAAGGTGGAAATTTTGTTAATGTATATTTCCAAAATAATAAATTAAATAAGAATAATCATTTTGATATATGCAAAAATTAAGTGATCATCATAGATTCATTCTTGATTTATAAACAACTAATGAATTGTTGAACACTACATCAAAACCTTATGATGTACTATATGCTGGCTAATGGAACATAAAAAAAATTAAAAAGAGAGAAAGAAAAAAACTGAAAGTTTGGCATAGAAGAAAACATGATTAACCCAATAAAGAGTATCCATCAGAAACTGATAGCAAACATTTTTTCTAAATAACGAAAAACTAAAACATAAGCTGTGCTCGCTCTCTTTTTAGCAAATACATGAAAATTTTTTAAAAATCTATTTTAAATATGAAAAAATCAAGGACATTCAATATAATTCAGATGTTCTAGGAAATGACATATTAAAATGAAAAAAAAAAAAAGATTTGTCTCCTATCATCTATCTACAACTTTACTGTAGAAAGAGGGAAATTGTCATCTTGAAATGATATAAATATAGTTTTCAAAAACTCAAGAAGATCAATAAAATTATATTATAAAAATAGTAAGTGAACTAAATGAGGTTGTCCACTTAATAAACAAAGGTTTTCTTTAAAAAAATCACTAGCTCCACTGCACATTAAGATGATTAAAACTTTCATTTTGCTTGAGATATTCCAAGATTATGCCTGTATTGTATTGTATTATTATCTGTTATTAAATAGCAGATAACTACAAATTTAGTGGATTAAAACAACACATTTATTATCTCACAGTTTCATTTATCATCACACAATACAGCTTCACCTGATCCTCCACCTTAGGGTTTTTCATAAAACTGCAATCATGATATTGGGCACCACTGGGATCTTGGCCAGGGAAGGATTTGTTTACAAGCTCATTTATATGGCTGCTTGACCCTCCCTGGTGGGTTAAGATTCAATGGTTAGGATTCAGAGTTCTCTCATTTATATGGCTGCAGACATAATTCCAACAGTTTCTAGCTAAGGCTGCCATCAGATCCTTACCAAACGGTTTTCTCAACACAGTAACTTGCTTTGTTAAGTAAGGGAAAGAGTCAGCTAACAAGACAGATATCAGAATCTTTTTTTATTTATATCAGAATCCCTCTTAACGAGGGAACTGATATCACTTCAAACTTCAGATAAGAATAGGGTTATTCAAGAGGAAAGGAGTACATAGGCCATGGATACTAAGAAACAGAGAACTTTGGGACTGAAATGAAAATTTAAGTTTAGAATAAAATTTTCCTCAAATGCCCACATCTTATTGGTTTCTGTTTTCTCAACACTAACAACGTCAACAACAAAAACATACCTAATATACCCATTCTTTTTACTTCAAAATATGACCACTAGTAGACTGATTATAAACAACTATTAACATGCTATGGAAGAAAAACTGTTATTATTTTGATCTTTGTTTTCCTAAACAGCTTAATATCTCAAAGAAAAAAAAAATGACAATACTCTTTCCCTATTCTCACCTGTCCCACTCATTCTATTAGATTTGTCATAATTTACTGTATCCCATTTTTATATCTTACCATTCTTATTGTCATTTTTCTTGCAATAATATTTATAAATAAATAATCCTAGAAGTATTAAAATGATGATTCCAAATATAGCTATAATTATATGATATTTTGTGGTGTTTTCTGAAAAACAAACAAAAAAATAGATGTGCAGTTAGATTCAATTTTCATTTTTAGTCATCTTTCACCCAAAAAAGCCCACTTGTATTTTTTCTGCTCCCACTGTGGGAGGTCTGAGAGTTGTCTTTGTTTAAACAACAGAAACGTGTTTTTGAACATCAGCTACTTTAATAACATTACACTAGTTGCTGTGAGAAATAAATCAAAAGAGAAATTACCCTTCCAGTGCTAAGGAAGTTTCACTTGAGTTATACAACTGGCTCTCTAGGAATTCTTCTCCTCAAAAATCCCATAACAATGATGCTTGGTTAATCTCAGTTAACTTTGGAGGACTGAACTAGAAAATGCACTTTGCAAAAACATTTTATGGGATGCTTTTATGAGACAAAATCAAATCTATGTAACTATCTCTGAGATGGGAAAGTCTGTCATTCTACCTCAATATTCGAACTGGAATTCTGAGAAAGACTTGTTCCACTCATACTTCTCACTCTTTTTAACTTACTTCATTTTCTACCTCTTAATTTCCTACATCTCTTATCTATGCAATGCATAATTGCAGCCCAAGATGAAAATTTTCCATTTCTCTGTTATATTCTCATTTCTACTTAATTCAGATGTTATATTCTGAATTACTGTATTTCTGACAATCTCTTTTCTTGCATTTCTGACAATATCTTTTCTCACTTTCTTCATTTTTCATGTCCATTCAATTACCACAAATTAGCATATACTGTCAGTTAGTTTTTTGTGGGTACTTCATTAACTCACAGTGATACTGGAATTTCCTAGGATAAACACTGCTTATTCATTTCCTGTCAAGGATTGGTTAATCATTTAACCCAAATCTTTGTTTCTCTGATCATAGAGGTGAGATTATCTTCCTATAGACCTTGAAGGCTGCTTTCAGGATATTATATTCACAAGCTTAATAACAAATCCACTTTTTATTTATTTATTTTTTCAGTCCTTTTGGTAAGCCACTCAACTCTCATGTTTAGTTTGAATATATATTGACCTTCTGATCACCTTCTGATCTTCCCCAATTTATTTCAAATTTTTTCTTCTCTTTAACATTTAGGTTGAAACCTGAACAACTTGAGATAACTCACTGATGGTACACTTCAAAACTGCCTGTTACTCTTACTTGTAGTCTTTTACATCCCTAATTGATATTTCCAAGGTATTTAAGAAAACTTTTCATAAAATCATGACATGTTTTTTCACAATTTCAATTTTCCTTTTAAAAGATCAGTTAGGAATACTTTATTTTTAAACAAAAATTATGTTTCTTGGTTAAATGTGCTACAGTTCCATAAAACATGTTTTTATTTAAAAAAAAATATTGTTTGGTTAAGATTACTTTATAATCTGTTCAAGATTTCTGATTTTAGCCAAGATGCATTTAATCTCCAATTTTTATGAAATATCATAAAAATTGAACAAAATGCCTGGAACAACAGAACCCAAGATATCAGGAATTAGACAACAGAGGAGAGTGATCTCAAAGGGATAGGAAACAAATGAGGAAAGACCTAAATTTTCCACAGCTTATTCTCTTAAGAAGGTTTCTAGGTTGCATCAAAGAAAAAGAGGAAACAGGCTGAGCCTGGAAGAATCCCTGAGTGGAGGGACTAAGGCAGAGTATAGAAAAGAAGAAAGCTGCCCAAAGATAGAACTCAAGAGATCTGCAGAGAGTCCACTCTAATCCCTCCAGCACAAATGGATAGCACCAGCATGTGAAGAAACTATGTAAGGATGGAAACCAACTGAAAGTAACTAAAAAAGACCTAAATAAATGGATGATCATACCATGTTTATGAATTAGAAGACTTAATATGTTAGATTAAAATTCAGCATACCCTTGAAGCACATGGATGACTCAGTAGGTTGAGTGTTTGCCTTCAGCTCAGACTGTGATCCTGGGATCCTGGGATGGAGTCCTGCATTAGGATCCCTACTCAGCAGGGAACCTGTTTCTCCCTCTCTCTCTGTTGCTCTCCCTGCTTGTGTTCTCTCATGTGCTTTCTCTCTCTCTGTGAAATAAATAAATACATTTTTTTTAAATCAGCATACTCTTTTTGTTGAAAATGACTTGATAATTGTAAACTTCTCATGGAAATTCGAAAGAACTTGAACAGCCCAAACAAACAAACAAAAAACAAACAAACAAACAAACAAACAGAAATATGAAGACCAAGATTGGCAGAGTCCTACTATCTAACTCCAAAATTTATTATAAATTTACTTTAATGAAGACAATTTGGTGTTGGTGTAAGGAAAAACCAAACAGATCAACTTAAGTCCAGAAGCAGATCCACACACAGCTGATTGCCAACAAAGGTGAAAAGACAATAGATACAGATGGCTATCCATATGAAAATAAAAGCTTTAATCCAAACCTTGACTATATAAGTGAATATATAAATGAATCACTGATGTAAATATAAAACCTAAACCTATGAAAGCTCTCAAAGAAAACACAGGGGACAATCTTTGTGACCTTGAGTAAAACACATTTTCTTAGATATGATACAAAAAATGCTACATAAAAAAGGAAACAGTGATATATTAAATCTCACTGAAGTGAGCAACTTTTGTTTTTGTTTTTGTTTTTTTTTTTGCAAGACACTTTTAAGATAATGAAAAGATACTCCACGGTTTGGAAGAAAATAATTGTAACCCAAAAATCTTATAAAAGATTTCTATCCAGAATATATAAGGACTCTCAAAATGCTAATACAAATATAATACAAAATAGGCAAGAGATTTGAACAGATACTTCATTAAATAGGATATATGATGGAAAATCGGTACATGAAAAGATATTTGGTATCATTAGTCATGAAGGTTTACAAATATAAACCAAAATGAAATACCACTAACCATCTATCTATTAGGATGTCTAAAATTAAAAAGCTTGACCATATCAAGTGTTGGCAAGGATGTAGAGGAATTGAAACTCATACACATTGCTCTTAGGAATACGAAATGATACCACTACTTTGGAAGAACATTTGATAGTTTTTTGAAAATATAAGCTATAAATCTACCATATGACTCAGCCATTCTCCTGTGCAAAATAAAAAATAAAAATGTATGTCCATAAAGACATTTTTATATGAGTATCCATGATGACTTTCCTTGTAAGTTGTAAGGACTAGAGAGATCCTAAATATTTATCGGTAGGATAGTGAATAGAAAAAGTTATTATATGTACATAAAATGGAATAATATATAGCAATAAAAAGTAATGAACTATTGATACATGCAACACTATGGGGGAATCTTAAAATAGTTACGCTGAATGATAGAAGAAAGTACAAAGTTGTACATAGTGTTTGGTTCCATTTAGAAAATTATAGAAAGTGAAAATTGATCTGTAATGTCAGAATGTGTGGAACATAATGACTGTGTGGAAATAAGGAGGGCAAGGAGGGCAAGAAAGAAGGAGGGCAAGAAAGGGAGAGAGAGAATATTATAAAGTCTCATGAGGGAAGTTTTAGAATAATGAACATGTGTATTTTGGGGGTTATGGTTATGGTTTCAAGAATGAATACATATTTCACAACATATCCAATGGTACATTTTTAATAAGTACTACTTTATAATACAACTATTAATAAGAAACAAGCAATACAGCCCTTAGACTTTCTGGCCATTGGTACTGCCCCAATTTCCCAATTCACCATTTCTTTCTTGGTTTTGTTTCTTTTCTTATCAAGATGTACCCTTTTTAAAAGCACTTAATATATAGATATTCAACAATATTTTAAATTTATTAATAAATGTTTCTTTACTGAATTCTGTTTAAATTCATCACCAAACTTAAACCAGCCCAACTGCTTAGTCATCTCTTCTGATTGAAAATAAAAAGTCTGGTTAGCAGGTTGTTGCAATCACTCAAGAGAGAAAAATAAATATTGACTAGGACTACTGTAGTGGCTACAGATGAAAAGAAATGGAAAAATTCCAAGGTATTTTGATTATTTACACATTATATTTAGACAAAAGCATTATTTTCATGACACAAATATATCTTGCTAATTAATGAAAGAACCAACAATCCAATAAAAAATAAGCAAAGGGTATGGATACAGTTCACAACACAAAGGAACATGTGAGAAGAAGCTCAATATCTCATAATAAAAGAAATGCAAAAGAGGACAAGAAGTCAAAATATTTAGTGAGAAAATAATTTACATCAGAGTATAATCTCAGTGTTGAATAAATATATATTTAGCCCTTGAGCAATGCAGGGGTTGGAACAGTGAACCCCTGTGCAGTCAAAATTCAAGTGTAACTTTGGACTCTCCCAAAGCTAAATTACCACTGTAGATAGCCTACTATTGATTAGAAACCCTTCCCAATAACATAAACAGTCTATTAACACATTTTGTGTGTCACATGCATTATAGCCTGTCTTCTTATAATAAAGCAAGCTAGAGAAAAGAAAATATTATTTTTAATTGAGCCATCTAGGTACTCCATATGCATTGTTATATTATGTCACTTTTAAAAAGCTTATTTTCCCCTTTTTTCTGTAAGATAAACTTCAACAAAAGCATTATGAATTTTACTTTATTTTATTTTATTATTTTATTGTTTCATTTTAATTTTTCTTTTAATTCCAGCATAGTTAACATACAGTGTTATATTAGTTTCAGGTGTAGAATATAGTGATTCAACAACGTATTCCTCAGTATGTATCAAAATGAGTGCACTATTAACACCATTTACCTATTTCATCCATTCCCCCAACCCACCTGCCCTGGTCACCCACTGTTTGTACTCTATAGTCAAGAGTCTGTTTTTTTTATTTGTTTTTTTGTTTGTTTGTTTTTTCTCTCTTCTTTTCTCTTTGCTCTTTTATTTTGTTCCTTAAATTCCACATGTAAATGTATCTTATGTTATTGTCTTTCTCTGACTTATTTCACTTAGCGTTATACTCTCTAAAGCCATCAATGTTGGTGCAAATGGAGAATTCATTCTTTTTATAGCTGAATAATATTCCATTGTATGTATCTCCACTCCCTCTTTATTTATTTATCCTCTTTATTTATTCATCTATTGGTATACACTTGTACTGCTTCCATATTTTGGCTAGTGTAAATAATGTTGCTATAAACATAGGGATTCATGCATCTTTTTGAATTAATGTTCCGAATTATCTTAGTAAATCCAGGTAATGTGATCGCTGATCATAAGGTAGTTCTATCTTTCATTTTTGAGTAATCTCCAAACTATTTTCCATGGTTGCATTCCCACCACTAATGCACAAGTGTTTCTCTTTCTCCACATCCTTTTCAATGCCGGTTGTTTCTTCTGTTTTTTACTTTATCTATTCTGACAAGTGTGAAGTGTTATCTTACTAGGGATTTGATTAGAATTTCCCTGATGATGAATGATGCTGATGTATCTTTTGGTCATCTGGTTAAATGTCTTCGGAGAAATGTCTGTTCATGTCTTCTGTCCATTCTTTTGGACATATCCATTACATCAGATTGTTTGGATTTTTGGCATCGAGTTGCATAAGTTCTTCATATATCTTGGATACTAACTCAGTATTGGACATGTCATTTCAAATGTCTTTTCCCATTCAGTAGATTTTTTGTTAGTTTTGTTGGTTGTTTCCTTTGCTGGGCAGAAGATTTTTCTTTAGATATAGTTCCAATAACTTATTTTTGTTTTATTTCCCTGGCCGAAAAAGACATATTTAAGAAAATGTTGCTATGGCTAATGTCAGAGACATTACTGCCTGTGCAGTCTTGGATTTTTTGTGGTTTCAGGTCTTATGGTTAGGTCTTTAATCCATTTTGAGTTTATTCTTTAATCCATTTTGAGTTTATTCTTGAGAATGGTCATGTTCCATTCTTTTGCATGTAGCTGACCAATTTTCCCAACATTATTTGTTGAAGAGACTGTCTTTTTCCAATTGGATATTTCTTCCTCATTTGTCAAAAATTAATTTACCATATAATGTGGGTTAGTTCTGCATTATCTATCCTGTTGCACAGATCATTGAATCTATTTTTATTCCAGTACCATAATGTTTTGATTACTACAGCTTTGTAGTTTAAAAAGAATACTGGAATAGTGATACCTCCATACCTCCTGCTTTGTTTGCCTTTTTCAAGATTGATTTGGCTATTCAGGATAGTTCCATAGAATTGTTTTTTCTAATTTTGTGAAAAGTCCCGGCATTAAATGTGTAGGCTCATTTTGTTGTATGGACATTTTAATAATGGTTGTTGTCCTAGACTATGAACACGGAATATCTTTCCATTTGTTTGTATTGTTTTCAATTTCTTTCATCAAAGTTCTATACTTTGCAGAGTACAAGTCTTACACTTTTTTTATTAAGTTTCTTCCTAAGCATCTTATTATTTTTGGTACAGTTCTAAATAGGAATGTTTTCTTAATATCTCTTTATACGGCTTCATCACTAGTGTATAAAAATGTGATGATGGGAGTTTAAATGGAAGTGTAGTAGGAAGAATCTAGGCTTATCTCATATCTTAAACACAAATAGATAACTCTGAAATCTTTCTGAAAGCCCAAGAAATCAGCATGAGGACTGACAGGACAAACTGCACAACTAGAGGGAGAGAAGAGGCCACATCAAGGAAGGTAGAAAATTTGGAGATGTTGTTTTGGGAAGGAAAGGATCATGGGCACTATAGAGAGGAGCATGCCCTTGTTGCAAGAAAGACAACAGAGAAGGGAACACACAAAGGAATAGGCAAGGGGAATACTACTACTAGCCATCAGCAGGAAAAATGAAAACGGCTAGTTTTTTTTTTGTTTGTTTGTTTGTTTTATTTTTTGACACCAGCAGGACTTGAAGCCTGAAGTTTTGAAGGTCAGAAAACTTGGCTGGGATATAGACCTGAGCACACTACCTTAATCCTGGAGAGATGCCAGGCAAACAACCCAGGATCAGAGTGTGCTTTTGAGGAATACCAAAGGCACACAATAAGGAGATTTCTCCTTCTTCTTGGAGTGCATTCACAGAGACCCCCTTCAGGGACAACAGAGCCTAGGGACCATTTCCACTCCCCTACACACAGCATAGGTGCAGAGCTGCCTGCCACATGCTTGCTCCAACTCACATGTCCCTGTACTCTGGCACAAATGCCCTTCTTGATCAAACCTCCCACTGGTCCTAAGCTCAGAAATATCCTCCTCTGAAGACAAGAATAGACTCCCACCCACACTGCATCCTAAGGTTTGGAGGTACAAAAGTCAGCTGGCTTGGCTGAGATAGAATCCACAGTGTACTGAACTGCTCCAGGAGAGAAGAAAGGCAAACAGTGTAAGAATAGACCATGAAAACAGAGGTCTAATAAATGCCTGGAATGCACAGGGTGAAAATTATTCCCTCTTCTTCAGAGAGTCCACCTGAGAGCAGTAACAAAGGAGCTGGCTGGTACCATTTTCCTCCCCCTGCCCTACTCCTGGAGAGAAGGCAGGCAAATAACCCCAGGGGCAAAGAGTATGATTAGAGGGCCAACCAAGTCACACATTGGGGAGATTATTTACTATTTTGGGAACTTGTCTAGGAGAGGTAGCATTCACACAGATGCTTCTTTAAGGAAAAAGGAGCCAGTGGGTGCCAATTCCCTCCCCCACTTTCAGCATAAATACAGAACCATCTGTTGAAGGCAGCTGGTCCCTGACACTGGCTACCTAGCCTGCTTGCTCCAAGTGTTATGCCACTGCACTCTGGCACAAAGCCTCTCATGGTCAAACTTGCCTCAGTCTTGGTGCAGCAACAACCTCCCCCAGGAGACTAGCACAGGCCCTTGCCCATACCTCTTCCCTAAAGCCTTGAGTTGCAAAAGTCATCGGACTTAGCTGGGGAAGAGTCTGGAGGACCCTGCTCTGCTCCTGGAGAGGAGGCAGGCAAAAGATTCTGGAGGGAGAAATCATTTAAACAGCAATCTGAAAAATGCCTGAGAAACACAGGGGTGAGATTATTCACTTTTTTCAGATAGCTTTCCTGAGAACAACAAACATGGAGACCCCATTCCAGGGAGAAAGGAGCTGGATATCACCATTTCTCTCTCTCACCCCTCAGCATAAACACTGAAACACCTTCCATAAACAGCGCAGTACAGACACTGGCTGCCTAATTTGCTTACACCAGCTCCCACACCCCTGCACTTTGCCAGCATTGCCCTTCTTGAACCATTTGGCATCAGTCCCAGTGCAACAACTCCCTTTCCCAGAAAACCAACAGAAATACCATCCACACCATGTCTCCCAGCGAGAAATTTCTGCAATGCTTCATTTCTAGTGGAGGTAGCTTTACGTCTCATTTAACAAGCAGAACAGAGCATCCCAAGTTAAAACCACCATACCCTGGCCATGGATTAACTGCCTGCTACAGGCAAGAAGAGTCTCTGCAGATTACCATCCTAAAGGATAGAGCAGCCAAAACACAGGAAAAGAGTGCACATAGTACACACCAGATACATTCACTGAATTGTCAAACTTGGACACTATATGATCTCATCTTCATAAAGCCATTAATGTCAGGAACAGGAAACATAACAGGCTTTTCCAATACACAGAACAATACAGATACTTGGACAATATGTAAAGGTAAAGAATTCATCCAAAATGAAACAAGATAAAGCCATGGCCAATGATCTAAGTGAAACAGATATAAATAATTTGCCTGTTGGACAACTTAAAGCAACAGTCATAAGAATAATTTCTGGGCTTAAGAAAGAATGGAAGACTTCACAGAGGCCCTTACTGGAGAGAGAAAAGAGAGAAGAAATAATCAGAAAGAAAAAATTCAATGGCTAAAATTTGAAGCACACTTAATGAAATGGCCACAAGTTTGGAAGACTCTAAGGACTAATAAGTGATACAAAAGATAAAAATAATGCTAAATAATGAAGCTGGAAAAAGAAAGAAAGAATAATTATGCAACACAGTAAAAGACTTGGGGAATTCAGTCACTCCATTAAGCATAATAACATTGTCATTATAGGAGTCACACAAAAAGAAGAAAGAGAAGCTCTATTACAAAGCTGTCATCATCAAGACAGCATGGTACTGGCACAAAAACAGACACATAGATCAATGGAACAGAATAGAGAGCCCAGAAATAGACCCTCAAATCTATGGTCAACTAATCTTCGACAAAGCAGGAAAGAATGTCCAATGGAAAAAAGACAGCCTTCCCCCCCGCCACAAAAAAACCAACCGCCCCACACAGAAAAACCCCCCACAAAAAAACCCCTTCAATAAATGGTGCTGGGAAAATTGGACAGCCACATGCAGAAAAAATGAAATTGGACCATTTCCTTACACCACACACAAAAATAGACTCAAAATGGATGAAGGACCTCAATGTACGAAAGGAATCCATCAAAATCCTTGAGGAGAACACGGGCAGCAACCTCTTCGACCTCTGCCGCAGCAACATCTTCCTAGGAACAACGCAAAAGGCAAGGGAAGCAAGGGGAAAAAAAAACTACTGGATTTCATCAAGATCAAAAGCTTTTGCCACAGCAAAGGAAACAGTTAACAAAATCAAAAGACAACTGACAGAATGGGAGAAGATATTTGCAAACGACATATCAGATAAAGGACTAGTGTCCAGAATCTATAAAGAACTTAGCAAACTCAACACCCAAAGAACAAATAATCCAATCAAGAAATGGGCAGAAGACATGAACAGACATTTCTGCAAAGAAGACATCCAGATGGCGAACAGACACATGAAAAAAGTGCTCCATATCACTCGGCATCAGGGAAATACAAATCAAAACCACAATGAGATATCACCTCACACCAGTCAGAATGGCTAAAATCAACAAGTCAGGAAATGACAGATGCTGGCGACGGATGCGGAAGAAAGGGGGGAACCCTCCTACACTGTTGGTGGGAATGCAAGCTGGTGCAGCCACTCTGGAAAACAGCATGGAGGTTCCTCAAAATGTTGAAAATAGAACTGCCCTATGACCCAGCAATTGCACTATTGGGTATTTACCCTAAAGATACAAATGTAGTGATCCAAAGGGACACATGCACCCGAATGTTTATAGCAGCAATGTCCACAATAGCCAAACTATGGAAAGAACCTAGATGTCCATCAACAGATGAATGGATCAAGAAGATGTGGTATATATACACAATGGAATACTATGCAGCCATCAAAAGAAATGAAATCTTGCCATTTGCAAACAACATGGATGGAACTAGAGCGTATCATGCTTAGCGAAATAAGTCAAGCAGAGAAAGACAACTATCATATGATATCCCTGATATGAGGAAGTGGTGATGCAACATGGAGGCTTAAGTGGGTAGAAGAAGAATCAATGAAACAAGATGGGATTGGGAGGGAGACAAACCATAAGTGACTCTTAATCTCACAAAACAAACTGAGGGTTGCCGGGGGGAGGGGGTTTGGGAGAAGGGGGTGGGATTATGGACATTGGGGAGGGTATGTGATTTGGTGAGTGCTGTGAAGTGTGTAAACCTGGTGATTCACAGACCTGTACCCCTGGGGATAAAAATATATGTTTATAAAAAATAAAATAAAATAAAATAAAATAAAAAAAAGAAGAAAGAGAAAAGGCGACAGAAAATGTATTTGAGTAAATCATAGCAGAAAACTTCCCTAATCTGGGAAAGGAAAAAGACACCAAATCCAGAGGAGCACAGAGAACTCCCATCAAAATCAACAAAGCAGGCCAATACCAAGACATATTAAAATGAATTTGCAAAGTATAGTGATAAAGAAAACATCTTAAAAACAGCAAGAAAAACGAAGTGCCCCTAACTTATAATGGAAGACCCATAAGCCTAGTTGTAGATCTCTCTAGAGGAAAGTGGTAAGACATAGAGAGTGGCATAATATATTCAACATGCTTCATGGAGAAAATATGCAACAAAGAATACACTGTCCAGCAATACCATCATTCAGAATAGAATGAAAGATAAAGAGTTTTCCAGACAAAAACTAAAGGAATTTGTGACCACTAAACCAGTCCTCCAAGAAATATTATAGGAAAATCTTTGAGTGGAAAGTGACAAGAGAACATCAGAGAAAAATATCCAAAAATAATGATAAAGCAAGTAATAAAATGGCACTAAATACATATCTATCAATAATTACTATGAATGTAAATGGACCAGATGCTCCAATCAAGACATAGGCTATCAAAATGGATTCAAAACCCACATATATGTTGCTTATATGAGACTTATTTTAAAACTAAAAACAGCTACAGATTGAAAATGAGGTGATGAAGAAAGATGTGTCTTCCAAATGGATATAAAAAGAAAGCCAGAGTAAAAATACTTCTGTCAGACAAACTAGATTTCAAACCAGACTGTAATAAGAGATGAAGAAAGGCATTATAGCATACAAGGAAAACTATACAAAAAGAAGACTTAAAATTGCAAGTATTTATGACTCCACAAAAGGAGCATCCAAATATATAAAACAAACACAAAGGAACTCATTGACAATAATACAAAAATAGTAGGGGATGTTAACACCCCACTTACCTCAGAAAATCAACAAAGAAGCAATGGCTTTGAATGACACACTGGACCAGAGGGACTTAAAAGTTATAGTCAGAATATTTCATCCTAAAGCAGCAAAATATACATTCTTTTCAAGTGCACCTGGGACATTCCCCAAAATAGAACACAGTTTAGGTCATAAATCATTCCTCAGAAGGTATAAAAAGTTTGAGGCTATACTTTGAATATTTTCTAACAACAAGCATATGAAACTTGAAATCAACCACAAGATAAAAATAAAAATAATTAATAATAATCAAACTAAACAAGAAACCTAAAATCAAACAAATAAACAAAACTGGAAGGGCCGTAAACACATGGAGGATAAACAACATGCTACTAAACAGTGAATGGAGAGGGAGAAGCAAGATGGCAGAGGAGTAGACCTAAATTCATCTGGTCCCAGGAATTCAGCTAGATAGTTATCAAACCATTCTGAATACCTACAAACTCAACAGGAGATGAAAGAAAAGAATAGCAGCAATTCTAGGAACAGAGAACTGACCACTTCTGGAAGGAAGGATGTATGGAGAAGTGAATCCAAGACCAGGTATAGGAAGATAGACAGTGGGGGAGGGAGCCTCCATCAGCTGGCTACCAGCAAGTGATAGAACACCAGAGCACAAAATCAAAATTTTAGAAGTTTGCTCTGCAAAGGGATGTCACTCCAGTGGCTAAGCAGGGAGTGGAATCCTCACTGGAACAGTGTGGTCTCAGGACCCTCGGAGTCATAGAAGGACCGGGGGTGCCTGAGTGTGGCAGAGCTCCCAGGTATTGGAGTGGGGAAGCTGGGTGCAAAGATGGAGCTGAGGAGTGGGCTCTCAGCTCAGGGTTGCCATAAACTGTTATCCAAAAGAAGAGTTGGGTCACTACTTTTTGAGCAGAGACCCCACAAGGGGTATCCAGAGATACCTTACCCTTCCTTCAATGGGAGGAGTGGAGAGGAGTGTGCTGCAGGAATCTAATGGGTTTGGAGACTCCAAATGGAGCCATGTGTCAGAGATAGAAATGCTCAGTAATAGGCTGGGTAAGCACAGAGTACACTCAGAGACCAGGGAAATGGGAGTGATTGACTGCTTTTCTCTGAGGATTCACAGAAGAGGGGGACCTTAAGCTCTTGGCTCCTTCAGAGCTGGAGATTGGAAAGTGGTCATTTTCATTCTCTATCTCCAAAGCTGTATGGAAAGTTTTCAAGAAACATAAGCTACCAAGAGCAAACCTGAATAGATTACTTAGGCTGGACCCTGGCAAGGGCCATGCAATTCTGCCTCAGGCAAAAGCATTTGAGAATAGCTACAACAGGCCCCTGCCTCAGAAGATCAGTAAGAATATCTGGACACGACCAAGCTTATTGATCAATGAGAAGTACAAAGTTCCAGCCCTAGAGGAATACAGCACATAGAATTCATGGCCCCAATGATTCTTCAATCTTTCAAAGTTACATATTTTTAATTTTCTTTATTTTTTCTTTATCTATTTTTAAAATTTTTCCTCTTTCTATTTTAACCATCTTATCAACACCTTCTTTAAAAACTTTTTTAATTTTCATTTTTAGACATATTCTATCCCTTCATTTTATTTAACATATATATATACACACACACATACATGTACATATATATCCTTTTTTTTTTTTAAATTTTGGGATACAGGGCACCTGGGTGGCTCAGTGGGTTAAGCCTCTGCCTTTGGCTCAGGTCATGATCTCAGGGTCCTGGGATCAAGCCCCACATCAGGCTCTCTGCTGCGCAGGGAGCCTGCTTCCCCTCTCTCTGCCTGCCTCTTTGCCTACTTCTGATCTCTATCAAATAAATAAATAAAATATTTTTAAAATAAATAAATAAATTTGGGGGAAAAGTTTCTTCTAACAGACCAAAATATACCCTAAATATAGTGTATGGCTTTATTCTAGTCTGCTACCTTATCATATTCTTCTCCCTTTTAATTTTTTCCCTTTTTATTTCAACTTCTTACTTTATCAATTTGTTTTTTAAAATATATTTTTTTAATTTTCGTCTTCTTTATTCTATATGGACTATTCCATCCCTTCATCATATTCCATCCCTTCATCATACTTACCCTTCTTTTGTATATATATACGTTTTTCTTTACTCAAAATTTTAGGAGGCAGTTTCTTCTAATAGTCCAAAAACACCCAAAATTAAATATGTGGCTCTGTTCTATTCACCAGCCTGATCCTTTTTTTTCCCCCCTTTATTTTTCTGGTTGAAGGTCTCTTCTGATTTGTTTAGAATATATTTTCCTGGGGTTGTTGTTACCCTTTTAGCATTTTGTTCTCTCATTCATCTATTGTCTGGACAAAATGACAAAATGAAAATCTCATCTCAAAAAAAAAAAAAAAAAAAAAAAAGAATCAGTCCTAACTGCTAGGGACCATATCAATACAGCCATTAGTAAGATGTCAGAATTAGAGTTCAGAATGGCAATTATAAATATACTAGCTGGGCTTGAAAAAAAGCATAGGGGATACTAGAGAATCCCTTTCTGGAGAAATAAAAGAACTAAAACCCAACTGAGTTGAATTTTTAAAAAAGGTATTAATGAGGTACAATAAAAAATAGAAGCTCTTACTGCTAGGATAAATGAGGCTGAAGAGAGAATTAGTGATATAAAAGACCAAATGATGGAGAATAAAAAACTGAGAAAAAGACAGATAAACAACTACTGGATCATGAGGGGAGAATTTGAGACATAAGTGATAACATAAAGTGTAACAATATTAGAATAATTGGAATCCCAGAAGAAAGGGGGGAGCAGAAGCTATATTAGAGCAAATTATAGTAGACAACTTCCTTAATTTGGGGAAAGAAACAGGCATCAGAATGCAGAAGGACACAGAATCCCCCCCCAAAATCAAGAAAAATAGGCCAACACCCTGTCACTTAATAGCAAAACATAGTAGTCTCGGAAACAGAGAAAATCCTGAAAGCAGCTCAGGACAAGTGGTCTGTAACATACAATGGTAGAAATATTAGATAGGCAGACATACCACAGACAACGGGCAGGACAAAAAGAACTGGCATGATGCATTCAGAGCATTAAATGAGAAAGTATGCAGACAAGAATACTTTATCCAGCTAGGCTGCCATTAAAAATAGAAGGAAATAAAGAGCTTCCAAGCCCAACAAAAACTAAAAGAATTTGCCAACACCTAACCAGTCTTCAAGAAATATTGAAAGGGGTACTTTAAGAAAAGAGACAGCCTAAAAGTAGCATAGAGCAAAAGACAATATAAAGTAACAGTCTCATTACAGGCAATACAATGATACTAAGTTCATATCTTTCAGTAGTTACCCAGAATGTAAATGGGCTAATGACCCAATCAAAAGACATAGTGTATCAGAATAGATTAAAAAAAAAAAAAAAGACCGCTTGATGTGCTGTCTGCAAGAGTCTCACATTAGACCAAAGACACCTCCAGATTTAAAGTGAGGGGGTAAAAAACAATTTACCATGCTAGTGGACATGAAAAGAAAGCTGGGGTGGCAATCCCTATGACAGACCAATTAGATTTTAAACCAAAAACTATAAGAGATGAGGAAGGACACCATATTATGCTTAAAGTGTCCATCCAACAAGAGGATCTAACAATTTTAAAGATCTGTGCCCCTAACATGGGAGCAGCCAATTATGTCAACTAATTCATAACAGAATCAATGATATACATCAACAATAATACAATAACAGTAGGGAATTTTGATACCTTACTCACTGAAATGGAAAGATCATGGAGGCAAAAGATCAACAAGGAAATAAAGGCTTCAAATGACACACTGGACAAGATGGCTTTCACAGATACATTCAGAGCATTCTATCCCCAAACAACAGAATACACATTCTTCTTTAGTGCACCTGGAACAGTCTCCAGAATAGATCATATCCTGGGTCATAAGTCAGATCTCTAATAGTACCAAAAGATTGGAATCATCCCCTGCATATTTTCAGATCACACTGCTTTGAAACTAGAACTCAACCACAAGAGGAAAGGTGGAATGAACCCAAAAACATGGAGGCTAAGGGGCATCCTACTAAAGAATGAGTGGGTTAATCAGGAAATGAAAGAAGAATTTTAAAAAATCATGGAAACAAGTGAAAATGACAGAACTATTCAAAATCTTTGGGATGCCACAAAGGTGATCCTAAGAGGAAAGTATATAACACTACAAGCCTTTTTCAAAAAACAAGAAAGGTCTCAAATATACAACCTCACAATACACCTAAGGAGCTGGAGAAATAACAACAAATAAAGCCTAAACCCAGCAGGAGAAGAGAAGTCATAAAGATCAGAGCAGAAATCAAAATCAATGAAATAAAGATCCAAAGAACAGGTTAATGAATCTAGAAGATGGTTCTTTGAAAGAATTAATAAGATTGATAAACCCCTGGCCAGACTTATCAAAAAGAGAAGAAAATGGACCCAAATTAATAAAATCATGAGGAAAAGAGGGGAGATCACAACCAACAGCAAAGAAATACAAACAATTATAAGAACCTATTATGAGCAGTTATAGGCTAGCAAATTAGACAATCTGAAAGAAATGGATGCATTCATAGAGAGGTATAAACTACCAAAACTGAACCAGGAAGAACTAGAAAATGTGAACAGACATATAACCAGTAAAGAAATTAAGGCAATCATAAAAAAATCTCCCAAAAAACAAAAGAGCCCAGGACCAGATGACTTCCCAGGGCAATTCTATGAAACATTTAAGGAGGATTTAATATGTATTCTTCTGAAAATGTTCCAAAAAAATAGAAATGGAAGGAAAACGTCCAAATTCGTTTTATGAGGCCAGCATTACCTTGATCCCTAAACCAAAGACTGCATCAAAAGGTGAACTAGAAACCAATTTCCTTGATGAAAATGGCTGCAAAAGTTCTCACCAGCATCTTAGCCAATAGGATCCAAAAGTACATTAAAAGGATTACTCACCATGACCAAGTGGGATTTATTCCTGGGCTGCAAGTTTGGTTTAACATCCGCAAATCAATCAATGTGATACAGTATATTAATGAAAGAACAAGAATCATATGTTCCTTTCAATAGATGTCAGAAAAGTATTTGATAAAGTACAGCATTCTTTCTTAATGAAAACTCTTCACAGTTTCTTCTAAGAGACCAAAGTACTCCCCAAAATTAAGTGGGTGACCCTGTACTAAACACCAGTCAAAAATCTATATTTTCTTTTTTTAAAAAAAAATTTTTAACTTCTTTCTATCCCCTTTCTCCCCACCCACCATGATTTGGGATCCCTTCTGCTTTGATTAACACACATTTTTCTGGGGTCTTTGCTACCCTTTTAGTATTTTTATTCTCTCCTTCATATATTCTTATCTGGATAAAACAAGGTGGAAAAAACTCACCACAAAAACAAAAAAACAAACAAACAACAACAAAAAAAAAAACAGGCAGTACTGAAGGCTAGGGACCTAATCGGTATAGACATTAGAAATATGTCAGATGCAGAGTTCAGAATGATGGTTCTCAAGGTGCTAGCTGGGCTCAAAAAGGGCACGGAAGATATTAGAGAAGCCCTGTTGGGAGAAATAAAAGCACTTTCTGGAGAAATAAAAGCACTAAAGTCTAACCAAGCTGAAATAAAGCTATTAATGAGGTGTAAACAAAAACGGAGGCTCTTACTACTAGGATAAAAGAGACAGAAGAGAGAATTAGTGATATAGAACTAAATGACAGAGAGTAAAGAAACTGAGAAAAAGTGAGACAAATTCAAGAGATAAACAATACCATAAGATGAAATAACATAAGAATAATTGGGATTCCAGAAGAAGAAGAGAGAGAGAGGGGAGCAGAAGGTATATTGGATGGAATTATTATAGAGAATTTTCCTAATATGGAAAAGGGAACAAGCATGAAAATCCAGGAGGCACAGAGAACCCCCTTCAAAATCAGTAAGAATAGGTCCACACTCCATCATTTAATAGTAAAATATACAGGTCTTAGTAACAAAGAGAGAATTCTGTAAGCAGCCTGGGACAAGAAGTCTGTAACATACAATGGTAAAAATATTACATGGGCAGCAGGCTTATCGGTGGAGACCTAGCAGGCCAGAAAGAACTGGCACGATATACTCAGGGCACTAAACAAGAAGAGAAACATGCAGCTAAGAATACCATGTCCAGGTAGGCTATCATTGAAAATAGAAGGAGAGATAAAAAGCTTCTGGCACAAACAAAAACTAAAAGAATTTGTAAACAAACCAGCTCTATAGGAAATTTTGAAAGGAGTCCTTTAAGCAAAGAGAGAGCCTAAAAGTAGTAAACCAGAAAGGAACAGAGACAATATACAGTAATAGTCACCTTAGAGGCAATATTAGACACTAAATTCATATCTTTCAATAGTTACCCTGAATGTAAATGGGCTAAATGCCCCAATCAAGAGACACAGGATATCAGAATGGGGAAAAAAAAAAAAAAAGAAACTCATTTTAGACCCAAAGACACCTCCAGATTTAAAGTGAGGAAGTGGAAAACAATTTACCATGCTAATGGTAATGCTATTAATGAGGTGCAAACAAAACAGTCTCTTACTGCTAGGATAAAAGAGACAGAAGAGAGAATTAGTGATATAGAACTAAATGACAGAGAATAAAGAAACTGTGAAAAAGAGAGACAAACAACAACTGGAACATGAGGGGAAAATTCAAGAGATAAACAATACCATAAGATGAAATAACATAAGAATAATTGGGATTCCAGAAGAAGAAGAGAGAGAGAGGGGAGCAGAAGGTATATTGGATGGAATTATTATAGAGAATTTTCCTTATATGGGAAAGGGAACAAGCATGAAAATCCAGGAGGCACAGAGAACCCCCTTCAATGAAGAAGAACCCCCACATGAAGAAGAATGAAACTGGACCACTTCCTTATACCACACATGAAAATAGACTCAAAAACATGAAGGACCTCAATATGAGAAAGGAATCCATCAAAATCCTTGAGGAGAACACAGGCAGCAACCTCTTCGACCTCAGCCATAGCAACTTCTTCCTAGAAACATCACCAAAGGCAAGGGAAACAAGGGCAAAAATGAACTATTAGGACCTCACTAAGATCAAAAGCTTTTGCACAACAAAGGAAAGAGTTAAAACCAAAGACAACTGACAGAATGGGAGAAGATATTTGCAAACAACGTATCAGATAAAGGGCTAGTATCCAAAATCTATAAAGAACTTATCAAACTCAACACCCAAAGAACCAATAATCCAATCAAGAAATGGGCAGAGAACATGAACAGACAGTTCTGCAAAGAAGACATCCAGATGGCCAACAAACACATTAAAAAGTGTTGCACATCACTCAGCATCAGGGAAATACAAATCAAAACCACAATGAGAAACTACCTCACACAAGTCAGAATGGCTAAAATTAACAATAAGTCAGGAAATAACAGATGTTGGCAAGGATGCAGAGAAAGGGGAACCTTCCTACAAAGGTGGTGTAAATGCAAGCTGGTGCAGCCACTCTGGAAAACAGCATGGAGATTCCTCAAAAAGTTTAATATAGAGCTACCCTTTGACCCAGCAATTGCATTACTGGGTATTTACCCTAAAGATACAAATGTAGTTATCTGAAGGGGCACTTGCACCCGAATGTTTATAGCAGCAATGTCCACAATAGCGAAACTATGGAAAGAACCTAGATGTCCATCAATGGATGAATGGATAAAGAAGAAGTGGTAGATGTATACAATGGAATACTATGCAGCCATCAAAAGAAATGAAGTCTTACTATTTGAGATGATGTAGATGGAACTAGAGGGTATTATGCTTAGCAAAATAAGTCAATCAGAGAAAGACAATTATTTTTTTTTTTTTTTTTTTTTTTTTAATTTTTTTATTTTTATAAACATATATTTTTATCCCCAGGGGTACAGGTCTGTGAATCACCAGGTTTACACACTTCACAGCACTCACCAAATCACATACCCTCCCCAATGTCCATAATCCCACCCCCTTCTCCCAAACCCCCTCCCCCCGGCAACCCTCAGTTTGTTTTGTGAGATTAAGAGTCACTTATGGTTTGTCTCCCTCCCAATCCCATCTTGTTTCATTTATTCTTCTACCCACTTAAGCCTCCATGTTGCATCACCACTTCCTCATATCAGGGAGATCATATGATAGTTGTCTTTCTCTGCTTGACTTATTTCGCTAAGCATGATACGCTCTAGTTCCATCCATGTTGTTGCAAATGGCAAGATTTCATTTCTTTTGATGGCTGCATAGTATTCCATTGTGTATATATACCACATCTTCTTGATCCATTCATCTGTTGATGGACATCTAGGTTCGAGAAAGACAATTATTATATGATCTCCCTGATATGAGGAATTTGAGAGGCAAAGTGGGGGTCTTATGGGATAGGAAAGGAAAAATGGAACAAGATGGGATCTGGAGGGAGACAAACCATAAGTGACTCTTAATCTCACAAAGCAAACTGAGGGTTGCCAGGGGGAGAAGCGTAGGAAGAGGGTGGTTGGGTTATGGGCACTGGGGAGGTTATGTGCTATGATGAGCGTTGTGAAGTGTGTAAACCTGGGGATTCACATATAATATATATAACATATAACATAACATGTAATAATACATTATATGTTAATAAAAAAATAAGAAATTGAACATAAAAGTCCCAAGAAGATTTAGCACCAGGTGGATTCACAGGTGAATTCTACCTATCTAATACCAATTATTCTTAAATTCTTCCAAAAAAAAGGAGTGAGAACTCTTCCAAATTAATTTTATAGAGTCAGCATAATCATGATACCAAAGCCAGACAATGACATAATATGAGAAGAAAATTTCAGGTCTATAATTTGGATGAGCATTAATACAAATGACTAATTTATTTGTATTGCTTTATAATGTTTCATTGTATGAATGTACCATAGTCCATTTATTCATTCACCCATTGAAGCATTTGGTTGCTTCCAGTGTTTGGCAATTATGTTTTAAGATGTTACCAGCATTTATGTTCAGGTTTTGTTTAGACAGCCATTTTCAACTCATGTGGGTAAATACCTAAGAATTCAATTGCCGGAATGTATGTAAAGCTATGTGTAGCTTTGCAAGAAACAACAAAACTGTCTTCCAAAATAGTTGTATCATTTTGCACCCCTACCACACATGCATGTGCATTCCTGCTACTCCACATTACCAACAGCATTAGGTGTTGTCAATTCATAGTTTACAAGGCTGTCAAGATAATTAGTATTTTGTCACCTAAATAATTGAATATGTATTTTAAAGATTAACCATGTCCTTACCTCATACCATGTACAATAATTCATTCGTAGGGAAACACAACATAAAAGCTAAACAATGAAACTAAAGGAACAATACATGGAGGAATTCTGGTAATGGAGATTTTCCAGGATCAATTTTTTAATGAAAATCATATTCTCTACTTTTTAAAAATTATTATGTTCATTTAGCCATTTTATATACTTCATTAGTATTTGATGAAGTGTTCAATGACTCATTAGTTGCATATAACATCCATTGCTCATCACAACACATGCCCTCATTAATACCCATCATCCTACCTCCATCCCTCACCCCTCTGAAACCCTCAGTTTGTTTCCCAGAGTCCATAGTCTTTCATGGTTTCTCTCCCTCTCTGATTTCTCCCCTTTCAGTTTTCTCTCCCCTCCCTTATGGTCCTCCGTGCTATTTCTTATGTTCCACATATGAGTGAAACCATATGATAATTGTCCTTCTCTGCTTGACTTGTTTCATTTAGCATAATCCCCTCCAGTGCAGTCTTAAACTTATGGGATACTACAAAGGCAGTCCTTAGGGGGAAATACATAGCCATCCAAACCTCTCTCGGAAAGGTAGAAAAATCCCAAAGGTTCAAGCTAAAGTTACACCTAAAAGAGATGGAGAAGGAACAACAGATAAAACCTAAAGTAAGCAGGAGAAGAGAAATAGTAAAGATTAGAGCAGAGATCAATGAATAAGAAACCAGAAATATAGTAGAACAGATCAATGGAACTAGAAGCTGGTTCTTTGAAAGAATTAACAAGATTGATAAACATCTGGCCAGACTTATCCAAAAGAAAAGAGAAAGGATCCAAATTAATAAAATCATAAATGAAAGGGTAGAGATCATGACTAACACCAAGAAAATAGAAACAAATTAGAAATCATTACCAGCAACTATATGCCAACACATTAAGTAACCTGGAAGAATGGATGCCTTCCTGAAAACTTGTAAACTACCAAGACTGAAACAGGAAGAAGTAGACAATCTGAACAGACCAATAACCCTAAGGAAGTTGAAATAAACTGAGGGTTTTGGAGGGGAGGGGTATTGGAGGTTGGGTGAGCCTGATGGTGGGTATTATGGATGGCACATATTGCATGGAGCACTGGGTGTGGTGTATAAACAATGAATTCTGGAACATTGAAAAAATGTATATATATATATATATATATATATATATATATATATATATGAAAAAATCTCCCCAAAAATAGGAGTCCAGGGCCAGATGGGTTCCCAAGGGAATTCTACCAAACATTTAAAGAAGAATTAAAACCTACTCTATTGAAGCTGTCTCAAAAATAGAAATGGAAGGAAAACTTCCAAACTCATTCCATAAAGCCAGCATTACCTTGATCCAAAAATCAGGTAAAGACCAAAGACCAAGGAGAATTACAGACCAATAACCATGATGAACATGGATGCAAAAATACTGAACAAGATCCTACACAACACAGTAACATCCAATAGTACATTAAAAGGATTATTCACCACTACTAAGTGGGATTTATTCCTGGGATACAAGGGTAGTTCAACAATCACAAATAATTCAAAGTGATAGAGCATATTAATAAAAGAAAAAAAAATGTGATCCTCTCAATTGATGCAGAGAAAGCAATTGACAAAATACATCATCCTTTCTTGATTAAAACTCTTCAAAGTGTAGGGATAGAGGGAACATACATCAATATAAAAACCATATAAGAAAAGCCCACATTGAATATCATTCTCATTGGGGAAAAGCTAAGAGCTTTTCCCTTAAGGCCAAGAAAAGTACTGGGATGCCCACTCTCACCACTACTGTTCAACACAGGGTTAGAAGTCCTAGCCTTAGCAATCAGACATCAAAAAGAAATAAAAGGCAAAGAAGTCAAACTCTTCAAAGATGATGTGATACTTTAGAAAACCCAAAGACTCCACCACCAAAGTACTAGAACTCATACAGCAATTTAACAATGTAACAGGATACAAAATCAATGCACAGGAATCACATGCTTTCCTATACACTAACGGTATAACTGTAGAAGGAGAAATTAAGGAATCTATTCCATTTACAATAGCACCAAAACCCATAAGATACCTCAGAATAAAGGATCTATATGCTAGAAAATACAGAACACTTATGAACAAGATTAAGGAAGCCACAGAGATGGAAAAACATTCCATGCTCATGGACTGGAAAAATGAATATTGTGAAAATGTGTAAGGTTCCCAGAGCAATCTACACTTTCATTGCCCTCCCTATAAAGAAAATCCTATTCTCAAAAATACATTGGTAAGTTAATAAAAAGCTAGTATATAAATTGGGATAAAATATTTTTGAAGTTTTTTTTTTAATTCATTAATTAACATACGGTGTAATATTAGTTTCTGGGGTACAATATAGTGATTCCACACCTTCATACAACACTGAGGGCTCATCATGACAAGAGCCCTCCTTAATCCCTATCAACTGTTTAAACCATTCCCTCACCCACCTGCCCTCTGGTAACTATCAGTTTGTTCTCTATAGTTAATAGTCTGCTTTTTTTATTATTATTATTTGTTTGTTTTGGTTTTTGGTTTTTGGTTTTTTGTCTCTCTCTCTTTTTCCCTCCTTACTTATTTTTGTTTATTAAATTACACATATAAGTGAAATTATATGGTGTTTGTTTTCCTCTGACTGACTTATTTCACTTAGAATAATATCCTAGTGCTATCCATGTCATTGCAAATAGCAAGATCTCATTTTCTCTGAGCAAGTAATATATATATATAATATATATGCATATTATATAATAGAATATTACTAATAATATATGCCACATATTCTTTATTCATCCATCAGTTGATGGACACTTGGAATGGTTCCATAATTTGGCTATTGTAGATAATGCTACTCTAAACATGTCTCCCTTATGTAAGTGTTTTTGTATTTTGGGGGCAAGTACCCAGTAATGTGATTACTGGATCATAGAGTAGTTCTGTTTTTAACTTTTTGAGTAACCTCTATATTATTTTATACAGTGAAGACACTGTTTGCATTCTCTGAAACTCCCATTGCAGGAGGGTTCCCCTTTCTCCACATCCTTGTCAGCCATCCTGAAAGGTGTGAGGTGATATCTCATTGTAGTTTTGATTTATATTTTCCTGATGATAAGTCATGTTAAGGATCTCTTCAAGTGTTTGTTGGTTTTCTGGATGTCTTCTGTGGAAAAACGTCTGTTCATGGCCTCTGCCCATTTTTAATTGAAATGAAATTAATTTCCCAATTTTAATTTAATGATTTACTTATTCATCTTTGGGTTGTTAAATTTTATAAATTCTTTATATATTTTGAATACTAACCCTTTATCAGGTTATTTATCCCTTTATCAGGTTATGACCTACAAAGGATGTCATTTGCAAATATCTTCTCCCATTCTATATGTTATTTTTTTGTTTTGTTTATTCTTCTCTTTGCTGCACAGAAGCTTTTTTTCTATACACAAATAATGAAGCCCCAGAAAGATAAATTAAGAAATTAATCCCATTTACAATTCCACCAAAAACAATAAGATACTTAGGACTAAACCTAACTAAAGAGGTGAAAGATCTGTACTCTGAAAACTATAACATCAATTAAAGAAATTGAGGATGATACAAAGAAATGGAAAAACACTCCACACACATGGATTGAAAGAACAAATATTGTTAAAATGTCTGCACTACCCATAACAATTTACAGATTTAATGCAACCCCTGTTAAATGTCACCAGCATTTTTCACAGAGTTAGAACAAACAATATTAAAATTTACATGGAACCACAAAGGACACCAAGCAGCCAAAGCAATCTTGAAAAAGAAAAGCAAATCTGGAGACATCACAACTCTTGACTTCAAGTTATATTAAAAAGCCGTAGTAATCAAAACAGTATGATACTGGCACAAAAATACATAACATAGATCAATATAACAGAATGTAAAACCCAGAAATGAACCCACAAGTATTTGGTCAATTAATCTTCAACAAAGGAGGAAAGAATATCCAATGGGAGAAAAGACAGTGTCTTCAACAAACGGTGCTGGGAAAACTAGACAGGAACATGGAAAAGAAAGAAACTGGACCACTTTATTACACCATAAACAAAAAGAAACTCAAAATGGATTAAAGACCTGAATGTGTTAAATGAGACCATAAAAATCCTAGATAAGAACACAGGCAGTAACTGCTTTGACATTGGCTGTAGCAACCTCTTTCTAGGTATGTCTCCTGAGGCAAGGGAAACAAAAGCAAAAATGAACAATTGGGATTATATCAAAATAAATTTTTTGAATTACTGTATTATTTTGATAAATGTCCAGAGTGGTATTATTCAGTTGTACAGTAGTCCTATTTTAATTTTTAAGGGGTTCCATATTGTTTTTCATACTGGCTGAGCCAATTAGCATTCCCATCAATAATGTACAAATGTTTCCTTTATTCTATAATCTCATCAATACTCATTAACTATTGTGTTCTTGACGATAGCCATTCTAAAGCATGTGAGGTGATATTTCATTGTGGTTTTGATTGTATTTTCCTGATGATTAGTGATATTTAATATCTTTTCTGTACCTGTAAACCACTTGGATATCTTCTTTAGAAAAATATCTATTCAGATCCTCAGATTCAGATCCTTTTGTTCTTGTTTTGCATGAGTTCTTTATATAATTTGGATATTAGCCTCTTATCAAATATACCATTTACAAAAATTTAATCTTATTCAGTAGGTTTCTTTTCATTTTAATTTTTTTCTTTGCCATGCTGGGTCTCTTTGTTCCACTTGTTTACTTTACTTTTTATGTCTTTGCTTTTGGGTAAAAACTAAACAAGCAAATAAACAAAAAAGAAGTTGGATGTTGGGGCACCTGGGTGGCTCGGCGGGTTGAAGCCTCTGCCTTCGGCTGGGGTCGTGATCCCAGGGTCCTGGGATCGAGCCCCGCGTCGGGATCTCTGCTCCACGGGGAACCTGCTTTCTGCCTGCCTCTCTGCCTACTTGTGATTTCTCTCTCTCTGTCAAATGGATAAAAATCTTAAAAAAAAAAAAAAAAAAAAAGAAGAAGTTGGATGTCAGAGAGCTGTCTATGTTTTTTCCTAGGAGTTTTATGGTTTCAAGTCTTTAATACATTTTGAATTATTTTTTGTGTACAGAATAAGGTAGTGTTCTTGTTCCATTCTTCTGCATATGGCTGTCAGTTTTCTCAGCACAATTTTTTGAACAAACTTCTTTCCCCATAGTATATTCTTGACTCCTTTGTCTTAAAGTAATTTACAACATATATGGATTTAATTCTTGGTTCTCTATTCTGTTCCATTGATCTATGTGACTGTTTTTATGCACATACTATATTGCTTGATATTTAAAATCAGGGAGTGCATTGCTTCTAGCTTTCTTCTTTCTCAGTAATGCTCTGGCTGTTTAAGGCCTTTTCTGATTCCATACTGATTTTAGGATTGTTTCTTTTATTTCTGAGGAAAATGCTATTGGAATTTTAATAGGGATTGCATTAAACCTGTAGATACTTGAGCAGCATGGATATTTTAACAATATTAATTCTTCCAGTCTATGAGCACAAAATATCTTTCCATGTATTTGTGTCTTTTTCAATTTCTTTCACCAATGTCTTATGGTTCTTCGTTTAAAGGTCTTTCAGTTCTTTGCTTAAATGGATTCCCAAGTATATGGTTTTTTATGTAATCAGAAATGGGATTGTCTTCTTAATTTCTTTCTGATAGTAAGATATTAATGTACAACGGATTTTTGTATGTTGATTTTGTATCCTACAACACTACTGAATTAGTTCATTGACTCTGGTTCTAATAGGTTTGTTGTTTGTTTGTTTGTTTATTTTTGTAGTCTTTAGGGTTTTCTAGATGCAGTATAATGTCATCTGCACATAATGACAGTTTTCTTTCCAATATTTTTTTAATTTTTTTAATTTATTTTCAGCGTAACAGTATTCATTGTTTTTGCACCACACCCAGTGCTCCATGCAATCCATGCCCTCTCCAATACCCATCACCTGGTTCCCCCAACTTCCCACCCCCCACTCCTTCAAAACCCTCAGATTGTTTTTCAGAGTCCATAGTCTCTCATAGTTCACCTCCCCTTCCAATTTCCCTCAACTCCCTTCTCAATTTTTATTAATTTTTCCTGCCCAGTTGCTCTGGGTAGAAATTTTAATACTATGTTGAATAAAAGTAGTGATAATGAACATCCTTGTCTTGTATCTTATCTTAGAGGAAAAGATTTCAGTTTTTGACCATTGAATATGATGTTATTATGGACTTGTCATATATGGACTTTATTATATTAAGATCCATTTCCTCTACTCATTTTTTTGAAACTTTTTTTATCATAAATAGATGTTGAATTTTGTCAAATGTTCTTTCTGCATCTGTTAACATGACTATATGATTTTCTCCTTCCTTTTATTAATGTGGTGTATCATACTGATTAATTAGTGAGTGCTGAGCCATCTTTGCATCCCTGGAATAAATCCCACTTGGTCATGGTGAATCATCTTTTTAATGTATTATTGAATTCTGTTTGTTAATATTTTGTTGAGGGTTTTTACATATATGTTCATCGGGGATATCAGCCTGTAATTTGGGCTATCCTTCATCTAGTTTTTCAAGACCAGGCTGATGTTGGCCTTATAAAATGATTTTGGAAATATTCCTTACTCTCCTACTTTTTAGAAGAGTTTGAGGAAGATTGCTATTAATTCTTCTTTAAATGTTAGCTAGAATTCATCCATAAAGCCATCTGATCCTGGGCCTTTGTTTTCTTAGGAGGTTTTTTTTTTTTTTTTTTCCCCTCCTCCTCCTCCCTCCTCCTTCTTCCTTTCTTCTCTATCTTCTTCTTCTTCTTTTTCTACTTACTCATTCTCCTTACCAATAATAGGTTCAGGCTTTCTTTCTTCATGACCCAGTTGTATGTATGTAGGAATTTACTTCTGACTTGTTCAATTTGTTGACATGCAATTGTTCATAGTAGTTGCATATGATCCTTTGTATTTCTGTGGTATCAGATCAAACATTTCAGCCATCATTTCTGGTATTTATTTGACTCCACTTTTTTATTAGTGAGTCTCACTAAAGTTTGTCTATTTTGTTTATCTTTTCAAAAACAAGCTCTTAATTTCACTGCTATTTTCTATTTTATTTTGGTCTCGATTTTATTTACTTTTACTCTGATCATTTTCATTTCTTTCCTTCTACTAACTTTGGGCTTTGTTTGTTCTTCTTGTTCTTTGAGGTCTAAAGTTAGGTACTTTATGTGAGATTTCTGTTGGTTTTTGTGTTAGGTGTTTAGCACCATAAACTTTCTCCCCCTCACCCCCTGTAAGAAAGGCAGACTGCTACATACAGCAACACCTCATTTGCATGTGTCTGGAGTCTTAGAAGCTTACATTTTCCAACAAATGGACCTTGAGAGCTTGTTTGGAGGTTCTTGCAGGAGTCAACAACTACTCATACCCTTGTCCAAAGAATGGTCCTCTTCTTTCAGAGAAGGCTGTCCTTAACTGAGAATGCATCTTTGGGAGGGAGGCACATGAAGTGGTGAAGGAGGAAGCTTAGCCAGCTAGATCAGCCAAATCAACCTTGGTGATCAATGGGGTAAGAGATATTGCAGCCAGATTGTCCTCACATCCTGAACTTCCTTTTTTTTTTTTTTTCTCACAATACTGATTTTATTATGCTAGTTGCTTTATAAGACATTGGAGATGCCATAATTGTTAAACATAACAGTTGATCAAAATGTAGTCAAGTGGTACAGTTGGCTGAGCATGTTTCATAAGAAAGGAAATTCCAAAACCCTGTTAAAGTCATTCCATTGAAGCCTAGGAGAATAAATGAGAATTGTTTCTCAGACACTTAAGTCAGGGAAATTAAACAGAAAAAGAGATTCCCCCATTTGAAGTACTCCATCAATAGAACAGTCTGATAAACAGAAACTAGTCAATATATGCATTCAAAATATTCTAAAACTTATAATGCAATGCAATAATGGAGAGGTTTATCTTCATCAGCTCCAACATTGAGTGTTTTGGTCATTTAATTTTTAAATACCAAGCCAGTGGTTTTCAGCTGTTGTATCTTCACTCTGAGATAAACAGTCTTCTTTACAATGTATTTTTCGTTTCTTCATGACAAAGGAATTTTAATATTAGGTGCACACCATATGCCCTTCTTGCAAACGACTTTTCTTGGCAAGTTATGAAGTAGTTCAAGGAGGTATGGTTGAGGCTCTATTACTAAATGTTGCTGGGAAATACTACACAATTTTTGTCATGTTGCAAACTTTATGTCCAATTCAGTGACTGCAACTATGGAATCAGATAGCAACAATGACAACATTGTTAGGTTTACCTTTTGAACTATGATTTAGTAGCAACTGATATTCCCAGTTTTAACTCCTTGGCAACAAGAGCCAAGTTTCCTCATTTACACATTAGCACCTAAATATCAAGAAGTTAAATAACCAGCACAAAAATTACTGTACTTCTGATTGTAGCACTTGAGAGAATTGAAAGGAAAGGAAGTTGTGCTACATGTTGAAGGAATGTGGGCAACTGGAAAGACATCAGGAGAAGATAAAATGTCACATGAAGTCTTCATGGTCTTGTACACATCTTCTATCACAACCATCATAATCTGCCAGATCATCTTTCATGGTGGGCTTTAATCCCCCTCCAGGAACCACACCTTTCTTTTTTTTTTTTTTTTTTTTTTGGTTTTGCTTTTCTTGCTTCTATTTTTCATGGCAAAGAAGTCAATGAATTGGTAATTGTTTTCAAGTCATAAGTTTCCAATTAAATACACATATATTGAACTTAGTCTTTCAAAAACCCGGGATAATATAGTGACTTTTCATATTGTGTAATTTTGTATTTTATTTATTTTTTTCTATTCGATAAATATACACAAAATTCATCATGGGGTTTTGTTTGTTTCTTTTTGTTTTTTTCAGATTTTGATTTAAATTCTTTTTTTCAGATTTGATTTAAATACAGTATGATATTGGTTTCAGAAGTAGAATTCAGTAATTTATCACTTACATGCAATACCCAGTGCTCATCATAACAAGTATCCTCTTTAATATCCATCATCTATCTAACCCAACTCCCACTCACCCCCTCCATCAACCCTCAGTTTGTTCTTTATCATTAGGAGTCTCATGGTTTCTTGCCCTCTCTTTGCCTCATCCTGTTGTTCAGAATGGCTAAAATTAACAATTAACAACACAAGAAGCAGGAGGTAGTGGCAAGTATGTACTGTTAGTGAGAAAGCAAACTGGTATAGTCACCTTGGAGAACAATATGGTGGTTCCCCAAAAAGTTGAAAATAGAACCACCCTAAGATCCAGCAATTGCCCAAAGAATACAAAAATATAGATTCAAAGGGGTACATGCACCTGATGTTTATAGCACGATTATCAACAATAGCCAAACTACGCAAAGAATCTAAATGTCCATTGACTAATGAATAAATAAAGAAAATGCGGTATATACACAATGGAATACTACTTAGTCATCAGAAAGAATGAAATCAGGGTGCCTAGGTGGTTCAGTTTGTTAAGTGTTTGGCTTTGGCTTGGTCATGGTTCCAGGGCCCTGGGATTGAGCCGCATGTTGGGCTCTCTGCACAGTGAGGAGCCTGCTTCTCCCTCTGCCTCTGCCTGCTGCTCCCCCTGCTTGTGCATGTGTGCACACATGCTTTCTCTCTCTGTTCAATAAGTAAAATCTTAAAAAAAAAAAATCTTTCCATTTGAAATAACATGGAGGGAGTTAGAGTGTATCGTGTGAAGTGAAATAAGTCAGTAAGAGAAAGACAAATGCCATATAATTTTACTCATATCTGGAATTTAATTTTATATTTTAGTAATTTTCCAGACTCTCTGAAGGCATCTTTTGAAAATGGGTTCATATCATTTATTCCATAAACTCTATTATTAACACAAAAATTTTCTTTTGCTAAGGTCATTTGGTCTAACACATAGTTTAAGATGAATGTTTTCTTATCTATTTTCTGCCTGGGTGATTTATCTATTGATTGTATGTGGGGTATTAAATTTCCCTATTATTACTGTCGTGCTGTTTATTTCTCTTTAGTTTGTTAATATTTATTTTAGTATATATCTGCACTCTTATGTTGGGCACCTAAGGGTTCACAAATGTTATATTGTCTTGTTAGGGTGACCCCGTCATCATTACTAATGACCCTTGATCTTCTTGTAGTCTTTGTTTAAAGTCTATTTAGTCTAATACAAGAGTACCTACCCTAGCTTTATTTTGCTTTCCATTCACATGGACTATATCTTTCCATCTCTCAACTTTCAGCCCATGTCTGTCCTTATTTGCAGTGAGTCTCTTTAAGGCAGCATATAGATGGGCCTTGTTATTTATCCATTCAGTAACTTGAAGTGCTTTGATTAGAGAATTTAGTCCATTTAAATTTAACATAATTATTGATAGGTTTGTACTGACTGACACTTTATTAATTTCTTCCTAGCTGTTTTACAGTTCTTTGTCTTCTATCTTGCTCACTTTCTTTGTGGCTTGATGGCTTTTTTAGTGGTATGCTTAAATTCCTTTATTTTTTGTATATTCGCTATAGATTTCACTTTGTGGTTACAATGAGGTTAACACATAGAATTTGTCTGTAACAGTCTACTTTAAGTTGATAACAACTAAGTTTGAACATGTTCCAAATTTCTACGTTTTACTCTTTTTTTGTTTTTGATGGTACATTTGTATCTTTGTATAATATGTATTTTTAAATTAATTGTTCTAGTTATAGTTGACATTACTTTTGTCTCTTAACCTTCATACTAGCATTATAAGTGATTATTACACTACCATTACTATATGTTTACTTTTACTAGTGAGGTTTTTTTTATTTATATATTAGTGATTTTATTAAAATAGTATACTTTAAATAGACTCCTTATCACTTAGTTTGTAGCACTTATGTAATTTTTAAAAATGTTATTTTAGTGTGGTTAGTATATAGTGTTATATTTACTTTATTATACAATGTAGTGATTCAACAACTCCATGTATTACTCAATGCTCATCTAGATGAGTGTATTCAATATCTTTCACCTATTTCACTCATCCCCCCCGCCCACCTGCCCTCTGCTAAACGTCGCTTTGTTCCCTATGGTTAAAAATCTGTTTTTTGGTTTCCTCTTTTCTTTTTCATTTGTTCATTTGTTTTATTTCTTAAATTCCACCTAGAAGTATTTGTATATGGCATTTGTCTTTCACCAAATAGTTTATTTTGCTTAAAATCACGCTTTCTAGATCTATCCATGGTGTTGCAAATGTCAGGATTTCATTATCTTTTTCAATTCCACTTCCATTCATTCCCTCTTTTCCATATCTTAGTGTAAATAATACTGCTATTAAAAAAGGGTGCATGACTTATTTCGCTAAGCATGAGGAAGTGGTGATGCAACATGGGGGGTTAAGTGGGTGGGAGAAGAATCAATGAAACAAGATGGGATTGGGAGGGAGACAAACCATAAGTGACTATTAATCTCACAAAACAAACTGAGGGTTGCTGGGGGGAGGGGGTTGGGAGAAGGGGAGTGGGGTTATGGACATTGGGGAGGGTATGTGCTTTGGTGAGTGCTGTGAAGTGTGTAAACCTGGCGATTCACAGACCTGTACCCCTGGGGATAAAAATATATGTTTATAAAAAATAAAAAATTTTAAAAAAAAAGGGTGCATGTATCTCTTTGAATTGTTTTTGTTTACTTTGAGTAAATACCTGGTAGTGCAATTACTGGATCATATGGTAATTACATTTTTATGTTTTTGAGGAATCTCCGTGCCATCTTCCACAGTGGCTGCTCCAGTTTGCATTCCACCAACAGTTCACAAGAGCTCATATTTCTCCACATACTCACCAACACCTGCTGTTTCTTCTGTTTTTTATTTTAGCCATTCTGACAGATGTGAGGTGATATCTCATTGTGGTTTTAGTTACATTTCCCTGGTGATGAGTGATTTTGAGCATCTTTTTATGTGTATGTTGGCTATCTGGATGTCTTCAGAGAAATGTCTGATCATGTTTTCTGTCCAGTTTTTAAACTGATTTGGTTTTTGGTGTTGAGTTGTAAAAGTTCTTTATAATTTTTTGGATACTAAGCCATTATCAGATATGTCATTTGCAAATGTCTTCTCCCATTCTGAAGACTGACTTTTAGTTTTGTTGATTGTTTCCTCCACTGTGCATAGGCTTCTTATTATAAGGTAATTCTAAAGATCTATGTTTGCTTTCCTCAGCAGAGGCTAAGATACATGTTAAATGTTGTTAAACATGTTAAATGTTGTTACAACTGATGTCAGAAAAATTATGCTCTTTTCTGGGATTTTTTTGGTTTCTGGTCTCACATTTAGGACCTTGACCCATTCTGAACTTATTTTTGTAAAAATATGTGAGAAAGTAGTTCAGTTTCATTATTTTCCATGTAGCTGACCAGTGTTCCCAACATATTTTGAAGGGATTTATTTTTTCTTAGTACATATTCTTTTGTCTTTCATTGAAGATCAATTGACCATATAATTGTGGATTTAATTTATTTTTTAATTTTTAAATAAAATAAATAATTTAATTTATAAATATTAATTAAATTAAATATTTAAATTAAATTAATTTATTGATTTACTTAATATTAAATAATAACTTGAATAATTAAATTAAATTAATGACTTAAATTTTTATATTTGACTTAATTTCTGGGTTTTTCTATCCTGGTGTATTGATCTTTGTGTCTATTTTTAATCCAGTACTGTTTGAATCATAGCTTTTAATATGACTTGAAGTCTGGAATTATGATAGCTTCAGTTTTGCTTTTCTTTGTAAAAAATATTTGGGATATTCCAGATCTTTTGTGGTTCCATACAAATTTTAAGATTGTTTGTTCTAGTTCTGTCAAAAATAGTGTTGGTATTTTGATAGAAATTGCATTAAGTTTATAGATTACTTTGGGTAGTATGGACATTTTAATAATATTTGTTCTTCCAGTCCATGAGCATGGAGTTTCTTTCTATTTGTTTGTGTCATCATCATTTTTTCATCAATGTTTCATATTTTTCAAGTCTTTCCCCTTTTTGGTTAGGTTTATTCCTAGGTATCTTATAATTTCTGATGCAATTATAAATCAGATTGTTCCGTGACTTTCTCTTTCTGCTTCTTCATTATTACTGTATAGAAGTGCAATGGATTTTTGTACATTGATTTTGTATTCAGCAAATTTACTGAGTTCATTTATCAGTTCTAGTAGTTTTTCAGTGGAGTCTTTAGGGTTTTGTATATATAGTATCTGTCATCTGCAAATAGTGAATGTTTTTCTTCTTCCTTATTAACTTGGATGCATTTTATTTCTTTTTGTTTTCTGATTCCTGGAGCTAGGACTTCCTGTACTATGTTGAATAAAGATGGTGAGAGTGGATATCCTTGTCTTGTTCCTGACCTTGGGGGGAAAATTCTGGTTTTTTCCCATGTTTCCCAAACATTCCCATATTTGCTTAGATAGGCTTCATTATGTTGAGGTATGTTCCCTTTAACCCTATATTGTTGAGGGGTTTTATTATTAATAAATGTTGTACTATGTCAAATACTTTTCCTGCATCTACTGAGATGATCAAATGTTTTTATATCTTTTCATAATGATGTGAGGTATCACATTGATTGATATGCAAATATCAAACCACGTTTGCATCCCAAAAATAAATCTCACTTGATCCCATGATTTTTTTTTTAATGTATTGTTGGATTTGATTTGCTGGTATTTTGTTGAGAATTTTTGCATCCATGTTCATCAGAGTTATTAGCCTGTAGTTGTGTTTTGTTGTTGTTGTTGTTGTTGTGTGCTTCAGTGGTTTTGGTATCAATGTAATGTGGGCCTCATAGAATGAACTTGGAAGTTTTCCTTCCTTTTCTATTTTTGAAATTTTTGAAAAGAATAGGTATTTACTCTTCATAAAATGTGTGGTAGAATTCACCTGTGAAGCCAGCTGTTCCTGGACCTTTGTTATGAGTTTTTTTTTTAATTACTTATTCAATTTTATTGCTAGTAATTGGTTCATTCAAATTTTGTTATTTCCTTCTGCTTCAATTTTGATAGGTTGTGTATTTCTAGGAATTTACCCATTTCTTCTAGGTTGTCCAGTTTGGTGACACATAATTTTTTTTAATAATAGTCTATTACAATCTTTGTATTTCTGTGATATAAGTTATTATTCCTTCTCTTTAATTTCTGATTTTGTTTATTTAAGATGTCTCTCTCTTTGTGATGACTCTGACTAAACATTTATCAATTTTATTGATCAAAGAACCAGCTCCAGATTTCACTGATTAGTTCTATTTTTTAAATTTCTATATCATTTATTTCTGTATCACTTATTTCTGTTCTCATCTGTATTATTTTATTCCTTTTGTTAGTTTTGGGTTTAGTTTGTCCTTTACTAACTCCTTTAGGGGTAAAGTTAGATTGTTTATTTAAACACTTTCTTGCTTCTTAAGGAAGACCTATATTGCTATAAACTTCCCTCTTACAACCACTTCCAGTGCATCTCAAAGATTTTGGATTCTTCTATTTTCATTTTGTCTCCTTATATTTTTTTTCATTTCCTCTTTGATTTCTTGGTTAACCATTCATTGTTTTTGTTTGTTTGTTTGTTTGCTTTTTTTAAAGAACATCTTTTTTTTTTAGATTTTTATTATTTGACACAGAGAGAGATCACAAGTAGGCAGAGAGGCAGGCAGAGAGAGAGAGGAGGAAGCAGGCTCCCCACTGAGCAGAGAGCCCAATGCGGGGCTCGATCCCAGGACCCTGGGATCATGACCTGGGCAGAAGGCAGAGGCTTAACCTACTGAGCCACCCAGGCGCCCCCATTCATTGTTCAGTAACATGTTTATTTAATTTCATGTATCTGTGCTTTTTCCAGATTTTTTCTTGTTGATTTCTAGTTTCAGAGTGTTGTAGTAAAAAAAGATGCATTGTATAACTGGTATTTTTGGAATTTTAAAGGTTTCTTTTGTGGCCTAAAATGTGATCTATTTTAGAGAATATTCCATATGCACTTGAAAGGGATGTGTATTCTGCCATTTTAGGATGGAATGTTCTGAATATATCTCGTAAATCCATCTGGCCCAATGTCATTCAAAGTCACAATTTCCTTGTTTATTTTTTGTTTACATGATCTGTCCATTTATGTAAGTGGAGTAAAGTTCCCCAATACAATTGTATTACTAGTGGTTAGTTACTTCATATTTGTTATTAAGTGTTCTGTGTAATTGGGTACTCCCTTGTTGGGTGCATAAATATTTTCCTTTGTGATGTCTTCTTGTTTGATTGTCCTTTTAATGTCTATATAGTGTCCTTTGTCTCTTGTTATGGTGTTTGTTTTAAAATCAGTTTTGTATGATAAAAGTGTTACTTCCCTTCTTCCTTTTTCATATTCATTTAAATGATAAGTGTTCTCCATTTCCTCACTTTCTTTTTTTTTTTAATTTTTTTATTTTTTATAAACATATATTTTTATCCCCAGAGGTACAGGTTTGTGAATCGCCAGGTTTATACACTTCACAGCACTCACCAAAGCACATACCCTCCCCAATGTCCATAACCCACCCCCTTCTCCCAACCCCCCTCCCCCCAGCAACCCTCAGTTTGTTTTGTGAGATTAAGAGTCACTTATGGTTTGTCTCCCTCCCAATCCCATCTTGTTTCATTGATTCTTCTTCCATTTCCTCACTTTCAATCTGAGCATGTCTTTAGGTCTGAAGTGAGTCTCTGGTAGACAGAATATATATTAGTCTTGTTTTTTTTATCCATTCCATCACCTATGCCTTTTGATTAGAGAATTTAGTCCAATTACATTCAAATTAATTATTGATAGGCATGTGTTTATTACCAATTTGTTATTTGTTTTGTGTTCGTTTTTGTGGTTGCTCTGCTCCTTACTTCCTTTGCACTCCTCTTATCTTGAGTTGGCTTTCATTGTGATATACTTGGATTTCTTTCTTTCTTTTTCTTTCTTTCTTTCTTTCTTTCTTTCTTTCTTTCTTTCTTTCCTCTTTAATTATTTCTTTCTTTCTTTTTTCCCATCTATTACTAGTTTTTGATCTGTGGTCTGTCTATAACATCTTCTGTATATAGCAGTCTTTCTAAGTTGATGGTCAATTATGTGAGAACCCATTCTTTACTCCTCTTCTCCCCATGTATTTTAAGTATATGGTGTCATACTTCATATCCTTTTATTTTGTGATTCCCCTCACTGATTTTTGTCAGTATACCTATTTTTACTGCTTCTGTGGTTTCTACTTTCCTCACTCTTAGGAATAGTCTTTCTCTTCCACCCAGAGTCCCATTTAACATTTGTGATTGGCTGGTTTAATTGCTCATAAATTTCTTTAACTTTTATTTGTGTGGGAAACTCATTATCTCTCCTTTTATATTAAATGATAGCCATGCTGGATAGAGAATTCTTGCTTTCAGATTTTTTTTTTTCCTTTCAGCTCATTGAATAGGTCATGCCACTCCCTTCTGGGCTGCAAAGTTTCCATTCAAAATTTCACTGATAACTCATAAGGTTTCCTTTGTGTGTAATTGTTTTCTTTTTCTCTTACTGCTATTTAAATTCTGTCTTTATTGTTTTTTGCCATTAATTACTATGCGTTTTGATGTGGACCTCCTTGGATTGATTTTTTTGGAGGATCTCTGTGCCTCTTGGATCTGAATTTCCTCAAATCTGGAAGTTTTCAGCTATCATTTCTTCAAATAAAATTTTTCCCCCCCCTTTCCCCTTTTCTCTTCTTAAGATCCTTATAATTGAAATATTATGATTGATGGAGTCAGTGAGTTCCCTAACATTATTCCCATTTGCATAACATTTTTCCCTTATATGCTCAAGATACTTTACATTTCTCTGTCCTCCAGGTTGCTCATTTGCTTTTCTTCTTCCTATAGCCTGCTATTTATTCCATGTAGTGTATTTTTAATTTCAGTTATTGTGTTCTTCACCTTTGATTGGCTCTTTTGTATCCCTGTGTAAAAGGTCTTGCTGATGTTCTCCATTTTTTTCTCAATGCAAGTGACTATCTATAATCATTCTTTTTTAAAATTCTCTTTCAGGCATATTACTTGTCTCCATTTCACTTAGGTTGCTTGAAGTGATTTTTCCATGTACTTTCACATGGGATATGTTCGTCTGTCTCCTTTTTTGCCTAATTCTCTCTTTCTGTGTATTGGGAAAGTCAGGTATGTCTCTTACTCTTTAAAGTAGTGGGTGGGGCACACACTTTTACCAAGGTGGTCTTGGTCCTTTTCCACAGGAGATGCACAGATACCCTGGAGACCAGCATGGCCAGGGTCACTTTGCAATGCATATGTGGGTGGAAGGTGCAGTCTTAAAAAGGTGTGTGTGCTGTCCACAGGAGGTAAGGAAACAAGTGTCAGCAAGGTTTGCCCCAGGATTTTTGGGGAAGGGACCTACAAGCCAGCAGATAGGCCTGACTGGAAGGAGTGGTGGGTTGCAGTATGCAAGTTGGGTATTTACTAATGAGATTTATGCTTTCATATGTTTGATGTTGTGGTTATTATTGTAGTGATTATTGACCCCTTTTTTGGTTTGAACAAGTCCCTTTAATATTTCTTTTATGTCAAGTGTAGTGACGATGATCTCCTTAAGCTTTTCCTTGTCTGGAAAATTGTTTAACTCTCTTTCAATTCTGAATGATAACTTTGCTGAATAGAGTTTCCTGGTAAAAAGTTTTGTTTTGTTTTGTTTTTGTTTTGTTTTGTTTTGTTTTCAGCATTTTGAATGTATCATGCCACTCACGTCTGTCTTTCAAGTTTCTGCTAAGAAATGCTGATACTCCAATGGGAATTCTCTTATACATAGCAAGGTGGGATTTTCTTCTTGCTGCTTTTAATATTTTTCTCTGTCTTTAGTTTTTGGCACTTTAATTATAATGTGTCTTTGTGTCAGTCTCCTTGCATTCATGTTTTTTTTTCTTTTTTAGATTGATTTATTTATTTTAAAGAGAAATAGCATGAGTGGAGGGAGGGGCAGAGGGAGAGGAAGAGAAGGAAACTTCTAACAAACTCCTCATTGAGCATGGCACCCAATGCAGGGCTCGATCCCAAAATTCTGAGGTCGTGACCTGAACCAAAAATCAAGAGTTGACCACTTAACCTAGGTGCCCCTCTTTGATTTCATTGTATTTGAAGTTCTGGGCTTCCTGAATCTGGGTGTCTATTTCTTTTATGGGTTAGGGAAATTTTCAGCCATTAGGTTTTCTGCCCTTTATTTCCTCTCTTCTCTAGAATCCCTATAATGTAAATGTTTTCTTCTGCTTATTGTGCCATAAGTCCCTTAAACTAGATCACTTATTTCATTCTTCTTACTTTCTTCTACTCTCTTTGAACAAGTCCCACTGCCCTGTCTTGGAATTCACTGATCTTTTATTCCTCTTCTTTTAGCCTGTTGTTCATTCCTTCTAGTGTATTTTTCCGTTTAGTTATTGTATTCTTTGGCTCCAATACTTCTATTTGTGACTTTCATATATATATGGATGTGGATGTTTTCACTATGTTAATCCATTTTTTCTTCAAGTTGGTGAGCATTTTGATAATCATACTTTGAACTCTACCAGTTAAATTACCTATCTTTGTTTCATTAAGGATTTTTTTCCTGAGTATTATCTCGTTCATTTGTAACTTACTCCTCTGTTTCTTCATTAAGTTTGACTTTCTGTGCTGCTTTCTGTGTATTAGATGGAACATTTACCTCTCCCATTCTTGAAGGAGTGTTCTCATATAGATGACAAAAGTTGTTATTTGACTCCACCTTAGATCTTGTTTCTCAAACCTTTGTGATTGTCTAAAAAGTTGATTTTATTGTAGTGGCTCTCAGTAGTTAAGGGGGTGCCAACACCTATCAGTGTTTCAAAAGGAAGGGCTATAGTTAACACCTAGATTTAGTCTGATTGGCATGTAGAATCTCAGGCAGCAGCTGTTTTTCTTCAACTTTTATAAAGTATGAACATACATACAGTCCTGTGGACACAAACATATATCCCACCGAAAATTTGTGCCCAGTGATCTACAGGTGTCTGTTAGGTGGCAGTCTCAAAAATCAAGACTCCAGATGAGGGTATAGGTCCTGTCTTGGAAATATTGGTGAGCTATAGGAAGACAAAGGGACAGTGAGAAATAATGTACACTGGTCTACATTCCCTAAAGCACAACAGAGTTTTAAATGCATCTACTATCTGAAGCTGTCCTTCAGGCTATATCTCCAGGAGAAGCAATTGGCCTCTTTCATAGAAAGAGTGGAAGTCTGTATCAATCTGCTCTTTGTGTAATGTCCTGGATATGCAAGTCTTCTAAGAACTGTTGCTCCAATGTTACAGTCCTGTGAGACCAAGGAACTCCTGACCACCAGAACTAGACACTCAAGGGAAGAATCTGGATGGTAGCTGCAAAAACTGTGGCACCAGAAATAAAACCTGTATCAACAAACATATGTGAAATCTCCTTGGGGTGCCTGGGTGGTGCAGTCAGCTAAGTGTCTGACGTTTGGTTTCAGCTCAGGTCATGACCTCAGGTTCATGAAATTGGGCCCTACATCAGTTTCCACACTCAGTGCAGAGCCTGCTTGGAATTCTTCCTCTCCCTCTACCCCTCCTGCTTGTGCATGTTCTTTATATAACAATAAATAAATAAATCTTAAGAGAAAAAAAAAAAACCTCCTTTTCAGGAGAGACTGGTGATCTGGAGTGTGGGAAAGAAAGATTGTGAAGATGATGCTCACTAGCTAGAGTGAGGAAGAGAAGAAGGGTAAGACATGGTGCCCATTGGCTAGAGTAAGGCAGAGAGAAAGAGTAGACATGTGTTCACTGGGAAAGGAATTTGAAAAAAGAAATAGAGAGAAAAACTTAAAAAAATATAACACCTAATATTTGAGAAAATAATGCTCCCACTAGTTGAGGAAGACATAGGGAGAGCTCAAAGATGTTGCCTGGGCCAATCTCTATCCTTAGACCGCACCACAGCAGTCACCCAATTGTCTAATCAGATGCCTGCCTTTTGGGCCAATGCTCCAAAAGAAGCAAATGAACCTCTCCCTTGCAAATTATGGGTACCCCTTGATTGGTTGATTCCATGCTGTGCTCTGAGGTGGGTGAGTTAGAGTGAATGAGTGAAACATTAAGACTTACTTCTCGGATCACTATAGCCTGATATGTATCATGGTTGTGAGCCCTGCTAGTGTCCAAAGACTCATCTTTCAGATGCAGATCTTAAAAGTATATGGTGCCTGATGTGGTGTTCCAACTTTTACCTCTTAGGAAGAAGCTCTAGGTTTTGAGTTCCCTTTCAACTGTGGGTTGCCATGTTGGTGGTGGGGTTTAGGGTGACATTGTTTCCCATTGTTTCTCTTCTACTTGTTTAGTGAGGATCTTCTCTGTTTGGATGCATAGTAGTCACTGAACTTGTTTTTTTCAGAGGAAATTTTTCCATGTGTAGCTTAGATTCAGTTTGTGCCTGGAGGAAGTGAGATTAGGGTTCCCTTATATCACCTACTTCAAACAGAACCCCTAAGAAACATTTAATATAACAGAAATATTATTTCATGTTTTTGTGAGCAGTAACATAAGTATATATATTTTGTCAAAAGTCATTGAACAGAACATATGAAACAGGCACATTTATCATGTGTAGATTATACCTCAATAACCTTAATTTTAAAAATAAATTTAGATAAGAAACTCTATAAATATGTATAGTTATATAAGTAAATCCTCAATTTCCTCATTTCCTTATTCAATCCCCTACTTCATTTTCAAAATATAAGCCTTTCTTTTCATAGAAAAAGAAATTCAATATGTTTTAATTCCTTAGAGTATTATACTAATCATTTTAAACTCTTTGTTATAGTTATGATGTGAATAACTACCTATGCATTTTCCACTTGTTATCTCTCCAATATCCAGTGAAATACTGATTTATGATTTATTTTTTAAAAATTCTTCTTGTACATACTCCTCTCCCTCTCTCTCTTTTCCTCTCATGACTGCATATCTTTCATTCAACAAATGACCTTTTAAATCTTTTTTGATATTATTATATTTCTTCCTACAAATAAACATCTTTAAGATTATCATTAATTAGCATTCATTTTTCCCATATAATTTGCACTCTAATTAAATCATAGTTATCACTTTAAACTCATAAAATGAGATTTTTTTTCTATTTGCTTTATCAAACTTTATTTCTATATTTCACTTTTTTGGATATGTCTGCATTTGATGTCATGTTTGAGGAATTTCATTTGTTACAACTCTTTCTCATTTTGGTTTCAATGATTTAAATCTGCCATAATTCGATTCTTATATTCTGATAGTTTCTTCCTCTCAATCTTCATAATTTAATTTGATCCTTTGATCAAACTCTTGATAATAATTTTTTAGAAACTGTCAATATATCTTCATACTTATCAAATGTGACATTAGCAAATGAAGAAAAACTCCAGAGAAAACATGAAATATAAATTCCAGAATTGAAGAAGGCTTATGAGTCACATGTAAGCCTATGAATCACATGAAACACTTCCCCACACCTTTCATATTATATTATGTATCTAGAAAATTATCTTACAACTATAAATGTCAATTAAAATGCCCATTATGAATACAATTAGATAAATATCAAGCCATTCTGAACACCCAAGAAATCAATCTGAGAACTTAGAGAACAAATTTCACATCTAGAAGGAAAAAATGGCAACATCAATGAAAGTAGAAACTACAGAGAGTTGATTAGGGGGGTAAAAGAACTGTAGGTGCTGTGGATGAGAGGTAGCCCTGATCATGGAAAAAGGAGGGAGACAGAAAGAGAGAAAGGGAGAGTTAAAGAAATTTTCAGGGAATGCAGATGAAAAATTATTTCCCAAAACCATTGACTGTGAAAAGGAGAGGCACTGTCCACAACTATTTTTATAAGCAGGAGGGAGGGCTCAAAATATGAAGTTTTAGAAGTTCACACCATCACCAGGGTCATTCCTGGCATTCTTTGTGGTGCTTTTGTGGGGAAGCAGAGCTAGAGTCCTGGGAGGAGGCAGTGTGGTCTGATAATCCCATGGTTCATGCGACAAGAAACAGTTCCAATTACTGGAGTGACTTTAGAAGTCATGGCACAACCGCTTCAGGGATTTGGGATCTGGTGGGCACCAACATTCTACTTTGATCACTACTATAGAAACAAAGATACATGATGAGGGCAGCAAACCTTTGTGCTTGCTTTTTGCAGCACTATACCATAAACTTTTAACCACTGAGTAGTCCTGCAATTGCTTTTCTGGGACAAACCGGCAACAGCCAGAGTGCAGTAACACCAAACCCCAGAGGATCAGTGCAGGTCATTGCTGTGCTGGTACCTAAAATTTGGAGTTTTGAAACCCAACCTAATGGCCTGAGATAAAATACAAGAGTACTGTGCCACCTGGCAGGCAGACAGTTTGGACCCTAACAGGGTGAAGGTGGGGATCTGACAGAAGCTGGCAGTACAAGAGGGGAGATTGTTTGCTCTTCTGAGAAGGCCTCCTGACGAGTGGCAGGTGCAAACTGACCATACACCGCTGCAACGCTTCACCTCCAGAGGGAATAGGATCTAGCTTACATTTTCTTTTTAAGATTTTATGTATTTTCTTGAGAGAGAGAAGGCAGGAAAGCAAGCAAGCAAAGGAGTAGGGAGCAGAAGGAAAGGGACAAACAGGTTCTACATTGATCAGGAATCCCTATGTGAGGCTCAATTCCAGGACCCTGGTATCATGACCTGAGACAAAGACAGATGCTTAACTGACTGAGCCACCCTGGCACCTTAGGATCTAGCTTCCTTTAATAGGAGACCCAACCACATCCAGTTCAAACGTGCTACACAGTGGGCAAGGTCTAAAAGTCTCCACAACAGGAAAGGAGAAACTCTGCAGAAGACTGGCCTGAGAGAAAAAACAGTCAAAACACAACACCAGATTGCACACTCTGAAACACCTCCTGAAGCCCAAGAAAGTATAGGACCTAGTCTCAATATAGCCATTACTCTCAGGAGCAGAAATATAACAAGCTTTCCTAACACACACACACACACACACACACACACGCACAGTGACCTAGACAAAAAAGACAAGATGGGGGAATTCACCCAAAAAGAAAAAAAAACATAAAGGAGTAATGACCAAGGATTTAATCAAAATTGATATAAGTAATTGCCTGAAACAATATTTAAAACATCAATAATAAGGGTGCTAGCTGGGTTAGCTTATAAGATACCAGAGAATCTCTTACTGCAAAAATTAAAGAATGAAAAAGTAGTTAAGCCAAGATTAAAAATGCTGTAACTGAGATGCAAAATTGACTGAATACAATGACAGCAAGGACAGTTGAAGCACAGGAATGAATCAGGGATATAGATGATACAAGTATTGAAAATAATGAAGCTGAAAAGAAGAGGGAAAGAAAAGTATTGGATCAAGAAGATAGACCTAAGGAACTCAGCAAATCCTCAAAGTGTAATAACACGAATGTCATATAAGTTCCAGAAGAATAAGAGACAGAAGAAGGGGCAGGGTGTTTATTTGAGCAAATGATTGCTGAGAAGTTCCCTAATTGTGGGGAAGGAAATGGATATCAAAATCCAAGAGACACAGAGAACTCCCATAAAATTCAACAAAAGCCAACCCACATCAAGACTTATCATAGTCATATTCTCAGAATACACAGACAAGGAAGGAAACCTCAAATGAGCACAGAGGATAAAAGTCCTCAACCTGCAAGGGAGGACAATTCACGTACGTAAAAGATCTGTCCATGTAGGCCAAAAGACAGTGGCCCAATGTGCTGAATGGGAAAAAATTCACAGCCAAGAATACTTTATCCAGTAAGGCTTTCACTCAAAAGGAGAGATAGAGTTTCCAAGACAAACAAAAACAAAGGGCTTCACGACCCCTAAACAGCCCTGCAAGAAATATTAAAAGGGATCCTTTGAGTGGGAAAGAAAGACCAAAAGCAATGAAGACTAGAAAGGAACAGAAAACATCACAAGGAACACAAAATTTACAGATAATATAATGTAACTAAATACATATCTATCAATAATCACTCTGAATGTAAATAGAATAAATGCTCCAATCAAAAAACAAGGGGTATCAAAATGGATTAAAAAAAATCTATATGCTGCCTACAAGAGACTATTTTATTTTATTTATTTTATTTTATTCTAATCTTTTAAAGACTTATTTATTTAAGAGAGAGAGGAAGAAGGGGCAGAGGTTGAGGGAGAGAAATCCTCCAGCAAACTTGCCACTGAGGATGAAGTCCAACGCATGACTCGATTCCAGAACCCTGAGATCATGATCTGAGCTGAAATCAAGAATTGGAATCTTAACTGACTGAGACACTCAGACACCCTAAGGCATTTATTTTAGACCTAAACTCACCTTCAGATTGAAAGTGAGGGGACGGAGAACCATCTCTCATGATAATGGGTGACAAAAAGCTGGAGTACCCATTCTTATATCAAACTAGATTTTAAACCAAATACTGTAACAAGAGATGATGAATGGCAGTATATCATAATTAAGGGGTCTGTCCATAAGAAGATCTAACGATTTTAAGTGTTTATGCCCCCAATACGGAAGAACCCAAATATGTAAATCAATGAATAGCAAACATAAACTCATTGCTAATAAAACAATAATAGTAGGGGACTTTAACACCCCACTTACATCAATGGTCAGATCATCTAAGCAGAAAATCAACAAGGAAACAATAGTATTGAACTACACACTGGACCAGATGGATCTATATCTATCTATATCTATTTCTATGCCTATATAAATATGTATAGAAATATCTATAAAAATGTATAATATCTATAGAAATAGATATAGATAGATATAGATATTCAGACATTTTGTCCTAAAGCAGCAGAATACATATTTTTTTGAGTACACATATAGCATTCTCTAGAATAGATCACATTCTGGGTCGCAAATCAGTCATCAACAAGTACAAAAAGACCGAGATGATACTATGGCATGTTTTTAGACCACAGGGTTATGAAACTTAAAGTCAACCACAAGAAAAAATTTGGAAAGAGGACAGATACATGGAGGTTAAAGAACATCTTGTGAAAGAATGAATGGGTTAACCATAATTCAAAGAAGAAATTAAAAACTACATAGAAGCACATGAAAATAAAAACATGACAGTCCATGTGATGCCTAGGTTACTCAGTAGGTTAAGCATCTGCTTTCAGTTCAGGTCATGATCCCCAAAATATCAAGATCTATAGCATCAATCATTTATAAACTTACCATTTTCTCTGGTGACTTTCTCAAGAGTGACTTGATTTAAAAAAAATAGCACCATGATTAGAAGGGCAGTTAACATCATCTTGGACAATTTAGTCATTATGCTACAAGATGTGAAATATGGAATCCCAGAGACCAAAGATGACTCCTGTATGCTTAACAGTGTTTTTCTTTACTTCTTTCCTGCAAACAAACAGAAAAACCATTACTCAGGTAGTTTTCCTCAGGAAGCTGACCTCTACGATTTCCTAGGGATATAGGTCAAAATTGCTATCCAGGCTTAGCCTATGGTGGTAAATTGAGGACAAAGTTGGGGTTGGAAGGAGCTTCTGTTCTGGATCAGATGTGCACTTTGAGAAAGGGAATATCATTCATTAGCCCCAATTCAGGAGACTTCAGGAAGTCCTGCCTGATTACAAGACTTCTGTCACCCCCATTTTCCTGAAGGAGGTGTGAAAAGCTAGAAGATATAAAGAAGATCTTAATTTGCCTGAGTGAATGCATGAGTGGGTTTTGAGTGAGAGATTTAGATTGGAGAGAGGGCCCAGGGAATAAAGAGATTCAGAATGTTCTAATCTGACAGAAAACAAATTTTCTTCTGTAAAGGCAGTGATAGGTGAAATAAGGGATCTAAGGAAAAATATAAGGACCACGGAATGGTCTATCATAAACAGGATAAAGCTACATAATTTCTAAGAACCAGAGAGAATAGGATGAACACCTAGTATCTAAGGGTGGAGAGGAGTACAGCTTTTTATTTTAGAAAAATCCTTAATATTTTCTAACTAGAGAAAGGATCTAGTTAGAACAAATATATACTAATCATGAGGGGGAAAGACATTATATGGAGACACTTTCTCCTGTCCCTATTGACATTTCTCAGCTTCTTCATGAACACACACACACACACACACCAACTCTGACATTTTTCCCCACTGTATAAATCTCTTTTCACTCACCTTGCTTAATCACCAACCCCAAAATATTAGTTTCTTGGGAAACACTGGACAGCTAACTTCTCCTCTTGAACCCCCTCTGAAATACTGAAACCCATTACTCAGAAGCTTCACTCAGCATTCAGTTGTCTTCCTTTCTGTAGTGCAACAAACAGGAACGTGAGAGTGACATAAGGACGTGGAATATCAGGGAGTGTACTCTAACCAGTACTTTGCCCTTCTCCTTTTATATGATGGTAATAAAGACCTCACATGACCATAAAGACAATATTTAATCCAAATATTTATATGCTGTTTTGAGTGTGAATGAAGGCACACACACACACACACACACACACACACGCACCTTCTGAAGAATGGCTTTTTTTCCTGCTTTTATTGTGTATATTATTATTTTCAAAATCACAGCATATAGTAGAAAGTTAAGTGAAACATTCTCACACCAACTTCCTGAATCAACATATATACCTTGTTTAGAGTAAGGATTGGGTATATCTGCTACTTCTACAATTTTTTATAGTCTAGCATAATTAATTTCCCAAGGATGTTGAGAGCAGCTGATTTTTACTTTTGCATCCCATGCCCCCAAACTATATATAACCTGTCTATGTAAAAAGCTACTGCTGATATTTACAATCAGCATGTTTGCTTTCTCCAAGATGTTCCATGCATTAAATAAATGTCAGTCCACAGAATTATATATTATAATTATAATTATATTATAATAGTTGTTCCAGGTAAGAACTCAGGAACTATCCACCTTCCACGTTTTTGGATTACCTGCACTGTTTAGACCCTTAGGACACACTAAATCCTAGGGATCATAAACTGAATTTACCAGATATCTCTTGATTTCTTGGATTTGTTGCCAGGATTGAATCAAACTGAGGGATTGAAGATCCCCAACTGGCCCTGTGGACTCTGATCTCCTCACATTGCTATCAGCATCATGGATATTTTTGGCCTTGAAGTAGTTTGTTCCAAGTGTGAAAAAACCTTACATAGTCCTTCCTTTCAGGTGGGAAATTGCATGACTTTGTGAGATAAATTCTTAACCCATCTTCTCCTGTCATTTAGAGTTGAAAAAATGTGGGCACAAAACACTTGTAGGTGATAAATGCAAAAATGTGCTATTTGGAGGCTGCTTTTTTAGATTAATGGTCTTGCATGAACAAGAAACCATTAGAAGAGCAAATTGCACAAAAAAAATTTTTCTTTGCTTTGGAGAATTTCAGGGATTTGAAGGAATTTATGGCCTTGCAACTGCACAGATATCAGGATATCCACATACTGTTTCTCACATGTCTCAGCCTGTGAGCTTAATAATTGCTAGTAACTCTCTCACTACTGGTTGAGTTGTTAGCTCCATGGCCAGTATAAAAAACAAAATGTTAAACAGGAAAAATCTAAGCCAAAAAGTAATACCCAAGTTCTACCACAAAAAATCCATTAAAATTATCAGGAATTTCCACCAAGTAAATCCACTATAATTCTGAGCTGCTCAAGTAAGAGACTTTGGCCACTGTTGACTAGAGCAGGCGAGTTGGTTTCTCTATCATTAATCTTTATGAAGGCCAGGAAAAAATCAACAAGGACATTATTGGAGCTCTTTCACTTTAAATCTTCACCTTACTTGGTAAAAACAACTACTCTTTAATTGTGTATTTTAAAATTATTATTATGTAGTTAGTCAGCATATATTACATCATCTGTTTTTGATGTAGTGTTCAACAATTCAGTGGTATTAAAATAATTTTTAATTAAAATTTAATTAGCCAAGGTACAGTACATTATTAGTTTTTGATATAATATTCAATGATTCATTAGCTGAATATAACACCCAGTGCTCATCATATCACGTGCCCTTTTTAAAACCTATCACCTAGTTATTCCAATCCCCCTATCCACTTCCCTTTCTGTAACCCTCTTTCCCAGAGTCCAGAGTCTCATATGGTTTGTATCCCTCTGCTTGGGCCAAGCCTCTTGCCAGAATCATCACATGTCCCTGGAAATAAAATATTCATTGAATCACTAATCTAGTACAGCAAGTCAATATTAACTCTGCAGCTTTTTAAATTTTTCAATATAAGATTCTCATTCAATTCGCTAATTTTTCAAGTTGTTTGTAGAGAGTATTATCCTGCTGTTATCCCCACATTTTACCCATACATGCAAGCCAGCAATTAATTATTTTTTTGAGAGAGAGAGAAAGACCACAAGGGTGCGGGGGGAAGGAGAAGGAGAGAGAAAGAGAAGGAGAGAGAAAATCTTAAGCAGGTTGCACACCCAGCAGGGAGCTTGACATGAGGCTTGATCTCACCACCCTGAGATCATGAGCTGAGCTAAAATCAAGAGCTGGTTACATAACTAATGGAGCCACCCAAGTACCACAGTTAATTACATTTTTAAGTGGAACAAACTTTAATGTGAATTTTCCCTATTTAACTTGATTAAATTTTATATGATAGAAACCAAATTCCACCTATCATGTTTATCCTTTCCATATAACATTTTGAATAAAAAGAATTAGAGAGTGTGGGGGCAAGATGGCAACAGAGTAGGGAACCTCATTTCGTCCAGTCCCTTGAATTTAGCTGGATATCGATCAAAACATTCTGATCACACACAAATTCAACCTGAGATGTAAGAAGATTTATCTGGATTTCCACAAGCAGAAAAAAAGACTACTTTTGCAAGGTAGGAGGTATGGAACCTTGAATCTTTGGGGGAAATATCCAAAGATAAATGGAGCCGGAACAGAACCTCCACAAGCTGGCCATTGGAAAGTGATTCAATGGAGCAGAAAATCAGGACTCTTGGAAATCTCATCTAATGAGAGGGACCCCCTTCTGAAAATAGCACAGGATATGAATGGGGAAGAATTCTAGGTGGATCATTGTGGTCTCAGGATTCCAGGAAACTCAGAAAGAATGGGGGATTCTGAAATGATCGAGTGCCCAAGTGGGAAGCAGGGGTGGGGAGACTGGTTATGTTCAGCGAGCCCAGAAGGGATTCTCAGCTCTGGTCACCATAAACTGTAAGCTGAGCAGATAGGGAGACTGCCCTCTGCCTGAAGACCCTGAAAAGGACTAGAAGGTGCAGGATGTTTAGCATCCTAGGGAAGCTCTAAAATAGCTTGTGCTCATGACAGGTATAGCTCTCAGGGTGGTGTGACCCCTGAAAGGACATTGGGGCAGTACCTAGCATTAACTAAGAGCTGTGGAAGAGGGTGCATGCATAAGCCCACAGCTGCTAGCAGTTGCAAAGTCACAAAGCGCAGAAACGCTTATGTGTCTCCTTGATTCCCCCTGGAAGAGATATAGTGTGCATGATATGTTTGAGTTTGTGGAGTTTAATGCTCACAGAGTTGGAGATGGTTTGACCTGGAGGATTTGTTGAGGGAGGAGACCACGAGGTTGTGGCTCTGGGCGGTGGATTCCTGCAGGGCCATGTTTGCACTGAGCCTCCAAAGAAAAGCAGAAAGATGCCAGGGAACAAAAAGCCACACAGCCAACATGCTCACTTTAAGCCCATCCCCCTGACAAAGTGTGGTGCAACTCCACTCCAGCACAGGCACCTGACAAGCAGAGAAACAGGTCTTCCTCAGACAACAGACTGGAAGAACAGGTGAATGATAAGCTTATTTCCCTTAACTTATTGGCATATAACTGTTGATAATAACTTCTGATGATTGTTTCTAATTCCTTGGTGCTAGTTGTGATCTCTCCCTTTTCATTCATAATTTTATTAATTTGGGACTTCTGTCTTTTCTTTTGGATTAGTTTGGCCAATGGTTTATCAATCTTATTGATTCTTTTAAAAAACCAGCTTCTAGTTTCATCGATATATTCTACTGTATCTCTAATTTCTATCTCATTGATCTCTGCTCTAATCTTAATTATTTCCCTTCTTGTGTGTGAAGTTGGCTTATTTTGTTGTTGATTCTCCAGTTCTTTAAGGTGTAGAGACAACTGGTGTATTGTGGGTTTCTAAATTTTTTTGAGGGAGGTTTGGGTGGCAAGGCGTTTCCCCTTAAGACTGCCTTTGCTGGGTGGCTCAGTTGGTTAAGCAGCTGCCTTCGGCTCAGGTCATGATCCCAGCGTCCTGGGATCGAGTCCCACATCGGGCTCCTTGCTTGGCAGGGAGCCTGCTTCTCCCTCTGCCTCTGCCTGCCATTCTGTCTGCCTGTGCTTGCTCTCGCTTCTCTCTCTATGACAAATAAATAAAATAAAAAAAAAAAAAAAAAAAAAAAAAAAAAAAAAAAAAAAAAAAAAAAAGACTGCCTTTGCTGTATCCCATAGGTTTTGGACAGAAGTGCCTTCATTTTTATTGTTTTCCATGAATTCTTCAAGTTCTTCTTTGATTTCCAGGTTGATCCAAGGATTCTTAAGCAAGGTGGTCTTTAGCTTCCAGCTGTTTGAATTCCTTCCAAACTTTTCCTTGTGGTTGAGCGCCAGTTTCAAAGCATTGTGATCTGAGAATATGCGGGGAATAATCCCAATCTTTGGTATCAATTGAGCCCTGATTTGTGACCCAGTATGTAGTATATTCTGGAGAAAGTTCCATGTGTACTCGAGAAGAAAGAGAATTCTGTTGTTTTAGGGTGAAATGTTCTGTATATATCTATGAGGTCCATCTGGTCTAATGTGTCATTCAATGCTCTTGTTTCTTCATTGATTTTCTGCTTGGATGATCTGTCTATTACTGAGAGTGGTGTGTTAAGATCTCCTACTATTAATGTATTAATATCAATATGACACTTTAACTTGATTAACAGTTTTCTTATGTAATTGGCTGCTCCCATATTGAGGGCATAAATATTTATAATTGTTAGATCTTCTTGGTAGATAGTCCCTTTAAGAATGATGTAGTGTCCTTCTGTATCTCTGACTACAGTCTTTAGCTTAAAATCTAATTTATCTGATATGAGAATCATTACTCCAGCCTTCTTTTGAGGCCCATTGGCACAAAAGATGCTTCTCCAACCCTTCACTTTCAGTCTGGATGTATCCTTAGGTTCAAAATGGGTCTCTTGTAGACAACATATGGATGGGTCCTGTCATTTTATCAGTGCATTTAGGCCATTCACGTTAAGAGTGATTATTGGGAGATGCGTTTTTATTGACATTGTGTTACCTGTGAAGTCTTTGTTTCTATAGATTGTCTTCATATATATCTGTTCAATTATACTATAAGAATTTTTCCTCTTCTACAGAACCTCCCTTAATATTTCCTGCAGTGTCGACTTGGTGGTCACATACTTTTTTAAACCTTGCCTGTCTTGGAAGCTCTTTATCTCTCCATCCATTTTGAACACCAGTCTTGCTAGATAAAGTATTCTTGGCTGCATGTTCTTCTCATTTAGTGCCCTGAATCCATCTTGCCAGCCATTTCTGGCTTGCCAGGTTTCTGTGGACAAATCTAATATTATTCTGATGGGCTTTCTTCTGTACATAAGGAACTTCTTTGCCCTAGCTTCTTTCAAGAGTTCCTGTCTACAACTATGATTCATCATTTTCACTGTCAGGTGTCTCGAGGTCTTTCTAGATACTATGATCTCGGGGGGATGCCTTTCTGCCTCTAGTACTTGAACACTGGTTCCATTCAGGAGATTGGGAAAATTTTCATGGATAATTTGTTCAACTATATCTTCTTGACTTCTTTCTTTCTCCTCCCCCTCAGGGATTCCAATAATTCTGACATTGGTACGTTTCATGGCATAATTTATTTCCCTAATTCTGTTTTTGTGGCTTCTAAGCTGTTTGTTCCAGGCTTCCTCCTGATCCTTTCTCTCTATCTCTTTGTCCTCCAGATCACTAATTGTATCTTCTGCCTCAGTTACCCTAGCTTTTAGAGAATTTAGATTAGATTGGGACTCATTGAGAACATTGTGAACATCATCCCTGGTGGCTTTCACTTCTGCCCTAATCAATTCCATTTTGTCATCCAAGGCTTTCTCAAACCTTGCTACTGCCTGGATAATTGTTAGCCTGAATTGCCTTTCTGACATACTATGTCCATATCCAATAGCTCTAATGCAGAAGGCCCAGTCTCTGAATTTTTCCTCTGTTGGGCATTTCTCCTCCTAGTCATTTTGGTGAGAGATGGCTGAATGGATATGTAGCTGAATGTATCAACCATGGTGCAGGCAAGGTGCATCCAGGGATGCTTCTGAACAATTGAGTCCCCACCAAGAAGAAAGAAAAAAGAAAAAGAGAGAGAGAGAGAGACAGAAAAAAAAAAGAAAAAAGAAAGAAAGATAGATTAGGAACACGACAAGGAAGGCCACTATCACCACTCTTGTTCAACATAGTATTAGAAGTCCTAGCAACAGCAATTAGACAACAAAGAAAAATAAAAGGAATCCAAATTGGCAATGAAGAAGTCAAACTCTCTCTATTCACAGATGACATGATACTTTATATGAAAAACCCAAAATAATCCACCTCCAAACTACTAGAACTCATACAGCAATTCAGTAATGTGGCAGGATACAAAGTCAATGTACAGAAATCAGTGGCTTTCTTATACACTAACAATGAAAATACAGAAAGGGAAATTAGAGAATTGATTCCATTTACTATAGCACCAAGAACCATAAGATACTTGGTAATAAACCTAACCAAAGAGGTAAAGGATCTGTACTTGAGGAACTACAGAACACTATGAAAGAAACCAAAGAAGACACAAAAAGATTGAAGACCGTTCCATGCTCTTGGATCAGAAGAATAAACACTGTTAAAATGTCTATATTGTCTAGAGTAATCTGTACTTTCAATGCATTCTGATAAAAATTCCACTGTTATTTTTCAAAGAGCTAGAGCAATAATCCTAAAATTTATGTGGAATCAGAAGAGACACTGAATTGCTAAGGAAATGCTGAAAAACAAAAAACAAAACTGGTGGCATCACGTAACCTGATTTCAAGCTTTACTACAAAGCTGTGATCACCAAGACAGCATGGTACTGGCATAAAAACAGACACATAGACCAGTGGAACACAGTAGAGAGCCCAGATATAAACCCTAACTCTATGGTCAAATAATCTTCTACAAAACAGGAAAAAATATCCAGTCGAAAAAAGACAGTCTCTTCAATAAATGGTGCTGGGAAAATTGGACAGCTATATGTAGAAGAATGAAATACTACCATTCTATTACACTGTACACAAAGATAAACTAGAAATGGATAAAAGACCTCAACGTGATACAGGAATCCATCAGAATCATAAAGAACATAGGCAGTAACCTTTCTGATATCAGCCACAGCAACTTCTTTCAAAATATGTCTCCAAAGGCAAAGGAAAGAAAAACAAAAATGAACTTTTGGGACTTCATCAAGATCAAAAGCTTCTGCACAGCAAAGGAAACAGTCAACAAAACAAAGAGGCATCCCACAGAAAGGGAGAAGATATTTGCAAATGACAGTACAGACAAAAGGTTGATATCCAGGATCTATAAAGAACTCTAACTCAACACACACCAAACAGATAATCTGTCTAAAAATGGGCAGAAGATTTGAGCAGACACTTCTCCAATGAAGACATACAAAAGGCTATCAGACATATGAAAAAAATATTCATCATCACTAGCCATCAGGAAGATTCAAATTAAAACCACCTTGAGATACCACCTTACACCAGTTAGAATGGCCAAAATTAGCAAGACAGGAAACAACATGTGTTGGAGAGGATGTGGAGAAAGGGGAACCCTCTTAAACTGTTGTTGGGAATGCAAGTTGGTGCAGCCACTTTGAAGAACAGTGTGGAGATACCTCAAGAAATTAAATATAGAGTTTCCCTAGGACCCTGCAATTGCAATACTGGTTATTTAACCCAAAGATACAGATGTAGTTAAAAGAAGGGCCATCTGTATCCCAATATTTATAGCAGCAATGTCCACAGTCGCCAAACTGTGGAAGGAAACAAGATGCCCTTCAACAATGAATGGATAAGAAAGATGTGGTCCATATACACTTTGGAGTACCTCCATAAGAATGTCTCCATCAGAAAGATGAATGCCCAACTTTTGTATCAACATGGATGAGATTGCAAGAGATTATGCTGAGTGAAATAAGTCAAGCAGAGAGAGTCAATTATATGGTTCCACTTACTTGTGGAGCATAACAAATAACATGGAGGACATGGGAAGATGGAGAGGAGAAGTGAGTTGAGGGAAATTGGAAGGGGAGGTGAAACATGAGAGACGATGGACTCTGAAAACAATCTGAGGGTTTTGGAGGGGTCGGGGGTGGGAGTTTTGGGGATCCTGGTGGTGGGTATTATGGAGGGCATGTATTGCATGGAGCAGTGGGTGTGGTGCATAAACAATGAATTCTGTTACACTTAAAAGAAATTATATAAAGAAAAAAAATAGAAAGATAAAATAAAAGAGAAGACCCAGCCCAAATGGGCTCCAAGGTAAGATTTATGAAGTATACAAACAAAAACAGACAAAAAAAGAGACTGACAAAAATAGATAACAAGAGAGGAAAACAAAAAACAAAAAACCAGCCCATCAAAAAGAACCCCAAGTATAAGATTTATATACTACTGGGACAAACACAAATACACAGAAACACTGACAGAAGAAAAGATGGGAGAGTGGTTATAAATTCTCAGTGTGGGCGAAGAAGTTTATTTTGATTCTTCCTGGATGTATCTTGATATCTTTGTTAAAGGACTGAACCTTCCATATTAAAACTGGCTTACCTATAGTGGTAGCACTGATTGGGGAAATGGGATTAGCTTGAAGCTTATCTCTATATGAAAATTTTTAAAAATAATAAAATAAAATAAATTTAAAAATAGAAAAGCAAAAGAAAAACACAGTGTATATGTTTCCAAAAGTTCAGGTTAAAAGGTTATTATGGAATTTGATGTACTGAACGTCTCATTATGATGGTAAATAGGTTAAAAAGTTATATATTAAAAAAATGATAAGCAGAATAGTGGGAATGGATTAAGGATAAAAGTTGTATCTATGAAGTAGTGGTGGTAGTCCTCTTGTCTTTTATTGTTTTTTTGTTTTGTTTTTTGGTTGGCTCTCTGGGGGAGGGCCCTCCTGGGTGGAGCATAACAAATAACATGGAGGACATGGGAAGGTGGAGAGGAGAAGGGAGCTTTCAGGCAATGCCCCGAGAGTTAAGTCCTCCCCTTGGTGGCTTTTGATGGTTTTTGGAGGTTTAGAAGAAAGCAAACTGTACCCAAACCTCCCACTCAGAGAGAAGCCTCAGTTTCTTCCCCTCAGGGTGCTCCAGAGCACATAAATTCCCTCTCTGCCACTGACAGAGCACGTTCCCAGTCACGGTCTCCTGGGTCACAGGAACTCCCACTTGTATGCAAAACAATGAGAAATACTAGCCATGGCTGTCTGGGCAGGTCCAGACCACCAGATAGGTCCCAAGCACTGAGATTTTCAAGCTGGCCCGGGCTGGGAGTGCTCAGATTCTCTAGGTCCGATAGAGCACCTGCTGGCACCTGCACGCACCTCTCAGAGGAGGGTGTAGGGCAACATGCGTGGAGAGTGCAAGAGGCCGTGGTTCTGCCATCCAGCAGGCTCCCTCACCCTCATGGGCACTGCCACTCAGATGCTCTCAGGTGAACCAGTGGCTCAGGGACCAAGACTTGGCTTCTTTGCTGCATTCTCTCTGGCTCAGCACCAGCTTTGGCTGTCCTGGGTTGGCAGGCTTAAGCCCCTGTACCTAACCACCTGATTCCTCCAATTTCCCCCTACAATCCTTTGCTCTTTTTGAACACTTTACCTCCCCTCTTCAGTCTTCTGCCCCCATAGAAATCCAGAAGTGTATAATTCTAATCTCACGCTGATTTCATGGGTGATTAGAATTCTTTGGTAGGTAATCAGCTCACTTTAGGGAACAGGTTGAAATGGCACCTCCTCCTACTTCTCTGCCATCTTGTCTCCCTCCCTTCCCTTTCCTTAACCTACATTTTTAAGTCATTTTTTTCAAGTTCTATTTTCTTCATATATATGTTTTATAGATTTATTTATGTCCCATACTAGTACTTTTTCACTCTATCCACTTTTACCTTTACCTTGATATGTATATATATACACACATATATATGTATATGTGTGTGTGTATATATATATTCTGACTTTTTTGCAATTTGGGGTTATAGTGTCTCCTAACACTCAGACTAAAAATCAATCAGGATCAGGCAGAGCACCCTGTTTTATCCACCCTGAGACATTAAAATTACTCTCCCCAACTTTCCCCTCCCTCTTTTTTCTTTCTTTTTTATTGTTTTGGACTATCTAGGCTTTGGTGGCATATTTGTGGTAGATTTTGACCCCTTTGGATTTTTTCTAAGGTGCATTTTGCTTGGATAATAGTTGATATTTTGGACTCTGTCCAATTTGTTTAACCAACCCTCAAGAGAATGACAAGGAGGAGGAAATACCAACAAAGGAAATGCAATGCCCTTTGCCATACAACTAATGGATATGGATATAAGCAAGATGTCAGATATAGATTTCAGTATAACAATTATGAAGTCAATAGCTAGTCTTGAAATAAGCATTAGTGACAATATAGAACCTCTAAGGGCAGAAATGAAATCTAATCAGGCCAAACTTAAAAATGCTATGAAAGAGATGCAGTCTAAACTGGATACTCTAACAGCCAGGATAAATGAAGCAGAACGAATTAGTGATCTAGAAGATAAGCTGATAGAAAAGAAGGAAATTGAGGAGGATAGGGAGAGGCAGCCAGTAGCACATGAAAATAGACTTAGAGAGATCAATGACACCATGAAATGTTCTAATGTCAGAATTATTGGAAACCCTGAGAGAGTGGAAGGAGAGGGAGGACTTAAAGGTATATTTGAGCAAATCATAGCTGAGAACTTCCTTAATACTGGGAAGGAAACAAGCATTCCTATCTGAGGCAGGGAGGACCCTTCCCAAAATCAATAAAAACAGGTCAACATCTTGACATATAATAGTGAAGCTTGCAAATTTTAGAACCAAGGGAATCAACCTGAGAGCAGCTAGGTGGAAGAGATTTCTTAGACATGGAGGGAGGTACATCAGAATACCATCGGACATATCCACAGAGAACTGGCAAACCAGAAAGGGTTGGCAAGACATATTCAGAATAGTAAATGAGAAAAACATGTAGCCAAGAGTACTTTATCCAGCAAGGCTTTCATTCAGAACAGATACAGGGATAAAGAGCTTCCAGGACTGTTCAGAAACTGAGGGAATATGTGACCACCAACAAGTCCTGCAAGAAATATCAAGGGACATTCTATAAAAGGAGAAAAACCCCAGGAGTGATATAGACCAGAAATTAACAGAGACAGTCTATAGAAACAGGGACTTTACAGGTAACACAATAACACAAAATTCATACCTTTTAATAGTTGTTCTCATCGTGAACAAGATGATATAAATGATAATACATTATTACTAGACTTCAACATTCCACTCATGGCAAAATGCAGATCATCTAAGTAGAACATCAGAAAAGAAACAAGAGCTTTGAAGGACACATTGGACCAGATGGTCTTTGTACATATATACAAAACATTCCATCTTAAAATAGAATACTCATTCTTCTTGAGTGCACGTGAAATTTTCTCCACAACAGATCACATACTGGGTCACAATTCAAGGTCTCAACCAAAAGATTGAGATGATTCCCTGTCTATTTTCAGACCACAATGCTTTGAAAATGGAACTCAACAGGAAAACTTGGAAGGAACACAAACCCTTGGAAGTTAAGAAGCATCCTGCTAAGAAATGAGTGAGTCAACCAGGAAATTCAAGAGGAAATTAAACAATTCATTCAAACCAATGAAAATGAAAACACATTGGTTCAAAACCTATGGGATATTGCAAAGGCAGTCCCAAGAGGAAAATATATAGCCATCCAAGCCTCTCTCAAAAATTTAGAAAAATCCCAAATGCACATCTAAAGGACCTGAATAAAAAAAAAAAAAAAAAGCAAAGAAAGCTTAAACCCAGCAGCAGAAGAGAAATAATAAAGATTAGAGCAGAAACAAATGAAATGGAAACTTGAAGAATAGTGGAATATATTAACAAAAGTAGAAGCTGGTTCTTTGAAAGAATTAATAGGATCAATGAACTTCTGGCTAGACTTCTTCAAAAGAAAAGAGAAAGGATCCACATTAATAAAATCATAAATGAAATGGGAGAAATCACTACCAAACCCAGGGAAATAGAGACAATTATTAGAACTTATTGCCAGCAACTATCTGCTCAAAAAGCTAGGCAATATGGACAAAATGAACATATTCCTAGATACTTATAAACTACCAAGACTGAAACAGGAAGAAATAGACAACCAGAACAGACAAATAACAAGCAAGGAAATTGAAACAATAATCAAAAAGCTCCGAAAAAAGAAGAGTTCAGGGATGAATGACTTCCAAGGGGAATTCTACCAAACATTTAGAAAATTAATACCTAGTCTACTGAAGCTGTTCCAGAAAATAGAAATGGAAGGAAAACTTCCAAACTCATTATATGAGACCAGTATTACCCTGATCTGAAAACAGGCAAAGACCTCATCAAATAGGAGAATTACAGACCAATGTCCCTGATGAACATGGATGCCAAAATACTCAAGAAGATCCTACCTAATAGGCTCCAACTATACATTAAAAGAATTGTTCACCCTGACCAGATGGGATTTATTCCTGAGATGCAAGTGCGGCTCAACATTCAGAAATCAAAGTGATAGATCATATTACAGACAGAAGAGACAAGAACCATATGATCTTCTTGATTGATGTAGAGAAAACATTTGACAATGTACAGCATACTTTCTTGATTAAAACTCTTCAAAGGGTAGGGATAGAAGGAACATACTTCAGTATCATAAAAGCCACCTGTGAAAAGATTAATGGTGAATATCTTTCTCAATATAAAAAAACTGAGAACTTTTCCCTAAAGTTCAGGAACACAACAGGGATGCCCACACTCACAACTTTTGTTCAACATACTTAAAGCCCTAGCCTCAGCAATCAGACAACAAAAAGAAATAAAAGGCATTCAAATTGGTAAGGAAGAGGTAAAACTCTCTTCTCTTTGCAAATAACATGATACTGTATGTGGAAAACCCAAAAGCCTGCACCTCCAAATTACAAGCACTCATATGGCAATTCAACAATGTGGTAGGATGCAAAATCAATGCACAGAAATCAGCTGCACTTCTATACACTACCAATGTGACTGAAGAAAGAAATTAAGGACAGATTCCATTTAAAATAGTACCTAAAACCGGCCGGAGCTTCCGGCGGCTCCGGAAGTGCGGGGCGTAGGGCTGCCGGGTCCCGCGGCCGCGTCAGGGCGGGAGTCGGTGTCCTGCGTGTCCCGGAGCGACCGGGAAATCACCTTCTAGAAGTAATGCCCACAGAAAGCGGGAGTTGCTCCACTGCTCGCCAAGCAAAACAGAAACGCAAATCTCACAGCCTTTCCATAGGAAGGACCAACAGCTCGGAGCAGGAGAGGACGGGTCTGCCGAGAGAGATGCTCGAAGGACAGGATTCTAAGCTGCCTTCCTCGGTTCGCAGTACACTTCTGGAACTATTTGGTAAAATAGAGAGAGAGTTTGAAAACCTTTATATTGAGAACTTAGAACTGCGTAGGGAAATCGAGACTCTTTTTTTTTTTTTTATTTTTTTTTATTTTTTTTTTCTTATTTAATAAACATATATTTTTATCCCCAGGGGTACAGGTCTGTGAATCACCAGGTTTACACACTTCACAGCACTCACCAAATCACATACCCTCCCCAATGTCCATAATCCCACCCCCTTCTCCCAAACCCCCTCCCCCCAGCAACCCTCAGTTTGTTTTGTGAGATTAAGAGTCACTTATGGTTTGTCTCCCTCCCAATCCCATCTTGTTTCATTTATTCTTCTACCCACTTAAGCCTCCATGTTGCATCACCACTTCCTCATATCAGGGAGATCATATGATAGTTGTCTTTCTCTGCTTGACTTAGGGAAATCGAGACTCTTAATGAACGTTTAGCCGTTGAAGGACAAGCGGTCGAAGGGGCGGAACTGAGCAAGGGCCAGCTCAAGACGAAAGCCAGCCACAGCACCAGCCAGCTGTCGCAGAAGCTGAAGACCACGTACAAGGCCTCCACCAGCAAGGTACGCCGGGCGCTGGCCCTCGGGCCGCTCCTGTGGTATTTGAGGTGTGCAGACGTGTACCCGAAGCTGCATATTTACCAGTCAGGAGCGAGTAACAGACAAGGAGGAACTTCTGCTGTTTAGAGAAATTGGATTTTGCAGGGAGTATCATAAGTGTGTTAAGTGGCCACGGCCTCTGGACACCTGGACTCTGCTCTGCCCAGGTCCTTCCTGAGAGTCAAATGTTGCGCGTAAGTAAAGAGATTGTCTTTTTCAGGAAAGAGACATGTTGTGGTGTTCTGTGGCTTGATGCAGAGGCTCTGAATCTGGAGAACGGGACAGGTGGGAAGCAGGGAAGCTTCTCATGAGTCCCGTTTCCCCGTTAGCCTCGCCTTCTCTCTCATTTTCTAAGGATCATCCAGAAGTGAAGGTCTGTCTGCAAGGCACGTTCGGACAGTTGGGGTAGTTTGCGTTTTTAAAAGTTACCTTGTTCTGACCGTCTTAAAGTGGCAAAGATTGAATCATTTGGAAATCAGTTTTATCTGGGAGGGAGGACTGCTGTCAGGGAATATTCTGAAGTAATTTTGTGTGCATCTCTATTTTGGGAGTCTTCTGGACATACAAAAGATAAATTAATTATTTAACCGTAATAAATGGACATTCTTTCTGCTAAACCCGAGGGAAAAGCTGAAGTTTGTGCTGTGCTACGGTAGCATGAAAGCATGAAGAGTTCTTGTTAACTTCCTGTGTTTCCGGTTTGTTCCGTTGAGCCTAAAGTCACTGAGCGAGCCCGCCACAGGAGACTAACCGCAGTTAACGGACCAGATGCAGTCTTGTGGCTACTTCTGCTTATTTGAAAATTTTTAGTACTTCTTTGTTATAAAAAATAGGAGTATTGATTATTTTCTTGTTTCCTTTGATAACTCTAGAGTTTAAGTGGTGAATTAAAAATTTTTATTATGAAAAAAAAAATTTTATTATGTATTATTTAGCTTATACTTAGTAGTTTTTAAGTTTTTAAATAAATCAACATTAAACTAAAAAAAAAAATAGTACCTAAAACCATAAGGTATCTAGGAATAAACATAACCAAAGAGGTAAAGGATCTCTAGTCTAGAAACTACAGAACACTTATGAAAGAAATTGAGGAAGACATAAAGAGATGGAAAAATGTTCTATGCTCATGGATTGGGGGAATAAACCCTGTGAAAATCTCTATGCTGCCCCAAGCAATCTACAAATTCAATACAATCCCTATCAAAATATGGTTGACATTTTTCACAGAGCTGGAACAAACAATCCTAAAGTTAGTATAGAAACTGTATAGGAACCAGAAAAGATTCAGAATACCCAGGGGATTGTTGAAAAAGAAAACCAAAGCTGAAGGCATCACAATGCTTGACTTAATGCTGTAGTACAAAGCTGTGTTCATCAAGAGAGCATGGTATTGGCAAAAAACAGACACATAGACCAATGGAACCAGACAGACAGCTGAGAAATGGGTGCTCAACTCTATGGTCAACTAATCTATGACAAAGAAGGAAAAATATCCAATGGAGAAAAGACAGTCTCTCAAATAATTGGTGCTGGGGAAATTGGACAGCCACAGGCAGAAGAATGATACTGGATCATTCTCACAGCATACACAAATATAAACTCAAAATGGATGAACAGAAATCCCTTAAAATCCTAGAGGAGAACATCGGCAGTAACCTCTTCGACATCAGCCACAGCAACTTCTTTCAAGATACGTCTCTAAAAGCAAGGGAAACAAAAGCAAAAAATGAAGTTTTGGGACTTGATCAAGATAAAATCTTTTCTACAGCAAAAGAAACAGTCAACAAAGCTAAATAGCAACCTACAATGGGAGAATATATTTGCAAATGACATTATAAAGGACTGGTATCAAGATCTATAAAGAACTTTTCAAACTCAACACTCAAAAAACAAATATTCTTGGATTGCCTGGGTGGCTCAATCATTAAGTATCTGCATTTGGCTCAGGTCATGATCCCAGGATCCTAGGATCAAGCCCCACATCCGGCTCCCTGCTCTACAGGAAGCCTGCTTCTCCCTCTCCCTATGTCCCTGTGTGTGTTTCCTCTCTTGCTATGTCTCTCTGTCTTTCTCTCTCAAAAAATAAAGAAAGAAAGAAAATCCAGTCAAGAAATGGACAGAAGACATGAAAAGACACTTCTCAAAAAGACGTACAAATGGCTAACATATACATGAAAAAATGTTCAACATCACTATCGATCAAGGAAGTACTAATCAAAACCACAATGTGATATTACCTTATGCCAGTTAGAATGGCAAAGATTAACAACACAGGAAACAACAAATGTTGGTGAGGATGTGGAGAAAGGGAACCCTCTTACACTGTTGATGAGAATGCAAGCTAGTACAGTCCCTCTGGAAAACAGTATGGACATTCCTCAAGATGTTAAAAATAGAGTTACCCTATAACCTAGTAATTGCACTACTGGGTATTTACTCCAAAGATATAAACGTAGTGAAAAGAAGGGCCACATGCATCCCAATGTTCATAGCAGCAATGTTCACAATAGCCAGACTGTGGAAGGAAGTGAGATGTCCTTCAACAGATGAATGGCTAAAGAAGATGTGGTCCATATATACAACAGAATATTACTCAGCCTTTAGAAAGGTTGAAAAACCACGATTTGCATCAGCATGACTGGAACTGGAGGGGATTATGCTAAGTTAAATAATCAAGTAGAGAAAGATAATTATTATATGGTTTTACTCATAAGGAACATAAGAAATAGCACAGAAGACCACAGGGGAAGGGAGGGAAAACTGAAGAGGGAGAAATCAGAGAGGGAAATGAACCATGAGAGACTATTGACTCTAGGAACCACATTAGGATTCCAGAGTGGAGGGGTATTTTTTTTTTTTTAAGATTTTATTTATTTGACAGAGATCACAAGTAGGCAGAGAGACAGGCAGACAGAGAGAGAGAGAGAGAGAAAGAGGGAAGCAGGTTCCCTGCTGAGCAGAGAGCCCAATGGGGGGCTCGATCCCAGGACCCTGGGATCATGACCTGAGCCAAAGGCAGAGGCTTAACCCACTGAGCCACCCAGGCACCCCCAGGTGATGGGTATTAAGTAGGGTATGTGTGGTGATTAGCACTGGGTGTTCTATGCAACTGATGAATCATTTAACACCACCTCAAAAACTAATGATGTATTATATTTTGGCTAATTGAACATAATAAAAAAAAATCCTTTCTTGAGATCCAAAAAAAAAATAAAAGAATTAGAAAAACCTCATTTTCAAGTTTGTAATTTTAAATACATATATTAATGTACAACAAAACAGAGAAAATTGATTTATTTATTAAAAACAAACAAAACCTTCCTTGCTATAATTATTTTGAATTAGGAGAATCAGGATATATGAATTTTTAAGTACCTATAGTAGAAAATGTAGAAGTTAAATCCTTCAATAATTCACCTTTCTCTTTTGAGGATTTTTTTTTTTTAAGCTTCCTGGTATTACTCCTCTGAATGTAGCTGTGCTCCCTTGAGCCTCATTTTCCTCCAAGTAACCTCTTTGTGGGCCACTTGCAAAGTGTCTTCCTTCTCCAACTTCCTTGGTACTGATCCTGATCTGTGCCTATCTCACCAACTGATTGTCTCAGAATTTATTGTTTTATTCAGTCTAAAGTACTATAAAGTGCTGAAATGGCTACTGTTGTTTCAGTCATTAGGAATTCAGAATATTGTAGCTTTGCCCTGAAGGATATTTGTTTATCCATAATGAGTCATTCAAGAATTTAAGCCATTAGTACTGCTGTTTGGTATTGCACAAGAAATGGGAATCTTGGGGACTTTCTGCCAAATCATGCCCGGATGTGCCATTCTTGAGAAGTAGATCATTTCATTCAACGAGCAGCTCCAAGCTATCAGTTAACATAGTAAAAGTTCTTAATATGTACCTGTGCAGGATGGTTTCCTTTGTTAGGAATGTCTGGTGTGATTTAATGAAATGAAATATTGAATTCATAACTTTATAACTAGGACAAATATGTGCCTTCTGGAGTTAGTAAGTCTTAATACTTCATTAATAAGAGCTTATGCACCTAAATCTTGTAAAATTGCCTTAGATGCTGAGTTATTCCACTTGGTTGACCTAAGCAATTTACACCTTTCTTGCAGCTTTCATTAAAAGAGTGTTTTTATTTCAGTGATATCATGTCTCATATAAATTTCAGAGAGATAAGAAAAATTCAGAGAGGTGATCAGTTTTGCCACAGTAAGTTAACAAATGTCAGCCCTATCAAAAATGATATGTCAAAGAGTATTGGGAGAAATGTCTGAAACGTGATACCAGGAAACCTAATAATTAAAAATATCTTCTAGCTGGATAGGCAAAGACAATAGTAATTAGACACCAGTGAGGAGGAATAGGAAAATATTGAAGGACCTAACTGCTTGGTTATGATTCATATTAGGAGGTCTTTAAGGGTCTAGTTTCCAAAGGTTCTTTGTGAGCAAGTAGCAGGAATGCAGTAGAGACATACACTTCAGTTGAGAATAACATTCCCACCCCATCCGTTCCCCTGATCTTCCCTCATGGGTTCACTCCACCTCACTGAACATGGTGCTAATTCATATTCAAACTAGAAAATCAATCTGAAAGCTTCCTTCTTCAAGTGAAGTACCTCCTTGGTTCTTATACACTTTTTTGTTTTTTAATGTGATGTATCAGATTGATTGATTTGTGAATACTGAACCACCCCTGCAACCCAGGAATAAATCCTACTTGATTTTGGTAAATAATTCTCTTAAGGTACTATTTTATTCAGTTTGCTAGTATCTTGGTGAGAATTTTTGCATCTGTCTTCATCAGGGGTATTGGCTTTAATTCTCCTTTAGATTGGGGTCTTTGGTTTTGGAACCAGGGTCATGCTGGCCTAGTTTCTCTTCCCTTTCCGTATTTTAGAACAGTTTCAGAAGAATAGGTATTAACTCTTCTTTAAATGGTAGAATTCCCCTGGGAAGCCATCAAGCCCTGGATTCTATTGGAAGATTTTTGATTACTGATTCAATTTCTTTGCTGGTTATCAGTCTGTTCAAATTTTCTATTTATTCCTATTAAAGCTTTAGTAGTTTGGATATTTCTATGAATTTGTCAGTTTCTTCTGGATTTTCCAGTTTATTTTCATATTATATTCCTGCTCTTGAGAATAACAGCTATATTGAGTAAAGATCTTATACTTGGGTCTTGTGCTTCAGGAGGTGTTTCAGAGTGTGCATTCTGGTGTTGTGTTTTGACTGCTCTTTCCTTCTAGTCAGTTTCTGAGGAATTTCTCCTTGCCTGTTGAAGGGAGTGTTTGGAACTTTTCCAGTAAGTGGCAAGTCTGAACTCAGTGTTTGGTCTACTTGTTAAAAAAAGCTAGATCCTATTTCCCCCTACAGGCAAAGCTTTGCAGTGGTTTTGATCAGTACTCTTGGCGTATGTAACGGGTTTGTGCTGGTCTTCTGGTGGGAGGGCTAGCTGTTGCACTGATTCTCAGGAAGACTTGCCCTAGCAAAGATGTACCTATAGGGCACAGGGGGGCAGGTCTTGGTATAAAGACCAGCCTCCACTTGGGGACACTGTCTTGCTCACTGAAGTCTGTCTGTGTTGATGAGTTGAGACAAAATTGTGTTGCCTCCCTTTTCTCCCCTCCCTGAAACAGAAAGTTTTCACCTGTCACTGTTCAAGAAGCCGTCACAGAAGCCTAGCTACCATCAGATCTCTGCCTTCATCCTGTCTGTGTCTGAGCTATCTGCCTGTCAGGTGTCATAATACTCTTGTGTTTTGTCTCAGTCATGTGGCTGATTTTTAAAACTTCAGAACTGTATTTCTAGTTTTGCAAACATTTATAAGATAAGGAAAGTTGCTTTCAATTTTTTCAAAGAATGGGTTGTAGCCTAAATGGCATCATAGGTTGATCTAGATATCCCATTACAGCATTCTCAACTTGCTTCTTTTCCTCTAGACACACAGTTTTAATTTTAAATATTTCTGGCGGTATTGAATAACCCCCACTGGGTGTAAGAGGAGTCTTCAAACAGGGTGCAAAGGTGATTGATTACCTTCCCAAAATACAGAGTCATTTCCAATGACAATCAAAAGAAAACCAACAACCTGCATGTTCCAGACAGGAAGAAAGGCAAGCTCAATTACACAAAGTGAGACAAATTAGAAGACAATAATTACCTTTGGGAAAGAAAAGGTAAATAACCAGTGAACAATATAAAATTTTATTTTCCTTTCTTGACTGGGCACTGCAGATAGAGATTTAGAAGGAGCTGATTCTGATAAATAGTTAAACTTTTAAAAAAACTTTAAAAAATATACAGCAGAAAATCTTTGATTTTTTAAAGTCAAATAGTTTTGTTTTTTTTTTTACTTTTTTTTTATTTTTTATTTTTTATAAACATATATTTTTATCCCCAGGGGTACAGGTCTGTGAATCACCAGGTTTACACACTTCACAGCACTCACCAAATCACATACCCTCCCCAATGTCCATAATCCCACCCCCTTCTCCCAAACCCCCTCCCCCTGGCAACCCTCAGTTTGTTTTGTGAGATAAAGAGTCACTTATGGTCTGTCTCCCTCCCAATCCCATCTTGTTTCATTTATTCTTCTTCTACCCACTTAAGCCTCCATGTTGCATCACCACTTCCTCATATCAGGGAGATCATATGATAGTTGTCTTTCTCTGCTTGACTTATTTTGCTAAGCATGATACGCTCTAGTTCCATCCATGTTGTTGCAAATGGCAAGATTTCATTTCTTTTGATGGCTGCATAGTATTCCATTGTGTACATATACCACATCTTCTTGATCCATTCATCTGTTGATGGACATCTAGGTTCTTTCCATAGTTTGGCTATTGTGGACATTGCTGCTATAAACATTCGGGTGCATGTGTCCCTTTGGATCACTACATTTGTATCTTTAGGGTAAATACCCAATAGTGCAATTGCTGGGTCATAGGGCAGTTCTATTTTCAACATTTTGAGGAACCTCCATGCTGTTTTCCAGAGTGGCTGCACCAGCTTGCATTCCCACCAACAGTGTAGGAGGGTTCCCCTTTCCCCGCATCCTCGCCAGCATCTGTCATTTCCTGACTTGTTGATTTTAGCCATTCTGACTGGTGTGAGGTGATATCTCATTGTGGTTTTGATTTGTATTTCCCTGATGCCGAGTGATATGGAGCACTTTTTCATGTGTCTGTTCGCCATCTGGATGTCTTCTTTGCAGAAATGTCTGTTCATGTCTTCTGCCCATTTCTTGATTGGATTATTTGTTCTTTGGGTGTTGAGTTTGCTAAGTTCTTTATAGATTCTGGACACTAGTCCTTTATCTGATATGTCGTTTGCAAATATCTTCTCCCATTCTGTCAGTTGTCTTTTGATTTTGTTAACTGTTTCCTTTGCTGTGCAAAAGCTTTTGATCTTGATGAAATCCCAGTAGTTCATTTTTTCCCTTGCTTCCCTTGCCTTTTGCGTTGTTCCTAGGAAGATGTTGCTGCGGCAGAGGTCGAAGAGGTTGCTGCCCGTGTTCTCCTCAAGGATTTTGATGGATTCCTTTCGCACGTTGAGGTCCTTCATCCATTTTGAGTCTATTTTTGTGTGTGGTGTAAGGAAATGGTCCAATTTCATTTTTCTGCATGTGGCTGTCCAATTTTCCCAGCACCATTTATTGAAAAGGCTGTCTTTTTTCCATTGGACATTCTTTCCTGCTTTGTCGAAGATTAGTTGACCATAGATTTGAGGGTCTATTTCTGGGCTCTCTATTCTGTTCCATTGATCTATGTGTCTGTTTTTGTGCCAGTACCATGCTGTCTTGATGATGACAGCTTTGTAATAGAGCTTGAAGTCCGGGATTGTGATGCCACCAACGTCAAATAGTTTTTGAAACAGCACAAAAATCATGATCCATAAAAGAAAGAAAGGATAAGTAGAACTTAAAGTAAAAACTTTTATCTGCAAAATGTACTGTTAAAAGAATGAAAAGACAAGCTTGAGGCTGGTAAAAATATTTGCAAATTATGTATCCAATAAAGGACTTGTATCTAAAATACATAAAGAACTCTTAGAACTGAATAAAGAGAGACAAACATACTTCTCAAATGGACTACTTTCAAAAATATATCCACACATACGTAGTCAACTGAGCTTTCACAAAGGAGCAAAGGAAAGTCAATAAAGAAAGGAGATTCTTTTCAACAAATGGTGCTGGAACAACTGGACATCCACATGCAAAAAAATATATATATCTATAGATAAACCTTACATCTCTCATAATGATTAGAATCTAAGCATGTGAAAAGATGTCCTACATCATATGTCATTACAGAATTTGTAATTTAAACATGAGGTACCATGACACACCTGTTAGAACAGTGAAAATCTGAAACTAAATACTGTCAAGGATCTGAAACAACAGGGACTCTAATTCCTTGTTGATAGTCATACACTAGGGTACAGCAATCATACTCCTACGTATTTACACAAATGAGCTGAAAATGTATGTCCACAAATGATTTACACTTGAGTATTTATATCAGCTTTATTCATAATTGCTCCAAACTGGAAGGACCCAAATGTCTTTCACCAGGAGGATACCATACACCAAGTATGGTATATTCTTATGATGAAATATTATTTAACAATAAGACAAAGTGTGCTATCAGGCAATAAAAAGACATGGCAAAACCTTAAATGCATTTTTCTAAGTGAAGGAAACCATTCTAAAAAAGCTACTTATCTGTATAACTTCAACTATCTGACGTTTGGGAAAGGCGAAACTATTGAAAGGGTAAAAAATCAGGGGTTGCCAGAAGTCAGAAAGGGGAGAAGAATACATGGGTGGAGCACAGAACATATTTAGGGGCACGAAACTATTCTGTATGTTACTGTAATGCCATGACATTACTTATTTGTCAAAATCACCATAGAAGGTACAACAAAGAGTGGGTCTAATGTAAATGATGTAATTTAGTTAACAATAATCTATCAAATTGGTTCCTCAATTGTAACAAAAGCACTACTTCAAGACATTACTAGGTGAAATTCCACTAGGGAAGAGTGGATACCTATATAAACTTTTTGTACTTTCTGCACAATTTTTTGACAAACCTAAAACTGCTCTTCAAGTAAAGTCTATTGAAATGTTTAGAAAATAGACTATGGATTTAAACAGACACTTCATGCAGAAGATGCACAAATGGTATACAAGCACAAGAAAAGATGCTTTACTAGTCATTAGAGAAAATCAAGCAAAAATTTAGTGAAATATCACTATAAAATTATTATAAATAATATTAAATAATAAAATAAAAATGAAACAAAAAACAAAAAGGCAAATTGACAGTACCAGGCACTGGTAAGGATGTGGAGCAGCTGGAGCTCTCATATGTTTCTAGTGGAACCTCACAATGGTAAAACTCTTCTGGGAAAAGTCTCACAGTTTCTTACAAAGTTGAAACCACTCTTTACCAGATGACCCAGTAATTCCATTTTTAGGTATTTAGTATAAAAATGTGAAAAATAATGTCCACACAAAAAAGTACATGTGAGTGTTTATAGCAGCTTTATTGATTACAATCCCAAAGTGGAAACAACAAAATGGTATTCAGTGAGTGAAGAGACAAACTGTGGGATATTCATTCAATAGAACACTACTCAGCAAATATTAGAAATGAAGTACTAATGCCTACGTTAACATGGATGAACATCAACAGCCTCATTCTGAATGAAAAGCAATCTCCAAATATAGCATACTATATGATTTTATTTTTGTGACATCTAAAAAATACAAAAGCATAAGGACAGAAATCTGATTTTTTTTTTTTTTTTTTTTTTTGCTGGTAGGGTATTTACAAAAAGTTTGACTATAAGAGAACAACATAAAAGTATGTTTGGGGACAAAGGGATTTGTGTCCTTATCTTGTATCTTGAGTGTAGCAGTGGCCACATGAGTTTCTAAAAATGTTAAAACTCACAGGCTTGTATTGTAAAAAGATAATTTGATCACATGTAAATTAAGAAAATGGTCTCTAAAAATATAAATGGTGATAGGAACAGAAAGGAATATCCATATTTCACAAGAGTGAAGAGAATAAAAAGTGTAAGAATGAATTTCATGAAAAGGAAAAGATAAATTGAGGAAATAAACTAGGAAATACTTGCTTCCCTGTGAATGTCTTACTGATTAGACAACTGACAACACTTCAGTTTTTCATGTATTTGAAACTAATTTTATTTTTCTATATATCATTTTATAAACATAGTTCAAAACCCAAAGATACAAAAGAGTATAAAATAAAAGGTCATTCTCTTTATTCCTACCTTTGTCAGATATTAAAGAAGTTTCAACATTGTTTGGGCAATCACACACATTAGTTGCTTGTGTACATTTATAATAATAAAATGGTTATATTATATGAATGTGCATTTGTTATATATGTATATACATTTTCATTAAACATAGCATAAGCATGCTGCACCATGCCTTTGAGGAGTCATTGATGAAGGAGATAAATGTTAGGGAGAATCAAAGAAAAGGACAAGAAAAAATAATTTATTTCCGATATAGGAGAATTCATGTCATGTCCTCGTACTTCAATCCAGACTGACCTGCAGGTCTTAAGATTCTGCTAATATAGGGGAGGGATCACAGTAAGGGTTATGCTTCAGGCACTGGACAGATGGTCAAATGTTTTGAATCATTGAGCCAAAGCCTGAAAAAAGGCCTAACAGATCCATTAAAGGAACCTTGAGAGAAGGTGTGAATGTGGGATTTATCTGTCATATTGTAGAATGAGATACGTCCATCCTCATATTCTAAGAAAATACACACTCTGGTAGGGTGCTCTCTTACAGTAAGCTGCATTTCTGGAGAAGTGAGTGCCCAGTACTCATCTTTATAAAACCTGATGGCCCAGAAACCATCCTCAGGTTTTATACAAATCCTCCCCTGCCTCATTACATTATTCCTGCATATTCCCAGGTCCCAGGCTCCACTATCTCTGATGTCTACTTCCCAGTAGCACCTCCCTGAGGTGATGACTGGGTGTCCCAGAACACAGGGAAGGGAATTAAATCTCTGTGGGTCCTTAGGTAGATCTTGAGGCTTCTTTCCACAGCTTACACCTCTGTTCTCTTCAGACAAGATGAGTGCAGGATGGGCTGTGGCTGGATCTAGAATAACATTTGCTGCAAAGACAATAATATTCTCTGAAAAACAGAATAATATTCTCTGAAAAGGTTAGAGTGATCCTGGAAACAGAGATAGCTGTGTTAGCCTGAGATATCTTGGGTCTGTGGGAGGTGTATATATTCTCAGTGGAGTTTTTCATCTTCCCTCCAGAAACTTCTCTAGAGACTGAGCTGGAGTGTAAGGAGTAGAGGCCTTCTTAGACGACCAGGGAATAACTCACCAGCCTGGAAAAATTCTTTCCTCCAGTCTGAAAAGAACATAAATATGCATCATCAGCCCTAATATTTGAATTTATTGGCACAAGAGGTAATTTCTTCCCTCTAATACTTATTTTGTTTATTTCCCAAATTTATTCAGTAACTTTTGCTTGACCTAAAGTTTTCACTGCTTATCTTGTTAAATATTCCCATAAGAATTAATTCCTCTAACTTGTATTTTCTTTGATATTGAATAGAGATGTCCCAAGATAATTATCCACTTTTTAAATAGGCAGTGAAGTTACATATTTCCATTCCCTATCCCATTGCATTTAGGTGAGTTTATGTGACTGAGTTATGGTCAATAAAATGTGCACAGCAGAAAACATACCATTTATACTTTTGACAATAAATAGTTCATATGATATTTTTTCATTCTCATTCCCATTGTAACACTTTCCCACTCCTTCCCTAGGTACAAGGCTAAGAGCAAAGACTCTAAAAATGGAGAATACAGGAGATCAGAAGATTCCTGGTTCTCAGAGGTAATATTTTGAAGGGAGTTGCCCAGGAGAGCCATAGAACCAGATATTCTCATATTATCATTTGCAGAAGTGAGGAATACCAAGCCATTTTCTTAACCATGGCAATATAGTTATTTTTACAAAAACCAAAGTTAATTATACTACTCAATGTAGAAAGTACAGTCTAAAGATGAAAATGGTACTTTTAAACAAGAAAATGTGTGGTCTGGTTTAGTGCTTAGGCAATAGAAATGACAAACCAGATAAAGCTGACCACAAAACATCCATAATAAGCAGAGAAAACATTTGCTAAAACTGTTTCCTATGATCATTTGGAAAGCATATCATGTGTTCCTAAACATGCAGATATGAAGGAATGTATTTGAAAAGAGAGCACTCATTGAATCTGTTATTGACATCCTATAGAAAAACCTATTCATTCTCAAAATAATTATTTACTTTTTTTCTGGCATAAATCAAAATAAATAGAAAAACTCCAATAAATGGGCAAGTATTAGAGTTTAAAAAGGTGACCTTTTCTAAACCAAGTATCAGCCCACCAACTGTCTTTGTAAACACAGTATTATTGGAAGATAGCCACACTAATTCATTATGTACTGACTATGGCTCCTTAGTGTACAAGGCACCACTGAGTAATTGTGAGCAGACCATCCAGCCCACAAACCTTAAACTATTTATAATATGGATCTTTACAGAACAAGTATGGCAATCACTTTTCTAGACCACTCCAGAGAAGAGATGAAGTTAAATAGTGTTTTTTTTAGCACAAAGGAAGAGCACAATTTATTTATTGAACAAAGTGACTTAAGGAAAAGAACAAGTTAAAATGATGAATTTTTCATAGTTGCTTCAGGTGGCTTCAAGAAACCAACCATAAAAGGAGATGTATAAGAAAGTAAATCAGATTGGCAAATATGTCTACAGTTATTTTGGATATAATTATCACTAAATGAAGCTAACTGGGAGGAAATATATGAGAGGTCTACGAAACTCAGATAAAAAGTTGTCAAAAATAACATGAAGCAGGGCGCCTGGGTGGCTCAGTGGGTTAAAGCCTCTGCCTTCTGTTCAGGTCATGATCCCGGGGTCCTGGGATCGAACCCCGCATTGGGCTCTCTGCTCAGCAGGAAGTCTGCTTCCTCCTCTCTCTCTCTCTGCCTGCCTCTATGCCTACTTGTGATCTCTGTCAAATAAATAAAATCTTAAAAAAAAAAAAAAAGAACATGAAGCAAAAAGCTTCTGAAATGACTTAATAAATGGCTTGATAAATTCTCTCTCCCAAAGCAACAATAAGACTGGAAAAGTTCTTAAATTGGAACTTTTGAATTCTAGAAATGCACAAAGGCAACTGACAAGGGCACACAGCAAATTGAGATACATTCATGAAAAACTAAAATGATTAATAAAAAATGTCCACAAAAGGATCTTATCTCATTACAGTGGAATCAAGTTGAAAATGAAAACAGGAGCAAATTTTAGAAATAAAGAAAAATTTGGTATTAAACAATATATTTATAAATAATCTGTGGAACAAAAAGGAAATCAAAGGAAAATTTAGAAGCTATTTTGAGTTGAATGAAAATGAAAATATTACATACCAAAATCTACTGGCTGCAGCTAAAAGCAGAGCCTAAAGGGAAATGTAGAGTTTTAAATGTCTTCTATAGAAAAGGAGAATTAAGCCAATTACTAATTAAACCAATAAACTAAGCTGCTCCTTAAACAGACCAAAAAGTAAGTAATAAACTGAGCTTGAAGCAAACAAAAGTAATGAAATTAGAAATCAATGAATAAGGGGCATCTGGATGGTTCTATCGGTTAAGCATCTGCCTTTGGCTCATGTCATTTTCTCAGGGTCCTTGGATGGAGCCATGTTGTGGACTCTCTGCTCAGTGGGGAGTCTGCTTCTCCCTTCTCCTTCTGTTCCCCCTGCCTTAATGCTCTCTCTCTCTTTCTAATAAATAAATAAAATCTTTATAAAAAGATCAATCAATAAAGAAAACCTTAAATTCAATATTTGTGTCAGTCAGTTAAATAAATGTTCCTTCTGGGGCACCTGGGTGGCTCAGTGGGTTAAAGCCTCTGCCTTCGGCTCAGGTCATGATCCCAGGGTCCTGGGATCGAGTCCCGCATCAGGCTCTCTGCTCAGCAGGGAGCCTGCTTCCCTCTCTCTCCCTCTCTGCCAGCCTCTCTGCCTACTTGTGATTTCTGTCTATCAAATAAACAAATTTAAAAATAAATAAATAAATAAATAAATGTTCCTTCTTAGAAAAGTCAGCAAAGTTCAATAATAAGAAGCACAGGCACTTGTTATATTGAGAACCAGGTGTTGTGTGGAAGTTCTGAATCATGAAACTATACACCTGAAACTAATATTACACTGTGTTTGAACTAACTGAAATTAAAAAAATAATAATAAAAACTTAAAAAAAAAGAATAAGAGAAAAAAAATTTAAAGCCACAATAATCACCTTACATACACATGAGGGGGTTTTGCAAGACAGGACATCACTATTAAACTCTCAGAAATTAGAAGGCTAAAATGGGATTTCTATGAAAATCTCTATGCCACTAAATTAGACTTAGATGAAATGCAGTAATTCTTTAAAATACAAATTACTGACAATGACTTAAGAAATAGAAAATCTAGATAGAGCTCTAACAAGTAAGATTTAATATCTTATTTATTAATTTATTACCAATAAATAGTAATATTAATTAATTAATTATTAAATATTAAGTAATAAAACTAATTCATTAATATTTACTAATCTGTTAATTTACTTATTTACTAACTAAAATTTACTAATTTGTTAATATCTTAGTTACTTATTAGTGACACAACTATATTATTATTATTATTTATATTATTATAAATATTATTTATATTATATTATTAATTATATTATTATAAATATATAATATTATATATATTATTAATTATAAACTTTCCACAAAGAAATTCCCAGTTCCAGTTGATTTTACTGGTGTACTTTATCAATATTTTAAAAAATAAACAATATGGGATTGGGAGGGAGACAAACCATAAGTGACTCTTAATCTCACAAAACAAACTGAGGGTTGCTGGGGGGAGGGGGTTTGGGAAAAAGGGGGGTGGGATTATGGAAATTGGGGAGGGTATGTGCTTTGGTGAGTGTTATGAAGTGTGTGAACCTGGTGATTCACAGACCTGTACCCCTGGGGATAAAAATATATGTTTATAAAAAATAAAAAATAAAATAAAAATAAATAAATAAAAATAAAAATAAAATAAAAAATAAAAAAATAAACAATAAACAATAGCAATATTCTACAAAATCCTCTAGAAAATAAAGGGAGGAGAGATATTTCTAAACTTATTCTAGGAGGATAGTATCACACTGATTTCAAAGCCAGAAAAAATATCACAGATATCTTTTATGAATACAAATGCAAAAACTGTCAATAAAAACTAACAAATAGAATATAAAAAGACATACAAAAAAGATTATCGATCACCATCAAGTGGGTTTTGTGCCCAGGATGTAAGATTAGTTTAATGTGTGAACATCAATTAATGTAACAAGCCATACTAATAAAATAATCAACAAAATGACATAATCATCTCAATAGGCACAGAAAAAGCATTTGATAAAATCTAATACCATCATGATAAAAAAAATCAATAAACTAGAAACAGATGGGCAGTTTTCAACCTAATAAAGTGTATCTATGAAAATATACAACAGATGAAATACTTAATAATAAAATAATGTGTTTTTTCACTTCATGGTAGGAATCAAGGATATCTGCTTTTGCTATTTCTATTCAACATTGTAGTGGAGATTCTATGCAGTTAGTTTTTAAAAAATCCAGATTTGAAAAAAGAAGCAAATCTCCTTTTATTCACAGTTGACTCATTATTCCTGAATAAAATCATACAAATGTCCATAAAAGTCTACTAGAACTTGACCAATGAATTCAGTAAGGTTACAGGATTAAAAAAAAATTGACACACAAACTCTAATCATGTCTAAAGTGAAATTAAACTATTCATTCACAATTTCAAAGAATGTCAAATAAGAAGAAATTTAATGAAAAGATGAAAGATTTGTACACTAAAACTACAAAACATTGCTGAGACAACACAGATGATATAAGTAAAAAGAGAAACATTCTATACTCATGAATAGAAAGTCTAACATTAAAATGGCAATTGAAGGTTAAGCATCTGCCTTGGGGCAGGTCATGATCCCAAGGTCCTGGGATTGAGTTCCGCATAGGGCTCCCTGATCTGTTGGGAGTCTGCTTCTGCCTGCAGCTCCCCCTCCTTTTTCATGCTCTCTATCTCGCTGTCACTTACAAATAAATACATAAAAAAATAAGTCTTTAAAATGGCAATTCAACCCAAGGTTACCTACAGATTGAACACAATTCCTAACAGAATTGTCCCAGGATTTTGTTTTTGTTTTTCTTTTTGAAAAATTTTCAAGTAGATTCTAGAATTCATATGGCAATGCAAAGGAATCAAAATAGCCAAGATACATTTTTATAAAGATCAAAATGAGAAGACTTAACATCTTCAAATTTTATCTTCAGTTTGGACTAAAAATAGCAGGGAACCGAACAATCAAAAAAGGAAGCACATCTAAAGCATGAGAGTCCAACATTCATCAGTGTTTCTTCTTCAGTTCAAACTAAAAATAGCAGAGAACTTAACAATTGAAAAAGAAAACATCTTCAAATTTCAAAACATAATATAAAATGATAGTAATGAAGAGAATGGCATGAAGACAGACAAATAGATCAGTAGAACAAAAGTTTAAATCCATTAATAAACTTGTGATCAATTGATATTTTCAAAAGAACCAAGGCAATTCAAGGGGGAAAGGTATAGTCTTTTCAAGAGTTGGTGTTGGCACATCAGATATCCACATGCAAAAAGATGTATTGGGATGTTTCCCTCACGCAATACAAAATATGTACTCAAAAAGTGTCATATACCTAAAGGCAAGAGCTAAAGCCATAAGACTTCCAGTAGAAAAAAATGGAGAAAAAATATCTGAAACCTCAAATTATGCAAGGTCTTCTGAAATGTGAAGCCAAAAGCTTGAGAAAAAATAAACTGACATGTTGGATCTTATCAAAATAAAATCTTAAGCATTTCAAAATACACCAATAGGAAAATGAAAGGGTGATATATTCTTCTAGTGAGCACATAACCACCAAATGCTTCTTTAAAATTAAATAATCTTTGGGAGGGAAGCAAGATGGTGGAGGAGTAGCAGACTGAAAAACCATTAGGGCCAAGGAATTAAGCTAGATTGTTATCAAATGAGTCTGAACACCTACAAATTCAACAGGAGATAGAGGAGAAGAAAAGCAGCAATTCTAGGAACAGAAAATTGACCACTTTCTGGAAGGTACGATGTGTGGAGAAGTGAATCTGAAGTGACAAGAAGATAGAATGCAGGGGGAGGGACTAGCTCCTGGAAAGCAGTGGAGAAGTGGAGCAAAAAAATCAGAACTTTTAGAAGTCTGTCCCGTTGAGGGATATTGTTCCAGAGGCTAAGCAGTAGTTGAGCCCTCAAGGGGACAATGTGGTCTCAGGACCCACAGGATCACAGAAAGACTGGGGCTGTCTGAGTGTGGCAAGCTGCCAGGTATCATAGAGGGAAAGCTGGCTACAGAGATAGAGCAAAGGAGTGAGCTCTCAGTTTGGGTTACCTTAAACTGTGATCCAAGGCATAGTCAGGCCACTGTTTTTCAAGCAGGGACCCCCCACAAGTGACAGATCTGAAGAGACTCCATCCTTCCTCCTCTGGGAGGACTGGTGCAGGAGCACGAGGCAGTTATCTGCTGGGTTTGGAGATACCAAATGGGGCTGTGCACCAGAGATAGAAACACCTGGTCACAGGATGTGTGAGTATGGAATGCAGCCAGGGACCAGGGAGATGGGAGGGATTGATCACTTTTTTCTGAGGGTGCACTGAGGAGTGGGGCCCTGAGCTCTCTGCTCTGACAGGCCAGAGACTGGGAGGCTGCAATTTTCATTCCCATCCTCCAAAGCTCTACAGAAAGTGGTCAGGGAACAAAAGCTACCAAGAGTGAAGCTGAGTAGATTACTTAGCCTGGCCCCTGGGACGTGCAAATTTGCCTCAGACAAAGACATTTGAGAATCACTGCAACAGCCCCCACCCCCTCCAGAAGATCAGCAATATCATCCAGGCAAGACCAAATTCACTGATCAAGGAAAGCTGCAGAACCAGAGCTAGGGGAAAGCAACACAAAGAATTCATGGCTTTTTTCCCCAGTGTCTTTAGTCTTGCAAAGTTAAATGTTTTTAATTTTATTTTTTTCTAATCCTATTTTTTTAACTTTTCCTCTTTCCTCTTCTAATGTTTTTAAATTATTTTATCTTAACAATACCTTTTTTAAAAATCTTTTTAAATTTTCGTTGTTATGGTCATATTTTATCCCTTCACTCTATTTAACCTTATTTTTTGTATACATATAGTTTTTTTTTCTTTAAAATGTTGGGATACAATTTCTTCTAATAGATCAAAATATACCCTAAATCTAGCACATGGCTTTGTTCTAGTCTCCAGCCATATCACATTCTCTCTCTCTCTCTCTCTCTCTCTCTCGTTTTTTTCCCAATTAACTTATCTTATCAATTTCTTTTTTAGAATCATCTTTTACTTTTTACCTTTACAGGCATATTGCATCCCTTCATCATGTTTACCCTTATTTGTGTGTGTGTGTGTGTGTGTGTGTGTGTGTATACACATATGTTTTTCTTTCTTTAAAATTTTGGGAGGTAGTTTCTTCTAAGAGCCAGAATACACCCCAAATCAAATGGGTGCTGTGCTCTATTCACCAGTCTAATATATATTTTTATTTCTTATTTTTTAATTTTTATTTTTCCTCCCCCCCCCCCCCCCGGTTTTGGGACACTTCTAACTTGGTCAGTGTATATTTTTCCGGGATCTTTGCCACCCTTTTAGTATTTTATTCTCTTGCTCATATATTCTTATCTGTATTAAATGACAAAGTGGAAAAACTCACCAGCCACCCCCCCCCCCAAAAAAAAAGAATAAGAGGCAATGCTGATGGCTAGGGACCTAATTAACATGGATATCGGTAATATGTCAGAACTAGAGTTCAGAAAGATGATTATCAAGGTGCAATCTGGGCTCAAAAAAGGCATGGAACATATTAGAGAATCCCTTTCTGAAGAAATTTCTGAAGAAATTAAATCACTTTCTGGAGAAATAAAAGAACTACAATCTAACTAAGTTGAAATTTAAAAAAGCTATTAATGAGGTCCAATAAATAATGGAGGTTCTTACTGCTAGGATAAATGAGGCAGAAGAGAGAATTAGTGATATTGAAGACCAAATAATGGAGAATAAAGAAGCTGAACAAAAAAAAGAGAGAGAGAGACAATTATTGGACAATGAGGGGAGAATTTGAGAGATAAGTGACATCATAAGGGAAAACAATATTAGAATAATTGGGATCTCAGAAGAAAAAAGAGAGAGGGGGGCAGAAGGTGTATTGGAGCAAATTATTGTAGAGAATTTTCCCAATATGGCAAAGGGAACAAGCATCAAAACCCAGGAGGCGCAGAGAACCCCCCCTCAAAATCAATAAAAATAGGTTAACCCCATCATCTAATAGTAAAACTTACAATTCTTAGTGACAAAGAGAAAATCCTGAAAGCAGCTCGGGAACTCTGAAACATACACTGGTAGAAATATTAGATTGGCAGCAGACTTATCCACAGAGACCTTGCAGGCCAGAAAGAACTGGCATGATATATTCAGAGCACTAAATGAGAAAAATATGCAGACAGAATATTATATCCAGCTAGGCTATCATTGAAAATAGAAGTAGAGGGCGCCTGGGTGGCTCAGTGGATTAAGCCGCTGCCTTCGGCTCAGGTCATGATTTCAGGGTCCTGGGATCGAGTCCCGCATCGGGCTCTCTGCTTGGCAGGGAGCCTGCTTCCCCCCCTCTCTCTCTCTGTCTGCCTCTCTGTCTACTGTGATCTCTCTCTGTCAAATAAATAAATAAAATCTTAAAAAAAAAAAAAAAAGAAAATAGAAGTAGAGATAAAAAGCTTCCAGAGCAAACAAAAACTAAAAGAATTTGAGAACACCAAATTAGCCCCACAGGGAATATTGAAAGAGTTCCTCTAAGCCAAGAGAGAGTCTAAAAGTAATAGAAGTGAAAGGAACGGAGACAATATGCAGTAACAGTCACCTTACAGGCAATACAGTGACACTAAATTAATATCTTTCAGTAGTTACCCTGAATGTAAATGGGCTAAATGCCCCAATCAAAAGACACAGGGTATCAGAATGGATACAAAAAAGCAAGACCCATTGATATTCTGTCTACAAGAAACTCATTTTAGATCCAAAGGCACCTCCAGATTTACAGTGAAGGGGTAGAAAACAACTTACCATGCTAAAGGATATCAAAAGAAAGCTGGAGCAGCAATCCTTATATCAGACAAATAAAAGATGAGGAAGGACACTATATCATACTCAAAGGGTCTGTTCAACAAGAAGAGCTAGCAATTTTAAATATGTCTGCCCCTAACAAGGGAGCAGCCATTTATATAAATCAATTAATAACAAAATTAAAGAAACACATCAACACTAATACAATAATAGTAGGGGACTTTAACCCCCCCCTCACTGAAATGGACAGATCATACAAGCTAAAGATCAACAAGGAAATAACGGCTTTAAATGATAACAGTGGACCAGATGGACATCACAGATGTATTCAGATCATTCTATCCCAAAGCAACAGAATACACATTCTTCTCTAGTACACATGGAACATTCTCCAGAATAGATCACATCCTGGTTCACAAATCAGGTATCAACCAGTACCAAAAGATTGGGATTATTCCCTGCATATTTTCAGACCACAGTGCTCTGAAGCTAGAACTCAATTGCAAGAGGAAAGTTGGAAAGAACTCAAATACATAGAGGCTAAAGAGCATCCTACTAAAGAATGAATGGGTCAACCATGAAATTAAAAAATAATTTAAAAATCATGGAAACAAATGATAATGAAAACACAACTGTTCAAAATCTTTGGGACACAGCAAAGGTGGTCCTGAGAGGAAAGTATATACCAATAGAAGCCTTTCTCAAGAAACAAGTATGGTCTCAAGTACACAACCTAAACCTACACCTAAAGGAGCTGGAGAAAGAGCAGCAAAGAAAGCCTAAACCCAGCAGGAGAAGAGAAATCATAAAGATCAGAGCATAAACCAATGAAATAAAAATCAAAAGAACAGTAGAACAAATCAATGAAACTAGGAGCAGTAGGTTCTTTGAAAGAATTAATAAGATTGATAAAACCCTGGCCAGACTTATCAAAAAAAAAAAAAAAAAGGGAAATGACCAAAATAAATAAATAAATAAATAAAATAATGAGTGGAAGAGGATTGATCATGACCAACACCAAAGAAATACAAACAATTATAAGAACATATTATGAGCAACTATACGTCACATATTTGACAATGTGGAAGAAATAGACATATTCTTAGAGTGATATAAACTACCAAAACTGAACCAGGAAGAAATAGAAAACCTGAACAGTCCCATAAACAGTATGGAGACTGAGGCAGTCATCAAAAATCTCCCAACTAATAAGAGCCCAGGGCCAGACAACTGCCCAGAAGAAGCAAACGTTTAAAGAAGAATTAATACCTATTCTCCTGAAATTGTTCCAAAAAACAGAAATGGAAGGAAAACGTCTAAACCCCTTTTATGAAGCTAGAATTACCTTGGTCCCAAAACCAAACAAAGACCCCCAACAAAAAGGAGAATTACAGACCAATATCCTTGATGAACACAGATGCAAAAATTCTCACCAAAATACTAGCCAATAGGATCCAACAGTACATTAAAAGGATTATTCACTACAACCAAGTGGGATTTATTTCTGGGCTGCAAGGTTGTTTCAACATCCACAAATCAATGTGATACAATACATTAATAAAAGAAGAACAAGAACCATATGTATTCTTAGTAGATTGTAAAAAAGCATTGACAAAGTACAGTATCCTTTCATGATCAAAAGTCTTCAGGGGGGCTTGGGGGCTCAGTTGTTGTGTCTGCCTTCAGCTCAGTCCATGATCCCAGGGTCCTGGTATCAAGCCCCACATTGGGCTCCCTGCTTGGCAGGAAGCCTGCTTCTCCCTCTCTTACTCACCCTGCTTGTGTTCCCTCTCTCTCTGTGTCTCTCTAACAAATAAATAAAGTCTTTTAAAAACAAAACAAAACAAAAAAACAAAAAACCTCTTCGAAGTGTAGGGATAGAGGGTACATACCTCAATATCATCAAAGCCATCTATGAAAAACCCACAGCGAATATCATTCTCAATGGAGAAAAACAGAGCTTTTCCCCTAAGGTCAGGAACACGGAAGGCATGTCCACTATCACCAGTGCTATTCAACATAGTACTAAAAGTCTGAGCCTCGGCAATCAGACAACAAAAGGAAATAAAAGCCATCCGAATCAGCAAAGAAGTCAAACTCTCACTCTTTGCAGATGATATGATACTTTATGTGGATATCCCAAAAAACTCCACTCCAAAATTGCTAGAACTCATACAGAAATTTGGTAAAGTGTCAGGGTATAAAATCAATGCACAGAAATCAGTTGCATTTCTATAAACAATGGCAAGACAGAAGAAAGAAAAATTAAGGAGCCAATCCCATTTATAATTGCACCCAAACCATAAGTTACCTAGGAATAAACCTAACCAAAGAGGCAAAAGATCTGTACTCAGAAAAATATAAAGTACTTGTGAAAGAAATTGAGGAAGACACACAAGATGGAAAAACTTTCCACACTCTTGGATTGGAAGAACAAATATTGTAAAAATGTCTACACTACTGAGAGCAAGCTACACATTTAATGCAATCCCTATGAAAATACCATCCCTTTTTTCCAAAGAAATGGAACAAATAATCCTAAAATTTGTATGGAACCAGAAAAGACCCTAAATAGCTAGAGGAATGTTGAAAAAGAAAGCTAAAGTTAGTGGCATCACAATTCCAGACTCCAAGCTTTATTAAAAAGCTGTCATCAGCAGGACAATATGGTACTAGCACAAAAAAAGACACATAGATCATTGGAACAGAATAGAGAGCCCTGAAATGGACCCCCAACTCTATGGCCAACTAATCTTCGACAAAGTAGGAAAGAATGTCCAATGGAAAAAAGACAGTCTCTTCAACAAATGGTGTTGAGAAAATTGGACAGCTACATGCAGAAGAATGAAACTGGACGATTTCCTTACACCACACACCAAAATAGACTTCAAATGGATGAAAGACCTCAATGTGTGATAGGAATCCATCAAAATCCTTGAGGAGAACATAGTCAACAACCTCTTCAACCTCCGCCACAGCAACTTCTTCCTAGAAACATCACAAGAAGCAAGGACAAAAATTAACTATTGGGACTTCATTAAGATCAAAAGCTTTTGCACAGCAAACAGTCCACAAAACCAAAAGACAACTGATAGAATGGGAGAAGATATTTGAAAATGACATAATGGATAAAGGGCTAGTATCCAAAATCTATATAGATTTATCAAACTCAACACTGAAAGAACAAATAATCCAATCAAGAAATGGGCAGAAGACGTGAACAGATATTTCTGCAAAGAAGACATCCAGATGGCGAACAGACACATGAAAAAGTGCTCCACATCACTCAGCATCAGGAAAATACAAATCAAAACCACAATGAGATATCACCGCACACCAGTCAGAATGGCTAAAATTAACAAGTCTTGAAATGACAGATGTTAGTGAGGATGCAGAGAAAGAGTAACCCTCCTACACTGTTGGTGGGAATGCAAGTGGTGCAGCCACTCCACAACATGAAGATTCCTCAAAAAGTTGAAAATAGAGCTACCCTAAGACTCAGCAATCACACTACTGGTTATTTACCCTAAAAGTACATATGTAGCGATCCAGAGGGGCATATGCACCCAAATGTTTATAACACCAATGTCCACAATAGCCAAACTATGGAAAGAACCAAGATGTCCACCTAATGGATAAGTGGTGTGTATACACACACACACACACACAGAGAGAGAGAGAGAGAGAGAGAGAGAGAGAAATACTATGCAGCCATAAAAAATGAAACTTTGCCATTTGCAATGATGTGGATGGAACCAGAGGGTATTATTCTGAATGAAGTAAGTCAATCAGAGAAAGACAATTATCATATGAACTCTCTGATATGAGGAACTTGAGAGGCAGATTGGAGGCTTGGGAGTAGGGAAGGAATAAATGGAAACAAGATGGGATCAGGAGGAAGACAAACCATAAGAGACTCTTACTCTCACAAACAAACTGAGGGTTGCTGGGGGTTGGGCAGGTAGGGAGAGTGTGGTTGGGTTATAGACATTGGGGAAGGTATGTAGTATGATGAGTGCTGTGAAATATGTAAGCCTGATGATTCACAGACCTGTACCTTGGGGCAAATAATACATTATATGTTAATCAAAATAATTTTTGAAAAGAAAATGAAAGGACAATACAAAAACTAGAAAAAAATTATGTTCAAACAATTTATCTGATAAAATATTTGTATCCAAATTAAAAAGATTTCTTAAAAATCAAAAATGGAGTGACAAATATTCCAATTGAAAAATGGCAAAATAGGGTGCCTGGGTAGCATAATTGTTTAAGCCTCTGCTTATGTCATGATCCCAGGGTCCTAAGATGGAGCCCCTTGTCAGGATTCCTGCTCAGTGGAGAATGTGTTTCTTCCTCTACTCTGCCCTTCCCTTCCCTGCTCATGCACACTTGCTCACTCTCTCTCATTTGCTCTCTCTTTCAAATAAATAAATAAATTCTATTTACAAAATAAAAATTAAATTTAAAATGGCAAAATAATAAATAGATATTTCATCAAGGAAGGAATACAAAGGCTATAAACCACATCAAATAATATTCAACATCATTTTACATTAGAGAAAGTCAAACCAATACCACAAAAAGATACACTTCACATCCACTAAGAAGACCATAATGAGAATTACAGATAATAATAAATGCGGTAATGTATTGTTGTCTAAAAGGTAAAATGGTACAGACACTTTGGTTAACAGTTTGACAATTTCATTTCATGTTAAACATAAATTTATCATATGATTTAGAATTCCCACTCCTAATTTATAACCAAGAAAAAGTAAAACATATTTTTTTAAGATTTTTTTTTTAATTTATTTGACAGAGAGAGGTCACAAGTAGGCATAGAGGCAGGCAGAGAGAGAGAGAGAGAGAGAGAGGGGAGGAAGCAGGCTCCCTGCTGAGCAGAGAGCCCGATGCGGGACTCGATCCCAGGACCCTGAGATCATGACCTGAGCCGAAGGCAGCGGCTTAACCCACTGAGCCACCCAGGCGCCCAGTAAAACATATTTTTGACCAAAGATGTGTATGTGAATGTTCCTAGCAGAATTGTTCATAAGGCTTCAAATGTGGAAACTGGTGCATTCACTCTGGAAAACAGTCTGGAGTTTCCTCAAAAAGTTAAAAAGAGAACTACCCTATGATCCAGTAATTTTGCTACTAAATATTTAACTAAAGTTAAAAAAATATATTGGTTTGAAGGGACACATGCATACCGATGTTTATAGCAGCATTATTTACAATAGCTTAATTATGGAAAGAGCCCATATGTTCATTGACTGTTGAATGGACAGAAATTGTGGGGGGTGTGTGTGTGTATATGTGTATATATATATATATACACACACAAAAATGTATACATATATATACATTTATGTATGTATATATGTAAAAATGTATACATATATGTATGCATATATGTATACATATATACATATACATATATATGTATACAAAATGTTATACATATTTGTATATACAAAAATGTATACATATATACACATTATATATACATACATATATGTATATATGTATACATTTTTGTATATATGAATATATAAATATATATACACACATATATATAATGAAATATTACTCAACCATAAGAAAGAATAAAATATTATCATTTTATAACAACTTGGATGGAGCTAGAGTGTCAGTGAGGTCAGTCAGTCAGAGAAAGACAAATACCGGAACTCTCTCATATGTGGAATTTAACAAATGAAAGAGATGAACATAGGGTAACAAAAAAGAGAGAAAGAGAAACCATAAAACAGGCTCTTAATGACAAAGAACAAACAGGATTTCTGGAGGGGAGGTGGGTTCAGGGAAAGGGCTAAATGTGTGATCGGTGATAAGGAGGGCAATTGCTGTGGTGAGCCTGGGGTGTTATATGTGAATAAATCACTAAATTCTATTTCTGAAACTAATATTACACTGTGTGTTTACTAAGTATAATTTAAATTAAAACTTAAAACTATAAAATAAAGTGGAAGTATTCTAAAAACCTATTATCTAGGGTATAAATAAGCATAATGTGGCATATCCTTACAATGGAATACTATCTGGCAATATAAAAGAACAAAGTACTAAAACATGCTAAAAGGAGAGTCTCAAAAACATGTTAAATGGGAAAAAAAAAGAAAGACCATTTATTACATGATCCCAATCATACATGTCCAAAAGGCAAAGCTATAAGAGAGAGTAAGTAGACTAGGGATTGCCTGAGCCTGGGAAAGGACTGGCAGAAAATGGAAACAAAAGATCTTTCCAGGTGATAGAAATCTTCTAAAACTGGATCTGATGATTGTTGCCCAACTGTGTAAATGTATTAACAAATCGTTGAATTGATTTTCAAAACATGAGTGAACACGTAATTAGATGTATGGTATATGAATTATATCCAATAACATTTTCTCAAAAAAGAAAATGAACTTAAAGTAAAGCATACTGTAAGCATGAAAGATGCAAAGCATATTTTGAAATAAATCTGCACGAGCCAGAAGAGTGCTTTGCCACTATGCACTTGAAGTGGGGGATAGCCAAGGGCTATTGAGGAAAACTGGAAGCAAGTTACATCTCAAGAGCAGAACAAGGATCTACATAATCAGGAAAACACTTCCACCCTCAGAATAGGGGGCCTTCACAGAATCCCTGGTGGAAATTCTTACTGCTGTTGGTAAATGATGATTATGGTGCTTTCTCCTTCCTTATTCCAAACATAAATTGTTATCCATGTTTTATTGCATTGTCTAAGTATGGAATAAAGGGTGCAGACAACTCCTGTCTATGAGTACACAGATTTCAATATCCAGAAGAGTTACATCTACTGACAGAAGACAAATGGGCATCTCCTAGAGATCTTGGCCTTAAAGTTAGTTGCAATGACTCCATGGACCCTTGGTTTCTCTTTTTGAAAAAGACCAAGTTAGATAGATACAGGAAAAGAAGCATTAAGTTGATCTTTGGTTACCTGAAAGTCAGCTTGTTGTAGAGATGGCAAAACTCTAACAATACTCATTGCTTTTCTGTTTTCTGGGAAAACAGCTAAACCACCTTTCCCAGCTCCCTTTATGCCTAGGTGAAACCACATGAAAGAACTGGCCTATGTAGGTGTACATGATCAATACCCTCTCAACCTCTGCCACAAAACACTATAGATTTTGGTGATCTTCACATTTCTTTTTCTCAAAAAATTGTGACTGTCTTTGAAGGACATCAAGAATATTGGAAAGTTACACAGTGAAAGAGTCTAGGTCTAAGTCTTTGCTTAGAGGGCATCTTCCAAGTAGATCTTCTTAACCAGGAGTATTTGTATGACACATTAAAGATACACTCTAGCTTGATAAACTGTTTCATGTTTTGATGTTTATTTGAAAGAGTAGCTAGGATTAATTCACAAAAATATAAAACTTCCTTTAATTGTGATAAAGGAAAAAGGAAATTTATTAAATTGACAAGATACTATTTTTATTTCTTAGTATCTTCTTTAGTTAACTTGTAAGTGTCCCACGAGACACAGGCTGGAAAAAGATGGAAAGAAAAGTAATTTATATTTCTTGGTAAGTTTTCTATGGAACAGAAGTTATGTACAATACTTTTTTTTCCTCTGTCATGTGGTAGTTGGTAGCATGGAATCTTGCAGAATTGGGGAGCTTAGCTACATATCTTAGATGCAGTGAAAATGATCATGGTTAGGATAATGTACTCACCAGGGTACAATGATGCATTCTGCCAGTCTGCAGGTGAACAAAATGATGAAATATTATTACTCTCTCCTGGTCCTTCTTATATCTTTTCCTCTCCTCATCACTGACATTCTCTAAGCATTCAGTGACATATTTATCTGTCTGTTGCTTTTCTTCCTCACAAGCATGTGACCATTCCATTCTTAAACTAGAAAATGGTTGAGTTGTGTATGTGTGTGGAAAAATATAAAGTCAGAAAAAAAGGCAAACTAAAAACAATAAAAAGAAGAAAGGAAATAAGGGAGATAGAAAATGAAGAAGTAATGATAGGAAGGTGAGTAGTTTGAGATAAAGATAGATAAGAAGGATGGGAAAATGGAAGGAAAGAAGAGAGGTGAAGGAAGAAGAAAAGGAAGGAATTAGGAACAACAGAGTGAAGGAATAAAGAATTGAGAAAGTGAGATGAAGTGAAAGGAATATTCCAAATTAGGGAAAAATAAGTTAACTAACTACAGATTCTCTTTCATTTATGCTCCTACACAGTGAATACAGGCAATGGTATAATATGCCTGACTCTCTGGGAACAGAGTTTAGAGCTGAGTTAGGAGTCTTATTATTTATGGAATTTAAGAACTGCCATGAAAGAACTTCTGAGCTACTTACCATTCCTAAATTGGGCTCTTCTCTGATCTGAAAGGAAAAGTACACAGAAGACTGAGACTCTTGAGGAGGTAAAAATGCAAATAAAGACATGCATTCTTTGATAATCTAATTATCACTATAATATTAGTCAAGCCATTATTCCTTATAAATTATTTCTTACAGATATAATAAAGATGACTCACATGATTTTTAGGACTTAATCAAGGTAAACAGGTAAATCATTCCTAGCATGATAACTACAATATAGAGAGGCTATAGGAAAATTAAAAGACACTCAAAATTAAAGAGGTAAAGAAACAGGATAAAGTGAAGCATGGGATTTCCACAATATATCTTGCAAATATTTCAACTATTGGAATACAATTACCAATTTCCTTTTGCAATTCTCCTGAAATACAAAAGTGAAAACACTATTTTAGTATCACAGAGAAAAGAAAAATTAAAGTTCCTTAAATGAATAACATGTGAAATAAGTTACTTTAATTAAAGATTTTTAAAAAGCCCTCACTTCTTTAGAACACTTACCAGAAACAAAAAATACAAAAATATATCACATGCTTACATGGATAAATTATTTTACATTTGAAATTCAAGAGAAAATTCACCAAGTCCACAGTGATACATTGTTTTTGAAGTCGTTTAGAATGCTGATACTAATAAATATCATCACCTGCAATGTGATACTATCCATCATCTGTGCGGTATTTATTCAATGCATTCACTGAGATAGGTATTATTTAATGGTTTTATATAATTACCCAATTGAATGCTAGCAAAATAATGGGGAAGTAGTATTCCTCTGTTTACAGAATAAAGGTCTGAGAATCAAAGGGGTGAACAACATTGTGAAGTTTCTGTTGGTAAATGAACAGATCAAAGATTTAAATCTAAGTAAGTTAAACTGCAAATTAAAGACTCAATCACTACGCCATAATCCTCCACTTTTAGTCCAGCCAGCTGATGCTTCAGTCAAAAGGTAGAGTAGTAGTGTTGGTTCTGCATAAGGAACAACCTATTGCACATTTCTTTGATAAAATAGTGTCATAGTTAGAAGAGTTTCAGTTTTGCTTAGAATCAGGTTGTAGGCACAGCAAGCATGGTGAGAGCTCTTTCAAATATATTGTCAGATTATATTTGACTTATTTCAGAGCCACTAGAAGAAGTTATTGCTAATGTCATGGAGACAGCTGAAAAATAATACATTAAATTAAGACAAGGGTGAATGAGAGAAGTGGGTTAACTAATGGGAGAATAAGAAAGAAAGAAACAGGAAGGGAAATAGTAATATAATAAACACGAATGAAAATCATGAGAGAAATTATACAGAGAAAGTAGGGGGAATAGAAAAGGAAAAAGCAGCAAAAATCCATATAGGAAGATCATATCTTGAAAATAAGTTATTAAATTTTACCATTTTTTCCCCTGAGTTCACCTAAAAATAAAACAGAGCAATATGAAAACCACTATGACATAGACAAAAGGAATATCATATTTTGTAAATAGTCATTAAATTTTACCATTTTCTTTTCTAGGTTCATCTGAAAATAAAACAGAGTAATATGAAAATTAGTATGACATAGACAATAGGAATATCATATTTTGTAAATAGTCATTACATTTTACCATTTTCTTTCCTAGGTTCACCTGAAAATAAAACAGAGTAATATGAAAATCACTATGACACACATAATAGAAATATATTTTGTAAATATTTGTTACATTTTTATCATCTTCTTTCCTAGGTTCACTTGAAAAATTAAAAGAAAGTCGCATAAGAATCATTATGAAACAATCAAAATGAACAAAAACCTTTTCTCCTGTTGTGTATAGAGTAGGTTAGCCACTTCAGAGAAAAAAAAAGATTACATTTATTTTATAGGTGTTTTACTGAAAAACTTATGGGTTTCCACATTGTTTTATGTGAAATGGCAAAGCAGAAAAATAATTTTAAATTTCTTGTGACTGAACTTAACATCTCCCAAAATAATTTCCTGAAGTCTTCTGTAGGCATGATATCATTGTCATAATAATCATCACCATCACCATCACCATCATCATCACGATCATTGTCACCATCATACCCAACATCCCCACTGACATTCATTAACTGCTTTCTCTGCATTAAGCTCTGTGATACATGTTTCACAAGCAGCATCACATTTGATCACCGAAAGTGCTTCAGATATCATGATGCTTATGCAAAAGAGTAAACTGAAGTTAGAGCAACAGAAGTGATCTACAAATAAAGTAACGGAAGGTCAAATCAATTCATTTACTAGGGGAAAATATCCTTGGTTCAACACAATGCCAAGATGCCCAGGGCTGCTCTCATACAGTCAAGAGCTGACAATATTTAATTGCATGATTTGTACTTATGTGAAGGTAAAATGGCTACCTTGCTCTTCTTTCTTCCTTTTCTCTGAAAAAGAGATTAGACAAAAATTTAGACAGTTTAGAAAAAAAAAACAAACAGGAAAGTTTTATTACATATTAAACTGAAACAAATTGCAAGTGTAACAATAGAGTTACCAGTAGATTGGTGTACAAGGAAGAAAGTTTTATTTGGTATAATGTCAAGATACCAAACACTTTTCTTTTTACTGTCTGAAACTGAGTTTGTTGCAATGATATCCTTTCTAAGTGATTTAAGATTTGAAACTCATCATCTTTTATTTTTTTCTGAAAATCAAATGAGAATTTTAAAAAAAATTTTTTAAATTAACATATAATGTAGTATTACCCCAGGGGTACAGGTCTGTGAATCACCAGGCTTACACACTTCACAGCACTCACCATAGCACATACCCTCCCCAATGTCCATATCAAATGAGAAATATTGATTAAAATAATTGAAGTGATTCATAAATAAAAGTACAGAGGATCAAATATCAGTTCTTTTAGGGGCAAACTATTATTACAAAATGCCAAAGTACCAAAAGCATTGCTTTTCTATAATCCAGGACAGGGTTTCCTTTAGTAATACATTTTCTGTTCTGGTGGAGATAAATTTCCCTTTAACTTCCTCCCTTTCTCTGAATAAATTCATTAAGCTTATTTATTTCAAATAATTGATACAGCATAAAAATGAATTCAAGAGGGCAAAATTTATTCAATCATTAATTAAATTGCTTGTGGATGAAGAGAAAACACCTTTTCACATCTTCAAAACAAATAGAAGAAATTTTTGATTTTCAGAATTTACAATCTCTTATTTCTATCCACATGTTTTTCCCTTCTTCTCATTTGCTCCTTCTGTTATTTCCCTTATGTTCCAGAAGTTTCTTTAGGATTTCGTATGAGACAAATCTGGTAACTACTTTTGGTCTTGTCTTTGTTTTCTTGACTTTTTTTTCTTCCACGCATTAAAGATTTTCTTTTGTCTTTTTGCTGAAGTCTCTTTTCACTGAATATATAGACTAGTGGGTTGACAGTTTTTTCTTTCAGTATTTTAATGACTTTGCTTTATTTTACTCTTGCTTCTATGATTTTCGGTGTGAAGTCACCTGGTTTCGAATCATTTGTCCTTTCTCGTTTTACTTTAGATAAGTTCAAGAGTTATTTCTTTAATTTGGCTTTCAAAAATTATGATCAAAATAATTCTAGGCATGTCGGTATTCTTTAAGTTTATTCTGCTTATACTTTGCATTTTTTTTAATTTTTTATTTTTTATAAACATATATTTTTATCCCCGGGGGTACAGGTCTGTGAATTACCAGGTTTACACACTTCACAGCACTCACCAAAGCACATACCCTCCCCAATGTCCATAATCCCACCCTGTTCTCCCAAACCCCCTCCCCCCAGCAACCCTCAGTTTGTTTTTTTTTTTTTTTTTTTTTTAAAGATTTTATTTATTTATTTGACAGAGAGAAATTACAAGTACACTGAGAGGCAGGCAGAGAGAGAGAGAGAAGGAAGCAGGCTCCCTGCTGAGCAGAGAGCCCGATGCGGGACTCGATCCCAGGACCCTGAGATCATGACCTGAGCCGAAGGTAGTGGCTTAACCCACTGAGCCACCCAGGTGCCCCAGTTTGTTTTGTGAGATTAAGAGTCACTTATGGTTTGTCTCCCTCCCAATCCCATCTTGTTTCATTGATTCTTCTCCTACCCACTTAAGCCCCCATGTTGCATCACCACTTCCTCATATCAGGGAGATCATATGATAGTTGTCTTTCTCTGCTTGACTTATTTCGCTAAGCATGATACGCTCTAGTTCCATCCATGTTGTCGCAAATGGCAAGATTTCATTTCTTTTGATGGCTGCATAGTATTCCATTGTGTACATATACCACATCTTCTTGATCCATTCATCTGTTGATGGACATCTAGGTTCTTTCCATAGTTTGGCTATTGTGGACATTGCTGCTATAAACATTCGGGTGCATGTGTCCCTTTGGATCACTACATTTGTATCTTTAGGGTAAATACCCAATAGTGCAATTGCTGGGTCATAGGGCAGTTCTATTTTCAACATTTTGAGGAACCTCCATGCTGTTTTCCAGAGTGGCTGCACCAGCTTGCATTCCCACCAACAGTGTAGGAGGGTTCCCCTTTCTCCGCATCCTCGCCAGCATCTGTCATTTCCTGACTTGTTGATTTTAGCCATTCTGATTGGGTGTGAGGTGATATCTCATTGTGGTTTTGATTTGTATTTCCCTGATGCCGAGTGATATGGAGCACTTTTTCATGTGTCTGTTCGCCATCTGGATGTCTTCTTTGCAGAAATGTCTGTTCATGTCCTCTGCCCATTTCTTGATTGGATTATTTGTTCTTTGGGTGTTGAGTTTGCTAAGTTCTTTATAGATTCTGGACACTAGTCCTTTATCTGATATGTCATTTGCAAATATCTTCTCCCATTCTGTCAGTTGTCTTTTGATTTTGTTAACTGTTTCCTTTGCTGTGCAAATGCTTTTGATCTTGATGAAATCCCAATAGTTCATTTTTTCCCTTGCTTCCCTTGCCTTTTGCGTTGTTCCTAGGAAGATGTTGCTGCGGCAGAGGTCGAAGAGGTTGCTGCCCGTGTTCTCCTCAAGGATTTTGATGGATTCCTTTCGCACATTGAGGTCCTTCATCCATTTTGAGTCTATTTTTGTGTGTGGTGTAAGGAAATGGTCCAATTTCATTTTTCTCTACACCAACAGCAAGACAGAAGAAAGAGATATTAAGGAGTCAATCCCATTTACAATTGCATCCAAAACCATAAGATACCTAGGAATAAACCTAACCAAAGAGACACAGAATCTATACTCAGAAAACTATAAAGTACTCATGAAAGAAATTGAGGAAGACACAAAGAAATGGAAAAATGTTCCATGCTCCTGGATTGGAAGAATAAATATTGTGAAAATGTCTATGCTACCTAAAGCAATCTACACATTTAATGCAATTCCTATCAAAGTACCATCCATCTTTTTCAAAGAAATGGAACAAATAATTCTAAAATTTATATGGAACCAGAAAAGACCTCGAATAGCCAAAGGGATATTGAAAAAGAAAGCCAACGTTGGTGGCATCACAATTCCGGACTTCAAGCTCTATTACAAAGCTGTCATCATCAAGACAGCATGGTACTGGCACAAAAACAGACACAATGATCAATGGAACAGAATAGAGAGCCCAGAAATAGACCCTCAACTCTATGGTCAACTAATCTTCGACAAAGCAGGAAAGAATGTCCAATGGAAAAAAGACAGCCTCCTCAATAAATGGTGCTGGGAAAATTGGACAGCCACATGCAGAAAAATGAAATTATACTTTGCATTTTTAAGTTTACATTTTTTACCAAGTGTGAGAGAGTTTTGACAGTCTTCTTCAAATAGATTATATGCTCCAATCTTTCTCCTCTCTTCCTGGGAATTTCTTTATTAATGTGCAAAAACTTTTTTTAATATTTCTAAATATCTTTATGCAGAAAACTTACACACACTGTAAATATTTCCACTTTTCCTTTGTAAATTAATTTTTCTACTTTAATGCTAATATAATTAACATGCAATTATATTGGTGTCAGGTGTCTAATATAGTGACTCAATGATTCTACAAGCTACTCAGTGCTAAACATGGTTAAGTGTACTCTTAATCCCCATCACCTGTTTCACCTATTCTCCCACTCACCTCCTTTCTGGTAACTCTTGATTTGTTCTCTATAGTTAAGAGTCCATTTTTTTGAGTTGTATTTCTTTTACTTTTTTCATTAGTTTTGTTTCTTAAATTCCACATATGACTGAAATCTTATGGTATTTTTCTTTCTTTGTCTTATTTCATTTAGTATTATACTCTCTAGCTCCATCCATATTGTTGCAAATGTCAAGATTTCATTCCTTGTTATGGCTGAATAATATTTTATTTTGTATATATTCTTTTTCTTCTTTATCCATTCATCTATCCATGGAGACTTGGGCTGCTTCCATAATTTGTCTGTTGTAGATAATACTGCAAGAAATATAGGCTATGCTTATATTCTTTTGAATTAGTGGTTTTGGATTCTTAGGGGTAAATAGCCAGTAGGACAATTGTTGGGACATAATATAGTTCCAGTTTTAACTTTTGAGGAATCTCCATACTGTTTTCCAGAGTGGCTGCACCAGTTTGCATTCCCACCAATAGTGAGTGAGGGTTCCCTTTTCTCTACATCCTCATCAAGACTTGTTTTTTCCTGTATTTTTGATTTTGGAAATTCCATTTTCTGGTCTTTTTCCTTATTATCTACATTTTCTTATTGTGCTAATGCAGTAGTATTTAAATTTTAGATGTATCTTTCAATTCTAAAATTTTGATTTGAGCATTTTTCCTAGTTTCTATTTGTCTTCTGTGAATTTTCATTCTTTTTATTTCTAGTCTCTTTTATTTTACCTGACGAAGCACAGGAATCATAGTTTCCCCCTCTTTTTAATGTTTTTTATATATAGACCTATATATCCTTTACCCAGATACCCTAATGAAAGAAAACATCTCATATAACTGTAGTAAAATATCAAAGCCAAGAAACTGACATGGTTATAATCCTGTTAATTATACAACATACCTCATTCGGGTTTCACCATTTTTGCATGCATTGATGTGCACGTGCACGTGTGTGTTGATACATTTTCTCCCATCGATAGACTCAAGAAACCACTATCAAGATATAAAACTGGTCCACAACCACAATATCTTAGGCAATCTCTTTATATTCTCAGTCTCCACCCCTGTTCTTCCTTTGTCCCCAGCAGCCACTAGTCTATACTCCATCTCTATAGTTTTGTCAGTTTTCACATGTCATACAAATGGAATCATACAGTACACAATCTTTTGAGATATACATTTTTCCCACTAAGCACAGTGCTATGGAAGCCCACCACTTTTGTTGTATGAATCAATACTCTGCTGCATTTTATTGCTGAATAGTATTCCAGTATACTCATTTATTATAGTTTATTTAACTCTGCATTCACTGAAGAGTATTTGTTTTGTTTCCAGTTTTTTGCTAATATAAGTAAAATTGTTCTGCATTGAAGATTCCATATGAACATAAGGTTTTATTTCTATATTCTTTAGAATAAATGCCTAAGTGTATGATTGTTGATTTATACAGCAAGTGCATATTCATTTTTTAATTTTTTAAATTGTGTTATGTTAATCACCATACACTGCATCATTAGTTTCTGATGTTGTGTTCCAAGGTTCATTGTTTATGTATAACACCCGATGCTCCAGACAATATGTGCCCTCCTTAATACCCACCACCAGACTCACCATATTCATTTTTACAAGAAAATGCCATATTAATGAATAGAAGGGCTGTACTGTTTTTATATTCTTACCAGCAATGTTAGAAGTCAAGTTTCCTCATGTTCTCAACACTACTGGGATATTCTGTCTGTTTAATTTTTAATTTTAGTCATTTTAAAAGATGTGTAGTGATACCTCATTGAGGGTTTCTTTAGGTTTCTCCCATTTGTGGACATTTCAGTATCTTGAATCTGTAGAGTTTTGCATTCTACCATTATCTCATCTATATGTATATTTCTTTTAGCTCCATACTCTTTGTAATTTCTCTGAGGACTCTGATAACAAAAACGATGGATTATTTTTATATCGTCTATGCATTCCAGGTCTCTGTTTCTTCTTGTGTCTATTTTCTCACTTATTTCCTGATTAGGTAATTTCTATTGATTTATCTTCATGTTTAGTTTCTTTCTTCTGTCATCTTCAATTTAGCATGCATTGAGATCATCAAGTAACTTTTCTACTTCCGTTATAATAATTTCTGGTTCTGTAATTTTCCTTTGGTTATTTGTAAAATCTATTTATCTCCTAAAATTTTCCATTGTTCTTAGTTTCAGGAGTTTCTACAATTGCTCATTGAATCTTTTTTATCATTGCAGCTTTACCATCCATGCCAGATACTTCCAACAGTTGTGTCATCTCAATGTTGGTTTCTGACAATTATCCACTGTCATTCAGGTGGTGATTGTCTTTGACCTTGACATGATGAGTTAATTTTTTATTTTATTCTGGACACATTGGATATTCTCACACATGTGAGACCATAGATCTTATCTATTCTTCTATATTAGCCAACAGTCATTGGGTTTATATATAGCAAGTGTTTCCAGGGTGGGAGTGTATATAAATTCCCTGTTGGTCACTGGTAGAAATGGAATGCTGACTATTACTGCCACATTGGCTACTAGCAGAAGTCTAATTCAGCTTGCCCCTCTGCCCCAGTGATAACTTTCCTGAAGAAAGCAGAACATGGTCTCATATCTCCTCACATCTCCTCCTCACTCTGTATAGGGAGAAAGCTTAGCTAGAACACACAGATGCCTGGGTGGAATGAAAACAGAATGCCACAGCCTTGCACTGCCTCCTTTTGCCTCATGCTGCCAGCTAAAAGTGGAAGCTTAGTTATTCTCTAAGACTGAAACTATTGGGAGGTTGGGGAAAACTGTTGTTACTTGTCCTAGAGTAAGGCAGGTGTTATCCTAAAGCTCTTCTGTTCTGGTAGGCCATAGTTTCCCTCATAGTTTTTCTAAACAAATTCAGCTAAGCTGTAGTATATGAGATCAACATACAAATGGCTTTATCCTATATACAAGCAATGAACTTTCCAAAAATGAGACTAACAAAACAATTCCATTAACAATAGTTCATAAAAGAATAAAAAGTTAGGAATAAATTTAACCAAGGAGGGCAATATATATATATATATATATATATATATATATATACTCAAATTTTGCTTCTGTTTGTACCAATATATATTTTTAATATATATTTTTATTATTGGGGTGACTATATTATATTTATTTAGTTGATTTTTTAAAAATTTGGTCTTGCTTTTATTTAACAGCATTTATTTAAATCTAGTGTGTTTGTTTTCAGAATAAAATATACTTTATAGGATTTCATTTATTAATAATAATTTATTCTTATTGCCATCTATAAACACTGAAAAAAATCCCAGTTTATTTATTTGGATATCTCTATCTGTTCAGGATTTTTTAATTTGTAGGCACTGCATAGTGTATTTTTCTAAGGAGGTAATTTTTTTTGTACAGAAGAATGCTAAAAATTATGAAAAATAAGGGAAAAAAACATTTCCCCATAAATGTTATTTGAGAATTAAGGATTTCATTCTTACACTTTCACATTACTTATGATAAAATATATTATTTTTGATCTTCCATCTAACTGAGGATCCATTCTTTAATATAAGAATCTATTCTCTAATTAAGATAAACAAGTCCTTTATATGACCATTAAGATTTCCATTAAATGCTATCAGTGATAGTGAACTCATGACTTCCTTTGCAAAAATACTCAATAAGGAGAAAGGTCTTATTTTTAAACTTTTTCTTTATATAGAGCTCAAATATTACTCTTTACAGCTTCAACCAATTATTTCTAATCCTAACAGTTGAGATAAGTTATCAAATGATGACAAATTATCAAAGTAATCAAATATTTTACAAGTAACTCAAGTGCTGTAGATTTCCCTGTTAAACATTATTTATACTGTTAATTTTACAGACATGTTTCCAGAACCCTTACAGTTTGGGGAATAATACACTTGGTTAATTGCAGTTTTTCAAAACCTCTATTAAATATGTTTATTAGAAGTACATGTGAAAAAGTGAGAAGTAAGCAATAAAGCGAGACTGTCACATCTCTCACCTCTAATTCTGTTTTTATAATAAGAAGGTCAGATTCCACTTATCTCTGTTATAATCACCACTCAAAATCAGTGAGAGTAGTGAACCCTTAAGATATCAGGACTTTACATATTTTTTAACTTACCATGATTATGATATTCCATCCACACAAAAAAAATGACGATGAAGAAAAATCCTAGGTATAGGAGAACATTGGTGATTATTCGATCTTCATGGTGGAATTCTGAAAAATGAATGCCAGAGAATTTCCTTATTAACATCCAGACCAACTGTTTTTGCCATAGAAGTTTTATTCTATACTTCCAATAACTTATTGGTATTTGGCCAAGTTTCAATTTTCAAAGATAAAGCTGAGAGATCCCATTACTCTTAAACACCACAGCAGCAGATCACAACAGCTACTTGGAAGACAGAATGGGACTGAATATCTCATAGGTTAGGGAGATGCTTATCCCATGGGTTATGAAGAATTCTTGGGAATGGACACCTCACAGTAAATGAGGGAATCTCTGTTAAGCTCCAGGTCTCTCCTCATCACTTTGCTATACTTTATGAAGCCAAAACTGATATAGACATACTTTGGTCTACAAATCAAATCACGGCTGGCATGTATCTTTGGAAAACTTTGGATTTCAGGATAGATTTCACATTTTTAAATCACTGAAAAAATTGTGAATAAAACACGTGATGCAAAAATAATATGAAATTTGAATTTCAATGTCAACAGAACTCAGATATTTTTTTAATTGACATATAATTTATTATTAGCCTCAGGGATACAGGTCTGTGGATCATCAGGCTTACATACTTCACAACATTCACCATAGCACATGCCCTCCCCAATGTCCATAACCCAACCACCCTCTCCCTACTCCCCTCCAACCAGGAACCCTCATTTTGTTTAGTGATATTAAGAGTCTCTTATGGTCTGTCTCCCTCCTGATCCACTCTTGTTTCATTTTTTCCTTCCCTACCCCTTAAGCCCCCCACACTTTGCCTCTCAAATTTCTCATATCAGGGAGACCATATAATAACTGTCTTTCTCTGATTGACTTATTTCACTCAGCATAATACCCTCTAGTTCCATCAACATCATTGCAAATGGTAAGATTTCATTTCTTTTTTTTAAGATTTTATTTATTTATTTGACAGAGAAATAACACAAGTAAGCAGAGTGGCATGCAGAGGGAGAGAGAGAAGCAGGCTCTCTGCTGAGCGGGAGTCTGATGCGGTACTCAATCCCAGGACCCTGGAATCATAACCTGAGCCTAAGGCAGTAGCTTAACCAACTGAGCCACCCAGATGCCCCTTATTTCTTTTGATGGCTGCAGAATATTCCATTGTATATATATACTACTTCCTCTTTATCCATTCATCTGTTGATGGACATCTAGGTTCTTTCCATAGTTTGGCTCTTGTGGACATTACTGCTGTAACCATCAGGGTGCACATGCCCTTTCAGATTACTATATTTTTATTGGTGTATAGTCTATAGCTGTTTTTCACAACAATAACAAAGGAGCAGCAATCAAGACTGTTTGTAGTGCAGTGATGCAATTATAACAACATCACTTGGGACGCCTGGGTGGCTCAGTTGGTTAGACGACTGCCTTCAGCTCGGGTCATGATCCCGGAGTCCCAGGATCGAGTCCCGCTCCCAGCTCCATGGGGAGTCTGCTTCGCTCTCTGACCTTCTTCTTGCTCATGCTCTCTCTCACTGTTTCTCTCTCAAATAAATAAATAAAATCTTAAAAAAAAAAAAATCACTTGAGCAGCTTGACTATTAAAGCACAGTCACAGATTATTTTGTCTTTGTTTTCTTACCAGGGAATATCAGTCATGATAAAACAAGAAAAGAAGAACAAAGTAGATTTTGAATAGAACGTCTTAAGTTATCTTGGAGTGAGGATTATTTTTTTACCGAATTATATGTATTCATTATGCAATGACACTATAGCAGTTCTTAAAGAAAACAACAGAGACGGAAGATAATGACAGACTAGGAGGACCCTAGGCTTGCTCCCACCTATGAACACAATTAGGTAACTATCAAATCATCTTAAATACCCCAGAAGCTGGCCTGAGCAGAACAAGATCCACAACTAAAGGTAGAGAAGAGACCACATTGAAGAAGTTAGGAAGCACAGAGATATTGCTTAGATGGGAAATGGTTCCTGAAAGCTATGGAGGGGAAGGAGCTCTGGTCGTGGAGAAGGATGAAAGAGAGAGAAGAGCACAGAGAATGAACAAGCAGATTTTTCCTCATAGCCATTGGCTTAGAAAGTGAAACATTTCCATTCCAAGTGGCTAAATTTCAACCAGAGGGGATTAACCTGAAGTTTTAAATGTCAGAAGGCTTGACTCCAGGAGACTCTGGAAACATTGAAGCTGCTCTTGGAAAAAAGGCAAAGAGTCCATGGATGTGCAGCATGGAAACAGTGATCTGAAGAGTACATTGGGTACACAGTGGGGAAATTATTTATTCTTCTCAGAGTATGTCACAGAGAGGCATAGTTCACAGAGAAAGCTCTCACAAAATAAAGGTACCGACTGGCATCATTTCCCTTTCCCATTCCTCAGCAGAAGCACATGTTCACATGTGGGAACTGGCACAGTGCCAACACTGGCTGCTTAACGTGCATACACCAAAACACATGCCCCCTGCAGTCTGGTGGAACTTCCCTTCAAGGTCAAGCTGGCCTTAGTCCCAGGATAACAAGTCACTCCCCCTAGAAGACAGCACAACACTTATCCACATGATGTCTCCCAACCAAAAACGTTCACAGAGCCTCAGTTCTGGTGGAATTGGTAACAGGTCTAATTTCACCAACAGATTACAACATACCTAGTTAAAATTCACCACATTCAGGCTAGGGACAAAATGGTGCCTCCTGCAGGCAAAGAGAGCCTCTGAAGACTACTGACTGAAGGACAGAGCAGTCAGAGCAAAACTGTGGAGCATATGCTACACACACTGGAGACAAATCCTGAAACACCAGGCCCAGGACATTACATGACCTCTTCTTCATAAGACCACTATTTTCAGGAGCATAGCTGGCTTTTCTAACACAGGGAAGAAGGCAGAGACTTAGGCAAAATAAAAAAGATGGAGGAATTTCTCCCAAATGAAAGAATAAGATAAGGCCAGGGCCAGAGATCTAAGGGAAACAGATATAAGTATCATGTCTGATGGAGAATTTAAAGCAATGATCATAAAGATACCAATTGGACTTGAAAAAAGAGTAGAAGACTTTGGGAGGGAAAACGGCAGCAGAGTGGAAGGATCATAGGCTCAACTCATCCCACAAACACAACTAGATAATTATCAAATCATCCTAAATATCCAAGAAATGAACCTGAAGACTGATGGAGATAACTAAAGGGAAAAAAGTAGCCACACTGAAAAAGTACGTGAAGAGACGTGGTTTATGCGAGAAATGAATAGCAGGTGCTGTGGAGGAGAGGGAGCCATGGCCATCGATAAAGGGGGAAAAAAAAAGAAGAAGAAGAAACACACAGTGGAATGTACAAGTAGAGAGTTTCCCCAAACCCTTGGCTTGACAAATGAAAGAGGCTAAATTTCATGAGTTCTTACAACCAGTGGGACCTAAAACCTGGAGTTTTAAAGTTTGGTGGACTTGGCAAAGATAGAGCACTGAAGGTATTGCCCTGTTTCTGGAGAGAAGACAGGCAAATTAGGGAACAGACAGCATGTAAAAGGTGATCTGAATAACTCCTGGGGCATATACTGGGGAGATTATTCACCCTTCTTGGAGCATATCTCTGAGAGGCAGTATTCACTGAGACAATCTCTGAGAACAAAGAAACTGGCTGTCACTGTGTCCCTCCCCTACACCTCAGAGTAAACACAGAGCCACTTGCAGAAAGCAGCAAAGTGCTGGACTTGGATCTGCTTAAATGCTTAACTTGTTCACTAAAACCCAACTCCTTGTACTCTGGCAGGACTGCCCTTCTCAGTCAAGCTTGTCTCAGTCCCAGTGTGGTGACTCTCTACCTCTGAAGACCAGCACAAACTACCACCTCCATCATGTTTCTCAACCAGAGAGTTCTGCGGGGCCTCAATTCTGGTGGAAATGGTGTCAATTTTCATGTCACAACAAAACCAGAGCATGCCTACTTAAAACTTTCCACATTCAGGCCAGGAACAGAACACTGCCCACAGCAGGCAAGGAAAGCTTCTGGAGATGACTAGCCTGAAAGACAGTCAACCAAAACACAACAGCAGAGCACACAGCACACATAAGAGACATTCCTTTAAGTACAAGACCCTGGAAACTACATGACCTCTTCTTCATAAGGTCACTATTTTCAGGAGCAGGAGACATAATTTCTAACACAGAATAAGAAGGCAGAGCCTTAGACAATCTGCAAAGATGGAGGAACTTTTGCCAAATGAAAGAACAAGACAAGGCCATAGCCAGAGATCTGGAGAAAAACAGATTTAAGTTACACACCCAATTTAGAATTTAAAGCAACAATCATAAGGATACTCATTGGGGTTGAGAAAAGGATAAAAAAGACAATAAGGGATGCTTACCTCAGATATAAAAGGTAAAAAAGAGTTGATCAGAATTGAAGAGTGCAGTAAATAATATTGGAAGCAGATTTGATGCAATGAACACAAGGCTGGAAGAAACAGAGGAACAAATTAGTGACCTGGACGACAAAATAATGGAAAATAGTGAATGAACAAAAGAGACAAAGAAGAGTTACGGAAAAGGAGAATAGACTTAGGGAACTCAGTAACTCCATCAAACATAATAACATTCATAATATAAAAGCTCCACAATATAATAAAGAAGAGAGAGAAAAAGGAGAACATTTATTTGAAGAAATAATAATTGTAAATTTCCCTAATCTTAGGAAGGAAACAAACATCCAGATTAAAGAGGCAGAGGGTACCCCCATCAAATTCAACAAAAGCAGACCAACACCAATACATATTGTCATTAAACTGGCAAAATATAGTGATAAAGAAATAAAACAATTTTAAGCAGAAAGACAAAAGAAGAAGTAACATAGAAGGGAAAATCCATAAGACTAGCAGGAAGTTTTTCAGCAGACACTTTCCAACCATAAGGGAATGGCATGATATATTCAAAGTGCTGAATGAGAAAATTCCATAGCCAAGTGTACTCCTTCTGTTCTGAGTGACAACCTTGCTGGATAAAGTATACTTGGGTATGTAATTTTCTCATTCAGCTTTAACTTTAACACCCCACATACATCAATGGACAGATTGTCTGGGCAGAAAATCAACAAAAGAGATGTCTGGGTGATTCAGTCAGTTAAGATTCTGCCTTTGGCTCAGGTCATGATCCCAGGGTCCTGGGATAGAGTCCTTCTTCGGGCTCTGTGCTCAATGGGGAGCCTGCTTCTCCCTCACCCTCTGCCTGCCACTTCCCTTGCTTGTGTGCCCTCTCTCTCTAACAAATAAATAAATAAAATCTTTAAAAGAAAATTTTAAAAAATCAACAATAAAACAATAGCTTTGAAAGACACATTGGACCAGATGGACTTAACATATATATTCAAAATATTTGATCCTAAGAGCAGAAAACACATTCTTTTCAAGTACACATGGGACGTTCTCCACATCAGATCACATCCTTGGTCACAGGGCAGCCCCCAACAAGTACAAAAAGATTGAGGTCATACCATGCATATTTTTCATCACAATATTCTGAAACTTGAAGTGGACCACAAGAAAAATCTGGAAAACCACAAATACACAGAGTTAAACAACCTACTACTAAACAATACATGCGCCATCCAGAAAAATCAAAGAAAAAACTTTTAAATATATGTAGAAACAATTCAAAATAAAAACAAGATGGTCCAAAACTTTTGGGATGCAGCAAAAGCTAACCTAAGAAGGAAGTGTATAGCAATACAAGCCTACTTCAAGAAGCAAGAAAAATCTCAAATAAGCATCTTATCCTTTCACCTAAAGGAGTGAGACAAAGAATGAAAAACAAAGCTTCAAGTCAGCAGAAGAAAGGAAATAATAAAAAGATTGGAGCAGAATATAGAAAGTAAAACAAACAAACAAAGAACTATAGAACAGATCCATGAGCTGGTTTGTTGAAAAACTAATAAAATTGATCACTTATCAAAAATAAGAGAGAATGGACCCAAATAAATAAAATCACAAAAGAGAGAGAAGAAATAATAACCAACAGCCCAGAAGTACAAATGTAAGAGAATTTTATGAAAAACTACATACTAACAAGTTCAACAACCTAGAAGAAATAGATATATTCCTAGAAACATATAAATTACCAAAACTGAAGCAGAAATAGAAAATTCACATAGACTGATAACCAGCAAAGAAATTTAATCATTCATCAAAAATCTCCTAACAAACAAAAGTCCAGGGCCAGATTGCTTCCCCGATGTATTATACCAAGCATTTAAAAAAGAGTTAATACCTGGGGTTGACTGGGTGGCTCAGTGGGTTAAGCCTCTGCCTTTGGTTCAGGTCATGATCTCAGAGTCCTGGGATTGAGCCCCACATCAGATTCTCTGCTCAACAGGAAGCCTGCTTCCTCCTCTCTCTCTACCTGCTGCTCGCCTACTTGTGATCTCTCCTGTGTCAAATAAATAAATGAAATCTTCCCCCAAAAAGAGTTAATATCTGTTCTTCTCACTGTCCCAAAAAATAGAAATGGAAGGAGAACTTCCAAATTCATTCTACAAGGTTAGTATTACCCTGATACCAAAACCAGAAAAACTCCACTAAAAGGGAAAATATAGGTCAACATCCCTGATGAGCATAGATGCAAGAATTTTCAACAAAATATCAGCAAAATGAATCCAACAATATGTTGAAAAAATCATTCACCTCAATCAAGTGAGATTTATTTTTGGACTGTGAGGGTGGTTCAACACTTGCAAATCAATCACTGTGATATGTCACAATTAATAAAAAAAAAAAACTACATGATCCTCTCAATATATAGACAAAAACCACTTCACAAAGTACAACATTCATTCATGATAAAAACCCTCAATAAAGCAGGGATGGAAGGAATATACCTCATAAAAATAAGGCACTATATGAAAAACCTACAGCTAATATCATCCTTAATGGAGAAAAAACTGAGAGCGTTTCCTCCACAATTAGGAAAAAGACAGGGATGTCCATTCTCACCACCATTATTTAACGTAGTACTGGAAATCCTAGACTGAGCAATCAGACAACAAAAAGAAATAAAAGACATCTAAACTGGCAAAGAAGAAACCAAACTTTCACTATTTGCAGATGACATGGTATTCCAAATACAATACCCAAAAGACTCCACCAAAAAGTTGCTAGACCCGATAGATAAATTCAGGAAAATCAGGATAGAAAATCAAAGTAAAGAACTTGTTTCATTTCTATACACTAATAATAAAACAGCAGAAAGAGATATCAGGAATTAATTCCACTTAAAATCACATCAAAACCGTACGATATGTAGGGATAAACCTAGCCAAAAACATAAAAGATCTGTAGTCTGAAAACAATAAAACACCACAGAATAACAAAGAATAACATATTATAAGATAATGTTATGAAAACTAATATTCAAAAAATGGACAAGCTAGAAGAAATGGATAAATTACTAGAAACTTAGAAACTTCCAAAACTAAATCCAGAATAAATTTTAAAAATTTGAACAGACTAATTACTAGCAATGAAATTGAATCAGTAATCAAGTCAAGGACTAGATGACCTCACAGATTAAATCTACTGAATATTTATAAAAGAGTGAATAGCTTTTCTTCTCAAACTATTCCAAAAGATAAAAGAGGAAGGAAACCTTCCAAACTGATCTTACAAGAAAAGCACTACTCTGATATTAAAACCAGAAAGACACTACATAAAAAGAAAACTAGAAGCCCATATCTCTAATGAACATGGACACAAAAATCCTCAACAAACTCAGAGCAAACTGAATCCAATAATATGTTAAAATAATTATTCACCATGATTAAGTGGGATTTGCTCCATTAATGCAAGGGTGATTCAACATTTGCAAATAAATCAACATGATACATCAAATTAACTAGACAAAGAATAAAAATCATATGATCATCTCAAAAGATGTAAGATAAAGCATTGTACAAAGTACATTATCCACTCATGACAAAATCTCTCAAGAAAGTAAGTGCAAAGGGAACATACCTGAACATAATAAAGGCCATATATGAAAAACTAACAGCTGTCATCATACTCAATGGTGAAAAACTGAGAGCTTTTTTCTTCTAAGATCAAGTAGAACAAGGAGGCCCACTCTCACTATTTTTATTCAACATGGTACTGGAAGTCCTAAGCATAGCAATCAATCAAGAAAAAGAAATAAAAGGCATCCAAATTGATAAGGAAGAAGTAAAACTTTCACCAATTGCAGATCACTTAATATTATATAGAGAGAACCCTGAAGACTCCACTATAAAACTACAGTGATTATTTAGTTAATTCAGTAACATCACAGGATACAAAAACAAGGTGCAGAATTCTGTTGCATTTCTATATACTAAAAATAAGTAGCAGAAAAAAGAAGTAAAGAAAACCATCCCATTTACAGTTGAAAGTAAATAATAAAATACCTAGGGATAAATTTAATAAATGAAATAAAAAACCTATACTCCAAAAACTATAGATCACTGATGAAAAAATTAAAGATGATACCAATGGAAAAAAATATTTCATGAATTGGAAAAATTAATATTGTTAGGATATCTATAGTACCTAAAGGAATCTACAAATTCTTGAAATCCATATAAAAATACCAACAACATTTTTCACAGAACTAGAGTAATCCTAAAATTTGTGCAGAGCCACAAAAGGCACTCAAGAGCCAAAGCAATCTTGAGAAAGAAGAAAACCAAAGGTATCATAATCCCAGATTTCAAGCTACACTACACAGCTGTAATAATCAAAACACAATGGTACTAGCATAAAAATAGACACATAGATCATTAGAATAGAATAGAAAATAGAGAAATAAACCCAGAATTATATGGCGAATTAATTGACAAAGCAGGAAACCGTATCCAGTGGGAAAAAGGCAATCTCTTCAACAAATTGTGTTGGGAAAACTGGACAGCTATATGCAAAAGAATGATACAGGACCACTTCTTACACCATACACAAAAATAAACTCAAAATGGATTAAGGACCTAAACATGAGAAAAGAAACCATAAAAATTGTAGAAGATGGCACAGGCAGAAATTCTCTGACATTGGCCACAACAGTTTTTTGGATAGATCTCCTGAAGCAAGAAGAATGAAAACAAAAATAAACTACTGGGACTACATCAAAATAAAAATTCATGCACTCACACACACGTACACATACAAGGGAATCACACACACACACACACACACACACACACACACATACGGAAATACTATTTAGCCATAAAAAAGAATGAACTCTTGCCATTTGCAACAATGTTAATAGGGATTGAAGAGTATAAGCTAAATGAAGTAAGTCATTCAAAGAAAGACAAATACCATAATATTTCACTAATATGTGGAATTTAAGAAGCTTACAAGAAAAAGGAGAGACAAACCAAAAAATAACAATAGAGAAATAACATAGGGTGACCAGAGAGAGTTTCATGGGGGGATAAGTGAGTTAGGTAATGGGGGTTAGAATATACCTATCACAATGAGCACTGAGATAAGGATACAATTATTAAATCACTACATTGTACAGCTGAAACTAGTATAACACTGTATATTAACTACATTGGAATTAAAATGAAAAGCTTAATACAAATATTTTCAAAACCAAAAAGGCAACCTATTGAGAGGGAGAAGACATTGCTAATAATGATGTAGCTAATGTCCAAAATATACAAAGAATTTATAACCAATTTATGAATTACTGAAAGTTACATCTGAAACTAATGATACACTATATGTTACCTACTTGAATTTAAACAAAATAAGTTAAAAGAAAAAAGAACTTCTACAACTTAACACCAATCCCCCCCAAAAAAAAATCAATAAAAAATGTTCAGAGGATCTAAATATTTTGCTGAAGACATCGGGATGGCCAACGGACGCATGTGGAGATGCTCTTTAGAAGACTAATCATCATGGAAATGCCAGTCAAAACCATATCACCTACACCTGTTAGAATGGCTAAAATAAAAATGAAAAGAAATAACAAATGTTGACAAGGATATGGAAAAAGAAGCATCCTTGTGCACTGTTGATGGGAATATAAATTGCTGTAGCCTCTGTAAAACAGTATGGATGTTCCTCAAAAAACAAAAAATATAACTACCCTATCATCCAGTAATTTTATGGGATATTTCCACAAGAAAAATGAAAACAGTAATTAGAAAAGATATATGCAGCCCTATGATTATTGCAGCATTATTTACAATAGTCTAGATATGGAAGCAACCCAAGTGTTCATGAATAGATGAATGGAAAAAAAAAATGGGTTATCCATCTATTCTCTATTACTCAGACATAAAAAGGGCAAGATCTAGCAAGATTTTGTCTTAAAATTCAAAAGTGATATGGAATTATCATTGAGGAGGAGAATGTGACAAATTATATATCCAATCCTGTTATATTTGCCTAAGGTTCTAAATATATTAGTCAATAGTAGCAAAAATGCTTTTGTGTAAGATATGGTCTTATATATAAAACAAGAAAACATAGGAGAAACTTTATACCACTATGTTTCACACAACTTATAGAGGAAAAAGGGAAACAGTGTTTTGTTTTGTTTTATTTTGTTTTAAATCTTACAAAGCAAATAAAATTTTAAAGTTACCACCAAAGTGGTCCAATTCCATATTCTTGCATGAAGCATTTTTAGAGCATAATATAAATTCTATGCAAGTATAACTTGAATGATACTTGAATGAATTTTTCCATTCTGTATCTGGATAGTTGATTATGTAGTTACTCACTTACTCGTAGTCTTATTATACATTGATTTTTAAAGAACTTACTGTGAATCAGAACTATTGTCAGTATAAGTTGGATCTCTTCTCTAATTCAAAAAGCCCCAGTTGGTGCACATTAAAACGTATTCACCATGAATATTAATAGCTTTTTAGAATTCCACAGCAATGTGTTCCATTAAAAAAGCTTTTATTTCATTATTACACAGACTGGCCAGTAAGAAAGTTTTGGTTTTTAATTCTATTAGGTCATCTTTCTCAAACTTTAGAACGTAAATATGATACATATTAAATGCCAATTTCTGGGGCGCCTGGGTGGCTCAGTGGGTAAAGCCACTGCCTTCGGCTCGGGTCATGATCTCAGGGTCCTGGGATCGAGCCCCGCATCGGGCTCTCTGCTCAGGGGGGAGCCTGCTTCCTCCTCTCTCTCTGCCTGCCTCTCTGCCTACTTGTGATCTCTCTCTGTCAAATAAATAAATAAAATCTTTAAAAATAAATAAAATAAATAAAATAAAATAAAATAAAATAAAAAATAAATGCCAATTCCTGGACATAGTTTAGAAATAAATGCTATTCTAGTGACATACAAAAAAGAATGGACTGGAGTAAACTAGGACTTGGGATTGAGGGACTAGAGAGTGGAAAAAAATTTAAACTACACAGAAAGCATCTGACCCAGGAACATTACTAATAGAAGAGGAAAAATATAGGGGCCGAGAGACTTTCCAAAATTAGACTGCATGGGCAAAAATGAGAAAAGAATCAGATGGAAAGAAAGGAATATCTAATGAGAGAGGTTATTGAACTGGGAACTGTGGAACAATTTTAATTAGGGAATGAGAAGAAATGAGAAGTCAGGTTGACCAGACCTGAGAGAACAACAGACCTAAGCTCTTGCACCCTGGAGTCTGCTCTTTGTGGCTCAAATACTTTTCTTAGGAACATTGGACATGTGGGCGTGCACACACACACACACACACACACACACATCAAATAATAGAAATAACAAAAGTAAAACTTACTTTTACATGTCCCTTCATTCACACATGCATTCATATCTTGAGCTATTTGCTGAGTCACCATTTCAGGAAGGAGTCCTTTTCAGGCTGGTCACTCGTTCTGAGTTGTCTTGGCAGAATTCTAAAATGTCTCTGGGTTCCTTACACAAGCACAGAGACGAGTGATTATACCACTCAGGGCAATATCCTGGGTCAGACAGAAGCCTCAGTTACATGCATCAGTAACATGAATGTATCTTGATCCTGCTCTCCATAGCTAGGTGGAATATGGACTTATTCCAGAAACAAGGCGACTCTGGACTCTGGACCTTAAAGATGGCAAAACATATTTCAGTTGTGGTTATTCATTTACTCACTTGAATACATGCACAATTTTTTCTTGTCACTGTATAGATCTCTAGTGCATTGCTGAATAGAAGTGGTGAGGGTGGATATACTTTTTGTTCCTGGACTTAGAGGAAAGATTTGAGACTTCTCATCATTTAATATGGTGTTGTTTTCATAAAGGGTATTCAATAGTTTGAAACATTGCCTCTATACCTAGTGTGTTAAATGTTTTGTTTCAATTAAGAGAAGACAGTGGATTTTGTCAAAAATGTTCTTACATCCTTTGAGATGGTATTGTATTTTTTTCTCTTCATTTTCTTAATATGGTATATTATATTGATTGGTTTTGTATGCTGAACCAATTCTGCATTCTAGGGTAAATCCCACTTTGTTATTGTGTAGAATCCTTTTAATATTCTGCGGGATTAAGTTTACTAGTGTTTTGTTGATGATTTTTGCATCTGTATTCATAAGAACTATTGGTCTGTAGTTTTCTGGTGATGTCTTTCTCTGCCTTTGGTATCTGGCTTCATAAGATTGAGTTAAAAAGTGTTCCTCCTGTTTTTGTGAAAGATTGGTATTAATTTTTTTCTTCAAAACTTTGGTAGAATTCACTAGCAAAACCATCTGGTTTGGGGTTTTTTAATAGTTTTTTTTTTTAATACTAACTCTATTATTATAGGTATATTGATATTTTCTATTTCTTCCTGAGTCACTTCAGTGTTTCTAAGAATTTGTTCACTTCATTGAATTGATCTACTTTATCAGCATTTGTTTATAGTATTCCTTTGTATTCTGTTTTCTATTCTATTCCTTTCTATTCTGTATTCTATTCTATTCCTTTCTATTCTGTAAAGCTTTAGTAATGTCTCCTCCTCCTTTCCTGATTTTAGTGTTTTTGAGTCTTCTCTTTTTTGCTGAATGTTTGTCACTTCTGCTAATCTTCAGAAAACCAGCTTCTGTTTCTATTATTTTCTCTATTGTTTTCTATTCTATTGTCTCTCCACTTTAATCTTTATTATTTCCTTCTTCCTGTTTGCTTTACGTTTATTTGTTCTTTTTTTTCCCCCCACAGTGTCTTAGGGTGACATTTAGGGTACTGGTTTGAGATCTTACTTTTTTCCTTTTTAATGTAGATGTTTATCACTATAAATTTCTCTTGGCTATGCTTTTGCTGCATACCATATGTTTCAGTGCTTTGCATTTTAATTTTTGTTCATATCAAAGTATTTCCTAACTTCTTGTATTTCTTCTTTGACCCATGGGTTGTTTATAAGTGTGTTGTTTAATTCTACATATTTGTAAGTTTCCCAAATTTGATTTTTATATTGATTTTTAATTTCCTTTCAGTGTGATAAAATGAAATGCTTTTTAAGATGTTATTTTTTTGATTTATTAAGATGTGTTCTAACATATTATCTATCTTGAAATGTATATTCTGCTATTGTTGGGTGGAGTGTTCCATAGATGTCTGTTAGTATAGTTGATTAATAAAGTCTTCTATTTCCTTTTTTTTTTTTAAGATATTTTATTTATTTATTTGAGAGGGAGAAAGAGAGAGAGAAGACAAGTGGGGTAAGGGTCAGAGGGAGTAGACTCCTTCCCGAGCAGGGAGCCCAATGCGTCACTCTAACCCAAGACTCAAGGATCATGACCTGAGATGAAGGCAGCCACCCAAAGGCTAAGCTACCTGGGCACCCAAATATCTTCAATTTCTTTATTAATATTAAATCTAGTTGTTTTACCTATATATTGAAAGTGGGGCATTGAAATCTCCAACTACTGTTGTTATGCTGTTTTTTTTTTTCTCCCTTTAATTATGTCAGTTTCTCTTTGATGTGTTTTAGGGCTCTACTGTTAGATACATATATGTTTATAAATGCTATATCTTATCTATGGACTGATGCTTTTTCATTATATAATTTTTTTTAATCTTTTGTAACAACTTTTATCTTAAAGTATACTTTGTGATATTAGTATGACCACTCTAGCTCTCCTTTGCTTATTGTTCACATGGTGCTTTATTTCCAATTTACGTCCCTAAAGCTAAAGTGAGTCTCTGATTGAAAATATGTAACTGGATCATATTTTTCTTAATCCTTTTTCCAATTTGCCTTTTATTGAACAGTTTAATCATCTACATTTAATGTAATACTAACAAAGTAGACTTTCTGCAATTTTGTTTTTTCTTCACTGTATATTATTTCTCCCACCAATGCCTCTATTTATGCCTTCATTGCATGAAACTAATATTGCCTAAGGTGCCATTTCTGTTCTTTTTTATGTTATCATATTATATAATTTTAGCTTATATTCTTGGTTCTTTCAATGGGCATTACAACTAACATGTTAATTTATAAAAATTTGGTTTATATTAACAGCAAATTTATCTCAATAGTGTACAAAAATTTGGGTCCTACATAATTCCACCCTTTTTGTTTTACTGTTATTGTGGTAAATCATATCTTTATGCATTATGTGTCATCAATTTAATTTATAATTATTGCTTTATGTAGTTGCTTTTCAAAATCAGATAGAAAAAATGAATTATAAGAAAGATACATATTTATTTGTGTCTTATATTTACCTAGAATTTTCCTGTGAAGACATCTGGACCTAGACTCTTGTTTCTTGGGAGTTTTTTAATTATTGATTGTTTCCTTTCTGCTTATCAGTTTCTTAAAGTTTTCTATTTCTTCTTCCTATTGCAGTTTTGGTAGTTTAAATGTTTCTAAGGATTCATTCATTTCTTCTAAGTTGTCCAATTTGTTCACATATAATTTTTCATAATATCCTACTATTATTATTTGTATTTCTGTGGTGTTGGTTGTCATTTCTCCTCTCTCATTTGTGATTTTATTTATTTGGTTCCTTTCTCTTTTCTTTTTGATAATGGAGAGAGGTTTTTCAATTTTATTAATTTTTCAAGGAACAAATTCTAGGTGTCATTGATCTGTTCTATTAAGATTGTTATTGTTATTATTATTTAGTTTCTATATCATTTATTTCTCCTCTAGTCTTTATTTCCTTCTTTCTGCTGACTTTAGGATTTGTTTGTTGTTCTTTTACTAGATTCTTTAGGTGTAAGGTTAGATTGTTTATTTGAGATTTTCCTTGCTCCTTGAAATAAGCCTGTATTGCTATATACTTCACTCTTTTTTTTTTTTAATTTTTTTTTTTTAAATCTTTAATTTTTTATTTTTTATAAACATATATTTTTATCCCCAGGGGTACAGGTCTGTGAATCACCAGGTTTACACACTTCACAGCACTCACCAAAGCACATACCCTCCCCAATGTCCATAATCCCACCCCCTTCTCCCAAACCCCCTCCCCCCGGCAACCCTCAGTTTGTTTTGTGAGATTAAGAGTCACTTATGGTTTGTCTCCCTCCCAATCCCATCTTGTTTCATTGATTCTTCTTCTACCCACTTAAGCCTCCATGTTGCATCACCACTTCCTCATATCAGGGAGATCATATGATAGTTGTCTTTCTCTGCTTGACTTATTTCGCTAAGCATGATACGCTCTAGTTCCATCCATGTTGTTGCAAATGGCAAGATTTCATTTCTTTGCTGGGTCATAGGGCAGTTCTATTTTCAACATTTTGAGGAACCTCCATGCTGTTTTACAGAGTGGCTGCACCAGCTTGCATTCCCACCAACAGTGTAGGAGGGTTCCCCTTTCTCCGCATCCTCGCCAGCATCTGTCATTTCCTGACTTGTTGATTTTAGCCATTCTGACTGGTGTGAGGTGATATCTCATTGTGGTTTTGATTTGTATTTCCCTGATGCCGAGTGATATGGAGCACTTTTTCATGTGTCTGTTCGCCATCTGGATGTCTTCTTTGCAGAAATGTCTGTTCATGTCTTCTGCCCATTTCTTGATTGGATTATTTGTTCTTTGGGTGTTGAGTTTGCTAAGTTCTTTATAGATTCTGGACACTAGTCCTTTATCTGATATGTCGTTTGCAAATATCTTCTCCCATTCTGTCAGTTGTCTTTTGATTTTGTTAACTGTTTCCTTTGCTGTGCAAAAGCTTTTGATCTTGATGAAATCCCAGTAGTTCATTTTTTTCCCTTGCTTCCCTTGCCTTTTGCGTTGTTCCTAGGAAGATGTTGCTGCGGCAGAGGTCGAAGAGGTTGCTGCCCGTGTTGTTCTCCTCAAGGATTTTGATGGATTCCTTTCGTACATTGAGGTCCTTCATCCATTTTGAGTCTATTTTTGTGTGTGTGGTGTAAGGAAATGGTCCAATTTCATTTTTTTCTGCATGTGGCTGTCCAATTTTCCCAGCACCATTTATTGAAAAGGCTGTCTTTTTTTTCCATTGGACATTCTTTCCTGCTTTGTCTTTTGTGAAGATTAGTTGACCATAGATTTGAGGGTCTATTTCTGGGCTCTCTATTCTGTTCCATTGATCTATGTGTCTGTTTTTGTGCCAGTACCATGCTGTCTTGATGATGACAGCTTTGTAATAGAGCTTGAAGTCCGGAATTGTGATGCCCACCAACGTTGGCTTTCTTTTTCAATATCCCTTTGGCTATTCGAGGTCTTTTTCTGGTTCCATATAAATTTTAGAATTATTTGTTCCATTTCTTTGAAAAAGATGGATGGTACTTTGATAGGAATTGCATTAAATGTGTGTAGATTGCTTTAGGTAGCATAGACATTTTCACAATATTTATTCTTCCAATCCAGGAGCATGGAACATTTTTCCATTTCTTTGTGTCTTCCTCAATTTCTTTCATGAGTACTTTATAGTTTTCTGAGTATAGATTCTGTGTCTCTTTGGTTAGGTTTATTCCTAGGTATCTTATGGTTTTGGATGCAATTGTAAATGGGATTGACTCCTTAATTTCTTTCTTTCTTCTGTCTTGCTGTTGGTGTAGAGAAATGCAACTGATTTCTGTGCATTGATTTTATATCCTGACACTTTACTGAATTCCTGTATAAGTTCTAGCAGTTTTGGAGTGGAGTCTTTTGGGTTTTCCACATATAGTATCATATCATCTGCGAAGAGTGATAATTTGACTTCTTCTTTGCCGATTTGGATGCCTTTAATTTCCTTTTGTTGTCTGATTGCTGAGGCTAGGACCTCTAGTACGATGTTGAATAGCAGTGGTGATAATGGACATCCCTGCCGTGTTCCTGACCTTAGCGGAAAAGCTTTCAGTTTTTCTCCATTGAGAATGATATTTGCGGTGGGTTTTTCATAGATGGCTTTGATGATATTGAGGTATGTGCCCTCTATCCCTACACTTTGAAGAGTTTTGATCAGGAAGGGATGTTGTACTTTGTCAAATGCTTTTTCAGCATCTATTGAGAGTATCATATGGTTCTTGTTCTTTCTTTTATTGATGTGTTGTATCACATTGACTGATTTGCGGATGTTGAACCAACCTTGCAGCCCTGGAATAAATCCCACTTGGTCGTGGTGAATAATCTTTTTAATGTACTGTTGAATCCTATTGGCTAGTATTTTGTTGAGTATTTTCGCATCTGTGTTCATCAAGGATATCGGTCTATAGCTCTCTTTTTTGGTGGGATCCTTGTCTGGTTTTGGGATCAAGGTGATGCTGGCCTCATAAAATGAGTTTGGAAGTTTTTCCTTCCATTTCTATTTTTTGGAACAGTTTTCAGGAGAATAGGAATTAGTTCTTCTTTAAATGTTTTGGTAGAATTCCCCCGGGAAGCCGTCTGGGCCCTGGGCTTTTGTTTGTTTGGAGATTTTTAATGACTGTTTCAATCTCCTTACTGGTTATGGGTCTGTTCAGGCTTTCTATTTCTTCCTGGTTCAGTTGTGGTAGTTTTATATGTTTCTAGGAATGCATCCATTTCTTCCAGATTGTCAAATTTATTGCCGTAGAGTTGCTCATAGTATGTTCTTATAATAGTTTGTATTTCTTTGGTGTTAGTTGTGATCTCTCCTCTTTCATTCATGATTTTATTTATTTGGGTCCTTTCTCTCTTTCTTTTTGATAAGTCGGGCCAGGGGGTTTATCAATTTTATTAATTCTTTCAAAGAACCAGCTCCTAGTTTCGTTGATTTGTTCTATTGTTTTTTTTGGTTTCTATTTCATTGATTTCTGCTCTGATCTTTATGATTTCTCTTCTCCTGCTGGGCTTAGGGTTTCTTTCTTGTTCTTTCTCCAGCTCCTTTAGGTGTAGGGTTAGGTTGTGTACCTGAGACCTTTCTTGTTTTTCTTGAGAAAGGCTTGTACCGCTATATATTTTCCTCTCAGGACTGCCTTTGTTGTGTCCCACAGATTTTGAACCGTTGTTGTATTTTCATTATCATTTGTTTCCATGATTTTTTTTTCAATTCTTCTTTAATTTCCCGGTTGACCCATTCATTCTTTAGAAGGATACTGTTTTAGTCTCCATGTATTTGGGTTCTTTCCAAACTTCCTTTTGTGGTTGAGTTCTAGCTTTAGAGCATTGTGGTCTGAAAATATGCAGGGAATGATCCCAATCTTTTGATACCGGTTGAGTCCTGATTTAGGACCGAGGATGTGATCTATTCTGGAGAATGTTCCATGTGCACTAGAGAAGAATGTGTATATTCTGTTGCTTTGGGATGAAATATTCTGAATATATCTGTGATGTCCATCTGGTCCAGTGTGTCATTTAAGGCCTTTATTTCCTTGCTGATCTTTTGCTTGGATGACCTGTCCATTTCAGTGAGGGGAGTGTTAAAGTCCCCTACTATTATTGTATTATTGTTGATGTGTTTCTTTGATTTTGTTATTAATGGTTTATATAGTTGGCTGCTCCCACATTGGGGGCATAGATATTTAAAATTGTTAAATCTTCTTGTTGGACAGACCCTTTGAGTATGATATAGTGTCCTTCCTCATCTCTTATTATAGTCTTTGGCTTAAAATCTAATTGATCTGATATAAGGATTGCCACTCCTGCTTTTCTTCTGATGTCCATTAGCATGGTAAATTCTTTTCCACCCCCTCACTTTAAATCTGGAGGTGTCTTCGGGCTTAAAATGTGTTTCTTGGAGGCAACATATAGAGATGGTTTTTGTTTTTTTATCCATTCTGATACCCTGTGCCTTTTGACAGGGGCATTTAGCCCATTCACATTCAGGGTAACTATTGAGAGATATGAATTTAGTGCCATTGTATTGCCTGTAAGGTGACTGTTACTGTATATGGTCTCTGTTCCTTTCTGATCTACCACTTGTAGGCTCTCTCTTTGCTTAGAGGACCCCTTTCAATATTTCCTGTAGAGCTGGTTTGGTATTTGCAAATTCTTTCAGTTGTTGTTTGTCCTGGAAGCTTTTAAATCTCTCCTTCTATTTTCAATGATAGCCTAGCTGGATATAGTATTCTTGGCTGCATGTTTTTTCTCGTTTAGTGCTCTGAAAATATCATGCCAGCTCTTTCTGGCCTGCCAGGTCTCTGTGGATAAGTCAGCTGCCAATCTAATATTTTTACCATTGTATGTTACAGACTTCTTTTCCCGGGCTGCTTTCAGGATTTTCTCTTTGTCATTGAGACTTGTAAATTTTACTATTAGGTGACGGGGTGTGGGCCTATTCTTATTGATTTTGAGGGGCATTCTCTGAACCTCCTGAATTTTGATGCTCGTTCCCTTTGCCATATTGGGGAAATTCTCCCCAATAATTCTCTCCAGTATACCTTCTGCTCCCCTCTCACTTTCTTCTTCTTCTGGAATCCCAATTATTCTAATGTTGTTTCGTCTTATGGTGTCACTTATCTCTCGAATTCTCCCCTCGTGGTCCAGTAGCTGTTTGTCCCTCTTTTGCTCAGCTTCTTTATTCTCTGTCATTTGGTCTTCTATATCACTAATTCTTTCTTCTGCCTCATTTATCCTAGCAGTTAGAGCCTCCATTTTTGATTGCACCTCATTAATAGCTTTTTTGATTTCACCTTGGTTAGATTTTAGTTCTTTTATTTCTCCAGAAAGGGCTTTTATATCTCTCGAGAGGGTTTCTCTAATATCTTCCATGCCTTTTTTGAGCCCGGCTAGAACCTTGAGAATTGTCATTCTGAACTCTAGATCTGACATATTACCGATGTCTGTATTGATTAGGTCCCTAGCCTTCGGTACTGCCTCTTTGTTCTTTTTTTTGTGTTGAATTTTTACGTCTTGTCATTTTGTCCAGATAAGAGTAAATGAAGGGGCAAGTAAAATACTAAAAGGGTGGCAACAACCCCAGGAAAATATGCTTTACCAAATTAGAAGAGATCCAAAATCGTGAGTGGGGAGAAAGGGGATAAAAAGAGGTTCAAAAAAGGAAGAAAGAAAGAAAAAAAAAAAAAAAGAAAAAAAAAAAAAAAACAAAAAAAAAAAAAAAGAAAAAAAAAGAAAAGAAAAGAAAAGAAAATTTTTAAAAAAGAAAACACCTAAGAAAAAAAAAATGTAAAAAATTATATATATATATTAGATAAACTAGTAAAAAATCGTTAAAAAAGAAAAAGGTAACAGTTTAAAAAAAAAATTTTACCCGAAGGCGAGAAAAAAAAAAAAATGAAAAAGAAAAAATTAAATTAACTGCAAGACTAAAAAAAAAATCACAGGAAAAAAGCCATGAGTTCCGTGCTTGGCTTTCTCCTCCTCTGGAATTCTGCTGCTCTCCTTGGTATTGAAACCGCACTCCTTGGTAGGTGAACTTGGTCTCGGCTGGATTTCTTGTTGATCTTCTGGGGGAGGGGCCTGTTGTAGTGATTCTCAAGTGTCTTTGCCCCAGGCGGAATTACACCGCCCTTACCCCGGGCCGGGGGTGAGTAATCTGCTCGGGTTTGCTTTCAGGAGCTTTTGTTCCCTGAGCGCTTTTTCCGTAGAGTTCCAGAGGACGGGAATACAAATGGCGGCCTCCTGGTCTCCGGCCCGGAGGAGCCGAGAGCCCAGGGCCCCACTCCTCAGTGCGCCCTCAGAGAACAGCGCCCAGTTACTCCCGTCTGCCTGACCTCCGGCCGCGCTCCGAGCTCACCGAGCCTGCGACCGGTTCAAGGTAACACGGAGCTGCGAGCTTACTGTCAGCTCTGTCTCTGTAGCCGGCTTTCCCGTTCCAATACCCGCAAGCTCTGCCACACTCAGACACCCCCGATCCTTCTGTGACCCTGCGGGACCTGAGGCCACGCTGACCCCGCGTGGGCTTCGCCCCGGTTTAGCCTCTGGAGCGATGTCCCTCAGCGGAACAGACTTTTAAAAGTCCTGATTTTGTGCGCGGTTGCTCCGCCGCTTGCTGGGAGCCGGCCCCTCCCCCCGGGGTCTATCTTCCCGTCGCTTTGGATTCACTTCTCTGCCGGTCCTACCTTTCAGAAAGTGGTTGTTTTTCTGTTTCCAGAATTGCTGTTCTTCTTCTCTTCGATCTGCGGATGGATTTTCAGGTGTTTGCAATCTTTAGATAAGCTATCTAGCTGATCTCCGGCTAGCTGAAGCAGTCTCAGCTTGCTACTTCTCCGCCATCTTGACTCCTCCCCTCCTAAATACTTCACTCTTAAAACTGCTTTGGCTGCATCCCAAAGGATTGGGACCATTGCGTTTTCATTTTCAGTTATTTCCATGTATTTTTAAAAATTTCTTCTTTGGCTTCCTCATTGACTCATTCATTGTTTATTAACATGTTAAACCTTCATGTATTTGCAGTCATTCCAAATTTTTTTCTTGTTGACTTCAAGTTTCACCATGTTGTGGTCTGAAAATACGCATCATATTATTGCAGAATTTTGTTTGTTTGTTTTTGTTTGTTTGCTTTTGTTTTTGTTTTGTATTTGTTGAGGCCTGATGTGTAACTTAATATGTCATCTGTTCTGGAGAATGTCCTGTATGCATTGGAAAACAACGTGTATTTTGGTGTTTTAGGATGGAACATTATGAATATATCTGTTTAATTCATCTAGTCAATTGTGTCTTTCAAACTCCTTGTTTCCTTGTTTATTTTCTATTAGATGATATGTTCATTGATGTAAATGTGTGTTAAGGACCTCTACTATTATTGTATTGTCAGAAATTAATTCCTTTATGTTTGTTTTTGTTTTATATATTTGGTGTTCCATGATGGGTGCATAAATACTTACAATTGTTAGATCTTCTTGTTGGATTGTCCCCTTTATTTTTATGTAATACCCTCTTCATCTTTTGTTACAGTCTGTGTTAAAGTCTACTTTGTCCCTTATAAGTATTGCTACTTTTGCTTTCTTTTGATATCCATTTGCATGACATACATTTCCATCCCTCACTTTAAATTTGAATGTGTCTTCTTTGGCTTCCTCATTGACTCATTCATTGTCAGGAGTCAACAAAATTGCCAGGATTCCACTGAAGGAAAAACCGGTCAATATTGCCTTTATCTGGCAGGTTCCAGACAGAGGCTGCTCCACTGGCCGGGTCCTGGACAGAAGACAGAAGACAGCAAAGCCAGAGTGGTGACAGACTCTGGAGGACACTGAAAGGGACTGAGTGGTCTTCATTTGTCCCAGAGATGGACACGGTCCTCACAGCCTAATAATCTACACTCTCTCCATCTGCAGTGTGGATTCTCAGATGGCGGTTCAAGTCTTTCATGCCGTGGACAGTTTTGAAGTGGCAACCTGTACAGCAACAGTTGAAAAATGAATCTCCTCAAGGCAACATTTAGATGGGTTTTATTATTTTATCCATTCTGACACCCTATATCTTTTGATTGGAGCATTTAGTCCACTTACATTCTGAATAATTATTGATATATGTGTATTTAGTGACTTTTTAAAAAAATATTTATTTGTTTGAGAGACAGAAGAAGAGAGAGCACTAGTGGGGGTGAGGGGCAGGGGGAAAAGCAGACTCACTGCTGAGCAGCGAGCCTGACACAGGGCTCTATCCCAGGACCCTGAGATCCTGACGTGAGCAAAGGCAGATGCTTAACTGACTGAAGCCCCAAGGTGCTCCTATTTAGTGCCATTTTATTACTTGTTTTATCATTGTTTCTGGAGATTTTCTCTGATCCTCTTGTCTTTGTCACTTTTGGTTTTTCTTCTCCATTCACAGACTCCCCTTAAAATTTATTGCAGAGCTGGTTTAGTGGTCACAAACTCCTTTAGTTGTTCTTTAGGAAATTCTATATCTCTCATTCTGTTTGAGTGTTAGCCTTGCTGGATAGAATATTCTTGACTGCATATATTTTCCATTTAGCACTTTGAATATATTATGGTATTCCTTCTCACTTGCCAGGCTTCTATTGAGAAATCTCCAGCCAGACTTACCAGTCTTCCCTTGTAAGTTAAGGACTTCTTTTGTCTTGCTGCTTTTAAGAATTTTTCTTTATCACTACTTTTTACAAATTGAATCATAATATGTCTTGTTCTTGATGGGAGTTCTCTGTGCCTACTGAATTTGGCTATCTGTTTCCTTTCCCAGATTAGGAAAATTTTCAGCCATTATTTCTTCAAATATATTTTCTAAACCCTTGTCTCTCTCTTCTTCTGGTACTCCTATAATACAACTGAAGTCACTGAGTTCCTAAGTCTTTTCTCATGTTGCATGATTCTTCTGACTCTATTTTGTTCAGCTTATTTTCCATTTTTTTGTCTTCTATAACTCTAATTCATTTCTCTCCTTCTTCTAGCCTCTTGTGCATTGCATCAAACCGGTTTACAACCACCGTAGTTGCATTCTTTACTTCTGACTGCTACTTTTTCAGCTCTTTAATCTATGTGGTAAGTATCTCCCTGTCTTCCATTTTTCTCTCAAGCCCAGTGAGTATCCTTATGATTGCTGTTTTAAATTATCCACCAGGCATGGTAAATAAATCTGTTTTGCTTAGACTTCTGTCCATGGCCTTATCTTTTTCATTTGGGATGAATTCCTCCATTTTGGCATTTTGTCTAGGTCTCTGCCCTCTTCTCTCTGTTAAAAAAACTGGTCATGTTTCTTGCTACTGTGAATAATGGCTTTGTGAAGAAAAAGTCATGCAGTGTCCAGGGCCTGATGCTTCAGAGAGTCTGTGGTGTGTTTTTGTGTGTGGCCTGCTATTGTGATTTGGCTACTTTCTCCTTTAGGCTAGTCATCTGCAGAGGCTCTCCTTGCTTACAATGGACAGTGTTTTGTCTCTGGCCAGAATGGAGCGAGTGTTAAAGGAGACCTGATGCAAGTTCCACTAACCTAAATCCCTGCAGAATTCTCTGGTTGGTAGCAGTGCTGTGAGCAGTGCTTTCTTCTGGTTTTATGGCTAAGAGTCCCACTGTGCTGGAACTAAGCAAGTCTATCTTAAAAAGGATGTACTGGCAGAGCACAAGTGTGTAAGACTTGATGTAAGCAAGTTAAGTAGCCTTTGTTAGCCCTTTGTTGCTTCCCAAGGGTGGTTCTTTGTTAATGCTGAGGTTTGGGGAAGGGAAAAGGTGCCAGCCAGCTCCTTTGTCCCCAGACTGGTGTCTTCATGAATGCTGCCTCTCATGGATATGCTCCAAGAAGAGAGAATAATCTCACCACTGTGTTCCCTAGGCATTCTTCAAATCACTACCCTCATGCCATCTATACCTGTGTTGTCTGCCTGCCTTACGACCATCACAGAACAGTGCCTTCTGGTCTCCATCCCACCTAGGACCACTGACCTTTAACTCTAGATTTTGAGCCCTGCTGGTTACAAGAACTCATGAAATTCAGCACCTGTCTTTCCCAACCAATGGCTTTGGGGAAAAGTTCTTGTTCACTTCCCTCTGTGCTCTACTCTATTTTTACCTTATCTGCAATGATGGTGCCCTCCCCTCTGTAGTACCTGTGACTCATTTCTCCCATAAGCCACTATCTCTTCTACTTTCTTCAATGTGACCTCTTCTCTCCTTTTAGCTGTGGAATTTGTTCTGTCAGTCTTCAGATTGATTCCTGGGGCATTTAGAATGTTTTAATAGTTATCTTGCTGTGTTTGTACAGTGAGGTGAGGTTGGGGTCTTCCAATTCCACTGCCATTTTCTCATCAAAACCCTTAAATACTCTGATTTTTAACCTACAGTTTAAAATTAAATATCACATCCTATGTAACTTTTCTCTTGTAACAATTATTTACTTTTTTTCTCCTACACCAGCATTCTATGGAATGTAGAGGAGGATTGGTGTTTTGCAAATTCATGGGCCTGAGTTTCAACTTGGCATTCAAAATGTTATCAAATAATTTATCAGTGTCCTTTATGCATACTACATCTCTTTTAAACCTTCAATAACACCTTCAAAAACTTATGTCCTTAATTAATCAGTCTCCACACCTTGAACTTTTAATCCATACAAGTTTCTCTTTTTGCACAATATAAAATTCTTAAACATCCTGCTCTTCTATCACAAATTCATGTCTTTTGATTTTTATTTCCTTTCATCATGAAAATTATATTCTACTTCCTATAAATTTCCTTTCCCTTTCTTAAAAATCTCATTTCCTTAGACTATTTTCTCTTTAAAAATTTGCTTTATCACTGAGCACTCCTTCTCAAATTTTTTTTCCCATTTACTCTTTTTTCTTCATATGAAAATACTCAGTTCACACCATTATTAATTTAAAAAACAATACTTATGGTGTATAAGTCAAAATCAATAGAAAAAGGCAAAATCAAGTTTTTTATGCAGTGTCTCCATACACTTTTATCATCATCAAGGCACTTAGAAAAAAAAAAAAAAAAGCACTCTGAGTAATTATGTTTTAAAAATGGGACACGTGACAATCTAATCATATGTCAATTCATTTTTTTTTTAATCCAATCCTTACATTTTTATTCAAACTCCTTGAAGTAGTTGACTGTAATGGCTGCCCTCAATGGAGGAGATTTATCCCACCAAAGAAAATTGAGAAATTTCTGTTTATGTTATTCCTTCTTATAAATTGGGACATTGCTAATGGCATCTGGTGGAAGTTGTTGAATAACTACAATACATACAGGGCATTTTCCCACAACAAAGAATTATCCAGACAAATATGTCAGTAGTGGTGATAATGAGAAACCCTGATCTATAGTCGTTTATATTTTCGCAGTCTAATCTATTATTAGACTAATAATATTATCTAATATTATCTAATCTATTATCTATCTGAGCTAAAGGCAGATGCTTAACAACTGAGCCACCCAGGCACCCCCAGAAAGCTTCTTTCTATTCCTTTCCAGTGGACTCCTCTACCTTGAAGCAAATATTGTTTTTATTTCATTCACTATAACTGTTTAATGTTGAGTCTATCAGAAATTTGTTTCCTGTATTGCTATTATTTCATTATGTGACTATATGACAAATGTTTACCCAATTACCTACTGAGAGCTGTTTTTGTTATTTCTAGTGTTTGACCTTTATGAATAATTCCACTTAAACATTGTTATATAACTCTTTTGTGGATACTTGTTTACATTTTGCTTGAGTAAATATCATGAGTGAAATCATCACCTCATACCAGAAAAATAAGTTTAAGTTTATAAGACACTGGTAAATTGAATTCCAACTGGTTGTACCATTTTTTGTTCCCACCATCAGTGTTTGAATATAATACAATGTGAAAACCAAGGAATTACCATGGATACAACTCACACCTCTTATTCAGATATCACCAGTTTCACATGTACTTGCATTTGTGTGTGTGTAGTTCCATGCAATTTTGTCACATGTATGAATTCATATAGCCACCAGCTCAATCACAACACAGGGCTGTTGCATCACTACAAAGATTTCCCTCATATTATCCCTTTGTCATCATAGTATATGGCCATACCTATTCTTTCCCCAGTTCCTAACTCCTGGCAATAGCTAAACTATTCTCCATCTCTTTAGTTTTATCATTTTGAGAGGAAGTTTTTCTAGGATGCATGTGGGAAAAGATGAAGAATTGGGACCATTAATGAAATTAACATACCATTCAGGAATACAGCTAATTAGAAAGTGGTAACTGCTAAAGGAAAAGAAAACATTGCAGTAGATGGAGACTACTGACAGCTGCAGAACAGGGTGGGGTTCAATTTGAGCAGGTCATCCTGGACAGGACTTTGTGAAAAGATGATACTTGAGTAAGATCTGGAGGAGATAAAGGGAGTTGTCTGAGTAGATTTCTGGATGAAGAAGTTTTCAGTCAGTGGAAACAGCTACAACAAATTCTGTAAGACAGGAACATGCCCAGTATTGTTAAGGAATGGAAAGAAGTTGATATGAATGGTTTGAAGGAGCCAGAAGTACAGTAATTGGAGAAAAGGTCAGAAAATTAACAGATTCACATGACATCTAATAAGCCATTAACATAACTTTAATTTTAAGTTGAGTGAAATAGAGAGATGCTATGGATCACTGAGTAGAAAAATGACACATTTTGACTTATGTCTCTAGTAAAATATTCAACAGTTATTATTGCTGTTGTAGTAAGATTAGTCAGTAGGACGAGAAAGAAAACAAGGGGACTATTGTTAAAGTGATCCAGGCAATAACTGATGGTATCTCTGTCTAGTTTGTGAATTGTTAAAGTGGTGAAATATGGTTGAATCTGGAGCAGTTTTTTGTTTGTTTGTTTTTTTCTTTCCGGGGGTAAGAGATGATTGCAGAGGAATATGAATACCTAGGCATTAAGGAGAACATAAATGTGGGAATGAGATATCATGCAGACTAGAGCTAAAAGAATTAAGAATGCATCTGAGACAATGTGTGGAAACCAGAGAGGGGAAACAAGGTGAAAAGAAAGAGAATGGGAGGGGTTGTCAGAACAGAAACCTCTATCTAGTTGCGTAGTTGTTTATTGTTTAATCAGAGGGCTCCTAAGTGGCAGTTATTTACATAAGAATTTATTAGATGACAGTATATTAGATGAGAGTATTGATGAGAGTATATTAGAGGAGACTATTGACTTAGCATGGTAGAGCATAATCTAAAACCCTTTGCTTTGGGCATTTGCTTTTCTTGTTGATCGTTTTTAATACATACTCTGTACCTGTACACACTTTTCATTCCCTTCAACTTCCAGGATCTTGGTCTCAAGCCCACATGGTTTAACCATGATCTAACAAGAAAAGTCAGTCACATGACTGAGATATCTGAGTCTAAACAATTAGCAAGACTTAGCTCTGATTCCATCTCCCAACTCTTAGAAAATCAGAATGTAGAGGGGAGGAGTCAAGATGGCAGAGAAGTAGCAGGCTGAGACTACTTCAGCTAGCCGGAGATCAGCTAGATAGCTAATCTAAAGATTGCAAACACCTGAAAATCCATCGGCTGATCGAAGAGTAGAAGAACAGCAATTCTGGAAACAGAAAAACAACCACTTTCTGAAAGGTAGGACCGGCGGAGAAGTGAATCTAAAGCGACGGGAAGATAGACCCCGGGGGGAGGGGCCGGCTCCCGGCAAGCAGCGGAGCAACCGCACACAAAATCAGGACTTTTAAAAAGTCTGTTCCGCTGAGGGACATCGTTCCAGAGGCTAAACCGGGGCGAAGCCCACGCAGAGTCAGCGTGGCCTCAGGTCCCGCAGGGTCACAGAAGGATCGGGGGTGTCTGAGTGTGGCAGAGCTTGCGGGTATTGGAACGGGAAAGCCGGCTACAGAGACAGAGCCAACAGTAAGCTCCCAGCTCGGTGTTACCTTGAACCAGTCACAGGCTCGGTGAGCTCAGAGCGCGGCCGGAGGTCAGGCAGACGGGAGTAATTGGGCGCTGTTCTCTGAGGGTACACTGAGGAGTGGGGCTCTGGGCTCTCGGCTCCTCTGGGCCAGAGACCAGAAGGCCGCCATTTGTATTCCCGTCTTCCGGAACTCTACGGAAAGCGCTCAGGGAACAAAAGTTCCTGAAAGCAAACCCGAGCAGATTACTCAGCACGGCCCCTGGTACGGGTGGTGCAATTCCGCCTGGGGAAAAGACACTTGAGAATCACTACAACAGGCCCCTCACCCAGAAGATCAACAAGAAATCCAGCCGAGACCAAGTTCACCTACCAAGGAGTGCATACCAAGGAGAGCAACAGAATTCCAGAGAGGAGAAAGAAAAGCACGGAACTCATGGCTTCTTCCCTGTGATTTTATTTAGTCTTGCGGTTAATTTAATTTTTTTCTTTTTCATTTTTTGATTTTTTTTTCTCACCTTCTGGTTAAATTTTTTTTTAACTTTTACCTTTTTCTTTTTTAACATTTTTTAAAGAGTTTATCTAATATATATATATATTTTCTTTTTTATATTTATCTTATTTGTTTTCTTTTCATAATTCTTTCCTTTTCTTTTTTCTTTTTTCTTTTTTTTTCTTTCTTTCTTCCTTTTTGAACCTCTTTTTATCCCCTTTCTCCCCCCTCACGATTTGGGATCTCTTCTAATTTGGTTAAAGCATATTTTCCTGGGGTTGTTGCCACCCGTTTAGTATTTTACTTGCTCCTACATATACTCTTATCTGGACAAAATGACAAGACGGAAGAATTCAACACAAAAGAAGGAACAAGAGGCAGTACCGAAGGCTAGGGACCTAATCAATACAGACATTGGTAATATGTCAGATCTAGAGTTCAGAATGACAATTCTCAAGGTTCTAGCCAGGCTCGAAAAAGGCATGGAAGATATTAGATAAACGCTCTCGAGAGATATAAAAGCTCTTTCTGGAGAAATAAAAGAACTAAAATCTAACCAAGTTGAAATCAAAAAAGCTATTAATGAGGTGCAATAAAAAATGGAGGCATTCACTGCTAGGATAAATGAGGCAGAAGAAAGAATTAGTGATATAGAAGACCAAATGACAGAGAATAAAGAAGCTGAGCAAAAGAGGGACAAACAGCTACTAGACCTCGGGGAGAATTTGAGAGATAATTGACACCATAAGATGAAACAACATTAGAATAATTAGGATTCCAGAAGAAGAAGAAAGAGAGAGGGGAGCAGAAGGTATACTGGAGTGAATAATTGGGGAGAATTTCACCAATATGGCAAAGGGAACGAGCATCAAAATTCAGGAGGTTCAGAGAACGCCCCTCAACATCAATAAGAATAGGCCCACACCCTGTCACCTAATAGTAAAATATACAAGTCTCAGTGACAAAGAGAAAATCCTGAAAGCAGCCCAGGAAAAGAAGTCTGTAACATACAATGGTAAAAATATTAGATTGGCAGCTGACTTATCCACAGAGACCTGGCAGGCCAGAAGGAGCTGGCATGATATTTTCAGAGCATTCATGAGAAAAACATGCAGCCAAGAATACTATATACAGCTAGGCTATCATTGAAAATAGAAGGAGAGATTAAAAGCTTCCAGGACAAACAAAAACTGAAAGAATTTGCAAACACCAATCCAGCTCTACAGGAAATATTGAAAGGGGTCCTCTAAGCAAAGAGAGAGCCTAAAAGTGGTAGATCAGAAAGGAACAGAGACCATATACAGTAACAGTCACCTTACAGGCAATACAACGGCACTAAATTCATATCTCTCAATAGTTACCCTGAATGTGAATGGGCTAAATGCCCCTGTCAAAAGACACAGGGTATCAAAATGGATAAAAAAACAAAACCCATCTATATGTTGCCTCCAAGAAACTAATTTTAAGCCCGAAGACACCTCCAGATCTAAAGTGAGGGGGTGGAAAAGAATTTACCATGCTAATGGACATCAGAAGAAAGCAGGAGTGGCAATCCTTATATCAGATCAATTCGATTTTAAGCCAAAGACTATAATAAGAGATGAGGAAGGACACTATATCATACTCAAAGGGTCTGTCAAACAAGAAGATTTCACAATTTTAAATATCTATACCCCCAACATGGGAGCAGCCAACTATATAAACCAATTAATAACAAAATCAAAGAAACACATCAAGAATAATACAATAATAGTAGGGGACTTTAACACTCCCCTCACTGAAATGGACAGATCATCCAAGCAAAAGATCAGCAAGGAAATAAAGGCCTTAAACGACAAACTGGACCAGATGGACATCAGAGATATATTCAGAACATTTCATTCCAAAGCAACAGAATACACATTCTTGTCTAGTGCACATGGAACATTCTCCAGAATAGATCACATCCTCGGTCCTAAAGCAGGACTCAACCGGTATCAAAAGATTGGGATCATTCCCTGCATATTTTCAGACCACAATGCTCTAAAGCTAGAATTCAACCACAAAAGGAAGTTTGGAAACAACCCAAAGACATGGAAGCTAAACAGCATCCTTCTAAAGAATGAATGGGTCAACCGGGAAATTAAAGAAGAATTGAAAAATCATGGAAACAAATGCTAATGAAAACACAACGGTTCAAAATCTGTGGGACACAACATAGACAGTCCTGAGAGGAAAATATATAGCGGTACAAGCCTTTTTCAAGAAACAAGAAAGGTCTCAGGTACACAACCTAACCCTACACCTAAAGGAGCTGGAGAAAGAACAAGAAAGAAACCCTAAGCCTTGCAGGGGAAGAGAAATCATAAAGATCAGAGCAGAAATCAATGAAATAGAAACCAAAAAGACAATAGAACAAATCAACAAACTAGGAGCTGGTTCTTTGAAAGAATTAATAAAATTGATAAACCCCTGGCTTGACTTATCAAAAAGAAAAGAGAAAGGACCCAAATAAATAAAATCATGAATGAAAGAGGAGCGATCACAACTAACACCAAAGAAATACAAACTATTATAAGAACATACTATGAGCAACTCTACGGCAATAAATTTGACAATCTGGAAGAAATGGATGCATTCCTAGAAACATATAAACTACCACAACTGAACCAGGAAGAAATAGAAAGCCTGAACAGACCCATAACCAGTAAGAGACTGAAACAGTCATTAAAAATCTCCAAACAAACAAAAGCCCAGGGCCAGACAGCTTCGCGGGGGAATTCTACCAAACATTTAAAGAAGAACTAATTCCTATTCTCCTGAAACTGTTCCAAAAAATAGAAATGGAAGGAAAACTTCCAAACTCATTTTATGAGGCCAGCATCACCTTGATCCCAAAACCAGACAAGGATCCCATCAAAAAAGAGAGCTATAGACGAATATCCTGATGAGCACAGATGCGAAAATACTCAACAAAACTCTAGCCAATAGGATAATACAGTACATTTAAAGGATTATTCACCACGACCAAGTGGGATTTATTCCAGGGCTGCAAGGTTGGTTCAACATCCGCAAATCAATCAATGTGATACAATACATCAATAAAAGAAAGAACAAGAACCATATGATACTCTCAATAGATGCTGAAAAAGCATTTGACAAAGTACAACATCCCTTCCTGATCAAAACTCTTCAAAGTGTAGGGATAGAGGGCACATACCTCAATATCATCAAAGCCATCTATGAAAAACCCACCGCAAATATCATTCTCAATGGAGAAAAACTGAAAGCTTTTCTGCTAAGGTCAGGAACACGGCAGGGATGTCCATTATCACCACTGCTATTCAACATAGTACTAGAGGTCCTAGCCTCAGCAATCAGACAACAAAAGGAAATTAAAGGCATCCAAATCAGCAAAGAAGAAGTCAAATATTCACTCTTCACAGATGATATGATACTATATGTGGAAAACCCAAAAGACTCCACTCCAAAAGTGCTAGAACTTATACAGGAATTCAGTAAAGTGTCAGGATATAAAATCAATGCACACAAATCAGTTGCATTTCTCTACACCAACAACAAGACAGAAGAAAGAGAAATTAAGGAGTCAATCCCATTTACAATTGCACCCAAAACCATACGATACCTAGGAATAAACCTAACCAAAGAGGCACAGAATCTATACTCAGAAAACTATAAAGTACTCATGAAAGAAATTGAGGAAAAACAAAGAAATGGAAAAATGTTCCATGCTCCTGGATTCTAAGAATAAATATTGTGAAAATGTCTATGCTACCTAAAGCAATCTACATGTTTAATGCAATTCCTATCAAAGTACCATCCATCTTTTTCAAATAAATGGAACAAATAATTCTAAAATTTATATGGAACCAGAAAAGACCTCGAACAGCCAAAGGGATATTGAAAAAGAAAGCCAACGTTGGTGGCATCACAATTCTGGACTTCAAGCTCTATTACAAAGCTGTGATCATCAAGACAGCATGGTACTGGCACAAAAACAGACACATAGATCAATGTAACAAAATAGAGAGCCCAGAAATAGACCCTCAACTCTACAGTCAACTAATTTTCGACAAAGCAGGAAAGAATGTCCAATGGAAAAAAGACAGCCTCTTCAATAAATGGTGCTGGGAAAATTGGACAGTCACATGCAGAAAAATTAAATTGGACCATTTCCTTATACCACACACAAAAATAGACTCAAAATGGATGAAGGACCTCAACGTGCGAAAGGAATCCATCAAAATCCTTGAGGAAAACACAGGCAGCAACCTCTTCGACCTCAGCCGCAGCAACATCTTCCTAGGAACAACGCCAAAGGCAAGGGAAGCAAGGGAAAAAATGAACTATTGGGATTTCATGAAGATCAAAAGCTTTTGCACAGCAAAGTAAACAGTTAACAAAACTAAAAGCCAACTGACAGAATGGCAGAAGATATTTGCAAACGACATATCAGATAAAGGACTAGTGTCCAGAATCTATAAAGAACTTAGCAAACTCAACACCCAAAGAACAAATAATCCAATCAAGAAATGGGCAGAGGACATGAACAGACATTTCTGCAAAGAAGACATCCAGATGGCCAACAGACACATGAAAAAGAGCTCCATATCCCTCGGCACCAGGGAAATCCAAATCAAAACCACAATGAGATATCACCTCACACCAGTCAGAATGGCTAAAATCAACAAGTCAGGAAATGACAGATGCTGGCGAGGATGCGGAGAAAGGGGAACCCTCCTATACTGTTGGTGGGAATGCAAGCTGGTGCAGCCACTCTGTAAAACAGCATGGAGGTTCCTCAAAATGTTGAAAATAGAACTGCCCTATGACCCAGCAATTGCACTATTGGGTATTTACCCTAAAGATACAAACGTAGTGATCCAAAGGGGCACGTGCACCCGAATGTTTATAGCAGCAATGTCCACAATAGCCAAACTATGGAAAGAACCTAGATGTCCATCCACAGATGAATGGATCAAGAAGATGTGGTATATATACACAATGGAATACTATGCAGCCATCAAAAGAAATGAAATCTTACCATTTGCGACAACATGGATGGAACTAGAGCGTATCATGTTTAGCGAAATAAGTCTAGTGGAGAAAGACAACTATCATATGATATCCCTGATATGAGGAAGTGGTGATGCAACATGGGGGCTTAAGTGGGTAGGAGAAGAATCAATGAAACAAGATGGGATTGGGAGGGAGACAAACCATAAGTGACTCTTAATCTCACAAAACAAACTGAGGGTTGCTGGGGCAAGGGGTTTTGGGAGAAGGGGGTGGGATTATGGACATTGGGGAGAGTATGTGCTTTGGTGAGTGCTGTGAAGTGTGTAAACCTGGTGATTCACAGACCTGTACCCCTGGGGATAAACATATATGTTTATAAAAATACAAAATTAAAATGGAAAAAAATTAAAAAATTAAAAAATAAAAATAAATTAAAAAAAAGAAAATCAGAATGTAGCATATCTTTGTATTCCAATCATAAATTCTGATAAAAAGATATATTTTAGAGTTGGGGAGTTTCAGTGAATATTAGAATAAAGGGAATAAAACTGATGTGCACATGAAATAATTGTATATTTAGACACTGCAAAAAAAATTTCATAGTTAAATTGTTGTAATTCATGAACTTACCAAGGTTATTAGATATAAGAATAATATTTCTTTAGAAACAAAACATACAGAACACACAATTTGAAAAATATATATAAAATTTATGTTATCATCAAAATCATAAAATACTTAGAAATAGTGTTCTTATAGCTAATAATCTTGGTAAAATCATTAATGCTAATAACTTAACTATGACAGTTTTTGCAGTGGCTAAATGAGCAATTATTTTACTTGCACCTGAATAAATACTAAGAAAAAGGCTCAAAACCTCAATATTCTAATTTTATGGTTAAAATATCTACCATTAAAAGAGATTTAAATTAGCACACAATTGATCTATGGATTCAGTGAAATCTCAAATGAAACCTAAACATAAGACATCTGCTTTGGACCAAGAGAGAGTACTAAGGGCTTGAAACAACAACAAAAATTGAATAAAATAAATGAAACAATAGTTTTTTAGACATTGGGCATCAGACATTGAATGACAATGATAACAGAGGTAGAAAACAAATGATGTAAGCCCTATAATTGTCTCAGCTGACTGCCTAGATAAAGTTTCCAGAAACCCTAAAAGAACCTACTTTACTTTCTGATTTGTGAATCTATCTTGGAATCCAGAGAAACCAAAAGTGACTAAGGTTTGCAATGTTCCAGAGAAGAAATAACTGCACACACAGAAGAAAAGAACATCCTGGAGATCTGCAGAGGGTTCTCCTTAGTCTTCACTTGAGCATTGAACCATATATATCTATATACAACCATCCCATGTTGGAGAATGAACCACATAAGAAGATTAAAGAGGACAATCATTATTATCCACACAGGGTCCAGAATAGTTCTAATCTCCAACAGTCAAAGTGGAAAACCTCACAACTCATGAGACATCAGGTAGAATTCTGAGCACAATTATACTTCAGTTGGGGGGAGAATTTAGCTGTACATTAAACAGAGTTTTAGAATCTAACAATCCTAAAAACATGGCCAAAAGATCAAATCATATGAAGAAACTGTGTTTTAGAAAAAATATTGAAACTATTTATGGAGTCAAAAATATCTACCTCCTAAAAAGGTAAATTCACAATGTTTGGCATGCAATTGAAAGTTACCAGCTATTCAAATTAACAAGAAAATATGACTCCACAAATAGGAGAAAATTCAACCAAAAGACAAGTAACCAGAATTGACATAGATGATAGCATTGGTAGATAAATACTTTAGAAATTAGTTTAACTATATTTCATAGGCTCAAGAAGCAAGAGGAAAGATTGACCATGTTAAGTAGAAATATGGAATATACATGTAAAAGGCTCAAATTAAGATTCTAGATAGGAAAGCTACAATGTTCAACATGAAGACTACACTAGGTACGATTAGCTGCAGGTTAGAGGTTGCAAAAGAAAAGATTAGTGACTTTGAAGACAGAGTCTTATCTATAATGAAACCCTGAAAAATAAGAAATTGGGGGAGAAATAGAGTGCATCAATCAGCTGTGAGACAACTCAAATGGGCCAAAATAACTGATTTGAAGAAATAATGACCCAAATTTTTCTCAGATTTGTTGCAAAATAAATCCAAAGATTTGTATCTCTACTAATACTAAAAACAAAGAAAACTAAATCAAAGCACATGATAATCATATTTCTCAAAACAAGTGACAAAAAAATCTTAAAAGCAGCCAGAGATGAAAGCAACATTATATAAAGTGGTACAAACATAAAAATGACAGCAGACTTCTCAGTTAAAATAATGTAACCCAGATGTGAGAGGAATATGAAAAAAAATCATTTGCCATTCTAATGTTTATGTGATTTCAAGAAATACCAAGTAACTAAAACAATCTTGAAAAAGAACAACAAAGAGACTATGTCTGGCTCCTGCTCTCACAGAAGGAGAGACAGTTCCAGGGCAAGGGAGCTTCAGATGGCACCAAACAGTTCTGTGCCTCACTGAGAAAATAATTGCACATGTGTAGAGGATATCCTAAGAAGAAGCCAAGAGAAAAATATCATCATATGCATTCTTTATGAAAACTTGCCAATAAAACCACAAGAAGCAGCAACTAGATGCTTCAGTCAGTCAAATTCTCAGAGTTTTATAAGAAGTGCTTAGTGAGGCGGAGAATCATGTCTGCTAAAGAGAAAGGAAAATTTGAAGACATGGCAAAGGCAAGCAAGGCCCATTATGAAAGAAAAATTAAAACTTACATCTCCCCTAAAGGAGAAGCAAAAAAGAATTTCGAGGATCCCAAATGCACCCAAGAAGTCTCCTTCAGCCTTTTTCTTGTTTTGTTCCGAGTATCACCCAAAAATCAAAAGAGAACAACCCAACCAATTCATTGGTGATGTTGCAAAGAAACTGGGAGAGATGTGGAATAACACTGCTGCAGATGAGGAGCAGCCTTTAGAAAGGAGGCTGCTAAGCTGGAGGGAGAAGTACAGAAAAGGTATTGCTGCAGAGCAAGCTAAAGGATGTCTGATGTAGCAAAAAAGGGGAGTCATCAAGGCTGTATAAAGAAAAAAAAAAGAAGAAGGAAGAGAAAGACAAGGATGATGAGGAGGAGGAAGATGAAGAAGATGATAATGATGAATAAGTTCTAGTTCAGTTTTTGTTTTGTTTTTATTTTGTTTTGTTTTGTTTTGTTTTGGTCTATAAAGCACTTAAAGGCCTGTACAATAGTTTTTCCTTTTAAAGGGAAAGAATAGAAATATAAGGCTGTGTAAGATATGCTTTTAACCTGTACGGTCTTTTTTGGTATAGTTAATACACTACCAAAAGCATCTTTAGATAGCCTTGTTACGGTGAAAATTTAAGTACCCACTAACTTTGTTTGGTACAGTATGGGGGTTGGAAATTGTCATGAAAATTTAAAGTATGTTTTTATTGGTGAACAGCACAAATTAATTGTATATGGGTGGTAGTTTCCATTTTCAGCTGTCTCTGGAACAACTTATATGAAATAGTTGTTGTTCTGTTAATTGAATCCTAATCTGTAATTGCAAAAAAAAAAAAAGAAGTTACAGCTGCTTTATTGACATTCTGAATACTTCTAAGTAAATACAATTTTTTAATATAAAAAATCCCACAAAGATTGTGGACTCACACTTCATAATCTAAAATCAAACCACAAAGCCACTGTAATTAAAACAGAGTACTGGCATATAGAGTAATGAGACAGAACAGAGACTCCAGAAGCAAGCTGTCACATATATGCTAAAATAATTTCTAATAAGGTTGCCAAGACCACTCAATGTGAAAAGAATAGTCACACAGTGTTGTGAAAATTGACATCCATATGCAAAAGAATGAAGTCAGACCTCTACCTTCACATATAAAAATTAATTCAAAATATACCAAAAACCTAAATTTGAGAACTAAAACTATAAAACTATTGAAAGAAAAGTAGGTAAAATCCTCATGACTTTGGATTTGGCAATGGTTTCTTCAACATGACATCAATAGCACAGGCAACTAAAGAAGTATATGTAAATTAGACTATTTTAATTTTTGTACATGAGGACACTGTCAAGGGAAAGAAAACACAACCCACAGAATGGGTTGCACAGATGAAAAAAATCTAATCGAAACAGTAATAAGTCAAAGCTAATAATAAACCAAAACCATAATACATAATGAATAAATACAGTTTAATTCACTGTATTAACAGAATAAAACAAAAACAAAATCAAAAACAATAATGCACAAGTTACAACAGAAACTTTGTAACCATAGATGGTGCAAAAATTTTTTGACAATAAATGACAATTTTTTTATAATGAAAATAAAATTATAAAAGAAATGAAATGTGTCCACAATAGACTTTAAATGCAAATCTTTAACAACTTTATTCATAATAGCCAAAACCTAAAAACATCTCAAATGCCCATCGGCAGGAAAATGGGTAGAAAAATTGTGGCATATTCATATAATGGAATTCAACTCAAAAATATAAAAGGAATAAACTATTGATATATACAATAGCTTATACCATATATATGGTCTCAACAACATTATATTTAGTAAGAGAAATGAAATACAATAGTGTATTATTACCATTATAAGAAATTCATGAAAAGGCAAAACAAAAAACCTTCATGATGGAAATTAGACCACAATTGCCTGGGGAAAACTAATATTCTAAATCTTGATTGAGGTATGGGTTATTTGGATATGTACACTTGTCAACATTTATCAAAGTTTACACTTGAGATCTGGGCTTATAAAGATGGGGCGCCTGGGTGGCTCAGTGGGTTAAAGCCTCTGCCTTTGGCTCAGGTCATGATCCCAGGTTCCTGGGATCCAGCCCCGCATCGGGCTCTCTGCTCAGCAGGGAGCCTGCTTCCCTTCCTCTCTCTCTGCCTGCCTCTCTGCCTACTTGTGATCTCTGTCTGTCAAATAAATAAATAAAATCTTTTAAAAAAAAGATATATGTCTGTAAATTATACCTCAATCATTAAAAAAAGGAGGTACTTCAACACTTATAGTATGAGGGCAGAAACCCCCGACCATCTTAGTAGACTTTTAAGACTACTGAATTGTAAGGAAGACACATCCTAGTTCACTTTATAACATTAATATATTGGTTGAAAGAGAGAAAAAAATTACTTTTCACCATTTGATTGCAGCCATGCCTTCTCATATCCACAATTTCATCATTCTCATATTTTTGAAAATTCTGCTTCACAAATATGGAAGAGAAACCCCAAAATTCTCCCCTAGGAATATCATGTTTCAAACTAAGGAAATCCTATTTCACTCCTATATTCCTGTAGCAGTAAGATAAAATTTTCTTTGGAATATATGATGATCCTTCTGTTTCAATGTGAGAAACAGAATTAGAAACAGGGAGAATGAGAATAAGGTTGATTTTCAAAAAGTGCAAAAACCACTGTCAGTACTGGGGCAGCAAAATAATGAAAATGTTTTGCTTTCTAGGAAGATATGATAACTGGCCTCCACAATGGCTTCCCATGTCTCTCAACACACGGTAATCACACTCTTGTACAGTCCTCTCCCACATTTTATAAGGGTTGGTCTGGACATCACTATGATCAACTGAAACAGTAGAAGTGATGGTATATGACTTCCAAGACCAGGCTATGGAACACATGGCAGCTCTGAACCCTTTCTTTCATTGCTTGCTCAGCTGCATGTCTTGAATATAATAGCTGGTTCCATGGAAATGTACATATGATGAGGAACTGAGGCCTGCAGTCAATAGTCATGTGAATGAACTCTCTTGCAAGTAGATCCACCAACCCCAGTCAAGCATTTAGATGACTACAGCTTTAACCAAAAGCTTAACTGCAATCTTATGACAACCACAAGCCAAACTACCCAGTTAAACTGCTCCCCACTTTCTGACCTGAGAAATACTATGCAATTTGTTGTCCTAAGCTACTAAGTTTTGGAGTAATTTGTTATACAGTAGTTTAATTCACTGGGACACTGTTGTAATCTCTGCGGATGAGTTACTCATTTACCACCATGGTACAGAAATACATTCTGGTCTCCAGAATTCGTTCAGCAGTTTTTATTTCAATATAACAGCTTTTCATTTAATATTTCACTTTCTTTTGTGCTGATTACATTACATATTTGAAGATGCAGAATAACCTGCCTTGACCCTCAAAATTAGCTTCCAACTCCTCTGATACAAGAATCTGGCTACTGTTTCCAAAATATTGCTCATCGTGGCATTATCCTAGCTTGAAGTTTAATTGATAGATCATAGACATTTACTCTATTATAGAGAACTAGTAATTACCATGTGAAATTTTGCCCCCACAAAAGCCAATTTCCCTTGTTCTACCCCCTGGCCTGAGAGCACAAGTCAATAATGGGAAGGACTTGAGAAGAAGAAACTGGGGATACCAAGCTCTTATAGGACTATTAAGTATTTCTGCCAAGTATCTCATTTATCCTGGTTACAGATGCCTTGGGCTTAGGTGCAGGATAATTTTGGACAGCACAATCATGTGCTTTACCGCATATAAATTGGTGATCAGAAGTATGGAAAACGTTTTAAGTCTCTTGAAAATACCTGAAAGAGAAAGGGAATTTTCTCTCTTTTCCCTCAAGGTCTTTACTTAAACTACTGATGGAGAGAAAAAACCTGCCTGAAAGGAAGATCCTCACCAGTGTTATTTTCCAAGAACATTCACCCAAAGTCTAAAGCAGAATTTATCTATTCTACTTCCTTCAGTCCTTCTTAGGCAGCGACAACTGGAGTCTTATCTTCTTCAGACTTTCTCAGTTGTCCAGCTTTATGGAAAGAAGCTTTATTTTCTCCCTCTTCTCCAGTCATATGGAAAGACCATGAATAATCCTAATAGAGGAAGTCCCTATTATATCCTATTATTCTTGAATTAGTATAATTCATAGCATCTCTTAACTGCTATGGGTGAACGAAAAGCAGGCAGAGGCAATGTGGTTGGGAAAAGAACTAAAGACTTCTTTTATATCATGACTCTCAAAAGTACAAGATTAATCCCAAAGTCTGCTTAATAAAAATACAAAAAACTAAAAAATTTTAGTCAGCCAATAAGCCATATACCAATTCTCATTGTCCTTGCTTAGAAATATATATTCTAAGTGGCACAGCTCAATAAGGACTGGTATCAAAGTTCATTTGGCTACTCAACTGGTTTGAAATATTAACCCTACTTCTTGATCAGCAGGGCTCAAGTCCAACTTCCTGCTAGGTTTACCTGAACAAATTTATAAAAAAAAAAAGTACCATTATCAAGGTCCCACCTCACACTAATCAAGTAGAAATTTCTTGGAAGTGGAGGAGAAGAAGAGAAGGTAGGGTTATGAATCAGTAATTTAAAAGATAATCTCAAGTGATTATACTGTGCACCAAGGACTAAGAACCATAGGCTTAGGCTGACATCTCCATGTCTTCTATTCCTTATCTAGTAGCTCAGGCTGAGACTTAAGGGCAGAGTGAGGTGGAAGGGAGTGTATTGTTCAAGGACCCTCTTTACCTCACCCACCACAATGGAAAAGAAGGAAATATTGAACTCCGTTCTTTTCACTCAGAGTTTCACCCACAATTAGCTGAATGTTTTTTTTTTTTTTTTAATCAATATCACTACCTTCAGGAGTATGAAGATACTGAGTTGCCTCATAAATCATAAGGGTAATTAAAGTGTAACTGGCCTTCGAGTAAAGCTATGGTAGAATCCTTTGGTTCTATCTTGAGTAAGTTATTGCATTTTCTTTATCTTTTAAACACTCTGAGTTCAAATAATATATTACACAAGAGTGATCGTTGAAATGAAATTTCCAGAATAAAAGACTGCTTTTAACGAAATTGAAGGTCATTACTCTGTAATTACACCAAATAAAACTTATAGCCATCTTATAAACATAGAGAAGCCAGCTCAGATTTCCTTACAATGTGGAAAACAGGGGCAAAAGAAATATAGAAAAAGTTAAACTTTTTAATAACTTACAGCCAGCCCATTCACAAGTACTTGGGACAGGCAGGGTGATCTTCCTCCAAGAACCCAAATGCCTTAATGTTAATACTTTCCTAGAGGGAAAAAGAAAACTTTAGCTTGAAATTAGCCTGACCTCTAGGAAACTTTGCTTCCAAATTCCTTGGAGACTTATGCTATGCCTAACCCCCTCCCAACCTGAAAGTGTATAAACAGCCACTCTTCACAACCACAGTGCAGCACTTTCTGGCCATGGGTTCCATTCCTGTGCTTTAATAAAATCACTCTTTCTGCACCAAAGACATATCAAAAATTCTTTCTTGACTGTTTGTTCCTAAACCCCAACTTTTACATCACTTATATCTGCTATATTAACTAGGTCTATTTAATTATTTTTTTAGTTGTTCATAGATAAATCAGAGAATTGTGAGTTCTACCTATCATTCTAGCATGTAAATTTATAAATTCATTGTAGGTAATCTTCTGGTCAAAACCCTCATTGTTTCTGACTTTAAATATTCCATAAAAGTCAGTATACTAGAAGTAACTAGTTTTTCATTTCAACTTATAATCTTTAGAATAATCTTCTTACGATTTCAGATCTATTGATAACCACTTAAATTTCATCTCTACATACAGATTGTGGGATTTTAAAGGCTTTGTTCTAAAATATAGGCTGCTGAACATTTTAGACAACCTTTTGGTGTCTGTGAGATCACAAAGGAATTTCTAGTAAAGAAGGAGAAAGGAAGAAGGAAAAGGAAAAAGAGAAGAAATTCTATCTCCATCCAGGCTGCCAGTGTCTTAGGTGATGTAGGAAGTACGATGTTAAAGGCTAAAGCCCATGGCCAAGAAAGAATTCTTGAGATGTCTTTGGTAGAAAAAGGTGGTTTTATTAAAGCATGGGGACAGGACCCATGGGCAGAAAGTGCTGCACCAGGGTCATGAGAAATGGCCCATTATATACCTTCAAATTGGGAGGTGGTTAGGGACAGCTTAAGTCTCTAAGGAATTCTGGAAGCAAGGTGTCCAGGACCTTGAGCAGCCTAGCTATTGTTGGAAAAGGTCATTTATTACCATCTAATAAATCCTTAGTCATGAGACCCTTCAGATGTATGTCCTTGGGCCATATCTTTGGGATGTGATTGTCAATATGTATCTTGGGGTGTTTAGAGATAAAGGAAGTCTCCAAAGGAATTTTTATACATTAAAGTAGACTTACAGGATCCCTGGGGGGTGGGGGGAGTCAGTCAGGCTAGGATTGCTTTTTGCCCTTAGCAAAGTATGAGGTAGATGAGACCTGAGAGGAATGTCACTCTGCTTGTTTCAAAGACTTGTCAGTGGGCTCTAGGTAGTAAGGAAATTTCATTTTTCTTCTGCCTTTGTTTCCCATAACATTAGGTACCATTTTTAATCTTTAAAATAAATGGCTTGATTTTTATCCTTTTTGGGTTTTCCAAAATTATTATTTATAATTTGTAAATTATTATAAATTATAATAAGAGGTTAACTTTTGCTGTTTTTTTGTTTTGTTCTTAGTAGTCCACAATGAATGCTTGAGTTATGGGAGGGAGTGCATAGATGGTCATAAAAGAAGTACCCTCAATAAAGAGGACTGCAATATAAGGAGATTTACATGGCAATGGCCAAAAAAATATTTGTCTGCTCTGCATCCTGATATTTAGAATTACTAGTGTCAGAACAGGTGCATACTCCATGTTTTAAACATTTTCTCTGTAGTAGTTAATGAACTCTAGAGCAGAGCTAGTTAGCTTTTGAAGTCTAGATTTACCATTTTACAGTTTATACATTTTAAGTCTTGCTTTCCTCACCTAGAAAGTGGGAATGATATAAAATTTACAAGGCATTGTAAGGATCTAATAAGATGCTGTACATGAAATTTAGTATAATGTAAATTGGGCACTATGAAAACACTATTATTTTTGGTTTTGATTATTAATCTCAAAAGAAACTGGTGTTAACCAGAAGGTCAGGCCCAAGATGGAGTCACTTGCCCCTAGGGCAGCAAACCAAGATTTAATTGCAGTTTCAACCTGCCAGGAGTGAAATTTTAACCCAATCCATCTGTGATTTTCTCATCAGTACCAAGGTAATTTATAACAAAGACTCTCCATCTCCCAAGAAGATAAGCTAATTTACCTAGTAAGACCACCTGCCCTTATCCCTCTAAAACAGGACCATGCCTGAAACAATTCCTTTTTCTTCTGTCTCTTCAGCATATTTTTTCCATTGATGTTTAACTTTGACAAACCACTAACACAGTTTTGTAAGCAGTTATCTGAGAACATATATAACTGCCATTTTTATAACTTTATAATCTGACACCATGGTCCACTAAAAAAGCCCTAGGATTAATTTATGGGCAACTAAATTATCTTTGGTTTTATCTTTGGTTCCTCCCTAACTTTATTATAAATGCAAACGTTTTCAGTTTTATAACTATGAATACTTGGTTCACTTGTTTAGCTCTGAGTACATGAATTAATGATTAACTTCATAGATCAACCAAGACATTTACACACACACACACACACAAAAATCATTGCACAGTTAACTGATGCTGGAGCTGAAGGTTAGGTGAAGACAAATCCTAAGCTGACTCCCTGCAACACTCTCCCACACTCCTAGGTGGGACATGTGGGACATTATTCCAGGAAGCTCCCAACTGTCTTAATGCCATGCTAGAGGGAAAAGCAACTTTAACTTGACAATGGCAAGGGCTTGGTATCCTGTGACTCTTTAACATATGAAAATCCTTTTGAAAAATCTCTCTTTTCCTTACCTCCCCCTACTCCCAAGTATAGAGTCAACCATCCCTCACAAAGGGTGAACTTGGCAACAGCTCACCCAAGGCAGCAGCTCTTTCTGTCCATCTGTCTGGACCCTGTGCTTTAATAAAACCACCATTTTGCACCAAACACATTTCAAGAATTCTGTCTTGGTCATCAGTTCCAGACCTCACCCTACTGCATGTCACCTATATTCCAAAACCTCATCATTACCATTTCTTTCTCTTAAACTGGCAAAAATGCTGTTCAAAGCAGTACATACTACATGATTCTAGAAATCTAACAACACAAACAGTATTTCAGGAATGGATGTGATTTTCACGAATAAATTTAGATGCAGAAATTGTAGTTTTAAAAAATCAAGAGGAAAGTGAAATATTGTACCCTAAAACTAACATAACACTGGGTAGTGATTATACTGGAACTAAAATTTAGGTAAATAAATAAACAAGTAAGTGGTGGAATGCCCTTGCATATGGGATATGGGACACAGAATTGACTTCAGAGAATCTAGATTTATATGACATCACTGGCAGCATTTGCCATAAGCAATGGAATAGGTTGCCTGAAAAAAGTAGAAGGAAAAGAAAATCCTTGTAGTCACTAAAAATAATTTCACACATATTAGTTATTCAACAATAATAAATAATATCAGTATGTTAGAAATTTGTATTTTAAAATGATGAAAAATCTAATTGATGAATAAAAAATGAATTCAGTGTCTTCTGTGACAAAAATGAAATGCCTTCCAGAAATAGCATGATGACAGTGTTACAGGATTTTTTTCTCTGTCAGTGCCAGTGGTTCTTGGTATCACCACATGGAAGAATGAAGAGGTAGACCAGAGGGGTGGGCAGCAAAGCAAGGTGTATTGAGTGATAGCAAAGTGATAGCACAAAGCTCCCAAGAAGGGAGGGGACTCAAGAAGATTGCCACTGGAATTTCTAAGTCTAAAGGTATTTATGGGCTTGTTGGTGGATGTTTTAATCTGATTAAATCCAATCAGGCTTTTGTCATATTGGAAAGAGTGGAGGGCTCCTTCCAGGGTGGTGTAAAATCTATTAAGGATGATTTCCTCTTGTAGAGGAATGGGGGCCAGAGAGGAGGGCTTGTACCTGCTTGCCTGCCTTCCAACTATCCTTCATCAACAGGACCACACTCTTGGCTCTGCCATACTTCAAGTTGACTTCAAATTGAGGTAGGATCCATCTTTAGGGTGATCCACAAGCACATATCTTAAAATATTTAAGCACAATAAAAGATACAAAGCTTTCTGTCTTGGCAGCCCAGAGATTCCCTCTAAATGGATCAACTTGGATAACATACATCTTGCCAAAACAATTATTATGGCTGAGGATATTTGATATATGAACTGGCTCAACCTTAATCATATATTTAACTCAAAGTCTGGGGTTTGGAGACTCACTCAAAATTCAAGTACAAAAAAACATGAAGATATGGCTTCTCAAAAGAATTTTGGGGTTCTCAGTGAAGAGGAAAATTATCCAGAGGAGCCCCAGATCAGCAGACCCCACAAGATGGGAAATTAGCAGTAATACTAAGAGATAACCAGAAACCCCACTGAGAGCAAGAGATAACCAGTCATTTCTGCCTCTCTAGACAGGCTTCCCACCATGAGCTTCCTGCACTGCCCTAACTGCTGTTCCCACCCAAAGCAACACTGCCCCCCATCTGACACCACCACCCCATTAGTCACTGAAAATAAATTTTAAAAGTAAATAAAAATTTTAAAAAAACTGTTTTAAATGAATGAATTAAAAAAAAAACATGATTAACAAAACTCTTATCAATAAAACCAAAAAAGGACAAAATAAAAGGAAAGCTATTCCATGTTCATGAATAGGGAGACTCAATATTGTCAAAATGTCAATTCTTCCCAAAGTAATTTATAGATTGAGTTCCATGCCATCAAAATTCAGCAAGGTGTTTTGTGGATATTGAAAAACTGATTCTAAAATTTAAATGAAGAAGCCAAAGACTCAGAATATCCAATACAATATTTAAGGAGAACAAATTTGGGAGACTGACACTACTATTCACCCTCAAGACTTACCTGAAAGCTACAGTAATCCATATAGTGTGGTATTGGTAAGCAAACAGACAAATCAGTGGAACAGAATAGACAGCTCAGAAATAGTCCCACATAGATATAGTCAAATAATCTTCAACAAAAGAGCAAAGGCAATACTATGGAGCAAAGATATTCTTTTCAAGAAATAATGTTAGAACAACTGGACATCCACTTACAAAAAAGTCAATCTTCCCCCATAACTTACACTCTTCACAAAAATTAGCTCAAAATGCATCACAGACCTAAATACAAAATTCAAAATATAACACTCCTAGAATATAACATCAGAGAAAAGCTAAATGACTTTGGGTATGGTAATGACTTTTTAGTAATGTGCTGCCAAATTGAGTGCTGGTAACAACTTTTTAGATATAACCCTAAGGGCATGATTCATTAAAGGAATAACTGATCAGCTGGACTTCACTAAAATTAAGAACATCTGAAAACAAACAATCTGATTTTAAAACAGACAGAGGACTTGAGTAGATATTTTCCAAAGAAGACATACAGATGGCCAAGAGACACGTAAAAAGATCTTCAATGCTACTATGTTATCAGGGGAACACAAATCAAAACCACAATGAGATATCACCTCACACTTGTCAGAGGGCTAAAATCAAAAACACAAGAAACAAGTGCTAAGGATGTGGAAAAAAGGAACCCTGGTGCACTGTTAGTGGGAAATGCAAATTGTTTGGTTTCCCCAGTGGAAAACACATGGAGGTTTCTCAAATTTAAAAAAAATACCCTGTGATCCAATAATTTACCCAAAGAAAACAAAAACATTAATTTGAAGATATATGCCCTTATGTTTTATCACAGCATTATTTATAATAGCCAAGATATAGGAGCAACCTAAATGTCCATCAATAGAGAAAAGATTAAGATAGATAGATATATCTATATCTGTATCTGTATCTATATATTACAGCCACAAAGAGGATATGATTATGCCATTTGCAACACCATGGATGAACCAGAAGTTATTATGTTGAGTACATACACACACACCATGGAATATTACTCAGCCATAAAAAAGAATGGAATCTTACCATTTGCAATGGCATGGCTGGAGCTAAAGAATATTATGCTAAGCAAAATAATTCACTCAGAAAAAAACATAAATACCATATGATTTCACTCATTTGTGGACTTTCAGAAACAGAACAAATGAGCAAAGTGGGAAAAAGAGAAAGACACAAACCAAGAAACAGACTCTTACCTATAGAGAATTACCAGAAGGGAGGCAGGTGGGGGAATAAGTTAAATCAGTGATGAGGGGGATTAAGAAATGCACTTTTAAAAAAATTTTTGTGTTATATTAGTCACCATACAATACATCATTAGTTTTAGATCCAGTGTTCCAAGATTCATTGTTTATGTACAACACCCAGTGCTGCATGTAATATGTGCCCACCTTAAGAGCCACCATGGGTCTGTGGTAGGAGTGTACTTATAAAGAGTACTGGGTGATGTGTGGAAGTGTAGGATCACTAATGTATACACTTGAAATTAATATTATACTGTGTGTTAACTAGCTAGATTCTAAATAAAACTTAAAAAAAATAAAAATTAAAAAATGACCCAACTTTATGCTATCTTTAAAAAATTCACTTTAAATTTAACAATAAAAAGAAAATGATAGAAAGTATATACCATGAAAGCATTATTTTTTGTTTATTTTATTTATTTTTTAAAATATTTTATTTATTTGATGGTGAGAGAGGGAGGGAGAGAGCATGAGCCAGGAGGACAGGCAGAGGGAGAAGAAGAAGCAGACTCCTTACTGAACAGATAGCCCAACGCAGGCCTCAATCCAGGAACTGTGATCATGACCTGAGCTAAAAGCAGCTGCCTAGCAACCAAGCCATGCAGGTGCCCAGAAAACATTATTTTTTTTAAAAAGTTAATGTAAACAGTACAGATAAAAAGTTGATATCCAGGATCTATAAAGAACTCCTCAAACTCAACACACACAAAACAGACAATCATATCAAAAAATGGGCAGAAGACATGAACAGACACTTCTCCAATCAAGACATACAACTGGCTATCAGATACATGAAAAAATGTTCATCATCACTAGCCATCAGGGAGATTCAAATTAAAACCACATTGAGATACCACCTTACACCAGTTAGAATGGCCAAAATTAACAAGACAGGAAACAACATATGTTGGAGAGGATGTGGAGAAAGGGGAACCCTCTTATACTGTTGGGAATGCAAGGTGATGCAGCCACTTTAGAAAACAGTGTGGAGATTCCTCTAGAAATTAAAAATAGGGGCACATTGGTGGCTCAGTTGGTTAAGCTTCTGCCTTCGGCTCAGGTCATGATCTTAGGGTCCTTGGATCGAGCCCCACATCAGGCTCTCTGCTCAGCAGTGAGCCTGCTTCCCCCTCTCTCTGCCTGCCTCTCTGCCTACTTGTGATCTCTCTCTCTCTCTCCATCAAATAAATAAATAAAATCTTAAAAAAAAAAAAAAAAAAGAAAAGAAATTAAAAATAGAGCTTCCCTATGACCCTGCAATTACACTACTGGGTATTTACCCCAAAGATACAGATGTAGTGAAAGGAAGGGCCATCTGTACCCCAATGTTTATAGCAGCATTGGCCATGGTCACCAAACTGTGGAAAGAACCAAGTTGCCCTTCAACGGATGATAGATAAGAAGATGTGGTCCATATATACGATGGAGTATTATGCCTCCATCAGAAAGGATGAATACCCAACTTTTGTAGCAACAAGGATGGGACTGGAAGAGATTATACTGAGTGAAATAAGTCAAGCAGGGAGAGTCAATTACCATACGGTTTCATTTATTTGTGGAGCATAACAAATAGCATGGAGGACAAGGGGAGATGGAGAGGAGAAGGGAGTTGAGGGAAATTGGAAGGGGAGGTGAACCATAAGAGACTATGGACTCTGAAAAACAATCTGAGGGTTTTGAAGGGGTGGGGGGTGAGAGGTTGGGGGAACCAGGTGGTGGGTATTGGAGAGGGCACGGATTGCATGAAGCACTGGGTGTGGTGCAAAAACAATGAATATTGTTACGCTGAAAAGAAATAAAAAAATTTTTAAAAGTTAATGTGATATTAATATCATATAAAGTAGACCTCAGAAAAAAAAATTTATCAGAAGAAGGAACATTACATAATGATAAACAGAATACACCAAAAAGACCTAGAAACCAACAACCCGTAACACGAAAAATAAGAATAGTATTTTGTAACATGTGAAAATTATATGAAATCTAAATTTCATGGTCTACAAATAATGTTTTATGGGGACATATCTTTTTTTTTTTTACATATTGTCTATGACTACTTTTGTGCCACAGAAGCAAAGTTGAGTAGTTATGACAAGATCTTGTGGCTTGCAAAGTTTAAAATATTTATTATCTGGTGCTCTACAGCAAAGTTTGCCTACCTCTGCCCTAAAAGAAACCGATTGGGAACTTACTAGTAGCTATTTGAGGTATTCATGAAAATTGAAACAAGAAAGTATATAAATGATGGTGTTTGGGGATCAGAAACACAGTTTTCTCTTCCCATTTCCCTAATTCTTTCTTCTAAGGTTCCATTCAAGATTCCTAGCAGGATACAATACTATATAGTAGGAGAGCAGATCCCTCAGTACTTCTTTACCTGGTATTTCTCATGATCTTTATCACTCTAACTGTGATCAAAGTTACTTCCATATTTCTGGTTGCTCTATTTTACTCTTACCTTCCAGTCATACCAATACAGCATCCACAAGGATACTGTTAAGATTCAGGTTCCCATCTGCTGTGATCCATGAATAACTCTCCATCTTTCTTGATTAAAATTCAAAGTCATTAAAGCACCGCTCAAAAAAAAAGTCCTGAGGATGCTTGGGTAGCTCAGTTAGTTAAGCATCTCCCTTCAGCTCAGGTCATGATCTCAGGGTCCTGGGATTGAGACCCACATAGGGCTTCTTGCTCAGTGGGAAACTTGCTTCTCCCTCTGCCTCTGCTTTTCCCCCCGCTTGCACGCCCTCTTTCTCTCTCTCTCTCTCTCTCCTCTCCGATAAATAAATAAAATCATTAAAAAAAAAAAAAGGTCCTGGGTTGGGACATCTGTCCCCCACAACTCTCTAATAGCTTTCCTTCATCTTATTTTTTAATTTTGTTCCAGCCACACTTGCTTTCTTTCTGTCACTCAAATAGTCTAGAAAGATTCCTACCCCAGACTGGTTTAGTCATTGTCCTCTCTGCCTGAATTTTCCACTCAAACATCTGCATGGCTGATCCTCTCACCTCTTTCATATTCTTTCTAGTAGTTCTATCAACTGCTGAGAATGGGGTGTTGAATTTCCTGGGTATAACTGTGAGTTTTTCTATGTTTCTTTTCAGTTCTATCAGTATTTTCTCCCATTTTTTTTGAAACTCTTTTGTTTCATGTAACACTTGTTTCTTATATGTACCTGTTATGAAGAAATGCAATGAGCTATAAGAAAACTCAGATAATCCAGTAAATTCAGAAATAAAATTAATGAAAAGAATAAGTTCTTTACTTAAGAGATTAAAATTATTAAAAAAAAATTCTGAAACTACAAAAGTCATAAATGAGATGAATAATGCAATACAGAGCATAGGTAACAGGGCAGGTAGATGAAAGAAAGAAAAAATGACTTGGAGAATAGGAATATAGAAATACTTCCAGCTACAAGAGGTTAAAGGAGAAGAGAGGGAGAAGGATGCAAAGAGTTTACTTAAAGAAATATTAGCTGAGAACTTCTCAAACCTTGAGAAGGAATGAAACATACAAGTCAGAGGGAGAAGAAACTTTCATCCTCCCAGCAAGACAGATAGTGACTTAACCAAACTTGAGTAGCACAAGGGGTGAAAGTCCCTCTTCAGTGGTCCTGCAGAGCTCTTCCTGCAGAAGTGTATGTTGTGACATGTCTTCTATGTCTCAGAAGACCAAGGTTTGTGAGGGAATGTTGAGAGTGAAAGAAACCTTCCATTATAAGAAGTAGTAGTTTGGATCCTGTGATTGATGGAGTGGGAACAGATTTTAACAGAAATAGCTGTGGGCTCAGTTTTTAGGCCATATGTAATTCAGCTGAGGACAAACACATGAACAGAAAAAATAAACTTAGGAACATGCACAGGGCAGTTCCAGGTGTGGACCAATGAACAGAGAGATTCCACCAAGGCCACAGATGTGCTCTTTAGTCAGTATTCTGTCCTGTTAACAGGACCAGGTTAGAGCTGTGGTTCTCAGGTGTGGTCCCTGGAACATCAGTATCAGCATCCCTGTCAACTCCTTAGAAATGTGCATTGTTGGGAAGGAAGCCTGGGTGGCTCAGTCAAGTTAAGCAATTCAGACGGGTGGGAAAAAAAGTTAGTGGTATCATACTTGCTGATTTTAAACTATACTATAAAGCTATAATAATAAAAACAGTTGGGTACTGAGATGAAGATAGATACATGGACTAACAGGACATAATAGATAGTCCAGAATAAAACCCTCACATACACAGTTAACTGATAGTCAAGGTGGGAGCCAAAAACATTCAAAAGAGAAAGGACAATCTTTTTAACAAATGGTGCTGGGCAAACAAGACACAAATATGGAGAACAGCAATAAAAGTAGGGGATTTTAACACCCCACTTACAGCCATGCACAGATCATCAGAACAGAAAATCAACAAGGAAACAAAAACTTTGAATGACACACTGGAACTAATATATTAGGTACATTCAGAACATTCCACCCCAGAACAGTGGAATACACATTCTTTTTGAGTGCACATGGAATATTAATGCTCTCATTCATATCTTCTCATGATATGCTTTCCCCTATTATCTTTTGGAATTTTGTTTTGTGGTAAACACCTAATTTTCTTAGGTGTTATTTTCATGGTTTTTTCCTGTCATCTGACCCCAACATATTTTATCAGCATTGTTTCCCTTTGTTTCTCTTTTGTAACTTAATATGTTAACCAAAGAACAACTTACTTCGTTGTCTTTGCTGTTCTGTGGACCTTTGACATACTACCCATCACTCCAAAACTTTTTGTAAATTAAAAGAATACTAGAAAATGTGGAGGAGAAGAGATGCAAAATAATCTAACTCTCAGGGATCAGACTGGCCAGGTGTGAAAAGTAGTAGTGTAAGTAAAGGAACCCAGATGTTACAGAGGACCAGAGGACACTGAGAAAGCAATTAAAACTTACCAGTTGCTACTGAACCAATTACTAAAAAAGAAAATAAAATTTATTATTATTTTTAAAAAATTATGTACTTTGTTCCTATAAAATCTAATTGGAACATTGGAAAAGGGACTTTTGGGAAACATGAAATCTTATATGAATATGCTTTACCTTATTAACTCAGTATTAACTACTCTTTAATAACCTAAGGCTATTTTGATGAGTTATATGAGTAAAATTACTTTTTCTAATGCAATAACTTTTTTTAAACATTCTTAACCTGTCCAAGGGTCACAATCTTACAGGAAACTGGCTACCAGTTAAAGGTTAGTAACATAAGTTCCTTCTTCATTTACTTCTCTTTCAGCATTCTATCTCACTTTCAAAACTGTCACCATGTCAGCTCTCATCATGTTCCTTTTTGTAGTACAGAAAGTTTATAACTATCAACTTAAACACTTTTGTCATGATAATATTTCTCTGTGTGTTTCTTTTTCTTTCTGATAATCTCTGGGGTTTAATCAGAATTTTAAATCTGGCCTAAGAAGTAGCACAAGTAAGACCTGTAAACCATGTAAGATGATGGTTCTTGCACATCTTTCAAGGGTGGAGAATAGGGTATAGTGAAAATCAGTTATAACAACAAATGAGAAATCCCAAGAGTTTCAATCTCCTGATCCTCTTCATTAGTCCTAAATCTTTCATGATAGTTAACTTTAGAGTGAACAAAATGGAGTTGAGGTTAGCCCCTCTTATCAGTTTTATGATAATGTAAAATTCCTTAGGAGCTAGCAATGATTATTTAGATTTCACTTATTTTGCTTTTCTTCCCATTTCAGTCTCTTACCTCATAATGTTTTGGGGCTATACTTTACTTTTCATAACATTATTATTTTAGGTTTTTTGTTTGTTTTGTTTTGTTTTTAAATCTGAGCTAAATTCTTCATTACTTTAGGAAATTTTTTTTTAATTGAAAAGTTCATATTATGCCTGTCCCTTTTTTTCCTTTGCATCAATAGATTTTTTTACTTAAAATCATTAATTTTAGGCCATGCAGAAAAATCTGAGAGTAAAGAGATGGGAAAATATGCCACTTAAGTTTGCATTAACAGAAGTGATTATAGCCCATGAAAGCATGAAACCTCAACCCTGTGGGAGTCCAAAGGATGCTAGAATTGTCAAGCAATGGTGTTGAGGGTTTTGGGGGGGAAACAAAACAAAACAAAACTCTAATCAACCTACCAGAGAATTTAACTTCACCAAAACTCAATTACTAATCATATTCTTTATAGCAGAAGTAGAAAAGAATTCCTGAAACTATCTTTCCTTCTAAGAAGGCAGCTGCAAATAAATATGATATATCAATTCCATCATTGTTTTGTCCAGTAACCTTGGGAAAGGACAGAGGACAAAGCTGGAGGCATCAGTATACCCCCAACTTTATATAAATTCCAGGCAACAGAGTGCCTGCCAAACCATTATTGTTAGCTATGTTATTAGGAATCATTAATGTCTGGATATTAGTTTCCAGTGAGTATCAAATATTAATTTCTTATAGTCATTGTTGATAAGCATTGTTTATGAGTTTTGAGCTAATAGTGACTGTAAAGACTGTTATTACAATAAAATATTCATTCTTTGCTCATCAGTCCTTTAGAAAAGAGTTGAAATACAGTCATTCAAAGGAAATGGCTGCCCTTTTTATATGAGGTAGAGGGAATATGGAGAGCTGCTGAAAGACAGGCAGCTGTTGAGTTTATATAGAAAATTTCATTTGAGTCAAAGTCATACCTCCACCTAGGGTCTTGAACAGAATTTGTCTTAATTCTAGTGCTGTTAATTATGGTAAGAACAGACAAATGTTATGTAATCTGGTAAAAATACCCAGCTCTCTCACAACACTTAGTGATTGCATTAGCTTATGTCAGCTTCGAAGCTCTTTATGACTGCCAAAGAAGGGACTAAACTCCTAGAGGTACTTCAGAATCCTGTATCAAAGCCAAAAATATACAAGCATTGGGAATATAGTCAATGGTATTGTATGGTGACAAAAGGTTGCTGCACTTGTGGTGAACATAGCATAGTGTACAGAGTTGTCCAGTCATTTTGTTGTATGCCTGAAATACCTGTAGAAATCATTGTCTGTCCACTGTACTTTAATCAAAGAACAACAACTAACCAATCAACCAAACAAACAAACAAACAAAACCCAAAACAGACAAATAGATCTTCTCTGGAAAATTACTTTGGAAGAGTAACTACTATGATCTTTCGAGTAATTGAGTTGTTAAAGTCATCATCCTTTACTAACTAGAGCATGAAAAATTTAAGTCTATTTTAGGTGGTATTGATAAAGATAGGGAAATATATACAATTCTTAGGAAATTTGGAGAAAAAATCCCACATTCATGGGTAATTTTTGAAAGCGTCTCTCTTGGAAATCATCCACTAAAAAGTATGCTAAAGTAGAACCTTGTAGCCCTAGTAAGAGGAAAGAATCAAGTGTTGCCATATTTGAATCTTCACAATTTTCATATCCTTACTCTTGTGACTGAGTCCTGGTTTTTCTGCTCTTTCTTGCTCTTCGTCTTTAGATTTCCCTTGTAGCTTGGTTTTTTGGCAAAATATTTAAACTTGTTTTCCCTAATCATCTTTTTTTTTTTTTAACAGTCGTGGTTTAGGGTTGCCACTGATTTATACAGAAATAAATCAGTTGTTCCAGTAATATGGAATAGGGATAATGAAAACATCAGATTTAAAGGCCCTAGAGGTTACACAGATTAAAGTTTTAGAGAAATTAAATGCTTTACCCAGAGCCCCATATCTGGTTAAGTGTTCTGATTGGGATCTGAACCTAGTTCTATCTGATTGCTTTATTAACCACTGCAATATATCATCTTAGCATTTTTGTTTTTATAATTTAGTATCATATATATGGTTTTATCTCATATTTAGAATTATTCCTTAGAGCATATCTCTTGAAACGGAAATATGAGTTTAAGAGATACTATATTTCATTGTATCTTGCAACATAATGTAAGTTTGCTTTCTAAAAGGTTCACATAAGTTTAAAAAAGATCAATGATGTATAAATATATATATTTTTACCAAAGCATTGCTGACACTGCTTTTCATATTTAAATTTTTCCTTTTATTAGGTGAAAAATACTACCTCAGGGTCTTAATTTTCCATCATTTATTTATCTATTTACCCAGGCATTGGGCATATTATAGTTTCTAAATTCATTTGTAACTTAAAGAGGTACTAGATAATGGGGAGGTAAGGGGGCTTGAAAACATGAATGTGAAACACTTTGCTTCAGGGAAATTTTTCTAAAGGACACTGGAATTAAGAAATAGATGAATAAAGAAAAGAGAAATAGATGAATAATAACTTACCAAGAGGTACTGGAGTAACTGGCAGAATAACATGAATAAAAATACATTAACCAGAGTTTTGGACCAAAAATAGAATTTCCTTCTTTTCTTTTTCCAAGGTATTCGCAAAGAGACCTTTGAGAGACACCAAACCTCCCCCAATAAAAACATCCACAGTAAAATAAGAGGGATTAATATTTCTTTTGTGGTACAAGAATAGTTTCAGTCTGACTTAACTGGCTTTCGTGTATTTCAGTTTAGTGGAAAGATAGAGCAGGCTGGGACATATGCTTCTGCCATTCTTTTTCTTTCTCATCTAGTATAGAGGATTTAAATCCTGCAGAGAACTTTAAACAATAGCAAATTTGAATGCTAATTGTGGTTATTCTCTTTCCTTTCCTTACACCTTAGATATCTTCCTGATTTTTCCTTTATCCTCTCTTGGTATCTCCACATTTGGGATATCCCACTGTATAGTATATATCTTTCCTTTTGGCTGTATGGCAATTTTTATTTGTTATTAAAAGGTATTTGAAATTGTTTTTAGAAAACAAAATGTTTCTTTTATACTTAGTCTCTTAGTCAAATGTTTATTCTTTCTATTGAGTGAGTAATTACTCAGCAAGTTACCAAGAGGGAGAAGAAATATTTATCAATACAAGCATTGAATGGAATTGGTCAAAGTTTGAAAAAATGTTCTCCTTATTTTGGGATCCCAACTTGTACCAGATTTATGAAAACAAAAGAAACTTACTGATAGTTACTGCTCCATGTGTGAAAACACAAATATAAAATTATTAGTATAGGTTGACACTGATAATGAAATTGACATTGATAATAATATTACTGATACTGTTCTCAGACAGGAATTTCCAGAATGAAAAGGGAAAGTAAACTCCAGAACTTTGACCTGAGTTACTTTAATCTCTCCTTTCCAGTAGTAACATAGTCATTTTGAAAAAGTGGCAAAGAAGTGTCATTTTTCTCTTATCATCCAGTTCTTTCAGAAACTGAAATACCACAGAGCTGGAAAAGCCTCATTTTCTATAAATTTTTCTTCCATTTTCATTCTACTCCCTTCTCTCATTGCTTACTCTTTTATGAGTTTTCCTACTTTTATCTGTGATTTCTACCTTATATTTAGTTGAAAAAGTATTTTGTTGAAAAGTCAGTAGAGGCAATCCAAAGAAGTTTTCACCTCACTCTTAATATTTCTGTTTCTCAGTTTCATTTTCCAGATATTATTCAGTAATCCAAGAGGGAAGAAGTTGGTCGATGTGTAAGCAAAGATCAGTGCATAGGAGTGGCACCAGCCCAATTAGAAACGAGGATAAACTTGATTTTTCCTGCTTCGTTCCTCAGGATATAGTATGTGATCTCTTTTATGTCCTTATCATGAGTCTTTTTTTTTTTTCAACATAACAGTATTCATTATTTTTGCACCACACCCAGTGCTCCATTCAATCTGTGCCCTCTCTAACACCCACCACCTGGTTCCCCCAACCAACCCCCCCCCCCGCCACTTCAAACCCTTCAGATTGTTTTTCAGAGTCCATAGTCTCTCATGGTTCACTTCCCCTTCCAATTTACCCCAACTCCCTTCTCCTCTCTAACTCCCCTTGTCCTCCATGCTATTTGTTATGCTCCACAAATAAGTGAAACCATATGATAATTGACTCTCTCTGCTTGACTTATTTCACTCAGCACAATCTCTTCCAGTCCCATCCATGTTGCTACAAAAGTATGCCTCCTTTCTGATGGAGGCATAATACTCCATAGTGTATATGGACCACATCTTCCTTATCCATTCGTCCATTGAAGGGCATCTTGGTTCTTTCCACAGTTTGGTGACCGTGGCCATTGCTGCTATAAACATTGGTGGCCTCTTTGGAGAACAGTGTGGAGATTCCTCAAGAAATCATGAGTCTTTTTAAGCAGATAAAGTCTTGTTTTAAGTGGGACATTTTAACTTACTGAGAAAAAAAAAAATCAATCATGTTTATTTTTTCCACCAATCTTTATGGTCTCTGTTTTATATAAAATCATAGATATTCTAGTAGAATTCTGAGTAGAGGGTATGGGAAATATAATGTTTATCTTTCTTTTGAAATGGAAATAGCTGCATTAAGGGGGAAAAAAACCCACAAGAGTGCATAGCAGAAACAAAAAGGGAGTTTCTTAGAATTGCAAGTGTCTTAAAGTGGATACAGAGAACATGACTTCCATTGATACTGTTCAATGACTGAAGACAAATATATTCTCAGTTACTAATAAAGCATATATGTCAGACGCAAGAGCTCCATTTTTAGAAGTGGGAGAAATGAACTACTTTTTCTTTGCATTCTCTCCAGTTTCTCTGAAGAAGGGTGTCAGGAATGTTTAAATTCATAAGTAAACTCCCAGAGAGCAGTTATTTTCTTCAGTTTTGGTCCCTTCTATATCCCCAGTGGTTGACACAGAGTAGGCCCTCAATAAATGATTAATTAATTAATTAAGATCTCAATTGATTTAACTCTGCCAATTGAATTTTACTTCTGACATCTCCTACATTTAAAATTTTCTACCAAAACTATTTATAAACTCTAGTAAAGTAGTTACAACTAGCATATTTTTCCATAGGTGACTATTTACAACAAATGTTCAGAAGCATTATTTCTAATTCCAGGTCAGATTTAGCCATCTCAGTATTTGGTTTGCCCTCCGTGGGTTTTTTACTTTCTAAAATAATTCCTCAGTTACTACAGAGGAAGTTATTTAATATAAAAACAAGAGAGCCAAGCTTGAAAAATTTGAATGTTAAGGTCTTTCATGTTCAGAAAAGGATATAACTAATGTTGGAACCAACCGAGAATTGATGATTAGATATAGAACTTACTTGGTTCTTCTTGTCTTGCTGCAAAATGAAATCAAATGAGTGAATGAGTGAAAGATTTCTGGATGAACAGCAGAGTTATTTCTAAAAATTTATGCTAGAAGTTTTGAAATAAGAGAGACCACCAGATGCTGCACTTAGAATCAGTTCAACATGATTTGAGAATGAATATCTTCACATTGTTTTGCTAATGTCCCTTTAAATTTGGATGCCTTTTTGGAAAGAAAGGTTAAGAGATGGGAGATGCTATTTCTGGTTTCTCCCTGCTAATTCAAACTCTTCATCAACTAGAGAGATTTTTAGGTTACTGACACTTTGTTTTCTTCTTACTATTTCTCTCTTCCCATCACTTCTTTGGAATGATTGTATTGGTTTATCATGAGCATTGCCATGATTCTTGTTTTGCTAATTGCTTTTCCTTATGTTAATTTTAGAAAGTTTTCTCTTTTCCCTATAAACATACATATTGCAGGGCTGGGTGACTGTATTTCTCACCATTTGACTGGGAGGGAGGCACTGATGGAACTTTAGAGCCTGGATTTGAATCCCAATTTCTGCTGCTTATATTGTGGCATCATGAGCAAGTTACCTAGTATCACTCTTTTATTCTCTTTGTAATAGGAGTAATAATCCCTATCTGATGCAATGTATATGCATATATAAAGTTCTGAGTACAGTGCCTTGTACATTGAATTAATATTAATAAATATAAAAATTAAAATATAAAAATTAAAATTAAAATTAAATAAAAACCGAATAAATATTATTTATTATTATAGTACCACATTAAGTACACGTTAGTTTCAATTATAGCCTCTAAATGGACCTTGATAGTTGAAAATGGAACAAACTACTGGAAATAGGAATAGAGAAATAAGAAGTTAGAAGGTGAGAAATGCTGAAAATATTAATAAACTACAGAGTCAGAAATATAAATCTTAAGTCTTGGTGCATTCATACTAAAGCAGAGCCCAAAATGGCTTCTAGATTCCATAAAAAACCAATGTTAACAATATAATTGAGAGAAACATGGAACTTACTCTTAGATTTCTCAGGTCTTGCTTTAATAGAAAAGACAAACAAACAAATTAGTGTGGTTGTTTGATGAAACAGAAACACATTTTCACTGATGTCATTCCAGTATGAGTATCACACACTGAACAATAATGAAAAGGATGATTAAGCAGGGATCACTTTGCCTTGGGAATGTTCTGGAAGAATCCAGAGCTAGTGATGGAACTCACTTATCCTTTTCCTTTCTAGATCCCTGATTTTGTGGAGTCAGGAAATATGTCATATCCCAACCTATTTTAGTTGAGCTACTTTCCTCCATTGTCATTTTACTTTTCCATTCTGCACCGATAATCTTTTTTTTTTCTTTAAAGATTTTATTTATTTGACAGACAGAGATCACAAGCAGGCAGAGAGGCAGGCAGGTAGCGAGAGGACGACACAGGCTCCCAAATGAGCAGAGATCCCGACATGGGACTTGATCCCAGGACCCTGGGAACATGACCTGAGCTGAAGGCAGAGGCTTTAACCCACTGAGCCACCTAGGCACCCCTGAACAGATAATCTTAATCTTTGGGGTCCTCACCAAGATTCCTTACTTAATTTGCCCAGCCTGTCACTCCCTTCAGTAAGAGAGGTTTTATTTTTTCGTCATCGAATCCCACACTTAGCATGGCCTCTACAAGAGCAGGCATTTAACAAATGTTTACTGAATCAAGGAAAAAAATCACCCTACTTTATGTAGCCAGCATCAGAATGCTTTCCCTCTGTTTTCTTCAAGCACCCATTAAGAAGATTTTGAGCCTTATAGGTGAAACAGGTATGGGGTATATGAAGGCATGAAGAGATCTCTGCTACAAGATGCATGAGGGTGAGCAAAAGAGATTGCAGGGAGAATGGTGAACATATAACATTCTGTGCCTAAGTCCTGGAAAATTTTTAGTTGTAAGATTTTGAAAACTTGATCAGTCTAGGAAAAATGAGTTCAAAGTTATAAGGAGTGTTTTTTTTTTAATAATCTAACAAGAAGTGAAATAATTAATATACTTTTGGGGCAGCTTGATACACTTGGGGCAGCTTTTTTGGTTCTAGAGAATCACTAGAAAGATCCAGGTGTGACAAAGCAAAGCAGAGATGAGATGACAAAGTAAGATTTGAAAAGGAAGTATCTGATACACTATGACTCTGAGAAATCAAGCTACATGTAAGAATGAGATAACACACAAAGAAGAAAATTATTGTTTTCTAAGTATGAATTTGGGTTGCATTAATGGTGAAAACTGTTCTTTGACTGTGGAAGAATGTGTGTGCGTATGTGTATTCTTGTTCACAGTTGACTAAGCAACAATTTCACTGAAGTATTGTTACGATACTGAACTCCAGATGTGCTATTTTGGGGCTCAGGTTATAAGTATCAGTGCAGAGTATAAAAATTTCATTTTTCATGGAACCCAGCACCCCAAATAATTTTGAAGATCGGTGATCCTTTTTTTTTTTAGAAGCTGTACCTTGACAAACAAGGGCATCACTCATGGAAGTAAGTGGGGTTCCTTCAAATAGCCTCATGGACAGTGAATAAAATAAGAGGAACCAGAGGTTCATTCTGGTAGACTAGTGGGTGAAAATGTGTCATCACCCCCTTAGAGATTCTCAGAGCTTGAAGGATCAGGATGCATTGCAAGAGAGGCTGAATCTTTTGTGGGTGGGCACACTGGTGATCCACAGCAAATGTCACGATGACCTGCCTCCTTAGGGTTTCACAGTATTATTGTTTTATTTGCTTTCTTTTCACTTTGAGATACTGTAAAAAATAATATTTCAGAAATCAAAACATCATACTACTTGTAATGTTTGTCATAGTTGTTCCCAATTTTTCTCCTAAGAAAAAGGATAGTATAGGGATGTCCAAGATTACCCTTTGAATCACCAATCCCAGGTTCATTTTCTTCCCTTAATTTAGCATTAAATGTGTATCCAGCAATTTTAAAAAGTACTTTCATACATATGTGGATTCTTAAGCAATAGAGTGGGTTTCTATATTTTTTGCTTTAACTTGTGTGTGTCTTTTTAAAAATATTGATACATAAATTGTTATTCAATTCTCTGAAATACTTATTCTCTATTATTATGTGTCATCTTTTATTATTAGTTTGTATCAGGAAATACCATCTTTCATCTGACTTGTTTCCATTCAACACTAGAACTGGAGATCTTTTTTCAATTACAATATACAGACACATAGAGTTAGTTCATTTTAAACTACTGTATATTATTCTATTTTATGAGTTTACATATGTTAATTTATTTCTGATTTTTGAATGTCACAATAAACATATTTGTACATGACATTTTATGTACAAATGTAAGACTTTACTCTTGTGTTTATACCCAGAAGTAAATTCAAGATTTTATTTATTTGAGAGGGAGGGAGTGTGGTGTTGGGGGGATGGGGTGGACAGAAGGAGAGAGAGTCTTGAACAGACTCCACACTGAGCACAGAACCTGACTTGGGGCTCGATCTCAAAACCTGAGATGATGACCTGAGTGGAAAACCAGAGTCTGATGCTCAACCAACTGTACCACCCAGGTGCCGTTTTACCACATGTCTTAATAAATATTTGATCTTGTCAAGCTTTAAAATTTTTACCGATATATGTGGAGAAAATAAGTATTTCATTTTTATGTTGTATTTTTTATTATTAATGAGGTTTGAAAACTTATGTTTATTAGACATTCAGTTTCCCTATTTTGTGAACTGTTTATTCTTATCCTTAAATCATTTATTTTTCTTACTAATTGTGAAATTTTATTTATATTCTTAATGCTAATAACATTGATAGTTATGCACACTGCAAATATTTTCTCTCAATCTGACTGCCTCTTATCTTTTAACATTATTTGTAGTGTATTTGGTCAATACAAAATTTGAATTTTATTAGTCAACATTTATGTTACCTGTTTTCTCAGTATTTTATTTTTTTTTAATTTTTCTTTTAAGATTTTATTTATTTATTTGTCAGAGAGAGAGAAAGAGTGCGAGAGCGAGCACAGGCAGACAGAATGGCAGGCAGAGACAGAGAAGCAGGCTCTCTGCTGAGCAAGGAGCCCGATGGGACTCGATCCCAGGATGCTGGGATCATGACCTGAGCTGAAGGCAGTGGCTTAACCAACTGAGCCACCCAGGCATCCCATGTTTTCTCAGTATTTTAAAAGAAAGCCCCCTTATCTGAGTCATAAATCTATTCTCCTATATAAGGGTCTGTCTCTGGGTTCTTGATTTTATCACACTGATTTTTTCTAAAATATTTTATTTATTTGATAGAGAGAACACAAATAGGCAGAGCAGTAGGCAGAGAGAGAGGAGGTAGCAGGCTCCCTGCTGAGCAGAGCTCAATCCCAGGACCCTGGGATCATGACCTGAGCCAAAGGCAGAGGCTTAACCCACTGAGCCACCCAGGTGCCCCTGATACTCATTTTTAAATCAGGTATTTTGCTATTGAGTTGATGAGTTCCATATGTATAACATATGGGATATATGTATAAAACGACTCCTTATCAAGTAGGGCATTTTGCAGCTATTTTTTTTTCTAATTCCATAAATTGCCTTTTCATTTTGCAGTTCTTTTTTTTTTTTTTTTTTCTATACAGTAGCCTTTTAGTTTGGTGTAGTTCCATCTTACTATTTTGTCCGATGTTAAGGAGTTATTCCCTTTAGCTTTTCTTAAGAATTTTACAGTTTTCAGTCTTGTCCATTTTGAGTTTATTTTTGTGAGTGGAATAAGATAGGAGTCTAATTTCATTCTTTTGCATGTGAATATTTTTTCCCCAGCATCGTTTAGAGAAGATACTATCCTTTTCCCATAGAATATTCTTGGGTCTGCTGTCAAATGTTACTTGACTGTCTATGAATGGGTTTATTTCTGGGCTCTCAGTTCTATTCCATTGGTCTCTGTGTCTGTTTAATGCCACTGACATACTATTTTGATTACTATAGCTTTGTAATAGCCTAGATGTGATGTGATGCCTCCAGCTTTGTTCTTGTTCCTTGGGATGACTGGTTATTCAGCGTCTTTTTGGTACCACACAAATTTTAGAATTGTGTTTTCTGTTTCTATGAACAATGGGAATTTGATAGGAATTCCAACTCTCCAGACGGCGTTGGGTAGTACAGACTTTAAACAGTATTAATTCTTCCAATCCATGGAATATCTTTCTATTTATTTGTGTCTTCTTCATTTTTTTTAAAGATTGTATTTATTTTTGAAAGATGGAGAGAGCACAAGTGGGGGGATAGTAGAGGGACTGGGAGAAGCAGACTCTTTGCTGAGCAGGGAACCTGACCCAGGGCTAGATCCCAGGACCCTGAGATCAAGACCTGAGCCAAAGGTGGACACTTAACCAACTGAGCCACCCAGGCACCCCTATTTTTGTCTTCAAGTTTCTTCATGACTTCCCTGTACTTTTCAGTGTTCAGATCTTTCACATTCTTGGTTAAATTTATTTCTAAGTATTTCATTGTTTTTGATGCTATTGTTAATGGGATTTGTTCATTTTTTTCAGATGTTTCATTGCTAGTGTATAGAAATGCAATTGATTTTTTGTGTGTATTTTGTGTCCAGCAAGTACTGAATTGGTTAGTTCTAACAGATTTTGGTAGAATCTTTAAAGATTTGTGTATATAAAATTATATCACATGCATGCAGAGAGTGCAGAGAAAGCTTTGTTTCTTCCTTTCCAATCTGAATGCCTTTAATTTCTTCTCCTTAACTAACTTCTCTGGACAGGACTTCAATACTATATTGACTAGGATGGTGAGAGTGGGCATCCTTGCCTTGTCTCATATTAAGGAAAAGCTTTCAACTTTTGCTATAGAATGTGATGTTTGCTGTGGGTTCTTTATATATGGGCTTTATTATATTGAGGTATATTTCTTCTACATCTAATATGTTGAGAATTTTTATCATGAAAAGATAGTGAATTTTGTCAGATGCTTTTTTTTGCATATATTGATATGATCATATGATTTTTATCTTCTGTTCTACTAATGCGATGTAGCACTTTTTTTGATTTGCATGTATTGAGCCATCCAGGCATAAATCCCACTTTATCATTGTGTATGATCATGTAAATGTGATATTTATACTAGTATTTTGTTTAGACTTTTTTGCATCTTTATTCCTCAGGACTATTGGTTTGTAATTTTCTTTATTGTAATGTCTTTATTTGTCTTTATCACAAGGTTAATGTTGGCCTCATAAAATTTGTAAGTGTTCCTCCACTTCATTTTTGGGTGAAGAGCTTGGCAGAGACTAGTGTCACTTCTTTCTATGTGTTTGAGGTAATTCACCGGTAAAACTGTCTGCTGTTGGGCATTTTGTTGTTGGGAGGTTTTGATTATTACTATAATTTCCTTACACAGTACTGGTCAGTTCAAATTTTATTATTTCCTGATTCAGTCCTGGTAAATTGTACGTTCCTGGTAATTTATCCTTCTCTTCTAGGTTATCCAGCTGCTAGCATATAAGTGTTCATAGTAGTCTTATGATCTTCTGTGTTTCCATAGGTTTCACTTGTAAAAGGGGCACCTGGGTGGTTCAGAGGGTCAAAGCCTCTGCCTTCAGCTCAGATCATGATCCCAGGGTCCTGGGATCAAGCCCCACATTGGGCTCTCTGCTCAGGGGGGAGCCTGCTTCCTCCTCTCTCTCTGCCTGATCTCTCTGTAAAATAAATAAATTAATTAAATCTTAAAAAAAAAAAAAGATTTTAATTGTAATGGCATTTGTTTCATTTCTTTTTTTTTTTTGGATTTGTTTTTTGTTTATTCATTTATTTTTTTAATAAACATGTATTTTTATCCCCAGGGGTACAGGTCTGTGAATCGCCAGGTTTACACACTTCACAGCACTCACCAAAGCACATACCCTCCCCTATGTCCGTAACCCAGCCCCCCTCCCTACCCCCATACTCCCCAGAAATCCTCAGTTTGTTTTGTGAGATTAAGAGACTCTTATGGTTTGTCTTCCTCCTGATCCCATCCCATCTTATTTTACTTTTTCCTTCCCTACCCCCCACAACCCCCTGCCTGCCTCTCAAATTCTTCATATCAAAGAGATCATATGATAATTATCTTTCTCTGATTGACTTATTTTGCTTACCATAATACCCTTTAGTATATACCCTATGTATATATACATAGATACACACACACACACACACACACACACACACACACCACATCTTCTTTATCAATTGATCTGTTGATGGACATCTAGGTTCTTTCCATAATTTGGCTATTGTGGACATTGCTACTATAAACATTCGGTTGCATTTTCCCCTTTGGATCACTACATTTGTATCTTTAGGGTAATAGTGTGATTGCTGGGTCACAGGGTAGCTCTATTTTCAACTTTTTGAGGAACTTCCATGTTGTTTTCCAGAGTGGCTTCACCAGCTTGCATTCCCACCAACAGGTTGGAGGGTTCCCCTTTTCTGCATGCTCGCCAACATCTGTCATTTCCTAACTTGTTAATTTTAGCCATTCTGACTGGTGTGAGGTGGTATCTCATCGTGGTTTTGCTTTGTATCTTCCTAATGCTGAGTGATGTACAGCACTTTTTCCTCTTGCTGCTTTTAAAATTCTTAGTCTTCGCTTTTAGATAGTGTAATTAATGTGCTTGGACAAAAGCATTTTGGGTGGAAATTTTGAAATGATTCACTAGCTTCAAGAATTTGGATTTCCAAATTTCTTCCCAGATTGGGAAATTTCTTGTCATTATTACTTTAAATAAGCTTTCTATTCCTTTCCTCATCTTTTTCTGGGACTCCAAGAATGTGCAGATTGTTTTTTAATTGTGTCCCATAATTCATGTGGGCTTTCTTTACTGTTTTTCATTATTTTTCTTTTTTTTTGCTCTTCTGACTAGATGATTTCAAATAACTTGTCTTCTAGTTCACTATTTAGAGAACTGTAAAATAGACAACTAAATGAAATTAGGGAAAGAATGCATAAACAAAATGAGAAATTCAACAAAGAAATAGAAACCATTAAAAAAAAAAAAAGAATCTTAGAGCTGAAGAAAACATTGAACTGAAGAATTCAATAGTGAGGTTCCATGAAAGACTCAACTATACAGAAAAAAAGTGATGAGTCATTTTGAATTTTGAATATTTTGTCAAATAGTCCATAAATCTTCATTTCTTTAGGGTCAGTCATTGGATTTTTTATTAGTTTCCTTTGATGGAATTATTTTTTTCTTGATTATTCATGATGGCTGTGGCCTTGTGGTGGTATCTATGTGTTTGAGGAAGTAGGCACCACTTCCAGTCTTTACAGACTGGATTTGGCAGGCAAAACTCTACCATTCAGGCCATTAAGAATTTATGGATAGGCCCTCTTGCAGTGCAGTGCGCAGGCTTGCTTCTAGAGTGTTTGGGAAAGATGGTCTGATTCCTAGATCAGCAAGTAGGTAGGTTTATTTTGGGGTATATGGAGACCAGCCTGGTACATGGGTCTGTGAGTCAAGCCTGAAGCCTGGATTCATTGTGCTGAGCCTGGTCCTTGAGTGTGTGGTGAAGGGACTGAGCCCTGAATCAGCATAGGCAGACTTAGATCCTGTGTCCACAGCTGCCCACCAGGCATTGTTAACCACTGAGGTGTGCCTAGCATCTGAGCCCATGGAAGTTGGTCTAATATAGGGATGGTCCTGAGCCTGGCTTCTTGGGAATGGGTGTGGCAGCTAGAAATGAGGAGAAATGGCCTGGTGATAAGGTTATCCTGGAGCCTTATGTCACAGGAGCCCACCAGTGCTGGGATATGTTGGGGAGTTTGATCCATGGGAATTCATTAGGAGCCTGATGGCATAGGAGTTGGCCAATACATGCCAGTGTGAGCTGAGGTCTCTCCTCCCAAAGGTGTCTCCCTCTGTGCTGAGCCACTTGTGCCTGGAAAAGGGGTGATAGAAATTTTGTGACTCTATCTCTCCTACCTTCCTCAGTAGATAGTTTCTTATTTCTGGGATTTACACAGGTTCTGTAGTTCCTCATCTGGAATCCTTGGCTCTTGTGAAGGTATTATCATACATGAGTAGTTGTTCAAGTTGGTGTTTATGGATCAGATAAGTGCTAGAAATTTTTTTGCTGCCATTTTGCTGATGCCACTCCCTTTTACTCCACTGGTTAACAGACCTCCAGTGATTAGTTTATTCCTGTGCTTTGACCACATGCATTCAATCAGTATTCTTTTTAAAATGACTTGATAATCAAATGATTGATTTGATAATTTGGTGAGCCTTCCCTCTTGGGAACTTGATGTTTACAAATATTTATTCTTGGATTGTTTTCTTCTTTTTTATATATATAGAACTGATTTGTCAAAATCCACAAAAATTCCTGTTGGGGATTTTTACTTGAATTTTATTGAATTGTAAATTGGTTGGGGGATAATTAACATTTATATTGTTGTTGGATTTTCCTATCTCTGAAAATGGTTTATGTATTTATTCATGTCTTATATTATGTTTTTTAAAGGTATTCTCAAAAACTGGAGGCAAACTGAATACCAAGAATCATTTTTCTTTCTTTCTTATGCCCTCTCTCTAAGTTGTCATGATTCAGAACTGGCTCACAGAGTAAAAGACATAGCAGGAATATAAGGGGAAATATCTACAAAGTTATAATCAGTTTTCTCATTATTATCATTAGTAAATAGATGAATTCTGCATTATAATTATATATTGACGATAATCACTACACACGTGTCTACATCAACATTGTAAAAGTCGACACAAATTATTTCCAACAGGGAGTCAATAATATAGAGAAGCAAATGGGCTTGAAGGCCTCGTGCTAAACTGAACTATTGATCTATTTAACAGTAGACAATACCAGTTAGATGGTTAACCTGTCTTCCCTCCCACCCATCCCTTCTTCCTCCTTACTTCTTCTCCTTTCTCTTACCCTACCTATTTAATCTCCTTTTATTCTCTCTCAGTTTATTTCAGGATACAAGTTTTTCCATCTCCTGTAATATCAAGTGCTCAAAAAGAATAGCTGAGTTGGCTAGGTAAAAATAAGGTGGTCCATTGATTTCTCTCTATAAAAGACAACACATTTTTTGGAGGTTTATTCTTAGGAGGTTTGTAAATTTTGTTTCTTTAGTGAATGGTATAATTTTATTTTCAAATTATATTTTTTAAAATGTTATTGCTGACATAAGAATGTTTTAAGTTCTGTTTGTTTTTGTATCTAGCAACTTTGCTGACTTTGTGTTAAGAATTAGCAGTTTGGGAGGGAGACAAGATGGCGGGGAAGTAGGAGGAGGCTCTGTTTCAACCTGTACCCTAAAGTGAGCTGATTACCTCCCAAAGAACTCCTATAACCCATGAAATCAGCCTGAGATCAGAATTATACACATCTGGATCTCTATAGGGGCAGAAGATGCCAGTGGGCAGGTAAAGTGGAGTGGGAATGTCGTACTGATATCAGAAGATAAACAAAAGGGGGAGGGAGCCACCAGAGGTTACTGATTGGAAAGTTAATACCCCTAATACAAGAGTTCCCTGCGTCTGGGGATCAACATTAACTTGGAGACTAGTTGAAAGCACTCAAAAAGAGCAAAGGAACATGGCGGGGAGGGGTGGATGGATTGTGGTAATCGGGGCAGGTAGGGACAGGGGCTTAAGTCCCTGGACCCAGGACAGCCTCCCCTGGTGCTGAGCCAGAGAGAGTGTGGTGGAGAAACCAGGTCTTAGTCCCTGGGCCGCCAGCATACCCGAGAATGCGTGGGGTCCAACTCCTGTGAGGGCTGGGAGCCTCGTCAGATGGCAGAATGCTGAGCCCTGCTAACAGAGCCTGAGTTGAGCGCACCCCTCACCCTCCCCTGAGAGAGGTGCACAAAGGCCCAGACTGGCGTTCTTAGACCCACGCCATTCTACCAGAGCCCTGAGATGACCGAGGGTGCCCCAAACCCTTCCCTGAAAGAAGTGCTCGAAGGCCCAGCATGGTGCTCTCAGACCCGTGCCCTGCTACCAGAGCCTGAGACACACAAGTGACCCACACCCTCCCCTGAGAGAGATGCGAGCAAACCTGGTGCTCTTAGACCCAGAAAAAGCAGGCACTCCTAGCCCGGGCCAGCAGGAAAATCTCAGTATGCAATCGCTGCTTGGAACCTCCCTGGTGGGCTGGAGCTGCCCAGACAGCCACCACTGCCGTGGTTTTGGGTACAAGCAGAACATCCTGTGACCTCTGGGACCACGACTTGGAACCTGCTCTGCCAGCAGCCAAGGGGGAATTTATATGGGCCCTGGAGCACCCACAGGGGACCAGACTGAGGCTTCTCTCTGAGAGGGAGGTCAGGGTGCAGTCTGCTTTCCCCTAAACCTACAAAAACCATCAAAAGCAGTCAAGGCAAGAGAAAAAAAAATTGAACAAACATAAAAACCTTCAGAGAACAAAAGCCTGAAAAAAAAATCCTTGAGGGGGGTGGGAGGACTTAACTCAGGGAACATCATTGACTGAAAACCCATGTGGCAGGCCTCTCCCTGAGAAAACCAACCAGGAAAGAAAGAAAGAAAAAAAAAAAAAAAGGACTACAAGAGAACCACCACCACTACTTCATAGGAAAACTTTTATTTTTAGCTCATTCCCACTATTCTGGTTCTTTAATATATAGAGAGATAGAGAAATAATTTGTTAACCTATTTACCATCACAGCGAGACATCCAGTACATCAATTTCCATAATAACCTTCTAACCTGAACTTTTTGATACATACCCCTGTGTTTTTCTTCTGCATTTCTATTTTTTTTAATTTTAGTTTAGTTTAGTCTAGTTTATTCCTTTTTTATCTTTATTTTCTAATATTTATATAGAGTTAAACTTCAAGGTAATCCCCATTCCCCAATCAATGCTACCCCTATAGTAAACCAATTTTTAATCCCCCTTTATCTTAGGAAAGTTGAGTTGTTTTTTGTTTTGTTTTGTTTTGTTTTTCTGATGTCTTGGGCATCAGGAGGGGTCAGTAATTCAAATGTAATCATGCAGTCAATTAGCATGAGTAAGAAAGCCTGTATATAGAAAGAGCTTGGGTAAGGAGAAGTCCCATAGCTCACAGAAGACTAAAGAGTGTTAGAATTAAGAAACAGAAAAGGAACTCACTTATGGATCCAATGGTTCCAGCTAAAATATGAGAAAAACAAGAAACACTAATTAGAATTGTTCTTCAGCACAGAAAATTTAGTTTGCACTAAAATTAATTTTGGGAGAACATCATAAATGCAGACAGAGGGAACAAAATTTCTACTTCAGAAGAAGAATAAATATATTTTTTTCTTCATTCTCCACCATGGAAGATCCCCGCAACACTGGTATCTGACAGCTGGAGTGTCAGGGATGCAGTGCTCAGGGTGCCTTTCTTGATGGATCACTGAAACTCAGATTCCACAGGCCATTGCTTTCCTTCCAGCTGGGCTAATCTGAACTTGTTTAGCCAGAACCTATGGCCTCATCTTCTGAAGGAGGCAATGGGAATTTCTGTCTCCTGTGGGTGACCTTATTAATTATAGTAATAAGATTAATAATTACTCTTAGAGTAATAGATTAATAATTACTCTTATTAATTAGAGTAATTTGGCCTGCAATATCTAGGCATAAAAGGAATAGGAACTCTCAGATGGCTCAAGACTTTCATAGGTGCAGTAGGCTGGTAAAGAGCTTGAGGCACTAGACCCACATGATTACCAATAACAGCCTTCTTTACAAACACTATACATATAGACACCTCTCTGTATCTCTAGGGCTACATGTGCTTTAGTGACACTTCCCCAGTGTTTATTCTTGATTGGCTTTATTTTAATCAGGTTTCATGTGTATAAATGCTCCAGGAAAAAAAATCACAGCGTGTGATTTGTCATGAGCTCAAACCCTCAAGTTCTTCTTCTTCCTTTAGTGTTTCCCCTGCCCTACGAACATCCTCAGAAGTGATGGATAGAAATACGTTAATAAATGAATGAACCCTTAGTGAGTTTTATTTTTCTTGTCATTGACTTTAAGGTTACTCTTGCTATGGAGAATCTGAAGGGATGGAAGACCTGGTTAAACTTGGATCTAGTGCACTCAAATTTTTATTTCTTTTCTAGCTATAAGGGATTGAAACTCTGTTAGTAATGGTTCTAAGGCACCTGGGGATTTTCTTAAAAATGCATATTCTGATTTAGTAGGTCTTAGGTGGAGATTCTTCACTGCCAAGAAACTCCAAGGTGAGGCTAATGCAGATCCCTGGGCCCAATTTAAGCAATAGGCCATTAAGTGACTGGTAAAATCTCAGAACATGTATAGGACACTGTTTACATTTATGATTTTTTTTTCTTTTCTGTGTCAACTGTCTCTCACCCATCCCTCATTCCAAGTGCTTCTGCCAGAGATATTTGTTGTAATGTCATTAAGATGCTACCAGGACACATCTTTCAGACTTATTCTTTGTTAACAGTGGGGGACCCTCAGTCAGTGAGCTGGGACTTGCTGCTCTCTTCCTCTTAGTGTGACTGGGATTTCTAGCAAGGGACCATCCTACTTTTCTAACACTTTTATTCTTAACACTTTTCCCTTGCCAATTGAGTCTCAAGATTTTGAGAAATTTAAAAGTAATAGTACTTCCTCAGAAGACTCCCAGCTTAATAAAATAAGAATAGGGAATAAAGAAGGATAAAAGAATTGACAATTTGTGTAGGAGGAAATAAAAACATCCATGAATAGCAGAGTCTTACATATTCTAAAGTGTAGTAAAGCAAAGCACATGGGAATTAAAGCATAGGAAAGGAACTTACTTATGGGTCCTGCTGAGCCTGCTAAAATACGAACGCGAAGAGGTAAATCTGGAGAGAACATGACTGAAAGATGTACATTTCAGGGAACTTCAGGTCAAGCATTTACTGCATTATTATATTTATGTGGAAAGCAGGAAAAGTAAGTCTGGCTTCCCTCCTCCCCTTTTTTTCCTTAAAGAGACTCTTAAAATCATATTTCCTACAATTATTGTTCTTGTTCTCAATTTTTACTATCTTCCTATTATCAAATCCTTCTAAAATGTTCTGTTTGTTTTTGGTAAACAACTTCATCCAACCACAGAATTTTTCCTTTCACCCATGAATTAATTTTATTAGCAGAGTTTCCACTTTGCTAAATAAGAAAATAGTCACTTAGAGGGATCCTGAAATCATCCTCAAGTTCCTCACACTGGTAAAGGAAAAGGAGAACAGTAAAATAGTGAGATGTCTCCTTTCCTCTTCCTTTATGTGCCTACTTAACCTCTGCTCCAGCACCCCCCCCAATAGTAGGCACTTTATAGAAGACCAAACAAAAACAAAAACAAAAAACAAAAGAACAAACAAACAAAAAAAAAACTGGAGTTAAAAAATAATAGAAACAAAAAAATAATAATAAAAAAAAATAAGAGAAACTTGCATAAAGGTTCTGGAGTTACTTTGAGGGTTTTTGCATCACCTGTGATGAAAAATGATGAGAACTATGAGAGATAAAGTTTGTTTAAGCAAAAAAAAAAAAAAAAAAAGACAAATATAATGTCATCTCGATTTAGACTTTCAGATAACATGAAGTGCAGGCAATCCTACTCCTTCCTGCCCACATGTGTGGTACAAATAGTCTTGAGATTAAAGATCCAAGACTAGGGGCATTTGGGTGGTTCAGACGGTTAAGCATCTCTTAATTTGGCTCAGGTCATGTTCTCAGGATCATGAGATCAAGCCCTGTGATGGGGTCAGTGTGGAGCCTGCTTAAGATTCTCTCACCTTCTCCTTCTGCCCCTCCCCATTCTCTCCAGCACAATCATCTCTTTCTTAAATAAATAAATAAACATCCAAGACCAGAGAGTCCCAGCTTCACTACTCTTTAGTTTTATGACTATGTAAGTCACTAAACTTTCAAAACATTACTTTCCTTATCTTTAAAATGGGAATTATATCTCCTTTCTTAGAGGCATGGCTACAGTGAAAAATCAAGAATAACAATGGATAGTAAAGCTGATAAGTTCTTTCAGAATTATTATGGAAAGAACTATTCAGTGACTACAAAGGAATGAAACTCTTATGCAAAATAGGAAGTTTTCATTGTGTTTAAAGTCTTCAGCTTTAGCTTACTTTTTTCTGTTTCCTCTATTTTTCCCTCTTACATCTTTTATTGTCATTTGGAAAGTTCTAAATGCCAGTGACAGGGCATTTTCATGAGCACTTCATTGTGTTGTTTTGGTTTGCTGATCTGTGTGATTTCACTCTTTAAAAAAAAAAATCCCTTTTATTCCTTGGTTACCTCAGTACCTTAGTTATACCCATTGATGTTCCAGTGAGATTGGCAGCAGTGGAGAACCATTGTTTCTTCCTTAAGAGGAACGAGTCTTAATTTAAGATGTCAAGACCTCTTTACTGAAACAAGTTTATGTATGTGATGAACTAATTTTCTCATGGAATTTCAAAGGCTTTGTTTATGTGTAAAATTATGATTTGAAGTTTTAGACCTTGGACTTCCATTTTCCTGTTCTGGTATTTTTTTTAAAGATTTTATTTATTTATTTGAAAGACAAAGATCACAAGTAGGCAGAGAGGCAGGCAGAGTGAGAGGAGGAAGCAGGCTCCCTGCCAAGCAGGGAACCTGATGTGGGGTTCGATCCCAGGACCCTGGGACCATGACCCGAGCTGAAGGCAGAGGCTTTAACCCATTGAGCCACCAGGCACCCCTGTTCTAGAAATTTTTGCTGAAATTCTTCCTCCTTATTGTTTTCTTCTCCACTCTTTCTTCTTTTACCTATTCAAATCTTTTTTACTTATGTAGTTTTATTTCTATAGGAATGTTGTTTAAGGGCTGATATATTATTTTTTTTAAAAAATTATATTTAGTAAGAAAGCATTTAGGCAGTTAAAAATTTGCAGCTTATTTCTCTTAAAATTATTGTTTTTACTTGTATATTTATGACTCCGTTTTTGTTTGCCAGTTTGTTGAGTTTAGGGGGAAATAGTAGCTTTTCACAGAAATGTTAAGATCTCGGCACTTGGGAAGAGATTCTGCCTTTTCTAGGTGCTATAGACTAAGGTAACATACTTCCACTTCCACTACCAAACAAAGATAATTTATAAAAGATAGCACCCATATACTTAGGATTTAAGAATGTTGATCCATATTAGGCATGATGAATATATTTAATAGGCTAATTCTGATCAATTAGTAGCATTGATTAGTAGCATTCCAGGACATGAGAAAAATTTTAGATTGTATGTGGGCTGAGCAGGAAAGAGAACTATGATCACCCACTGGTACCTGCCACAGGCAAAGGTATAAAGAGAGGAACATATATCATATGTTCTTGGAAATTTTTGAACTTAGTGTTTTGTAGCCTTGTCCAGTTGAAGACAAATAATTATGCATGACAGTGAAATGTTTCCACTTAATTTCAAAGTGAAAAATCAGATAAAAATCTAAATTGTAAGACTTGAATATCCTGCCAAAACACTTAAGTATTGTGTATGTTTAGATTAAGGGCATAGCTTCTGTGGACAGTCTGCCTAATGAGACTATCAGAATTAGTTATCTTAGAGAGTGCCAAATTTTCCACTCTAAATGGAAATCCTCATAGTCTTTATGGGGGTCACATGCCCAATTGACGCAGCAAGTCTCATGAGTTGTGAATCTGTCAGTTTAAGGGGATAGTGGGGAAATTGGGCACTTGAAAAGTACAAACTCTATCTAGAAGCATTCACATTCAGAGTTTAAAATAACGCAATGCTGGTCAACCAGAACACATGTACAGGTGGCACTGGGCTAGTGGGTTGCCAATTTGGGAGCTCTACTTTGGAAAAGGAAGGGGTTCAGGTGAGTACCCTACATATTTCAACAATAGTAGAGTGTGAGCTTCACATCACCACAGATTGTGGCCTGGATCAAGAATAGACCAAATAAATTCCTTTGTTTCACTAATTTAATCATAGGAGTTAGTTGGGTCACATTTAATTAAAACCTGTAATTCACAAACTTGTTCCAGTTGTGAAGCACCTGGAAGTTGTGATATTTTTAGAAAAATCATGAAATAATGAAATCATGATTTTAGAGCAAGAAGTAATTTTACTCATTGTGACCAAAAATATAATATTCAATATGAAAAATTTTATCAGAAGCATATAGCTCAGAAGAAAAAAAGATCTGTCAACCAAGATTATCTTTTTAAATTTTTAAAAATGTTTGTGTCACTTTCCCTAATTCCTTACTTTTCTGCCCCTCATTCCTCTCTCTGTCTTCCCTTTATTTAGAAAATGTATTCATTTTGCTTTGGCAATAAATGGAAATCAGTTCCAGTAGACTGATTTAAGACTTATCACCTCAATAATCTTCTTTCTCCATTCATGTATTCTATATTCTCTCACTTCTCTGTTCTTTTCTGTTAGTTTTCAATTGGTAGTTGAAATTGTAACAGTTTAATGAGAAATTAAATAACTTGCCTATGTTCAAAGAACCAATAAATAGGGAGCTGGCATACAACTCTAGGCAGCCTGGCTCCAGAACCATCATCTGTAACAGTCTCCGTGTATATTTATAATACATTAATTAACAACAAAACTTATTTTTAAAGTGCTTTTTAATAGTTATTATGCCACTCGCAATTCATGGAGAAATAATGCACATTTTCAGTAATGGGGTAAGCAGTAACTTATTCCCAACTCCACAGCCAAAGTAAATAGCATAATTTCCTTCTTTGTGGGGGTGGTAATGTAGTTAGAAAGGGACACAGAATCCAGGGAAGGCCTGTTGGGATGGAAGAAAATCAAATTTGCTCTAGGAGGGAGAGGGAGTTAATGGCAAAGTACAAGGATACAGAAAAGAGAAGTTATGGCTGCTGAAGAAGAGGTTGGGCTGGGAGTAGAGGTCCCATGACATAACATGAGTGCAGGAATTTGCTTGAAAGCAAGAAGGGGTGTGTCATTGTCTTGGGGAGAAAGTTGAGATAGGTGAGCATGGTGCAGGTAAGATAACTAAAGAATAAGAAGGTGGAGAATGATGAACCTCGAATGCTCTCACTCTGACATAGCATATCTCCCCAGATAAGACAAGATATCTATCCTCTGCCTAGTGTGGGAGCCCTATAATAACAGATTTTGAAAGAAGAAGAAAAACTTACTCATGGATCCTTGCAGTAATACTAAAGAACAATAACAAATATTCAAATGAGTTTAGAGTTAATGCTTTAAATAATCCATCCATTTCCCAGAGGTCTTTACAGAAACTATACTCTCCATTCCCCAGTAGGCACATGGATTACCACCCACGGATCTTGAATCTTCCTCCCCCTTGGACACTACCCAGCTGTGAAACTCTCAGGGAAGTCTCCAGGTTAGCTGTATTTTCAATATTCTGATTTCATCCAGCACCTTTCTTTTCCCCTGTTTTCCACTCCTCCCTCTTTCTTTCTTTCTTCTTCTTAGTTTGGAGAATCTCCTCTCCATGAAGTAACAGCTTCAAGAACTGAAGAAAGACAATGTTACAAAGGTTCCAATTTTATAACAAAAAAATACCGAGGTGGAGAGAGTCTGTGCCTGAGTATGTGAAAAAAATATATGTAGTTTTTACCTCCAATTTTTCTGATTCAAAGTTCAATGCACTTTCCTCTGTACTGCATAGAGTTTTCTCTTTCTGTTCTTTCTGGAATATTGCTTTAAAATTGAATTATCTTCTTCCTACAAATTGACTCTCTGTCTGTCTGTCTGTCTCTCTCTCTCTCTCTCTCGTCTTCTTTTTATTACCCTCCAGAGTGTTCCTCTTATATAAAGAAAAAAAAACATTAAATAATAGGAATGTTTCTGGAACATTCAGTATTAAATCATGACAGTACTAGTAATATGTAAACTACTATCGCATGAACCCCACTTTATTCAGTGGCAGAAGACTGAGCATTTGTCTTATTTGCCTTATGGTGGAGGTTAAATTCCTATGTGAAGTTTGATCTTAGATCATTTCCGTCATCTTTTTGGAAATTTATTTAACCAATCTCTAAAAAGACAAGATTTAACAACGCTCTGTTAGGTTCAACTTTTAATGACTCATTTAGTCTAAATCCACAAACTGAAATCCTGTGTTCCTAGGCTTGTTAGCCTTAGCTAATCAAATCTAGGATAAGGGGAAGGAAAAAGACTGACATTCTAAGTTTAAGACCTGCCTGGAAAGAGAAAACAGGGAGAAAGATATCCAGATATCAAAGATTCATAGCAGAGAAACAGTCAGAAACATGCTCAGTTCCCTTGTAAACTGTGCTAAATGGACACACAGGTAAATTCATGAGGTCAGCTGTTTAAAGTCATCAGAGTTAAACCCCTTTGACGAGAAGCTTCAGGAAGAAGCTCTCCACTCCCTTCCCCTGTGATTTGGTCACAGAGAGTGGAAAGATCCTGTGCTTTGGTGCCGTGACAGAGGCCCAGAGGCCAGACAAAGGACTGGGGATGAACAGGGAGGTCATTTATGTCTTCTTTGTAAAGGCTGAAACTCTGTAGGGAACATGGAAGACGTTAAGTCTTGGTTAAACTTTCTTTAGTTGTCCTATGTACTCCTTTCTTTTCACCTCTTGCTTACTCATGTGTGTCTTTCCTGAATTGAGAAATAGAAAGGGACTTAAATATTCTGGAGTTGACACTGAGGAATAATAGCAAAAATCCACAAGAGTTTGGATGAACAGTGTGAAAAGCTTATGATTCTCATGGAACTCTTTTTAAAGAGGGGGTCCAGATTAGTTCATGAGATACATTCAGATGCTAGAATGCTTGGATTTCAATCCTAATTCCTCTATTTACTACCTGTGTGACTTTGCACAAGTCATTTAATTTTTTGTGTCTTAGAGTATTCATTTTAAGTACAAAATTTATAGTAATATATAATTTGTAGGATTGCTATGAAGGCATAACACATATACTCATCTATATTATAACAATAGTTTCAAATTGCAGTCCTTATCTATGTATACCTGTATAAACCTGCGTGGGACAGATGGACCATAGCCTCCTCTGCCTCTGGCACTGTGCTGGTTTGAGATTTTCAGAGAAATAATAGAATCAAACCATTTGTGTTCCTGGTTTGAGAACCCTTCCCCAAGTTATCATAGTCCCCTGAGATGTCTCTGAGAATGACCTCTCAAAAGGGCCTCATTCATCCTCTAGGACCACACAGTGTATTGAAATTCAGGGGTGAATGGCCACAAGCATCTTTCAGCTAAATATTATATATAATAACTAATTACTCACCTTCCTCTGAGATTAACCCCAACATGTGTCACATATCCATTTACGTTATTTGCCATCAGAAGATAATTCTCATTTTAAGGAGCTTATTATCATAATGATTAGTATAACTCCTAATCTGATTTTCTTTCTTACACTCTAAAATCCCATACACCATGCTGTCTGAAATTACCATCAGCAGATTCCCCTGTATCTTTAATTTCTCCAAATGTTCTGTTCATCATTTTGTTTTAACAAGCCCAATTGTCGGGCCCTTGGGTGGCTCAGTGGGTTAAGCTGCTGCCTTCAGCTCAGGTCATGATCTCAGGGTCCTGGGATTGAGTCCCGCATTGGGCTCTCTGCTCAGCAGGGAGCCTGCTTCCCTTCCTCTCTCTCTCTGCCTGCCTTTCTGCCTACTTGTGATCTCTCTCTGTCAAATAAATAAATCTTTAAAAAAAAAAGCCCAATTGTCCTGTAAAGTACTATGCCTCTTGTAGCCCTCTGAGCAATGGTTATTTTTGATTCCATACTCATATACCACAGGGCTTTGAAATATTGCAGGAGAAATTGAAGACTTGAGTTGATTATTTAATACATGTCAAACTGAAGATATTGACTTTGTTCCTGTGGTAAGTTATTTCTGTGACTTAACTGGATGAAAACAAAGCAAAACTAAATAAAACCTGATTTGATTATAACAGTAATGAAATATTGAGCTTGATGGTTTTCTAAGGTTATTATGTAAGATATAGATATATCAATATCTCACCCGGTATTACCCAATATCAATATATACCCAGAAAAAGATATATTTATATCTTACATAATATCTATAGATATATAGAGATATATCTATATCTTACATATACATATTATATGTCTATGTAATAAAGCAACCTTATTCATCACATGCAGTTATGTCAATGGACTAGAAAAATGATTTTGAGATTTAGATTAATCCATATTTTTTGCATTTTTAGATTACATATTAAAAATTGAAGTAATATTTTTTACATATGCATAATGTTCTAAATTTAATTTCAAGAAGATACTTTAAATTTTAAAAAGTAAATTTTAATGGTGTCCTGGGGATAGTTGGAGAAGCTCATGACTTAATTAAAAGCTAAGTGTGTAGGGTGCCTGGGTGGCTCAATGGGTTAAGCCTCTGCCTTTGGCTCAGGTCATGATCTCAGGGTCCTGGGATCGAGTCCCGCATCAGGCTCTGTGCTTGGCAGGGATCCTGATTCCTCCTCTCTTTCTCTACCTGCTCCTCTGCCTACTTGTGATCTCTCTCTGTCAAATAAATAAATAAAATCTTAAAAAAAAAAAAAAAAGCTCTGTGTGTAGAACCTCAGTTTTACCTTCTATGAACTATGTGCCTTTGGGTAAGTTAGATAATATCCTTGAGTTCATTTTCTTATTTATAAGACCATGAATATGGATTCAACAAACCTGGCTTATGTAATTACAGCTGTCCCCCTTACTCTCATTCCCTGCCCTTTTCACAACCTACTTCTTTCCTCCTGCTTCTGAGCAAAAGAAGGTATTTTGTTTTGCTGAAACCCTCATAGCCAGCTAAAACAATTTGAATCTTTTCTGTATTCAGAATCAGTAGACTTTTCATTTTCCAAAGCTCTCATTAACTTCAGGTAAAGTGCTTGATTATAGAGAAGGAAGAAAAGTTGAGGGACAAAGCTAGGCAGTTAGGGTATGACCCCCAGGTCTGTGATACACCAAAGGGAATTAGAGGAACTTACCTCTTTGTTCTCCTAAAAATAAACACAGAAAAGTTTATGGGGTTGTCTGGCACTTTTTTTTTTTTATTGCTGCTTTTCATTTTGGGACTATCAGAACAGGGAACCCCTGGGAGCTAACCAACCCCTGAGTGTCAGCTGTGGCTCAGGGAGTTATGAGATTATATATCTCCTCCATTGTTGCCATTCAAACCTGGGGATACCTTGAATTGAGTTGGAGAAAGGTAAAGGAACTTACCAATACTTGAGCCAGACAGTGCTAAAAAAAAAAAAAAAAAAAAAAAAAAAAAAAGCAAAAAAGAATGAGATTTGTGTATTTCAGGGAGAATCTAAGATAACATAGATTACATATGAGGAAAAGGTTGTGGGAAAGAGCAGCAATGTGTTACATCTCCTTTTCTATTACCAGGTGCAATGCAGTGTGCTGGGCAGATGGACATCCATCTACAGATTATTTTGGGGGCTTTTGTGTATTTACTTAGCAATACTCTTATGGCAGGCCAAGATTACAACATGTATGCAGCCTATCTTTTAATTTCTCTTAGTAAGGGAATAATAATGTTTGTGAGGATTGCTAGCTTTCTGGTCCCCAGAAACTTTTCTCCCTCTTTGACTTTCTTCTTTGTGATCGTGCTGCTTTTGTTCTGTTTCCTTCTCTACCTATATTTCTCCTCCTCCTCTTCTCTCTCAATTTTCTTTCTCTTTTTCCCCCTTTGAAAGATCTTTGCACCAAACTAATACTACATGACAGCTTCAACAGAGGATTTATACTTCTCAGAAATCATTTGTGTCCTGTGGGGATGCTCAATAACAAGAAAACAAAATAAGGGTGACTCTAGATACTAAAAGATAAAGAGTCAAGGCAGGGAAAAGGGACTTGTTGTCAAGATGGATATTTCACCCTCTCCTCTAACCACTTGGAAAAGTTGAGCATGATAATTTTTAAAGTTTTAAAACATAAAGCTGAACTTGAAAACTAGAAAGAAAAGTCTCCAAGGGTCATATATCAAGAAGGAGCCCATAATTTTGTTAGCAAGTGAGAAGGTTCATCTCCCATATATCGTAGTGGGAGGTTGACTTTTCAATACATGATCAGAGGCAAAAATTAAGGCCACAGACCTCATGCTGTGGAAGAACATGGGACAAGACATTCTATATATCTAAGGCTCACAAAAACACTATTTGTGAGAAGGTCACTATTAATTCATATCTGTTTGTCTGGGTTTGCCAGGAAGTGATCTGTTTGCACCAGGCTATGATGCAACATATTTCAGAGAATATAAATCACACACATCTGATTTGTAAATCATAATACAGTTAATAATCAACAACAAAAATAACAAATGAACTTAGAATGAACGTAAATATTTACATTAAAAAAATAAGAAATTCTGAAAATTAATGAAGGGTTTCACATAGTAAACGAGAAAAGGGAACTAAAATATAAGGAAATGGGATGCCTGGGTGGTTCAGTGGATTAAAGCCTCTGCCTTTGGCTCAGGTCATGATCCCAGGTCCCGGGATCAAGCCCCACATGGGGCTTTCTGCTTAGCCAGGAGCCTGCTTCCTCCTCTCTCTCTGCCTACTTGTGATCTCTGTCTGTCAAATAAATAAATAAAATCTTAAAAACAAATAAAATAGAAGGAAATACTAAAGTTTAAAAGAGAAAGTAATAAAATAGGAAAAAATAATTAGTAGATATTCAACAAAACCAAAATTGATTTTCAAATAGAGTAATTAAAACATCTTTGACATGGAAGAATGACCAAAGAAAGAAAGCACAAACCCAATTATACTAGGAATAAAAAATAGCATATATCTAGGAGGTGCTCAGTCAGTTAATGGTCTGCCTTAAGCTCTGATCATGATCCTAGAGTCCTGGAATGGAGCCCTCATTGGGCTTTCCACTCAGAAGAGAGTCTGCTTCTCCCTCCTCTTGTGCTCTCTCTCTCTCACAATCAATCTTTTTCTCTCTCGCGCGCGCGCCTGCGTGCACAGATAAATAAATAAATAAATAATAAAATCTTTTTTAAAAAAATAGGTCATATCCTGGGGCGCCTAGATGGCTCAGTCAGTTAAGCGTCTGCCTTTGGTTCCGGTCATTATCCCAGGGTCCTGAGATAGAGCCCCGCATTGGGCTCCCTCCTCAGCAGGAAGCTTGCTTCTCCCTCTCCCACTCCCTTGCTGCATTCCTTCTCTCACTCTCTCTCTCTCTCTATGGCTAATAAATAAATAAAACCTTTAAAAAAAATAGGTCATATCCATATATAGAGTGCACAATTTTTAGAATCATTAAAAAACTTTTATGTCATTAAATTTTAAAAAATAATTAAAATGTATTCAGTACTTATTCTTAATAAGATTTTTGTTAGCAAACTAGAAATAGGAGTTTTCTTAACCCTATAAAATGGAACTGACAAGTGGAAGCAAGCATCATGTTTAGTGGTGAAAACAGAAGCATTCTTGCTAAAATCAGATACCAAGATGAATGCCTGTGATTATTGCTGGTGTCAGTACTGGATATTTTGGATAAAACAGTAAGATAAGAGGAAAGTTTAAGAACTAAAAGGAAGATTCAAAAATTGTTAGTTTTTGTAGATGGGATTTTTTACATACAAAATCCAAGACTCTGAATTATTAGAAGTCTTAGAAATTCAGCAGGGTGGCTAGGTACAACATCTACTCTCAACAGTACAACATACAACTTATATAGCAGCAGTAATCGTCTCTAAAATCCAATAGAAAAAAAATCATTCACAACAGAAACAAAAACAAATATATGCATAGTAATTAATCTAACAAAAGATGCTCCAGATCTTTTAGAGAAAATTACTAAAGGGCACATAAGAATATTTGAGTATGATACATTATCATAGTAATGCACCAGAAAAATTGATTTTATAAATCTACAGACTCAGTGAAATTCCAATGAAATCCTACTGTGACTTATACAAACTTGAGAAATGGACTAAATTTTGTGTAAGAATTAAGGTCCAAGAATAGGCAAAGCATTTCTGAAACAACAACAAAGAGGAAAAAATATGTTATTCCTCATAGTAAATGTCATAAAGCTTTAGAAATGGAAGCAATTTAGTATCTGTTGAGCAAAAGACAAAAGTTCACTAAAACAGAAAATCCATGGAAAAATTAAGTGTAAGGTAAAAGAGATATTACAAATCAGTGGGTAAAGAATGCATGAGTCAATAAATTCAGTTGGAACCATTGGTTTTACAGAAGAAAATTAAACCCCATCTATATTATTTATAAACAAACAAAAATCCCAAATGCAAAAACCTCCATTTGGATTAACATCCTGTGTGTGTAAAGAGAAAATTTATAGCTATTAAGAGAAGGTGTAGAATAACATCTCTGTGATATCCAGACCAGAAAGGAAAAAAAAAATATATAAAACAGAACAAAAGATTGACAAATATTATTACAACTAATTGTGTGTGGGTGGGAAGGAGGGAGAATGGGCCTTCTAAATGTCAAAAGACACCATAAGAATTTAAGAATAGTGCAGAGAATCATAGGAGAAAAGAGGGAAAAGTGAATGGGAAGAAATCAGAGAGGGAGACAAACTGTGAGAGACTCTGGACTCTGGGGGAACAAACTGAGGGTTACAGAAGGGAGGGGATTGGGGGATGGGGTACCTGGGTGATGGGTATTAAGGAGGGCACGTGTTATGATGAGCACTGGGTGTTATACACAACTAATGAATCACTGAACTACATCAAAAATTAATGATGTACTAATGTTTGCTAATTGAACATAATAAAAAAATTTTAAAGTAAGAGAATCAGAGAAGATATATGCAGATATTTAACAAAATATAAAAGATTGCTTTCATAATTATAAAAAATTTCTACAAATCAATAACCTCATGGATAAATGGGTAAACTAAATAAACAGTTTGTATAAGGTGAAGCCTTAAGTAGGTAGTAAACATGTAAGATACTCAGTTTCAGGATTGAGCAGAAAAATGCGAAAAAAATTTTATGCTAACCCAAGTGGCAATAAGGTGGAAATATGACAAAATTGGGGTTGTTACTGATGCAGGAAAATGGGAAACTTTTATAGATTTCTGTGTGCCTCCTATGTGGAATTCAATTAAACAACAGCTAGTAAAGTAAAGAAGTGCTTAAATTACATAAATATTCATGCACACTGATTTACTAATGCCATTTCTGGGTGTGTACCTGGATTAATTATTTTTTTAATTACTTGAGATTTTGCAGCATTATTTATTATAGCAGAAATCGAACACATTGAGAACAGAAGAGTAGGAGAAAGAATAGAAAAAATATGTTCATAAATTGGGATATTTATTTAACAATTAAAATGTATAATCTGGATTTCTGTATGTTTTTAATGTTATAATATTTGGGGGGGAAGCAAGTTGTAATGATACTTTCAGAATGATGTCATTTCAGTAAAATTTTTAAATAAATATGTACAAAAATACTGTGTATTGTTCAGTGATCCATAAGATCACTATTTTCTATATAAATAGATGAAAATAAACTTATAGGATTTATGGTACATTTATAAGAATTTGGGAGTTGGGAGGAGTGGAATGTATGTACAGATGGGGACAAAAGAGATTTCTGTATTATGTCACTTGAGAAATACGACAACATATCAGTTAAATCTAGATTATGGATTTACAAGGGTCAATTATTTTTGTACATTAAAACTTCTTTAAGAGATAGAAATAAAATACAGAAACTACACAGGACATGCAAACCAGATGATAGTAGAAAAGCCACAAGGAACTTGCCTAAGGAGGTGGCTGATGGTGCTAAAACACACACACAGAAACAGGAGGTGAATTGTCAAAATTTGGATCACTGACCTTGCATATTAATTACTGTGACCTCTTCTCAGGAAGAGGTCCAGGCCCAGGGAGACCTATTGACCTGGTTGTGGGTACCAGAAGCCACTTTCCAACTCCATCCCTTCCATCTCTATAAAGTGTTTCAGCTTTTAGTAGACAGATGCTATTCCCATGAAACTCTGTGGCTTACATCTCTGTTCTAACCCCTCCCCCATTCCTTTCCTTTCTTCTTCCACTCCTTTCACTTTCCTTTCCTGTCACTCATCTTTTTTTTTTTTCTTTTCTCTCAGTCAGTTCTGAAACCAGCAGACCAAGTTTGGAAACTGACAGTTTGTTAATGACAAACTATCTTAAACCAGCACTAGGAGACTTCACTTATTACTTAGTATTCATATGAGATGGCATTTCTCTTTTCTCAAAGCATTTACAATCTAGGGAAGCTAATTTTTGTTGAAAAACAAAAGAATACTTACTGTAATCTACTTTGGATCCCTCTAAAAACAAAAATAAAACCAAGAAAAATAAGTTTGAATTTTCTGTTTCTATAGTTTCAATATCATTACAGAGGATTACCCAATCAACGTCCTCAAATATCCAGGTAGGCAAGAAACTGGGGGCAAAAATCTTCTAATGACTTAATTTATGAGTCAAATGACATGAAAAACCAGGCAAAGATTAACAAAGGTAAATACATAGTGAGAAGAGATAATAATTATACATGGAAAGAAACACAGAAACAGAAGAGCACAGTAGTTATAAAATAAGGTAAAGTAAGAGAAAAAATGGCAAAATATTTATTCAACTAATTGAGAGTTCAAATTTAATGAAGAGTGGCAAATTTAATGGAGATGGCAAAGTATAATGATAACACACACACACACACACACACACACACATTGTGATTGGATGTGCATCCTACAACCTAAAACTTAGTAATGTCACGAAAACATTGTCTAAAAAATCTGGAGACAAGGGGAGGAGTCAAGATGGCAGAGAAGTAGCAGGCTGAGACTACTTCAGCTAGCAGGAGATCAGCTACATAGCTTATCTAATGATTGCAAACACCTGCAAATCCATCGGCAGATTGAAGAGAAGAAGAACAGCTATTCTAGAAACAGAAAAACAACCACTTTCTGAATGGTAAGACTGGTGGAGAAGTGAATGCAAAGCGACAGGAAGATAGACCCCGGGGGGAGGGGCCAGCTCCCAGCAAGCCCTAGAGCAACGGAGCACAAAATCAGGACTTTTAAAAGTCTGTTCCGCTGAGGGACATCGCTCCAGAGGCTAAACTGGGGCGAAGCCCATGCGGGGTCAGCGTGGCCTCAGGCCCCACAGGGTCACAGAAGGATTGGGGGTGTCTGAGTGTCACAGAGCTTGTGGGTATTGGAACGGGGAAGCCGGCTCAGAGACAGAGCCGACAGTAAGCTCACAGCTCAGTGTTACCTTGAACCGGCCACAGGCTCGGTGAGCTCAGAGCACAGGCGGAGGTCAGGCAGACGGGAGTTACTGGGCGCTGTTCTCTGAGGGCGCACTGAGGAGTGGGGCCCCAGGGCCTCCAGGCCAGAGACCAGGAGGCCGCCATTTGTATTCCCGTCCTCCAGAACTCTACGGAAATCGCTCAGGGAACAAAAGCTCCTGAAAGCAAACCCAAGCGGATTACATAGCCTGGCACCTGGTAAGGGCTGTACAATTCCGCCTGGGGCAATGACACTTGAGAATCACTACAACAGGCCCCTCCCCCAGAAGATCAACAAGAAATCCAGCCAAGACCAAGTTCACCTACCAAGGAGTGCAGTTTCAATACCATGGACAGCAGCCGAATTCCAAAGGAGGAGAAAGCAAAGCATGGAACTCATGGCTTTCTCCCAGTGGTTTTTAGTCTTGCAGTTAATTTAATTTTTTTCTTTTTCATTTTTTTTCTCTTCTTCTGCTAATTTTTTTAAATTTTATCCTTTTCTTTTTTAACGTTTTTTAAACTAGTTTATCTAATATATATATTTTTTCTTTTTTATACTTTTCTTTATTCGTTTCTTTTTTTAATTTTTTTCTTTTTTCTTCTTTTTCTTTCTTTCTTTTTGAACCTCTTTTATCCCCTTTCTCCCCCCTCACAATTTGGAATCTCTTCTGATTTGGTTAAAGCATATTTTCCTGGGGTTGTTGCCACCCTTTTAGCATTTTACTTGCTCCTTCATATACTCTTATCTGGACAAAATGACAAGACGGAAAAATTCACCACAAAGAAAAAGAACAGAGGCAGTACCAAAGGCTAGGGACCTAATCAATACAGACATTGGTAATATGTCAGATCTAGAGTTCAGAATGACAATTCTCAAGGTTCTAGCCGGGCTCAAAAAAGGCATGGAAGATATTAGAGAAACCCTCTCGGGAGATATAAAAGCCCTTTCTGGAGAAAAAAAGAACTAAAATCTAACCAAGTTGAAATCAAAAAAGCTATTAATGAGATGCAATCAAAAATGGAGGCTCTCACTGCTAGGATAAATGAGGCAGAAGAAAGAATTAGTGATATAGAAGACCAAATGACAGAGAATAAAGAAGCTGAGCAAAAGAGGGACAAACAGCTACTGGACGACAAGGGGAGAATTCGAGAGATAAGTGACACCATAAGATGATAAAACATTACGATAATTGGGATTCCAGAAGAAGAAGAAAGAGAGAGAGGAGCAGAAGGTATACTGGAGAGAATTATTGGGGAGAATTTCACCAATATGGCAAAGGGAGCGAGCATCAAAATTCAGGAGGTTCAGAGAATGCCCCTCAAAATCAATAAGAATAGGTCCACACCCCATCAAATAATCGTAAAATTTACAAGCCTTAGTGATGAAGAGAAAATCCTGAAAGCAGCCCAAGAAAAGAAGTCTGTAACATACAATGGTAAAAATATTAGATTGGCAGCTGACTTATCCACAGAGACCTGGCAGGCCAGAAAGACCTGGCATGATACATTCAGAGCACTAAACGAGAAAAACATGCATCCAAGAATACTATATCCAGCTAGGCTATCATTGAAAATAGAAGGTGAGACTAAAAGCTTTCAGGACAAACAAAAACTGAAAGAATTTGCAAACACCAACCAGCTTTACAGGAAATATTGAAAGGGGTCCTCTAAGCAAAGAGAGAGCCTACAAGTGGTAGATCAGCAAGGAACAGAGACAATATACAGTAAGTCACCTTACAGACAATACAATGGCACTCAATTCATATCTCTCAATAGTTACCCTGAATGTTAATGGGCTCAATGCCCCAATCAAAAGACACAGGGTATCAGAATGGATAAAAAAACCAAAACCCATCTATATGTTGGCTCCAAGAAACTCATTTTAAACCCAAAGACGCCTCCAGATTTAAAGTGAGGGGGTGGAAAAAAACTTAACATGCTAATGGACATCAGAAGAAAGCAGAAATGGCAATCCTTATATCATATCAATTAGATTTTAAGCCAAAGACAATAATAAGAGATGAGGAAGGACACTATATCATACTCAAAGATTCTGTCCAACAAGAAGATCTAACAATTTTAAATATCTATGTCCCCAACGTGGGAGCAGCCAACTATATAAACCAATTAATAACAAACTCAAAGAAACACATCAACAATAATACAATAATAGTAGGGGACTTTAACACTCCCCTCACTGAAATGGACAGATCATCCAAGCAAAAGATCAACAAGGAAATAAAGGCCTTAAATGACACACTGGACCAGGTGGACATCACAGATATAGTCAGAACATTTCATCCCAAAGCAACAGAATACACATTCTTCTCTAGTGCACATGGAACATTCTCCAGAATAGATCACATCCTCAGTCCTAAATCAGGACTCAACCAGTATCAAAAGATTGGGATCATTCCCTGCATATTTTCAGACCACAATACTCTGAAGCTAGAACTCAACCACAAAAGGAAGTTTGGAAAGAACCCAAATACATGTAGACTAAACAGCATCCTTCTAAAGAATGAATGGGTCAACCGGGAAATGAAAGAAGAATTAAAAAAAATCATGGAAACAAATGATAATGAAAATACAACGGTTAAAAAACTGTGGGACACAACAAAGGCAGTCCTGAGAGGAAAATATATAGCGGTACAAGCCTTTCTCAAGAAACAAGAAAGGTCTCAGGTACACAACCTAACCCTACACCTAAAGGAGCTGGAGAAAGAACAAGAAAGAAACCTTAAGCCCTGCAGGGGAAGAGAAATCATAAAGATCAGAGCAGAAATCAATGAAATGGAAACCAAAAAAACAATAGAACAAATCAACGATTCTTTAGTCTTGCAAAGTTAATTAATTTTTTTAACTTTACTTTTTCCTTATTCTAATTTTGGTAGCTTTTCCTTTCCCTCTATTAACGTTTCTTAACTAGTTTATCTTAACAATGCCATTCTAAAAAAAATCTTTTTAAACTTTTATTATTTTAGTCATATTTTATCTTTCATTGTATCTAACTTTATTTTTGTATACATATAGGGGTTTTTAATTCCAAAAAATTTTGGAATACAATTTCTTCTAAAAGATCAAAATATACCCTAAATCTAACACAGGGCCTTGTTCTAGTCTCTAGCCAAATTCACTCCACTTTCTTTTTCTTTCTTTTTCCAAACCAACTGACCTTATTAATTCTTTTTCTAGAATTTTTTAAAAATTTTCATCTTTACAGTCATATTCCATCCCTTCATCATGTTTACTCTTATTTTTGTAGATATATAAATTTTTCTTTCTTTAAAAAATTTGGGAGTTTGTTTCTTCTAAGAGAGTCAAAATATACACAAAATCAAGTGGGTGGATCTGTTCATTCATCAGTCTAATACATATATATATATATATATATATATATGTGTGTGTGTGTGTGTGTGTGTGAGTGTGTATATATATACATAAAAACATACATATATATGTATGGGTTTTTTTTTAATTTTATAAAGGAAATTTTTAAAAACCTTTTTACCCCCCTTTCTTCTCCCCCCAACTTGTGGTTTCTGCTGATGTGGTTAGCATACATTTTTCTGGGGACATCGCTACCCTTTTAGTATTTTATTCTCTTGTTCATATATTCTTATCTGGATAAAATTACAAGGCTGGAAAAACTCACCACAAAAAAAAAAAAAAAAAAAAAAAAAGAACAAGAGGCATTACCAAAGGCTAGGGACCTAATTGATATGAACATTGGTAATATATCAGATCTAGAGTTCAAAATGACAATTCTCAAGGTGCTAGCTGGGCTTGAAAAAGGCATGGAAGATATTAGAGAAACCCTGTCTGGAGAAATAAAAACTCTTTCTGGAGAAATAAAAGAACTATAATCTAACCAAACTGAAATAAAAAAAAGCTATTAATGAGGTGCAATAAAAAATGGAGGCTCTTACTGCTAAGATAAATGAAGCAGAAGGGAGAATTAGTGACATAGAAGACCAAATGATGGAGAATAAAGAAGCTGAGCAAAAGATAGAAAAACAACTACTGGACCACAAGGGGAGAATTCGAGATATAAGTGATACCATAAGACAAAAAAGTACCAGAATAATTGGGTTTCCAGAAGAAGAAGTAAGGGGGAACAGAAGGTGTATTGGAGCAAATTATTGTAGAGAATTTCCCTAATATGGCAAAGGGAACAAGCATCAAAATCAAGGAGGCACAGAGAGCACCCCTCAAAAATCAATAAAAATAGATCCACACCCCATCATGTAATAGTAAAATTTACAAGTCTTAGTGACAAAGAGAAAATCCTGAAAGGAGCCCAGGAAAAGAAGTCTATGACCTACATGGTAAAAATATTAGACTGTCAGGAGACATCCACAGAGACCTGGCAGGTCAGAAAGAACTGGCAAGATATATTCAGTGCTCTAAATGAGAAAACCATGCAGCCAAGAATACTATATCCAGCTAGGCTATCATTGAAAATAGAAGGAGAGATAAAAAGCTTCCAGGACAAACAAAAACTAAAAAAATTTATAAACACTAAAGCAGCTCTCCAGGGAATTTTGAAAGGGGTCCTCTAAGCAAAGAGAGAACCTTAAAGTAACATAGACCAGAAAGGAACAAAGACAATATACAGTAACAGTCACCTTACAGGCAACACAACGGCACTACATTCATATCTTTCAATATTTCAGTGAATGTGAATGGGCAAAATTCTGCAATCATAAGACACAGGGTATCAGAATGGGTAAAAAAACAAGACCCATCAATATGCCACCTACAAGAAACTCACTTTAGACCCAGAGATACTTCCAGACTTAAAGTGAGGGGGTGGAAAACAGTTTACCATACTAATGGACATCAAAAGAAAGCTGGAGTGGTGATCCTTATTACAGATCAGTTATATTTTAAGCCAAAGACTATAATAAGAGATGAGGAAGGACACTATATCATACTCAAAGGGTCTGTCCAACAAAAAGATCTAACAATTTTAAATATCTCTGCCCCTAGCATGGGGGCAGCCAAATATATAAACCAATTAATAACAAAATCAAAGAAACACAATGACAATAATGATATAATAGTAGGGGACTTTAACACCCCCCTTACTGAAATGGACAGAACATCCAAGCAAAAGATCAACAAGGAAATAAAGGCCTTAAGTGACACACTGGACCAGATAGACATCACAAATATATTCAGAACATTTCATCCCAAAGCAACAGAATACACATTCTTCTCTAGTGCACATAGAACATTCTCCAGAATAGATCATATACTGGGTCACAAATCAGATCTCAACCTGTACCAAAGATTGGGATCATTCCCTGCATATTTTCAGACCACAATGATTTTAAGCTAGAACTCAATCACATGAGAAAAGTTGAAAAGCACCCAAATACATGGAGGCTAAAGCTCATCCTACTAAAGAAAGAATAGGTCAACCAAGAAATTAAAGTAGAATTGAAAAAAAAAATTATGGAAACAAATGATAGTGAAAACACAACTGTTCAAACTCTGTGGTACACACAAAGGAAGTCCTGAGAGGAAAGTACATAGTGATACAAGACTTTCTCAAGAAACAAGAAAACTCTTAAATACACAACCTAGCCTTACACCTAAAGAAGCTGGAGAAAGAGCAGCAATGAAAGCCAAAATCCAGCAGGAGAAGAGAAGTCATGAAGATCAGAGCAGAAATCAATGAAATAGAAACCAACCAACCAAACAAACAAAAAACACAGTAGAACAACAACAAGAACAACAAAAACAAAACTAGGATCTGGTTCTTTGAAGGAATTAATAAGATAATTACCTGGCCAGATTTATCAAAAAGAAAAGAGAAAGGATCCAAATAAATAAAATCATGAGTGAAGGAGGGGAGGTCACAACCAACACCAAGGAAATACACAAAATTATAAGAACATATTATGAGAAATTATACACAAGCAAATTTGTCAATCTGGAAGAAATGGATGCATTCTGAGAGATGTATAAACTACCAAAACTGAACTAGGAAGAAATAGAAAACCTTAACAGACCCCTAACCAGTAAGGAGATTGAAGCAGTCATCAAAGATCTCCCAAAAAACAAGAGCCTAGGCCAGACAGCTTCCCAGGGGAATTCTACCAAACACCTAATGAAGAATTAATACCTATTCTCCTGACACTATTCCAAAAAAAAAAAAAAAAAAAAAAAAAAGAAAAAGAAAGAAAGAAATAGAAGGGAAACTTCCAAATTCATTTTATGAAGCCAGCATCATCTTGATCCCAAAACCAGACAAAGATCCCATCAAAAAAGAGAATTACAGACCAATATCCTTGATGAACACAGAAGCAAAAATTCTCACAAAAATACTAGCAAATAAGATTCAACAGCACCTGAAAAGGATTATTACCACGACAAAGTGGGATTTATTCCAGAACCACAAGGTTGGTTCAACATCCACAAATCATTCAATATGATACAATACATTAATAAAAGAAAGAAAAAGAACCATAAAGTACTCTCAATATATGCTGAAAAAGCATTTGACAAAGTACAGCATTCTTTTTTTAAAAAAAAGATTTTATTTATTTATTTGAAATAGAGAGATCACAAGTTCACAGAAAGAGGCAAAGAGGCTGAGCAGAAAGCCAGATGCAGGGCTTGATTCCAGGATCCTGAGACCATGACCTGAGCCAAAGGCAGAGGCTTAACACACGGAACCACCCAGGTACCCCTAGCATCCTTTCTTAATAAAACTCTTCAATGTGTAGGGATAGAGGGTACATACCTCAATATCATCAAAGCCATCTATGAAAAACCCACTGTGAATATCATTCTCAATGGAGAAAACCTGAGAGCTTTTCCATTATGGTTAGGAACACAGCAGGGATGTTCATTATCACCACTGCTATTCAACATAGGAGAAGAACTCCTAGTCTCAGCAATCAGACAACAAAATTAAATTAAAGGCATCCATATTGGCAAAGAAGAAGTCAAATTATCACTCGTTGCAGATGATATGATACTTTATGTGGAAAACCCAAAAGACGCTACTCCAAATCTGCTAGAACTTGTACTGGAATTAAGTAGTGTCAAGATATAAAATAATGCATAGAAATTAGTGGCATTTCTATATGCCAACAACAAGACAGAAGAACAAGAAATTAAGGAGTCAATCCCATTTACAATTGCACCCAAACCCATAAGATACATAGGAATAAAACTAACCAAAGGGGCAAAGGATCTGTACTCAGAAAACGATAGAACACTTATGAAGGAATTGAGGAAGACATAAAGAAATGGAAAAATGTTTCATGCTCATGGGTTGGTAGAAAAAATATTGTGAAAATGTCCATGCTACCTAAAGCAATCTACACGTTTAATGCAATCGTTATCACAATCTCATCTATTTTTTTCAAAAAATGGAACATAAATAATCCTAAAATTTATAAGAAAACAGAAAAGACTTCCAATCACCAGAGGAATGTTGGGAAAAAAAAGCCAAAGTTGGTGGCATCACAATTCCAGACGTTAAGCTCTATTACAAAGCTGTCATCATCAAGACAGTATGGTACCAACACAAAAACAGACATACAGATCAATGGAACAGAGTAGAGAGCCCAGAAATAGACCCTCAACTTTATGGTCAACTAATCTTTGACAAATCAGGAAAGAATGTCCAAAGGAAAAAGATGGTCTGTTCAACAAATGGTGTTGGGAAAAATTGGACAGCCACATGCAGAAAAATGAAACAGACCATTTCCTTATACCACAAACAAAAATAGACTCAAAATGGATAGAAGACCTCAATGTGAGACAGGAATCCATCAAAAATCCTTGAGGAAAACACAGGCCTCAGCCTCAGCAACTTCTTCCTAGAAACATCACCAAAGACAAGGGAAGAAAGGGCAAAAAAGAACTAAAAAAAATGAACAAAAAAAGCTTTTGCACAGCAAAAGAAACAGTCCACAAAACCAAAAGACAACTGACATAATGGGGGAATATTTTTGTGAATGACATACCAGATAAAGGACTAGTATCCAAATCTATAAAGAACTTATCAAATTCAACGCCCAAAGAACAAATAATACAATCAAGAATTGGGCAGAGGACAGGAACAGACAGACATTTTTGCAAAGGAGACATCCAGATGGCCAACAGACACATGAAAAAGTGCTCCATATCACTCGGCATCAGGGAAATACAAATCAATACCACAATGAGATACCACCTCACGCCAGTCAGAATAGATAAAATGAACAAGTCAAGAAATGACAGATGCTGGCATGGATGCGGAGAAAGGGATACCCACCTACACTGTTGGTGAGAATGCAAGCGGGTGCAACCACTCTGGAAAACAGCATGGAGGTTCCTCAAAAAATTGATAACAGAGCTACCCTATGACCCAGCAATCGCCACTACTGGGTATTTACCCTGAAGATACAAACGTAGTGATCTGAAGGGTCAGGTGCACCCAAATGTTTATAGCAGCAATGTCCACAACAGACAAACTATGAAAAGAACCTAGATGTCCATCCACAAATAAATGGATAAAGAAGATGTAGTGTATATGTATATAGTGGGATACAATGGAGAAATCAAAAGATGAAATCTTGCCATTTACAATGATGTGGATGGAACTAGAAGGTATTATGGTGAGCCAAATAAGTCAACCAGAGAAAGACGATTATCATATGATCTCCCTGATATGAGGAAGTTGAGAGGCACAGTGAGGAGTTTGGGGGTAGGGAAGGAAAAAATGAAACAAGATGGTATCAGGAGGGAGACAAACTATAAGGGACTCTCAATCTCACAAAACAAACTGAGGGTTGCTGGGGGTGGGGAGTAGGGAGAGGGTGATTGGGTTATGGACATTGGGGAGGGTATGTGCTATGGTGAATGTTGTGAAGTGTGTACACCTGACTATTCACAGACCTGTACCCCTGGGGCTAATAATGCATTATATGTTAATTTAAAAAAAAGAAATGTTTTTCACACATCTATTGAAATGATCATATGGTTTTTATCCTTTCATTTATTGTTGTGGCATATCACATTGATGGCTTTGTGAATTTTGAACCACCCTTATATAATGGGAATAAATCCCAGTTGATTGTGTTGTATGATTTTTTTTTAATATGTTGGTGGATGAATGTTTTGCTGATAATTTTTGCATTTATAGTTATCAGAGATATTGGCCTGTAGTACTCTTTTTTGTTGTATTGTTATCTGTTTTTGATATCAAGGTGATACTGACCTCATAGAATAAAGTTTTTCTTTGTTTTCTGTTTTTTGAAATAGTTTGAGAATAACTAGTAACTTTTTAACTTTTTATTTTTTATTATTTTTTATTTTATTTATTATATATGTATATTTATACATATATTTATATATATTTATATTTTAACTTCATTATTTATTTATTTATTATTTATTTTATTATTATTCTTTTATTTTTAATTAACTTTTTAAAACTTTTGGTAGAATTGCCTGTGAAGCACTCTGGTCTTGTTTTCCCATTACTGAATCCATTTTATTTCTGATAATTGGCCTATTCAAATTTTCTACTTTTTTTTCCCTGTTTTAATTTTGGTAGGTTATATATTTCCATGTATTTAGCCACTTCTTTTTTTTTTTTAAGATTTTATTTATTTATTTGACAGAGATCACAAGTACGCAGAGAGGCAGGCATAGAGAAAGAGGAGAAAGCAGGCTCCCCAAGGAGCAGAGAGCCCGATGTGGGGCTTGAATCCAGGACCCTGGGATCATGACCTGAGCTGAAGGCAGAGGCTTTAACCCACTGAGCCACCCGGGTGCCCCTAATTCACCCACTTCAAAGTTGTCAATTTGTTGGTATATAGGTATTCATAATATTGTGCTATAATTGTTAGTATTTCTGTGGTATTATTTCACCTCTTTCATGAGCTATTTTATTTATTTAGGTCCTCTCTCACCCCCCCTTTTTTATGAGTCTGATTAGAGATTTATCAATATTGTTGATTTTTTTCTTCAAAGAGCCAGTTCCTACCTTCTTTGATCTGTTCATTTTTTTTTCAGTTTTCATTTAATTTATTTCTGCTCTAATCATTATAATTTCCTTCTTTTTACTGGGTTTGGAATTTATCTGTTCTTCTTTTTCTAGCTCCTTTAAGTGTAAGTTTAGGCTATATATTTGAGATTTTTCTTTCTACTCGAGGTGGGCTATATTGCTATAAACGTCCTTCTTGGAATCACTTTTGCTGCCAAAAAATTTGGATCAAAGATTTTGGACCATTGTGTTTGATTTTTAAAATCAACTATGATGGCTGAGATTTATTTAGTCTGTTTTTATGGTCTAGACTGATGAAGGAGCACTTAAAATTTTACATGTATCAGTTTAAATTACCAACATTTTAATAAGCATCCCATATTTTAGTTCAGTTAGGACTCACCCATTAACACAGATTCATTCCTGGTACAAGATTAGACCATTGAAATCCTGTCCTGCCATGATGCCCCAGCGTGGAGAACCATAGACCTCCCACCACACACCTGCTTCAATTCCAGCTGTCCCACCAGGGCATTCTCTGAGGGGAGAGCCCTGGAACACCATAGCTTATACTCACTTGATTTCCTCTATACTGCCAAGAAGCCTTCAGTGCATAGAGCCATGGAATCCCTCAGCTTGTACTCACTTCACCTTCAGCTACCCTGCTAGGGCACCTTCCGAATGAAAATATCTGAGTTCCCCCACCTTAATCCACTTCAGCTTCAGCTATTCTAGGACAATCACTGTGTGGAGAGCTCTGGGACCTCCTGTCATGCACACACTTCATTTCAACTTTTCTGAAAGTTCACTATCTGTACATAGAGCCTCAGGATGCCCCAGACCATGTGCACTTCAGCTTCAGCCATCCTACCAAGGCAGCCCCATTATGGACCCTCGGTCCATGCCAGCCACAACTCCAGCCAGTCAGCAAAAATGACTAGGCACACATAGTTCACACAGGAGATGACTATACATAAGACTATTCCCTCAAGTTTAGAAGAAATAACTATTCTATTTAATTCATAGAACCAAACAGAAAGTTAAGCAAAATAGAGAGACAGAGGAATATGCTTCAAATGAAAGAACAAGACAAAACCTCAGAAAAAGAACTAAATGAAATGGATATTATCAATGTGCCTGACAAAAGAGTTTATAGTAAATCTCATGCTCACCAGGCTGGAGAGAAGAACAAAAGAACTCAGAACTTCAACAACAACAACAAAGAAAAAATGAAAAAGAGTTGAAGACTACAATAACTAATATAAAAAACACACAGGAGGGAATCATTAGAAGATTAGTAGATGCAGAAGAAAATTTCAGTGATCTGGAAGACAGGGTAATGCAACCAACTTAGACAGTAAAAGGAAAAAAAAGAATTTTAAAAACCAAGCGTGGATTAAGGGATGTCTTAGATGATATGAAGTGAACAAACATTCACTTTATAGTAGTCTCAGAAGGAGAAGACAGAGGGAAAGGTAGAAAAGACATCCAAAACCAACATAATATTCTTTGTAAGTGAACATGAAACATTCTCTGGATAGTTCAAATGTTAGGTGACAAAAGAAGTCTCAATGAATTTAAGAAGGTTCAAATCATGTCATATATTTCTTTTTTTTTTTTTAGATTTTATTTATTTATTTGACAGAGAGAGATCACAAGTAGGCAGAGAGGCAGGCAGAGAGAGAGGAGGAAGCAGGCTCCCTGCTGAGCAGAGAGCCCGATGCGGGACTCGATCCCAGGACCCTGAGATCATGACCTGAGCCGAAGGCAGCAGCTTAACCCACTGAGCCACCCAGGCGCCCCATGTCATACATTTCTGACCACAATAGTATGAAATATGAAATAAATCACAAGAAAAAAGAAAAAAAAACTAGAAAAAACACATGTGGAGGTTAACCAACATGATATTAAACAACCAAAAGGTCAAAAACAAAATCAAAGAAGAAATTTAAAAAAATACATGGAGACAAATGAAAATGGAAATACAATTGTCCAAAATCTTTGGGGTGTTGCTAAAGCAGTTCTGAGGGAATATTTATAGCACTATAGAATTAATTCAGGAAACAAGAAAAAACCCCAATCAATCTAACCTAATACCTTAAGGAACAAGACAAACAATACCCCAATGTTTATAGCAGCAATGGCCACAGTCGCCAAACTATGGAAAGAACCAAGATGCCCTTCAACAGACGAATGGATAAGGAAAATGTGGTCCATATACACTATGGAGTATTATGCCTCCATCAGAAAGGATGAATACCCAATTTTTGTAGCAACATGGACGGGACTGGAAGAGATTATGCTGAGTGAAATAAGCCAAGCAGAGAGAGTCAATTATCATATGGTTTCACTTATTTGTGGAGCATAACAAATAGCATGGAGGACATGGGGAATTAGAGAGGAGAAGGGAGTTGGGGGAAATTGGAAGGGGAGGTGAACCATGAAAGACTATGGACTCTGAAAAACAATCTGAGGGGTTTGAAGTGGCGGGGGGGTGGGAGGTTGGGGTACTAGGTGGTGAGTATTATAGAGGGCACGGATTGCATGGAGCACTGGGTGTGGTGAAAAAAGAACGAATACTGTTGTGCTGAAAATAAATAAATTTAATTAAAAAAAAAAAGCCAATGTGAGCCGAAGGAAGGAAATAATAAAATCAGAGCAAAAATAAATGACTTGAAGACTAAAAATTGAAGAAGAAAAAAAGAAAATATAGAAAAGATCAATGAGGGGCACCTGGGTGGTTCAGTCAGTTAAAGCCTCTGCCTTTGGCTCAGGTCATGATCCCAGGGTCCTGGGATCGAGCCCCGCATTGGGCTCTCTGCTCAGCAGGGAGCCCTGCTTCTTCCTCTCTCTCTCTCTGCCTGCCTCTCTGCCTACTTGTGATCTCTCTCTGTTGAATTAAAAAAAAAAAAATCCATGAAAGTAAGAGCTGGTTCTTTCAAAAGATGCACAAAATTGATAAACCTTTAGCCAAACTTATGAATAATAAAATAGAAATGACCCAAATAAATAAAATTAGAAATGTAATAGAAACAATAAAGCAGTCCAAGATGATAGAGGGGTAAGAGACCTTAATTTCATCTGGTCCCAGGACTTCAGCTACATAAGCTATCAAACCATTTTGAACACCTGCAATCTCAACCAAAGATCTAAGAAAAGAATTACTGCAACTCTACAAATAGAAAAGTGACCTCTTTCTGCAAGGTAGGAGGTGTGGAGAAGGTAGTATGAGGCAATATATGGGAAGACAGACCATGGGGGAGGGATCCTCCATCAGCCAGCTACTTGCAAGTGATAGAGCAGTGCAGCACAAACCTGGAAATTTTAGAATTCTGTTCCAGTGAAGGACATTGGTCAGGTGAGTAAATGCCAGTGGAGGGTGGGCAGGTGGAAACTTCGCTGGGACAATGTGCTCTTAGGATCCTCAATGCAACACAAAGATTAGAGTACCTGAGTGTGGCAGAGCTCCTAGGTATCAGAGCAGGGAAACTGGCTGCAATCACTGAGTCCAGGAGTGGGCTCTCAGCTGAGGTTTGCCATAACCCTTGAACTGTGGCACAGTCAGATGACTGTTTCTGAGCAAGGGCCCAGCAAGCAGCCATTGGGTGATATTCCCCTTCCCTCCCAGGATGAGTAGAAGGGAAGCATGCCACAGGAGTCTGCAGGGTTTTGAGACTTGAAATGTCTGAGATAGAAATGCTCGGTCACAAGGCTGTGTGAGCACGGACTATGGCCAGAGACCAGGGAGACAGGAGTGACTGACTTCTTTTCTCTGAAGGCTCGCTGAGGTCAGGACCTGAGCTCAGGGCCCGAAAAATGGGAGGCCACCATTTTCTTTCTCAACCTCTACAGCTGAGCAGAATGCCTTCAGGAAACAAAAGCCACTTGGAGCAAATGGGAGCAGATTACTTAGTTGACACCTCTGGCAAAGGTGGTGCAATTCCAACTTTGGCAAGGACATTTGAGAATCAATGCAACAGACCTCTCCCTCAGAGGATCAGCAAAAACATCCAGCCAAGACCAAGTTTAACGACTGAGAACTTCAAAACTCCAGCGCTAGGGGAATATAGCACATAGAACTTACAAATTTTTCTCCATGATTCATTAGTCTTCCACCTTTAATTTTTAAATTTTCTTTATTTTTCTTAAAATTTTTTCCTCCTTTTTAAAGATATTTTTTAATTTTTATTTTTACAATCACATTCTATCCCTTTATGGTACTTAGCCTTAATATATCTTAATTTACATATATAAAGATATAAATATAGATATAAAGCTATCTGAAAGAAAAAAGATATATATATATGTGTGTGTGTGTGTGTGTGTGTGTGCACATATATATGTATATAGGTTTCTTGCTTTCTGTCTGTCTGTCTTTCAAACTTTGGGATCCAGTTTCTTCTAACAGACCAGAAAACAACTAAAATCTAGTGTATGACTGTTCTATTCACCTGCCAGATCATAATCTTTTTGTTTGCTTGTTTTTCTTCTTCTTCTTTTTTGTTTTCTTTTGTTAGAGTCTTTTTAACTTTCTTCTTTATAGTTACATTTTATCCTCTCAATGTATTTAATTTTACTTTTTTATAAAAGGTTTTATTTTTTTCTTACAATTTCAAGATGTAGTTTCTTCTAACAAACTGACCAAGGTACACTCAGGAGGTAGAGTATTGCTCATTTATATTCACCTATCTGTTTATATCTCTTCCTTTTTGTTCTTATTTTGTCATTTTTTTCCATTTTATTTGTGCTACCTTGTTTTGTCATTTCCATTTTTATAATCACATTCTATCCTTTCATTGTATTTAACTTTATTTCTGTACATATAAAAGTTTTTCCTTCTTTACAATTTTGGAATCCATCTTTCTAAAAAACAGAGCAATATACAAACAGAATCCAGCATATTGCTCTATTCTGCTCACCTGTCTGATTATACATATTTTTCCCCCTGGTTTTGGATCTCTTCTGATTTGTTTAGTGTATATTTATCTGGGGTTGTTGTACTTTTAGTATTTTGTTCTCTTGTTCATCTACTCTTCTCTGGACATACTGACAAGACAGAAAAACTCACCTCATAAAAAGAGAACAAGAGGCAGTACTGACTGCCAGGGCCTAATCAATATGGACATTAGTAAGATATTGGAACCAGGGTTCAGAATAACAATTATAAAGATACTAGCTGGGCTTGAAAAATGATTAGAAAACACTAGAAAATACCTTTCTGGAGAAAAAATAAAAAGAACTAAAATCTAATCAAATGGAACTCAAAAAGACTATTAATGAGATGCAATAAAAAATGGAGGCTCTAACTGCTAGGATAAATGAAGAAATAGTGATATAGAAGACCAAAAAGTGGAGAATAAGGAAGCTGAGAAAAAGAAAAACAACTACTGGATCATGAGGGGAGAATTCAAGAGATAAATGACACCATAAAGTGAAACAGTATTAGAATAATTGGTATCCTAATAAAAAATAAAAAATGTTTTAAAAAGTGGTCTTTAAAAGATGTAGTGATATTATCACTTATTATCCAATACCAAATCCCAGGAAAGGGGAAAATTCAAAATATTAAACTATAATCCAGTCTGTTCCCTTTCCAAAAAGTATAATCTCAAATTGTCTGCTGCTGTCTTCTGGGGTTTTTTGTTTGTTTGTTTTGAGGTTTTGGAGTTTGTTTCTGTTTTTACCAAAACAGTTGAGAGGAACTATATAAAATAAAAGAGAGTTTAAAGGAAAAAAAAAAAAGAATAATTGGTATCCCAAAAGAAGAAAAAATATAGAGAGGAGCAGAAAGTATATAAGAGCAAATTATAGCAGAGTACTTCCCTGATCTTGGGAAGGAAACGGGAATCAAGATGCAAGAGGCACAGAGAACCACCCTCAAAATCAATAAAAATGGGTCAAAACCTTAACATATAATAGTGAAACTTAAAAATCTCAGAGACAAAGAGAAAATCCTGAAAGCACCTCAGGACAAGAGAGCAGTAACCTATAAGGGTAGAAACATTAGATTGGCAGCAGATCTGTCCACAGAGATCTGGCTGACTAGAAAAGACTGACAAGATATATTCAGGGTGCTAAATGAGAAAAACATGCAGCCAAGAATATCCAGCTAAGATGTCATTCAAAATAGGTTCCAGTACAAACAGAAACAGAAAAAGAATTTATGATTACCAAACCAGTCCTATCAGAAATACTGAAAGGGGTCCTCTATACAAAGAGAGTCAAAAATTAACATAGACCAGGAAGGAGCAGAGACAATACACAGTAACAATCACGGTACAGGCAATACCATGGTACTAAAGTCATATATTGCAATAGTTATTCTGAATGTAAATGGGCTAAATGGCCCAATCAAAAGACACAGGGTATCAGATTGGATAAAAAAGCAAGACCCATTAATATACTGTCAGCAAGAGCCACATTTTAGAACCAAATACACCTGCAGATTTAAAGTGAGGGGGGCTGGAAAACAATTTATCATGCTAATGAGCATCAAAAGGAAGCTGGGATAGCAAACCCGTATATCAGAAAAATTAGATTTTAAACCAAGGACTGAAATAAGAAATGAGGAAGGATACTATATCCTACTTGAAGAGTCTTTCCAACAAGAAGATCTAACACCTCTAAGTAGTCCTGAGAGAAAAGTATATAGTGATACAAGCCTTTCTCAAGAAACAAGAAAGGTCTCAAATACACAACTTAACACTACACCTAAAGGAGCTAGAGAAAACAGCAAAAAAGCCTAAATCCAACAGAAGAAGGGAAATAATAAAGATTAGGGCAGAAATCAATGAAATAGAAACCAAAAGAACAGTAGAAAAGATCAATGAAAGTAGGAGCTGGTTCTTTGAAAGAATTAATAAGATTGATAAACCCCTGTCTAGAGTTATCAAAAAGAAAAGAGAAATAAATAAATAAATAATTATCATGAATTAAATAAAATTATGAATGAAATCAGAGAGATAACAACAAACTAAAGAAACACAAACAATTCTAGAAACATGTGAGCAACTATATGCCAACAAATTTGGCATATGTGGAAGAAATGGATGCATTCCTATAGATGTGTATAAACTATATAGAAACTGAACTAGAAAGATAGAAACTTGAACAAATACATTTGCAGCAAGAAAATTGAAGCAGTAATCAAAAATCTCCCAACAAATAAGAGCCCAGGGCCAGATGACTTCCCAGGGAAATTCTACCAAACATTTAAAGAATTAGTACATTTTCTTTAAGATGTCTCAAAAAATCAAAATGGAAGGAAAACTTCCAAACTCTTTTTATGAAGCCAGCATTACCTTGATCCCCAAACCATACAAAGACCCCACCAAAAAGGAGAATTTTGAATATCCCTGATGAACATGGATGCAAAAATTCTTACCAAAATATGAGCCAATAGGATCCATTAAGATCATTAAGAGGATTATTAACCATAACCAAGTGAGATTTATTCCTGGGCTGCAATTAGACAACAAAAAGAAATAAAAGGCATTTGAAATGGCAAAGAAGAAGTCAAACTCTCTCTCTTTGCAGCTGACATGATACTCTTCAACAAATGGTGTTATTTCTTCAACAAATGGTGTAGAAAAGATTTGACAGCCCCATGCAGAAGTATGAAACTGGAACATTTCCTTAAACCATACACAAATATAGACTCAAGACAGACCAAAGACCTAATGTGAGACAGGAATCCATCAAAATCCTAGAAAAGAACACAGGTAGCATCCTCTCCAATCTTGTCCGCAGCAACTTCTTGCTAGACATGTGTCCAAGAAAAATGAAACAAAGACAAAAATGAGCTATTGGGACTTCATCAAGATCAAAAGCTTTTGCACAGCAGAAGAAACAGTCAACAAAATCAAAAGACAACTGACAGAAAGGGAGAAGATATTTGCAAATGACATATCAGTTAAAAGGCTAGTATCCTAAATCTATAAAGAACTTATCAAACTTGACACCCAAAGAACAAATCCAATCAAGAAATTGGCAGAAGACAATAACAGACATTTCTCCAAATAAGACAACCAAACGGCCAACAGACACATGAAAAGTACTCAACATCAGTCCACAGGGAAATACAAATCAAAACCACAGTGAGATACTACCTCACACCAGTTGGAATAGCTAAAATTAACAAGTCAGGAAATGACAGATTTTGGTGAGGATGAAGAGAAAGGGAAACCCTCCTACACTGTTGGTGGGAATGTAAGTTGGTACAGCCACTCTGGAAAAGAGTATGGAGGTTCCTCAGAAAGTTGAAAATAGAGCTACCCTATGACCCAGCAATTGCACTACTAGGTATTTACCCTAAAGATGCAAATGCAGTGATCCAAAGGAGTGCATGCACCAAAAATGTTTATAGCAGCAATGTCCATAATAGCCAAACTGTGGAAAGAGCCTAAATGTCCATCAATAGATGAATGGATAAAGAGATTGGTATATATACACAATGGAATTCTATGCAGCCATCAAAAACTGAAATCTTGCCATTTCAGCAATGTGAATGAAACTTGAGGTTATTATGGTAAGCAAAATAAGTCAATAAGAGAAATACAATTACCATTATCATGTTACTGATATGTGGAATTTAAGAAACAAGGCAGAGGATCATAGAGGAAGAGAGGGAAAAAAATGTAACAAGATGAAACCAGAGGGGGACAAAACCTGAGTCTCCTAATCATAGAAAACAAACTGAGGGTAACTGGAGGGGAGTGGGATTGAGGGATAGAATAACTGGGTATGTGTTGTAATGAGTACTGGGTATTATATAAGACTGATGAATCATAGGTCTGTATCCCTGAAACAAATAATATATTATATTTTAATTAATTAAATGTAAATTTTGAAAAATTAAAAAAAAACAAAGTAAGAATATAGTCATACACTGAGATTAAGGGGGCAGTAGACTTGGAAATTTAAAGAAGGTAGATTTTTTTTTTTTTAAGTTGGGAACATGCCCTGCATGCAGCCCCTACACAGGGTTCAAACTCACAACCCTGAAATCAAGATCTGAACTGAAATCAAGCATCAGATGCTTAACTGAACCACACAGGTGTCCCAAAGTAGGTGGAATTACTAATGAAACTGACTGCAAAATAAGGACATGCAAATGGCTGAAGACACATGGGAGGATTATTGGATAGTGCTGGTGTTCAAGTTCTCGTAGGTGATTATGCATGTATAGGGGAACCAATCTCCTCATATATCTGGAGTGCTATAACATATTAAGCTGCCAGTATGAGAAATGGATAATTAGATTGGTTCATATTTTGAGTTTTGGCAAGACAACGTAACAGAAAGATAATGATGCCAGGGATTTTCATTTATCAGTAAGAGAATGCTAGAAATTATTAACCATGGAACTAAATTAGGGAAGGTTAATAAGTGAAGTCAGGGGGCACCTGGGTGGTTCAGTGGGTTGAAGCCTATGACTTCGGCTCAGGTCATGGTCTCGGCATCCTGGGATGGAGCCCCGCATCAGGCTCTCTGCTCAGCAGGGAGCCGGCTTCCTCCTCTCTCTCTCTGCTTGCCTCTCTGACTACTTGTGATCTCTCTCTGTCAAATGAACAGATAAAATCTTCAAAAAAGAATAAGAAGAGAAGAAGAAGAAGAAGAAGAAGAAGAAGAAGAAGAAGAAGAAAAGGAGGAGGAGGAGAAGGAGGAGGAGGAGAAGAAAGAAGAAGAAGAAGGAGGAGGAGGAGGAGAAGGAGGAGAAGAAGAAGGAGGAGAAGAAGGAGGAGGAGAAGGAGAAGGAGAAGAAGGAGGAGGAGAAGAAGGAGGAGAAGGAGAAGGAGAAGAAGGAGAAGGAGAAGAAGAAGAAGAAGAAGGAGAAGGAGAAGGAGAAGGAGAAGAAGAAGAAGGAGAAGAAGAAAGGAGAAGTAGTAGTAGTAGTAGTAGTAGTAGTAGTAGTAGTAGTAGTAGTGAAGTCAGGAGAAACTGACTCCTCAGAAAAGTTGAGGGACCTAAATGAGACTGACACACTGGAGGAATGTGAGTACCTAAGTAATAAGCTACCGGACTTTATACTTCCTGTTCCATCTAAATAATCAGTTGTGGATGCCATCTGTTGCCATGTTTAAAGAGAGAGTGCATAAGTCAGGAATAGATTCAATCACAAATGACAAATATCCAATAAACAAATGGCTTAAAGATAAAAGTTTATTTCTCACTTTAGAAAAGAATTCTAAAGTTACATAATAGAGTAGTTCCATAAAGTTGCCAAAAAAACCCAAGTCTACTGTAATTTCTCTGCCATGCATATTGTATTTCATAGTCAGAGATGGTCTTTCAGTTTCATTCACCATGACACATTCAGCCAGCAGAAAAGATAAAGAAAAAAAAATGAAGGATACAATTTCTCTTTTAGGACACATTCCAGGAATCACACAGAATAATTCAGGTTATAACACACTGGTCATCAACTAGTCACATGCAACAGGGGAAGCTAAGAAATCTAATGTTTATATGAGGTTGTCATAAAACAGGGTAATAGTATGAAAACATTACAATTAAGGAAGAGGGGAGAACTGATATGAGGAACAATCACCAGTTTTTATCTCAGAGCATCATCTTAAGAATGACTTATAAGAAGAAGGAAAAAATCCTTTGCATCTCCTTAGGGGAGAATTATAATAATCATTGAGGCCCCAAATAAAAATTTCTCCTATTCAGGTATGTTAATTACAACATCATTCTCTTCTTCCATTGGACAGATGCTTAGGGAACCTGCTTCAGAGGACCAAAGCCTGAAAAGTGGTCGTAGGGCACCACTAAATGTGTTCTTAGTAAAGGAGAAAATGTGGGATCCATCTGTCATATTGTAGAAAGATACATCTCCATCTTCATAATCCAGGAATATCCCCACAATATGGGGTATTTCTCTTACAGTGAGACAGGTTTCTGGGGAGGTGAGGGCCCAGCACTCTCTATTATAGAATCTGATGGCCCAGAAACCATTCTGTGGTGACACAGTGACCCTCCCCTTCCTTGTTACATTATTGAGACAAATTCCCAGGTCCCAAGAAGGTGCATCCTTAACCTTAACCTCCCAGAAGGATCTCCCAGAGTTGATGTGCTGCTGACCCAACACGCAGGGGAGGGAGTCAAATCTCTGGGTGGAGCTGGACAGATTTTGATGACTTTCTTGCCAGGTCACTCGTCTCCTGTTTTCAGACAGAAGAAGGGAAGGATGGGCAGTGTCTTCATCCAGGGTCACATTTACTGTGGACAAGTAGATTATTATTTTTCTGGGAAGGACCAAGTAAGCTTGGACCAGAGGATTCCCCTTTCGGTGAAGGTTTCTTTTGCCTTGGGTAAATCTAACTCACCTCCACCCATCTTTCTGCAAGACTACCCCACAAGAAGCAGTGTCCCTCTGCATCATCATAGACTTACCAGCCTGGAACTCTTCTTTCCTCCAGTCTACAAGAAACAAGTGTACATGAGAACCTACCCTCTAAAATATAGCTGCCTTTCTCACCAGAATACCATGAGTATAAATTCCCTAGGATTAATTCAGGAATAATAGCAACCAAAGGAAATACTCTTTTATATCCTTAAATATCTATTTATTTACCTTTTGCCAAATTGTGTTTAACTTGAAGATTTGACACATGTAATGCTCTCTTTATATAATGTTCCCTCGGGAAAAATTTCATTTAAGTATTTAGGATGTTGAGAGGAAACAGGAAATATGGTGAATCTGATCAAATAACTTATTTTTTGCTTTAGTTTTTTCAGATTTTTAGCAGAAAATAACCATTCTACCTATGTTCAACTTATGCTCAAAAGTAAAGAAACTGCTAAAATTTAGTATTTCCAACACATTATTATCAATTCAAATATTGAGTAATCTGCCAAGTTTATGGAATATATGCTTTGGAGTGGCTTTGATTTTTAGCACATTGTTTTATACACAGTAGGTATTGATTTAAAATATCTTTGATACTAGGACTTTCTTCATCAGAGTTCATAGCACTCACCAGGATATAATTGTGCCTTCCTCCAGGCTGGAAGAAAGAAAAAATAAATAAATAAAACTCTTACCTGTTTTCTCTCATTGTCTTTTCCATTTCTCCCTGTCTTTGTCCAATTCCTTCTGAAATTCTTGGATTTCCTGTTTAATACTGTATTATTCTCATACTCTCTTTTTTTCAAATATCATTTTAAAAAGATGACGAGTAGGGTAGGTACGAATATAGAAGGAAGACAAAGTAGGAGAGATGGAGGAACAGGAAAGATAACATAAAATCAAGATAAGTTTGGAGGGGAGGAGGGAAAAATTGCCAAATCACTTAAGGTTTGCTCTTCTGAGAGATTTTACTAAACCTCTTTAAATTTAGAAAGCTAATGATACAGATACTTCTTTGCCAACCATAGACTTTTTTTTTTTTTTTTTTTTTTTGTATTTCTACATACTGTCTTACAACTTTAGGACAAGACCTGAGAGATGGTAGAATAGAGCTTTCTGAGAGACAAACATTACTCACCAGCCTTGTATTGAGCTTTCCTCCTAGCTGAGAGAAAACAGATGTATGAGACAGATCTTAACATCATAAGGAAGATATAATTAAGCATACATTTGGTAACATTTATGTATGTTTATTGGTCAAGTAAATCCCATTTCAAAAGTAATAAAAGGAATCTCTAAAGTCCATTTCATGTAGAAATTTTACTGCAATTTGCAGAATACAGTCTCTATACAATACACTATAGATTTAATATGAAGATTTAAATAATTCTTCTTATGTAATACTAAAAATAGCATAAAGATATCTTAGAAGATAGCCTTGGACTTTAGAGATAATAAGCTATGAAGCTAATAAGCAATAAAGTTTGAGTGAAAAAAAAAGAATGTATAAAAGACCATAAAAGAAGAGCAACCTATTGAATTAATAAGTAAATAGATTTAAGTAAAAATGAAAGAAGAGTAATAACTATGGCTGGAAAGAGACAGTAAGCAGGCAAAGCATGCAAAAATACTTATATACCGTGGATCACTGGAAATTTGTCAAAAGAAAACTGTCATATGTCAAGGTTACACTTGACATCAGTATGAGAAATGTGTGGAAGGCAATCAAAAAGAGGAACTTCTGTCACTTGGCAGTTTTGGAGTCTGAGCCCATCCATTAAGAACTGGGGTAATATTATATACAAAACGATGGGCACTTTGTCTCAGAAGATGTGTTGGAGAACTCAATTTAAAGGACAGCTTTCTATTAAATGGAGAAGACCACTTCTCCTTAGCTTAATCCCCTCAGCTCACCAAGCTTATAATGATATTATGGCAATCATCTAGAAGATAGAACCCTGCAAATAAATCAAAGGAATGAAAAGGAATGACAAAAAATATTCCTAGGAAATACATCAGTAAAAAGAATGCTAGAAAAAGTTACCAATTTCCTGTTGAAATCCTGAAAAGTAAAAAGGAAAAAACTCATGTAAATGCCAGTCAACGTCAAGAAAATTGATATTGATTACTGACTCATGTATTTGGGGGAAATATAATTTTTATTATAATTTTTTACAAACATATAATGTATTAATAGCCCCAGGGGTACAGGTCTGTGAATTGCCAGGTTTACACACTTCACAGCACTCACTATAGCATATACCTTCCCCAATGTCCATAACCCCACCAACCTCTCCCAACCAGGAAATATAACTTTTAAAATGAGTTATGGAGGAAAACAACTGCTATGATTGTAAATTAAATTATTAGAAGAGTGGTGCTTTAAACACTCTTATCTTTTCCCTAAAATGTGGCTCTGTGCTTTATTAAAGTTTCTTAGAAAACATTCATGGAGATTTCAAAAGGTTAGCTCATTTATTAAGTTAACATTTTGTAGAGAGCAGTATTTGAGGGACACCTGGGGGGGCTCAGTCAGTTAAGCACCTGCCTTCAGCTCAGGTCATGATCTCAAAGTCCTGGGATAGTGACCTGCATAGGATTCCTTGCTCAGCGGGGCTATGGCTACTTTAAATTCATTTGTCAAGTTGCAGTATTGCAGTAGCTACGTTGTATAAATTTGCCATAAATACTGTACAAGGGAATACTGAAATATTGCTCACTTAAATAATGAAAGATTAGGTTTCAGGTTTCTTCTATTCATATTTTTCTTCACTGATTAATTCATAACCTTATTTTATTTGAATTCTATGTTAACTCATGCGTGCATGAAAATCATCTTAAATGAACAGAGTGTGAAATCCAGGACAGGGAAATGAATAGTGTTCTTGGAGAAAGATTCTGTTTCTTACCAGAGTTATACTGTGCCTTCCTCCTATCTGAGAGAAAATATATAGAAATGTGTATATGAGAGAGCTTTTCTTTTTTTACTTTTTATTTTATTTTATTATGTTATGTTAGTCACCATACAGTACCTCTGAGACAGATTTTCTAAACATTAGAAAGAAGGTACAACCAAAGTCCTACACCTGCTACTGATTGTTTTTTGATAACTGACCAAGTCATGTCCATTCCATAATTAAGGAATTACATCTCTGAGATCCATTCCATTGATATCTCATTGAATACCATGGGATATGTAGGGATGTGAAGATTTAAATAATTCTTTTGGTGAGGTAATAAAGTCGGTGTAGAAAAAACTTAGAACATACCCTTAGACTCCAGAGATAAAGTATCAATGAATGAAATTGAATGATTTCATTCATAATTGAATGAAAAATGTATGTATGGTGCATATGGGTGGTTCATCAGTGAAGTGCAGTTCTTGATTTTGGAAGTCACAATGTCAGGATCCTGGAATTGAGCCCCACAACAGGCTCCATGATCATTGGGGGATCTGTTAGGACACTCTCACCCTCTCCTTCTGCCCCTTGCTCCTCTCTCTCTCTGATGAATAAACAAATATTTTAAAAAATATTGGAGGAGAGACAAACCATGAGAGATTGTGGACTCCAAGAAACAGTGTTTTAGAGGGGAGGAGTGTAGCTGATGGGTTAGCCTGGTGATTGTTATTAAGGAGAGGCTGTATTACATGGAACACTGGGTATTATATGTAAACAATGAATCTTGGAACACTGCAACAAAAACTAATGATTTATTGTATGGTGACTAACATAACACAATTGAGAAATAATTAATAAATAAATAAAATAGTTAAAATATTTATTCAACAATTTGTTGAATTACTAATTGAATAGATAAAACTTCAAATGAAAGAAGAGTAATAAGTGTGGTTGGAAGGAGAAAATAACCAGTCAAAATCATGCAAAGAATATTTATATAGGTTTGATCACTTGAGAAAATGGTCAAGGGAAGTTGAACAGCAAGTCTCAAGGTTACACTTGACTACAGTATGTTCAGAGTGTTTAAGAGGCCAATAGAAGAAAAAACTTAATTCAGAAACTTTGGAATCTGATTCCTTACCTTCATATTTAAGATATTTTTCTGTTCACAGTAAAGGACACTCCTAGTCAAAGAACATGTTGGAAAACCCAAGTGAGAGGATATTTTCTGGAACATATCTTGCATGGAAACAAGCACATTCTTCCTGCCTAATCCTCTGCATCTCACCAATCTTAAAATGAAATTATGATAAGCATCTGGAAGATAGAATGTTGAAGAATATATGGCAAATAAAAGCAAGGAAATGAAAACCTAGAGGAGACTGAATGAGAAGGGACAATGGGAGAATCTCAGGGAACAAAACAAAGTGGATAGAATAATTAGACATTCAAGAAAACAAAGGACAAAGATAGGGGTGGGTAGTGACTTAAAGAATCAGGAAATGACAAGAACAAAATCATTTCTATGCAGTGCATCACCAAAGGAATGTGAGTCTGGAAAAAAAAAATTACCATTTTCTTCCAGATGGTCTTCTGAAAAAGAAATGGAGAACACTTTGTAAATTTAAAGAAAAATACCCAGTAGTGCAATTGCAGGGTAGCTCTATTTTTTTAATTTCTTAAGGAATCCCCACACTGTTTTCCAAAGTGGCTGCACAAACTTTTATTAAATATGTAAAAGTAAGATGAATGGAAAATTTCCTATGCAGGGGCGCCTGGGTGGCTCAGTAGGTTAAGCCTCTACCTTCAGCTCTTCAGCTTAGGTCATGATCTCAGGGTCCTGGGATCAAGCACCACATCGGGCTCTCTGCTCAGCAGGGGGCCTGCTTCCCCCACCCTCTCTCTGCCTGACTCTCTGCCTACTTGTGATATCTCTCTGTCAAATAAATAAATAAAATTAAAAAAAATTCCAATGCAATGTAAATTGGTAGGATGAATATGATGAGATAAAAGTAAGCAGAAAACACACAAATACCGAAAAATTGGCAAAAGAGCACATGCTTGTCCTCAGAAAGGGATAAAAATGAGTTAATTTTCTCAAATGAGTATATGATAAGCAAATATTGAAGAAATGTCAGAAAGACTACCTAGAATATCATCCCACACATATTTCCTTATAGACGGCTTTAGGTATTTAAAGAACTCAAGGTTTGGAACAAAACACATATTTGATAAAATAATTTTACAAAATATTTTTCTGGTAGTGGTTTTCAAAAATTATTTTCTAAATTTTGCCAATTTTTTTTTTTTTACAAGTACACGATTAAGCAAGTTGTCTTTAAGTGAATACACAACTTGTATAAGTAATAACCAATTTGTAAATCTTGGGAAAGTCTTTTTTGTAGATGTTAATATCATTGAGAAAATGAATGGATATGACATATGGACACAGATTTTTCTGTAAGTCTGATGGTTTCTTAATCTTTGAGTTTAAGAAATGTGCTATAGGGGGAGGAGTCAAGATGGCGGAGAAGTAGCAGGCTGAGACTACTTCAGCTAGGTGGCTTATATAAAGATTGCAAACACCTACAAATCCAATGGGAGATCCAAGAGAAGAAGAACAGCAATTCTAGAAACAGAAAATCAACCACTTTCTGAAAGGTAGGACTGGCGGAGAAGTGAATCCAAAGCGATAGGAAGATAGACCCTGGGGGGAGGGGCCAGCTCCCAGCAAGCTGGTGGTACAATGGAGCACAAAATCAGGACTTTTAAAAATCTGTTCTACTGAGGGACATCACTCCAGAGGCTAAACTGGGGTGAAGCCCACATGGGGTCAGCGTGGTCTCAGGTCCCACAGGGTCACAGAAGGATCGGGGGTGTCTGAGTGTCACAGAACTTACAGATATAAGAACTGGGAAACTGGCTACAGAGACAGAACTGACAGTGAGCTCACAGCGTAGGGTTACCTTGAACCGGTCGCAGGCTTGGTAAGCTTGGAGCGCAGCCTGAGGTCAGGCAGACGGGAGTTCTTGGGCGCTGTTCTCTGAGGGCTCACTGAGGAGTGGGTCCCCAGGCTCTTGGCTCCTCCGGGCCAGAGACCAGTAGGCTGCCATTTTCATTCCCGTCCTCCAGAACTCTACAGAAAGCTCTCAGGAAACAAAAGCTCCTGAAAGCAAACCCCAGCTGATTACTCAGCATGGCCCCTGGTAAGGGTGGTGAAATTTTGCCTGGGGCAAAGACACTTGAGAATCACTACAACAGGCCCCTCCCACAGAAGATCAACAATAAATCCAGCCAGGACCAAGTTCACCTACCAAAGAAGGCAGTTTCAATATCAAGGAGAGCAGCAGTATTCCAGAGGAGGAGAAAGCTAACCATGAAACTCATGGCTTTCTCCTCTTGATTCTTTAGTCTTGCAGTTAATTTAATTTTATTTCTTTTTCAATTTTTTTTCTCTTCTTCTGCTATTTTTTTTAACTTTTACCCTATTCTTTTTTAATGTTTTTTAACTAGTTTATCTAATATATATATATATATATATATATATATATATATATTCTTTTTTATACTTTTTCTTTATTAGTTTTCTTAATTGTTTCTTTTCTTTTCTTTTTTCTTTCTGAACCTCTTTTTATCCCCTTCCTCGCCTCTCATGATTTGGGATCTCTTCTGATTTGGTTAAAGCATATTTTCCTGGGGTTGTTGCCACCCTTTTAGTATTTTACTTGCTCCTTCATATACTCTTATCTGGACAAAATGAGGAGGCCAAAAAATTCACCACAAAAAAAACGAACAAGAGACAGTACCGAAGGCTAGGGACCTAATCAATACAGACATTGGTATTATGTAAATCTAGAGTTCAGAATGATAATTTTCAAGGTTTTGGCTGGGGTCGAAAAAGGCATGGAAGATATTAGAGAAACCCTCTCGGGAGATATAAGAGCCCTTTCTGGAAAAAAAAAGAACTAAAATCTAACCAAGTTGAAATCAAAAAAGCTATTAATGAGGTGCAATCAAAAATGGAGGCTCTCACTGCTAGGATAAATGAGACAGAAGAAAGAATTAGTGATAGAGAAGGCCAAATGACAGAGAATAAAGAAGCTGAGCAAAAGAGGGACAAACAGCTACTGGACCACGAGGGGAGAATTCAAGAGATAAGTGATACCATAAGACAAAACAATATTAGAATAATTGGGATTGCAGAAGAAGAAGAGAGAGGGGAGCAGAAGGTATACTGGAGAGAATTATTGGAGAGAATTTCCCCAATATGGTAAAAGGAACAAGCATCAAAATCCAGGAGGTGCAAGAACCCCACTCAAAATCAAAAGAATAGGTCCACACCCCATCACCTAATAGTAAAATTTACAAGTCTTCGTGACAAAGAGAAAATCCTGAAAGCAGCCCGGGATAAGAAGTCTGTAACATACAATGGTAAAAATATTAGATTGGCAGCAGACTTATCCACAGAGACCTGGCAGGCCAGAAAGAGCTGGCATGATATATTCAGAGCACTAAATGAGAAAAACATGCAGCCAAGAATACTATACCCAGCTAGGCTATCATTGAAAATAGAAGGAGAGATAAAAAGCTTCCAGGACAAACAAAAACTGAAAGAATTGGCAAACATCAAACCAGCTCTACAGGAAATATTGAAAGGGGTCCTCTAAGCAAAGAGAGAGCCTACAAGTGGTAGATCAGAGACAATATACAGTAACAGTCACCTTACAGGCAATACAATGGCACTAAATTCATATCTCTCAATAATTACCCTGAAAGTTAATTGGCTAAATGCCCCAATCAAAAGACACAGGGTATCAGAATGGATAAAAAAACAAAACCCATCTATATGTTGCCTACAAGAAACTTGGTTTAAACCCGAAGACACCTCCAGATTTAAAGTGAGGGGGTGGAAAAAAACTTACCATGCTAATGGACATCAGAAGAAAGCAGAAATGGCAATTCTTATATCATATCAATTGGATTATAAGCCAAAGACAATAATAAGAGATGAGGAAGGACACTATGCCATACTCAAAGATTCTGTCCAACAAGAAGATCTAACAATTTTAAATATCTATGTCCCCAACGTGGGAGCAGCCAACTATATAAACCCATTAATAACAAAATCAAAGAAACACATCAACAATAATACAATAATAGTAGGGGACTTTAACACTCCCCTCACTGAAATGGACAGATCATCCAAGCAAAAGATCAACAAGGAAATAAAGGCCTTAAATGACACACTGGACCAGATGGACATCACAGATATTGTCAGAATATTTCATCCCAAAGCCACAAAGTACACATTCTTCTCTAGTGCACATGGAACATTCTCCAGAAGAGATCACATCTTCAGTCCTAAATCAGGTCTCAATCGGTATCAAAATATTGGGTTAATTCCCTGCATATTTTCAGACCACAATGCTCTGAAGCTAGAACTCAACCACAAGAGGAAGTTTGGAAAGAACCCAAATACATGTAGACTAAACAGCATCCTTCTAAAGAATGAATGGGTCAACCAGGAAATTAAAGAAGAATTGAAAAAAATCAGGGAAACAAATGCTAATGAAAACACAACAGTTCAAAATCTGTGGGACACAACAAAGGCAGTCCTGAGAGGAAAATATATAGTGGTACTAGCATTTCTCAAGAAACAAGAAAGGTCTCAAGTACACAACCTAACCATACACCGAAAGGAGCTGGAAAAAGAAAAAGAAAGAAACCCTAAACCCAGCAGAAAAAGAGAAATCATACAGATCACAGCAGAAATCAATGAAATAGAAACCAAAAAAAAAAAAAACAATAGAACAAATCAACAAAACTAGGAGCTGGTTTTTTGAGAGAATTAATAAAATTGATAAACCCCTGGCCCGACTTATCAAAAAGAAAAGAGAAAGGACCCAAATAAATAAAATCATGAATGAAACAGGACAGATCACAACTAACACCAAAGAAATACAAACTATTATAAGAAAATACTATGAGCAACTCTACGCCAACAAATTTGACAATCTGGAAGAAAAGGATGCATTCCTAGAAACATATAAACTACCACAACCAAACCAGGAAGAAATAAAAAGCCTGAACAGACCCATAACCAGTAAGGAGATTGAAACAGTCATTAAAAATCTCCAAACAAACCAAAGCCCATGGCCAGACGGCTTCCCAGGGGAATTCTACCAAATATTTAAAGAAGAACTAATTCCTATTCTCCTGAAACTGTTCCAAAAAATAGAAATGGAAGGAAAACTTCCAAACTCATTTTATGAGGCCAGCATCACCTTGATCCCAAAACCAGACAAGGATCCCATAAAAAAAGAGAGCTATAGACCAATATCCTTGATGAACACAGATGCGAAAATTCTCACCAAAATACTAGCCAATAGGATTCAACAGTACATTAAAAGGATTATTCACCACGACCAAGTGGGATTTATTCCAGGGCTGCACGGTTGGTTCAACATCCACAAATCAATCAATGTGATACAACACATTAATAAAAGAAAGAACAAGAACCATATGATACTCTCAATAGATGCTGAAAAGCATTTGACAAAGTATATCATCCCTTCCTGATCAAAACTCTTCAAAGTGTAGGGATAGAGGGCACATACCTCAACATCATCAAAGCCATCTATTAAAAACCCACCGCGCATAATATTTTCAATGGAGAAAAATTAAAAACTTTTCCGCTAAGTTCAGGAAGACGGCAGGGATGTCCATTATCACCACTGCTATTGAACATAGTACTAGAAGTTCTAACCTCAGCAATCAGACAACAAAAAGAAATTAAAGGTGTCCAAATTGGCAAAGAAGAAGTCAAATTATCACTTTTTGTGGATAATATGATACTATATGTGGAATAACCAAAAGACTCAACTCCAAAACTTCTAGAATTTATACAGGAATTCAATAAAGTGTCAGGATATAAAATCAATGCACAGAAATTAGTTGCATTTCTCTACACCAACAACAAGAGAGAAGAAAGAGAAATGAAGGAGTCAATCCCAATTACAATTGCACCCAAAACTATAAGATACCTAGGAATAAACCTAACCAAAGAGGCACAGAATCTATACTCAGAAAACTGTAACGTACTCATGAAAGAAATTGAGGAAGACACAATGAAATGGAATGATATTCCATGCTCATGGATTGGAAGAATAAATATTGTGAAAATGTCTATGCTACCTAAAGCAATCTACATATTTAATGCAATTCCTATCAAAATGCCATCCTCTTTTTTTTTTTTTTTTCAAAGAAATGGTACAAATAACCCTAACATTTATATGGAACCATAAAAGACCTCGAATAGCCAAAGGAATATTGAAAAAGAAAACCAAAGTTGGTGGCATCACAATTCCGGACTTCAAGCTCTATTACAAAGCTGTCATCATCAAGGCAGCATGGTACTGGCACAAAAACAGAACCATAGATCAATGAAACAGAATAGAGAGCCCAGAAATAGACCCTCAACTCTATGGTCAAGTAATATTCGATCAAACAGGAAAGAATGTCCAATGGAAAATAGACACCTCTTCAATAAATGGTGTTGGGAAAACTGGACAGCCACATGCAGAAAAAAGAAACTGGACCATTTCCTTACACCACACATGAAAATATACTCAAAATGGATGAAGGACCTCAGTGTGAGAAAGGAATCCATCCAAACCCTTGAGGAGAACACAGGCAGCAACCTCCTTGACCTCAGCCGCAGCAACATCTTCCTAGGAATATCGCCAAAGGCAAGGGAAGCAACGGCAAAAATGAACTATTGGTATTTTACCAAGATCAAAAGCTTTTGCACAGCAAAGGAAACAGTTAACAAAACCAAAAGACAACTGACAGAATGAGAGAAGATATTTGTAAACGACATATCAGATAAAGGGCTAGTGTCCAAAATCTATAAAGAACTTAGCAAACTCAACACCCAAAGAACAAATAATCCAATCAAGAAATGGGCAGAGGACACGAACAGACATTTCTGCAAGGAAGACATCCAGATGGCCAACAGACACATGAAAACATGCTCCACATCACTCGGCATCAGGGAAATACAAATCAAAACCACAATGAGATATCACCTCACACCATTCAGAATGGCTAAAATTAACAAGTCAGAAAATGATAGAGGCTGGCGAGTATATGGAAAAAGGGGAACTCTCCTACACTGTTGATCGGAATGCAAGCTGGGGCAACCACTCTGGAAAACAGCTTGTAGGTTCCTCAAAATGTTGAAAATAGAACTACCCTATGACCCAGCAATTGCACTACTGGGTATTTACCCTAAAGATACAAACGTAGTGATCTGAAGGGGCACGTGCACCCGAATGTTTATAGCAGCAATGTCTACCCTAGCCAAACTATGGAAAGAACCTAGATGTCCATCAACAGATGAATGGATAAAGAAGATGTGGTATATATACACAATGGAATACTATGCAGCCATCAAAAGAAATGAAATCTTGCCATTTGCGACAACGTGGATGGAAGTAGAAGGTATCATGCTTAGCGAAATAAGTCAATCAGAGAAAGACAACTATCATATGATCTCCCTGATATAGGAAGTGGAGTTGCAACATGGAGGAATAAGGGGGTTGGAGAAGAATGAATGAAGCAAGATGGGATGGGGAGGGGGACAAACCATAAGTGAGTCTTTGTCTCACAATACAAACTGAGGGTTGCTGGGGGGAGGGGGTTTGGGAGAGGGGTGTGGGGTTATGGACATTGGGTAGTGTGTGTACTATGGTGAGTGCTGTGAAGTGTGTAAACCTGGCCATTCACAGACCTGGACCCCTGGGGATAAAAATACATTATATGTTTATAAAAAATAAAATTAAAAAAATAAAATAAAATACCAAAAAAAAAAATGAAATCTTACCATTTGTAATGACGTGGATGGAACTAGAGGGTATTATGCTAAGTGAAATAAGTCAGTCAGAGAAAGACAATTATCATATGATTTCACTCATATGTAGAAGTTAAGGAAAAAAAAACAGATGAACATAAGAAAAGGAGGGAAAAATACAATAAGACAAAATCAGAGAAGACAAACCAAAAAGACTCATAACTATAGCCAACAAACTGGCGGTGGCTGGATGGGAGGCAGGAGGATTGTGTAACTGGTTGATGAGCATTAAGGAGGACATGTGGTATAATGAGCACTGAGTGTTCAATGTAAGTTTTAAATCACTACTTTATCTCTGATACTGCTAGTACACTGTATGTTAATTGATTGATTTTAAATTAAAAATAATTTAAGAAGTTTAAAAATTTAAATTAAAAAAAGAAATTTTCATCAGTTAGTTTGTAATTGTTCAACTAATATGCCAGTATTTACCATGGTAAGAAGTCAATCACCTTATGCCTGATGATCCCTGTGCCATTTCTGTAGAGAAGACAAATCTTATGGACTAAAAGGAGGTAAACTCCCTGGCTTTGGAGGGTAGAAAAAAGAGATTTAGTATATAAGTGATTTTTGTTAGCCAATCATCCTATTATAAATTCCTCTGCTCTCCTAATTAGGATACAAAAGACAGACAAGGCATTCCAAGAAAATAAAACCACATAACCAGTATCCATCATGCATACTGGAGCAAATGCCTCAACAAAATACTAAAGCAAACCAAAATAGCAACATACTTAGAGGATTAGTCTTGAAGATACACTTGGATTTATTCCTGGTATATAAGGATGGTTCAATGTACAAAAGTCAGTGTTATACACAACATTAATAGGATGGAAAGGAAGAGAATAAATCCATGATCACCTCAGTTGGTGCAGAAAAAGTAATTTGGGAAAAAAATCCAACACATTTTCATGACAAAAAATAAAACACCCAATAAGCTAGGAATAGAAAGTAACTTCCTTAACACAAGCAAAGACATTTGTAAAAAAAAAACCTGCAACTAACATTATATATTCTTAGTTGTGAAAGACTGAAAGTTTTTTTTTTTCTAAATTCATGAACAAGACAAGGATGGCTAGTTTTGCCACTTAAATTAAATATATTGAAATTTCTAGCTAGAGAATTACAAGAAAAGGGAATCAAAGGCATCCAAATTGGAAGGAAAAGTAAATTTTTATCTTCACAAATGATAGGATCTCACAGCTAATAAACACCAAAACTGCATTTGCAAGGTTAAAGAAAAAAAAAAATTTTAGAGCTAAAAAACAAATTCAGCAAAGTTGCAGGATACAAAGCTAACATGCAGAATTACTTTCACTTTTGTTCATTAACAATGAGGAATTTAAAAGGAAATTAAGAAAACAATCTCATTTACAGTAGCATCAAAAAAGAATAAAATTCTTTAGATAAAATCGAATTTAATGGACAGAAGACTGATACGCTGTAAACTACAAAATATTGTTGAGAAAAATTGAAGACATAAATAAATGGAAAGGCATCCTAACTTCACCAAATGGAAGGCTTACTACTTATTAAGATTATAGTGATACCCCCTATATTCTACAAACTCAATGTAATCCATAATAACACTTAGGGTTTTTTGTGTGTGCAAAACAGACAAAACATCATAAAATTCATATGGCACTCCAAAAGACTCTGAATGACCAGAACAATCTTGGAAAAGAACAAAATGGAAGGACTTACACTTCCTGGTTTCAAAATTTATTACAAAGCTACAGTAATCAAAACGCTGTGATACTGCCATAAGGACAGATATATGGACCAATGAAATAAGAAAAGAAGCCCAGAAATAAATTTTTATATATATGGTCAATTGATTGTCGATAAGGTTCCATGACCATTCACTGGGGAAAGAACAGATTTCTCAACCAAAATGCTAAGAAAATTGGATATCCACATGCAAAATAATAAAATTGGACCTTTCTCTTTCCATACACAAAAATTAACCCAAGATAGAATAAGACATAATAATAAGGGCTAATACCATATAACTTTTGGAAGAAAACATAGAGAAAATCTTCACAACATTGTTTTGGTAATGAATTCTTGGACATTACATCAAAAACAGAGACAACAAAAGAAAAAAATAAATAAATGTGACTTTATCAAAATTAAAATCTTTTGTAGATCAAAGAAAAGTATCAAAATTAGATGAATGCTCTCTGGGGTAATAATGATGTTACAGTCATCAAATTACTTATGCAAGTTTTTTGGTTTTTGTTTGTTCATTTTGTGTTTTTTTTTAAACTAAAATAACCAATATGGTCAATAATAGCCAGAAAAACAAGGAATCAAGATCTCATGAAAGAAGTGCTGCCACTATTGGGGTGCCTGGGTGGCTCAGTGGGTTAAGCTGCTGCCTTTGGCTCAGGTCATGATCTCAGTGTCCTGGGGTCGAGCCCCCCATCAGGCTCTCTGCTCAGCGGGGAGCCTGCTTCCTCCTCTCTCTCTGCCTGCCTCTCTGCCTGTCATCTCTCTCTGTCAAATAAATAAATAAAATCTTAAAAAAAAAAGAAGAAGAAGAAGAAGTGCTGACACTATGGACATTTGGTAATATAGTAAACAGAGAACTACCATATGACCCTGGAATTCTGTTCCTAACTATAAGCCCCAAATAAATGAAAACATAAATCCACACAAAACCTTCTGTATGAATATTCATACTAATATTGTCAGAATATTCAAAAAGTGAAAACAACTGAAATGTTCATAAACTGATGTGTTATATCCGTACAAGGAATAAAATTTGTCAGTAAAAGTAAATGAAGTACAGATACATGCAACAACCTGGATGAACCTTGAAAGTGAAAGAAACCCATCACAATTACATGTTAAATCATTCCATTTAAATGAAATATCCAGAATAGGCAAATCCATAGAGACAGAAGGTAGATTAATGGTTTCCAAAAACTGGAAGGAGGGCAAAATGGGAAGTGACTACTAATGATTATAGTTTATTTTGTGATGCTAAAAATGTTCTAGAATTAGATGTGCACTCCACAATTAATATGTAACAAATTTAAATCTCCTACAGAAAACTCTTTTGCATGGAAATCTTGAGTCTCCTTTAAAATTTCAGAAGAAATTGATATAGACATTACTTGTAATTCCAAATAACATAAAAGAGTAGTGATTAGATAAATAATACCATAGGCCAAGAGTTTCTGTCCCAGGAAAAGTGATTTTACTTGAAAGGGCATCCTTAAATAATAGTGTTTCTTGCAGGTTTTCCTTCCCCGTGGAATGAAGGGAAACTCCTTTGTAAGCAGCTGTATATTCAAATGAACAACATCATTCTTAGGGCCAAAAGCTATCAGATAATTAAAGAATCACACCAATGTCAAAAGACTAAAGAATGGGGAACATTTATTTATATCCAGCTTTGAATTTGCTAGGGAAGGGAGGGTAAAATCATTTGACCATAATTTGGTTATCATGAAGTGTGCATCTCAACCTAATAACTCTGAAAAGAATTAATGACTGAAAAAGGAGGTATCACTTAGTTTGATAGATTTTAAAACAGTCAACAGTTGGAGAAGAAAAAAAGAATGAAGAGCCACACTTCTCTCCATACACCAAATAAATCATATGAATAAATATGAAACAGTGAAATCATTAAAAAATAGCAAATACAGATGAATATATTTCTAACAGTCAAGCTTTCTAAAAATAATATCCAATAAACATTATACCCAAAATTAACATACTTGACCAAACAGGAATATTTTCCAATTCAAAAGCCATCATAAAGAAAGTGAGAAAGCAAATGATAAGAATGGATAGTTAATATTTGTTTATACTTAAAAATTGGATCATCTAAAAAATAAATAATCAGATTATCTAAAAATCAGTCACTGAATCAGATATCTGAATACAACTTCAGCAAAAATAAATCTACCATTTACTGAATATATACTATATTCTAAATTCTGATCATTGTGCTTTTTTCTCATAATTATACTTTATCTTCACAGCAGCCCTGGGATATAGGTGTTGTTTATCCCCGCTTTATAGAAAACTATAATTCATAGGACTTATGTGACTTTCATTTAATTCATAATTACCTAGATCGACTCAGAAATAAAGTCTATTATCTATCATTTAGGTACACTAACTCAGATAGATAACAAGTTAAGAAATATAAAAGGGTCAAAATCACACACAAACATGGACACATAAACTGCTTATCTTTATGAAAACACAAAAGCAGATTGCACTATGGAATATCATCTCTATGTCTATATTTATGCTCATATCTATAATTATACCATATATATAGTTGCATTGACTCCAGTTATCAAAGTGTGTCAAGAAATAAAGAGTCTTGGGAATTATTCATCCAGTGTGCAACAAGCAGGTATTAAAGTAAATAGAGGAAGACCAGAAATTCAGAGCTTTAAAGGACTGAAAAAAACCAAATTCTCCTGAATCTCAAGTATTAACAAATGGGACTAAAAGAGACTTTGAGAGCAAAGGTCCATAAAACCTTTCAATTTGGTAAAATGACTAGAGTCAAAGAAAATATATCCTGCCAGATTTTCAAAAAGGAAAATACTGGTAAGTTCAGGGAAGGTTCAAGAAAACATAGCCACAACTGATGGAAATTTTTAAGAAAAAATATCCAGCAAACATAATATAAACATGTATAGACTTTAACCTAGAAATTCCATATGCATGATTGTACCCTTAAAATTATATAGTTTTATGGATAAGTTTTTTGCACAAAGTTCTTCCTCACTACAGTATTTTAAATTATAATTTGGTAACAATCTAAATGTGTAATTTTACACATTACATACATATACAAAGCATGTTCATTTACATATAATATATATACAAAACATGTAAATAAAAGTACACCAGAAATGTGCCGGTTTATATGTGAATATGTATAGTTACTATTGTGGCACATTATTTCCTTTTTGTGTATTTTGCATTTTTATAACAATCTTTTTTTTTTTTTAACACAAAATAGAATGAACTTAGTTGGGTGAGATTTTAAAATTTCTAAACAATAAAAATCCCCAAATTAAGATGTGGTAGAGAGACTAGGCAGCATTATCAAGAATTTATAGAAGACTGTTGTCTCTCTATTTTCTTAGTCTAGCTAAAGATTTGTCAATTTTATCTTTACAAATAATAGCTTGTGATTTCTTTCTTTTTTTTCCATCATTAATAAAAATTATATTTCAGAATGTCATAATGTCAGAAATGAACAAAGAACGATTTCCCCTTCTGGACTTCTTAAGCCAAATATGCTTAGATGATTGGGCTTATCTCAATTTTTTAAAAAATTCTTTTTATTTTATTTATTTCTTTTCCACGTAACAGAATTCATTGTTTTTGCACCACAAACAGTGCTCCATGCAACACGTGCCCTCCATAATACCCACCATCTGGATCCCAACCAACAACCCCCCCCTTCAAAACCCTCAGGTTGCTTTTCAGAGTCCACAGTCTCCCATGGTTCATCTCCCCCTCCAATTTCCCCCAACTCCCCTCTCCTCTCGATCTCTCCATGTCCTCTGTGTTACTTGATATGCTCCACAAATAAGTGAAACCATATGAAAATTGACTCTCTGCTTGACTTAAACCATTGGCCACACTAATCCAAAAGAAAAGAGAGAAAGCTCAAATTAATAAAATTATGAATGAAAAGGGAGAGATCACAACGAACACCAAGGAAGTAGAAACAATCATCAGAAGTTATTATCAATAGTTATATGCCAATAAGTTAAGCAACCTAGATGAAATGGATGCATTCCTGGAAAACTATAAACTCCCAAAATTGAACCAGGAAGAAATTGGCAACCTGAATAGATTGATATCTAGTAACGAGATTGAAGCAGTGATCAAAAACCTCCCAAAAAACAAGAGCCCAGGACCTGATGGATTCCCTGGGGAATTCTACTAAAGTTTCAAAGAAGAAGTAACACCTATTCTCCTGAAGCTGTTCCATAAAATTGAAGCAGAAGGAAAACTTCTAGACTCTTTCTATGAAGCCAGCATTACCCTTATCCCCAACCCAGGCAAAGACCACACCAAAAAGGAGAATTTCAGACCAATATCACTGATGAATATGGATGCTAAGATTCTCAACAAGATCCTAGCAAACAGGGTCCAACAGCACATTAAAAAGATTATCCACCATGACCAGGTGGGTTCATTCCTGGGCTACAAGGATGGTTCAACATTCACAAATCAATCAATGTGATAGAACAAATTAATAAGAGAAAAGAACCATATGGTCCTTTCAGTTGGTGCAGAAAAAACATTTGACAAAATCTAGCATCTGTTCCTGATTAAAATGCTTCAAAGTATAGGGATAGAGGGAACATTCCTGAACTTCATAAAATCTTTCTATGAAAGATCCACAGCAAATATCATCCTCAATGGGAAAAAGCTTGTAGTCTTCCCATTGAGATCAGGAACAAGACAAGGATGCCCACTCTCACCACTCTTGTTCAACATAGTATTAGAAGTCCTAGCAACAGCAATCAGGCAACAAAGAGAAATAAAAGGTATCCAAATTGGCAATGAAGAAGTCAAACTCTCTCTCCTCTCAGATGACATGATTCTTTATATGGAAAACCCAAAAGACTCCACCCCCAACTACTAGAACTCATACAGCAATTCAGTAATGTGGCAGGATACAAAATCAATGTACAGAAATCAGTGACTTTCTTATATACTAACAATGAAAATACAGAAATGGAAATGAGAGAATCGATTCCATTTACTATAGCACCAAGAACCATAAGATACCTGGGAATAAACCTAACCAAAGGAGTAAAGCAACTGTACTCGACGAACTACAGAACACTCATGAAGGAAACTGAAGAAGAGACAAAAAGATGGGAGACCATTCCGTGCTCTTGGATTGGAAGAATAAACATTGTTAAAATGTCTATACAGCCTAGAGCAATCTATACTTTTAATGCAATTAAATTTAATAGATCTCAACGTGAGACAGGAATCCATCAGAATCCTAGAGAACATAGGCAGTAACCTCTTTGATATCAGCCACAGCAACTTCTTTCAAGATATGTCTCCAAAGGCAAAGGAAACAAGAGCAAAAATGAACTTTGGGACTTCATCAAGATCAAAAGCTTCTGCACAGCAAAAGGAACAGTCAACAAAACAAAGAGGCAACCCACCGAATTGGAGGAGATATTTGCAAATGACAGTACAGACAAAAGATTGATATCCAGGGTCTATAAAGAACTTCTGAAACTCAACACACACAACACAGCTAATCATATCAAAAAATGGGCAGAAGATATGAACAGACACTTCTCCAATGAAGACATACAAATGGCTATCAGACACATGAAAAAATGTTCATTATCACTAGCCATTAGGGATATTCAAATCAAAACCACCTTACACCAGTTAGGATGGTAAAAATTGACAAGGCAAGAAACAATAAATGTTAGAGAAATTGTAGATAAAGGGGAACCCTCTTACACTGTTGGTGGGAATGAAAATTGCTGCAGCCACTTTAGAAAACAGTGTGGAGTTTCCTCAAAAAATTAAAAATAGAGCTACTCGCTGACCCAGCAATTACAGTACTGGGTATTTACCCCAAAGATACAGATGTAGTGAAAAGAAGGTCCATATGTAACCCAATGTTCATAGCAGCAATGTCCACAATAACCAAAATGTGGAAATAACTGAGATAGCCTTCAACAGATGAATGGATAAAGAAGATGTGGTCCATATATACAATGGAATATTACTCAACCATCAGAAAGGATGAATACCCAGCTTTGTATCAGCATAGCTGGAACTGAAGGAGATTATGCTGAGTGAAATAAGTCAAGCAGAAAAAGAAAATTATATGGTTTCACTTATTTGTGGAATATGAGGAATAGCATGGCAGATATTAGGAGAGGAAAATGACTAATGAAGGGGGGAATTTAAGAGGGGTGAGGGAAAACATAAGAGACTATGCACCCTGGCAAACAAATGAGGGTTTTAGAGGGGAGGGGGATAGGTGGATGTGTTAGCCTGCTGATGGGTATTAAGGTGGACATGTATTGCATGGAGCACTGGGTATTATACACAAACAGTGTATCATGGATCCCTACATCAAAAACTAGTGTTGTATTGTATGTTGACTAACATAATAAAAAAAATTACAACAATAAAATTCAAAAAATGCCAAAGATTGCCAACAAACCTAAGAAGTTAAGGAAGAGACATGGAATACAGCATTTTTCACCACACTCAAAGGAACGGACTCTGGTGACATCTTGATCTCAGACTTACTTCCTCCAGAATTATGAGACAATATATTTATTTTATTTAGGCTACCTAGTGTTTGGCTCTCTGTTACAGCAGCTCTAGCAAATGAACACACAAATTTTTATAAATATGTTCTAATTTAGTGAAAATCATATTTTCTTCTTATGCTTGTTTTAATTGGTTATTTCCTCTTTTTTTGTTTTTTTGAAAAATTTGATGTTCCCCTTTTACCTGAATTTCCACTGAGTAAACCTGAAAGGGAAAGGAATCTTTTATTAAGACTCATATTTATGAGGAATAAAGGACAGAGACATATTATTAAATTAATTATTTATGCTATAACAGCATGTCAAACATTAAAGTTTTCCTTTATATGATTATAAAACTTTTTGCTAACTTGCTGAAGAAGTTATATTTTCAATCATTATCATGTATTCAAAGTTTTAAAATCCCACTGTTCCATCCTCCTAATGACTCAGAAATACATTCATCAGTGGTTATATTATGTAAGGCTCAAAATAAGGGTCCTGACCAAATTTTAAATGAGAGATACTATGAAACTAAGAAGAGAAAAAAAAATCATGGGATTATCCTAGTCAAGTCTTGAAGAAATGAAATTTGATGATAAATGAACAAATGAGATTTATAAACTCAACCAAGATTTAGTTAACCTAGAGCAGTATACTAAGAAATTATGCATATGAACATGTAAGTTTTTATAAAATTACAAGAATGATTTAAAAGGTGGAAATTTTGTTAATGTATATTTCCAAAATATAAATGAAATAAGAATAATCATTTTGATATGTGCAAAAAATTAAGTGATCATCATAGATTCATTCTTGATTTATATACAACTAATGAATTGTTGAACACCACATCAAAATCTTATGATGTATTATATGCTGGCTAAGGGAACATAAAAAAAATTAAAAAGAGAGAAAGAAAATATTTAGAAAATTAGGCATAGAAGAAAACATGATTAACTCAATAAAGAGTATCCATCAGAAACTGATAGCAAACATTTTTTCTAAATAGCAAAAACTAAAACATAAGCTTTGCTTGTTCTCTTTTTATCAAATACATAATTTTTTAAAATCTATTATAAATATGAAAAAAGCAAGGACATTCAATATAATTCAGATATTCTAGGAAATGCCATATTAAAATTAAAAAAAAATGATTTGTCTCCTATCATCTATATACAACTTTACTGTAGATAGAGGGAAATTGTCATCTTGAAATGATATAACTATAGTACTTCAAAAACTCAAGAAGATCAATAAAATTATATTTTAAAAATAATAAGTGAACTAAACAAGGTTGTCCACTTAATAAACAAAGGTTTTCTTTAAAAAACATCACTAGCTTCACTGCCCATTAAGATGACTAAAACTTTCATTTTGCTTGAGATATTCCAAGATTATGCCTGTATTGTATTGTATTATTATCTATTACTAAATAGCAGATAACCACAAATTTAGTGGATTAAAACAACATACATTTATTATCTCACAGTTTCATTTATCATCACATAATACAGCTTCACCTGATTCTCCACCTTAGGGTTTTTCATGAAACTGCAGTCATGATATTGGGCACCACTGGTTTCTTGGCTAGGGAAGGATTTGCTCACAAGCTCATTTATATGACTGCTTGACCCTCCCTGGTGGTTTAGTGGTTAGGATTCAGCGCTCTCTCATTTATATGGCTGCAGACATAATTCCAACAGTTTCTAGCTGGCTGTTGAACTAAGGCTGCCATCAGATCCTTACCAAACGGTTTTCCTCAACATAGTAACTTACTTTTTGTTAATAAGGGAAAGAGTCAGCTAACAAGACAGATATCAGAATATTTTATACTTAATGGGGAAACTAATATCACTTCAAACTTCAGATAAGAATAGGGTTATTCAAGAGGGAAGGAGTACATAGGCCATGGGTACTAAGAAACAGAGAACTTTGGGACTGAAATGAAAATTTGAGTTTAGAATGAAATTTGCCTCAAATTCTGTTTTCTCAACACTAACAATGTCAACAACAAAAATATACCTGAAATACCCATTCGTTTTACTTCAAAATATGACCATTAGTAGACTGATTATAAGCAACTATTGATATGTTATGGAAGAAAAACTTATTATTTTGATCTTTGTTTTCCTAAACAGCTTAATATCTCAAAGGAAAAAAAAATGATGATATTCTTTCCCTATTTTCACCTGTCCCACTCATTCTATTGGATTTTTCATAATTTACTGTATCCTGTTTTTTTCAAATTTTTATTTTTTATTTTTTATAAACATATAATACATTTTTATTTCCTGGGGTACAGGTCTGTGAATCGCCAGGTTTACACACTTCACAGCACTCACCATAGCACATACCCTCCAAATGTCCATAACCCCACCCCCATTCTCCCAACCCCCTCCCCCCAGCAACCCTCAGTTTGTTTTGTGAGATTAAGAGTCACTTATGGTTTGTCTCCTTCCCAATCCCATCTTGTTTCATTTATTCTCCTACCCCCTTAACCCCCCATGTTGCATCAACACTTCCTCATATCAGGGAGATCATATGATAGTTGTCTTTCTCCTCTTGACTTATTTCCCATTTTTTATATCTTACCGTTTTTATTGTCATTTTTCTTGAAATTATATTTATAAATAAATAATCCTAGAAGTATTAAAATGATGATTCCAAATATAACTATAATTATATATTTTATGATGTTTTCTGAAAAACAAAGAAAAAAAAAAGATGTGCAATTAGATTCAATTTTCATTCTTAGTCATCTTTCACCCAAGAAAAGCCCACTTGTATTTTTTCTGCTCCCACTGTGGGAGGTCTGAGAGTTGTCTTTGTTTAAACAACAGAAACATGTTTTTGAACATCAGCTACTTTAATGACATTATACTAGTTGCTGGGAGAAATACATCAAAAGAGAAATTACCCTTCCAGTGCTAAGAAAGTTTCACTTGAGTTATACAGCTGGCTTTCTAGGAATTCTTCTCTTCAAAATCCCATAACAATGATGCTTGATTAATCTCAGTTAACTTTGGAGGACTGAACTAGAAAATGCACTTTGAAAAAACATTTTATGGGATGATTTTATGGGACAGAATCAAGGCTATGTAACTATCTGTGAGATGGAAAAATCTGTCATTCTACATCAATATTTGAACTGGAATTCTGAGAAAGACTTGTTCCACTCATACTTCTCATTCTACTTTTTAACTTACTACATTTTCTACCTCTTAATTTCCTATATCTCTTATCTATGCAATGCATAATTGCAGCCCAAGATGAAAATTTTCCATTTCTCTATTATATTCTCATTTCCATTTAATTTAGATGTTCTATTCTGAATTACAGTATTTCTGACAATATCTTTTCTCCCTCTCTTCATTTTTCATGTCCATTCAATAACCACAAATTAGCATATACTATCAATTAGTTTTCCGAGGGTTCTTCATTAACACATAGTGATACTGGAATTTCCTAGGATAAACACTACTTATTCATTTCCTGTTAAGGATTGGTTAATTATTTAACCCAAATCTCTATTTCTCTGATCATAGAAGTGAAATTATCTTCCTACAGACGTTGAGGCTGCTTTCAGGATATTATATGCAGAGGCTTAATAACAAATCCACTTCTTTTATTTATTTATTTTAGTCCTGTCTGGTAAGCAATTCAACTCTCATGTTTAGTTTGAATATATATTGACCTTCTGATCATTTTCCCAGATTTATTTCAAATTTTTTCTTCTCTTTAACATTTAGGTTGAAACCTGAACAACTTGAGAGAATTCATTGATGGTACACTTCAAAACTGTCCGTTACTCTTACTTGTACTCTTTTACATCCATAGTTGATATTTCCAATGTGTTTAAGCAAACTTTTCATAAAATCATGACATATTTTTTTCACAATTTCAATATTCCTTTTAAAAAATCAGTTAGGGTGGTGCCTGGGTAGCTCAAAAAATTTAAAAAAATCAGTTAGGAATCCTTTATTTTTAAACAAAAATTCTGTTTCTTGGTTAAATGTGCTACAGTTCCATAAAACATGTTTTTAATTTTTTTTAAATATTGTTTGGTTAAGATTACTTTATAATCTGTTCAAGATTTCTGATTTTAGTCAAGATGCATTTACTCTCCAGCCTGAAATATCATAAAAAAATTGAACAAAATGCCTGGAACAACAGAATCCAAGATATCAGGAATCAGACAATAGAGGAGAGTGATCTCAAAGGGATAGGAAAAAAAAATGAGGAAAGTCCTAAATTTTCCACAGCTTATTCTCTTAAGAAGGTTTCTACATTGCATCAAAGAAAAAGAGAAAACAGGCTGAGCCTGGAAGAATCCCTGAGTGGAGGGACTAAGACAGAGTATAGAAGAGAATAAAGCTGCCCAAAGATAGAACTCAAGAGATCTGCAGAGGGTCCACTCTAATTCCTCCAGCACGAATTGGACATCACCAGCATGTGAAGAAACTATATAAGGATGTAAACCATCTGAAAGTAACTTAACAAGACCTAAATAAATGTATGATCATACCATGTTTATAAATTAGAAGACTTAATATGTTAGATTAAAATTCAGCATACCCTTGAAGCACATGGATGACTCAGTAGGTTGAGTGTCTGCCTTCAGCTCAGGTTGTGATCCTGGGATCCTGGGATGGAGCCCTGCATTAGGATCCCTACTCAGCAGGGAACCTGTTTCTCCCACTCTCTCTGCTCCTCTCCCTGCTTGTGTTCTCTCATGTGCTTTCTCTCTCTCTGTGAAATAATTAAATTATTTTTTAAAAATCAGTATATTCTTTTTGTTAAAAATGACATGATAATTATAAACTTCTCATAGAAATTCAAAAGCATTTGAATAGCCCAAACCAAACAAAAATACAAAGACCAAGAATGGCAGAGTCCTACTATCTAACTCCAAAATTTATTATAAATTTACTTTAATGAAGACGATTTGATGTTGGTGTAAGGAAAAACCAAACAGATCAACTTAAGTCCAGAAACAGATCCACACATAGCTGAACAACTGATTGCCAACAAAGGTGAAAAGACAATAGATACATATGGCTATCCATATGAAAATAAAAGCTTTAATTCAAACCTTGACTATATAAGTGAATATATAAATGAATCATTGATGTAAATATAAAACCTAAACCTATGAAAGGTCTCCAAGAAAACTCAGGGGACAATCTTTGTGACCTTGGGTTAAACATATTTTCTTAGATATGACACCAAAAATGCTACATAAAAAAGGAAACAGTGATACATTAAATCTCATTAAAGTCAGCAACTTCTTTTTTTTTTTTTTTTTTTTTTGCAAGACACTTTTAAGATAATGAAAAGATAATCCATGGTTTGGAAGAAAGTAATTGTAACCCGAAAATCTTATTAAAGCTTTCTATCCAGAATATATAAGGACTCTCAAAATGCTAATATAAATATAATACAAAATAGGCAAGAGATTTGAGCAGATACTTCATTGAATAGGATATATGATGGAAAATAGGTACATGAAAAGATATTTGGTGTCATTAGTCATGAAGGATTACAAATATAAACCAAAATGAAATATCACTACCCATCTATTAGGATGTCTAAAATTAAAAAGCTTGACCATATCAAGTGTTGGCAAGGTTGTAGAGGAATTGAAACTCATACACATTGCTCTTAGGAATATGAAATGATACTACTACTTTGGAAGAAAATTTGATAGTTTCTTGAAAATATAAGTTATAAATCTACCATATGATTCAGCCATTCTCCTGTGCAAAATAAAAATAAAAATGTATGTCCATAAAGATATTTCTATATGAGTATCCATGATGACTTTCCTTATAAGGTGTAAAGACTAAAGAGAACCTAAATATTTATCAGTAGGAGAGTGAATAGAAAATGTTATTACATGTACATAAAATGGAATAATATATATCAATAAAAAGTAATGAACTATTGATTCATGCAACACCATGGGAGAATCTTAAAATAGTTATGCTGAATGATAGAAGAGAGTACAAAGTTATACATAGTGTTCAATTCCATTTAGAAAATTATAGAAAGTGAAAACTAATCTGCAATGTCAGAATGTGTGGAACACAATGACTGCGTGGAAATAAGGAGGGCAAGGAGGGCAAGAAATAAGGAGGGCAAGATAGGGACAGAGAGAAATATTATAAAGTCTCATGAGGGAAGTTTTAAGATAATGAACATGTGTATTTTTTGGATTATGGTTATGGTTTCAAGAATGCATACATATTTCACAACATATCCAATGGTACATTTTTAATAAGTACACTTTATAATGTGCCAATTATATACCAATACAACTATTAATAAGAAACAAGCAATACAGCCCTTAGACTTCCTGGCCATTGGTACTGCCCCAATTTCCCAATTCACCATTTCTTTCTTGGTTTTGTTTCTTTTCTTATCAAGATGTACCCTTTTTAAAGCACTTAATAGATAGTCAACAATATTTCAAATTTATTACTAAAAGTTTCTTTACTGATTTCTGTTTAAATTAATCCCCAAACTTAAACCAGCGCAACTGCTTAGTCATCTCTTCTGATTAAAAATAAAAAGTCTGGTTAGCAGGTTGTTGCAATCACTCAAGAAAGAAAAATAAATACTGACTAGGACTACTGTAGTGGCTACAGATGGAAATAAATGGAAAATTCCAAGGTATTTTGATTATTTACACATTATAGTTAGACAAAAGCATTATTTCCATGACACAAATATATTTTGCTAATTAATGAAAGAACCAACAATCCAATGAAAAATAAGCAAAGAGTATGAATACAGTTCACAATACAAATGAACATGTGAGAAGAAGCTCAATATCTCATAATAAAAGAAATGCAAAAAAGGACAAGAATTCAAAATATTTAGTGGAAAAATAATTTATATCAGAGTATAATCTCAGTGTTGAATAAAAATACATTTAGCCCTCGAGCAATGGAGGGGTTGGAACAGTGAACCCCTGTGCAATCAAAATTCAAGTGTAACTTTCGACTCTCCCAAAGCTAAATTACCACTGGGGTGCCTGGGTGGCTCAGTGGCTTAAAGCCTCTACTTTCGGCTCAGGTAGTGATCCCAGAGTCTTGGGATCAAGCCCCACGTCTGGCTCTCTGCTTGGCGGGGAGCCTGCTTCCCTTCCTCTCTCTGTCTGTCTCTCTGCCTACTTGTGGTCTGTCAAATAAATAAATCTTTCAAAAAAAAAAAAAAGCTAAATTACCACTGTAGATAGTCTACTACTATTAGAAATCCTTCCCAATAACATAACAGCCTATTAACACATTTTGTATGTCACATGCATTATAGCCTGTCTTCTTATAATAAAGCAAGCTAGAGAAAAGAAAATATTATTTTTAAAAATCAGAAGGAGGAGAAAATATATTCACAGTAGTGTAGACATACTTATAAAAAAAAATCCAAATATAGGTAGGTGAACCTATAGGTTAGGTTAGGCTAGGCCAAGCTGGGAAAGGGAAGTGGTGATGGTAGGTGTGGCCCTGGATGGTGATGTTTTATAGCTTGATTGCCTAGGCTTAGCAGTGTAAAGCTGTGAGGCAGCTTTGTAGGTGGCAATGACAGTGACCTAGAGGCACAGTACATGCACTCAATCTGACTTATAGCTGTATTACTGGCCTGTAACTATTGGCATCAGCAGTTGAGTTGAGCAGCAACTGAGTGCACTGGTTCCCCAGGAGAGTCTCCTGTATCTGGGGGACCTTTGTGGGAAGATGTCTGCACCTGTCCAGGAAAAACTGGAAACCAACAACCTCCCTGGCCCAGACCTCCATAGTCCATGGTGTGTAAAGAACTGGGGCTGCCACAGGGCATCAAGGACATGAGGCTCCCAATACAGGGCCATACCTATACTCTGGGCACATTTCTCTGCTTCAGCCTGTCCTCTTGTATGCCACGTTTGTGTGCTCTACAGACCATCCTGTGGGCACAACAATGACCTGAAACACTGCCAGGTCTTGGGACCCCTAGGGGCTACTGAAAACCTCAGTGGGCCTCCCTAGGTATTGTGAAGCCAGTAGGCACAATTTTAGCACCAGTTGCCTTTGATTTGGTCCTGGGGAGACTAGGGTGGGCAATTGTAAATAAATGCCTAGGGCTTTTGTTATCAACTTAACACAAACAATTCAGTACAAGTGGATTAGTGCAGGTCAATCCATTTTGTTCAAGAGTTAACTGTACTTCCTCCAATTTTTTATTTAACTTTTTAAGCAAAACCTATACGGGTTAGGCTGATTTTTTCTATCTATATTCATCTTATTTTCTACTTATATTCAGAGATGATTTTTAATGTTTTCCTTTACCAATTTTCTGGGTTTTGTGTCATTAATTAATTAATTAAAAGTATAATTAGCATATATTATTATATATATGGGGGAGGGGTTAGAAGGAGAGAGAGAATCCTCAAATATTCTCACCATGAACATGGAGCCCATGCTCCAGGACTCTATCCCAGGACCCCAAGACCTGGAATAAACCAAGACCTGAGCCAAAATGAAGAGTTCGATACTCAAACAATTGAACCACCTAGGCATCCCATATGCATTGTTATATTATGTTACCTTTAAAAAGCTTATTTTCCCCTTTTTTCTGTAAGATAAACTTCAAAAAAAGCATTATGAATTTTACTTTATTTTATTTTATTTTATTTATTTATTTTTAAAGATTTTATTTATTTATTTGACAGAGAGAGATCACAAGTAGACAGCGAGGCAGGCAGAGAGAGAGGGAAGCAGGCTTCCCTCTGAGCAGAGAACCCGATGCGGGCCTCGATTCCCAGGACCCTGAGATCATGACCCAAGCCGAAGGCAGCGGCTTAACCCACTGAGACACCCAGGCGCCTTTTCTTTTAATTCCAGCATAGTTAACATACAGTGTTATATTAGTTTAAGGTGTAGAATATAGGGATTCAACAACGTATTCCTCAGTATTTATCAAAATGAGTGCACTATTAACACCATTTACCTATTTCCTCCATTCCCACAACCCACCTCGCCTGGTACCCCACTGTTTGTACTCTATAGTCAATAGTCTATTTTTTTCCTCTATGCTTTTTTCTTTGCTCTTTTATTGTGTTTCTTAAATTCCACATGTAAAAGAATCTTATGTTATTGCCTTTCTCTGACTTATTTCAGTTAGCCTTATACTCTCTAGAGCCATCATTGTTGGTGCAAATGGAGAATTCATTCTTTTTATAGCTGAATAATATTCCATTGTATATATCTCCCCTTCCTCTTTATTTATTCATCTATTGGTATACACTTGTACTGTTTCCATATTTTGGCTATTGTAAATAATGTTGCTATAAGCATAGGGATTCATATAGCTTTTTGAATTAATGTTCCAAATTATTTTAGTAAATCCAGGTAATGTGGTCACTGATCATAGGGTAGTTCTATCTTTCATTTTTGAGTAATCTCCAAACTGTTTTCCACAGTTGCATTTCCACCAGTAATGCACAAGGGTTTCTCTTTCTCCACATCCTCCATTCTCCAGTGTGGGCTCCCACCCACACTGCCGGTTATTTCTTCTGTTTTTTATTTTATCTATTCTGACAGGTGTAAAGTGTTATCTTACTAGGGATTTGATTAGAATTTCACTAATGATGAATGATGTTGATGTATCTTTTGGTCATCTGGTTAAATGTCTTCGGAGAAATGTCTGTTCATGTCTTCTGTCCATTCTTTTGGACATAACCATTACATCAGATTGTTTGGATTTTTGGCATAGAGTTGCATACGTTTTTCATATATCTTGGATACTAACTCAGTATTGGATATGTCATTTCAAATGTCTTCTCCCATCAGTAGATTTTTTGTTAGTTTTGTTGTTTTTTTTTTCCTTTGCTGGGCAAAAGATTTTTCTTTAGATATAGTTCCAATAACTTATTTTTTGTTTTATTTCCCTGGCCTAAAAAGACATATTTAAGAAAATGTTGCTATGGCTAATGTCAGAGACATTACTGCCTGTGCTGTCTTGGATTTTTTGTGGTTTCAGGTCTTATGATTAGGTCTTTAATCCATTTTGAGTTTATTCTTGTGTATGGTGCAAGAGAATGGTCATGTTCCATTCCCAATTTTCCCAACATTATTTGTTGAAGAGACTGTCTTTTTCCAATTGGATATTTCTTCCTCCTTTGTCAAAGATTAATTTACCATATAATGTGGGTTAGTTCTGCATTATCTATCCTGTTGCACAGATCTATGAATCTATTTTTATTCCAGTACCATAACGTTTTGATTACTACAGCTTTGTAGTTTAAAATGAATACTGGAATAGTGATACCTCCTGCTTTGTTTGCCTTTTTCAAGATTGATTTGGCTATTCAGGATAGTTCCATAGAATTGTTTTTTCTAATTTTTTGAAAAATGTTACAGGTGTTTTGATAGGGATGGCATTAAATGTGTAGGCTCATTTTGTTGTATGGACATTTTAATAATGGTTGTTGTGCTAGTCTATGAACACGGAGTATCTTTCCATTTGTTTGTGTTGTTTTCAATTTCTTTCATCAAAGTTCTATACTTTGCAGAGTACAAGTCTTCCACTTTTTTTTGTTAAGTTTCTTCCCAAGCATCTTATTATTTTTGGTACAGTTCTAAATAAGAGTGTTTTCTTAATATCTCTATACTGCTTCATCACTAGTGTATAAAAATGTGATGATGGGAGTTTAAATGGAGGTGTAGTAAGAAGAATCTAGGCTTATCTCATATCTTAAACACAACTAGATAACTCTGAAATCTTTCTGAATCCCTAAGAAATCAGCCTGAGGACTGACAGAACAAACTGCACAACTAGAGGGAGAGAAGAGGCCACATCAAGAAAGGTAGAAAATTTGGAGATGTTGTTTTGGGGAGGAAAGGATCATGGGCAATATAGAGAGGAGCATGCCCTTGTTGCAAGAAAGACAACATAGAAGGGAACACACAAAGGAATAGGCAAGGGGAATACTACTACTAGCCATCAGCAGGAAAAATGAAAACTGCTAGATTTTTGTTTGTTTGTTTGTTTGTTTGTTTTATTTTTGACACCAGCAGGACTTGAAGCCTGAAGTTTTGAAGGTCAGCAAACTTGGCTGGGATAGAGCCCTAAGCACACTACCTTAATCCTGGAGAGATGCCAGGCAAACAACCCAGGATCAGAGTGTGCTTTTGAGGAATACCAAAGGCACACAATAAGGAGATTTCTCCTTCTTCTTGGAGTGCATTCACAGAGACCCCCTTCAGGGACAACAGAGCCTAGGGACCATTTCCACTCTCCTACACACAGCATAGGTGCAGAGCTGCCTGCCACATGCTTGCTCCAACTCACATGCCCCTGTACTCTGGCACAAATGCCTTTCTTGATCAAACCTCCCACTGGTCCTAAGCTCAGAAAGATCCTCCTCTGAAGAAAAGAATAGGCTCCCACCCACACTGCATCCTAAAATTTGGAGGTACAAAAGTCAGCTGGCTTGGCTGAGATAGAATCCACAGTGTACTGAACTGCTCCAGGAGAGAAGAAAGGCAAGCAGTGTAAGAATAGACCATGAAAAAAGAGGTCTAATAAATGCCTGGAATGCACAGGGTGGAAATTATTCCCTCTTCTTCAGAGAGTGCACCTGAGAGCAGTATGCTACCCCTCTCTAGTAACAAAGGAGCTGGTTGGTACCATTTTCCTCCCCTGCCCTACTACTGAAGAGAAGGCAGGCAAATAACCCCCAGGGGCAAAGGGTATGATTAGAGGGTCACCCAAGTCACACATTCGGGAGATTATTTACTATTTTGGGAACTTGTCTAGGAGAGGTAGAATTCACACAGATGCTTCTTTAAGGAAAAAGGAGCCAGTGGGTGCCAATTCCCTCCCCCACTTTCAGCATAAATACAGAACCATCTGTTGAGGGCAGCTGGTCCCTGACACTGGCTACCTAGCCTGCTTGCTCCAAGTGTTATGCCACTGCACTCTGGCACAAAGCCTCTCATGCTCAAACTTGCCTCAGTCTTGATGCAGCAACAACCTCCCCCAGGAGACTAGCACAGGCCCTTGCCCATACCTCTTCCCTAAAGCCTTGAGTTGCAAAAGTCATCAGACTTGGCTGGGGAAGAGTCTGGAGGACTCTGCTCTGCTCCTGGAGAGGAGGCAGGCAAAAAAGTCTGGAGGGAGAAATCATGAAAACAGCAATCTGAAAAATGCCTGAGAAACACAGGAGTGAGATTATTCACTTTTCTCAGATAGCTTCCCTGAGAACAACAAACATGGAGACCCCATTCCAGGGAGAAAGGAGCTGGATATCACCATTTCTCTCTCTCACCCCTCAGCATAAACACTGAAACACCTTCCATAAACAGCGCAGTACAGACACTGGCTGCCTAATTTGCTTACACCAGCTCCCACACCCCTGCACTTTGCCAGCATTGCCCTTCTTGAACCATTTGGCATCAGTCCCAGTGCAACAGCTCCCTTTCCAAGAAAACCAACAGAAATACCATCCACACCATGTCTCCCAGTGAGAAATTTCTGCAATGCTTCATTTCTAGTGGAGGTAGCTTTAGGTCTCATTTAACAAGCAGAACAGAGCATCCCCAGTTAAAACCACCATACCCTGGCCATGGATTAACTGCCTGCTACAGGCAAGAAGAGTCTCTGCAGATTACCACCCTAAAGGATAGAGCAGCCAAAACACAGGAAGAGAGTGCATATAGTACACACCAGATACATTCACTGAATTGTCAAACTTGGACACTATATGATCTCATCTTCATAAAGCCATTAATCTCAGGAACAGGAAACATAACAGGCTTTTCCAATACACAGAAGAATACAGAGACTTTGACAAAATGTAAAGGTGAAGAATTCATCCAAAATGAAACAAGATAAAGCCATGGCCAGTGATCTAAGTGAAACAGATATAAATAATCTGCCTGTTGGACAACTTAAAGCAACAGTCATAAGAATAATTGCTGGGCTTAAGAAAGAATGGAAGACTTCACAGAGGCCCTTACTGGAGATAGAAAAGAGAGAAGAAATAATCAGAAAGAAAAAATTCAATGACTAAAATTCAAAGCACACATAATAAGATGGCCACAAATTTGGAAGACTCTAAGGACTAATAAGTGATACAAAAGATAAAAATAATGCTAAATAATGAAGCTGTACAAAAGAAAGAAAGAAGAATTATGCAACACGGTAAAAGACTTAGGGAATTCAGTCACTCCATCAAGCATAATAACATTGTCATTATAGGAGTCATACAAAAACAAGAAAGAGAAAAGGCGACAGAAAATGTATTTAAGAAAATCATAGCAGAAAACTTCCCTAATCTGGGAAAGGAAAAAGATACCCAAATCCAGAGGAGCCCAGAGAACTCCCATCAAAATCAACAAAAGCAGGCCAACACCAAAACATATTAAAGTGAATTTGCAAATTATAGTGATAAAGAAAACATCTTAAAAACAGCAAGTAAAACGAAGTGCCCCTAACTTATAAGGGAATACCCATAAGCCTAGGTGTAGATCTCTCTAGAGGAAAGTGGTAAGCCAGAAGAGAGTGGCATAATATATTCAACATGCTTCATGGAGAAAATATGCAACAAAGAATACACTGTCCAGCAATACCATCATTCAGAATAGAATGAAAGATAAAGAGTTTTCCAGACAAAAACTAAAGGAGTTTGTGACCACTAAACCAATCCTCCAAGAAATATTATAGGAAAATCTTTGAGTGGAAAGTGACAAGTAAGAGAAAATCAGAGAAAAATCTCCAAAAATAATGACAAAGCAAGTAATAAAATGGCACTAAATACATATCTATCAATAATTACTATGAATGTAAATGGACCAGTTGCTCGAATCAAAAGACATAGACTATCAAAATGGATTCAAAACCCACATATATGTTGCTCACATGAGACTTATTTTAGAACTAAAAACAGCTACAGATTGAAAGTGAGGTGATGAAGAAACATGTGTCTTCCAAATGGATATAAAAAGAAAGCCAGAGTAGAAATACTTCTACCAGACAAAGTAGATTTCAAACCAAAGACTGTAACAAGAGATGAAGGAAGGCACTATAGCATACAAGGAAGACTATCCAAAAAGAAGACTTAAAATTGCAAGTATTTATGACTCCAACAAAGGAGCATCCAAATATATAAAACAAACACAAAGGAACTCATTGACAATAATACAAAAATAGTAGGGGATATTAACACCCCACTTATCTCAATGGATAGGTCATCCAGGCAGAAAATCAACAAAGAAACAATGGCTTTGAATGGCACACTAGACCAGAGGGACTTAAAAGATATAGTCAGAACATTTCATCCTAAAGCAGCAAAATACACATTCTTTTCAAGTGCACCTGAGACACTCCCCAAAATAGAACACAGTCTAGGTCACAAATCATTCCTCAGCAGGTATAAAAAGTTTGAGGCCATACTGTGAATATTTTCTGACAACAAGCATATGAAACTTGAAATCAACCACAAGATAAAAATAAAAATAATTAATAATAATCAAACTAAACAAGAAACCTAAAATCAAACAAATAAACAAAACTGGAAGGACTTCAAACACATGGAGGATAAACAACATGCTACTAAACAATGAATGGAGATGGAGAAGCAAGATGGCAGAAGAGTAGACCTAAATTCATCTGGTCCCAGGAATTCAGCTAGATCGTTATCAAACCATTCTGAATACCTACAAACTCAACAGGAGATGAAAGAAAAGAATAGCAGCAATTTTGGGAACAGAGAACTGACCAATTCTGGAAGGTAGGATGTATGGAGAAGTGAATCCAAGGCCATATATAGGAAGATAGAAAGTGGGGGAGGAAGCCTCCGTCAGCTGACTACCAGCAAGTGATAGAACACCAGAACACAAAATCAAAATTTTTAGAAGTTTGCTCTGCAAAGGGATGTCACTCCAGTGCCTAAGCAGGGAGTGTACTCCTCACTGGAACAGTGTGGTCTCAGGAAACTCGGGGTCACAGAAGGACTGGTGGTGCCTGAGTGTGACAGAGCTCCCAGGTATTGGAGTAGGGAAACCGGGTGAAAAGATGGAGCTGAGGAGTGGGCTCTCAGCTCAGGGTTGCCATAAACTGTTATCCAAAAGAAGAGTTGGGTCACTAATTTTTGAGCAGAGACCCCACAAGTGACAGATCCAGAGAGACCCCACCTTTCCTTCAATGGGAGGAGTGGAGAGGAGTGTGCTGCAGGAATCCAATGGGCTTGGAGACTCCAAATGGAGCTATGTGCCAGAGATAGAAATGCTTAGTAATAGGCCGGGTAGGCACAGAGTACACTCAGAGACCAGGGAGATAGGACCAGGTCTCTATCTCCAAAGCTGTATGGAAAGTTTTCAAGGAACATAAGCTACCAAGATCAAACCTGAATAGATTACTTAGCCTGGACCCTGGCAAGGGCCATGCAATTCTGCCTCAGGCAAAAGCATTTGAGAATAGCTACAACAGGCCCCTGCCTCAGAAGATCAGTAAGAATATCTGGACACGACCAAGTTTATTGATCAATGAGAAGTACAAAGTTCCAGCCCTAGAGGAATACAGCACATAGAATTCATGGCCCCAATGATTCTTCAATCTTTCAAAGTTACATATTTTTAATTTTCTTTATTTTTTCTTTATCTATTTTTAAAATTTTTCCTCTTTCTATTTTAACCATCTTATCAACACCTTCTTTAAAAACTTATTTAATTTTCATTTTTAGACATATTCTATCCCTTCATTTTATTTAACATATATATATACACACACACATACATGTACATATATATCCTTTTTTTTTTTTAAATTTTGGGATACAGGGCACCTGGGTGGCTCAGTGGGTTAAGCCTCTGCCTTTGGATCAGGTCATGATCTCAGGGTCCTGGGATCAAGCCCCATATCAGGCTCTCTGCTGAGCAGAGATCCTGCTTCCCCTCTCTCTGCCTGCTTCTCTGCCTACTTCTGATCTCTATCAAATAAATAAATAAAATATTTTAAAAATAAATGAATAAATTTGGGGGAGAAGTTTCTTCTAACAGACCAAAATATACCCTAAATATAGTGTATGGCTTTATTCTAGTCTGCCACCTTATCATATTCTTCTCCCTTTTTAATTTTTCCCTTTTTATTTCAACTTCTTATCAATTCGTTTTTAAATTTTTTTTTTAAATTTTCATCTTCTATATTTATATGGACTATTCCAATCCTTCATCATATTCCATCCCTTCATCATACTTACCCTTCTTTTGTATATATATAAGTTTTTCTTTACTCAAAATTTTGGGATGCAGTTTCTTCTAACAGTCCCAAAACACGCTTGATCCTTTTTTTTTTTTCCCCCTTGATTTTTCTGGTTGAAGGTCTCTTCCTATTTGTTTACAATATATTTTCCTGGGGTCGTTGTTACACTTTTAGCATTTTATTCTCTCATTAATCTATTGTCTGGACAAAATGACAAAATGGAAAATCTCACCTCAAAAAAAAAAAAAAAAAAAACAAGAATCAGTCCTAACTGTTAGGGATCATATCAATACAGCCATTAGTAAGATGTCAGAACTAGAGTTCAGAATGGCAATTATAAATATACTAGCTGGGCTTGAAAAAAAGCATAGGGGATACTAGAGAATCCCTTTCTGGAGAAATAAAAGAACTAAAATCTAACTGAGTTGAAATTTTTAAAAAGGCATTAATGAGGTACAATAAAAAATAGAAGCTCTTACTGCTAGGATAAATGAGGCTGAAGAGAGAATTAGTGATATAAAAGACCAAACAATGGAGAATAAAAAAAAAAATGAGAAAAAGACAGAAAAACAACTACTGGATAATGAGGGGAGAATTTGATACATAAGTGATAACATAAAGTGAAACAATATTAGAATAATTTGAAATCCAGAAGAAAGAGAGAGAGGGGGGAAGAAGCTATATTAGAGCAAATTATAGTAGACAACTTCCTTAATTTGGGGAAAGAAACAGGCATCAGAATGCAGAAGGACACAGAATCCCCCCCAAAATCAAGAAATATAGGCCAACACCCTGTCACTCAATAGCAAAACATAGTAGTCTCAGAGACAAAGAAAAAATCCTGAAAGCAGCTCAGGACAAGAGGTCGGTAACATACAATGGTAGAAATATTAGAATGACAGACATACCCACAGACAACGGACAGGCCACAAAGGACTGGCATGATGCATTCAGAGCATTAAATGAGAAAATATGCAGACAAGAATACTTTATCCAGCTAGGCTGCCATTGAAAATAGAAGGAAATAAAGAGCTTCCAAGCCCAACAAAAACTAAAAGAATTTGCCAACACTTAACCAGCCTTCAGGAAATATTGAAAGGGGTACTTTAAGAAAAGAGACAGCCTAAAAGTAGCATAGAGCAGAAAGAAACAAAGACAATATAAAGTAACAGTCACATTACAGGCAATACAATGATATCTTCATATCTTTCAGTAGTTACGCTGAATGTGAATGGGCTAATGACCCAATCAAAAGACACAGTGTATCAGAATAGATTAAAAAAAAAAATCCCTAGATATGCTGTCTGCAAGAGTCTCACATTAGACCAAAGACACCTCCAGATTTAAAGTGAGGGGGTAAAAAACAATTTACCATGCTAGTGGACATGAAAAGAAAACTGGGGTGGCAAACCCTATGACAGACCAATTAGATTTTAAACCAAAAACTATAATAAGAGATGAGGAAGGACACCATATTATGCTTAAAGTGTCCATCCAACAAGAGGATCTAACAATTTTAAATATCTGTGCCCCTAACATGGGAGCAGCCAATTATGTCAACTAATTCATAACAGAATCAATGATATACATCAACAATAATACAATAACAGTAGGGAATTTTGACACCTTCCTCACTGAAATGGAAAGATCATGGAGGCAAAAGATCAACAAGGAAATAAAGGCTTCAAATGACACACTGGACAAGATTGCTTTCACAGATACATTCAGAGCATTCTATCCCCAAACAACAGAATACACATTCTTCTTTAGTGCACAAGGAACAGTCTCCAGAATAGATCACATCCTGGGTCATAAATCAGGTCTCTAATAGTACCAAAAGATTGGAATCATGCCCTGCATATTTTCAGATCACACTGCTTTGAAACTAGAACTCAACCACAAGAGGAAAGGAGGAGTGAACCCAAAAACATGGAGGCTAAGGGGTATCCTACTAAAGAATGAATTGGTCAATCAGAAAATGAAAGAAGAATTTTTAAAAATCACGGAAACAAGTGAAAATGAAGACAGAACTATTCAAAACCTTTAGGATGCCACAAAGGTGATCCTAAGAGGAAAGTATATAACACTACAAGCCTTTTTCAAGAAACAAGAAAGGTCTCAAATATACAACCTCACAATACACCTAAGGAGCTGGAGAAATAACAACAAATAAAGCCTAAATCCAGCAGGAGAAGAGAAGTCATAAAGATCAGAGCAGAAATCAATGAAATAAAGATCCAAAGAACAGATTAATGAATCTAGAAGATGATTCTTTGAAAGAATTAATAAGATTGATAAACCCCTGGCCAGACTTATCAAAAAGAGAAGAAAATGGACCCAAATTAATAAAATCATGAGGAAAAGAGGGGAGATCACAACCAACAGAAAAGAAATACAAACAATTATAAGAACCTATTATGAGCAGTTATAGGCTAGCAAATTAGACAATCTTAAAGAAATGGATGAATTCATAGAGAGGTATAAACTACCAAAACTGAACCAGGAAGAACTAGAAAATGTGAACAGACATATAACCAGTAAAGAAATTAAAGCAATCATAAAAAATCTCCCAAAAAACAAAAGAGCCCAGGACCAGATGACTTCCCAGGGGAATTCTATGAAACATTTAAGGAGGATTTAATATGTATTCTTCTGAAAATGTTCCAAAAAAATAGAAATGGAAGGAAAACGTCCAAATTCATTTTATGAGGCCAGCATTACCTTGATCCCTAAACCAAAGACCGCATCAAAAGGTGAACTAGAAACCAATTTCCCTGATGAAAATGGCTGCAAAAGTTCTCACCAGCATCTTAGCCAATAGGATCCAAAAGTACATTAAAAGGATTACTCACCATGACCAAGTGGGATTTATTCCTGGGCTGCAAGTTTGGTTTAACATCCGCAAATCAATCAATGTGATACAGTATATTAATGAAAGAACAAGAATCATATGTTCCTTTCAATAGATGTCAGAAAAGTATTTGATAAAGTACAGCATTCTTTCTTAATGAAAACTCTTCACAGTTTCTTCTAAGAGACCAAAGTACTCCCAAAATTAAGTGGGTGACCCTGTACTAATCACCAGTCAAAAATCTATATTTTCTTTTTTTAAAAAAATTTTTTAACTTCTTTCTATCCCCTTTCTCCCCACCCACCATGATTTGGGATCCCTTCTGCTTTGATTAACACACATTTTTCTGGGGTCTTTGCTACCCTTTTAGTATTTTTATTCTCTCCTTCATATATTCTTATCTGGATAAAACAAGGTGGAAAAAACTCACCACAAAAACAAACAAACAAACAAACAAAAAAACAGGCAGTACTGAAGGCTAGGGACCTAATCAGTACAGACATTAGAAATATGTCAGATGCAGAGTACAGAATGATGGTTCTCAAGGTGCTAGCTGGGCTCAAAAAGGGCATGGAAGATATTAGAGAAGCCCTGTTTGGAGAAATAAAAGCACTTTCTGGAGAAATAAAAGCACTAAAGTCTAACCAAGCTGAAATAAAGCTATTAATGAGGTGTAAACAAAAACGGAGGCTCTTACTACTAGGATAAAAGAGACAGAAGAGAGAATTAGTGATATAGAACCAAATGACAGAGAATAAAGAAACTGAGAAAAAGAGAGACAAACAACAACTGGAACATGAGGGGAAAATTCAAGAGATAAACAATACCATAAGATGAAATAACATAAGAATAATTGGGATTCCAGAAGAAGAAGAGAGAGAGAGGGGAGCAGAAGGTATATTGGATGGAATTATTATAGAGAATTTTCCTAATATGGAAAAGGGAACAAGCATGAAAATCCAGGAGGCACAGAGAACCCCCTTCAAAATCAGTAAGAATAGGTCCACACTCCATCATTTAATAGTAAAATATACAGGTCTTAGTAACAAAGAGAGAATTCTGTAAGCAGCCTGGGACAAGAAGTCTGTAACATACAATGGTAAAAATATTACATGGGCAGCAGGCTTATCGGCGGAGACCTAGCAGGCCAGAAAGAACTGGCACGATATACTCAGGGCACTAAACAAGAAGAAGAACATGCAGCTAAGAATACCATATCCAGGTAGGCCATAATTGAAAATAGAAGGAGAGATAAAAAGCTTCTGGCACAAACAAAAACTAAAAGAATTTGTAAACAAACCAGCCCTATAGGAAATTTTGAAAGGAGTCCTTTAAGCAAAGAGAGAGCCTAAAAGTAGTAGACCAGAAAGGAACAGAGACAATATACAGTAATAGTCACCTTAGAGGCAATATTAGACACTAAATTCATATCTTTCAATAGTTACCCTGAATGTAAATGGGCTAAATGCCCCAATCAAGAGACACAGGATATCAGAATGGGAAAAAAAAAAAAAAAGAAACTCATTTTAGACCCAAAGACACCTCCAGATTTAAAGTGAGGAAGTGGAAAACAATTTACCATGCTAATGGACATCAAAAGAAAGCTGGTGTGCCAATCCTTATATCAGATCAATTAGACTTTAAGCCAGAGACTATAATAAGAGATGAGAAAGGAAACTATATCATACTCAAAGGGTCTGTCTAACAGGAAGATCTAACAATTTTCAATATTTCTGCCCTAACATGGGAGCAGCCAACTATATAAACCAATAAATAACAAAATCAAAGAAACACATAGACAATAATAAAATAATATTAGGGGACTTTAACACCCCCCCTCACTGAAATGGACAGATCATCCAAGCAAAAGATTAACAAGGAAATAAAGGCCTTAAATGACACACTGGGCCAGATGGACACCACAGATATATTCAGAACATTCCATCCCAAAGCAACAGAATACATATTCTTCTCTAGTGCACATGGAACATTCTCCAGAATAGATCACATCCTGGGTCACAAATCCGGTCTCAAATGGTACCAAAGACTGGGATCATTCCCTGCATATTTTCAGACCACAGTGATCTGAAGCTAGAACTCAACCATAAGAGGAAACTTGGGAAAAAATCCAAATACATGGAGCCTAAAGAGCATTCTACTGAAGAATGAATGGGTCAACCATGAAATTAATGAAGAATTGAAAAAAAATCATGGAAACAAATGATAATGAAAACACAACAGCTCAAAACCTGTGGGACACAGCAAAGGCAGCCCTGAGAGGAAAATATAAAGTGATACACGCCTTTCTCAAGAAACAAGAACGGTATCAAGTGCACAACCTTACCCTACAACTAACACAGCTGAAGAAAGAACAACAAAGAAAGCCTAAACGCAGAAGGAGAAGAGAAATAATAAAAATCAGAGCAGAAATCAATGAAATAGAAACCAAACAAACAAAAACAGTAGAACAAATAACAAAGTTAGAAGCTGGTTCTTTGAAAGAATTAATAAGACTGATAAGACCCTGGTCAGACTTATCAAAAAGAAAAGAGAAAGGACCCAAGTAAATAAAATTATGAATGAAAGAGGAGAGATCAAAGCCAACACCAAAGAAATACAAACGATTATAAGAACATATTATGAGCAATTATATGCCAGCAAATTTGACAAGCTGGAAGAAATGGATGATTCCTACAGACATATAAACTACCACAACTGTACCAGAAAGAAATGGAAAACCTGAACAGATACATAACCAATAAGGAGATTGAAGCAGTCATCAAAATCTCCCAACAAACAAGATCCGAGGGCCAGAAGGCTTCCTATGGGAATTCCACCAAACACTTAAAGAAGAATTAACTCCTATTCTCCTGAAACTGTTTCAAAAAATAGAAATGGAAGAAAAACTTCCAAAATCATTTTATGAGGCCAGCATTACCTTGATCCCAAAACCAGACAAAGATCCCATCAAAAAAGAGAATTACAGACCAATATCCTAAAAGAACACAGATGTGAAAATTCTCACCAAAATACTAGTCAATAGGACCCAACAGTATATATTAAAAGGATTATTCACCCCGACCAAGTGCAATTTATTCCATTGCTGCAAAGTTGCTTCAACATCCGCAAATCAATTAATGTGATGCAATACATTAATAAAAGAAAGAATAAGAAACACATGATACTCTCAATAGATGCGGAAAAAGCATTGGACAAAGTATGGCATCCTTTCTTGATCAAAACTCTTCAAAGTGTAGGAATAGAGGATACATGCCTCAACATCATCAAAGCCATCTCTGAAAAACCCACAGCAAATATCATTCTCAATGGAGAAAAACTAAGAGGTTTCCCGCTAAGGTCAGGAACATGGCAGTGATGTCTACTATCACCACTGCTATTTAACATAGTATTAGAAGTCCTAGCCTCAACAATCAGACAACAAAAAGAAATTAAAGGCATCCAAATTGGCAAAGAAGAGTCAAACTATCACTCTTTGCAGATGATATGATACTTTATGTGGAAAACCCAAAAGACTCCACTCCAAATCTGTTAGAACTTGTACAGGAATTCATTAACGTGTCAGGATATACAAAAAATTCACTGAAGTCAGTTGCATTTCTATACACCAATAAGACAGAAGAAAGAGAAATTAAGGATTCAATCCCATTTACGATTGCACCCAAGGCCATAAGATACCTAGGAATAAACCTAATTGAAGAGGCAAAGAATCTGTACTCAGAAAACTATAAAGTATTCATGAAATAAATTGAGGGAGAAACAAAAAAAATGGAAAAATGTTCCATGCTCATATACTGGAAGAACAAATATGAAAATGTCTATGTTACCTAAAGCAATCTACATGTTTAAGGTAATCCTTATCAAAATACCATCCTTTTTTTTCCCCAAAGAAATGGAACAAATAATTCTAAAATTTATATGGAGCTAGAAAATACCTCAAATAGCCAGAGGAATGTTGGAAAAGAAAAACAAAGTTGGTGGCATCACAATTCCAGACTTCAAGCTCTATGACAAAGCTGTCATCATCAAGACGGTATGGTACTGGCACAAAAACAGACACATAAATCAATGGAACAGAATAGAAAGCTCAGAAATAGATCCTCAACTCTATGGTCAATGAATCTTCAACAAAGGAGGAAAGAATTTCCAATGGAAAAAAGACAGTCTCTTCAACAAATGTGTTCAGAAAATTGGACAGCCACATGAAGAAAAATGAAACTGGACCACTTCCTTATACCACACATGAAAATAGACTCAAAATGCATGAAGGACCTCAATATGAGAAAGGAATCCATCAAAATCCTTGAGGAGAACACAGGCAGCAACCTCTTCGACCTCAGCCATAGCAACTTCTTCCTAGAAACATCACCAAAGGCAAGGGAAACAAGGGCAAAAATTAACTATTGGGACCTCACTAAGATCAAAAGCTTTTGCACAACAAAGGAAAGAGTTAACAAAACCAAAGACAACTGACAGAATGGGAGAAGATATTTGCAAACAACGTATCAGATAAAGGGCTAGTATCCAAAATCTATAAAGAACTTATCAAACTCAACACCCAAAGAACCAATAATCCAGTCAAGAAATGGGCAGAGGACATGAACAGACAGTTCTGCAAAGAAGACATCCAGATGGCCAACAAACACATTAAAAAGTGCTGCACATCACTCAGCATCAGGGAAATACAAATCAAAACCACAATGAGAAACTACCTCAAACAAGTCAGAATGGCTAAAATTAATAAGTCGGGATATGACAGATGTTGGCAAGAATGCAGAGAAAGGGTAACCCTCCTACATTGGTGGTGTAAATGCAAGCTGGTGCAGCCACTCTGGAAAACAGCATGGCGGTTCCTCAAAAAGTTGAATATAGAGCTACCCTTTGACCCAGCAATCGCACTACTGGGTATTTACACTAAAGATACAAATGTTGTGATCTGAAGGGGCACATGCACCCAAATGTTTATAGAAGCAGTATCCACAATAGCCAAATTATGGAAAGAACCTAGATGTCCATCAATGGATGAATGGATAAAGAAGAAGTGGTAGATGTATACAATGGAATACTATGCAGCCATCAAAAGAAATGAAATCTTACTATTTGAGATGGCGTGGATGAAACTAGAGGGTATTATGCTTAGCAAAATAAGTCAATTAGAGAAAGACAATTATTATATGATCTCCCTGATATGAGGAATTTGAGAGGCAATGTGGAGGTCTTGGGGGGTAGGGAAGGAAAAATGGAACAAGATGGTGATTGGAAGGGAGACAAACTCTAAGGGATTCTTAATCTCACAAAACTGAGGGTTGCCGGGGGAGGCAGGTAGGAAGAGGGTGGTTGGGTTATGGACACTAGGGAAGGTATGTGCTACGATGAGTGTTGTGAAGTGTGTAAACCTGGAGGTTCACATATAACATATATAACATATAACATAACATGTAATAATACATTATATGTTAATAAAAAAATAAGAAATTGAAAATAAAAGTCCCAAGAAGATTTAGCACCAGGTGGATTCACAGGTGAATTCTACCTAACTAATACCAATTATTCTTAAATTCTTCCAAAAAAAAAAGGAGTGAGAACTCTTCCAAATTAATTTTATAGAGTCAGCATAATCATGATACCAAAGCCAGACAATGACACAATAAGAGAAGAAAATTTCAGGTCTATAATTTGGATGAGCATTAATACAAATGACTAATTTATTTGTATTGCTTTATAATGTTTCATTGTATGAATGTACCATAGTCCATTTATTCATTCACCCATTGAAGCATTTGGTTGCTTCCAGTGTTTGGCAATTATGTTTTAAGATGTTACCAGCATTTATGTTCAGGTTTTGTTTAGACAGCCATTTTCAACTCATGTGGGTAAATACCTAAGAATTCAATTGCTGGAATGTATGTAAAGCTATGTGTAGCTTTGCAAGAAACAACAAAACTGTCTTCCAAAATAGTTATATCATTTTGCATCCCTACCACACATGCATGTGCATTCCTGCTACTCCACATTACCACCAGCATTAGGTGTTGTCAATTCATAGTTTACAAAGGTGTCAAGGTAATTAGTATTTTGACACCTAAATAATTGAATATGTATTTTAAAGATTAACCATGTACTTACCTCATACCATGTACAATAATTCATTCATAGGGAAACACAACATAAAAGCTAAACAATGAAACTAAAGGAAAAATACATGGAGAAATTCTGGTAATGGAGATTTTCCAGGATCAATTTTTTAATGAAAATCATATTCTCTACTTTTTAAAAATTATTATGTTCATTTAGCCATTTTATATACTTCATTAGTATTTGATGTAGTGTTCAATGACTCATTAGTTGCATATAACATCCATTGCTCATCACAACACATGCCCTCATTAATACCCATCACCCTACCTCCATCCCTCACCCCTCTGAAACCCTGTTTGTTTCCCAAAGTCCATAGTCTTTCATGGTTTCTCTCCCTCTCTGATTTCTCCCCCTTCAGTTTTCTCTCCCCTCCCTTATGGTCCTCCGTGCTATTTCTTATGTTCCACATATGAGTGAAACCATATGATAATTGTCCTTCTCTGCTTGACTTGTTTCATTTAGCATAATCCCCTACAGTGCAGTCTTAAACTTATGGGATACTACAAAGGCAGTCCTTAGGGGGAAATACATAGCCATCCAAACCTCTCTTGGAAAGGTAGAAAAATCCCAAAAGTACAAGCTAAAGTTACACCTAAAAGAGATGGAGAAGGAACAACAGGTAAAACCTAAAGCAGGAGAAGAGAAATAGTAAAGATTAGAGCAGAGATCAATGAATAAGAAACCAGAAATATAGTAGAACAGATCAATGGAACTAGAATCTGGTTCTTTGAAAGAATTTTAACAAGATTGACAAACATCTGGCCAGACTTATCCAAAAGAAAAGAGAAAGGATCCAAATTCATAAAATCGTAAATGAAAGGGTAGAGATCACGACTAACACCAAGGAAATAGAAACAAATTAGAAATCATTACCAGCTTCTTTGAAAGAATTAACAAAATTGATAAACCCCTGGCCAGACTTATCAAAAAGAAAAGAGAAAGGACCCAAATAAATAAAATCATGAATGAAACAGGACAGATCACAACTAACACCAAAGACATACAAACTATTATAAGGACATACTATGAGCAACACTACGGCAATAAATTTGACAATCTGGAGGAAATGGATGCATTCCTAGAAACATATAAACTACCACAACTGAACCAGGAAGAAATAGAAAGCCTGAAAAGACCCATAACCAGTAAGGAGATTGAAACAGTCATTAAAAATCTCCAAACAAACAAAAGCCCAGGGCCAGACGGCTTCCCGGGGGAATTCTACCAAACATTTAAAGAAGAACTAATTCCTATTCTCCTGAAACTGTTCCAAAAAAATAGAAATGGAAGGAAAACTTCCAAACTCATTTTATGAGGCCAGCATCACCTTGATCCCAAAACCAGACAAGGATCCCACCAAAAAAGAGAGCTATAGACCAATATCCTTGATGAACACAGATGCGAAAATACTCAACAAAATACTAGCCAATAGGATTCAACAGTACATTAAAAAGATTATTCACCACGACCAAGTGGGATTTATTCCAGGGCTGCAAGGTTGGTTCAACATCCGCAAATCAGTCAATGTGATACAACACATCAATAAAAGAAAGAACAAGAACCATATGATACTCTCAATAGATGCTGAAAAAGCATTTGACAAAGTACAGCATCCCTTCCTGATCACAACTCTTCAAAGTGTAGGGATGGAGGGCACATACCTCAATATCATCAAAGCCATCTATGAAAAACCCACTGCAAATATCATTCTCAATGGAGAAAAACTGAAAGCTTTTCTGCTAAGGTCAGGAACATGGCAGGGATGTCCATTATCACCACTGCTATTCAACATAGTACTAGAGGTCCTAGACTCAGCAATCAGACAACAAAAGGAAATCAAAGGCATCCAAATCGGCAAAGAAGAAGTCAAATTATCACTCTTCGCAGATGATATGATACTATTTGTGGAAAACCCAAAAGACTCCACTCAACAACTGCTAGAACTTATACAGGAATTCAGTAAAGTGTCAGGATATAAAATCAAGGCACAGAAATCAGTTGCATTTCTCTACACCAACAGCAAGACAGAAGAAAGAGAAATGAAGGAGTCAATCCCATTTACAATTGCACCCAAAACCATAAGATACCTAGAAATACCTAACCAAAGAGACACAGAATCTATACTCAGAAAACTATAAAGTACTCATGAAAGAAATTGAGGAAGACACAAAGAAATGGAAAAATGTTCCATGCTCCTGGATTGGAAGAATAAATATTGTGAAAATGTCTATGCTACCTAAAGCAATCTACACATTTAATGCAATTCCTATCAAAGTACCATCCATCTTTTTCAAAGAAATGGAACAAATAATTCTAAAATTTATATGGAACCAGAAAAGACCTCGAATAGCCAAAGGGATATTGAAAAAGAAAGCCAACGTTGGAGGCATCACAATTCCGGACTTCAAGCTCTATTACAAAGCTGTCATCATCAAGACAGCATGGTACTGGCACAAAAACAGACACATAGATCAATGGAACAGAATAGAGAGCTCAGAAATAGACCCTAATCTCTATGGTCAACTAATCTTCGACAAAGCAGGAAAGAATGTCCAATGGAAAAAAGAGCCTCTTCAATAAATGGTGCTGGGAAAATTGGACAGCCACATGCAGAAAAATGAAATTGGACCATTTCCTTACACCACACACAAAAATAGACTCAAAATGGATGAAGGACCTCAATGTGAGAAAGGAATCCATCAAAATCCTTGAGGAGAACACAGGCAGCAACCTCTTCGACCCAGCCACAGCAACGTCTTCCTAGGAACAACGCCAAAGGCAAGGGAAGCAAGGGCAAAAATGAACTATTGGGATTTCATCAAGATCAAAAGCTTTTGCACAGCAAAGGAAACAGTTAACAAAATCAAAAGACAACTGACAGAATGGGAGAAGATATTTGCAAACGACATACCAGATAAAGGACTAGTGTCCAGTATCTATAAAGAACTTAGCAAACTCAACACCCAAAGAATAAATAATCCAATCAAGAAATGGGCAGAGGACATGAACAGACATTTCTGCAAAGAAGACATCCAGATGGCCAACAGACACATGAAAAAGTGCTCCATATCACTCGGCATCAGGGAAATACAAATCAAAACCACAATGAGATATCACCTCACACCAGTCAGAATGGTTAAAATCAACAAGTCAGGAAATGACAGATGCTGGCGAGGATGCGGAGAAAGGGGAACCCTCCTACACTGTTGGTGGGAATGCGAGCTGGTGCAGCCACTCTGGAAAACAGCATGGAAGTTCCTCAAAATGTTGAAAATAGAACTGCCCTATGACCCAGCAATTGCACTATTGGGTATTTACCCTAAAGATACAAACGTAGTGATCTAAAGGGGCATGTGCACCCGAACGTTTATAGCAGCAATGTCCACAATAGCCAAACTATGGAAAGAACCTAGATGTCCATCCACAGATGAATGGATCAAGAAGATGTGGTATATATACACAATGGAATACTATGCAGCCATCAAAAGAAATGAAATCTTGCCATTTGTGACAACATGGATGGAACTAGAGCGTATCATGCTTAGCGAAATAAGTCAAGCAGAGAAAGACAACTATCATATGATCTCCCTGATATGAGGAAGTGGTGATGCAACATGGGGGCTTAAGTGGGTAGGAGAAGAATCAGTGAAACAAGATGGGATTGGGAGGGAGACAAACCATAAGTGACTCTTAATCTCACAAAACAAACTGAAGGTTGCTGGGGGGAGGGGGTTTGGGAGAAGGGGGTGGGATTATGGACATTGGGGAGGGTATGTGCTTTGGTGAGTGCTGTGAAGTGTGTAAACCTGGTGATTCACAGACCTGTACCCCTGGGGATAAAAATATATGTTTATAAAAAATAAAAAATTAAAAAAAATATTTGGGATATTCAGATCTTTTGTGGTTCCATACAAATTTTAAGATTGTTCTAGTTCTGTCAAAAATAGTGTTGGTATTTTGATAGAAATTGCATTATGTTTATAGATTACTTTGGGTAATATGGACATTTTAACAATATTTGTTCTTCCATTCCATGAGCATGGAGTTTCTTTTCATTTGTTTGTGTCATCTTCATTTTTTTCATCAATGTTTTATAGTTTTCAAGTCTTTCTCCTTTTTGGTTAGGTTTATTCGTAGGTATCTTATAATTTCTGGTACAATTGTAAATCAGATTGTTCTGTAACTTTCTCTTTTTGCTTCTTTATTATTACTGTATAGAAATACAATGGATTTCTGTACATTGATTTTGTTTTCTGCAACTTTACTGAGTTCATTTATCAGTTCTAGTAGTTTTTCAGTGGAGTCTTTAGGGTTTTATATATATAGTATCTGTCATCTGCAAATAGTGAAAGTTTTACTTCCTCCTTATTAACTTGGTTGCATTTTTTTTTCCATTTGTTTTCTGATTCCTGGAGCTAAGACTTCCTGTACTATGTTGAATAAAGATGGTGAGAGTGGATATCCTTGTCTTGTTCCTGACCTTGGGGGGAAAATTCTGGTTTTTTTCTCATTGAGTATGATGTTTGCTTAGATAGGCTTCATATGTTGAGGTATGTTCCCTCTAAACCTATATTGTTGAGGGTTTTTATTATTAATAAATGTTGTACTATGTCAAATACTTTTTCTGCATCTACTGAGATGATCAAATGTTTTTATATCTTTTCATAATGATGTGATATATCACACTGATATGCAAATATCAAACCACTTTTGCATCCCAGAAATAAATCTCACTTGATCACATGATTTTTTTAATGTATTGTTGGATTTGATTTGCTGATATTTTGTTGGGAATTTTTGCATCCATGTTCATTATAGTTATTAGCCTGTAGTTGTGTTTTGTTGTTGTTGTTGTGTGCTTCAGTGCTTTTGGTATCAATGTAATGTGGGCCTCATAGAATGAACTTGGAAGTTTTCCTTCCTTTTCTATTTTTGAAATTTTTGAGAATAGGTATTTACTCTTCATAAAATGTGTGGTAGAATTCACCTGTGAAGCCAGCTGTTCCTGGACTTTTGTTATGAGGTTTTTTTTTTTTAATTACCTATTCAATTTTATTGCTAGTAATTGGTTCATTCAAATTTTATTATTTCCTTCTCTTTCAATTTTGATAGGTTGTGTGTTACTAGGAATTAACCCACCTTTTCTAGGTTGTCCAGTTTGGTGACACATAATTCTTTTTTATAATAACCTATTACAATCTTTGTATTCCTGTGATATAAGTTGATATTACTTCTCTTTAATTTCTGATTTTGTTTATTTAAGATGACTCTCTCTCTGTGATAACTGACTAAACCTTTATCAGTTTTATTGATCTTTTCAAAGAACCAGCTTTGGATTTCATTGATTAGTTCTATTTTTAAATTTTCTATATCAATTATTTCTGCATCATTTATTTTTGCTCTCATCTGTGTTATTTTCTTCCTTTTGTTGGTTTTGGGTTTAGTTTGTCCTTTTCTAACTCCTTTAGGTGTATAGGTAGATTGTTTATTTAAACATTTTCTTGCTTCTTGAGGAAAACCTATATTGCTATAAACTTCCCTCTTACAACCACTTTCACTGCATATCAAAGATTTTGGATTCTTCTATTTTCATTTTTGTCTCCTTGTATCTTTTTTATTTCCATTCATTGTTAACCATTCATTGTTTAGTAACATGCTATTTAACTTCATGTATCTGTGCTCTTTCCAGATTTTTTCTTCTTGATTTCTAGTTTCATAGTGTTGTAGTAAAAAAGATGCATTGTGTAACTGATATTTTTGAAATTTTAAGGTTTCTTTTGTGGCCTAAAATTTGATCTATTTTGGAGAATATTCCATGTGCACTTGAAATATTCTGCTATTTAGGATGGAATGTTCTGAATATATCTGGTAAATCCATCTGGTCCAATGTGTCATTCAGAGTCATGATTTCCTTGTTTATTTTTTGTTTACATGATCTATCCATTGATGTAAGTGGAGTATTAAAGTTCCCCAGTACAATTTTATTACTAGTGATTAGTTATTTCATATTTGTTATTAAGTGTTCTGTGTATTTGGGTGCTCCCTTTTTAAGTGCATAAATATTTTCCTTTGTTATGTCTTCTTTTTCAATTGTCCTCTTAATGCTTATATAATATCATTTTTCTCTTGTTTTAGTGTTTGTTTTAAAGTCAATTTTTTATGATAAAAGTGTTACTACCCTCTTTCCTTTTTCATATTCATTTAAATGATAATTTTTCTCCATATCCTCACTTTCAATCTAAGCATGTCTTTAGGTTTGAAGTGAGTCTCTGGCAGACAATATATATGAGTCTTGTTTTTTATCCATTCCATCACCTATGCCTTTTGATTAGAGCATTTAGTCCAATTACATTCAAATTAATTATTGATAGGCATGTGTTTATTACCAATTTGTTATTTGTTTTGTGTTCATTTTTGTGAATGTTCTGCTCCTTTCTTCCTTTGCACTCCTCTCATCTTAAGTTAGCTTTCTTTGTGATATACTTGGATTTCTTTCTTTTGTTCTTTCTTTCTTTCTTTCTGTCTTTCTTTCTTTCTTTTCCCATCTCTTACTAGTTTTTGATCTGTGGTTTGTCTATATATGGCAAGTTGGGATTTCTTCTTGATGCTTTTAATATTTTTCTCTGTCTTTAGTTTTTGATACTTTAATTATACTGTGTCTTTGTGTCATTCTCCTTGCATTCATTTTTTTTCTTTTTTAGATTTATTTATTTATTTTAAAGAAGAAGAGCATGAGTGGAGGGAGGGGCAGAGGGAGAGGAAGAGAAGGAATCCTCTAACAGACTCCTCACTGAGTATGACACCCAATGCAGGGCTAGATCCCAGGACCCTGAGATCATTCCCTGAACCAAAAATCAAGAGTTGACCACTTAACCTAGGTTCCCCTCTTTGATTTCATTGTATTTGGAATTCTGGGCTTCCTGATCTGGGTGTCTATTTCTTTTCTGGGTTAGGGAAATTTTCAGCCATTAAGTTTTCTGCCCTTTATTTCCTCTCCTCTAGAATCCCTATAATGTGAATGTTTTCATCTGCTTCTTGTGCCATAAGTCCTTTAAACCATATCACTTATTTCATTATTCTTACTTTCTGCTGCTTTCTTTGAGCGAGTCTTACTGCCTTGTTTTGGAATGCACTGATCCTTTCTTCCTCTTCATTTAGCCTGTTGTTCATTCCTTCTAGTGTATTTTTCCATTTAGTTATTGTATTCTTTGGCTCCAATATTTCCATTTGTGACTTTCTTATGTTTTTTATCTTTGTGGATGTTTTCACTGTGTTAATCCATTCTTTCTTCAAGTTGGTGAGAATTTTGATAATCATACTTTGAACTCTTTACCAGTTAAATTACCTATCTTTGTTTCATTAAGGATTTTTTTTTTCTGAGTTTTATCTTGTTCATTTGTAACTTACTCTCTGATTCCTCATTATGTTTGACTTTCCATGCTGGTTTCTGTTATTATATGGAACATTAACCTCTCCCATTCTTGAAGGAATGTTCTCATATAGATGATAAAAGTTGTTGTTTGACTCTGCCTTAGATCTTGTTTCTCAAACCTTTGTGATTGTCTAAAAAGTTAATTTTATTTTAGTGGCTCTCAGTAGTAAAGGGGGTCCCAACACCTTTCAGTGTTTCAAAAGGAAGGGTTATAGTTAACACCTAGATTTAGTCTGATTGGCATGTAGAAACTCAGCAGCTGTTTTTCTTCAACTTTTAAAGTATGAATATACATACAGTCCTGTGGACACAAACATATAGCCCACCAAAAATTAGTGCCAGTAATCTAGAGGTGTCTGTTAGGTGGCAGTCTCAAAAATCAAGACTCCAGATGAGGGTATAAATCCTGTCTTGGAGATATTGGTGAGGAAGGCAAAGGGACAGTGAGAAATAATGTACACTGGTCTACATTCCCTAAAGCACAGCAGAGTTTTAAATGCATCTACTATCTGAAGCTGCCCTTCAGGCTATATCTCCAGGAGAAGCAAATCGGCCTCTTTCATAGAAAGAGTGGAAGTCTGTATCAATCTGCTGTTTGTGTAATGCCCTGGATATGAAAGCCTTCTAAGAACTGTTTCTCCAATGTTACAGTCCTGTGAGACCGAGGAACTCCTGACCACCAGAACTAGACACTCAAGGGAAGAACCTGGATTGTAGCTGTAAAAACTGTGGCACCAGAAATAAAACCTGTGTCAACAGACATATGTGAAATCTCCTTGGGGTGCCTGGGTGATGCAGTTGGCTAGGTGTGTCTGATTCTTGGTTTCAGCTCAGGTCATGACTTCAGGTTCGTGAGATTGGGCCCTACATCAGGTTCCATACTCGGTGCAGAGCCTGCTTGGAATTCTTCCTCTCCCTCTACCTCTCCTGCTTGTGCATGTTCTTTCTCTTTCTAACAATAAATAAATAAATATTGGGGGGAGGGACTCTCCTTTCCAGGAGAGACTTGTGATCTGGAGTGTGGGAAAGAAAGATTGTGAAGATGATGCCCACTAGCTGGAGTGAGGAATAGAGGAAGGGTAAGACATGGTGCCTATTTGCTAGAGTAAGACAGAGAGAAAGAGTAGACATGTGTTCATTGGGAAAGGAACTTGAAAAAAGAAATAGAAAAAAACCTAATGCTGCCCACTAGTTGAGGAAGACATAGGGAAAGCACAAAGATGTTGCCTGGGCCAGTCTTTATCCTTAGACGGCATCACAGCAGTCACCCAATTGTCTAATCAGATGCCTGCCTTTTGGGCCAATGTTCCAAAAGAAGTAAATGAACCTCCCCCTTACAAATTATGGGAACCCCTAGATTGGTTCCTTCCATGCTGTTCTCTGAGGTGGGTGAGACAGAGTGAGTGAAACATTAAGATTTACTTCTCAGCTCACTATAGCCTTATGAGTACCATGGTTGTGAGCCCTGCTAGTTTCCAAAAATAAGTATTTTCAGACTCATCTTTCAGATGCAGATCTTAAAAGTATATGGTGCCTGATGTGGTGTTCCAACATTTACCCCTTAGGAAGAAGGTCTAGGTTTTGAGTTCCCTTTCAACTGTGGGTTGCCATGTTGATGGTGGGGTTTAGGGTGACATTGTTTCCCATTGTTTCTCTTCTATTTGTTTGTTGAGGATCTTCTTTGTTTGGATGCATAGTAGTCACTGAACTTGTTTTAGGTTTTTTCAGAGGAAATTTTTCCATACGTAGCTTAGATTCAGTTTGTGCCTGGAGGAAGTGAGATTAGGGTTCCCTTACATCACCTTCTTAAAACAGAACCCTTAAGAAACATTTAATATAATGGAAATATGGGCGCCTGGGTGGCTCAGTGGGTTAAGCCGCTGCCTTCAGGTCAGGTCATGGTCTCAGGGTCCTGGGATCGAGTCCCGCATCGGGCTCTCTGCTCAGCAGGGAGCCTGCTTCCCTCTCTCTCTCTCTGCCTGCCTCTCCGACTACTTGTGATTTCTCTCTGTCAAATAAATAAAATCTTTAAAAATATATATATAATGGAAATATTCTTTCGTGATTGTGAGCAGTAACATAAGTATATATATTTTGTCAAAAGTCATTAAAAAGAACATATAAAATAGGCACATTTATCACATGTAAATTATACCTCAATAACCTTAATTTTAAAAATAAATTCAGATAGGAAATTTTATAAATATGTATAGTTATATAAGTAAATCCTCAATTTCCTCATTTCCTTATTCAATCCCCTACTTCATTTTCAAAATATAAGCCTTTCTTTTCATAGAAAAATAAATATGTTTTAATTCCTTAGAGTATTATACTAATCTTACTAAACTCCCTCTTATAGTTATGATGTGAATAACTACCTATACATGTTCCATTTGTTATCTCTCCAATATCCAGTGAGATACTGATTTATGATTTTTTTTAATTCTTCTTATACATACTCCTCTCCCTCTCTCTCTTTCCCTCTCATGACTGCATATCTTTCATTCAACAAATGACCTTTAAAATCTTTTTTTATATTCTTACCTTTCTTCCTAAAAATAAACATCTTTAAGATTATCATTAATTAGCATTCATTTTTCCCATATAATTTGTGCTCTAATTAAATCATACTTATCACTTTAAATTCATAAAATGAAATTTTTTTTCTATTTGCTCTATCAAACTTTATTTCTGTATTTTACTTTTTTGGATATCTCTGCATTTGATATCATGTTTGAGAAATTTCATTTGTTACAACTCTTTCTCATTTTGGTTTCAATGATTTAAATCTGCCATAATTCAATTTTTATATTCTTATAGTTTCGGCCTCTCAATCTTCATAATTTAATTTGATCCTTTGATCAAACTCTTGATAATAATTTTTTAGAAACTGTCAATATATCTTCATACTTATCAGATGTGACATCACCAAATGAAGAAAAACTCCAGAGAAAACATGAAATATAAATTCCAGAATTGAAGAAGGCTTATGAGTCACATGTAAGCCTATGAATCACATGAAGCACTTCCCCACACCTTTCATATTATATTATATATCTAGAAAATTATCTTACAACTATAAATGTCAATTAAAATGCCCATTATGAATACAATTAGATAAATATCAAGCCATTATGAACACCCAAGAAATCAATCTGAGAACTTAGAGAACAAATTTCACATCTAGAAGAAGAAAAATGGCAACATCAATGAAGGTAGAAGCTACAGAGAGTTGATTAGGGTGATAAAAGAACTGTAGGTGCTGTGGATGAGAGGTAGCCCTGATCATGGAGAAAGGAAGGAGACAGAAAAAGAAAAAGAGATAGTTAAAGAAACTTGCAGGAGAATGCAGATGAAAAATTATTTCCCAAAACCATTGACTACGAAAAGGAGAAGGGCTGTCCACAACTATTTTTATAAGCAGGAGGGCTCAAAATATGAAGTTATAGAAGTTCACACCATAAACAGGGTCATTCCTGACATTCTTAGTGGTGTTATTGTGGGGAAGCAGAGCAGAGTCCTGGGAGGACACAGTGTGGTCTGATGATCCCAGTGTTCATGCGATAAGAAACAGTTCCAATTATTGGAGTGACTTTGGAAGTCATGGCACAGCTGCTTCAGGGATTTAGGATCTGGTGGGCACCAACATTTTACTTTGGTCACTACTATAGAAACAAAGATACATGATGAGGGCAACAAAACTTTGTGCTTGCATTTTGCAGTACTATACCATAAACTTTCAACCACAGAGCAGGCCTGCAACTGCTTTTCTGGGACAAACCCGCAACAGCCAGAGTGCAGTAACACCGAACTCCAGACGATCAGTGAAGGTCATTGTTATGCTGGTACCTAAAATTTGGAGTTTTGAAACCCAACCTAATGTCTGAGATAAAACACTAGAGTGTTGTGCCACCTGGCAGGCAGACAGTTTGGACCCTGACAGGGTGAAGGTGGGGATCTGACAGAAGCTGGCAGTACAAGAGGGGAGATTGTTTGCTCTTCTGAGAAGGCCTCCTGACGAGTGGCAGGTGCAAACTGACCATACACCGCTGCAACGCTTCACCTCCAGAGGGAATAGGATCTAGCTTACATTTTCTTTTTAAGATTTTATGTATTTTCTTGAGAGAGAGAAGGCAGGAAAGCAAGCAAGCAAAGGAGTAGGGAGCAGAAGGAAAGGGACAAACAGGTTCTACATTGATCAGGAATCCCTATGTGAGGCTCAATTCCAGGACCCTGGTATCATGACCTGAGACAAAGACAGATGCTTAACTGACTGAGCCACCCTGGCACCTTAGGATCTAGCTTCCTTTAATAGGAGACCCAACCACATCCAGTTCAAACGTGCTACACAGTGGGCAAGGTCTAAAAGTCTCCACAACAGGAAAGGAGAAACTCTGCAGAAGACTGGCCTGAGAGAAAAAACAGTCAAAACACAATACCAGATTGCACACTCTGAAACACCTCCTGAAGCCCAAGAAAGTATAGGACCTAGTCTCAATATAGCCATTACTCTCAGGAGCAGAAATATAACAAGCTTTCCTAACACACACACACACACACACACACACACACACACGCACAGTGACCTAGACAAAAAAGACAAGATGGGGGAATTCACCCAAAAAGAAAAAAAAACATAAAGGAGTAATGACCAAGGATTTAATCAAAATTGATATAAGTAATTGCCTGAAACAATATTTAAAACATCAATAATAAGGGTGCTAGCTGGGTTAGCTTATAAGATACCAGAGAATCTCTTACTGCAAAAATTAAAGAATGAAAAAGTAGTTAAGCCAAGATTAAAAATGCTGTAACTGAGATGCAAAATTGACTGAATACAATGACAGCAAGGACAGTTGAAGCACAGGAATGAATCAGGGATATAGATGATACAAGTATTGAAAATAATGAGGCTGAAAAGGAGAGGGAAAGAAAAGTATTAGATGATGAAGATAGACTTAAGGAACTCAGCAAATCTTCAAAGTGTAATAACATGAATGTCATATAAGTTCCAGAAGAATAAGAGAGGGAAGAAGGGGCAGAAAGTTTATTTGAGCAAATGATTGCTGAAAAGTTCCCTAATTGTGGGGAGGGAAATAGATATCAAAATCCAAGAGGCACAGAGAACTTCCATAAAATTCAACAAAAGCCAGTGCACACCAAGACTTATCATGGTCAAAGTCACAAAATACACAGAAAAGGAAGGAAACCTGAAATGAGCACAGAGAAAAAAAGTCCTCAGCCTTCAAGGAGGGACAAACCACGTATGTAAAAGATCTATCCATGTAGGCCAAAAGAGAGTGGCCCAATGTGCTGAATGGGAAAAATTCACACCCAAGAATACTTTATCTAACAAAGCTTTCATTTAAAAGGAAAGATAGAGTTTCCAAGACAAACAAAAACAAAAGGACTTCATGACCCCTAAACAGCCCTGCAAGAAATATTAAAAGGGATCCTTTGAGTGGGAAAGAAAGACCAAAAGCAATGAAGACTAGAAAAGAAGAGAAAACATCACAAGGAACACCAACTTTACAGGTAATATAATGTAACTAAATTCATATCTATCAATAATCACTCAATGTAAATGGAATAAATGCTCCAATCAAAATATCAGAATAGATAAAAAAATCTATATGCTGCCTACAAGAGACTATTTTATTTTATTTTATTTTAATCTTTTAAAAATTTATTTATTTAAGGGACGCCTGGGTGGCTCAGTTGGTTAAGCAGCTGCCTTCGGCTCAGGTCATGATCCCAGCGTCCTGAGATCGAGTCCCACATCAGGCTCCTTGCTCGGCGGGGAGCCTGCTTCTCCCTCTACTTCTGCCTGCCATTCTGTCTGCCTGTGCTCACTCTCTCCCCCTGTCTCTCTCTGATAAATAAATAAAATCTTAAAAAATTTATTTATTTAAGAGAGAGAGAAAGAAGGGGCAGAGGTTGAGGGAGAGAAATCCTCCAGCAAACTCACCACTGAACATGAAGTCATTGCATGACTCCATCCCAGCACCCTGAGATCATGATCTGAGCTGAAATCAAGCATTGGAATCTTAACTGACTGAGACACTCAGACACCCCAAGACACTTATTTTAGGCCTAAATTCACCTTCAAATTGAAAGTGAGGGAATGGAGAACCTTCTCTCATGATAATGGGTGACAAAAAGCTGTAGTAACCATTCTTATATCAAACTAGATTTTAAACCAAACACTGTAAAAGAGATGATGAATGGCACTATAACATAATTAAGGGGTCTTTCCATCAAGAAGATCTAACGATTGTAAGTATTTATGCCCCCAATATGGAAGAACCCAAGTATATAAATCAATGAATAGCAAACATAAACTCATTTCTAATAAAACAATAATAGTAGGGGACTTTAACACCCCACTTACATCAATGGACAGATCATCTAAGCAGAAAATCAACAAGGAAACAATGACATTGAACTATACACTGGACCAGATGGATCTATATCTATCTATACCTATTTCTATGTCTATGGAAATATTTATAGAAATATCTATAGAAATATATAATATCTATAGAAATAGATATAGATAGATATAGATATTCAGAATAATTTGTCCTAAAGCAGCAGAATAAATTTTTTTTTTAAGTACATATAGAGCATTCTCTAGAATAGATCACATTCTATTTCTATTTCTATTCTATTTGTGGTCACAAATCAGTCATCAACAAGTTACAAAAGGACCGAGATGATACTATGCATGCTTTTAGGCCACAGGGCTATGAAACTTGAAGTCAACCACAAGAAAAAATTTGGAAAGAGGACAGATACATGGAGGTTAAAGGACATCCTATGGAAGAATGGATGGGTTAACCAGAAATTCAAAGAAGAAATTAAAAACTACATGGAAGCAGATGAAAATAAAAACATGATAGTCCATCTGGTGCCTGGGTGACTCAGTAGGTTAAGCATCTGCTTTCAGTTCAGGTCATGATCCCCAAAATATCCAGATCGATAGCATCAATCATTTATAAACTTACCATTTTCTCTGGTGACTTTCTCAATGATGACTTGATTTAAAAAAAATAGCACCATGATTAGAAGGGCAGCTAACATCATCTTGGACAATTTAGTCATTATAAGATGTGAAATATGAAATCCCAGAGACCAAAGATGACTCCTGTATGCTTAAAAGTGTTTTTCTTTACTTCTTTCCTGCAAACAAACAGAAAAACCATTACCCAGATAGTTTTCCTCAGGAATCTGACCTCTACCATTTCCTAGGGATACAGGGCAAAAGTGCTCTCTGGGGTTAGCCTATGGTGGTAAATCGAGGACAAGGTTGGGGTTGGAAGGAGCTTTTGTTCTGGATCAGATGTGTACTTTGAGAAAGGGAATATCATTCATCAGCCCCAATTTAGGGGACTTCAGGAAGTCCTGCCTGATTACAAGACTTCTGTCACCCCCATTTTCCTGAAGGAGGTGTGAAAAGCTAGAAGATATAGAGAAGATCTTGATTTGCCTGAATGAATTCATGAGTGGGTTTTGAGTGAGAGATTTACATTGGGGAGAGGGCCCAGGGAAGAAAGAGATTCAGAATGTTCTAATCTGACACAAAACAAATTTTCTTCTGGAAAGGCAGTGATAAGGGAAATAAGGGATCTAAGGAAAAATATAAGGACCATGGAATGATCTATCATAAACAGGATAAAGCTACATAATTTCTAAGAACCAGAGAGAATAAGATGAACACCTAGTATCTAAGGTTGGAGAGGAGTACAGCTTTTTATTTTAGAACAATCCTTAATATTTTCTAACTAGAGAAAGGATCTAGTTAGAACAAATATAGACTAATCATGAGGGTGAAAGACATTAAATGGAGACACTTTCTCCTGTCCCTATTGACATTTCTCAGCTTCTTCATAAACACACACACACACACACACAAATACACACAGACACACCAACTCTGACTTTTTTCCCCCACCGTAAAAATTTCTTTTCACTCACCTTACTTAATCACCAACCCCAAAATATTAGTTTCTCGGGAAACACTGGACAGCTAACTTCCCCTCTTCAACCCCCTCTGAAATACTGAAACCCATTACTTGGAAGCTTCACTCCACATTCAGTTGTCTTCCTCTCTGTGGTGCAAAAAACAGGAATGTGAGAGTGACATAAGGACGTGGAATATGAGGGAGTGTACTCTGACCAGTACTTCGCCCTTCTCCTTTTATATGATGGTAATAAAGACCTCGCATGACCATAAAGACAATATTTAATCCAAATATTTATATGCTGTTTTGAGTGTGAATGAAGGCACACACACACACACACACACACACCCCTTCTGAAGAATGGCTTTTTTTCCTGCTTTTATTGTGTATATTATTATTTTCAAAATAACAGCATATAATAGAAATTTAAGTGAAACATTCTCAACACCAACTTCCTGGACCAACATATATACCTTGTTTAGAGTAAGGATTGGGTATATCTGCTACTTCTATAATTTTTTATAGTCTAGCATAATTAATCTCCCAGTTTATGGAAAATCTCCCCAGGATGTTGAGAGTAGCTTATTTTTACTTTTACATCCCATGCCCCAAAACTATATATAACCTGTCTATGCAAAAAGCTACTGCCGATATTTACAATCATCACATTTGATTTCTCCAAGATGCTCCATGCATTCAATAAATGTCAGTCTACAGAATTATATATTATAATTATAATTATATTATAATAGTTGTTCTAGGTAAGAACTCAAGAACTATCCACCTTCCATGTTTTTGGATTACCTGCACTGTTTCGCCCCTTAGGACACACTAAATCCTAGGGATCATAAACTGAATTTACCAGATATCTCTTGATTTCTTGGATTTATTCCCAGGATTGAAGACCCCCAACTGGCCCTGTTGACTCTGATCTCCTCACACCACTATCAGCATCATGGATATTTTTGGCCTTGAGGTAGTTTGTTCCATGTGTGAAAAACCTCTGCATAGTCCTCCCTTTCAGATGAGAAATTGCATGACTTAGTGAGATAAATTCCCATCCTACCTTCTCCTGTCATTTAGAGTTGAAAAAATGTGGGTACAAAATACTTGTAGGGGAGAAATGCAAAAATGTACTGTTTGGAGGCTGCTTTTTTAGATAAATGGTCTTGCATGAACAAGAAACCATCAGAAGAGCAAACTGCACAAAAAAAATTTTCTTTGCTTTGGAGAATTTCAGAGATTTGAAGGAATTTATTGCCTTGCAACTGCACAGATATCAGGATATCAACGTACTGTTTCTCACATGTCTCAGCCTGTGAACTTAATAATTGTTAATAACTCTCTTACTAATGGTTGGATTGTTAGCTCCATGGTCAGTGTAAAAAACAAAATGTTAAACAGGAAAAATCTAAGCCAACAAGTAATACCCAACTTCTACCACAAAAAAATCCATTAAAATTATCAGGAATTCCCACCAAGTAAACCTACTATAATTCTGAGCTCCTCAAGTAAGAGACTTTGGCCACTGTTGACTGGAGCATAGGAGTTGGTTTCTCTATCATTAATCTTTATGAAGGCCAGGAAAAAATCAACAAGGACATTATTGGAGCTCTTTCACTTTAAATCTTGACCTTACTTGGTAAAAACAACTACTCTTTAATTGTGTATTTTTAAATTATTATTATGTAGTTAGCATGTATTACATCATTTGTTTTTGATGTAGTGTTCAACAATTCAGTGGTATTAAAGTAATTTTTTAATTAAAATTTAATTAGCCAAGGTACAGTACATTATTAGTTTTTGATATAATATTCAATGATTCATTAGCTGAATATAACACCCAGTGCTCATCATATCACGTGCCCTTTTTGAAACCTATCACCTAGTTATTCCAATCCCCCCACCCACTTCCCTTTCTGCAACTCTCTTTCCCAGAGTCCAGAGTCTCATATGGTTTGTATCCCTCTCTGATTTCTTCCCATTCAGTTTTCCATCCCTTCCCCTATTGGTCTCTGCACTATTCCTTATGCTCCACATAGAAGTGAAACCATATGATGATTGCATTTCTCTGATTGACTTATTTCACTTAGCATAAGTACTTCTGCTTTTTAAATTTAAGACACTGCCTGAAACAGATATACCACTTCTCTGTATAACTATATTTGCATTTTAGTTTTTAGCACTCCTATTAGTTATGTGTTATTTTTTTCTTTCCACACTTTAGATTTTGTGCTTGTGTTACCTTAAATGTGCACTCCATGATTATCTTGTTGGCACCAGGTCTCCAGTTGAGGCATCACACCTTCCACTGAGGCAGATCAGGAAATGCCATGGTATGCAGTTCTACAGGTACATAGCATTCTCTCAAAATTTATTTCCAACAATGGAACTAAATTATATATCAAATTAGGGGACAATAATTTGTCCCTTGTAATGGTCAGAGAACAATTTCTTTCATAACCAGCTTGTTCTCATTTTGCTAGTTTATGCTGCTTGCACCTCAAAATTATAGGAAATTGTACACTGCCCCCCTCTTCTCTCCTCTTGCCTCTGCTGACCTCCTGTACTGCTCCAGCACCTAGTAATTATCCCATGGAAATGATAACCCTCATTTTAAGAGTCTCTACTTTCTCATTCATTTCTCCAAATCCACCTCATTGTCCAATGTGCTGTCAGAAGCAGAGTCCCTCTGCTTGGGCCAAGCCTCTTGCCAGAATCAGCAAATGTCCCTGGAAATAAAAGGGTCATTGAATCACTAATCTAGTACAGCAGGTCAATATTAACTCCGCAGCTTTTTAAATTTTTCAATATAAGATTCTCATTCAATTTGCCAATTTTTCAAGTTGTTGGTAGAGAGTGTTATCCTGCTGTTATCCCCACATTTTACCCATAAATGCAAGCCATCAATTAATTATTTTTTTGAGAGAGAGAGAAAGACCACAAGGGTGTGGGGGGAATAGAGGAAGAAGGAGAGAGAAAATCTTAAGCAGGCTGCAGGAGCAGCAGGGAGCTTGACATGAGGCTTGATCTCACCACCTGAGATCATGAGCTGAGCTAAAATCAAGAGATGGTTACATAACCAACAGAGCCACCCAAGTACCCCAGTTAATTACATGTTTAAGGGGAATGAACTTTAATGTGAATTTTCCCTATTTAACTTGATTAAATTTTATATGATAGAAGCCAAATTCCACCTATCATGTTTATCCTTTCCATATAACATTTTAAATAAAAAGAATTAGAGAGTGTGGGGGCAAGATGGCAGCAGAGTAGGGAACCTCATTTCATCTAGTCCCTTGAATTTAGCTGGACATCTATCAAAACATTCTGAACACACACAAATTCAACCTGAGATGTTAAAAGATTTATCTGGATTTCCACAAGCAGAAAAAAAAGACTACTTTTGCAAGGTAGGAGGTGTGGAACCTTGAATCTTTGGGGGAAATATCCAAAGATAAATGAAGGGGGAACAGAACCTCCATAAGCTGGCCATTGGAAAGTGATTCAATGGAGCAGAAAATCAGGACTCTTGGAAATCTCATCTAATGAGGGGACCCCCTTCTGAAAATAGCACACGATATGAATGGGGAAAAATTCTAGGTGGAACACTGTGGTCTCAGGATTCCAGGAGACTCAGAAAGAATGGGGGATTCTGAAATGATAGAGTGCCCAAGTGGGAAGCAGGGGTGGGGAGGTTATGTTCAGCAAGCCCAGAAGGGATTCTCAGCTCTGGTCACCATAAACTATTAGCTGAGCAGATAGGGAGACTGCCCTCTGCCTGACGACCCTGAAAAGGACTTAGAAGGTGCAGGATGTTTAAAATCCTAGGGGAGCTATAAAATAGCTTGTGCTCATGACAGGTATAGCTCTCAGGGTGGTGTGACCCCTGAAAGGACATTGGGGCAGTACCCAACATTAATTAAGAGCTGTGGAAGAGGGTGCATGCATAAGCCCACAGCTGCTAGCAGTTGCAAAGTCACAAAGCACAGATATGCTTATGTGTCTCCTTGATTTCCCCTGGAAGAGATATAGCGTGCATGATATGCTTGAGTTTGTATACTTTAATGCTCACAGAGTTGGAGATGGTTTGACCTGGAGGATTTGTTGAGGGAGGAGACCACGAGGTTGTGGCTCTGGGCGGTGGATTCCTGCAGGGCCATGTTTGCACTGAGCCTCCAAAGAAAAGCAGAAAGATGCCAGGGAACAAAAAGCCACACAGCCAACATGCTCACATTAAGCTCATCCCCCTGACAAAGTGTGGTGGAACTCCACCCAGGCACAGGCACCTGAGAAGCAGAGAAACAGGTCTTCCTCAGACAACAGACTGGAAGAACAGGTGAATGATAAGTTTATTTTTCTTAACTTATTGGCATAAAACTGTTGATAGTAACTTCTGATTATTGTTTCTATTTCCTTGGTGCTAGTTGTGATCTTTCCCTTTTCATTCATATTTTTATTAATTTGCGCCTTTTCTCTTTTCTTTTGGATTAGTTTGGCCAATGGTTTATCAATCTCATTTATTCTTTTAAAAAACCAGCTTTTAGTTTCATCGATACATTCTACTGTATCTCTAGTTTCTATCTCATTGATCTCTGCTCTAATCTTGATTATTTCCCTTCTTGTGTGTGGCATTGGCTTATTTTGTTGTTGATTCTCCAGTTCTTTAAGGTGTAGAGACAACTAGTGTATTCTGGATTTCTCAATTTTTTTTTGAGGGAGGCTTAGGGGGCTAGATGTTTCCCCCTTAGGACTGCCTTTGCTGTATCCCATAGGTTTTGGACAGAAGTGTCTTCATTTTCATTGGTTTCCATGAATTGTTCAAGTTCTTCTTTGATTTCCTGGTTGATCCAAGCATTCTTAAGCAAGGTGGTCTTTACCTTCCAGCTGTTGAATTCCTTCCAAACTTTTCCTTGTGGTTGAGCACCAGTTTCAAACATTGTGATCTGAGAATATGCAGGGAATAATCTCAATCTTTTGGTATCAATTGAGCCCTGATTTGTGACCCCAGTATGTGGTCTATTCTGGAGAATGTTCCATGTGCACTTGAGAAGAAAGAGAATTCTGTTGTTTTAGGGTGAAATGTTCTATATATATCTATGAGGTCCATCTGGCCCAATGTGCCATTCAATGTTCTTGTTTCTTTATAGATTTTCTGCTTGGATGATCTGTCTGTTACTGAGAGTGGTGTGTTAAGATTTCCTACTATTACTGAATTCATATCAATATGACATTTTATCTTGATTAACAGTTTTCCTACATAATTGGCTCCTCCCATATTGGGAGCATACATATTTATAATTGTTAGATCTTCTTGGTGGATAGTCCCTTTAAGAATGATGTAGTGTCCTTCTCCATCTCTGACTACAGTCTTTAGTTTAAAATCTAATTTATCTGATATGAGAATCATTACTCCAGCTTTCTTTTGAGGCCCATTGGCATGAAAGATGCTTCTCCATCCCTTCAATCTCAGTCTGGATGTATCCTTAGGTTCAAAATGGGTCTCTTGTAGACAACATATGGATGGGTCCTGTCATTTTATCAGTGAATTTAGGCCATTCATGTTAAGAGTGATTATTGAGAGATACGTTTTTATTGACATTGTGTTACCTATGAAGTCTTTGCTTCTATAGATTGTCTCCATATATTTCTGTTCAATTATATTATAAGGATTTTTCCTCTTTTACAGAACCTCCCTTAATATTTCCTGAAGAGTCAGCTTGGTGGTCCCATAATCTTTTAAACCTTTCCGGTCTTGGAAGCTCTTTATCTATCCCTGCATTCTGAACATCAGTCTTGCTAGAAAAAGTATTCTTGGCTGCATATTCTTCTCATTTACTGCCCTGAATCCATCTTGCCGGCCCTTTCTGGCTTTCCAGGTTTCTGTGGACAGATCTGATGTTATTCTGATGGGCTTTCCTCTGTACGTAAAAAACTTCTTTGCATAGCTGCTTTCAAGAGCTCCTGTAGACAATTATGATTCATCATTTTCATGGTGTCTCGAGGTCTTTCTAGATTCTATGATATTGGGGGGATGCCTTTCTGCCTCTAGTACTCGAACGCTGGTTCCTTTCATAAGACTGGGAAATTTTTCATGGAGAATTTTTTCAACTATATCTTCTAGTCTTCTTTCTTTCTCCTCCCCTACAGATTCCAATAATTCTGACATTGGAATGTTTCATGGTGTTATTTATTTCCCTAATTCTGTTTTTGTGGCTTCTAAGCTGTTTGTTCCAGGCTTCATCCTGATCCTTTTTCTCTATCTGTTTGTCCTCCAGATCACTAATTCTATCTTCTGCCTCAGTTACCCTAGCTTTTAGAGAATTTAGATTAGATTGGAACTCATTGAGAATATTATGAATATCATCCCTGGTGGCTTTCACTTCTGCCCTAATCAATTACATTTTGTCATCCTAGGCTTTCTCCAACCTAGCTACTGCCTGGATAATGTTAGCCTGAATTCCCTTTCTGACATACTGTCTATGTGCATATCCAATATCTCTAATGCAGAAGGCCCAGTCTCTGAATTTTTCTTCTGTTGGGCATTCCTCCTCCTAGTCATTTTGGTGAGAGATGGCTGAATGGATGTGTAGCTGAATGTATCAACCATGGTGCAGGCAAGGTGCATCCAGGGATGCTTCTGAACAATTGAGAGTCCCCACCAAGAAGAAAGAAAAAAGAAAAAGAGAGAGACAGAAAAGAAAGGAAGAAAGAAAGAAAGAAAGAAAGAAAGAAAGAAAGATAGATCAGGAACACGACAAGGACGCCCACTCTCACCACTCTTGTTTAATGATCCAAAGGGGCACATGCACCCGAATGTTTATAACAGCAATGTCCACAATAGCCAAACTATGGAAAGAACCTAGATGTCCATCCACAGATGAATGGATCAAGAAGATGTGGTATATATACACAATGGAATACTATGCAGCCATCAAAAGAAATGAAATCTTGCCATTTGTGACAACATGGATGGAACTAGAGCGCATCATGCTTAGTGAAATAAGTCAAGCAGAGAAAGACAACTATCATATGATCTCCCTGATATGAGGAAGTGGTGATGCAACATGGGGGCTTAAGTGGGTAGGAGAAGAATCAATGAAACAAGATGGGATTGGGAGGGAGACAAACCATAAGTGACTCTTAATCTCACAAAACAAACTGAGGGTTGCTGGGGGGAGGGGGTTGGGAGAAGGGGGTGGGATTATGGACATTGGGGAGGGTATGTGCTTTGGTGAGTGCTGTGAAGTGTGTAAACCTGGTGATTCACAGACCTGTACCCCTGGGGATAAAAATATATGTTTATAAAAAATAAAAAATTAAAAAAAAAGAAGTCCTAGCAACAACAATCAGACAACAAAGAGAAATAAAAGGTATCCAAATTGGCAATGAAGAAGTCAAACTCTCTCTTCGCAGATGACATGATACTTTTTATGGAAAACCCAAAAGAATCCACCCCAAACTACTAGAACTCATACAGCAATTCAGTAATGTGGCAGGATACAAAGTCCACAGCAACTTCTTTCAAAATATGTCTCCAAAGGCAAAGGAAACAAAAGCGAAAATAAACTTTTGGGACTTCATCAAAATCAAAAGCTTCTGCACAGCAAAGGAAACAGTCAACAAAACAAAGAGGCAACCCATGGAATGGGAGAAGATATTTGCAAGTGACAGCACAGACAAAAGGCTGATATCCAGGATCTATAAAGAACTACTCAAACTCAACACACAAAAAACAGATAATCATGTTAAAAAAATGGGCAGAAGATATGAAGACACTTCTCCAATGAAGACATACAAATGGCTACCAGACATATGAAAAAACATTCATCATCACTAGCCATCAGGAAGATTCATATTAAAACCACATTGAGATACCACCTTACACCAGTTAGAATGGCCAAAATTAGCAAGACAGGAAACAACGAGTATTGGAGAGGATGTGAAGAAAGGGGAACCCTCTTACACTGTTGGTGGGAATGCAAGTTGGTGCAGCCACTTTGGAGAACAGTGTGGAGGTTCCTCAAGAAATTAAAAATAAAACTCCCCTATGACCCTGCAATTGCACTACTGGGTATTTACCCCCAAAATACAGGTGTACCCCAATGTTTATAGCAGCAATGTCCACAGTCACCAAACTGTGGAAAGAAACAAGATGCCCTTCAACGGATGAATGGATAAGGAAGATGTGGTCCATATACACTTTGGAGTACCTCCATCAGAATGCCTCCATCAGAAAGGATGAATGCCCAACTTTTGTATCAACATGGACGGGATTGCAAGAGATTATGCTGAATGAAATAAGTCAATCAGAGAGAGGCAATTATCATATGGTTTCACTTACTTGTGGAGCATAACAAATAACAAGGAGGACATGGGAAGATGGAGAGGAGAAGGGAGTTGAGGGAAACTGGAAGGGGAGATGAAACATGAGAGACTATGGACTCTGAAAAATAATCTGAGAGTTTTGGAGGGGTGGGGGGTGGGAGGTTTGGGGAGCCTGGTGGTGGGTATTATGGAGGGCATGTATTGCATGGAGCAGTGGGTGTGGTGCATAAACAATGAATTCTGAAAAGAAATTAAACACTGAAAAGAAATTAAATAAAGAAAAAACAAAAGGTAAAGTAGAAGACCCAGCCCAAATGGGCCCCAAGGTCAGATTTATGAAGTATACAAACTGAAACAGACAAACAAAAAGATTGACAAAAGTAGATGACAAGAGAGGAAAAAAAAAAAAAACATCAAAAAGAACCCCAAGTATAAGATTTATATACTGCCGGGACAAAAACAAATACACAGAAACACTGACAGAAGAAAAGATGCGAGAATGGTTATAAATTCTCTGTGTGGGCGAGGAAGGTTATTTTCATTCTTCCTGGATGTATCTTGATATCTTTGTTAAAGAACTGAACTTTCCTAAGATAAAGGAAGATTAAAACTGGTTTATCTATAGACATAGCATTGATTGGAAAAACAGGATTACCTTGAAGCTTACCTCTATATGAAAATTTAAAAAAATAAAATAAAATAAATTTTAAAATAGAAAAGGAAAAGAAAAACAGTGTATATGTTTCCAAAAGTTCAGGTTAAAAGGTTATTATGGAATTTGATGTAATGAACATCTCACTGTGATGGTAAATAGGTTAAAAAGTTATATATTAAAAAAAATAAGAAGAAGCAGAATAGTGGGAATGGATTAAGAATAAAAGTTGTATCTACGGGGCGCCTGGGTGGCTCAGTGGGTTAAGCCACAGCCTTCGGCTCAGGTCATGATCTCAGGGTCCTGGGATCGAGTCCCGAATCAGGCTCTCTGCTCAGCAGGGAGCCTGCTTCCCTCTATCTCTCTCTCTCTGTCTGCCTCTCCATCTACTTGTGATCTCTCTCTGTCAAATAAATAAATAAAATCTTTAAAAAAAAAAAAAGTTGTATCTATGAAGTAGTGGTGGTTGTCCTCTTGTCTTTTTTTTTTTTTTTTTTTTTGGTTGGCTTTCTGGGGGAGGGGCCTCCTGCATGGGTTTTCAGGCAATGTCCCTAGAGTTAAGTCCTCCTGCCCCATCTGGAGGGTTTTATGTTTGTTTGTTCATTTGTTTTTTCTCCCCTTGGTGACTTTTGATGGTTTTGGAGGTTTAGAGAAAAGCAAACTGCACCCAGACCTCCCTTTCAGAGAGAAGCCTGAGTTTCTTCCCCTCAGGGTGCTCCAGAGCACATAAATTCCCTCTCTGCCACTGACAGAGTATGTTCCCAGTCTTGTCTCCCGGGTTACAGGAACTCCCACTTGTACCCAAAACAATGAGAAATACTAGTCATGGCTTTCTGGGCAGGTCCAGACCACCAGAGAGGTTCCAAGCAGTGATAGTGCATTGGGATTTTCGAGCTGGACTGGGCTGGGAGTGCTCAGATTCTCCAGGTCCAAGAGAACACTGGATGGTACCTGCATGCACCTCTCAGAGGAGGGTGTGGGCACGACTTAGACTCTGGTCACGCAGTGCACGTGGAGAGTGCAAAAGGCTGTGGTTCTGTCAGCTGGCGAGGCTCCCTCACCCTCATGGGCACTGCCACCCAGATGCTTTCAGGTGCACCAGCGGCTCAGGGACCAAGACTTGGCTTCTTTCCTGCACTCTCTCTGGCTCAGCACCAGCTGTGGCTGTCCTGGGTTGGCAGGCTTAAGCCCCTGTCCTTAACTACCTGATTCCCCTAATTTCCCCCTACAATCCTTTGCTCTTTTTGAGTGCTTTCTACCAGACTCCAAGTTAATGCTGGTCCCCAATCACAGGGCACTCATGTGTTGGGGTATTACTTTCCAATGGGTCACTTCTGGTGGCTCCCTTGCCCTTTTGTTTATCTTCTGATATCAGTCTGATGTTCCCACTCTGCTTTACCTGCCCTCTTCCGTCTTCTGCCCCTATAGAGATCCAGAAGTGTATAATTCTAATCTCGTGATGATTTCATTGGTGATCAGTGTTCTTTGGTAGGTAATCAGCTCACTTTAAGGGATAGGTTGAAAAGGTGCCTCCTCTTACTTCTCTGCCATCTTGTCTCCCTCCCTTCCCTTTCCCCAACCTATATTTTTAAGTCATTTTTTCAAGTTTTATTTTCTTCATATATATGTTTTATAGATTTATGTCCCATACTAGTAAGTTTGTCACTCTATCCACTTTTACTTTGATATATATATACACATATACATGTATGTATATGTATAAATACACACACACATATATATGTATATGTATATATACATATATATTCTGACTTTCTTACAATTTTGGGTTATAGTGTCTCCTAACACGCAGACTAAAAATCAATCGGGAGCAGGCAGATCACCCTGTTTTGTCCACCCTGAGAGATTACAATCTCTCTCACCAACACTCCCCTCCCTCTTTTTCCTTTCTATTTGATTGTTTTGGACTATCTTGGCTTTTGGTGGCATATTTGTGGTAGATTTTGACCACTTTGGATTTTTTCTAAGGTGCATTTTGCTTGGATAGTAGTTGATATTTTGGACTTTGTCCAATTGTTTAACCAGGAGGAGGAAATCCCACCATGGAAAGAACCAGAGATAATGTCCTTTGCCACACAATTAATGGATATGGATATAAGCAAGATGTCAGATATAGATTTCAGTATAGCAATTATGAAGTCAATAGCTAGGCTTGAAAAAAACATTAGTGACAATATAGAACCTCTAAGCACAGAAATGAAATCGAATCAGGCCAAACTTAAAAATGCTATGAAAAAGGTGCTGTCTAATCTGGATACTCTAACAGCCAGGACAAACGAAGCAGAACAAATTAGTTATCTAGAAGATAAGCTGATAGAAAAGAAGGAAGTTGAGGAGGATAGGGAGAGGCAGCCGGTAGCACATGAAAATAGACTTAGATCAATGACACCATGAAATATTCTAATGTCAGAATTATTGGAAACCCTGAGGAAGTGGAAGGAGAGGGAGGACTAAAAGGTATATTTGAGCAAATAATAGCTGAGAAATTCCTCAATTTGGAAAGGAAATGAGCATTCCTATCTGAGGCAGGGAAGACCCTTCTCTAAATCAATAAAAACAGATCAACATCTTGAGATATAATAGTGAAGCTTGCAAATCTTAGAGCCAAGGGAATCAACCTGAGAGCAGGTAGGTGGAAGAGATTTCATAGGCATGGAGGGAGGTACATCAGAATACCCTCAGACATATCCACAGAGACCTGGCAAACCAGAAAGGGTTGGCAAAACATAATCAGAATAGTAAATGAGAAGAACTTGCAGCCAAGAATACTTTATCCAGCAAGGCTTTCATTCGGACCAGATGGAGGGATAAAGAGCTTCCAGGACTGTCAGAAAATGAAGGAATACGTGATCACCAACCAGTCCTGCAAGAAATATTAAGGGGCCTTCTATAAAAGGAGAAAAACCCCAGGAGTGATATAGACCAGAAATTAACAGAGACAGTCTATAGAAACAGGGACTTTACAAGTAATACAATGACACTAAATTCATACCTTTTAATAGTTACTCTCATCGTGAACAAGATGATATCAATGATAATACATTTAATACTAGACTTCAACATTCCACTCAACAGCAATATGCAGATCATCTAAGTACAACATCAAAAAAGAAACAAGAGCTTTGAAGGACATATTGTACCAGATGGTCTTTGTACATATATTCAAAACATTCCATCTTAACACAACAGACTACTCATTCTCTTAACACAACAGACTACTCATTCTTATCAAGTGCACATGGAATTTTCTCCAGAATAGATCACATACTGGGTCACAATTCAAGGTCTCAACCAAAAGATTGAGATGATTCCCTGTCTATTTTTCAGACCAGAATGCTTTGAAACTAGAACTCAACTACGGGAAAACTTGGAAGGAACACAAACCCTCGGAAGTCAAAAAGCATCCTGCTAAGAAATGAATGAGTCAACCAGGAAATTCAAGAGGAAATTAAACAATTCATTCAAACCAATGAAAATGAAAACACATTGAATCAAAACCTATGGGATATTGCAAAGGTATTCCTAAGAGGAAAATACATAGCCATCCAAGCCTCTCTCAAAAAATTTAGAAAAATCCCAAATGCACATCTAAAGGACCTGGATAAAAAGAAGCAAAGAAAGCTTAAACCCAACAGCAGAAGAGAAATAATAAAGATTAGACCAGAAACCAATGAAATTGAAAGTAGAAGAATATAGTAGAACATATTAACAAAAATAGAAGCTGGTTCTTTGAAAGAATTAATAAGATCAATGAACCTCTGGCTTGACTTCTCCAAAAGAAAAGAGAATAAACCCACATTAATAAAATCATGAATGAAAGTGGGGAAATCACTACCAAAACCATGAAAATAGAGACAACTATTATAACTTTTTGCCAGCAACAATCTGCCAAAAACATTAGGCAATCTGGAAAAAATGAATGTATTACTAGATACTTATAACCTACCAAGACTGAAACAGGAAGAAATAGACAATCAGAATAGACAAATAACAAGGAAGGAAATTGAAACAATAGTTCATCTTCACTTTTGTTTCCTTTGCCTTTGGAGACATATCTTGAAAGAAGTTGCTGTGGCTTCATCAAGATAAAAAGTTTCTGCACAGTAAAGGAAACAGTAGACAAAACAAAGAGGCAACCCACGGAATGGGAGAAGATATTTGCAAATGACAGTACAGACAAAAGGTTGATATCCAGGATCTATCAAGAACTCCTCAAATTCAACACACAAAAAACAAACAATCATGTTAAAAAAATGGGCATAAGATATGAACAGACACTTCTCCAATGAAGGCATACAAATAACTATCAGACACATAAAAAAAATGTTCATCATCATTAGCCATCAGAGAGATTCAAATTAAAACCACATTGAGATACCACCTTGCACCAGTTAGAATGGCCAAAATTAGCAAGACAGGAAACAATGTGTGTTGGAGAGGATGTGGAGAAAGGGGAACCCTCTTACACTGTTGGTGGGAATGCAAGTTGGTGCAGCCTCTTTGGAGAACAGTGTGGAGATTCTTCAAGAAATTAAAAATAGAGATTCCCAATGACCCTGCAATTGCACTACTGGGTGTTTTCCCCAAAGATACATATGTAGTGAAAAGAAGGACCATCTGCACCCCAATGTTTATAGCATCAATGGCCATGGTCGCCAAACTGTGGGAAGAACCAAGATGCCCTTCAAAGGACGAATGGATAAGGAAGATGTGGTCCATATACACTATGGAGTATTATGCCTCCATCAGAAAGGATGAATACCCAACTTTTGTAGCAACATGGATGGGACTGGAAGAGATTATGCTGAGTGAAATAAGTCAAGCAGAGAGAGTGAACTATCATATGGTTTCACTTATTTGTGGAGCATAACAAATAGCATGGAGGACAAGGGGAGATGGAGAGGAGAAGGGAGTTGAGGGAAATTGGAAGAGGAGGTGAACCATGAGAGACTATGGACTCTGAAAAACAACCTGTGGGTTTTGAAGGGGCAGTGATTGGGAGGTTAGGGGAACCAGGTGGGAACCAATATTAGAGAGGGCACAGAGTACATGGAGCACTGGGTGTGGTGCAAAAACAATGAATACTGTAACACTGAAAAGAAATTTTTTAAAAAGCAATAAAAACAATTTAGAAAGAAAAAAAATCGAAACAATAATCAAAAAACTCCCAAAAAAACAAGAGTCCAGGGCTGAATGACTTCCAAGGGGAATTCTACCAAACATTTAGAGAATTAATACCTAGTCTACTGAAGCTGTTCCAAAAAAATAGAAATGAAAGGAAAACTTCCAAACTCATTCTATGAGGCCAGTATTACCCTGATCTAAAAACCAGGCAAAGACCCCATCAAATAGGAGAAATACAGACCAATGTCCCTGATGAACATGGATGACAAAATACTCAAGAAGATCCTACCCAATAGGCTCCAACTGTACATTAAAAGAATTATTCACCCTGACAAGATGGGATTTATTCCTGAGATGCAAGTGTGGTTCAACATTCAGAAATCAATCAAAGTGATAGATCATATTACAAACAGAAGAGACAAGAACCATATGATCTTCTCGATTGATGTAGAGAAAACATTTGACAATGTACAGTATACTTTCTTGATTAAAACACGTCAAAGGGCAGGGATAGAAGGAACATACCTCAGTATCATAAAAACCATGTATGAAAAGAGTAATGGTGAATATCTTTCTCAATATAAAAAACTGAGAACTTTTCCCTAAAGGTCGGGAAAACAACATGGATGCCCACCCTCACAACTCTTGTTCAACATACTGGAAGTCCTAGCCTCAGCAATTAGACACCAAAAAGAAATAAAAGACATTCAAATTGGCAAAGAAGAAGTAAAACTCTCTTCTTTTTGCAAATGACATAATACTGTATGTGGAAAACCCAAAAGACTGCACCTTCAAATTACAAGCACTCATATGGCAATTCAACAATGTGGCAAATGCAAAATCAATGCACAGAAATCAGCTACACTTTTATACACTTTTATACTCTCACTGAAGAAAGAGAAATTAAGGACTGATTCCATTTACAATAGCACCTAAAAGCACAAGGTGCCTAGGAATAAACCTAACCAAAGAGGTAAAGGATCTCTAGTCTAGAAATTACAGAACACTTATGAAAGAAATTGAGGAAGACACAAAGAGATGGAAAAATATTCTATGCTCATGGATTGGAAGAATAAACCCTGTGAAAATATCTATGCTGCCCCAAGCAATCTACAAATTCAATACAATCCCTATCAAAATACGGTTGACATTTTTCACAAAGCTGGAACAAACAATCCTAAAGTTTGTATAGAAACTGTATAGGAACCAGAAAAGATTCAGAATACCCAGGGGATTGTTAAAAAAGCTGAGGGCATCACAATGCTTGACTAAATGCTGTAGTACAAAGTTGTGCTCGAGAGAGCATGGTGTTGGCACAAAAACAAACACATAGACCAATGGAACCAGATAGATAGATGAGAAATGGGTGCTCAACTCTATGGTCAACTAATCTATGACAAAGAAGGAAAAAATATCCAATGGAGAAAAGACAGTCTCTCAAATAATTGGTGCTGGGAAAATTGGACAGCCACAGGCAGAAGAATGATACTAGATCATTCTCACAGCATACACAAATATAAACTCAAAATGGATGAACAGAAATCCCTTAAAATCCTAGAGGAGTACATCAGCAGTAACCTCTTCGACATCAGCCACAGCAACTTCTTTCAAGATACGTCTCCAAAATCAAGGGAAACAAAAGCAAAAAATGAACTTTTGGGACTTGATCAAGATAAAATCTTTTCCAAAGCAAAAGAAACAGTCAACAAAACTAAATAGCAACTTACAATGGGAGAATATATTTGCAAATGACATTATAAATAAAGGGCTGGTATCAAGATCTATAAAGAACTTCTCAAACTCACCACTCAAAAAACAAATATTCTTGGGGCACCTGGATAGCTCAGTCATTAAGCATCTGCCTTTGGCTCAGGTCATGATCCCAGGATCCTGGATCAAGCCCCACATCAGGCTCCCTGCTCTAGGGGAAGCCTGCTTCTCCCTCTCCCACTGTCCCTGTTTGTGTTCCCTCTCTTGCTTTGTCTCTCTGTCTTTCTCTGTCAAAAAATAAAGAAAGAAGGAAAATCCAGTCAAGAAATGGACAGAAGACATAAAGAGACACTTCTCCAAAAATACGTACAAATGGCTAACAGATACATGAAAAAATGTTCAACATCACTATCGATCAAGTAAGTACAAATCAAAACCACAATGAGATACTACCTTTCACCAGTTAGAATTGCAAAGATTAACAAGGCAGGAAACAACAAATGTTGGTGAGGATGTGGAGAAAGGGAACCCTCTTACACTGTTGGTGAGAATGCAGCTGGTACAGTCCCTCTGGAAAACAGTATGGACATTCCTCAAGATGTTAAAAATAGAGCTACCCTATAACCTAGTAATTGCACTATTGGGTATTTACCACAAAGATATAAACGTAGTGAAAATAAAGGCCACATGCACCTCAATGTTCATAGCAGCAATGTTCACAATAGCCAGACTGTGGATGGAGGTGAGATGTCCTTCAACACATGAATGGCTAAAGAAGATGTGGTCCATATATACAACAGAATATTATTCAGCTTTTAGAAAGGATGAATAACCACGATTTGCATCAGCATGAATGGAACTGGAAGGGATTATGTTAAGTGAAATAACTAGAGAAAGATAATTATTAAATGGTTTCACTCATATGGAACATAAGAAATAGCACAGAAGACCAAAGGGGAAGGGAGGGAAAACTGAAGGGGGAGAAATCAGAGAGTGAAATGAACCATGAGAGATTATTGACTCTAGGAACCACATTAACAGTCCAGAGTGGAGGGGGGTGGAGGTTTGGGTAACCAGGTGATGGGTATTAAGGAGGATATGTGCGGTGATTAGCACTGGGTGTTATGTACAACTGATAAATTATTTAACACTCCCTCAAAAACTAATGGTGTATTATATTTTGGCTAATTGAACATAATAAAAAAATAATAAATCCTTTCTTGAGATCCAAAAAAAAAAAAAAAAAGAATTAGACAAACCTCATTTTCAAATTTATAATTTTAAATACATATATCAATGTACAACAAAATAGAGAAAATTGGTTTATTTATTAAAAACAAACAAAATCCTTCCTTGCTATAATTATTTTAAATTAGGAGATTCAGGATAAATGAATTTTTAAGTACCTATAGTAGAAAATGTAGAAGTTAAATCCTTCAATGATTCACCTTTCTCTTTTGAGGATTTTTTTTTTTTTTTTTTGGCTTCCTGGTATTACTCCTCTGAATGTAGCTGTGCTCCCTTGAGCCTCACTTTCCTCCAAGTAACCTCTTTGTGAGCCACTTGCACACCTTAGGGTCTTCCATCTCCAACTTCCTTGGTACTGATCCTGATCTATGCCTGTCTCACCAACTGATTGTCTCAGAATTTATTGTTTTATTCAGTCTAAAGTACTATAAAGTGATGAAATGGCTACTGCTCTTTCAATAATTAGGAATTCAGAATATTGTAGTTTTGCCCTGAAGGATATTTGTTTATACATAATGAATCACCCAAGAATTTAAGCCATTAGTACTGCTGTTTGGTATTGCACAAGAAATGGGAATCTTGGCGACTTTCTGTCAAATCACGCACGATGTGCCATTCTTGAGAAGTAGATCATTTCATTCAACCAGCGGCTCCAAGCTACTAGTTAACATAGTAAAAGTTCTTAATAAGTACCTGTGTAGGATGGTTTCCTTTGTTAGGAATGTCTGGTGTGATTTAATGAAATGAAATATTGAACTCATAACTTTATAACTAGGACACATATGTTCCTTCTGGAATTAATAAGTTTGAATACCTCATTAATAAGAGCTTATGCACCTAAATCTTGTAAAATTGCCTTAGATGCTGAGGTACTCCACTTGGTTGGCCTAAGCAATTTACACCTTTCTTGCAGCTTTCATTAAAAGAGTGTTTTTATTTCAGTGATATCATGTCTCATATAAATTTCAAAGAGATAAGAAAAATTCAGATGGGTGATCAGTTTTGCCACAGTAAGTTAACAAATGTCAGCCCTACCAAAGATAATATGTCGAAGAGTATTGGGAGAAATGTCTGAAACGTGATACCAGGAAACCTAATAATTAAAAATATCTTCTACCTAGTGGGGACAAGATAGCGGGGGAGTAGGAGGAGGCGCCTTTTCAGCCGGTACCCCAAAGTGAGCTGATTACCTACCAAAGAACTCCATTCACCCATGAAATCATCCTGAGATCAGAATTATACTCGTCTGGATCTCTACAGGGGCAGAAGATGCCAGTGGGCAGGTAAAGTGGAATGGGAAGGCAGACTGATATCAGAAGATAAAACAAAAGGGGGAGGGAGCCACCAGAGGTGACTGGTTGGAAAGTAATACCCCAATATGAGCGAGAGTGCCCTGCATCTGGGGACCAGCATTAACTTGGAGACTGGTTGAAAGCACTCCAAAAGAGCAAAGGATCATGGGGGGAAATTGTGGGAATCGGGACGGCTAGGGACAGGGGCTTAAGTCCCCGGTCCCAGGACAGCCTCCCCAGCACTGAGGCAGAGAAAGTGCAGCAGAGAAACCAGGTCTTGGTCCCTAAGCCGCCAGTGCACCCGAGAATGCATGGGCTCTGGCTCCTGTGAGGGGATGGGAGCCAGAACGCGCGAGCCCTACTACAAAGCCTGAGATACTCACGCATGTCCCTCATGCTCCCCTGAGAGAGTTACAAAGGCCCAGTCAGCGCTCTTTGACCCACGCCATTGTTTCAAAGCCTAAGATGTGCGCCCCAAACTCTCCCCTGACAGAGGTGCGCAAAAGCCCAGCCCGGTGCTTTCAGACCGGCGCCCCGTTCTCAGTCCCTGAGACGCGCCCGTGGGACCCACAGCCGCCCCTGAAAGAGGTGCACGCTAGCCAGGGACTCTTAGACCCAGCAAGACCAGGCACTCCCAGCCTGGGCCAGCAGCAAAATCTCAGTGTGCGATTGCTGCTTGGAACCTCTCTGGCGGTCCGGAGCTCCCAGACAGCTGCTGCTGCCTTGGCTTTGGGTACAAGCAAAAGATCCTGCGCCCCCAGGGTCTGCAACTTGGTACCTGCTCTGCCAGCGGCCAAGGGGTAATTTATTTAGGCTCTGCAACCAGACTGAGACTTCTCTCTGAGGGGGAGATCAGGGTGCGGTTTGTTCTCCTGTAAAACTACAAAAACCATCAAAGGCAGTCAAGGTGAGAGAAAAAAAAAGTGAACAAACATAAAAACTGACAGAGAACAAAAGCCTGAAAAAAAACAGTTTCCTCAGAGCCCACCCCCTTGAGGGGGGCGGGAGAACTTAACTCAGGAAACGTCATTGACTGACAACCCACGTGGCAGGCCCCTCCCCCAGAAAAAACAAACCAAAAGAAAAAAAAAAGGACTACAAGAGAACAACCACTAATTCATAGGAAAACTTGTATTGTTCACTCGTCCCCACTATTCCAGTTCATTCTTTTTAACACATAGGCAATTTTTTTAACCTATTTACCATCACAGCGAGCTGTACAGTACATCAAATTCCATAATACCCTTCTAACCTGAACTTTTTGATACATACACCTATGTTTTTTCTTTTGCATTTTTATTTTTGGAATTCCTTTTTTTTTTTAATTTTAGTGTAGTTTAGTCTAGTTAATTCCTTTTTATTTTTATACTCTAATATTCGTATAGAGTTAAATTTCAAAGTAATCCCCTTTCCCCAATCAATACTACCCCTATAGGTAAACCAATTTTTAATCCCCTTTATCTTGGGAAAGTTGAGTTCCTTAACAAAGATATCAAGATACATCCAGGAAGAATCAAAACAACCTTCCTTGAACACACTGAGAATTTATAAGAACTCTCCCATCTTCTTCTTGCACCAGTGTTTCTGTGTTTTTGTGTTTGTCCTGATAGCATATAAATCTTACACTTGGGGTTCTTTTTGACGAGGTTCTTCCTTTATTTGCATATATAATTTTTTTTCTCTTGTCATATACTTGTATCAGTCTTTTTGTCTCTTTTTGTTTGTCTACTTCATAAATCTTACCTTTGGGCCCATCTGGGCTGAACCTTCTCTTTCATCTTCCCTTTCTTTCCTGTCTCTCTCTCTTTTATTTTATTTTCTTTTTTGTTTTTTCTTTTTTTTTTTCTTTTGTCTCTCGTTTGGGTGGGGAATCCTGATTGCTCAGGGTGCACCATGACTGCACCACAGTTGATACATCCAGCTACATCTGTTCAGTCATAACCACCAAAATGAGGAGGAGGAATGCCCAACAGAAGAAAAATACAAAGGATGGACCTTCTGCAACAGAAATAATGGCTATCAACATAGACAATATGTCGGAAAGAGAATTCAGGCTAACAATTATCCAGGCAATAGCTAGGTTGGAGAAAGCCATGGATGACCAAATGGAATTGATTAGGGCCAAACTGAAAGCGACCAGACACAGGATGTTCGCAATGTTAGGGCGGAGCTTAAAGCTACCAGGGAGGAGGTTCACAATGCTCTCAATGAGTTCCAATCTAATCTAAACTCTCTCAAAGCTAGGGTAACTGAGACAGAAGATAGAATTAGTGATCTGGAAGACAAACAGATAGAGAGAAAGGATCAGGAGGAAGCCTGGAACAAACAGCTTAGAAGCCACGAAAACAAAATCAGGGAAATAAATGATGCCATGAAGCATTCCAATGTCAGAATTATTGGAATCCCTGAAGGGGAGGAGAAAGAAAAAAGTCTAGAAGATATAGTGGAACAAGTGCTTCATGAAAATTTTCCCAATCTCGTGAATGGAACCAGCATTCATGTACTAGAGGCTGAACAGTCTCCACCCAAGATTATACATTCAAAAAAAAAAATCACAACACCTGATAGTCAAATTGAAGAATTATAATTGTAGGTATAATCTCTTGAAAGCTGCCAGGGCAAAGAGGCTCCTTACCTATAGAGGGAAGCCCATCAGAATAACGTCAGACCTGTCCACAGAGGCCTGGCAAGCCAGAAAAGGCTGGCAAGATATATTCAGGGCACTAAATGAGAAGAACATGCAGCCAAGAATACTTTACCCAGAAAGACTGACATTCAAAATGGATGGAGAGATAAAGAGTTTCCAAGACTGGCAAGGCTTAAAAGACTATGCAACCACCAAGCTGACACTGCAGGAAATATTAAGGGGGTTCTATAAAAGAGGAAAAATCCTAAGAATAGCATTGAACAGAAATATAGAGACAGAAAGAAAGACTTCAAAGGTAACTCGATGTCAATAAAAACATATCTATCAATAATCACTCTCAATGTGAATGGCCTAAATGCGCCCATAAAATGGCACAGGGTTGCAGATTGGATAAAACGACAGGACCCATCCATATGTTGTCTACAAGAGACCCATTTTGAACCTAAAGATACACCCAGACCGAAAGTGAAGGGATGGAGAAGCATCTTTCATGCCAATGGACCTCAAAAGAAGGCTGGGGTAGTGATTCTCATATCAGATAAATTAGATTTTAAACTAAAGACTGTAGTCAGAGAAACAGAAGGACACTACATAATCCTTAAAGGGACTCTCCACCAAGATGATCTAACAATTGTAAATATCTATGCTCCCAATATGGGAGCAGCCAATTACATAAGAAAATTGTTAATCAAGATAAAGAGTCATATTGATATGAATACACTAATTGTAGGAGATCTTAACACACCTCTCTCAGAAATAGACAGATCATTGAAGTAGAAAATCAATAAAGAAACAAGAGCATTGAATGACACATTGGACCAGATGGACCTCATAGATATATATAGAACATTCCACCCTAAAACAACAGAATACTCATTCTTCTCAAGTGCACATGGAACCTTCTCCAGAATAGACCACATACTGGGTCACAAATCAGGACTCAACCAATACCAAAAGACTGAGATTATTCCCTGCATATTCTCAGATCACAATGCTTTGAAACTGGAGCTCAATCACAGAAAAAGTTCAGAAGGAACTCAAACATCTGGAAGCTAAAGACCACCTTGCTTAAGAATGCTTGAATCAACTAGGAGATCAAAGAAGAGCTGAAACAATTCATGGAAACCAATGAGAATGAAGACACTTCTGTCCAAAACCTATGGGATACAGCAAAGGAGATCCTAAGGGGGAAATACATAGCCATCCAAGCCACCCTCAAAAAAACTGAAAAATCCAGAATACACCAGCTGTTTCTACACCTTAAAAAACTGGAGAATCAACAACAAATCAAACCATCTCCACACATAAGAAGGGAAATCATCAAGATTAGAGCTGAGATCAATGAGGTAGAAACCAGAGATACAGTAGAACGTATCAATGAAACTAGAAGCTGGTTTTTTGAAAGAATCAATAAGATCAATAAACCATTGTCCACACTAATCCAAAAGAAAAGAGACAAAGCCCAAATTCATAAAATTATGAATGAAAAGGGAAAGATAACAGCTAACACCAAGGAAGTGGAAATAATCATCAGAAGTTATTATCAACAGTTATATGCCAATAAGCTTAACAACCTAGAAGAAATGGATGCATTCCCGGAAAACTATAAACTACCAAAATTGAACCAGGAAGAAATCGACAACCTGAACAGACCGATATCTAATAACGAGATTGAAGCAGTGATCAAAAACTCCAAAAAAAAAAAAAAAAAAACAAGAGCCCAGAACCTGACAGATTCCCTGGGGAACTCTACCAAACTTTTAAAGACGAAATAACACCTATTCTCCTGAAGCTGTTCCAAAAAATTGAAGCAGAAGGAAAACTCCCAGCCCCTTTCTATGAAGACAGCACTACCCTGATCCCCAAACCAGGCAAAGACTCTACCAAAAAGGAGAATTTCAGACCAATATCACTGATGAATATGGATGCTAAGATCCTCAACAAGATCCTAGCAAACAGGATCCAACAGCACATTAAAAAGATTATCCACCATGATCAGGTGGGATTCATCCCTGGGCTAAAAGGATGGTTCAACATTCGCAAATCAATCAATGTGATAGAACAAATTAATATGAGAAGGGAGAAGAACCACATGGTCCTCTCAATTGATGCAGAAAAAGCATTTGACAAAATCCAGCATCAGTTCCTGATTAAAATGCTTCAAAGTATAGGGATAGAGGGAAGAATCCTGAACCTCATCAAATCTATCTATGAAAGACCCACAGCAAATATCATCCTCAATGGGAAAAAGCTTGCAGCCTTCCCATTGAGATCATGAACAAGACAAGGATGCCTAATTTCACCACTCTTGTTCAACATAGTATTAGAAGTCCTAGCAACAGCAATCAAACAACAAAGAGAAATAAAAGGTATCCAAATTGGCAATGAAGAAGTCAAACTCTTTGTCTTCGCAGATGACATGATTCTTTATATGAAAAACCCAAAAGACTCCACCCCCAAACTACTAGAACTCATACAGCAATTCAGCAACGTGGCAGGATACAAAGTCAATGTGCAGAAATCAGTGACTTTCTTATACACTAACAATGAAAATACAGAAAAGGAAATTAGAGTATCGATTCCATTTACTATAGCACCAAGAACCATGAGATACCTGGGAATAAACCTAACCAAAGAGGTAAAGGATCTGTACTGGAGGAACTACAGAACACTCATGAAAGAAACTGAAGAAGCCACAAAAAGATGGAAGACCATTCCATGCTCTTGGAACGGAAGAATAAACATTGTTAAAATGTCTATACTGCCTAGAGCAATCTATACTTTTAATGCCATTCCGATCAAAATTCCATCGGTATTCTTCAAAGAGCTGGAGCAAATAATCCTAAAATTTGTATGGAATCAGAAGAGACCATGAGTCGCTAGGGAAATATTGAAAAATAAAAATAAATCTGGGGGTATCACGTTACCTGATTTCAAGCTTTACTACAAAGCTGTGATCACCAAGGCAGCATGGTACTGGCATAAAAACAGACACATAGACCAGTGGAACAGAGAAGAGAGCCCAGATATGCACCCTCAACTCTATGGTCAATTAATCTTCCACAAAACAGGAAAAAATATACAGTGGAAAAAAGACAGTCTCTTCAATAAATGGTGCTGGGAAAACTGGACTGCTATATGTAGAAGAATGAAACTCGACCATTCTCTTACACTGTACACAAAGATAAACTCAAAATGGATAAAAGACCTCAACGTGAGACAGGAATCCATCAGAATCCTAGAGGAGAACATAGGCAGTAATCTCTTCGATATCAGCCACAGCAACTTCTTTCAAGATATGTCTCCAAAGGCAAAGGAAACAAAAGTGAAGATAAACTTTTGGGACTTCATCAAAATCAAAAGCTTCTGCACAGCAAAGGAAACAGTCAACAAAACAAAGAGGCAACCCACGGAATGGGAGAAGATATTTGCAAATGACAGTACAGACAAAAGGTTGATATCCAGGATCTATAATGAACTCCTCAAACTTAACACACACGAAACAGGCAAACATATCAAAAAATGGGCATAAGATATGAACAGACACTTCTCCAATCAAGACATACAAATAACTATCAGACACATGAAAAAATGTTCATCATCACTAGCCATCAGGGAGATTCAAATTAAAACCACATTGAGATATCACCTTACACCAGTTAGAATGGCCAAAATTAACAAGACAGGAAACAACATACAACAAAACAGGAAACAGCATGTGTTGGAGGGGATGTGGAGAAAGGGGAACCTTCTTACACTGTTGGTGGGAATGCAAGTTGGTGCAGCCTCTTTGGAGAACAATGTGGAGATTCCTCAAGAAATTAAAAATAGAACTTCCCTATGGCCCTGCCATTGCACTCCTGGGTATTTACCCCAATGATACAGATGGAGTGAACAGAAGGGCCATCTGTACCCCAATGTTTATAGCAGCAATGGCCACGGTCGCCAAACAATGGAAAGAACCAAGATGCCCTTCAATGGACGAATGGATAAGGAAGATGTGGTCCATATACACTATGGAGTATTATGCCTCCATCAGAAAGGATGAATACCCAACTTTTGTAGCAACATGGACAGGACTGGAAGAGATTATGCTGAGTGAAATAAGTCAAGCAGAGAGAGTCAATTATCATATGGCTTCACTTATTTGTGGAGCATAACAAATATCATGGAGGACAAGGGGTGTTAGAGAGAGGAAGGGAGTTGGGGTAAATTGGAAGGGGAGGTGAATCATGAGAGACTATGGACTCTAAAAAACAATCTGAGAGGTTTGAAGTGGCGGGGGTTGGGAGGTTGGGGTACCAGGTGGTAGGTATTATAGAGGGCACGGATTGCATGGAGCACTGGGTGTGGTGAAAAAATAATGAATACTGCTTTTCTGAAAATAAATAAATTAATTTAAAAATATATATATATCTTCTAGCTGGATAAGCAAAGACAATAGTAATTAGACACCAGTGAGGAGGAACAGGAAAATATTGAAGGCCCTGGCAGTGTGTGTTTTTCATGTCCTATTAAATTATATTTCATTTAATATCATTTTTAAGTTAGCCATTAGTGGATAATGAAAATATCATTTATTTTGTACAATGCAAATGCATCTATTTTTCATTCCAAAGGTCTGTGAAGACCTTACTTTCAAATAAGGTACCAGGGATAGGGACTTGAAAATATCTTTTTTGGGAACACAATTCATTACATAACATATATCCATATGCAAAAAAGGTAAACTTGACTCAAACTCTATATCTAACAAAAATCAAATTCTAAATAGATTATAGATCTGAATATAAAATGTTAAATAGTTAAACTTTAAAAAAATATACAGCAGAATATCTTTGATTTTTTGTAAGTCAAATAGTTTTGAAATAGCACAAAAATCATGATCCATAAAAGAAAGAAAGGATAAGTTGAACTTAAAGTAAAAACTTTTATCTGCAAAATGTATTGTTAAAAGGATGAAACAAGCTTAAGACTGATAAAAATTATTTGCAAATTATGTATCCAATAAAGGACTTGTATCTAAAATACATAAAGAACTCTTAGAACTGAACAATGAGAAACAAACATGCTTCTCAAATGGACTACTTTCAGAAATAGATCCACACATATATAGTCAACTGATCTTTCAGAAAGGAGCAAAGGCAAGTCAATAAAGAAAGGAGATTCTTTTCAACAAATGGTGCTGGAACAACGGGGCATCCACATGCAAAAAAATAAAATTAATCTATAGATAGACCTTACATCTCTCATAATGACTAGAATAGAAGCTTATGAAAAGATGTCCTACATCATATGTCATTACGGAATTTGTAATTTAAACAATGAGGCACCATGACACACCTGTTAGAACAGTGAAAATCTGACACTAACTACTGTCAAGGATATGAAACAACAGGAACTCTAATTCCTTGTTGATAGTCATACACTAGAGTACAGCAATCATACTTCCACGTATTTACACAAATGAGCTGAAAATGTATTTCCCCAAATGATTTACACTTGAGTATTTATATCAGCTTTATTCATAATTGCCCCAAACTGGAAGGACCCAAATGACCTTCACCAGGAGGATGGATACACAAACAAAGTATGGTATATCCTTATGATGAAGTATTATTCAACAATAAAACAAAGTGTGCTATCAGGCAACAAAAAGACATGGTAAAGCCTTAAATGCATTTTTCTAAATGAAGGAAACCATTCTTAAAAAGCTACTTATCTGTATAATTTCAACTCTCTGCATTTGGGAAAGGCAAAACTATTGAAAGGGTAAAAAGATCAGGGATTGCCAGAAGCCAGAAGGACAAGAAGGAGAATAAATGAGTGGAGCACAGAACATATTTAGGGGCACGAAACTATTCTGTATGGTACTGTAATGCCATGACATTACTTATTTGTCAAAATCCCCATAGAAGGTACAACAAAGAGTGGATCTAATGTAAATGATGTAATAAGTTAATAATAATCTATCAAATTGGCTCCTCAATTGTAAAAAAAGCACCACTTCAAGACATTACTAGGTGAAATTCCACTAGGGAAGAGTGGATGCATATATAAACTTTTTGTACTTTCTGCACAATTTTTTGGTAAGCCTAAAACTGCTCTTCATGTAAAGTCTATTGAAATGTTTAGAAAATAGACTATGGATTTAAACAGACACTTTATGCAGAAGATGAACAAATGGTATACAAGCACAAGATGGTTTACTACCCATTAGAGAAATTTAAGCAAAAATTTAGTGAAATATAAAGTTATTATAAATAATATTAAATAATAAAAGAAAAATGAAACAACAAAAAAAGGTAAACTGACAGTACCAGGCACTGGTAAGGATGTGGAGCAGTGGAGCTCTCATATGTTTCTAGTGGGACTTCACAATGGTAAAGCTCCTCTGGAGAGTCTCACAGTTTCTTACAAAGTTGAAGCCACTCTTACCAGATGACCCAGTAATTCCATTTTTAGGTATTATAAAAAAGTGAAAAATAATGTCCACACAAAAAAAGTACACGTGAGTGTTTATAGCAGCTTTATTGATTACAATCCCAAAGTGGAAACAACAAAAATGATATTCAGTGAGTGAAGAGACAAACTGTGGTATATTCATTCAATAAAACACTACTCAGCAAATATTAGAAATAAAGTACTAATGCCTACATTAACATGGATGAACATCATCAAACTCGACACACACAAAACAGATAATCATGTCAAAAAATGGGCAGATGATATGAACAGACACTTCTCCATGAAGACATACAAATAACTATCAGACACATAAAAAAATGTTCATCATCATTAGCCATCAGGGAGATTCAAATTAAAACCACATTGAGATACCACCTTGTACCAGTTAGAATGGTGAAAATTAGCAAGACAGGAAACAATGTGTGTTGGAGAGGATGTAGAGAAAGGGGAACCCTCTGACACTGTTGGTGGGAATGCAAGTTGGTGCAGCCTCTTTGGAGAACAGTGTGGAGATTCTTCAAGAAATTAAAAGTAGAGATTCCCAATGACCCTGCAATTGCACTACTGGGTATTTTCCCCAAAGATACATATGTAGTGAAAAGAAGGACCATCTGCACCCCAATGTTTATAGCATCAATGGCCACGGTCGCCAAACTGTGGGAAGAACCAAGATGCACTTCAAAGGATGAATGGATAAGGAAGATGTGGTCCATATACACTATGGAGTATTATGCCTCCATCAGAAAGGATGAATACCCAACTTTTGTAGCAACATGGACGGGACTGGAAGAGATTATGCTGAGTGAAATAAGTCAAGCAGAGAGAGTGAACTATCATATGGTTTCACTTATTTGTGGAGCATAACAAATAGCATGGAGGACAAGGGGAGATGGAAAGGAGAAGGGAGTTGAGGGAAATCGGAAGAGGAGGTGAACCATGAGAGACTATGGACTCTGAAAAACAGTCTGAGGGTTTTGAAGGGTCAGGGGGTGGGAGGTCGGGGTACCAGGTGGTGGGTATTATAGAGGACACGGATTGCATGGAGCACTGGATGTGGTGCAAAAATAATGAATACTGCTATGCTGAAAATAAAAAAAAAAAAGAACTGTCAGGTAACTTAGATCATATTACAGGGTAAAAACACTGATCTTTAGTAACAACACACAAATATTTGAAAATTGGCCATTTGGATACATGTTAAAAGAGTAAGGGGAACTTTATAAGACGTTATGCGACAACAATCTCCCATTGGCCAGGATTTTGATGCATGCTTATGTTCCTCCCCCAAATATTTTATTTATTTATTTATTTACTTATTTATTCATTTAGTATTTGAGAGGGAGAGCGTGAGCAGGAGGAGAGGCAGAGGGAGGAGAACCACATGCAAACTCTAGGCTTAGCAGGAAGCCAGATGCTGAGTTCCATCTCAGGACTCTGAGATCATGACCTGAGCCAAAATCAAGAATCAGATGCTTAACCAACTGAGCCACCCAGGATCCCCAACACATGCGCATGCTTAAAACAATTTTTGGAAGGACAATGCTTTGATAAAAGTGGATTACAGCAATCAATCAATTAACTGCTTGAGATGGGAGTGGGCCTAACTCTCTAGGCAAGTACCATAGTTGAGAGTTAGGGAGTGAACAAAACTGGTGTTCTATTAGAAAAGAAAAAATGATTGTTGATGTTTGTTAAATAGACAAAGAAAACTTTTGATAAAAACATTACAGCTCAATAGATTTTTTTGAGCTTTATTACAGTATAAGTTACACAAATAAAATGTAGAAATTGGAAGTATATGATTTGATTTGCTTTAAGATATACATACACATATATAAGTAATCATATAGAATATTTTCATTGATCCAGAAAGTTTTTGTTAATTAATTAATTAATTAATATTTTTACATTCAGTACCCTTTTCTCGTTCTTGTGAACAAGAACCAGACAACCAGACAACCACCGATACAATTTGTATGTTTTCACATAAATTAAATCACCTCATATGTTTAAAAAAAAAACTAATGATTCAATGCATGTTGACTAACATAACATAATTTTTTTTAAAAAGATGTTTTTTAGCATTAAATAAATACATGTATAAACAGAAAAAAATACAAAAGCATAGAGACAGAAATCTGTTTTGTTGGTGTTTGTTTGTTTTGCTTGTAGGGTATTTACAAAAATTTTGACTACAAGAGAACAGCATAAAAGTGTTCATGGGGGCAATGGGACTTGGGTCCTTATCTTGTATCTTGAGTCTAGCAGTGGCCACATGAATGTCTAAAAATGTTAAAACACACAGACTTGTATTTTAAAAAGTCAATTTTGCTACATGTAAACTAAGCAAATGGCCTCTAAAAATATAAATGGTGATAGGAGCAGAAAGGAATGAACCCATATTTCATAAGAGAGTGAAGAGAATAAAAAGTGTAAGAATGAATTTCATAAAAAGGAAAGGATAAATTGAGGGATAAACTAGGAAATATTTGCTTTCCTGTGAATGTCTTACTGATTAGACAACTGAGAACACTTCAATTCTTCATGTATTTGAAACTAATTTTATTTTTCTGCATATCATTCTATAAACATAGTTCAAAACCCAAAGATACAAAGGAGTATAAAATAAAAGGTCATTCTCCTTATTCCTACCTTTGTCAGATATTAAAGAAGTTTCAACATTGTTTGGGCAATCACACGCACTAGTTCTTTGTGTACATTTATAGTAATAAAATGGTTATATTATATGAATGTGCATATGTTTTATCTGTATATACATTTTCATTTTCATTAAACATAGCATAAGCAGCACACATTTTTCCATGCTGCACCATACCTTTGAGGAGTCATTGATAAAGGAGATAAAATGTTAGGGACAATCAAAGAAAAGGACAAGAAAAAATAATTTGTTTCTGGTATAGGAGAATTCATGTCATGTCCTTGTACTTCTATCCAGACTGACCTGCAGGTGTTCAGATGCTGCTAATATAGGGGAGGGATCACAGTAAGGGTTATGCTTCAGGTACTGGACAGATGGTCAAATGTTTTAAATCACTGAGCCAAAGCCTGAAAAAAGGCCTTACAGACCCATTAAAGAGAAGGTGTGAATGTGGGATTTATCTGCAATATTGTAGAATGAGATACATCCATCCTCATATTCTAAGAAAATACACATTCTGTGCTTTCTTACAGTAAGCTGCATTTCTGGAGAAGAGAGTGCCCAGTACTCATCTTTATAAAACCTGATGGCCCAGAAACCATCCCCAGGTTTTATACAAATCCTCCCCTGCCTTATTACATTATTCCTGCATATTCCCAGGTCCCAGGCTCCACTATCTCTGATGTCTACTTCCCAGTAGCACCTTCCTGAGGTTATGACTGGGTGTCCCAGAACACAGGGAAGGGAATTAAATCTCTGCGGGTCCTTAGGTAGATCTTGAGGCTTCTTTCCACAGCTTTCACATCTGTTCTCTTCAGACAAGATGAGTGCAGTGTGGGCTGTGGATGGATCTAGAATAACATTTGCTGCAAAGACAATAATATTCTCTGAAAGACAGAATAATATTCTTTTATTTAAAGATTTTATTTATTTATTTGACAGAGAGCGAGATCACACGTAGGCAGAGAGACTGGCAGAGAGTGAGAGAGGAGGAAGCAGGCTCCCTGCTGAGCAGAGAGCCTGATGTGGGGCTGGATCCCAGAACCCTGGATCATGACCTGAGCTGAAGGCAGAGGCTTTAACTCACTGAACCAGCTAGGCACCCTAGACAGAATAATATTCTCTGAAAAGGTTAAAGTGATCCTGGAAACAGAGATAGCTGTGTTAGCCTGAGATATCTTGGGGCTGTGGGAGGTGTATATATTCTCAGTGGAGTTTTTCATCTGCCCTCCAGAAACTTCTCCAGAGACTGAGGTGGAGTGTCAGGAGTAGAGGTCCTCTTAGACGACCAGGGAATGACTCACCAGCCTGGAAAAATCCTTTCCTCCAGTCTGAAAAAAACATAAATATGCATCATCAGCCCTAATACTTGAATTTATTGACACAAGAGGTAATTTCTTCCCTCTAACACTTATTTTGTTTATTTCCCAAATTTATTCAGTAACTTTTGCTTGACCTAAAGTTTTCACTGCTTTTCTTGTTAAATATTCCCATAAGAATTAATTCCTCTAACTTGTATTTTCTTTGGTATAGAATAGAGATGTCCCAAGATAATTATCCTCTTTTTAAATAGGCAGTGAATTTACATGTTTCCATTCCCCATACCATTGCATTTAGATGACTTTATGTGACTGAGTTATGGTCAATAAAATGTGCACAGCAGAACACATACCATTTATACTTTTGACAATAAATAGTTCATATGATATTTTTGTCATTCTCGTTCCCATTGTAACACTTTCCCACTCCTCCCTCGGTGCAAGGCTAAGAGCAATGACTCTAAAAATGGAGAATACAGGAGATCAGAAGATTCCTGGTTCTCAGAGGTACTATTTTGAAGGGGGTTGCCCAGGAGAGCCATAGAACCAGATATTCTCATATTATCATTTGCAGAAGTGAGGAATACAAAGCCATTGTCTTAACCATGGCAATATAGGTATTTTTACAAAAAACAAAGTTAATTATACTACTCAATGCAGAAAGTACAGCCTAAAGATGAAAATGCTACTATTAAACAAGAAAATGTGTGGTCTGGTTTAGTGCTTAGGCAATAGACATGACAAAACCGATAAAACTGACCACAAACATGGACATCCATAATATGTAGAGAAAACATTTGCTAAAACTGTTTCCCATGATCATTTGGAAAGCACATCATGTGTTCCTAAACACACACTGCAGATATGAAGGAATATATTTGAAAAGAGAGCACTCATTGAATCTGCTATTGACATCCTATTGAAAAACCTATTCATTCTCAAAATAATTATTTACTTTTTTTCTGGCATAAATCAAAATAAATAGAAAAACTCCAATAAATGGGCAATTATTAGAGTGTAAAAGGTGACCTTTTCTAAACCAAGAATCAGCCCAACTGCCTTTGTAAAAACAGTTTTATTGGAAGACAGCCGCACTAATTCATTATGTATTGTCTATGGCTCCTTAGTGTACAAGGCACCACTGAGTAATTGTGAGCAGACCATACAGCCCACAACCTTATAATACGAATCTTTACAGAATGAGTATGGCAATCACTTTTCTAGACTACTCCAGAGAGTAGTTAAATAGTGGGGGGGGGTTGTTTTGATTTTTGGGTTTTGGGGGGTTTTTTAGCACAAAGGAAGAGCACAATTTCTTTAATGAACAAAGTGACTTAAGGAAAAGAAAAAGTTAAAATGATGAATTTTTCATAGTTGGTTCAGGTGGCTTCAAGAAACCAACCATAAAAGGAGATGTATAAGAAAATATATCAGATTGGCAAATATGTCTACAGTTACTTTGGATATAATTATCACTATATGAAGCTAACTGGGAGGAAATATATGAGAGGTCTATGAAATTCAGATGAAAAAGTTGTCAAAAATAACATGAAGCACGGTGCCTGGGTGGCTCAGTGGGTTAAAGCCTCTGCCTTTGGCTCGGATTATGATCCCAGAGTCCTGGGATCAAGCCCCACATCAGGCTCTCTGCTCAGCAGGAAGCCTGCTTCCTCCTCTCTCTCTCTCCCTGCCTCTGCCTACTTGTGATCTCTGTCAAATAAATAAATAAAATCTTTGAAAAAAAAAAAAACAAAGGAACATGAAGCAAAGGGCTTCTGTAATAACTTAATAAATGGCTTGATAAATTCTCTCCCAAAACAACATAAGACTGGAAAAGTTCTCAAATTGGAACTTTTGAATTCTAGAAATGCACAAAGGTAACTGACAAGGACACACAGAAAAATGAGATACACTCAGGAAAAACTAAAATGACTAATAAAAAAAAGTCCATAAAAGGATCTTATCTCATTACAGTAGAATCAAGTTGAAAATGAAAACAGGAGCAAATTTTAGAAATAAAGAAAAATTTGGTATTAAACAACATATTTATAAATAATCTGTGGAACAAAAAGGAAATCAAAGGAGAATTTAGAAGCTATTTTGAGTTGAATGAAAATGAAAATATTAAAAACTAAAATCTACTGGATGCAGCTAAAAGCAGAGCCTAAAGGGATATGTAGAGTTTTAAATGCCTTCTATAGAAAAGGAGAATTAAACCAATTACTAATTAAACCAATAAACTAAGCTTCTCCTTAAAGAGACCAAAAAGTAAGTAATAAACTGAGCTTAAAGCAATCAAAAGTTATGAAATTAGAAATCAATGAAGGGACGCCTGGATGGTTCTATCGGTTAAGCATCTGCCTTTGGCTCAGGTCATGTTCTCAGGATCCTGGGATGGAGCCATGTTGTGGACTCTCTGCTCAGTGGGGAGTCTGCTTCTCCCTTCTCCTTCTGTGCCTCCCCCCCTTCATGCTCTCACTCTCTAATAAATAAATAAAATCTTTATAAAAAGATCAATCAATGAAAACCCTAAATTCATTATTTGACTGTGTCAGTTAAATAAATGTTCCTTCTTAGAAAAGCCAGCAAAGTTCAATAATAAGAAGCACAGGCACTTGTTATATTGAGCACCAGATGTTGTGTGGAAGTTCTGAATTATGAAACTATACACCTGAAACTAACATTACACAGTGTGTGAACTAACTGTAATTTAAAAAATTTTTAAAAACTTAAAAAAAAAAGAAAAAGAGAAAAAAATATTTAAAGCCACAGTAATCGACTCACACACACACATGAGGGCATTTTGCAAGACAGGACATCACTATTAAACTCTCAGAAATTAGAAGGCTAAAATGGGATTTCTATGAAAATCCCTATGCCACTAAATTAGACTTAGATGAAATGCAAAAATTCTTTAAAATACAAATTATTGACAATGACTTAAGAAATAGAAAATCTAGACAGAGCTCTAACAAGTAAGATTTAATATCTTATTTATTAATTTATTACCAATAAATTAAGTAATTATTAAGTATTAAGTAATAAAACTTACTAATTTATTAATATTTGCTAATTTACTTATTTACTAACTAAAATTTACTAATTTCTTAATATATTAGTTACTATTAGTGATATAATTATAAGAATTATTATTAATTATATACTTTCCACAAAGAAATTCCCAGTTCCAGTTGGCTTTACTGGTGTACTTTACCAAAATTTAAAAAAAAAAAATAGGGGGAGGAGTCAAGATGGCGGAGAAGTAGCAAGCTGAGACTGCTTCAGCTAGCCGGAGATCAGCTAGATAGCTTATCTAAAGATTGCAAACACCTGAAAATCCATCGGCAGATCGAAGAGAAGAAGAACAGCAATTCTGGAAACAGAAAAACAACCACTTTCTGAAAGGTAGGACCGGCGGAGAAGTGAATCCAAAGCGACGGGAAGATAGACCCCGGGGGGAGGGGCCGGCTCCCGAGAAGCGGCGGAGCAACCGCGCACAAAATCAGGACTTTTAAAAGTCTGTTCCACTGAGGGACATCGCTCCAGAGGATAAACCGGGGCGAAGCCCACGCGGGGTCAGCAGGGCCTCAGGTCCCGCAGGGTCACAGAAGGATCGGGGGTGTCTGAGTGTCGCAGAGCTTGCGGGTATTGGAACGGGAAAGCCGGCTACAGAGACAGAGCTGACAATAAGCTCGCAGCTCCGTGTTACCTTGAACCTGTCGCAGGCTCGGTGAGCTCGGAGCGCGGCCGGAGGTCAGGCAGACGGGAGTAACTGGGCGCTGTTCTCTGAGGGCGCACTGAGGAGTGGGGCCCTGGGCTCTCGGCTCCTCCGGGCCGGAGACCAGGAGGCCGCCATTTGTATTCCCGTCCTCTGGAACTCTACGGAAAGCGCTCAGGGAACAAAAGCTCCTGAAAGCAAACCCGAGCGGATTACTCACCCCGGCCCCGGGTAAGGGCGGTGTAATTCCGCCTGGGGCAAAGACACTTGAGAATCACTACAACAGGCCCCTCCCCCAGAAGATCAACAAGAAATCCAGCCGAGACCAAGTTCACCTACCAAGGAGTGCGGTTTCAATACCAAGGAGAGCAGCAGAATTCCAGAGGAGGAGAAAGCCAAGCACGGAACTCATGGCTTTTTTCCTGTGATTTTTTTTAGTCTTGCAGTTAATTTAATTTTTTCTTTTTCATTTTTTTTTTCTTTTTTTCTCGCCTTCGCGTAAAATTTTTTTTTTAACTGTTACCTTTTTCTTTTTTAACGATTTTTTACTAGTTTATCTAATATATATATATATATTTTTTACATTTTTCTTAGGTGTTTTCTTTTTTTAAAAATTCTTTTCTTTTCTTTTCTTTTTTTTCTTTTTCTTTTCTTTTTGTTTTTTTTTTTTCTTCTTTCTTACTTCCTTTTTGAACCTCTTTTTATCCCCTTTCTCCCCACTCACGATTTTGGATCTCTTCTAATTTGGTTAAAGCATATTTTCCTGGGGTCGTTGCCACCCTTTTAGTATTTTACTTGCCCCTTCATTTACTCTTATCTGGACAAAATGACAAGACGTAAAAATTCAACACAAAAAAAAGAACAAGAGGCAGTACCGAAGGCTAGGGACCTAATCAATACAGACATCGGTAATATGTCAGATCTAGAGTTCAGAATGACAATTCTCAAGGTTCTAGCCGGGCTCGAAAAAGGCATGGAAGATATTAGAGAAACCCTCTCGAGAGATATAAAAGCCCTTTCTGGAGAAATAAAAGAACTAAAATCTAACCAAGGTGAAATCAAAAAAGCTATTAATGAGGTGCAATCAAAAATGGAGGCTCTAACTGCTAGGATAAATGAGGCAGAAGAAAGAATTAGTGATATAGAAGACCAAATGACAGAGAATAAAGAAGCTGAGCAAAAGAGGGACAAACAGCTACTGGACCACGAGGGGAGAATTCGAGAGATAAGTGACACCATAAGACGAAACAACATTAGAATAATTGGGATTCCAGAAGAAGAAGAAAGTGAGAGGGGAGCAGAAGGTATACTGGAGAGAATTATTGGGGAGAATTTCCCCAATATGGCAAAGGGAACGAGCATCAAAATTCAGGAGGTTCAGAGAATGCCCCTCAAAATCAATAAGAATAGGCCCACACCCCGTCACCTAATAGTAAAATTTACAAGTCTCAATGACAAAGAGAAAATCCTGAAAGCAGCCCGGGAAAAGAAGTCTGTAACATACAATGGTAAAAATATTAGATTGGCAGCTGACTTATCCACAGAGACCTGGCAGGCCAGAGAAGAGCTGGCATGATATTTTCAGAGCACTAAACGAGAAAAAAACATGCAGCCAAGAATACTATATCCAGCTAGGCTATCATTGAAAATAGAAGGAGAGATTAAAAGCTTCCAGGACAAACAACAACTGAAAGAATTTGCAAATACCAAACCAGCTCTACAGGAAATCTTGAAAGGGGTCCTCTAAGCAAAGAGAGAGCCTACAAGTGGTAGATCAGAAAGGAACAGAGACCATATACAGTAACAGTCACCTTACAGGCAATACAATGGCACTAAATTCATATCTCTCAATAGTTACCCTGAATGTGAATGGGCTAAATGCCCCTGTCAAAAGACACAGGGTATCAGAATGGATAAAAAAACAAAACCCATCTATATGTTGCCTCCAAGAAACACATTTTAAGCCCGAAGACACCTCCAGATTAAAAGTGAGGGGGTGGAAAAGAATTTACCATGCTAATGGACATCAGAAGAAAGCAGGAGTGGCAATCCTTATATCAGATCAATTAGATTTTAAGCCAAAGACTATAATAAGAGATGAGGAAGGACACTATATCATACTCAAAGGGTCTGTCCAACAAGAAGATTTAACAATTTTAAATATCTATGCCCCCAATGTGGGAGCAGCCAACTATATAAACCAATTAATAACAAAATCAAAGAAACACATCAACAATAATACAATAATAGTAGGGGACTTTAACACTCCCCACACTGAAATGGACAGGTCATCCAAGCAAAAGATCAGCAAGGAAATAAAGGCCTTAAAAGACACACTGGACCAGATGGACATCACAGATATATTCAGAATATTTCATCCCAAAGCAACAGAATACACATTCTTCTCTAGTGCACATGGAACATTCTCCAGAATAGATCACATCCTCGGTCCTAATTCAGGACTCAACCGGTATCAAAAGATTGGGATCATTCCCTGCATATTTTCAGACCACAATGCTCTAAAGCTAGAACTCAACCACAAAAGGAAGTTTGGAAAGAACCCAAATACCTGGAGACTAAACAGTATCCTTCTAAAGAATGAATGGGTCAACCGGGAAATTAAAGAAGAATTGAAAAAAATCATGGAAACAAATGATAATGAAAATACAACGGTTCAAAATCTGTGGGACACAACAAAGGCAGTCCTGAGAGGAAAATATATAGCGGTACAAGCCTTTCTCAAGAAACAAGAAAGGTCTCAGGTACACAACTTAACCCTACACCTAAAGGAGCTGGAGAAAGAACAAGAAAGAAACCCTAAGCCCAGCAGGAGAAGAGAAATCATAAAGATCAGAGCAGAAATCAATGAAATAGAAACCAAAAAAAACAATAGAACAAATCAACGAAACTAGGAGCTGGTTCTTTGAAAGAATTAATAAAATTGATAAACCCCTGGCCCGACTTATCAAAAAAGAAAAGAGAAAGGACCCAAATAAATAAAATCATGAATGAAAGAGGAGAGATCACAACTAACACCAAAGAAATACAAACTATTATAAGAACATACTATGAGCAACTCTACGGCAATAAATTTGACAATCTGGAAGAAATGGATGCATTCCTAGAACATATAAACTACCACAACTGAACCAGGAAGAAATAGAAAGCCTGAACAGACCCATAACCAGTAAGGAGATTGAAACAGTCATTAAAAAATCTCCAAACAAACAAAAGCCCAGGGCCAGACGGCTTCCCGGGGGAATTCTACCAAACATTTAAAGAAGAACTAATTCCTATTCTCCTGAAACTGTTCCCCAAAAATAGAAATGGAAGGAAAAACTTCCAAACTCATTTTATGAGGCCAGCATCACCTTGATCCCAAAACCAGACAAGGATCCCACCAAAAAAGAGAGCTATAGACCGATATCCTTGATGAACACAGATGCGAAAATACTCAACAAAATACTAGCCAATAGGATTCAACAGTACATTAAAAAGATTATTCACCACGACCAAGTGGGATTTATTCCAGGGCTGCAAGGTTGGTTCAACATCCGCAAATCAGTCAATGTGATACAACACATCAATAAAAGAAAGAACAAGAACCATATGATACTCTCAATAGATGCTGAAAAAGCATTTGACAAAGTACAACATCCCTTCCTGATCAAAACTCTTCAAAGTGTAGGGATAGAGGGCACATACCTCAATATCATCAAAGCCATCTATGAAAAACCCACCGCAAATATCATTCTCAATGGAGAAAAACTGAAAGCTTTTCCGCTAAGGTCAGGAACACGGCAGGGATGTCCATTATCACCACTGCTATTCAACATCGTACTAGAGGTCCTAGCCTCAGCAATCAGACAACAAAAGGAAATTAAAGGCATCCAAATCGGCAAAGAAGAAGTCAAATTATCACTCTTCGCAGATGATATGATACTATATGTGGAAAACCCAAAAGACTCCACTCCAAAACTGCTAGAACTTATACAGGAATTCAGTAAAGTGTCAGGATATAAAATCAATGCACAGAAATCAGTTGCATTTCTCTACACCAACAGCAAGACAGAAGAAAGAGATATTAAGGAGTCAATCCCATTTACAATTGCATCCAAAACCATAAGATACCTAGGAACAAACCTAACCAAAGAGACACAGAATCTATACTCAGAAAACTATAAAGTACTCATGAAAGAAATTGAGGAAGACACAAAGAAATGGAAAAATGTTCCATGCTCCTGGATTGGAAGAATAAATATTGTGAAAATGTCTATGCTACCTAAAGCAATCTACACATTTAATGCAATTCCTATCAAAGTACCTTCCATCTTTTTCAAAGAAATGGAACAAATAATTCTAAAATTTATATGGAACCAGAAAAGACCTCGAATAGCCAAAGGGATATTGAAAAAGAAAGCCAACGTTGGTGGCATCACAATTCCGGACTTCAAGCTCTATTACAAAGCTGTCATCATCAAGACAGCATGGTACTGGCACAAAAACAGACACATAGATCAATGGAACAGAATAGAGAGCCCAGAAATAGACCCTCAAATCTATGGTCAACTAATCTTCGACAAAGCAGGAAAGAATGTCCAATGGAAAAAAGACAGCCTTTTCAATAAATGGTGCTGGGAAAATTGGACAGTCACATGCAGAAAAATGAAATTGGACCATTTCCTTACACACACACAAAAAATAGACTCAAAATGGATGAAGGACCTCAATGTACGAAAGGAATCCATCAAAATCCTTGAGGAGAACACGGGCAGCAACCTCTTCGACCTCTGCCGCAGCAACATCTTCCTAGGAACAACGCAAAAGGCAAGGGAAGCAAGGGAAAAAAATGAACTACTGGGATTTCATCAAGATCAAAAGCTTTTGCACAGCAAAGGAAACAGTTAACAAAATCAAAAGACAACTGACAGAATGGGAGAAGATATTTGCAAACGACATATCAGATAAAGGACTAGTGTCCAGAATCTATAAAGAACTTAGCAAACTCAACACCCAAAGAACAAATAATCCAATCAAGAAATGGGCAGAAGACATGAACAGACATTTCTGCAAAGAAGACATCCAGATGGCCAACAGACACATGAAAAAGTGCTCCATATCACTCGGCATCAGGGAAATACAAATCAAAACCACAATGAGATATCACCTCACACCAGTCAGAATGGCTAAAATCAACAAGTCAGGAAATGACAGATGCTGGCGAGGATGCGGAGAAAGGGGAACCCTCCTACACTGTTGGTGGGAATGCAAGCTGGTGCAGCCACTCTGGAAAACAGCATGGAGGTTCCTCAAAATGTTGAAAATAGAACTGCCCTATGACCCAGCAATTGCACTATTGGGTATTTACCCTAAAGATGCAAATGTAGTGATCCAAAGGGACACATGCACCCGAATGTTTATAGCAGCAATGTCCACAATAGCCAAACTATGGAAAGAACCTAGATGTCCATCAACAGATGAATGGATCACAAAGATGTGGTATATATACACAATGGAATACTATGCAGCCATCAAAAGAAATGAAATCTTGCCATTTGCAACAACATGGATGGAACTAGAGCGTATCATGCTTAGCGAAATAAGTCAAGCAGAGAAAGACAACTATCATATGATCTCCCTGATATGAGGAAGTGGTGATGCAACATGGAGGCTTAAGTGGGTAGAAGAAGAATAAATGAAACAAGATGGGATTGGGAGGGAGACAAACCATAAGTGACTCTTAATCTGACAAAACAAACTGAGGGTTGCTGGGGGGAGGGGGTTTGGGAGAAGGGGGTGGGATTATGGACATTGGGGAGGGTATGTGATTTGGTGAGTGCTGTGAAGTGTGTAAACCTGGTGATTCACAGACCTGTACCCCTGGGGATAAAAATATATGTTTATAAAAAATAAAAAATTTAAAAAAAAAAATAAAAAAAAAAATAGAAATATTCAACAGAATCCTCTAGAACATAAAGGAGGGAGAGATATTTCTAAACTCATTCTAGGAGGATTGTATCACACTGAATTCAAATTCGGAAAAATATCACAAATATCTTTTATGAATACAAATGCAAAAACTATCAATAAAAATTAACAAATAGAATATAACAAGACATGCAAAAAAGATTATAGATCACCATCAAATGGGGCTTGTGCCCAGGAAGTAAGACCAGCTTAATGTGTGAACATCAATTGATGTAACAAGCCATACTAATAAAATAATCAATAAAATGACATAATCATTTCAAAAGGCACAGAAAAAGCATTTCATAAAATCCAATACCATCGTGATAAAAAAAATCAATAAACTGGAAACAGATGGGCAGCTTTCAACTGATAAAGTGTATCTATGAAAAATATACAACCGATGAAATAATAATAAAATAATGTGCTTTTTTTCACTTCATGGTAGGAATCAAGGCAAGGATATCTGCTTTTGCTATTTCTATTCAACATGGTAATGGAAAAAACAAACAAACAAACATTGTAATGGAGATTCTATGCAGTTAGTTTAAAAAAAAAAAAAAAAGAATCCAGATTTGAAAAAAGAAGCAAATCTCCTTTTATTCACTGTTGACTCATTATTCCTGTAGAAAATCATACAAATGTCCACAAAAGTCTACTAGAACTTGACCAATGAATTCAGTAAGGTTAAAGTATTAAAAAAAAAAAATCGACACACAAACTCTAATCATGTCTAAAATGAAATTGAACTATTCATTCACTATTTCAAAGAATGTCAAATAAGAAGAAATTTAATGAAAAGGTGAAAGGTTTGTACACTAAAACTACAAAACATTGCTGAGACAACACAGATGATATAAAGTAAAAAGAGAAATATTCTATGCTCATGAATAGAAAGTCTAATATTAAAATGGCAATTGAGGGTGCCTGGGTGGCCCACAGTTAAGCATCTGCCTTGGCACAGTTCATGATCCCAGGATCCTGGGATTGAGTTCTGCATGGGGCTCCCTGATCTGTGGGGAGTCTGTTTCTCCCTCTGCCTGCAGCTCCCCCTCCTTTTTCGTGCTCCCTGTCTCTGACAAATAAATACATAAATAAATAAGTCTTTAAAATGGCAATTCAACCCAAGGTTACCTACAGATTCAACAGAATTCCTAACAGAATTGTTCCAGGTTTTTGTTTTTGTTTTTCTTTTTGAGAAACTTTCAAGTAGATTCTAGAATTCATATGGAAATGAAAAAAAAAACAGCCAAAATACATTTTTTTTAAAGATCAAAATGAGAAGACATAACATCTTCAAATTTTATCTTCAGTTTGGACTAAAAATAGCAGAGAACTGAACAATCTAAAAAGGAAGCACACCTAAAGCATGAGAATCCAACATTCATCAGTGTTTCTTCTTCAGTTTGGACTAAAAATAGCAGAGAAATTAACAATTGAAAAAGGAAACATCTTCAAATTTCAAAACATACTATAAAATGATAGTAATGAAGAGAATGGCATGAAAACAGACAAATAGATCAGTAGAACAAAAGTTTAAATCCATTAATAAACTCATGATCAATTGATATTTTCAAAAGAACCAAGGCATTTCATGGGGAAAGGTATAGTCTTTTCAAGAGTTGGTGTTGGCACATCAGATATCCACATGCAAAAAGATGTATTGGGATGTTTCCCTCACGCCACACAAAATATGAACTCAAAAAGTGTCATATTCCCAAAGGCAAGAGCTAAAACCATAAGACTTCCAGTAGAAAAAATTGGAGGAAAAATATTTGAAACCTCAAATTATGCAAGGTTTTCTGAAATGTGAAGCCAAAAGCTTGAGAAAAAATAAACTGATATGTTGAACCTTATCAAAATAAAATCTTAAGCATTTCAAAATACACCAGTAGGAAAATGAAAGGATGATATATTTTTCTAGTGAGCACATAACCACCAAATGCTTCTTTAAAATTAATTAATCTTTGGGGGGGAAGCAAGATGGTGGAGGAGTAGCAGACTAAAAAATCATTAGGTCCCAGGAGTTCAGCTAGATAGTTATCAATGAGTCTGAACACCTACAAATTCAACAGGAGATAGAGGAGAAGAAGAGCAGCAATTCTAGGCACAGAAAATTGACCACTTTCTGGAAGGTAGGATGTGTGAAGAAGTGAATCCAAAGTGACAAAAAGATAGAATGCAGGGGGAGGGACTGGCTCCTGGCAAGCAGTGGAGAAGTGGAGCAAAAAATCAGAACTTTTAAAAGTCTGTTCCACTGAGGGATATTGCTCCAGAGGCTAAGCAGTGGTGGAGCCCTCAAGGGGACAGTGTGGTCTCAGGACCCACAGGATCACAGAAAGACCGGGGGTGTCTGAGTGTGGCAAGCTCCCAGGTATCATAGAGGGGAAGCCAGATAAAGATATGGAGCAAATGGTGAGCTCTCAACTTGGGTTACCTTATTCTCTGTTCCAAGGCACAGGCAGACCACTGTTTTTCAAACAGGGACCCCCACAAGTGACAGATCTGGAGAGACTCCATCCATCCTCCTCCGGGAGGACTGGTCAGGAGCACAAGGCAGTATTCTGCTGGGTTTGGGGACTCCAAAGGGTACTGTGCACCAGAGATAGAAAACTTGGCCACGGGATGTGTGAGCATGGAATGCAGCTGGGGACCAGGGAGATGGAAGGGATTGATCACTTTTCTCTGAGGGTGCACTGAGGAGTGGGGCCCTGAGCTCTCTGCTCTGACAGGCCAGAGACTGGGAGGCTGCAATTTTCATTCCCTTCCTCCAAAGCTCTACAGAAAGTGTTCAGGGAACAAAAGCTACCAAGAGTGAACCCGAGTAGATTACTTAGCCTTGCCCCTGGGAGGTGCAAATATGCCTCAGACAAAGACATTTGAGAATCACTGCAACAGCCCTCGCCCCCTTCAGAAGATCAGCAGTATCATCCAGGCAAGACCAAATTCACTGACCAAAGAGAACTCCAGAGCTAGGGAAAAGCAACACAGAATTCATGGCTTTTTCCCCATGATCCTTTAGTCTTGCAAAGTTAAATTATTTTAATTTTATTTTTTCAACTTTTTCTCTTTCCTATTTTAACATTTTTAAACTATTTTATCTTAACAATACCTTTTTAAAAAAATTTTTTTAATTTTCATTGTTATAATCAGAATTTATCCCTTCACTGTATTTAAACTTATTTTTGTATACATATAGTTTTTTTTCTTTAAAATGTTGGGGTACAACTTCTTCTAATATATCAAAATATACCCTAAATCTAGCACGTGGCTTTGTTCTAGTCTCCAGCCTGATCACATTCTCTCTCTCTCTTTTTTCCCAATTAACTTATCAATTCCTTTTTTAAAATTCCTTTTTAGAATTCCTTTTTAGAATCATCTTTTACTTTTCATCTTTACAGTCATATTCCATTCCTTCATCATGTTTATCCATATATATATATACATATATATATGTATATATATATATGTTTTTCTTTCTTTAAAATTTTGGGAGATAGTTTCTTCTAAGAGCCAGAATACAGCCAAAATCAAGTGGGTGCTGTGCTCTATACACCAGTCTAATATATATTTTTATTTCTTATTTTTTTATTTTTATTTTCCTCTCTGTTTTTTCCTCCCAGTTTTGGGTCTCTTCTAACTTGGTCAGTGTATTTTTTTCCGGGATCTTTGCCACCCTTTTAGTATTTTATTCTCTTGCTCATATATTCTTATCTGTATAAAATGACAAAGCAGAAAAACTCACCACAAAAAAAAAAAAAAAAAAAAAAAAAAAAAGAACAAGAGGCAGTACCAATGGCTAGGGACCAAATTAAAACAGCTGTTGGTAATATGTCAGAACTAGAGTTCAGAAAAATGATCATCAAGGTGCCAGCTGGGCTCAAAAAAGGCATGGAAAAATTAGAGAATTCCTTTCTGGAGAAATTAAATCCCTTTCTGGAGAAATAAAAAAAAAAAACAATATAACTAAGTGGAAATTTTAAAAAGCTATTAATGAGGTCCAATAAAAATGGAGACTCTTACTGCTAGGATAAATGAGGCAGAAGAGAGAAATAGTGATATAGAAGACCAAATCAGAGAGAGTAAAGAAGGTGAACAAAAGAGAGACAAAATATTACTGGACAACGAGGGGAGAACTTGAAAGATAAGTGATATCATAAGGGAAAACAATATTAGAATAATTGGAATCTCAGAAGAAAAAAGAGAGAGGGGACAGAAGGTGTATTGGAACAAATTATTGTAGAGAATTTCCCTAATATGGCAAAAGGAACGAGCAGGAGGCACAGAGAACCCCCCTCAAAATCAATAAAAATAGGTAAACCCCATCATCTAATAATAAAACTTACAAGTCCGTGACAAAGAGAAAATCCTGAAAGCAGCCTGGGAAAAGAAGTCTGTAACATACAATGGTAGAAATATTAGATTAGCAGCAGACTTATCCACAGAAAGAACTGGCATGATATATTCAGAGCACTACATAAGAAAAATATGCAGACAGAATATTATATCCAGCTAGGCTATCATTGAAAATAGAAGGAGAGATAAAAAGCTTCCAGGACAAACAAATACTAAAAGAATTTGCAAATACCAAATCAGCCCTACAAAGAATATTGAAAGGGTCCCTTTAAGCCAAGAGAGAGCCTAAAAGTAATAGAACCGAAAGGAACAGAGACAATATGCAGTAACAGTCACCTTATAGTCAATACAATGACACTAAATTCATATCTTTCAATAGTTACTCTGAATGTAAATGGACTAAATGCCCCAATCAAAAGACACAGGGCATCAGAATGGATACAAAAACAAGATCCATCGATATTCTGTCTACAAGAAATTCATTTTAGACCTGAAGACACCTCCAGATTTAAAGTGAAGGGTTAGAAAACAATGTACCATGCTAATGGATATCAAAAGAAAGCTGGAGCAGCAATTCTTATATCAGACAAATAAAAGATGAGGAAGGACACTATATCATACTCAAAGGGTCTGTTCAACAAGAAGAGCTAGCAATTTTAAATATCTCTGCCCCTAACAAGGGAGCAGCCAGTTATATAAACCAATTAATAACAAAATCAAAGAAACACATCAACATTAATACAATAATAGTAGGGGACTTTAACACTCCCCTCACTAAAATGGACAGATCATCCAAGCAAAGGATCGACAAGGAAATAAAGGCTTTAAACGATACAGTGGACCAGATGGACATCACAGATGTATTCAGATCATTCTATACCAAAGCAGCAGAATACACATCCTTCTCTAGTGCACATGGAACATTCTCCAGAATAGATCACATCCTGGTTCACAAATAAGGTCTCAACCAGTACCAAAAGATTGGGATCACTCCCTGCATATTTTCAGACCACAGTGCCCTGAAGCTAGAACTCAACTGCAAGAGGAAAGTTGGAAGGAACTCAAATACATGGAGGCTAAAGAGCATTCTACTAAAGAATGAATGGGTCAACCATGAAATTAAAAAATAATTGAAAAAATCATGGAAATGAATGATACTGAAAACACAACTGTTCAAAATCTTTGGAACACAGCAAAGGTGGTCCTGAGAGCAAAGTATATACCAATAGAAGCCTTTCTCAGGAAACAAGTATGGTCTCAAGTACACAACCTAATCCTATACCTAAAGGAGCTGGAGAAAGAACAGCAAAAAAAGCCTAAACCCAGCAGGAGAAGAGAAATCATAAAGATCAGAGCATAAATCAATGAAATAGAAATCAAAAGAACAGTAGAACAAATCAATAAAACCAGGAGCAGCAGGTTCTTTGAAAGAATTAATAAGATTGATAAAACCCTGGCCAGACTTATCAAAAAGAAAAGAGAAAGGACCCAAAAAATAAAATAATGAGTGAAAGAGGATAGATCATGAACAACACCAAAGATATAAACAAAATTATAAGAACATATTATGAGCAACTATACGTCAGCCAATTTGACAATGTTATAGAAATGGACACATTCCTAGACTGATATAAACTACCAAAACTGAACCAGGAAGAAATAGAAAACCTGAATAGTCCCTTAACCAGTATGTAGATTGAAGCAATCATCAAAACTCTCCCAACAAATAAGAGCCCAGGGCTAGACAACTACCCAGAAGAAGCAAATATTTAAAGAATTAATACCTATTCTCCTGAAACTGTTCCAAAAAATAGAAATGGAAGGAAAACTTCTAAACTCCTTTTATGAAGCTAGAATTACCTTGATCCCTAAACCAAACAAAGACCCCCATCAAAAAGGAGAATTACAGACCATTATCCTTGATGAACATGGATGCAAAAATTCTCACCAAAATAATAGCCAATAGAATCCAACAGTACATTAAAAGGATTATTCACAATGACCAAGTGGGATTTATTTCTGGGCTGCAAGTTTGTTTCAATATCCACAAATCAATGTGATACAATGCATTAATAAAAGAAAGAACAAGAACTATATGACATTCTTAGTAGATGCTGAAAAAGCATATGACAAAGTACAGCATCCTTTCATGATCAAAAGTCTTCAGGGGGGCTTGGGTGACTCAGTTGATAAGTGTCTGCCTTCAGCTCTGTTCATGATCCCAGGGTCCTCGTATCAAGCCCCACACTGGGCTACCTGCTTGGCAGGAAGCCTGCTTCTCCCTCTCCCACTCACCCTGCTTGTGTTCCCTCTCTCTTTACATCTCTCTGTCAAATAAATAAATAAAGTCTTTAAAAAACAAACAAAAAAATCAAAAAACCTCTTTAAATTGTAGGAAGAGGGTACATACCTCAACATCATCAAAGCCATCTATGAAAAACCCACAGCGAATATCATTCTCAATGGGGAAAAACAGAGCTTTTCCCCTAAGGTCAGGAACACGGCAGGGATGTCCACTATCACCACTGCTATTCAACATAGTACTAGAAGTCCTAGCCTTGGCAATCAGACAACAAAAGAAAATAAAAGGCATCCAAATCAGCAAAGAAGTCAAACTCTCACTCTTTGCAGATCATATGATACTTTATGTGGATATCCCAAAAGACTCTACTCCAAAATTGCTAGAACTCATACAGAAATTCAATCGTGTCAGGGTATAAAATCAATGCACAGAAATCAGTTGCATTTCTATAAACAATGGCAAGACAGAAGAAAGAAAAATTAAGGAGCCAATCCCATTTATAATTGCACCCAAAGCATAAGTTACCTAGGAATAAACCTAACCAAAGAGGCAAAGGATCTGTACTCAGAAAAATATAAAGTACTCATGAAAGAAATTGAGGAAGACATAAAAACTGGAAAAACTTTCCACACTCTTGGATTGGAAGAACAAATATTGTAAAACGGTCTATGCTATTGAGAGCAAGCTACACATTTAATGTAATCCCTATCAAAATACCATCCTTTATTTTTTCAAAGAAATGGAACAAATAATCCTAAAATTTGTATGGAACCAGAAAAGAACCTAAATAGCTAGAGGAATGTTGAAAAAGAAAGTCAAAGTTAGTGGCATCACAAATCCAGACTTCAAGCTCTATTACAAAGCTGTAATCAGCAGGACAGTATGGTACTAGCACAAAAACAGACACATAGATCAATGGAACAGAATAGAGAGCCCAGAAATGAACCCTCAACTCTATAGTCAACTAATCTTCGACAAAGCCAGAAAGAATGTCCAGTGGGAAAAAGACAGTCTCTTCCACAAATGGTGTTGGGAAAATTGGACAGCCACATGCAGAAGAATGAAACTGGACCATTTCTTTATACCACACACAAAAATAGACTCTAAATGAATGAAAGACCTCAATGTGAGATAGGAATCCATCAAAATCCTTGAGGAGAACACAGTCAACCTCAGCCACAGCAACTTTATCCTAGAAACATAACCAGAAGCAAGGAAGCAAGGGCAAAAACAAACTATTGGGACTTCATCAAGAGCTAAAGCTTTTGCACAGCAAAGGAAAGAGTTAACAAAACCAAAAGACAACTGATAGAATGGGAGAAGATATTTGCAAATGACATAATGGATAAAGGGCTAGTATCCAAAATCTATATAGATTTATCAAACTCAACACTGAAAGAACAAATAATTCAATCAAGAAATGGGCAGAAGTCATGAACAGACATTTCTGCAAAGAAGACATCCAGATGGCCAACAGACACATGAAAAAGTGCTCCACATCACTCTGCATCAGGGAAATAAAAATCAAAACCACAATGAAATATCACCTCACACCAGTCAGAATGGCTAAAATTAACAAGCCAGGAAATGATAGATGCTGGTGAGGATGTGGAGAAAGGGGAATCTTCCTACACTGTTGGTGGGAATGCAAGCTGGTGCAGCCACTCTGGAAAATTCCACTCTGGGAATGTAAGTGATGCAATCACTCCACAACATTAAGATTCCTCAAAAAGTTGAAATTAGAGCTACCCTAAGGCCGAGCTATCACACTACTGAGTATTTACCTTAAAAATATATATGTAGTGATCCAGAGGGGCATATGCACCCGAATGTTTATAGCAGCAATGTCCACAATAGGCAAACTATGGAAAGAACCGAGATGTCCATCAATAGATGAATGGATATAGAAGAAGTGGTGTGTGTACACACACACACACACACACACACACACACACAATGGAATACTATGCAGCCATAAAAAATATTGCCATTTGCAATGATGTAGATGGAACCAGAGGGTATTATTCTGAATGAAAGAAGTCAATCAGAGAAAGACTATTATCATATGATCTCTCTGATATGAGGAATTTGAGAGGCAGGGTAGGGGTTTGGGGGTAGGGAAGGAGAAAAATGAAACAAGATGGGATCGGGAGTGAGACATACCATAAGAGACTCAATCTCACAAACAGACTGAGGGTTGCTGGGGGGTGGGGAGGTAGGGAGAATGTGGTTGGGTTATGGACATTGGGGAAGATATGTACTATGATGAGTGCTGTGAAATGTGTAGGCCTGATGATTCACAGACCTGTACCCCTGGGGCAAATAATACATTATATGTTAATCAAAATAATTTTAAAAAAGAAGATGACAATACAAAGACTAGAAAAAAAATATGTTCAAACAATTTATCTGATAAAAGATTTGTATCCAAATAAAAGAGATTTCTTAAAAGTCAAAAATGGGATGACAAACATTCCAATTGAAAAATGGCAAAATAGCGTGCGTGGGTGGCATAATTGTTTAAGCCTCTGCTTAGGTCATGATCCCAGGGTCCTAAGATGGAGCCCTTTGTCAGGATTCCTGCTCAGTGGAGAATCTGTTTCTCCCTCTCCTCTGCCCTTCCCTTCCCTGCTCATGTACACTTGCTCACTCTCTCTCATTTGCTCTCTCTTTCAAATAAATAAATAAATTCTATTTAAAAAATAAAAATTTAATTTAAAATGGCAAAATAATAAATAGATATTTTATCAAGGAAGGAATACAAAGGCTATAAACCACATCAAATAATATTCAATCATTTTACATTAGAGAAAGTCAAACTAATACCACAAAAAGATACACTTCACATCCACTAAGAAGACCATTATGAGAATTATAGATAATAACAAATGCAGTCATATACTGCTATCCAAAATGTAAAATGGTACAGACACTTTGGTTAACAGTTTGACAATTTCATTGCATGTTAAACATAAAGTTATCATGTGATTTAGAATTCCCACTCCTAATCTATAACCAAGAAAAAGTATTTTTGATCAAAGATGTGTATGTGAATGTTCCTAGCAGAATTGTTCATAAGTCTTCAAATGTGGAAACTGGTGCATTCACTCTGGAAAACAGTCTAGAGTTTCCTCAAAAAGTTAAAAATAGAACTACCCTATGATCCAGCAATTGTGCTACTAAGTATTTAACTAAAGCTAAAAAAATATTGGTTTGAAGGGACACATGCATACCGATGTTTATAGCAGCATTATTTACAAAGGTTTAATTATGGAAAGAGCCCATATGTTCATTGGATGTTGAATAAGTAAAGAAACTGTGGTGGGTGTGTGTATTATATATATATATATACATGTATATGTATGTATATATGTATTCATTTTTGTGTATATGAATGTATACATATACATACACCCACATATATATAATGGAATACAACTCAACCATAAGAAAGAATAAAATCTTGTCATTTTGCAACAACATGGATGGAGCTAGAGTGTATTATGTTAAGTGAGGTCAGTCAGTCAGAGAAAGACAAATACCAGACCTCACTCATATGTGGAATTTAAGAAACGAAATAAATGAACATAGGGTGAGAAAAAAGAGAGAGAGAGAGAGAAACTGTAAAACAGTCTCTTAACGACACAGAACAAACAGGATTTCTGGAGGGGAGATGGGTTCAGGGAATGGGCTAAATGGGTGATGGGTAATAAGGAGGGCAATTGTTGTGGTGAGCCCAGGGTGTTATATGTGAATGAATCACTAAATTCTATTTCTGAAACTAATATTACACTATGTGTTTACTAACTATAATTTAAATTAAAACTTAAAACTATAAAATAAAGTGGAAGCATTCTAAATTCCTATTATCTAGGGTGTAAATAGGCATAATGTGGCATATCCTTACAATGGAATACTATCTGGCAATATAAAAGAACAAAGTACTAAAACACGCTAAAAGGAGAGTCTCAAAAACATGTTAAATGGAAAAAAAAAAAAGAAAAAGAAAAGAAAGACCTAGTAAGGAGACTAGGGATTGCCTGAGCCTGGGAAAGGACTGGCAGAAAATGGAAACAAAAGATTTTTCCAGGTAATAGAAATCTTCTAAAACTGGATGTGATGATTGTTGCCCAACTGTGTAAATGTATTAACAAATCATTGAATTGATTTTCAAAAAATGAGTGAACACTTAATTAGATGTCTGGTATGTATATTATATCCAATAACATTTTCTCAAAAAAAAAAAGAGCTTGTAGTAACACATACTGTAAGCATGAAAAGCTTTGAAAGCTGCAAAGCATATTTTGAAATAAATTTGCATGAACCAGAAGAGTGCTTCGCCACTATGCATTTGATGTGAGGAAGAGCCAAGGGCTATTGAAGGAATCTGGAAGCAAGTTACATCTCAAGAACAGAACAAGGATCTACATAATCAGGAAAACACTTCCACCCTCAGAATAGGGGGTCTTCACAGTATCCCTGATGGAAATTCTTACGGCTGTTGGTAAATGATGACTGTGGTGATTTCTCCTTCCTTATTCCAAACATAAATTGTTATCCATGTTTTATTGCATTATCTAAGTATAGAATGAAGGGTGCAGACAACTCCTGTCTATGAGTACACAGATTTCAAGATTCAGAAGAGTAACATCCACTGACAGAAGACAAGTGGGCATCTCCTAGAGATCTTGGCCTTAGAGGTAGTTGCAGTGATTCCATGGACCCTTGGCTTCTCTTTTGAAAAAAGACCAAGTTAGATAGATACAGGAAAAGAAGCATTAAGTTGATCTTTGGTTACCTGAAAGTCAGCTTGTTGTAGAGATGGAAAAAGTCTAACAATACTTACTGCTTTTCTGTTTTCTGGGAAAACAGCTAAACCACCTTTCCCAGCTCCCTTTGTGCCTAGGTGAAACCACATGACAGAATTGGCCTATGTAGGTGTACATGGTCAATGCCCTGCCACAAAACGCTATAGATTCTGGTGATCTTCACATTTCTTTTTCTCAAAAAATTGTGACTGTCTTTGAAGGACATCTAGAATATTGGGAAGTTACACAATGAAAGAGTGTGGGTCTAAGTTTTTGCTTAGAGGGCATCTTCCAAGTAGATTTTTTTTTAAGATTTTATTTATCTGACAGAGAGAGATCACAAGTAGGCAGAGAGAGAAAGGAGGAAGCAGGCTCTCCACAGATCAGAGAGCCTGATGCGAGGCTCGATCCCAGGACCCCGGGATCATGACCCGAGCCAAAGGCAGAGGCTCCAACCCACTGAGCCACCCAGGCGCTCCCCAAGAGATCTTCTTAACCAGAAATATTTGTATACACATTAAAGATACACTCTATAGCTTGATAAACTGTTTCATGTTTTGATGTTTATTTGAAAGAGTAGCTAGGATTAATTCACATAAATATAAAACTTCCTTTAATTGTGATAAAGAAAAAAGGAAATTTATTAAATTGACAAGATACTATTTTTATTTCTTAATATCTTCTTTAGTTAACTTGTAAGTGTCCTGCGAGACACAGACTAGAAAAAGATGGAAAGAAAAGTAATTTATATTTCTTGGTAAGTTTTCTATGGAACAGAAGTTATGTACAATACATTTTTTCCTCCGTCATGTGGTAGTTGGTAGCATGAAATCTTGCAGAAATTAGGAGCTTAGATACATATCTTAGATTCAGGGAAAATTATTATGGTCAGGATAATGTACTCACCAGGGTACAATGATGCGTTCTGCCAGTCTGCAGGTGAACAAAATGATGAAATATTATTACTCTCTCCTGGTCCTTCTTATATCTTTTCCTCTCTTCTCATCACTGACATTCTCTAAGCATTCAGTGACATATTTGTCTGTTGCTTTCCTTTCTCACAAGCATGTGACCATCCCTTTCTTAAACTAGAAAATGGTTGAGTTGTGTATGTGTGTGGAAAAATATAAAGTCAGAAAAAAAGGCAAACTAAAAACAATAAAAAGAAGAGAAAAAATAAGGGAGATAGAAAATGAAGAAGTAATGATAGGAAGGTGGGTAGTTTGAGATAAAGATAGATAAGAAGGATGGGAAAATGGAAGGAAAGAAGAGAGGTGAAGGAAGAAGAAAAGGAAGGAATTAGGAACAACAGAGTAAAGGAATAAATAATTGAGAAAGTGAGATGAAGTGAAAAGAATATTCCAAATTAGGGAAAAATGAGTTAACTAACTATAGATTATCTTCCATGTGAACACAGGCAGTGGTATAATACGCCTGACTCTCTGGGAGCAGGGTTTAGAGCTGAGTTAGGAGTCTTATTATTTATGGAATTTAAGAACTGCCACGAAAGAACTTCTGAGCTACTTACCATTCCTAAATTGGGCTCTTCTCTGATCTGAAAGGAAAAGTACACAGAAGACTTAGACTCATGAAGAGATAAAAATGCAAATGAAGACATGCATTCTTTGATAATCTAATTATCACTATCATATTAGTCAAGCCATTGCTCCTTATAAATTATTTCTTATGGATTATAATAAAGATGACTCACATGATTTTTAGGACTTAATCAAGGTAAACAGGTAAATCATTCCTAGCATGATAACTACAATATAGAGAGGCTATAGGAAAATTAAAAGACACCCAAAATAAAGAGGTAAAGAAACAGGATAAAATGAAGCATGGGATTTCCACAATATATCTTGCAAATATTTTAACTATTGGAATACAATGACCAATTTCCTTTTGCAATTCTCCTGAAATACAAAACCCCATTTTAATATCACAGAGAAAAGAAAAATTAAAGTTCCTTAAATGAATTAAACATGAAATAAGTTACTTTAATTAAAGTTTTTTATAAAAAGCCCTCACTTCTTTAGAACTTACCAGAAGCAAAACAATACAAAAATATATCACATGCTTACAAGGATAAATTATTTTACATTTGAAATTCAAGAGAAAATACCCCAAGTCCCCAGTGATATATTGTTTTTGAAGTTGTTTAGAATGCTGATACTAATAAATATCATCACCTGTAATGTGATACTATCCATCATCTGTGTGGCAACAGTTACAATTTATTCAATGCATTCACTGAGATAGGTATTATTCAATGGCTTTATATAATTACCCAATTGAATCCTAGCAAAATAATGGGGAAGTAGTATTCCTCTGTTTACAGAATAAAGATCTGAGAATCAAAAGGGTGAACAACATGGTGAAGTTTCTGTTGGTAATTGAACAGATCAAAGATTTAAATCTAAGTAAGTTAAGCTGAAAATAAAAGACTCAATCACTATGCCATAATCCTCCACTTTTGGTCCAGCCAGCTGATGCTTCAGTCGAAAGGTAGAGTAGTAGTGTTTGCTCTGTGTAAGGAACAACCTATTGCACATTTTTTGATAAAATAGTGTCTTATTTAGAAGAGTTTCAGTTTTACTTAGAATCAGGTTGTGGACACAACAAGCATGGTGAGAGCTCTTTCAAATATATTTTCAGATTAGATTTGACTTATATCAGAGCCAAGAGAAGAAGTTATTACTGTCATACAGACGGCTGAAAAATAATACATTAAATTAAGACAAGGTGAATGAAAGAAGTGAGTTAACTAATGGGAGAACAACAAAGAAAGAAACAGGAAGGGAAATAGTAATATAATAAACATGAATGAAAATCATGAGAGAAATTATACAGAGAAAGTAGGGGGATGGAAAAGGAAAAGCAGCAAAAATTCATATAGGAAGATCATATCTTGAAAATAAGTTGCTATTAAATTTTACCATTTTTTTCCGAGTTCACCTGAAAACAAAACAGAGCAATATGAATATCACTATGACATAGACAAAAGGAATATCATATTTTGTAAATAGTCATTAAATTTTACCATATTCTCTCCTAAGTTCACCTGAAAATAAAAAAGAGTAATATGAAAATCACTATGACGTAGACAATAAGAATATCGTATTTTATAAATAGTCATTAAATTTTACCATTTCCTTTCCTAGGTTCACCTGAAAATAAAACAGAGTAATATGAAAATCACTATGACATAGACAATAGGAATATCATATTTTGTAAATAGTCGTTAAATTTTACCATTTTCTTTCCTAGGTTCACTTGAAAAATTAAAAGAAAGTAGTATATGAATCATTATGAAACAAACAAAATGAACAAAAAACCTTGCAAAAATCTTTTCTCCTGTTGTGTATAGAGGTTAGTCACTTCAGAGAAAAAAAGATTATGTTTATTTTATAGGTGTTTTACTCAAAAACTTATGGGTTTCTAAATTGTTTTATGTGAAATGATAAAGCAGAAAAATAATTTTAAATTTCTTGTGACTTAACTTAACATCTCCCAAAATAATTTCCTGAAGTCTTCTGTAGGCATATCATTGTGATAATAATCATCACCATCACCATCATCATCACTATCATTGTCACCATCATTCCCAACATCCCCACTGACATTCACTAATCGCTTTTTCTGCATTAAGCTCTGTGATAACATGCTTCACAAGCAACATCACATTTAATCACCAAAAGTGCTTCAGATATCATGATGCTTATGCAAAAGAGTAAACTGAAGTTAGAGCAACAGAAGTGGTCTGCAAATAAAGTAACAGAAGGTCAAATCAATTCATTTACTAGGGGAAAATGTCCTTGGTTCAACACAATGCCAAGATGCCCAGGGCTGCTCTCATACAGTCAAGAGCTGACAATATTTAATTGCATGATTTGTACTTATGTGAAGATAAAATGGCTACCTTGCTCTTCTTTCTTCCTTTTCTCTGAAAAAGAAATTAGACAAAAATTTAGACAGTTTAGAAAAAAAAACAAACAGGAAAGTTTTATTACATATTAAACTGAAACAAATTGCAAGTGCAACAATAGAGTTACCAGTAGATTGGTATACAAGGAAGAAAGTTTTATTTGGTATAAGGTCAAGATACCAAACACCTTTTCTTTTTATTGTCTGAAACTGAGTTTGCTGCAATGATATCCTTTCTAAGTGATTTAAGATTTGAAGATCATCATTTATTTTCTCTGAAAATCAAATGAGAAATACTTTTTAAATTTTTTTTAAAGATTCTATTTATTTATCTGACAGAGATCACAAGTAGGCGGAGAGGCAGGCAGAGAGAGAGAGAGAGGAAGAAGCAGGCTCCCCGCTGAGCAAAGAGCCCAATGTGGGGCTTGATCCCAGAACCCTGGGACCATGACCTGAGCTGAAGGCAGAGGCTCCAACCCACTGAGCCACCCAGGTGCCCCTAATTTTTTAAGTTAACATATAATGTAGTATTAGCCCCAGGAGTACAGGTCTGTGAATCGCCAGGTTTACACACTTCACAGCACTCACCATAACACATACCTTCCTCAATGTCCATATCAAATGAGAAATATTGATTAAAACAATTGAAGTAATTCATAAATAAAAGTACAGAGGATCAAATATTAGTTCTTTTAGGGGCAAACTATTTTTACAAAATGCCAAAGTACCAAAAGCATTGCTTTTCTATAATCCAGGACAGGGTTTCCTTTATTAATACATTTTCTGTTCTGGTGGAGATAAATTTCCCTTTAAACTGCTCCCTTTCTCTGAATAAATTCATTAAGCTTATTTATTTCAAATAATTTATACAACATAAAAATGAATTCAAAAGGGTAAAATTTATTAGATCACTAAATAAATTTTTATGGATCAATAGAAAACACCTTTTTACATTTTCAAAACAAAATAAAATAAATTTTTGATTTTCAGAATTTACAATCTCTTTTTTCTATCCACATGTTTTCCCTTCTTCTCATTTGCTCCTTCTGTTATTTCCCTTATGTTCCAGAAGTTTCTTTAGGATTTCGTATGAGACAAATCTGTTAACTAGTTTCTGTCTTATCTTTCTTTTCTTGATTTTCTTTCTTCCATGCATTAAAGATTTTCTTTTGTCTTTTTGCTGAAGTCTCTTTTCACTGAATATATAGACTAGTGGGTTGACAGTCTTTACTTTCAGTATTTTAATGACTTTGCTTTATTTTACTCTTGCTTCAATGATTTCTCGTGTGAAGTCACCTGGTTTCGAATCATTTGTCCTTTCTCATTTTACTTTAGATAAGTTCAAGAGTTGTTTCTTTAATTTGGCTTTCAAAAATTATAATCATAATAATTCTAGGCATGTCGGTATTCTTTAAGTTTATTCTGCTCATACTTTGCCAAGCATTTTGCATCTTTAAGTTTACATTTTTACCAAGTGTGAGAGAATTTTGACAGTCTTCTTCAAATAGATTATATGCTCCAATCTCTCTCCTCTCTTCCTGGGAATTTCTTTATTAATATAAAAATTTCCAAATATATTTATGCATAAAACTTACACACACTGTAAATATTTCCACTTTTCCTTTGTAAATTGATTTTTCTACTTTAATGCTAATATAATTAACACACAGTTATATTGGTGTCAGGTGTCTAATATAGTGACTCAATGATTCTACAAGCTACTCAGTGATCATCATGGTTAAGTGTATTCTTTTTTTTTAATTTTTTATTTTTTATAGACATATATTTTTATCCCCAGGGGTACAGGTCTGTGAATCACCAGGTTTACACACTTCACAGCACTCACCAAAGCACATACCCTCCCCATTGTCCATAATCCCACCCCCTTCTCCCAAGCCCCCTCCCCCTAGCAACCCTCAGTTTGTTTTGTGAGATTAAGAGTCACTTATGGTTTGTCTCCCTCCCAATCCCATCTTGTTTCATTGATTCTTCTCCTACCCACTTAAGCCCCCATGTTGCATCACCACTTCCTCATATCAGGGAGATCATCCCATCAACTGTTTCACCCATTCCCCCACTCACCTCCTTTCTGGTAACTCTTGATTTGTTCTCTATAGTTAAGAGTCCATTTTTTGAGTTGTATTTCTTTTACTTTGTTCATTAATTTTGTTTCTTAAATTCCACATATGACTGAAATATTATGGCATTTGCTTTTCTTTGTCTTATTTCATTTAGTATTATACTCTCTAGCTCCATCCATATTGTTGCAAATGTCAAGATTTCATAACTTTTTATGGCTGCTGAATAATATTCTATTTTGTATATAATCCTTTTCTTCTTTATCCATTCATCTATCCATGGAGACTTGGGCTGCTTCCATAATTTGTCTATTGTAGATAATTCTGCAAGAAATATAGGCTATGCTTATATCCTTTTGAATTGTGGTTTTGGATTCTTAGGGGTAAATAGCCAGTAGGACAATTGTTGGATCATAGGATAGTTCCAGTTTTAACTTTTGAAGAATCTCCATACTGTTTTCCAGAGGGGCTGCACCAGTTTGCATTCCCACCAATAGTGCATGAGGGTTCCCTTTTCTCTACATCCTCATCAAGGCATTGTTTCTTGTATTTTTGATTTTGGCAATTCCATTTTCTGATCTTTTTTCTTGTTATCTACATTTTCTTATTGTGCTAATGCAGTAGTATTTAAATTTCAGATGTATCTTTCAATTCTAAAATTTTGATTTGACTATTTTTTCCTAGTTTCCATTTGTCTGCTGTGAATTTTCATTCTTTTTATTTCTAGTCTCTTTTATTTTACCTGATGAAGCACAGGAATCATAGTTTGCCCCTCTTTCTAATGTTTTTAAGTAGAGCCCTATATATCCTTTACCCAGACCCCCTAATGAAAGAAAACATCTCATATAACTCTAGTAAAATATCAAAGCCAAGAAACTGACATGGTTATAATCCTGTTAACTATAGAACATACCTCATTCGGATTTCACCATTTTTTCATGCATTGATGTGCATGTACACATGTGTGTTGATGCATTTTCTCCCATCTATAGACTCAAGAAACCACAATTGAGATATAAAACTAGTCCATAACTGCAATCTCTTAGGCAATCTCTTTATATTCTCAGTCTCCAGCCCTGTTCTTCCTTTGTCCCCTGTCAGCTACTAATCTATACTCCATCTCTATAGTTTTGTCAGTTTTCACATGTCATACAAGTGGAATCATACAGTACACAATCTTTTGAGATATACATTTTTCCCACTAAGCACAGTGCTATTGAAGCCCACCACATTTGTTGTATGAATCAATACTCTGCTCCATTTTATTGCTGAATAGTATTCCAGTGTACTCATTTATCATAGTTTATTTAACTCTGCATTCACTGAAGAGTATTTGTTTTGTTTCCAGTTTTTTGCTAATATAAGTAAAATTGTTCTCCATTGATGATTCCATATGAATGTAAGGTTTTATTTCTTTTCTTTTTTAAAGATTTTATTTATTTATTTGACAGACAGAGATCACAAGTAGGCAGAGAGAGAAGAAGGGAAGCAGGCTCCCTGCTGGGCAGAGAGCCCCATGCGGGTCTCGAACCCAGGACCCTGAGATCATGACATGAGCCGAAAGCAGAGGCTTTAACCCACTGAGCCACCCAGGCGCCCAAGGTTTTATTTCTTTGTTCTTTAGAATAAATGCCTAAGTGTTTGATTGTTGATTTATACAGCAAGTGCATATTCATTTTTTTCATTTTTTTAATTGTGTTATGTTAGTCACCATACAATACATCATTAGTTTTTGAAGTCATGTTCCAATGTTCATTTTTCATGTATAACACCCAGTGCTCCAGGCAATATGTGCCCTCCTTAATACCCACCACAGACTCACCATATTCATTTTTACAGGAAAATGCCACATTATTGAATAGAATGGCTGTACCGTTTTTATATTCTTACCAGCAATGCTAGAAGTCCAGTTTCCTCATGTTCTCAGCACTACTGGGATATTTTGTCTGTTTAACCTTTAATTTTAGTCATTTTAAAAGATGTGTAGTGATACCTCATTATGGGTTTCTTTAGGTTTCTCCCATTTGTGGACATTTCAGTATCTTGAATCTGTAGAGTTTTGCGTTTTACCATTATCTCATCTATATGTATATATTTTTTAGCTCCATACTCTTTGTAATTTCTCTGAGGACTCTGATAACAAAAACGATGGATTATTTTTATATCGTCTACACATTCCAGGTCTCTGTTTCTTCTTGTGTCTATTTTCTCACTTATTTCCTGATGAGATAATTTCTATTGATTTATCTTTATGTTTGGTTTCCTTCTTCTGTCATCTTCAATTTAGCATGCATTGAGATCATCAAGTAACATTTCTATTTCATTTATCATAATTTCTAGTTCTGTAATTTTCCTTTGGTTATTTGTAAAATCTATTTATCTCCTAAAATTTTCCATTGTTCTTTGCTTCAGTGGTTTCTATAATTGCTCATTGAATCTTTTTTATCTTTGCAGCTTTACCATTCATGCCAGATACTTCCAACAGTTGTGTCATCTCAATGTTGGTTTCTGACAATTGTCCACTGTCATTCAGGTGGTGATTGTCTTTGATCTTGACATGATGAGTGAATTTTTTATTTTATTCTGGACACATTGGATATTCTCACACATGTGCGACCATAGATCTTATCTATTCTTCTATATTAGCCAACAGTCATTGAGTTTATATATAAATATATACATATATATGTATCTATATATATACACACACACACACACACACACACACTCAAATTTTGCTTCGGTTTGTACCAATATACATTTTTATTATTGGGGTGACTATATTATATTCATTTAAATTGATTTTTTTAAAATTTGGTCTTGCTTTTATTAAACAGCATTTATTTAAATCTCGTGTGTTTGTTTTCAGAATAAAATATCCTTTATCGGATTTCATTTATTAATAATAATTTATTCCTATTGCTATCTATGAACACTGAAAAAAAAATCCAATTTATTTATTTAGATATCTCTACCTGTTCAGGATTTTTTAATTTGTAGGCACTGCATAGTGTACTTTTCTAAGGAGGTAATTTTTTTTTGTACAAAAGAATGCTAAAGATTATGAAAAATATGGGAAAAAGCATTTCCCCATAAATTTTATTTCAGAATGAAGGATTTCTTTCTTATACTTTCACATTGCTTATGATAAAATATATTATATTTTGATCTTCCATCTAACTGAGGACCCATTCTCTAATATAAGAATCTATTCTCTAATTAAGATAAACAAGTCCTTTATATGGTCATTAAGATTTCCACTAAATGCTATCAGTGGTAGTGAACTCATAACTTCCTTTGCAAAAATACTCAATATGGAGAAAGGTCTTATTATTAAAATTTTTCTTAATGTAAGTTCAAATATTACTCTTTACAGCTTCAACCAGTTATTTTTAATCCTAACAGCTGAGATAAGTTATCAAATGATGACAACTTATCAAAGTAATCAAATATTTTATAAGCAACTCAAGTGTTGTAGATTTCCCTGTTAAACATTATTTATACTGTTAATTTCAGAGACATGTTTCCAGGACCTTCACAGTTTGGGGAATAATATACTTGATGAGTTGCAGTTTGTCAAAATCTCTCTTAAATATGTTGATTAAAAGTAAATGCGAAAAAGTGAGAAGTAAACAAGAAAACAAGACTGTCACATCTCTCACCTCCAATTCTGTTTTTGTAATAAGAAGGTCAGATTCCACTTATCTCTGTTAAAATCACCACTCAGGAACCATGTCAAAATCAGTGAGAGTAGTGAACCCTTAAGATACCAGGATTTTACATATTGTCTAACTTACCATGATTATGATAATCCATCCACAGAAGAATAATGATGAAGATACCTAGGCGTAGGATAGCACTGGTGATTATTAGATCTTCAAGGTGGAATTCTGAAAAATTAATGCCAGAGAATTTCCTTATTAACATCCAGAACAATCTTATTACTTTTTTTGCCATAGAAGTTTTATTCTATACTTCCAATAACTTATTGGTATTTGACCAAGTTTCAGTTTTCAAAGATAAAGCTGAGAGATCCCATTACTCTTAAACGCCACAGCAGCAGATCACAACAGCTACTTGGAAGACAGAATGGGAAAGAATATCTCAGAGGTTAGGGAGATGCTTATCCCATGGGTTGTGAAGAATTCTTGGGAATGGACACCTCACAGTAAAAGAGGGAATCTCTGTTAAGCTCCAGGTCTCTCCTCATCACTTTGCTACACTTTATGAAGCCAAAACTGATATAGCCATACTTTGGACTACAAATCAAATCAAGCTGGCATGTATTTTTGGAAGCCTTGGGATTTCAGGATAGATTTCACATTTTAAAATCACTGAAAAAATTTTAAATAAAACACGTCATACAAAAATAATATGAAATTTGAATTTCAATGCCAACAGAACTCAGCTACTTTTTTAAATTAACATATAATGTATTATCAGTCCCAGGGGTACAGGTCTGTGTATCGTCAGGCTTACACATTTCACAGTATTCACCATAGCACATGCCCTCCCCAATGTCCATAACCCAAACACCCTCTCCCTACTCCCCTCCCCCCAGGAACCCTCATTTTGTTTAGTAATATTAAGAGTCTTTTATGGTCTGTTTCCCTCCTGATCCCCTCTTGTTTCATTTTTCCTTCCCTATCCCCTAAGCCCCCAACACTTTGCCTCTCAAATCCCTCATATCAGAGAGATCATATAATAATTGTCTGATTGACTTATTTCACTCAGCATAATACCCTATAGTTCCATCAACATCATTGCAAATGGCAAGATTCCATTTCTTTTTTTTTTAATTTTCTTTATTTATTTGACAGAGAAATAGCACAAGAAAGCAGAGTGGCAGGCAGAGGGAGAGAGAGAAGCAAGCTCTCTGCTGAGCAGGGAGCCCAATGTGGGACTCAATCCCAGGACCCTGGAATCATAACCTGAGCTGAAGGCAGTAGCTTAACCAACTGAGCTACCCAGATGCCCCTCATTTCTTTTTTTTTTTTTTTTAAAGATTTTATTTATTTATTTGTCACAGAGAGAGCGAGCACATGCAGACAGAGTGGCAGGAAGAGACAGAGAGAGAAGCAGGCTCCCTTCTGAGCAAGGAGCCCGATGTGGGACTTGATCCCAGGACACTGGGATCATGACCCAAGCTGAAGGCAGACGCTTAACCAACTGAGCCACCCAGGTGTCCCCCCCTCATTTCTTTTGATGGCTGCATAGTATTCCGTTGTATATATATACCACTACCTCTTTCTCCATTCATCTGTTGATGGACATCTAGGTTCTTTCCATAGTTTGGCTATTGTGGACATTGCTGATATAAACATCTGGGTGCACATGCCCCTTCGGATCACTATATTTTTTTGGTGTATAGTCTATAGCTGTTTTTCACAACAATAACAAAGATGAGGAGCTGCACTCAAGACTATTTGTAGTGCAGTGATACAATTATAACAATATCACTTGAACAGCTTGACTATTACAACAGAGCCACAGTTTATTGTCTTTTTTTTCTTACCAGGGAATATCAATCATGATAAAACAAGAAAAGAAGAACAAAGTAGATTTTGAATAGAACGTCTTAAGTTATCTTGGAGTGAGGATGCTGTTTCTTACCGAATTATATGTATTCATTATGCAATGACACTATAGCTGTTCTAAAAGAAAACAACAGAGAGGGAAGATAATGACAGACTAGGAGGACCCTAGGCTTGCTCCCACCTATGAAAACAATTAGGTAACTATCAAATCATCTTAAATACCCCAGAAGCTGGCCTGAGCAGAACAAGCTCCACAACTAAAGGTAGAGAAGAGACCACATTGAAGAAGTTAGGAAGCACAGAGATATGGCTTGGCTGGGAAATGGTTCCTGAAAGCTATGGAGGGGAAGGAGCTCTGGTCGTGGAGAAGGATGAAAGAGCACACAGGGGAATGAAGAATCAGAATTTTCCTCATAGCCATTGGCTTAGAAAGTGAAACATTTCCATTCCAAGTGCCTAAATTTCAGAGGGGATTAACCTGAAGTTTTAAATGTCAGCGGGCTTGACTCCAGGAGACCCTGGAAACATTGAACCTGCTCTTGGAAAGAAGACAAAGAGTCCATGGACAAGCAGCATGGAAACAGTGATCTGAAGAGTACCTGGGGTACACACTGGGAAATTATTTGTTCTTCTCAGAGTATGTCCCCAAAAGGCATATTTCACAAAGGCAGCTCTCCCAGAACAAAGGTACTGACTGCCAACATTTCCCTTTCCCATTCCTCAGCAGAAGCACACGTTCACCTGTGGGAACTGGCACAATGCCAACATTGGCTGCTTAACTTGCATACACCAAGACACATGCCCCCTGCAGCCTGGTCGAACTCCCCATATAGGTCAAGCTAGCCTTAGTCCCAGCATAACAGGTCACTCCCCCTAGAGGATAACACAGCACTTGTCCACATGATGTCTCCCAACCAAAGAAATTCGCAGAGTCTCAGTTCTGGTGGAGGTGGTAACAGGTCTAATTTCACCAACAGATTACAACGCACCTAGCTAAAATTCACCACATTCAGGCTAGGGACAAAAATGTGCCTACTGCAGGCAAAGAAGGCTGTGAAGAATTCTGACTGAAGGACAGAGCAGTCAGAGCAAAACTGTGGAGCATATGCAGCACACACTGGAGACAAATCCTGAAACACCACGCCCAGGACATTACATGACCTTTTCTTCATAAGACCATATTTTCAGGAGCATAGCTGGCTTTTCTGACACAGGGAAGAAGGCAGAGACTTAGGCAAAATAATTTCTTCCAAATGAAAGAATAAGATAAGGCCATAGCCAGAGACCTAGTAAAACAGATACAAGTATCATGCCTGATGGAGAATTTAAAGCAATGATCATAAAGATACTGACTGGACTTGAAAAAAGAGTAGAGGACTTTGGGAGGGAAAACAGCAGCAGAGTAGAAGGACCATAGGCTCAACTCATCCAACAAATACACCTAGATAATTATCAAATCATCCTCATAGCCACACTGAAAAAGTACATGGAGAGACGTGGTTTATGCGAGAAATGAATAGCAGGTGCTGTGGAGTAGAGGGAGCCATGTTCATAGAGGGGCAGGGGAGAAGAAACACACAGTGGAATGTACAAGGAGAGAGTTTTCCCAAACCCCTTGGCTTGACAAATGAAAGAGGCTAAATTTCATGAGTTCTTACAACCAGTGGGACCTAAAACCTGGAATTTTAAAGTTTGGTGGACTTGGCAAAGATAGAGAACTGAAGGTGTTGCCCTGCTTCTGGAGAGAAGACAGGCAAATTAGGGAACAGAAAGCATGTAAAAGGTGATCTGAATAACACCTGGGGCACATAGTGAGGAGATATTCACCCTTCTTGGAGCATATCTCTGAGAGGCAGCATTCACTGAGACAATCTCTGAGAACAAAGAAACTGGTTGTCACTGTGTCCCTCCCCTACACCTCAGTGTAAACACAGAGCCACTTGCAGAAAGCAGAAAAGTGCTGGACTTGCATATGCTTAAATGCTAAACTTACTCACCAAACCCCACCTCCTTGTACTCTGGCAGGACTGCCCTTCTCAGTCAAGCTTGCCTCAGTTCCAGTGTGTTGACTCTCTAACTCTGAAGACCAGCACGGACTACCACCTACATCATATTTCTCAACCAGAAAGTTCTGCAGGTCCTCAATTCTGGTGGAAATGGTGTCAATTTTCATGTCACAACAAAACCAGAGCACACCTACTTAAAACTTTCCACATTCAGGCCAGGAACAAAACACTGCCCACAGCAGGCAAGGAAAGCCTCTATAGATGACTGGCTTGAAAGTCAGTCAACCAAAACACAACAGCAGAGCACACAGCACACGTAAGAGACATTCCTTTAAGTACGAGACCCTGGAAACTACATGACCTCTTCTTTATAAGGTCACTATTTTCAGGATCAGGAGACATAATTTCTAACACAGAGTAAGAAGGCAGAGACTTAGACAAACTGCAAAGATGGAGAAACTTTTGCCAAATGAAAGAACAAGACAAGGCGATAGCCAGAGATCACCCAATGGAGAATTTAAAGCAACAATCACAAGGATACTCATTGGGGTTGAGAAAAGGATAAAAAAGACAATAAGGGATGCTTACCACAGATATAAAAGGTAAAAAAGAGTCAGTCAGAATTGAAGAGTACAGTAAGTAATATTGGAAGCAGATCTGATGCAATGAACACAAGGCTGGAAGAAACGGAGGAACAAATTAGTGACCTGGAAGAAAATAATGGAAAATAGTGAAGATGAACAAAAGAGACAAAGAAGAGTTATGCAAAAATACAACAGACTTAGGGAACTCAGTAACTCCATCAAACATAATAACATTCATAATATAGAAGCTCCATAATATAATAAAGAAGAAGAGAGAGAAAAAGGAGAACATTTATTTGAAGAAATAATTGGAAATTTCCCTAATCTGGGGAAGGAAACAGACATCCAGATTAAAGAGGAAAGGGAACCCCATCAAATTCAACAAAAGCAGACCAACACCAATACATATTGTAATTAAATTGGCAAAATATAGTGATAAAGAAAAAAATAATTTTAAGCAGCAAGGCAAAAGAAGAAGTAACATAGAAGGGAAAACCCATAAGACTAGCAGGAAATTTTTCAGCAGACACTTTCCAAACCATAAGGGAATGGCATGATATATTCAAAGTGCTGAATGAGAAAATTCTGTAGCCAAGTATACTCCTTCTGTTCTGAATGATAGCCTTGCTGGATAAAGTATACTTGGGTATGGAATTTTCTCATTCAGCTTTAACTTTAACAATCCACATACATCAATGGACAGATCATCTGGGCAGAAAATCAACAAGAGGGATGCCTGGGTGGTTCAGTCAGTTAAGTATCTGCCTTCGGCTGAAGTCATGATCCCAGGGTCCTGGGATAGAGTCCTGCTTCAGGCTCCGTGCTCAGTGGAGAGCCTCCTTCTCCCTCGCCCTCTGCCTGCCACTTCCCTTGCTTGTGTGCCCTCTCTCTCTAACAAATAAATAAAGAAAGAAAATCTTTAAAAGAAAAGGAAAAAAATCAACAAGAAAACAATAGCTTTGAAAGACACATTGGACCAGATGGACTTAACATATATATTCAAAATATTTGATCCTAAGAGCAGAAAACACATTCTTTTCAAGTACACATGGGACGTTCTCCAGATCAGATCACATCCTCGGTCACAGGGCTGCCCCCAACAAGTACAAAAAGATTGAGGTCATACCATGCATATTTTTCATCACAGTATTCTGAAACTGGAAGTGAAACACAAGAAAAAAATCTGGAAGACCACAAATACACAGAGTTAAAAAACCTGCTACTAAACAATGCATGTGCCATCCAGAAAATAAAAAAAAAAATTTTTTTAAATATATGTAGCAACAATTGAAAATATAAACAAAATGGGCCAAAACCTTTGGGATGCAGCAAATGCTAACCTACGAAGGACGTGTATAGCAATACAAGCCTGCTTCAAGAAGCAAGAAAAATCTCAAATAAGCATCCTAACCTATCAGCTAAAGGAGCTAGACAAAGAATGAAAAACAAAGCTTCATGTCAGCAGAAGAAAGGAAATAATAAACATTAGAGCAGAATATAGAAACTAAAACAAACAAACAAACAAAGAAGTATAGAACAGATCAATCAAACCATGAGCTTGTTTGTTGAAAAACTAATAATGTTGACCATTTATTAAAAATAAGAGAGAATGGACCCAAATAAAATCACAAAGGAGAGAGAAGAAATAATAACTAACAGCACAGAAGTACAAATGTAAGAGAATATTATGAAAAACTACATACTAACAAGTTCGACAACCTAGAAGAAATAGATATATTCCTAGAAACATATAAATTACCAAAACTGAAGCAGAAATAGAAAACTCACATAGACTGATAACCAGCAAAGAAATTTAATCATTCATCAAAAATCTCCCAACAAACAAAAGTTTAGGGCCAGATTACTTCCCAGATGTATTATACCAAGCATTTAAAAAAGAGTTAATTCCTGGGGTTACCTGGGTGGCTCGGTGGGTTAAGCCTCTGCCTTTGGTTCAGGTCATGATCTCAGAGTACTCGGATTGAGCCCCACATCAGGTTCTCTGCTCAACAGGAAGCCTGCTTCCTCCTCTCTCTCTATCTGCTGCTTGCCTACTTGTGATCTCTCCCTGTGTCAAATAAATAAATGAAATCTTCCCCCAAAAAAGAGTTAATATCTGTTCTTCTCACTGTCCCAAAAAATAGAAATGGAAGGAGAACTTCCAAATTCATTCTACAAGGTTAGTATTACCCCAATACCAAAACCAGAAAAACTCCACTAAAAGGGAAAATATAGGTCAACATCCCTGATGAGCACAGATGCAAGAATTTTCAACAAAATATCAGCAAAATGAATCCAACAATATGTTGAAAAAACCATTCACCTCAATCAAGTGAGATTTATTTTTGGACTGTGAGGGTGGTTCAACACTTGCAAATCAATCACTGTGATATGTCACAATTAATTTTAAAAAAAAAGAACTACATGATCGTCTCAATAGATAGACAAAAACCACTTCACAAAGTACAACATTCATTCATGATAAAACCCCTCAATAAAGCAGGGATGGAAGGAATATACCTCATAAAAATAAGGCACTATATGAAAAACCTGTAGCTAATATCATCCTCGATAGAGAAAAAACTGAGAGCGTTTCCTCCACAATTAGGAAAAAGAGAGGGATGTCCATTCTCACCACCATTATTTAATGTAGTACTGGAAATCCTAGACTGAGCAATCAGACAACAAAAATAAATAAAAGACATCTAAACTGGCAAAGAAGAAACCAAACTTTCACTATTTGCAGATGACATGGTATTCCAAATACAATATCCAAAAGACTCCACCAAAAATTTGCTAGACCCGATAGATAAATTCAGGAAAATCAGGATACAAAATCAAAGTAAAGAACTTGTTTCATTTCTATACACTAATAATAAAACAGCAGAAAGAGATATCAGGAATTAATCCCACTTACAATCACATCAAAACCGTACGATATGTAGGAATAAACCTAGCCAAAAACATAAAAGATCTATAGTCTGAAAACAATAAAACACCACAGAATAACAAAGAATAACAAATATTATAAGATAATGTTATGAAAACTAATATTCAAAAAAATGGAAAAGCTAGAAGAAATGGATAAATTACTAGAAAATTAGAAACTTCCAAAACTAAATCCAGAATAAATTTTAAAAATTTGAACAGACTAATTACTAGCAATGAAATTGAATCAGTAATCAAGTCAAGGACCAGACGACCTCACAGATTAAATCTACTGAAAATTTATAAAAGAGTTAATAGCTTTTCTCCTCAAACTATTCCAAAAGATGAAAGAGGAAGGAAACCTTCCAAACTGATCTTACAAGAAAAGCACTACTCTGATATTAAAACCAGAAAGACACTACATAAAAAGAAAACTAGAAGCCCATATCTCTAATGAACATGGACACAAAAATCCTCAACAAACTCAGAGCAAACTGAATCCAATAATATGTTAAAATAATTATTCACCATGATTAAGTGGGATTTGCTCCATTAATGCAAGGGTGATTCAACATTTGCAAATAAATCAACATGATACATCAAATTAACTAGACAAAGAATAAAAATCATATGATCATCTCAAAAGATGTAAGATAAAGCATTTGACAAAGTACATTATCCACTCATGACAAAATCTCACAAGAAAGTAAGTGCAAAGGGAACATACCTCAACATAATAAAGGCCAAATATGAAAAACTAACAGCTGTCATCATACTCAATGGTGAAAAACTGAGAGCTTTTTTCTTCTAAGATCAAGTAGAACAAGGAGGTCCACTCTCACTATTTTTATTCAACATGGTACTGGAAGTCCTAAGCATAGCAATCAATCAAGAAAAAGAAATAAAAGGCATCCAAATTGATAAGGAAGAAGTAAAACTTTCACCAATTGCAGATCACTTAGTATTATATAGAGAGAACTCTGAAGACTCCACTATAAAACTACAGTGATTATTTAGTTAATTCAGTAACATCACAGGACACAAAAACAAGGTGCAGAATTCTGTTGCATTTCTATATACTAAAAATAAGTAGCAGAAAAAAGAAATAAAGAAAACTATCCCATTTACAGTTGAACCTAAATAATAAAATACCTAGGGATAAATTTAATAAAGGAAATAAAAAACCTATACTCCAAAAACTATAGATCACTGATGAAAAAATTAAAGATGATACCAATGGAAAAAATATGTCATGAATTGGAAAAATTAATATTGTTAGAATATCTATAGTACCTAAAGGAATCTACAAATTCTTGAAATCCATATTAAAATACCAACAACATTTTTCACAGAACTAGAGTAATCCTAAAATTTGTGCAGAACCACAAAAGGCACTCAAGAGCCAAAGCAATCTTGAGAAAGAAGAAAACCAAAGGTATCACAATCCCAGCTTTCAAGCTACACTGCACAGCTGTAATAATCAAAACACAATGGTACTAGCATAAAAATAGACACATAGATCATTAGAATAGAATAGAAAATAGAGAAATAAACCCAGAATTATATGGCCAATTAATTGACAAAGGAGGAAACAGTATCCAGTGGGAAAAAGGCAATCTCTTCAACAAATTATGTTGGGAAAACTGGACAGCTATATGCAAAAGAATGATACAGGACCACTTCTTACACCACACACAAAAATAAACTCAAAATGGATTAAGGATTAAGGACCTAAACATGAGAGCTGAAACAATAAAAATTCTAGAAGATGGCACAGGCAGAAATTCTCTGACATTGGCACAACGGTTTTTTGGATATATCTCCTGAAGTAAGAAGAATGAAAACAAAAATAAACTATTGGGACTACATCAAAATAAAAATTTGTGCATTCATACACATGTACACATACAAAGGAATCACACACTCTCTCTCACACACACACACACACACACACACACACCAAGGAAATACTATTCAGCCATAAAAAAGAATGAACTCTTGCCATTTACAACAATGTAAATGAAGGTAGAGAGTATAAGCTAAGTGAAGTAAGTCATTCAAAGAAAGACAAATACCATAAGATTTCACTAATATGTGTAATTTAAGAAACAAACAAGAAAAAGGAGAAACAAACCAAAAAATAACAATAGAGAACAAACAGAGGGTGACCAGAGGGAGTTTCATGGGGGGATAGGTGAGTTAGGTAATGGGGGGTAGAATACACCTATCACAATGAGTACTGAGATAAGGATACAATTATTAAATCACTACATTGTACAGCTGAAACTAGTATAACACTGTATATTAACTACATTGGAATTAAAATAAAAAGCTTAATACAAATATTAAAAAAAAACAAAAAAGCAACCTATTGAGGGGGAGAAGACATTGCAAATAATGATGTGACTAATGTCCAAAATATACAAAGAATTTCTAACCAATTTATGAATTACTGAAAGTTACATCTGAAACTAATGATACACTATGTGTTACCTAATTGAATTTAAACAAAATAAGTTAAAAGAAAAAAGAATTTTTACAACTTAACACCCATCCCCCCCGCCAAAAAAAAAAATCAATAAAAAATGCTCAGAGGATCTAAACATTTTGCTGAAGAAGACATCCAGATGGCCAACGAATGCATGTGGAGATGCTCTAGAAGACTAATCATCATGGAAATGCCAGTCAAAACCACACTGAGATATCACCTACACCTGTTAGAATGGCTAAAATCAAAATGAGAAGAAATAACAATTGTTGACAAGGATATGGAAAAAGCAGCATCCTTGTGCACTGTTGACGGGAATGTAAATTGCTATAGCCTCTGTAAAACAGTATGGATGTTCCTCAAAAAATAAAAAATACACCTACTCTACCATCCAGTAATTTTACGGGATATTTCCACAAGGAAAATAAAAACAGTAATAGAAAAGATATATGCAGCTCTATGTTTATTGCAGCATTATTTACAATAGCCTAGATATAGACGCAACCCAAATGTTCATGGGTTGAACATTACTCAGACATAAAAAGGGCAAGATCTAGCAAGATTTTGTCTTAAATTTCAAAAGTGATATGGAATTATCATTGAGGAGGAGAATATGACAAATTATATATCCAATCCTGATATATTTGCCTAAGGTTCTAAATATATTAGTCAATAGTATCAAAAATGCTTTTGTGTAAGATATGGTCTTATATACAAAACAAGAAAACATAGGAGAAACTTTACACCACTATGTTTCGCACAACTTATAGAGGAAAAAAGGAAACAGTTTTTTGTTTTGTTTTGTTTTAAATATTACAAAGCAAATAAAATTTTAAAGTTAACATCAAATTCGTCCAATTCCATACTCTTGCATGGAGTATTTTTAGAGCATAATATAAATTCTATGCTAGTATAACTTGAATGATACTTGAATGAATTTTTCCATTCTGTATCTGGATAGTCCTTGATTATGTATTTTTTCAACCATAAGAAGTTACTTGCTTACTCGTAGTCTTATTATACATTGATTTTTAAAGAACTTACTGTGAATCAGAACTATTGTCAGTATAAGTTGGATCTCTTCTCTAATTCAAAAAGCCCCAGTTGGTGCACATTAAAACGTATTCACCATGAATATTAATAGTTTTTAGAATTCCACAGCAATGTGTTCCATTAAAAAAGCTTTTGTTTCATTATTACACAGAGTGGCCAGTATGAAAGTTTGGGTTTTTAATTCTATTAGATCATCTTTCTCAAATTTTAGAATGTAAATATCGTACATATTAAATGCTAATTCCTGGACATAGTTTAGAAATAAATGCTATTCTAGTGACATACAAAAAAGAATGGATTGGAGTAAACTAGGACTTGGGATTGTGGGACTAGAGAGTGGAAAAAAAGTTAAACTACACAGAAAGCATCTGACCCAGGAACATTACTAATAGAAGAGGAAAAATATAGGGGCAGAGAGACTTTCCAAAATTAGACTGCATTAGACTGCATGGGCAAAAATGAGAAAAGAATCAGATGGAAAGAAAGGAATATCTAATGAAAGAGGTTATTGAACTGAGAACTGTGGAACAATTTTAATTAGGGAATGAGAAGAAATGAGAAGTTAGGTTGACCAGACCTGAGAGAGTAACAGATCCAACTCTTAGCTCTTGCACCTTGGTGTCTGCTCTATGTGGCTCAAATACTTTTCTTAGGGACATTGGACATGTGGGCGTGCACACACACACACACACACACACACACATCAAATAATAGCAATAACAAAAGTAAAACTTACTTTTTTACATGTCTCTTTATTCACACTTGCATTTGTATCTTGAGTTATTTGCTGAGTCACCATTTCAGGAAGGAGTCCTTTTCAGATTGGTCACTCGTTCTGAGCTGTCTTGGCAGATTTTTTTTTTTTTTAAGAATTTTTTTTTTTTTTTTTAATTTATTTGGCAGATCACAAGTAGGCAGAGAAGCGGGCAGAGAGAGAGGAGGAGGTGGCAGGCTCCCCGCTGAGCAGAAAGCCCGATGCGGGACTCGATCCTAGGATCCTGGGATCAGGACCTGAGCCAAAGGCAGAGGCTTTAACCGCCTAGCAACCCAGGCGCCCCCTGTCTTAGCAGAATTCTAAACTGTCTTTGGGTTTCTTACACAAGCACAGAGACGAGTGATTATACCACTCAGGGCAATATCCCGGGTCAGACAGAAGCCTCAGTTACATGCATCAGTAACATGAAGGTATCTTGATCCTGGCTGTCCGTAGCTAGGTGGAATATGGACTTATTCCAGAAACAAGACGACTCTGGACTCTGGACCTTAAAGATGGCAAAACATATTTCAGTTATGGTTGTTCATTTACTCACCTGAATACATGCACAATTTTTTCTTGTCTCTGAATAGCTCTCCAGTGCATTGCTGAATAGAAGTGGTGAGGGTGAATATCCTTTTTGTTCCTGGACTTACAGGAAAGACTTGAGACTTCTCATCATTTAATATGATGTTGTTTTCATATATGGCCTTCATTAGTTTGAAACATTGCCTCTATCCATAGTGTGTTAAAGGTTTTGTTTTGTGTAATTAAGAGAAAACATTGGATTTTGTCAAAAATGTTTTTACATCCTTTGAGATGGTAATTTATTTTTTTTTCTCTTCATTCTCTTAATATGGTATATTATATTGATTGGTTTTTGTATGCTGAACCAACTCTGCATTCTAGAGTAAATCCCACTTTGTTATCGTGTAGAATTCTTTTAATATTCTGCGGGATTAAGTTTACTAGTATTTTGTTGATGATTTTTGCATCCGTATTCATAAGGACTATTGGTCTGTAGTTTTCTGGTGATGTCTTTCTCTGCCTTTGGTATCTAGCTTCATAGATTGAGTTAAAAAGTGTTCCCTCCTGTTCTGGTTTTTGTGAAAGATTGGTATTAATTTTTTTTTCTTCAAAACTTTTGTAGAATTCACTAGCAAGACCATCTGGGCTGGGGTTTTTTTTTAATAGTTTTTTTTTTTTTTTCTAAATACTAACTCAATCTATTATTATAGGTATATCGACATTTTCTATTTCTTCCTGAGTCACTTTAGTGTTTCTAAGAATTTGTTCACTTCATTGAGTTGATCTAGTTTATCAGCATTTGTTTATAGTATTCTTTTATAATCCTTTTTATTCTGTAAAGCTTTAGTAATGTCTCCTCCTTCTTTCCTGATTTTAGTGTTTTTGAGTCCTCTCTTTTTTGTTGAATGTTTGTCACTTCTGCTCATCTTCAGAAAACCAGCTTCTGTTTCTATTATTTTCTCTATTGTTTCCTATTCTGTTGTCTCTCTACTGTAATCTTTATTATTTCCTTCTTCCTGTTTGCTTTATGTTTATTTGTTCTTTTTTTTCCCCCACAGTGTCTTAGGGTGACATTTAGGGTACTGGTTTGAGGTCTTATTTTTTTTTCCTTTTTAATGTAGATGTTTATAACTATAAATTGCTCTTGGCTATGCTTTTGCTGCATACCATACGTTTCAGTGTTTTACATTTAATTTTTGTTCGTATCAAAGTATTTCCTAACTTCTTGTATTTCTTCTTTGACCCATGGGTTGTTTATAAGTGTGTTGTTTAATTCTACATATTTGTAAGTTTCCCAAATTTGATTTTCATATTGATTTTTAATTTCCTTCCAGTGTGATAAAATAAAATGCATTTTAAGACTTTTTTTTGATTTATTAAGATGTGTTCTAACATATTATCTATCTTGGAAATGTATATTCAGCTATTGTTGGGTGGAGTGTTCTATAGATGTCTATTAGTATAGTTGGTTCAAAAAATCTTCTATTTCCTTTTTTTAAAAAGATACTGAATTTATTTATTTAAGAGGGAGAAAGAGAGAGAGAAGACAAGTGGGGTGAGGGTCAGAGGGAGAAGTAGACTCCTTCCTGAGCAGAGAACCCTATTCAGCACTCCAGCCCAAGACTCAAGGATCATGACCTGAGATGAAGGCAGCCACCCAAAGGCTAAGCTACCTGGGCACCCAAATATCTTCTATTTCTTTATTAATATTAAATCTAGATGTTTTTCTGATATATTGAAAGTGGGGCATTGAAATCTCCAACTTCTATTGTTAAGCTGTTTTTCTTTTCTCCCTTTAATTATGTCAGTTTCTCTTTGATGTGTTTTAGGGCTCTACTGTTAGATACATATATATATTTATAAATGCTATATCTTATCTATGGACTGATGCTTTTTCATTATATATATATTTTTTAATCTCTTGTAACAACTTTTATCTTAAAGCATACTTTGTGATATTAGTATGACCACTCTGGCTCTCCTTTGCTTATTGTTCACATGGTCCTTTATTTCCAATTTATGTCCTTAAAGCTAAAGTGAGTCTTTTATTGAAAATATGTAACTGGATCATATTTTTCTTAATCCTTTTTCCAATTTGCCTTTTATTGAACAGTTTAATCATCTACATTTAATGTAATTACTAACAAAGAAGACTTTCGGCACTTTTGTTTTTTCTTCACTGTATATTATTTCTCCCACCAATGCCTCTATTTATGCCTTCATTGCATGAAACTAATATTGCCTAGGGTACCATTTCTGTTCTTTTTCTGTTATCATATTATATAATTTTAGCTTATATTCTTAGTTCTTTCAATGGGCATTACAACTAACATGTTAATTTATAAAAATTTGGTTTATATTAACAGCAATTTTATCTCAATAGTGTACAAAAATTTGGGTCCTACATAACTCCACCCTTCATGTTTTACTGTTATTGTGGTAAATCATATCTTTATGCATTATGTGCCATCAATTTAATTTGGAATTATTGCTTTATGTAGTTGCTTCTCAAAATCAGATAGAAAAAATGAATTATAAGAAAGTACATATATATTTATGTCTTATATTTACCTAGAATTTGCCTGTGAAGACGTCTGGACCTAGACTTTTGTTTCTTGAGAGTTTTTTTTTATTATTGATTCAGTTTTTTTTCTGCTTATCAGTCTCTTCAAGTTTTCTATTTCTTCTTCCTATTGAAGTTTTGGTAGTTTAAATGTTCCTAGGGATTCATTCATTTCTTCTAAGTTGTCCAGTTTGTTGGCATATAATTTTTCATAATATCCTATTATTATTATTATTTGTATTTCTGTGGTGTTAGTTGTTATATCTCCTCTCTCATTTGTGATTTTATTTATTTGGTTCCTTTATCTTGTCTTTTTTATAAGAATGGAGAGGTTTTTCAATTTTATCAATTTTTCAACGAAAAAACTTTATGTTTCATTGATCTGTTCTATTATCATTATTGTTGTTATTGTTATTATTTAGTTTCTATATCATTTATTTCTCCTCTAATCTTTATTATTTCCTTCTTTCTGCTGGCTTTAGGCTTTGTTTGTTGTTCTTTTACTAGATTCTTTAGGTGTAAGGTTAAACTGTTTATTTGAGATTTTCCTTGCTTCTTGAAATAAGCCTGTATATATATACTTAACTCTTAAGACTGCTTTTGCCGCATCCAAAAGGTTTGGGACCATTGTGATTTCATTTTCAGTTATTTCCATGTATTTTTTTTTAATTTCTTCTTTGGCTTCCTCATTGACTCATTCATTTTTTATTCATTGTTTATTAACACGTTAAACCTTCATGTATTGGCAGTCACTCCAAATTTGTTTCTTGTGGTTGACTTCAAGTTTCACAGTGTTGTGGTCTGAAAAAATACATGATGTTATTGCAGGCTTTTGTTTGTTTGTTTTTGTTTTGTTTTTTGTTTGTTTGCTTTTATTTTTGTTTTTGTTTTGTATTTGTTGAGGCCTGATCTGTGACTTAATATGTCATCTGTTCTGGAGAATGTCCTGTATGCACTTGAAAAAAAATGTGTATTTTGGTGTTTTAGGATGGAACATTATAAATATATCTGTTTAGTTCATCTAGCCAATTGTGTCTTTCAAAGTCCTTGTTTTCTTGTTTATTTTCTATTAGATGATTTGTTCATTGATGTAAATGTGTGTTAAGGACCTCTACTATTGTTGTATTGTCAGAAATTAGTTCCTTTATGTTTGTTTTTAATTGTTTTATATATTTGGTGTTCCATGTTGGGTACATAAATACTTAAAATTGTTAGATCTTCTTGTTGGATTGTCCCCTTCATTTTGATGTAATACCCTCTTCATCTCTTGTTACAGTCTGTGTTAAAGTCTAGCTTGTCCCTTATAAGTATTGCTACTTTTGCTTTCTTTTGATATCCATTTGAATGACATACATTTCCATCCCTCACTTTAAATTTGAATGTGTCTTTAGGTCGAAAATGAATCTCCTGTAGGCAACATTTAGATGGGTTTTATTATTTTATCCATTCTGACACCCTTTATCTTTTGATTGGAGCATTTAGTCCACTTTCATTCTGAATAATTATTGATAGATATGTATTTAGTGACTTTTTAAAAAATATTTGATTAATTTGTTTGAGAGACAGAAGAATAGAGAGCACTAGTAGGGGTGAGGGACAGAGGGAGAAGCAGACTCACTGCTGAGCAGGGAGACTGACACAGGGCTCTATCCCAGGACCCTGAGATCCTGACGTGAGCAAAGGCAGATGCTTAGCTGACTGAAGCCCCAAGGTGCTCCTATTTAGTGCCATTTATTTACTTGTTTTATCATTGTTTCTGGAGATTTTCTCTGATCCTCTTGTCTTTGTCACTTTTGGTTTTTCTTCTCCATTCACAGACTCCCCTTAAAATTTATTGCAGAGCTGGTTTAGCGGTCACAAACTCCTTTCGTTGTTTTTTGTCTGGGAAATTCTTTATCTCTCATTCTATTTGAGTGTTAGCCTTGCTGGATAGAATATTCTTGACTGCAGATATTTTCCATTTAGCACTTTGAATATATTATGGTATTCCCTTCACTTGCCAGGCTTCCATTGAAAAATCTCCAGCCAGACTTACCAGTCTTCCCTTGTAAGTTAAGGACTTCTTTTGTCTTGCTGCTTTTAAGAATTTTTCTTTATCACTACTTTTTACAAATTGAATTATAATATGTCTTGTTCTTGATGGGAGTTCTCTGTGCCTACTGAATTTGGCTATCTGTTTCCTTTCCCAGATTAGGAAATTTTTCAGCCATTATTTCTTCAAATATATTTTCTAAACCCTTGTCTCTCTCTTCTTCTGGTACTCCTATAATACAAATGAAGTCACTAAGTTCCTAAGTCTTTTCTCATGTTGCTTGACTCTTCTTTCTCTATTTTGTTCAGCTTATTTTCCATTATTTTGTCTTCTATATCTCTAATTCATTTCTCTCCTTCTTCTAGCCTCTTGTGCATTGCATCAAACCGGTTTACAATCTCCGTAGTTGCATTCTTTACTTCTGACTGCTACCTTTTCAGCTCTTTAATCTATGTGGTAAGTATCTCCCTGTCTTCCATTTTTCTCTCAAGCCCAGTGAGTATATGATTGCTGCTTTAAATTATCCACCAGGCATGGTACGTAAATCTGTTTTGCTCAGACTTCTGTCCATGACCTTATCTTTTTCTTTCATTTGGGATGAATTCCTCCATTTTGGCATTTTGTCTAGGTCTCTGCCCTCTTCTCTCTGTTAAAAAAACTCATCATGTTTCTTGCTTCTGAGAATAATGGCTTTGTGAAAAAAAGGTCATGCAGTGTCCAAGGCTTGATGCTTCAGAGAGTCTGTGGTGTGTTTATGTGTGTGGCCTGCTATTGTGATTTGGCTACTTTCTCCTTTAGGCTAGTAATCTGCAGAGCCTCTCCTTGCTTACAATGGGTAGTGTTTTGTCCCTGGCCAGAATGAACAAGTGTTAAAGGAGACCTGATGCTAGTTCCACTAAACTAAAGCCCTGCAGAACTCTCTAGTTGGTAGCAGTGTTGTGTACAGTGGTTTCTTCCGGTCTTATGGCTAAGAAGCCCACTGTCCTGGAACTAAGCAAGTCTAACTGAAAAAGGATTTACTACCGGAGCACAGGGGTATGGGACTTGGTGTAAAAAAGTTAAGTAGCCTCTGTTAGTGCTGTGTTGCTTCCCATGGGTGGTTCTTTGTTAATGTTGAGGGTTGGAGAAGGGAAATGGTGCCAGCCAGCTCCTTTGTCCCCAGACTGGTGTCTTCATGAATGCTGCCTCTCATGGATATGCTCCATGAAGAGAGTATAATCCCATCACTGAGTGCCCCAGGCAATCTTCAAATCACTATCCTCATGCCATCTGGACCTGTGTTGTCAGCCTGCCTTAAATCCATGAGCAGCACAGGGCACTCTGGTCTCCATCCCGCCTAAGCCCACTGACCTTTAATTCTAGACTTTAAGCCCTGCTGGTTACAAGAACTCATGAAATTCAGCACCTATCTTTCCCAACCAATGGCTTTGGGAAAAAGTTCTTCTTATTCATTTCCCTCTGTGTTCTACTCTCTTTTTACCTTATCTGCAATAATGGCTCACTCCCCTCTGTAGCACCTGTGACCCTTTTCTCCCATAAACCACCATCTCTTCTACCTTCTTCAATGTGACCTCTTCTCTCCTTTTAGCTGTGCAATTTGTTCCGTCATTCTTCAGATTAATTCCTGGGACATTTAGAATGATTTAATAGTTATCTTGCTTTGTTTGTACAGTAAGGTGAGGTTAGGGTCTTCCAATTCCACTGCCATTTTCTCATCAAAACCCTTAAACACTCTGATTTTTAACCTACATCTTAAATTAAATATCACATCCTATGTAACTTTTCTCCTGTAACAATCATTTACTTTTTTTCTCCTACACCAACATTCTATGGAATGTAGAAGAGGATTGGTGTTTTCCAATTCATGGGCCTGAGCTTCAACTTGACATTCAAAATGTTATCAAATAATTTATCACTATCCTTTATGCCCACTACATCTCTTTTAAACCTTCAATAACACCTTCAAAAACTTATGTCCTTAATTATTCAGTCTCCACACCTTGAACTTTAAATCCATACAAGAGTTTCTCTTTTTGCACAATATAAAATTCTTAAACATCCTGCTCTTCTACCACAAATTCATGTCTTTTGATTTTTATTTCCTTTCATCATGAAAATTATATTCTACTTCCTATAAATTTCCTTTCCCTTTCTTAAAAATCTCATTTCCTTAGACTATTTTCTCTTTAAAAATTTGCTTTATCACTTAGCACTCCTTCTCAAATTTTTTCCCCATTTACTCTTTTTTCTTCATATGAAAATACTCAGTTCACACCATTATTAATTAAAAAAAACTATACTTAGGGTACATATGTCAAAATCAACAGGAAAAAAGCAAAATCAAGTTTTTTATGCAGTGTCTCCATACATTTTTATCATCATCAAGGCACTTAGGAAAAAAAATGCAATATGAATAATTATGCTTAAAAATTGGGACACATGACAATCTAATCATGTCAATTCATTTTTTTTATCCATTCCTTACATTTTTATTCAAACTCCTTGAAGTAGTTGACTGTAATGGCTGCCCTCAGTGGAGGGGATTTGGCCCACCAAGGGGAATTTAGAAATTTCTGTTTACGTTTTTCCTTCTTATAAATTGGGACATTGCTATAGGCATCTGGTGGAAGTTGTTGAATAACTACAATACATATGGGCATTCTCCCACAACAAAGAATTATCCAGACAAATATGTCAATAGTGGTGATGATGAGAAACCCTGATCTATAGTAGTTTATTTTTTCACAGTAAAATCTATTGCTAAGATTTCAATGAAGGCTTTGAACACGTTTCTATACAGAACTGCTTTTCTTAAAATTTTATTTACTTATTTGACAGAGAGAGAGAGCTCAAGTAGGCAGAATGGCAGGGAGAAGGGAAGCAGGCTCTCTGCTGAGCAGGGAGCCCGATGTGGGGCTTGATTCTAGAACTCTAGAATCATGACCTGAGCTGAAGACAGCTGCTAAACTGACTGAGCAACCCAGGTGTCCCTATACATAACTTCTGAAATCTAAACCATCCTTGTTACCTGTGATACTGCATATTCTTGTCAGTTTTCTTTCTTTCATCAGAGCAGCCTTTCTCAATCAGAATTTTAAGAGAAAATGAAGCCCTAGTGACTTAAAAATCCATTATATGTAATAAATTAACTTTTTTTCTATATATATAGAATGTTACTACTTATTTATATTCCTTTGAGAATGGACAAAATAGTCACTCAAATAGTTTACTGTAGGGCCTAATTCTTTTGTGGAACCTCAGCCCAAGAAAGTGTGTACTAGAACATTACAAAGGGGTATAATGAAGAAAAAATTCAGTAGGAAAAATGGAAAACAAATAAGAAATGCTTAAAAGATCAAAATGATAATAAAAACGAAGTGTAATTTAACTGAACTCTCCAGATTAAAGACAAATATATCTATATTGGATTTAAAAACTAAGTTCCTGGAGTATTACACAGTATGATATTAATAATTGCAATCATAAGTCCAAAGAAGCAGAAAGTTATAAAATAAAGGAATACATATGGTTAGATCGTTTAAAGAAAAGGGTTATATGAAGAGTTATTAATGATCATAGTATATACCAAAGTAAAGCAGTTGTAACTTTATTAAGTAAATGGAACAAATTATTCTTTAAGGCGAAGGTATATTTGAAAAGTAAATAGAAACAGAGGCACCTGGGTGGCTCAGTGGGTTAAAGCCTCTGCCTTCAGCTCAGCTCATGTTCCCAGGTTCCTGAAATCGAGCCCCACATCGGCCTCTCTGCTCAACAGGGAGCCTGCTTCCTCCTCTCTCTCTTTGCCTGCCTCTCCGTCTACTTGTGATCTCTATCTGTCAAATAAATAAATAAAATTTTTTAAAAAAGAAAAGTAAATAGAAACAATAAATATTAAGAATTCAATTCATGAAGAATGAACACAACTTGTACTTGTCAGATAATAAAATTTCAATATATATGACTATAGTTGAAAGAATGTAAACTTTATAAAACCAGTATCATTATGATGGGTTTTATTAAAATTTACTCTGTACTTATAAGTTAGACAGATGTTACTTAGTTGAAGATGTAGGAAGATTTCAGTAAAACATATCAAGTTAGATCTTGTGATTTTCTTGATTTAGTTTATATCTAAAATAACATTCTTATGTTTTTGAGTTTTAACAAATATGTAAACCTTGTTTCTACCAACCCAAAAAAGGAATCGAATTTTGAGCATCCCAGAAACTTCCTTTTTTTTTTTTTTTTTAAGATTTCATTTACTTGGGGTGCCTGGGTTGCTCAGTGGGTTAAAGCCTCTGCTTTCAGCTCAGGTCATGATCTCAGGGTCCTGGGATTGAGCCCTGCATCAGGCTCTCTGCTCAGTGGGAAACCTGCTTTCCTTCTTCTCTCTCTGCCTGCTTGTGATATCTGTCTGTCAAATAATTTTTTTAAAAAATTTTTAAAAAAAGATTTCATTTACTTATTTGACAGAGAGAGGCACAATAAGAGAGGGAACACAAGCAGGGGGAGTGAGAGAGGGAGAAGCAGGCTTCCCGTGGAACAAGGAAGCCTGATGTGTGACTCAATCCCAGGACCCTGGGATCATGACCTGAGCTAAAGGCAGATGACTGAGCCACACAGGTGCCCCCAGAAAGCTTCCTTATGCTCCTTTCCAGTGGACTCCTCTACCTTGAAGCAAATATTGTTTTTATTTCATTCACTATAACTGCTTAATGTTGAGTCTACCAGAAATTTGTTTCTTTTATTGCTATTATTTCATTATGTGACTATATGACAAATGTTTATCCATTTACCTATTGATAGCTGTTTTTGTTATTTCAAGTGTTTGGTCTTTAGGAATAATTCCACTTAAACATTGTTATACAACTCTTTTGTGGATACTTGTTTACATTTTGCTTGAGTAAATATCATGAGTGAAATCATCACCTCACACCAGAAAAATAAGTTTAAATTTATAAGACACTGACAAATCGAATTCCAACTGTTTGTACTATTTTTTAGTCCCACAATCAGTGTTTGAATATGTTATAATACAATGCAAAAACCAGGGAATTACCATGGATACAACTCACACCTCTTACTCAGATATCACCAGTTTCACATGCACTTGCATTTGTGTGTGTGTGGTTCCATGCAATTCTGTCACATGTGTGAATTCATACAGCCACCAGCTCAATCACAACACAGGGCTGTTGCATCACTACAAAGATTTTCCTCATATTACCCCTTTGTTGCCATAGTATATGGCCATACCCGTACTTTCCCCAGTTCCTAACTCCTGGCAATAGCTAAACTATTCTCCATCTCTTTAGTTTTATCATTTTGAGAGGAAGTTTTTCTAGGATGCATGTGGGAAAAGATGAAGAATTGGGACCATTAATGAAATTAACATACCATTCAGGAATACAGCTAATTAGAAAGTGGTAACTGCTAAAGGAAAAGAAAACATTGCAGTAGATGGAGACTACTGACAGCTGCAGAACAGGGTGGGGTTCAATTTGAGCAGGTCATCCTGGACAGGACTTTGTGAGAAGATGATACTTGAGTAAGATCTGGAGGAGATAAGGGAGTTGTCCGAGTAGATTTCTGGATGAAGAAGTTTCCAGTCAGAGGAAACAACTACAACAAATTCTGTAAGACAGGAATATGCCCAGTATTGTTAAGGAATGGAAAGAAGCTGATATGAATGGTTTGAAGGAGCCAGAAGTACAGTAATTGGAGAAAAGGTCAGAAAATTAACAGATTCATATGACATCTAATAAGCCATTAACATAACATTTTTTAAGTTGAGTGAAATAGGAAGATGATATGGATCATTGAGTAGAAAAATGACACATTTTGACTTATGTCTCTAGTAAAATATTCAACAGTTATTATTGCTGTTGTAGTAAGATTAGTCAGTGGGACGAGAAAGAAAACAAAGGGACTATTGTTAAAGTGATCCAGGCAATAACTGATGGTATCTCTGTCTAGTTTGTGAATTGCTAAAGTGGTGAAATATGTTTGAATCTGGAGCAGTTGTGTGTGTGTGTGTGTGTGTGTGTGTGTGTGTTTTCTCCTGGGGGTAAGGGATGATTGCAGAGGAATATCAATACCTAGGCATTAAGGAGAACATAAATGTGGGAATGAGATATCATGCAGCCTAGAGCTAAAAGAATTAAGAATGCATCTGAGACAATGTCTGGAAACCAGAGAGGGGAAACAAGGTGAAAAGAAAGAGGATGGGAGGGGTTGTCAGAACAGAAACCTCTATCTAGTTGCGTAGTTGTTTATTGTTTAATCAGAGGGCTCCTAAGTGCCAGGTATTTACATAAGAATTTATTAAAGATGACGGCATATTAGATGAGAGTATTGATGAGAGTATATTAGTTGAGAGTATTGACTGAGCATGATAGAGCATAATCTTAAACACTTTGTTTTGGGTATTTGCTTTTCTTGTTGATTGTTTTTAATCCATACTCTGTACCTGCACACACTTTTCCTTCCCTTCAACTTCCAGGATCTTGGTCTCAAGCCCACATGGTTTAACCATGATCTAACAAGAAAAGCCAGTCACATGACTGAGATATCTGAGTCTAAACAATTAGCAAGACTTAGCTCTGATTCCATCTCCCATCTCTTAGAAAATGGGAATGTAACATATCTTAGTATTCCAATCATAAATTCTGATAAAAAGATATATTTTAGAGTTGGGGAGTTTCAGTGAATATTAGAATAAAGGGAATAAAACTTATGTGCAGGTGAAATAATTGTCTATTTAGCCACTGCAAAAGAATTCCACAGTTAAATTGTTGGAATTCATGAACTTACCAAGGTTGTTAAGTATAAGAATAATATTTCTTTAGAATCAAAACATACAGAAAACACAATTTGAAAAAGATACACAATTCATGTTATCATCAAAATCATAAAATACTTAGAAATAGTATTCTTATAGCTAATAATCTTGGTAAAATCATTAATGCCAATAACTTAACTATGACATTTTTTCAGTAGCTAAATGAACAATTATTTCACTTGCACCTGAATAAATACTAAGAAAAGAGCTCAAAACTTCAATATTCTAAGTTTATGATTAAAATATCTACTATTAAAAGAGATTTAAATTATTACACAATTGATTGATGGATTCAGTGAAATTTCAAATGAAACCTGCTTTGGAACAAGAGAGAGTACTAAGGGCTTGAAACAACAACAAAAATTGAATAAAATAAATGAAACAATAGTTTTTGAGACATTGGGCATCAGACATTGAAGGACAATGATAACAGAGATAGAAAACAAATGAGGTAAGCCCTATAATTGTCTCAGCTGACTGCCTAGATAAAGTTTCCAGGAACCCCAGAAGAACCTACTTTACTTTCTGATTTGTGAATCCATCTTGGAATCCAGAGGAACCAAAAGTGCCTAAGGTTTGCAAAGTGCCAGAGAAGAAATAACTGCACACACAGAAGGAAAGAACATCCTGGAAATCTGCAGAGGGTTCCCCTTAGTCTTCACCTGAGCATTGAACAGTGTGTGTGTGTGTGTGTGTGTGTGTGTGTATAAAACTATCCCATGTTGGAGAATGAACAACATGAGAAGATTAAAGGGAACAATCATTATTATCCACACAGGGTCCAGAATAGTTCTAGTCTCCCCCAGTCAAACCAGAAAACCTCACAACTCATGAGACATCAGGAAGAGTACTGAGAACAGTTTTACTTGAGTAGGGGGGAGAATTTAGCTGTACCTTAAACAGAGTTTTAGAATCTAACAATCCTAAAAACATGCCCAAAAGGATCAAATCATATGAAGAAACTGTGTTTTAGAACAAATCTAAATTATCACACTATTTATGGAGTGCAAAAATATCTACTACCTAAAAAGGTAATTTTTACCAAACAATGTTTGGCATGCAGTTGAAAGTTACCAGCCATTCAAAGAAACAAGAAAATATGACTCCACAAATCGGAGAAAATTCAACCTAAAGAAGTAACCAGAAGTGACATTGGTGATAGAGTTAGTAGATAAAGATATTAAAAATTAGTTTAACTATATTTCATATGCTCAAGAAGCAAGAGGAAAGACTGACCATGTTAAGTAGAAATATGAAATATACATGTAAAAGGCTCAAATTAAAATTCTAGATAGGAAAACTAAAATGTTCAACATGAAGACTACACTAGGTAGGATTAGCTGTAGGTTAGAGGTTGCAAAAGAAAAGATTAGTGACTTTGAAGACAGAGTCTTATCTATAATGAAACCCTGAAAAATAAGAAATTAGGGGAGAAATAGAGTGCATCAGTGAGCTGTGAAACAACTCAAACGGGCCAAAATATCTGATTTGAAGAAATAATGACCCAAATTTTTCTCAGATTTGTTGCAAAACAAATCCAAAGATCTGTATCTCTACTAATACTAAAAACAAAGAAAACTAAATCAAAGCACATCATAATCAAATTTCTCAAAACAAGTGACAAAAAAAAGTCTTAAAAGCAGCCAGAGATTAAAGCAACATTATATAAAGTGAAACAAACATAAAAATGACAGCAGACTTCTCAGTTAAAATAATGTAACCCAGATGTGAGAGGAATAGTATTTTTAAAGTTTGAAAAAAAAATCATTTTCCATTCTAATGTTTATGTGATTCCAAGAAATACCAAGTAACTAAAACAATCTTGAAAAAGAACAACAAAGAGACTATTTCGGGCTCCTGCTCTCACAGAAGGAGAGACAGTTCCATGGCAAATGAGAGTCAGATGCACCAAACAGTTCTGTAACTCACTGAGAAAATAATTACACATGTGTAGAGGATATCCTAAGAAGAAGCCAAGAGGAAAATATCATCATATGCATTCTTTATGAAAACTTGCCAATAAGACCACAATCAGAACAAACTAGATGCTTCAGTCAGTTCAATTCTCAGAGTTTTATAAGAAGTGCTTAGCGAGGTGGAGGATCATGTCTGCTAAAGAGAAAGGAAAATTCGAAGACATGGCAAAGGCAAGCAAGGCCCATTATGAAAGAAAAATTAAAACTTACATCTCCCCTAAAGAAGAAGCAAAAAAGAAGTTCGAGGATCCCAAATGCACCCAAGAAGACTCCTTCAGCCTTTTACTTGTTTTGTTCCGAGTATCACCCAAAAATCAAAAGAGAACATCCCAACCTATTCATTGGTGATGTTGCAAAGAAACTGGGAGAGATGTGGAATAACACTGCTGCAGATGACGAACAGCCTTTTGAAAGGAGGCTGCTAAGCTGGAGGGAGAAGTACAGAAAAGATATTGCTGCAGAGCAAGCCAAAGGAAGTCTGATGCAGCAAAAAAGGGGAGTCATCAAGGCTGTATAAAGAAAAAAAAAAAAAAGAAGGAAGAAGAGGAAGATGAAGAAGATGCATATTAAGAAGATAATGATGAATAAGTTCTAGTTCAGTTTTTTTATTTTATTTTATTTTATTTGTTTTGTTTTGTTTTTGGTCTATGACTTTGGATTTGGCAATGGTTTCTTCAATATGATATCAACAGCACAGGCAACAAAAGAAGTATACATAAATTAGACTATTTTAATTTTTGTACATGAGGACACTATCAAGAGAAAGAAAACACAACCCACAGAATGGGCTGCACAGATGAAAAAAAATCTAATTGAAACAATAATAAGTCACAGCTAATAATAATAAACCAAAACCATAATACATAATGAACAAATACAGTTTAGTTCACTACATTAACAGAATACAACACAAATAAAATAAAGAACAACAATGCACAAGTAACAACAGAAACTTTGTAACCATAGATGGCGCAAAAATTTTTTGACAATAAATGACAATTTTTTTATAATGAAAATAAAATTATAAAAGAAACGAAATGTGTCCACAATAGACTTTAAATGCAAATCTTTAACAACTTTATTCATAATAGCCAAAATCTAAAAACATCCCAAATGCTCATAGCAGGAAAATGGGTGGAAAAATGGTGGCATATTCATATAATGGAATTCAACTCAAAAATATTGGATATATACAATAGCTTATACCATATACATGGTCTCAACAACATTATATTTAGTGAGAGAAATGAAATACAATAGTGTATTATTATCATTATAAGAAGTTCATGAAGAGGCAAAACAAAAAACCTTAATGATGGAAATTAGCCCACAGTTACCTGGGGAAAACTGATATTCTAAATCTTGATTGAGGTATGGGTTATTTGAATATGTACACTTGTCAACATTTATCAAAGTTTATACTTGAGATCCGGGCTTATAAAGATATATGTCTGTAAACTATACCTCAATCATTAAAAAAGGTGGTACTTCAACACTTTCAGTATGAGGGCAGAAACCCCAGACCATCCTACTAGATTTTTAAGACTACTGAATTGTAAGGAAGACACATCCTAGTTCACTTTATAACATTAATATATGGGTTGGAAGAGAGAAAAAAATTACTTTTCAGCCTTTGATTGCAGCCATGACTTCTCATATCCACAATTTCAACAGTCATATTTTTTTAAAATTCTGCTTCACAAATATGGAGGAGAAACCCCAAAATTCTCCCTTAGGAATGTCATGTTTCAAAATAAGGAAATCCGGGGCGCCTGGGTGGCTCAGTGGGTTAAGCCGCTGCCTTCGGCTCAGGTTGTGATCTCGGGGTCCTGGGATCGAGTCCCGCGTCGGGCTCTCTACTCAGCAGAGCCTGCTTCCTTCTCTCTCTCTCTGCCTGCCTCTCAGTGTACTTGTAATTTCTCTCTGTCAAATAAATAAATAAAATCTTTAAAAAAAAAATAAAAAATAAAAAATAAATAAAAAAAAAATAAGGAAATCCTATTTCACTCCTATATTCCTGTAGCAGTAAGATAAAATTTTCTCTGGAATATATGATGATCCTTCTGTTTCAATGTGAGAAACAGAATTAAAAATTTTAAAAAGTGCAAAACCACTGTCAGTATTGGGCCAGCAAAATAATGAAAATGTTTTGTTTTCTAGGAAGATATGATAACCAGCCTCCACAATGGCTCCCCATGTCTCTCAACCCACAGTAATTACACTCTTGTACAGTCCTCTCCCACATTTTATCAGAGTTGGTCTGGACATCACTATGATCAACTGAAACAGTAGAAGTGATGGTATATGACTTCCAAGAACAGGCTATGGAAGACATTACAGCTCTGAACCCTTTCTTTCATTGCTTCCTCAGCTGCATGTCTTGAATATAATAGCTGGTTCCATGGAAATGTACACATGATGAGGAACTGAGGCCTGCAGTCAATAGTCATGTGAATGAACTCTCTTGCAAGTAGATCCACTAGCCCCAGTCAAGCCTTCAGATGACTTGAGCTTTAGCCAAAAGCTTAACTGCAATCTTATGACAACTACAAGCCAAAGTACCCAGTTAAACTGCTCCCCACTTTCTGACCTGAGAAACACTATGCAATTTGTTGTCCTAAGCTACTAAGTTTTGGAGTAATTTGTTATACAGTAGTATAATTCACTGGGACACTGTTGTAATCTCTGCGGATTAGTTACTCATTTACCACCATGGTCCCAGAAATACATTCTGGTGTCCAGAATTCATTCAGCAGTTTTTTGTTTTTTGTTTTTAACAGCTTTTCATTTAATATCTCACTTCTTTTGGGCTGATTATATTACTTGAATTACTGATTACATTTTTGAAGATGCAGAATAACCTGCCTTGATTGACTCTCAAAATTACTTCCCATCTCCTCTGATACAAGAATCTGGCTGCTGTGTCCAAAATCCTGCTCATCATAGCATTATCCTAGCTTGAAGTTTAATTGATACATCAGAGACATTTACTCTATTATAGAGAACTAGTAATTTCCATGTGAAATTTTGCCCCCACAAATACCAATTTTCCTTGTTCTACCCACTGGCCCAAGAGCATAAGTCAATAATGGGAAGGAAGTGAGAAGAAGAAACTGGGGATACCAAGCTCTTATAGGACTATTAAGTATTTCTGCTGAGTATCTCATTTATCCTGGTTACAGATGCCTTGGGCTTAGGTGCAGAATAATTTTGGACAGCACAATCATGTGCTTTGCCCCATGTAAATGGGTGATCAGAAGGTTGGAAAATGTTTTAAGTCTCTTGAAAATACCTGAAAGAGAAAGGGAATTTCTCTTTTACCTCGAGGTCTCTACTTAAACTATTGATGGGGAGAGAAAACTTGCCTGAAAGGAAGATCCTTACCAGTGTTATTATCCAAGAACATTCACTCAAAGTCCAAAGCAGAACTTATCTATGCTACTTCCCTCAGTCTTTCTTAGGCAGCAAAAACTGTCCAGCTTTCTGGAAAGTGTTCTCAGCTGTCCAGCTTTATGGAAAGAAGCTTGATTTTCTCCCTCTTCCCAGTCATATGGAAAGACCGTGAATAATCCTAAAAGAGGAAGTGCCTATTATATCCTATTATTGTTGAATTAGTATAATTCATAGCATCTCCTAACTACTGTGGATGAACGAAAAAGCAGGCAGAGGTAATGTGGTTGGGAAAAAAACTAGACTTCTTTTATATCATGACTATCAAAAGTACAAGATTAATCCCAAAATCTGCTGAGTAAAAATACAAAAAATTATGAGAGGAGTCAAGATGGTGGAGAAGTAGCAGGCTGAGACTACTTCAGCTAGCAGGAGATCAGCTAGATAGCTTATCTAAAGATTGCAAGCACCTACAAATCCATTGGCAGATCAAAGAGAAGAACAGCAATTCTAGAAACAGAAAAACAATGACTTTCTGAAAGGTAGGACTGGAAGAGAAGTGAATCCAAAGCAATGGGAAGATAGAACCCGGGGAGAGGGGCTGGCTCCCGGCAAGCACCAGAGCAACGGAACACAAAATCAGGACTTTTAAAAGTCTATTCCGCTGAGGGACATCGCTCCAGAGGCTAAACCAGGGTGAAGCCCATGTGGGGTCAGCGTGGCCTCAGGTCCCGCAGGGTCACAGAAGGATTGGGGGTATCTGAGTGTCACAGAACTTACAGGTATTAGAACGGGGAAGGCAGCTACAGAGACAGAGCCGACAGTGAGCTCACACCTCAGGGGTACCTTTAACCGGTCGCAGGCTCGATGAGCTCAGAGCGCGGGCAGAGGTCAGCCAGATAGGAGTTACTGGGCGCTGTTCTCTGAGGGCGCACTGAGGAGTGGGGCCCTGGGCTCTTGGCTCCTCCAGGCCAGAGACCAGGAGGCCACCATTTGTATTCCCGTCCCCCGGAACCCTACAGAAAGTGCTCAGGGAACAAAAGCTCCTGAAAGCAAACCCGAGCTGATTACTCAGCCTGGCCCCTGGCAAGGGCAATGCAATTCCGCCTAAGGCAAAGACAATTGAAAATCACTACAACAGGCACCTCCCCCAGAAGATCAACAAGAAATCCAGACACGACCAAGTTCACCTACCAAGGAGTGCAGTTTCAATACCAAGGAGAGCAGCAGAATTCCAGAGGAGGAGAAAGCAAAGCACGGAACTCATGGCTTTCTCCCTATGATTCTTTAGTCTTGCAGTTAATTTAATTTTTTTTCTTTTTCATTTTATTTCTCTTCTTCTGCTAATTTTTTTTAACTTTAACCTTTTCTTTCTTAACATTTTTAACTAGTTTATCTAATATATATACATTTTTTATACTTTTCTTTATTCATTTTCTTTTTTTAATTCTTCTCTTTCTTTCATTCTTTTTTTTTTCTTTCTTTTTTCTTTTGAACCTCTTTTTATCCCCTTTCTCCACCCTCACGATTTGGGATCTCTTCTGATTTGGTTAAAGCATACTTTCCTGGGGTTGTTGCCACCCTTTTAGTATTTTACTTGCTCCTTCATATACTCTTATCTGGACAAAATGACAAGACGGAAAAATTCACCACACACACACACAAAAAAAAAAAAAAAAAACAAGAGGCAGTACTGAAGGCTAGGGACCTAATCAATACAGACATAGGTAATATGTCAAATCTAGAGTTCAGAATGACAATTCTCAAGATTCTAGCCGGGCTCGAAAAAGGCATGGAAGATATTAGAGAAAACCTCTCGGGAGATATAAAAGCCCTTTCTGGAGAAATAAAAGAACAAAAATCTAAACAAGTTGAAATCAAAAAAGCTATTAATGAGGTGCAATCAAAAATGGAGGCTCTCACTGCTAGGATAAATGAGGCAGAAGAAAGAATTAGCGATATAGAAGACCAAATGACAGAGAATAAAGAAGCTGAGCAAAAGAGGGACAAACACCTACTGGATCATGAGGGGAGAATTCGAGAGATAAGTGACACCATAAGATAAAACAACATTAGAATAATTGGGATTCCAGAAGAAGAAGAAAGAGAGAGGGGAGCAGAAGGTATACTGGAGAGAATATTGGGGAGAATTTCCCCAAAATGGCAAAGGGAACAAGCATCAAAATTCAGGAGGTCTGGAGAATGCCACTCAAAATCAGTATGAATAGGCCCAAACCCCATCAAATAGTAAATAAAATATACAAGTCTTAGTGACAAAGAGAAAATAGTGAAAGTAGCCCAAGAAAAGAAGTCTGTAACATACAATAGCAAAAATATTAGATTAGCAGCAGATTTATCCACAGAGAACTGGCAGGCCAGAAAGAGCTGGCATGATATTTTCAGAGCACTAAACGAGAAAAACGTGCAGCCAAGAAGACTATATCCAGCTAGACGATCATTGAAAATAGAAGGAGAGATTAAAAGCTTCCAGGACAAACAAAAACTGAAAGAATTGGCAAACACCAAACCAGCTCTACAGGAAATATTGAAAGGGGTCCTCTAAGCAAAGAGAGAGCCTACAAGTGGTAGATCAGAGACAGTATACAGTAACAGTTACCTTACAGGCAACACAATGGCACTAAATTCATATCGCTCAATAGTTACCCTGAATGTTAATGGGCTAAATGCCCCAATCAAAAGACACAGGGTATCATAATGGATAAAAAAAACAAAACCCATCTATATTTTGCCTCCAAGAAACTCAATTTAAGCCCGAAGACACCTCCAGATTTAAAGTGAGGGGTTGGAAAAGAAATTACCATGCTAATGGACATCAGAAGAAAGTAGGAGTGGCAATCCTTATATCAGATCAATTAGATTTTAAGCCAAAAACAATAATAAGAGATGAGGAAGGACACTATATCATACTCAAAGGGTCTGTCCAAAAAAGAAGATCTAACAATTTTAAATGTCTATGACCCCAACGTGGGAGCAGCCAACTATATAAACCAATTAATAACAAAATCAAAGAAACACATCAACAATAATACAATAATAGTAGGGGACTTTAACACTCCCCTCACTGAAATACACAGATCGTCCAAGCAAAAGATCAACAAGGAAATAAAGGCCTTAAATGACACACTGGACCAGATGGACATCAGAGATATATTCAGAACATTTCATCCCAAAGCAACAGAATACACATTCTTCTCTAGTGCACATGGAACATTCTCCAGAATAGATCACATCCTCAGTCCCAAATCAGGACTCAACCAGTATCAAAAGATTGGGATTATTCCCTGCATATTTTCAGACCACAATGCTCTGAAGCTAGAACTCAATCACAAGAGGAAGTTTGGAAAGAACCCAAATACATGGAGACTAAACAGCATCCTTCTAAAGAATGAATGAGTCAACCGGGAAATTAAAGAAGAATTGAAAAAAATCATGGAAACAAATGATAATGAAAATACAGTGGTTCAAAATCTGTGGGACACAACAAAGGCAGTCCTGAGAGGAAAATATATAGCGGTACAAGCCTTTCTCAAGAAACAAGAAAGGTGTCAGGTACACAACCTAACCCTACACCTAAAGGAGCTGGAGAAAGAACAAGAAAAAAACCCTAAACCCAGCAGGAGAAGAGAAATTATAAAGATCACAGCAGAAATCAATGAAATAGAAACCAAAAAAACAATAGAGCAAATCAATGAAACTAGGAGCTGGTTCTTTGAAAGAATTAATAAAATTGATAAACCCCTGGCCAGACTTATCAAGAAGAAAGGAGAAGGACCCAAATAAATAAAATCATGAATGAAAGAGGAGGATCACAACTAACACCAAAAAATACAAACAATTATAAGAACATGCTATGAGCAACTCTACGCCAACAAATTTGACAATCTGGAAGAAATGGAAGCATTTCTAGAAACATATAAACTACCACAACTGAACCAGGAAGAAAAAGAAAGCCTGAACAGACCCATAACCAGTAAGGAGATTGAAATGGTCATTAAAAATCTCCAAACAAACAAAAGCCCAGGGACAGACGGCTTCCTGGGGGAATTCTACCAAACATTTAAAGAAAAACTAATTCCTATTCTCCTGAAACTGTTCCAAAAACTAGAAATGGAAGGAAAACTTCCAAAGTCATCTTATGAGGCCAGCATCACCTTGATCCCAAAACCAGACAAGGATCCCATCAAAAAAGAGAGCTATAGACCAATATCCTTGATGAACACAGATGCGAAAATTCTCATCAAAATACTGGCCAATAGGATTCAACAGTACATAAAAAGGATTATTCACGACGACCAAGTGGGATTTATTCCAGGGCTGCAAGGTTGGTTCAACATCTGCAAATCAATCAATGTGATACAACAAATCTGGAAAAGAAAGAACAAGAACCATATGATACTCTCAATAGATGCTGGAAAAGCATTTGACAAAGTACAGCATTCCTTCCTGATCAAAACTCTTCAAAGTGTAGGGATAGAGGGCACAACCTCAATATTATCAAAGCCATTTTTGAAAAACCTACCACAAATATCATTCTCAATGGAGAAAAACTGAAACTTTACCGCTAAGGTCAGGAACACAGCAGGTATGTCCATTATCACCACTGCTATTTAACATAGTACTAGAGGTCCTAGCCTCAACAATCAGACAACAAAAGGAAATTAAAGGCGTCCAAACTGGCAAAGAAGAAGTCAAACTATCACTCTTCACAGATGATATGATACTATATGTGGAAAACCCAAAAGACTCCACTCCAAAATGGCTAGAACTTGTACAGGAATTCAGTAAAGTGTCAGGATATAAAATCAATACACAGAAATCAGTTGCATTTCTCTACACCAAAGCAAGACAGAAGAAAGAGAAATTAAGGAGTCAATCCCACTTTCAATTGCACCCAAAATCATAAGATTCCTAGGAATAAACCTAACCAAAGAGGCACAGAATCTATACTCAGAAAACTATAAAGTACTCATGAAAGAAATTGAGGAAGACACAAAAAAATGGAAAAATGTTCCATGCTCCTGAATTGGAAGAATAAATATTGTCAAAATGTCTATGCTACCTAAAGCAATCTACACATTTAATGCAATTCCTATCAAAGTACCATCCATCTTTTTCAAAGAAATGGAACAAATAATTCTAAAATTTATATGGAACCAGAAAAGACCTCAAATAGCCAAAGGGATATTGAAAAAGAAAGCCAAAGTTGGTGGCATCACAATTCCGGACTTCAAGCTCTATTACAAAGCTGTCATCATCAAGACAGCATGGTACTGGCACAAAAACAGACACATAGATCAATGGAACAGAATAGAGAGGCCAGAAATAGACCCTCATCTCTATGGTCAACTAATCTTTGACAAAGCAGGAAAGAATGTCCAATGGAAAAAAGACAGCCTCTTCAATAAATGGTGTTGGGAAAATTGGACAGTCACATGCAGAAAAATGAAATTGGACCATTTCTTTACACCGCACACGAAAATAGACTCAAAATGGATGAAGGTCCTCAGTGTGAGAAAGGAATCCATCAAAATCCTTGAGGAGAACACAGGCAGCAACCTCTTCAACCTCAGCTGCAGCAACATCTTCCTAGGAGCATTGCCAAAGGCAAGGGAAGCAAGGGGAAAAATAAACTATTGGGATTTTATCAAGATCAAAGCTTTTGCATTGCAAAGGAAACAGTTAACAAAACCAAAAGCCAACTGACAGAATGGGAGAAGATATTTGCAAATGACATATCAGATAAAGGGCTAGTGTCCAAAATCTATAACGAACTTAGCAGACTCAACACCCAAAGAACAAATAATCCAATCAAGAAATGGGCAGAGGACATGAACAGACATTTCTGCAAAGAAGACATCCAGATGGCCAACAGGCGCATGAAAATGTGCTCCATATCACTCGGCATCAGGGAAATACAAATCAAAACCACAAAAGCCAGTCAGAATGGCTAAAATTAACAAGTCAGGAAATGACAGATGCTGGTGAGGATGCGGAGAAAGGGGAACCCTCCTACACTGTTGGTGGGAATGCAAGCTGGTGCAACCACTCTGGAAAACAACATAGATGTTCCTCAAAATGTTGAAAATAGAACTACCCTAAGACCCAGCAATAGCACTAATGGGTAATTACCCTAAAGATACAAATGTAGTGATCTGAAGGGGCACATGCACCCGAATGTTTATAGCAGCAATGTCCACAATAGCCAAACTATGGAAAGAATCTAGATGTCCACCAACAGATGAATGGATCAAGAAGCTGTGGTATATATACACAATAGAATACTGTGCAGCCATCAAAAGAAATGAAATCTTGCCATTTGCGAAGACGTGGATGGAACTAGAGCGTATCATGCTTAGCGAAATAAGTCTAGTGGAGAAAGACAACTATCATATGATCTCCCTGATATGAGGAAGTGGTGATGCAACATGGGGGCTTAAGGGGGTAGGAGAAGAATCAATGAAACAAGATGGGATTGGGAGGGAGGCAAACCATAAGTGACTCCTAATCTCACAAAACAAACTGATTGTTGCTGGGGGGAGGGGGGTTTGGAGAATGGGGGGTGAATTATGGACATTGGGGAGGGTATGTGCTTTGGTGAGTGCTGTGAAGTGTGTAAACCTGGCTATTCACAGACTTGTACCCCTGGGGATAAAAATATATATTTATAAAAAATAAAAAATTAAAAAAAAAATTTTTAAAAAGAGGCATGGAAACAGAAAAAAAAATACAAAAAATTAAAAATTTTTTGTCAGCCAATAAGCCATTACCAATTATCATTGTCTTTGCTTAGAAATATATATCTTAAGTGGCACAGCGCAATAAAGACTGGTATCAAAGTTCATTTGGCTACTCAGCTGGTTTGAAATATTAACCCTACTTCTTGATCAACAGGGCTCAAGTCCAACTTCCTGCTAGGTTTACCTGAACAACTTTATTTTAAAAAGTACCATTATCAAGGTCTCACCTCACACTAATATGTAGAAATTTCTTGGAAGTGGGGGAGAAGAAGAGAAGGTAGGGTTATGAATCAGTAATTTAAAAGATATTCTCAAGTGATTATACTGTGCACCAAGGCCTAAGAACCATGGGCCTAGGGTGACATCTCCTTGTCTCCTATTCCTTATCTAGTATCTCAGGCTGAGACTTAAGGGCAGAGTGAGGTGGAAGGGAGTGTATTGATCAAGGACCCTCTTACCTCACCCACCACAATGGAAAAAAAAGGAAATATTTGAACTCCATTCGTTTCACTCAGAGTTTCACCCACAATTGACTGAATGGTTTTTTTTAATCAATATCACTACCTTCAGGAGTATAAAGATACTGAGTTGCCTCATAAATCTTTTGGATGTTAATAAAAATCATAAGGGTAATTAAAGTGTAACTGGCCTTGGAGTAAAGTTATGGTAGAGTCCTTTGGTTCTATCTTGAATATGTTATTTCATTTTCTTTATCTTTTAAACACTCTGATTTCAAATAATATTTTACACAAGAGTGTTTTTTGAAATGAAATTACCAGAATAAGAGCTTGCTTTTGAAGAAATTGAAGGTCATTACTCTGTAATTACACCAAAGAAAACTTACAGCCATCTTACAAACAGAAAAGTCAGCTCAGATTTCCTTACGATGTGGAAAACAGGGGCAAAAGAAATATAGAAAAAGTTAAACTTTTTAATAACTTATAGCCAGCCCATTGACAAGTACTCCAGACAGGCAGGGTGATCTTCCTCCAAGAACCCAACAGCCTTAATGTTAATACTTTCCTAGAGGGAAAAAGAAAATTTTAGCTTGAAATTAGCCTGACCTCTAGGAAACTTTGCTTCCAAATTCCTTAGAGACTTATGCTATGCCTAACCTCCTCCCAACTTGAAAGTGTATCATCAGCCACTCTTCACAACCACAGTGCAGCACTTTCTGCCCATGGGTCCTGTCCCCATGCTTTAACAAAACCACTCTTTCTGCACCAAAGACATCTCAAGTATTCTTTCTTGACTGTTTGCTCCCGAACCCCAACTTTTACGTCACTTATATCTGCTATATTAACTAGGTCTATTTAATTTTTTATTTTCCTCAGTTGCTCTGGTTTAGTTCTGGAACCTAGGTGAGGTTTGGTGGGCTGAGGTTCAGAGCCAATGACCAAGAAAGAATTCTTGAGACATCTTTAGTGCAAAATGGTGGTTTATTAAAGCACAGGGACAGGACCCATGGGCAGGAAGAGCTGCTGCCCAAGGTTGTGAGGGATGGCAGGTTATGTACCCTGCAGTTGGGGGAATGTGAGGGAAAGGGAGGTTTCAAGGAGTTTTCATATGCTAAAGAGGGCCTAGGAGGTGCCAGGAGACCACTGTTGTCTTTTAGCAAGCCATTAACATCAAGATAGTTGGGAGATTCCTGTCTTGCAGGATTGTGATCTCTGCAAGTTAACTCTTTGTTTCTTATGGCAGTCAGGGGTGCCTGAGGAATGCTACACTTATTACTGAGGGGAATCAGATGGAGAGGGGGTGCAAGGTGCCAGTTTTTGCTTTGTCCTCAGCCAGCCTCCTGCTCCATCATCAGTTCCTAGGTAAATCAGAGAATTGCAAGTTCTACCTATCATTCTAGCATGTAAATTTATAAATTCATTGTAGGTAATCTTCTGGTCAGAACCCTCATTGTTTCTGACTTTAAATATTCTGTAAAGGTCAGTATACTAGAAGTATCTAGTTTTTCCATTTCAACTTATAATCTTTAGAAAAATCTTCTTATGATTTCAGATCTATTGATAACCATTTAAATTTCATCTCTGTGGGATTTTAATGTCTAAAATATAGACTGCTGAGCATCTTAGACAACCTTTTTGTGTCTGTGAGATCACAAAGGCATTTCTAATAAAGAAGGAAAAAGAAAGAAGAAGGAGAAAAAGAAGAAATTCTATCTCCAGCCAGGCTGGTAGTGTCTTAGATGGTATAGAAAAGACGATGTTAAGGTCTGAAGCCCATGGCCAAGAAAGAATTCTTGAGATGTCTTTGGTAGAAAAAGGTGGTTTTATTAAAGCATGGGGACAGGACCCATGGGCAGAAAGTGCTGCACCAGGGTCATGAGAAGTGGCCCATTATATACTTTCAAATTGGGAGGTGGTTAGGGATAGCTTAAGTCTCTAAGGAATTTTGGAAGCAAGGTTTCCAGGACCTTGAGCAGGCTAGCTATTGTTGGGAAAGGTAATTTATTACCACCTAATAAAACCTTAGTCATGAGACCCTTTAGATGTATGTCAGTGGGCCATATCCTTGGGATGTGATTGCCAATATGTATCTTGGGGTTTTTAGAGATAAAGGAAGTCTCCAAAGGAATTTTTATACATTAAAGTAGACTTACGGGATCCTTGTGGGGTAGGGAGAGGCAGTCAGGCTAAGATTGCTTTTTGCCTTTAGCAAAGTATTAATATAGATGAGACCCGAAAGGAATGTCACTCTGCCTGTTTCAAAGACTTGTCAGTGGGCTCTAGGTAGTAAGGAAATTTAATAATTTTTCTTCTGCCTTTGTTTCCCATATCATTAGGTACCATTTTGAATCTTTAAAATAAATGACTTGATTTTTATCCTTTGTGGGTTTGCCAAAATTATAATTTATAATTTCTAAGTTATTATAAATTATAATAAGAGGTTAATGATGAGGAAGGAGAAGGCTGGCTGAAGACAAAGCAAAAGCTGACACCTTGCTGCTCAGGCACCCCTGACTGCCATAAGTGAGAAACAAATAGTTAACTTGCAGAGATCACAATCCTGCAAGACAGAATCTCCCTTGGTTTACAAATGTCCTAGAGATCTACAAAGAAGTTCCCTTATCAATAGCACAATTTCCAGAGGCAAATAACTCAGTTCCTCTAGCCCTAAATAAAGTTAAATTTCTTCTAAACCCAAATCTCACTAACAAAGAGGCTTGATAGCAGAAATGTGAATGGCTTGACAAAAGAAAACATTGATCAAGCCCCAAGGCCTCCAGTATCCTGGCAACTTGTAGGCCCTCCTTAGCATATGAAAGCTCCATTGAAACCTCCCTACCCCTCACCTTCCCCTAACCCCAAAGTACATAACCTGCCATCTCTCACAACCCAGGGCAGCAGCTCTTTCTGCTCACTGGTCCTGTCCCCAAACTTTAATAAACCACCATTTTGCAGCAAAGATGTCTCAAGAATTCTTTCTTGGTCATTGTGATGAGGGAGCAGGAGGCTGGCTGAGGACAGAGCAAAAGCTGGCACCTTGCACCACCTCTCCACCCGCTCCCCTCTTAATATGTGTAGCATTCCTCAGGCACCCCTTACTGCCATAAAACGATAAATAGTTAACTTACAGAGATCACAATCCTGCAGAACAGGAATCTCCCTTGCTCTACAGATGTCCTAGAGATTTAAACAGGGAGGTTACCTTATCAAAAGCACAAGTTTCCAGAGGCAAATAACTCTCAGTTCCTCAAGCCCTAATGTCTCCCTCCCCACCATAAACTGGAGGAGGTTGAGGTAGAAGGGAATGTAAATGATAGCAGGATCATAATACCCCACCAAGAATCTCCCAACTATCTTGATGTTCATGCCTGACCTAAAGAGGACATTAATCAGGCTATAAGGGCAAGGCCTCCCTCTCAACCCCACCCACCTCCCCACCCCCCCACCCCTGCACCTTGTAGACTCTCTTTAACATATGAAAACTCCATTGAAACCACCCATCCCTTCACCACCACCCCCAACCCCAAGGCATATTACCTGCCATCCCTCACAACCCAGGGCAGCAGCTCTTCCTGCCCATGGGTCCTGTCCCCATGCTTTAATAAACCACAATTTTGCACCAAAGATGTCTCAAGAATTCTTTCTTGGTCATCGGCTCCGGACCTCAGCCCACCAAACCTCACCTAGGTTCTAGAACTTCATCAATCGGCTCTGGACCTCACCCCACCAAACCTCACCTAGGGTCTAGAACATCATCAGAAGTACCCTCAATAAAGAGAACTGCAATATAAGGAGATTTACATGGCAATGGCCAAAAAAATACTTGTCAGCTCTGCATCCTGATATTTAGAATTATTAGTGTCAGGACAGCTGCATACTCCGTGTTTTAAACACTTTCTCTGTAATGATTAGTAAACTCTAGAGCTGAGCTAGTTAGCTTTTGAAGTCTAGAGTTACCATTTTACAGTTTATATATTTTAAGTCTTGCTTTCCTCACCTAGAAAATGGGAATAATATAAAATTTATAAGGTGTTCCCAAAGAACAAATAATCCAATCAAGAAATGGGCAGAGGACATGAACAGACATTTCTGCAAAGAAGACATCCAGATGGCCAACAGGCACATGAAAATGTGCTCCATATCACTCGGCATCAGGGAAATACAAATCAAAACCACAATGAGATATCACCTCACACCAGTCAGAATGGCTAAAATTAACAAGTCATGAAATGACAGATGCTGGTGAGGATGCGGAGAAAGGGGAACCCTCCTACACTGTTGGTGGGAATGCAAGCTGGTGCAGCCACTCTGGAAAACAACATAGATGTTCCTCAAAATGTTGAAAATAGAACTACCCTAAGACCCAGCAATAGCACTAATGGGTAATTACCCTAAAGATACAAATGTAGTGATCTGAAGGGGCACATGCACCCGAATGTTTATAGCAGCAATGTCCACAATAGCCAAACTATGGAAAGAGTCTAGATGTCCATCAACAGATGAGTGGATAAAGAAGATGTGGTATATATACACAATGGAATACTATGCAGCCATCAAAAAAATGAAATCTTGCCATTTGCGACGACGTGGATGGAACTAGAGCGTATCATGCTTAGCGAAATAAGTCAACCAGAGAAAGACAACTATCATATGATCTCCCTGATATGAGGAAGTGGTGATGCAACATGGGGGCTTAAGGGGGTAGGAGAAGAATCAATGAAACAAGATGGGATTGGGAGGGAGACAAACCATAAGTGACTCCTAATCTCACAAAACAAACTGAGGGTTGCTGGGGGGAGGGGGGTTGGAAGAAGGGGGATGGGGTTATGGACATTGAGGAGGGTATGTGCTTTGGTGAGTGCTGTGAAGTGTGTAAACCTGGCGATTCACAGACCTGTACCCCTGGGGATAAAAATATATTATATGTTTATAAAAAATAAAAAATTAAAAAAAATTTACAAGGTGTTGTAAGGATCTAATAAGATGCTTTACATGAAATTTAGTATAATGTAAATTGGTCACTATGAAAACACTTACTATTAGCTTTGGTTTTGATTAGTAATCTCAAAGTAAACTGGTGTTAACCAGAAGGCCAGGCCCAAGATGGACTCACTTGCCCCTAGGGCAGCAAACCAAGTCTTAATTGCAGTTTCAACTTGCCAGGAATGAAATTTTAACCCAATCCATCTGTGATTTTTCTCATCAGTACCAAAGTAATTTATAACAGACTCTCCATCTCCCAAAGGAAGATGAAGTAATTCACCTAGTAAGACCCCTGCCCTTATCCCTCTGAAACATGACCATGCCTGAAACAATTCCTTCTTTTCTTGTGCCTCTTCAGCATATTTCTTCCATTGATGTTTAACTATGACAAACTTCTAACATAGTTTTGTAAGCAGTTGTCTGAGAACATATATAACAGCCATTTTTATAACTTTATAATCTGACACCATGGTCCACAAAAAAAGCCCTAGAATTAATTTATGGGCAACTAAATTATCTTTGGTTTTATCTTTGGTTCCTCCCTAACTTTATTATTAGTACAAAGGTTTTCAATTTTATAACTATGCATCCTTGGTTCACTTTTTTGCTCTGAGTAAATGAATTAATGATTAACTTCATAGATCAACCAAGACATTCACACCAAAAAAAAAAAAAAAAGAATTATTGCAGTTAACTGATTCTGGAGCAGAAGGTTAGGTGAAGACAAATCATAAGCTGACTCCCTGCAACACTCTCCCACACTCCTAGGTAGGACTTGTGTCACATTCTTCCAGGAAGCTCCCAACTGTCTTAATGTTAATGCCATGCTAAAGCGAAAAACAACCTTAACTTGGCAATGGCAAGGGCTTGGCATCCTGTGACTCTTTAACATATGAAAATCCTTTTGAAAAATCTCTCTTTTCCTTACCTCCCACTACTCCCAAGTATATAGTCAACCATCCCTCACAAGGGGTGAGCTTGGCAACAGTTCACCCAAGGCAACAGCTCTTTCTGCCCACCTGTCCAGACCCTGTGCTTTAATAAAGCCACCATTTTGCGCCAAAGACATTTCAAGAATTCTGTCTTGGTCATCAGCTCCAGACCTCAACCCACTGCATGTCACCTATATTCCAAAATCTCATCATTACGATTTCTTTCTCCTAAACTGGCAAAAATGCTGTTCAAAACAGTACATACTACATGATTCTAGAAATCTAACAACACAAACAGTATTTCAGGAATTAATGCAATTTTCACGAATAAATCTAGATGCGGAGATTGTAGTTTTAAAAAATCAAGAGGAAAGTGAAATACTGTACCCTAAAATAAACATAACACTGTATAGTGACTATACTGGAACTAAAATTTAGATAGATAAATAAATAAATAAATAAATGATGAATGCCCTTGCATATGGGATATGGGACACAGAATTGACTTCAGAGAATCTAGATTTATATGACATCACTGGCAGCATTTGCTATAAGCAATGGAATAGGTTGTCTGAAGAAAGTAGAAGGAAAAGAAAATCCTTGTAGTTACCAAAAATAATTTCACACATATTAATTATTCAACAATAATAAATAATATCAGTATGTTAGAAATTTGTATTTTAAAATGATGAAAAAATCTAATTGATGAATAGAAAATGAATTCAGTGTCTTCTGTGACAAAAAAGAAATGCCTTCCAGAAATAGTATGATGACAGTGTTACAGGATTTTTTTCTCTGTCAGTGCCAGTGGTTCTTGGTATCACCACGTGGAAGAATGAAGAGGTAGACCAGAGGGGTGGGCGGCAAAGCAAGGTGTATTGAGTGATAGCACAAAGCTCCCAAGAGGGAGGGGACCCAAACTGCCACTGGAATTTCTAAGTCTAAAGGTCTTTATGTTCTTGTTGGCAGATGTTTTAATCTGATTAACCCTTCGTGCACCTATCATCCAGTCAGGCTTTTGTCACATTGGAAAGAGTGGAGGGCTCCTTCCAGGGTGGTGTAAAATCCGTTAAGGGTGGTTTCCTCTTTTGGGGGGTGGGAGGGGAGGGCTTGTCCCTGCTTGCCTGCCTTCCAACTATCCTTCATCAACAGGACCACACTCTTGGCTCTGCCATACTTCAAATTGACTTCAAATTGAGGTAGGATCCATCTTTAGGGTGATCCACAAGCACATAACTTAAAATATTTAATCCCAATAAAAGATACAAAGCTTTCCGTCCTGGCAGTCCAGAGATTCCCTCTAAATGGATCAACTTGGATAACATGTATCTTGCCAAAACAATTATTGCAGCTGAGGAGATTTGATATATGAACTGGCTCAACCTTAATCATCTATTTAACTCAAAATCTGGGGTTTGGAGACTCACTCAATTCAAGTACAAAAAACATGAAGATATGGCTTCTCAAAAGAATTTTGAGGTTCTCAGTGAAGAGGAAAGTTATCCAGAGCAGCCCCAGACCAGCAGGCCCCAGAAGATGGAAAATTACCAGTAATACTAAGAGATAACCAGAATCCCCTCTAGGGGCAAAAGATAACCAGTCATTTCTTCTTCTCTAGACAGGCTTCCCACAATGAGCTTCCCGCACTGCCATAATTGCTGTTCCTGCCTAAAGCAACACCACACACCCCCCGCCCCCCAGTCAGCTGACTACCAGCAGTCAGCACAGCCCTTGGAACCTGACCCCCTGTACTGCCTTATAAGAGCTCTGTAAACCTGCTACCCAGTGATGAAGTTTTAGAATATAGGTAAAGTTTGGTGGGGTGAGGTCCGGAGCTGATGACCAAGAAAGAATTCTTGAGACATCTTTGGTGCAAAATGGTGGTTTATTAAAGCATGGGGACAGGACCTATGGTCAGGAAGAGATGCTGCCCTGGGTTATTAGGCGTGGCAGGTTATGTACCATTAAAGAGAACTTTCATATGCTAAATTTTCATATCCTAGGTCCTCTTTAGCCATTGCCAATGTCATTTTGCCCTCTAGCTAGATATTAACATTAAGATGGATGGGAGATTCCTAAAGAATGTCACATATGTCCCACCCAGGAGTGGGGGTGGGGTGGAGATTGTAAGGTGTCAGCCTTTTGCTTTGTCCTCAGAGCAGTGTCCCCCGAATTCAGCTGTCTCTATTTTTTTTAACTCCCCGACACATTCTCCAATTCACCAATGTTGATCTGAATAGGTCGGGACAACTCTATGCCCCTGTTCTGCAGGAAGATGTTACAGAAGCAGAGACCTTCCACCTTCAACAACCTTAAAGATTTAAGGGTCAAAATTGTTCAAGGGGGAATTATGAGGGAACAGAAGACTTGCTGAGGACAAAGCAAAGCTGACACCTTGCAAACTCCCTTCCACCCCTACTCCTGGGTGGGACATATGTGACATTGTTTAGGAATATCCCAGCTATCTTAATAGTTTGCTAAAAAGGACAGAATGACTTGGTGGTGGCAAAGCCTCTGGTATCCCATATCTTGTAGGTCCTCTTTAGCATATGAAAGTTCTATTGAAACCTCCCTTTTCCTTACTTCTCCCACCCCCATGGTACATAACCTGCCAAGCCTCACAACCCAGGGCAGCAGCTCTTCCTGCCCACAGGTCTGTCCCCATGCTTTAATAAACCACCATTTTGCACCAAAGATGTCTCAAGAATTTTTTTTTAATATGTGATAAAGTTTAATAGTTAAAAACCTTTGTATATACATATACGAACAGAAAAAAAAAATCACAAAATCTTAATAATCATTACCTATAGGTGGTAAACTGAAAAATGCTTATTTTTAAATTATTTTTGTTGTTGTATTTTTATTTTAATTTATTTAATTTTTTATTTTTATCTGTTTATTAACATATAATGTAGCATTAGCTCCAGGGGTACAGGTCTGTGAATCGTCAAGTTTACACACTTCACAGCACTCACCATAGCACATACCTTCCCCAGTGTCCATAACCCAACCCCCTCTCCCTAACCCCCTCCCCATGGCAACCCTCAGTTTGTTTTGTAAGATTAAGAGTCTCTTATGGTTTGTCACCCTCCCGATCCCATTTTGTTTCATTTATTCTTTTCCTACCCTATAAGCCCCCATGTTGCCTCTCAACTTCCTCACATCAGGGAGATCATATGATAATTGTCTTTCTCTGATTGACTTATTTTGCTAAGCATAAAACCCTCTAATTCCATCCATGTCATTGCAAATAGCAAGATTTCATTTATTTTGATGGCTACATAGTATTGCTTTGTATATAGATATAAGAGCCTATTTAGCCAGAGCGATTCCATCTTGGATTAAACAGTCATTTTGTTGTTTATGCAGTAAAACTTAAACTGTCCCTGCCTCCTTCCCCCAGGGGCCTTAATTAAAAACAAGTCCGAGAAACCAGTTCCAGGTAACAAAGCCCAAATACAAGGGTGGGTCAGGCCAGGTGGAGACATTCAATCAGTCGGGGGGTGCATACTGTTATCTTGGTAACCCTAGTTACCAAGGAGTATGGACCCCACACTTTGGGCGCCTTTTGGGTGCCAATTCTGATCAAGGTGATAGGCTAGTTCAAGTATCTACTAGGGTAAATTGTAATTTAATTTGTCACCTATGTGTGACCTAGCATGACTGTGCAGTTTTCTCTGTGTGTTACAATTTCATTGGCCACTTGTGTGTGGCCAGGCCCAACCACATGGCCTTTGCCCTTAAAAGCTCGTCTGTAAAGCAGAGAGGGGTTGCCCTCTCTGTAAGAGGCATGGCCCCAATGTTTGCTTTGATTCTTGATGCTTGCCACAAAATAAAGCTTTGCTTGACCTTTGCTTTGTATCAGTCTCAGTCCTTTAATCACGGACCCATTATTGGGGGCCCTTTCAATATATACCACTTCCTCTTTATTCATTCATTTGCTGATGGACATCAAGGTTCTTTCCATAGTTTGGCTATTGTGGACATTGTTGCTATAAACATTTGGGTGCATGTTCCCCTTCAGATCACTACATTTGTATCTTTAGGGCAAATACCCAGTAGTGCAATTTCTGGGTCATAGTGTAGCTCTATTTTCAACTTTTTGAGGAAACTCCATGCTGTTTTCCAGCTTGCATTCCCACGAACAATGTAGGAGGGTTCCCCTTTCTCCACATCCTCACCAACATCTGTCATTTCCTGACATGTTAGTTTTAGCCATTCTGACTGGTGTGAGGTGGTATCTCATTGTGGTTTTTATTTGTATTTCCATGATGCCAAATTATGTGGAACACTTTTTGATGTGTCTGTTGACCATCTGGATGTCTTCTTTGCAGAAATGTCTGTTCATGTCCTTTGCCCATTTCTTGATTGAATTATTTGTTCTTTGGGTGTTGAGTTTGATAAGTTTTTTATAGATATTGGATACTAGCCCTTTATCTGATATGTCATTTACAAATATCTTCTCCCATTCTGTCAGTTGTCTTTTGGTTTTATTGACTATTTCCTTTGCTGTGCAAAAGCTTTTGTTCTTGATGAAGTCCCAATAGTTCATTTTTGCCCTTGCTTCCCTTGCCTTTGGAGATGTTCCTAGGAAGATATTGCTACAGCTGAGGTTGAAGAAGTTGCTGCCTGTGTTCTCCTCAAGGATTTTGATAGATTCCTTTCTCACATTGAGGTCCTTCATCCATTTGAGTCTATTTTCATGTGTGGTGTAAGGAAATGGTTCAGTTTCATTCTTCTGCATGTGGCGGTCCAATTTTCCCAACTCCATTTGCTGAAGAGACTGTTTTTTTTGTTTTTTGTTTTTTTTGTTTTTGTTTTTGTTTTTCCCATTGGACCTTCTTTCCTGCTTTGTTGAAGATTAGTTGACCATAGAGTTGAGGGTCTAGGTAGCATATGCTCCAGGTAGCATAGACATTTTCACAATATTTGTTCTTCCAATCCATGAGCATGGAATATTTTTCCATTTCTTTGTGTCTTCCTCAGTTTCTTTCATAAGTACCACACCTAAAACTCTCTTTCTGAAAATTCCCCTTCAGAAACCTTCTACAACTTTCCTTTGCAAACAACCATCTCATTTAGTAGGACAAAATTACCTTCTTTTACCTTCAACAAAATGCACTCCCATTACCTTTTTACATATCTCCTACTTTTCCACACAGCTGTTTCCTTTATTTCCATCAGTCTTAGTTACAGAATTTTGTATTCGTAGAAACACCCTAATCTCTAGTCAGTTAAATATTAACCAATTGTGAACTGTTACAACAGAATTCTTTAGATGGCAAATTTATGAAAGTTAAGCACAAAATATGTTTACCAACAGATTTAAATATTGTTTTCTTTGCTGTAAGAAGTCAAAAGCACAAACCTGTATCTAGTAATTAAGGACTTAACATTTTATTCTATTTTGAAAGACCTAGATTTCAAACAAATTTAATTCCATTTATCATCCAAGCAAAATTTATAAACTTTCAGGTTACCAAAGAGTTTGAGAGCTATATTAACAATTACCCATGAAAACTTTGAGACAATTAACCATCAGTTTAGTCATCTTTTTGCTAACAAATTTCAACAGAGGTAACACAAGATTGACTTTCAGTAGACCTTGATAGAATAAAAGTGTCACATTTACTGCGGTAACTTCAAAGACATGTCTATCTTAATTAAACCAACAAACTTACCTTAGTTTAAATACTGACTTATGTTCCACATGGGTCCACCCCATTTTCAGTGTTTACCTGAGACAGAGGTGGGGAAATCTGGGGGAGGGGGGGTTAGGTCCAAGGGGTGCTCTTCTTGCTCCTTGACAGTGAAGAGAGAATGAGCCTTGGTGCATGGTGCAGAGGCCAGTCATTTGGCCACACCCACATTGGTGCAGAAATAGGAGAAGAGGGAGATAGAAGAACAAAGTGCTGCCAGAAGGCAGGGAAAGGACTCCCCATTTTAGAGCTCATCAGCTCCAACAGAGGAGCAGACACCATGCTTTCCCACGAACAAATGGGGAGGGCTTAGGTGTTATACACCAGGCCAGAGAAGACAGGGAATTTCTCCAAAACAAAGGGAGTTTTGGTAGCTGCTTGGGAATACTCATTTAAGTCTCCACCCCGAGTTAGACTAACCCCAGTTTGCTCCAGTTATAGCCATTAACACGGGAATTGAGTGTGGGAGAAGCCTACACATCTATTAGGAGGAACAGAGAGAGATAAAAGTCAGAGTCCCCTTTGCTAAGGATGGCCTCTGTATCCTCCAGCAACCTTACTAGAAGAAGGCTTATTTATGTAATTATTATCTAATATGTCAGGATGGAGTTTACTAGCTAATTCATTCAGGCAAACACATTCTGCAAAAGACCCTTAGGTCGGGGTCCTGGTGTGTAGCAGTGAAGGCCTAGGTATGAGCAATGAAGGTATCCTAGGTCCATTTGCCCTGTTTCCTTCAGAGGTGATCTTACTGATAGATCTCACTGAGGCCATGCAGTGTTACAGGAGCTCAGTGCTTTCTTAAGTTTTGCAATCCAAATTATTTCCAGTGGGTTAAAAGGCACCCTAAGGTAGAACCTGATGAGGGAGCAGGAGGCTGGCTGAGGACAAAGCAAAAGCTGGCGCCTTGCACCCCCTCTTCACCCTTTCCCCTCCATAAGTGTAGCATCCCTCAGGCAGCCCTGACTGCCATGAACAATAAGCAAATAGTTAACTTGCAGAGCTCACAATCCTGCTAGACAGGAGTCTCCCTTGGCTTACAAATGTTCTAAATCTCACTAACAAAGACGATTGATAGCAGGATTGTGACACCCCACCAAAAAGTCTCCCAAAGATCTTAATATTAATGGCTGGTCTAAAGACAACATTGATCCAGCAGCAAGGGCAAGGCCTCTGGCAGGCCTGGAACATCCTGACAACTTGTAGGCCCTCTTTAGCATATGAAAACTCCACTGAAACCTCCCTTCCCCTCACCTTCCCCCAACAGCAGGGTACATAACCTGCCATCCCTCACAACCCGGGGCAGCAGCTCTTCCTGCCCACGGGTCCTGTCCCGTGCTTTAATAAACCACCATTTTGCACCAAAGATGTCTCAAGAATTCTTTCTTGGTCATCGGCTCCGGACCTCAGCCCACCAAACCTCACCTAGGTTCTAGAACTTCATCAGAACCCTTGGGAACTGAAGAAGCCTACTGAGGTCATGCTCCCAGAAAAGTAAAGAAGGTCCATTACCAAATCCCCCCGACTCCTGGGTGGCATCCCACGCAGGATATGTCAGAGGTTCCCATGTGTCAAAAGCAACCGGAGGCGTCCCTCACACAAGCCATTGCTATTGATCACCATCCTGCCTTCCCCAAGAAGGCATTCCTGCCATAAAAGGCCCTGGAGGGGTGCCAGCATCCCTCACCCTCCCCATCATATGCTAGGCTGATGATGGGTGCCTGGTGAATGGACCAAAACACTGTGCCATGTCATGCCATCTTCTGTCCTGAAGACTGCATACTGTTTTCCCATTTTAACCCATGGAAATACTAGAAAAGTTTGGCAAGGGGAAATTGCCCAGTTTTGTAGCTTTAAGTAGTTTGTAGAAGACACTGACAAGAAACAGTAAAGACTGAAATCCATCATGGTCTATGTGACATTCCAACACATGTGGTCCTTGCAGCCAGCTTCCCCAGGAAATGGTCCCCGGTTGTGTTTTAATTCAATCAGGTACTAGTTTCAGCCGGCTCCTGGTGGAAGTCTCTCAGCCAGAAGTGGCTAGACCAGGGAGGTGGAGGGGATCACATTAGATCAATCAGGAGGAAACCTCACACGGGAGTCCTAAGCTTGGCAGCCATCCTGGTGACTTAGGTGGCTGCCTGTGCCCAAAAGAGACAACTTTATGTAAGAACAGGAATACAGAGAGGCCATCAAGTTTCTGGTTCTTATTGCCATTCCGGCCAGGGTACTAACTTACAGCCAAAAGGCAGACTCTCTCCTCCCCATAGAGCAGCCACGGGCTAGAGGATTATAGCCTGAGCAATTGACATGCAAGTGTTCCAATAAGACCATACTCCTTGAAAAGCCCCTGAAATGAGAGTAAAGGAAGAAAAGAGAAAAGTACTCACCAATTTTGCACCAAAGCTCAGAGTCAAAATGTAAAGACTCACAGTCCCATCTGGGTTGCCAAATGATGAAGTTCTTGAACCTAGGTGAGTTTCAATGGGGTGAGGTTCGGAGCCGATGGCTAAGAAAGAATTCTTAAGACATCTTTGGTGCAAAAAGATGGTTTTATTAGAGCACGGGGACAGGACCTGTGGGCAGACGGAGATGCTGCACTGGGCATGTGAGGAGTGGCTGGTTATGTACACAAGAGTTGGGTAGGTGAGGACAAAGGGGTGTTCAGAAGGGCTATTGGGGTAAAGAAGACTGTCAGGATATTGAAGGCCTGGTTACTATCAAGCCAAGGCCGCTTTCCCTCTAATGAGGCACTAACATAAAGACAATTGGGAGTCTCCTGATGGAATGTTACATTCCTGCTATCAAGCGTCCTTGTTAGTGATATCTGGGTTTAGAAGAAATTTAACTTTATTTACTTTTCCTTCTACCTCAGCCTCCTTCAGTTTTTATGGAGGGGAGGGTGACATTAGGGCTTGAGGAACTGAGTTATGTGCCTCTGGAAATTGGGCTATTGATAAGGTAATTTCTTTGTTGTAAATCTCAAGGACATTTGTAAACCAAAGGAGACTCCTGCCTTGCAGGACTGTGATCTCTGCAAGTTAACAATTTGTTTCTCATTTATGGCAGTCAGGGGTGCCTGAGGAATGTCACACACATTACCTAGGGGAGCAGGTAAAGAGGGGGTGCAAGGTGCCAGCTTTTCTTCCTTTACTCTCATTTCAGCTGGCTTTTCAGCCAGCCTCCTGCTCCCTCATCATTATCATATAGATTACCTCAGCTTTCTTTGTTGAGTGGAGAAGTCCCAGGTGGCAGACTTGGATTGGAAATTCGTAACTGACTAGTTACAACTATATGCAGGTGATTGAAACTGCAATTAGATTATGGATTATGTGCCAGTTTGGGAACTCACTCTAAGTGACACCATTTTAAGCCTGTGCTTTTCTTTCTTTTCTTTTTTTTTTTTTTTTAACAATACAGATTACTGCTTTAATGAATAATTAAGCAAGGTATATCAGAAAAGCAACACAAAAATGCATGAAATAATTTAATATTCCTTAATTGGACTCTAACCTAAGTCTCACTTCCATAATGAGAATTATAAAACTTGTTCTTTAAAAAAGTTATTTTAGTTAATCTACTCTGATGTGTCTGCTGGCAAATCTGGAATCAGATCTACTACCCCTGTATGCCAAAGATCACAAAGAATCAAGGCAGAGTTACCATTCATCGTGTCTCATTTGTTTGCTTTCACTTATGTACTCTGGTGCACCCCACTGTAGGATGGAGCAATAAATGATAAGTGTGAGTTTTAGACTTTTTGCTAAAAAAAGAGAAAATATATATCATGTAAAAAATAAAAATGAACGAGAATATCATAGTTGAGGTTTTTTACTATAAATTATTCATGTTAATTTAAAAGGAACAGGGGTGCCTGTGTGGCTCAGTGGGTTAAAGCCTCTGCCTTTGGCTCAGGTCATGATCCAGAGTCCTGGAATCCAGCCCTGCATCAGGCTCTCTGCACAGCGGGCAGCCTGCTTCCCTTCCTCTCTCTCTCTGCTTGCCTTTCTGCCTGCCTGTGATCTCTGTCTGTCAAATAAATAAATAAAATCTTTAAAAAAAATTTTTAAAGGAACAGGGAAGTGAAAGTATCCAATATAAAGGAGGGACTGGGAAGAAAAAAAATAGTTTTAAACAAAATATAAAATGTTCAATTACCACAAGTATTTTGTACTGCCACAAGAGCATTTCATTGCTCTGGGGAGTCAATCCTGTAAGACCAGAGGTAAGCAAATTTTTTCTATAAAGGGATAGAGAGGAAATAATTCAGTCTATGTGGGCCACATACAGCCTCTGTCACATATTATTCTCTTTTCTCCCTCACAGATCTTTAAAAATGTAAAAAGAAAAAAAAATGCTCTTAGTTGTAATCTGTACAGAAACAAACTATGGACTATAAATGGACCGCAGGTTGTGGTTAGCAATACTTTTCACACAGAAAATAACAAATGCTTCAACATGTGGCTATGAGATTGGACTACTTTAGTTTTTGTTTCCCTTATGGGGATATTTCTTGCCCACCGATGATTCTCCCTTATTCTCTTACCAAGAGGGAATTCTCTGTTTACTTTCCAGTTCCCTCTAGAGAAGAAGCCCTATTCTTCACCCCTATTCTTCCCTTTCCTTTCATTTCCCCAGACAGACAACAATCGGCTCTTTCCATAAGACATTTCTTTCCCATACACTCCAGTTTCATGGTTTGCTTTCTCTTGTTCACTCTTCATAGAAGCATTTTTTTCCTTCTCATGATAACACATATTTTATTGATATATTTTAAACAGCACAATTTATTTTAAATTATTGTAGGGGTATGTGGATGGCTCAGGTAGAGTCTGACTTTTGATTTCTTTTCAGAATAAAGAGAAAAGCCTGGCATTGGACTCTGAGCTGAGCATGGAGCCTGCTTAAGATGCTCTCTCTCCCTCCCCACCACTTGTGTGCTATTTCTTTTCCTAACATAATTAATTAATTAGCTAATTAATTAATTGCATGACTACTGTAGTTGATTTTTTAATTGGTGTTTCTCAACAGCTTAAGACATGCTGGAAATAATTCCCTTGTTTCTTGATTTAGATATTGTTTCCAGAAACTTTTTTTAATATACTCAACCTGGTCTCAGACTTATTTGCAGTATAGTCTACAAATATGAGAAGGCAGCATCTATAAAACTATTATTAGCTTCAAACAGAATTGCTGGGAATTATATATATATATATATATATATATTTTAAGATTTTTTAAATTAATTAATTAAGAAAGAAAGAGAGAAAGAGAGAGAATGCAGGTAAGGGGAGGGGCAGAGGGAGAGAGAAAGCCAGATTTCAAACAGACTCCAAGAGCCCAAAGCAGGGCTCCATCTTAGATCATGACCTGAGCTGAAATAAGAGTTGAGTGCTTAATGTGTTGACTGAGACAACCAGGCGCCCTGTGAATTATATATTTTATCAGACTATTCACTCCTTCTGACTTTCCTCCACATAGTCAGCCTGCTACCCACTCAATGTATTTGTCCAGTCCTTTTAAAAAATTAATTAATTAATTGATTGATTGATTTTTAAAAGCAATCTCTATACCCAACTTGGGGCTCAAACTCATGACTCCAAGATCAAGAGTCTCATGTTCTACTGACTGAAACAGCCAGATACCCCATATTTGTCCAGTCCTAACTCAGTTATACCAGTTACACTTTTTATTCTTTATTGAAAAGGATATTAATATTGATATTTTTGTACACACAACTCTTTTCCCCTTTGCTCATTAGTTATCTACAATCTGAGTACTTCCAAAAAACATTTACTTTATGATTATGTAAAAGTTGCTTTTTTTTTTTTTTAAAGATCTTATTTATTCATTTGTCATAGAGAGAGAAGCGAGAGCAAGCACAGGCAGACAGAGTGGCAGGCAGAGGCAGAGGGAGAAGCAGGCTCCCCGCCAAGCAAGGAGCCCGATGTGGGACTGGATCCCAGGACGCCGGGATCATGACCTGAGCCGAAGGCAGCTGCTTAACTAACTGAGCCACCCAGGTATCATAACTGCTGGGTGACCTGAAGGAGACTATTCCTAATAACATAAAAAATGATGTATCTGTTCTTTTACTTTAGCAGTCGCTTAAGATCATGAGTTAATGTTTGTATATTATGTCTTTCTCCATCCTTTTAATTTTGACCTATTTGTGTTTTTTATTTAAAATATTTCTCTAGTGGGCAGCGTATATTTTGCTATTTATTTTCTTAATCAACCCAATGACCATTTTTTGTAATTGATGTCATTGCTGATACGGTTCAAGTCTATCAACTGTTTATTTTCTATTTGTTCTACCTATACTATATTAACTTTTTCTTCTTTTTCTGTTTTAATTAGTTGATTACTTTTTAATGATACATTTTATTTCCTTTTCTGGCTTAATAGCTATATAAGCTAAATATATAGCTATATAGTAGCTACATAATTTTGTTGTTATATTAGTGGTTGTTCAGTTTATAGCATTCACATTTATCTTACAATATTCTAACCTAACTGCTCTTATGTTACTTCATGTCAGTTAGGAGACTTACAGCAATGTATTTTCATGTGTTCCCTCCTGGTCTTTGTTCTGTTGTTGTCATACATTACATGTTTTCTTCTGTTGTAGATCCCATGCTTTATTGTTTATTGTTACCATTTTTGTTTAAGGTGTGTCTTATTTTTTAAAATTTTTAAACAAAAAAAGAAATCATTCTATAATTACCTGACAGATACAATTTCCAATTCTTTTCATTCCTTTGTATAGATACAAATTTACATTGGTTACCATTTTCCTTCTGTCTAAAGGGCTTTTTTTTTTTTTTTTTTTTTGCCATTTCTTAAAGTGTGGGTCTCCTGGAGATGATTTTTGTTTTGCTTTGTTTTTTTGTTTTTTTTGTTTTGTTTTGCTTTTTTTCTGTTTCTTTGTAGATGAAAATATCTTTATTTCACATTTGCTTTTGAAAATTTTTCACTGGGTATTAAATCTATTCTGGTATATTTTTTCCAGTATTTTAGGTGTTCTTCCACTGTTTTCTCACTTGCACTGTTTACAGTGAGAAATATTCTGTCATCTTTATCTTTGTTCTTCAGTAAATATTTTAATTTTTTATTCTGGCTTCTTTAAACCTCTGGTTTTAAGTAATTTGATTTTCATGTGCTACGTGTTTTCTTAATTTTTGCACTTTGAATTCATTGAACTTTGCTATAGAATGAATATCTGTGTGCTGTCAAAACACATATGTGGAAACCTGATCTCCAAAGTGATGGTATTTGGTGTTTCTACTTTGGGGAAATAATTAAGACATTAGGGCAAGCCCTTATCAACGGAAGCAGTGCCCTTATAAAGAAGACCACACAGAACTCCATCACCCCTTCAGTCATGTGAAGACACAGTGCAAAGACAACTATCTACAAACCAGGAAACTAGCTCTCACTAGACATCAAAACTGAAGGCACCTTGATCTTAGACGTCTCAGCTTCCAGAATCATGAGAAATAAATTTATGTAGTTTATATACCACTAAATCTATGGTATTTTTTAGAGCAACCCAAACAGACTAGGATAGCTTTTTTGATCTGGAGTTTATAATTATCAAATTTATAGTATATTTTTGGTCCTTATTTTGTGAAAAAAAATTTTTTTTCTGTTCACCTTGCTCTTCTTTTCAAGGACTTCAATTGCCCTTCTACTGGCATCTTTAAAGATTTCTCATAACTCACTAATACTCTATATTTTTAAAATACTTTTCCTTTTCTGTGTGTTTTATTTTGAATAGTTTCCATTTCTATGTCTTCAGGTTTACTGATCATTTATTTCTGAAATGGTTAATCTGCTGCTAACAATATCCAAGGCAATTTTTATCTAACACGTTTTCATTTCCATGTAAAGAAGTTGAATTTGTGTCTTTCTTTTAAAAGTCTAGTGAACTTGGGGCACCTGAGTGGCTCAGTGGGTTAAAGCCTCTGCCTTCAGCTCAGGGGATGGTCCTGGGGTCCTAGGATCGAGTCCCACATCGGGCCCTCTACTCAGCAGGGAGCCTGCTTCCTCCACTCTCTCTGCCTGCCTCTCTGCTACTTGTGATCTGTCTCTCTGTCAAATAATGAAATAAAATCTTTAATAAAAAAAAAAGTCTAGTGAACTTTAGGAATATCTGGAATATAGTTACAACTTTTGCTTTAATACCTTTGTGTGTTAAATCTAACACCTATATCAGTTCCATGTTAATTTCAAGGTATTGATTTTTTGTTTATTATGAGTTGGATTTTCCTGCTTATTTCCAAGCCTGGTAATTTTTTTTTTTATATCACCTTTTTTTTTTTTAAGATTTTATTTATTTATTTGACAGACAAAGATCACAAGTAGACAGAAAGGCAGGCAGAGGGAGGATTAGAAGCAGACTCCCTGCTGAGCAGAGAGCCCCATGTGGAGCTCCATCCCAGGATCCTGAGATCATGACCTGAGCCGAAGGCAGAGGTTTTAACCCACTCAGCCACCCAGGCGCCCCAGCCTGGTATTTTTTATTAGATGTCAGACACTGTTCATTTTATCTGGTTGAGCTACACTCTGGCATGAAGTTAGAAACTTGTAAATAATTTGATCTTGCTTTTAAGATTTGCTCATCAATATTGGATCAGTTTTTAGCCTAGGTCTCATTATTCCCTGCCGTTGGGGAAAGATTCTTCTGGGTATTCTATCCTGTATCCACAGAATTTACCAGGTTTTTCAGTCTAGCTCATAGGAACATACTCTCTTCTTATTCCTGCTTAAACACTAAGTACTGTCTTCTGTTATCATCTCATTTGAATATAACAGATAGGTTTGATTAGATGCAGAAGAAGGGCCTTTCCTTACCTCTGCTGGTAGATATAATTCCCCAAAATATAAAATAGTCACTTCCCTTATTAATATCTTAAGCAAAGAAATAAAATGTCTCTCTCTTTTTTTAATTAGTTAAATACCTCAAAATGCTCTTACCTTTTGGTTTTCCCAGACCTTATCATGTTAACATCATCACATTTGTTAGAATTGGATTCTGACTGATACTTCTTTTTTAATTTCCTCAAATTATACTTGCATTTAAGATATAGATTAGCATGTATTAAATTATAATTTATTTATTTTAAAACATTTATTTATTTCTCAGAGAGACAGAGAGAAAGAAAGAGCACAAGCTGGGGGAGCAGCAGATAGAAGAAGCAGGCTCCCTGCTGAGTAAGGAGCTATGTAGGTCAGGATCCCAGGACCCTGGAGTCATGATCTGAGTCAAAGACAGACATTTAGCCAACTGAGCCACCCACGTGTCCCTCAACCTACAATTTAACTTTTCTTCCTCAACATTAGAAAATAGCACTATTTTGTTGCTTTTATTTAGCGTTACTATGAGAGAGGTGAAGAGGTTTATCTAATTTTTATTCCTCTGAATACTGCTTTAGCAGTGCCACTCAAAAGTGCTGGTCACTGAACTATATTACAGTTGGTTGGTGAACTATATTAACTGTTTCTTACAGGTTCTTTATGAGACGAATACAGAACTAGAGTATTATAAACATTTTAGAGCAAAGTGACAGAGTAATTTTAAGCATATTGAATCTAACAAGCTTATTACAGCTTGTAATTCTATCCATTTGTTTTTTGTTTGTTTGTTTGTTTGTTTTTGTTTTTGTTTTTGTTTTTACTTCATTTTCCCAGTAATTTTTCCTGGAAAATTATCAGTCTGTGGTATATTAGATATAAAACAAGAAACAGCATTTATAACAATAACAATTACAAACAAACAATTTTGTCTCTGCAATTAATAAACAGTGCTGGTCATGGGACCTCATGGAGCCTCAAGTCAAGAGGCCTCATAATCAGTGAACTTGAGGTCACACATCAGAACTGGCATTTTGGGGTTTATAGAGAATAGGCTATTGTCTTCACTGTGTAAGTTCTTCCACTAAGTCACTTAATATTGCTCATGTGGGGAGTGCTCCATGGATTTAGTGTTGAAGTAAGGATAGAGTGATCCAGTGAAGCTTTCCTGGGTAAAGGAGAAGATGTGGGTACCTTGAATCATGTCATAGAAAGAAATGTCTTTGTCTTCATAATCCAAAAAAATCACAATCTTTTGTGGATACTTTTCTATCTTGAGAACTTCTTTCAGGAAAATGCCTTGAGGGCCACAGATGAGAGCCCTGCATTTACATCCTTTCTTTTCTAAGACTCTGAATTTCTTTTTTTGTAGATCTGTGGATAATCCACTCTTGCCTATGAGCTTCTCATAAATGCCTAGGGTCCACTCATCAGTGTCCTTAATATCCACTTCCCAGTAATGTCTTCCTGAGGTGAAGCCTTGCTGATTTAGTGTGATAAGGTTGCAGTCCCATCTCTTATCACTAAGAGATAGATCCTGTGTTTCCTCTCTGAAGTTCTCTTTGCTCTCTAGGTCACAATTATTCCGATGGATTTCTTGATTTATCATCACATTGGCTGTGGGGAAAGAAAAAGGAAGGGAAGGGCCAACATTACATATTTTAGAAGGCTGTTGTGCAGGTGAAACCTTAGAGAAACAGAATCAAATAGTGAAAGAACACTTGTCCTCTGGATGTGTGTGTGTGCTGGGGAAGATGGAGCTATGAGGTGCTCTCACCGTGGGTTCAATGTTACTTATCTCACCTATGCTATTATCAGTGTCTTGGCAGAATGCAGGAGTGAGCTGTGACTTGCAGTGTTTACTTGACAATAGTGTTCTTTCTTAATTATATACAAATTAGAACTATGTTCTTTAATTAGTAATGGGCTCCATGTCAGCTGACCTCTTTACAAAGAGCAGCTAAGTTACTCTCATGATTTTGAGTACTTTTTACTCAGTTGGGGATTTCCTTCATAACCAAGTGTACCTCCCTTCCCCCAACCATAGGTGAGAAACCATGCCAATATATGGAGGTGTAAATACAACCAGAGTACCTAATCCTAGCATAATTCTCAGTCCAGGCCAAAATTAATGATCTTCATGTACTTCCCTCTCTTTACCAGAGTAGTGGTTCTTCTGTCTTTTCAAGTAGGAGATGATGTTAGGAGGGAAAAATGGGGTATCAAAGGGCAGGTTGGAAAGGGGTCCAAAGATTAAAAAAAAAAAAAGCCACTCACCAGGCTGGAACTTTTCCTTCCTCCAGTCTGAAAAAGAGCAATACAAACTGAGACTATGATGGAAACACAACCACAGAATGAAGAGGAGGGTCACACTTCCTTTCCTGGCGCGTTGCTGTTTCTTCTCAGCTCTCTTGAAACTACAAGACAGAGGGTGTACTTCCTCTGTGCTGCCTCAGATTAGAAATGATCCCCTCATTTGGCCCAGTGCTGAGGAAGTAAGTCTGGAGAACTCCTGGAGCATGATCTAGTGTTCTAGGCACCTATGCTTTTAAGACCTTTGTGGCACTCCTCATTGAGGATGAAAGCTATAAAGTGTCCTTTTATTTTACTTTATTATTTTATTTCAGGGGTTTTCCAGGCTATGGCCACTTAAGAGTAGAGTTTAAGCTTTGGACCAAGGCTTTTAAACTGACCTTTTTAAATGTTAATACTTGTAATCACATTTTTAGTATTTTCCTCCAGAGATAGACTCTTCATGAGGAATAGAACTACATCTGCCTCTGCCTTGGGCCACTTCTCTTATGGCAGGTCTTGTGATTGGATATACTTTTAGTGTCTTGGGGCACTAGGCAGATAAGAACTTATCCATAATTCGTGATGGTCTCTCACTTAGCTGCCCACTTCTAAGAAGGGTAGGACTCTATATATAGAATTGATGAATACATGAGTCAAGAGGGACTTCTGCAATCTCTTCATCTTATAGATAAGAAGGCTGAGTTCAAGAAAGCAAAAATGACTGAATTCCTCAGCTGTCATTGATAGAAGTGGAACAAGAACTTGTATGTCCTCATCCTTACTACACTTTGCTCTCTCCTCTAGAATCATGGGAACATTTTAAAGCAGCTCCTGAAGGAAAATCTTAGTAGAGGGGCACCTGCCTTTGGATCATATCATGATCTCAGGGTCTTGGGATTGAACTCTATGTAGGGAATCCCTGGTTAGTGGGATGTCTGCTTCTTCTCTCCCTCCTCCTTGCTCATCCTCTTTCTTTCTCTCTCTCTTTCTTTCACAAATAAATAAATAAAATCTTTGAAAAGAAGAGAAAATAACGAAAAGAGAAGAAGAGAAAGAAAGGAAAGAAAAAATAGAAAAGAAGGAAAAGAAAAAAAGTAAAGAAAAGAAAAAAGAAAACTCTTAGTAGAAACTGTTTATCTGACTTTAACCCTTGGGAGGAGCACCTTGACCCTGTCGTATCAAAATACTTATCAGTCTGTGTGTAGTTGCCTGGTTCTTAGCTTACTTCCTCCAGTGGATTTCAGGGTCAGAGACCATGGATTATGCCACCAACATCTAGCACAATATCAGGCATATAAAAATTGTACAACTACATATTTAAGGAAGTACGCAGCATGCTTTTGAGGTCTAACTCTGTATTACACATGCACTTACACAGTCTTAAACATATGTAGTACATGGACACAGATATTAGAAGATATAAAAGAGCCAGCTCCCTCTACCACCAGATAAACAAATTTTTACAATGATATTAAAGTATTTTGAAAGTCTGTTTTTCAAGCTTTTCAAACATAAACCTTGTTCCTGTGTATTGAACTTTATTTTGATTTTTTCATATAGGTAAAATAAATAAAATAATAATTAATATCTTCTTCTTTTGAACTTTATTCACTGTATGGAAATGCTGCTATCCTATAGGGTGTCCTTTATTCCTCCTAAATCCCACCAAAATTACTCTGATTTCTGTCTCTTCATTCTCTATAGTGGATGGGTTAAAAATTCGTGTTGAGTCCTACTCTAGCCACGTGGAATTCACCAGTCAATAGTTATTTTTTCTTTATACTTAGCTGACAAACAATTGAATATTTGACCTTCCAAATACAAAAAAAGCTGTAGATCGATACCAAATAAATCTTCACAACTTTCAGGTGTGTGTGTGTGTGTGTGTGTGTGTGTGTGTATGTATGTGTTTATGTCTCTACTTATTATACTTGGAATATTAGAGGCACATGGCAAGACCTAATCCAGAAAGTTACTTACCAGGATAAAGCCAGGCCTTCTTCCAATCTAAAACAGAAAAAATCCAGTTTATACAAGGCAAGATATCCAGAGCCTCACATTCTTCTCCCCGTCCCTTGTTTTTTTTTTCACAAGTCATTATTAAATCTTTCAGTCTTAACCTCTGAAAAGAGGAAGCTGAGAAAGTGTTGGACATCAAAACAATGAGGGGTATGGGAAACCCAGTCTCTTACCTCTAAGGTATAGTGCCTTTCGCTGTTCTGAAAGAAACAACATTCAGTGAGAGACCTACAACAGATGTGGAAAGGGGAGCAAATTCTACACAGGGCATAAGAAGTAAGACTCACCAAGCTCTGCCTTGAGGTTCTCTGAAGGAAGAGATATAAAATCCATCAAATTGGGTTTTAGCTGCTCTTGATTTCATGGAGTAGCTGAATGGATTCAATGTGGCCCACCATTAGGAGTCCCATAATTAAGTAGGTGGGAAGGACTAGCAAACATACATGTGGACTCTAAATGATAAGTGCTAGGAAAAGTTACATGGGAAATGTTATAGGGTCACTGAGGAAGAAGTGCCCATGCTTTGTGGGAATTCAAGCTTCCTTAGGTGTTTCAGAAGCTAATTCTGGAAGGAAGAATAGGAGGAGAAGATGGGGAAAGACATTTGCACAAGGAGAAACAACACCACAGTTTGGGTACAGACCACTGCCCACAACTCTCCAAGTTTCCCCCATGGTTTCTTCTTTTCCATAAGACTCCAGCTTTATGGAATTCTGGTACTCCATGTTTTCCTTGAGGTCCCCTTTGACAACTTTTATTTCCCTACCCACCTTATACAACCTGCACCCCCAGCTTCTCCATGAACCCTATTTGCCCTGGGGTCACAATACCTTTGGCCTTAAGTGCTCTTTCCTTTTCATTTTCCATCTGATATCTTTCACGAGATTCTCTTTGCTTTTTCTTTACTTCTCTTTCTTTGGCTTGATGTTTTTTCCAGCCAGTGTAGCTGATCCCAAGGAGAAAGAGCATCAGCACAGGGACTGTCCCAGCCAGGGCTGCCTTCCATGGGTCCATTCTGGGGAAGAAAGGCTCTGACACAGGCAAGTGAAGACATAGTAAGGACTAGCCTGGAGGCCATCCTGCCTTTTCTCCAAGGCTCCCTCAGCTCTCCTTCCTTCCTCCCTACCCTTACCACACACCCAACTCTGCTTTGGGTTTTGTGCCTCACTCACCAGGGAGGAAGATTGCAGATGCTTTCTCCTGTCCAGAGAGGGGATTCTGGATGGAACAGGTCACATTGCCCAGAGAGCTATCTGTGACCACAAGAGATGCTTCCACACAGAAGAGCCCATCTTCATCCTGGGTCTGAAACTCAGAGAGGGACTGTAGATTCACTCCCATCATGTCACTCCACTGCACCCTGGGTTTTGGGAACCAGCCATCTGCAGAGCACAACACTCGGATCCCACCATCCTCAGGTCCCATCATACGAACAAGAGGTGCAGAGCCCAACCCTAAAGAGAGAAGGCATGTTTTTTTTTTTTGTTTGTTTGTTTATTTATTTTTAATTTATTTTCAACATAACAGTATTCATTCTTTTTGCACCACACCCAGTGTTCCGTGCAATCCGTGCCCTCTATAATACCCACCACCTGGTACCCTGACCTCCCACCCCCCCGCCCCTTGAAAACCCTCAGATTGTTCTTCAGAGTCCATAGTGAGAGAAGGCATGTTTAAGGCCTGGAATCCTTTGGGGCTCAGGAGTCCCTGAGGCTGAAGGCCAAAATGCCCTCACTAGACTGATAAGTAAACTGAAGCTCAGAGGTCAATAAACCTCTCACAGTGAATGTTAGGGCAACCTGTGATTCGGTTTTGAAATCAGCTTGATGCCTTTGCACTATACTGAGACTAAGAGAGCTTGGAGTCATAGCAAGGAGAGAGAAAAAAGGGTACAACTGAAGTTAGAAAAAGGAGTTTAAGCCTTTAAGTTTAAGCCTTGTCTTTCTCTACTGAATGGATGAAAATGAATATCTGAGAATGTCAGTACCTGTCTGAATTAATACAGTCAATTAATTTTCTGGGGCCTTTTAGGATACAAAAATATATTCAGAAATATTGCCTTTTTTGATGTTTAAAAGTGAATAGAGCATATAGTCTTAGCATCACTGTATGCTTTAAGAAATTGACATTCTGCAAGGTAAATTAGCATATCAATATATGGAAGATCATAAGAAATGCCAGGTTAGGAAACCAGACATCCTTTTTCTCTTTGCTTCACACCAGGACACTTTGTGCCAGGTAAACATACCTATAACATGCAGCTCCACAATAGCCTCTTGGGAGCTCTGACCATCCATAAAATGACACCAGTACTGGCCATGATCAGAGGCACGAACATGTTGGATCAGCAGGGCCACACGTCCTTTGTTGATGGAGTCCCTCATGAACTCTGTCCTGCCACGGTATTCCAGCATTTGTTCCCCACCTTGTTCCTGTCCATTCTGGTACACAAACACAGCGGGGGAGAGTTGGTTTCGGTACCACCGAATGTGCATGTGGGCAGCACTCTGCTCAGGGGACAGCTGGCAGGGCAAAGTGGCATCTGCCCCTAGTAGAACCATGATGGGCTCAGCCGGTCCCTTCACCAAAAACCTGGACACTGCATGAAAACCAAAGACAGATTGGGGAAATGAGTGAGGGCGGATGAAACAAAAGACCCATCTGCATTTCTTTCTTATTTGCATTGTTTTATATGTCTTAAAATATATATCTCATAATAACTTCTTCAACTATATTCTCCAGAGGTAACAACTACTGATAGTTTGGCATTTGAAAGGACCGTTTTCTATGCATTTATTAATACTATTTATGTGTAAGTTATGTAAAACCTACAAAAACTAAATAAGAGATTTATTTAGAATTAAATGAGGCAAAGTAACTTATTTTTTTTTTAATATTTTATTTATTTATTTATTTATTTGACAGAGAGAAACCACAAGTAGATGGAGAGGCAGGCAGAGAGAGACAGAGGGAAGCAGGCTCCCCACTGAGCAGAGAGCGCGATGCGGGACTCGATCCCACCACCCGGAGATCATGACCTGAGCTGAAGGCAGCGGCTCAACCCACCGAGCCACCCAGGCGCCCCGAGACAAAGTAACTTATTAAGCAATTATCTCTTCTTTTGGCAGGAGAGGAGCAAAGTTACTTCTCTCCACACTCATCCCTTTCTCTCCCAACACACTACTCCTAAAAGAATAAGTAGCCATTTCTTTTTTTTTTTTTTTTTAAGATTTTATTTATTTATTTGACAGAGAGATCACAAGTAGGCAGAGAGGCAGGCAGAGAGAGAGAGAGAGAGAGGAGGAAGCAGGCTCCCTGCTGAGCAGAGAGCCCGACGTGGGACTCGATCCCAGGACCTTGAGATCATGACCTGAGCCGAAGGCAGCGGCTTAACCCACTGAGCCACCCAGGCGCCCCTAAGTAGCCATTTCTGATTAAAGATTTAGGTTCCTCTGTGTTGAGGGGTGAGGAAAAGGATTATCAGTGTTTTATATCAAAGTGAAATGTAGAATTTATAAGGTTAGGTCGCTTTTTAATTTTTTAAAAATAACTCCGAATGCTTAGAATCATAAGGAATAGTTTTTCATAAAAACTATTTTCTTGAGAGGATTTAGAAGCCAGTGGTTCCAGGGCTTAAGAACAGGGCAGTCTTTATCAGAGAAGATGGTTGGATTCCTGGGTCAGAGAAGGAGGAGGCTGCAAGCCAAAAATGGGGACTTGGCTTAGCTTTGCTAATCTCCTTTGTCAAGTCACTTAAAACATCTGTTTGCAACTTACTTTAGTATAGAAATCAATAACTAAAAGGTGACTGATGCCCCCGTGCAAAACTTGCACCGGCAGAGGCCAAAGATATTGTGGCTCTTTTGAATGGTCAGAGAATAAGGGCCCACAAATGTAGTGACCCTGGAGTGGGAAGAATTCAAAAAAAGCATGGCTGTGAAGGGGCCCAGGAGTGTTGCATACAAATGGCAAGGCCACGTGGGCTTAAAGGAAAATTTCCATGGCCAGACTGTCCCAGAGAATGTGGACCAGGCAGTCTTGGGCAAGGAGCATGACACTGGCCATTAGGCTGGATGAAGGCTGTGGTGTCCCTTCTTTTCTATTTCTGTGTAAAACCCAGAGTACTCAACAGATACGTGTTCTTAGTTAACTGATACATGGCTACTGGCTATACATGTTCTATGAGTCATTTAATTTAGGAAAGGGTATTTGACATTGCTTATATCTACAATGCTGTATAAAAGTTACTCTATTTCACATAAATGGAATCACTACATATCAATTTCCATTTTAGTACATATAATTTAGCTCTATTGTTTTTGACATTGCCTATACCATTGTGTTTAAGCTTTTCCTGTATCAGGGTAATATTTATATTGCTTCCAATTTATTATTACTATAAACAGTCCCACAATAAACATTTAGTACATTATACATATACACATGAGAGAGCTTTTCTTTATGATAAATTCTTGTGGAATTTCTGAGTCAACATGTGTAGAAATCAAACATTTTAGTACTCCCTGCCTAACTGACATCAAATTAAAGAGATTTTAATGAAAAATGTCATTATTATAATCTCATAGCTGGTTTCTCTCCAAACCTTGAGTCTGAAAACTTTATCCTGAGAGCCTTTTCTATTTTATGAAAGAAGGACTCAAGTGCCAGAGAGGGGGGAAAATGATTTGTCAAAGAACATAACCAGGGATTCCAAATTTGTTGTACTCATACTTAGGTTTTCTTGGCAATGTGAACATTATAAAGTATATTTTTACTGATACTGCTTCACTGAAATTAAGCAGGCTAAAATCACCCATAGTCAATAAAGATTTAGCTAAACATTACAGCTATAGTTTTATAAAATCTACCCAAAGCAGTAGGGGTGTGTATCAGTCACATTCTTAGCCAGAAAATTCCAGTATTCTGTTGGCACAAACACAGCTACAGTTTCCCCCAATATAACTGTCTTTGAGAGGAACTACAAGACAATTGATGAATGATCAAGTTTTTTCATCATCTGAGAAGAGCCGTTAAAAACAAGTGAATATATAAAGAGAAGGAGAGAGAACACTGACCTGCTGAGCACCATGTAGACACCTGGAGAAGGAGGAGAAGGAGGAAGAAACCAGCAGGAGAATAGTCTGTAGAAACCACCATCTTCAGAGCAGAAAGTGAAAGCACGAAATGTTCACTCTGACAAGGAAGTAGTCTGTAAGAGAAGGTGGTGAGAAAGACACCAGAGTGAAAACTTTGGGGGCGGGGGGGAGCCTCGTTCAAAGATTTACTTTTATATACAGTTTTTTGGCTGTGCTTCTTCACAGACTGCTACCAACTCCAACCCTCCCCCAATGGATTTTCCCTCTCTCTCTTCTTTCTGAAAACCATTTTCCCTGTAGAAAACCCTAAACCACTCTCTTGTGTCCTGTGGGCTTTCTTGAAATTGAAATCGAAAAGGAATTCCTTTTGAGAAGGAAGACAGACACAAAATTAGACACTCCTATTGGCCAATCTAACTTCTTCTTTCTTGCCTTCGTTCATTGATTCATTCATACATTTACTTATTTATTTTTACTATAAACACTCTTGTGGCTTAACTCCAGCAACTCCAGCTTAACTCCAGCAAGAGAAGAGAGTTTTCTCACTGTGTGACCCAGAGCTCAAACCCTTTTGTTTTTAGGACCCACAACTTCCACAGACACACCTCCACATCACCACACATTTCTCTCTCACCATCCAGATAGGGCCAGGAGGCTTCCTGGACCTCCTTATTTCCTCAGTTAAACTACAAGTCCCAGCTCCAGAAACATGGGTACCTGGTTGTTCTTGTGGTCAGAATCCAAAGGTGTGACTGCAGGAGCTGGGAATATAGGTTTCTAACCCATCCCTGGACTGTAAAAATATTCTTAGGAGGGGGGACAAACAGGGCTACCAAAAGACATCGACATGTGAATGCTTCTTCTAGAATGGGTCCAGTAAGAAAGTCACAGGTGGCCTGCAACTCTTGCAGTTACTGTGAAAGTGGAGGTAATAAAAGTCATCCTAGCGGACTTTGGGCTGGGTGCAGCTCTGGAAATATAGGAACCAGAGTGCACTTTGGTCAAAAATGCTTAGTGTAGCTTCTTCCTCCTACCTGCAAAGGGCTGAAATCACATTATTCAGAGAGGGAGAATCCTATTCTTGTGTGATATTCAAGGATGTTGGTCATCCCAATGTTTAACTTACAAAGTTAAATGATTTAGGGAAGAACAGAAGAACAAGAGATACAAGAGCTTTCTCCTACCACGCCCTAATTGGCTTTGGAAACTGTGCAGGAGAAAACAAGAGGTCAGAAATGGAGGGTTCTGTGCTATGAGAAGATTAGGGCTGTCTTTCCAAAATCTTAGGGCTCCTAAAAGTAAAATGGGAATAATAACACAACTGTATAGTCTTAAACATAGAATGTGCTCAAAAGGGATTTCTTTCCACTTCAGATTTTTTCCAAGTCCAAGACCTGTTTTTGCACGTTACACGAGGTTTACAGATAATTAAGGACACAAATAGCAATTGCATAAATATTAGCATATAAGTCACTAATAGTCTGGTCAAAGGGATACTAAAATCTTAAATAAATATTCTCTAGAAACAATGAGGTACATTTGACTTTTTAGAAATCATATTTATGAAAATATAATTTGCATACAATTGAATGTATGGTTTTGAAATGTACATTTCAATGAAGTTTACAAATGTTTATACTCATGTAACCACCACCTCCCTCAAAATATAGACCATGTCTGTTTGCCTCTTGAAAATTTCCCTCATCTTCATTTTCAGTCAACTCATTCCAGGAAAAACAAACAGTATTCTGACATAAATCACAATAGCTTAATCTTGCCTATTCTAAAACTTCAAAAACAGTAAAAATAAATTGTACAGTATGTGCACTTCTGTGTTTGGTTTCTTTGGATAAACAAAATGCTTTTTGAGATTCAACTGTGTTCTATTTGTCAGTAAATTTAAAATTTTTCATTGCTGCATAATATGACATTGTTTGAAAACAGTACATTCTGCAGTTCTCTTCATGGCTGCCTCCCCACCTTACTCATACCCTGCTGGCCCACTCAAGCCCTCTCCTGCCATGCTGGGCAGCCCTCACCACTGAGGCTCTTTTGTCTCACTTGGGCTCCGACATCCACCTAATAGTTTAGTCTGAAGTATTTGGGAATGAGAGTGGAACACTGAAAATAGTAATGTAAGTGTTAAAGTTACTATTTGGGGCGCCTGGGTGGCTCAGTGGGTTGGGCCGCTGCTTTCGGCTCAGGTCATGATCTCAGAGTCCTGGGATCGAGTCCCACATCAGGCTCCCTGCTCAGCAGGGAGCCTGCTTCCCTCTCTCTCTCTCTCTGCCTGCCTCTCCATCTACTTGTGATTTCTCTCTGTCAAATAAATAAATAAAATCTTTAAAAAAAAAAAAAGAAATTATAAAAAAAAAATAAATAAAGTTACTATTTGCCTCTTGTTTACTTTGAATTTTGTGAATATGCTTGTGTGTATATTCTATTCTAAAGTATAAAAAGATTAACATACATTCCAAAAGAGCTAGAAAAATAAATGTGAAAAATTCACATTAATATCTTAGATATTTTTCCCAATAATAGAGAATTGTTTGGGGAAAGTCAGTTAATCTGTGGAGAATATTTTAAGGGAATTACATCATAAAAGCATTCGTGTGTTTAAGGAGAAAAGTGAAGGGAGAGGGAAAAGGAGCTCTTTGATATTATTGACTTCAAAAAGCAGTTTTAAAATAGCATAAACAGTATTGTCTTATTTGCTTAAAATATGACAGGTTAAACTCTAAAATCTGAGTGATACAAATGCTGATTCTATTTTTTTTTATTTTTTTTTATTTTGCTTATCTCAAATTCTCAGATTTCTCTCACATGAAAATGTAAATAATATGAATATGAAGATTTTTTTAATGCAAATGTGAAGCACAATAAGAAGGATTCATTTGTAGGAAATTCAGGACTAAAGAAATAATTCACATTCTTGGGAGTGGAAAACTAACTTAAAATAATAACCAACTAGAAGGGTCAGATACCAGAGTAGACACCTCTACAGGTCAAAATATTGGTCTAGAGCGCTGGGTATTGCATCAAAGTGTTGAATCACAAAACTGTACACCTGAAGCTCCTACTGCACTGTATGTTAACTAAGTGAACTGTAAATAAAACTTAAAAAAATACATTGGGCTAGAAAAATGGGGTTACTGGATGCTTCCAGAATATGATACTTTAAATCAAAGAGATAACACTTAAGAAACATAAGTTTAATTAAGCATACTAGATCCAGAGCTTCAACAGTCATTTAACAGGTTTTCTGAACTGGGAAGCAGATTAGGGGCCAGAATCAGAAAAAGGACACTTCAGAAAGCATTAAATTAATGAAGAAAAAATTCCATTTACATATAAAATTTTTTAAAGTTTTAGAACTACATACAAACAAACAAAAAAGCCCAAAGTCTACAGTCCAGAAAACCCATTATGTAGAAAAGAAGAAGAATCAGCTTCCATCATACATCTGTCACTTTGGATTCAATACTACAAATATAGCCTTTACATTCCTGAGTAGAAATTAGAATAATCTGGGTACCCTCGGTGGCTCAGTGGGTTAAAGCCTCTGCCTTCGGCTCAGATCATGATCCCAGGGTCCTGGAATCAAGCCCTGCATCCAGCTATCTGCTCAGCAGAGAGCTTGCTTCCCTCTCCTTCTCTCTGCCTGTCTCTCTGCCTACTTGTGATCTCTCTCTGTCAAATAAATAAATAAAATCTTAAAAAAAAAAAAGAAATTAAAAAGAAAAAAGAAATTTTAAAAAAAGAAATCTAAATGATAAAATGAACATCTAAATGTAAGGACAAAAGGAAAAAATTTCTGGACCAAGAATCAGAAATTTCTGCCTCACAAAACTTGTCTTACGTAAAGAGTGAAGGTTGCAAGTTTTGAACACAGGGGCTTGGAGCAGGGAGAAGGTTCAGAGATACATTCCAAGTTCTGTTTATTCCACTTTGGGTAGACACTATTATTTAAGTTGGAGTAAGGGGAAGGGTCGGTTTGGTACATGTTGTCTGTTGAAGTTAGCTACCTAGGAATGGAGGAGCCATATGCTGTCTTTATCTGTGTTTCTCTTTTTCTGCTAGCCTCTCCCAATAGAGTAGGTGCCTCAAGGGAGACTGTGGTTTTCCTGCGGCAGTGACTTATTTCATAAACTTAAATTCAAGTATTATTCACATGCATGTCAAATCCCTGACTGCTTAGAAAATGTAAATCCAAATCTCTACTGAGATTAAATACTTGAACAAGTTTCAAAAAGAATACTTAAATAAGCAGATATTTTGGAGTTTGTTTATATAAGAACACCTGGGAAAGATCTGACACTCCCAGCGCAGTGGGGAAAGGGACTCCATAAGTGTCACACCGGGTCATTTCTAATAACTCATCTTAACTCCCTGCAGTGGATTTATATTAATAAAAAATAAAGAGAAATTAGTGGATCTCACAAAGTCATAAAGATTTGGTATAGCATAATCTATATAACTTAAAACCTCTATAACTTCATTTATATGTTCTATAACAGTTCTGTTCTCTTCTGACTATAACTACAAATTTCTTTTTTTGAGTTCCCAACTGATTTTGCTCTTTTAAAATCCAGCTGTATGTTATTAGCACCATGCAATACTTGAAAGTCCATGTTGTTAATGAATGTATCTATTTGAAAAGATATTTTTGTTTCTTTGAATGATTTCTCCCTGAATGTTTTTATTTTAAAATAATGGTGCAATATCTACAATTGTGTTAGAATATGTCTGGTTTGTAATAATTTACTTCTTATTTTGTTATGTATCTTATAAACCATATATAGATGTTCAATCTTAGATACAGAATTTCAAAAATGTAGATTCAAGTTTTAAAAATTTTTCCAATCTCTAGTTCAGAATTTCTTTCTGTGATTCTAAGCAAGAAACAATTGTTCTAGAATTCATGGAACTTGAAGGATCTTCAAAACTAAAATGAGTTAGGTAGGTAAGGGACAGAAATCTCATCCTTATCACTTCCATTATTTATAGCATTGAAGGAAGATCAAAGTCTCAGAGAATAATTTGGGGAATTTTACACTGTTTTTCTTTTATCTTGGTTAAGATGGATAAAATCTAGATATCAGTGGAGAAAATTTATGTCTGCAAGAAGATTCAGAGAGTGTGACTGTGCCCATGTCTTCTCAGTTTCCTGCCTAATGGAATGAGGGGTCCAACAGGAAGATGAAAATTCATCATCAGAGCAGATATATTGTGGTGAGTGAGCAAGACATTAAAATAAAAATATATAATATTTTAATAATAATAATATAATAAAAATTGCTAACAAGCTATACTTAAATTATAAGTTATTGACACTCTTCTAAGTGCTTTAAATACATTCGTCTACTCTTCACCCCAAACTTAAAATAGATACTATTATTGAACACACTGTCACATGAGGAAACTGAGGCATGTGGAGGTTGTATAACTCATTCAAAATGATAAACTGTAAATAGCCTCATCAGTTCGTCAAGTTCTAATACCTATGCTACTAACCTAGACAATATACTTCTTAGAAAGAAAGAAATCACTTGCTTTTGAACTCCTCTATACTTTTTAAGTATGTCCTCATTAGAATGACTTATTATAAGTGACAGGTCAAAGTTTGTTTTCTTTACCTTATTTTACTTTCGGTTTTGAGTGTGTCAGGGTGGCCAAAGGGAAGTGTACTGCTGAGGGATTCCATGCAGGGGCCATCTTTTTCTCAGTTGTCTGAACTCCCATAAAAAAAACCTGGCCCCATGATTTGTAAAGTCTGATATCTTCTTGGCATTTTGGAGAAACTCTCCTAGGAGAGACCTATGGTCAGCCAAGAACAGGTGACTGAGAGGAATGGCAGAGAGTATTTATTCCTGGTGCCTGTGGCCATGAGTCTGAGAAGTTTCCAGATGCCTTCATCTCTGTAAGAAGAACATAAAAAATGTGAGTGTTGTATTTTGTGGGTGATGGGCAAGAGAGAGAGAACTGAGAGCATTTGGGCGAGGATCCTAGGGGTTGGCAGAGGACAGGCCAAGTTACAAATGCTCCTCCATCATATAGGAATGTGGGGAGGGGGACGGGGTGGAATTCACTGAGGCCAAATTAATGTTTGTGCTAAACCCATCTCTTTCTGTGGTTGCTCATTGCCTCCTCTGTGTCTCTTTGTCCACCGGACAAGATGTTCTTGAGTTAGAAAAGAGATTAGAGATATTGTGGACAGATTTTTCACTGCAGAACATGGTTGTTAAGATGAAGACTGTTGGGGTGCCTGGGTGGCTCAGTGGGTTAAGCCTCTGCCTTTGGCTTGGGTCATGATCTCAGGGTACTGGGATCAAGCCCCACATCGGGCTCTCTGCTCAGTGGGGAGCCTTCTTCCCCCCCTCTCTCTGCCTGCTTGTGATCTCTCTCTCTGTCAAATAAATTAAATAATCTTTAAAAAAAAAAAAAAGACAAAGACTGTTTCCTTGGGGAAGAGAAACAAAAGTTCTTTTTTGTGAGTGTTAAAGTCTTCTCTGATGTTCTCTGAGAGACATACTACAGTTGTTTGAGAGTTTCTGGAGGTAATTTCTTAGAATCACTGTGAACTGCCTTAGTTACCTTATGGATTCCACTTTTGTCCTTAATTCAGTTACTTTCAGGACCTTACTGTGTGTCAAACTGTTGTCTGCTCTGAGAAAGATGGTGGGTTCCCTGGACTTCTCTGCACTAAGAGACCTCTTCTCTATCCTACTTCTCCAGGTGTCCATGTGGGGCTCAGGTAACAATATTTTTTTTTATTTTATATGCTTAGATTGTTTTATTATCTGAACAGAAGGATTAAATTACTCCATCACTACTCAATATATACCTGGATTAATTCTAAATCCTTTATTTCAATATAGTGATTTATCTGCCCATACATGAGGGCAATCAAATCATTATATGAATGAGAGAGAAGAATCAGGTGGAATTATTTCACTAATTATTTTTTCTAATTCATTCAGACCTCTCCTTCATGAAGAATTCATTTTCTGATGGCCAAGACCTAATTAAAAACTCTGGTTTCATGATTTCCCAGCACTCTTCCCTCCTTCTTCATAGAATTTATCACCATTGCAATTTTAAAAATCATTTGTTTAATAAGAGATTAGCCTGTTGACTGGGTAGAGATGCCCTTTGTCTTGTTCACTGCCATCTTCAGCCTGAATATATGCTGCAGAGAACTGATATGTGAATAGCAGAATGTCTATGGGATTCTACTAGGCCAGTAATGATGCTGTGTTCCAAAATGCCCCGGAAGGTCATTGATATTCTTTTCATGGTGGCTCTATTCCACAGATTCATTCTTGGTCATTGGCCCATCAGAGCCAATTGTTGCCATGCTGGGTACAGACACAGTTCTGCCCTGCCGTGTGTCCCCGGCCATGAATGTGGAGAGCATGGAGCTGAGGTGGTTCCGCTCCCAGTTCTCAGAGGCTGTGTATGTGTATAAGGATGGAATGGAGCAGGCGGGAGAACAGCTGGTAGATTTCAAAGGGAGAGCAGAGTTGGTGAAAGATTACATCACCGAGGGAAGAGTCGCTGTGAGAATCTATGGTCTCCGGATCTCAGACAATGGAATATACAAGTGTTTTTTTCAAAAAGGCAGTGACTATGAAGAAGCCACTTTGGAGCTGAAGGTGATCGGTGAGTAATTATCTGAGACTACAGATCACTCTACGGGAATCTAAGTGTTCCGCATTTGATTTTGGTTGGGGCGAGGGGGGCATGACGAACAGAACACAGACAAAAAGGCAGATATTCTTGGAGCTGGTCAACATCCTATGTTGGTTAAATGGATTTAACCTGAAGTTTTCTTAATCTTTTCATACATATAATGTGCTGTACTTTAAAATTTAATGACTTCCATAAATATCTACTATACATTTATTTCCCTGGTATGTATATTTTCACACATTTTGAAGGAAGGCATCATGACTACCAAAATGTACCATTACTGGCAGAGACCAGAAACCCAGCTGGCTGTTATGATGGACAGAGGTTCAGCTGGGAATGTCAGTGGCTGAGTCTTGAATGCAGTGTGGAGGAAGTGACTGTGGGGATTGTGACAGGGTGGACTGGTATTGCAGAGAATTAAACTTGTCATCACAGGATTGAGGCCAGAAATTAATCAATGTGCAGTGACTAAGTGAAGCAGGAGTAGCTTTTGAGGAATAAAAAGAGAGAGCTTAGTGTGAAAAGCTGAGATGGACTGAGGTTGGTCCACCGGATATTGAATTGACCACTGTAAATTGTATCATCATCAGTGCTGTTTCATTTTTAATTATAATAAAATTATAACTCATTGTATCAAACTCAAATAATTCAGAACAATATAAAATACAAAAATACAAATTGATAATCCTTCCTTTCCCTCCAATGTTCCTTTTTCTCCTCCTAAGTAACTGTTAATACCAGATTGTTCTATGTTCTTTATCTCTTTTTTATATATTTATATAAAGATATCAATAATTATATATAATAATAAAATAAAATACATAATATAATTTGTAATTATAATAACTTATATTTATATAGCAGAACTTAATCTCTGTTCCTAAACTAATCTTTAAGATGTTTACATTAACTCTTTGGGATGCCTGGGTGGCTCAGTTGGTTAAGCAGCTGCCTTCGGCTCAGGTCATGATCCCAGCGTCCTGGGATCGAGTCCCACATCGGGCTCCTTGCTCAGCGGGGAGCCTGCTTCTCCCTCTGCCTCTGCCTGCCATTCTGTCTGCCTGTGCTTGCTCTCCCTCTCTCTCTCTCTCTGATAAATAAATAAAATCTTTAAAAAAAAAAAGATGTTTACATTAACTCTTTTAAAAACAATATTGAAACTTTGAGCCCTTTGTCTTAGTTCTTACTGGAGCTTCTGTCCCTCTTTCCCTCGAGTAGTAATTACACAAAGGTCCTATGTGGCCCAAAGCATTCAGAGGAGAGTTCCAGTCTTGGGCCCTCCCTTGTTAGTGCTAGGATACTCATCATCTCAGGTTTTGTTACATCTCTCCCCTTGACTCCAGTTATTAAATCACAGATATTATTAAAGACCTTAAAAAATAAAGATTTTATTTATTTACTTAGAAAGAGAGGGCGGAGGGAAAAAGAGAATCTCAAGCAGACTCTCTGCTGAGGACAGAGCTCCATGCAGAACTCCTCATGGAGCTTGATCTCATGAACTGAGACCATGACCTAAGCTGAATCAAGAATTATATGCTTAACTGCCAGAGCCATTCAAGTGATCCTATTAAAGACTTTTGATGCAACACTATAAGAAGCATCTAAAGATCTCTCTTTGTTAGGTTTTGGGAAACGTCCCAATCACTCTATCAAGGTTTCCTTCATTGACATTGTTTTTCCCACCTTTATTACACAATTGCTCTCACTAATTTGTGTACTCAACAATGTAGCTAAAGAGTCTTATTCATGCAGTCCTACTTTAAGCCATATATTTCTGAAGCTGAAATATTACAATCAGAATCAGAGAGGGGAAAGTTTAGAGGAAAACTCAAGCAATAGTTAATTCAGCACAGCTAACAACACATTAAAATGTCAAGTAATTTTCTGCTCCATATACACAAATATATATATATTATATATATATGTCAAGTAATTTTCTGCTCCATATACACAAATATATATATAATATATATATATATATAATCTGCCATATATACTGTATACACATACACTTAGCCATTCCCTACCCCTATCCCCTCTGATAACCATCAGTTTGTTCCCCATAATTAAAACACTATTTCTCTCTCTCTCTCCTTTTTTTCCTACTTTGCTTCTTTGTTTTGTTTCATAAATTCCACATGTGAGTAAAATCATATGGTATTTTTCTTTCTCTCACTTATTTTGCTTAGCAATATACTCTCTAGGTCCACCCATGTCATTGTAAGTGGCAAGATTTCATTGTTTTTTTTTTTTTATGGCTGAATTATATTCCATTATATATATACCACTTCTTTACCCACGTATCAGTTGATGGATACTTGGGCTTCTTCAATAATTTGGTCTGCTATCATGGGGGCCTTGACTGGCTTACAGGTGCCCACGTGGTGAAGAGGGGCAGAATCCCAGGAGGGACAATATGGTCTGAGGATTCCCTAGGTCACAGGAAGAATGGATGGCACCAAGATCAAGATGCTGTGCTGTTCCCAGGCATAAGATCTGGGAATCCAGCGGAGAGCAGCAAATCCTGGTGCCAGATTTCTGCTATAAACTGCAAATCACCAGGCTGTTGTCTGACCACTTTCCTGGGATAGGCTGGCAAGCTTAGTGAAAACCTTCCCTAGAGAAACTACATTTGTCCCCATCTGACAGTCTCTGAAATTTAGAGTTTGCAAACTCTGAGGCACACCTGAGATAAGAAGGCTCAAACACAGGCAGGTGAGTCCAGGGTTCAGAGGGAAACTGAGGACACAAATAAGGTGATTGATTGTTCTTCTCTGAAGGTTCACTGAAAAGTAGGGGTCCAAACTTTCAGCTCTGAGGCTAGAGAGCAGGTTACAGCCATTTTTCTTTGCCCAACAGTGCTGAAAGACTTCAGGGGGCAAAATAGCACCACTAATTGGAGGCTGGAGCTGTGTACACCAAGCCCTACCTTCTTCCACCCTGAAGACACATTTCTACTAAAACAAGTTATTCTGAGACTCAACGCAGTTGGTCCATCCCCCAGAAGACCAGCACAAATAACTAGTCACACCAAGTTTATTGATCACAGACTGCTACAAAGTTTCAGCTCTAGGGGAAATAAGATCTAATTTCTGTTTCACTTTCATTCTTTGAAATTATTTTTATCACTTATTTTCTTACATTTTCCAATTTATTTTTTATTTTTTAAATTTTAATATATATATAGTTTACACTTATCTAATTTAATGTATTCTACATTATTATTATTATTATTATTATTTATTTATTTTGGAATCTAGATTCTTTTAGCAAGTAGACCAAAATACACCCAGGATCTAATTTTGTTTTTATTTGGTTTTCTTGTTTTTTATTTTTGTTTTTCTTGTTGTTGGTGGTGTGTGTGTGTGTGTGTGTTTTCTTTCTCTTTGATTTTTGTTTTTTGTTGTTGGTGTTCTTTTCTCTTTCTTCTTTTCTTTTCTGAACAAAATGATGAGAGAGAGGACTTCATCCCAAAAGAAAGAACATGTGGCAGAACTCCCAACCAGGGATTTAATTAATACAGATATAAGTAAGGTGTCTGAACTAGAATTTAAAACAATTATAAGGATACCAGCTGGGCTCAAAAAAACCATAGAAGAAACTATGTAAACAATACATCTGATAAATGGTTAGTATCCAAAATCTACAAAGAACTTATCAAACTCAACCCTCAAAAAACAGGGATCCAGTTAAGAAATGGGCAGAAGACATAGACACTTTTCCAAAGAAGACATCCAGAGGGCCAACAGACACATTGAAGGATGCTCAACATCACCCATTATCGGGGATATATAAAACAAAACCACAATGAGATACCATTTTAAACCTGTCAGGAGAGCTAACATTAACAACACAAGAAACAACAGGTGTTGGTGAGGATATGGAGAAAGGGGAGAGAGGATCTGAAGCAGGCTCCACTTCCAGTGCAGGGTTTGATCTCATGATCCTCAAGATCATGACCAGAGCCAAAATCAAGAGTTGGACACTTACCTCACTGAGCCACCCAGGCGCCCCTGCTCTAATCTTCATTATTGCCCTCCTTTTACTGTCTTTAGGCTTCAGTTGTTGTTCTTTTATCTAGTTCCTTAATGTGCATGGTTAGGTTGTTTATTTTAGATTTTTCTTGCTTCTCGAGGTAGGCCAGTATTGGTATACACTTACCTCTTAGTACAGCTTTTGCTGCAACCCACAGGTTTTAAACCACTGTGTTTCCATTTTCATTTGTTTCCATGTGTGTTTTTATTCTTTGATTTGATTTCTTGGTTGAACCATTCATTGGCTAGTAGCATGTTGTTTAACCTCCATGGATGTGTGTGTGTGTGTGTGTGTGTGTGTGTGTGTGTGTGAGAGAGAGAGAGAGAGAGAGAGATTTACTTCATGTTTCATAGCATTGTGATCAGAAAAATCGCCTTGAGGCCTGATCTGTGACCTAATATGTGATCTATTCTGAAGAATGTTCCATATGCACTTAAAAAGAATGTTTATTCTGTTGTTTTAGAATAGAATATTCTGAATATATCTGTAAAGTCCATCTGGATGTATATCGATCAAAGCCATTGTTTCCTTGCTGATTTTCTGTTTAAATGATCTGTCCCCTACTATTATTATATTATTATCAATTAGTTCCTTCATGTTGGTTATTGTCTTATATATTTGAGTGCTCCCATTTTGGGAGCATAGATATTTACAATTGTTAGACCTTCTGATTGGATTTTCCCTTTTAATATGATATAGTGCTCTTCTTTATCTCTTGTTATAGTCTTTATTTTAAAGTCTGGTTTGTCCCATGTAAATATTGCTACTCAGGCTTTCTTTTAACATCCAACTGCATGTTAAATGTGTCTCCATTCTGTCATTTTCACTTTATGGGATTGAAAGAACTAATGAAATTCAGCCATTCTTGTTTTCTAAGCTGATAGCTTTGGAGAAATGTTCTCCTTGTGTGTTGTCCTGTGTGCTCCCCCCTCTCCCTTGCCATTCTCCATAACTATGGCTCCCTTCCTATCATAGCACCCATAATCCCTTTCTCCCCTAAACCACATCTCCCACCTCCTACATTTTTCTATGTGGCTCTTCTCTCCCTTTAGTTATGGAGTTTGTTCCATACATCCTCAGGTCAATTTGGGGGACATTTAGGGTGATTTGATAGTTATATAGTGTGTTCATGGGATGAGGTGAGCCTATGGTCCTCCTGTTCCTCTGCTATCTTCTTTCCAATGGAAGTTTGTACCTCTTAATCTCCTTTACTTATTTCTTCCATCCCACACTCCCTTCCCCTCTGACAACTGCCAGTTTATTTCCTGTATTTATGAATTTGTTTTCGGTGTTTTGTTTGTTTGTTCATTTGTTTTGTTTTTAGATTTTACATATAAGTGAAATCATGTGATCATGATTTCTTGGTTATGATCATGATTATAGAAATTCAGAAGTATTACATATTCTGATCTGCCAACATTATCTATGTCTTTTTAGTTTTTTAGTGCTCTTAGATGTACACCTTTATACCAACATCAAAAAAATATTTCACCTTCCTTCCTCCTAATATCTTTTCTGTAAAATATATTGAAATATAACATACACAGAGAATTTGCTACCGATTTTAAATGCCACATAATGAATATTCACAAAGTGAATACACCTGAGAAATCAGCACTCAAATCAAGAAACAGAGCTTAATTAAAATCCAGGAAAATCCATTTTTTTTCTTTTTCAGTTATGATTTTCTCAGGAGTAATCACTATTACGATTTCTAATCTCACAGATTACTTTTTGTATGTTTATGAATTTCACATATGTGGATGGACTCTTTTGTCTGTTTTTATTTTGCTCGCTTTTTGTTTTTTGAGATTTTTCTATGTGGTTAAATGCATATGGCTGTAGTTCATTCCTATCTCTGATTTATTGCCTTGCTTTTTACATTTATATTTTTAATCTATATGAGTATTATTTTGGTATTAGAGTTTATAGAACGCTTAAAATATTTGTTCCTAATTCTATCACTTATTTCTATACTATTAGCAAATGATATAGAAAATCTGTACCAATTTACAAATGCCTATTTTCCATAAACTCATAACACCAGGGCAAATTATAAATACTTTGTGCTTATAATGACAATATCATAGTGTTTCTATTTCTAAACCTTATTCTCTGCCCAAATTTCTTAATTGTAATGTTTTTATTCATTTTTGCACGTGTTAGGCCTATCTTAAATTAATATTTCTTATTTTATTTTTCCAACAAGATATCTGTAGACTTACTTTATCCATCTTCTTTATGTATCACTTTAATAAGAAGAGTCCAAATCCTTTAGGTCTTGAAGGAAAGAGTGACAAACTCTTCTGAGCCTTGTTACTGTGATCCCACTCTATATCTCCTTTTTTTTCCTTTTTTTCAGTGTTTCAAGATTCATTGTTTATGCACCATACTCAGTGCTCCATGCAATATGTGCCCTCCTTAATACCCACCACTCTAGTATCTTCTAAGTAGAAAGCAAAGTTTTTCAGTTCCAAAACTAACCTCATATAAATCGTGTCGTTTTTTTTCAGTACCTTTTTAATATCTGTTCATTGGCTGATGTACATAAATCCAATCTTTAGAAGCACTTGATTGATTATATATCTACACTTATCTTCTGTTAGTTAAACTTTGCCTACCTAGTACAGCTGTTTCTATGCTCAGGAATGGGCATCCCTTTCTGTTCTCCTTTCTCTCTCTCTCTCTCTTTTTGAAGAATTATTTATTCATTTGTGAGAGAGAGAGAGACCACAAACACAGGCAGCAGTAGGCAGAGGAAAAATCAGGATCCCCATTGAGCAGAGTCTAATGTGGGACTTGATCCCAGGACCCTGGGATTATGATCTGAGTGAAGGCTGACACTGATTGAGCCACCCAGGTGTCCTGTTCCTCTTTCTTAACATAGGTATAGTTTTTGCTTATTTCAGCTTAGAGCTTCATTGGTTATATTCTTCTAGGAGACACAAGATCTATTTTTGTCTGTTAGTATTTTCTTCTTAGGCCTTGACTGTTGCATTTTGCTCATGACCAGTTTCTTTTTTTCCTCTTTGATGTCTTTTGTTTTCTATTTCCTCTTAACTTCTTTTTTTTTTTAAGCTTTTTATTTTAATTCAAGTGTAGTTAACATACATTGTTATATTAGTTTCAGGTGTACAATATTGTGATTCAATAATTCAGTGTGCATCATGGTAATCTTCATCTATTTCACCCCCTCCACCCCACCCCCCAACACACACAACCTCTGGTAACTATCAGTTTGTGCTCTATAGTTGAGTCTGTTTTGCTTATGACCAGTTTTACTCACTTCTATTAATTTCCTTTGTTCAGGACAGTTGACAGCTCCCTCAAACAATTCTGAAAATTGTCTTTCAGATTGCTTTCTGTTTTTTAGAAGTGTGGCCCTCCCAGGCAGGTCAGGATTTGGTAATAAAAATTATTAGCTGCATTATTTTTATCCAAAAAAGACAAGATCTCTGAGGTTTCTACTATATTTCCTATATCTGAGGAATCAGAGTAGGACTGAGCTAGGTGTAAGAGGATCCATACCATGAATATTAAATTTTAAAAGGATAAAATAATATATAGCCTTAGAAGCCAGGATAGCCATTATTCTCAAAGAGAAAATGGATTTTTCTAACATTCTGGTAATGTATTGTTTTAATATAAGTGACATGGATCCCCTAGTGGGCCCATGTGAAAAGTTAAAGAGGAGAGGTGGTAGAGAGAAAAGAAATAAATGAGAGTGGAAAAGTTAAAAAAAGTAAAAATAGATCAACTCCTTCATGGAATAAGGCAACCTTCATCTTTTAGATATTCTTCACTCAGGGGAAGAAAGAAAATTTGGAAACATTACAAAATGATATTGTTTAAAGAAGTCACTACAGAAGACTCAGTTTAATCAAAGATAGCCTTCCTTAAGACTTCAATAAGTGAAACAGATAGATATAGGATAGATATAGAAGTATTGGTGTTTTTCTTTTTCTTTTCTTTTCTTTTTAAGATTTTACTTATTTATGTGACAGACAGAGATCACAAGTAGGCAGAGAAGCATGTAGAGAGAGAGGAGGAAGCAGGATCCCTGCTGAGCAAAGAGCCCGATGAGGGGCTGGATCCCAGAATCCCGGGATCATGATCTGAGCCGAAGGCAGAGGCTTTAACCCACTGAGCCACCCAGGCAGCCCTGGTGTTTTTCTGAAAGAACTTAACATTTGTAAAATTTACTCTGCTCTTTTCCTTCTATGGCCAATTGCAAATATCCCTGGGTAGAGCAGATGTGGTGGGCATCAGTAGTCCTAGTATCAGCTTCAAATTTCTTGAGATTTAGCTACAATTACCCATTTTTTCATGAAGGAAGAAAAGAAACCCTACCCTCTCTTCCCACCAAGAATGATGGTGCTTCGTCCATGTCCCCACATTGATGTTATTGTGTAAAATTAAGGACTCTGGATCAAAGGTGTCTAGGTCTCAAATTACTTTCTTCTCTCCAGGCCTGGGTTCTGGTCCTCGTGTTTTTATGGTAGGTCCAGAAGATAAAGGAATAAGGCTGACATGCACAAGCAAGGGGTGGTTTCCCCAACCTGAGGTACAATGGACAGATGCAACAGGAGAGAAGATACCATCTCTTTCTGAGGATGAGAACCAAGACGATGATGGGTTGTTTCAAATAGAGGCATCTCTCATTGTGAAAGACAGTTCAAAGACAGAAGTGTCCTGTTCCATGAAGAACCCCTTCTTTGGACAAGAGCAGGTGGAAACCATTTCTATTCCAGGTCAGTGTTGCTCATTTGGGGGACAGGATAGTTGTGAGGAGGGGATATTTAGGAATTGGGATGGGATAGGATTGCTTGGTAATGTTCTTAATCAGGTTTTGGGGATTTCTGTATCAGAATCTTTCTTCCCTAGGACCTCTCCTTGGAAGGGAGCATTTGCTGGGACTTTCCTCTTACTTGGGATTTTCCTCAGTGCTGTTGTGTTTTTGGCCTGGAAAGAACGACAGGAGAAGAAAAGAGTACAGGAAGTTCAAAAGGAAAAAGAGAAAGAAAGTGAAGCCAAAGGTAAAACTGTGAATCAGGCTGGGTGGAATCTATGAACTTATGGGCTTCTAGCTGAGCATATGGATGGAATCTGTTGGAACAAACAGACATGAGTGCATTTAGTTAGAACCTCACAACCTCCAGTAAGACATGGAGAAAAATATAATAGAGTACAATGGAGAGAGAAAATTCACTGGTATTAACATGGAGTTAGAAGAATTGGTTATAGTAATTCTCAGGATGAATTTCTTGATCTAGGTATGTGGAAGTGCATTCAGGATCTGGGCTTAGGTAATATAGTCTAGAAAATAAACCTTAGACTTGTTTTCTTTCCTTTTTAGAGTTGCTTAAGAAAGAGCTTGGTAAGTGTTCCATTTTTCTTTGTTGTAATAGATGAAATAGAGTCCTTCCTCCATGCTATGTACTTTGCATCTCACAGGTTGTTGTTCCATTTCAGACAGAAGGAAGGAGTTATATCAACGGGGTGAGTAATATCAATGTTATAGTTGGACCAAGCATCTTGTCTATCCCTCTGTTCTGATCATCTCCTGTTCACCTTGTTAGTGAGGGAGGGCTTCTCCACCCTAAATAGGATAAGATATTTAGACACATGACACCCACCACTGGACATATGAGCTTGACAGCAGTTTATTAATCACCTATACTCACATCCTGGGGGGGGGGAGGACAACATAAGCCATGCAGGATCACATGTTGCACTTGGGAACAGAGTGAACCAGCAGGGGCTGAGGGAGGCAAGCTTTTTAGTAACCATAAGATGAGGTGCTACTGGTTTCTTTGGAAGTATGTGATTGGCTTTTTTGGAGTAATTCTGCAGGCTGATAGGGAGCTGACGGCCATTAGGTTGAGGACCAGGTGGGGTTCAGCTGGCTCAACTGATAGGAAAATTAGTTGAGTGTGGATTTTCTTCTACTGGGTGGAGGCATATCTGGTGAGAGCAGGGGTGCTTACAGGTATTTAGAGACCTTTGAAGCTCAAAGTCATCAGGCAGCACATGAAATTTTAGGCTTTACAGTACACTTCTCCTCTCCCAAAAAAGTCATAACCTCATATTTTATCACAATATGTTAGTGGGATGTGAGAAATATGAGAAATAAAAGAAGGCAAATACCCTAGAATTGTCATTGAAGTGATGAACACAGAAATATAGCACTATCATAAAACTTCATGTGGTTGATTTCATGCAAATTTCACATGGTTGCAGCAATTTAATACTCTGGAGTGAAGGTCTTGTGAATGGGAAAATCTAATTCCTTTGTTTTATTTCAGACTGGAGAAAAGCAAAATTGTATGCTGGTGAGTAACTCATGTTGTCTTGGGACTTCAGGTACCCCAAAATTTTCATGAGGCATTTCAAGGGCATTTTTCAGAGATGTGGTATATTCCAGAAATTTTATTTTGAATGTGGGAGTCCAAAAGAATAAAGGAATAAGGGTTAAGCATCCCACTGGTTGAGAAGACATGTTCTTTATGTATTTTCCCATATGATTTTTTTTTTCTTTTTAGACTGGAGAAAGGAACAATTCAAAGCAGGTGAGCGACTTTATTATTTTATCCCACATAATCTCTTACACAAATGAGAAACTCTTACATTTATATAAACTCCCAGTAAAACCTGGTTGGTGATTCATTTCATGATTTTCAGTTCAGTCTCAATCTCATGCTGAACTGTGAACAGGTTTCTTACTTTTCTGATATCATTCATTCATCCAGCATTAATTTATAGAACTATTTATTCAATGCCAAATAAATAAAGCAGATCTGATCTCTGACTTCATGGAGAAGTACATGTACAAATTGTGATGAAGTTTGTGAAGGAATAATAAATTTCCATGAGAAAAAATAATGGTATATTTAAGGAATTTCCCCAAGGAACTGATTTTTAATCTGAGACTTAAGTGATATGGTAGATTTATTAATGGGAATAACAGTGCAAGGGCAACTTGGTCAGAAGGATGTCTGTTACACTGGCCTGAGGCAGAGGAGCTTGTTGTATCTCAGTGTAAGTGGAAAACCATCTTAGAATCTTTCCAGAATTATTAGTTGATTATCAGTTTCTAGTGCATGCTGGTTTACTCTGAATATCCCTGCATCCACAAATATTTCCTAGTCAATTTAATTCTCCAAAAACTAAAGCACATTCTACTATCCCCACATACAAATTCTTATGAGAAAAAATTCTAACTGTTGAAGATATTTTATTTGAGAAGAAACAAATTACTGCAGGTATTAGTACTATTGCTGCTATTACTGCTGGTATTAGTGTTACTATAACTATTGGAAGCTTAAAGAATTTACCACGTGTTCATTATGGACAAGACACAGTTGTAAGTTCTCTACACATTATCTTGTTTATTTCTCACAACAGTCCTATGCTGAGGTATCATAATTGCATATATGATTATGAAGGTAAATTAAGGATGAGAGAAGCAAAGTAGCTTCAAAATCACACTTACTAAGGATAAATTAATTATAAAAATTCATAACTGTCTGATTACAAAGTCTACAATTTCAACCATTAGAAATCTAATAAAAATACATGAGAAGTAGGTGACTTAATAATTACATAATAAATTATATCAAATGAAAATGATACCAAAGAAGCTTAATGAAAGTAGATACACTGTGATTGAACTCTGACAGGGCTTTCTTATTATGTCAAGCATTAGAGAGCAGCTAGAGGGACCCCATCTTGAAATACCTGACTCTGGGTATCTTCAGACCAGGCAGACAGCCCTCTTGGTTAGATAGTCTCGACCCATCTGGAACAAATGGTTACTCAAGATCATCCAGCCTTGCCTTTCTATGATATATACACATATCTCCTGAGGAAGGACACAGAACAAACCATAAATTGTCTTACCTCCTCTTCTGTGGCTCTCCCTCTTATTTTCCTTCATTCTCTTTTCCCTGTATTTGCATTTTTCCTAAGGCCAATTGGTCTTCACTGTGGAATGACCTATTTCCCCTCTATACCTGCAGTTGCTGTTACTCTGGACTCAGAAAGACCTCCTGGCAGTCTCATCATATCTAATAATAAAAAACAAGTTTCTTTAAAGGGAAATGTTCCTCAGGACGGTGATGCCTCAGTATACCAAGGAAAAGAGGAATCTGAAGCTGTCTTAAGTGCTCTGGGCCAGAATTCCTTTGAAACAGGGAGATATTACTGGGAGGTAGAAGTCAATATTGGGACAGAAGCTGGACCTGAAACTAAATGGGCTGTGGGTGTTTGTTTAGATTCAGTAACAAGAGATGGATGGTTTGTAGAAAGTCCAGAGAAGGGTTTCTGGGTGTTAGCATACAAGGAAGGAGAATTCAAGGTTCCCATCGCCTCAGAGTCACTGTCACCGAGACAGCATCATCAAAGGATAGGAGTTTTCTTGGACCAGGAAGATGGAGATTTGTCATTTTACAACATGCTTGATGGGTCTCACATCTTTTCTTTTATTGGAATTACCTTACATCAGACCCTGCGTCCTTATTTTAGCCTTCAGGGTGCTGGCACATCTGTGACCATCTGCACAACTTCAGATGACACTGACAATTATCCTGATTCTTCTCCAAATATCTCTGTAACTCATTTAAGGAGTGGTGACATGGGTGTCCCCCAAGAAGCTAACCATCTATTACTTGCATAAGAAGTGAAGTATCAGCACCTCTGCTGCTCTTGCTCAGGCTTCTTATTGGTATGTTCTCCAAGAAAGCTGTCCTTGTGTGGAGAGTAAGTCAGCTTCACTACGTGTGATTTCAGCCCCTTTCAGAGAGGCAAAGGCAGAAAGAGAAATGGGACAACTGAAAAATATCTGGGGGAATTTCCTCTTGTGTTATTTTTGGGGAAATACAGTGTCTTTTTGAGCAGCAACAATTTGTCATAAGAAAATTCCCAAAAAATGCATGGCCTCTCCTCTGTTCTGGTACTGTGTATTGAAGTAAATATTTTTAAAACCACATTAAAAGAAAAATCTCTCTTCCTGTTATTTTTGTTATCAAATATGAAGGAGCGGTGGTGTTTGAAGGGAAGAATCAGTTGAGTGGATCCTTAATGCATATTACTACTATTGTAGATACACAAATTTGTTCAAGCCTTGTGAAAGTTAATAGTTTGGCTTGCCCTTTCTTCAGGTTCATGTCCACTGACCTTGAAACCTGGAGTTTGCCATGCAGTGGGGAGGACTGCTGTGGAGCTATAAACCATTTGAGCAGGAGCCCAACGTTTCTGTGATGAAAGACACACACACACACACACACACACACACACACACTTTTTTTTTTTTTAACAAATTCTCACTGGTTAGCAAGTCCTGAATTGTGTCATATGTGAATATGTGAATGAAAAAAGAATTGATGTTGTACTTTACGCTTTCAGAGAAAAATGTTCAAATAAGAATGAAGAAACATCTGGAGGCTTCATGGAGAAAGGCACTGCTAACACTGGCATATTTCTTTTTTTCCTGTTCTGATCATCTTCTTACCACTATTGAGGGATTCTTTGCCTTTAGTGCAACTAAGGCTTCAAAAGCTTATGTCTTCAGGATATAAAATATGAGTCTCTCCTGTTAAATGAGCCCCCTCTTCCTGGAGAGAGAAGAATCCACTTAGATTTTTCCACACTATTAACCAATTTTTAAACTGTTTAAGTCCCATTAACCACCTCTCTTGGAAGATATATCTTCTTAGCAAAATTTCACTGACACACTAAGAGGTAAGACGAGTATTGGAACCAGGAATAATGAAGCCAGAGCCCAGAATATTAACATTACTGACAGTAAAGAGAATACTTACATCAAAAGCAAGCAAAAATTAAGGGAGGAGAGAGATAAATGAATGGTAGACAAATGTTAATAGCTATAATCAAATGGACATGGATTTCTGGACATGAGAACCCTTTACATGGAGAAAACCACAAAATAGGAACAAAGGGGATTGGAACTATGATATAGAGCAGGAAGGATAATGGGTTCAGTTAGGGATATGTTACTTTTTTAAATACTCAGAGCAATCAGCATGAGATTTCCAAATGAGTTTTTAAATATCTTACCTAAAGAAACTAAATTCATATTTTGTTCTACAATGGGATTCCTCCCCCTGTCACTTCTCCACTCATTTTTTTTTTTTTAGAAAAGTCAGCATAAAGCATTTTTATTGTAATCATAAAACTCAAACCCTTATGTAGTGTGAGGTGGAGGAGGTAGGGTACACAGCAATAATTTTCTCTCATCAATTCACTATGCAGGACAGCAGAGGGGTGGGAGAGGGAGGAAAAGCTAAGAAACTGAGCTCAGCATGGGGAGCTGAACATCAAAACCAGGTGATGCTGAAGCTGTGATGGCCAGCATCATTTCTTCAAGACAATACCCTAGGGTTTGTCATGATTGCTGGACTTTTCATTGGGTGTCTATGAACAGCATGTTCAATTTAAGCTTTTGATTAAGTTCCTAAAACTTGGGAGGTGGAACTTGGATAGCTATGAGATTACAAAAGTCCTGAATATACATTAGAAAAACCTCAGGATGGAAAACAATAATAATAATAACAATAATAATAATAATTAATAATAATAAAACTAGGCCACAAAGAAGTCTTCAGCGATCACTGCTGGTCTGGGGACAGATATCTGTAGTGTCTGACATCTCAGTGAGAATAATCTGCTTTCAAAAGACAGAGTTTAAGGTGAGTCTGGGGCTGGGCAGTGGATGCAAAGGTTCTTCTTCTCCCCACATCAGTTTCAGGTAGGGCTTTTAATTTGACCCAAGGACATCTCTCAACTTGGAGAGTAATTCAGCCCTCAACAGAACCTCAAATCTGCTAAAGCTTTCAGTGCAACAGCAAAAATGTTTAATTTGTAATAGATGAAAATTTCATCCAAAAAAATAATAACAAAATTCCCTCCCACACTAATCAAACCATGGGGCACCTGGGTGGCTCAGTTGGTAAAGTGTCTGCCTTAGGTTCAGGTCATGATCTCAGGGTCCTGGGATCAAGCCCCATCCACATCAGGCTTCCTCCTAAGAGGGGAGTCTTCTTCTCCCTCTCTCTCTGCCCCTTCTCACTGCTTGTGCACTCTCTCTCTCAAGTAAATAAATAAAATCTTTAAAAATTTTTTTAAAACAAAGTTAACCCATTACTTGTGCTATTTATACCTTACTAATACTTAAGTATTAGATGGATTTGGATCTAGAAATCTAGATCCAAAAGACTGAAACTGAACCTTCACCCCAAAACAAAAACAAAATAAAATGAGTAACTTGAGATTTATGGCATATAATTTAAGGCAACACACATAGAAGGAGAGAAGGAAAGAGCAAAGCTGAGTTCCAGAACACATTCATGGGTCATGTTTATACGAAGAGTATAGTGGAAAGTCAGGAAAAGTGCCATAGGATTCACAAGTGCATCTGGACATACCAGATCCTTCCATGACACACCTAAGAATGGGGAGCTCAGGGAGGAGGCCATTCCTGTTATTCCAGTTTCAGAAGCTCTGAGTCAAAGAGGATAGTGGCATTTGGTGGGATGATGACTGGATGCCCAGTGACACCACACCAGAAATGTCTGGAGAGATAGTCAGTTTGGCTCTCTGATCCACATTCTTGTGGGCAACCCCTTCTTCTCAGCCTCAGGTCATCTCTTGCTGCCTAAGATAAACGTAAAGAGCTTGTTTCTGTCCCTGAGATAATCAAGTTTCTTTCCATCTTCATTTCAAGTATCCCCAGATAGTGCACCATGTAGGTCTGACCACACTTGGGGAAAGTGAATCCAACTCCAGGGAGATGGTCTCCCCTGCAATCCCATGACAGCTACTATGGCAAATGCTAGTCAGGCAGGCTGATCAACAGGTGACCTGGGGGCGGCTCTCTGGCTTTCAAACGTTGTTGTTGTGTTAAGTAATCTCAATGCCGAGTGTTGGCTTGGTCAGGACTCAGAGATCAAGAGCCGCATACTCCAACTGAGCCAGCAAGCTTCTGCTGCTCCTCCACTTATTTTAATGGATTTTGTCCTTTTAAACTTAGAGATTCAGGATCAAAGGCTAGAGGTGGGCAATGAAAGAAAATGTGAAGTGTGATGTTCTGTTGGAATCACAGTTGTAGAAATGTCAGGGATAATATCATACATCATATCTTCATCTTTAAGGTTGGGCAAATCCACAAGCAATGAAGGATCTCCAAGTAGCCCACAGTTCCTGACAAAGTAGTGACCTTGAATTCACCATCTGACACCATCAATTAAATATTTGTTGCCAGACTGTTCTGGCAATCCCATTATGAGTAGACTTTATGAGGGAATGATAAGACATTCAAAAATCAAAGAGACTTCACTAGAATAAAGAACTATCTTAAGGCAGGAATTATGCCTTACTAAGCATTTTATCTCTACAGCCCAGCAAAGTGTATTCTACAGATAAGATATTGAATAAACTATTTATGAATCTATTCCTCTATTTCATAATATTCCTAATATATGACACTTTTCTACTTTGTGAGGACACACAAAAAAAGGAAAAACATCACTGCCTTAATGGAACTTAAAGTCTACTGACAATAAGGAAAAAGTCCTGCAGAGGGGTTAAAAAATTTGGTTTCTGATTTCCTCTGGTCCTCTCCCTTAAACTGAGATCTGTCAAATCCATACATCTCTTCTGAGAATCGCCATGCTTTGCATGACTACAACCAGCTCCAATTACATCAGGAGTGACAGGGAACTGGATCTTTGATGGGGCAATCCAGTCACTCATCCATCAGCCAAAGCAACTGCATCAGTGATTGCAGTGTCTTAATCAAGCCACCAATCATTCTCTTTCCCCATGGTTTTTCAAACTGGCATTGGAGCTGAGAAAATAAATTAAGCCCCAATTTGTTCAGCTAAAGAAAAACATGTTTCTTAATACATCGTGAAAGAATTTGACTGTTAAAAAAAAACAAACCATTTTCATGAGCTCTTCCAAGGGAAAACCTATAAATTATATATTGGGCCTGCACAAGCAGATAAAAAAAACAAGCAAAAAATTAGATTGATCACGGCGGAAGAAAAAAAAGGAGGGGATAGTTAACCTTCAGAATTTATTAAATAAAATATTTTTAATTGCATTAAGTCAAAGTAGAGTAAAATAAAACATATTTTAAGGCAAAGCCAGCATATCTACTAATAAATTTGACTTCAAAATTATAAAAGGTATATTAAGAATCAAAAGTAGTAAAACATTTGTCAAACCCAACAGGATGTACAACACAAAAAATGAACCCTAATGTGGACCCCATATAGAGATTGTATTTGAAAATAACGCATCATTATTGGTTCATCTGTTGTAACAAATGTAATAAACCAATGCAAAGTGTTAATAGGAAATTATGGGGAGAGAGAGGAGGGACATGGGAATGCTCTGGATTTTTCACACAATTTTGCATGAATCTAACACAGCTCTTAAAAAAATTGTCAATTAAAAAAAAGAATGAAACATTGGTATATTCTATAACATGTATGAACCCTAAAAATACTATATTTAGTACAAAAAAAAAAAAGCCAGATACTAAAAACTCCATGTGTTTTGTGACATATGGAATGAAATATATTATATGAAATATCTAGCATAGGAAAATTTATAGAGACAGAAAATAGATTAGTGATTGCCAGGTGCTAGGGGGAAGGAAAAAAAATGAGTAGGGACTGATTAATAGTATGGAGTTTTCTTCCAGAGTAATAATCTAGAACTGCATGCTGATGATGTTTGGACAATACTGTGAAGGTATAAATACCACTTAATTGTATACTTTAAGATGGCTAAAATACCCATTTTTTTATTATTTTTTATAAACATATAATTTTATCCCCAGGGGTACAGGTCTGTGAATCACCAGGTTTACACACTTCACAGCACTCACCAAAGCACATACCCTCCCCAATGTCCATAATCCCACCTCCTTCTACCAACCCCCCTCCCCCCAGCAACCCTCAGTTTTTTTTGTGTGTGTGAGATTAAGAGTCACTTATGGTTTGTCTCCCTCCCAATCCCATCTTGTTTCATTTATTCTTCTCCTACCCACTTAAGCCCCCAGGTTGCATCACCACTTCCTCATATCAGGGAGATCATATGATAGTTGTCTTTCTCTGCTTGACTTATTTCGCTAAGCATGATACGCTCTAGTTCCATCCATGTTGTCACAAATGGCAAGATTTCATTTCTTTTGATGGCTGCATAGTATTCCATTGTGTATATATACCACATCTTCTTGATCCATTCATCTGTTGATGGACATCTAGGTTCTTTCCGTAGTTTGGCTATTGTGGACATTGCTGCTATAAACATTTGGGTGCACGTGCCCCTTTGGATCACTACGTTTGTATCTTTAGGGTAAATACCCAATAGTGCAATTGCTGGGTCATAGGGCAGTTCTATTTTCAACATTTTGAGGAACCTCCATGCTGTTTTCCAGAGTGGCTGCACCAGCTTGCATTCCCACCAACAGTGGAGGAGGGTTCCCCTTTCTCCGCATCCTCGCCAGCATCTGTCATTTCCTGACTTGTTGATTTTAGCCATTCTGACTGGTGTGAGGTGATATCTCATTGTGGTTTTGATTTGTATTTCCCTGATGCCGAGTGATATGGAGCACTTTTTCATGTGTCCGTTGGCCATCTGGATGTCTTCTTTGCAGAAATGTCTGTTCATGTCCTCTGCCCATTTCTTGATTGGATTATTTGTTCTTTGGGTGTTGAGTTTGCTATGTTCTTTATAGATTCTGGACACTAGTCCTTTATCTGATATGTCGTTTGCAAATATCTTCTCCCATTCTGTCAGTTGTCTTTTGATTTTGTTAACTGTTTCCTTTGCTGTGCAAAAGCTTTTGATCTTGATGAAATCCCAATAGTTCATTTTTGCCCTTGCTTCCCTTGCCTTTGGTGTTGTTCCTAGGAAGATGTTGCTGCGGCTGAGGTCGAAGAGGTTGCTGCCTGTGTTCTCCTCAAGGATTTTGATGGATTCCTTTCTCACATTGAGGTCCTTCATCCATTTTGAGTCTATTTTTGTGTGTGGTATAAGGAAATGGTCCAATTTCATTTTTCTGCATGTGGCTGTCCAATTTTCCCAGCACCATTTATTGAAGAGGCTGTCTTTTTTCCATTGGACATTCTTTCCTGCTTTGTCGAAGATTAGTTGACTGTTAAAATACCCATTTTTTAACTTGATTATCTGTTTTTTTGTTTTTTGGTTTTGGGGGGAGGGGTCGCTGGGAGGGTGTTGTTCATCATTAGTCATCAGGGAAATTCAAATCAAAACCACATTGTGATACCACCTTACACCACTTAGAATGGCAAAAATTAACAAGGCAAGAAACCACAAACGTTGGAGAGGATGTGGACAAAGTGAAACCCTCTTACACTGTTGGTGGGAATCCAAGTTGGTGCAGCCACTTTGGAAAACAGTGTGGAGATTCCTCAAAAAATTAAAAATAGAGCTACCCTATGACCCAGCAATTGCACTACTGGGTATTTACCCCCAAGATACAGATGCACTGAAAAGAAGGGCCACATGCACCCAAGGTTCATAACAGCAATGTCCACAATAGTCAAACTGTGGAAAGAGCCAAGATGCTCTTCAACAGATGAATGGATAAAGAGGAGGGCCATATATACAATGGAATATTAATTACTCAACCATCAGAAAGGATGAATACCCAAATTTGCATCAACATGGATTGGACTGGAGGAGATTATGCTGAGTGAAATAAGTAAAGCAGAGAAAATCAATTATCATATGGTTTCACTTACTTGTGGAACATAAGAAATAACATGGAGGACATTAGGAGAAGGAAAGGAAAAATAATTGGGATAAATCATGGGGAGACATGAACCGTGAGAAACTGTGGACTCTGAGAAACTGAGAGTTTTAGAGGGGAGTGGGGTGTGGGGGTGAGCATGGTGGTAGATATTAAGGAGGGCATATATTGCATGGAGCACTGGGTGTTATACATAAACAATGAATCTTGCAACACTACATAAAAAACTAATGATGTATGGTGACTAACATAACATAATTAAAAAAGCAATATAAATAAATAAATAAATGGCTATAATAATGAGTTTTATGCATTATGTTTAAAAATTTAAAAACTAAGTAAAATAAATATGTAAATACTAGTGGGAAAATAATACTTAGTTTCAAACATAAACATATGAGTCTTTAAAAAAGAAAAAATACTAGGAGCCAAAAGAGACACTCCAGGATGTGATATATGAGTGACTATGATGGCTGCTGTCCTAGAAAGTAGCAGATTGTCATTAGTAGGTATTCCTCATTCTCATTCAAAATACTTCAAGACCTTTTCCAAGTCTTTCTTTTCCCATATTCTTTCTTCTTCCACTTATAGTCTCTCTTAATTCATTATAGCTTTAAAATATTTTTTACCATATGTTGTACTTATTGCTTCTATTTATTTATTTTGTAATTATTGATTTTGTGTACTTTTTTGTTTTAAAAATAAAATTGACATCTTCATATACACAATATAAGTTATTTTTTCTCTTTTTTCCAGTTTTATTGTGAAACAATTGACATATATAATCACTATGTAAATTTAAGGTATACAGCATGTTGGTTCAATTTGTATATATTGTGAATTGATTACCACAATCAATTTAGTTAACATCTATCATTTCATATAGATACAATGTAAAGAAATTAATTTTCTACTGGGACCAGAATTTCTTTTTCTTTAAAATTTTTCATATGAGTGAAGTCAACACACAATTTTACATTAGTTTCAGGTGTGCAACATGGTGATTTGACAAGTCTATAGGTTATGTAGTGCTCACAAGAGTAACTACCATCTGTCACCATACAACATTATTACAATGTTATTGATTATATTCCCTATGCTGTACTTTTATTCTCGTGACTAATTCATTCCATAACATGAAGCCTTCACCCCTTCACCCATTTTGCCCATACCTCTACCCTATCCCTTCTGGCAACCATCAATTTGTTCTCTGTACTTATAGGTCTGATTCTGGTTTTTGTTTGTTTATTCATTTGTTTTGTTTTTAGTTTCCACATATAAATGAGATCATATGGTATTTGTCTTGGAATAGAATTTCTAAATTCTTTTCCACTCTAAATAGCCACTTTCTTAAAAAGGACTGGAATAGGAATTCCACATTTCATATGATATTCAAGATTATATCTCAGTGATCAGATTTCATCCTTCTATTCAGCTGCATTTTCTTTTACTCTTTAACTGTATTTCTTATTTCCTCAGCCCCACCTTCATAAAGAAACTTATAAATAAACTTCCTTGCATTTCCTTCTCTATGCCTAATTTCATTTCCCATTGGATTTTCTTTGGTCTCACATATCAGGGTGTGATCAGTGGCAGGATATCAGAGAACTTGGGATAAGAGTTCTTTGAAGGGATCAGCCTCCAGATCAAATTTGAAGCCAGAGTGACATTAAAGCATCTTGATTCTGTAGCTGAATGATAATGTGAGCCCCTTCAAGCAGCTGGGTAAAGAAGACTCAGAGTTGGAATATAATCTTTGTTTCCAGAATCCAAGGTTGTTTTTTTTTCCCTTGTAGGCGTTGTAAAATCTCCTGGGTGTAGGAAAGATATCAGGAGAACCCACATTAAAGAATGAAGAAGGCATAAATATTTTCAGAGAAGAAAAGTATAGATAGGACACTTGTTGGTCATATTATAACGAGAGGTGTCCGGAGGCTAGTCAAGGAAGATTTTGACCCTTTCTGGAGTCATCATTAGGGAAAGGAGGCTTGGAGGAAATGTAGTGGCCCAGTACTGGCTTCTATAGCAACTCATTGTCTGAACACATTCTCAGGTGACAGAGGGATGACTCCCTCCCTATATTGCTCTTGGCAATACCTGGGACAAGATCTATACTGTCTTGTCCCCAGCCTCCATTTCTCAGCACCATATCCCTCTTATGAGCCCCTCCTGGCCTGGTCCTTTGAGTAAGCTGTTGAATCACCATCAGATGTATTGCTGTACGAATGTTCATGGTTCACATGCTTATATCTCTCAGAAAGGATAAGTCCTGGGTGAGCTGTATTTGGATCCAATGTCACATTTGCTATAGAGAAAAAAATAAATTCTGATCATAACCAATTTGTGGAGCATTTTAAAATATAAATTCCATGATAACAACATCCAAACAGGCAAACCAAAGTTTTTGGTAACATAAGAAATTTGAAGTGAAGGGAGTTTATAGGGCACACAAAACAACCTATTGACACACAGAAGTCCTTCATCCACAGAGCAAGAATCATCAATAAGCAAGTCACCATATTTTTAAAGATCTTAGTGAAATGTTCATGCCAACAGAATCTCAATCAGGTCTCATTTCTCAGCTGAGAAAGCATGGATGGCTCTGCTACCTTTTTCTTTATCCCCTTTAAGTAGATAACTTGAGAATATTCACAGGAGGAACAAATTACTGTCTTTTAATCCTTTTGCTCCTCTTATCACTATAAATTCTGGTATCATTCAGCACAGATCCTCCATTACATGAATGTAAGCCATGGAATCTCATGTTTCATTAATGACTGAATGTTCACTGCATGCCTCCCCCATGTGACTGCTCAAAAAAGAAGCTATGGAAGGTGCACAGCAAGGCTCCCCCTACAAAGGATGCTCCATACCTGACTATTTACCTGACTTACCTTTTTTACCTCTCTTCCACTTGACCAGGACTACAGTTGCGACAAGAGGTAATACCAAAACAAGCACTATCTTCCATGAAAAACTCATCATGGGCTCTAAAATGGAAAACCCAGAATCCCATTAAATCATGAAACTGGGAAAATTCCAAGATCATTCTTTTTATCTGAGCAGCTCTTGAGTTAGAGAAGACAGTGAGAAGTGGATCTCTTAAGGAAGAAGCTGATCTGTTCCTCTCTACTCTGCAGAAATTGAGGGGAGACCCAAAGTTTATGCTAACTTTATTGTTTGCTCCTGTCAGAAACACACACACACACACACAAACACACACATTTCTTTCTTGTCTCTTTTCCAATTATATCACTGCCATCACTGAAATAACAAGGATAGGAAAAGGATAAAATTACCTAATCCACAGGCATGAAGATGGTATTAAGGAAAACTAGTTTTGAATCACAAAGAGAATCCACAATAAGGAAAAGAAAAAGTGATACTGGTTTCACATCAGAGGAAGAGAGTTTGTCCTTGCAGTGATGGTAGAGTCAAGTCTTAGAAGTTAGTGTATATGTAACAATATAACCTTAGGGCTTTAGTCAAGGGATGTCAGTAGGATCTCCACATGTCCTGAAGTGATAGCAGGTGATTTTATAAGAAAGAAGAAATAAAAATATAAAAATAATAGAGTGATAAAATAAATAAGTCTTGGTTTACCTTCATATGTATTTCCCAAAGTTGAGAGGAACACATGGAGTCACCAACCTGAGAGAGAAAAAGTTGCCTTTTTCTCCTCGTCAAGAAGGGGGTTGCGAATGGAACAAGTTATGTTCACAATAGAGTTGTTCATGACCAGTAGAGATGTCTCCACATGGAACAGTCCATGGCTGCCTTTAGTCAGAACCTCTGAAAATGATGGTATTATCTTTCCTTCCATGTCCTTCCATTGCGCATGGGGCTCTGGGTACCACCCTTCTGAACTGCATATCAGTTCTATTTCTCCATCCTTCTGTTCCTTTACAGTGATGAGTGGGGAAGACCCCAGACCTGGAGAATAGAGATCAAGGAACAAAACCTAGAGCATCTGCAAGTGGTTATATCATCAGTAACTTCACTGAGAGGAAAGATGGGAAAGCCTTGGCTGAAAGAACAATGTTTATAGTGGAATTATACTCCATCTAAGGATGAGAGAGACTAGCTGGAATGGCTTCTAGTTTTGTTATGTTAGGCTTATTTTTATTTTTTGTATTCCTAAAGTCATCCTCAATTAAAGTCACAGGAATGATAAATTTTAAATCCAATCTTTTCTCTTCTGTATCTGAAAACAAAATAGCTTTGACCAAGATATGAATCACATGGACAGGATTAAAGAAAGTGAGTAAAAGAATATCCTCAAATATCAGCATTATATAAACATGTTCATCCAGTGGCATAAAATAAGAGTCCATTTAATTTCTCAATATGTACCCCTGTGGATATTTTATGATTATGTTTATGAATTAAGACCCAAAATCAATGGGACAAACAAACCAATTATCCAAGATGTTGGCCTGTGCCTTCAATGGCATTTGCTGATCTTGAAAAATCAATTCTTACTCACAAATATAAACAGTGGTAAATTATGATGCAAGGAATGATTTTGTCTTTCTTCTTCCATCCTGCCAGTTCTGTTGATGCTTTTACTTTTTCTTTTATATGGATATAGTTTAGTCTTCACATAACTATACTTCCCAGTAACTGTACATTGTTCAGAATTTTAAGAGCACTCTATGAAACAATGAGCTTTGTGTATAGTTGTGGAATAAAATTCTCAAATTTTACTAAATGTGTGGTCATTTTACAAAGATCATGGGAAGTACACAGTTTTTACACCCAGAGAATTATATCTGGTCCATTTGAGTTTGTGAACTTTAAGTATGTACTACAGTTCTTATCCATCAGAGGGTTGAGTATAAATTTGACAAGTGAAAATCCAAAAATTTCAGGTCCCTGGGAAAATTTCCAAAAACTAGAATGTTAAAGCAGTAGGAACAGAGGTTGAATCCAAAACATCTGGAATCCTTACCTACTATCTTCAGATCCAAACTGGCCTCCTGATACACACCGTCTTTTTCAAAAAGGCACCGGTACTGCCCATTATCTGATGTTGTAGCATTGTATATCTGCAGTGTCAGTCTCCCTTCATCAATGGCGTCACTCACCAACAATGTCCTCCCTCTATATTCTGCCATCTGCTCTTCAGTCACATGTTCCCCATCCACATATGTGTAAACAGCAGGATAACGGCGTGATTGGACCCATCTCACCTCCATGCTCTGTGCATTAGTCTTGGGGGACAGGTAACAAGTTAATTGTATGTCTTCTCCCACTCTGACAAGAATGGGCTGGGACGGTCCAATCACTTTTAAGGAAGCTGTGAAATACAACAGACAAAACACAATGAAAGACAAAAAATGGAGCAAATAGTGTCATCAGTAGGAACATCTCCAGTGGGTTTAGAACCCATGGGCATCTCAGTGGAGTTGTGAGGCACAAGGTCATCCTTCAGAGAGGGGGAGGTTTGGTGGAATCAGGATAGTGCTTGTCCCTGGAAAAAAAGAACGATTAATGGAACCCACACCCGTCTCAACCTATTTTATTCAGATTGTAACTCAAAAAATAATTTTGTAATAAATACTCCTGGAATAAAAATATTTTATCACTCCATATCTGTATGACCTCCTTAAACTACTTCTCAATACGTGTATGCCTCAGTTTCTTAAATTGTGAAATAAATATATCACTATCAAAATCCTAAGATTGCTCTGACTGTGCACTGTGAGTGGAGGCATGCAGACTGTGAAACCTGAGGACACTGAAGCCAATCCCTTTGCCTTGATAATGATAAGGATAAAAATGAGTTTCAGGTGGATTTTTAGTAATTAAATGTGAAGAAAGCTTCCCCTGGTTTGATTTTTATAACACCTTATATGTCAGATCCAACCACCATATTTTAGTTCTGTGAGGTCCAACATATGTGGAACTCTAAACACCCACCAGGTTCAATATCCTGATTATTTTAAGAAACATTATAAGACCAAGAATTGGGGAGGTTGGCAAAATGCAAAACACACAAAAAAATGGATACACAAAAAGTCTAATTCTCCCATTGTGAAAAATTGGAGATTTTATCTGATGGCTTTCCTGGACCCAAGCTATGTTTCACAGCCAGTTCATCAGGCTCTAGCCATACCAGTTTTTCTCTGTTCTAAATTGAGAATCATCCTTTCCTATCGAATGGCAAAAATACTTTCACATAAGTTATGGTCATTTATAATAGAAATAAAGGCATAAATGTGTATATTGTTGGATGAGAGTCAATGATCAAAGGCAAAAATGTCCTCATTATGTAGTTAGCTACAATCTGCTAGGTATTTCTTTAGAAAGGAAACTTACCATCAATCAACATGATCCTAATTTTTAGATTAATATCTCCTATACTAGCTAAAATTTGACTCCCGATTACCTCTAGCATTTTGTTTGCTTTATCCTTCAATTTTACCTAAAATAATGTATCTGTTAAAATACGAAGACAAAAGTAGGAGTCAGTGCAATTGCCCCTCAGAACAATGTATTACTTAAAATATGAACCCCAGGAAATTTTACTAGTTACCAAGCGCATTTAAAAAAATGCCTTAAAAAAAACAAATACTGCAACAGGCCTCTGGGGGAGAGGACGATATATGGCCTTGAAGCTGAGCAGCTGGGGATGCCTGGCTTGCTCAGGGCAGAACGTTGCCTGCTTCATGGAAGCCAAGAAGCTGGGAACGCCTGGCCCGCTCAGAGCAGAACGCCACCTGCTTCGTTTTTCCCTTATCTCCCTTTTCTCCCCAGAGAGCACCTGTGGCTACTTAGATAAGTCCTTTGAATGAGCTTGTTCAACAATAAACTTTATACTACTTGTACAGACATATTCTGCCCTCCTTCTTGTTTATCTACATGACATATGACTAACATTTGACCTTCATCGACTCTACTGCTGGTTCCTGTTTCTATCTAATAAAAGCGAGACTGTGGAGTTGCTTGGTGCGGCAGTCTTTTCGACTGTTGTCCCCTGCTCCCAATCTCTTGCAGCTGACTTGTTTGTGCCTCATTCTTCTCCCGTTCGCCGACTGGAAGCGGCAAGTCAGAAAAAATAAACTAGGGATTTGTCTGCTGCTATTTCTTCTTCCATGTATTTTACAGTAAATTACTTAATAAAAAGACAATTTCCTTATCTCCATTACCCATATGAGTAGGTGCGTGATAGATATATGAAACCCCTGTTATTCCAGAATCCAAGTAAAAAATAAAGTTGAAAGTACAGGGAAAAAATCATGCAGCCCAATCTGTTAATAAGTGATATTCTTCTAGAATACAAGCTCCTTGAGAGAAGCTCTGCATAATCCCCTTTTTTTATATACTTTTATATACACTGTGTGCCTTCTACACAATTTGTGCCCACATTTATTGTTTTGTTATATTTTTGGTGTATTATATGTATGTCGCTAAAATGGCTTCTGAATATTCACCAAAAATTAAATCTTCTCTGGAGTGTGCAGTTTACTGAATAATACACCAATTCCTTAAAACATAATAATCCCATCATCATGTCATATAATCCTTTTTCAATCAGCATATTCAATTTAGTGGACTATCTCATTTCCTCAATATCTTATATTTTTATATTTTTTAATATAATATTAATTATATCATATCATATTCTCACTCTTAAAGTTTGACACTAAATCAAAGATTTAGTCTTTCAAACATACTCATTTTGAAGATGAGAAAAATAGAGACAATGATTTACAATGATTTACAAAAATCTCACATAAGTAATTAAGAACTTGCACTCTTAAGTCAGATGAGATGACAAATAATCACAACTTCTCAGTGGTTTCCTACAAACCACAAATGTCTACAAAATTGTTGCCAGCTATAAAATGAGGGTAAATCTATTAACTTTTATACATATTTTCATCATGTTTTACTGTGGGCCCAGAAGGTCAGCACAACTAGGAACAGCACAATCAGCACAATACAAGATTGTATTCTGTGCACTGGGTCTCCAATGGACATGTCAACATGGTTCGAATTACTCAGAGGAGTGTCTCATCACCTAAAGTCTTCCTGAAGATGATATTTGCTGTGGGTTTTTCATAGATGACTTCTATGCTATAATAAAAAGAAATAATCTCTGTAAAGCATTTAGCATCAGACTTGGCATATAATTAATATTTTTAAAAACTACTCATTCTTATTTTTTTTATTTTTCTGTTTATTTTTGCAACTTCAGAATGCTTTTTTAAATATAATTAACATATAATGTATTATTTGTGTAAACCATCAGTCTTACACAATTCACAGCACTCACCATAGCACATACCCTCTCCAGTGTCCATCACCCAGTCCTATCTCTTCTCCCTCTCCCAGAAGCCCTTAGTTTGTTTCCTGAGATTGAAAGTCTCTTATAGTTTGTCTCCCTCCACAGTCACATCTTGTTTCATTTTTCCCTCCCTTCCCCCATGAACCCCTGCCCTGCCTCTCAAATTCCTCATATCAGACAATCATATGATAGTTGTCTTTCTCTGATTGACTTATTTCACTTAGCTTAATACTCTCTAGTTTCTCACTGCGAATGGCAAGATTTGGGGTTTTTTGATGCCTGCATAGTATTCCATTATATGTGGTATATATATTCCATTAGATGTGGTATACATACCACATCTTCTTTATCCATTCATCTGTTGATGAACATTTAGGTTCTTTCCATAGTCTGGCTATTGTGCATATTGCTGCTGTAAACATTCAGAAGCATGAAAACTAGTCGTTAATTTTATAAGATTATTTGATGAGTGGGCACTTAAAGAGGGCACTTGTTGTGATGAGCTCTGGGTGTTGTATGTAAGTGAATCACTGAATTCTACTCCAGAAATCAATATTGTACTGTATGTTAACTAACTAAAATTTAAATTATTTTTTTAAAAAAGATTATTTGCCAGAATGGGAACTGGAATTCCAGGCCTTGGACTTCTACAGCAAGCTCAGTTTGCCAGCAGCCAACTGCAGTGTGTCCTTGTCTCTGAGTTCTAATTAATGAGGAAAATATAGAGGTAGCTGTGAAACTTCTGGTATCTCAATCAACAGCCCTCAAAGCTCCTAAGGGTGCAGACCTCTAAACGCCACCTAAGAGGGAGCCAGGCAGAGCTCCATATTTTCATCATGTTTTACTGTGGGCCCAGAAGGTCAGCACAACTAGGAACAAAACAATCAGCACAATACAAGATTGTATTCTGTGCACTGGGTCTCCAATGGACATGTCAACATGGTTCGAATTACTCAGAGGAGTATCTCATCACCTAAAGTCTTCCTGAAGATGATATTTGCTGTGGGTTTTTCATAGATGACTTCTATGCTATTGAGGTATGTACTCTCTATCCCTACACTGTGACGAAGGTTTTTTGTTGTTGTTATTTTTAAAAGATTTTATTTGTTTGTTTGAGAGAGACACACACAATGAGAATTGGAACACAAGCAGGGAGAGTAGGAAATGGGGAAGTAGGCTTCCTGCTAAGCATGGAGCCCAATGTAGGCCTTGATCCAGGACTCTGGGATCATCACCTGAGCCAAAGGCAAATGCTTAACAACTGAGCCACCCAGATGCCCCTGTGAAGAGTTTTAATCAAGAAAGGATGCTATATTTTGTCAAATGCTTTTTCTGCACCTACTGAGAGGATCATATAGTTCTTGTCCTTTCTTTTATTATGTAATGTATCACATTGATTAATTTACGGATGTCAAACCAACCTTGTAGCCCAGGAATAAATCTCACTTAGTTGTGGTCAATAATCCTTTTAATGTACTGTTAGATCCTATTGGCTAGGATTTTGGTGAGAATTTTTGCATCCACATTTATCAGGGATATTGGTCTGTAATTCTCCTTTTTGTTGGAGAACTTTTGTACAACAAAGGAAACAGTCAACAAAACCAAAAGACAGCCAACAAAATGAGAGAAGATATTTGCAAATGACATATCAGATAAAAGGCTGGTATCCAAAATCTACAAAGAACTTCTCAAACTCAACACCAAAAGAACAAATAATCCAGTCAAGAAATGGGCAGGTGTGAACAGACATTTCTGCAAAGAAGACATCTAAATGGCCAACAGACCCATGAAAAAGTGTTCAACATCACTCAGTTTCAGGAAAATATAAATCAAAACCACAATGAGATAGCACTCACACCAGTCAGAATGGCTAAAATTAACAAGCCAGGAAATGACAAGATATTGGCCAGGATCCAGAGAAAGGGGAACCCTCCTACACTGTTGATGGGAATGCAAATGGGTACGGCCACTCTGGAAAACAGTATGGATGCTCCTCAAAGAGTTGAAAATAGAGCTACTTTATGACCCAGCAATTGCCCTGCTAGGTATTTACCCCAAAGATAGAAATGTAGTGATCTGAATGGCACCTGCTCCCCAATGTTTACAGCAGCAAAGTCTACAATAGCCAAACTATGGAAAGAGCCCAAATGTCCATCAACAGATGAATGGATAAAGAAGATGTTGTAATGTACATACAATGGAATGTTATGCAGCCATCAAAAAATTTGAAATCTTGCAATTTTTAACAATGTGGGTGGAACTAGAGGGTATTATGCTAAGTGAAATAAGTCAATCAGGGAAAGACAATTATATGATCTCACTGACATGTGGAATTTGAGAAACAAGGCAGAAGATCATAGGGGAAGAGAGGGAAAAAATGAAACAAGATGAAACCCGAAACGTAGACAAACCATAAGAGACTCTTAATCTCAGGAAACAAAGTGAGGGTTGCTGAAATGGAGTGGGGTGCAAGATGGAGTGGCTGGGTGATGGACATTGAGGAGGGTATGTGTTGTGATGAGCACTGTGAATTGTGTAAGACTGATGAATCACAGACCTGTACCCTTGAAACAAATAATACATTGTATGTTAATAATTTTTAAAAGTAGGGGAAACATATTGCATGAAAAAACAAAACAAAAAATAAATGGATTTTAGAAGTAAAAAAATAATAATAAATAAATAAAAATTTAAAAATACAAAGTCTTCCCGAGGGACAGAGACATGTGTCAACCTGCCCAAAACACTGGCTTGACTTTCTGACATGTAACTAACAAGTTCTGCCAGTTAAGGTTGCAACTGCCCCTCAGAACAATGTATTACTTAAAATTAACCCCCAGGAAATTTTACTAGTTACCAAGCACATTTAGATACAGCCTTAAGAACAATAGATACTGCAACAGGCCTCTGGGGGAGAGGACAATATATGGCCTTGAAGCTGAGCAGCTGGCAACGCCCAGCCCACTCAGGGCTGAACACCACCTGCTTCGTTTTTCCCTTATCTCCTCTTTCTCCCCCAGAGAGCACCTGTGGCTACTTAGATAAGTCCTTTGAATGTGCTTGTTCAACTATAAACTTTATACTACTTGACAGACATATTCTGCCCTCCTTCTTGTCTATCTACATGACATATGACTAACGTTTGACCTTCATCGACTCTTCTGTTGGTTACTGTTTCTATCTAATAAAAGCGAGACTGTAGAGTTGCTTGAGGCAACAGTCTTTTTGACTGTTGTCCTCTGCTCCCAATCTCTTGCAGCTGACTTTTTTGTGCCTCATTCTTCTCCCGTTTGCAGACTGGAAGCGTCAAAGGTTTCTGTCTGATCATAAGCAGATGCTGCGCAGGCAGAAGGGAATCTGACTTGAAAGGTATGGTTTACAATGGTATAGGCCTCCTCAGTTTATGGATTTACCTTTGACCTTCCTGAGACTGTTCCCTTTATCTTTATGGCCTGATGGGGTTGAAAGTATCACACCAGACCCTGCCTAGACTAGACTAGATTGGGGTGTGTTTTCCACCCTGATTTTCCTCACAAATTCCTACACAGGCTGAAAAGTATGCTCAGTTTCACCTAATCTGCAATAGGCAAGTGTACACACACATTCCTGTAACCAGTGTCTTGAGAGTGAGAAGGATATTGATGGAAAATGAATGATGCAAGGTCATATGCACGTGGGCAGGGAGCAGGCTGGTTATCATGGGCTGGGAGAAGAGGTCACAGAAAAGAGGAAGATGAAGATGGTAAGGGAGTAAAGGAGAAACTCAAAGTGGCTCAAATATCAGTTGGTTACTTTTTAAACCATTTATCTATATCTTAGGTACAATAAAATAATACTACAGTTCAACCGTTAAGTTAAAAAAAAAAAAAAAAAAAAAGACCAAAGAAAGAAAGAAAGAAAGAAAAAGAGGAAAAACAGGAAAATGGCTGATCCACCCAGACAGTATCCCAGGCTACATCTGAGAAAAGTAATGGCTCCCGCCCAGTAGTGATGAGGTCAGGATCCACTGGCATGAGGAGAAAGTGCAGAAACCACAGCAAGGCCAGAGGGTTGAGATGGTGGGTGGTGACCTCCAGTTACCATGATACTGTCTTTATGCTGGAAAGATTTTAAAAGGGCCTCCAGAGACCCACCAGTTGTCCTATACCATCCCTTACACACAAAGGCAGCACTCTTTTTCTCCAGCCAGATAGAGCAGAGATTGTCTTCGCCCCTCACAGGCATCCATCTGAGGTTCAGTGGGATCCCTGTGAACACTTAAAGTCATAGGCTACACAGTGCAAATATGCCTGAAGGAAGCTGTGCTTTGCCAGTCCCCTCTAGTACTAAATGAACTTGAGACTTGGTAAGGTCATACCTCTGTTTCTCATCTGGATTACGAATTGTCATGTTAGCTCCCACTGGCTTTGTCCATAGATTACCAATTCCCTTTGGGGCAAGCAGTATCTCTTTTATACTAATGCATCCAATGTCTACTTACCTAGCTCACTCTGGAGTTTCTCTGGAAAAAGAAAAAGAAAAATATATTAAGGAATTTGACCTAAAGAAAATGAGAGAAAATATTTTAAAAGAAAAGAAAGCTCTATATGTTACTAAAAACTCAATTCATCACCAGGCTATGGGTACTAAGGAGGGCATGTATAGCATGAAGCACTGTGTGTTATACAGAAAAAATGAATCATGGAACACTATATCAAGAATTAATGATGTACTGTATGGTTACTGATATAATAAAATAAATAAACAAACAAATAAATAAATAAATCTCAACTCATAAAAAAGAAATTAAATACAGAAAAATATTCCTTCCTGTAGATCATCCAGTGATCCAACTGTTTTTCCTTTTGTTTGTACAACAGAAAGTCTCCCAGTTCTTTACCTCATGATAGCTTATTTATGCTGATATTTAACATCTTGTAAAAATTATATATATTCTTCCTATAAGTACATGGTAAGTATAAAAGTATATGGACATAGACAGTTATCCCCTATAATCCCAAACTGAGAGGTAAAACATATATAAAGCATTTATAATATGCATTCAGATATATATTACATAATATATATCCATATTATATAATATATACTCAGTTCCTTTTAACTTTCACATGTGACATTTACTTTAAATTCTTTCGTATATCAATTTATATGAATAAGAATACCTATATTCTTATATCTAAATATAGAAGGTGTCCCAAAAATCTTAGTGCAGTTTTAAGTTATTTAAAGTCATTATTCTTTCCATGACTGGAAATGTTTATAGATAGATAAGCACATAGGTAGGTGGGTAGATAGATGTAATCTTTATAAAATAGCCCTGATGGATTTTTTCAGCCATTAAAATAATTTAGAGATATCATTTTTCATCAATGCTATAATTTATAGTCACATTAGGTACTTAACACTCACTCCACTGTTGTATTGTGCCCTTTTTTATTATTGTTTTATTACTATTTATAAATGAGGCTATAGTTAAGATGCTACTATATAAATAGTTGTCTCCATCTCTGATTATCTTCACAATGCAGGTTGCTAGAAGCAACTGGCACAATGTGGTATAGGACAACATTTTAATTGAAAGACTATAGTTTTATTTTCTTTATCATGTGATGCATACTTGTGAGTAAAGAAAATTAGTACAGAAAGAATTGAAGGTGGAACTTGAAAATAACTGGAATACCATTAACAATAGCCATTTAATCAAAATATAGTATATATTTCCAGACATAAATAGTTTATATTTTTTAATACATAGGACTAAATTTTAGATATTTTCCTTAATAAAAAAATATTAGGTGCTATGGAACAGTCCTTTGAACCTTTCCTGTTAATCACATTGTGTATTAGCATATTGGTCCTAGAAGCAGAGCTCTGACCTGGAATGGAGATGACAGAGCTCTTCTCCTCATTGAGGATGGGATTGCGGATGAAGCAGGACACAGTTTGCACAGAATCGTTCCTAACCACAAGAGTCGTTTCCACATAGAACAGGCCATTGACATCTTGGATGAAATGCTCAGAGACAGCCAGGAACTTCTCTCCTGTGGTATCCGTCCAATAAACCTGGGGCTCTGGGAACCAGCCTTTTGCAGTGCACACAAGCTGGACTCCACTTTCCACAACTCCCCCAACGTGGATGTAAGGGACAGACCCCAGACCTGTGGAGGGAAGACACATCCCTAAGGCCTGGATCCCATGGAGGCACAAACCATAGACACCAAGATCCCAGTGACATTGCATGTAGGGAGAAAGCAGAAGTTTGTGGGTCCAAAGTCCTCTTCCCCTTCAAATTGGAGTTCATACACACTTTGCTTGTTCCTCATTCTGGATCTTTAAACTTTAGCATATGAGCAGTATTTTTCTTCAGATCCAGACAGGAGGAAAATAAGAGAAAGGGACATAGTGACATTTTGCTTATGTCACTAGTGCTGCCAACAAAGATGTGTTATAATTTATTCATTGAGCTTCCCCAGGCCACAAACTCTGTCTGACAATTTAGATGATATCTAGACTCTGATTAATTAAAAAGTTTAATATAAGCCAGAAATCATCTCCAGGAAATACTCTTCACATTTTTTCTGTTGGTGGTTATGACCTTGGGGGAGCAATTAGATAACCTGGGTATATAGAATGAAGAGCTCTGGTTTCTAAACATTCCCTACAGTCAATGGGAAAATGTTTTTGAGAAATCCTAGTTTTATGTAGTCATGAGATTCTTTCTTCAACCAACACTGCTCTCAAACCAAAACAAAGGGACTCTGTTTCCCATAGATGATAATTTTCTATCATTTGGTGGAGAAAGAGACTCACTCCCTTCACCTACAGCCTTAGAAAACGTGTGACTTATTTTCAAAGGTTCCTGATAATGAACAGCTGCCTTCCTCTCTCCATATCTCAGAAATACATAGGTTCTTTCATCCATCTTCGATTACCTATAACATAATAATAATAATCATAGTCATGGGTGTTAAGAAAAAATGATGTTAGGAAACAGCCTTAGTGTGTGTCAGAGATGGTGACAACTCCAGAGAACTATGTCCCTGAGAAGGTAAGTAGATTTGCTTGATTTTGTCTTTGGCATATGGGGGGAGTTATTCTTGCCAGGGGAATAGATGATAATTTACTTTTCAGATACATGTTTTTTCCCTAGGACAGATCCCCTTTTCTCAACTGTTCCTCACTTTGTCACTACAAAAGCATCAGGCAAAACCCTGCCATTCACAAATGCATCTGGAGTCCCCAAATCATTGAACACTAATATTTAATAATCTCCATAAAAGCACAGTTCTTATCCTCTTTCTTCCTAGCACTAGATTTCAAACTGGAGGCACTCCACAAAGAAACAAAATTTTCATATTTACTTATTGCATGTTGGAGGTTGGGTAGAGGACAATGCGTTCCACTGAGATATGGCTGCTGGGCAGTCTGCTAGATACAGCGATTGGCTTGTTGTATCACACCAGCCTGATACACCAGCCTCATTTGTGCCTCAGTGAAATTGCTAATGACCAGATGTCATGGATTGCAATTAGTGGTCACAAATAGTCAAAACTGGTTAAGTTAAATTTGAGAAGATTTTTTAAGTGAGCTTGCTTTGAAGACTTCAGGTTTACTTGCCTTCGGATGAGTCAGGACAGAGGACTGGCATTTAGGAACTGCCTTGAGGATTAGAAAGGAATTTTTCAACTGGCAATAGGCTTACCATGAATTAATATATTCTCCCTCCAAGACTGTCTATTCCAAAATATTCACCTGCTACTTGAAGCAGCAAGCTTGTTTCTCCACAGTAGTTATTCTCTTGGAAATGGCACCAGTATTGCCCATTATCAGATGGTTGGATGTTGTTTATCTTCAGAGTCACATTTCCCTCATGATTGCCATCCTTTATCCACTCTACCCGGCCTCTGTACTCCTCCATCTGCTTCTCGGTCATATCGGCTCCATCCCAGTGTGCAAACACAGGTGTGCTGGGCTCTGAGGAGTACCATATCACCTTCATGTGCATTGTGGTCCTCTTTGGGAGGAGCTGACAGGTTAGTAGGACATCTTCCCCAATCCTGGCTAGGATAGGGTATGCAGGACCAATCACTCTCCAAGTATCTACAAAACAGATTGAAAAAGAAGAACCAGGAAATGCCAATTAGAAGACTAATATACTTGTTTTGGGATGTCCAGCCTATCAAAATAGACGCACCTGGAGGAGGGAAAGCTTTATTTTCAATAATTTAGAGAAATCTGACATGATGGTTTGCACATTTGGTTGTTCAAAAAAGAATTCTGTGTACTGAAAATAAGATGCAGTTCAAAAATTTGAGGGTTAGTGCTAAATCTATCACCACTGTGCGATTTGTGGGGGGCAAACTCATTATTTTCAATGAGATTTGAGATTTGGAATCTCAAGTTCTTCATCTTTAAGATACTAAAGCCACCATCTGTGGGTTGTTTTTATTCTCAAATAAGTTAATGTGTAAGTTGATTTTTTACACTGGGAACTTTGTTAGCGATTTGTTTTGTATTTTATAATAATTCATTTTATAGTTAGTGATCCCATTTTAAATTGTTAGTGACTGATTTCATAATCATTTTTCCTAAAATTTAGGTAATAAATTAATTCATTAGATTTTTCAGCTTTTCGGGATTTCTCTGGTTCGAGGGAAGGAACGGGGATTATTTTTTAACTTTAAAATATTTTTGGTTTGGAGTACCCTCAATAACTGGAGCTTTGTATGCACAATGCACTTCTGTACAAGGACATTTTGTGGTAGATTAAGGGCAGTGGTGTGTCTAAAGAGTTTGAGACTTTTAATCAAATTTTGAATCACATCTGACCTCTTGTCATTATCTGCAGATCGAAGGGATATTTAATAATTCCACATGTTATTATGTTTAATAATCTCATAAGTCATATATATCACATTCTTCCTTATCCTAAAATGCTCTAGGGCCATTTGTATTTTCTCTGCCACATCCAATCATCCCAAGAAGGAAGGAACCTCAACTTGCTCACTTGCTGATGAATATCAAATAGACGCTAGTCAAAAGCTCACTGCAGAGCTTAAGTGGAGATCTGCTTGCATTCTTCATTTATGGAATCCAAATATAAAGTCATTCCATCTGGCTAACTTCTTTTACAGGTTAGGAAATTGCATTATACAGAGGTCAGGACAGCTGCACATCACATCACATAGTTTCTACAGCCCTTGGTTTGGAGCCTGAGCCTTCTGGCACCCTGTCTAATGTTTTTTGTTTTGTTTTGTTTTGTTTTCTACTTTTGCATGCTGAATTCTCCTCGGGACTCTGGAATTTCCCCCAACACTGAATTTTCATAATCCCTTTTAAAGGTACAATTCAGCCACTGAGATTCCCAAATCCATTTATTGGAAATCTTCTAATTTCTTAATTTCCAAATATTTTTATGATGTTTAATTTGTGGTAAGAAGCAGCCATTTTTCTTGCACCCAAAGTGCTGTCCTGTGTGGAAGCAGGAAAATGGATAAATAACTTAATGTGTTCCAGGTACTTCTTCCTGGGCAGCCTCATTTAATCTTAAAGCCTGTCCTAGACTTTAAGACATAGGTATGTTGTTATTATCATAAAGATGAGAAAACTATAAGGCAGAAGGCACTCAAGTAGCTTTTCAAAGGTAAGCCAGCTGGAAGTGGAGGACCCTTTCCAGAACACAGATGCATTGGTTCCTGGTCCCTCAGTCCTACTATTGTCCTAGTGCTGTTGATTTAGAATTCTGCTGGGACATTTAGGTGTACAGTAAAGGGAAGCAGGGCACCCTACCTGGCTCCCTTAGGGTGAGCAGTACAAAGAAGAAAGAGGCAACTGCACCAAACACACTATATCCTGGTAAATCCACCATTCTCCCTGCAGGCAATACAAAAGAAAAATATGAGTACACCCAACCGTACTGCAATGGAGCAAGTCGCTCTGTGGTTTCCAGCAGGTACATAGTTACAACAAGGAATCAACATCAACCCCTCCACAATCAAACAAGGAAATGGCCTTGGCTCAATTTCTCCACAGTTTCTCTGATCATTTCTGACCCCTCACCTCATGTGTTGTACTTCAAGCTATTTTTTTTTAGGCCTAAGGGAAGATTTCTAAATGAAATGAAAAGTCCTCTTGAGTTAAAGGAATAATATTCTTTTATTCTGAAAAATCTCTTAAGGTCCATTTATTCGGAGCCTGCAGAAATTTTATAGTAGGATTCAAATATTTTTTCTTGCCCGCCTCCCAGCCCCTCCTGCAAATTTCTTCATCACTACCTTCTCCTAAGTGTACAGGAAAGAGCAGGAAGTTTCTGCATCCTCACTCTTCAGCCAGGAAGCCATCGCGAGTGCCTTGGGAGAACCCAAAGCCCAGGGCACATCTTGGAAAGTGAATGGAAGAGTGGTGGAAATGGTGCTACAGGAAAAGATTACCAAGGAAACCACCCTAAATTGCCTTTCGTGCCATTTTGAAACACAAAGTGTTGAGTAAAAGAAATAGCCCAACTACAGAGATCCGCAAACCCAACATGCCATTATACCAGCACTATAAAAATGCTTCCAGGGGCACCTGGGTGACTCAGTGGGTTAAAGCCTCTGCCTTCAGCTCGGGTCATGATCCCAGGGTCCTGAGATCAAGCCCCGCATCTGGCTTTCTGCTTAGAAGGGAGCCTGCTTCCCTTCCTCTCTCTGCTTGCCTCTCTGCCTACTTGTGATCTCTGTCTATCAAATTAAAAAAAAAAAAAAAATGCTTCCACACAGCTAAAAAGTTTTAAAAACTACCAGAACAAAAATCGAATGCCAGCTTTAGTTTTGAAAACTGAAAAATTCAGAGTGAAAGATGCCCAAGACTCATTCCATCTAACATGTCCGGCTTCTTACTGCTTCACACCAACTAGAAGAACCTGTTTGGGAGCAATAATAAGCTGGCGATTGCTTCTTTTTCCCCAGAAACTAATACCAGTAAGATTCTATAGGACAGGGGGAAAGCAACAGTCACTGAAATACAGATTATAAACCAAATGGTTCAGGAGATGATTTATACTCCATTATAACTGCTTTTTAAAATGATGCATACGTTCATCTAAAATGCCCTAGGAAGATGATACAAACCCAGTCACAACACGTAGATATACATGAGACTCAAATATCAATATGAAAATGGGGCTGAGCATTAACAGAAAGCATCGACAATCCATAGTTCACCACTAGAGACATCAGTCACTTCCCTTCTGAACGAAGGAGGTTGCAGATGCCTCCTCTTGTGAAAAGCAGAAACATTTCGTTTGAACAAGTAAGAGCAAATAACAAGCGGTAAAACCCATGCCAAGCAGCATCCTTCAGTCCTGTGAACTAAAAGGACTCACATTTGCTATAAACAGTTTACAGATACGTGTTCCTTTAGGTCTTTCATTTTAAAGCAGAGGGAGAACCTTCAAATGCAACTAGAAAAAAAATTGCCCAAATTAATGAAGCTTTTGCAGAAAGTTGTGAAAATGCATCTTAACCTTCACTGGTGCTCAGAGAAATTCATGAGCCAGTATAAACAGGGGGTGTAACTGCCTTAGACTAGGGTTATGAAAGGGGAAAGGGAGAATCTTGCCCCTGGGGGGTATTTGGCAAAGTCTGCAGAAATTTTCTGTGGTCACAACTGGGGAAAGGGGACATCCGATGAGTTGCTACACATCCTACAATTCACAGGAGAGCCTCTAGAGCAAAGAATTATCCAGCTTAAAGTGTCATTAATGCCAAAGGAAAACACTACCATAGACCATCTGCTGTCAGTATGCTGAAAATGGTTGGCAGATTTTTACTAAATAAACAACTGAACTTACATTGCAAACTTGAAAACATTTTCATTATCAGGTTTTTGACCTGATAATTTTTACCATTTGTACCTACTATAGGCCTAGACTCTTCTGAAACTGCCATTGCTACTAAGTATAGTAAACTTTGGTATCAAGAGATGTGACCTCATATAGATATGCCCTATCGAATATTCAAAAACCCACGTTTCATTTAATCTTCTGGATAAAATGTACGCCTTAAGATGGGATGATAAATGAGGGATAAGTAGTGATTTGTGTTGAGGTATTAGGTGAATAACAATTCTGAATTCCAAGGTCTATGCATGCACTGTTAAAATTCACAGCAAAGAAAAATTACAAATTACTCATGGATGTAACTAGAGGGTATTATGCTTAGCAAAATAAGTCAATCAGAGAAAGACAATTATCATATGATCCCCCTGATATGAGGAAGTTGAGAGGTAACGTGGGAGCTTTGGGTGGGGGGCAGGAAAGGAATAAATGGAACAAGATGGGATCTGGAGGGAGACAAACTGTAAGAGAATCTTAATCTCACAAAACAAACTGAGGGTTGCTGGGGGGAGGGGGGTTGGGAGAGGGTGGTAGGTTTATGGACATTGGGGAGGGTATGTGTTGTGGTGAGTGCTGTGAAGTGTGTGAACCTGGCGATTCACAGACCTGTACCCCCGGGGCTAATAATACATTATATGTTAATTTAAAAAATTACAAATTACTACGTTTCACAGGTCATTAGAGGTGTTTTTTTTTTTCCAGTAAAAACCCTCGAATGTTAAATTCTCAAAATGCCAAGTGACCACGGTAATTAACTGGTGAGAACAAATTTATTCCTGTCACAAAGTTTGAAGTTGATAAATCTATATTAATTTTAAAAAAATAGATATAACTGATCATAGGTTAACACAATTTTATAGACAGAAAGCAACGTAAACTAAAAATTCTAGGAGACAAGGTAACTTTGTGTTTACTTCTGGGACCCCAAGAGTCTCACTCTGTTTTCTTGAACCTCTCCTGTCTCTCCTCTCTGACAGAGACATTCATCCATAACATTTTTTCAGCTGCATCATCACCACATGACAGACTAGCGAGGCCCAGAGACACAAGCACAACATCACGCATGACAAACGAGTAACGTGATCCTGCTGCTCTGCGCTGTAATCTAGGACTCTCACCCGGCCCATTGCACAGCAATACTATGAGGATCACATAAGCTATGGTAGACCTTGAAAAACATGGAGTGGGGTACGAGTATCAGAGACAAGTAGAAGGCATTATGGCAAGTGGCAGAGTTTCCCTGTGGATGCCGACTGTCTACATGCCCCACCTCCTCATCTTAGTCGCCTTCTCTAACTTCCCTGATCATCCTCCACCAAGGACTCGTCAAGCCACTCACGTGTCTCCTTTCTCCTTCAGCGTAAAACTGGGGGCTGCTGGGTCTTCTCCTCATTGGGTCTCAGGTATACCCTTCATCACGCAGCAGGAGTCCAAAGGCAGGTCAGAGTCCTGGGGTGTTGACTGGAGTGAGAACTGTGGGACAACCCAACAGTATGAGATAGCCCCCTGAGACCTCCAGCTTTGGGTGAAGGGAGATTGTGCTGCTTCACCCAAACTGAAGGGACAGCCTAGTCCTGGAGGCCGCCCCTAAACATGAGATTCCAGTCAGAATAGCACAGTCACCACCCACCAGCTGTAATCTTTAGAAAAGTGGAACTCCAAGAAGTGGACTTTGACTGGGCTTAGTTATGAGTAATCTTCAGGCTTGCAGACAGACTGGTGACATTAGCACTCCTCACCAACCTCAGAAAGCCAGGGCACTACTGCTGGGCTCCATTTGACAGCCAGTTTGTGCCATCTCCAGTCAGGTCCTCACAGAGCACCTGGTACTGGAGATCTGTCCTCACCCTTCTCTCCACCTCTTACACATCAAGGGTCCCCTCCATCTACTGTCAAGTTTGCATCTGAATGCTGTTTGCTTGCTCAGAGTTGGAAGCAAGATTGAAAAGCAAATGCCCCATCCCTGCTTTTACTAGTGAGAAAACAGAGGCCAGAGAAAAGGATTACCCTCCCAGCATCACGCACCCAGTCAAAGTCTCATATGTGCAAGTTAATTCTCTTTTTATCTTGGTTCTTTATCCCCCTTTGCTGACTTAGATATCAACTCTCAGATACTATGGAAATTTAAAATGCTTCTTAACAAACTGGGCACAAAAATTATAATGATTAAGGCTATAGGCACGTGTGTGTGTGTGTGTGTGTGTGTGTGTGTGTGTGTGTTCTTGTTTAGGTTAGATTTACCCTTAAAAAATCTCCTTAAGTCAATTTTCTTGAATCAGAGAGCACGTCCCCCTGGGGTTCTGCAGAGATACTCTCAGGGATTCAAGAGTTCTCCAGAATAATTTAAAATTTAATGTTAGGGGGCCTGGGAGTCTCTGTCAGTTAAGTGTCTGCTTTCAACTCAGGTCATGATCCCAGAGTCTTGGGATTGAGTCCAGAGTCAGGCTTCCTGCTCAGCAGGGAGTCTGCTTCTCTCTGCCCCTTTCCCCACTCTGGTTCTCTCTCTCTCTGTCTCTCTCAAATAAATAAATAAAATCTTAAAAAATAATAAAATAAAATTTAATTTACTTGTCCATTTCAATATAAAATATAAACATTTGTGATATTTTGATGTGATATGGCTTGAGCTGATTTTTTTCCTCTAAAGTGTCTTCCCTCCCCTGTTATGATAAGCCCATTATTGGGCACCTAACTTGAAATTGCTATTCTTGATGTAAGATTTTTTACCCTTTATCCTTCAGCGTAGACAAAGACCCTTCCCACTGTGGAGAAAGAGGACTTTGACTCTTTATACTTTCTCTCAATTAGGTAGATGGGAGAAGTGCCCCCACTTTACCTCTGGTTCCCAGAATGGCTGCAGTGCCACACACTGCCCTCTCCCATAATAACATGGAAGCAGCAAAGAAAAGGCACCCAAGGCAAGAAAACCTTATAAGGTTCAAATACGGAGGGAAAGTTTGCTAATTAGAACGCTGGTGTGGAATGATACGGCAAGAAGGGAGTGATGTTGTGAAAAGAATAGCCATCACCAGTGTGGGATGGACAATGACCACCAGGACACAAGATGTGACCAAGATGTATGGCATCGTGGTGGAAATACGAGGACAGCCGTCCATACCAACCCTGAATCATCTCTACCTCAGGACTTAGAAATAACCCTAGGCAGAGGGCTGCTTCTAAATTATTAATTGTTGTGAATGCCACTGAGCTTCCCCAGCAGTTACTAGCTTAATTCCTCTTCTGTAAGACATTACAGTGCTTGCTATAAAAATTGGAATCCATAATAGGAAACTACAGAATTATTTTTACACCTAAATTTGTAGTGTGAAAATATTCTACCCATTGCAGATATTCTGCATCACCTCAATTATAAAACATGTTGGGATTCCCCTGGGAGTCTTTAATACTTATTTTCGCATTTTGTTTGTGGTCAGTTACAGTAGTAGCAAATGTCCACTTAAGGAAGCTCCTTTCAATTTTTGTACATCTCTTCTCAAAAAGCCCTTACATCTACTTTCTCAAGGGTCTTCTACTTTGGAAATAAGAACTGTGTCCTGAATTATGCTATGAATTACAGACGTCCATTTATCTGTAGGGACATGTTGACATGTGGGGGCGGGGAAAGGCAGGAAACACTGAGGAAGACAAGGCAGAACAAGGATCTCAGAGAAGGCAGGGGGGAGAACAGAAGGGAAGGCAAGTCATGCATCTACATGGTCACCAGAGGGCAGCAGAGACATGCTCTCCATTCCACCTTCACAGGCTTTTCTTCAAGACCTATTCACTCAGACGTTTCCTCCTTCAAATGCTGCTGTCATGTGGGACCCACATTAATGACTTCCTCAGCCAGTATGACAAAAGGAACCCTGAGATTATGATGTCTGAGATTGTATATATTTATAATTTTGCTATAAATTTGGGTAAGTTTTATTTTGGATAAGTCTATTTCTGGGGCTTCAATTTCCTTAGCTTTAAGGTAAGAATAAGGATAATATGTGTGCTCCTCATATTAAAACATTTCTAAAAGGGTAGTGTGAGAATATAATCATGACACAAAATTCCTATTTAGGTATAGATTTCATTATTGGGAGTGGCATTGTGCAAAGAAGGGAGAATAAGACAACAGAGGAGTTAAGAAATGACAAGAAAACAGTAACACAAGAGAAGTACAGAGCCTTGTTAAAAATTTGGAGAAATTGGGACGCCTCGGTGGCTCAGTTGGTTAAGCAGCTGCCTTCGGCTCAGGTCATGATCCCAGCGTCCTGGGATCGAGCCCTGCATCAGGCTCCTTGCTCAGCTGGGAGCCTGCTTCTCCCTCTGCCTCTGCTGCCCCTCTGCGTGCCTGTGCGCTCGCTCAGTCTCTCTCTCTCTCTCTCTCTGACAAATAAATAAATAAATAAAATCTTTTTAAAAAAATTGGAGAAATTTAGGTGATGGCCTGATAGAAATCTTTTTTGAGAATTGTCAGTTCAATTCACCAGAAAGATAATAATTATTTATTTCCTGGAGTCCCATAACAATGGGTCTTATAACTATAGAGTTCTCTCAGGGAAAAGAAAGAAAAATGATCAACTCTCATAACCTGGTGATACAGCAATATGTCATTTCATAGTCTTCTTGGTTTGTTTTCTGACAGGAGGAGAGACAGCACTGGCAGAGCCCTGAGATCCCACCCAGATGCTGGGTTCCCTGAGGGAGCACTCAGGAGAACTGAGGGAGGGTGGCTGCTGGGAACTGGATGATGGCTTCTCTTCACAAGTACCACCACAGTTCAGTGCGCACTTTGGGGAGGGGATCATGCCCTTCTCTTTCTCCCTCCTCCACCACCCTTTATGCTTCGGAACAACAGACAAGAAAGCCTGACTCTCATTGTTGCTATTTAGAAGTCTGAGGCTTTGAAATACTGTTTAAAAATATTTCTTATATTTGTTCTTCTTGCAAGTGTATTTTTTTCTGACACAGGATAGAAGATAGTTGGCTTTGAGAAAGGGAATGATCCCCTCACTTTAAAGTAATATTTGAGGCTTAAATGGTGAGTTCAGGCTGCCCATTATAGGACCAGCAAGGACAGAGGTCAAATTAGGGTTAGGGTTGGGGTTAGGGTGCAGGGGAAAGCTGACTGAATCCAGTCAACAACCCTGACCTCTGGGATCTTACACCCCAGAGCACTGTATTCCAAGATATAAAGAGCCTGAAGATCAACTCAAGCCCTGCTGGGATAGAAACAAGTTCTTTTGTATCCATGACTATATTGGAGACCTTCTGCGGTATCTCTGGGCCATCAAGATGGGGGGTGATCTGAGAATAAACTCTTGGGAAAGAGCTATGAGTTCTCCTTGGTGTGTACATCTCCTCATCCTACCTACCTTACCCAGTGTCACCTTGGCCTCATCAGGGGACACAATGGACGTGGAACTGGGCTTCCCCTCCTAAGACCTCCAGGGCTTAAGACTGTGACAATGTTCCTTCAGATCAAAGGGAAGCACAGCATTGCCATCTGGCCAAAGAAGACAAAGAGTCAGTGACAAAGGGATATCCTATGGACTGAGGAGGTATTAAGAGAGGAATGAAGATTGTGATTTCTAAGTTCATGCCAGAAGAAAAGGTAACTGCAGTGTCCTCAAGGACACTCCTCCAGACTTAGCTTTCTTAGCAAAATCTCCCCACATTATAGATTTGTTACTAGAAGTCAGTAGAATTCTTTCTAAATTTTTTATTTAAATTCAGTTTAATTAACATATAGTGTATTATTAGTTTCAGAGGTAAAATTTAGTGATTCATCAGTTGCATATGACACCCAGTGATCATCACATCACATGTTCTCCTTAACGCCCAGTTACCATCTTCCACTCACCTGCCCTCTGGCAACCTTCAATTTGTTTCCTAGGGTTAAGAGTCTCTTATGGTCTGTCTCCCTCTCTGACTTCATCTTTTTTATTTCCCCTTCCCTTCCCCTATGTTCATCTGCTTCATTTCTGAAATTCCACATATGAGTGAAATCACATGGTATTTGTCTTTCTCTGACTGACTTATTTCACTTAGCATAATACCCTCTAGTCCCATCCATGTTGCTGTAAATGGCAAAGTTTCATTCTTTATGATGGCTGAGTAATATTCTACTCTGTGTGTGTGTGTGTGTGTGTATCACATCTTCTTAATCCATTCATCTGTCAATGAACATATTTTATGATGATGTTGAGACCTATTCCCTTTATCCTTACATGCTGGAGGATTTTTATTTAAAAAGGATTCCAGATTTTGTCACATGCTTGTTCTGCATCTATTGAGAGGATTATATGGTTCTTGTCTTTTCTTTTGTTAATGTGGTGTATCACACTGATTGATTTGCAAATGTTGAATTATTGCTACAACCCAGGAATAAATCCCACTTGACTGTCATGGATCATCGTGTTTTTGTTTTGTTTTGTTTTGTTTTGTTTTAGATTTTTTAACTTATTTTACAGAGAGTACAAATGGGGATCAGCAGGCAGAAGGAGAGGGAGAAGCAGGTTCTCCACTGAGCAGGGATCTTGATGCAGGGCTCATTCTCTGGACTATGGGATCATGACCTGAGCCAAAGACAGATGCTTAACTCACTGAGCCACACAAGTGCCACAATAATCCCGCTAATGTACAATTGGATCCTATTGGCTAGTATCTTACTAGAATTTTGGCACCCATGTTCATCAGGGATATTGGTCTGTACTTCTCCTTTTAAGTGGGGTCTTTGGTTTTGGAATCAAGGTAATGCTGGCTTCATAGAAACAGTTTGGAAATTTTCCTTCTATTTTTATTTTTTGGAAAAGTTTCAGAAGACTAGGTATTAATTCTTCTTTAAATGTTTGGTAAAATTCCCCTAGGAAGCCAACCAGACCTAAACTCTTATTTGTTGGGAGATTTTTGATTACTGATTCAATTTCTTTTCTGGTTATGGGTCTGTTAAGCTTTTCTATTTCTCCATGTTTCAGTTTTGATAGTTTATATGTCTCTAAGAATGCATCCATTTCTTCCAGATTGCCTAAGTTTGTTGGCATATAACACTCATAATATTCTCTTAATAATTCTATTTTGTCAGTGTTGGTTGTGATCTCTCCTCTTTCATTCATGATTGCATTTATCTGGGTTATTTCTTTTTGACAAGTCTGGGTAAGTATTTATCAATTTTATTCTTTCAAAGAATCAGCTCCTACTTTCACTGATCTGTTCTGTTTTTGTTTTTTTGTTTTTTAATTTCTACGGTCACTGACTTCTGCTCTAGTCTTTACTATTTCTCTTCTTCTGCTGGGATTAGGCTTTATTTGCTGTTCTCTTCCCAGCTCCTTCAGGTGTACATTTAGCTTGTATATTTGAGAACCTTCTTGTTTCTTGAGAAAGGCCTGTATAGCTATATACATCCTTACTAGGACGGCCTTTGCTGCATCCAAAGGTTTTGAAATGTCATGTTTTCATTTTCATTTGAGAAGTCAGTAGAATTTCTCAAAAAGGCAATAGAACTTCTGCATAGTGGTACTTGAAAGACCCAGACATTTAGGGATGGGGGGACTGAGGTATATCCTTGTTCTGACAGACTTACAGTCTGAAAAAAAGAAGAGGTACTGTCCCATCCATCACTGCTCAGAATCCAAAACATCTCTGAAAAACCAATTCCTCTCAAATTTAAAAAATTTTATATACTTTTAAGTTAAAATTTTACTTCTAATTTTACTTTTATAAAAAAGTGGCAGAAGTTTTAAAAAAAAAATCACTAATACCAACCATGATTTTTTGAAAATGGCAAAATTAAAATAAATGGATTCCACTGTGGGTTTTAGTCTGTAGGAGTCAGGTCCTGAGAAGAGCTACAAGTATGGATGAAACTCGCACCAGTCAACTACCAGACCAGCACAGATGCCTCACTTGGAGGATTAGGAAAATCATGAATGTGTGTTAATGCCTTTCCACCCTTTCCTGCACCCAGAAAATGCATCCCCAGAGATAACAAGGCATGTCCTCCACTGGAAAGAGGAGAACCTTCTGAAGACTGAGAGAAAGAGGGCTAAGAAAAGCACATCAACCTACCAAATCCCTCTAACGTGCACCCACTTGCCCTGCCAAACTTCTAGGTTTCCACACTCCACCCTCTACGCCACGTTCTAGCGGGCTATTGCAGTTCCTCATATGACCAGTAGATGGCGAGCTTGCCAAGAACATGCACTAGGTTTCAAGTAGGCACAATGACTTCAAAGTGATGGAGAGGAACCAAGTTATGTCCTAAAATGTCCCAGATCTTCACTTCCATACTCTTCTTTTCATATATTGTGAGGAATGAGGCAAGTATAGGAGAATTGCTGCTGTCCAATATGCTTCAGTCTCAGCAGAATTGGCAACCTGGAGATGAGGATGAGGATCAGGAAGAAACATCTAGATTAGCAGAGATTAACAATGGACAGAAATCCAAGAATGGCTGGAGAAATTAAGCAGCTCTCCACAGTAATATATATTTTGCTCCAGTGCCCAGTCAGACTTTCTGGAACCAGTTCTAGCTTCTGACTTCTGTTGCCGCTTTGGCTGCTCCAATCACCAGTAGCTGCACAGCCCGGCCCAAAGTCTTCTATTTGAAGACCTCTCTGCTTCCCCTCCCTTCCTTTATTGGTTACTTTAACAGCTGCACTATGCTGCATTGTGGGGCTACATTTGCTCAGCCAGTCACTCGTAATGGGCATCCGGACTGTTTTTAGTCTTTTCCTGTTACGCATAATTTTGCATTAATAGCTCCACGTACACCTTGGGCAGCTTTCACTGTGGGACTGAGAAGCAATAAAACAAAATGAGGAAGAAGTATTGCAGAAACTTTCATCAAGAAAATACTGGAGCCCCCTCAAACCCTAGCATGCACCCTAGCACATTGGAGACAATCTTAGAGCCATTTTTTTATGGATTTATAGACTGACTTTCTGCACCAGTATTGCTCCAACTTGCCAAAGCCCTTCACCTTAATGTTGCTGAGCATGTGGGTATTGCCACGTTCCTTCTCCTATTTTCAAGGGTGAGAGATGCTTCTAGAACTTGAATACTATCCAAAGAACAGGATTCTCTCTCAGGGAAACTCACCATAAAGTACCAAATTCTTCACAAAAGAATAAAAAAAGGAATATATGTCTGAGTCTCCTACCTCTTCTCCAGTGTCTCTTGCATTGTGGTACTGGATCTCTGGTAAGGATGGGGGCCACTGGCAACCTTATCACCTACCCTCCATCCTCATTTCACCACCAGTCACTGCACATTCATCCTGGTTGACACCTTATGTTTACACCTTATGTTTACACTAGGTGGGAGCCAGCATAAAGCAGACACTCTGACTCTGTGCAGTTTGACTAAGGACCTAATTTTCACCATCGGCTTTCCCTTTTAGTCTCCAGACACAGATACAAAGCTCTGCATAAAAGCAGGTATGGGTTTCCAGCTGCTGGCCGTGACCATCCATTGCTTTGCTGTCTCATCCATTGTAAAACATGGTGTTGTAGCTGGATGTATTGACTTATTTTACCACACATGACATCAGTCTCACAGAAGTCTGACAGAAAGTCTGCCTAAATGAGACAGGAAAGGAGTGTCTGGTACGCATGGGGACAGTGTCATCATCCGGTGCCTAATTGTTCAATGATGCACTAGTTGTTTAACAAGTACACTTCTGCATGATCCATTGTCACATGGTGCGAGCAGAAATAAATGGAGCACGTCTCCGCCATTCATGTGAGGTCACCATCAGGGACTCCTGATGCTACTGAAGATCCTCTCAAGACTAGACCTTCTGAATGATGGACAAGATGTGCCCAAAGGGATTAGATATTAACCCTTCTCTCACTTTTTCATAGAAGACTCACTGCTCACTGTATCCTTACCTCTTTCCCCAGAATCTCAGGAATAGCCACAGAGCCCAAGTGAAAATCAAGCCATGTAAGACGTGGGGGTCCCTTTGCCAATGTCTTGCTAACTGAAGTCCAGAGGGCCCTTTAGGGAAACTCATAGCTTTGTACTGGGATAAGAGGCTGCAGGAGCACATCTCCCTGGCACTGGGCATCAAAACATTACAGACAGGATAGCACCAGAGGAGTAGGTGCTATGAGCACTTACAGAGTAAAGATAATCAGTGTTTCTTCAATCCACATATATTCAAAACTTAAATTACCCACCCAATCAGGAGCAAAACAAAGTAGTAGGATTTCTTGATTCCAAAAGCAACATTCATAGGCAGTAGGAGTGACTTTCAGCAAAGAAATAAAATTTATAAGACAGTTTAAAGACTAGAAATATCACCCTAAGGCAATTACATGTATTTTTAACAACTAATTCTCTCTTTCTTTATCTCTCTCTCTCTTTTTTTTCAGTGTTTTCTGTAATAGAGATTGGGATAAGTCAGAAGAAATACAAGTATTAAATGACACATGGAAGTTAAACCCATCGATTGGTTGGACTTAATTATGAACATACGGGGGAACTAGCCACCCCCAAATTTACTGCCACTTTGATGAATCACCAAATAGTGATGATATGGAGACTTGGCTTTGGTTACAATATTACTATGGGAAAATGAGGAAGAAGTGATCAAAGTAAGAGTATACATTAGTATACTCTTTATTTGTGTAAATGTGGAAACAGACACTTTATGGAGCCTTTTAATGACACTGAAAATCTAGATAGTGATACCAGAAGCCATTTGGAAGGCATGACAGAGCCAATCCAGTCTCGGAGAGCCCAGGGGAAGTTTAGAGCTGGAGACATAGACTTGGGTGTCTTCAAGAGACACACAGATGTCACAGCACTTGCAACCCTCTACTAAAGGGGAGCAAGGAACTTTCTTATACTACTGGCCTCAAATGTTATTGACTTTCCTTTGCTAGTATCTGAAGGGAGGCTGAAATCACTGAAGATGGCAGGATGGGGATTTACAGCTTAAACAAAAGCAATTCCCTGTCCAAAGTCATGTCCCTCCAGCTGACAAGACCATCATAGCTCTGGGGCCCCCGGGCTCCAGGCCATGAACCCCTATATCTTAGATCCTGAGTGTAGTTCCCTGCACATATGGATACTCTGAGAGGTGACCTGCTTCTGGAACTGAGACCTGTCCAGTAAGCATCTCTTAGGCTTAAGTCTAAGAACAAATACTAGAAAAAAAAGTTTCCATTAGGAATAGATGTGACAGAAAATGACATTGTCTGTTGAGGCAGTAAATAGAGGTTGGTAAACCCTGCACTAAATCAGGGATTTTTGCTCTAGAAATATGGGAGTAACGTGGTCATTTCTGAGACCTCCTTTAATCGAAACATGTGTAACTTGTTTAAAATCAGCTCTTTTTGCCCATTTAGCTGAAGTTTTCTGTTTGTTTCATACCTACTGCATGTCTCCACCACTTCCCCTCTGCTACTTGTTCCTTCTGCTACTAAAGCTATTTAAGGATGGTCTCTCTTCCATTGGCCTAAGAGCTTTACTTCTCAGTCTGTACTATCCATCATTGGGCCATTTCAATTCTCTGGCCAGGATAAAGATGGGGTAGGAAAGAGGATTCTGTGGGGATCCCCAAATGTGACCCAGATGGTGGTCTGTGCCCATGGTTGGTGCCATCCCCAGGCTGCCATGCATGAATCCATGACAAGAGTCATCAGGTAGATTTGAGCCCTGCCTAGGAAGTGAGCTGTATAAACTTTCCTTGTCTGTAGAAAAATTTCCATTCCATGTTGACAAACAAATTTGTGTGGTTGAGTTTTAATTATCATTAACAAAAATTCATCCTGTGTGAATTATGTCATACACAATGTTTTCCACCTGCTATTTATTTGTAGGTAATGAATTAAAGAGATGGAGATTTTTAGGGAAAGCAGGTTATGGAATAAAGAGATCACCGGTCTCTGGGGGAATATTTACTTTTTATAGCAAGTTGTTCTGGATTTAGGCTGGATGCTTCCCATTTCTTTCCACACTGAATCGATGGGTGATTGCAGCTCTTTCAGTACTGTGTTCTCTGACTAGTTTCTAAGCATCACGTACATTTCCCCTGCCTTCTGAAATGGTCATCTAAACAAGACCTTTAATTAAACAAATGAAGCAATTACAGAAAAGAATGTGTAGAGTAAAAGAAAGAAGAAAAGTAGAGAGAAGGGAAGGAAGGAAGGAAGGAAGGGAAAGAGGGAGAAGAGAGGGAGGAAGGGGTGAGGGAGGGAAGAAAGGAAGAAAGAAAGGGGGGGGGAAGGGGGAAGGGAAGGGGAAATGAGGAAGGGAGGAAAAGTAAAAGGAATCAAAAGGAGAAAGAAAGGGAATGGGGAATAAAATAAAACAATTCTCACATTTAATGATTTTCAAAAAATTCTTATAATGGTGCCTATTTTCATACATAATATGAAATTATACCAATTCCTTGCAAACTCCTACTCCTATGACATCAGAAATATCATTCATATCTGCTCGTCAGATGAATGTGTCCTCTACCCTTTACTGTCTGATCATCTGCCATCTTCAACATCCTAGCTATCCTATCCAGGGTGGATTGTGCAGTATGACCCTATTGTAATAAAGAATCCAAGGACACAAACCCCTACCAAATTTGTTGGAGATCATGGTTATGCAGACTTATTGACCCAGACGATGGTCCAGTGCCAGCCATGAAGCTAAGGCCACTGGGTTTGCCTCACTATTTAGGTTAAAAGTCCGGTTAATTAAACCAAATTCGTTGGAATATTTGTAGAAGATTGAAATTATAGTTCCAGGACCCACTAGTGGAACTGTGTGGATCTCAGAGAGAAAAATAAGCACCTAGGGCAGGCCAGCCACATTAGAAAGTGAACTTTATATAAGAACCTTGGAATTTAGCAGCTGCTCTCAGCAGAGGTGGGTCAGGCCCCTAGGGATCCTTAGAGAAAGAAGTAAAGGGGCTCTTGCTCCAGAGGAGATATGCCTCGTCCCCATTCAGTATCCACACTGCTCACCCGGAAGGAGGCCCCCACAAAGAACTCAAGTGCAAGCAAAACCAAGGAACTCACCATATGTCATTCCTCAGTCCCAAGGACTACAGTTAATCTGCCTCCTTCTCTCTACCTTTTGGAGTCTCCTTTTGCTTGTCTTTAGCTGTACTTAATAAAAAGAATAGGTAGAAATGTATCTACTCCGTCTTGTCCTAATACCAGAAATCTCTCACCATAAAATTTTGACATCTTTCATTTTTTCTCCAACCATAAGTAAATTTAGTTGTTCAGAAAATGTTGGTAAAGTCATACTTTTGCCATTAAAAAATGGTACACAACCCATCAACATGAGGCATAAACACAGTACCACATACCAAGGGATAAATAAATATGCTAAAAAAAAATTCCCCCAAACTCTCTAGAGTGCCAGGCTGATGTATCACACACAGACTAGATGAGCTGAGTTGTTGAACATCACAATGCAAGACAGTTTAGAACAGACCTAAATAAACTTTTTAGGGCTGGAATGAACTAAGCACCAACCTGGGGAAGAAAAAAGGTAATATTAGAAACAGTCCAACCTCCATGAGATAACGCACTTCACAAAAGCAAAAGACATCCAGCAAGCAGCTACCATTTTCAGAAAAATAGCGCAGTGACTTGCAATGCTAACAGAGAAACTAGTGATAAAGAAGCGGCATCCTACTATTAAAATGGCCACAGAAAAGAAGAGTAGATCCATAGTTTTACTCCCAGTCATTTCTTTTTTTTTTTTTAAGAATTTATTTATTCATTTGACAGAGATCACAAGTAGGCAGAGGGGCAGGCAGAGACTGATGTGGGGCTTGATCCCAAGACCCTGAGATCATGACTTGAGCTGACGGCAGAGGCTTTAACCCACTGAGCCACTCAGGTGGCCCCCAGTCATTTCCATAAAACTTATTTTGATCACCCAGCTAGATAGAAGCTCTCTTTCCTTTGCTATTCTGTAAGATTTCTTTCTTTTTTTTTGGGGGGGAAGGGGAGTTGCTTTTTTTAAACTATATTAATTCAATTAATTAACATTTAATGTAATATTGGTTTCAGAGGTACAGGTCTGTGATTTACCAGTCTTACATAATACCCAGTGCTCATTACATCACATGCCTTCCTTAATGTTCATCACCCAGTTACTCCATCCTCCCACCCCTACCCATCCAGCAACCCTCAGTTTGTTTCCTATGGTTAAAAGTCTCTTACAGTTTGTCTCCCTCTCTGGTTTCCTCTTGTTTTATTTTTGCCTCTCTTCCTCTGTGATCCTTCCCCTGGTTCCTTAACTTCCACACATCAGTGAGGTCATTGCTTTCTCTGATTGACTTACTTCACTTAGCATAATACTCTCTAGTTCCATCCACATCATTGCAAATGGCAAGATTTCATTTTGACATCTTTTAAAACATACGTTAAAATTCTACACACTTATCCCTAGATAAGTATGTTATGTTTATTTAATGTAAATTGTTTATTAACAAAAAGAAAGCTAATCTAAAACAGCAGATGTGAGATTATGTCAAAGTTATGAAAATATGCATATTTCAAAATATCATAGGAAACTATATTTATAAGATAACATCATTTGTATGTTATATATATACATTTTCATGGATATCATGAAAATACGAGTCTCTGTCTTTTTATTCTGAAAAGCACACAAACAATATGGAATATGCTGCTTTCAAATAATTTGAAGAATGAAACAATGTCTAAAAAAGAAAAAAATAACTGTAAATCACTTTGATTCTTCTGGGTAAATGCTCAACACTCCTTCTACTTCTCCATGACAAATTTAACCTGAGGTTAATTTTCTAGCTATTTTCTGGAAATCTCATAAAGAATCAGTGTCACACACACACATATATGGACAAAAATAAAAGAAATAAACTCAAAACTCTCATATATCAAGACCCAGGGGATCTTCTTACACTGAATATTCAGATCACATGATAACCCTAGGCCATACTTGGCCCTCAGATTCACTTAGTAGGATGACAGGCAGGAATCAAAGCATACCAAGGGGGGAGCAGCAGATGTTTCTCTTGGGTAGGAGATATTCTTGAGAAAGTCCAAAATGCAGTCCAGGTGCTGGTCTCTGCCCATCCATCCACAAGTGACAGTTTAGAATTTACACCTATGGGAGTGGATTCTGCCCTGGCTTAGCACCCTATTTCCCTTGGAACCAGTCCCTCTGATAGCACCTCCACGGGCGTACCTTTCCATCCCCCTGCAGGGGCACGCCCACTACAACAGTCACTGCATTCAGTGATGCTCAGACTCTGGGTTCCCACCATTCGTTGCAGTTCAGCAAGTGTTCCAAGACAAGATACAATTTACCAAGCAAAGGCCCTTTTTACCACAAGCAATTTTGTCTATAAATCCAGCTGACACTGATCCTTCATCAGATTTCCAGAAAATAGCTAGAAAATTAGCTGAAGGTAAAATTTGCCGTGGAGAAGTAGAAAGAGTGTTGAGCATTTACCCAGAAGAATCAAAGTTATTTACAGTTGATTTTTTTTCTTTTTTAGACATTGTTTCATTCTTCAAATTATTTGAAAGCAGCATATTCCATATTGTTTGCGTGCTTTTCAAAAAACAAAAAACAAGACAGAGACTCATAGAGGAAGGGAGGGGAAAAAGGAAACAAGACAAAACCAGAGAGGGAGAGAAACCACAAGAGACTCTTAATCTCAGGAAACAGAGGGTTGCTGGAGGGGAGGGGTTTTGGAGGGAGGGGGTGGCTGGGAGCTGGACATTGGGGAGGGTATGTGCTATGGTGAGTGCTGTGAATTGTGTAAGACTGATGAATCACAGACCTGTACACCTGAAACAAATAATATATGCTAATTTTAAAAATAGATTAAAATAAGTATATAAATAAAATAAATAAATAAAAGATGAATTTTTTTAAAAGCGTGGTGATAATTAGTATAAACAGACTTTAAATTTTTAAAGTTTCATTTAAGCAATTAAGTTGCATTTAATTAGGTCAACACACCTGGGTATTTTTGAATATGTACATGAGGAATAAAAGTTAAAGAATCCAGAATTATTATCGTTGACCTTTCATAAGCTGCCTGAATACTAAATGCTTATATGAAGAAATATATGCCATTGGCCACAAGAGAGAAGCCTGGTGCCACTTTTAAGGTGGCTTAGAAAAACCACGGAAAGATGTTTCCTGAGAACCTTTGAAATATTCACCTGTAAGTACAGTGTACAAGAGAAAAGAACCCCCACAACAAGACTGTGTTGGGGGTTGAAGTGGTTTCAGTGTTTTGAATAGACTTGTTCTTGGTGCCACACGTTACTTGTTACACAATTAGAGACTCAATTTATTTTTTGCACATTTAATTTTTATCTTTAATTAATCCTTTTTTAGGAGATGTATCACTGAAGAATGTGTACTTTGGATCCATCCAAACCCAGGGTGCAATAGCACTGTGCCTACTTCCTACGTGGGACCTTGAACAAAAGACTAGATTTCTTTAAAACTCGGGTTTCTCAGAATAAATTAGAAATATAATTATTATCTAGCAAATAAAATAGTAAGATTTAATATAGCTATTATTAGTAATATTTTCAATTGGTGAGGAAGAGTGCACCAAAAAGAAGAATTCTAATAAAATTATGAACAATCCTCTAGCCTATTTCTGTCCTTTCTTTTTTCTTTAAAAATTTCAAAGTTAAGAAAAACCCTCAGAAATCTAAAATATAAGTTATTCTCTATCATTACTCTAAGTTTTTCTAACACCTTCTTTAGCAGTAACCACTTTTCATGTATTAATCCTAACTCTTAAAATGATCTGTTCTTGAGATGCCATTTACCCACTCGTGCTATCCCCCATCCTATTGTGTTCACTAACATTTCCCCTCACACTCTGTGCTGAACCCATGCCCCATCCAGGGCTAACAAGGGCCACCTCCTTCTTATGACTTCTGTTTTTGTGTAAAAATTTTTCTTCGTTCATTCACAACACGTAGACTTGAAGCTTTAACTAGTTGTTTTGTCGTTGTTGTTTGTTTGTTTTGGTTTAGCTTGTTTGTTTTTTGTCATTTTCTACCACTTTCCCCTAAACCAGTAGGTCAGGGGCCTAATGATTCATTCTTCATACTTCCTTTTTTTTTTTTTAAGATTTTATTTATTTGACAAAGAGAGATTGCGCACTGTTAGGGTGCGTAGTCAACCACCCCTCAATTAGACAGAGAACACTCTCAATAATGCAAGTCACACAGCGAGGTTTATTTCCAGCTAGCTGGGGTCCAATTAACCGCCCTGCGCAGCGGGTTTCAACAAGGACCCCAAGCACTCAAAGCCAAGGGTTTATATAGCATTTTCAAGGCACTTCTTCATAGCTACATACATATCTTGTGCCCCACTTTGACAGGTTAACTTTGTTTAACCTTTTGCCACCCCTGCATCACCCTGGCGGTTAAGTGAGATTTAGGTTTAGAAGAACTTTCACCTTAACTACATTTCCTTCTGCCTCAGCCTCCCACAGTTTCGTGGTGGGGAGGGCGACCTTTGGCCTCGAGGCACTGAGGAAAGTTACCTGCGTGTGTGGGCTGGTTAGGGACACTCAGTAAAATGGCTTCCTGGCTTTCAGGATGGCCATCCTTATACTAACCCACTCTTATACGAACAAGCACGGGGGCAGCAGGCAGAGGGAGAAGCAGGCTCCCTGCTGGCAGGGAGCCCGATGGGGGCATTATCCCAGGACCCTGGGATCATGACCTGAGCTGAAGGCAGAGGCTTAACCCACTGAGCCACCCAAGAGCCCCTCATTCTTCATATTTCTTAACTTCTTACCTTCACACTCTCTGTCTTCTTAAATTCTGAGTGTTTTGCATGTTTAGAATCTAACTCCTTGGCTATGATTGCTGACCAAACTCATCCATAAAATATCTTCAAGAATTAGTTGTTAAACAAAAATTATATAAATGTGATTGGTCAAAAATGCAGACTTTTCCAGCTCTCCTCACCCCCAAACACATGCATACAATATAGGTGTCTGCATACAACCACATCATCTGTGTCCTATAAAATCATTCAGACCTAGATGAGATTCTGCACTTTAGACCTCACACAATAGAGTATAATATTACTATATTATGCTCTGTTGTATCATATTATACTCTATTATATATAATATATATTATATTATACTCTATTATACTCTATTGCCATTTCTTGACTCTGTCTTACGTGTCTTGACTCTGTCTCCCTATTTCTGGAAGAATAGCTGAAAAGAGGATTCGCAGGTGAAGCAGGCACATCTTCAGAAGATGAAAACTTTGCATTGCAAAACAGCATTTGTATTGCAAATGGAATGTCCTGTATTTGTGCTGGATTTGGAGCCCCAAAGATGATATGTGGAGTTAGAAGTGACCCTGAAAACAAGTTTCCAGTATGTGTAAAATACAGGAACTGATACTGAGTGAATGAGTCAAATCATTAATTGGCCAGATGGGGGCAGCTATTGGAAGCAATGTCTCTTGGGCTTCTGTGGTGATTTTCCAACCTAATCTATTCCTTCACAATCTCTCAGTTACTGAATTCAGCTTGTGCCTTTTAGAACAGACAAAAACTTGGGGAGTTATAAAACAGCCTGACTGTATTTGCTCAAATCATAACAATGGAACCTGTGGTCGGCTAACCAGAAAATATTCTGAAATGTAGATTCCAAATTACCAACTTCCCCCTGCTGCAACACACACACGTGTGTGCATGCACACTTGTGGCTTTAGGTTCCATGTGAAAGCTATCTCATTTCCAAGGCTTAACCTATCACCCATAAATACCCCTCTGGTTCTAGGTTTGGTACTGTGGGAGGAGCAAGAGTGAGGTATCCATATTTGCATTTAATAATTTCAAAAATTCCCATTAGCTTTTATGTCTTGTCTACACCACAGGGAATAGAGTCTAAGAGTATTACATTCCCCAGATTCTCTTGCTCAGGATCGGGACGTGGCCTACACACTACCAGTGAAAGTATTATGAGATTTGGGAGGTGGCAGGTAGGCTGAAGCCATCTCATGCAGTGGACACAAGGGTGTCACAGAAAGGACTCTTGGCAGCAGCCTTGTGTTGCCAACACAGTCCTTTCCCTGGGGCTCTAGAGGAGCTGTGATGTCGGTAGTGCCTTCCTACAGACTCCTGACCTCTTGGAGTTAGGGTTCTGCACTGACCAGTGCTCCTCCAGCTTTCTAACACTTTAAAGGTGTAATTCCCTGTAATATAGACAGATTGTAGTAAAGAATTCTGCTTAGAGTGTCTATAGGACCTTCTATTCTTAGACTAAATTCGGACTAATAATTTGATTTGACATCAAATTCTGTTGGATTCCAATCCAGGTTCTAGAAAGGGATGTACTTCAAGCACATTAGTGCTTATTATTTATTCTCACATTAGTGAGAATAAAATCAATAGAAACACCCTACATGACAGTTAGTGACCAATTATGCCCCTGTATTATGACAACTGAGGAGTTTATTTAAGGGACAACAAATCATCTAAAGAAAAGTTAAATTGTCATACTATGGAGAATGTCTTATTCTTGGCAGCAGTGGATGACAGAGTTACATGCCAGAAAATTCTTAACACTCTAAGTTTGTCTTCCAATTTAGTCCACCCTATTCATCAATCTGAGTCCTCAAATAAGGGTCCCCAGCAGTCTCCCCCAATCTTTGGTCATATTTAAGATGGTAGGGATTGTAGTCCACTGTTTCCAGTAAACACTACCTATAGCATCTCTACTATCTTTCTCCAGCTTTAGGAGTGTTGGCATTCAGAGTTCTCTCAATATAATGTTCTCTCAATATAGCACAGTGCCAGGGATACCCAGCTCTTGGGCTAAGTTAGCCCAAATTTGATGTCAATGAGAAGACCTCACTCAGGTGCCCTCAGAAATCCCCTCAGACGTAGGAAGCTAGAGTACAGGGACAGGGGACCACGAGCAGTGTCTGGATAGGAACTTCTCTACTGTCACAGGGAAAGGGAAATGAAAGTATTTTCTAAAGATTCCCAAATTTGGTAATCTCATGAAGAGAACCAATCAGTGTTTTAAAACTAAGCCATATCATAAGTTGCTGAGCAACACCTTGGGTTGAAGATGCTGTTATGACAAGTAAAATATTCTTCTCTAAAGTGTCTCTGAGTTTACCATATATTCAATGAGCCACTTATAAGAACCAAGCAGTATAGTAACAAGCAAAGGGCAAGCATAGAGAAATTATACTTGTTTTTTCCTATGAAAGAGGAGAGGGCAAGCCTAAATCATAGGACCAGACTCTCAGCAGGGAGTGTTACTGTAGAGCTCTCATCTGCCCCACACTTTGTCTCTAAGAAGTGTATTCCTTAACAATCTTAGGGCAAAACTGTTCTGCGTGGGTCTCTTCCAAGTGATCTAGAAGTCTCGTCAGAGAATCTTCAAAGCTCTTAGAGGTGATCAGATAATCGGTAATGTGTAGAGTTTTTTCCCTCATGATTTGTGAGGGGAGCTGTGGAGCAGGATAAGATCTCAGCAAAAGAGCACAGAAAATCCACCCTGAGCATATGTGTCGTGACTGATATTAAGCAGTGAACTCATCATCTGATGGGCTGACTCGCTGCCAGGTCTTTCTTCATTGGAAGTATTCAGATTCCAGCCCTGTCTATGTATGGTTTAATTTTTCTTTCTACTGCACTGTACCTTCAGAAACATGAGGGTCAGAGTATCTTAACTTTCAGTTTTCTGAATGGTGAACATTAGAATAAATTCTTAGGATTGAAACTTCAATAATTTATGACATGAGAGCTTTCATAATGTTATGACATGAGAAAAATTATGATAAAGCCCTCCTGCGGGTTATTTTCTCTAACCTTCCCAGTAAAGTGAGCTCTGCCCAATTTAGTCCACCCTATTCATCAATCTGAGTCCTCAAATAAGGGTCCCCAGCAGTCTCCCCCAATCTTTGGTCATATTTAAGATGGTAGGGATTGTAGTCCACTGTTTCCAGTAAACACTACCTATAGCATCTCTACCATCTTTCTCCAGCTTTAGGAGTGTTGGCATTCAGAGTTCTCTCAATATAATGTTCTCTCAATATAGCACAGTGCCAGGGATACCCAGCTCTTGGGCTAAGTTAGCCATCTGGGAGTCTAGGACACTGGAAGACAAACTTAGAGTGTTAAGAATTTTCTGGCATGTAACTCTGTCATCCACTGCTGCCAAGAATAAGACATTCTCCATAGCATGACAATTTAACTTTTCTTTAGATGATTTGTTGTCCCTTAAATAAACTCCTCAGTTGTCATAATACAGGGGCATAATTGGTCACTAACTGTCATGTAGGGTGTTTCTATTGATTTTATTCTCACTAATGTGAGAATAAATAATAAGCACTAATGTGCTTGAAGTACATCCCTTTCTAGAACCTGGATTGGAATCCAACAGTCTGTGGGTGAATTTTATTTTCAAAAACTTGATTTTTTGCTGTTTCTGTTTAGTTGTGTGTGATTTATTTTTGTTTTGATTGATTGATTGATTGATTGATTAAGAGCTTTACTTGTTTATCTAAGGAATGAAGTGTTTCCTTTACTGACCCTTTACAAGAGCTCTTCCCTTAGCAACAGATGTGTCATCTCAAAACTTTTTCTGATTGGTTTCAGCTCAACCTATTTGAATTTTAATCAATGACCCTACCATACCCTATATTCTCTTTTCTTTTATTCTTGTCAGTTCTACCCTACTCTTAAGCTCTTCTGAGCCCCAACAAATCTCCAAAGAAGAAAATGGCCATAAATGGAGTCCCAGTGCTAGGATTTTTCATCATGACTTTACTGATGGGTCCTCAAGAATCACAGGCTATCAAAGGTAAGTCCTGAGCATAGCAAAACTTGGGATATAAGCTATGAGAGCATTGGAGAAATAGGCTATAAATACTTGCAAGAGTCTTTGGAGTGAAGGAAAATTGTGGCAGGCATCATGTAGTCTAAATCTGAAAGTATTTTTTAAAATGTAGTTTGGAGGATTTCTGCTCTTTTCATAAATTGAAGTCAGTCACATTTAGTTAAGAGGGGAAATGGTATTGATTAATACCATCGACTTTGAGGTAAGTTGACTTAAAGTAGAAATGTTTTCTGAGAGGCAAGCTATTCTCTGTGCTTTAATTTCTTTTTCTGGAAAATTAGTAAATTTTGAAATCTCACATCATTTTGTGGGAATTCAATGAGAAAAAATTTGAGAAGCCCTTGCAACTAGTTCTTAGCCAAATGTATGGTAGTTATTTTTTGGCAAGTGAATCCTGTCAACATATTTTAAGCACAGACATTGTATTGAAGATCACCAGAAAGGGAAATTACCAAAAGCAACATTCTACCCAACAGAGAGCAAGGGCAGGTATGCTGATACCAATTGCATTTAATTTACTTCCTCTTGGGAGAATATCTCCTTCACCACTTCAGTGAATCTATGATCTGTGGTCACGGCTACTTAGTGATTTTCTCAAAAAGGTAGAACTGTGAGTAAGGATGGAGATTCTATTATTATTCTCTGCTATCTTCAGAGCAACTGTTTACTGCTGTGAAGATATATTGTGAAAAAAATATCTTTACCTAGACCAGACTGAACCCCACAAAGTTGTCAGGTACACTGAAAATAGGTAATGCAATAATCCAGCTCCAAAACCCATGACAGCAATTGTAGGTTTCTGTTGCCTAGAAAGAGCCACAAATGGGAACGCATACCTGAAAAAATAGAGGCTCTTCCCTTGGGCTGGAAGGGGAAGCTAGAGATGGCTTTGTTCCTTAAATGCAAAGCAGTTTTTAACATAAAATGCTGATTATAAGCCTGGTGATATCCTAAGAAATTACTTACCTCATCTCATTTAATTCTTTTTAAGAGAGCATGAATGCACAAGCTGGGTGGGGAGGGGCAAGGAAAGAAGGAGAGAGGGAATCGGGCAGGCTACACACTCAGGGTGGAGACTAACTTGGGGCTTGAACTCAGTATCCTGAGATTATGACCTTAGCTGAAATCAAGAGCTGGACACTTAACTGACTGAGCCACACAGGTACCCCTCATTTAATTCTAAAGATAAATCCAAGCTAGAAGCAAAACCACAAAAGGATATAATGGGAAATATAAGAATATAACAGGAAAACAATATAAGAATATAAAATAATCAATTCAAGAACACTAGGTAAGTAAATAAATACCTAAATAAGAATTAAAGATTTAAGTAGATCCAGAGCTCAAAACCCAGACTTTTAAACAGTGTTTCCCTCCTCTTAATATTACAGTGCTCTGAGAGATGCCCTAGAATTCTTGTTTAACTCTATTTAATACCTGGGAAAATACAGTGAGTGAGCAATACTCTTTTAGGAGCTGCTGCTGGATTTCCAAAGAGGAAAGCATTTCTCAGCTAGTAACATGGAACCTAACAACAGCTTCAAAAGACTCTGGGATTTTTCAGACCCCATTTCCTTCAGTCCACCCTAGTTCCACCCCTTTACTTCTCCCGCCGCACCCCCAGCTCTGTTCAACATGGATATCCTGCACCTGAGCCTCGTCTTCCAGCTTATCCTTGCTCTCCATCACTCTTCCCCTCCATATGGGCATCCCCTTCTACTGCCCCCACCTACATGCTTGTCTCACATCCTGGGTTCTTCTTCCTCTCCCTTCCTGGTTTTCATCCTAACTCTCCTTCTTCTGGCCTTTTCAGAGGACCATGTGATCATCCAGGCTGAGTTCTATCTGACCCCTGACCAATCAGGCGAGTTTATGTTTGACTTCGATGGTGATGAGATTTTCCACGTGGATATGGAAAAGAAGGAGACAGTGTGGCGGCTGGAAGAATTTGGACGCTTTGCCAGCTTTGAGGCGCAGGGTGCCTTGGCCAACATAGCTGTGGACAAAGCTAACCTGGACATCATGATAAAGCTCTCCAACCACACCCCAAACACCAATGGTACCTCCTGCACTCCTAGACTAGGGAATCCTAACTTAGAAATAGATGCTTCAGCTGCTTGTGTTACTTTATTATAACTGACTTCTCCTCCTAGGGGCCTAGGCTCTCCATAAGCAAGTGCCTACTTGTCATGTCACAGACTCAAGAACTTTATATGAATTTATTCCTTTCCTGATGGGCTCACATCTTGTCCCTGCCACCAACAGTCACTCACACAGTCATTGCCCCTAATCGATGCCGGGGGAACCAGGAATGAAATCATCTCCAGTACCTAAAATAACCTTCTATCTCTTATACCATAACACTGGTTCCAGTTCATGTGAGAGAGCATCAGAGATAGGCCTCTGAGACCATGGATGGCACAGATTCTAAGGGCAGAGTTTCCACTGCTTTTTCTGCTTCAGTGGGAGGGAGAGGGACTAGCCTAAGCAGGGAAGGCTAATTGCTGTCCTCTGTCCCCAGTACCTCCAGAGGTGACTGTGCTCTCAAACACCCCTGTGGAACTGGGAGAGCCCAACACCCTCATCTGCTTCATCGACAAGTTCTCCCCACCAGTGATCAATGTCACGTGGCTCCGAAATGGAAACCCTGTCACCACAGGAGTGTCCGAGACAGTCTTCCTGCCCAGGGAAGACCACCTTTTCCGCAAGTTCCACTATCTCCCCTTCCTGCCCTCAGCCAACGATGTCTATGACTGCAAGGTGGAGCACTGGGGTTTGGAGGAGCCTCTTCTCAAGCACTGGGGTATGGACCGTTCTTCGTTCTCCTTTCTTTTATGATTTCCTCCTGTGACGCATGGGTCTGATGCTTTAGGACCCAGAGTCCCCTAACTTGTCCATAACAATTGCTATAATTTCTATTCCTTGTCTTCTCCCATTATTCAGATCTCCTGCTTTTTAATCAGTGTTCCCTTAAGGCATCATTCTGTCTTCCTCTTATTTAATTGATGAATGACTATTCTTTTGACTATGTACTCTACATTTGGTTCTAAGTGCTACTCCATACCACAGTCATTACTTCCATACTATGGTCTGTATTATTTTTCCCCAGAGTTTGAACCACCAACCCCTCTCCCAGAGACAACTGAGAATGTGGTGTGTGCCCTGGGCCTGGTTGTGGGTTTGGTGGGTATCATTGTCGGGACCATCTTCATCATCAAGGGCATGCGCAAGGCCAATGCTGGCGAACGCCGAGGGCCTCTGTGAGGCACTGCAGGTGGGTTTGATGTGGTCAGAGGAAAACATGGATGGAATTACCCAAAGGAAGGAAACAAAGTGGGAAGAAGGATGTGTGATATCTTTAAAGGAAAGTGATAGGAAGGTCATGACTCTTGATTTATCTTTGCTAGGGCAGAATCAGACATTGGAGTCATCTGGTATCCCAAAGCTTTTAGGTCCCAAATTCTTTCCCATACATATGAACTTACACCACAACCTCAGTCTTGGAAATTATCTCCACTACCTAAGGTCATTGTTTCACATCCGATTAGTGAATCAGATGATCTACAAAAGATGTGGGCACTTCCCGGTTTGAAATTCTAGAGGCAGGCCTTCAACTCCAAAATATTACCAGAATTTGACTCATTTGGGTTTAGGGCAGATTCGGTGCATGAAATGAAAATCCCTTGAAGGTCAAGTCCTGCTTTTTGCTTCTCCAATCTGAAAAGTAGCTAAAACTTATAAGGGAAGGTTAAGTCATGGTCTGCTCATTCATACTCACATGGAGAGTAGAGGATGCAATTCATGTGGAAAGGTTGTATTTTCTAGGCAGAGGTCAGATGAATATTTAGAGACTTTTCCCAAGTCTTAAAATAATCATCTTAACTCTTTAGTATCTATGTGTTTCCCATTACAGGCAATGATGTTTCCTAGAGAGAAGATCAAAGAAGAAATCTGCATCAATAGCTTTGTAAACATGGCAATATTCCAACCATTTACCTCGCTGAAGACAACTATTCTTCTACATTGTCCAGATGGTTAGCTATTCTAAGAATAATGATGCCTTCCTTCTCTGTCCAGATTCTGATATCTAGTTATTCCTTGTTTGTTGCCCCTTCTTGGGTCTGTTTGCTTCCATTTTCTACCATCATTTTAATATCACCAGGTAATGCTTCTGGAATAGACCACCCTCCCCAATAGGATCCTGTCTCTGCTATGGAGCCTTGTGAATGTTCAATACAGACATCCCTTCTACACTTATTGCTTGGGTTTCTTCAAACTGTGATTGTGACTTTTTTTAAAACAATAAACTATTTGATGGGTCTGAGATGAAGTTTTGGTGTCTAAGCCAGTTCTTCACAGGGACTAGGGCATATATGTGATTCTTTCACCCTGAAATGTGTGAATGTTGAATGTATGTAGTAAGTTCAGTAAGCAATCTGAAATATCTAGGTTAAGGGCATCTGGAGGGGCTCAGTCAGTTAAATGTTTGACTCCTGATTTTGGTTCAGGTCATGATCCCAGCATAGTGAGATCAAGCCCCATGCAGATTCTGCACTCAGATCTGAGTCTGCTTGAAATTTTATCCCTCTACCCTCCCCCTGCTCATGCTTTCTAAATAATAAATAAATAAATAAATAAATAAATAAATAAATAAATATCCCCCCTCAAAAAGAAATATCTATGTTCATTAAGGCCATGCCTCATTCAGAGCATCTGCAAGTAATCGAGTTGTTATGGTCCAGACCCCCTTTGGAAAACCCTAAAACCCTAGAGTAGAGTTTTTTTTTTTTTGAGAGAGCTCTACTTAGGAATGGTTTCAGAATGTGGTTTTGGTTATTGACCCTCAAGTCAATGATATATCTGGATATTTGATAGAATGAATGACAAAGCCTGGTGTTTAGCCTAAAATACTGAATGAAACCAATAATGGGGAACAAATAGGGGTGGAAAGGGGAGCAGAAGAGAGGAGGATTCATATATGTTACAGGATTTACATATCAGTGGCACCCATTCAGGTTTATTGAAAAATAGGATTGGACACTGTGGATCATCATTACCCATTTTATTAACATGGTCTTTGGTACCTGTTTCATTAACAGAAGAATGGTCTGACTTATTCCTGAATAACCTTGAATTGAATGTGTATCCCTGAGAAGAAAAATCAAGTAAAAAGTGGGAAGTTGGGTGGAATATAACAGTAAAATTGAATGAAAAAATGTTTGCAACATAATGGGTTGTTGTCCATTTTTCTGTGAAACTATTACTTGATATTTATTTTTAACTTATTACCAGAGCTTAACCCAAACCTTGAAGATCAATTATCCTGACAGTTTTGTAGAATGGCAAATAAGGGTTGTTGAACGGGCATAAAATTGGGCTTCATCTTACTCTACATACCTAACAACTCAAACTACCTGATTCCTTTCATGAAAATACTGATGGTAGTTTTTACCGCACTGGGTTATTATAAGGGCAAATGCAAGAAGAGTAATTAAGTACCATGCTTAGTGAACAAAAATATTTATAAATTCCATTATTTTTTCTTAAAATTTTTACTCCTGGATAATAAAAAAATCTCAGAAAGCAGAAACCAAAGCAAGAGGACTTTGAAGGATAACAGAATATGTCATCCCAAAGTACACCATTCTGGCATAAGGATTGTTTTGAGTGGATAAGGTGTTCTCAGGTAATAAAATTGCTGTAGATCGCTTGGTGGTCAAAGAAGGAGTCTATGCTATACCAAATACCTTCTGCTGCTCCTGGATCCACACTGACTGATATTATAGAGACTCAAATAAGAGAAATTAACAAACAAACCTTTTGGTTCAAACACACAAGTAAGAACTGGTCTGGTTCATGGGAGTCCTGACTAAGAAGCATACTTCTGCCCCCAGTATTCTCCTGATAGTGTTCACTCAAGGGTCTCAAACAAACCCTCACAGCCATTAGCAGTATTTCAGATGGTCTCACTGAGCTTGGAGAGTTAAATATGACATGAACAGTGAGGTGCAAACACCTTTTTTTTTCCTTACTGAGCATATATACAATAATATTTAATAAAATATTAGCAAATTAAACCTACAGTACATAGAAAAGAATAGTAAGTACATCATGACAAAATAGGCTTTATGCCATGAGTGCAATATTGGTTCAACATATGAAAATCTAATATAGTTTGACATATTAAGAATATAAAGATTAAGTCTGATGATTCATAGACCTGTACCCCTAGAGCAAATAATACATTATATGTCAACAAAAATAATTTTAAAAATATACATAAAGATGAAAAACAATATAGTCATGTCAATACAGGCAGAAAATGAATTTCTCAAAATTCATTTTTAAAAGAACAACTAGGAAAGCCTGGGTGGCTCAGTGGGTTAAAGCTTCTGCTTTCAGCTCAGGTCATAATCCCAGGGTCCTGGGATTGAGTCCCACATCGGGCTCTCTGCTCAGCAGGGAGCCTGCTTCCCTCCTGTCTCTCTCTGCCTGCCTCTCTGCCTACTTAAGAGCTCTCTCTGTCAAATAAATAAATAAAATCTTTTTAGAAAAGAACAACCAGTGGAACACCTGGGTAGCTTTGTCATTAGGTGTCTGCCTTCAGCTTAGGTCGTGATCCCAGGGTTCTGGAATCAAGACCTGCATCGGGCTCCCTGTTCAGCGGGAAGCCTGCTTCTCCCTCTACCACTCCCCCTGCTTGTGTTCCCTCTCTCACTGTCTCTCTCTCTGTCAAATAAATAAATAAAACCTTTTAAAAAATAAAAATAAAAGAACTACCAGCAACCAAAAGTAGAAGGTGACTTCCTCACTTTAATAAAGACATCTGTGTCAGTTTATTTCTAGATTTTCTAATCTGTTCCATTGGTCTATATATCAGGAAGTATGATGTCTCCCATTATGTTCTTCTTAAGGTTGTTCTGCATATTTAGGTTCATTGTGATTTCTAGGAAAAATCCACAGCAAACATCATTATCAATGGGGAAAAGCTGGAGATTCCCTTAAGATCAGGAACATGACAGGGATGCCCACTCTCACCACAACTGTTTAACATAGTACTAAAAGTCCTAACCTCAGCAATCAGACAATGAAAAGAAATAAAAGAATATAAAAGAAAGAAAGAAGAAATAAATAAAAGAAATAAAAGGCATCCAAATTGGCAAAGAAGAAATCAAACCTTCCCTCTTCACAGATGACATGATACTTTATGTGGAGAACCTAAAAGTAACCCCCAAATTACTGGAACTCATACAGCAGTTTGCTGTGGGTTTGTCATAGATGGCTTTTATGATATTAAGGTATATACCCTATCCCTACACTGTGAAATTTTAATCAAGAAAGGATGTTGCACTTTATCAAATGCTTTTTCTGCATCTATTGAGAGGATCATATGGTCCTCGTCCTTTCTTTTATTAAATGTTGTGTATCACAATGATTGATTTGCGGATTTTGAGCCAATCTTGCAGCCTAGGAATAAATCCCTCTTGGTTGTGGTGAATAACCCTTTTAATGTACTGTTGGATCCTAATGACATACAACAACACAACAATCCTATTGTTGGTAGGAATTTTTGCATCCATGTTCATCAGCGATATTGGTCTGTAGTTCTCCGTTTTGGTGGGGTCTTTGTCTGGTTTTGGGATCAAGGTAATGCTGGCTTCACAAAACGAATTTGGAAGTTCTCCTCCCATTTCTATGTTTTGAAACCATTTCAGAAGAAATATTAATTCTTCTTTAAATGTTTGGTAGAATTCCCCTGGGAAGCCATCTGGCTCTGAGATCCCTTTTTTTTTTTTTTTAATAAACATGTAGTTTATTAGGGGTACAGGTCTGTGAATCGCCAGGTTTACACACTCCACAGCACTCACCTTAGCACATACCCTCCCCAATGTCCATAACCCCATCATGCTCTCCCTACACCCCTTCCCCCTTCCCCCCTCAGTTTGTTTTGTGATATTAAGAGTCTCTTTCGGTTTGTCTCCCTCCTGATCCCATCTTGTTTCATTTATTCTTTTCCTACCCCCCAGCCCCCCCACCAAATGTATCTCCACTTCCTCATATCAGGGAGATCATATGATAGTTGTCTTTCTCCAACTGACTTATTTTGCTAAATATATATATATATATATATATATATATATATATATATCACATCTTCTTTATCCATTTATCTGTTGATGGACATCTAAATATATATATATATATCACATCTTCTTTATCCATTTATCTGTTGATGGACATCTAAGTTCTTTCCATAGTTTGGTTATTATAGACATTGCTGCTATAAACATTCAAGTGCACATACCCCTTCAGATCACTATGTTTGTATCTTTAGGGTTCCTCAAAAAGTTGAAAATAGAGCTACCTTATGACCCAGCAATTGCACTACTGGGTATTTACCCTAAAGATGTTGGGAGATTTTTCGTTACTGCTTCAATTTCCTTGCTGGTTATGGGTCTGTTCAGGCTATCTATTTCTCTCTATTTCAGTTTTTACAGTCTATATATCTTTAGGAATGCATCCATTTCTTCTAGATTGTCTAATATGTTGGCATATAGTTGCTCATAATTGTTTTTATTTCTTCAATGTTGTTTGTGATTTCTCCTCTTTCATTCATGATTTTCTTTATTTTAGCCCTTTCCCTTTTCTTTTTGATAAGTCCAGCCAGGGGTTTATCAATCTTATTAATTTTATTAATTTTATTAATTCTTTCAATGAAAAACTTCTTGTTTCTGTCCTACTGTTCTTTTGGTTTCTATTTCATTGATTTCTGCTTTATTTATTATTTATTATTTCTCTTCTCTTGCTGGGTTTAGGCTCTCTTTGCTGTTCTTTCTCCAGCACCTTTAGGTGGAGGGTTAGGTTGTATATTTGAGACTTTACTTGTCTCTTAAGAAAGGCTTGTGTTGTTATATACTTTCCTCCCAGGACCCCCTTTGCTGCATCCCAAAGATTTGGAACAGTTGTGTTTTCATTTTCACTTGTTTCCATGATTTTTTAAATTATTTTTTAATTTCCTGGTTGACCCTATTCATTCTATAGTAGGATGCTCTTCAGCCTCCATGTATTTGAATTTTTTCCAACTTTCCTCTTGTGATTGAGCTCCAGTTTCAGAGCATTGTGGTCCAAAAATATGCAGAGAATGATCCCAATCTTTTGGTACCAGTTGAGACCTGATTTGTGACCAAGGATGTGATCTATTCTGGAGAATGTTCCATGTGAAATAGAAAAGAATGTGTATTCTGTTGCTTTGGGATGGAACGTTCTGAATATATCAGTGATGTCCATGTGTTCCAGTGTGTCATTTAAATCACTTATTTTCTTGGTGATCTTTTGCTTAACTCATCTGTCCATTTCTGTGAGGGGGGTGTTAAAGTCCCGTACTATTATTGTATTATTGTTGATGTGTTTCTTTGATTTTGTTATTGCTTGGCTTATATTGTTGGCTGCTCCCATGTTAGAGACATAAATATTTACAATTGTTAGATCTTCTGGTTGGATTGACCCTCTATGATATAGTGTCCTTCCTCATCTCTTATTACAGTCTTTGGTTTAAAATCTAATTTTTCTTATACAAGGATTGCCACCTGAGCTTTCTTTTGATGTCCATTAGCATGATAAATGGATTTTCCACCCCTTCACTTTAAATCTGGAAGTGTCTTTGGGTCTAAAATGAGTCTCTTACAGACAGCATATTGGTCTTAGTTTTTTAATCCAATCTCACAAACTGTGTCTTTTGATTGGGGCATTTAGCCCATTTACATTCAGAGTAACAATTGAAAGATATGAATTTATTGTCATTGTATTGTCTGTAAGGTGACTATTACTCTATATTGTCTCTGTTTCTTTCCAGTCTATGTTACTTTTGGACTTTCTCTTTCCTTAGAGGACCCCTTTTCCTGGTTCAGTGATTGCAAATTCTTTTAGTTTCTGTTTATCTTAGAAGATTTTTATGATTCCTATTTTCAACGACATCTTAGCTGGATAAAGTATTCTTGGCTATATATTTTTCTCAATTATATCATGTCAGTCCTTTCTGGCCTGCCAGATTCCTGTGGATAGGTCTGCTTCCAACCTAATGTTTCTACCCTTATACGTTATGTACCTCTTGTCCTGAGCTGCTTTCAGGGTTTTCTCTTAGTCTCTGAGATTTGTAAGTTTTACTATTAGATGTAGGAGTGTTGACCTAATTTTACTGATTTTGAGGGGATTCTCTGTAACTCTTGGATTTTCATTGTGTTTCCTTCCCCAAATTAAGGAAGTTCTCCACTATAATTTGCTCCAAAATACTTTCTGCCCCTCTCTCTTTCCTCTTTTTCTGGGTTCCCAATTATTCTAATATTGTTTTGCTTTATGGTATTATGTACCTCTTGAGTTCTCCCCTTATAATCCAGTAGTTGTTTATCTCTCTTTTTCTCAACTTCCTTATTCTCCATCATTTGGTCTTCTGTATCACTAATTCTCTCTCCTGCCTAATTCATCCTAGAAGTTAGAACCTCCATTTTTTATTGCACCTCATTAACAGCTTTTTTTATTTTGACTGTTATATTTTAGTTATCCAGAAAGGGATTCTCTAGTGTCTTCTATGCCTTTCTCAAGCCCAGCTAATATGTTTATATTCCTTATTCTGAACTCTAGTTCTGACATCTTACTAATGTATGTATTGACTATGTTCCTGGCAGTCAATACTGCCTCCTGTTATTTTTTTTTTTTTCTTTTCAGGTGAGTTTTTCCATCTTGTTGTTCTATCCAGAGAAGAATAGATGAACAAGAGAACAAAATACTAAAAGGGCAACCATGACCCCAGAGAAAGATACACTAAACAAATCATAAGAGACCCAAAACTTGGGGGGGGCAGGGCATAATATAGCAGGCAGAATATATTCAGGCTGGTGAATAGAATGGAGCCGATTTTGGCTGTATTTTGGTCTTTTAGAAGAAACTGTATCCCAAAAATTTTAAAGAAAGAAAAACTTATACATATACATATACAAAAATAAGGTTAAATACAATAAAGGGATGAAAATTAAAATAATTTCTAAAGAGGAATTAATAAGAAAAGAAGTTGGTTGAAAAAAGAAAAATTTTTTAAAAATGAAAATTTAAAAAATTAAAGTTGAAAAACTAAAGAATCATGGGGGAAAAGCTATGAATTCTATGTTCTGTATTCCCTTAGCACTGGTGTTTTGCAGTTCTCATTGATCAGTAAACTTGGTCTTGGCTGGATGATCTTGCTGGTCTTCTGGAGGGAGGGGCTTGTTGGTGTTACATTAAACTGAGATGAAGGATCAGCAAACACAGAATTTCAACAAAGAGAAGATATAAGAAAGTACCGAATAGGGGCACCTGGGTGGCTCAATTATTTGACCTTCGGCCTTCAGCTCAATTGTGATCCCTGGATCCTGGGACCAAGCTCTGCATTGGGCTCCCTGCTCAGTGGAAAGTCTGCTTCCCAGTCTCCCTCTGCCTTTCACCTTGATCATGCTCTCTCTCTCTTACTCTCTCTTTCTGTCTCTTTCTCTGATAAATAAATAAGAATCTTATAAAAAAAAAAAAGAGGTAGCAAATAGAAGCTTTTTGTGCTCAGCATATTTTTGGGATTCATCCACATTTTCACATCAATCGTTTGTGCTATTTCATGAGGTGGCTATACCAATTTGTTTAATCATTCACCTATTGAGAAAATTAAGGCTATTCATAGTTTTTAATTATTACAAGTAAAATTACTATAAACATTTACATATAGGGTTTTGTATGAATGTAAACATTCACTTTTCTTCCGTAGTGCCCAGTACTGCAGTTTCTGGATCATGTGGTAAGTATTCATTTTGGTTTGGTTTGGTTTGGTTTGGTTTTAGGTTTTTGTTGTTGTTGTTGTTTAGGGTTTTTTTTTTTTTATTTTTATTTAAAATCCAGTTAGTTAATATACAGTATATTAGTTTCAAGTGTACAAATTTATTGATTCAACACTTACAAACAACACCCATTGCTCATCACAAGAAGCATATCCCTTAATCCCCACTATGTATTTCACACATTCCCCCCTCACCCACCTTTTTTCTGGTAACCATCAGTTTGTTCTCTATAGTTAAACGTCTGTTTCTTGGTTTGCCTCTTTTTTTTTTTTTCTATGCTTATCTGTTTTATTTCTTAAATACCACATAAGAGTAAAATCATATGGAATTTGTCTTTCTGTGATTAACTTATTTCACCTAACATAATGCTCTCTACTTATTCACACCATTGCAATGTGGAAGATTTAATTCTTTTTATGTCTGGAATATATATATATATATATATATATATATATATATATATATATATATATATAATGCCACTTCTCTCTTATTTGTTCATCAGTTGAGGGAAATTTGAGATGTTTTCATGATTGGGCTATTGTAGATAATGCTGCTCTAAACATTCCCTTCAAATAAGTATTTCTGTATCCTTTGGGGAAATGCTTAGTTGTGAAATTGCTGGATTGCAAGATAGTTTTATTTTTAACTTTTTGAGGACCCTCCATACTGTTTTCCATACTGACTGCACCAGTTTGCATTCCCACCAGCAGCCTAAGAGTGCTTCCCTTCCTCCATATCCTTGCCAACACCTGTTGTTCCTTTTGTTGTTGACTTCAGCCATTCTGACAGGTTTTGAGGTGATATCCAACTGTAGTTTAGATTTTAATTTCCTGATGATGAATAATGCTGAGCATGTTTTCATAAGTCAGTTGGCCATGTGTTTGTCTCCTTTGGAAAATGTCTATTCATGTCTTCTGCCCATTTTTTAATTGGATTATTTGGGTTTTGGGTGTTGAGTTTTGTATTTCTTCACAAATTTTGTGTACTAACCCTTTATTAGATATGTCATTTGCAAATATCTTCTCTCATTCCATAGGTTGTTTTCTGTTTTGTTAAAAAGGCAACATTCCATTTAAAACAAACAGGCAATCTATTTATAGAGTAGCTATACAGTTTTGAATTCCTGCAACAGACTTTGTTATACCACATCCTTACCAGTATTTTGTATTTTCATGATTTTTTAACTGCTTAAATAGGTATAATGATTGTGTACTGTGGTCTTAATTCACAATTCCCTAATATTTGTGATACAAACAGCTTTTCACATGTTTTCTTGTCATTCATATATCCTCTGCAATAAGATTCTGTCCCTTGGTCCATATGTCCATCTCTCTGCCAATACCACACGGATTTACTTGGTTACTATAGCTATAGGATAATAGTTATGTAATCTATGACTTGTAAAAAAAAGTGGTAAAATATTCCTTCATAAACAAACATTCACCTTTCTCCCCTCACATGATTTCTCCAGAATTTGGAAACTCTCAGTGACTATTCTTAATTTCATAGCAATTATATTTATTTGCAGAGGCTCCATAAGAACTTATTTGCCTTGTAACAGAACACCAGAAAACATTGCTCATATCACTACAGCATTGACTGAAGTGTCATATTTAAGAAAGATATACATAAACTCAGATATGACCAGACAGCTTTGAGGAACTAATTGGACTCAGTGAGGCCCCTTGAAAAAATCACCTTCCAGGGTTCGCTGTAGTCTTAACAGGTATGTAAGGAAGTTCATTGCCTAGCTGCTCAGGGAACTGGGATATTTGAGGGACCTACAGAAGAGAGGAACTCACTCAAATCTATAGGTATTGCAGGTGACTCTGATGGTAAGTATTTGGCTTGACTCTTAGAGTCAAAAGGCTACTGAAATGTCAACCTGAAATTCCTTGAAATTCCTTGTGAAAAGTTCTGGCGATGCAGATTTACAAAAAGCTTATATGACCAGTCACTATTCTTACTGTACTTAATGTAAATAGGACATGTTTGTTATAACTGAACTTATTTTACATAAAAATTTATCTTAATTTGGCTACCTTTTATGGAAATGAGGGTGATTTTAGTGAGAAAAAACTATGTATCAGTAATATACTTTCATAGGTCTTAAATTCTAGGTTTTTTAAAAAGATTTTATTTGTTTACTCAAAAGAGAGAGAGACAGTGAGAGAGGGAATATAAGCAGGGGGAACGGGAGAGGGAGAAGCAGGCTTCCTGCAGAGCAGAGAGCCCAAGGCAGAGCTCAGTCCCAAGACTCTGAGATCATGACCCAAGTGGAAGGCAGACACCTAAAAACTGAGCCACTAAGGTACCTCAAATTCTAGTTCTGATGAATTGTCTTTGAGAGTTTGCCATTTATCTATACAACTGTGTTGGATCCTGAATTCTTCTGGTTTCCTGAATAATGGATAATTTTCCAACTGATATAGGCCTAACTTTGAAAGCCCACCTGCAGGACTACTTCCTCAAATGAGACAACTGTGTATCTGAACTGATCTAATTTACCTTGTTATAAAATGTAGGATAAGATGTTAAGACTATACATGAGAATTCCAAAATAATGGCTCTAAGAAGGATGGTGGCTATGTTGGTACTAGGGAATATCTGCAACTTGGTGCAAGGCAAGGCACTTTCATTCCAGAAATCCTGATCTACGCCCTTTTTCAAAAGGAAGTAGCTAAAGTGATCATTGTCCTATCCCTCAAGAAAGAACAGTGAGAAGAGAGTAAGGGATTTGAAGCCAGAGTCCATCTTGTCAGTCAAAATAGAAGAATGAAAACTAGAAGTCATATCCCCCCTCAGGCATGGCTATAGGCTGGGAAACATACAGACCTAGACTCAAGGGGTAGGAATGCTTGCTTATCTTTCAAAAGGACCTGTAAAACAAATAGTTCACCAGCACTATGCTAGAGAGTAATCATTTGATGTAACCCCCTTAACTTAAAATAAAGAATATATTAAAGACTTTCTCATCAGCTAGTTTCCTCCAGGGATGGTTTCCACATCTAAGAGAGGTAATTTGACTCCTGACCACATCAAGAGCAGCAAAAACATTAATAAAATGAACATCTAACAAACAACACGCCATAGCTGGGCATGGTGCATACAGGTACTGTCAGGAGGCTAGAGGCATTTCCAGTGTTGCAGAAGGACTCATTTTGCATTTGCCACAAGATACCCCACATGGTAAGACTTTAGTTCATTGGAAATTGGCTCACAATGCCTCTCTCCCACCCCTGGTAGCTTGGTATCCTAATCCATTGGGACCAAGGGCTCACATACAGTTCTGCCTTTGATCTCTGAATTTATATTTGCCAGAACCCAACATGTACACAAATAACTGCCTCTGGACCTCTGATACTTGGTACTGAGATGTGATTATTATTAGAGGTCCCACTCCAATGCCCATGTATAACGGAGACACCGTCTCTGATAATATTAGGGACAAAATATCTGCTATTATTCCCTCAGGAAAGGTACCTAAGCCAGGATATTGGCTCATGGGGACGAAACAATTACTGTGTTGTTGCTACATGAAGATTTGCCATATGCATTGTCCTTAAAACATTTGTCTTATTGTCCCTGCCCTCACTGCTGATGCCCCTCCCTGTTCCCTCAGGAAGCATCTGCCTGTCATAGGTCACCAGGGAGCTGAAATTCACAATTGTTCCAACTGCCAGGTCTGTGGAATACTGAACGTAGTATCTCATAAGCAAAAGGTTATTAATCATTTAGAGAAGATCTCTTTTACTGATGCCCTCAGTACATGGCTTATATTTTCTCCAGTTTGCTGGGAAACTATAATTTTAAGTACTCTATTTTGTCCTATACCAATTTCATGTTGCTATTTATATTGTTTCTGGGATATAAGGATGCAAGTCACTTCCTTGTATCTGGCTCTAGGGCAATCACGGAAGAATGGCATGTAAGAGATTGTCCAGGCTATAAAGGTGCTGGGGGAGGAGGGCAGGAGTGCTGATGGTACTGATCCTTCTTTGGCCTGCTATCCTGTCCATATCGTCTTGACGACTCCCTCGGGGCTCCATGTCCCAGGCCCCTTGGAAGTGAATATTCCTTGGGATTGTAGGCCATGAGCAGAATGCAGGGAGGTTTATTCCAGTCTTCCATATATCTGTTTAGATAACTGTTAGAAATAACAGCTCCCCCTCTTCTTGCACACATGGTGTCACAAGGTCTGTTAAATATTGACTGTTAGTTAACTTTATTAAGCCATTTGATCTCACTACAATGCACTCCTGCATATTCTGTCCTACCTATATAAGTTCCAGACCTTGGAAAGACTGGCTGCCTAACTGTTTGTATCACCATCTGCCCAATCCTCCCTGCCTGTAAAGTACCCTGAATAAAATGCTATAAACTGTATGGAATTGATTGCTTTTTTTTTTTCCAATTTCAAAGTGCCTTAGCACTTTGCAGAATATTTCACAATCTCTCCACCCTCTAACATTCCTGAAATTGTTAGTCTGTATCATCTCTCCTTTCTTTCTCAGTCCTCCTAGAAGTTTGTCAATTCCATCAATCTTTTCAAGGAACAAGCTATATGTGTCATTGATTTTTTTCTATTGTTTTGTTTTTCCAATTTTGTTCATTCCTGCCATATGTACTATTTCATTTCTTCAGTTTGCTTTAGGTTATTTTACAGCTACTTTTTCTATGTTATTGAAGTGGGAACATAGATTACGCTTTTAATACCATACATTTTTCTGATTATTGCTTTAATTATGTGTCACAAATTTAGGTATATTTTTAAGATGTGTTGTTGTGTTTTCACTTTAATTTGGTTCAATATATTTTGCATTTTCCTTAAGACATTCTTTATGACCCAGAAGTATATTGTTTAATTTTCAAGTGTTAGGAGTTGTGCTGGTTATCTTTCTACTACTGATTTTTTTTCTTTTTTACTTTCCACACCCAGAGTGGAGCCCAACATGGGTCTTGAACTCACAACCCTGAGATCAAGACCTGAGCTGAGATGAAGGCTCTGATGTTTAAACGACTGAGACACCCAGGCACCCCACTATTATCAAATTTTAGCTTAATTCCATTGTATCCAAAGAACACAATCTGTGGGATTTCAGTTCCCTAGCATTTGTTGAAGTTCTTTATATGGCCCATGAGACCATCTATCTTCTCAAAGATTCCATGGACACTTAAAAAGAATGTGTAATCTCTTCTTGTTTGGTGGAATGGTCTATAAATGTCAATTAGATCATGTTGGTTGATGGTGTTGAGTTCTATAGTCTTGCTGAATTTGTCTAGTGGTTTCATTAACTGTTCAGAGAAGACTATGAAAGCCTTCAAGTATATTTGCATATATGTATATTTCTTCTTTCAGTTCTATCAGTTTTTGTTTCACCTCCTTTGCAGCTCTATTTTTTTAGTGCATATACATTTCAAACTGCTTTGTCTTCTTGGAAGATTATCACTATGATTGTTACATATTGTTTCTCTGAATCCCTGACCATATATTTTGTTGTGGGTTTTTTTGTACTTTCCATATTATTTTCTTTCTTTCTTTTTATTATGTTATGTTAGCCACCATATAGTACATCATTAGCTTTTAATGCAGTGTTCCAAGATTCATTGTTTACATAAAGCACCCAGTGCTCCATGCAATACATGCCCTCCTTAATATCCATCACCAGGCCAACAAATTCCCCACCCACTCCCCCCAAACCCTGTTTGTTTTTTGGAGTCTACCATCTCTCATGGTTTGTCTCTACCTCTGATTCCCCCCCCCTTCATGTTTCCCTTTCTTCTCCTAATGTCCTCCATGTTATTCCTTATGTTCCACAAGTAAGTGAAAACATATGATAATTGACTTTCTCTGCTTGACTTATTTCACTCAACATAATCTCTTCCAGTTCCAACTATGCTGATTCAAAAGTTGGCCATATACTTTGATTGGAGTCCTAATTTAACTCATACAGCCATCTCTACTTTGTTTTATCAATTGTTTTATTTTTTTAAGATTTTATTTATTATTTAATATGACAGAGAGAAAGACAGTGAGAGAGGAAATACAAGCAGGGGAGGTGGAAGAGAGAAGCAGGCTTCCTGCCAAGCACAGAGCCCAATGCCGGGATCTATCCCAGGACCCTGGGATCATGACCTAAGGGGAAGGCAGATGCTTAATGACTGAGCCACCCAGGTGCCCTAATAAAGAAAATAAGTCCATTATGCAAAACTTTTCTGCAATTGAACCCCAAGTTTAGCTCTCCAGTAAATTCTTCAAAATATTTAAGACAGAAGCCATTCTAACTTATACAAAGTTCCAAAAAAGTAACAAGAAAGAAAACATTTGCAAATACTTTCTGTGAGACCAGGATAACCTTTATTTGAAAATCTGACAAGGGCATTGTAACCAAAAGAAATACACAGACTCATCACTCTTATAAAGACAAATGCAAAATTTTTTTTCAAGATTTTATTTATTTATTTGACAGACAGAGATCACAAGTTGACAGAGAGAGAAGGGGAAGCAGGCTACCCCTAAGCAGAGAGTCCGATGCAGGGCTCAATCCCAGGACCCTGGGATCATGACCTGAGCCAAAGGCAGAGGCTTTAACCCACTGAGCCACCCAGGCACACCCAAATGCAAAATTCTTAAGAAAAAGAGAGGAGTCAAGATGGCGGAGAAGTAGCAGGCTGAGACTACTTCAGCTAGCAGGAGATCAGCTAGATAGCTTATCTAAAGACTGCAAACACCCGCAAATCCATCAGCAGATCGAAGAGAAGAAGAACGGCAATTCTGGAAACAGAAAAACAACCACTTTCTGAAAGGTAGGACCGGCGGAGAAGTGAATCCAAAGCAACGGGAAGATAGACCCCGGGGGGAGGAGTCGGCTCCCGGCAAGCGGCGGAGCAACGGAGCACAAAATCAAAACTTTTAAAAGTCTGTTCCGCTGAGGGACATCGCTGCAGAGGCTAAACCGGGGTGAAGCCCACGCGGGGTCAGCGTGGCCTCAGGTCCCGCAGGGTCACAGAAAGATCGGGGGTGTCTGAGTGTCGCAGAACTTGCAGGTATTGGAACGGGAAAACCGGATACAGAGACAGAGCCGACACTAAGATCACAGCTCAGTGTTACCGTGAACTGGTCACAGGCTCAGTGAGCTCGGAGCGTGGCTGGAGGTCAGGCAGAGGGGAGTAACTGGGCTCTGTTCTTTGAGGGCGCACTGAGTAGTGGGGCCACAGGGCTCTCGGCTCCTCTGGGCCGGAGACCAGGAGGCCGCCATTTGTATTCCCGTCCTCCGGAACTCTACAGAAAACGCTCAGGAATCAAAAGCTTCTGAAAGCAAACCCGAGTGGATTACTCAGCCCGGCCCCTGGTAAGGGCAGTGCAATTCCGCCTGGGGCAAAGACACTTGAGAATCACTACACCAGGCCCCTCCCCCAGAAGATCAACAAGAAATCCAGCCAAGACCAAGTTCACCTACCAAGGAGTGCAGTTTCAATACCAAGAAGAGCAGCAGAATTCCAGAGGAGGAGAAAGCAAAGCACGGAACTCATGGCTTTCTCACTGTGATTATTTTAGTCTTGCAGGTAATTTATTTTATTTATTTTTTTATATAATTTTTTTTATTTTTTATAAACATATATTTTATCCCCAGGGGTACAGGTCTGTGAATCGCCAGGTTTAAACACTTCACAGCACTCACCAAAGCACATACCCTCCCCAATGTCCATAATCACACCCCCTTCTCCCAAACCCTCTCGCCCCAGCAACCCTCAGTTTGTTTTGTGAGATTAAGAGTCACTTGTGGTTTGTCTCCCTCCCAATCCCATCTTCTTTCATTTATTCTTCTCGTACCCACTTAAGCCCCCATGTTGCATCACCACTTCCTCATATCAGGGAGATCATATGATAGCTGTCTTTCTCCGCTTGACTTATTTCGCTAAGCATGATACGCTCTAGTTCCATCCATGTTGTCGCAAATGGCAAGATGTCATTTCTTTTGATGGCTGCATAGTATTCCATTGTGTATATATACCACATCTTCTTGATCCATTCATCTGTGGATGGACATCTAGGTTCTTTCCGTAGTTTGGCTATTGTGGACATTGCTGCTATAAACATTCGGATGCACCTGCCCCTTTGGATCACTACGTTTGTATCTTTAGGGTAAATACCCAATAGTGCAATTGCTGGGTCATAGGGCAGTTCTATTTTCAACATTTTGAGGAACCTCCATGCTGTTTTCCAGAGAGGTTCCACCAGCTTGCATTCCCAAAAACAGTGTAGGAGGGTTCCCCTTTCTCCGCATCCTCGCCAGCATCTGTCATTTCCTGACTTGTTGATTTTAGCCATTCTGACTGGTGTGAGGTGATATCTCATTGTGGTTTTGATTTGTATTTCCCTGATGCCGAGTGATATGGAGCACTTTTTCATGTGTCTGTTGGCCATCTGGATGTCTTCTTTGCAGAAATGTCTGTTCATGTCCTCTGTCCAATTTTCCCAGCACCATTGATCCCAAAACCAGACAAGGATCCCACCAAAAAAGAGAGCTATAGACCAATATCCTTGATGAACACAGATGCGAAAATATTCAACAAAATACTAGCCAATAGGATTCAACAGTACATTAAAAAGATTATTCACCACGACCAAGTGGGATTTATTCCAGGGCTGCAAGGTTGGTTCAACATCACTTTTATATACTCTTATCTGGACAAAATGACAAGGCGGAAAAATTCACCAAAAATAAAACAAGAGGCAGTACCGAAGGCTAGGGACCTAATCAATATAGACATTGGTCATATGTCAGATCTAGAGTTCAGAATGACAATTCTCAAGGTTCTAGCCAGGCTCGAAAAAGGAATGCAAGATATTAGAGAAACCCTCTTGGGAGATATAAAAGCCCTTTCTGGAGAAATAAAAGAACTAAAATCTAACCAAGTTGAAATTTTAAAAAAGCTATTAATGAGGTGCAATCAAAAATGGAGGCTCTCACTGCTACGATAAATGAGGCAGAAGAAAGAATTAGTGATATAGAAGACCAAATGACAGAGAATAAAGAAGCTGAGCAAAAGAGGGACAAACAGCTACTGAACCATGAGGGGAGAATTCGAGAGATAAGTGACACCATAAGACGAAACAACATTAGAATAATTGGGATTCCAGAAGAAGAAGAAAGAGAGAGGGGAGCAGAAGGTATACTGGAGAGAATTATTGGGGAGAATTTCCCCAATATGGCAAAGGGAATGAGCATCAAAATTAAGAAGGTTCAGAGAACACCCCTCAAAATCAATAAGAATAGGCCCACACCCCGTCACATAATAGTAAAATTTACAAGTCTCAGTGACAAAGAGAAAATCCTGAAAGCAGTCCGGGAAAAGAAGTCTGTAACATACAATGGTAAAAATATTAGATTGGCAGCAGACTTATCCACAGAGACCTGGCAGGCCAGAAAGAGCTGGCATGATATATTCAGAGCACTAAATGAGAAAAACATGCAGCCAAGAATACTATATCCAGCTAGGCTATCATTGAAAATAGAAGGAGAGATTAAAACCTTCCAGGACAAACAAAAACTGAAAGAATTGGCAAACATCAAACCAGCTCTACAGGAAATATTGAAAGGGGTCCTCTAAGCAAAGAGAGAGCCTACAAGTGGTAGATCAGAGACAATATACAGTAACAGTCACCTTACAGGCAATACAATGGCACTAAATTCATATCTCTCAATAGTTACCCTGAATGTTAATGGGCTAAATGGGATTTATTCCAGGGCTGCAAGGTTGGTTCAACATCTGCAAATCAGTCAATGTGATACAACACATCAATAAAAGAAGGAACAAGAATCATATGATACTATCAGTAGATGCAGAAAAAGCATTAGACAAAGTACAGCATCCCTTCCTGATCAAAACTCTTCAAAGTGTAGGGATAGAGGGCACATACCTCAATATCATCAAAGCCATCTATGAAAAACCCACCGCAAATATCATTCTCAATGGAGAAAAACTGAAAGCTTTTCCACTAAGGTCAGGAACACGGCAGGGATGTCCATTATCACCACTGCTATTCAACATAGTACTAGAAGTCCTAGCCTCAGCCATCAGACAACAAAAGGAAATTAAAGGCATCCAAATCGGCAAAGAAGAAGTCAAATTATCCCTCTTCGCAGATGATATGATACTATATGTGGAAAACCCAAAAGACCCCACTCCAAAACTGCTAGAACTTGTACAGGAATTCAGTAAAGTGTCAGAATATAAAATCAATGCACAGAAGTCAGTTGCATTTCTCTACACCAACAACAAGACAGAAGAAAGAGAAATTAAGGAGTCAATCCCATTTACAATTGCACCCCAAAACATAAGATACCTAGGAATAAACCTAACCAAAGAGGCACAGAATCTATACTCAGAAAACTATAAAGTACTCATGAAAGAAATTGAGGAAGACACAAAAAAATGAAAAAATGTTCCATGCTCCTGAATTGGAAGAATAAATATTGTGAAAATGTCTATGCTACCTAAAGCAATCTACACATTTAATGCAATTCCTATCAAAGTACCATCCATCTTTTTCAAAGAAATGGAACAAATAATTCTAAAATTTATATGGAACCAGAAAAGACCTCGAATAGCCAAAGGGATATTGAAAAAGAAAGCCAAAGTTGGTGGCATCACAATTCCGACTTCAAGCTCTATTACAAAGCTGTCATAATCAAGACAGCCTGGTACTGGCACAAAAACAGACCCATAGATCAATGGAACAGAATAGAGAACCCAGAAATAGACCCTCAACTCTATGGTCAACTAATCTTCGACAAAGCAGGAAAGAATGTCCAATGGAAAAAAGACAGCCTCTTCAATAAATGGTGCTGGGAAAATTGGACAGCCACATGCAGAAAAATGAAATTGGACCATTTCCTTACACCACACACAAAAATAGACTCAAAATGGATCAAGGACCTCAATGTGCGAAAGGAATCCATCAAAATCCTTGAGGAGAACACAGGCAGCAACCTCTTCGACCTCAGCCACAGTAACATCTTCCTAGGAACATTGCCAAAGGCAAGGGAAGCAAGGTCAAAAATGAACTATTGGGATTTCATCAAGATCAAAAGCTTTTGCACATCAAAGGAAACAGTTAACAAAATCAAAAGACAACTGACAGAATGGGAGAAGATATTTGCAAACGACATATCAGATAAAGGACTAGTGTCCAAATTCTATAAAGAACTTAGCAAACTCAACACCCAAAGTACAAATAATCCAATAAAGAAATGGGCAGAGGACATGAACAGACATTTCTGCAAAGAAGACATCCAGATGGCCAACAGACACATGAAAAAGTGCTCCATATCACTCGGCATCAGGGAAATACAAATCAAAACCACAATGAGATATCACCTCACACCAGTCAGAATGGCTAAAATCAACAAGTCAGGAAATGACAGATGCTGACGAGGATGTGGAGAAAGGGGATCCCTCCTACACTGTTGGTGGGAATGCAAGCTGGTGCAGCCACTCTGGAGAACAGCATGGAGGTTCCTCAAAATGTTGAAAATAGAACTGCCCTATACCCAGCAATTGCACTACTGGGTATTTATCCTAAAGGTACAAATGTAGTGATCAGAAGGGGCACGTGCACTCAAATGTTTATAGCAGCAATGTCCACAATAGCCAAACTATGGGAAGAACCTAGATGTCCATCCACAGATGAATGGATCAAGTATAAGTGGTATATATACACAACGGAAAACTATGCAGCCATCAAAAGAATTGAAATCTTGCCATTTGCGACAACATGGATGGAACTAGAGGGTATCATGCTTAGCGAAATAAGTCAAGCAGAGAAAGACAACTATCATATGATCTCCCTGATATGAGGAAGTGGTGATGCAACATGGGGGCTTAAGTGGGTAGGAGAAGAATAAATGAAAGAAGATGGGATTGGGAGGGAGACAAACCACAAGTGACTCTCAATCTCACAAAACAAACTGAGGGTTGCTGGGGGGAGGGGGGTTGGGAGAAGGGTGGCGGGGGTTATGGGACATTGGGGAGGGGTATGTGCTTTGGTGAGTGCTGTGAAGTGTGTTAACCTGGCGATTCACAGACCTGTACCCCTGGGGATAAAAATATATGTTCATAAAAAATAAAAAATTTTAAAAAATTCTTAAGAAAAAATTATCAAATTGAATCCAGTGATATTCAAAAGGTACAATTTCAACTGCCCCTCAGAACAATGTATTATTTAAAATATAACCCCTGGGAGATTTTCCTAGTTACCAAACACATTTAGATATAGCTTAAGAAAAACACATACTGGCAACAGGCCTTTGGGGGAGGGGATGATATATGGCCTTGAAGCTGAGCAGCTGGGGATGCGGGCTTGCTCAGGGCAGAACGCTGCCTGCTTCATTTTTCTGTTATCTCCCCTTTCTCCTCCCAAAAGTGCCTGTGGCTAATTGGATAACTATAAACTGCCTCGTTCTTGTTTATCTACAAGATCTATGACTGTTTGACCTTCATCTGCTCTTCTCCTTGGTCATTGTTTCTAGCTAATAAAAGTGAGATAGAGGAGTTAGAGACTGTTGGCCCCTACTCCCAATCTCTTGCAGCCGACTTGTTTGTGCCTCATTCTTCTCCCGTTCGCTGACTGGAGGGGGCACACAATACATCATGGCTATGTGTATTTTACTCCAGGACTGCAGGATTGTTTTAAAATTTGAGAATTAATTAATGCAATTTATCATATTAAGTTAAAGAAGGAGACAAAATATATGACCATCTTGGTAGAATCATAAAATAACATCTGACGGGATTCAAATCCTATACCTAATTTTTCTATATCTAGATTTTAAGAATTCTATTAAAAGGGAATTTTCTTGATCTAAAAAAGAATAGCTACCTATTACACACATCAGACTTATTTTATCATCTTCAGCTTCCCACCTTTGGTGATCACCCTATCTTCTCTGTATTGGTGAGATTTTCTATTTTGGGTTTTTTTTTTTAATCTTTTGGTTCAACATATAGATGAGATCACTCTAATTTGCCTTTCTCTGTGCGACATGTTTCACTTCCTATAATGTTTTCAAGGTCCATTCATGTTGTCACAAATGACAAAACTTCATTCTTTCTTATGGCTGAATAATATTTGTTGATGTATGTATACTATGTTTGTTTCCATTCATCCCTTGATGGACACTTAGGTTATTTCCATATCTTCACTATTATAAATAATGTTGCAATAAACAGGGGGATGCAAGTATATTTTCAAGTTAGTGATTTAATTTGCTTTGGTTAAGTACCCAGAAGTGGAATTGCTGGATCAAAGGTCTTTTTAAAATATTTATGAGGAAATTCCACACTGTTTTCCACAGGGGCTCCAGTAACTTACATTCACACCAACAGTGCACAAGGTTTCATTTTCTTCACATCCATGCCAACAACCCCTGTTATTTCTGTTCTTTTTGATAAAAGCCACTCAACAAGTGTGAAGTGATATCTCTTGTGGATTTGATTTGCTTTTTCCTGATGATTAATGATGTTGAGCATCTCTGCTTGTGCCTGTTGGCCATCTGTTGTCTTCTTTGGGAAAGCGTCTATTCAGACACTTTGCCCAATTTTTAATTAGATTGGGTTTTTTGTTTTGCTGTTGTTTGGTTTTGTTCTGTTGCTATTAAGTTGAGTAAGTTGGTTCTTTATGTATTTTGGATATTAACCCATCACCAGATATATGATTTGTAAATATTTTCTCCCCATTTCATAGGTTACCTTTTCATTTAATTGATAGTTTCTTTTGCTGTGCAAAAGCTTTTTAATGTAATTCAACATTTCAGTTTTATTTGTGGTCTTTGCCTTTGGTGTCTAACCAAAAATATCATCACCAGGATGGATGTCGGGGAGCTGACTGCTTATGTTTTCTTCCAGGAGTTATATGGTTACAGGTCTCACATTTAAATCTTTAATCTATTTGGGTTGCTTGAAATGCTCTATTTTAAACTAAACCTCAACTCTTCAATCTAATTCTGGACTCTGTTGTACTGGCATATTTAATCAATAAGAAATCAATTCCTATAAGATTGCCTATCAAAATTTATATATATATATATATATAACAGGTTTTAGCATTTTATCAAACTTAACACACATTAATTGTCCTTGGAAATATTCTGAGAAATATATTTTTCCTTATAAAATTAAGTATCAGCATGTTAAGTTCTAAGAACAAATAAATAATCCTCTTGTTTAGCTGTTGTCTTTAATTGTAATTGGGTTTATAGCTGCCATGTAATACTCCACATTTAAAAAAAAAACCCTCACAACCTTGAATTGATGTTGCCCCTCAACAATTAGCATCTTTCATGGGGAGATAACAAAAAATACTAACACTCTAATAGTACCAGATACTACAGTATCCTCATCTAAAATTGTTCTCTTCTACCCCCTCTAACATTTCTTTCTTCCTAAACAAGATTATGTGCTCACATCTTTCCAGTCCATCTATCCTGCCTCCAGGTGAGGCAGGCCCAACCCACAAAGGGTGGAGCATGGTTTGTCAGAAAATACCACAGTCATCCCATGGTCCTCCTAATGTGTGGGGAAGTACATCTACTGGGAATACTTGAAGATGTTTAGTTCCCTCTTATAAATGCATATGAGGAGAAACAGTTCCTTTTCCTACCTTTGGAAATTGTAAGAGAAAATGAATCCTGAAGCTTCTCCAGGCAGGCAGCCTACTACCATTTCCAGAACACTGATGTGTGGTGTTATGATAGAGAAATGAGATACAAAGTCCCACCATCACTGGCGACATCACTGGCCTGATGACTTGACCAGTTCTGGAGATGAGCTACACTGGGTCTGTCTGCCATGTGAGACAAGAGTTAAAGAAAAATAAACCAAATTAGATTGATTTTTCTCCACTAGCAACAGAAAGCATCTCCACTGAAATATTCCTGCCATGCATTTTAATCCTACATTATAACGTCAGACCGCAGATCTAAGATAAATAAGACAACTCACGTCTTCGTCTTAGAGAACACAACAAAAGTAACATTGCAACCCTGGGATCAAACAGGGTTTGATAAGATCATATAAATGTTGAGTACATGACAGTTACCTTATTAAACTCCCACAGGATGATAAACTGCTTCACATCAATAATGCATGATAGAACTAAAATATACATAAAATAAACTTTGAATTGGCTTGATAAATTACAGTTGTCTCTAATAGTGGAGAAATCGTGTTGAAATCACTATGACCATGAACTTCTGAATCTACTGCCTGCTCTTTAGATTTGATTTATATTTCAAAGTGACTCTTCAGACAGAATATGACAGCAGAACTCATCATCTCCTTAAGCAATTTAAGGCCATTTGTCTGAAACCTTTCCAACTCTTATCTCATTGAAGTCTGAGGAATTTAGAGCTATATACTCACTTACAATTACAGTTACACAGTGTTCTAAGAACCAAAATATTTGGTTTAATTTCCTGTTTGTTTCCCACCATATATATTTTTTTAATATTTTATTTATTTATTTGACAGACAGAGATCACAAGTAGGCAGAGAGGCAGGCAGAGAGAGAGAGGGGAGAAAGCAGGCTCCCCACCGAACAGAGAGCCCAATGCGGGGCTCGATCCCACAACCCTGGGACCATGACCTGAGCCAAAGGCAGAGGCTTTAACCCACCGAGCCACCCAGGCGCCCCCCCACCATATGCTTTTTGTCATGTTTGTTTCATCAATACAGTTTTGTTTTTCTATATATTGTCTTTTTAAACTTTTTATTTAAAGTTTTTATGACATAAAATATTTGAAGTGTCCTCATATTAAAACTATTAAATAAGATATATTCAGAATAGTACAGCTTTCATCTCTGTTCCCTTCAACCTATTCATACATTTTGACTGAGAGGCGACAATTTTTTTTAAAAATCCTTCCATTGTAGTATGTAGATTAGATAGATGAGAAAGAGATAATGACAGATGGGTGATATAGACAAAATGAGTTGATCTAGGTATATATTCCTATTCTCTTCTTCTATTTTATTAAACAAAATGTTGTTTGCTTTACAAACTTTTCTGTACCCATACAAACACCTTTGAGAGATTATTCTATAGCAGTGTGTTATTTTTTCCTTCCAGCTGCATAACATTTCATTGTTTGTATGGGCATCTGAATATTCATAATTTCCCCCTTTGTTTCCCAGTACTCCTTCTGATCTGCTAAGATATTATCCATCCAGGATATTCCTGTAGACAATAAGAATACACACAGTCTGGAAGGTCAGAATTGTATCTTTCCCCTAGAGTTGTGGCTTTGTCTTGGTGGTCTGAGACTTAGTTATTGGGAAGGCTGCATCCCAAGCCAAAGTGTTAGCATGCCACTAAGTTTATCTGAGAGCCAGAAAAAGATGGAAGGGTAGACAGAGCTCACCATCAGTATAATGAAAGGGGTTTACTCAGGTTAGGATACTTTCTATAAATAATCAGGGAAAGTTGTACCTGGCTGGCTCAGTCAGTGGAACATTCAACTTGTGATCTCAAGGTTATGAGTTCATGTTCCATGTTGGGCATGGAACCTACTTTAAAAATAAAATTAAATAAAAATATAAAAAATAAAAAATCAGGGACAAAATGACAAAAGAATGTTATTATAAAAAGTCTAAGGGCATCACCTCTGTAAAAATTATTTGCATTACATTGCAGGAATATTTTTTTGTCCCCTTTCCTTATCCCATCGTGCAAAAGGACTGGTGTGTTTGTGTTTCAGAACATAGACATGTAGGACATCATCATCTTATGGGTCATTAAGGGCTTCCTCCAAACTCCAGAAAATATGTCTAATTACAGAACTTGTAAAGCTCAAGAATAAATGGGAATGAAACAAGGATACTTTCAAGATCCCCATATCTGAGCAAAATTCTGGGATATAAATAAAAACCATTATTTTATTGTGGTGGAATCCTCCCTTTGTCTTTTTTTTTTTTATACCTCTTTTCTTTGAAACTATTTGAAACAGATTATTTTAACCCCATGTTTATTTGAGAAAAGCTTATGAAGATACATGAGAAGAAGTTCAGTTCCCGTGCAGGAAGGCAGGAAAGGCGATGCAGAAGGGGACCAGAGAGAATGCAGAGGAGGTACTGAAGTCACACTGGGGCTTCCAGGTCAAGGAAGGGGCAGACAGAGCCACAGGGAGAACAAGTGCTGCAAGGTCACTGAAGCCGGGCCAACCAGATCTGAGAAAGCACTGTAACTGTGGAGGAGTGAGAGCTGGAAGTCTTTCACTCTTAGAAGAAGCTGGGAAGGAAGGTTCTTCCTGGAGTGTCACCATCTCCACGTCAGCTCAGGAGACCTGCAGAGACAGAGCAGAGTGTTATTTCCAGACCCACCTCTCCAAGCAGCTCCTTCTCCCTTTCCCAGGGCCTTGAATTAAAGCCCTGCAGTAAGAAGAGCATATTCTTAGGTCTTCTTGATCTGAAGCTATTTCACAGCACAGGACTTTTACTAAATGGAGAAAGGAAGCTTCAGGGTAAACTGCCCAATCAGAAGTCAGATCCAAAGTCTTTCTCATTTTTTCTGTCTTTCACCATTACCACTTGTTCTGGAATAACCAAATCTATCACTAAAGAGGATGACAGAGCATTACCTGTTGGCTGAAGTCCAGAGTGTCCTGGGAAAGAGAAGAGAAGACATATACTTAACATATAAGAAGGTAAATCTGTCCCTACACACAAGGTCCCAGCCCCAGACCCGCCTCCTTAGATTTCTCTAAATCTAATCACAACCGACATGACATGATGCCAGAGTGGAGAAAAAAGAGAGATGTGACCCACGAAGCTTCCGTCACACAAATACAGTGGGATTTCACTAGCTTTAGTGCCTCTTCCTCCATTTGGCCCAGGATCCCAAACCAAGATTCCCACGCTTGTTAACCTCTCTCTTATCTCTACAGGCCATAATCTCTTATACTAAAACCCAGTAACCATGGGCTGTTGCTTTCTAGATTTCTAAGAAATCTGAAGTCGAATTGGGAAAGAAACGCTTCATACAGGGTCACTGGTACACAGAGACCTTATTTGATCAAAGCTGTATTTCTCCCCCACAGGGTCTCTGTGGAGACTCATCAACAGGTGCCTTACCCTTTTGATTCCTGAAGTAGATGAACAGCCCCACCACGAGGAAGAGCAGACCCAGAACAAAGCCTCCAGTTCCACTCAGAATCTTGCTCTGTGCAGACCCAGACTGTGCCCCTGAGAGAAGAAACAGTTTTAGTGATTTTTATCCCAACTCTAACATCTCCGATAGAGACTCTGAGATTGAGAACTCTGAGAATGAGGAAGACAGACTGCCTTGAAGAAATCGAATAATTTTCAATTTCTGGAAAAGAAATTTAAAAATCATATTGCACAAATGCAATGTTTAGTCGCTGAACTTTTTAAATATCACAGCTCTGACAAATCCACTACTTCAGGGATGCCTGGGTGGCTCAGTTGGTTAAGTGGCTGCCTTCAGCTCAGGTCATGATCCCAGCATCCTGGGATCGAGTCCCACATCGGGCTCCTTGCTCAGCAGGGAGCCTGCTTCTCCCTCTGCCTCTGCCTGCCATTCTGTCTGCCTGTGCTCGCTCGCTCTCTCGCTCACTCTCTCTCTCTGACAAATAAATAAATAAAATCTTTTAAAAAAAATCCACTACTTCAGCATCAAAGGATGAGAAGCCTGGATGGAGTCCACAGAGCTCAACAGATTGTGCAGAGCAACACAGCTAAGGAAAGGCAGAGTCAAGATTGGATTCCCCTCAAGTCAGGAAGGTTCCTACATTATGGAGGATGTGCCTCTTCTGAGACCACAATCAACAACTCAGAGCAACAGCGCTTGAAGCACAAGCCCAACCCGAACCAGGGGACTGGTGCCCAGTGTGAAGAGGGAACCATGACCTGTGAGCCATGGAAAATGTCAAAACATGGACAACCTCTGTTCTGCCAGCCAGGCATAACTGCCTCACCAGGGAATACAGGATCTATACAAATGATCACAGGATATCTAGAAACTATCAGAGGATTTCTACCACAGGATATCACTCAGCAACCCCCAGTGATCTGTGCTGAAGAGAAGAGATCATGGAACAAATGAAAACATGGTGTAAGGAGAGAAAACCCTGACACTCAGGAAAAGGAAAGTCCCCTCCTTAGTGGGTGAGGAACTTAGGAGATCAGAAAGCTTCTCACTCCATTCCACAGTGACAGGGCTCATCAAACTGGGGTGCTCCACTTGCAGGTATAGACCTCTCCACTCTGAGGAACTGTCTCCAGCATCACTAGGATCTGGAAGGTCCAGTCTCCATTACAGATCAGGCCTGTGGACGCGACCCCAGACTCCTTTTCCTGGCCATTCCGGAACCACCCAACTTTAATGTGGCCTGGATAGAAACCATTCACAGAGCAGACCAGGAGGTTGTGGTGCTTCAGGGGCTGGGTCTTCACAGGATACACAGTCACTATAGGCTCCACTAGAAGAGAAGAGGTAGAGGGACTCAGTGAGGACGACAGACTCAGTCTCCCATGTTGGCTACCTCCGGTCTCTGGTCCTTGGCTGAGTCTCAAGCAGGCTTTCCTAAAGCTGACCATGTAGCCCAATTAAACCAGTATCGTGAACCTTGAGTTTAATCCTGACAGCATGGGTCCATTTGATTTGAAAGCTATTGGGGAAATTTGTGGGTTTATTTTTCATGGTATGAAGCCGTTAATCCTTGTAGAAGTGTTTCCAAGTTTTGTAAGGCATAAAGTGTCTTAAAAACACAATTTCTGGAGCAGGCTGACTGAGTTCAAATCCAGACTCTGCTACTTTACTTATTCATCCTGGGAGAATTTTGACATTCTTCTGTGCCCCAGCTTTCTAAGATATCAAGGGGAATAGTGATATCAACTTAGCTGTTAGAGTTATGTGAAGATTAATGTACCGAAGGATGTAAAACGGTAACTGGAATTTAGCCTTCAGTATGTGTTAGCTACTTATTATCTTTGTTTTGTTGCTCTAAGCAGGGTGGATAAATTGGGGAACAGCTTGAGGTAGATGGGGAAAGAGAGTGTGAAATCCTGGGAATGCTACATTCACACCTTGGAACAATCCAGACATAGTTCTACCCTGGGAAGCAGGAAAGACAGAGCTGGTTCTCTAGCTCTGGGAGTTGAGTCCAAGAATAGCAAGAGTCCTAAAAGAGGAAAAAGAGCAAGGAAACTCACTTATTTTAAAAAAATTCTCATAATTGCACCAGCTGATCAGTCCTTCTTTTTTGCAGTATAAAAATATCTATTATTAGAATTGTTATCATTTTATAATTTTCTCCTTTTTACAACTAACATTTGAGTTCAGGGCAGGATCTGAGACTCACTAACAGGTATCCTTAGTGCCCAAGACCATCCCTGACATTACAGCCTGAATAAATATAATTTCTGTTTTGGTAAAAGGAGAAATACATGAAAAGCTTTTTATACCATAAAATGGTAGATTCAAGATTGAGGAGAAACCACTGCTAAAAATTTTGCAGTATATTTCCTAAAATAAAAATGTTTCCATCCCTAGCAGGAGAAGTCATAAACAGAACCAAAATACAAACCACAAACTAGGGAAAATGCTGGATCAAATGTCAGCAAATGTTAATAATCTTATTTATAGAGCATGTATATAATCACTGAGAAAAACACCAAAACCCCAAGATAATAGACAGTAGATAATTTTTTAAATGGTAAAAATCATTAGCCAAATAATATATGAAAATAATGTTCAATAATCTTAGAAATCAAAGGAATAGAGATTAAAAATTAACAAGATAAATTCTCAACTGAGCATGTGGCAGTATTGAAAAAGGTCTAGCAAAGGGGAATGTGAGGTGAATTGTTACAACTATATCAAAAAATCGTATGCAACTCCTTAAATACTTTCATCATTATATAAACAGCAGTATCAATATGTTTTGTAACAAAAATGTAATTAAAAATGCAGTTTCAAAAGCACAAATAAATAAGGGTCTCAGAGGTCTCTTGGACCCATTAAAAATTAGTCTGACACTTTTTCTCAATGAAATGGCCCCACACACAGACAGGCACACTTACTTCAGGGGTTCAGAATTAAGAAGGGTGAGTGCCAAGAACAGAGGGTGACTGGCCTCCTCACATTCTCCCTAATCTTTTAATCCTCCTCTCCCTTCCCCTAAACCTTCACCCCAACCAGGACACCCTCCACTTCCCTCCCCAGGACTCCACCACCTGCCTAGTGTTCCCTCCACTTGCAGCTCCTGAGCCCCCCTCACCTCTCCCTCGGGGGCCACCAAGGATGTCAGATGTCCCCTGCTGCATCCTCCCCTCACACCCTCTCTCCCAGCCCATCCCCACATCCAGGCCCACAGCCCAGCTCACACTCATTCTCTGCCCCCCCCGCCCCCCCCGCTTCAGAGCACACCCCTCACACACTGTCCGCACAACCACACAGGGACACAACCACACAATCACAACCACACATTCTGCACAGTGACACAAACAGACCACAATGTCCCTGACAGGGCACTCTCACAGGGATCCTTCTAACCTGTACTTGCTCAAGACCCTGTGCGCTCACCCCCAGACGAGTCTGTCTCAGTGTCCGTCTGTCTGTCTATCTCTCTCTCTCTCTCACACACACACACACCCCTACCTTCCCCCATCTCCGTCCCTGCCGCGCTCACCTCGCCGCTGCACCGTGAAGCTCTCACCCACCTCGTAGTTGTGCCTGCAGTATGTGTCCACTGAGGCCCGCGCATCCTCCAGAAAGTCGTTCTGGCTGTTCCAGGACTGAGCGACGGGCCGCCCCAGCTCCGTCACCGGCCGGAACTCCCCCACGTCGCTGTCGAAGCGCACGAACTCCTCGCCGTTATAGAAGTGTCTCTCCAGGAGCCGCACCCGCTCCGTCCCTTTGGTGAAGTAGCATTCCGACGTCGTCAGGTACAGGAAATGTGCTGTGGGGACAGAGACGATCCGGTCACCCGCGGGCTCCTGGAAGACACTGACGGCGGCGCCCCTCGCTGGCTCCTCCGGCGCCCCCAAACCACCAGCACACACCGCCCGTCTTCCCTCTGCGGGCGGCGGGAGAGGCGGCCACTGGGTCCCGGGCTCGGCGGCGGACCCCCAGCCTGAATAGCCCCGGCATTTGCCCCTCACCACCTTCTCCTGGACGCCTGCCGCTGACAGAGACCCGCCTCCCTCCTCGCCTCCCACAGCCCTTTCCCCCGCCTTAAACCCCCACCTGCTTCTCCCCTCGCCCACCTCAACACTTGGTACAGGCTCAGGCCCCTGCCGCCCCTGCGAATCCAGAGGAGGAAACAGAAGCGTCCCCTCCACTCCCGGATCTGAAAATGCAGGGAAAGTGACGCACAAAACCCAGCCAGGCCAGACGTTGTACGCGGTGAGAAACGTCACAGGAAACGTGTGCAGTTCTAGAGCCGAGAATAATTGGATGATCTCCGTTACCTTAGAGTGCCAGAGAGGTGGTCTCAAGGGTGACATTCCAGATGTGACATGAAAGATTAAGCAGATGTGAGCTGGAGGGTGTGTGTGTGTGTGTGTTTGGGGAAGAGGAAGCCACATTTCAGGTCAAGGTCATGTAACTGCAAAAGCTTGAAAGAATTGAGAAACTTCCTTAAGAAACCAGAGAAAACAGTTCACTGAAGCAGACAGTGAGAGGAAGGAGAAAGACCTTTAGAGATACCACATGCAGTGGATTCTAAAAGCCTATGGGTGCTGGTAGTATTTGACTTGTATACTGAATTCAAAGGCATATGAGTGAGGAATTTTAAGGAGATTAAAACCATGGTTGTAATATAGTTCTTCCATTTTTCTTACATTTCCAAATTCAGAAGTCTCAGAAAATGAGATTGCATTAAAAATTTTGATGCAGAATCCATTTGGCAAATCTAGTCTGGTGAGGTAAATGGTCAAGTATGTCAGAGCTCTAATTAGTCAATCGGTCACATGTGCTCCTGAAAGTTTCAATATATGTAAACATACACACATCATAATATATGTATGCAAATATATACATATACATACACACATATATGCATAGATGTATGTATATATGGATATTTGTTTCACGTTTAATCAAACTAAGAAAAAATTTTTTTAAGATTTTATTTATTTATTTGACAGAGATCACAAGTAGGCAGAGAGGCAAGAAGAGAGAGGGGGAAGCAGTTTTCCTGTTGAGGTGGGGCTCGATCCCGGGACTCTGGGATCATGACCTGAGCCGAAGGCAGAGGCTTTAGCCCACTGAGCCACCCAGGTGCCCCAAGAAACATTTTTTATTCAAGTCTGATTAACATGAAACATTTAAAAATAGGAGAAAAATACCTCTGTATTTAAAAAGGAGACCAAAAAAAAAAAAAAAAAAAAAACCAGGAGCATTTGACATTATCAATATAATAGAATGAGGGTTACTACAACAATTTGATATATTTTACTGAAAAATACTTGTGGCAGCCACAATTCATGTCTTATAAAGGCACGTTGTTGAAAGTTAACAGAGATGGTGATCGTCCAGAAATCACAGAATATTGAAAAACATTGTATAAGGCAAAAAGTAAAAAAAAGATCTTGGCTTCAATGGTCTCTACAAGAAATTGATGAAGGTATACAACTTTATACTTTATTATTTCCTTATTTAAACTAAAACCACAAAGACATGAATTGGAAGGTGAGTTTGTGTCTAAAGTGTGAGTCTACAGTTTTGAGAAGCAGCACAGTATAAATCAGTATTTTCAACCTCAGCACTGTTAACATTTTGGGGTTCTGTTCATTTGTGTGAAATGATACCCCATATATTTTCCAACTATAATGTTACAAAACTAAAAATCAACAGTAAAACAAGCTGGAAAATCTACAATGTAAAAGTTAAATATTTATATGTAAATATTAAACAACACACTACTGCGCAAGCAAAGGGCCAAATAGGAAATCAAATGGCAAATCAAAATATGTCTCAAGACAAAAGAAAAACACAACTGAAATGTATGCTGTAAATTCTTGTATTAAGAGAAAAAATTCAGCTCTCTCCACCAAGATGCTGAAAGGAAAGGAGGCTGAGGGATGGCTCTGGACTCTGGTGAAGAAGCAGGAAGCCAAGAAGGTGGTCAATCCCTTGTATGAGAAAAGACCCAAGAATTTTGGCAATGGACAGGAAGATATCCAGCCCAAAAGGGACCTCACCCACGTTGTCAAATATCTTGGCTACTCCTGCTGCAGCAGCAAAGGGTTATTCTATATAAATGTCTAGAAGTACCTCTCACGATTAGCCAGTCCCTAAGCCTTTGACAGCCACACAGCTACTCAATGGCTTAAGCTGGCCCACAGGTTCAGACTAGAGGCAAAGCAAGAGAAGGAGAAATTGTTGGCTTGGCTGAGATGAAAGCTGCTAGTAAAGGGATGTCCCCCTAAGAGGCTAACTGTCCTTTGATCTAGGTTCATCATATCACCAAGAAGGTTTAGCTGGTAGTGATTTCATATGACATGGATCCCATTGAGCTGGATGTCTTCCTGCCTGCCCCGTATCCTAATATGGGAATTCCCCCACATAATCAAGGGGAAGGCCAGGCTGGGGTGTCTGGTCCACGGGAAGATCTGCACCATAGTCGCCTTCATACAAGTTAATTCAGAAGACAAATGAGCTCTTCTTAAACAGTTGGAGGCTATCAAGAGAAATTACAATGACAGATGTGGTGAGATCGTCTGTCTCTGAGACAATGTCCTGGGTCTAAAGTTGGTGGTTCGCATTGCCAAGTTGGAAAAGGCAAAGCCTAAAGAACTGACCACCAAACTGGCCAAAGTGTGCACTATTGAATTTTCTGTATATTAAAGCAATAAAGAGTTCTCTTTCAGCCAGTGTCAAGGGAAAAAAAAGAAAAAAGGGAAAAAAAAGTTCAAACAAACACATGACACCTGAGGGAACTAGAAAAAGAAACTTGGGGGAAATTCAGTAGAGGGAGGAAATAACAAGAAAAATCAGAAATAAAATAGAGACCAGAAGACACAATAACATAACATTGAAAGTAATGACCCAGTTTTCAATCAATAAATAAATAACTGAAATTAGCAATTCTTAAACTACATTAAGAAAAAAACAAAAACAAAAACAAAAGACAGAAGACTCAAAACCCAAAATGAGAAATGGGGAGGAGAAAACAATACAATTGATAACCACAGCTGTTGACATTTTGGACAAGATAATTGTTGTGGGAAGGCTGTTCTGTGCATTTTAGGATGTCTATCAGCATCTCTAGCCTCTTCCCACTAGATGTCAGATGCAACCCCAGTTTTGAAAACCAGAAAATGGCTCCAGACATTGCTCTTATACCTCAGGGGTAGAGGGTGCTGGTAAAAATGTCCCTGGGTAAGAACCTCTGTTAGACTACCTGAAATATATGTGATGAAAAAGCTTCTTTTGTTTGAGAAAGCTGAGTATTGCATTGAAAAATTTGCCAATATCATATCTGACAAAAAAAAAAACCTTATCCTGTGGATGAATTGTGCTGAAAATAGCTCAGCACTGGCACCAGATTCCTAAGAAACATTCATAGCGCTTAATAAGAGATTATCAAAAGATACTAAGAATTCTAACCAAAAAATTACTGTTCTTGGTTGTGCTAAGCCTTCAGGCTCACCCAAAACAAAGTGAACAGTGACTGGAAAGACTAAAATTCAGGATGTCTGAAAGATGTAATGATTATCCCTGTGCCTTATTTTCAAACCAAAAAATATGTATAACCAGATATATATTTCCTGACTGACTCAGTCACCACTTTGGATCAGTGACATGTTCCTGACAGCCAAGCTGGACTGTGAGAAGCCTGTAGTGTCACTGTCCTTGGGTAATTGTTCCACATGATGCTCCTCTGAGCTTCTTGTAAAAACTAAGGCTTTTGGCTTTGAATTTGCCACAGTATGACGTCTGTGTTGAAATATTATGACCGAAGAATTTTTGTCTCATCAAGAGCAGGTATCGTTTTTAAATTCCATTCTTGTTACAGTTTACTGAGAGAAGCCTACAAATCTACAGCTTTCTGAAAGAATCAGTTACTAGTGCCTGTTATGAAGATAAAAATTAATAAAACAACTTTAACAAGTGTTTGGCACAGCCTTTGGGCTGTGTTCATGTTTGCATAAACTAGCAGATAAACATTTTGAAAACTAGTATGTCATTAGTTAAAGAAAATCATATCAAACTTCAATATAAGCTAAAGTTAATCAGATAAAAATCTAAATTAAAAAAAAAAAAAAAGCACCAACAATGAGGTCATGGTGGGCATTCCCCTAGTGATAGAAACGTGCTAGTGGCAACCCGGAGAGCACTCCTCAGCTTACTCCCCACACTCCTTCTGTCCCTCCAACTCAGCAAACATCTTCCCACACTTTGGTCTTTATCCTATTCTCTCTCCCCAGAACACCTGTCCCTCAGATCCTACACATGACCAGTTTCTTCTCATCAGCATGTGCCAGCTAAATGTCACTTTCTCAGGGAGAGCTCCCCAGCCACTAGAACTGAGGTCAGGTGAATCCAAATCTCTGTCACAATACTCTGCACTGTTGTGTTTATACTGCACTTACTGCTCTCTGAAATTTCTTTGTTAAATGTTTATTGGGCTTTCTACACTGTTGTTAGGTAAGTTTTTAATGACTTTGATAGTAGTGGACATTTTTTCATTGAGGTATAATTAGCATACTGTGTTATATTAGTTTCCATTGTACAGCATAATGGTTCCACCATCCTGTACATGCTCAAGCTCATCACAGAAAGTGTGCTCTTCGACCTCTGTCATCCATTTACCCATCCCCCACTCTCTCTATTCTGGCAACCACTGGCTTGTTCTCTGTATTTAAAAGTCTGACTTTTTGTTCGTCTCTTTTTTTGTTGTTGATTTGCTTTGTTTTTTAACTTCACATTTAGTGAAATCTTTTGGTATTTGTCTTTCGGTGTCTGACTTACTTCACTGAGCATTATACCCTCCAGGTCCATCCACGTTCTTGCAAATGGCAAGATCTCATTTTTATGGCTGAGGAATACTCTACTGTGTATATATACCACATCTTCTTTATCCATTCATCTATTGATGAACACTAGGTTTGCACTGTATACAAATGCTGCAATATATAGGAGGGTGCATGTATCTTTTAAATTAGTGTTTTATTTACTTTGGGTAAATATCCAGCAGTGGGATTACTGGATCTTATGTGACTCTATATTTAATTTTTTGATGAAGTTCCATACAGTTTTCCATAGTTGCTACACAAATTTGTTTTCCCACCAAAGCCATTAGGCTTCTTTTTTTCTACATCTTTGCCAATACTTAGTATTTCTTATCTTTTGATTCTAGCCATAGGACTTTTCTATCTTATCCAAACAGTATTCTCAGATCCTCAAACAGAGCCCAGAAATAATACTAATAAAAGTATTTATAGTTTAAATGAATAAACCCAGGGTTCTGGGACTTGGATCATTGTAGAGATCCTGGAAAGCAAGAAGGGGCTCAAGCTCCAACACTCTTTTTCTCTGATAACACATTAAATCCCTTCTGCATCCTCTGAGAAATTCAGACAAATTTTCTCTCTTTGTTGTTGTTGTTGTTGTTGTTGTTGTTGTTGTTATTGGAAGAAATATTCACAGGTAAGGGAAAGATGATTTTACGATGGAAAATGTCATTAAGTTTCAATTCATCTAATGGATCTATTGTAGTGCTAAAGTTTTATGCAAACATTGGTGATTCTCTGTAATGGTGATGACCTAGAAGGAAAAGAAGAGGGCTAATTAGCCTTCCCCAAACTGGCTAACTGCAGAAAACAGAGGCCATGATGAATTAGTCCATGATTTGAGGACCAAGACCCAAGGAAGCCAATGAGTTCTCTAGACATTTAGCCCGATAAGATGGATGTAAACAACCTTCACACACTCTGTACCCTGCTCAGTGTGTTTAGTTTGAAACATATGAAATTCTTGATATTTGAATATTTTTGACCAGAAATTTGTAAGACCAGAATTTCATAAAACTTATACTACTTGAAGACCTTCTGTGGGTCAGAGAAAGGAGACATGGGGGAGAAACCAGTACTACAGAAAGGTTCAAAATAAATTCATAATAAACACTATACCCTGTGAGGTTTTCAGAATATGCCTTAATTTCTTTAAGGCATCAAAGAACTCCCCATAATGCTCCTTATCTACAGCATTATTTCAAGTAATAAGGATCTCTGCTTCAGCTCCAGGTTGCTTTCTATGGGAGAAATAGAAAACAAATCCTAACTTCTGTCAGAAAACCTACAATATAGGAATATAGGTTTTATAAACATTGGAGTTCAGGAGGAAGAAGAGGAAATAATGAAGGAGACCTCTTGATACATCCTCTCTTCTCAGGGAGAGACACCTGCATCACTGATCCTGTTGAGGATATCACACAGGTTCTAAGAGACCTTTCTAAGTCCTTTCTATACCCTAGAGATTTCCCCTTTACCAAGTATAACTCAACATAATAAAGAAAACAACTCAACAAAAAATTATAATGAAATCATTATTCCCACAGACCTTGAGGAAATGGAATGTAAGCCTGGAGATGTTTCACTGGAGAAGAGTTGAGACTGAATGATGGATATATATGGAGATTCCTTACCCTCTCTTGTAGAAAGAAAAGGCATAGAAGTTCCTTTTGTTGAGAAAAGAAATGAAAAGCCAAATGATAAAGATCAGTGGACACTGAAGGAAATTTTACAACTTTCTAAGGGATACAGTCTGAACACAGTGACAGAATTAACTCCCTTCCTTTCCTCATCCCCTAATAGCTCACCACCCCAGGTGTGCACTTACATGGGTTTCCCTGGCCCAAGCCATGGGAGGGCTCAGCACCATCAGTATCACTGTCAGAGCTGCCATCAAGAAGCCTCTAGGGAATCACAGACATGCCATGATGGAAAATACAGAGGACAGGGTTCGTGGAGGCAGGCAAATCTAAATCAATGAGGACCAACTAGCACCATCCTCCATGCACATCCCTAATAATACTAACCAAAGAACTCATGTCTGTGTTCTTGGATTGGATAATCTACAAGTTGAGAACCAATCAGCATCAGATCTGAACAGCATCATTAGTTGTTGATCAGAGATTCAGTATGAAGATCCTCTTTCGTAACAGATTGTCTTCATTTGAACTGTTTTAACTTGAGTACTTTAAAGGTTTGATCTAGTTGCTTGTGAAACATTTTATAACCTGTATGGTGAGGCAGCTCCATATTGGGCATGATGTGCACACATCTCTGAGACTTTTGGGACAAATGTATGTCTGAGCATGTTTAGGAGCTGAGGGAGTGGAGGGAAGATGATTATAAATTAATCTGGTCCTTACTACATCACAACTTGTTGTTGTAGATTTGAAGGAATTCCTTTTCCTCTCACCACTGAAATGAAGGCTCTGTGATCTTACAGTTATTTTAATACTGAACAATGCTGTCATTCTATGGACAGCTCAGGCAGCAGCATCTCCTGGTAACTGATGATAGGCTAGAAATGCAGCTGTTGATTGGAGAAGATAGTCTGCATAGTCTTATAACTAGAGATGCCTTTGATAAAGTAAAGGGACTTGGAATTTAAATTTTATTAAATTTAGAATATAATTACCTTAACCTGAATGAAAAGGTTTTCTGGATTTGGCACCTAAATCTAGTGGCATCTCCAGAATACACATAGAGAAAGGGACTTAGGGGCGCCTGAGTGGCTCAGTGGGCTAAAGCCTCTGCATTCAGCTGAGGTCATGATCCCAGGGTCCTGGGATCGAGCCCCGCATCAGACTCTCTGCTCAACAGGGAGACTGCTTCCTCCCTCTATGCCTACCTCTATGTCTACTTTTGATCTCTCTCTGTCAAATAAATAAATAAAATCTTTAAAAAAGAGAGAGAGAGAAAGGGACTTAGAAGACATGATCTATGTGGATGGATGGTCTTGAAAATTCCTTTGCGTAACACTTAACCTAAAAATGTGATAGATCCAACTGTCAAAATCAAAACATTCACAGAGCTGAGAGATTGATTAAGGATGCAAAGTCAGCCTTGGAACAACCACTCTGCTTTAGAATAATTCATATTTTATGTGAAATGGTGTTCAATCACTTACTTCTGGTACCCTGATTTCCTTATTTTATTCAAAAAATAGCTCTTTATTATTCATCTTCTCCTACTTTATCCAAAGAGGAAATATGAGAAAACTTGGCTAATGAATATATCAAGGGGTCCAGGAAAGACACACTGTAGTAAAACTATGAGTTACATCCTTTCATGTAACCATATAATTTTAAACAGATAATCCCACTTTTAGATAATTATTACACATTATATTAATATGATTACAATATCTCAGGTTCAGAATAGATCTTAAAGCACAACTATCTAAAGTTCTGTATTAATTCACACCCAAGCCTTGCTGATAAGCAGCCTTTCTTATATGCCTTAATATTTCTATTAAGAGAGTACTCACCGTGCTGCAATGAAATGACTAAAATTTATTGGGCAATTCTTGAGTATTTGAGTTTGTACCTAGGATTACACAAGGGATTTTATATATCCTAATTTTATTTAATTCTCACATTATCTCTGTGATTTGAGTACCCTTTTCATTCCTACCAATGCAGGGAATGAAATGAGGGATGGAAGTTAAACAACTTCGGCAAGGATTAAAGGTGAGTAGATGATGCCCTCCTGGCTGAGCCAAGTTATATGGAAGTCCAAACTCCAGAAGGTTAGTCCTTACATTGCACCTCACATTCAGTTTCTGAAGAAAATAATGCCCTTATCATGGAATTGTTTTTAGAACCTTATGCATAAACATGCATACCAGTGGAACTACTTTTAAGATATGATAGCATTTTACATAATTTGTGACATCTACTGTGTACAAATTCTAGATCCTCTAGAAGATTCCTTTCATCACCATCCTCAATTTCATCTGGAAATGAAAAAATTTGTATTTATCTTATGTAATGGCTCCCACAGTTCCCGTACAAGTCTCCTTCCTCTTAAAAATAACAGTGGTTCCAAATTCCTAAATCCAAAATATGTTCTCAATATTTATCTTACATTTCTTAACATAAAGCAGTATATGTTTGAACATTTCAGAATAGCACAAACATAGTATCTCACGTTGGAAAAACAATATCATCAAAGCCATCTATGAAAAACCCACCGCAAATATCATTCTCAATGGAGAAAAACTGAAAGCTTTTCCGCTAAGGTCAGGAACACGGTAGGGATGTCCATAATCACCACTGCTATTCAACATAGTACTATAAGTCCTAGCCTCAGCAACCAGACAACAAAAGGAAATTAAAGGCATCCAAATCGGCAAAGAAGAAGTGAAACTCTCACTCTTCGCAGATGATATGATACTATATGTGGAAAACCCAAAAGACTCCACTCCAAAACTGCTAGAACTTATACAGGAATTCAGTAAAGTGTCAGGATATAAAATCAATGCACAGAAATCAGTTGCATTTCTCTACACCAACAACAAGACAGAAGAAAGAGAAATTAAGGAGTCAATCCCATTTACAATTGCACCCCAAAACATAAGATACCTAGGAATAAACCTAACCAAAGAGGCACAGAATCTATACTCAGAAAACTATAAAGTACTCATGAAAGAAATTGAGAAAGACACAAAGAAATAGAAAAATGTTCCATGCTCCTGAATTGGAAGAATAAATATTGTGAAAATGTCTATGCTACCTAAAGCAATCTACACATTTAATGCAATTCCTATCAAAGTACCATCCATCTTTTTCAAAGAAATGGAATAAATAATTCTCAAATTTATATGGAACCAGAAAAGACCTCGAATAGCCAAAGGGATATTGAAAAAGAAATCCAAAGTTGGTGGCTTCACAATTCCGGACTTCAAGCTCTATTACAAAGCTGTCATCATAAAAAAATTTAAACAAGCAAAAAAAAAAAAAAAAGAAAGAAAAAGAAAGAAAAGAACTCTGGTAATAAAGATCTGGGTTTAAAAATCAAAAAAAAAAAAAAAAACAACCTCCTTTGGGGAATAAAAAAAAAAAGATATGGTATGTATATACTTGGTGGTATACACATACACACACATATAGATATATTTACATATATTCCATTATATATCACACTATATATATCTATATACATATAGATATATATACATACACATGCATACACATAATGGAATAGACTCAACCATAATAAAGAATGTAAAGAATGAACTCTGGCCATTTGCAACAACATGGATGAAGCTAGAGAGTATTAGGCTCTGTAAAATAAGTCAGTCAGAGAAAGACAGATACCATATGATTTCATTAATATGTGGAATTTAAGAAACTAAGCAAATGATCATAGGTGAAAAAAGAGAGGGACAAACCAAATAACAGACTCTTAACTACAGAGAATAAACTGATGGTTACTGGAGAAAACCTAGTTGGGTGGATGGGCTAAATACGTGGTGGGGATTAAAGAGGGCATTTGTGATGAGCATTGGGTGTTGTATATAAGTGTTGAATCAATAAACTCTACACCTGAAACTAATATTACACTCTATGTTAGCTAACTAGAATTTAAATAAATTTTTTTTAAGGTAGCAGATGAAAGAAAAAATGTTTGGGAGAAAATACTGATAAACACAATAAAGCCAAAGATAATAGAATTACTGTGCATACCTTACCTTTAGGTCTGAAGTTTTGTGGGACTGATTAAAAGAAGAAAATACAATGGATCGTGAACTTTCTTGTATCTTATCAAGAAAAACACATTAGTTATCCAATACATACCTTATATGTTTTCAATTAAAATTTTCATGGGTCTTTATTATGGTCACAATGAATGGTATGGAAATGTTGAAGGGCCATACAACTGTTTTGGAGAAGTGATAGAAACATTTCACAATGGGCATATCTTTTATTAGCCCATGACAAAAGATTAGCATATGACATGAAAATGTAATTCAGTGAAGACATGAGATAGCATATTCTATTTTCCCAAGTCTGTGATGAAGAGATAACTTTTTTCTATAAGGATAACATTTATTAAGGTATTCTATTACTTTTAACATTATGTTACATGGGTATTGTCATACAATTTAATGAGATCCAAAACTAAACCTTTCAGTAAAATATAAATCTTGAAGCATATCTGTAATTGGGTTCCATGTCTTTGATTATCTTATTAGGTGGGTTACATCCCAATTAATACAGTATGTGAACCTTGATTACAATGAAATATCTATAAGTGGGTGAGAAATGAAAAACAAAGCAACATATTTCTCATCTATTTTTCCATATGTGCAACATATTTCTCATCTGTTTTTCCGTATGTGATGGTATTTTTCCTTCAGTTGAACAACAGGTTTAGTGTTATATTTATAATGTTAAAAAGTAATAACCATAGAATTAAATTATATACTCTTATTATCATAGTGAATAAAATCAGTTCAATCTTTTTTTAGGTCAAAAAGAGAGAAATTCATTAAGAAAGAAGGGCTAGGCAGGGAGGAGCAAGATGGTGGAGGAGTAGGAGACCTAAATATCATCAGGTCCCAGGAGTTCAGCTAGATAGTTATCAAACCATTCTGAACACCTACAAACTCTACAGGAGATTGGACAGAAGAAGAGCAACAATTCTACCAACAGAAAATCAACCACTTTCTGGAAGGTAGGACAAGTGGAAAAGTGAATCCGAAATGATAGAAGAGAGACTGCAGGGAAAGGGGTCAGCTCCCAGCAAGCTGTAGAGCAGTGGAGCACAAAATCAAAACATTTGAGTGCACATGTCCCTTTGAATCTCTACATTTGTATCTTTAGGGTAAATATGAGTATTGTGATTGCTAGGTCTCAGTGTAGTTCTATTTTCAACTTTTTGAGGAGCCTCTATACTGTTTTCCAGAGTGGCTGCACCAACTTGCATTCCCACCAACAGTGTAAGAGGGTTCCCCTTTCTCTGCATCCTGGCCAACATCTATCATTCCCTGACTTGTTAATTTTAGCAATTCTGACTGGTATAAGGTGATATCTCATTGTGGTTTTGATTTGTATTTCCCTGAGTGATGTGGAGCACTTTTTCATATATCTCTTGGCCATCTGGATGTCTTCTTTGCAGAACTGTCTGTTAATGTCTTCTGCCCATTTCTTAATTGGATTCTTTGTTCTTTGGGTGTTGAGTTTGATAATTCTTTATAGAATCTTGGGTACTAGCCCTTTTTCTGATATGTCATTTGCATATATCTTCTCCCATTCTGTCAGCTGTCCTTTGGTTTTGTTGACTGTTTCCTTTGCTGTGCAAAAACTTTTGATTTTGATGAACTCCCAATAGTTCATTTTTGCTCTTGCTTCCCTTGCCTTTGGTGATGTTTCCAGGAAGAAGTTGCTGCAGCTGAGGTCAAGGAGGTTGCTGCCTGTGTTCTTCTCAAGGATTTGGAGGGATTCCTGTTTCACATTGAAGTCATTCACCCATTTTGCGTCTATTTTTGCTGTGGTGTGAGGACATAGTCCAGTTTCCTTCTTCTGCATGTGGCTGTCAAATTATCTAACACCACTTGTTGAAGAGACTGTCTTTTTTCCATTGGAAATTCTATCCAGCTTTGTCAAAGATTAGTTGACCATAGAGTTGAGGGTCCATTTCCGGGGTCTTTATTCTGTTCCATTGATCTATGTATCTGTTTTTGTGCCAGTACTTTACTGTCTTGATGATGGCAGCTTGGAAATAGAGCTTGAAGTCTGGAATTGTGGCGCCACCAACTTTGGATTTCTTTTCCAACATTCCTCTGGTTATTCGAGGTCTTGCCTGGTTCCATATAAATTTTAGGATTATTTGTTCCATTTCTTTGAAAAAAAATGATGGTAATTTGATAGGAATTGCATTAAATATGTAGATTGCTTTAGGTAGCATAGACATTTTCACAATATTGCTGTTCCAATCCATGAGCATAGAACATTTTTTTCCATTTCTTTGTGTCTTCCTCAATTTCTTTCATGAGTACTTTATAGTTTTTGAGTATAGATTCTTTGCCTCTTTGGTTAGGTTTATTCCTAGGTTTATTTCTAGGTATCTTATGGTGCAAATGTAAATGGGATCGACTCCTTAATTTCTCTTTCTTCTGTCTTATTGATATATAGAGATACAACTGATTTCTATGCATTGTGTTTATATCCTGCCACTTTACTGAATTCCTCAATGAGTTCTAGCAGTTTTGGGGTGTTATACATAAAGGGCATTTGGGGTATTATACATAAAGGACCATATCATCTGCAAAGAGTGAGAGTTTGAGAGTTTGACTTCTTTTTTGCTGATTTAAGTGTCTTTTATTTCTTTTTGTTGTCTGATTGCTGAGGCTCATCCAAATATTTTTTGATGATAGCTTTAAAATCCTTGGAAGACAATTCTGACACACATGTCATCTCAGCATTGCTGTCTGTTGATTATCTTTTGTTATTAATGTTGAGATTTTTCTGATTTGTGTTATGGTATCTATTTTCTTATTATGTCATGGACATTTTGAACTTCATGTTAAAGGATTCTCTATCTTATTTATATTTGTTTTACCCTGATTTCCTGATACCAGTCCAGGAGAGGAAGTGGGATGTTGCCACCTCATTACTGCCAGATAGGTTTGAAATTCCAGGTTCTCCACCTGGCTCCATTGGTACCCATGTAGGAGGAGTGCCTTGGGACCTCAGGGTGGATATAGAAATTCAGGCTCCCTACTAGCCCTCTGGTTGCACAACCATGACTGGGTAATGAGGGGCACCTTTTCACTGTTCAAACATATCCTTCACTAGCATTAGTATACTAGGAGTGCCTCATTATAGCTAGGTCGGTTGAAAGTCTCAGCTTTCCATCAGGCCTCTTCTTACCAACCCTGGCAGTGAAGAGAGCGTTGTGTCATTACAATCTTGTTTTGCAGAAATTCAGGCCTTCTGTAGAGACTTCCTTAGTGCCATAATGTGAATGTGACCTACTCTCAAAAGACGGTGGTTAGAGACTTGCGTCCCTAGTAGGTTTCCTCTGACACACTCCCAGTGGGTTTCTGGGGTGCCTCCTTACAGCCAAGCTGGGTAGTAGTCTATGCTCCTCATTAAGCATTTCCTGCTTAGGTCAATCAAGAGGCACAGATTTCTCTGTTCATTTGACTAGTGTAGTGTGGTTATTACCTACATGTTCTGCCTTGCTAGGGATGTCCTTCACTCTTCCTTTAGGTAAAGAAAACGTGCTTTTTTAAGGGCATTTTGGTCTGTGCTTCTTGGTGTTTCCTGGTTTCCAGTTTCTTTAGCAACCACTCCTGGATATATTTGTTAAAACACACACACACACACACACACGGAAATCACCACTCTATTACTGATCAATGCCAAGGTCTGTAGCTAATCTGCCTTCTTTTCTCCACCTTTTCCAGTCTTCTTCTCTTTGTCTTAGCTGTACCAATTGGAGGAATAGGAAGAATTGTATCTAGTCCATCTTTCCCTAGAACCAGAAGTCTCTCACCCTAATATTTTAATATCTCTTTGACATATTTGAAAATACTAGGCACCTATCCTGGGGTATTTATGACAGGTTTATTTCATGTAAATTAAATTTGGTAACAAAAAAAAGCTAAAAATAGGGGGGCATATAGGAGTAGAGTAGGGGATCCCTAGGCTTCCCTCTATCTAGATAGCTATCAAGTCATCCTAAATACCCCAGGAATTGGCCTGAAGACAGGCAGAACACAGTCCACAACTAAAGGTAGAGAAGAGGTCAGATCTAAGAAGGTAGGAAGTGGAGGGACAAGGCTTGGGAGAGAAAAAGGCTGTGACTGCTGTGCAGGGGAAAGAGCCCCAGTCTCAGAGAAAGTTTAAAGACAGACTAAAACACAAGGGAGCACACAGGGAAAACAAATCCCTATAACAATTGATTTGGCAAGTGAGAGTGCCTGGGGCTCCTGAATTTCTATAACTACTGGGACTTGAAGCCTGGAGTTTTAAAAGTCAGTAGACATGGCTGGGATATAAATCCAAATATATTACCAAATAAAATCAACAACCCATGAAAAAAAGAAAGAAAGGATCAGAGAAAAACTTCAGAAACAACCGCAAAATAAATAACCAAATGACAATAAAAACATATTTGTCAATAATAACTTTTAATGTAATAGAATAAACGTTCCAATCAAAAGACATAGGGTGTCAGAACAAATAATAAAAAAAAAAGTCTCATTTACATACCACCTACAAGAAACTCGTTTTAGACTTAAAGACACCTGAAGACTGAAAACTGAGAGGATAGAGAAATATCGACCTTGCAATTAGAGTCAGAAGAAAGCAAGAGAAGCAATACTTAAATTGGACAAAATAGAGTTTAAAACAAAGAGTTCAACAAGAGACAAAGATGGACATTATGTAATAATAAAATGTACAATCCAACTAGGAGATATATCAATTCTTAACATTTATACACCCAGCACAGAAGCATCCAAATACATAAAACAGTTAATAACAAACATAAAGGAATAATTGATAATAACACAATAATAGTAGGAAGCTTTACCAAACTACTTACACTAATGGACAGAACATCAATGAGAAAATCGTTCAGCAAGAAAGCGATGACCTTGATTGACACACTGGACCAGATGGACTCACCACGTCTATTCAAAACATTTTCTCCCAACACCAGAATACACATTATTTTCAAGGGCCCATGGAGCATTCTCCAGAAGAGGTCACGTATTAGCCCATAAAACAAGCCTCAACAAATTCAAGAAGGTCAAATCATACTATGCATCTTTTCTGACCATAACACTGTGAAATTAGAAATCAGCCATGAGAAAAAATTCAGGAAAGGCCACAAAGACACTGAGATTAAATAACATACTAATTAGCAATAAATGGGCAAACCAGGTAATCAAAGGAGAAATTAAAAAGCACATGGAAATAAATGAAAATGAAATCACAATGGCAAAAAATCCTATGCGATGCAACTTCAGTGCTTCTAAGAGGGAAGTTTATAGCAATACCTATCTACCACAAAAAGCAATAAAAATCTCAAATAAACAACCTAACCTTACACCTCAAAAAGCTGGAATAATAACAACAAAGAAAAACCTAAAACCAGCAGAAGGAAGGAAATATTAAATGTTACAGTAGAGATAAGCACTACAGAATCTAAATAAACAATAGAACAGGTAAATGAACCCAGGAGTTCATTCTTTGAAAAACAAATTGATAAAATTGATAAACCTCTAGCCAGATTTATGAAGAAAAAAAGAGAAAGGACTCAAATAAAATCAGAAATGAAAGAGAAGAAACAATCAACACTGCAGAAATACAAACAATTAGAATATAATACAAAACTACATGCCAACAGGGCGCCTGGGTGGCTCAGTGGGTTAAGCCGCTGCCTTCGGCTCAGGTCATGATCTCGGGGTCCTGGGATCGAGTCCCACATCGGGCTCTCTGCTCAGCAGGAGCCTGCTTCCTCCTCTCTCTCTCTCGGCCTGCCTCTCTGCCTACTCGTGATCTCTCTTTGTCAAATAAATAAATAAAATCTTTAAAAATAAAATATACTTTATTGAAAAAAAAACTACATGCCAACAAATTGAAGAATATAGAAGAAATGGATAAATTCACAGAAACATGTGACCTACCAAAACTAGGATAGAAGTAGGTAATAAATTTGAACAGAGGTGATAACCAGCAAAGAAATTGAACTGAAAGAAAGAGAAAGAGAAAGAATGAAAGAAGGAAGGAAGGAAGGAAGTTAACAATGCACAAAAGTTCAGGACAGATGACTTCACAAACACTGAAAAACATTTAAAGAAGAGTTAATGTCTATTCTTCACAAGTTATATATGTTCACAAAATATAAAAGACAGGAAAACTTCCAAATCATTCTATGAGGCCAGTATCACTGTCATACCAAAAAGAGATGAAGACAACACTAAAAAAAAACTACAGGCCAATATCCCTGAAGAGCTTGATGCAAAAATTTTCTACAAAATACTACAAAATACATTAAAAAAAAAGCATTCACCACAATCAAATGGGACCTATTCCTGAGTTGCGAAGTTGGTTGACTACTTGCAAACCAACATGATACATCACTTCAGTAATGGAAAGGATAAGAACCATCTCAAAAGATGTAGGAAAAGCATTTCACAATATCCATTCCCTACAAAAACCCTCATCAAACTAGTTCTAGAAGGAACATACCTCTATATAATAAAGGCCATTTATGAAAATCCACAGCTAACATCATCCTTAATGGGAAAAAACTGGGACCTTTCCCCTAAAGTCAGGACCAAACCAAGGATGTCCACTGTCATCACTTTTGTTTAACATAGAACTGGAAGTCCTAACCACAGCAATCAGACAACAAAAAGAAATAAAGGTATTCAAATGGATAAGGAAGAAGTAAAACTTTCACTATTTATAGATGACATATTACTACATGTAGAAAAAACAAAAGACCCCACCACAGAAGCTGCTAGTAAATTTGAAAGATAAAGTCATTGTATAGAAATCTGCTGCATTTCTATACAGCAATAATGAAGCAGCAGAAAGTTAAAATCAAAGAATCAATTCCATTTGCAGTTGCATCAAAAACAATAAGATACCTAGGAATAAACCTAACCAAAGAGGTAAAAGGTCCATATTCTGAAAGCTCTAAGACACTGAAGAAAACAATTAAAGACAGATCAAAGAAATGGAAAGACATTCCATGCTCATGAATTGGAAGGATAAAAATTGTTAAAATGTCTACACTATCAGGCCCCTGTGTGGCTCTGTCATTAAGCACCTGCCTTCGGCTCTGCTCATGATCCCAGGGTCCTGGGATAGAACCCTGTATCAGGCTCACTGCTCAGCGGGAAACCTGCTTCTCCCACTCCCCCTGTTTGTGTTCCTCTGTCTCTATGTCTCTCTGTGTCGAATAAATAAATTCTTTCTTCAATAATTTCTACACTATTCAAAGCAATCTATACATATTATATGATCCCTAACAAAATACTATGAGCATTTTTCACAGAACTAGAGCAAGCAATTCCTTAAATTTATATGGAACCACTAAATGTCCCAAACTGCCAAAGCAATCTTGAAAAGAGGAAAGCAAAGCTGGGGGGCATCACAATGCCAGACCGCAGGATATATCACAAACTTGTGGTGATCAAAACACTATGGCACTGGCCAAACATCGACACACAGATCAATGAAACAGAACATGCAGAAATACCCAGAAAACTCGGGAATAAATCCACAACTATGTGGCCAGTTAATCTTCAACAAAGCAGGAAAGAATATCCAATGGAAAAAAAAGACAATCTTCAAAAAAGTGTGTTGCAACGTGCAAAACAGTGAAACTGGACACTTTTTTACACCAGACTAAAAAATAATTCCAAAATGGATTAAAGACCTAAATGTGAGGCTTCACAACATTAAAATCCTAGAAAAGAACACAGGTAGTAACCTCTTTGACATCAGCTATAGCAATTTCTTTCTCGATGTCTCCTGAGGCAAGGCAAACGAAAACAAAACAAAAGTATATTGGGACTACATCAAATGAAACTTTCTGCACACCGAAGGAAACAATTAACAAAACTGAAAAGCAACCTGCAGAATGGGAGAAGATATCTTCCAATGACATATGCAATAAAGGATTATACAACTCAATACCCCAAAACTATATAACCCAATTTAAAATGGGCAGAAGACATGAATAGACATTTCTCCAAGGAAAACATCCAGATGGCCGAAAGACACATAAAAAGGACACCATCAGGGAAATGCAAATCAAAACTATAAGGAGATATCACCTCACACCAATCAGAATGGTCCAGATAAAGAACACAACAAACAACTAGTGTTGGACAGGATGTGGAGAATGGAGAACCCTCTCGCACTGTTGGTGAGAAAGCAAACTGGTGCAGCCACTGTGGGAAGCAGTATGGGGTTCCTCACAAAGTCAAAATAGAACTATCCCTGGGATCCAACAATTGCACTACTTGGTATTAACCCAAAGAATACAAAAACACTAATTCAAAGGGATACATACACCCTGAGGTTTATAGCAGCATTACCTACAATGCCAAATTATGGAAGCAGTCCAAGCAGTCCTACAATACCACCTCATAAATGAATAAAGAAGATGTGGTATATATAAAGTGGAATATTATTCAGCCATTAAAAAGCATGAGATCTTACCATTTATAACAACATGGATGAAGCTAGAGAGCATAATCCTAGGCAAAATAAGTCAGAGAGAGACAAATACCATGTGATTTCACTTGTATATGGAATTTAAGAAACAAAACAGATGAGCCAAGAGGAAAACAAGAGAGAGGGAGACAAACCAAGAAATAGACTCTCAAATTTGAAGAACACATGCGTTTACCAGATGGGGGTTGGGAATGGGTTAAATAGATGAGACGGATTAAGGAGAGCACATGCTGTGATGAACACAAGATGATGTATGGAAGTGTCGAATCCCTACATTGTACACCTGAAACTAATGTAACACTGTGTGCTAACCAACTGGAATTAAATTTAAAAAAAAAGTTAAAATAAAACAGCAGGCATGAGACTGATTATATTAAAGCTATAAAAATATGCAATTTGTTTGAAAAATGTCTTATGAAATTATATATTATTTATTTGTAAGATAAAATTTATACATGTAATATATACACATTCTCAATGGACACACACACACACACCATTCACATACACATTCTGTATGTGTACAGAAATAAAAGAAATAAAATGAAAACTGTTCAAGAGCCAGCAGATGTACTTACATTGAATATTCAGAGTCGCATGATTACCCCGGCCACACTGGCTCTCAGATTCACTCAATAGGATGACAGGCAGGAATCATAGCATGCCAAGGGGGAGGCATCAGAGGTTTCTCTTCAGTGGGGCATATTCTTGATAAAGCCATAATGCAGTCCAGGTGCTAGTGTCTGCCTACCCATTCACAAGCAACAGTTTAGGTAGAAGGAGATGAATTTACACCTATGGGAGTGGAGTCTCCCTGGTTTAACACCCTCATCTCCCTTGGAGCCAGTCCCTCTGATCATACCTCCATGGGCATAATTTCCAGACCCGATTACAAAGGGTCAGAGATGCCCATACTGGGTTCCCATCATTTGCTATAGTTCATCAGGTATTCCTCCCCAGCATGTCACAATTTACCAAGCAAAGGCCAATTTTAACACAAGCAATATTGTCTAAAAATCCACCCGACATTCTTCTTTTACCAGATTTAAAAAAAAAAAAAAAAAAGCTAGAAAATTAGCCCAACCCTAAATTTGTCTTAGAGAAATTAAAAGGGTATTAAACATACACTTGTAAGAATCAAAATGATTTACAGTAATTTTTTCTCTTTTTAAACATCACTTCATTTTCCAAATTACAGGATTTAATTTATGTATGGAATCCTAAACAAATGAACACACAGGAGTAAGAAAAGGGAGAAACAGATTCATAAACACAGAGAAAAAACTAGTTGTTTCCAGAGGGGAGGGCCTTGTGCAGGTATGGGTGAGATAAGTGAGGGGGATTAACAGGTACAAACACTGTAAGTGTTTGTAAGTCACAAGGATGAAAATTACAGCATGGGGAATATAGTCAGTAATATTGTAATAACATTGTGTGGTTGCACATGGTTGCTACACTTCTTCTGGAAACCATGTCCTAATTTATAAAATTGTCAAATCACTATGTTGTATACCCGAGACTAATATAATATTACATCTAGGCTTCAATTAAAATTTTGTAATTAAAAAATATTTTAAAATCCTTAAAAAACAGATTATTTTCTAAAAGAACATTCCATCTTGTGTGCTTACCAAAAAACAAACAAAACCAGAAAACATGGGGATATTTGGTATAAAAAGACTTGAAAGGTTTTATATTGCAAGCCATTTAAACAACCTAATTACATCAAGTACATCTGGGAATTTTTCAGTATGTACATGTGGAAAATATTAGATTAAGCTTCTTGAATTAAGATCTTTGACTTTCAACAAGGTCAAAGTTCCCTTAAATACTACTGACCACAAAAGGGAAACCTAGTACCACTTTCACTGTGCTTTAGAAAAAAAGGGGAGCTGGGGAAGACATTTGAGAACATTTGAAATATTCCCCTATAAGCACAGTGTGAAGAGAAAACAACTGTCTTCCCCTCCTGAGACTGCATTTCTTTTTGGAGTGATTTTAGTGTTTTCAATGGGCTTATTCTTGGCCCTACATATTATCGACTGCAGGGTGCAAGACTTGCTTGAGAATACCACTGTAATCACTTCCCACGTGGGATCTTGACCTAAAGACTTTTTTAAAAACAGCCTTCCTAGAACAAATTGTTAATACCATTATTATCTAGAGAAATTGACAGAACGATTTAATATATCCATTATCAGTGGTATTTTTAATTGGTGAGGGAAAAAGGGCATACCAAGAATACCTTTCAGTAAAACCAATAACAATCCTCTGGCCTATTTCTCTCCTTTCTTTCTACCTTAAAACTTTTTTTTTTAAGATTTTATTTATTTATTTGACAGACAGAGATCACAAGTAGGCAGAGAGAGAGAGAGAGGGAAGCAGGCTCCCTGCTGAGCAGAGAGCCCAATGCGGGACTCAATCCCAGGACCCTGAGATCATGACCTGAGCCGAAGGCAGAGGCTTAACCCACTGAGCCACCCAGGCACCCTCTACCTTAAAACTTTTAAAGTTCAGAAGTAACCTCAGAAATCCAAGATGTGTTATTTTATTCTATATCTATACTTCTGGTTTTTCAAATCATTTTAGAGGGACGCCTGGGTGGCTCAGTGGGTTAAAGGCTCTGCCTTTGGTTCAGGTCATGATCCCAGAGTCCTGGGATCAAGCCCAGCATCTCTTCTCAGTAGGGAGCCTGCTTCCCCGTCTCTCACTGCCTGCCTTTCTGCCTACTTGTGATCTCTGTCAAATAAACAAATAAAATAAAAAAAAAAAAAGCATTTTACAGCATTGACGACTTCTCATTATTATCCCATCTGTCCTTGATGTGCCATTTATCCACTCCTGTACCCCCTGTCCTGCTGTGTTCACGGACCTTGCCCCCTCACACTCCATGCTGGGCCCATGCCATACTCACTTCCTCCTCACAACTTCTATTTTCATGCAAAAATTTCCTTCATTCAGTTAGGACATTCAGTCTTGAGACCTTAACTCAGTACGTTTTTTTTTTTTTTCATCATTTTCTAGCACCTTACCCAAACCTAGTCCAACAGCAGACCTAGTGCTTCATTCTTCACTTTCTGAACTTTCCATCTTCATGCTTCCTGTCTCTTCTTAAATTCTCGGAGAGTTCTGCATGTTTAGAAACCAGCTCCTTGGCTAATGATTGCTAACCAAATATTTTAAATAAATCATCTTCAAGTTTCAGTTTCTTACCGTTACTCACACCCATTAGGAAAGAGTGAGTGTTGGACACAGTGCTCTGTAGACGTTCTAATGCTCTGCACACATGAGCAGAGATCACGCTCAATGGATCCACATTTCTACAGAATGCTGCACGTGCCCAGAGTCAGGGGGCAGGAACTCGTGTTCTATTGTCCAGACTCGGTCAATTCTCGAAACCCAAACCCTAAATTCCCTCCTGACAAGAAGCAGAGTCTCCACAGAAAGCTGGGTACGGTCCTCTGGAAGAACAGTCTTCAGTGCTAACAGGTTCTATGTGGCACACGCCCCAGGAGTCAATGTGTTTTGTTAACTTAGTCGTACAGGGACGCTATACTGTGAGCACAACAACAGAGCACAGGCCTGGCTGATCCCGTGAATACCAGTTTTCCTCAGGAACAAAGCAGGAGACTTAAAAGTTTGAAAGAAACTCAAGTTTTAACAGACAGACCGTTGCGTTATGCTTGCTCTAAGAAGAGCCACGTTGTAAGTCTACTCTCTCTATGACTCTGGAAGAAAAATTGGGTGAAGAAACATAGCTCACATTACTGGTTCTATGTTCTTTTCTTTCACTGTATTAAAGTTATGGTACATGTGGCTAATGGAGGGCAATGTTCACATATCATGTCTATTTAATGTCTATCTTCTTTCCTTAATCTCACCTAAGGGGACTTGAATGCAGAGACATCTATGGACTTATGAAACGATTCCTTCCCTGTTTTACAGAATTTTAAAGTGAGAGAAATATGTTTTCATTATTCTCTTTCCACTGACCAAATGGTGGTCAAAGAGTCGAGGAGACAGCTTATTCATGATACCAGTGGATAGATCTGTGCTTAATTATGAATTCTATCCTCTCTCCCTAAGATATGTGGGAAAGGGAGGAACTTACTTGCCTGGAATGTGGTGAAATTATTTTCTGGGAGGACCAAGAGTTTGCTTTACCTGCAAGGAAGCTGGGTGACTGAGGACAATGGAATTTGTTCCTGACCCTGTGCAGGAAACCAGAGGGAAAGGCAGATGGACCTGTTTGTTGGTGGCAGATCCTGGAAAGGGTGGCCATGTGGGGAACGGTCTGCACTTCTAGCTGTAGGCACAAAGGATCTTTCAGTGTCTCCTACACACAGACAGAGGCCTTGAGGGAATTTGAAGGGCCTGAATAACCTCACACTACAGGAAATCTCTGCTCTGAACATCATTCAGTCCCAGAGAACACATATTACCTTCACTAAGACATTTCCTGCTTTCTCCTCTTCCTCCCTCTCTCTAAATCCACCCCAACTAGAACTGAGTAAGAAGAAGCAAACTCACCTCTGCCTGCAAAAATTTCCAGCAGGGGATAGAAAAGGATTTATCTTAAATCAGATTGGGACTATTGATGATTACATTGTTCCAAACAACCTAATTGCTGAATTCAGATACGTTTGTGCAACTTACAGGAATTTTAGCATGGTCTGTTCATTAAAATTTAATAAATAAATCATGCGGTATACTATACTGCCTATATAACAAGGACAATAGTTCTGCTAATGAATGTGTGTGCGCGCATGCACGTGTATCTGCATGTACTTATTTACAAACACTACCCTAACAGAGAAGGATGATTTTACAACTTCAGGGTCTGTAGAAACAAAACAAAAGACAAACCCCTCAGAGCTTTCAAAGGTCAGGTTTCAGATACAGGTAAAGAGAGAACAAATCAAATTCACAAACTGCCACTCTCCCAAGTTAGAGATGAACCCAAACACCCCAGTCCCTTCATTTGCCCACAACAGGTTAGAAAGGCCAATGACCCTACCACTCTAGCACTTTTCTTTTTTTTTATTTAATGTTTTTTTATTTAATTTTTTTTTTTTATAAACATGTATTTTTATCCCAAGGGGTACAGGTCTGTGAATCGCCAGGTTTACACACTTAACAGCACTCACCAAAGCACATACCCTCCCCAATGTCCATAATCCCACCCTCCCTTCTCCCAACCCCCCTCCCCCCAGCAACCCTTAGGGGGGCTTAAGTGGGTAGGAGAAGAATCAATAGCACTTTTCTTGATATCAGCAGTTGATGCTTTTCACCCTGATAGAAACTTATTTCCATAAGACTAGCTTCTGTCTGCTCTCAAGATGGGAAGGAGAAATGAAACAAAATGAGTAAAGCTTCTTATAGAGAGCTTTGGGAAGGAAACACCTTGATCAGTATCCCTCCCACCCCCTCCCCCACCTCAACCCCCTAGCAGCTCTGATAGGAAGTTCTGAGGGCTATGGGGGGAAAGGCAGGGAAGAGAAGCAAAAGGAAAGAGCTGGAGGTTCCTGAAGTGAGGTCCCAGATATGCCCTGGGTGCATGTGAGAACTATCCATTTCTAAGGCCTCATCAAATACCCCAATAAGTATTCTCTCTGGGTTTGGTGTGCCCCTGCAGAAAGAACCTGAGCGAACCATGGTGGACAAAAATAGATGATATAGATAGAGGATATTAAGATATAAATATATTTTCATTTAACAACTTAAAAAATTCCCATTAACAAAGAGGCTGGGTGGCTCAGCTGGTGAAGAACCCAACTCCTGATGTCGGCTCAGGCCAGGATATCAGCGTCCTGGGATCAAAGCCCATGTCTGGCTCCCTGCTCAGTATGGAGTCCACTTGAGATTCTCTCCCACTCTCACTCCCCTTCCTCCCTTCATGTACATGCTCTCTCTCTGTTTCCTTTATTTATAAGTAAATAAAATTATTAGCTTCTCTGTCTTCTCTGTATCGTAGGGAATAGAAGAAAGAGTATTACAGTTCCCTGGCTCTCCTTCCCTCAGGATGGGGACATGCCTTACCCACTGCCAGTGAAAGTTAGTATTATGAGATTTGGGAGGTAGCAGGTAGGCTGAAGCCATCTCATGCAGTGGACACAAGGGCATCACAACAGGAGTCTTGGCAGCAGCCTTGTGTTGCCAACATAGTCCTTTCTCTGGGGCTCTGGAGGAGATGGGATGTTGGCAGTGCCTTCCCACAGACTGCTGACCTCTTGGAGATAGGGGACTGCATTGACCTGTGCTCCTCCAGGCTTCCTAACAATTTAAAGGTATAATTCCCCAAAATGCAGGCAAATTATAACAAATAATTCTATGTAGAGTGTCTTACAGGATCTTCTATTTTCAGACTGAACTCTGACTAGTACAGTGGCTCCTCTCCATCTGATGTCACTGAGAAGGTGACATCACAGGTGCCCTCAGAAATCCCCTCTGACATAGCAAGCTAGAGTATAGGGACAGGGGACCATGAGTAGTGTCTGGACAGGAACTTCTTTCCTGTCACAGGGAAAGAGAAATGAAAGTACTTTCTATTTTCCCAAATGTAGTAATTTTGAAGAGAACCAATAACTGCTTTAAAAATAAGCCATATCATAAGTTACTAAACACCACCTTGGGTTGAAGCTGCTATTACAACATATGAAAAGTTTTCTATAAAAGGCCTCTATGTGTACCATATATTTACTGAGAGCACCTTATAAGAGCAACAAGCCTGAATCATAGGACCAGATTCTCAGCAGAGACTGATATTGTAGAGCCCATTCCTTTCCCTCAAAGAATTGTATTCTTTAACAATCTAGCGCAAAAATGTGTTGTGGGTCTCTTCCAAGTGACCTAGAAGTCAGTGTCAGAGAATCTTCAAAGCCCTTGGAGGTGATCAGTCAATAATGTGTAAGATTTTTCCCCCTCGGGCGCCTGGGTGGCTCAGTGGGTTAAGCCGCTGCCTTCGGCTCAGGTCATGATCTCAGGGTCCTGGGATCGAGTCCCGCATCGGGCTCTCTGCTCAGCAGGGAGCCTGCTTCCTCCTCTCTCTCTGCCTACTGTGATCTCTCTCTGTCAAATAAATAAATAAAATCTTAAAAAAAAAAAAAAGATTTTTCCCCCTCATGATTTGTGAGGACAGCTGTGGTGTAGGATAAAATATCAGAACAACAGTGTAGAAAATCCACCCTGAGCATATGTGTCATGACTGATATTAAGCAGTGAACTCACCATTTGAACAGCTGCCTTGCTGCCAGGTCTCTCTGTATTGGAATTATTCAGATTCCAGTGCTTTCTATGTGTGGTTTAATTTTCCTTTTTCCTGCAGTGTTCCTTCAGAAACATGAAGGTCAGAGTAGCTTAACCTTCAGTTTCTCAATAATGAACACCAAATGAATTCTTAGGGTCAGAACTTCAATCATTTGTGACATGAGGAGAACTTTCATAATGTTATGACATGTGGAAAGTTATGATAAAGCCCTCTTGCAGGTTATAATCTCTAACCTTCCCAATAAAGTAAGCTCTGCCCAATTTAGTCCACCCTATTCATCAATCTGAGTCCTCACATGAGATATGTCCTCAGCAGTCTCCTCCAATCTCTGGTAATACTTAAGATGGTAAGGATTACTGTCCACTCTTTCCAATAACCATTACCTATGGTGTATCTACCATCTTTCTCCAGCTTTGGGAGTGTTGACACTCAGAGTTTCTCCTCTGATGTTCTCTCATATAGCACAGTGCCAGGAACACCCAACTTTTGGGTCGAATTGGCCATCTGGGAGTCTAGGACACTGGAGGACAAACCTAGAGCAATAAGAAGCTTCTGACATGAAACACTGTCATCCATTGCTGCCAAGAATCAGGCATTCTCCATAGAGGACAATCTACCTTCTCTTCAGGTGATTTCTTATTCCTTATTTCAAGACCACAGCTGTCATAGCACAGAGGAATGACCTGTCATTAGCTCTCACTTTTGAGTGTTTCCATTCATTCTATTTTCACTATTAAGTTTCAAGTACATTTCTTTCTAGAACTTGGGCTGGGATGGAAGAGTCAGTGAGTGACTTCCCAACCTCTTCAAGAACATGCTTTTCTGTGTTTTTATTTGGTTACATGTTTATTTGCTTGTTTAAGAACTTAACTTCTTTATCTAATGACTGGAGTAGTTCTGTTCCTGAACCATTTATAAGAACTCTTTCCTTAGTAACAGATGTGTCATCTCAAAAGTTCTTTCTGATTGGCTGGAGCTCAACTGATTTGAATTCTAACTTCAGATTCTATTTTTTTTCTTCCAGTTTTGCCAGTTCTACCCGTCTTATGCTCTACTGACCCCCATTACAGCCCCACCCAATGGCCAGAAATGGAGTTCTGGTGCCAGGATTATTTATCATGGCTTTCCTGTTGGGTCCTCAAGAATCCTGGGCTATCAAAGGTAAGTGCTGAGAGAAGCAAAGCTAGGGATATAAGTTCTAAGAGCTCTGGAGAGCTGAACTTTAGACATTTGCAAAACAATCTTTGGAGTTGAAATAAAAGAAAAGTGTGACAGGTACTGTGTGTCTATAACCTGAAAGTATAATAAATTGTTGTCTGGAGGAGTTCTGCCATTACAAACTAAAGTCAGTCACATTTAGTTTAGAAGAGTGAGAAATGATTTCATTGATACAATTGACTTTGAATAAGCCAAATTTGAGGTGGAAATATTTTCTGAGAAGCATTATCCAGCTACCCACTGGGTTTCAATTTCTCATTGTGGAAAATTAGTGTAATCAAAAATGTAAAATCTTTTGTGGGGATTAAATGATAAAAAGTACAACATTCTCTGCTCCTTTCTTAGTTAAGTACATGGTAGTAGCATTTTGGCATGTGAATCCTGTCAGCGTATTTTAAGCACAAATATTATATTGAGGATCTCTAGAAAGGAAAGTCACCCCAAAGCAACAATCTATACCAGGAAAGGGAAGGCCAGGTATACGACACGAATTGCATTATATACCTAAGTATACATAGCAAATATTCTGTTATATTTGTAAAATTAATACAATCTTGTATGTCCTTTTTATCTCCACCGAGAAAAGAAGAGAATTTAAGATTTCATTTGATTCCAAAGTTCAGACCCACAGTTGAAACAGTTTCCCACTTCTTACAGCTTCAGTACCCTGAAAGAGCCTCTGAAATTAAGGCAAAAGTATATTTAATGCCTGGCAAAATGCCTTGAGTGAGGAATTCTCTTTTAGGAGCTGTTGCTGGATTTCCATAGGGAATCATTTCTCAGCTAGTAACATGGAACCTAACAACAGCTTCAAGACTCTGGGATTTTCAGGCCCCTTTTCCTCCAGTCCACCCTCTCTAACTCTGTCCCTTTATTTCTCCCCTCCCAGCTCTGTTCAGCATGGATGTCCTGCACCTGAGCCTCATCTTCCCACTCCTCCCTGCTCTCCATCAGACTTCCACTCCATACAGATCTGCTCCATAAACAGCTCCCCCACACGCACCCAAATATTTGTCTCTCACATCCTGGATTCTTCTTCCTCTCCCCCTCCCGGTTCCCATCCTAACTCTCTTTCCTGCCTTTTCAGAGGACCATGTGATCATCCAGGCTGAGTTCTATCTGACCCCTGACCAATCAGGTGAGTTTATGTTTGACTTCGATGGTGATGAGATTTTCCACGTGGATATGGAAAAGAAGGAGACATGTGATGGCTGGAAGAATTTGGACGCTTTGCCAGCTTGAGACACAGGGTGCCTTGGCCAACATAGCTGTGGACAAAGCTAACCTGGACATCATGATAAAGCGCTCCAACCACACCCCAAACACCAATGGTACCTCCTGCACTCCTAGACTAGGGAGTCCTAACTTTGAAATAGATGCTTCAGCTGGTTTTGTTACGTTATTATAACTGACTTCTCCTCCTAGGGGCCTAGCCTATCCATAAGCAAGTGCCTACTTGTCATGTCACAGACTCAAGAACTTTACATGAGTTTGTTCCTTTCCTGATAGGCTCACATCTTGTCCCTGCCACCAACAGTTACTCACACAGTCATTGCCCCTAATCGATGCTGGGGGAACCAGGAATGAAATCATCTCCAGTACCTAAAATATCCTTCTATCTCTTATACCATAATGTGAGAGAGCATCAGAGATAGGCCTCTGAGACCATGGATGGCACAGATTCTCAGGGCAGAGTTTCCACTGCTTTTTCTGCTTCAGTGGGAGGGAGAAGGACTAGCCTAAGCAGGGAAGGCTAATTGCTGTCCTGTGTCCCCAGTACCTCCAGAGGTGACCGTGCTCTCAAACACCCCTGTGGAACTGGGAGAGCCCAACACCCTCATCTGCTTCATCAAAAAGCTCTCTCTACCAATAATCAATGTCACGTGGCTTTGAAATGGAAACCCTGTCACCATAGGAGTGTCCAAGTCAGTCTTCCTGCCCAGGGAAGACCACCTTTTCTGCAAGTTCCACTATCTCCCCTTCCTGCCCTCAGCCAACCATGTCTATGACTGCAAGGTGGAGCACTGGGGTTTGGAGGAGCCACTTCTCAAGCACTGGAGTATGGACTGTTCTTCTATCTCCTTTCTTTTATGATTTCCTCCTGTGACGCATGGGTCTGATGCTTTAGGACCCAGAGTCCCCTAACTTGTCCATAACAATTGCTATAACTTCTATTCCTTGTCTTCTCCCATTATACAGCTCTCCTGCTTTTTAATCTGTGTTCCCTTAAGATATCATTCTGTCTTCTTCTTATTTAATTGATGAATGAATATTCTTTTGACTATGTACTCTGCATTTGGTTCTAAGTGCTACTGCATACCACAGTCATGACACCCATACTGTAGTCTATAATATTTTTACCCAGAGTTTGAACCACCAACCCCTCTTTCAGAGACAACTGAGAATGTGGTGTGTGCCCTGGGCCTCATTGTGGGTTTGGTAGGTATCATTGTCGGGACCATCTTCATCATTTAAGGCATGCGCAAGGCCAATGCTGGCGAATGCCGAGGGCCTCTGTGAGGCACTGCGGGTGGGTTTGTTGTGGTCAGAGGAAAACATGGATGGAATTACCCAAAGGAAGGAAACACAGTTTGAAGAAGGAAGTGTGATGTCTTCAAAAGAAAGTGATAGGAACTCTTGATTTATTTTTGCTAGGACAGAATCAGACATTAGCATCATCTGGTATCCCAAAGCTTCAAGGTCCCACATTCATTCCCATAAGGGTGTTCCTACACCACGACTTCAGTCTTGGAAATTATCTCCACCACCTAAGACCATTGTTTCACATACCACTACTGAATCAATGATCTAGGAAAGACTTGGTACTTTCTGGTACATATTTTCTGAAACAGTACCTCGGTTCAGAAATATTTCTATAGTTTGGCTTTTGGGGGTTTAGAATAAATTAACTGCATCAGACGAAAATTCCTTGAAGGCAAATGCTTGTTTCTGGTTCTCTAATCTGAAACTTGTTATTGAAACTTCTGAGAGAAGATAAGGCATGGTCTGCTCATTCATGCTCACTTAGAGAGAAGGGGATGCAGTTCATGTTGGAAAGGTTGTATTCACTAGGCGGAGGTCAGATGAATATTTAGAGACATTTCCAAAGTCAAAGGATAAAGGACGAGGAGGAAGGAATCTGAAAAAGAGTAAAATATTCATCTTAGCTCTTGATAACTATGTTTGTCCTACTGTAGGCAATGGAGTTCCCTAAAGAAATCAGTGAAGAAATTTGTGCTTCATAAACTTTATAAACCTGGCAGTACTCCAACCATTCACCGCTCTGAAGACAACCATTCTTCCACATTTTTCAGACCTTTCAATAATCTAAAAATAATAATGTCCTCCTGATCTGTCCAGATTCTGTTATTTAGTCATTCCTTGATTGTTGTCCCTTCTTGGTACTGTTTTCCTCTGTTTTTATATCAACATGCAGTGTGTCTGGAATAAACCTCATTGGATTTTTCTCTACTATGGAACCTTGTAAATGTTCAACACAGACATCACTTCTACACTTATTAATTTTGTTTCTTCAAATTGTGATTGTGATTTTTTGAACACAATAAACTATTGGATGGGTCTGAGATGAAGTTTTGGTGTCTAAGCCAGTTCTTTGCAGAGACTAGGGAATAAATGTGATTCTTTCATGATGAAATGTGTGAATGTTTAATGGATGTGGTAAGTTCTGTAAGCAATCAGAAATATCTAAGTTTGCACCTGGGAGGCCCATTTGGTTAAGTGTTTGACTCTCAATTTCTACTCAGGTCGTGATCTCAGTCTCCTGAGATCATGTCCTGCAAGGGCTTCACATTCATTGTGGAGTCTGCCTGAAATTCTCTCTCCCTCTGCCCCTCCTCCTGCTTCCTAAATAAATAGATAATCTTTAAAAAAAGAAGAAGAAGAAATACCTAGGTTCATTAATAACATGCCACAGGATGCCTGAGTGGCTCAGTTGGTTAAGTGTCTGCCTTCAGCTTGGGTTACAGTCCCAGCATCCTAAGAAGGAGTCCTGCATCAGGCTCCTTGCTCAGCAGAAAGACCCCTTCTCCCTCTGCCTGCCACTCCCCCTGCTTGTGCGCTCTCTCTTTCTCTCTTTCTCTCTCTCACACACACAAACAAATAAATAATTTTTTTAAAAGATTTTGTTTATCTATTTGACAGATCCCAAGCAGGCAAAAAGGCAGGCAGAGGAGGAGGGGGAAGCAGGCTCCCTGCTGAGCAGAGAGCCCAATGCAGGTCTTGATCCCAGGACCCTGAGATCATGATCTGAGCCCAAGGCAGAGGCTTAACCCACTGAACCACCCAGGTGTCCCAAATAAAATATTTTTTTAAATTAAAAAAAAAAAAAGACCATGCCTCTTTCACAGCATCTACATGTAATCCAGTTGCTATGATCTAGTGCCCCTATGAAAACCCTAAAAAGCAGAGTTGGTTTGTTGGGAGATCTCTGCTTAGGGATGGTTTCAAAATCTGGTTTTGGTTCTCCAAGTCAATGACACTTCTGGATCTTAGTAGAATAAATGTTAAAGCATTGAGTTTAGCCACAGATAATGAGTATGACTGATGATGTGGAGTAAATGGGAGTGGAGAAGGTAGCAGAGTAGGGAGGATTTATATATATTATAGGATTTACATATCAATGACACCCACTTCAGTTTTTTATTTTTAATTTTTTATTTTTTATAAACATATATTTTTATCCCCAGGGGTACAGGTCTGTGAATCGCCAGGTTTAAACACTTCACAGCACTCATCAAAGCACATACCCTCCCCAATGTCCATAATCCCACCCCCTTTTCCCAAACCCCCTCCCCCCAGCAACCCTCAGTTTGTTTTGTGAGATTAAGAGTCACTTATGGTTTGTCTCCCTCCCAATCCCATCTTGTTTCATTGATTCTTCTCCTACTCAATTAAGCCCCCATGTTGCATCACCACTTCCTCATATCAGGGAGATCATATGATAGTTGTCTTTCTCTGCTTGACTTATTTCACTAAGCATGATACGCTCTAGTTCCATCCATGTTGTCGCAAATGGCAAGATTTCATTTCTTTTGATGGCTGCATAGTATTCCATTGTGTATATAGAACTGCCCTATGACCCAGCAATTTCACTATTGGGTATTTACCCTAAAGATACAAACGTAGTGATCCAAAGGAGCACGTGCACCCGAATGTTTATAGCAGCAATGTCCACAATAGCCAAACTATGGAAAGAGCCTAGATGTCCATCAAACAGATGAATGGATCAAGAAGATGTGGTATATATACCCACTTCAGTTTTAATGCAAAATAGGATTGGACCCTGTGGATCAGCATTGCCCATTTTATTAACATGGTCTTGGATGCCTGTTTTATTACTAGGAGAATTGTTTGACCTATTCTTGGAACAATAATTAATATTTTATTAATTATTAATTATATACTAATTATTTATTAACAAGTATTAATATTTTATTGAGTATGTACCCCTGGGTTGAAAAACCAAGTAAAAAGTCAGAACTTGGGCAGTATATGAGGTTAAAATGGAATGAAAAAATGTTTGAAACACAGGGGGTGCTTGCTTCTTTATCTGTGAAACTATTACTTGAGATTTATTTCTAACTGGATACAAGAGCCTACCCCAAACCATGAAGATCAATTATCCTGACAGTTAGATAGAGTGGCAAATAAGAGCTGTTGAATGGACGTCAAACTGGGCTTCATCTTACTCTGCATTTGCCAGCTGTGTGTTCATCGATACCTTACTTAACTCAATTTACCTGATTCCTTTCATGAAAATACTGAAGGCAATTTTTACCACATTGAGTTATTATAGGAATTAAGGACAAATACAAGAAGAGTAATTAAGTACCATGCTTAGTGAACACAAAAATTTATAAATTCCATTATTTTTTCTCAAAATTTTATTCCCAGATGATAAAAATCTCAAAAAGCATAAACCAAAGCAAGAGGACTTTGAAGGGTAGCAGAATATGTCATCCCAAAGTACACCATTCTGGCATACGGATTGTTTTGAGCAGATAATGTGGTCTCGGGTAATAAAATTGCTGTAGATCACTTGTTGACCAAAGAAGGAGTATGTGTCATACCTGATTACTCCTGGATCCACACCTCTGGTATTATAGAAACTCAAATACAAGAAATTAACAAACAAGCCTTTTGGTTTAAACACACAAATACCAACTGCTCTGGTTTGTGGGAACCTGACTTAGAAGGATACTCCCCCCCCCTTGGTAATCCCCCAGTAGTGCTCTCTAAAGTGTCTCCAGCACATGCTCACAGCTTTCAGCAGTACATCACATGCTCACACTGCACTTGGAGAAGCTAAAACAACACCAACAGTGAGTTGCAAACACCTTCCATGAACCTGACCTTATAACCTATGAGTTTCACAGGGAGACCAGAACAAATTAGTCTTGATGGTGACTGAGAGTGGCACTAATATCAAAATTTTGATCCATCTCTCATGTGTGCACAGATGACCAAAAGGGGAGAATTGCTATAGTAATTTTCCTAGGTGCCATAGGTGTGGAGGCCAAGAAAAACAAGGCTGTACCCACCTCGAGTCTAGCCCTGACATAAGTACAGCCATCTTGACAAAGCAAAAGCTGGCACCTTGCACCCCCTCTCCACCTGCTCCCCTCAGTAATATGTGTGACATTCCTCAGCCACCCCTGGTCACCCTAAAAGAAAAACAAATAAATAAAATCTTAAAATAAAAAGAAGGGGGTGGGGCCTGGGTGGCTCAGTGGGTTAGGGCCTCTGCCTTCAGCTCAGGTCATGATCCCAGGGTCCTGGGATTGAGCCCCACATCGGGCTCTCTGCTCAGCAGGGAGCCTGCTTCCTCTCTCTCTGCCTACTTGTGATCTCTGTCTGTCAAATAAATAAATAAAATCTTAAAAAAAAAAGAAAAGAAAAGAAAAGAAAAACAAAAGTTAACTTGCAGAGATCACAATCCTGCAAGACAGGAGTCTCCCTTGGTTTACAAATGTCCTAGTGATTAACAACAAAGAAGCTATCTTAAAGTTAAATTTCTTCTAAACCTAAATCTCACTAACAAGGACGCTTGATAGGAGCAATGTGACATTCCATCAGAAAACTACCAATAGTCTTCATTTTAGTGCCTCATTAGAAGAAAAAATGGCCTTGGCTTGATAATAACCAGGCCTCCAATATCCTGACAATCTTCTACCCTGATAGCCCTTCTGAATATCCCCTTTGTCCTCACCCACGGCGGAGTCCACCCCTACTCTGCCTTTAAAAACTCTGACTATAATCTGGTTCGAGGTCCAAGTCCCTACTCCACTGTGTTGGATATATGTGGGACCAAGCTTAAGCTTGCTGAATAAACCCTCGTGTGTTTACATCAGTGTTGGCTCCTTGGTGGTCTCTGGGACATGAAAACTCGGGCATAACAATTAGACTGAGATGGCTCTAACATCTTAGCTACTTACATAGGCAAACTGAAACCTAACCCAGACTCAACTTCTGTAAGTGCACAGGTATCCCTGCAAAATTCACCAATAGTCAGCTGGGCTTTCCAAGTAAGGCAAGTGAAGAGGATAAGCCAATCGGGCAGTTCCCATGCTTTGCTTCTGCATCAGCTCTGCCAAAGCCTGTCCCCTAGCTCATGTCACAGAACTCTTCACCACTTTGGGTTTGGCATTGCCAGATTTGAATAATGTTCTCAAACATATGAAAATTGTCTTATGCCGCAGTTTATCACCTTATAACTTTTAACACCTTCTAAGACTTAGTAAGAAATCGCAAGTTTCTATACCTATAGCTTAAAAAAATTAAAGCCATGTCTTTATAATCTTGAAAAGAAGAAGAGCTGTTTCTTTTACATAGCTCCAATATTTTATTACAAAATAAATACATGGACAATAGAAAATACACTAAAACTCAGATGCATGTAGAATTAAAAAAAAAGAAAAAAGAAAACATCTCTATCTCCCATATAAAAAGACATGTTTTCGAATACTTTAGTTTTTTACCAGCAATTTTAAGGTTGCAGAAAAATGTGGAAGAAAGTACAAGAGTTCCTGAATTTCTTTCTTTTTTTTTTTTTTTAAAGATTTTATCTATGTATCTGACAGAGAGAGATCACAAGTAGGCAGAGAGGCAGGCAGAGAGAGAGAGAGGAAGGGAAGCAGGCTCCCTGCTGAGCAGAGAGCCTGATGTGGGGCTCGATCCCAGGACCTTGGGATCATGACCTGAGCTGAAGGCAGAGGCCTAACCCACTGAGCCACCCAGGCGCCCAGAGTTCCTGAATTTCCCCATCTCCTCCCCCTCTTCCCCGGCCCCTTCCACATACAGTTTCTCCTACTATTAACATTTGTCAGTAGTGTGATACATTTGTTACAATTGATGGACCCATAATGATGCATTATTATTAGCAGATGTCCATAGTTTAGAAGAGGGTTCAACTTTGTATTATACAGATCGCTATATGCCTTTTCCAGAATGTCATATAGTTGAAATCATATAGTAAGAGCTTTTTTAGTCTAAAATAATTTTTTCACCTAGCAATATGCATTTAAGGTTTCACCACATCTTTTCAACTCTTAGAAGCTCTTTTAAAAGTTACTGAAATAATACTTCATCGTATGGATGTTCCACAGTTTATCCATTTACACATGAAAGGACAAGGTTGCTCCAAGTTTCACAGTTATGAGCAAAGCTGCTATAAACATTCCTGTGCTTTTTTTGTGTGGACATGTGTTCTCAATTCATTTGAGTGAATACCTGGAAGTCTGATTTCAGGGCTCTAATATAAGATCCTGTTTAACTTTGTAAAAAATCACCACAACCAGGTTCTCTGCGTTCTCATCATGAGGCAGCCTTGACACTATTTCATATTTTAACTGTTTCAATAGGTATAGGGTGATATCTCAGCATGTGCTTAATGTGTATTTCCTAGTGGCTAGAGAGGTTGAACATCATCAGTCAGCTGATTTTCCATGTGAATTATTATCTCCGATAAATGTCTCTTCACGTCTTTTGCCCAATTGGTAATTAGAGTAGGGGTGTGTGGAGTGTATGTGTGTGTGTGTGTGTGTGTGTGTGTTTATTGTTGAGTACTAAAAGTTCTTTAGATTCTAAACATGTGCTATTTGTGATACTTTCGGTGTGCAAATATTTTCTCTTTGTAGGTAAAATTTTCAGACTCACAACAGGATATTTATCAGAATAAAAGTCTTTAATTTTGGTAAAGCCAATTCATTGATGTTTTTCCTTTAAGGCTCATGCCTTTGATGTTGTGTCTAAGAACTCTTCACCAGGCCCAAACGTTTTATCCCAAAGATTTCCTCCTATTTTCTTCTGAAAGTTTTAAACGTTACATTAAATTTAAGATTTCTTTTGAGTGGGTGTTTGTAAAAAGTGTGAGAATTGATCTTATCTTTTCCCTGTTTTTCTTCTTCCTTTGATTTTGCTCATGTTTTGTTTCTGCCTATGGATATCCATATGCTCCAACATCATTGTTTGCAAGGACCATCCATCCTCCGTGGAGTCGCATAGCATCCTTGTCAAAAATGAATTGGTGTGGGGCTATTTCTGGATTCCCCATACTGTTCCATCAGTCCATGTGTCTTTCCTTCGAGAACGCCCATTGGACTTTACTACCATAGGTGTATAAAAGTCTTCAATTTGTCTGGAATGATTGATCAACTTTAGTTTTCTTCATCAAATTTAGCTTTATTTATCCTAATTTCATGTCTTTTTCATACACACTTTAGAATAACTGTGTCTACAACTATTAAAATTTTTCCTGAGATCTGCATATTAATTGCACTAAGTAAGGATATCCATTTTAAGGAAAGCTGACATCTTTACTGTGTTTCAGCTGATGAACATGGTAAGTATCTTCTTATATTTAGGTCTCCAATTTCTTTCATCATCGTTTGTTAGAAATGCATGTTGTCTTAGAATTCTACTTTAGCTGTTTCTGTTCTTTTCCTTTCTTTGAATGATTTTAAATGGTGTTTTATTTCTTCATTTTCGGTTTATACCATAATTGATGTATATAGAAAAACAGTTGATGTCTTCTTTGATCTTGAGTCCTGCCTTCTTATTAGTTCTGTGAGGGTTTTTTTGGTGTGTTGTGGGAAATAATTCCTTGCGATATTTTATGGAGACTATCACATCAAATGAGCTTAAAGATAGATTTATTTCTTCCTTTCTGATGTGCTTATGTTTTGAACACCTCCTATTCATCTGCTGATGAGGGAGGGGTCCCCCTCCCTAAATAGTATGAGATGGCCGAACACACAACAGCCAGCATGGACAGATGAGATTAATAGTAGTTTGCTACATGTCCTCATAGTCTGAAGGAGAAGGGCACTGCATTCCATATAGTGCCACATGAGGGTTGCACTCAGGAACACAGTGAATTATCAGGGCTGTGAAAGGCAGGCTTTGTAGTAATAGGAAGATGAGGTGTCCCCTGTCCCCCACAGGAGATGCTGTTGGTTTGTTTGAATAGCTCCATGGGTAGGCAGGGAACTGAAGCCCTCAGGCTGAGGTTCAGGTGGTGTGCAGCTTTTCAGGCTGATAAGTAGCTGGGTAGAAGACTTTCCTTCTGGGTTGGTAAAAGACACTTTATATAAGCAGAGGCACCCATGGTGATGCTCTTGGTGGCCCTTTTGAGGCTTTGCCACAATAATTAGTGCTTTCGGTCCTATTGATGGCAAGGATTGGAGGAGTGCTAAAATGAAGGGCTTTGAAAGAAAGAACATTTCAGTAAAAACTCTAGGGTATTGATGCTCCTTGAGTTGATCCTAGAAATCATCAGCAAAGGAAGTCAGAAGAAAGCCTTTAAGAGGACAATAGAGGACGATTTTAAATGGCTTAAAGAGGTTTCTTTAAACTAATTAGGCCTAATTATTCTACGGTACTCCCAAGTTGAGAAATCTATTCCTAAAACTAAACAACCTGAATGAACTGAATGAAAGTGTGACAAAATTGAGCTCAAAAATATCAACTCCTTCAAACTTCCTGCTACTCTACTTCCTCTTATCCTTTAAATGAGCTTCCAGGGATAGAGGCATTAAAATCAGAATCTTCCTTCTCCTCATCACCCTAAGGCAATGATGGTTCCGAGGTGAAAAGCTGACCAGAATGAAAGCTGAGACTCAGAGCCTGATAGGAATTTCTTTGAAGGCCTTCTCCCCTTAAGTTCAAATTAAAACTATGCATCCAGAGGGGAACAAGCAAACTGAAGGTAAAGTGACCAGATGCCTAGATCAATCTATAACATGTTTTAATTTGCAACCCAATTCCTTGAGAGATTGAAAGCAACTGTCCTTATCTTGCAAATCTTCTTTTTTTTAAAGCTTTTACTTATTTATTTGACAGACAGAGATCACAAGGAGGCAGAGAGGCAGGCAGAGAGTAGGGGGAGACAGGCTCCCCTCTAAGCAGAGAGCCTGATGCAGGGCTCAATCCCAGGACCCTGGGATCATGCCTGAGCAGAAGGCAGAGGCTTTAACCCACTGACCCACCCAGGTACCCCCCCTTATCTTGCAAATCTTTGCAAAACATGAACTATGGGTCCAGATGCAATTCAAAGTCCTTCAGCCTCTCTGGGAACTCTTATCTAAACCATTCTCTGTTCCTAAACCTGAAGGAAAAAGAGGTGGCAGATGGGGTGGTTGGTGGTATATGTGGGGGTTGTTTAAAATTCCAATGGCTAGGGGTGCCTGGGTGGCTCAGTCACCTAAGCGTCTATTCTCAGTTTCCCTTCAAGTCATGATCTCATGACCCCTGAGATGAAACCCCATGAAGCATTCCTCATTCAGTGGGGAGTCCTGAAAACTAAAAACTCTCTTTTCTTTCTCTTTCTGTCTGAAATAATCGTTAAAAAAAAATCAACAAATAAAATTCAAATGACTAGAAAGCACCCTTGCTCAGAATCTAACCCACAGCTTGCAGAAGGTTACTTTTCAAGAAGAAATACAAATCTTAACTATAAGGTCTTTACATCTGTGTTTATATATATGTTATAAATAAGAGAGATTGTTCTACCTGTGGAGGTTACTGATAAAGTTAATTTGTAAAATAGCTCTATTCGGTTGTTTCAAAGACAAACGATTATAAGAATTAGGTATTCTAAAACTCAGAAAGAAACTAACCCAAATATTTCTCAAGTTCACATGCTCTAGAAAAGTATTCAATATCAAAGCGAATTAATGGCTATTGATTTCATTAAAATACACACAGTATTACAATTAAAACATTTATTCTGCCAACATTTACTTAAGTTAAGAAAATTGACATGCTTTCTGATACAAAACATTGTTTTGTTAATATAGTTTAGGAGAATAACTAACTTTTATATCTTCAAAAGTTTTTATGAGTAATCGAAGCATACATGTCAAGACAAGTAAATTAAATCAATGTCAATAAGATTTTTTAAATTGTAGGTAAAGCTTTAAACAGCTTCCAAAATCTTTGTTAACCTGAAACATCTTTTAGTAAAGATGTTTTATGCTTTATTGGAAGATTGTATTATAAAGAAGAACATATTTCTAGAAATTATTTAATATGTTAATAAATTTGCCAGTCTAGAGAATTCTGATGTCACAGATAGTTCACAGTTGCTTACTACTTAGTTTTCACAAAAAAAAAAAAAAAAAAAAATTAAGGCTTCTAAGCACTAAGAGTTCTAACAAAAATAATAAGATGCTTGAAACACCAAAGAAAACATCTCTGTATGCAAAGAGAATAAGATGTATGCTCTTGGTAAGAAAATTATGAGAGATAGAGATGCATTTGTTAAGGGTAATAAATAATTTTGTTCCAAAATGAAACTGGTTGTTTAGAGAGAGGAAATATTTGAATATTTTTAGAAAGTTGTAGAAAATTGGGAAAAAGGAATCCTTAGAAAAGAATTTTATGAGTAGTCAGGACTAAGATTGGAATAGATGAGTTTTAATATGGAAAGTACAGTAGTAAAAGATTGAAACTGGTTTATTTCTTAGTTAAGTTGACAATGTTTTCTTGGATGGTTGGTCTGCTCTTGATAGTAAATTGTAAACAAAGATTTTTCTTTATCTACCTGGGAAAACAGTTTCTATGTTTTGTCTTTATCAGGTCTTCAGTTACTTAAGAAAATTTCGTATTCTCAATATTAAAAGAGCTAAGTTTTGCTAACCACTATACAACCTTCTGCTTTTGTCTTTAGAATCTTACTTACTGCCACTTTGGTTAAATAGGTAATTACGCTTTAAGTTTTGTCATGATCCCTGATTCTATTTAGGAATGTGCTTTAAAACCTTCTGATATTTTCGACATACTTTCAAAAATTTCAAGTTCTAAATGGTCTCCTTCTCTAATTAGGCTTATTTATTTGGTATGTCAAACATAAGGAAAGCATTTTAAGATAAATGATGAATTACCTTCTTGGTTTATATCACATGGGTGAATGCTAAAACTTCCCTAGAAATTCCTGAAGTTTTAATATTACATTTTTAAGAGTGCAATTTTTTGATTCAACACTTACATACAACACCCAGTGCTCATCACAAGTGCCCTTCTTAATCCCCATCACCTGTTTCACCCATTTTCACCCATCTCCCCACCCACTTCCCCTCTGGTAACTCTCAGTTTGTTCTCTATAGTTCAGAGTCTGTTTCTTATTCTGCCTCTCTTTCCCCTCCACATGTTTGCCCATTTTGTTTCTTAAGTTCCACAGAGGAATAAATGATATGGTATTTGTCTTTCTATTACTAACTTATTTTGTTTAGCATCATACTCTCTAGCTCCATCTGTGTCATTGCAAGTGGCAAGATTTCATTCTTTAATACTGGTTATATATTCATATATAATATATATATATATTCATATATATATAACCAGTATTAAAGAATGAAATCTTGCCATACACACACACACACACACCCACACACAAACCAGTTCTTCTTTATCCATTCATCAGTTAATAAACATTTGGACTGTTCATGATTTGGCTACTTAGATAATGCTGCTCTAAATATTAGAGTGCATGTATCCCTCCAAGTTAGTATTTTTGTATCTTTTAGGTAAATACGTAGCAATGAAATTGCTGGATTATGGGATAGTTCTATTTTTAACTTTTTGAGGACCCTCCATACTGTTTTCTACACTGGCTGCACCAGTTTGTGTTTCCACCAACACTGCAAGAGGCTTCCCCCTTCTCCACATTCTTGCCAACACCTGTTGTTTCTTGTGTTGTTGACTTTAGCGATTCTGACAGGTGTGAGGTGATATCTTATTGCAGTTTTGATTTGTATTTCCCTGATGATGAGTGATGTTGAGCATCTTTTCACGTGTATGTCTCCTTTGAAAAATGTCTATTCATGTTTTCTGCCCATTATTATTTGGATTATTTTGGGGTGGGTGTTGAGTTTAATAAGTTCTTTATATATTTTGGATACTAACACTTTATCAGATATGTTATTTGGAAATATCCCTTCTCATTCCATAGTTGGTTGGTTGTTTTGTTAAAAGGACATCAGGAAACATTGCTCATATCACTATAGCATTGACTGAAATGTCATATTTAAGAAAGACGTACACAAACTCAGATATGACCGGACAGCTTTGAGGGACTAAGGTTGACTTTGGACTCAGTGAGGCCCCTTGAAAACATCACCTTCAGGGGTTTGCTGTAGTCTTAACAGGTATGTGAGGAAGGTATTGCCTAGCTGCTCAGAGAATTGGGATATTTGAGGGATCTGGAGAAGAGAGAAATTCACCCAAATCTATAAGTATTGCAGCTGAGTCTGAAGCTAAGTATTTGGCTTGGCTCTTAGCCTCAAAAGATTATTGAAAGCTCAAGCTGAAATTCCCTGTGAAAAGTTCTGGCAAAAAAGACTTAAAAAAACTTACATGGTCAGTCCCTATTCTGCTGTACTTATGTAACTAAGGCCAAGTTTGTTATAATTGGACTTGTTTTACCAAAATATATCTTACTATGGCTCTCTTTGATGGAAATGAGGGTGATTTTATTGAGAAAAAATTATGTTTCAGTAATACACTTTCATGGGTGATATTCTAGTTCTGATTGTCTTTGAGTGTTTGTAGTTTATCTATGCAACTGGACTGGATCCTGAATTCCTTTTTTCTTTTTAAAGATTTTAATTTATTTGACAGACAGAGATCACAAGTAGGCAGAGAGGCAGGTGGGGGTGTGGGGGGGGAACAGGCTCCCTGCTGAGCAGAGAGCCTGATGAGGGGCTCAATCCCAGGATCCTGGGGATCATGACCTGAGCTGAAGGCAGAGACTTTAACCCACTGAGCCACCCAGGTAACCCTGGATCCTGAATTCTTCTGGTTTCCTGAATAATGGATAATTTTCCACCCAACTGCCTGAACAATATGGACCTAACTTTGAAAGCCCATCTGCAGGACCACCTCCTGAAATGAGACCACTGCTGAACTGAACTGACCTAATTTACCTCACTAAAAAATGTGGAATAAGATGCTAAGACTATACATGAAAGTTCAAAAATAATGGCTCTTGGAAGGATGGAGGCTAAGCCTGGTACTAGGGAATAGCTACAACTTGGTGCAAAGCAATGTCATTCCAGAAATACTGATCCGTACCCTTGTACAACAGAAAGTAGCTAGAGTGATCATTGTCCTATCCTCCAAAGAAGAGAATGGTGAAAACACTATTGAAGCCAGAGACCATCTTCTCCATTCAAATAGAAGAATGAAAACTAGAAGTCATATTCCCCCCTCAGGCATGGCCAACAAGCCAGGGAACATATACACCTAGGCTCAAGAGGTAGGAATGCTTGCTTATCATTCAAAGGCACCTGTAAAACAGATGGTTCACCAGCACTATGCTGGAGATTAAGCACTAGATGCGACCCCACTAGCTTAACGTATAGAATATATTAAAGACTTTGTCATAAGATAATTCCTTGCAAGGATGGTCTCCACAAGTAAGAGAAGTCAGTTGACACCTTTTGGCCATATCAACACCAGTAAGAGCATCAGCACATGAATGTATAACAAACAACATCCCCATAGCTGGACACTGTGGGTACGGGTACTGTCAGGAGGCTAGAGGCCTCCCAGTGTTGCAGAAGGACTCATGTTGCATTTGTCACAAGACTCCCAGATGGTAATGACAGGTGGGGGCTAATTGGCCAGCCTCAAAGAAATTTCAGATGTGGAAAAAGGCATGCAAAACCAGGGATAAGGGAAAATAAGGAGACCAGCTCATTTGTCTTAAATGTCAGAGACAAGATATTTTCATGAGAGTTATAAAATCACTGAGAGTGACCAACCTTCAGAGAAGAAGTAAACATGGTGCTATCAGTGGTGACCCTAAGAAGATTTAAGTTCCCTGATAGGTTTTCTATAAAAGACCAACCATAAAAGCCCTCAACGTCAGTCCATTCAGGACCCCACTCATTCTACAGAGCTTTTTTTTTCTTTCCTTTAGGTCCTCACCTTCATTTAATAAACTTTCACTTCACTTCACCCTTTTGTGTCCATGAGATTCATTCTTCCACTCCTTGAGGCAAGAACCCTGCAATCCTGCAACGTTTCTGCTGCATTGGCCTGGGAAACTTCATTCCACTTCATTCATCAGAAGGCGAGTAATGCTGACTCTGTCTTTATGTTCTGGGAGGCTTATCTCCCCTGCTTAGTCCTCTTCTTCTGTAAAACACCGGGCACCTGTCCGCCATGCGAGAGCGACTAGTGCAGCCACAGGTCATAACACTCAGGTGACAGGCCTCAAGGAACGATTCAGTCAATCCCCCTTCCTGCACAGGTGGGGAAAGTTGGTCCCGCCCTAACCAGTTCCCTCTTTCCTATGGCATCTCTCCTCTTATGGTAAGTGTATCTGCACATCAGAGCTTCTGTAACTCCTGAGAGTGACAATGAACCTCAACTAAGGGGCTCTCTCTTGGAATTAGAAGCATTTTCCATCCTTCCTCATACTTTCTCTACGACTCTTGACCTTTCTTGGGTTCAGCAGCTTTTGTTATATCTCATAGTTGCTGTCTCAGCCATCATGAAGTTTTTTTTCCTTTGAGAACACCTATGATCTGGCTTCCGATGGATGGCTATTTCTGTTTTTGCCACCTGATAAAGCAGCTTCTCTATTGCCAGGTTCAGAACCAGAGATATTTGATGCATGCTGCATGATGATAAAATCAGATGAATCTCTTCATATGACTGCTCCCTACTTTGTGGGCTTTTATGTGCCAATGCCCTGGGGTCCATTGGCATTAAAATTAAGAAGGGGCTGGAGCCCCTAACCCCTAACGTAGGTGGAACTCAGGTCCCACCTACGTTGGCTGCACTGGTGGCTGGGGTTATTATGGTTCAGAGTTTCAGCAGCAGAAGATGTGGAACTATAATGACATTAAAGCTAGGGGTACACACTCCTTGGTGGGAACTTGCCTGCTGATGGGTCATCAAGTATATAGGAGAAGGGATTTTCAGACACTTCACGACCAAAATAAACCAAAGCATTTATCTGGGCTTTTGCTTATCAGAGCTTCGGGTGCAAACAAAATGAATGAGGGTTCCCTGGGAGGACTTTGAAGATACACCTGACAGAATTCCCCCTGACCAATTTCAGGCCCCATCCAGGGAGTGCACAGAAGACTGGTCATCGGGCACTCTAGGCCTGTCCCTGGACATCATAAGTGACCATGGAGTGCCTGAGACACATAAAAGGATGACAAGCCCTGGAGGTCACAGCCCAGGGAAACCTCTCACAAACTGTACACACCTGCCCACAAATCCCTGGAGAGTAGTGTGCACCCTTGACTATGGTTGAACTACTTAAAAGATAATAACATATTTCATTCTGTAATAGTCCAGAAGAGGGGGATGGTGTCTGGTGCAGATCAGAGTGGCCATTCCGGCTGTCCCAACTTTCCATGTCCTAGGGGTTTCAGCCACTCTCTCACTCTATTGCAGGGCCCAAGGGACATCTTGGCCAGAACACAGAGAGTTGATATGGGGGGACACCTTCGTACTCAGCTCTCCGTAATGGGTATAGGGTGATACCAGAATTGCAAGACGGGAAATGAGCCATCCTCAGTGGGATTCCTTCGGACCCTGCCAAACAATTCCTTCTAATTGCCAAACAATTAGAGAAGTAGTTTAGCCGGGCTATACACAGGTGGCCAATGAGATTGCAATACACATGTATGTATGTATGAAGGTTTTCTACTCCCAGGCCTGGCCCTGATATCCACTGAGGATAGAGAGACCCAGACTTTGGAGGGAAGGAATCATTAAAATTCTCTTTTACAACTAGCCTTGTACTGTAGGCGAAGGGCAAATGGGCTCTGGTCCTATATGTCCAGGTGTTCTTTGCTTCACGGGATGATAGAGAATTATGTAGGGCATGTAACCTGCCGGCTACAATGTCAAATGATAAAATAAGACCAGGAAAGGTATGTATAAAGGCAGTTGCTACCCAACTACCACTGGCCTCCAGAAGGCGCTTCCCCTTGCCCTAACAAGTTGGAAAAGGAGACTTCCTCTATAAAAGGGTCACCCAAAACACCAGATCCATTATCAGAAAGGCCTACTGAATTCAGTCCTGTAAAGGTACATGTTTCCTACTCTTCACAGGATTTCAAACAAATAAAAAATGATTTGGGTAAATTCACAGATAGCCCAGACAAATATGTAGAAGTGTTTCAAAATCTAACCCAGACATTTGAACTAGATTGGACAGATGTTAATATTAAATCAGACATTAACTAGCACAGAGCAAAACGCAGCTCTACAGGCCACAGAAGCGTTTGAGGATGAACAGATGATGGCAGATGGAGAGACAGCGAGAGGAGGAGAGGAGGTCTTCCCCTCGGGGAAGCAGGCTGTACCCACAGGGGCCCTGGATGGAACTATGCTAACTCACTGGGAGTGTGGAAACAGGAGCACTTTCAGATGTACTCTGGAAGGGCTACGAAGGACTAGAGCAAAACCTTTAAATTATTCTGAATTGACACAGGTTATCCAAGAACCTCCTTCCACTTTTTTTCGGAAAGACTGAGAGAGGTTTTAATCCAGCGTACCTCCCTCTCCACAAAGACACCAGAGGGACAATCAATCCTAAAGGACAAATTTGTCATCCAACTAGCCCCTAATATAAGGAGAAAATTATACAAAAGGGCTGTTGGCCCTGATAATTCCCCGGATACTTCACTGAAGACTGCTAACAGAGTCTTCTTTCATCGAGACTGACAGGAGGCACAGCAAAGGGAGAGAAGAGACCAGAGAAAGGCTGTTTTTCTAGTTGTGGCCCTGAGAGGACAGTCCTACCTCATTACCGGGGAGAGATATATCAAGTCAAATGAAGACCACAATTCTGGTCACCCCAGGCCAATCCTTTGTCTCCCGCTAACTGAAATCATAGTCAACTCACAAGTGCAGGCTACACACGGAAAGGCAGGCCAAGCTTTAACAGCTTCTCCAGTTAAAATTTGTTTAAAGAACTCTTCTTCTTTTTCCCACACCAGAGGCAATATCCATTGAAACCTGAAGATAAAAAGGGAATGGAGGCCACTGTAAACAATTTTAAGGCTCAGGGTCTTTTACGGGCTTGTACTAGTCCTTGCAATACACCTGTATTGGGAGTCCCAAAGGCAAATGGGGAGTGGAGACTACTCAAGACCTGCGCCTGATCAGTGAGGCAGTGGTTTCTATTCACCCTAGTGCCCAACCCCTACAGGCTTTCAGCACAGATCCCAAGTAGCACCAAAAGCTTTTCAATCCCAGATCTCAAAGGTGCCTTCTTTCCCATCCTGGTGCATCCGGACTCCCAGTATTTACTCATATTCCAGGCTCTGACCCGGAAGGATGCCCAGCTCACGGTCCTGACTCAGGACTTCCGGGAGAGCCCTCATCTGTTTGTTCAAGTCTTAGCTGAAGGTCTTTTGGATTTCAAACTCCCCAAAATACCTGTGCTATGAGACCTGGATGACATCCTGCTATGTGCTCCCACTGCGTTAGCATCACAAAAAAGCTCAACCTCCCTCCTTAATTTTTTAGCCTCCCGGGGATATAAAGTATAGAAGGAGAAAGCTCAAGTATACCAGGTCTTTGCAAAATATCTGGGGCTGGTGCTGGCAGAAGAGACACGGGCCCGAGGAGAAGCCAGGATTAAGCCAATCTTATCCTTCCCTTTACCTCACACTCTCTGGCAGCTTTGGGGGTTCCTGGACATCACTGAGTACTCCAGACTATGGATAGCTGGGTAGGGGGAAAAGCGGGCCCCCGTATCAGTTAGTCATGGAAACACAATCTGTGGGAACCTCGATCATATAGCAGGACCCAGAAGTCCTTCAAATACATGAGAAACTCAAACATGCCTTGGTGAGAGCCCCAGGCTTGAGCCTTCCTATTGAGAAGAACTTTAATCTCTATGTATGGAAAGAAAAGGTTCTTTTCTTTCCATACATGCCTTTCCGTGTGTAGCCTGCACTTGTGAGTTGACTATGATTCCAGTTAGCGGGAGACAAAGGATTGGCCTGGGGTGACCAGAATTGTGGTTCTTGAGGTCATAACCCAACCCAGAAGCCCCACACAACAACCTGGGAGGTATGTTAGTAAGGAAGTGTGCCTAGGGGATGGCCAGCCTGTGTGAGAGCTGGGGCAGCAGTGACCCTTCTACCACCCGAAGCCCTTCAGGTAACCATGGGAGCAGATATTACCGTCTTGCCCCACATAACCTAATGGAGCTACTAGAATCAAAAGGAGGCCTCTGGCTGACAGATCACCGACTCTTAAGATACCAAGCCTTGCTCCTGGAGGGACCTGCTGTCTGCATAACACCCTGTCCAATATTAAATCCTGCCGCTCTTCTCCCGGAAGGTGGGACTCAATTAAAGTGTGATTGTGAACATGGTATTGTTCAACATTATGCAGCAAGGTCGGATCTGCCAAAGAAAGTCCTCACTCACCCTGGCTGGACTCTCCATACAGGTGGAAACTCATACAGAGAGCAGGGAATTCAAAACGCAGGATATGCTCTTATTACAGCTTTTGAAACAGTGGAGAGTAAACCTCTTTCTGCAGGCCCCAGGGCACAGTGAGCTGAATTAATAGCCTACCTGAGCTCTGGAGCCAAGTAAAGAAAAAACGGTAAACATACACACTGACTCTAAATACGCCTTTCTACTTTTGCTGGTTCATGCAGCCATCTGGAAGGAATGTAACTATTTAACAGCCAGTGGTCCTCCAATTAAATATCGTACAGAAATAGACCGGTTATTAACATCCTCGTCCTGCCTGAGGAGGTGGGGGTTACTCATTGTAAAGGTCACGAAGAGGGGGCAGATGACATTATCGGGGAAATGCACTGGCAGACCTTACAGCGAAGGCCGCTGTGGGATCCTCCGATACTGTGGAGGCCCCCCTCATACAGAAACAATCTATCCTTAGTTTCAGACCCCCTCATTCCCCTGAGGAGATTCAATGGGGATTAACAAATAGTTTTTCTCTCCAGCCATCAGGACAGATGCAGACCGCCCAAAGGCCCCTCTTGCTGCCAACATCCCAAAGCTAGAACATGATGAAATCCTCACAGCAGAACTTCATCTGGGAAGACACAAAATGTACCAGATGATTCAGATGTTCTTTGCTGGACATGATTTGTCTAAAGTTATCCAGCAGGTAGTATTGGCCTGTGATGACTCTCTTCAGAATGATCCTAAAGCTAAATCTTTAGTCCTTCCTGGTCACCAGCACACAGGAGATTATCCTAGAGAAGACTAAGATAGATATCACTCATATACCCAAATCCTGAGGATTCCAATGCCTCTGGTCTTGGTAGTTCCCTTTATTAACTGGGTGGTGGCCTTTCCATGTAGAACTAAGAAAGTTCAGGTAGTCATAAAGGTGTTAAATGAAGGAATACCCAAATTTAGGCTGCCTTGGGGCACACAAACTGATAATGGGTCTTCTTTTAAGACCACTGTGACCCAAGAGAACTCTAAGGCTTTAGGAATCTAATACCATGGTGCCTGGAAACTTCAGTCTTCTGAAAAAGTTGAAAAAATTAATGATATCCTTAACGGGCCTTGCATTAATGTACTTCCCATGGCTTTGGCAAGAATATGGAATACTCCTCTCATTCAGAGACTTAGTCCATATGAGATGCTCTATAGTCATGCTCTCTTACTAATGATTTCCTAAAAATCCTAAACTGAATGTTCAGATCCAGCTTATCACTTCTTTAGTCTTCTAGCCCAACAACAGCTTAGACAACTGTCTGAAGACCGCAGGGCGCCACACTTGTCAACCAGGGGATATGATAGTCATAAAAGCCATCCCCTCTAACACACCCTCTGTGAAAGAGACCTGGGCAGGTCCACACATTGTCGTCCTTTCTACTCCTGCTGCTGTTAAAGTTGCAAGTCCGGAGTCCTGGATCCATCACTCTCGAATTAAGCCCTAGACCAGTGAACATAGAGATAAGGATCCCTCAACCTCCTCTGAAGACAATCACACTGATTCCTGTGAACCAGTCGAAGATCTCTGGTTCTTATTCAAGAAAAATAAGCAAGTAATCCACTATGAAGGTAATCTATATGTTAGCTTACCCATCAGGTGGACTGTAATCAGGCCACTTTGGCCTTGAAATATACCATCTTAACACCAGAAGTTATTAATGCAACTCTAGGGATTCCCCTGATTCTTACCTGTTGGTCCGATGCCAGTGGGCCCCAGTATGGAAAAAAGGAGACATGCTATCTGCCCACAAAGGGCCATGAGATATTTTTGTTTCACTAATTTAACTGACCAATACATACAACAAAATGAAAATGCTTCCATACAATTAGCTGTTAGCACCTGCTAGATGCTGGTGAACATTCATATGTGAAAATGCAAAGGGGAAATCCAGACATTGAATACCATTCATCTTAATACAAGATTTATTAACCCTGACCCCTTAAAACCCTTGTCTACCAATAACTTCTGTCCACATTTGGTGTAAACATAAAGAATCAGTGCCATTTTCATATAGTGAAGGTCATGGTCCTCAAGACTTACTTGTCAATAACCTCATTGGCATTGAAGCAACACAGGCCAAGCTACAAAATTTAAAATTAAGCCAAAGACACGATTCCCTGCTCTCACAGCAGCACCTAGACCCCCTCTGGGACTAAAGCATATACTAAAACGTAATCCTGTTTGATTGATTACAACACACCAATGCAACAGTGAATTTACTCTCCACATTCTATCACTGCAGGTTGATTTTCACTTACCAGGACTTGGTCTTTGTTTTGTCACAATAAGGTATATTGTGACTATATATATATATACAATATAGATAGATGATAGATAGATAGCTAGATAGATAGATGATAGAATATTATACTATTCCCAATAAGGTATATTATACTATTCCCAATATTTCCCATAATTTTATAGGATTATGTTCCCTGGGACAAGTGGGACTATTAACATTGCCCAAATCCAAAAGTCAAAAGAGAGATTTGCTGCATTTATCATACGATTGCAATGATAATGTCATCCTCCTATTAGAAGCAGATACAACAGCTTTGACTATTTCTTTAGTGGACTCCTGGGACTTACATTAGGACTACAGCATGAAATAAGCAAAACAGTAAGCTTGCTCAGCAGAACTTGAAATGCTGTTTCCCAGGCACTTAGATGCACTCAGCCAAGAATTAAGTGAAGTCGGAGAGGGACTTCTTGAGCACCGGGCCACTACTGACTATTCACCATTGCCTATACCATTTGGCGGGAAAGGAGTTCTTCACATGTGTTGTTTTAACATACTGAAAACTCCCACAAGGTGTTCCAATTAGTAGGGAGCATTCGTGATCAATTAAGTAAGATCAAGAAATCCACTGTCTAGTTGATGGAATTGGTAACTGGGGAACTAATCTAAGAGAATTGATCACAGTTTTGAGCCTACCACTTCCTGCATGCTTATTCTTGCATGTGCTGGTGCACGCACCATTTGCTGTTCATCGTGACACCCCTGGAGCCACACCAAGGCTCCTTGGAGCAATCCCTGGATAGATTCTAACTGCCACGCCGTCTGCCACCCCATTTCCGCAGGAAGCTGCAAGAGCGGTCATCGTCCCTTTCCTAAGAGCAGTTAGGGTTACTGTTCCAGGAGGAGGAATGAGTGACGGACAGACAGGGCTAGTTAGGGAGAGATAGGTAAAGGGTTACATGACTAGCCTCACAGAAATCCCATATGTGGAAAAATGCTGAGGCATACAAAACCAGAGATAGGGAATAAAACAAGTTCACCTCCTTTGTCTTAAATGTCAAGATGAGATATTTTCCTGATAGTTACAAATTGACCACTGAAAGTTACCAAACTTCAGAGGAGAAGTAATCATGGTGTTATCAGTGGTGATGCCAAGAAGTTTACGTTCTGTGGTCAGTTTTCTATAAAAGATTGTCTGTAAAAGCCCTCAGTGTCAATCCACTTGGGAACCCACTCACTCTACAGAGCTTTTTCCTTTCCTTTATGTCCTCACCTTCATTTAATAAACTTTTGCTTCACTCTGCCCTTTTGTGTCCACAAGATTCATTCTTCAACTCCTTGGCACAGGAACCCTGCAATCCTGCAACAGTAGGACATTAGTTCATTCAAAATTGGCTCAAAATACCCCCATCCCCCCACCCTTGGTGACCTGGTGTCCTAATCCTTGGGAACAAGGGCTCACATCCAGTTCTGCCTTTGATCTCTTGCTTTATCTTGGTCAGAGCCCAACATGCACAGAAATAACTGCCTCTGAACCTCTAATACTCCGTACTGAGATGCAATGATTATTATGGGTCACACTCCAATGCGCATGTATAATAGAGACACAGTCTCTGATAATTCCAGGGGCAAAATATCTGCTATTATTCCCCCAGGAAAGGTACCTAAGCCAGGATATTGGCTCATGGGGACGAAACAATTACTGTGTTGTTGCTACATGAAGATTTGCCATATACATTGTCTTTAAAACATTTGTCTTATTGTCCCTGCCCTCACTGCTGATGCCACTCCCTGTTCCCTCAGGAAGCATCTGCCTATCATAGGTCACCATTGATGCTGAAATTCACAATTGTTCCAACTCTCAGGTCTGTGGAATACTGAACGTAATGTCTCATACACAAAATGATCTTCTCATTTAGAGATCTCTTTTGCTGATGCCCTCAGTACATGGCTTTTGTCTTCTCCAGATTGCTGGGAAACTATAGTTTTAATATTTTATTTAGTCCTATACCATTTTCATGTTGCTATTTATATTGTTTCTGGGATATAAAGATGCAAGTCATGTCCTAACATCTGGCTCTAGGGCAATTATGGAAGAATGGCATGTAAAAGATTGTCCAGGCTATAAAGATGCTGGGGGAGGAGGGCAGGAGTGCTGATGGTACTGATCCTTCTTTGGCCTACTATCCTGTCCACATCGTCTTAATGACTCCCTCAGGGCTTTATATCCCAGGCCCCTTGGAGGTTATTGTATTTTCCTTGGAACTCTAGGCCATGATCAGAATGCAGGGAGACTTATTCCAGTCTTCCATATATCTGTTTAGATAACTGTTAGAAATAACAGTTTTTCCCCCTCTTATGTACACATGGTGTCACAAATACATTAAATGTTGTCTATGAATCAACTTTGTCAAACCCCTGATGTCACTACAATGCCCTCCTGTATGTCCCCCCACTCTATAAAATCTGTAACCTAAGTCTAGCTGCACAGGTGTGTGGATTGCCAGCTGCTGGATCCTTCCTGTCTGTACATGACCCTGAATAAAACTCTATAAACTGTATGGAGTTCCCACCTTTGTTTTTCAATCTCAAAGCGCCTTCACACTTTCTGGGGTATTTTACGGTCTCCACTCTCTAATGTTATGGAAATTTTTAATTGTGTCTTTTCTATTCCCTTTGTCAGTCCTTGTAGAAGTTTGTCAGTTCCACTGACCTTTTCAAAGAACAAACTTTTTGTGTCACTCATTTTTTCTATCGTTTTCCTTTTTCCAGTTTTGTTCATTTCTGCTCTTATTTGTACTAATTCTTCTCTTCGGCTTGCTTTAGGTTATTTTGCTGCTACTTCTTCTACATTATTGAGTTGGGAACATAGATTATTGATATGCCCCCTTTCTCTTTTTTTAATGTATGCATTTAGCACCATGTCTTTTTCTAATTACTGTTTTAATTATGCATCACAAATTAAATATATTTTCAAAATGTGTTATTTTCCCTTTCATTTAATTTAATGTATTCTATATGTTTCTTAAGACATCCTTTCTGATCCAAATACATTGTTCAGGGCCCAAGTGTTAGGAGGTGTACTGGTTTTTCTTTCTCTTACTGATTTTTTTTTTTTTTAAGTTGCCTCCACACCCAGTGTAGAACTCAACATGGGGCTTGAACTCAAAACTCTGAGATCAAGACCTGAGCTGAGATCAGGAGTCCAACACTTAACCGACTGAGCCACCCACGTTCCCCTCTGTTACTGATTTTTAGCTTAATTCCACTGTATGCAAAGAACACAATCTGTAGCATTTCAGTTCTTTAGCATTTGTTTAAGTTTCTATATGGCCCATGAGACCATCTATCTTCACAAAGATTTCATGCATTTGAAAAGGATATATTCTGTTCCTATTTGGTGGAATGGTCTGTGTTAATTAGATTATGTTGGTGGATGGTGTTGAGTTCTATGGTCTTACTGAATTTCTATCTAGTGGTTTCATTAATTGTCCAAAAAAGAGTACTGAAGCCTTCAAGTATATTTGTGCTTTTGTATATTTCTTCTTTCAGTTTTATCAGTTTTTGTTTCACCTACTTTGCAACTCTGTTGTTTGGTACATACACATTTAGGATTGCTATGTCTTCTTGGAAGATTATCATTATGATTATTATGTATCACATCTCTGTACCTGTGACCATATTCTTCTATCTGAATCCTAATGTAACTCATACAGCTATCCCTACTTTTTTTTGGTAATTGTTTTCTTGGGCTTATCTTTTTGAATTATTCTATTTCAGACTTTCCATATTGCTAAATTTTAAGTGAGCTTGTTGTAGACAGCACAGAAGGGTCATTTTTTTCCAAACTGAAGTGTGTCTGTTAATTGATGGTTTAAATAATCTACATTTAATGCAATTATTATTATGTGAGTGCTTTTGTTGACTATCTTACCATTTGTTTTGAGTTTACACAGCTCCTTGAATCTTTAGGTGCATGTCTTTTGCAGGGTTTGGAATATTCAGTCAAGTTGCCCTCAAAAAGTTTGTCATTGTCACCTATTTTTCATCTCCTTCTGGAACTCAAATAACACAAATATTTTATGTTTAGTTTTAGTCCCACAGATTCTTCATCATGAAGTAATAATAACAAATATTATGAATAAGTTTATAAAAATAAATTTTATATGTAGTGGATAAATTACTCAAAATATGCAATGTACCAAAGCTCACAAATGATGTATAAAATAAAGAGTTTCTTATATAATAAAGAAAATAAGTCCATTCTGTTCCATAACAAAACCACAAGTTTAGCTCTCCAGTCAATTCTTCAAAATATTGAAAAAAGAAACCACCCTAATTTATACAAACCTCCAAAAGAGTAAAAAGAGAAAAAAATTTGTAAGTAAAAAATGAGACCAGGATAACCTTTATTTGAAAACCTAACAAGGACACTGTAACCAAAAGAAATATACAGACTAGTCACTCTTATAAAGACAGATGTCAAATTCTTAAGAAAAAATCATCAAATTGAATTCAGTGATATTCAAAAAGTACAATACATCATGACTATTTGGAATTTACTCCCAGACTGCAAGGTTATTTTAACATTTAAGAATTAATTAATGCATTTTATCATACTAAGTTAAAGAAGGAGGCAAGAAATATGACCATCTTCATAGAATCATAAAATATTATTTGACATAATTCAACATCTGCATTTAATTTTTCTATATCTAGATTTTAAAAATCTATTGAAAGTGAATTTTCTTGATCTAAGAAGAAATAGCTACCTACTACACACATCAGACTCATTTACCACCCCCAACTTCCCACTTTTGGCAATCACCCATCTCTTCTCTGTGTCTGTGAGTTTGGCTCTTTAGGGGTTTTGGTTTTTTTTTTGTTTTGTTTTTTGGTTTTTTTTTAGTTCAACATATAGGTGAGATCACTCTAATTTGCCTTTTCTCTGTGACATATTTCAATTAACATAATGTCCTAAAATTCTCTTCATGTTGTCACAAATGGAAAAACTTCATTCTTTCTTGTGGCTAAATAATTTTTGTTGATGTATGTATACCTTCTTTGCTTTACCCATTCATCTCTTGATGGACACTTAGGTTGTTTCCATATCTTCTCTACTGTAAATAGGGCTGCAATGAATATAAAGATGCAACAATCTTTTCAAATTAGTGTTTTAATTTTCTTTGTTTAAATACCCAAAAGTAGAATCCCCAGATCCTGTGACATGTCTATTTTTAATCCTTTTGAGAAATTTTCACACTGTTTTTCATAGTGGCTGCACCAATTTACTTTCACTCCTATAGCGCATAAGGGTTCTTTTTGTCACATCCCTGAAAACAACCCCTGTTATTTCTTGTCTATTTGATAATACCGTCCTAACAAGTGTAAAGTGATATGTCAGTTTTGGATTGGATTTGCTTTGTCTTAATGATTAGTGATATCGAGTACTTTGCATGGGCCTGTTGGTCACTGGTATGGATGCTTTGGGGAAATGTGTATTCAGATCCTCTACCCAATTTATAATTAGATTGGGGCTTTTTTGCTTTTAAGTTGAAAGAGTTCTTTATGTATATTATTTGCAAATATTTTCTCCCATTTTATAGTTGCTTTTTCATTTGCTGATGGTTTCCTTTGTTGTGCAAAAGCTTTTTAGTTTCATGTAGTTGCACAGTTCATTTTTACTTTTATGGCCTTTAACTTTGATGTACTATTTCAAAAACTCATCACCAAGATAGATGTCAAGGACTGACCACCTATGTTTTCTTCCAGGAGTTATATGGTTTCAGGTATTACATTCATGTCTTTATCCATTTTTTGGTTTTGGGGGGGTATATAGTGAGATAATGATTCGTTTTCATTTATTTGCATGTTGCTGTCCAGTTTCCCAACACCATTTATTGAAGAGACTGTACATTCCCCATTGTATATGTTTGAAATGCTATTTTAAGCTGAACTCAACCGTTCAGAATCTAATTCTGGACTCTGCTGTATTTGTGTATTTAACCAATAATGAACCAATTCCAAAAAGAGTGCCTATCAAAATTGATGCAGAACAGATTTTAGCATTGTATCAAACTTAATATTCATTAATGTTTTTGTTTGAAAATTTTCTGGAAAATGCATGTTTCTTTAAAAATTAAGTATGAGCACACTAACTTCTAAGAACAAACAAATAATCCACTTGCTTAGTTGCTGTTTTTAATTGCAATTGGGTTTATAGCTGCCATTTAATACCCTGTATTTAAAAAAAAAAAAAGCAACCTCAAAACCTTCATGATGCTGGTCCTCAACAATCAATCATCCTTCATGAGGAAATAATTAAAAATAATAACACTAATAATACCTGATACTATAAGTTCCTTACATGAAATTGTTCTCCTCTACTGCATCTAACATTTCTTTCTTCCTGAACAAGATTATTTGCTCCCATCTTTCCAATCCATCAGGTGAGGCAGGCCCAGCCCACAAAGGATGGGGCATGGTTTGTCTGAGAATACCACAGTAATCCCATGGTTCTCCCAATGTGTGGGGAAGTAGGTCACTGGGGACACTCAAAAATGTTTAGTTCTCCCTTAAAGCATATGAACAGAAACAATTCCCTTTTCCTGCCTTTGTAAATTATGAAAGAAAACGAAGCCTAAAGCCACTGAAGGCACCCTACTACCATTTCAGGAACACTGACATGTGGTGTATGATAGAGAGATGAGATACAAAGTGCCAGGATCACTGGAGACATTACGGGTCTGATTAATTGACCAGTTCTGGAGATGAGCTACCCTGGATCTGTCTGCCATGTGAGACAAGGAGTTAAAGGAAAATAAAGCAAATTAGATTGTTTTTTCTCCACTGGCAACAGAAAGCATCTCCACTGAAATATTCCTGCCATACATTTTAATTCTACATTATAATGTCACACCAGAATCTAACATAAATGACACAACGTCTCACCTTGGACAACACAACAAAAGTAATGTTGCAGCCTTGGGATCAAACGGGGTTTGATAAAGCCATAGAAATGTTGGATACATGACTGTTAGCTTATTAAACTCCCACAGGTTGATAAACTTCTTCACATCAATAATGCATGATAGGACCAAAACATGCATAAAATAAACTTCAAATTGGCTTGATAATTATGGCTGTCTCTGATAGTAGAAAAATTGTGTTGAAATCTCTATTACCCTGAAATGAACCTCTGAATCTATGGTCTACTCTTAGATTTGATTTACATTTCAAAGTGACTATTCAGACAGAATATGATAGCAGAACTCATCATCTCCTTAACCAATCTAGGGGCATTCTTCTGAAACCTTTCCAACTCATACCATTGAAGTCTAAGGAATTTAGAACTATGTACTGATTTACAATTACAGTTCCACAGTGTTTTATCAAAGGGCCAAAAATATTTGGTTTACATTCTAGTGTGTCTCCCACCATATAATTTTTGTCACATTTGTTTCATCATTGCAGTCTGGTTTTAGTTTTTATGTACTGTGTTTCTAAACTTTTTATTTAAATCTTTTATTATATAAAATAGTTGAAATTTCCTCAAATTATTAAAGAAGACATATTCAGAAAAGTCCAGCCTTCATCTCTGTTCCTTTCAAAGTATTCATTCATTTTGCCCAAGATACGACCATTTTTTTCTAAAAAAAAATATTTCTATTGTCATAGAGAATTATGTGGCTTAGAAATGATAGATGTGATATATATAAAATGAGTTGATATAGCTATATATTCCTATTCTCTTCCTCTATCTTATTAAAGTGTAGTGTGCTATATAAATTTTCCTGTACCTATAAAAATGCTTTAGAGATTATTTTATAGTAAAGTGTTATTTTTCTTTCCAGTTGCATAGTATTTCATTGTTTATATGGACATCAGATTCATAACTTCCCCTTTCTTTCCCAGCACTGCTTCTGATTTCTACTAAGATAATATCTCTCTGGGATATTCCTGTAGACAGTAAGTTTATACACAATCTGGAAGGGTCAGAAATGCAACTTTTCCCCTAGAGTCACGCTTTGTCCAGATGATCTGAGACTTAGTTATGGGGAAGGCTGCATCCCAAGCCAGAGTGTCAGCATGCCACCGAGTTTATCTGAGAGACAGAAAAAGATGGAAGTATTGATAGAGCTCACCATCAGTATAAGGAAAGGGGTTTACTCAGCTTTAGTTTCCTATAAAAAATCAGGGAAAGGGGCACCTGACTGGTTCAGTCAATGGAATATTCAACTCCTGATCTCAGGGTTATGAGTTTATGTCCCACATTGGGCGTGGAGTGTATTTAAAAAACAAAATGGAATTCAAATATTAAAAATGAAATTAAAAAAACCAAAGATAAAGAGACAAAAGAATGTGATTACAAAAATTCTAAGGGCATCATATCCTTAACTTACTTGCATTTCTGGGACATCTGGGTGGCTCAGACATTTAACGGAGTCATCTGCTTTTGGCTCAGTTCATGCCCAAGGATCCTGGGACTGAGTCTCACATCAGGCTCCCCACTCAGCGGGGAGCCTGCTTCTCTCCCTCTGCCTGCCACTCCCCACCCCGACAGATAGATTAAAAAATCTTCAAAAAAAAAAAGCGTACTTGCATTTCTCATATTTTTTGACCCCTTTCCTTATCCCATGGTGCAAAGGGACTTGTGTGTTTGTGTGTGAGAACACAAACATGTAGAGCACCAACATCATGTGGGTCATTAAGGGATTCTTCCTAGACCCAGAAAACATGTTTAATTACAGAATGCATAAAGCCCAAGAATAAACAGGGAATGAAACAAGGATACCTTCTATGATCTACATCCTGAGCAAAATTCTAGAATATAAACAAAAACTATTATTTTATTGTGACGGAATCCCCCCTTTGTCTTCTTTTATGCTTCTTTTCCTTGAAACTATACAAAGCAGATGATTTTCACTCCATGTTTATTTAAGAAAAGCTTATGAAGACACGTGAGAAGAAGGTGAGCTCCCATGCAAGGGAGGCAGGAAGGGCCACACAGAAGGGTACCGGGAGAGAAGGCAAGATGAGTTACTGCAGTCACACTGGGGCGTCTAGGTCAAGGAAGGGGCAGAGAGAGCCACCGGGAGGACAGATGCTGCAAGGTCACTGAAGCCGGGCCAACCACATCTGAGAAAGCACTGTAATTGTGGAGGAGTGAGAGCTGGAAGCCTTTCACTCTGCGAAGAAGCTGGGAAGGAAGGTTCTTCCTGGAGTGTCACCATCTCCACGTCAGCTCAGGAGACCTGCAGAGACAGAGCAGAGTGTTGCTTCCAGACTCACCTCTCCAAGCAGCCTCTTCTCCCAGGGTCTTAATTAAAGCCCCGCAGTAAGAAGAACATATTCTTAGGTCTCCATGAGACAAAGCTATACTACAACATGGGCCTTCAGAAGGTTCAGTATAAACTGCCTGATTTACACTGAAGGAAGCTTCAGTGTAAACTGCCTGATCCAAAGTCTTTCCCATTTTCTCTGTCTTTCACCTTTACCACCTGTTCCGGAATAACCAAATCTATCACTAAAGAAGATGAAAGAGCATTACCTGCTGGCTGAAGTCCAGAGTGTCCTGGGAAAGAGAAGGGAAGACATATACTTAACAGATGAGGTAAAATTGTGCCCACACATAAGGTCCCAGCTCCAGACCCGCCCCTTAGATTCTCTAACAACACAACCCACATGACATGATGCCAAAGTGGAGAAAAAGTGAAAGATGTGACCCATGAAACTTCCAACACACAAATACAGTGAGATTTCACTAGCTTTAGTGGCTCTTCGTGCATTTGGCCCAGGATCCCAAACCAAGATCCCCACGCTTGTTAACCTCTCTCTATCTCTACAGGACATAACCTCTTATGCTAAAACCCAATAACCATGGTCTGTTTCTTTTTAGATTTCTTAGAAATCTGAGGTCAAATTGGGAAAGAAAGGCTTCATACAGGGCCACTGGTACACAGAGACCTTATTTGATCAAAGCTGTATTTCTCCCCCACAGGGTCTCTATGGAGTCTCACCAACAGGTGCCTTACCCTTCTGATTCCTGAAGTAGATGAACAGCCCCACCACGAGGAAGAGCAGACCCAGAACAAAGCCTCCAGTTCCACTCAGAATCTTGCTCTGTGCAGACCCAGACTGTGCCCCTGAGAGAAGAAACAGTTTTAGTCATTTTTACACCAAATTGAATTTCAATGGACACTCTGGGATTGAGAACTCTGAGAATGAGGAAGGCAGGCTGCCTTGAAGATATCGAATAATTGGCAATTTCTGGGAAAGAAATTTAAAAATCACATTGCAGAAATGCAAAATTTAGGCACTGAACTTTTTAAATATCACAGCTCTGACAAATCCACTACTTCAGCATCAATGGATGAGGAGCCCGGGGTCCATGAAGCTGAACAGATTGTGCAGGGCACCACAGATAATGAAAGACAGAGTCAAGATTAGATTCCTCTCAAGTCAGGAAGGTCCCTACATTATGGAGGATGTGACTCTTCTGAGACCACAATCAACAACTCACAGCAACAGTGCTTGAAGCACAAGCCCAGCCCGAGGCAGGGGACTGATCCCCAGTGTGAAGAGGGAACCATGACCTGTGAGCCATGGAAAATGTCAAAACATGTTCTCTGTTCTGCCTGTTCTGCCTGCCAGGCATAACTGCCTCACCAGGGAATACAGGATCTGTACAAATGATCACAGGATATCTAGGAATTATCAGAGGATTTCTACCACAGGATATCACATGGCTACCCCCAAGTGATCTGTGCTGAAGAGAAGAGATCTTGGAGCAAATGAAAACATGGTGTAAGGAGAGAGAACCCTGACACTCAGGAAAAGCAAAGTTCCCTCCTTAGTGGGTGAGGAACTTAGGAGGTCAGAGAGCTTCTCACTCCATTCCACGGTGACAGGGCTCGTCAAACTGGGGTGCTCCACTTGGCAGGTGTAGACCTCTCCACTCTGAGGAACTGTCTCCAGCATCACCAGGGTCTGGAAGGTCCAGTCTCCATTTTGGATCAGGCCTGTGGACACGACCCCAGACTCCTCTTCCTGGCCATTCCGGAACCACCTGACTTCAATGTGGCCTGGATAGAAACCATTCACAGAGCAGACCAGGAGGTTGTGCTGTTGCAGGGGCTGGGGCTTCATAGGATACACAGTCACTGTAGGCTCCACTAGAAGAGAAGAGGTAGAGGGACTCAGTGAGGACGACAGACTCAGTCTCTGGTGTTGGCTGCCTCCAGTCTCTGGTCCCAGGCTGAGTCTCAAGCAGGCTTCCCCCAAAGCTGACCATGTAGCCCAATAAGACCAGTATTGTGAGCCTTGAGTTTCATCCTGACAGCATGGGTCCATTCGATTTGAGAGCTATTGGGGAAATTTGTGGGATTTAGTTTTCATAGTATGAAGCAGTTAATCCTTGTAGAAGTGTTTCCAAGTTTTGTAAGGCATAAAGTGTTTTAAAAGCACAATTTCTGGAGCAGGCTGACCGGGTTCAAATCCAGACTCTGCTACTTTACTGATTCATCCTGGGAGAATTTTGACATTCTTCTGTGCCCCAGCTTTCTAAGGTATAAAGGGGAATAGTGATATCAACTTAGCTCTTATAGTTATGTGAAGATTAATGCACCAAAGTATGTAAAACGGTAACTGGAATTTAGCCTTCAGTATGTGTTAACTACTTATTATCTTTGTTTTGTTGCTCAAAGCAGGGTGGATAAATTGGGAAACAGCTTGAGGTAGATAGGGAAAGAGAGTATGAAATCCCGGGAATGCTACGCTCACACCTTGGAACAAGCCAGACATGGTTCTACCCTGGGAAGCAGGAAAGACAGAGCTGGTTCTCTAGCTCTGGGAGCTAAGTCCAAGAACAGCGAGAGTCCTGAAAGAGGAAAAAGAGCAAGGAAACTCATTTATTTAAAAAAGTTCTCATAATTTCACCAGTTGATCAATCCTTCTTTTTTGCAGTATAAAAATATCTATTATTAGAATTGTTATCATTTTATAATTGTCTCCCATTTACAACTAACATTTGAGTTCAGGGCAAGGTCTGAGACTCACTAATAGGTATCCTTAGTGCCCAAGACCATCCCTGACACTAAAGCCTGAATAAATGTAATTTCTGTTTTGGTAAAAGGAGAAATACAAGATAAGCTTTTTATAATACCATAAAATGATAGATTTAAGAAATTACTGCTAACAATTTTGTAGTATATTTCCTTAAATAAGAATGTTTACATCCTTAGCAAAAGAAGTAATAAACAGAACTAAAATACAAACCACAAACTAGGGAAAATGCTAGATCAAATGTCAGCAAAGTGCTCATAATCTTATTTATGGAGCATGCATAAAATCACTGAGAAAAATACCAAAACCCCAGAGATAATAGACAGTAGATAATTTTTAAAATGGTAAAAGTGATTCGACAGATAATACATGAAAAAATGTTCAATAATCTTAGAAAGCAAAGAAATAGAGATTAAAAATTAACAAGATAAATTTTCAATTGAGCATGTGGCAGTATTGAAAAAGGTCTAGCAAAGGGGAATGTGAGGCGAATTGTTACAACTATATCAAAAAATCATATGCAACTCCTTAAATACTTTCATCATTATAAAAACAGCAGTATCAATATGTTTTGTAACAAAAATATAATTAAAAATGCAGTTTCAAAATCATTTTAAGTGTGTAAGAATACATATGCTAAGAAACAAAGCAAGGAGCTTCTGGGTGGCACATTACACTTTTTAGGTCTCCACCACCACCATTAGGTCTCCACCACCTGCCTAGTGTTCCCTGCAGCTGCAGCTCCTGAGCTCCCCTCACCTCTCCCTGAGGGGCCACCAAGGATGTCAGATGTCCCCTCCTGTGTCCTCGCCTCACACCCACTCTCCCAGCCCATCCCCCACATCCAGGCCCACAGGCCAGCTCACATTCATTCTCTGCCCCCCTCACTTCAGAGCACAACTCTCACTGCCCTACAGCCACACAGGGACACAACTGCACTGTCCCCACAACCACACAGGGACACAACCATACAATCACAACCACATACTCTGCGCAGTGACACAAACAGACCACAGTGTCCCTGACAGGGCACTCTCACAGGGATCCTTCTAAATTGTAATTGCTCAAGACCCTGTGTGCTCACCACGAGTCTGTCTCACAGTTTCTCTCTATCTCTCTCTCTCTCTCTCTCTCTCTCTCACACACACACACACACACACACCCCTTCCCCCAACCTCCGCCCCTGCCGCGCTCACCTCGCCGCTGCACCGTGAAGCTCTCAACCACCCCGTAGTTGTGTCTGCAGTACGTGTCCACCGCGGCCCGCATCCGCTCCATGTAGTCCTTCTGGCTGTTCCAGGACTGAGCGACGGGCCGCCCCAGCTCGGTCACCGGCCGGAACTCCCCCACGTCGCTGTCGAAGCGCACGAACTCCTCGCCGTTATAGACTGCTTTGATCAGTAACTGCACCCGCTCTGTACCGTTGGTAAAGTAGCACTGGAACTTACCCAGGAACAGGAAATGTGCTGTGGGGACAGAGACGATCCAGTCACCCGCGGGCTCCTGGAAGACGCTGACAGCGGCTCCCTCGCTGGCTCCCCCGGCGCCCCCAACCACCAGCACACACCGCCCGTCTTCCCTCTGCGGGCGGCGGCAGAGGCGGCCACTGGGTCCCGGGCTCGGCGGCGGACCCCCAGCCAGAACAGCGAGGATCCTTGCCCCTCACCGCCTCCTCCTGGACGCCTGCGGCTGACAGACACGGGCCTCCCTCCTCGCCTCCCACAGCCCTTTCCCCCCCCTTAAACACGTCCCACCTACTTCCTCGCCCCCTGAACCCTCGGTTTGGTGCGAGCTGAGAATCCCCTGCCGCCCCTGCGAATCCAGAGAAGGAAACAGAAGCGTCCCCTCCACTCCTGGAGCTGAAAATGCAGGGAAAGTGACGCTCAAAACCCAACCAGGCCAGACTTTGTGCGGGGTGAGAAATGTCCCAGGAGACGTGTGCAGTTCTAGAGCCGAGAATAATTGGATGATCTCAGTTTCCTTGGAGTGCCAGAGAGGTGGTCTCAGGGTGACATTCCAGATGTGACATAAAAGATTAAGTAGATGTGAGCTGGTGTGTGTGTGTGTGTGTGTGTGTGTTTGGGGTAAAGGGAGTCACGTTTCGGGTCAAGGTCATGTAACTGTGCAAAAGCTTGAAAGAACTGAGAAACTTCCTATAGAAACCAGTGAAAACAGTTCACTGAAGCAGACAGGGAGACCAAGGAGAAGGATGTTTAGAGACATCACATGGGGTGGTAATATTTGACTTATATACTGAATTCAAAGGCATATGAGTGAGGAATTTTACGGAGATTAAAACCATGGTTATAATACAGTGTATCCATCTTTACATTTCCAAATTTAGAAGTCTCAGAAAACCAGATTACATTAAAGATTTTGATGCAGAACCCATTTGACAAATCAAGTCTTATGAGGTAAAGGATCAAATACGTCAGAGCTCTAATTGGTCAACCAGTCACATATGCTTCTGTAGTCCAATATATGTAAACATACACAAGAATATATGTATACATATATATGCATATATATGCATATACATGCACACATATGTATACATGTATGTATATGTTGATCTTTCTGTTTTATGTTGAATCAAACTAAGAAAAATTTTATTCAAGTATAATTAACACAGAAATTTTTAAAAATGGGGAAAATACCTCTATTTAAAAGGGAGACAAAGAAAAGGGAGCATTTGACATTATCTATAGAATAGAATGTAGAATTAATACAAAAGTTTGATACAAGTTACAGAAAAATACTTGTGGCAGTCACAATTTATGCCTTATAAAGGCATGTTGTTGAAAGATAACAAGAGATGGCGATGATTGAGAAATCATGAAATATTCAAAAACATTACAAAAGGCAAATAGTATAAAAATAAAGATTGTGTCTTGCATTGATTGAATGGGCTCAACAAGAAATTGGTGAATTTATACAACTTTATAGTTTATTATTTCTGTATTTAAACAAACTGAAATAAACCACAAAGACCTGAATTGGAAAGTAAGTGTGTGTATAAATTGTGAGTCTATAGAGTTTTGAGAAGCAGCACAGTATAAATCAGTGTTTTCAACCTCAGCACTGTTAACATTTTGGGGTTCTATTTGTTTGAAATTATACCCCGTATATTTTCCAACTACAGTGGTACAAAACTAAAGGCCAACAATAAAAGCTGGAAAATCTACAATGTAAATATTAAGTATTTATATGTAAATATTAAACAACACACTACTGCACAAGCAATGGGCAAATAGGAAATCAAATGGCAAATCAAAATATGTCTGAAAAGAAAAGAAAAAGAAAACACAAGAGAACTTTATGCTATAAATGCTTGTACTAAAAGAAAAAGTTCAGCTCTCTTCACCAACAATCCAAGATGCTGAAAGGAAAGGAAGCTGAAGAGTGGCTCTGGACCCTGGTGAAGAAGCAGGAGGCCAACAAGGTGGTCAGCCCCGTTTCAGAAAATACCCAAGAATTTTGGAATAGGACAGGACATGCAGCCCAAAAGGGTTCTCACCCACTTTGTCAAATACATTCCATGTAGCCACAAAGGGCTATAAATGTCTAAAAGTTCCTCTCACAACTAACTAGTTCCTAAGCCTTGGATAGCCACACAGCTACTCAACTGCTTAAGCTGGCCCACAGATTCAGACCAGAGGCAAAGCAAGAGAAGAAGCGGAGATTGCTTTTCAGACAATCTGAGGGTTTTGAAGGGGCCGGGAGGGAGGGGTGGAGGGGAGGTTGGGGGAGTAAGGTGGTGGGTATTATGGAGGGCACGTATTGCATGGAGCACTGGGTGTGGTGCATAAACAATGAATTCTGTTACGCTGAAAAGAAATTTTTTTTTTAAAAGATAATTAGGAATATGCTGAGAAAACAATCTAAGAATTGTGCATAATTAAAACCAAAATTATGCAAACATTTCTAGCATTTTTGTTAAAAGAAATGTTTGTATTGATTTTTAAGCCAGGATTTGCAGCTTCTATAATATAGAGGTGGAGAGACAGTTGGGTGCACCCCTCAAAACCTGATGCTTCTTAATTTGTGTATTTGAGGACACACCAATGGAAAAGTAACTACAATCGTCACCCAAAAATCACTGTTCGGTGGATTAACTGAGTTGAATGCTCACAACATTCCCAGGAGGTATTTGTTTCTCAAATTTATGTGTGAGAAAAATGGGCCTGGGTAGTATGGCAGACTAATAGCAGTTTACTCAAATTTATGCTTTGTTTGTTTGCTTTGTTTTGTTTGGTTTTCTTACTATTTTTCCCCCTAATGTTAAAGAACAAAATTAAACCAAGTACATTTGAAGATCTAATTGTCTGTATTAAACAATTATAAGTTGGGCAGGATCCCACCTAGCAAGGGGTAGGATTCTGCTGAGCGGCAGTTAGTCTCCAACTAATTAAGTCAGTTAAATTGTCTAAATTCTCAAACATGGTAAATGGAAGAAAGAATTCTTGAATGCAAGTTACAGAATTTAAAAATCACAATTTCTCTACCACAAAGAAAGCTCTGCGTGTGTGAGTGTAGGTGATGATAAACAGGCCTGGGTACAGTAGGATCCTTTTGACTGGGATCAGGCACCAAGTACATCAGTGTTTCTGACGAAATTGATTTATAACCAACAGGCCTTTGTCATGTGCAGACATATTTTAAAGCTGTTCTTTCACTTGCTGCAACTGCCATGTGTTACTGTTTATAACTTTTAGAACTACTTGGCATTGTAAAAAATAAAAATAATAATAATAACATTACTGTGATTTAAACATTGAAAAAAAAAAAAAAGAAGCAGAGATTGCTGGCCTGGGCTAAAAAGAAAGCTGCCAGTACAGGGAGATAAACCCCCATAAGAAGCCTCCTGTCCCTGGAACTAGGGTTAATCCTGTCAGGACCTTGGTGGAAAACAAGAAGACTAGCTAGTAGGGATTGCACATGATAAGGATCCCACTGAGCTGGATGTCTTCCTGCTTGCCCTGTATCCTAACATGGAGATTCCCCACATGATTAAGAGAGAGGCCAGACTGCGTTGTCTGGTCCACATGAAGATCTGCACCACAGTGGCCTTCATATAAATTAATTTGGAAGACAAATGAGCACTTCTTAAGCTGTTGGAAGCTATCAGGTCAAATTGCAATGACAGATACGGTGAGATCCACTGTTCTGGGAAGGCAATGTTCTGAGTCCAAAGTTGGTGATTCACAGTGCCAAGTTAGAAAAGCCAAAGGCTAAAGAACTGACCACCAAACTGGACTAACTGTGCACTATTGAATTTTCTGTACCTAAAATTAATAAAAATTCTATTCTTCAGTCAGTATCAAGGGAAAAAAAAAGGAAGAAGGAAAAAAGTTCAAATACAACATTATACCACAGGGAACCAGAAAAGAAGAAATTTGGAGGAAATTTATTAGAGGAAGGAAATAACAAAGAAAAAACAGAATTACATAAAATAGAGACCAGAAGAAACAATCACATAACATTGAAAGTAATGACTAGTTTTTCAAAAATAAATAAATAAACAAAATTGACAATGCTTTAACTACATTAACTAAGGAAAAAAAAAAAAAAGACTCAAAACCCAAGCTGAACAATGGATGAGAAAACAATACAATCCAAGTGAGTGCTGTGAATTGTGTAAGACTGATAAATCACAGATCTGTACCCCTGAAACAAATAATACATTATATGTTAATTTTAAAAAAAAAGAAAGCAATACAATCCATAACCACAGCTGTTGACTTTTGGACAAGATAATTGTTTTGAAAGGCTGTTCTGTGCATTGTTGGATGTCTATCAGCATCACTAGCCTCTGCCCACTAGAGGTCAGATGAAACCCCAGTTTTGAAAAACAGTAAGTGGCTCCAGACATAGATCTATCCCCCAGGGGTAGGGGGTGCTAGCAAAACTGTCCCTGGGTAAGAACCACAGTTAAACCATCTGATATATATGCGGTAGAGAAGCTGCAATTAATTATGGAGCAGCTGAGTATTACATTGAAAAATTTGCCAATATTTTATCTGATAAAAACCTTATCCCAAGGAAATTTCTTTTGCCTGAAAAAGCTTGGTACAGAGACCAGATTTCTAAAAAAGCATTCATAGTGCCTAATGAGAGAGTATCAAAAGCTACTAAGAATTCTAACCAAAAGATGGCTCTTCCTGGCTGTGCTAATGCTTCAGTCTCACCCAAAACAAAGTGAAGAGTGATTGGACAAACCAAATCCAGGATGTCTAAAAGCTGTAACTATTTTCCCTGTGCATTATTCCCGAACAAGAAAATCTGCATAACCAGATACATATTTTCTAACTGACTCAATCACCACTCTGCATCAGTGACACGTTCCTGACAGCCAAGCTGGACTGTGAGAAGCCTGTAGCGTCACTGTTCCTGGACAATTGTTCCACACAAGTTTCCTCTGAGCTTCCTGTAAAAACTAAAGCTTTTCATTTAGAATTTCCCCCAGTACAATATCTGTGTTGAAATCTTATGACCAAGGAATTTTGTCTCATCAAGAGCAGGTATAAACAATTTTTAAATGCCATTCTTGTTGCAGTTTATAGAAAGACACTTACAAATCCACAGCTTTCTGAGAGAATCAGTTCTAGTGCCTGTTTTGGAGGTAAAATTTAATAAAACAATTTTAACAAATGTTTGGCATAGACTTTGGGCTATGTTCATGTTTGCATGAACTAGCAGATGAAGATTTTGAAAAAGCACTTCATTAATGAAAGAAAACCATATCATACTTCAACACAAGTAAAACTTCATGAGACAAAAATCTAAGTGAAAGGACCCTGACATCCACCAAACACTGAGCGTGAATACTGAGGCCATGGTGGGCATTCCCCGAATGATGAAAACATGGTCATGGTGACCGTGGAGCACTCCTCAGCTTGCTTCCCATACTCCAGCCTCTCCAGCTTTCCTTTCCCTTAAACTCAGCAAACATCTTCCCACACTTTGGCCTCTATCCTATTCTCTCTCCCTAGAACACTTGTCCCTCAGATCCTGCATATGTATGGCTTCTTCTCATCAGTCACATCTCAACTGAATGTCACTTTCTCAGGGAGAGCTCCCTCGCTGCTCCAGCTGAAGTCAGGGAATCCAGTTCTCTGTCACAATACCCTGAACTGTTTGTTCTGTTTATACTGCACTTACTGCATTCCGAAATTTTTTTCTGTTTTAAATGTTTATTGGGCTTTCTACTCTGTCAGTACATAACACCCATAATAGTAGAGATTTTTTTTATCTTATTCAAATAGAATTCACTGAGTCTTGAACAGAGTGTAGTTCAAAATAGCTGCTCAGAAAAATATCTGTGGCTTAAATGGATAAACCCAGGGTTCTGGGAATTAGTCACTGTGAGGATCCTAGAAAATAAGAAGAGGCTTTAAGCTTCAATACTCTTCTATTCTTATGAAATGTTATATCCCTTCCACTTCCTATGAGAAATTCAAACAAAATTCCTCTTTCTCCTAGTGTTCTAAAAAATATGATAGGTAAAGAAAAGGTGATTTTAAGGGGAAAAAAAGGAAAATTTCATTAAGTTTCAGCCCATCTTGTAGTTCTATGATAGTGCTGAGGGTCTGTGTAAACTATGGGGATTCTCAGTAATGATGATGACACAACTGGGAAAAAATAGTGAGGAACTGGAAGTGGAGGCAACCAAACATGGCTAATTAAGGGACACAGAAAACATGACAAATGAGTCTATGTAATTCAGGACCAAGACCTCAGTAAGCCAATAAGTTCCATTTTTGCATAGTGGCTTTCAGTCCTATGTAAATAACCTTCATTCTCTCTGTATCCTGCTTGGGGTATATAGTCTGAACCATATGAAATTCCTGACACGACAATTTTTAACTTACAACATCATAATTTCATTTAACTTATCCTATACTAGTTGCACCCATTCCTGTGGGTTCAGGTCAGACAATAGGAAGATGCAGGAGAAATTGCCATTATAGAAAGGTTGAACATAGATTCATAATGAAAAATAACATGTGCCAAGTTCTTGGAAGATATATTAAGTTCAAGACACCCAAGAACACCCACACGTGTTTCTTATCTACAGTGTCATTTCAAGTACTAAGGATCACGGCTATAGCTCCAGGTTGAGAAATAGAGATAATATTAACCCCAACTTCCATCAGAGAACCTCCAGTGTAGGGATGAAGGATTTATAAACTTTGGGACCCAAGAGAAAGGAAAGGAGATAACAGAAGAGACCACGAGACCTCTTGATACATCCTCACATGTCTGGGAGAGGCACCAACATAACTGACCCAGTGCAGACATAACACAGGGTCTACTAGGAGAGACCTTACTAATTCCTTTTGATTCTCCTCAAATTTTTCAGAGAAAATTTCCTATTTTCTAGCATAACTCAACATAATAAAGGGAACCACTCCATGGGAATTAATTTGAAATCATTATTTCTAAGTCTTCTCAAGACCCCAAGGGAATGAGATACAAACCTGGAGAACTTTCATTTGAGGAGAGTTGTGAATAAATGACCTATATATGTGGAGGTCCCTTATGCAGCTCTTGAAGAGGACAAGCATTCAGGATCCTTTTGTTTTGGGTAGAATTGGGGGTCTATACCACAAGGGTGGTCATTGAAGAAAATACCACAATATTCTAAGGGACATGGCCTAGACACAGTGACAAAAGTAATTTCTTTCCCTCCTACCTCTCCCCCACAATAGCTTACCATCAAAGGTGTGCACTTACGTGGGGTGTCCCTGGCCCAAGCCAAGGGAGGGCTCAGCACCATCAGTATAAATGTCAGAGCTGTCATCCAGGAGCCTCCAAGGAAACAAAGACACACCATACTGGAGAGCAGGTAGGACAGGGCACAGATGGAGCAGGTAAGTCTTACTCAGTGGAGACTGTGACCCTCCTTTGGCCACTTCCCAAATAATACCAACCAAGGAATTCGTTTCTTTGTTACTGGATTGGGTAATCTCGGTGCTGAGAACCAATCAGCATCAGAGATACTCTGCATCATCAGTTGCCGGTCAGAGATGAAGTATGAAGAGTCTCTTCTGAAACTTGGATTTCCTTCATTGAAAGGATTATTTTAATTTAATGCTGTAAAGGTTTGATCCAATTGTATGTGAAATATTTTACTGAACCCCTATTGTGAGCCAGCTCTGTACTAGGCAGTGCTGTGCTCAAAAGTTTGAACCTTTTAGGAGTATTCTTGTCTCTCCCTTGAAGACATATGTAATGTTTTGACATCGGTTATGTGTGTGTTTTTAGGAGCTGTGGAAGTGGAAGGATGACGAATGCAAATCGAGAAACCTTTGATGTGGACCTTAATGTACCATCACTCAGTGTTGTAGACTTGGGGAAATTATTTAACCTTAACCTTGAAATGAAGGCACTGCATTCTTTCTCATAGAAATTATGGTAGATAGAAATTGTGGTATGATTATCTGGACCATTCAAGGAGCAGCACTCCTAGTAACTGATGATATGACAGAATTAAAGCTGTTGATTGGAGAGTACAGTCTCTATCTCCTTATGGGTGTGGGGGGGGGTCTCTAATAAACTAAAGGAAATTGAAATTTAGTCATTAACTTAACCTGAGTGAAAAGGTTTTTCAAGTTTATTTCCTGATGCTGTCATTGAGTGTTTAGGTATCTCCAGAATATGCATAGAGAAGGGGCTTAGAACATGATCTATGTGGATTGGAGGGTCTTGAAATTTCCTTTATATAGCACTTAACCTAACTAAGTGATAAACCCAACTATCCAAATCGAAGTATGCAGGGAGCTGAGAAATTGGTAAAGGACTCAAAGTCAGCTGCTAGCATAACAGCTCTGCTTTAGAATAATTAATATTTTATGTGGCAAATGTGTTCAGTCCATACTCCTGGATCCCGCTCTGATTTCCTCCTTTTATAGTCTCCTTTTATAGGGACTATGTCTCTTTTTATGCACCTTTTCTTTTTGTTTTCTAAAATATTTTTTTCATTTATTTGACAGAGAGTTCACAAGTAGGCAGAGAGGCAGGCAGAGAGAGAGGAGGAAGCAGGCTCCCTGCTGAGGCCCGATGGAGGCCTCAATCCCAAGACCCTGAGATCATGACCTGAGCCGAAAGCAGAGGCTTAACCCACTGAGTCACCCAGGTTCCCTTATGCACCTTTTCTTGCTTTATCTTAAGGAGAGGTATAAGAGGCTGGTGCTAATGAATACATTATAGAATGTTCAGGAAATAGAACACAATATAATTACAGTCTTTGATGTAACCATATGGTTTTAAACATATATTTCTACTTTTAGATAATTATTATTATACATTATATTTAATATAAATGTAATATCTCAGATTTGGAATGGACTTATTTTTAAGATTTTATTTATTTATTTATTTATTTGAGAAAGAGAAAGAGAACAAGGGTGAAAGGGCGGAGGGAAAGAGAGAAGCAGACTCCCCACCGAGCAGAGAGCCCAAACCAGGGCTTGATCCCAGAAAACTGAGATCATGACCTGTTCCGAAGGCAGATGCTTAACCAAATGAGCCACCCAGACACCCCCAGAATGGACTTTAAAGGGCAACTATCTATCTAAAGTCCTGCATTAATTCACATTCTACTGTAGTCTGATAAGTAATCCTTCTTTATGGACGAGTGGCAGAGAACTCACAATGTTAAAATAAAAACGACTGATATTTATTAAGCAAATTTTGAGTTTTTTATATTTCACCCAGAATTATACAAGGGCTTTTTACACATATTTATATTTAATTCTCACATCATCTCAGTAATCTGAGTGCGCCTTGCATTCCTACAGATGGAAAGAATAAAATGATGGATGATGTTAAACGACTTTGGCAAGGACACAAGTCAAGTAAATAGTGTGTTCCAGATTGAGCCAAGTTATATATAAGTCTAAATTCCACAAGCCTAGCCATTACATCATACCACCCCACATTCAGTTTCTGAAAAGAATAGTGTCCATTATGCTGAAATTATTCTAACACTTTAACTCATGACTATGCATATCTATATGACAACTCCTTTTCATGAAAGACAGAATTTTATATAAATTGAGGCAATTGCTGTGTGGTAATTCTAGTTCTTTCAAAAGATTCCTCTCATCACCATCATTACTTTCCTCTGGAAATGACAAAATTTGCATTTATCTTATGTAATGCCTCCCAAAGCTCCCACACAAGTCTCCTTCCTATTAAAAATAACAGTAGTTCCAAATTCCTAAATCTAATCTATTGTTCTCAATCATTATTTCAGAATTCTCAGCATAGTTTATTGCAAATTTAAATAAGTCAGAATCAAATAAAAATTTTATCTCACATACTTCAGAAAAGTGTATTTCTGTTAATGTAGAAACTTCAAAATAGCTTGTAGAAGGTAGGTAGAAGTCATTATTGTCTCTGGATGTCAGAAGAAACTATGTCCCTAGATCACAGTGATAATTCAATACTGCTGGAAGTTATATAATTGCAACCAGGAGGATGCCATATTTAATTTTAGAAATGAAAATCAAAATTTACTCAGAATTAACTACCTATAACAATGATAATCTGGAAGAGCCAAACTAAAGTTCACTTCAGATTATAAAAGGAACAGCAAAAAAAAAAATTCTATATCAAGAACATACTGAAATATTGAACACATTGAAGTATCAAAGAAAACAATATAAAAACTCCTCCATATAAATTTGACAATTTATAAATCATATACATTTATTTTTTAAAAGAATAAGCCAGCAACTATGTCCTTAAATTCTGTAGTTGTATACATTTATGAGTAACAAAGCGTGTTGCTTTAAATAATGTATATTTCACACTTTTCTTCAATATTAATTCAGTATAAGGAAAGTTCAGGTAGACCAATATAGCAACTTCTACCAAACCATCAATCCTACAGGTATCCAGGCTGAGCTTCACCTGAAGCAAAAGGAGAAACAGTGTATGAGAAGTGTCAAGTAAGACCTTATTTCCTGAGGAAAAGATGGCTAACTTGGTTTCTAGAACAGAGGTTATCAGTACATAAGTCATAGGTTTGTTTTCATTGGTAATCAAAACAGTCTTGAGAACCCACAAGAGATATCAGAAGCACAAACTATTATTGAACACAGACAGGTTGGAATTTGTAGCATTACAGAATGTCTTGAGTCCTACCAGTTGTCACAGAATGGGACTCAATTGTGGTAAGCCTGAAAAGTTGCAGTACATCTGGGAAAATCAGTGCTTAATTATCAGCAGTTCAGACTGTGCATCACTTGCCCAAGTAGTCTCAAAATATTCTTGGTAGTTCCCAAAGCTATGACCATGAATATGGAACTTAAAGGGGTTCCTTTATATACGAAAAAGTAGTAAAAACAGAAGTGGATAAACAGGGCCAATTTCTCTTACACTGGAAGACATGTATCCTTGACAGAGGACTGTGCCATTTACAGGTCATATTAGCACTTAGTAGTGCTAATATAAGACCCCCTCCCATGAGATCTCATCAGCAATGTCTTCCATTGAGTAACTTTCAATGAAGCCAGTCTTTACACTGTGGCGTTATGTAAGTCAGTGGACAGGGCTTTTTCAGCTTCTGAATGTCATTCTTTGACTCAACTTATCTGTGTTTTACAATACTTAACACAGCACTCTTTTTTAGAACCAGAGTGTTTGTCATTGAGTACTCACAGGAAGAACATCTAGAATTCTCATAAACCCGTCATTAATATTGTATGTACAGAGTTTTCTTTTCTTTCTCTTTGTTCTAGGTCATGTTTTAATTGTGCTGCAGCAAAGTATTTACCTCTTACCTAGTGCAAATACTACTCAGATTTTTTTTCGAAATTCTGCTTTGTTGTTTGACTAGCCAACTGTGTATTGATTCTAGTTGCAGACCTGGAATGTTATCTGTTTCATTCAAAACTAATAATAAAATCTTTTAGCTTTTTTACTAATGGTTCAGTAGTCTATCCCCCTTTAGATGAGCAAGTTTTCACCCTAAAAAGTAAATTTTTAGTAATATTCTGCCCAAGGTGGAGAAAAAGACTTTGTTTTGTAGTTTCTTCCTACATGGCATTCCTGTCAAACAAAGCAACTCTTTTAATATTGTAGAGCAATTTTGAGAACATTAGGATATACAACCCTCAATAATTATTGCTGGAATCCATATTTTGGTCAAATATTCATTTCATAGTTAGCACAAACAAGATAAAGGAGTATAACTTGGCACTACTATACTTCCACCTAGAGATGCTAACTAAAGATGATTTGGTTATAATGACAACCTCTCAGTTGTTAGTGTTCAGAATTTAGTACCTGACCTTAAAGAGAAAGTTTTCAGATGAATCACATCAGTTGTTAAAATAAGATCCAAGGGGTCGTTTAGGGAAAAAAAAAAATCTATATTAAACAGAGAAAAAGTGTTTTCTAATAACCACAGCAGAAGATAACATAAGGACACTTGAAGTTTTAAGCTTCTCCAGAGGTGAGGGTTCCTTACTGCTTTTATAGCTTCTAAACTATGAAAACCATGAAAGCATTAAAAAGGGTCCATCCTGGGGCGCCTGGGTGGCTCAGTGGGTTAAAGCCTCTGCCTTCGGCTCAGGTCATGATCCCAGGGTCCTGGGATCGAGCCCCACGTCGGGCTCTCTTCTCCACGGGGAGCCTGATTCCTCCTCTGTCTCTCTCTGCCTGCCACTTGTGATTTCTTTCTCTCTGTCAAATAAATAAAATCTTAAAAAAAAAAAAAAAAAAAAGGATCCATCCTATAGGCAATTGATTCTGCCATGTAAGCAAAATACATAGCTGCTGGTTTATTTTCTACCTAGAACAGCAGTTAAACACTAAATTATTTTAACTGTCAACATTTCCTTCAGTGCTATTGCTGGCATTAATTGCAATATCATCAAAATCCACCATGGTCTTTGTATCTATAGTTTTATAGCCGTGTGACTTGTGATCATCAGAAACAACCTCCTCCTCATCCTCCTACATGGACAATTCACTGGAGTGTTTACATAGATTTCTAAAGGTGACTCTAGTTTCCCTCTCTATTAGTTAAAAACCAAATCACTACCATGACAAAGATTTAAACTAAATGAGTTGTAAAATTCTGGGTGGGTTTAAGAAAATTCAGGTAAACCATGAAATGTTGGGAGAAATTTATGATTTTCTGTAATCTTTAGCATACCTTTGTCAGATCACAGTTATAATATCACCTGTGAAGTCTAAATATAAAACTTCTTGGGAAAGTGAAGAGACATAATCAAACTCTCCATAGTTTTCCTAACCAAGAAGTGTTGGGAGTTGTGGCTACAATTTCAATTTCAGTCAGCCAACTATAAAATCAGGAAAATTAGTAAAATTATCAAAATTTAGGCTGATCTCATAAGTGCACAAATTGATAGTCCTCTCTGTATTGGACCTCCAGATTTGAAGTTTATATCCAGGGGAAGAAAAAATCAGAACCCTTCCAGAATGCAATCTAATATAGAAAAATATCCTTAGTAGTTATGCCAATATCCTTAACTGTGTCTGAGTATTATCCCCAGACCAAACAAAAAATGATATCTAAGATTGACAGTAGGGTAGTAAAGAAAGGTTCTCTAGCTTAAGAAGCCTAATGCAAAAAGAAATCTTTTCTCTAAGTTCCTCAAAAGAAGCATCTCTGAATCCCAGCCACTGTGTAAAGTTGAAAGTTGAGAGGTGTCTTTCCATTATCATTTTCAATTCATTTCCCCATCTCAAACATGGATAATGTCTATATATTTTGATAATGTCTATATTACAAAAACGCTCAAAAGAGACAGGGTCACAGTGTTCTGATCTTCAAAATAGCACATGTGGCAAACATGAAAAGAAAGAGTTATTAACTTGAAAGGCAATTTTGTTACCATTAGTCATTACTGCACCTTTCCCCCCAGTCCAGCTAGCCCAGTAGCTTAAGAAGACTGCTATATAGATATCCTATAGCCATACGCAATCACCACTTGACAGAGGATGGAAATTCCACTGTGGTAACCATGGTAGCCATGAGCTGGTCATAAGTCAATAGTCCCTCTAGTAAAAACTGAACCTGTGCCCCAGCCAGCCAGCCAGACTCTTTTCCAGGTACTGAGGACACTGAAGATGCTTCATAAACACTGACGATGATGCTTGCCTCTTCTGAAAATAGTTCCAGAACCAAGGAAACACCAATTGACATGTTTAAGAAACTCCAAATATACCAAGCAATATAAATGAAAAAGAAAACATAGTAGACATACTTTAGTAAAAGCATAGAATACCTAAGATAAAGAAATCTTAAAGCAGCAGGATTAGGGGTAGGGAAGGAATGCAGATTATCTTCAAAGAGAAAAATTTAGATGAATTGCTGACTTTTCATCAGCAATAATGAAAACCAAAAATAGTACAGTGCTGTTTTCATGGTGTCTAATAAAAAATAACTGCCCACATGGAATTTTATACCCAATGACACTATTTTTCAAGAATGAGGAAGACAGGGGTGCCTGGGTGGCTCAGAGGGTTAAGCCTCTGCCTTCAGCTCAAGCTATGATCTCAGGGTCCTGAGATGGAGCCCAGCAGTTGGCTTTCTGCTCAGCAGGGAGCCCGCTTCTCTGTCTCTCTCTGCCTGCCTCTCAGGCTGTGTGTGATATCTCTCTGTGTCAAATAAATAAATAAAACTTAAAAAACAAAACAAAATTTAAAAAGCATGAGGAAAACATTTTCAGATGAACAAAAATCAAGATAATTTGCCTCCAACATATTGTAATGAAGAAAATTATAAATTATGTACTTCACACAGAAGTAAAGTAACCCTAGTGGAAAGTCTGGGATGAAATAAGGAATGAAGAACAAAGACAGTGGTAAATATGTGGACCATGCTAAAATATCTCAATCTATAAAATAGTACTGATTATCTTGTGAAGTTTTAAAATAATGTATAATTTAATATCCAAAACAGTAAAATATAAATTGAGAGAGAGTATAAGGTGTTAAATAACTTCAAGATCCTTGTATTGGTTTTCTTCTTTTTTTTAATTAAATTTATTTATTTTCAGCATAACAGTATTCATTATTTTTGCACCACACCCAGTGCTCCATGCAATCTGTGCCCTCTATAATACCCACCACCTGGTACCCAAACCTACCACCCCTCCACCACTTCATTCCCCTCGGATTGTTTTTCAGAGTCCATAGTCTCTCATGGTTCACCTCCCCTTCCAATTTCCCCCAACTCCCTTCTCCTCTTCAACTCCCCATGTCCTCCATGATATTTGTTATGCTCCACAAGTAAGTGAAACCATATGATAATTAACTCTCTCTGCTTGACTTATTTCTTTTTTTTTTCTTGGTTTGTCAACGTTTATTTATTTATTTATTTATTTATTTAAATTTTTTATTTTATAAACATATATTTTTATCCCCAGGGGTACAGGTCTGTGAATCACCAAGTTTACACACTTCACAGCACTCACCAAAGCACATACCCTCCCCAATGTCCATAATCCCACCCCCTTCTCCCAAACCCCCTCCCCCCAGCAACCCTCAGTTTGTTTTGTGAGATTAAGAGTCACTTATGGTTTGTCTCCCTCCCAATCCCATCTTGTTTCATTTATTCTTCTCGTACCCACTTAAGCCCCCATGTTGCATCACCACTTCTTCATATCAGGGAGATCATATGATAGTTGTCTTTCACTGCTTGACTTATTTCACTAAGCATGATAAACTCTAGTTCCATCCATGTTGTCGCAAATGGCAAGATTTCATGTCTTTTGATGGCTGCATAGTATTCCATTGAGTATATATACCACATCATCTTTATCCATTCATCTGTTGATGGACATCTAGGTTCTTTCCACAGTTTGGCTATTGTGGACATTGCTGCTATAAACATTCGGGTGCACGTGGCCCTTTGGATCACTACATTTGTATCTTTAGGGTAAATATCCAGTAGTGCAATTGCTGGGTCATAGGGCAGTTCTATTTTCAACATTTTGAGGAACCTCCATGCTGTTTTCCAGAGTGGCTGCACCAGCTTGCATTCCCACCAACAGTGTAGGAGGGTTCCCCTTTCTCCGCATCCTCGCCAGCATCTGTCATTTCCTGACTTGTTGATTTTAGCCATTCTGACTGGTGTGAGGTGATATCTCATTGTGGTTTTGATTTGTATTTCCCTGATGCCGAGTGATATGGAGCACTTTTTCATGTGTCTGTTGGCCATCTGGATGTCTTCTTTGCAGAAATGTCTGTTCATGTCCTCTGCCCATTTCTTGATTGGATTATTTGTTCTTTGGGTGTTGAGTTTGCTAAGTTCTTTATAGATTCTGGACACTAGTCCTTTATCTGATATGTCGTTTGCAAATATCTTCTCCCATTCTGTCAGTTGTCTTTTGATTTTGTTCACTGTTTCCTTTGCTGTGCAAAAGCTTTTGATCTTGATGAAATACCAATACTTCATTTTTTCCCTTGCTTCCCTTGCCTTTGGCGTTGTTCCTAGGAAGATGTTGCTGCGGCTGAGGTCGAAGAGGTTGCTGCCTGTGTTCTCCTCAAGGAGTTTGATGGATTCCTTTCGCACATTTTTGGTTTCTATTTCATTGATTTCTGCTCTGATCTTTATGATTTCTCTTCTCCTGCTGGGTTTGGGGTTTCTTTCTTGTTCTTTCTCCAGCTCCTTTAGGTGTAGGGTTAGGTTGTGTACCTGAGACCTTTCTTGTTTCTTGAGAAAGGCTTGTACTGCTATATATTTTCCTCTCAGGACTGCCTTTGTTGTGTCCCATGGATTTTGAACCGTTGTATTTTCATTATCATTTGTTTCCATGATTTTTTTCAATTCTTCTTTAATTTCCCGGTTGACCCATTCATTCTTTAGAAGGATGCTGTTTAGTCTCCATGTATTTTGGTTCTTTTCCAACTTCCTTTTGTGGTTGAGTTCTAGCTTTAGAGCATTGTGGTCTGAAAATATGCAGGGAATGATCCCAATCTTTTGATACCGGTTGAGTCCTGATTTAGGACCGAGGATGTGATCTATTCTGGAGAATGTTCCATGTGCACTAGAGAAGAATGTGTATTCTGTTGCTTTGGGATGAAATGTTCTGAATATATCTGTGATGTCCATCTGGTACAGTGTGTCGTTTAAGGCCTTTATTTCCTTGCTAATCTTTTGCTTGGATGATCTGTCCATTTCAGTGAGGGGAGTGTTAAAGTCCCCTACTATTATTGTATTATTGTTGATGTGTTTCTTTGATTTTGTTATTAATTGGTTTATATAGTTGGCTGCTCCGACGTTGGGGGCATAGATATTTAAAATTGTTAAATCTTCTTGTTGGACAGACCCTTTCAGTATGATATAGTGTCCTTACTCATCTCTTATTATGGTCTTTGCCTTAAAATCTAATTGATCTGATATAAGGATTGCCACTCTTGCTTTCTTCTGATGTCCATTAGCATGGTAATTTCTTTTCCACCCCCTCACTTTAAATCTGGAGGTGTCTTCGGGCTTAAAATGAGTTTCTTGGAGGCAACATATAGATGGGTTTTGTTTTTTTATCCATTCTGATACCCTGTGTCTTTTGACAGAGGCATTTAGCCCATTAACATTCAGGGTAACTATTGAGAGATATGAATTTAGTGCCATTGTATTGCCTGTAAGGCGACTGTTACTGTATATGGTCTCTGTTCCTTTCTGATCTACCACTTGTAGGCTCTCTCTTTGCTTAGAGGACCCCTTTCAAGATTTCCTGTAGAGCTCGTTTGGTGTTTGAAAATTCTTTCAGTTTTTGTTTGTCCTGGAAGCTTTTAATCTCTCCTTCTATTTTCAATGATAGCCTAGCTGGATATAGTATTCTTGGCTGCATGTTTTTCTCGTTTAGTGCTCTGAAATATCATGCCAGCTCTTTCTGGCCTGCCAGGTCTCTGTGGATAAGTCAGCTGCTAATCTAATATTTTTACCATTGTATGTTACAGACTTCTTTTCCCGGGCTGCTTTCAGGATTTTCTCTTTGTCACTGAGACTTGTAAATTTTACTATTAGGTGACGGGGTGTGGGCCTATTCTTATTGATTTTGAGGGGCATTCTCTGAACCTCCTGAATTTTGATGCTCGTTCCCTTTGCCATATTGGGGAAATTCTCCCCCAATAATTCTCTCCAGTATACCTTCTGCTCCCCTCTCTCTTTCTTTCTTCTCTTCTGGAATCCCATTATTATTCTAATGTTGTTTCGTCTTATGGTGTCACTTATCTCTCGAATTCTCCCCTCGTGGTCCAGTAGCTGTTTGTCCCTCTTTTGCTCAGCTTCTTTATTCTCTGTCATTTGGTCTTCTATATCACTAATTCTTTCTTCTGCCTCATTTATCCTAGCAGTGAGAGCCTCCATTTTTGATTGCACCTCATTAATAGCTTTTTTGATTTCAACTTGGTTAGATTTTAGTTCTTTTTTTTCTCCAGAAAGGGCTTTTATATCTCTCAAGAGGGTTTCTCTCATATCTTCCATGCCTTTTTCGAGCCCAGCTAGAACCTTGAGAATTGTCATTCTGAACTCTAGATCTGACATATTACGAATGTCTGTATTGATTAGGTCCCTAGCCTTCGGTACTGCCTCTTGTTCTTTTTTTTGTGTTGAATTTTTCCGTCTTGTCATTTTGTCCAGATAAGAGTATATGAAGGGGCAAGTAAAATACTAAAAGGGTGGCAACAACCCCAGGAAAATACACTTTAACCAAATTAGAAGAGATCCAAAATTGTGAGGGGGGAGAAAGGGGATAAAAAGAGGTTCAAAAAGGAAGAAAGAAAAAGAAAAAAAAAGAAAAAAAAGAATTAAAAAAAAAGAAAACACCTAAGAAAAATATAAAAAAGAAAAAATATATATATTAGGTAAACTAGTAAAAAGTCGTTAAAAAAGAAAAAGGTAACAGTTTAAAAAAAAAAAAATTTTACCTGAAGGCGAGAAAAAAAAAACAAAAAATGAAAAAGAAAAAAATTAAATTAACTGCAAGACTAAAAAAAATCACAGGGAAAAAGCCATGAGTTCCGTGCTTTGCTTTCTCCTCCTTTGGAATTCTGCTACTCTCCTTGGTATTGAAACCACACTCTTTGGTAGGTGAACTTGGTCTCCGCTGGATTTCTTGTTGATCTTCTGGGGGAGGGGCCTGGTGTAGTGATTCTCAAGTGTCTTTGCCCCAGGCGGAATTACACCGCCCTTAGCAGGGGCCAGGGTGAGTAATCCGCTCGGGTTTGCTTTCAGGAGCTTTTGTTCCCTGAGCGCTTTCCGTAGAGTTCCGGAGGATGGGAATACAAATGGCGGCCTCCTGGTCTCCAGCCCGAAGGAGCCGAGAGCCCAGGGCCCCACTCCTCAGTGCGCCCTCAGAGAACAGTGCCCAGTTATTCCCGTCTGCCCGACCTCCGGCCGCGCTCCGAGCTCACCGAGCCTGTGACTGGTTCAAGGTAACACCGAGCTGTGAGCTTACTGTTGGCTCTGTCTCTGTAGCCGGCTTTCCTGTTCCAATACCCATAAGCTCTGCGACACTCAGACACCCCTGATCCTTCTGTGACCCTGCGGGACCTGAGGCCACGCCGACCCCGTGTGGGCTTTGCCCCGGGTAGCCTCTGGAGCAATGTCCCTCAGCGGAACAGACTTTTAAACGTCCTGATTTTGTGCGCCGTTGCTGCGCCGCTTGCCGGGAGCCGGCCCCTCCCCGCGGGGTCTATCTTCCCGTCGCTTTGGATTCACTTCTCTGCCGGTCCTACCTTTCAGAAAGTGGTTGTTTTTCTGTTTCCAGGATTGCTGTTCTTCTTCTCTTCGATCTGCCGATGGATTTTCAGGTGTTTGCAATCTTTAGATAAGCTATCTAGCTGATCTCCGGCTAGCTGAAGTAGTCTCAGCCTGCTACTTCTCCGCCATCTTGACTCCTCCCCCTCTTCTTTTTTTTCAAAGTAGAAATAATTATCATCCATATCAGTTATTACATCTTCCAGAGCATAGAAGAGGCTGATTTTATGTATTACTTCAGACTTGAAAAGTACTAACACTAAATCACACTTAACAATGTAGGCTTGGGCTCAGTCTCTTTCTCTTTCTTTCTAACGTGTGACTAATATAATATAATATAATATGTGAATTCCTGGTATCGGTCCCATTCAAATCACGAACCAAGAATGTATACAAACTAGTACCAGTAGCATAAGTATTGCATTGGTAATTCTAGCCAATAAGAGATATTTGGAAGAGTAAGCAAATCTCAAACTCATAAACTTTCCTTTACACTTAGAGTAACATTTTGAAAAGTAAAATAAAAATTCAGTTACTTTAATATTAATAAACTGTGTCCAATTAATACTGTAATAACAAATATTCTAAATATTATGAAGAAATTCTATTACTTTATTAAACAAAAATATGTGTAATTCCAGATAAGGAAATCAAAACAGGAACTCCCCAGCATTCCTTCTGGGAATCACTCTGTCAATATAAGTATATAGCCTAGGGGAGACATGTATGGAATATGTGTCTGTTCCCATCTATACCCATCAATACTCCTTTCACTGCTCCCACCCAAATGCAGACTGTTGCCAAAAAAGAATTGGGGTTCAAGGATGGCACCAACCTGACATTTTTCTTGAGTATGTATAAACCATTAAACATACATATAAATATTTATATGCATAAAAATGTGAGTACTTTTAAACAAAAAGCCTTGGAAAACTGAGAATATTTTTGTGGATATTGGAGCAGATAAAATAAGGTAAGTGTGGAAAAAGGAGGTGGAGAGGAAACATTTCCTGAAGAGCAAATGTTGGGGAGAAGGTGTAAGAGCTGGGGGAAAAAGCTGAGCATTGTGTTCTGTAACTAAGAACATGCATGGTAGGGGTGCCTGGGTGGCTCAGTGGGTTAAAGCCTCTGCTTTTTGCTGAGATCATGATCCCAGGGTCCTGGGATCAAGCCCCATGTCAGGCTTTCTGCTCAGCAGGGAGTTTACTTCCTCCTCTTTCTCTGCCTGCCTCTCTGCCTACTTGTGATCTCTGTCAAATAAATAAATAAAATCTTTTTAAAAAAGTAATAATTCAGTATTGATATTGAATATGGACAGTGAATAATGTGAAAATAATGAGAAAGTATTGAGACAAGATTAATGATTACCGGGACACTGGTTGGGCCCCTGTTTTCAGCTCAGGTCATGATCCCAGGGTTCTGGGACCGAGTCCCTCATCAGGCTCCTTGCTTGCAAGGGAGCCTGCTTCTCTCTCTGCCTCTGCCTCTGCCTGCTTGTGCGTGCTCCCTCTCTCTCAATCTGACAAATAAGTAAATAAATAAAATCTTAAAAAAAAAAAAAAAGATTAATGATTCCCACAGGACTTTCTAGGAAAGTTCATGACCAGGGCCCTAAAATAAGTACAAAATAAGTAAAATAAGTACATGGTTAATTTCTCCTCCTCCTCCTCCATTTCCTCCTCCTCCTCCTCCTCCTTTCTTCTTCTCCTCTTTTTCTTCTTCTCCTTCTCCTTCTTCTCTTTTTAGAGAGAGAGATTGAGCAGGGAAGGGGCTGAAGGAGAGGGAGAGAGAATCTTTAACAGGTTCCATATCCAGTGCAGAGCCTGACACAGTGTTTGATCTCACAACCCTGAGATTACACATCTCCAAAGATTACACGTCACTTCAAAGTGAAAATGAACTTTTGGGATGTCATCAAGATCAAAACTTCTGCACAGCAAAGGAAACAGTCAACAAAACAAAGAGGCAACCCATAGAATGGGAGAAGATATTTGCAAATGACACTACAGACAAAGGGCTGATATCCAAGATCTATAAAGAACTCCTCAAACTCAACACCCAAAAAACAGATAATCACGTCAAAAATGGGCAGAAGACATGAACAGACACTTCTCCAAAGAAGACATACAAGTGGCTAACAGACACATGGAAAAATGATACATCATCGTTAGCCATCAGGGAAACTCAAATCTAAACCACATTGAGATACCACCTTACACCAGTAATAATGGCAAAGATTAACAAGACAGGAAACAACAAATGTTGGAGAGGATATGTAGAAAGGGGAACCCTCTTACACTGTTGGTGGGAATGCAAATTGGTGCAGCCACTTTGGAAAACAGTGTGGAGATTCCCCAGAAAATTAATTTAAAAATTAATTTGAAAAATTAAAATAGAGCTACCCTATGACCCAACAATGGCACTACTGTGTATTTACCCCAAAGGTACAGATGTAGTGAAAGAAAACGTGGTCCATATATACAATGGGATATTACTCAGTCATCAGAAAGGATGAATACCCAACTTTGTTATCAACATGGATGGGACTGGAGGTTATTATACTGAGTGAAATAAGTCAAGCAGAGAAAGTCAATTGTCGTATGGTTTCACTTACTTGTGGAACATAAGGAACAACATACAGGACATTAGGATAAGGAAAGGGAAAGTGAATTGGGGTAAATCAGAGGGGAACACAAACCATGAGAGACTGTTGACTAGAAACAAACTGAGGGTTTTGGGGAGGTGGGAGATGGGTGAGCCTGGTGGTAAGTATTTTTTTTTCAGTGTAACAAGATTCATTGTTTATTCACCACACCCAGTGCTCCATGCAATAGGTGCCCTCCTTACTACCCACCACCAGGCTAACCCATTCCCCCGCCCTCTCCTTTCCAAACCCCTCAGTTTTTATATTCCATTGTATATATGGACCATAGATTCTTTATCCATTTGTCTGTTGAAGGACATCTTGGCTCTTTCCACAGTTTGGCAATTGTGGTCATTGCTGCTATGAACATTGGAGTACATATGGCCCTTCCTTTCACTACATCTGTATATTTGGGATAAATACCCAGTAGTGCAATTGCCCGGTCATAGGGTAGCTCTATTTTTAACTTTTTAAGGAATCTCAACACTGTTTTCCAAAATGGCTACACCAATTTGCATTCCCACCAACAGTGTAAGAGGGTTCCCCTTTCTACACATCCTCTCCAACATTTGTTGCTTCCTGTCTTGTTAATATTTGCAATTATAACTGGTGTAAGGTGGTATCTCAGTGTGGTTTAGATTTGAATTTCCCTGACGGCTAATGATGATGTGTCATTTTTTCATGTATCTGTTACCCATTTGTGTGTCTTCTTTGGAGAAGTGTCTATTTGTGACTTCTGCCCAATTTTCGACATGATTATCTGTTTTTTGGGTGTTGAGTTTGAGGAGTTCTTTATAGATCTTGGATATCTGCCCTTTGTCTGTAGTGTCATTTGCAAATATCTTCTCCCATTCTATGGGTTGTCTCTTTGTTTTGTTGACTGTTTCCTTTGCTGTGCAGAAGCTTTTGATCTTGATGAAGTCCCAAAAGTTCATTTTTGCTTTTTTTTCCTTTGTCTTTGGAGACATGTCTTGAAAGAAGTTGCTGTGGCCACTGTCAAAGAGGTTACTGCCTATGTTCTCCTCTAGGCTTTTGATAGATTCCTGCCTCACATTGAGGTCTTCATCCATTTTGAGTTTATCTTTGTGAATGGTGTAAGAGATTGGTCGAGTTTCATTCTTCTATACATAGCTGTCCAATTTCCCCAGCACCATTTATTGAAGAGAATATCTTTTTTCCACTGGATATTTTTCCTGATTTATTTGACCATAAAGTAGAGGACCCATATCTGCGCTCTCTACTCCATTCCATTGGTCTATGTATCTGTTTTTGTGCCAGTACCATGCTGTCTTGATGATCACAGATGGTAGTGGGTATTAAGGAGGGCACGTATTGCATGGAGCACTGGATGTGATACATAAACAATGAATCTTGGAACACTGAAGAAATAAAATAAAATAAAATAGAATTGGAGGCTTAACTGACTGAGCCACCCAGGTGCCTCAATGTTAGCCTCTCTTACTGCACAGACTCTGGCATCTGGCATGGGAAAGTGAAGAAAGAAAAGAATTTCAACAGAGTCTGAAATAGATAATTTGATGAAATACCAGCCTTGAACAAGACTTTTTGTGGATATATTGAGGAGGAGGGACAAGTAGAAATAAAAGAAATTTTAAAGATCCAAACAGCTAGCATCTAGAGAATATTTTTTTGATAAATGAATTATGGAATCAGGAGCATCAGAAATCATCTGGTACATGATGCTGGCAACAGTTAACCACCGTTCAATAGTCAGTTCACACTCCCATTTTCCAGGAAGAAATGGTTATCTATTTCTACATAGGAGAAATTGTTGGAGTCACACAGGGTGACAGCAGTAGACAGTATTTTGGTGAAAAGAGAATTTTGTGGCACAGATTATCCATACCTAGTATCCTTACAATTAGAAAAATATTCCTGATATTTATCCCTTATATTTTTTGTTGCAGTGATTCAATTCAGTAAATTTTAGCTGATAGTCCACTACATGCATATTTACATACATATGTTACTTAGTTGGAGATATGCAATTCACAAAAAGTTTACTGAGGGCTTCCTATGTGTGCAGAATTCTTCTAATGCTAAGGATTCATATAGATAGTTTAGATTCTACTTTTAAGGAAACTAAAGTCCACCGTAAAGATAGACATATAAAATTAATATAAGATAATGTGACAAAATCTACAATAGATACATTTGTTTTAGAAAAATCAAAACTCAAATTGATGACATTAATTTTCAAGATGAAATGGTTAAAATTAAGTAAAAGTGTATCCTTTACAGTAAAGTGGAGCATTACTATAGATGTGAGTTCTAGAGGAAGTGAGACAGAGCATGGAGAAAAGGTTGTGTTTCTGGTTGGCTGGAGACTAGGAGGGGGACAGGAACAACAGTGGAAAAACCTGTGTGTGGGGAAGGGGTGGTCAGGAGGTGGTAAGAACATGGAGTCCTGACTGAGATGAATTGAGATTCCTCCTTAAGTAATGCTGGGAGATCAGAGTGGATGTGCAGGATTGAACTATGCTTCGAAAGGTATTGAAAAATTGGTGAAGTAACATCTTTTAGAAATATGGGAGTAGGAGCAGAAAAAAAATATTAACTAAGAAAATTTATAGAAATCTAAGGTTAGTCATGAGGAATTGGGCAGAAAGACTAGCATGATAGCAATAGGAATGGACATATAAAAATGGACAACAGGAATACCATGCATTTGCGGGGGGCCGTGAATAAGAAAAGAACCTGAGGGGTTTTTGGGGGTTTTTTTATTGTTTTTTTTTTATTTATTTATTTTCAGCATAACAGTATACATTGTTTTTGCACCACACCCAGTACTCCATGCAATCCGTGCCCTCTCTAATACCCACCACCTGGTTCCCCCAACCTCCCACCCCCTACCCCTTCAAAACCCTCAGATTGTCTTTCAGAGTCCATAGTCTCTCATGGTTCACCTCCCCTTCCAGTTTCCCCTCAAGGTTTTTTTTTTTAAAGAATTTATCTTATTTCCTTTTGGAAATAACATCCAAAGGATCAAACTTTGTATTGATGTGTTAGTTTGCGGGTGAGACAAAGGTATGTTGAAAATCTTCATCCTTTCTCAGATAATTGTTTTCTCTCTGTGTCCAATGGTGATAAAGAGGAGTCAGCATCACTTATTTCTGGCAGAGCCACCTGACCAGAAAGTCTTATTGAAAGTCTGAGATAGAAGTCAGGGGAGGGCAGGACAACTAAGTTAGATGTGGATAAGAAAGGGTGAACATTTCCTGTCATGGAATTATTTAAGACATAATTAGGTGGTTAGCTAAGAAAGGGTACCTGTAGAGTAAAGCAAAATGTGGAGTGAGGATTGGAGGAACTAGGCATTTAGAATGACAGAGACGTGATGCCTGGTTTTTCATGCCTATGTAGGAAGTCCCTGGCTATGATTAAAAAGCACAAATAAAAAGCTCTGATGTTGGAATCTCCCTGCTATTCTTGTCATAAAAGAGAAGGGGGGCGGTGCCTGAGTACCTCAGTCAGTTGAGCATCTGACTTGATTTTGATTCAGGTCGTGATCTCAGGGTCCTGGGATCGAGCCCCACATGAGGCTCTCCACTCAACAGGGGAGTCTGCTCCAGGATTCTCTCTCCTTCTGCTCTTCCCTCCACTCATGCTATCTCTCTCTCTATCAAATAAATAAATTAGGGCGCCTGGGTGGCTCAGTGGGTTAAGCCGCTGCCTTCGGCTCAGGTCATGATCTCAGGGTCCTGGGATGGAGTCCCGCATCGGGCTCTCTGCTCAGCAGGGAGCCTGCTTCCTCCTCTCTCTCTGCCTTCCTCTCTGCCTACTTGTGATCTCTCTCTGTCGAATAAATAAATAAAATCTTTAAAAAATTAATTAATTAATTAATTAATTAACTTAAAATTAAAAAAACAAAATGTATAGTTTAGTGTTTTTGTAAAAGAGATGGAGACTATGAAAGAAATCCATAACCCCAATTCCTGTTGCAGACATATGAAGGGGGAAGTAAATAAAGAATGTGTAGTTACTACCAGCCACTAAGTTATGTACTTCTAGGTACCTTATTTCATTTAATTACCTTCATATCATTGCAATAATTATAGTGTATCACCTCATAATATAAGTTAGCAGCTATATCCCTAGCACATTTAAAATGTTGACCACTCACAGTACTCAAAAAATAGTGATTACTAGGATCTGGTCAGGAAATTAAATATTTTACATTTTTAACACTATAGTGAAATAGACCAAACATATTTTTTAAAAAAACATAAAGCAAAAATGTACAACCTATTTGATTATTATCATGCCAACATCCATGGAAAGCCCCAGATCAAGGCACAGAACATTGGGCCAAAGCCCTACAAACCCATCATGTGCCTCTTCACATCCCTACCCAGAGAACTCACTATCCAGACTTGTATAGCAATCACTTCCTGACTTCTGGGTATACCTTTGCAATGTGTTATTTATCTCTAAATATGCTTAGTGGAACTACATAAATTAACTCATATGCACATTCACATTTTTACCCTAATTGTTTTCAACTGAGCACCCAGGAAAGCATAGTCCTGTCAGTAAATGCTGTTGGATCAACTGGAAATCTTCATCGAAAAAAATAAATGAAATTTGACACCTATCTCACATCATACACAAATTAATTCCAGTGGAAATTTATTTCTATATGTGAAAAGCAATACAATAAAACCTTCAGAAAATACTATTAAGAGACTATCTTTATGACTTTGAAGTTGAAAATAATATCAAGGGGCACCAGGTGGCTCAGTGGGTTAAGTCTCTGCCTTCGGCTCAGGTCATGATCCCAGGGTCCTGGGATGGAGCCCCACATCAGACTCTGCTCAGCAGGGAGCCTGCTTCTCCCTCCCTCTCTCTGCCTGCCTCTCTGCCTACTTGTGATCTCTGTCTGTCAAATAAATAAATAAAATCTTTAAAAAAAAAAAAGAAAAGAATATCAAACGTAAGATCCAAAGCTCATTAGTCATAAAGAAAAAGATTAGCCAGCAGTCACCAATATAACATTTAAATGAGGACAGTAAAAACTTATTGCACACAACTAAAGAGTGTTGTGGAATACACTAGGAAAACTGATGCAGATCTTCAATGAGCATATGACACTACTGGGTTTCAATATTTTTGGTTAGGAAAAAGAGAAATAAGACAATAGAAGAGCACACCCGCAGATACTTTGGAAATCACTAACGAGAAAGGTGCAGTTAATCTATGAAGCAAGATGATCTTTAGGAAGGTAATGAACTGAAATACAAAGCAGAGAGGGGTGGGGAGCATGGCCTGTCAGCAATGACCTCCCTAATCATCAAATCCGAAGGAAACCCTTCCTTAATATCCACCTTCATTTCTCCTTGATGCAATGAAATCAATTAAATAATAAATTTTACCTGATCACCTACAAATGTCAAGCATTATGCTAATTACTGTGTGAACTATACAAACCTGGATATAATTGGTGAAATTCAAAGAGCAAATATTTTTTGACCACCTCCCATGTTCAAAGGAGTGTGCTAGGGACTAGAAATACAAAGATGAAGATTGCAGGAAGATCAATACCTACTAGAATAAAAAGAAACACCCATAGAAATAAATTCCATGCATCAGAGACTTTATATTCTTTGTGTCCCATTCTCTCCTCAGTTTCTACAGAAAGTCTTGGTCTAAAGTAGGTGATCATAAAGAGTTGCTAAATTAATAAATAATACATTAAGGATAAATATAGGCATTTATAAGTTACAATAAAAATACAAATGGCTATAATTTAAAAGTAACAAAACTGTTAAATAGTAGAGAATGGGATATATTTATATAGTTTGGAATATTGAGAGGAAACTTGAAAATGTAACTTATTTGCAGAAGCAAGACTTGAGGCAGTAAAGAAGGAGGATGCGATTCAGAAGAACAGCAGGGCAAAAGGAACAATCATGAGGCACATGAGCAAAAGCAGTACTAGGTTGGGTGAATTAATGTAAGGAGTGACTCTGATTGACCAGAGTGAACATTCAGATTAAAGAACAGTGTGGGGTAAGAGTGGATATGCAGAGAGGACCTGCTGTAAGAGAGGCCTTGGAGGCCGAGCAAAGCAGATAGTTCTTTAGGAAGGTGATGAACTGACACATACTGAAATATACTGCATGTATAAATGCAAAGCAGCAAAATCAACTGTTGGTAACCCAGGTGTCTTGGAGGCATAGGAAGGGCATCAAGACTAGGGAAGCGACAGTGAGACTAGAGGGCTGACATTAGTGAATGTCTTGTGTCTTCATGAACTTGTACAAGGTGCCCTTATAGGATGAATAGAAAAGAAAATGTAAAGCTTTTCAAACTGTGTCTCTTCTTCTTTCAAGAGTAGCATCCAAAGGCTTGGACCTTGAACCTCAGCCTGCTTCTCTACGCCAGATCCTAGTTTCTTTCTTTTAGGATGAAGCAGGTCAGTTTTCCGGACAAAGTCACTACTAAAAATTCTCACTGCTTCACAGTTTCTTTCCTACAATCAGTGGGTGAAGTAACATGACTTGTCTTCATCAAATGATGCTACTTCAATAGTTCTAGCATTAGTCTGGTTTCAAGAACTTGTGTGAAGTAGAGTAGGGACAGATCAGCTACAAGGAGCGAGGAAAGCCTGACACCTGGAGTTTGTGGTAAGAAACAGGATATGGCTGTGTGGATTGTCAAAACTCCCCATATTTGGTTTGCAAGCATGATTTAGATGGGTGTAGAGGGCTATAATCAGGATACTTGATCCTTTTCAGGCGTTGTTGGAAAGCCCCTGGCCAGGGTTAAATGGAAAGAAAATTGCTGTGATGCTAGTGTCTCATTGCTGGAAAAAAATTAATCTCTGTAGTGAAAAGAAGATTGAAAGGGGAGGGAGGGAGGGAGTAAGAATGGGGGGACAGAGAGAGAGAGAGAGATTAAGGACCATCACTTCACTTGCTGGTTATCATGAGAAAGTGCAAGGGTGATGATGGAAAATGCAATCAATAGTTTTGGGGCCTGATTGGGCATTTTTAAATTATTTCATTTACTCTTTACAAAAACTCTGCAAATAAAAATTTATACCATTTGTGGAAATAATAGTAGGGATGTGAGAATTATAGCTTGATTTCAAAAAGAAAAAAATATTATTTGGGGGAAATAAATAGTTCAACTCTAAATTTAGTACAACTGTATTAGTGCTGCAATCAGACAAAGCATTCTTTAAGGTGCTGGCATTACAAGGATGAATGGGATCTGTAAATCTTATTTCATAAGAGTTCAGAACCTACATAATCATGCTATAATATACTGCAGTAAGAATAGCAATAAGTTTGTTTATGACATACAGTGAATACATTGGTAGAGTCATGAGATTTCAGAAGTGGGCAGAATTTGTTTACATGTTTTACAAACCTATAAGAACCTTAAAATAAAGACTGGAGCTCTCTGTATATATGAAATAGTAAGACTCATAAAAAAGAGAAAGGGAATATATCTGATTGATTAAGGGAGCCGAAAGGGCAAAGAGAATACGATGAAATAATATGGAGAACAATAAAGGATAAAGGATTCAGGCAGGGAGAAGAGAAGTCTTCTTCAGGGAATGAGAACAGATAAAGTGGAACCATTCTTGGAAAGCAAAGGAATTGTACAGCTGCAGAGAGAAATGGAAACAAACCAAAAAGTCATTTTGGTAATTCCAGTGTAGTGACAAGGCTAAGAAGTGACAGGTGGAATGGAGTTTTAGGACTTGCTGAGCATTAAAATTTTCATAGTCTTGCTATGAAACAACATTTGATGAAGAGGAGAAAATGAGTCCTTCTAGAACAAATTCATCTTCTCTCTTTTCAACCAGCACCTGCAGGCTTAGCCCTCAAACCTAGAATCTGACTCATCAGTTCAGGTTCAGGTTAATGTCTTCTTGGGACAGGATTTCAGCTCTTGCACTGAGGCATTTTAAGAAAGGAAATTCGTCCTGGAAATCCCCATCCCTTTATTGACATTTCTCTTTAACCAATAGGGATAGAAAGTGAAACAGCATTACTTGTCTCCAGCAGAAATATCTGCTACACAGGTCTGAGCTGATCCAAGGTCCTGGAGAAAAGATGAAAGAGAAGCAGGATGATTGATACACGTGAGAGGAATAGCTGACCACTTAGTTTCATGGAAAGAAATGATATGTCATGTTGGAGAACCAAGAAACCACATTTCATAATTGCGAAGCAGAACAGAGAGTGAGGACCTAACTATTTAGTGTTGGGTGGAGGGGGTGAGGGTACCTGATATTTTTCATGCATCTGTGGAAATCCCCTGCTCAGTTTTAAAAGAGAAAGAAATGGCTATGACATTCAGCATTCCCTGCTAGTGATGCATGACTACCTGTGGTGGACAAGATGGAAATTGTGAAAAAAATCCTTGATCACCTGCTGGTTGTCATATGACAATCTGAGGGAAAGTCACAATATCACATACTGATTATTTTGCTCTAGAAGGCAGCATTTCTCAATTAACTGTCATGACAGACTTGCATTTTTATTAACTTCTGAGTCTCCAGCATCCAGAATAGTTCTTAATAGTCAATATATGGTGGGCCAAATAATTAACAAATGAGTAGGATACTAAGAATTAGTGAATTTAATAGTTATAGGATTATAATTATTAATATCCAATCCCAGTTCTACCTAAATCCAAAACCCAGGAATTAAAAATATTAGATTATCTGAGAACCGAAGAATGTCAGTAATAAAATTTGCATCTTCATTCTGTGAAGTTTACACACCTCAATTTAATATTTCTTCTTCCAATATCCCTCCAATACAAAGCAGTATCTTACTTAATCAGACTTACTCAGGAATTCAATTAGGAAATATATATCTCAGGGTGGAAAAAGCATTGTGTTCATTGTTCCTGAAAATTGATCTATATCTTCATTCATGATTTACTTTTTTAAGCTTCTATGTCTTCATCAATAAAATTAAAATGTTGAATTACATAAATTCCCCACGATAATTCCTACCTGGTTCCTAATTAATTAAACTAATTAATTAAATTAATTAATTAAACATTAATAAATGTTTAATTTTTATTTCATTTCTATTCATCATTTCACAGAAAGGGGGAGGAAATGGCCTAAAAATTTATTTAAACTGATGATAAGGATAAATTTTTTTTAACAAGAGATTTAATTTTTTTATTTATTTACTTTTTTAATCCAGTATAATTTGCATGTAATATTGTATTAGTTTCAGGTATACAATATAGTGATTCGACATTTCTATATATTACTCAGTGCACATCATAGTAAATGTACCCTTAATACACTCATCTATTTTACCCGTCCTTCCACCGACCACCCCCTTGGCAACCATCAGCTTGTTCTTTATATTTTAGAGTCTGTTTCTTATATTTGTCTTCTTTTTCTTTGTCCATTGTTTTGTTTATTACATTTCACATATACATGTCCTTCTCTGACTTATTTAAAAATGACTAAATATCTAAAAGTGAGACATGAAACCATAAAACTCCTAAAAGAATTACAGGTGCTAATCTCTTTGACATCAGTCACAGGAACATTTTTCTAGATATGTCTCCTAGATATGGCAAGGGAAACAAGAACAAAATTAAACTATTGGGACTACACCAAAATAAAATGCTTTTGCACAGCAAAGGACCAAAAAGACAACCCACCAAATGGGAGAATATATTTTCAAATGGCATATCTGATAAAGCGTTAGTATCCATAACATATTAAAAAAACTTACACAACTCAACACCAAAAGCAAAAAAAAAAAAAAATCTAATTAAAAACTGGACAGAAGACCTGAACAGACATTTCTTAAAGAAGACATACAGATGACCAACAGACATGTGAAAAGATGCTCAACATTAGCTCATCATCAACGAAATGCAAATCAAAAGTACAATGAGATATCACCTCACACCTGTCAAAATGGCTAAAATCAACAACACGAGAAATAACAGTTATTTGCAAGGATGTGGAAAAAAGGAACCTTTGTGTACTGTTGGTGGAAAAGCAACTGGTTCAGTCACTGTGGAAAACAGCATGGCAGTTCCTCAAAACATTAAAAATAGAAATACCCTATGAGGGGCGCCTGGGTGGCTCAGTGGGTTAAAGTCTCTGCCTTCAGCTCAGGTCATGATCTCAGGGTCCTGGGATCAAGCCCCGCATTGGGCTTTCTGCTCAGCAGGGAGCCTGCTTCCCTTCCTCTCTCTCTGCCTGCCTCTCTGCCTACCTGTGATTTCTGTCTGTCAAATAAATAAATAAAATCTTAAAAAAAAAAAGAAATACCTTATGATAGGACAATAGCACTACTGGATATTTACCAAAGAATACAAAAATACTAACTTGAAAGGATATAAGCCCCCTGATGTTTATTGCAGCATTATTAACAACAGCCAAATTAGGGAAGCAGCCTAAGTGTCCATCAGTAGATGAATGGATAAAAATAAATGGAGATATATATATATATATATCCATTCATATATAGATATAGAAGTATCTGTATATGAATTCAGCCATATAAAAGAATAAAATCTTCCCATTTGCAACATAGAGGGTATAATGCTAAGTGAAATAAGTCAGTCAGAGATAGATTTCACTCACATATGAAATTTAGAAAACAAAACAAATGAACAAAGAAAAATAGAGAGAGAGGAAAAACCAAGAAATAACTTTTAACTATAGGGAAAATGCTAATGGTCATCAGAGGAGAGGTGGATGGGAGTATGGGTTAAATATGTGAATGGGATTACACTTACCATGATGAGCACTGGGCAATGTATAGAATTGTTGAATCCACTATATTGTACACTAGAAAGTAATACAACACTATATGCTAACTACACTGGAAAAAATAAAAAACTTAATATAAAAAATAAAAATTAAAGAGTTTTATCTTTAAAAAGATAAAGGCAGAGGACATGAACAGATATTTTTCCAAAGAGGACATATAGATGGCCAAGAGGCACATGAAAATGTATTCAACATCACTAATCATTAAGGAAATGAAAATCAAAACCACTATGAGATACTACCTCACAACTGTCAAAACGGCTAAAATCAAACACAAGAATAAGCGTTGGCAAGGATGTGAAGAGAAGAAGGAACACTTGTGCACTGTTGGTGGGAATGCAAACTGGTACAGCCATTGTGGAAGACAGTATGGAAGTTCCTCAAAAAATTAAAAATAGAATTACCGTATGATCCAGAAATTCCACCACTGGGTATTTACTCACATAAAAATAAAATTTTTAATTATCCCAGAAGAAGGGGCACCTGGGTGGCTCAGTCAGTTGAGTGGCTACCTTCGGCTGGGGTCATGACCCCAGGGTCCTGGGATCGAGCCCCATGTTAGGCTCCCTGCTTAGTGGGGAGCCTGCTTCTCCCTCTGTGTGACACTCTGCCTTTTTGTGCTTTCTCTCGCTTGCTCACTCGCTCTCTCTCTGTCAAATAAAGAAAGAAAGAAAATCTTAAAAAAAAAATTATCCCAGAAGAAAATAATTTCCCAAGATGTCAAATAAATAAATAAAATCTTAAAAAAAATACTAGTTCTTTTTGGATTCTTTTTCAAATATCTCTTCATGACAAGAATAGGACATTAGTTGCTGGGAATGTTCTTGGGGTAACTGCTCATTATAATTCAGGAGTTAGCCAGGATACTACTAGTAATCTTTGCCTCCTAACATAGACTTGTGGAACACGATCTTCACCCTTTGGGTGGAAAAGCATATTTCCTAAATTAGACAAAAATCTTTGTAGTTTAATTTTTATCACTAGGTGGACACCTTCATACTATTCTAGGCTTGCCAGTTCTGGGGCAATGGTGAGAAAGTGGAAATCCTTGTTTGTATATGAGCCACATGATCATAGTTCATGGAGATAGGAATATCCTTAAATAGAATTTGTTGCAGTTTCTTATAGGTATCCATAGATTATTGGACTACATGTCAAGAAAGGCAAAAAATAACAAAATATCCTGCCATTTTCAGCATTGGAAAGAAAAGAATGGTAATGGTAATACAGTTCTACTTTATGACTTAAAAGTTGGTCCAGCATGAAGCCTCTTACACACGCAATGTATACAGAGAATTGGTCACTGTTTTCGATAATCTATCATGTACAATAGAATATAAAACCAACTTTATTATTGTCAGTTTGCAGCTACCTCTCAGTGGGGTGTCTGGATTTTGGAGGAATTCCAAGACTGCCAAAATCCAAGTCCATAAAAACTAGAGTGGTTCACATTATTACTTGTTTTAAAAAATAAAAATTAATGCACCACATTCCTTATTACATAAAAAATGCTTGCTTGATAAAGAAGGTTGAAAGTCTACATAATTAATAGAAACAAATTAATTTGTCTGCTCTATCATGAGACAACTGCTACAACCATTTTAATGTATATTTCTGGCTTTTTTCCAAAATATATGCATCTTTATTTTTTTAAAGTGAGTTTATAATATAGATTTTTTTATCTTGCTTAGAGTACTTAACACTATATTTTAAATATTTTCTCATTTCCCCATTCATTATATTTCTATAAATGTTCATTGTAAAGTCTAAATAATTACTCATGAAGACCTCTGCCATGGTTCTATCTGCCATAATTTACTACTGTAACAGAGAACATGTTTTATTAATTAAATTTGTTATTCTGAGTAATTGAAGACCCACATGAAGTTGTAACAAGAAATACAGAGAAAAAAATACAAAGAGATCTTTGTATTTGTACCATTTACAGAATTTAGTCAAATGGTAACTACCTAAAATATTGCAGTATAATACCATAACCAAAAGATTAATATCAATAGAGTCCAGATACAGAATATTACATAATCACAAAGATCCCACAAGTTGCCCTGTCATAACTACATCTACTTCCCTTCCATCCCCTATGCTTACCCCACAACCCTCACCTTAACCCCTGGAAAATACAAACTTCTTCATTTCTATATTTTTTCCCATGTCTAATTTCTTTTATAAGGCAATCACTTATAGTAGTATGAAATCTAAAGAAGTCTACTGACATGCCCTCCCCCAGAGAAATTACTGAAAAATTACTATTTAGAAAAACTAAAGTCTCCATCTCAGAGGAAGGGGCAAACAGCAAATGATGAAATATTTGTTCAAGATAATCTATAAAAGTTTACAAAGAAAATTAGGGTCTGTGGTATTTCAAAACAGACTCTATCCCTCTGCACTTTACAGTTTATCAAAGCAGAGATTCCACTCCAGATTGTTCCAACCAAGAACAAAGGGCTTTGCCTCCCCTAAGAGCCAGCCATTGGCTTTCTTCCCAGGAGAAGCAGGACTTCAGCATAAATCATCCTGTCTTCAGCTATCTGTTGCTGAGGCAAAGTCCTAAATGAGTGCAGTCTAGAGATGGGGTCTCATCTTCTACTCAACCACCACTTGTGGCCTGGAGGATCTACCTTGAGTGTGGCGTGAAGAGAATACTGGGCCCCCCTACCCCTTTCCTTGACTAATAATGTGATGATTCCATGCCAGGAAAGTCAAACCAAGAGAACTTCAAGCTATTGGCCACTCCATGCACCACATGCTCTGCCCTGAAAGAGGAGATATCACTCAAAGAAGTTTACCATTGGTCCCACAACTAACTACATGATCCTAGCTCAAATATTTTTCCTGGAGTGAGAGATAGGCCATAAAAGAGACACCTCCTATAATAGGCCTTAAGAAAGTGACTTCACTTGTGCAGAGCATGGAGAAGTTTAAACCAAAGGCACTCCCAAAAACAGTAGAGGTTCTGGTGAAGGGCAATTGGGAGGGGATTCATGGATCTAATGAAGATGCAGCTTAGACTGTAGGTTGACTAGTTTGCAGGAAAAAACTGGTGAATGTGTCAGCTGAGATGAGTCCTCCTGGGGTCAGAACAAAATTCAATAACTGACCTCAGAAACTGTTCCACAGAAAGAATCACAATCTTACTGGATCATTTGAAGAGAAATGTATGCCCCAAGGCACTACTGAAAGCAATGGCAATTAGTGGAGTTTTAACAGCTGGATGTGGTGAGGAAAAGAATGGAAGAGTCCTACCAGTACCACTATCATTCCAGGGTAACTGTGGGCATACTAGAGCTGCAGCTCCTTGAGGGGAAACACCAGAAACTTAGCTCTATGGGTTGAGAGAAGGAAAATAGACTTCACAGAAATAATCTAACCAATCATTATACAAAAAAAGAAGCAAATAACAAGCCCCAGGGGCCAGGGGTAGTATCCAAAGATGCTATTATATATTTCCTAATATATACAGTTCCCCCCCAAAATTGTGAGACATGCAAAGAAATAGGAAAGTGTGACCAATTAATCAGAAAAAAAGAAGGTAGGAGCACCAGGTTGGTCAATGGACCTTGTAGCTCTTGATCTTGGGGTCAAAATTGTAAGCCCCACATTGAATGTAGAGATTACTTAAAAATAAAATCTAAAAAAAAAAAAAAAAAGGGAAAGTAACTGAAGCTGAAACTGCCTATGAGAATAAGCAGATACTAGATTTATTAGAAAAATATTTGAGTAACCAATATAACCAGATTCACAGACATAACTGAAAATATGATTACAAAAGTAAAAGAAGATATATTGATAATGTGTCAAAGAATATCAATCGAGATGAAAGTTATTTTTAAAAAGTTTCTGGAGTAGAAAAGTATAGTAACTGAAATAAAGAAATCATTAGAAGGGATCAACAGTTAGAATAAATAGGTATTGAACTTGAGGATGTATCAATAGAAAGGATACAAGTCGAAAGAAAAAAAAAAGGAAGAACAATGAAACAGAGCCTCAGAAAAACATGAGACATCATTAAATGCATCATCATGTGTATAATGGAAATATATAAATGACAGGAGAGAAAGGAGAAGAAAATAATTCCAAGAAATAATGGCTTAATACTTCCCAAATTTATAGAAAAATAATATCCTACACATACAATAAGTGTGACTCCAAGTAGAATAAATATAAAGAGATCCAAGGACACATTATAGTAAAAAATGCTGAAAGTCAGTGACAAGGAGAACATTTTGAAAGCAGCAAGAAAATATAATGATTCATTGCTTACAAGAAAACACCTTAACACCTAAACACCTTAACTAAGCTTATTTATCTTCAGAAAAAGACAAGCCATATGTATTAAGGTAACCAAGTGCTCAAAGGAAAAAACACTATAACAAAGAATCCTATATCCAGAAAAGCTCTCACTCAAAAATGAAGGAAAAATAAAGCTTTCCCAGACAAGCAAGAACTGAAAGAATTTGTTGCTAGATTTGCTTTACAATAAATACTAGAGGAAATTCCTCAGGTGTAAGCAAGGCTGGAGATAGTAATTTGAATCCACACAAAGAACATTGCTAAATGTAATTATGTAATTTTAAAGACACTAAATGCCTATTTTTACCAATTTTCCTTTAACTGTTTAAAAAGAATTATATAAAATAATATACATATACTATACTATGGAGTATATAATATATAAACATATGTGTATCTATATGTTGTCAATAACAGCACAAAGGAAATGGGAGGGAACACAATTATAATGGGCTAAGAAAATTAGAATAGATTATAAATAATTCTTTACAATCAATATATATTTATATCTATTTATAACTATTATATCTATTTATAACAATATACAGTTGGTTTTTCAACATTAATAGATGTAATATTAACACCTCATAAAAAGAGAAAGGGGAATAGAGCTTTGTAGAAGGAAAATGTATATATAGATATAGATATATCTCAATTAAGCTAGCATGATACAGAATAGATATAGATATAACAAAATTAAAATGTTACATTAGGAAATATTTACTTCATTTAAAATAATAGTAGAAGTACAGTAGAGAAACAAAAGACACACCACATAGAAAGCATAAAACTAAAGTGGCAGATATAAATTCAACTATATAAAAAATAACATTAAATGTGAATGGATTTTAAAATCTATCAAAAGGGAGAGATAATCAGACTGGACAAACAATTGTCCAATTGTATGCTGTCTATAGGAGATCCACTTTATATTAAAAAACAAAAAGAATAAAGATAAAAGGAGAGAAAGGGTATATTATAGAAGCAGTAACCACAGGAAAGCAGGAATGGCTATACTAACAGACAAAACAGATGTAAAAGTATCTTTCCAGAGACAAAGAGAGCATTTTATAATGATGAAAGGAAGCTGTAACAATTATAAACATATATGCATCTAGTAAAAGAATATCAACTACATGAAATAAAACTTGACAGAAATGAAGGGAGATATAGACAATTAAAAATAATACTCTAAGACTTTAATACTATACTTTCCATAATGGGAGGAACAATTAGAGAGAGGATCAAAAAAGGAACAAAGAACTTGAGTAACATTATAAACCAACCAGACCTAAGAGACATCTATAGAGCACTCCACCAAACAAAATAAACACTCTTCTCAACTGCACAGGAAACATTCTCCAAGAGAGATCATGTAGCAGGCCATAAAAAGGACTTCGATAAATTTAAAAGGATAGAAATATTACAAAATATGCTCTCTGACCTCAATGAAGTGAAAGTAGAAATCAAATGAGGAAAATTGTGAAAAAATATGTTGGAATTATAAAACACATTCCTAAATAACCAATGGGTCAAAGAATAATCAGAAAGGACACCAGGCACTACTTTAAAATAAATGGAAAATGAAAATACAAAATATCAAACCTTATGGGATACAGCTACAACAATGCTTAGAGGGAAATTTATAGCTATAAATACATATATTAAGAAAAAAAGGAATATTTTTTAAAATAAATAGTTTAACCTTGCATATTAAGTCACAAAAAGAGAGGAGGGACATCAGAAAAATGGAGGGCTAGAAGGTTCTGACACTTGTCTTTCCAAAAAAACAATAAACAACTACAACCAAAATAGCCCTGGGAAATCTCTGGATTGCAACAAAGAAGCAAAAACACTTGCAAATTTTAAAAACTGAGGATGGCCACATAGAGAAGTAAAGAAAGCATTTTACCCATTTCTTCCCTTTCCCCAGCCCCAAGAAATTAGGTGCTAGAATGGATATATACCACAAGAAAAAGGAGAGCAGGAGAACCCCAGCAAGCCCCATCACTGCAGGTGTTGGGAAACCTTTGTTCCAGAGTCCTCCCATACTCTTCACCAGTGTTAATCTATCTGATTGAGCTACCTAGAATCCCTTTGTCTGCACCTACTTCCCCAGGCTAGAGTTGTCACTGTAGTGAGATCTGCCCCCAAGGTCTCCAGGCGCTATCATGTCCACTCAACAGAACTAGAATGCCTTAGCATCTCACCATATGGAGGGCCATAGTTACCACTGCTTGGTACCCTATTCCATGCCCCAAGCAGTAGCTTTTGACTACTTACTGGGGTAGTCTCCTGAGTACCACCCTCAATCCTATGTCAGGGCCCTGAACTTTCAATGCTGGCAGTCCTGCCAGCGGCCCTGTGCTCTGCTCTCAAGGGTCCCAGATCGTACTCTGCACCATCACTGCAAGCAACACTACCCCCGCCTAAAGCACTCATCATGCTAGGTTGCAACATGTAACTTTAATAAGACATTATTAGGAACTGATGCTTCTGTCCTGTGACTCCCCTCTGTCGCTAGAGTTGGGATTTTGAGCCACTACCACAGGCTGTGTTGCTACTGCACCTTGGGTCCTGGGCATAAGTCACTGATGCCCCTTGTCGTCCCAGGAGACTTGTTTCTGTGTTTTCCCCTTTTGCCCTAGAAGAGACAATGAAGGAAGCCCCAGAACCCAGATCCTGGCTCCGGGAGATATCTACACACACCCACACCTTAGATAGCAGTACCACTGCCTCAGAAAACACACTTGAGCTCCAGGACCCAGGGTGGTAGTTTTGTGCACCTGACTCCAGGATCCTGTGTCAACTATTCCTCTGAGTGCCAGCACACCAGAGTAAGTGCTATGATGGATAACCTAGACTAGAACTTCCAATCATTGGTGAAAAAGAACAGGGAGACTGCAACAGCCTTCACCTGCAAGGATCTCACTAGCCCTATCATCACTACCATTCATAGAACCTCTGCAGTCTTCACCACAAAAGACCACCACAGTCTGGCCAATGTCAAGGTCAGTTGATGGAGCTGCACAGAGACTATGCCATTCTGATTTCCTAGAACTAAAACACTGCACCCCACTCCCTGGTGCCATCTTGTCAGGAGTATATAGCAATTGGAAATACATATGCACCAAGTAGGAGAGCGCCTAAATATATGAAACACTTGATAAAAAATCACAGGGAAAAATTGGGGTGCCTGGGTGGCTCAGTGGGTTAAAGCTTCTGCCTTCAGCTCAGGTCATGATCCCAGGGACCTGGGATAGAGCCCCACATTGGGCCCCACATTGGGCTCTCTGCTCAGCAGGGAGCCTGCTTCCCTTCCTCTCTCTCTGCCTGCCTCTCTGCCTACTTGTGATCATGCCTGTCAAATAAATAAATAAATAAATAAAATCCTAAGAGGAAAGACCAAGAAAATCTTTAAAAAAAAAAAAATCACGGGAAAAATACACAGTGATGCAATAATAGTAGGGGGCTTCAATACCTCACTTTTAGTAATAAGTAGATCATCTAGACAGAAAATCAATAGAGAAAAATGGATGTGAATGACACTTTATACCAAATGGACCTAAGAGATATATACATAACACTCCATTCAAAAGTAGCAGAATACACATCTTTCCAAGTGCACAGGAACATTCTCCAGGATAAATCGTGTTAGGTCACCAAATAAGTCTTAAAATATTTAAGAAGATTGAACTGAAATGATATCAAGTATCTTCTCTGACCACAGTGATATGAAACTAGAAATCAGTAACCAGAGGAAAAGCTGAAAAGTTCACAAATATGTGGAAATTAAATAACACACTTCTTAACAATAAACAGGGCAAAGAAGAAATCAAAATGTATCTTGAAACAAACAAAAATGGTAACACAGCATACCAAAATCTATGGAATGAAACAAAAGCAGTTCTAAGAGGGAAGTTTATAGTAATAAAGTCTACATTAAAAAGAAAGACCTAGGGGCATTTCGGTGGCTCAGAGGGTTAAGCTTCTGACTTCGGCTTAGGTCATGATCCCATGTTCCTGGAATCAAGCCCCGCATCAGGCTCTCTGCTCTGCAGGGAGCCTGCTTCCTTTCCTCTCTCTGCCTGCCTCTCTGCCTACTTGTGATCTCTGTCTGTCAAATAAATAAATACCTAAAAAAATAACATTACACCTCAAGGAACTAGAAGTAGAAGAAAAAACTAAACCCAAAGTTAGCAGAAGGAATGAAATAATAAAAATCAGAGCAGAATTACATGACATAGAGACCAGAAAGACAATTTTAAAAGATCAATGTTTGATTATACATATTAAAGTGTCATGAGTTTAATGCATCATGAATACACAAAAGCATCATATCACATATGAGAAACTCCCAGACATCAGTCTGAGTTTGATCCTGATTTTCATTCTTCAAAACAAAACTATAATTATAAGTAGCAGAAAAAAATCAATGAAACTAAAAGTTACTATTTTTTGGTATTGTTTTGAGGTTTTTTTTGTTTTGTTTTGTTTTGTTTTGTTTTGTTTTGTTTTGGGAGAGAGTGAGAGAGAGGGAAACAGGCCACAAGAAAGTCAGAAAGAGAAAGAATACACCAGGCAGGATCCTGGCCCAGTGCAGAGCCTGACCAGAGCCACAATCAAAAGTCAGACACCCAACCTTTAAAGCAACCAAGACATCTCTTTAAAAGTTGGTTTTTTGAAAACATACTTAATATGCAAACCTTAAGCTAAACTAATAAAGAAAAAGAGAGAGATGATTCAAATTAATACAATTATAAATGGGATAGGAGAAATTACAACTGATACCACAGAAATAAATGGGATCATTAAAGATTACTATGAACAATTATATGCTAAAAAATTAGATATTTTAGAAGAAATGGATAAATTCTTAGGAACACATAACTTAACAATACTAAGTCATGAAGAAATAGAAAACCTGAGCAGAACCAATAGGAAGGAAGGAATTTGTATCAGTACTAATAATCTCCCAACAAACAAAATGCCAGGATTAGATGACTTTCAAGGTGAATTCTACCAAACATTTAAATAAGAATTAGTAACAATCCTTCTCAAACTCTTCCAAACAATTGAAGAGGAAGGAACACTTCCAAATGCATTTTACAATACCAGCATTCCCCTAACCCTAAAGTCAGGCAATGACCCTGCAAGGAAAAGAAAATTACAGGCCAATATCCCTGACAAACATAGATGCAAAAATCCTAAACAAAATACTAACAAGGTGAATTCAAGAACGCATTAAAAGAATCACACACCATGATCAAGTGGGATTCAACACGGAATGCAAGGATAGTTCAATGGGATGCACAACACTAACAGAATGAAGAATATAAATTATATAATGGATTCAGCAGATCCACAAAAAACATTTGACAAAATTCAACATCCTTTCATGATAAAAATTCTCAACAGATGGGGTATAAAAGGAATGTTCCTCAATATAATTAAGGCCATATTTGACAAGCCCACAAGCCCACAGTTAGCATCATACTCAATGGTGAAAAGTTAAAAGATTTTCCTCAAAAATAAATAAATAAATAAATAAATAAGATATTCCTCTAAGATCAGGAACAAGAAAAGGATGCCCATTCTTACTGTTTCATTTAAACTAATACTGGAAATCCCAGTCAGAGAAATTAGTCAATCAATTAATTAATCAATTAAACTTTTAAAAAATAGAAAATCCTAAAGACCCTACCAAATACTGTTAGAACTAAGAAATGAATTCAGTAAATTTGCAGGATACAAAATTAGTGTATATCAGCTGCAACTTCTATACACTAATAAGGAACTACCTGAAACAGAAATAGAAAAAAAATCCCATTTATAAAGTATCAAAAACAATAAAATACATAGAAATAAATTTAACCAAGGAATTTAAAGAATGTACTCTAGAAATGATGAGACACCAACGAAAGAGATTAAAGAAGACACAGCTAAATAGAAAGATATCCCATATTCTTGGATTAGAAGAATTAATATCATTAAAATAACCATAATAGGGGCTCCTGGGTGGCTAAATGGGTTAAAGCCTCTGCCTTCCGCTCAGGTCATGATCCCAGGATCCTGTGATTGAGCCCCGCATTGGGCTTTCTGCTCAGCAGGGAGATTGCTTCCTCCTCTCTCCCTCTCTGCCTGCCTCTCTGCCTACTTGTGATATCTGCCTGTCAAATAAATAAATAATTTTTAAAAAAATATCCATAATATCCAAAGTGATCTCCAGATTCAATGTAATCTCAATCAAAATTCCAATGGTATTTTCACAAAAATAGAAAAAAATAATCCTAAAATAGGTATGGAAACACAAAAGACTCCAAATAGCCAAGGCAATTCTGAGATAGAACAAAGCTGAAGGCATTACTTTCGCTTATTTCAAGCTATATTACAAAGCTGTAGTAATAAAAGCAGCAGGGTATTGTCATAAAAATAGACACATAGATAGATGAAACAGAATAGAGAGCCCAGGCATAAACCCACACATAGATAGTAAACTAATTTTGACAAGTGTGTGAAGACCACACAATGAGGAAAAGACAGTCTCTTCAATTAATGGTCTTGAGAAAACTGGTATCCACATGCAAAGAGTGAAACTGGTCCCTAACCTACCACTCACATAAGTAAACTCAAAATGTATCATAGACTTAAATGTAATACTTGAAACCGTAAAGCTCCTAGAAGAAACTTAGTAAAACACATCTTTGACATTAGCGTTGGCAATGATTTCTTGGATGAAACATCAAAAACACAGGAAATAAACACTAAAATAAGCATTTGGGGCTACATTAAACTGAAGAGCTTCTACACAACAAAGGAAGCCATCAATACACTGAAAAGTCAACCTACAAAATGGAAAAAAAAATTCACAAAGCAAACACCTGATAAGGTGTTAATACAGAAACATATAAAGAATTCATACAACTCAATAGTAGGGGGAAAACTCAAATAAGCCCTTTTTAAAATGTGCGAAGAACCTGAAAACATTTTTCCAAAGAAGACATACAAATGACTAATAGGAATATAAAAAGCTGCTCAACACTAATCATCAGCAAGATGCAAATCAAAACTACAATGAAATATCACCTCACACCTGTTAGAATGTCTGTCATCAGGACACCTGGGTGGCTCAGTGGGTTGGGCCTCTGCCTTCAGCTCAGGTTATGATCTCATGGGGATCAAGCCCCACATCTGGCTCTCTGCTCAGTGGGATCCTGTTTCCCCCCTCTCTCTCTCTGTCTGCCTCTCTGACTACTTGTGATCTCTGTCTGTCAAATAAATAAAATCTTTAAAAAAAAAAAAAATGGCTGTCATTAAAAAGACCAGAGATAAATGTTGGTGAGGATGTGGAATATAAGGAACTCTTGTACGCTATTGGTTGGAAGGCAAAATGATAGAACCATTATGGAAAACAATATGGTGGTTCCTTAAAAAATTAAAAACTGAACTATTCTATCATTCAGCAATTCCAGTCTCGGGTATATATCTAAAGTAATTGAAATCAGTATCTTGAAAAGATGTTTGCACACTCATGTTCATTACAACACTATTCACGAAAGCCAGGATATATAAACAACATAAATGTCCTTCAACAGACAAATGGATAAAGAAAATGTGGTATATATGCACAACAGAATATTACTCAGCCATAAAAAAGGACACATTGCCATTTATGACAACATGGATAGAACTTCAGAGTACTATGCTGATTGAAATTAGACAGGGAAAGACAAATACCATGTGATCTCAGTTATAGGTGGAAGGTAAAAACAAAACAAACAAAAAAAGGCAAGCTCATATCACAGAGAACAGATTGATCATTCCCATAGGAAGAGAGTAGAGGATGGGTGAAATGGTTTATGGAGGACAAAGTTACTAACTTCCAGTTATAAAAAAAAATTAATAAAAAGGTTGTAATGTATGACATGCTGCCTATAGTTCATAATACAGTATTACATATTTGAAAGTTAAAGAAGTAAAAATTTTGAAGTTTTCATGAAAAGAAAAAAAAGTTATAATTATGTATGGTGACTGATGTTACTAAACTTATGGTTATAATTTTGCAAAATATACAAATATTGAATCATTATGCTGTACACCTGAAACTAAGATATTGTTATATGTCAATTATACATCAATTTTTTAAAAGCGTGGTAGTAAGATAAATCAGATAACAGGTGAACTAGACTAATTCTCAGAAAGACACAAACTACAAAATTAAATCAAGAAGAAATAGCAATATGAAATAAATAAATTCTCTCATAGAAAAAGTTTTTAGAAAAGATTCTCAGAATCTCTTAACCATTTACCAGATATGCACAGAGAGTTGCTGTGAGGGAGATGTTCAGATCAAAATGTTCAGAGTGGGAAAAGAGAACAGTGCCTCTCACCGAATTACTCAACACAGTGCAGCTGGTCTCCCCAAAACAAAGCAATCCTGAGGACTCAGGTATGTCCTTCATTTTCCCCATGTGATATACTAAGAACTCCCATAGTAAGGAGCCCTCAATAACTGAGATAATTAGGAGGGAAACTTATCCTCTGCTAGGGTGAACACGCTGTCTAGTTGATAGACCTATTGAGTAAACAAGGGAATAGAGAGATGCTTCTTTTTGGCATCCAAGTGTCAGAAAGGATTCCTAGTATTACATTTAAATTTATGTATAAGGAAATCTACTGGAAAAAAAAATTACAGATTTTACAAATTTACTGGATGATGCCCGAGCGAGAGTGAGAAAGCTGTAACAAACTGTAAGAGAAAATGCAGGACAGCTAAAAGTGAGCCCTCGTGATACCAATCTTGTTATAATTCCGTAATGTCATGTATCTTTATTCAGCACCAGAAAAGAACAGGAGTATAAATGGGTAGTGAGACACAGTATTTGTCACTGATAAATTTGCTCAACAAAACAAAATCCTATTCTTATACTTTAATTACCACATTGCTCTTGACTCAGTAGCAATGTAAAAAAAAAAAAAAAAAGTGGTTCAAATTATCAGCTTTCATGTTTACAAAATTGTATAACACAAAGCAAATTAGGGCTAATGTATCAGATTTACCATTGGGTAAATGGTAAGGGGAAGAAGGGAGAGGAGGGTGCTGGTGAATTTAGCCCAGGCCCTGAAGGACTCACTGGTCTGGAAAACACACTCGTGCCCTTATTGATGGTCAGCACATACTCATATGCTGGCCTCCGGGAGGGGACATTTACTGCCTAGACCCCGAGCTGGCAGCCGGCATGGTTCCCATCTCTGCTCAAGTGTGAGCCCTACCAGCCCAGCCCCCTGTTAATGAAGTCCTCAGCCTTCAAGCCCAGGCTCTCAGATGTTGAGACAGTGGCCCTGAGACTGTTTGTCCAAAGCTGAATGCACTCTCACTAACATACCAAACAATTTCTCATTCTTCTTATTGTAATGGGTTTCCCTATTGTGTTTGGAAAGCTTTGCAACATAGTTACAAATATGTTGGATACACATGCCTAGAAAGTGTCCTGTAAAATGTAGTGCTTAACTGAAAATTGTCTTCACAGTGGGAAGTATTAACCTACACTCCTTGGATAACTTTACTTAATAAAACTTTTTGGAGGATCAACCAAAGTCTATGGTATTACCTCAAATTTACATTGAAAACGTCAGAGAAACTAGTAACACATTTGATGATTGTAGGAAGGGAGGAGCTGTCTGGGTGTGGGAAGTAGTTATTAGACCAGGATTGTGGTTGAAGGGTAAGGATGATGACATAAAGCTTTGCATAAACCACACTTTAATGAAACCATGATACACTGTTAGATACTTTTCCTTCCAGCTAACAAGGCAAAAGAGGGAAGGCAGCATCATTTGTCTCCGGCAGACTAAACTGTCAAGAAGGCACACCCAAATCTGCGGTGGCAGGCAGGGTGGGGGGAGAGAAATTCCATTTCCATCTTAGTTCCATGAAACTGGTGTATGCAACACTCGTTTTTGGAGCAGTGGGCACAATTTCTGAAGTTACTGACCAGGCTGTCCCCACTGAGTCTCTTCTCTGCCTTCCCCTCCCACAGGATTTCAGGTCCCCGTGGGGGATCACGGTCACAATGTTTACCACTTTGGAATCCTTTTATGTATCTTAATCATTTGAATTTCTCATTTTTGTCCAACATGTTCTTTTTTTACCCACTCACTACATGGAATTAAAATAATTACTACTTTGTACCTCACACATAAAGAGAAGAAAAACATGAACCTTCTCTAAATCCAATGAAGCCTTAAATTCAGAGCCCATGAACTGTGGTAATCAAGTGAGCAGAGACAGAAGAGCACTACTGAGGTTCACACTGCTTTCCCTGCAAGAGGAAACTTTCAGAAGAAACGCCCAGTCTGTCGAAAGTACAGCAACTTTCATGTTGGAACCTCTGGGATCGGAGGCAGCCTTGACTTCTTGGGCTGAATTTAGCAATGGTCTCAGCACAGGAACACTTGTTTGGTTTTTGATGAAGCTGGAAAGTTTAGCCTCAGAGTGTTTGAACCTGTAAGGTTTCTAGTTGACTGAATAACATTTCAGAATCTTCAGCTGAGCATGGATATGTCCAAAGGGTGTCACCTCTTTAAATAACCCTTTAAGTAAATGACACAGTCATACACACATGAACAAAATACTGTGTCAGTTATGAGAAACAGAGATGAGGAACAGCTCTTTTCTACCCAAAATGTGTCCACAAGGAACAGCTACACAAGAGCAACTCTCTACTTCTGGCTTATCCTGGTGAAACACTGCTAGGTGGAGGCAATTGAAGGTGTATGGATGTGGCCAGAGGACCAAGCAATTCCTTCTTTAGAAGAATTATGTGGTCTTCTGCCTGTGAGGGGAAGTGTGACACAAATGCCTTTCTGGAACACAGTGTAGAGCAGCCTCCCCACTAGCACATCACCTTGAGGTTAGACTGTCTGAGTTCGAATTCTGGCAAAACTGTCTAAGTTTGAATTCCACCTCCTCCTAATAGTGTGGCCTTGGGCAAGTGTCCACCTCCTTGCTACAATTTCCAAGCTGGTAAAATAGGAAAGGGAGGTGATAATAATATACCTACCTTGTGACACCATGAAGATGAAGACAGTTCATATACTACAAGCACTTAGAACAGTGTCTGATATATAAAAATCACTCAGTAAATATTAGCTATTATTATTAATTATCAATATCATCATGTCTAGAGGGCAACCTGGGAATCTGCCTTTATTCTCTCACTAGCCTGTTTGGTTAGGATACAGTACATCAGGGAGAAGGGTAGGGATTCTCACTGTCAAAAGCCAAAAGAAGCCTGGCTTTCTTTATATTAAGTGGGAAAGGGAAGGAGAGAAGGAATAGGAGGAATGAACCATTCATACTTTAGGTTCTGCCCTCTCCCTACTCACCTCCAGGAAACAAACCACCAATAAAACATCTAGGCAAACAGCTGAATCCATCCCCTTCCTCCCTCCCTTCCTCACAGGTCCCAGAATGTGTTGGTTGACTCTGAAACTGTAGGAATCAGGTTCACACCTGATTGATTCAGGTCAAACATATAGTTGATTTGGGGATTTATTGGCTGTTTGGTGAGCACAGCACATCCTGAAACTGAGCAGACATAAATATAGTATCTTCTGCATTTCTAGAAGTGCAAATACTTTAAGAGGTTGATATTTATAGCTGTCATTTCCTTTCAGACCTATGGTTGTGAGCCCAGCCTTGGTTTAAGTGCAACACTTGGTTATGACCTAGATCAAAGGGATAATACATATTCCTCCATCTGACCGCTGAGCCCTTCGCTCCTCTTTACATGTGGAACATTTTACTCCATAGAGAAGCAGAGCACTCTAAGCGACATTCCCATATTTGACACGCTATCACATTTCTTCACCCAAATCCGCAACTCCACAACCCAGTTCCCTCTAGCCAGGCTGTGGTGACAGTCTTTGGGGAAGTTGGGTGTAAGTGAAACCAAAATAAGATAATGGGTACATTCCTCTCAGGCCAATTAAAACCATCTGAGAGTCAGCATCATTGGTCTCTGGCAGACTAAGCTATGAAAGAGTCTAAGAAAAACATATGTAGATATATGAGAAGAAAAAGTATCCATTAACAAGAGTAAAAACAAAAAAAACCCAAAATATTCAGTCATATATTTACCAAGGGATATAAAGAGTCATCAGAAAAAACATTACAAAATGTTTCTGAGGACACCAAAGATGAAAAAGCGGGGCAGGACATAATGTTTAGTGAGGAATATAAGCTGTGGATTTAATGTAGTTTCCATCAAGATCTACACAACATTCTAAAAATTAATAATGTGTTTCCAAAAGTCAGTATTCAAAGTACTCATAAACAAATAAATGTGTGTGTGAGTGGGTGTGTGGGTGTATGTATTTCTGACATTATACTGAGTAGTTTTTAAAAAATAATTAGCTTTTGCCTCCACTTTATTGCTTAATTTATAAAAATACTGTTCCTTGGGATGCCTGGGTGGCTCAGTAGTTAAGCATCTGCTTCTGGCTCAGGTCACAATCCAAGGTCCTGGATTCCAGCCCCAGGTCAGGCTCCCTGCTAAGGGTAAAAGGCAACTTAGCCCAACCCCCCAGGAACCTGTGAGTCTACTTTAACATTTAAAATTTCCTTTGGAAATTTCTTTTCTCTCTTACCCCTCCAAGATATATGTTAGCAATCGTCCTCCAAGCATAGGGCCCACTGACACACAACTGAAATGGTCTCATAACTGACTTCTTAGGAAAGAATAATAAATAATAAAATAACTGTCTCATAACTGACTTCTTAGGAAAGAATAATAAATGACATTTTCCTAAAAATAGTTAGCGCCCCCAGGGTCCTGGAAACTTTGTTTCTAAAATACTTTGGCGGTTCCTTTTGTCCCCTAAGCCCTTGTCCACTTGAAACTATATAATCACCACCCCTCACAACCACAGTGCAGCTCTTTCTATCCACAGGTCCTGTCCCTGTGCTTTAATAAAACCAGCTTTTTGCACTGAACATGTCTCAAGAATTCTTTCTTGGCTGTCAGCTCCAAACCCCAACATTTCCACATCAATATGCTTTACTTTTTCTCACTCCATAAAGGCACACTGAATTGCTACCCCCTTTTGCTTTAGAGAGTCTGTAACTTTCTAGAGCAATGATTCCTCCAACTGATGTTGATGAAGTTCTAGAACCTAGGTGAGGTTCGGTGGGCTGAGGTCCGGAGCCGATGACCAAGAAAGAATTCTTGAGACATCTTTGGTGCAAAATGGTGGTTTATTAAAGCACGGGGACAGGACCCGTCGGCAGGAAGAGCTGCCGCCCTGGGTTGTGAGGGATGGCAGGTTATGTACCCTGCTGTTGGGGGAAGGTGAGGGGAAGGGAGGTTTCAGTGGAGTTTTCATATGCTAAAGAGGGCCTACAAGGTGCCAGGATGTTCCAGGCCTGCCGGAGGCCTTGCCCTTGCTGCTGGATCAATGTTGTCTTTAGACCAGCCATTAACATTAAGATAGTTGGGAGACTTTTTGGTGGGGTATCACAATCCTGCTATCAATCGTCTTTGTTAGTGAGATTTAGAACATTTGTAAGCCAAGGGAGACTCCAGTCTAGCAGGATTGTGAGCTCTGCAAGTTAACTATTTGCTTATTGTTCATGGCAGTCAGGGCTGCCTGAGGGATGCTACACATATGGAGGGGAGTGGATGAAGGGGGGGTGCAAGGCGCCAGCTTTTGCTTTGTCCTCAGCCAGCCTCCTGCTCCCTCATCAATGTAAGGGCCTACTTAGCCAGAGGGAGCCATTTTGTTGTTTATTCAGTAAACTTAGATTGATCCTATGCAGTAAACTTAGATTGACCCTACCCCTACCCAGAGAAACTTACTTACAAAGCCCAGATACAAGGGCAGGTCAGGCCAGGTGGAGACATCCAATCAGTGGAGGGCGCGTACTGACTCCCTAGCTACCAGGGAGAGTGGGCCCCACCTTTGGGGCACCAATTCTGACCAAGGTGATGGGCTAGGGTAAATTGTAATCTCATTGGCCACCTGTGTGTAGCCAGGCTCAACCACATGGCCTTTGCTCTATAAAAACTAGTCTGTGAGGTGGGGAATGGTCACCTCTTTTTAAGAGATGGCCCTGACCAGACAGTTTGATTCTCAATGCTTGGCGCGAAATAAAGCTTTGCTTGACCTTCGCTTTGTATCAGTCTCGCTCCTTTAATCACGGACCCATTATTGGGGTACTTAAACGTGACATCTGGCAATGTCTGGAGATACTTTGTGTTGTCACAACTAGGAAGTATGCTACTGACATCTATCAGGTATGATGAGGGAACAGAAGGCTGGCTGACAAAGGACAAAGGACAAAGCAAAAGCTGACACCCTCCAACCTTCCCCCACCCCCACTCCTGGGTGGGACATACAGGACATTCTTTAGGAATATCCCACCCATCTTAATGTTAATACCTTGCTAGAGGGCAAAATGACCCTGGCAATGGCAATGCCTCTGGTAACTGGTATCTTGTAAGTCCTTTTTAGCATATAGAAGTTCTATTGAAAACTCCTTTTTCCTTACCTCCATGGTACATAACCTGCCACCCCTCATAACCCCAGGTCAGCAGCTCTTCCTGCCCACGGGTCCTATCCCCGTGCTTTAATAAACCACCATTTTGCACCAAAGATGTCTCAAGAATTCTTTCTTGGTCATCGGCGCTGGACCTCATCCCACTGACCCTCACCTATATTCTAGAACTTCATCAGGCAGAAGACAGGGATGCTGCCAAACATCCTGCAATGCACATGGAAGTCCTTAGAAAAGAGAATTATCCAAGTAACTGTTACAAAAGGTACAAATGTACAATTATAAAATAAATAAATCATGGGATATAACGTATAGCATGATGACTATAGTTAATCACTTATTGATTAACTGTCAATAGTGAACTTACTACTATCAATAGTTAACTATATATTGTTGTTATGGAGAACAAAGGCACAATAAGCATAGCTAAAATTAAATCTTCTTATAACTTGTAGCCCATTGACAAATACTGGAAGCAGGCAGAATTAAAACAATTAATGTTTTAATTCCTCCAGGAATCCCCAGGCTTAATGTTAATGTCTTCCTAGAGGGAAAAACAACACTACTTTGACAATAGACCTCTAGGTTCCAGTAAGTCTTCTTCAGCAGATGAAAATCCTTTTGAAAACTTCCCTTGTCTTTAACACCCAAAGTACATAACTCCATAGTCATATAGTCATTCACCCCTCACACTTACCATGCAGCTCTTTCTGCCCAGGGATCCTAACTGCTGCTACAATAAAAATACTTTTTTGCACCAAAAATGTCTCAAGAATTCTTTCTTAGCCATTGGTTTCCAAATCTTACCTACTTTAAACCACATCATTATAACAAATATGTTGATATTATCAATATTATCAATAGTTAACTATTAATAGTTAGCAAATAAATGTATATTTGAAAACTGCTAAGAGAATGAATCTTAAAAATTCTCATCCCAAGGAAAAACAAGTATAACTATGTATGGTGATTAATGTTAATTAGACTTACTGTGGTGACCATTCCACAATATATACAATTATCAAATCATTATATTGTACACCTGAAAGTAATATAATGTTATAGGTCAATTATATCTCAGTAAAACAAAACAAAACAAAACAAAATCCTAGTCAAAATACTGTGATTGAGAAACCTTTAAAAAAAAAAAAAGAGGGGGCCGCCTGGCTGGCTCAGTGGATTAAAGCGTCTGCTTTTGGCTCAGGTCATGATCCCAGGGTCCTGGGATTGAGCCCCACATCCAGACTCCACCTCCAGAAGCAGGGAGCCTTCTTCCCTTCCTCTCTCTCTGCCTACTTGTGATCTCTGTCTGTCAAATAAATAAAATCTTTAAAAAAAAAAAAAAAAAGAGGGTGGAAGAAAAGATGACTTTTCTATTTAATCTTCATTTATGCCATTTTGGGTGTTTTTCTTTTCTTTTCTTTTCTTTTTTTAAGATTTTATTTATTTGTCAGAAAGAGAGAGGGAGAGAGAGCGAGCACAGGCAGACAGAATGGCAGGCAGAGACAGAGGGAGAAGCAGGCTCCCTGCCGCGCAAGGAGCCCGATGTGGGACTCGATCCCAGGACCTGGGATCATGACCTGAGCCAAAGGCAGCTGCCCAACCAACTGAGCCAGCCAGGCGTCCCTGTTTTTCATAATCTTTGTATAAATCCAGATTTCTGTGTAATATCATATTTCTACCACATGAAGAAATGGCATGTGTTCTTTTATAAAGGACTGTAAAAATTCTGTGGACTTCAATATTCCTGCTTCTCAAAGGTAAGAATGAATGCATAACTCTCAAAAGCACAGGCTAAAAAAAGAGGCCTAAGGAGTTGTGTGTTCTTCCCCTCCCCCTTATCCTCTCCTTAGAGCATAGTCTAAACCCTCTCAAGCTCTACTGTCTCTAGAGTACAAAACAAACTTTTTCTTTTAATGAGAGAGTGTTTGTGCCTGCCTCAAGCTATCCATAAACAATGTCGTTGCAGGACTAACCCCTGTGATTTTTAATAAGATGGCAAAACTCCCTCAGCAAAAGCCAACAGGAAACTTTGAAAGAGACAATGTTTATTACTTACAAATCCTGGAAAATACACAGCAGCCTGGGGCCATTCAGTGATGTCTTGGTTGGGAGTGGGGAGGAGCAAGTCTGGGGTCCTGAATCATTGAGGCTGAGTTGGGGGCAGGGTTTTGCAGATTTACTCTTTGATGATGAATTTAAAGCATGAAGGAAAACTAAGGCAAAGGAAGAGGGAAAAAGGAAGGGAGGGGGACTTAGTTATCCAAGTGAGTTCCTTCTCTAAAAGAAACAAAAAAAATCAAAGTGGGACACTGGGCCCTTTACCTAGTCCTTAGGTTGGCAACTTGTTTATTCAAGATAGGCTTTGAAGGGTAGCTTCTTTGAAGTGGACCCCTCAGCAATCAGGCTTAAGTAGGGCAATCTCATTGCAAAAAAGGAAAAGCAACTGCCAGGGTGTGTACTAGAGAGTTTTAGAGAAATACTTCAGTAGGAATATTTTGTAATCAATTCTATTATTGTAAACACAATTTTATGAAACACTTTTTGAAGTGTTTTTTTTTCAAAACTCCCAAATTTTATGCATATGTGGATTAGTTTTCCCTAATATTATCAGTTATTAGAACATTAGAATTCAAATTCTGTTTATCACTTGTATCTTTAAATTCTGGCTAAATCCCAATTTAAAACTTTCTAGGCAAAAATGCTTTAAATATTTGTGTTAACATCTGGTTTCAAAAATGTAATTAACAATAAATAATTAAATTTAAAATTTTATTTAAGAGTTTTTCATTTGTCTTATTGACTAGTGATAAGTAAATTTTTCTGTATAATGAATTTTCATGATAGGATTGGAGAATTCCTGGAGAGAGAACCAATCACCACTGGACATGAAGAACATCATCTGTCTCCAGGCAGTCAGTTCTATAACCCGATGAATTAAGAGCTTCAGTTCAATTTAAACAAGCATTTGTTGACTACATGCTATAATCCCTAGCACACAGTCCTCATCAAAGAACCTATTCAGTTGAGCTGAAGAGTTCCCTTGAACTCTAGTGAAAGAAGATCTGGAGTTGGAGGCAATTTTTCAAGTTTTTCAGCAGTTTAAAAGAGAAATTAACTAGTTCATACATATAGGAGTTTTGGTGGCAAAACTAGGTGGGAGTGATACTAAAACAAAATAATCATCTTTGCAAAGCCCATCTGTTTCATTAATGTGGTGCCTAGAAGGGGTCTCTCTCTCAATCTGATGGGGGCTCCAAATGTGGAGGGATGATCAGGTGGAAGCCAGTGGCACTGGAGGTGAAAGAATTCACCTGAGGCAGAACAAAGGAGAAAGAAGTTTACTGAATACACAAGAGAGGGTAAGACCACAGAGGAGAGACTGTCTGTAAGGAGGCAGTGGGTGGGGGTTGTGTTTAAAGGGGGAAGACGAAGAGGTATGGCAACCTATGGAACTCTCCCTTTTTTGGTTACTTCCTGGATGTGAGTAGCCCATTGATTGGTCCGTGAGGGCCTGTGGATATTTTGAGGTGGGTCACCTGATGGACCTGTCTGTATTCCATCCCTCAAACCTGTTTGCCTAAAAGCAGTCTCTACAATTACCTTTGTCGTATGAGAGGCCACATGACTGGATATCAGTACACAGGCCTTTGCATCAGAATGTGCTTGGTGACCATAAGAATATCACTTATAATTCTCCCACTTTCTTTGCTTTCACCTGGAAACCCTAAAATGTTTTTTGAGAGAACAAATCAAAACATCTTGTGCATGTTGGAATTCAACTGTTCTTAATTCACATCTCCTTTAAGAAAGTTATGGGGACAAAGTAAAACTTACTAGGCAAGTGGGTGGAATTCAGGCCATATAAGGAAGCACTCTAACTCTCACATGCAAAACTCATTGCTCTACTATACCCAGAAGCCAGAGAACATTGTGGTAAATTACAAAATAGTCGTAAGTTCTTTGCAACTCATAGTATTAAGAACTGCAATGTTAACTCACCTCTTAAATTGACTTAGTACTGTGACTTGCTTTTATTAATAGAATGTAGTGGAACTGCTGGTGTGAGTCTAAATTTAGGCTGTTGAAGCTACAGCTTCTCCCTTGCTCTAGCACCTTGTGAGTAAGTCTGAGCCCACCTGCTGGATGATGAGCCCAAATGGAGAGGCCCGGCCCTCTGGGCTGCCACAGTGGCTGCCACAGACCTGGGAGCACCTGAAAACAGAGGAGCTGGCTCAGAACAGAGTGCCCACATGGGTGTAGCAATGATTAGGGAACAAAAGGCAAGGAGAGGACAAAGTAGAAGCTGACACCCCACAACCCCCTCCCCCACCAGATGGCATATATGTGACATTTCTCATGCACTCCTGGCTGCCCTAAAGCTAAGAAAAGGAAAAACAACTTACAGAGACCACAATCCTGCAAGACCTAAATCTCCCTCAGTTTACTTACAAATGCCTTGGCAATAGCTTCCAGAAGAGAATGTAAATACAATCAAATGTCCTTATACCCTGCACCTATTAACAGATACCTAAGTAGGCAGAGTGTAATGTTCCTCCAGGAAGTTCCCAACTATCTTCATGTTAATGCCTTCCAAAATGGAAAAACAACCTAAACTTGACAATGACAAGACCTTTGGTATCCTGTGAGTCTTCTTTATCATATAAAAATCCTTTTGAAACCTCCCTTTTTCATTACATCCCCCAACCCCATAGTATATAATCAGCCACCCCTCAAACCCTGGGCAGAAGCTGTTTCTGCCCAGGGGTCCTGTCCCCCTGCTTTAATATATCACCATTTTGCACCACAGACTTCTCACGAATTCTTTCTTGGTCCTCAGTTCCAGATTCCACCTTACCAAAATGCACCTGTGTCCCAAAACCCCATCAGCTCCATTTAGTATCTTACAAAATCATGAGAAAATACTAAAACATTACTCAAATCATTTCATTTTATAGCAGTTTGTGTATAGAAAAAGCTGATGAGACAACATCCTTCGCAAAAAAAATTCAACTTCCTGGTGATCTCTTGGTGCTCCTGTGGCTCACAGGCTCTCCAAACTCATCCTGCCACGGAGAGAAGGTTGGATGAATGAGGGAAAAGCTATGGGCCATCCCTGGCCTAGCGCCATTAATATTAGTCAGTAGAGTTGCTATCGTTTGTGAGTATTGCCATGTGCCAGGCAATTGTATTTAAATCTTACAATTTGTATGTAAGGGCCTACTTGATCGGAGCAACCTCATCCCCATAGAATAGCCATTCCGTTGTTTAGGCAGTGAACTCAGGTTGACCCTGCCCTCTTCCCCCAGAGGAACGCACTTAGAAACAGAACCGGTGAAATACAGCCGGCTGGTAAAATACAGCCGGCTGGTAAAATACGGCCAGCTAGCCTCTGATAACAGAGCGCAGGTACCAGGACGTGTCAGGCCAGGTGGAGACGTTCAATCAGTAAAAACGCACTTATTACCTCCCTACCCACCAAGGAATGTGAACCCCGGCTTTCAGGCGCCAAACTAAGGCGCCAATTCTAACCAAGGTGATAGGCTGATTTAAATGACTATCATAGGGTAAAGTATAATCCAATTGGCCACCCGCGTATAACCTAGCTGATTGTATGACATTCTCTGTGCACTACATTCTCATTGGTCAGGCTCAACTAGATAGCCTTTACTCTATAAAAACTGGCTTATGAGGTTAGGGGTCCGTGGCTTTCACTTTGTAGGAAGCGGCCCCCACCGGTTGGTTTGGTTCTGGGTGCTGGCGCGAAATAAAGCCTTGCTTAACTTTCACTTTGGATCGGTCTCATCCTTTTGTCCACAGACCCTTCACGTACTTATTTATAATTTCATCTCATCACATACTAACACCTAATGGTTTTCATCCCCTTTAATAGAAATTTAACTTAGGATCATATATTTTGAATGACTTGCCCAAGGTGATGCAGGATTGAAAACTTACTTATTTGATTACAAAGTCTGTCCTTTTCTTATTTCTGCTGTTCTGGACTCAGTTATTGCTGTGAAGCACCTTTAACGTCTGCAAGATGGGAGAGGCTTTGACCTTTTTAGTAAAACTTCACCAACACATAATAACCAGGGTTAGGACAGAGCAAAGGAGTTGAAAGTCAGAACCAAGGATTTTGAAAATACACAAGTCCCTAGAAAATGTTATAAATGTTAATTAGAACTAACCTACATTCTGTTGAAATAATTTCTTATATTTTATATTGTATAATATATTGTATATATCAATATATATTACATTTATATTAGTAACTTTAAGTTAAATCAATGGAGGAAATTTGTGATTTTTGAGAAAATTATTAGACAAAGTAATCTCCAAATTTTATTTCTACAATTAATTTATAAAAAAGAGTCTTTCATTTACCTTTCAGTTCGTAACAAATTAATTTTTGGCAAAAATGATACACCATTCTCTTGGATCCAATTCACTACTAATTTTACCTTATGTTAAAATTATGATCTGAAGACACAAATGACTAGAGCATGTTCCTTGGGTGACAGCAGGAGGAGGTGAGACAGAGTCAGGTTATAGACAGAGCTCATCTTCTCTTAGTTAATGACATGGACTTCTTGGACATCAACATTCCCCAGGACTTGAAATCTGAGACTAGACCTTCAACTTCTCATCCAAGGTGCAATTCTGATCCACAGGGCTGACACACTTACTTCCCAATTTGTGTTAAATTATCTTTAAAGATGATATTAATAGGTAAAGTTCTGAGTATCATCAAGAAAGTTTTTGTCCATTTGTCAAAATTTTGAGTAATTTTCACAAGGAAATATCAAAAGTTCAAAATAGCCAAAGTAAAACCAATGAATCGCTGAAGTAGTAATTAGTAAAAATATATTTTTACTAATGCCACATGCCAAAAAGACAGTTTGCAAACCAGAAGCATTTAAACCAGAAGGTGGAAGGAGACTCAGGGGTCTTTTGTTACAAAATAGCTTATGTTATGATAAAGCAGTGACTGCTTATTCTTCATAGTCATTGGCTACAATATTACAGTTTTCAGTGGTTACCTCATATCAACCATGGGAAATAGTTCAATGTTCTTTGTCATTTCCAAAGACAAGCACGAAATGATCCAATTCATTTAGCCTTACAAAATAAGCTAACTTAAGTTTTGTTTATATGAATAAACTGGTTTTGTCTGTTTAGGGTATTTTTGAGGCAAGCTCCATTTATTTCTGATTTTAACAGTAGAAAGCAGTTAAGTCTGGATCCAGGAAAAGTGTAGAAACATATTATTTCCTGCACAGAAAGAAGAATGCCACATGGTAAATGAAGCATGCCTCAATGGAACCTCAGAATCTCTCTTCATCCATAATGACACACACTTGAAAACTAAATCCACACATAGGGTCAAATATCTATCCTAATTAGCTTAGGACTCTGTATTCTGAATCCACACAGGAAACTCCCAACCTCTACAAAGACTCATGGCTTCTACCCTTGTCACATTTCACCTCTGCACTCACCAGCTGTGTGACCCTGAGCAAATTCCTCCACCTCTCTGAAACTCAATATCCTCTTTGAAAAGCAGGAATACTAGTGTACTACAGGTAAAGTGGGAGCCCTAGGAATTTTTCATTTCAGGTGCAGCATATGTCTATTCCTCACAGCACCCTGATGAGCTGCCGTTGATGCCTCCAGCCAAAGACCACCAGGAGCACACCTGTGGATGAACAAGGTGGTTTAATTGTTCTTGTGGTGAGGGAGAAAACTCACCATGCTCACCATGGAGAATCACGGGGCATCTCAGTAAGAGGGTGTTGCAACCAAAGAGCAGAACCAGAGGGAAGTATTCATTAAGAGAATTCTTGCAAGGAAGTAGTTAATACAATTGTGGGGTGCACAATTGTGGCAGATTTGATCCACAGGGCTGGCCATTGTCAGGAAAGGCAGACTTGACTCCAGGAATAAGCAGGTGCTACCGTCCACAGTGCAATCTCTTATCTCAGGGAAGCCTCATCTCTGCTTTTTTTTTTTTTTTTTTTTTTTTGGTCCTTAATTGGCTCCACACCTATCATAGAGCCCTGCATGGGGCTTAAATTACACAACCCTGAGATTAAGACCTGAGCTTCAATCAAGAGCCAGATGCATAACCCACTGAGCCATTCAGGAGCCCACAGATCTGCTCTGAAGACATTATAGCTGGTTGGTTCTGACTCATCCAGATTATCTAGGAAGATCTCTCTTTCCTGATCAACTGATTATGAACTGTAATCACATCTCCAGAATATTTTCAGAGCCACGCCCCATTAATATTTGATTGATTAACTGAGGACTAGAGCCTAACCAACACATAAAACTGACAGTTTAACTACTATAGGGTTTGGGCTTGTGTTAGGTGATTTTGAGGAAGATTTAAGAGAGAGGGTATTTGCTCTTAGTTGGATTGTCAGGAGGTAGATGGTGGGATGGAATATTTCTACAGTTGGGCATCTTAATAAATCTTACCTAAAAGGAAGGAAGACCAGGCTGAGGCTAAAGCTCTACCTGGTAATGAAGCAGAAGGCAATTGTATCATCTAGGAAAGAGGGATGCTTGCTCATTTTTGTGGCTTTGACAATCTTTGTGTTTTGTCTGTGTTCAGGCATGATTACTGAGTGGCCTTGTCCTCTGTCTTGATCCGTCATGGTCACTGAGTGGCTGTCTGACACTGCTGTCCTATTACATTGTTTATGTTCACCAGGAAAACACCAGAGCCTAGCTGTGATTTGCAGACCAGCTCTTGGCAACACCAAGACCTGCTTAATAGTACCAGGTGGCTGCTAGATGCCAGGGCTTTTCCTGTCTCACTCTTCCTACAGTCTCTGTCATCATGAGGTATGACAGTGTGCCGAGAAACAGAAGGCCATCTAACAGGGAAAGAGTTATTGATTCTGAGTGGAATCACCCATTAACCAGTGGCTTCCAAAACACACATAAAATCAATTCTTCTGAAAATAAAATTAATAATAATAATAATAATAATGTCTCCCTCTAATGACTGCCTTTGACATTAGCTCAATTTCTAGCCCCTTACAAATATCTGGAATATGTGGCAAGATAAAGAATATGAAAATATTCAGGAGGTTCTCAGAAGGAAACCAATTTCTAAATCATAGCAATTCTCAATCTGCCCTCAACATTTTATTTACATTGTTATTGTAAAAAAAACTTAAAAACTAAAAATCGTACAATGAGGCAGCCCAAGCTGTCTTTTATGTATTCAGTGTCCCCAGATTGCCCTTAAATGTGTATAGACAGCAGTAAAACACAGAGCACAGAGAATATTCCAGGCAGGGGAAAATTGAGGTGAAAGATGATGCAATTACTATAGACAGCATTCATGAATTTATGATTCCTTCTATTGTCCCAGGTGTAAATATGAGACTTTTGAGAACAAAAGAAGAACTTAAATCAATTAGATTTACATAAGTAGAAAAGCAAAGGTATTCCTTGGCCATCAGCAGCAGAAATACCCTAGGCAGGTAAATCAAAATTTGGAAAATTGTACATGCACAATGGAAGTAAAAAAGAAAGACAATCCATTTTCAGAGGTCAGGAAAAGGGGAGGAGTTACAGATTTCCAGGGAGGGAATCAATTATGGGAGAATTTTTGGAGATTGTAACCCAGAAAAGCCTGAAGAATACCATATTAGTGATGATATCTATACATGAAGCTACTCAGAAATTCCACCCCTCTCACCACCAGCAAGTACACACACCCATAAGAAGATTCTGATTTAAGACCCTCCCTCCTTTCCTAGAGAATATGCCCAGGTGGCTACATCAGAACAAGGGGATTTCCCAACCCTTCTTGGCTCTTAGTACAAGCTCTTCAACTGGCAACAGAAGTGTCATCAGAGGGGATTTTTCTGATTGGCCAGAACCTAACCTGGCAGGGTTTGGTTTGTTGTCTTTAGATTCCCTTATCAGTTGGGTTCTTACCACTGCTCTGCAACTCTGAAGGGCCACTGAGGAGACCACATCGAGAAAAGGATGACCCTAAGCAGAGTTCTGATTCTGGGGACTCTTGCCCTGACCACCATGATGAGCCCTGGTGACAGTGAAGACATTGTGGGTGAGTGCACAGCTGAGGGATGTGGGGACTAGACTTGCGAAAAAGTTGGAAGGGGGGAAAATGGAGATTGGCATAGAAATAGCAGAGGCTCCTCGAAGGTGTTCTCAATATTAAGCAGATCTAAAAATTATGGTCACTCCTTCAGGGAACTAGAGACCCAACCCACTCTCTCTGCTACCTGTGCTGTTGCAGAGTTCATCCTTTCTAATATCAGATCCAGTGAATATAGCCTGCAGGGCTCAGTGACATTCATTTATGGTTGCCTCAGAGATTAAAGATGTTTCCACGAGTGGATGTTTTGTTACTAAAAATTCATGAACTATTGCTCTCAAATGTTTCTAAACAACATTTTGAAGCTTTTTATGTTTCTTTAAAAAAAAAGAAAATATTTTATTTACTTATTGACAGAAAAATAGACAGCAAGAGAGGGCAAGTGGGAGAGGGAGAAGCAGGCTTCCTGATGAACAGGGAGTTGGATGTGGGGCTGGATCCCAGGACCTTGAGATCATGACCTGAGCCAAAGGAATGCTTAATGACTGAGCCACTGAGGCACCCCAGCTTTTTATATGTTTCTTCTGTAGTCTCACTTTGGGTAAAGAGTTCCGTGAATTATGTATATACTATGTAGATATAAAGAAGTGTGTCCTCTTCTTCGTCTCAGATTTACACATTTTCATGCCAGGAACTGGCATGGGGGCAGTGACTAAACAAGCCCAGCTGAATGCCTTTAGACCAGTCAGTCTACCACATGACCTCATATATGTCACTTCACAAATAATCAAATCAAATATGTATTTAGAAATGCTTTTCCAATGATGAAGACATAGAAATGTCAATGATCTTTCTTTTTTCTTAATTGTTACTATTACAGGTGTGGCTTAATAATTTTTTAAATTTTAATTCCAGCATACTTAACATACAGTGTTATTTTACTTTTGGGTGTACAGTATAGTGACTCATAATTCTATACCTTACTCGGTGCTCACCTAGATAAGTGTATATTTAATCACTTTCACCTGTTTGTTTGTTTTTTAAAAGATTTTATTTATTTGACAGAGACACAGCAAGAGAGGGAACACAAGCAAAGGGAGTGGGAGAGGGAGAAGGAGGTTTCCCGCTGAGCAGGGAACCCGATGTGGGGCTCGATGTGGGGTTCAATCCCAGGGCTCTGGGATCATGACCTAAGCCAAAGCAGATGCTTAATGACTGAGCTACCAGGCACCCCTCCTTTCACCTTTTTTAACTGCACCCTCCACCTAATCTCTGGTAACCATCAGTTTTTTCCCTAAAGTTAAGACTCTGTTTTTCTTTTTATTTACCTTTTTACTTGTTCATTAGTTTTGTTTCTTAAATTCCACATATGAGTGAAATTATATGATATTTATCTTTCTCTGATTATTTCACTTAGCATTACACTCTCTAGCTCCTACCATAATGTAGCAAATGGCAAAATTTCAGTCTTTTTATAGCTGAACAATATTCCATTGTATATATATATACCAAATCTTCTTTATCCATTTATCTCTCCATTGATCCAAATATCTATCAATGGACACATGGGCTGCTTCCATAATTATGGAATTATGGAATTCTGTACTCTTCCAAACTAGAGAATATTTTTATTTTTATTTTAAAATTGAGAACTTTATGATGAACTTAAATTATTTTATTAAAAAATTAAAAATATATAATATAAATAAAAATAATGTAACATATAAATTAAAATGTGTTATTCTCAAATTGTCAATTCAAATGACATGTCTTGCTTTCTATCTAATGGAGATCCTTAAAAGGAAAACAGGGCAAACACACATTAATTATTTAATCCCTCCAGCCCCTCTGCCTTTATTGCCTACCTCTTCCCCCCCTCTCTTCAGCCATTCCTTTATAATCTTTTCCTTCCAGAGTCTATCCCTGGTCCTTTTTATTGTTGTTTTATTGACATGAAGAATGGTTTTGTAAAAACCGAAGTAGAAAAACTAAATAGTTAAGAGGGGATGTGAAATGGAGCATACTCTAATTTTCACCAACTTTGTTAATCATGACTGCTCCCATTCTAATTTAAGTATCTCTTGTTTCTCCAGAGAATGTCCAATTCCTTTTTTCAGCATCACACCAGAGCACCCTAATCAGACTCATCTTATCCATTAGGTACAGTAAGCACAGTACCAAGGGCTTGTGATGCTCATAGGACACCATGAAAATGTTTTAATTTCTTTTAAAATTAGAAGAAAAAAGTGAACTTTTAGAGTAGAAGAAAATATTTTAATTTTTAATATAGCCTGGATTATATTTGTTTTTGCACCAATATAGTCACAAATACGATTCTTAATATTTTTATGAAAAAATGGGCCCATGAGAGGAATAGCACTAAGGCTCACAAGTCATAATACAGCCTTGGTCACTGCTGCTTCTGACCTTCATATGGTCCACCTTTGTGTCTCCTAGCTTTCACTCCCCCAATTTCTATGATCCTTGAGAACAGCAAATGATATTCAATACACACTTTTCAGCAACCAAGAGATAAATTTTGGAGATTCAAAGATGAAAAGACATGCTATCTGCCCCTTGGTGCAGGAGCAAGCTGAAAGTATAAAAGTGAATTGCTTCTAGTTGGCCCCATAGTGTGATACTCATCAACAGTTGGCAACCCAGGACAAGTACCAGGTGAAAACAACAGTTGCATATATTCATGTTTGGAAAACAGTCAAGGATAAAAGGTAGAGTTTATAAAGGTTTTGTTGAGGGCATTTCAAATAATCAACCAAGGGAATCATACTGGGCAGGGAAGAGAGTGAGTTGGATGAGGTATGGATAAATTTGGAGAGCAAGACACTGGGATGGAGGTGCTAGAGGATATAATATGGTCAAAAACATGTTCAATGAGAGAGCTTAGCTAAAATTCGGTAAGTAAGCAGAAACTTAAGGAAAAAAATGGAGGTATCCAGGAAATCTGTAAAGATAACTTTGTTTCAAGGAGAAAGGCCCCTGCAAAGACCAAGGAACATGAAGGAATAATATACTTTGGTTTGACTGGGCAGCTGAGGTATTGCAGAGGAAGTGGGACCATAAGACTGCTGTTGTTCCCTTCCAGGACTCACCACAGCTTCCTGTCTTTGTTCCTATACTCATCTGGCTCTCTCACTAACAATAAGCTCCTTGATCCCTGCTCCTCATGATGTCTGACATCTCGATGATGTTCAGTAAATGAGGAAGAACACAAAAAGGAAGTGATTAAAACACACACACACACACACATACACATATATTTCTTCACAAAAAAAAAAGGTAGGCTCATTGGGTAGAATCCTACTGTTGCCATTCTACTTGGGTGTCCTCACATGAGTTCATTGTCCATTTGAGAAAAAGGGCCATAGTTTACCTGGAGCTCTCAATAGACAGAAATGTTGCATCAGAATAAGGGGAGAGGTTTAGTAACATCCTCTAAGCCATGATGGGGTAGAGCAGTGGGGTGTGACAGAAATCTAAAATCCAATATATCTTTCATTTTGTATCTCTGATAAAATCAAGTGCTCTCTTCTGAGGATTACTATTGTTAACAAAACAGAGACCTTAGGAGCATTGTTTATTTTTTATATACTTTATAGTATTGTCACTGTCCTTGTCACACTCTCACATCCTACAATATTTAGAAGAAATTCTTGTAAAACAATAAAGTCCTGTGTGTTCTTTTTGGAAAGACAAGAGGAAGAAGGAGGAGAAGGAGGAAGGAGAGAAGGAAGGAAGGAAGGCCTGTGTAGAAAATGTTCTGTTCTGAACCAGTCTGGAGGGGGAGAGGAATCCAAATGTATTTCTTATTAACTGATGAAAGAATTAAGTAAGAGATAAAACTTATGAAGCAGAGGGAGGTAAACTCAATCTCTGAGAAAGGAAGCTAAGAACATGATTTTTTCATTCCTTTTTAAATTTCATTATGTTTATCATAAATGGCACACCTGTGTGTGCCAGGGGCTAAGCTACACACACAAGGAACAGTAGTAACATGGCTGTTGAAATTCTGTCCTCATGTAACCTACATGGTACATGTAACCTACAGTAACCTCATGTAACCTACAGTGGAAAATCATCTGCATTTTAACTGGACACCCACCAACCCTGAGGGAAAGGGAGCAGGAAAATTTGCCTAAAGACTGCGAAAGGGGGCGGATGGGTGGCTCAGTCCCTTGAAAGACTGAATCTTGTTCAGGTCATGATATCACAGGTCATGAGACCCAGCCTGGCCCTGGGCTCTGTGCTCAGTGTGGAGTCTGCTGGAGACTCTCTCCCTTTGTCCCTTCCCCGACTTGTATTCTCTCTCGAATACACAAATCAATCTTGAGAGAGAGAAAAAGAAAAACAGTACCAAAGACAAAGCCCACAATATTTGAAAACCAGTTTAGTTTCCTCTGTCACTCAGTTTAATAAGGTTCTTTCTCCCTTTGTTTTTTTCTTGTTCCTCACTCTCTCATCAGCTGATCATGTTGGCTCCTATGGCATAGAAGTTTACCAGTCCTATGGCCCCTCTGGCCAGTTCACTGAAGAATTTGATGGAGATGAGTTGTTCTATGTGGACCTGGAGAAGAAGGAAACTGTCTGGCGGCTGCCTGTGTTTAGCACATTTTCAGGTTTTGACCCACAAAATGCATTGAACGAAATAGCTACATCAAAACAAGGCTTGAACATCCTGATTAAACGCTCCAACTATACCGCTGCTACCAATGGTATGTGTCCACCACTCTGCCTCTCTTTACTGAATCTATCCCTACATATCAGGTCTCTTTCTCTTCTTCCCTATGATAGATATACCCTTGACTGCTTTCCAAGGATCTTTCCCCAGATCTTCTCATAGTAATTACTGAACACTCATTCTCTGCCATCTCAGAGCTGAAATATTGTCATGTAATACAAGGATCCTTACCCCCATACCGTGTTCCCTGAACCCCTCAAGGAGAAGTCCTAGAGATCTGCCACTTTAGTAAGCACGCCCATAGGGGGAAGGGCACAAGGATAAAATACAGGCAGTGTGTAGATAGCATTTCCCAAGCAGAAGGTAAGTAAGAACTCTTCTACCATCAGATGGGGAACTGTTGGTGGATGGGCTCTTGAAGGACACAGTGCAGAACCTGAGGGTAGAGCTCTTTGCAATTCATATCAGTGCTGCTTCCTCACCACAGAGGTTCCTGAGGTGACGCTGTTTCCCAAGTCTCCTGTGATGCTGGGTCAGCCCAACACCCTCGTCTGTCTGGTGGACAACATCTTTCCCCCTGTGATCAATGTCACGTGGTTGAAGAACAGGCACTCAGTCACAGAGGGTGTTTCTGAAACCAGCTTCCTCGCCAAGAAGGATCATTCCTTCTTAAAGTTCAGTTACCTCACCTTCCTCCCTTCTGCTGATGATATTTATGACTGCAAGGTGGAGCACTGGGGCCTGGATGAACCACTTCTGAAACACTGGGGTACGTATGAATTCCACCCCCTTGGCACCTTCTTTCTCTATCAAGTTCAGAATATCCTGCCTTTGAGTCTGTGAATCTCATGTTTTCTATACCTTAAAGGTTTCAAATAATAGACTTTACCCTCTTCCTTAACCATGGTGCCCTGAGTCCTCATAGATCAAAAACAATCCCTCCCGCTCCAACCCACACATGTGTACATGAACCAACACTCTTGTGTTCTGTTTTCCACAACTGCATTTTCTAGAACCTGAAATTCCAGCCCCTATGTCAGAGCTGACAGAGACCGTGGTCTGTGCCCTGGGGTTGACTGTGGGCCTTGTGGGCATCGTGGTGGGCACCGTCTTCATTATCCAAGGCCTGCGCTCAAGTGGTGCTTCCAGACATCAAAGACCCTTGTGAGCCACACCCTAGGAAGGAAGGTAAGCGTTCAGATTTGTCAGAGCTGAGAGCTGAGAGCTGGAGACAAAGCACAGGAGGAAGGAAACTGGGAGGAATTTGTGGACACAGATACGGTTGAAAGGTTGTAGGAGTCTGGGGGAGGGCATGATGACAGCAGAGGAGCCCCCGTGGATCAACCATCCCATGTCTGTCCTATTGCAGGAGCACCGCATGCTCACCGACCAGAGCAGAAGAGTGGACTTCATAGGTGACCTAGCACTATTGACTGGCTAAGTTTGTCATATTCCTTCTCTGTCCAACGTTGCCCCTCTCACTTCTTCTCTAGGATTTAAGGTCCAGCTACATCCTCTGAGAGCTCCCATACCCTTTGGAATTCTGCCCCTTGAATGCCTGATTTTTTTTTTCTTTTCTCAATTTTTACCTACTGTGAGATCTCTGGGATATTCCACCCAGTTACCTGCTTCTTTGTAACCCTGATCCAGAACTCCCATGGAAATAATAAATTTCCCTTTAGATCTCCTAATAAAATTTTCCTTTCTTTCATCTCAGAACTGACTAGTACTCTGGCCTCTTATGCTTATTGCCACTTATGCTCACTTTCAAGGTTATGTTTCATGTCCAGTAACACAGGAGCAAGCAAATACAGGCTGATAGTATTTTGATATTTTAGCTGATGTTAATATTTCTTTCTTATTATTCCCACACTAGGGCATTACCACTCCCCCTAATTCAGACATTAGTGAAAGTAATATAAGCCCTTTGTCTTTGCTATAGATTTGATATAGAAGAAATGCAAAAATGAAGAAATAAGTTCCTACTCATTTTAGTATAGTTTTACAAGGCTAAGGCGGAGAAGAAAAAGGAACTTTGAATTTCAAATATACTGAAAGTCAAATTGTTTTCCAAAAATTTAAAATTTCAATTCTTAAAGAATGAATAGCAATAGGAGAAGCTTTCCTCTTCTTTCCTCGCCCATGAGAAGATAAGAATTCTTTAGGCAGGAAAAGAAATGGATGTCAGTTAGGAGAGCATTAGAATAAGACCATAAGGTGAATATGTGAGAAGAACCAAATTTGGATATGGGGTGTGTGTGTGAGTGTGTGTTATTGTAATACAAGGGTTATACTGAATCACATTATGAGTGGTGTTCCAAGAATACATAAATGCTGACCTACTCAGACCTTTTCCCAATGAAATACCAAGGAAAACAAATTTTTTTTTTTTTAATTTGACAGAGAGACATCACAAGTAGGCAGAGAAGCAGGCAGAGAGAGAGAGAGGAGGAAGCAGAGAGGAGAGAGCCCGATGCGGGACTCCATCCCAGGACCCTGAGATCATGACCTGAGCTGAAGGCAGCGACTTAACCCACTGAGCCACCCAGGCGCCCCAAGGAAAACAAGTTTAATGGAAGTCGTGTTTTATTAAGGGAATTCATTCATAAAGTCTTCATGTAATTTTAAAATGAAATTAATTCTAAAATGAGCAATCATTTCATTTTATCAGATAAAAGTTAAAGTGGGATCACCACATTATATTACTATACATAAAATTAGGTATCAGTACTCATGATATTAAATTACATGATTCTTTAAAAATTATTTGAGTTCTTTGAATTATTTCTGATCATGTGCATAAAGTGTGACATTATTAATATTTAATATCAATATCATACTATTTAGTAAGTAAATAATTAGAAAATCATTTTTTTCAGCAAATAATTTGCACGTAAAAATACAGAACCGAGAAAATTCACGTAAAAAAAACTGAAGACATATCAATCAAATGTTAGTTTTGGATGCATATTCAAACAAAACAACTGTTAAAAACTTCTTATGAGACACAAAAATTGAGCACTGGCTGTATTAAGAAATTATCTAATTTTAGATGTGGTTATGGCAATGTTATGTTTCTAAAAAGTTATTATATTTTAGATTTTCATAATAAAATATTCATCAGTGACATGATGTTTAAGATTATCTTCAAAATAATACAGTATGCATATAGGATTAAGTGGGTGGGTGTACTAAATTATCCAGAATTAATAATTATTAAAGCTGGACTACTGATACACACCACTATTCTCTCTAATACTACGTATAGCTAAAATTTTCCATAATACAAAGGTTTTTTTAAGTATTACAGAAAAGAAAAGAAATAGGCAGAGAAGCATTCTGTTTGAAGATATATTGGCTTTTAAGGTTTTCCTCATTTTTATCCCAGTTAGGAAACCGTGAGTATCCAAGTCCTGCTCTGGACCATAGGCCTCCCAGAAATATATGTCACAATGAATAATAGTAAAGGAAAACAAAATACTGCTTACTTTACTATTGGCTGAACTAAGCCCCAAACTTTGCTAATATATTCACTAATTTAATCAATAATGCAAAAATAAAGTGGTCATTGAGTACCAGTGTTGTTATATATATCATACTATGCTCTGAGTGTATTCAATTAATGTGAAAGCAGATGCATTCCCTGTCTTAAGAAAATTTACATTCCAGTGGGAAGAAATATACATATATAAAATAATTCCATTAGCATATAATGATAAGTTCTAAGAATTCAAAAAAGAACAGAACAGTGTAACATGAGCCTATTGCACAAGAACCAAGCACAATTTGGTGGAGGTTAGAGGACTCTAGAATATGAATATTATGAAATAGGTATGAAATAGGTATTATATAATATGTAAAGCAAAAATAAATAAATAAATAAATAACCCAATTAAAACTGAAATAATGGGGGTACCTGGGTGGTTGAGTTGGTGAAGCATCTGCCTTCTGCTCAGGTCATGATACCAGGGTCCTGGAATTGAGTCCCACAGTAGGCTCCCTGCTCTGTGAAGAGTCTGCTTCACTCTCTGCCCCTCCCCACCCCACTCATGCTCTCTATTTCTCACTCTCTCAGGTAAAATCTTTAAAAAATAAAATAAGATAGAAATAATGGACTAGAATATACTTAAGGCAGAATGGACCTAAGGGATATTTCTAGAGACCTGAATAGACATTTTTTTTTCTAAATTGTATTTAAATTCAATTAGTTAACATATAGCTGTATTATTAGTTTCAGAGATAAATGTTGGTCATTCATCAGTCTTATATAATAACCAGTTCTCATAACATCACATGCCCTCCTTAATGTCCATCACCCAGTTACCCTCCACATACCCCCCTCCCCTCCAGCAACCCTCAGTTTATTTCCTATGATTAAGGGTCTCTTTTGGTTTGTCTCCCTCTCTGATTTCATCTTGTTCTATTTTTTCCTGTCTTCCTCTAGGATCCTCTCTCTTGTTTCTTATATCCCACATATGAGTGAGATCATATGATAATTGTCATTCTCTGACTTACTTATTTCTCTCAGTCTAATACCCTCTAGTTCCATCCACATCATTGAAAATAGCAAGATTTCATTTTTTGATGACTGAGCAATATTCCACTGTTATATCACATCATCTTTATCCATTCATCTGTCAATGGGCAGCTAGGCTCTTTCTATTGTTCTTTCCGTAGTTTGGTATTGTGGACATGGCTGCTATAAACATTGGGATGTAGATGCCTCTTTGGATCACTACATCTATATCTTTGGAGTAAATCCCAAGTAGTGAAGTTGCTGGGTCATAGAGTAGCTCTATTTTCAACTTTTTAAGAAACCTCTGTACTGTTTTCCAGAGTGGCTACACCAGCTTGCATTCCAACCAACAATGTAAGAAGTCTGGGTGGCTCAGTCATTAAGTGTCTGCCTTCGGCTCAGGTCATGATCCCAGGGTCCTGGGATCAAGCCCTGCATTAGTCTCTCTGCTTAACAGAAAGCCTGCTTCTCCCTCTCCTACTTTCCTTGCTTGTGTTCTCTATATCTCTGTCAAACAAATAAATAAAATAATAAAACAAATAAATAAAACCTTAAAAAAAAACAGTTTAAGAAAGTTCCCCTTCCTCCACATCCTCACTAACATCTGTTAATACCTGACTTGTTGATTTTAGCCATTCTGACTGGTGTGAAGTGGTATCTTGTGGTTTTGATTTGTATTTTTCTGATGCTAAGTGATGTTGAACAGTTTTTCATGTGTCTGTTGGTCATTTGTATGTCTTCTTTGGAAAAATACCTGTTCATGTCTACTGCCCATTTTTTATTGAATTATTTGTTCTTTGGGTGTTGAATTTGATGAGTTCTTTATAGATTTTGGATACTAGCCCTTTATCTGATATGTCATTTGCAAATATTTGCAACATACTGTTGGTTGTCTTTTGGTTTTGTCAACTGTTTCTTTAGCTTTGCAAAAGGTTTGATCATGATGGAGTCCCAATAGTTTATTTTTGCCTTTTTTCCCCTTGCCTTTGGAGATGGTCTAGCAAGAAGTTGCTACAGCTGAGGTCATAGAGATTACTGCCTGTGTTCTCCTCTAGGATTCTGATGGATTCCTGTCTCACATTGAGGTCTTTTATCCATTTTGAGTCTATTTTTGTGTATGGATCAGGAAATGGTCTAGTTTCATTCTCCTACATGTGGCTGTCCGATTTTCCCAACACCATTTGTTAAAGACATTGTCCTTTTTCCATTAGATATTGTTTCCTGCTTTGTCCAAGATTAGTTGATTATAGAGTTGAGGATCCATTTCTGGGTTCTCCATTCTGTTCCATTGATCTATGTGTCCGTTCTTATCCCAATACCATACTGTCTTGATGATTATATCTTTGTATTAGAGCTTAAAGCCCAGAATTGTGATGCCACCAGCTTTGCTTTTCTTTCTCAACATTCCTTTGGCTATTAGAGATCTTTTCTGGTTCCATACAAATTTGGGGATAATTTTTCCAGTTCTTTGAAAAAGTTGATGCTATTTTGATAGGAAATGTATTGAATGTGTAGATTGCTTTAGGTAATATAGACATTTTAACAAATATTATTTTTTCTAATCCAAGAGCATGGAATGTTTTTCCAGCTCTTTATGTCTTCCTCAAGTTCTTTCATGAGCGTTCTATAGTTTTCTGTATACAGATCCCTTTCCCTCTTTGTTATATTTATTCCTAGTTATCTTATGGTTTGGGGTTCAATTGTAAATGAGATTAACTATTTAATCTTCTTCTTCTGTCTATTGTTAGTTTATAGAAATATAACTGTTTTCTGAGAATTGATTTTATATACTGCCAATTTGCTGAATTCCTGTATGAGCTCTAGCAATTTTGGGGTGGAGTCTTTTGGGTTTGCCACATAGAGAATCATGTCATGTGTGAAGAGTGAGAGTTTGATTTCTTTGCCAATTTTAATCCTTTCTATTTCTTTTTGTTGTCTGATTATTGAGGCTAAGAATTTAGTACTATGTTGAATAGTAGTGGTGATAGTGGACAGCCCTGGGATGTTCCTGACCTTAGGGGGAAAGCTGTCAGTTTTTCCCCACTGAGAATGATATTTGCTGTGGGCTTTTCATAGATGGCTTTTATGATATTGAAGTACATTCCCACTATAAATATACAATAAGTGTTTTTTATCAACAAAAGATGTTATACTTTGTCAAATGGTTTTCTGCATCTGTTGAGAGGATCCTATGCTCCTTGTCCTTTCTTTTATTAATGTAGTGTATTATATTGATTAATGTGTGAATGTTGAAACATCCTTACAGCCCAGGAATAAATCCCACTTGATCATGGTGAAGAATCCTCTTAATGTACTGTGGGATCCTAATGGCTAGTATCTTGGTGAGAATTTTGGCATTGATATTCATCAGGATATTGGTCTGTCATTCTCCTTCTTGGTGGGGTCCTTGTCTGGTAATGATGGCTTCATAGAAAGAGTTAGGAAGATTTCCTTCCATTTCTATTTTTTGAAACAGCTTCAAAAGAATAGGTATTAATTATTCTTTAAATGTTTTATAGAATTCCCCTGGGAAACCATCTGGCCCTGGACTCTTGCTTGTTGTAAGACTTGATAATTGCTTCAATTTCCCTGCTGGTTATGGGTGTTTTCAGGTTTTCTATTTCTTCTTGTTTTTACTTTGGTAGTTTATACCTCTCTAGGAATGCATCCATTTCTTCCAGATTGCCTAATTTATTGGCAACTTGTTGCTTATAATATGTTCTTATAATTATTTCTTTTTCTTCACCTTCACTCATGATTGTATTTATTAATTCTTTTTTAAAAACTGCTCCTAGTTTCATTGTTCGGTTCTACTTTTCTTTTAATTTCTATTTCATTGATATCCACTCTAATCTTCATTAATTCTCATCCTCTGCAGAGTTTAGGCTTTACTTGCTGTTCTTTCTCCAGCTCTCATGGGTGTATGGTTTGGTTGTTGTATTTGAGACTTTTCTTATTTCTTGAGAAAGCCTTGTATTGCTATATACTTCCCTCTTGGGACTGCCTTTACTGCATCCCAAACTTCTGAACAATTGTGTTTCCATTTACATTTGATTCCAAGAATTTTTAAAATTCTTCTTTAATTTTCTGGTTGCACCATTCATTCTTTAAGAGGATGCTGTTTAAATCTCACAAAAAAAAACTGAGGGTTGCTGGGTGGGGAGGGGAGTGTGGAGAGGGTGGTTGGGTTATGGACATTGGGGAAGGTGTGTGATATGGTGAGTGCTGCGAAATGTGTAAGCCTGATGATTCACAGACCTGTACCCCTGAGGCAAATAATACATTATATGTTAATAAAAATATTTTTAAAAAGAGGATACTCTTTAGCTTCCATGTATTTGAGGTCTTTTCAAATTTCCCCTTAAACTCAAAATGGATAAAAGACCTCAACATGATACAGGAATCCATCAGAATCCTAGAGGTGAACATAGGCAGTAATCTCTTCGATATCAGCCATAGAAACTTCTTTCAAGATATGTCTCCAAAGGCAAAGGAAACAAAAGCCAAAATAAATTTCTGGGACTTCATCAAAATCAAAAGCTTCTGCACAGCAAAGGAAGCAGTCAAGAAAACAAAGAGGCAACCCACGGAATGGAAGAAGATATTTGCAAATGACAGTACAGAAAAATGGTTGATATCCAGGATCTATAAAGAACTCCTCAAACTCAACACACACAAAGCAGATAATCATATCAAAAAATGGACAGAAGATATGAACAGACACTTCTCCAATGAAGACATACAAATGGCTATCAGACACATGAAAAAATGTTCATCATCACTAGCCATCAGGGAGATTCAAATTAAAACCACATTGAGATATCACCTTATGACTGAGTTCAAATTTTAAAGCACTGTGGTCCAAAAATATGCAAGAAATGATCCCAGTTTTTTGGTACTGGTTGAGACCTGATTTGTGACCCAGGATGTGATCTATTCTGGAAAATGTTCCATGTGTGCTTGAGAAGAATATGTATTCTATTGCTTTAGGATGCAATGCTCTGACTATATCTGTGAAGTCCTTCTGGTCCACTGTCATTCAAAGCCCTAGTTTTCTTGGTGATCTTCTACCTAGATGATCTCTCCATTATAGTGAGAAGGGAGTTAAAGTCCCCTACTATTATTATATTATTATGGATGTGTTTTTTTAATTTTGTTATTAATTGGTTTATATAATTGGCTGTTCCCATGTTAGGAACATAAATATTTGTAATTGTGAGACCTTTTTGGATAGACCTTTTAATTATGTTATTGGATCCTTCCTCATCTCTTATACTCTTTGGTTTAAAATCTGATTTTTCTGATATATGTGTTGCCACTCAGCTTCTTTTCATGTCCGTTAGCATGATAAATTGTTTTCTACCCCCTCACTTTAAACCTGGAGGTGTCTTTGAGGCTAAAATGAGTTCCTCTCTGTTCCTTTCTAGTCTATGTTTCTTTTGGGCTCTCTCTTCACTTAAAGAACCCCTTTTAATAGTTCTTGGAGGGCTGGTTTAGTGATCACAAATTCTTTTAATTTCTGCTTGTCCTGGAAGCTTTTTATCTCTCCTTAAATTTTAAATGACATCCCAGCTGGTTAAAGTGTTCTTGGCTGCATATTTTTCTCATTTAGCACCCTGAATATATGATACCAGTCCTTTCTGGTCTACCAGATCTCTGTGGATATGTCTACTGACACTCTTGTTTCTACCTTAAAGGTTGTAGACCTCTTGTCCCAAGCTGCTTTCAGGATTTTCTCTTTATCTCTGAGATTTCAAGTTTCACCATTATATGGTGGATTGTTGACCTATTTTTATTTATTTTGAGGGGTGTCCTCTGTGCCTCCTGAACTTGAATGCCTGTTCTCTTCCTCAGATTAGGGATGTTCTCAGCTATAACTTGCTCTAGTATACCCTCTGCCCCCCCTTCTTTCCTCTTCTTCTGGGATCCCAATTATTCTAATATTGTTTCATTTTATGGTATCAATTCTCTCTCAAATTCTCCATTTATGATCCAGTAGTTGTTTATCTCTTTTTCTCAGCTTCTTTATACTCCATCATTTGGTCTTCTATATCACAAATACACTCTTTGTCTCATTTATCCTAGCAGTAAGAGCCTCCATTTTTTATTGCATCTCTTTAGTGGCCTTTTTTATTTTGACTTGATTAAATTTTTGTTCTTTTATTTCTCCAGAAAGGGATTCTCTAGTGTCTTTGATGCTTTTTTCAAGCCTAGATAGTATCTCTATAATTGCTATTCTGAACTCTGGTTCTGACAACTTACTTATGTCATTACTGATTTGGTCCTTGGCAGTCAGTACTACCTCTTGTTCTCTTTTTTTGAGGTGAGTTTTTCTGTCTTATTATTCTGTCCAGAGAAGAACACCAAACAAGAGAACAAAACACTAAAATGGAAACAACAATCCCAAAGAATTATACATTAAACAGATCAGAAAAAAAAAAACAAAACCAAATAAAATAAAATAAAAGTAAAAAGAATATAATCAGACTGGTGGACAGAACAGAGCAATACACCAGTTCCTGTGTGTATTTTGGTCTGTTTGCTAGAGAACTAAGTCTCAAATTGTAAAGAAAGAAAAATCTATATATATGTACAAAAATGAAATTAAATACTATGAAAGGATAAAATGTAACTAAAAATGAAAATTAAAAGATAGAAAAAAAGGAATAAAAACAGACGGGTGAACAGAACAGAGCAATACACTACATACTGAGTGTATTTTGGTTGGTTTGTTAGAAGAACCTACATCTCAATTATAAAGAAAGAAAAACACATAGACAAATTAATTTCAATACATTGAAAGGATAGAATGTAACTCTAAAGATTAAAATTAAAATACTTTAACAAAGCAAAACAAAACAAAAAGCAAAGAGAGAGAGAATATGATCAGATAGATATTCTATCTAAAGATAGAATATGATCAGATATGATCAGAGAACAAAGCCATACAATAGGTTCTGGGTGTATTTTGGTCTGTTTGTTAGAAGTAACCATATCCCAAAATTGTAAAGAAAAACTTATATGTGTATATATACATATACATATATGTGTATATATACATAATGAAAGGAAAGACTGTAACTAAAAATGAAAAATTCTTTTAAAAAGTTGATAAAATAACAAAGGAAACAGTTAACAAAACCAGAAGACAACTGACAGAATGAGAGAAGATATTTGCAAACAACATATCAGATAAAGGGCTAGTATCCAAAATCTATAAAGAATTTCTCAAACTCAACACCCAAAGAACAAATAATCCAATCAAGAAATGAGCAGAGGACATGAACAGACATTTCCGCAAAGAAGACATCCAGATGGCCAGCAGACACATGAAAAAGTGCTCCACATCACTTGGCATCAGGGAAACACAAATCAAAACTACCATGAGATATCACCTCACACCAGTCAGAATGACTAAAATTAACAAGTCAGGAAATGACAGATGCTGGCGAGGATGCGGAGAAAGGGGAACCCTCCTACACTGTTGGTGGGAATGCAAGCTGGTGCAACCACTCTGGAAAACAGCATAGAGGGTCCTCAGGAAGTTGAAAACAGAGCTACCCTACAACCTAGCAGTAGCACTACTGGGTATTTACCCTAAAGATACAAATGTAGTGATCCGAAGGGGCACGTGCACTCAAATGTTTATAGCAGCAATGTCCACAATAGCCAAACTATGGAAAGAACCTAGATGTCCATCAGCAGATGAATGGATAAAGAAGAAGTGGTATATATATACAATGGAATACTATGCAGCCATCAAAAGAAATGAAATCTCGCCATTTGCAACAACGTGGTTGGAACTAGAGGGTATTACGCTTAGCAAAATAAGTCAATCAGATAAAGACAATTATTATATGCTCTCCCTGATATGAGGAAGTTGAGGGGCAACATGGGGGATTTGGGGGGTAGGAAAAGAATAAATGAAACAAGATGGGATCAGGAGGAAGACAAACCATAAGTGACTCTTAATCTCACAAAACAAACTGAGGGTTGCTGAGTGGGGGGGCTAGGGAGAGGGTGGTGGGGTTATGGACATTGGGGAAGGTATGTGCTATGGTGAGTGCTGTGAAGTGTATAAAGCTGGCAATTCACAGACCTGCACCCCTGGGGCTAATAATACATTATAAGTCAATAAAAAAATAAAAAAAAAAAATTTAAAGTTGATAAAATAAGAAATTGGTTGAATAAGGAAAGAAAAAAAATTAAATGGGAAGACTAAAGAATCTGGCATAAAAACATAAATTCTGTATACTATTTTCCTCTAGGACTGGAGTTTTGCAATTCTCTATGATTGGTAAACTTGGTCTTGACTGGATGTTCTTGTTAATCTTTTTCTTTGGGTGGGGGGGGGGCCTCTTGTGATGAATATCAGTTGTCTTTGCCCTGGGCAGAATTGCACTGCCCTTGCCAGGGGGCTAGACTGGGTAATCATCTCTGGATTGCTCTAGATTGCTCTATGTAACTTTTGTTCCCTGAAGGCTTTCTGCACAGATTTAAAGGATGAGAATGAAAATAGAAGCCTTTCTGTCTCCAGTTCCAGAGCCAAGAGCTCCGGAGCCCTACTCATCAGGGCACTCTCAGAGACTAGCAGTCAATCACTCCTGTCTCCCTGGTCTCCTTCCACACTCTCTGCTCACTTAGCCTGTGGCTGAGTGTTTCTATCTCAGGAACACGACCCCATTTTGAGTCTCCAAACCTTCCAGACTCCTGCAGCACAAACCCACACTGCAACTTCCTGGAAAGGAAGGGTGGGGGGTTCCCCAGTTCAAAGCTTGCTGGGCCTCTGCTTGGGGAACAGTCACCCAACTATTCTGGGTTTCATGTTTTATGGCAACTCCCATCTGAGAGCCCACTCCTGGGCTTGCTGATTAGAGCTGGTTTCCCTACTCCGATGATGCCTAGGAACTCTGCTGCACTCAGGCACTCCTGGTCTTCCTGTGACACCAGGGATCCTGAGACCACATTGTTCCACCTGGGATTCCACCCCACTTCACCACCTCAGTGTGTTTTAGGCAGAGATATCCCTCACTGGAGCAGACTTCTAAAAGTTCTGATTTTGTGATTTGCTGCTATATCACCTTATGGTAGCCAGCTGCCAGAGGCTCCCTCCCCCTACTCAGATCTAACTTCCCATACACCACTGTGGTTTCACTTCTCTGCACCTCCTGTTTTGCAGAAAATGGTTGCTTTTATATTTGTGGAGTTGCAGCTATTTTCTTAGATCCCCAGTTGAGTATGCAGGAGATCAGAATGATTTGATAGCTACCTAGCTGAATTCCTGGGACCAGGTGAAACTAAGGTCTCCTACCCCTCTATCAGCTTGGACCAAAAAAGCTGAAAAGACATTGATTTTTCCAAGAAAAGTATTAAAATGGCCAAAAAGTACATGAAAAGGTACTCAACATTATTAGTCACTAAAGAAATGCAGATAAAAACCTTAATGAGATGTCACCTCCCACTTGTTAGAATTGCTATCATCTGGAAAATAAGAAATAACAAATGTTGGAAGGGATATGGAAAAAAGGGAACCTTTATGCACTGTTGATGGGAATGTAAATTGGTTCAACCTTATGGAAAACAATACAGAGTTTCCTCAAAAAACTGAGATAATTGCACCTTCATATTCATTCAGACTTTATTTACCATAGCCAAGACATGGAAACAATTTAAATGTCACTGATGATGAAGGGATAAAGCAAATGTTATACACACAGACATAGACACACCACAAAACGGAATACTACTCAGGCATAAGAAAGAATGAAATCTTGCCATTTGTGACAACATGAATAGACCTTAAAGGTATTATGCTAAATAAAATAAAGCAAATAGAGAAAGACAAATACTTTCACTAACATGTGGAATCAAAAAAAAAAAAGAAAGAAAAGAAAAGAAAGCTAGACTCCTAGATACAGAGAAGAGATGATGGTTGCCAGAGGAGAGTGGGGGGTTGGTTGGTGGGCAAAATGGGTGAAAATATCAAGATTAATAAATTTCCAGTTGTAAAATAAACAAATCATGGGATGTAATGTATAGCACTGGGAACAGACAATAATACTGTATTAACTTTGTATGGTGACAAATGGTAACTCGACTTATTATACTGACCATTTCAAAATGCTTATAAATGTTGAATAACTATGTTGTATAACTGAAACTTATATAATATTGTATGTCATTTATACTTCAATTAATTTTGTATGGTGATGGATGTTAACCAGACTCATTGTAGTGATCACTTCACAAGACATACAAATACCATATCATGTGGTACACCTGAGAATAATATAAAGTTACATGTCAGTTACATCTCAATAAAAAAGAAATAACTTTTTCACTTTGGAAAAAAAAGTTATTTGCAACAATTTTTTGATATAAAACCAAAAGCACAAGCAGCAAAAGCAAAAATACACAAGTGGGACTACATCAAATTTAAAAAAACATCTGCACAACCTAATAATCAGTCAAATGCAAAGGCAACCTAAGGAATGTAAAAAAAAAATTTCTAAATCTGACAAGGGGTTGATATAAAGGTACTCATACAAATCAATAACAAAGAAAACAAACTGTTTTAAAAGTGGGCAGAGGAGAACATCCGGGGAAGAGGGCAGAGTCGGATGATCTTAAGCTCACCTCATCCAATGGATACAACTAGGAAACATCCACACCATTGTAAATAACCTAGAAAACCACGTGAAGGCTGGCAGAATAGACTCTCCACAGCTAAATAGAGAGAAGAGGTCACATTCAAGAAGCAAGGAAGGGAAGAGATGATGTTGGGAACAAAATGGACCCACCGGACTGTCCTCAGGAGGGAGGATGCTGTGGGCTCATAGCAGGGAAAGAAGCAGACCTTCACTATAGGTTCTCCAGGAACAAGGAACCCATACAGGGAAGATGAATCCCTATAATATTTGTCTTTGACAACCAGAGTGATATAATTTTGCAGGTTCTTAGCATCAGCAAGGCTTAACACTTGGAACTTTAAAAATCAGCAGACCTGACCCCTGGGGAACCAGAGGGCAATAGGAAACCGAGTCCCAGCCTTTAAAAAGACAACACAAAATACAGCCCCAGGGAGATGCAACACATAGGCAGCAGTTTCAAAACTGCCTGGAGTATACAGGAGACAGTTTTATTTACTAAACTCAGAGCACATGCTGGAGTGGCAGGGATCTTTGGGAGACTTCCTCAAGAACAAAAAAGCTAATGGGTGTCATTTTCATCCCTTGCTACCCACCCTAGATGCACAGACACCTGCAGGAACCAGCATAGAACCGACATCTGCTACTTAATTTACTAACAGTGCTCCCCACCCACACACTTTCTTATTGACACACTTACTTCAACCAGACCTTATCTCTGGGATCACTCTCACATTGGACCTATGCAAACCTTGATAACACCTCATACCCATTCCTGCCTTCTCTTGTGGATCTGCTTCCTACAAAACTTCTGGCCAGAGGCCATCTGAAGCAATGCCACACTCCTGGCAAGAGGCAAGCAGCCCTGACAGGAGCCAGCATCACTGCAAAGTAACTCCTGCCCAGGAAAGAGGGAAGATAACCACACACATGTGTCTAGTTACAGCCCCAGCAGTGGACTGGGGGCAGATATCTGGTCTGAGTGTAGACATCTGGTCTGACTGCAGGCTCCAACCAACAACAAAAGCTCAGGAGACAACACAGAGAAAGGTAGCAATTCAGTGCTACCCTATCTCTGGCAAACAACTGGTCTGATTCAGTTCAAGCCTGATGATCTTAGTCCGGAGAACCTAAAGTAAAGGTCTGCTTCTTTCCCCTCTGTGAGCCCACAGCATAGGGCCAATGCAGGCCCAGACTACCCCATAAGTAACACAGGGACCACTGCTGAAGCTGACAGAAAAAAATTTGCAAATAAAAGGAAAGAAGAAGCCACAAGGAAGGTAAGAAGTGTAAAGCAATGGTTTGAGGAGAAACAGATGAAGGGTTCTGCATAGAGGAGGGAGCCATGGTCAGAGATAAAGGCAAGAAAGACAGGATTACACAGATGAAGGAGATTATACATGCAAGAAGAACACTTCCCCAGAGCCACTGGCTGGGAAAATGAAGGGAGCTGATATTCATGAGTTCTTGCTACCAGTGGGACTAAAAGACTGGAGTTTAAATGGCCAGGGGGTAATCTGAAGAATGCTTGGGATACATAGAGTGTTGGGGAGAGGTGATTCCCTCTTCCTAGAGCTGGTCCCTGAGAGGCAGAGTTCAGGGAGATGGCTCTTCAGGACAAAGGAGCTGGCCAGTGCCTTATCCCTCCCCCACATCTCAGCACAAACACAGAAAGTAGCCTTAGACCTGAATTGGCTGCCTAACCTGCTTGCACCAAGTCCCACACCTCTGTGCTCTAGGATGACTACCCATCTTGGGCAAGTATGCCTCTGTCCCACATGGCAGTCCCCTTCCCCAGAAGACCAGAAGAAACCCCATTCCACACCATGCCTCCCAACCAGAGATTCTGCAAGGCTTCTGTTCTAGTGGAAATAGTATCAAGTCTCATTTAGCAAGAATACCGGAGCATGCCTAATTAAAACTTGCCACTTTCTAGGCAAGGACCAAAGATTGCCCACTGCAGACAAGGAGAGCCTCTGCAGACAACTGCCCTGAAAAAATGAAGCAACCAAAACACAACAGCACACCAGCACAACACACACCGGACACAGCCCCTGAAATTCCTTGCCAGGCTCTGGACACAATATGAGCTCTTTTTCATAAACCAATTACCTCAGGAGCAGGAAATTTTTTTTTAAGATTTTATTTATTCATTTGACAGACAGAGATTACAAGTAAGCAGAGAGGCAGTCAGAGAGAGGAGGAAGCAGGCCCCCCGCTGAGCAGAGAGCCCGATATGGGGCTCGATTCCAGGACCCTGGGAGCACAACCCGAACCAAAGACAGAGGCTTCAACCCACTGAGCCACCCAGTCACCCCAGGAGCAGGAAATTTAACAGGCTTTTCTTACACAGAGAAAAAGTCAGAGACATAGAGGAAATACCAAGACAAAGGAATTCATTCCAAATGAAAGAACACAATAAGGTCTCGGCCAGAGATCCAAATGAAACACATATAAGTAACATGACTAATGGAGAATTTAAAGCAACAGACATAAGGATACTTGCTGGGCTTGAGAAAAGAGTGGAACACTTCAGAGACGTCCTTATCACAGAATAAAAGAGTTAAAAAGGAATCAGTCAGAAATGAAAACTGCAATAACAGAGATTGGAAACAGGATGGATGCAATGAACACAAGGCTGGAAAAAACAGAGGAATAAAGAGATATAGAATGGAAAATAATGAAGCTGAACAAAAGACAAAAAGAATTACAAAACACAACAACAGACTTATGGAGCTCAGTGACTTCATAAAAAGTAGTAACATCTGTATCATAGGAAGAAGAACAGAGAAAAAAGAGGGCAGAAAATTTATTGGAGGAAATAATAGCTGAAAACTTCCCTAATATGGGGAAGAAAATGGACATCTAGGTCTAGGAGGTACAGAGAACTCTCATCAAAATCAACAAAAGTAGGTTAACATCAATATTATAACTAAATTTGCAAAATATACCAATAAAGAAAAAATCCTAAAAGCAGCAAGACAAAAGGAGTCCTTAACTTATAAGGAGAGACCCATAGGCTAGACACAAATTTCTCAACAGAAATTTAGCAAGCCAGAAGGCATAGCATGATATATTCAACATGCTGACTGGGAAAAATCTGAAGCCAAGAATACTCTATCCGACAAGGTTATCATTCAGAATAGGAGTAATAAAGAGTTTCCCAGACAACAAATACTACAGGAGTTCATAAGCAGCAAACCAGACCTCCAAGAAATATTAAAGGGAGATTTTTGAGTGAAAAGGAAAGAACAAAAGTGACATAGACAGGAAAGGAACAGAGAAAATCTGCAGAAACAACAAAACAGGAATAAAATGGCACCAAACTCATATCTATCAATAATAACTCTGAATGTAAATGGACAAAATCTCCAATTAAAAGACATAAGGTGTGAGAATTTAAAAAAACACCACCCATCTATATGCTGCCTATACAAGACTCATTTTAGACTTAAACATAACTGCAGCTTGAAAGTGAAGGGATGGAGAAATATTTAGCATGCAAATTTTTGTCAAAAGAAAGCCAAAGTAGTAATACTTATATTGGACAAGCTTTAAACCAAAGACTGTAACAAGAGATGAAGAATGGCACTATATCATAATAAAGGGGACAATGAACAAGAAGTTCTAACAATTGTAAATATTTATACAGCCAATATGGGAGTGCCCAAATATATAAAACAATTAATTAACAACATAAAGGAATTCATTGATAATAATACAATAATAGTAGTGGACTTTAACACCCCACTTATATCAATGGACAGATCATCTAAATAGAAAACAAACAAGGAAGTAATGGCTTTTAATGACACACCGGACCAGATGAACTTAACAGATATATTCAGAACATTCCATCCTAGAGCAGCAGAATACATTTTTTTCAAGGGCACATGGGATCTTCTCCAAAATAGTCACATACTAGGTCACAACTCAGGCTTCAACAAGTACAAAAAGATTGAGATCATAACCAGGCATATTTTCTGACCACAATGCTATGAAACTTGAAGGTAACCCCAAGAAAAAATTTGGAAAGACCACAAATCCATGGAAGTTAAACAACATGCTGCTAAACAATGCATAAGTCAGTCAGGAAATCAAAGAGGAAAATTTTGAAAAATACATGGAAACAAGTAAAAATGAAAATACAACACTCTAAATCTTTGGGATGGAGCAAAAGTGGACCTCAGAGGAACATATATAGCAATACAGGCTTACTTTAAAAAGTAAGATTAAAAATCTCAAATAAGCAACCTAACCATACACCAAAAGGAACTTACACCTAAAGAGGAAAAAGAAAAAAAAAAGAAAAAAAAAAAACCTAAAGCCAGCAAAAATGAAAAAGAAAGGACATAATAAAGGTTAGAGCAGAAAGAAATGAAATAGAAACAAAGAAGAAGGAGGAGGAGGAGGAGGGGTTAGAGGGAGGAGAAGTAGCAGAAATCAGTGAAATCAGGAGCTGATTCTTTGAAAAAAATTAATACAATTTACAAACCACTAGCCAGACTTACCGGAAAAAAAAAAAAAAAAAGGAGGCCCAAATAAATAAAATCACAAATGAAAAGAAAAGAAGAGATCATAACAAAGAGCACAGAAATAAATTACAGAGAATATTCTGAAAAACTACATGCCAACAAATTGGACAATCTGGAAGAAATGGATAAATTCCTAGAAACATATAAATTACAAAAGCTGAAACAGGAAGAAATAAAAACATTTAACAGACTAATAACCAGCAAAGAAATTGAATCAGTAAAAAAAAAAAAAAAGAAAGAAAGAAAGAAAAAGAAAGAAAGAAATTGAATCAGTAATCAAAAATATCCCAAAAAACAAAAGTCCAGGCCAGATGGCTTCACAGGGGAATTTCCCACACTTTTCCAAAAAATAGAAATGGAAGGAAGACTGCAAATTTATTCTATGAGGTCAATAGTAACCTGATTCCAAAACAATATAAAGACTCCATTAAAAATGAGAACTATAGGCACCTGATGAACATGGATGCAAAAAATTCTCAACAAAATACTAGCAAATCAAATTCAGCAGTGCATTAAAAGAATCACCAGTTCGATATTCACAAATCATTCAACGTGATATGCCACATTAATGAAAAAGAATATAATAACCGTATGATCCTCTCAATAGATGCAGAAAAAGCATTTAACAAAGTACTACATCCACATATAATAAAAACCCTCACCAAAGTACAGTTAGAGGGAACATGCCACGACATAATAAAGGCCATTAACAAAAATCTTAATACTTAATACCATCCTCAGTGGGGAAAAACTGAAAGCTTTCCCTCTATGGTGAGAAACAAGATAAAGATGTCTATTCTCACCACTGTTGTTCCGCCTAGTACTGGAAGTCCTAGCCTCAGCCATCAAACAACAAAAAGAAATAAGGGCATCTAAATCAGCTAGGGAGAATTCAGACTTTCAGTATTTGCCAATGACGTGCTATTCTATGGAGAAAACACAAAAGACTCCAACAAAAAATATTGCTAAAACTGATACACAAATTTAGTAAAGCTGAGGGATACAAAATCAACATGCAGAAGTCTGGTACATTTCTATACTCCAATTATGAAGCAGCAGAAAAAAAATCAAGGAATCACTCCTATTTATAAAGACACAAAAAGTAATAAGATACCTAGGAATAAACCAAACCCAAGAGGTAAGAGATCTGTACTCTGAAAGCTATAAAATAAATAGAAGATGACACGCAAAGAAATGGAAAAACAGTCCATGCTTATGATTTGGAAGAAATATTGTTAAAATGTCTATACTACCCAAAGCAATTTATACATTTTAATTTAATCCCTATCAAAATATCAACAGAATTTTTTACAGGGTTAAAACAAGCAATCCAATAATCTGTATGGAATCACAAAAGACCCTAAATAGCCAAGGCAACCTTGAAAACGAAAAGCAAAGCTGGAGGCACCATGATTCTGGTCTTCAAGATACATTACAAAGCTGTAATGATAAAGACAGTATGATACTGGTACAAAAACAGACAAAAGATCAATGGAACAGAGTAGAAAACCCAGAAATGAACCCACCACTCTACTGTCAATTATTCTCAGACAAAGCAAGAAAGAATATCCAGTGAAAAAAAGACAATTACTTCAGCAAATGGTGTTGGGAAAACTAGACAACAACATGCAAAAGAATGACACTGGACCACTTTCTTACACCATACACAAAAATAAATTGAAAATGGACAAAAGATCTAGGAAACCATTAAAATCCTAGAGGAGAATACAGGCAGTAACCTCTTTGACATCAGCTGCAGCAATTTCTACTAGATATGTGCCCTGAAACAAAGGAAGGAAAGCAAAAATAAACTATTGGGATTCCATCAAAATAAAAAGCTTCTTCACAACACAGGAAACATTCCTCAAAGCTAAAAAGCAACCTATGGAATGGGAGAAGATATTTGCACATGATATATCTGCTAAAGAGTTAGTATTCAAAGCCTAGAAAAAAATAATCAAACTCAACACCCAAAACACAAATAATCCAGTTAAGAACTGAGCAAAAGTCAGGAGTAGATATTTTTCCAAAGAAGACACACAGCTGGCCAACAGACCCATGAAAATATGCTCAGCATCATTCATCATCAGGAAAATACAAATCAAATCTACAATGAGATACAACCTCATACCAGTGAGAATGGCTGAAATTAACAACATAAGAAATAATAAGTATTGGCAAGGATGAAGAGAAAAGGGAATCCTCTTGTACTGTTGGTGGGAATGCAAACTAGTGCAGCCACTCTGGAAAACAGTATGGAGTTTCCTCAAAAAGTTAAAAATAGCACTACCCTGAGATCCATCAATTTTCCTACTAAGTATTTACAAAAGAATACAAAAATACTAATTTGAAGAGATACATGCAGACAAAGATACAAAAAGATACATGCAGAGAAAGATACAAAATAAGCAGAAATAAAGAGAGTCAGATGAATAATGGCAAAAGTGCAGATAGAAATAGAAAGACAGAGGCAGAGATGCAATGAAAGCGTGAGAGTCACAACAGGGACAGAAAGGCATAAAAAGAAGCAGACATAAAAAGATCCAGAGACAGGGGGCGCCTGGGTGGCTCAGTGAGTTAAAGCCTCTGCCTTTGGCTCAGGTCATGATCCCAGGGTCCTGGGATCGAGCCCCACATCGGGCTCTCTGCTCTGCAGGGAGCCTGCTTCCTCCCCTCTCTCTCTCTCTGCTTGCCTCTCTGCCTACTTGTGATTTTTCTCTCTCTGTCAAATAAATAATAAAATCTTTAAAAAAAAAAAAGATGCAGAGACACCCCTATGTTGACTGCAGCGTTATTCACAATAGTCAAGATGTGGAAGCAGCCCAAGTGTCCATGAATAGATGAATGGATAAAGAAGATGTGGGGGGGGGTGTTACTCTACCATAAGAGTATTAGGTCTTGCCATCTGCATCAATATGGATGGATCTAGAGAGTATTATGTTAAGTGACAGACAAAGACAGACAAATACCACTTGATTTCACTTATATATGGAATCTAAAAAGCAAAATAAACAGACTCATAAATACAGAGAACAAACTGGTGGTCACCACAGGGGAGATGGATGGGGGGATAGACAAAAAAGTAAAGAGGATTAATAGGTACATCTTCCCGTTGTAAAAGAAGTCAGGAAGAGAAAAAGTCAATATTGTCAATAATATTATAAGAATGTAATATGGTGACAAATGGTGACTACACAACTATTGTGGTAACAATTGAGAAATGTATGAAATTGTCAAATCACTGTTTTGAACACCAAATACTAATAGAACATTGTATGTCAACTGTACTACAGCAATAAATAAAGAAACAAACAAATAAATAAATAAGGTGCAGAGAGACACACTGAAAGAGATACAAAGGACAGGAAAAACACATAGAAGTTACTTAAAAAAAAAAAAAAAAAAAAAGATTTGTTGATTTGAGAGAGAGACCAGGGAGAGAGAGGAAGAGAGAATCTCCAGCAGACTCCCCACTGAACACAGGGCCTGACACAGGGCTGGATCTCAAGAAATTGAGATCAGGGCCTGAGATGAAACCAAGATCCCCACCCTTAACCAACTTAGCTACTCAGGTGCCACTGGATCTAGTCACTTCTATAATCAGCTGGACCCCAGATGTCTGTGTAACCTGAACAAAGTAAACCTGAATTGAGTTTCAATCATGTGAAATCAGAAACAGTACTTTTATTTTTAGTTATATTTTCTCAAAATAAAAATGGACCTTTATCAATGTGACTTGCCAAGATATACTGGAAACACCCTTGGGGTTCTCTGAAACACTAGGTGCCACTATACCTGTGCCAACATAATCCCACGTCACCTTACATACATGATGCTCACCACACCTAAAAAGAGGCCGGCACACCCTTAGGCCATTGCACGGAACAATTATCAAATACTCATGAAGAATGTGACTATCGAATTGATCTTCTCTCTCCTCTGCCTGCTCTTCACTTGGCACCCACAGTGCCCCTAGTTTCCCTTCAAGGAGCAGTTATGCTCCACCTACAGAAACTGGGCACTGCACTGGTTTCCTGCCTCCACCCAGTTAAGAAGACTCAAGGTACAGAGAACTCATAATCATGTTTAATCACTGTAAAATCTCTACATTCAGCTAAATGGCTTCAATGTGCTCCTCTTGCACCATCTGAGAAGGAAGAATGAAAACAGAAAAACCCTTGGGGCGGGAGTAGATGGTGCTGGCAGGGAGCTCATAGGCAGAGGCTCTGAAGCCCCCAAAAGGAAGCAGGACCTCAGTCAGATCCTCAGGGCAGGGGTCACAGGAGGTGACATGGTGACAGAGGCACTGTAGGACTCTGATCCATGTGGGGAAAAGAAGGTCTGTAGCTGGGAATTCTGGGCAAGGACAGGCAGACATTAGAGAAGGCAGAATCCCATGTATCCTCGGGCGTCAGCGCAGGAGCCCTGTAAAAAAGAGGGTGATCAGCACAAGGGACCCTGAAGGACATTCCCTCTCCCCTCCTCTCAGGGCCACTGAAGCATCAGAGAAAGCTGGGGTCCAGGGCATACTGTCATCACCTCTCCCAGTATCTCTGGAAAGGTGCAATCAACTCAAGAGAACAGGGCACTCTGGCTGCACACAGGTGTGGGAGGCAGTGGAGCAGCTGTTAGCCTTTCAGGGAATATTAAGCTTTTACTAAATGTAATGATAACTCACCTTCTTTCCACCACTAGTAAGTGGTGGCCTTTCATTTATAAACTCTCACAGGCAGTAGCCGCCAACATGAAAAACAACATGGTCATCATCCTGGTGTCTAACACCCAAGACGTGGCTCTGGTTCCACATTTCACGGAAAGATGCCACCAATGTTGTGGCCTGGTTCGGGAACAACTCTGGGTCCACCTACAGAAACTGGGCAAACTTCTCCCTAACTCTTGATCTCTGTCGCAGGGACAAGGCAATGAACTGAGCGCTCTCACCTCATGCTCTGCCCTCTTTCACCGGTGCCCACACCCCCACCGAATCAGAGCAGAACTAGTACCTGTTGGCGGAGATCCATGAGGTCCTACAAAAAGAAACGATACAGAAAAAGGTCTCATTACACAAACAGCCAGTCTTTCACTCACCCCAAAGGGAGGTAAGATAAGCAATTTAAGTGGAATTTTACTTTGTCCCTACCCATTAACCATAAGACCTTAACTGCCCTAAGTTAAATCCCCCAAAATGAATGAAACTGTCCCCAGTAGGAAGGGAAGCAGATGCTCTGACCCTCATAAAGGAGGAAGCGTTTAGAAAGGAGCCAGAGAGACAATGATGAACTGTCAGGAAGCCTTAGAATATACTCCACCTGAGACCTCCATGATGGGGCTCCTTTCAACCAGTAACATCAGAGTCCAAAGCCTTCCCCTAGGTTGTTCCATCTCCTCCCACCACCAGCCCAGCCTCCTTCCTTTCAGGGTCAGAAGGAAAGAGCTACATCTAGAGGCCCCCCTGAACAGAGGGCCTCAGGCATAGCCCTTTTCCCCCATTTCCCCAGAGCGCCTTACCTTTCTGGCTCCTGTGACGGATGATAAGGCCCAGACCGAGGAAGATCAGCCCCAGCACAAAGCCTCCGATGCCACTCAGCATCTTGCTCTGGGCAGATTCCGACTGTGCTCCTGGGAGCAGAGCCTGAGTGTCAGGCTGAGTGTCCCCATACCCCACAATGTCCCTTTGGGAAGCCTGAAGTCCTGGAGGTGCCAAGCAAGCCCAGTGCTCCCTTCTGGCCACCGTTAGGGGAGGAAAGGACCCACTGACAGACCCTCATACCCAGTGGGTATGTGAGAGTAGGGGAAAGCTGGATCCTGCTCCTCCAGACACAACCCTAACCTCAGATTCCAAGATCCCTGTCACCAGCCAGAGTATAAATCCGTTAGAGTAAAGGACTGGGCTGTAGGTTCAGGGTATGGAGAATGATCTCTCTAGTATCTAGAGAGAGACAATGAGATCGAGATTCTTCTGATACCCCTGACCATGGGCATCAGAGTGACATGAAGAAGAATGGAATGGGATGGGCTGGAAGAAACTCTGCTCTCTGCCTTGTGGGGCCCATGGTAAAAGGAAACAGAGTGTCCCTTACGCCACTCCACTGTGATGGGGCTCTGGAGGCTGGGGTGCTCCACATGGCAGGTGTAGACATCTCCTCGCTGGGGAGTCACTTCCAGCATGACAAGGATCTGGAAGGTCCAGTCCCCATTCCTAATAAGTGGAGTGGACACCACACCAGCTTTCTCCTCCTGGTCATTCCGAAACCACCGAACTTTGATCTGGCCTGGGTAGAAATCTGTCACTGAGCAGACCAGCATGTTGTGGTGGTTCAGAACCTCCGTCCTGGATGGGGAGATGGTCACTGTAGGTTCCACTGAGGGGAGTAACAGACAAGAAAAGACAGTAAGATGTGAGACTGCACAGCAAGTCTCCCCATGGAGAAGAGTCCTGTCTTGGTACCAGGGTGGAAAGATCCCTGGATTCTGAGTCTTGGATTAAGATCTGAGCTTGGCCACTTTATTAGTTTGAATAAACATATGAGTCAGTTTTCTTTTCAAAGTCTGAATAAATCATAGTAATCATCCTATAAAAGTTATTCTCTTGATACTAATTGATAAAATGAGGCATTTTGAAATTACAAATTACTGCATTACACAGGATATTCATAAAATTTTTAAAAATAAAAATAATAAAGCAGGACTTCTCCCTCCACACTTTTTGATGTATAAAGTGGTTGCTAATCTCTAACTCCCAGGGTAGTTTGTTGTGAAATTAAATGGTGTAATATAGATGGTGTGTGGTAAGGTATTTTTCTAGACATAGGTGTTTATTAAATAACTACAATTAACTTGCAAAATGTCTACCCCTTAAGTGGATGGTGATGATTTGAGCAGGAGTTTCAGGGAAGAAGGGTGAGTAGGGTTCAGGCCAAAAGAAACTTGAAACAATTTTTATTCAGTAATTTAATAGCATCAGTTTATTGACTCCAAAACTTCAGCTCTATTTTGACATTGGTTGAGATATTCTAAGAAATTAAAATTCTGCCTTACAACACCATTCAATACTGTTTATATTTTTAGTAAACACCTTTTTCTTAGACTTCGCATTCACAAACCCTAAGTTATTAAGATTGAAGTCACAAGGGTTACTTTAAAACATGAAGCAAAATAATAAAGTCGAATTAATAGAGTCAGTTTTAAGGCTTATTTTCCCTTCTATATTCTCTTTAGCTTAAGTGGAAGGGTGGCCAAGTGCATTCATTCATTAATCCCAGGAATTCTCACACTACCTGGCAGTCACGGGGTCAGGTACTAGGCAGACAAGGATAACCAGTTCCTACCCCCCAGAGAAGACCAGGACTAGTCACAGCCATTTAATTCCTATTCTCCTGAAACTGTTCCAAAAAATAGAAATGGAAGGAAAACTTCCAAACTCATTTTATGAGGCCAGCATCACCTTGATCCCAAAACCAGACAAGGATCCCATCAAAAAAGAGAGCTATAGACCAATATCCTTGATGAACACAGATGCGAAAATACTCAACAAAATACTAGCCAATAGGATTCAACAGTACATTAAAAGGATTATTCACCACGAACAAGTGGGATTTATTCCAGGGCTGCAAGGTTGGTTCAACATCCGCAAATCAGTCAATGTGATACAACACATCAATAAAAGAAAGAACAAGAATCATATGATACTCTCAATAGATGCTGAAAAAGCATTTGACAAAGTACAGCATCCCTTCCTGATCAAAACTCTTCAAAGTGTAGGGATAGAGGGCACATACCTCAATATCATCAAAGCCATCTATGAAAAACCCACCGCAAATATCATTCTCAATGGAGAAAAACTGAAAGCTTTTCCGCTAAGGTCAGGAAACACGGCAGGGATGTCCATTATCACCACTGCTATTCAACATAGTACTAGAGGTCCTAGCCTCAGCAATCAGACAACAAAAGGAAATTAAAGGCATCCAAATCGGCAAAGAAGAAGTCAAATTATCCCTCTTCGCAGATGATATGATACTATATGTGGAAAACCCAAAAGACTCCACTCCAAAACTGCTAGAACTTATACAGGAATTCAGTAAAGTGTCAGGATATAAAATCAATGCACAGAAATCAGTTGCATTTCTCTACACCAACAGCAAGACAGAAGAAAGAGAAATTAAGGAGTCAATCCCATTTACAATTGCACCCCAAACCGTAAGATACCTAGGAATAAACCTAACCAAAGAGGCACAGAATCTATACTCAGAAAACTATAAAGTACTCATGAAAGAAATTGAGGAAGACACAAAGAAATGGAAAAATGTTCCATGCTCCTGGATTGGAAGAATAAATATTGTGAAAATGTCTATGCTACCTAAAGCAATCTACACATTTAATGCAATTCCTATCAAAGTACCATCCATCTTTTACAAAGAAATGGAACAAATAATTCTAAAATTTATATGGAACCAGAAAAGACCTCGAATAGCCAAAGGGATATTGAAAAAGAAAGCCAACGTTGGTGGCATCACAATTCCGGACTTCAAGCTCTATTACAAAGCTGTCATCATCAAGACAGCATGGTACTGGCACAAAAACAGACACATAGATCAATGGAACAGAATAGAGAGCCCAGAAATAGACCCTCAACTCTACAGTCAACTAATCTTCGACAAAGCAGGAAAGAATGTCCAATGGAAAAAAGACAGCCTCTTCAATAAATGGTGCTGGGAAAATTGGACAGCCACATGCAGAAAAATGAAATTGGACCATTTCCTTACACCACACACAAAAATAGACTCAAAATGGATGAAGGACCTCAATGTGCGAAAGGAATCCATCAAAATCCTTGAGGAGAACACAGGCAGCAACCTCTTCGACCTCAGCCGCAGCAACATCTTCCTAGGAACATTGCCAAAGGCAAGGGAAGCAAGGGAAAAAATGAACTATTGGGATTTCATCAAGATCAAAAGCTTTTGCACAGCAAAGGAAACAGTTAACAAAATCAAAAGACAACTGACAGAATGGGAGAAGATATTTGCAAACGACATATCAGATAAAGGACTAGTGTCCAGAATCTATAAAGAACTTAGCAAACTCAACACCCAAAGAACAAATAATCCAATCAAGAAATGGGCAGAGGACATGAACAGACATTTCTGCAAAGAAGACATCCAGATGGCCAACAGACACATGAAAAAGTGCTCCATATCACTCGGCATCAGGGAAATACAAATCAAAACCACAATGAGATATCACCTCACACCAGTCAGAATGGCTAAAATCAACAAGTCAGGAAATGACAGATGCTGGCGAGGATGCGGAGAAAGGGGAACCCTCCTACACTGTTGGTGGGAATGCAAGCTGGTGCAGCCACTCTGGAAAACAGCATGGAGGTTCCTCAAAATGTTGAAAATAGAACTGCCCTATGACCCAGCAATTGCACTATTGGGTATTTACCCTAAAGATACAAACGTAGTGATCCAAAGGGGCACGTGCACCCGAATGTTTATAGCAGCAATGTCCACAATAGCCAAACTATGGAAAGAACCTAGATGTCCATCAACAGATGAATGGATCAAGAAGATGTGGTATAGATACACAATGGAATACTATGCAGCCATCAAAAGAAATGAAATCTTGCCATTTGCGACAACATGGATGGAACTAGAGCGTATCATGCTTAGCGAAATAAGTCAAGCAGAGAAAGATAACTATCATATGATCTCCCTGATATGAGGAAGTGGTGATGCAACATGGGGGCTTAAGTGGGTAGGAGAAGAATAAATGAAACAAGATGGGATTGGGAGGGAGACAAACCATAAGTGACTCTTAATCTCACAAAACAAACTGAGGGTTGCTGGGGGGAGGGGGTTTGGGAGAAGGGGGTGGGATTATGGACATTGGGGAGGGTATGTGCTTTGGTGAGTGCTGTGAAGTGTGTAAACCTGGTGATTCACAGACCTGTACCCTTGGGGATAAAAATATATGTTTATAAAAAATAAAAAATTAAAAAAAAATTCTAAATAAAAAAAAAAAGAAAACAGCCTTAAGATGAATCATAATTTGAAACCAAGAAGTCAGAATTTGTCATGTGACGACTCTAACATATTTACCACGTGTACCAGGCATCCTCCCCAGACCGGTTCGAGCTCACTAAGCTGCACTGGGGCAGGGATGGGGGGCTCACTGGGCTCTGCTCAGGGAAAAGTGTGGAGGGAGGAAGCAAACACACTTATGGTGGCGGGGGGGGGGGGGTGTGCACAGAAATGGTGGAAACCGCAGAGGAAGCTGCCCCTCTGGATGGATCTGCCCACCTAACAGTGCAGAGCTGTGAGGTCCATCCCCTCGCTCTGCACAGCCCCTCCACCACCGGACCGCCCCCACCTCCTGTCCCGGCCTCCCCATTCTCCCATGGGCAGCTGGGAGCCTCCCAGCGCTAGAGGCGGCTGCAACACGGTTCGGTCTGCCCCTCCCCACCGAGTGACTGCCTGGCTGAAGGGGGACGACCACGGAGGGCGAATGGCCTGGCCCTCACCTCTCTGATGCAGGATAATTCTATCGACAATCTCGTAGTTGTATCTGCACACGGTGTCCACCTCGGCCTGCGTCCGCTCCACGATGTCCTTCTGACTGTTCCAGTACTCAGCGTCCGGCCGCCCCAGCTCGGTCAGCGCCAGGTACTTCCCCACGTCGCTGTCGAAGCGCGCGTACTCCTCCCGGTTATAGATGTATCTGGTCACGAGCCGCACCCGCTTCGTCCCATTGGTGAAGTAGCACTCGCCCTTAAACTGGACCACGAAATCCTCTGCTGGGAAGCACCGTGGGTCAGTCAGATCCCCACCGCTCAGCCCAACCGACAGCCACCGCCCAGCGGGTCTTGTGGGGCACTGGCAGGCGGCCTGATAAACCCAAAGGCCTCCCGCCTTGGATTCCTGTCACCCCTGCCCTGAGCATCCTCCTTCCCAGGCCTGCCTGCCCTCCCCAGGGCTTCCAGAACCGCCTTCATACAGGGAGGGGAGCGAAGAAAGCCCCTCTTTAGGTACAACCCCTGCGACCTCTGAGCCCTGCCTGAGCCTGAGAACTGAGGAAAACAGGGCAGTCTCGCTGATTTTACATCCATCCCTGTGTTCAGATAAGGACATTCTCATATGAAGTCCCAATTTACATAGAACTCCAGGGAACCTCAGAGACAAATGTCTGCCTAAACACAAGAGTTCAAGGGAATGAGCAGAAAGATTCACCTCCTCCTGAAAAGCATATTCTCTTGGTCCCCTGCAAAGGGCCTTCCTTCTAATGCCTGGGTTTACCCTGAGTTTCTGTCACACCCACCCAACTGCACTATGAGGATTGCTCACTCCTCCCGGGCTAGAAGGGACACACACCTTCCACGTCCTAGAAAGAAGCATTTTATTAACAGAAAGAATACGGTCTTTTGAATGAGATAAAATAGATTTCCAGTTAAACCCTGCCACTTACCAATTCGAGTAGATTACTAAACGGAATAGCTATGTTATACATAAAATTTGTAAACCGGAAGTTGTAATCGCTACACGTTGCTTTGTTAGGAAGATCCAGAGAGAATTCGTATGAAGATACTAATCTTGTGGCTGAAATTGTTTCTCAGTATATGCTATTTCCTCTTCTTTACATTCTCCTTTCTCCTAAATTCAGTACCCTTCAATTCAAGTCTCTGAATTCCACACAAGTTACTATCTAACCATAAACTAGTGATACTTGAAGTTAAAACTCCTGTCTGTGGTCACCCCGTCAGCTTCACTCAAATACCAGGAGTCTGCATCCATTCACACCCCACTCAGAATCAGGAATGTAGAGTCCTTTTAGTCAAATACAAAGAGTACAGAGACCATCACTGTCCCATATTTCTCCAACACAGAATCTCATAGTATGTGGCCTCTACAAGGTCTTGGGGGACCCTGAAATGAAAAATCCTGCTGTGGTTTTATTTTCTTACTTTCAAAATATCCTTATTTCCAAAAATAACCTGAATGTCACTTTGTATGAATGTCAGTGGTAGCAGATGCATGTTTTGTTTCCTCCTCCCCATTATAATATCCCCAGGATGGTTTGAGCCCCGGGGATAGGGATTGTCCTCATCCTTAGAGGTGGCAATGAGAATGTAACACAGCTGTCTACCCCAAAAAGAGAAAACCTATAGAAAGACTATATTCTGAGATCATAGAACCTTCCACACTCTAGCCCAAAGGTCCTTCAGAGCCGCCTCCCCAGAGAGGTGGCTCTGGGGAGCAGATGCCCTGCACTTACGTGGAGAGTCTCTGCCCTCAGCCACTGGGACGCTCAGCACCACCAAGGTCATCATCACAGCTGCTGACCAGAGGCCTCTGGGGATCCACAGAGCCATCTTCCCAGACAGCACTGGGAACAAGGGAAAAGAAATAGTAGTCAACACAGCTCCCACCTGGTGGTTCTGAGTACTCACTTCAGAGAATAAAACCTGTGAGGGCTTACATACACAGTAGGATTGGAGAGTCCCTAGGGAGGGAACCAATCAGCACTAGAGCAAAAGTACCTCATCTGTTTCTGGGCAGAGATTTTTTATAAAGGTTCTCAGTTTTTAGTAAGGTTCTCAGTCCTAGGTTAGAGTCCCTAGAAAGTGAACCAATCACCACCGGAACTGAAATTCCTCACCTGTCTCTGGGCAGACAGTTTTTATGAGAGTTCTTAGTCCAATTATTTATGAAGGTTCTCAGCCTGGCAGTATGTCTTCATCAAATTACACTAGATGAACTTTTGAGGTGAAGATTTTCTCCTAGTTACAGTAAGTCTAGAGATTGAATGCCTCAGAGATTAAAGAACTGAATGAAAAATGACTCAAGCGAAGACATCTTTGTGACATTAAGGATTTTTAGTTTGTATGCCTGGGATTTTTAGTAGGAAATCATATTTCAGGGAATACAAAATTATTGTCTCAGAGATGGCTACTTCTATTACCTTAGACACTCTGAAGAGCCTTAAGTTGTGGTGGGAAGAGCATAGTTCTTAGGAGGGAAAGGTTTTGACCTGTAGTTCTACTACTAATAGGCTTTATGAGAATCAGTGAATTACTGAACCTCTGGATCACATTTCATGAATTTTATGTCCAGGTCATCTTATACACAAACTTAAGACTAATATGACTTCCTTAATATTGCAAAATGTTCCTCAGCTACCATGTGCAACTTTTGGGAATACCAGGTTAATATGGAGAGCAAGAAAACAAGTTGAGAAGAAAAAAAAAAAGTGACACCCAGTCCTGTGGGCATGTGATTCTTCATTATGCAAGAGTCTTTTATATTTGTGCTTTCTGAATGAAAGTATTTTAAAAGTTAAGTTCACTTTTAAGTATAGCCATCCTATGTCAGCAAAGGTGCAATCCAAAACATTCACAGAAGTCAGACTCCATCACCTTTAGTTACAAGGGTAGAGAGCAAAAAATGTGGAGAAGCATTTCCTGGGGACTGAATGGAATTAATGAGGGAGCAGATGTTAGAGTTATAGATTGTGCACAGATGTGGCACTTACTGGGCCAGTCCTACGTTATCAAACTGTGAATGGCAACAATATCGATGTGTCTTTTTAACAGATCTATTAATTACCAGGCTCCTCTCACTCATGACTAGGGTGAGTGTTACGTGGTTATAGCAATTACAACAGTGGGTGGCAAACATTGATAAACAAAACATCAAGTATCTCCCTCTCTTTCTCCCTCCTTCTATCTCTTCCCTATATTTTGTGTCCTTTTATAACAGAGGCTGGGATACCAAAGCAGAATATAAGGAGTTTACCAGGTAAAAAGAGATAGAGCAGAGACACAAGAAGTTTCCATTGGTGGCACATGAAAGCCGTGAGTCAGCTCAGTATTCTGTACTAGGTGCATGGTTCCAGAGCACCTGAGACTTAGTGCCTGGGCTTCCACTAGCAGTGGTGTACTTAGGATCAGAATAAGAAGGGTCTCCATGGTAGGATGGAAGGAGAAAGGAGGGACATCAGAGCTGGAATAGGGTTGGGGAGGCAAGGAAGCATGGTCAAAAGGGGACCTGGAAGGTACATTAGTCCCCTTAAGCCCCATCTCAGTGTCCCTCAGAATAAATGGAGAAGTCTGGCTCAAACCTTCCCTCTTGTCTTAAGGGGAAATTCTCTCCACTCTGTTGTGGGGCTGTGTGTAGAGGCTGAATCAGACCTGCTCATTGCCCAGTCTCACAGGCCTCTTCACACTTTCCAATGAGCAACAAAATTGTCAGCTTAGAACCCTTTTTCTGATTGGCTAAAACCTTATCTGCAGGGCTCTGGCTTCTGTCAGCTGCCTCCCCCTGAGCCAGTCAGCATTCTCCACATTTCCTAGAGCTCTCTCTATGGTCCTCATACTCTGCTGCATTACTCAGGGAAGCCACTGCTGGCCTGGCCTAAGAGGAAAGCAACTCAGACAACTGATTCCAGGTGCTTATCTCAGTCTCCCTCTTGGGTCTCTGTGGAGGCAGAGCACTTGGGATGAAGGCAGTATGTACGCCATGTGGGTAGATGGTGCAATATAGAAATGGTCATGAAATGGGCCAGACTCCGTAAAAATATTCTTCCCAGGGGACATCCTTTGTTCCCCCAGAAAGAAAGATAAAATTTTTGTACTCTCTATAGCAATTTAGGGAGAAGTTATCATCCCTGGTCAGCATCCCTTGGGAAAGTTTCTTGGTCAGTGTAGTTAATCGTAAGCATAATAATAACAATCATCTGTGACCAGAAGGGCCCCCCAGGACCCTATTCTGTTTTTAACTCAGGAATTTTAAAATGTTAAATATTCTGAAAGGTTCTGTGACTTCCTTAATGCCAGTAATAATATAAGAGAAATCCTGCCCCAGCATATTATTTCCCTTTAATAAAAATTTAGCAAGCAATTGTCCCTAATTTTTTCTAAGTCTTTATAAAGCTGCTTACATATGTCCCCAATATCAACCCAGTTATATGAATTTTCCATGACACAGATAAAGTAGGACCTTGCTCTTAGCACAGTTAATCTCTTTAAGGTCACATTTTAGAATCTGAAGAAGGAGTGGACTTAGTAGCACATCAGCCATGGATAAACCATTTCAGCTCTGAAAGACTTAGTTTGCCTCATCTGTAGAAGGAATACACACCTCACTGGACCACTGTCATGATAGATATAATACATATAAATTATATACAGATATAATTTGTAAAAGTCCTCTGTAATCTATGCTGAGTGACACACACATCAGTTCCTAATTTAATAGTGAGCACATTTATTTAAAACATCATTAGCAGACACAGAAAATTCTTCTTGTTATTTCTCATCTCTCTTCAGATGAAAGAATCATCATAGTATTGAATCCCTGCTTCCTCCTTCATCAGTATGGAGAGAAAGGGAAGAGGAAGTATAGTAGATGTATTTAACCTTGAACCCATTACATGTTCCCTCTCTGAAGTGCCATGAATACCATTGCACAGATCTACCATTTCAGCTATAATTTCAGTCTCAGGATCTGGACCTTTTCTCAGTGTGCTCACAAATGTGGAAACTTGAGTGCAAAACACAGAGTCTCAATACAAACTGAGGAAAGAAGAAAGTGAACACAGCTGTGGGAGCTACATGGACAATTATGGCATTCATCTAGGTTTGACTGAGAGAAATAAGTCTGGTCACTTCTCATTGTGACTTCTGACAAATGTCTAAAAGCCTCATCCAGTGCCACTTTGCCTGAGTGCCCTACATTCCTCACTTTCATGATCATGAGTCCCCTCTGACTGAACTCTGACACATACATCTATGTAGTTTCATTTCCAATAATTCTCTCTTCCCCAAAATCCAACAAAAGTCAGATGGTGGGTCCTGTCACTCAATACTTTTTACACACCTACACAGTTAAGGTCCTGGGTTTCAAAGGTGGACATGCACAGATCCTATCTTCTAAGAGGTCAGACATATGTGGGGAAAAATAAAAGAGGAAAGTTTGTAACAACCACTGAATAACAATGTGAAGTACTTCCTGACTAAAGGCAAGACCCAGCAGTGTTGAAAGTCCAGGGGACACTTAAAACTGTCAAACAATAATGGTGACCATTAGTTTAGTTATTTTCTTTTCTCTTGGAAAGTGTTGGCAACGTAGGACTAGAAGATGATGATTATTGATAGATTTATTCATGCATAATAATTTTACAAGATGAGAATGAAGAGTTGATGGTACAGTGGTAATGAGAGTTGAAAGTCAAGCTTTTCAGGTGTGCCTCTTAGCGGAGGTGATGGCTCAGCAGATAAAGGGCTATGTTCATTTCAGGCAAAAAAGCTTACATGAGTGCAGGGGTAGGTAGGATGCTCAGAGCATACGGTTTGGTGTGAGTAGAGTGGGATTTGGTTATCCTGGTCCTTGTGAGATGTGGTGACAGCACCATTCAAAGCTGTCTGGGTTTTCCTCACAGTGTGACAAGGAAAATAGAGGGAATTTAAGCAGAGGGGCACCATGACATGCTGGTCCATTCATGAAGCTACCTTGGAAGCAGCATGGAAGGAACTCTTCAGAGGATCTGTACATGACCTTTTATGATCCAGAAAGGATCCAGGTTAGTTTGATGAGCCCAATCCACCAAAATCCAATTTACTGAGGAACAAGTCTGTCAATGGTCAGTTTGCTAAATTTACCAAAATTATTAAAGTGCCCCAAACTCATTTCCCTTTTTTTCTTATTTCTAAAGTCTGTAGATATTCTTATTGATGTGTTAAAAGTATTTTTAGAAGACTGTCAATCACAGATCTCCAACTTTCTGGGGTCCTGTCATTCTCCCATGATCCCCATTCTCTTGCTCTCTGGGCTCCATTTCATCTTTCTGCTGAAAAACAGCTCCCCGTTTCCATGAAGCTTTATAACAAATGCATTTATAACACAAAATGAAAAGTGGTCAATCACACTTCACAATTTCAGAAGTTCTTTAAGATGTTTTAATTAATATAAATTGTAGTAGAAATTTTATCTAGAAAATATATTTTGGTTGAATTTGGTAAATGTTATGACTTGATCCTTTCGAGAAATTCACAAAAGCCTTTAAAATGCTAAAATACACAAAATGAAATACAATTCTTAAAAGGATTTGGCACCAAGTTAAATATAAACTGAATGTTTCTACATGAAATGTTGTCATTTTGTTATGTTCACTAGACAAGTAATGAGTAAGTTCAATAAAACTATTTCTCAAGCAAAATTGGGTTAAATTACTAAACGCACTAAATCAAGTCATATGTTACTCAGACTGAGGCTTGGGCTACTTGCTGTGAATTGGCCATTTGTTGAGTACACTGATCTTTTGAAATAAGCCCCCTGATCTGTCAGGCACATCCTTGAGACTGAACAGGAAACTTCACCCACAAGTTACTTTTATCCAGTTCTTGTTTCTGGACCAGACTTCTCAAATATAGAATGCTCCAATAGTAAACCTGACATTTCAAGAAGGAGGAGAGGGCATCTGGGTGGCTCAGTGGGTTAAAGCCTCTGCCTTCCACTCAGGTCATGATCTCAAGGCCCTGGGATCCAGCCCCACATCTCATCGAGCTCTCTGCTCAGCGGGGAGCCTGCTTCTTCCTCTCTCTCTCTGCCTGTCAAATAAAAAAAATTTTTTAAATTAAAATTTAAAAAAAAAAAAAAAAGAAGGAGGAGGAGAGAGTTGCCTTGGTTTAAGGAAGTGGTTACCAAACCAGGAGCATAACCAAATATGGACTATTGCTTTTAAAAAAAAGGGATTCACTGAGGTTGTGTTTGAGTTAAATCATTAAACTCTCCAGCCAGTGAGCAGGTGTGAGGTAGCATCACTTGTTTCTAGCAGACCAAGCCACTAAGTCTGTTCGAGAAAAACGTTACTTATAAGAGTAATAAATATACAAAACTCAAAGCAATAAACTTCATTGGCATGTGTACAATCCCTCAAAAAGATATGACGTAAGAACAGAAAGAAGTTTAATAATAAAGATAACATGTTCTTGAACAGGACAACTTGTGTCAATTTCCCAAATAAAATATTTAAATTTGGTGTTACTTTAATCTAAATATCTGTAAGATAATTTTATTAATAAAATGTTTCTAATTTTTGTCAAGAATAATAATGGGGGGATGCCTGGGTGGCTCATTGGGTTAAGGCCTCTGCCTTCGGCTCAGGTCATGATCCCAGGGTCCTGGGATTGAGCCCCACATCGGGCTCTCTGCTTGGCAGGGAGCCTGCTTCCTCCTCTCTCTCTCTGCCTGCCTCTGCCTCTCTTCCTACTTGTGATCTCTGCCTGTCAAATAAAATAAATAAAATCTTTAAAAAAAAAAAAAAGAAGAAGAATGGTAACTAATAGTTGTTAATAAGTAAGATGGGGGTTGCTCTAATAGATGTCTATAACATCTATCTAATAGATGTCTATTTTAAAGCCAAACAATTAAAAAATGTGTCATACTTTACCAAAAGAAGGATAACTGTAGAATAAAATCATATGCACAGAAACAGAACCTAAGTTTTGTTAAGATTAATGAGATTGAGAAATTTACTATATTTCTAGGAATCTGTTAACTTTTGAATAAAGTTTTGGGAGGGGAGACAGGAACAGATTTCTAAGAAACTTTCACATTATAGGTTATGCTCTCCACTTCTCCATGGCACAGAAGGGCCAGTTAATGGAGTCAGTCCTAGTTTGTGGGGTAAATGGCAGTAGCTAATGGGGATTGGAAATCAGTGGGGCATGAGAGTTCAAGAGATCAAGAGACCAGTCTTTTGAGAGTCTTTTAATATATGTTTGGTTGTCATGACACCTAGAGCTATAATGGAAGGGAGGGCAGCATTGTGGTAAGGAAACTGTGACGAGTGAAAAAATTCTAATATGAAGTTTCAGGGGAAGAAGAAACTTAAAGAATTAAAAGAATTAAAGAATTTAAAATAATTCTTCATGGTGGTAGAAATATAATACAAATTTGATATTTCTCAAGAGATTGAAATAAAGGTTTAAATCATTTTTAATTATGTCTTAAGGCATTTACTTCTCCTTCTTTAAAAAAAAAAACTAGTCAGACTAGTTTCAAAGACAGAACAAGTTACTCTGCTTTCCTTTTGGATAAATCAAGAATGTTGTACATAATAAAAATGAATTTCTAAAACAGTGGATAGGGAAAAATTTACTAAAACCAGCATTGGGTCTATAGATCATTACTAGCAAAGTAAAAAGAGCTCATATGTAAATGCATATATGGTGGTATTGAGACAGAGGAAAGTTTCACATTTGAATGAAGGTGGCATTCAAAATATAGGAAAAGTGTTAACATTTATTTTATTAAAAAATAGATGATTTTCAAGAACAAAATAAATTGCAGAGACAAACTTTATTAAAATATATTTTTAAAACGTTATATTTAAAACTCATCATAAAGACAAGTTAAAAGAAAAATCAAGAATGGATATGTAAAATGTATATCAATCAGTAAGCATTCCAGTTTTATGAAAAAAAAAACTACAGGAGATGCAGTTAGTAAAACTTAATAAGCAAAAGCCAGTATATTAGTTTCCTGCTACTATCATAATTCATCAGTACAAACCTAGTGGCTTAAAACAACACCTATCGGAGGAGTCAAGATGGCGGAGAAGTAGCAAGCTGAGACTGCTTCAGCTAGCCGGAGATCAGCTAGATACCTTATCTAAAGATTGCAAACACCTGAAAATCCATCGGCAGATCGAAGAGAAGAACAGCAATTCTGGAAACAGAAAAACAACCACTTTCTGAAAGGTAGGACCGGCGGAGAAGTGAATCCAAAGGGACGGGAAGATAGACCCCGGGGGGAGGGGCCGGCTCCCGGCAAGCGGCGGAGCAACTGCGCACAAAATCAGGACTTTTAAAAGTCTGTTCCACTGAGGGACATCGCTCCAGAGGCTAAACCGGGGCGAAGCCCACGCGGGGTCAGCGTGGCCTCGGGTCCCGCAGGGTCACAGAAGGATCGGGGGTGTCTGAGTGTCGCAGAGCTTGCGGGTATTGGAATGGGAAAGCCGGCTACAGAGACAGAGCCGACAGTAAGCTCGCAGCTCCGTGTTACCTTGAACCGGTCGCAGGCTCGGTGAGCTCGGAGCGCGGCCGGAGGTCAGGCAGACGGGAGTAACTGGGCGCGGTTCTCTGAGCGCGCACTGAGGAGTGCGGCCCTGGGCTCTCGGCTCCTCCGGGCCGGAGACCAGGAGGCCGCCATTTGTATTCCCGTCCTCTGGAACTCTACGGAAAGCGCTCAGGGAACAAAAGCTCCTGAAAGCAAACCCGAGCGGATTACTCACCCAGCCCCGGGTAAGGGCGGTGTAATTCCGCCTGGGGCAAAGACACTTGAGAATCACTACAACAGGCCCCTCCCCCAGAAGATCAACAAGAAATCCAGCCAAGACCAAGGTCACCTACCAAGGAGTGCGGTTTCAATACCAAGGAGAGCAGCAGAATTCCAGAGGAGGAGAAAGCCAAGCACGGAACTCATGGCTTTTTTCCTGTGATTTTTTTTAGTCTTGCAGTTAATTTAATTTTTTTTTCTTTTTCATTTTTTTTTTTCTCTCGCCTTCGGGTAAAATTTTTTTTTAACTGTTACCTTTTTCTTTTTTAACGATTTTATACTAGTTTATCTAATATATATATTTTTTTTTTTTACATTTTTCTTAGGTGTTTTCTTTTTTAAAAATTCTTTTTTTTTTTTTTTTTTTTTTTTCTTTTCTTTTTTTTTTTTTTTTTTTTTCTTTTCCTTTTTGAACCTCTTTTTATCCCCTTTTCTCCCCACTCACGATTTTGGATCTCTTCTAATTTGGTTAAAGCATATTTTCCTGGGGTTGTTGCCACCCTTTTAGTATTTTACTTGCCCCTTCATTTAGTCTTATCTGGACAAAATGACAAGACGTAAAAATTCAACACAAAAAAAAAGAACAAGAGGCAGTACCGAAGGCTAGGGACCTAATCAATACAGACATCGGTAATATGTCAGATCTAGAGTTCAGAATGACAATTCTCAAGGTTCTAGCCGGGCTCGAAAAAGGCATGGAAGATATTAGAGAAACCCTCTCGAGAGATATAAAAGCCCTTTCTGGAGAAATAAAAGAACTAAAATCTAACCAAGGTGAAATCAAAAAAGCTATTAATGAGGTGCAATCAAAAATGGAGGCTCTAACTGCTAGGATAAATGAGGCAGAAGAAAGAATTAGTGATATAGAAGACCAAATGACAGAGAATAAAGAAGCTGAGCAAAAGAGGGACAAACAGCTACTGGACCACGAGGGGAGAATTCGAGAGATAAGTGACACCATAAGACGAAACAACATTAGAATAATTGGGATTCCAGAAGAAGAAGAAAGTGAGAGGGGAGCAGAAGGTATACTGGAGAGAATTATTGGGGAGAATTTCCCCAATATGGCAAAGGGAACGAGCATCAAAATTCAGGAGGTTCAGAGAATGCCCCTCAAAATCAATAAGAATAGGCCCCACACCCCGTCACCTAATAGTAAAATTTACAAGTCTCAATGACAAAGAGAAAATCCTGAAAAGCAGCCCCGGAAAAGAAGTCTGTAACATACAATGGTAAAAATATTAGATTGGCAGCTGACTTATCCACAGAGACCTGGCAGGCCAGAAAGAGCTGGCATGATATTTTCAGAGCACTAAACGAGAAAAACATGCAGCCAAGAATACTATATCCAGCTAGGCTATCATTGAAAATAGAAGGAGAGATTAAAAGCTTCCAGGACAAACAACAACTGAAAGAATTTGCAAATACCAACCAGCTCTACAGGAAATATTGAAAGGGGTCCTCTAAGCAAAGAGAGAGCCTACAAGTGGTAGATCAGAAAGGAACAGAGACCATATACAGTAACAGTCACCTTACAGGCAATACAATGGCACTAAATTCATATCTCTCAATAGTTACCCTGAATGTGAATGGGCTAAATGCCCCTGTCAAAAGACACAGGGTATCAGAATGGATAAAAAAAACAAAACCCATCTATATGTTGCCTCCAAGAAACACATTTTAAGCCCGAAGACACCTCCAGATTTAAAGTGAGGGGGTGGAAAAGAATTTACCATGCTAATGGACATCAGAAGAAAGCAGGAGTGGCAATCCTTATATCAGATCAATTAGATTTTAAGCCAAAGACTATAATAAGAGATGAGGAAGGACACTATATCATACTCAAAGGGTCTGTCCAACAAGAAGATTTAACAATTTTAAATATCTATGCCCCCAATGTGGGAGCAGCCAACTATATAAACCAATTAATAACAAAATCAAAGAAACACATCAACAATAATACAATAATAGTAGGGGACTTTAACACTCCCCTCACTGAAATGGACAGGTCATCCAAGCAAAAGATCAGCAAGGAAATAAAGGCCTTAAACGACACACTGGACCAGATGGACATCACAGATATATTCAGAATATTTCATCCCCAAAGCAACAGAATACACATTCTTCTCTAGTGCACATGGAACATTCTCCAGAATAGATCACATCCTCGGTCCTAAATCAGGACTCAACCGGTATCAAAAGATTGGGATCATTCCCTGCATATTTTCAGACCACAATGCTCTAAAGCTAGAACTCAACCACAAAAGGAAGTTTGGAAAAGAACCCAAATACATGGAGACTAAACAGTATCCTTCTAAAGAATGAATGGGTCAACCGGGAAATTAAAGAAGAATTGAAAAAAATCATGGAAACAAATGATAATGAAAATACAACGGTTCAAAATCTGTGGGACACAACAAAGGCAGTCCTGAGAGGAAAATATATAGCGGTACAAGCCTTTCTCAAGAAACAAGAAAGGTCTCAGGTACACAACCTAACCCTACACCTAAAGGAGCTGGAGAAAGAACAAGAAAGAAACCCTAAGCCCAGCAGGAGAAGAGAAATCATAAAGATCAGAGCAGAAATCAATGAAATAGAAACCAAAAAAACAATAGAACAAATCAACGAAACTAGGAGCTGGTTCTTTGAAAGAATTAATAAAATTGATAAACCCCTGGCCCGACTTATCAAAAAAGAAAAGAGAAAGGACCCAAATAAATAAAATCATGAATGAAAGAGGAGAGATCACAACTAACACCAAAGAAATACAAACTATTATAAGAACATACTATGAGCAACTCTACGGCAATAAATTTGACAATCTGGAAGAAATGGATGCATTCCTAGAAACATATAAAACTACCACAACTGAACCAGGAAGAAATAGAAAGCCTGAACAGACCCATAACCAGTAAGGAGATTGAAACAGTCATTAAAAATCTCCAAACAAACAAAAGCCCAGGGCCAGACGGCTTCCCGGGGGAATTCTACCAAACATTTAAAGAAGAACTAATTCCTATTCTCCTGAAACTGTTCCAAAAAATAGAAATGGAAGGAAAAACTTCCAAACTCATTTTATGAGGCCAGCATCACCTTGATCCCAAAACCAGACAAGGATCCCACCAAAAAAAGAGAGCTATAGACCGATATCCTTGATGAACACAGATGCGAAAATACTCAACAAAATACTAGCCAATAGGATTCAACAGTACATTAAAAAGATTATTCACCACGACCAAGTGGGATTTATTCCAGGGCTGCAAGGTTGGTTCAACATCCGCAAATCAGTCAATGTGATACAACACATCAATAAAAGAAAGAACAAGAACCATATGATACTCTCAATAGATGCTGAAAAAGCATTTGACAAAGTACAACATCCCTTCCTGATCAAAAACTCTTCAAAGTGTAGGGATAGAGGGCACATACCTCAATATCATCAAAGCCATCTATGAAAAACCCACCGCAAATATCATTCTCAATGGAGAAAAACTGAAAGCTTTTCCGCTAAGGTCAGGAACACGGCAGGGATGTCCATTATCACCACTGCTATTCAAACATCGTACTAGAGGTCCTAGCCTCAGCAATCAGACAACAAAAGGAAATTAAAGGCATCCAAATCGGCAAAAAGAAGAAGTCAAATTATCACTCTTCGCAGATGATATGATACTATATGTGGAAAACCCAAAAGACTCCACTCCAAAAAACTGCTAGAACTTATACAGGAATTCAGTAAAGTGTCAGGATATAAAAATCAATGCACAGAAATCAGTTGCATTTCTCTACACCAACAGCAAGACAGAAGAAAGAGATATTAAGGAGTCAATCCCATTTACAATTGCATCCAAAACCATAAGATACCTAGGAATAAAACCTAACCAAAGAGACACAGAATCTATACTCAGAAAACTATAAAGTACTCATGAAAGAAATTGAGGAAGACACAAAGAAATGGAAAAATGTTCCATGCTCCTGGATTGGAAGAATAAATATTGTGAAAATGTCTATGCTACCTAAAGCAATCTACACATTTAATGCAATTCCTATCAAAGTACCATCCATCTTTTTCAAAGAAATGGAACAAATAATTCTAAAATTTATATGGAACCAGAAAAGACCTCGAATAGCCAAAGGGATATTGAAAAAGAAAGCCAACGTTGGTGGCATCACAATTCCGGACTTCAGGCTCTATTACAAAGCTGTCATCATCAAGACAGCATGGTACTGGCACAAAAAACAGACACATAGATCAATGGAACAGAATAGAGAGCCCAGAAATAGACCCTCAAATCTATGGTCAACTAATCTTCGACAAAGCAGGAAAGAATGTCCAATGGAAAAAAGACAGCCTTTTCAAATAAATGGTGCTGGGAAAATTGGACAGCCACATGCAGAAAAATGAAATTGGACCATTTCCTTACACCACACACACAAAAATAGACTCAAAATGGATGAAGGACCTCAATGTACGAAAGGAATCCATCAAAATCCTTGAGAGAGAACACGGGCAGCAACCTCTTCGACCTCTGCCGCCGCAGCAACATCTTCCTAGGAACAACGCAAAAGGCAAGGGAAGCAAGGGAAAAAAAATGAACTACTGGGATTTCATCAAGATCAAAAGCTTTTGCACAGCAAAGGAAACAGTTAACAAAATCAAAAGACAACTGACAGAATGGGAGAAGATATTTGCAAACGACATATCAGATAAAGGACTAGTGTCCAGAATCTATAAAGAACTTAGCAAACTCAACACCCAAAAGAACAAATAATCCAATCAAGAAATGGGCAGAGGACATGAACAGACATTTCTGCAAAGAAGACATCCAGATGGCGAAACAGACACATGAAAAAGTGCTCCATATCACTCGGCATCAGGGAAATACAAATCAAAACCACAATGAGATATCACCTCACACCAGTCAGAATGGCTAAAATCACTGGAAAACAGCATGGAGGTTCCTCAAAATGTTGAAAATAGAACTGCCCTATGACCCAGCAATTGCACTATTGGGTATTTACCCTAAAGATACAAACATAGTGATCCGAAGGGGCAAGTGCACCTGAATGTTTATAGCAGCAATGTCCACAATAGCCAAACTATGGAAAGAACCTAGATGTCCATCAACAGATGAATGGATCAAGAAGATGTGGTATATATACACAATGGAATACTATGCAGCCATCAAAAGAAATGAAATCTTGCCATTTGCAACAACGTGGATGGACCTAGAGCGTATCATGCTTAGCGAAATAAGTCAGGCAGAGAAAGACAACTATCATATGATCTCCCTGATATGAGGAAGTGGTGATACAACATGGAGGCTTAAGTGGGTAGAAGAAGAATAAATGAAACAAGATGGGATTGGGAGGGAGACAAACCATAAGTGACTCTTAATCTCACAAAACAAACTGAGGGCTGCCGGGGGGAGGGGGTTTGGGAGAAGGGGGTGGGATTATGGACATTGGGGAGGGTATGTGATTTGGTGAGTGCTGTGAAGTGTGTAAACCTGGTGATTCACAGACCTGTACCCCTGGGGATAAAAATATATGTTTATCAAAAATAAAAAATTAAAAAAAAAAAAAAACAACACCTATCTTTTGGAAAGGCACAGGTGAATGAATGCTGGACTCAATGGGGCTCTCCACTTAAAGTCTCACAAGACCGAAGTCACCAGCTGGTGTTGCAGTTTTCATCTGAGTATTGGGGGTCCTCTTTTTTTTTTTTAATTGATTCAATGAGCTGTAATTAAAAATTAGACAAGTATCTGCTCTCAAGAGAGCATGATGCTCCTTTGCTTATTACCATCCTATTTTCAGTCTAATATTTGCATGACTTTATAAACAAAATTATTAGTGACTCAAAGACACAACAAAAGACATTACTGTCAAAATTAGAAGCAAGCAAATGTTCTTTCTTCATTAGTAAGACCAACATATTTTAATTGTGAAATATTAACTTATCCTCCTGTAATTGCCTTTAATTTTCTAAACATAAGTTATGTTATTTCAAATAAAATACATACAAGAAATTAAAAAGTTATTTTCCCTAGATGGCATATGAATAGATATAAACAACCCTCTTTATCTCTTATTAATTCACATGGGTAAGTAAAAATAGAAATTTGCCAGGCTTTCCATTTTAGTCCAATATGAAATATAATTTCAATGTCTTTTTTTTTTTTGTTTTCCAACCCCCCTCCCCCCAGCAACCCTCAGTTTGTTTTGTGAGATTAAGAGTCACTTATGGTTTGTCTCCCTCCCAGTTGGGGTCCTCTTCCAAGCTTGCTGGCTATTGGCAGGATTCATTTCTTTGTGGGAGTTCATTCCCTGCTCTCCAGCTGGCTGTCAGCTAGAAGACACTCTTAGCTCCAAGTGGCCACTCTTAGATCCTTGCCACATGCCTCTCCGCATATCCAAAGTCAGAGAATCTCCCTCACATGGAATTTCCCTCATTGGGATGAGGGTCAATCATTTTCAGGGCTCACCTCTATGATCATACTCACCCAAACCACCTCCCTTTCTTAGGGTCAGCTGTGCTCAATGCATAATCAGCCAGGGCAGTGATTTTCCCATCCCATTTGCACATTCCACCCACACTCAAGGGAAGGGGATTTTATAAGGCATGGATACCGGTGGAGCAACATTCCTGGGACCCATTTTAGAATTCAGTTTGCAATATTTTACTGTCTCATCCCCAATAAGTCACATCCCCCCCAAATGGGAAATGCATTAGTCCCTCCCAAGGACCCCAAAGTCTTACACCATTATAGCCTCTGCTTAAGTTGAATATTTCATTTAAGACTGGTTAGTTTAAGTCCAAGTTCTCATCACCTTCCTATCAAATTACAGGACCCAGAGGTGTGAAAGTCGGGAAACACTGAAATGGCCAGAGCGTGATGACTGAAATGTGGGAATTCACAGTTCCAAGATAGATAAAATCTGACTTGTATACATCTCCCTGGATGAGACTAATTAAAAAGCAAAAGAGTAGTGTCCAGATCACTGGGTCTCCTTTGAAGTTTCTTGGCTGAAAGCAGCCTGATTCTTACTGCAGCTCAAGGTTCTCATCTAGGGAGTGAATGTTTAAATTTTGAAGAAAAACAGGCACTTGTGGTGGTGACATATGTCACAAACTCCTTGCCTCCTTGACTTGCATGAACATCACAAGCACTGCTTCCCTTATCACACACTGCTCCATATACTGTCCTGACCATTAAGGTACAGTTCCCCCCTTGTTTTGCACTTGCACTTCGTGTATTGATAAGATCCCAAAAAAAGTGGAGCCAAAGGTTGGCTCGGGGTCTTTTGCCCCTGGAGCATATGGTCCGTCCCCAGGTCCCACCTTCATGCTACTCAGCTGTCTGGAGTAATCTTTTCATTTGCCGTCTCAAGGTTTGCTGTCCAAACCCAACACTGGAGAAGTCATGAGATGGATTTGTTAATTTATCCAAATTTGGAAAACTTTCAGCTGTTATTTCTTTGACTACTTTTTCTTCTTCTAGGTTTCCAATGATAACTAGGATCTGAGGAACAAAGTGTGTCCATGTCATCGGATCCTGGAGGATAGAGATGATAGGGAAGCACACAGACATGATGACATTTATAGTCCTTTAACTAGAAGGATTGGGTGCCATTTTTTCACCCGCAACTAACTTCACTAGCGAGACACTGAGAAGGCACATCTAGGAGGATAACAAGCCATACTTACCCCTCTTGACCATACATACCCTCTTGACCAAATAAAAATGAAGTTACTCTTATTGATGTCTTCTGCACTCTGATCATCTATATATTATGTACTGACATAGTATGTACCAGAATACTTTATAAAGCACTTTCATTTCCAATTAATTTATATTCTTGTTGGTTTTGTTGTGCCTCTTTTACTCTCTCTCTCTCTTGCCCCACCTCCCCACTCTTTCCTCCATACCCTACCCTTCCTATCTTCAGTTTTTAGCCACCTCCTTCACAGCTCTGTAGCCTAACAATTAAAATCCCAGTTCTCCAATAGCTGTTCAGGTCTATCACATTGTCATGATGTCTGGGACACCTTTAATCTCAGAGAAGTCATGCCGGGTTGTTTCACCCCCTTCCTGATGGGGAAGCTCTTCTCTATTCTCTCATGTCTCTATTACCTATAGTACACAAGTGTCTGGTCACATTTTCCTCAGCCTCCTTTAAAATGAGGAGGAGACAAACCTCAGCCTCTCACCAGCAGCAGAAAGTCCATCTTTGGAGTAATCTCCTTTCCACATGGAGCACTTTTAGTTTTTTCCCCACCGAGTAACTAAATATCCAGTCAGTGAATCCTGTTTCCATTCATGGAAGTGAAGACTTAACCTCACTCTCTATATGCATTTCTGTGTTTTTGTGCCTCCTTCTGTCGGTGCATGGGAGAAGAATGAGGTACAAACAAGTCATCTGCAAGAGAATGAGAGCAGGGGGCGACAGTAGAAAAGACTGTCGCCCCGAACAACTCTTCGGTCTCATATTTATTAGAAAGTGAGTAACAATCAACAAAGCTGGAGTAGATTACACATTGACCATGAATCTTGTACATATGAAAAAAAAGGCAAAATATGTTTGGTTACATAGTACATGACCTACAGTGAGCAAGTCCAAATGAAAGGATTGTCTGACTAACTGCTGATGCTCTCCAGGGAAGGGGAGATAACGGAAAAATGAAACAGGTGGCATTCCACCCTGAGTGAGGTGGGCATCCCCAGCAGCTTGGCTTCAAGGACAGATACTGTCCTCCCTGCCAGAGGCCTGTTGCCAGTACATGTTTTTCTTAAGGCTACATCTAAGGATGCTTGGTAACTAGTATAATTTCTCATGGGTTATATTTTAAGCAGTACGTTGTTCTGTGAGATGGTTACATTTTTGAAGCTCTCTTTTGTATTTGAACGTAACCATGTTTTCTAATCTTTTTGTGTTATTGTTGTTGTTTTGGTATACTACTTTGATTAGCCCTTATTGTGGTTGCTCTAGGTGCTGAAATATATACATGTAATTTATTACACTCAATGGGTATGGATATTTTCCCAGTCCAAGTGAAGTATAAATTCCTCACCCTTAGTGCCATTAGTACTCCTTACATTTTCCACTTTTTCAGTATAATTATATAAAGTATTTCTTCTATGTATTTTGAGCACCACTTCAAGTGATGCCATCAATTTTACTTCAACCATCAAATATGAGCTAAGACACCCATTAAGACGAGAGGATAATTTATTATATTTAGAATGGTTTCTACCCATTCTGTAGCTATCCTATCCTTTCTGAACTCTCAAAAACATTCTTCTGCTATCATTTTCTTTCTCTTCAGGAAATTTCCCTTAGTTATTCTTATCCATTCTGCCCATTTTAAGGATAGATTGGCTAGTGACAACATTTTCTCTTTTTTCCTTTGTCTAAGTATCTTTATTTCTCCTTCATTCCTGAAGGATAGTTTTGCCAGATAAAGAATTCATGATTGACAATTCTTTTCTTTCAGGACTTTCACAAATTCAAAGCTCCAAGTGTTTGGGGGTTTATCCTACTTGTGTATACCTCAAATTCTTGAGTGTGTAGGATTATGTCTTTATCCAAATTTGGGAAACTTTCAGCTGTTATTTCTTTGAATACTTTTTCTTCTTCTAGATTTCCAATGATAAAAATGTTACTTCCTTTGTACTTATTCCAACAATCTCAGTGTGTCTGTCCATATTCTTTGGTCTATTTTCTCTCTGTTGTTCAAACTGACTAAATTCTTTTGGCCTAGTCTCACATTGGCTGATTGTATCCTCCACTTAACTAATGAGCCCACGTAGCAATTTTTTTATTTATTTTATCTTTCAGCTCTCTAATTGCCATTTAGTTCTTCTTTACAACTATTATTTCTTTATGTAGATTTTCTATTATATCTATTTAAGAAAATTTATAATTGCTTGACAAAGCATTTGGTAATAAATGCTTTAAATTTCTCATTTGAAACTTCCAACATCTCATTCATCTTGGGATTGGTACCAGTTGATTGTCTTTTCTCATTCAAGTTGTTATTTTCCTAATTGTCACTATGACAGAGCAATATTGTATTGTATCCTGGACACTTTTGCTATGATATTAGGAGACTTGGGATCCTATTCATTTTTTTTTATTTTACCAGGCAGTCCCCCTTTTGGGGGTTAGCATGTATCCTGGCCTACTCTTTTGGGCTGTGGTTCTAAGGACAATTTCAGAGCCCTTACAGTGCTGTCCCGGTCTGTTTCATTCACTTTGCACCACTGAGGCCTCCTACTCAGTTTTAGTTGGTGTCATCCAAGGGGATGGACCCCATAGGCCAACTGGTGCTGCTAGATGGGAGGTGAGGTCAATCAGCCAGAGGAGAGAATGTCCCTAGGTCTGATCTCCAGCCTCCCAAGTACTGAAAGGCTTCTGGCTTGCCCTTTGCTGGTGCCACAGAGACAGAGAAGCACCAACCTGAGCTGCCTCCTACTGCTGAGGGCAGAATGACAGGAGTTGTTGGGCCTGAGTCCCTTTCTGCACCTAGGTGACCAATAGACACTGGCCTGCTAATGTGTGTGTGGGGCATGGAGTGCCACACTTAGGGTTTGTTAGCTCTGGCATGGACAGCATGGGCCCTCCAACAGCTCCAATTTCTTTTTTCTTCCTTTTTCATTTGTCTGTCAGTGCTGCAGCTGTGGAGTGGATGGATTTATCCAATAACAAAGTCTCAGCTCCACTTTGACCAGAAGTCCTCTTCATTTATCCCCTTGTGATTATTCTGGGTGTTTCATGTTTTGTCTTTGTACTTTTTAAGATGATCTATTTTTGTTAGGGCTTTTTTTTTTTTTTTTTTTTTTTTTTTTTATGCCTCAAAGGGGCCAGCGATTGGGTGGGTGGGATTCTGGTGCCCCGGGAAAGTTGCAGGGGGAGGGGAAGGATTTCCTCAAACTTGGACGAGGCCGAGAATGGAGTCAAGCGGGAAGGGGACCCCGGGTCCCCCAAGCCTGCCCCGGCGGCTCCCTCTCCCGCTCTTTACCTATGAGGTGGCCCACGGAGGTCGCATAGGGATCCCGGTGACTCTTCCCAAACGCCATAGTAGCCCCCACCGAGCCGGGCCCAGGAAATCCGCCTCCACCGCTCTCGGGCTCCCGACTCCACCCGCTAGGTGCCCCTGGCTCCTCCTCTTCGGCCGGGCGCTTCCCGGGCTCTGCAGAGGCTGCGCGACCTGCCCGACCGCTGCGGGGCGCCGGGCACCCGGCGTGGGGTACGGGGGCGGGGACACCGGGGACGCCCGCGCACCTGCCACGTGCCCCGCGGGAGCGGCGAGGAGGCGGCGCTCCGGGCCGCCGGGGGGTGTGGGCGGGCGGGGGAAACAGCGGGGCTCGCGCGGGGTCGGTGGGGGTGGGGGGGACACGGGTGCGGTTGTGGTCCCCGCGGAACCGGCTGCAGCTGGGGGGGGGGGGCTCACAGCTTGGGGATGAGACACCCGTGCTCTGACACCGCCGTCTACTGGTCAAGTTACTGCTCTTCTCTGCGCCTCCTGCTCCCCCCCAGATATCTTGAGGTGTGTTCCTTGTCCTTTAGAGGAGGTGACACAGGGGAAGAGGGATTGGCTTCGAATGTAGGGACGCCCCAGGAGCCGGCGTCCTTTGTCTCGCCTCTATTTCCCCGAGGGACCACAGGGCGCCGCCCAGGAGGCTGTGGGTTCCTAACCCTCCCTCCCTCCTGGGGAGGGCTTTTTTTTTTTTCTTATGAGAGTCCTGTATGCCCCTGGATATATAATGCCCCTGGCAAGCGGCTCTAAGTCTTATAGTATAGTTCTACAAATTCCACAATCCTGGACCAGCTTTAGGTCAATGTTTTACTTTGGTATTTTTACAGAAGTAAAAGGTCAAGATTTTATAGTTTCATTTTTATCAGTAAGACAGATAATTTCTTTTTTTTAAAGATTTTATTTATTTATTTGACTGACAGAGATCACAAGTAGACAGAGAAGCAGACAGAGAGAGAGGAAGGGAAGCAGGCTCCCTTTTGAGTAGAGAGCCTGATGCGGGTCTTGATCCCAGGACCCTGAGATCATGACCTGAGCTGAAGGCAGAGCCACCCAGGTGCCCCTCCTTTTTTTTTTTTTTTAAAGATTGATTTATTTGGGAGAGAGAGTGAGAGCATGGGGAGAGGGAGAGGGGGAGGGAAAGAGAACCTCAAGCAGACTCTGAGTTGAGCGTGAAGACCAGCACAGGGCTTTATTCTGGGAGCCTGAGATGATGACCTGAGCCGAAACCAAGAGTTGGAGCCTTAACAGACTGAGCTACCCTGACACCCTGATGGATATTTTCATTTACATTGATGAATAAGGAAAATGAATCCAAAAGACATGTTATAACTTTATTTATCATTGATGCGAATAACTGTTTTGCTCAGTCAGGTAATAGTTTTCAAATATTGGAAGGATATTTTCTCCTGTCTTTGTGTTACTCACAATGGATTGGCTACAAAAATGATATCCCTCAAAGTTTAATCTGCATTCACCACTTTCTTAAGTCCAAATCAAGGTCTGAAAACTGAAGGCAGTGGGCCTGCCGCCTGTCTTCTTAAGTAAGGCTTTATTGGAATTCAACCATGCTCATTTATATATATTGTCTAGGCCACCTTTAGCACCACAATAGAAGAATTGAGGAGTTGTGACAGAACCTGTATGTATTACAAGCCTGACATATTTTCTATCTCTCCTTGAAAAAAAAATTGCCAACCTCTGATCTAAATAATCAACCAAACAGTAAATAAAGCCCCAACTTCTAGCATTTCATGATTTCCATAGTATAAATACTCTCAGCATAGCTGATTTCACGTTACCAACATGATGTCACTGAAGGAAGAGTTGGAAAGAGATGTTCACTAGAACACCCTTGTATAGCATTTTCAACATATACCTACAACAGTTGTAACTAGAAGCATATACAAGAGTAACATGCAGTAAATTAAATAGGAAGTGAGGAATGTTTAGCATTTATTTCATTTTAATATTAATTACAAATTTACATAACTTAATTTTTAATAATGGCTATGTTTAACCACTGACTTATAGATTCATGAAATAGTTTGCTCTTGTAAGCTTGTATGATCTGGTTCCAGAGCAACACTGATGATATGCATGAAATAATTCTAGCTTCTTTGACTAGTGTCTTTCCCAGTGTCTGCCCCAAATATTAAGTTTCAGCTTCCATTCAGCTGCAGCTGGGATTTCCCTCTTGGTTTCTAATATCTGTAGATTGCTTTTCTTGATTTTTAGCTCCTTTTTGTATGTCTTTGTAATAATCTTCTACTACTTTCATATATTTAGTATAGGTAGAGGTATTTCCCAAGAGACTTCATGTTGCATCACTGATAGGTAGTCTGATTTCTTACATCCTTACCACTTACTCCCTACTCTGTAAATTAATGTTTTATCCTTTGTCCTAGTGTTTCATTACTGACACTACAGATAGAAATTATGGGTATTTCCTGGCCTGGCCCCATGACTGGTGACAGATATTAAGATTTCATGCACTATCAAGGGACATGATATCAGATTTTAACATAGAACAACAACAGGGACATTCTGGGAGGAAAGAGGCAGGTGGAAGTTGGATTTAAATGTGTATCAGTCAGGTTCCTGGCAGGAATATGCTTGGAAACTCAAACTGGTTAATTTGAATAGAATTTATTTAATAAGGCAGGAATACGCTTGGAAACTCAAACTGGTTAATTTGAATAGAATTTATTTAATAACGCATCTATTTACAAAGCTATGATCATCAGAGTGTAGCAAACCATAGTGACAGAAAGGTATCCTAGCCTAGGGACAACAGGAGCATGGTTACCCTCCTCAAGCCTGACTGGATGAAGGAACAGAGTGATAAAGGGTTCTTGGAGGCAGAGAGTACTGTGTAGAGAGCCACCTGATATATGTGACCTTCTAGTTAAGTGAAACTGGCAGCCTCCTGTAACCTGCCTAGAGTTGGAGTGGGGGCAGCAGGGTAGGGACAGAATTCAGCCCACTTTCCTCTCTCTCTCCAATCCTCTGATTATGCTTTTTATTACTCGGAGCCTCAAGGAGCTAGGAGGCAATTCCATGTGGGTCAGCTACTGAGAGTACAGAGAAAGACAGAGAAGAGGGGAGAATAAATAGGACTGTAAAGGGAAGAACTGGGCAAGAAAGGAACCATGGAATCTGGGAGAAAGACGGCCACAGATTGGAGGTGATGCAAACTCAAATAGATCATTTGAGTGGTTTCTCCTCTTTTCAGAAGATCAAAAACAAGGGTGATTTGGGAAGGAATCTTGTCCTACACTGGCTGGATTTCAGGATTATTTATATAAAATGTTATTCATGACTGTTTATATGGAGTCAAATGCATCCCCATCTTTATTTCTCCCTCTCTCTGTCTCCCCTGCATACACACATAAGGTGTAAAAATTTTGAATGATTTTAATTCTTGGTTCATGACTCACTCTTGTTCATCTAAGCTTATTTTTTCACCTATTTTTTGTTTTCAATAATATAATAAACTGTGGTGAATCCAACACTCAGCACATGCATGAGAACCTTCGCAATAACTTTATAATATATCCAAGTCCATTAGGTCAAGCTTACTGATTGTGTTGTCTAAAACATTTATATCCTTTCTCTCTACTGCATGGCCTCTGAGGAATTAAGAGCCATATATTAAATATCCTACTATAATGCTTTGGTTTATCATCTTCTACCTGTATATTGTATTTTTATTCTTATATTTTAGGTTATTATATTAGATGCATATATGCTTAGAGTAGCTATATCTTTCTTAAGAGGGTGAATGTTTATCATTACATGAGTCCTTCTGCCCTGAAGGTGTTTTCCCTGAATTTTTTTTTTTTTTTAAAGTAGCTCTACGCCCTATATGGGATTTGAACATACTACTCTGACATCAAGAGCTATGTGTTCTATCAGCTGAGTCAGCCAGGTGCCCCTTTCCTTAAAATTTAGTTTTTGACCTTAATATATACATAACAATTTTATTTACTTAGTACTTGCACGACAGATCTTTTCCATCTTTTGCAATCAATCTCTGGAATGGCCTTTATGCTTTTAGTCATATGTCTCAAAAATCTTATCACCTGCATTTATATTTTGTGATCAATCTGTCAATCTCTGTCTTTTAATCAAAAGTTTAGTCCATTTGCTTTTACTGAAATTAATGAGATATCTAGATCTTTTATACCATCTCATGTTTTTCAGTTCATTCTCAGTGTGATTTCCGTGGCTTCTTTCATTGTTCACTGATGTCTGGAATCCATGCTAGCATGTGTAGCAAGTCCAAGGCTGCTGCCTGGCAGGTGGTTCTCTTTTGACTTTTTCTCTGAGATGTGTTTTCAGAATCTCTTTAGGTTTCTCATTTCTAACATCTTCCTTCAGATGGGAATTATTGTTCCATACCCAGCCTTTTTCAGATATTAAGATTATTCTGTCCAGCAGGAATTATGCCTTGTCCCTGGACCCCAAACCCTTTGTCTTCATGTAGACTGGGTATCTTTAAACATTGCATATTAATAGGGATTTTCTGATTGCTTGCATTTTTGTTTTCAAGGAAACTTCTAAAAGTCAACTACGAATATCTTTGAAACATTGATTTGATGAGTTATTTTCTTTTTTCTTTCTTTTTTTTTTCTTTTTTATTGTGTTCTGTTAGTCACCATACAGTACATCGTTAGTTTTTGATGTAGTGTTACATGATTCATTGTTTATGTTTACCACCCAGTGCTCCATGCAATCCATGATGATTTCTTTCCAAATCAAGTAGTCTACTGAAACTCTATGGATGCTCCAAAACACACCGCCTTGATATTCCTACCTGAGAAAAGGAAACAAGGTTATGAGAGGGGACATATACACTTAGCTCTTGCAGGAGGAGAGTAACTGTCTGACCTTGGAAAAGGTTGCAAGACAAGATTTGTGGTGAAAAGAAAGGATGATGGAAAATAGCCTTTTCAGAATCTCATCAATATCATTGAACACATTTTTCTCCAACCAGGGAAGAGCATATGGGAAGGCAGGATCACTTGTCTCAGTCAGTCCAGGCTCCTAATAACCACAAATAAAATATACAATAGCAACAAGGGGAGGCAAAGAGAAAGGGGAGTGAATTTCCATTTAAAATAGGAACAGAAATATAATATTGCAGAGCATTAAATTGACAAGAAATATAAATATTAAAATTTGTAATTATAAAAATTTACCATAGAGCATAAAACCATGAGTAATTGAAGAGACACAGCATATTCATAGATGGAAATATAATTTTGGACTTAATATATTTTCCAAAAGTCCATATGACAATGAGAATACAGATTAGATAAAATAACTAAATTCAATGAAATGGTGCGTATACCCTGGCTATATAAAGAAAAGTCATTTTCTGGGTGCCTGAGTAACTTAGTCAGTTACATGTCTGCCTTTGGCTCAGGTCATGATCCCAGGTACTGGGATGGAGTCGCACATCAGGCTCCTTGCTTAGCGGGAAGCTTGTTTCTCCCTCTGTCTCTTTCTTTCTCTCTCTCTCTCTCATGAACAAATACATAAAAATCTTCCTTTAAAGAAGTCATTTTCTTAGGAAATATACACTACAGTATTTAAAGACAAAGATCCAGGGCACCTGGGTGGCTCAGTGGGTTAAGCCTCTGCTTTCGGCTCAGGTCATGGTCTCAGGGTCCTGGAATCGAGCCCTGCATTGGGCTCTCTGCTCCAAAGGGAGCCTGCTTCCCCCTCTGTCTCTGCCTGCCTCTCTGCCGACTTGTCATCTCTCTCCCTCTCTCTGTTAAATGGATAGATAAAATCTTAAAAAAAAAAAAAGACAAAGATCCATGATGTGTACAGTTTCTGAAAAATTATATATATATATATTTTATATATATTATATGTATATTTTTACATATATACTCTTCTTACTGTTCCAGCTTTTCTCTCTGTTTTACATTTTTACAACTAAAACAGGAAAAGGTTTTCAAGGTTATAAAAATATTACCCCCAGGGGCGCCTGGGTGGCTCAGAGGGTTAAGGCCTCTGCCTTCAGTTCAAGTCATGATCTCAGGGTCCTGAGATCAAGCCCCGCATCGGGCTTTCTGCTCAGCAGGGAGTCTGCTTCCCTTCCTCTCTCTCTGCCTGCCTCTCTGCCTACTTGTGATCCCTGTCTGTCAAATAAATAAATAAAATCTTAGCAGTTTTGGAGTGGAGTCTTTTGGGTTTTCCACATATAGTATCATATCATCTGCGAAGAGTGATAATTTGACTTCTTCTTTGCCAATTTGGATGCCTTTAATTTCCTTTTGTTGTCTGATTGCTGAGGCTAGGACCTTTAGTACTATGTTGAATAGCAGTGGTGATAATGGACATCCCTGCCGTGTTCCTGACCTTAGCGGAAAAGCTTTCAGCAATTGCACTATTGGGTATTTACCCTAAAGATACAAACGTAGTGATCCAAAGGGGCACGTGCACCCGAATGTTTATAGCAGCAATGTCCACAATAGCCAAACTATGGAAAGAACCAAGATGTCCATCAACAGATGAATGGATCAAGAAGATGTGGTATAGATACACAATGGAATACTATGCAGCCATCAAAAGAAATGAAATCTTGCCATTTGCGACAACATGGATGGAACTAGAGCGTATCATGCTTAGCGAAATAAGTCAAGCAGAGAAAGATAACTATCATATGATCTCCCTGATATGAGGAAGTGGTGATGCAACATGGGAGCTTAAGTGGGTAGGAGAAGAATCAATGAAACAAGATGGGATTGGGAGGGAGACAAACCATAAGTGACTCTTAATCTCACAAAACAAACTGAGGGTTGCTGGGGGGAGGGGGTTTGGGAGAAGAGGGTGGGATTATGGACATTGGGGAGGGTATGTGCTTTGGTGAGTGCTGTGAAGTGTGTAAACCTGGTGATTCACAGACCTGTACCCCTGGGGATAAAAATATATGTTTATAAAAAATAAAAAATTATATTTAAAAAAAAATAAAAATAAAAAAATAAAAAAAATTAAAAATAAATAAATAAATAAATAAAATCTTTAAAAAATATATATTACCCCCATAAAATAAAAGTAAAATTCTATGAAAAGGGACAATCAGGAGAGGAGTCAAGATGGCAGAGAGGTAGCAAGCTGAGACTGCTTCAGCTAGCCGGAGATCAGCTAGATAGCTTATCTAAAGATTGCAAACACCTGAAAATCCAACGGCAGATCGAAGAGAAGAAGAACAGCAATTCTGGAAACAGAAAAACAACCAATTTCTGAAAGGTAGGACCGGCGGAGAAGTGAATCCAAAGCGACGGGAAGATAGACCCCGCGGGGAGGGGCCGGCTCCCGGCAAGCGGTGGAGCAACCGCGCACAAAATCAGGACTTTTAAAAGTCTGTTCCGCTGAGGGACATCGCTCCAGAGGCTAAACCAGGGCGAAGCCCACGCGGGGTCAGCGTGGCCTCAGGCCCCGCAGGGTCACAGAAGGATCGGGGGTGTCTGAGTGTCGCAGAGCTTGCGGGTATTGGAACGGGAAAGCCGGCTACAGAGACAGAGCCGACAGTAAGCTCGCAGCTCCGTGTTACCTTGAACCGGTCGCAGGCTCAGTGAGCTCCGAGCGCGGCCGGAGGTCAGACAGATGGGAGTAACTGGGCGCAGTTCTCTGAGGGCGCACTGAGGAGTGGGGCCCTGGGCTCTCGGCTCCTCCGGGCCGGGGACCAGGAGGCCGCCATTTGTATTCCCGTCCTCTGGAACTCTACGGAAAGCGCTCAGGGAACAAAAGCTCCTGAAAGCAAACCCGAGCGGATTACTCACCCCGGCCCCGGGTAAGGGCGGTGTAATTCTGCCTGGGGCAAAGACACTTGAGAATCACTACAACAGGCCCCTCCCCCAGAAGATCAATAAGAAATCCAGCCGAGACCAAGTTCACCTACCAAGGAGTGCGGTTTCAATACCAAGGAGAGCAGCAGGGTCGGCTTTAGCTCAAGCGGTTACTTCGCGTGCAGTCTTCCCAAGGAGAGCAGCAGAATTCCAGAGGAGGAGAAAGCCAAGCACGGAACTCATGGCTTTTTTCCTGTGATTTTTTTTAGTCTTGCAGTTAATTTAATTCTTTCTTTTTCATTTTTTTTTTCTCGCCTTTGGGTAAAATTTTTTTTTAACTGTTACCTTTTTCTTTTTAACGATTTTTTACTAGTTTATCTAATATATATATTTTTTCTTTTTTACATTTTTCTTAGGTGTTTTCTTTTTTTAAAAAATTCTTTTCTTTTCTTTTTTTTTCTTTTCTTTTTGTTTTTTTTTTCTTTCTTCCTTTTTGAACCTCTTTTTATCCCCTTTCTCCACACTCACAATTTTGGATCTCTTCTAATTTGGTTAAAGCATATTTTCCTGGGGTTGTTGCCACCCTTTTAGTATTTTACTTGCCCCTTCATTTACTCTTATCTGGACAAAATGACAAGACGTAAAAATTCAACACAAAAAAAAGAACAAGAGGCAGTACCGAAGGCTAGGGACCTAATCAATACAGACATCGGTAATATGTCAGATCTAGAGTTCAGAATGACAATTCTCAAGGTTCTAGCCGGGCTTGAAAAAGGCATGGAAGATATTAGAGAAACCCTCTCGAGAGATATAAAAGCCCTTTCTGGAGAAATAAAAGAACTAAAATCTAACCAAGGTGAAATCAAAAAAGCTATTAATGAGGTGCAATCAAAAATGGAGGATCTAACTGCTAGGATAAATGAGGCAGAAGAAAGAATTAGTGATATAGAAGACCAAATGACAGAGAATAAAGAAGCTGAGCAAAAGAGGGACAAACAGCTACTGGACCACGAGGGGAGAATTCGAGAGATAAGTGACACCATAAGACGAAACAACATTAGAATAATTGGGATTCCAGAAGAAGAAGAAAGTGAGAGGGGAGCAGAAGGTACACTGGAGAGAATTATTGGGGAGAATTTCCCCAATATGGCAAAGGGAACGAGCATCAAAATTCAGGAGGTTCAGAGAACGCCCCTCAAAATCAATAAGAATAGGCCCACACACCCCGTCACCTAATAGTAAAAATTTACAAGTCTCAATGACAAAGAGAAAATCCTGAAAGCAGCCCGGGAAAAGAAGTCTGTAACATACAATGGTAAAAATATTAGATTGGCAGCTGACTTATCCACAGAGACCTGGCAGGCCAGAAAGAGCTGGCATGATATTTTCAGAGCACTAAACGAGAAAAACATGCAGCCAAGAATACTATATCCAGCTAGGCTATCATTGAAAATAGAAGGAGAGATTAAAAGCTTCCAGGACAAACAACAATTGAAAGAATTTGCAAATACCAAACCAGCTCTACAGGAAATATTGAAAGGGGTCCTCTAAGCAAAGAGAGAGCCTACAAGTGGTAGATCAGAAAGGAACAGAGACCATATACAGTAACAGTCACCTTACAGGCAATACAATGGCACTAAATTCATGTCTCTCAATAGTTACCCTGAATGTGAATGGGCTAAATGCCCCTGTCAAAAGACACAGGGTATCAGAATGGATAAAAAAACAAAACCCATCTATATGTTGCCTCCAAGAAACACATTTTAAGCCTGAAGACACCTCCAGATTTAAAGTGAGGGGGTGGAAAAGAATTTACCATGCTAATGGACATCAGAAGAAAGCAGGAGTGGCAATCCTTATATCAGATCAATTGGATTTTAAGCCAAAGACTATAATAAGAGATGAGGAAGGACACTATATCATACTCAAAGGGTCTGTCCAACAAGAAGATTTAACAATTTTAAATATCTATGCCCCCAATGTGGGAGCAGCCAACTATATAAACCAATTAATAACAAAATCAAAGAAACACATCAACAATAATACAATAATAGTAGGGGACTTTAACACTCCCCTCACTGAAATGGACAGGTCATCCAAGCAAAAGATCAGCAAGGAAATAAAGGCCTTAAACAACACACTGGACCAGATGGACATCACAGATATATTCAGAATATTTCATCCCAAAGCAACAGAATACACATTCTTCTCTAGTGCACATGGAACATTCTCCAGAATAGATCACATCCTCGGTCCTAAATCAGGACTCAACCGGTATCAAAAGATTGGGATCATTCCCTGCATATTTTCAGACCACAATGCTCTAAAGCTAGAACTCAACCACAAAAGGAAGTTTGGAAAGAACCCAAATACATGGAGACTAAACAGTATCCTTCTAAAGAATGAATGGGTCAACCGGGAAATTAAAGAAGAATTGAAAAAAATCATGGAAACAAATGATAATGAAAATACAACGGTTCAAAATCTGTGGGACACAACAAAGGCAGTCCTGAGAGGAAAATATAGAGCGGTACAAGCCTTTCTCAAGAAACAAGAAAGGTCTCAGGTACACAACCTAACCCTACACCTAAAGGAGCTGGAGAAAGAACAAGAAAGAAACCCTAAGCACAGCAGAAGAAGAGAAATCATAAAGATCGGAGCAGAAATCAATGAAATAGAAACCAAAAAAACAATAGAACAAATCAACGAAAGTAGGAGCTGGTTCTTTGAAAGAATTAATAAAATTGATAAACCCCTGGCCCGACTTATCAAAAAGAAAAGAGAAAGGACCCAAATAAATAAAATCATGAATGAAAGAGGAGAGATCACAACTAACACCAAAGAAATACAAACTATTATAAGAACATACTATGAGCAACTCTACGGCAATAAATTTGACAATCTGGAAGAAATGGATGCATTCCTAGAAACATATAAACTACCACAACTGAACCAGGAAGAAATAGAAAGCCTGAACAGACCCATAACCAGTAAGGAGATTGAAACAGTCATTAAAAATCTCCAAACAAACAAAAGCCCAGGGCCAGATGGCTTCCCGGGGGAATTCTACCAAACATTTAAAGAAGAACTAATTCCTATTCTCCTGAAACTGTTCCAAAAAATAGAAATGGAAGGAAAACTTCCAAACTCATTTTATGAGGCCAGCATCACCTTGATCCCAAAACCAGACAAGGATCCCACCAAAAAAGAGAGCTATAGACCGATATCCTTGATGAACACAGATGCGAAAATATTCAACAAAATACTAGACAATAGGATTCAACAGTACATTAAAAAGATTATTCACCACGACCAAGTGGGATTTATTCCAGGGCTGCAAGGTTGGTTCAACATCCGCAAATCAGTCAATGTGATACAACACACATCAATAAAGAAAGAACAAGAACCATATGATACTCTCAATAGATGCTGAAAAAGCATTTGACAAAGTACAACATCCCTTCCTGATCAAAACTCTTCAAAGTGTAGGGATAGAGGGCACATACCTCAATATCATCAAAGCCATCTATGAAAAACCCACCGCAAATATCATTCTCAATGGAGAAAAACTGAAAGCTTTTCCGCTAAGGTCAGGAACACGGCAGGGATGTCCATTATCACCACTGCTATTCAACATAGTACTAGAGGTCCTAGCCTCAGCAATCAGACAACAAAAGGAAATTAAAGGCATCCAAATCGGCAAAGAAGAAGTCAAATTATCACTCTTCGCAGATGATATGATACTATATGTGGAAAACCCAAAAGACTCCACTCCAAAACTGCTAGAACTTATACAGGAATTCAGTAAAGTGTCAGGATATAAAATCAATGCACAGAAATCAGACATTTTTGCATTTCTCTACACCAACAGCAAGACAGAAGAAAGAGATATTAAGGATTCAATCCCATTTACAATTGCATCCAAAACCATAAGATACCTAGGAATAAACCTAACCAAAGAGACACAGAATCTATACTCAGAAAACTATAAAGTACTCATGAAAGAAATTGAGGAAGACACAAAGAAATGGAAAAATGTTCCATGCTCCTGGATTGGAAGAATAAATATTGTGAAAATGTCTATGCTACCTAAAGCAATCTACACATTTAATGCAATTCCTATCAAAGTACCATCCATCTTTTTCAAAGAAATGGAACAAATAATGCTAAAATTTATATGGAACCAGAAAAGACCTCGAATAGCCAAAGGGATATTGAAAAAGAAAGCCAAAGCTGGTGGCATCACAATTCCGGACTTCAAGCTCTATTACAAAGCTGTCATCATCAAGACAGCATGGTACTGGCACAAAAACAGACACATAGATCAATGGAACAGAATAGAGAGCCCAGAAATAGACCCTCAAATCTATGGTCAACTAATCTTCGACAAAGCAGGAAAGAATGTCCAATGGAAAAAAGACAGCCTTTTCAATAAATGGTGCTGGGAAAATTGGACAGCCACATGCAGAAAAATGAAATTGGACCATTCCCTTACACCACACACAAAAATAGACTCAAAATGGATGAAGGACCTCAATGTACGAAAGGAATCCATCAAAATCCTTGAGGAGAACACGGGCAGCAACCTCTTTGACCTCTGCCGCAGCAACATCTTCCTAGGAACAACGCAAAAGGCAAGGGAAGCAAGGGAAAAAATGAACTACTGGGATTTCATCAAGATCAAAAGCTTTTGCACAGCAAAGGAAACAGTTAACAAAATCAAAAGACAACTGACAGAATGGGAGAAGATATTTGCAAACGACATATCAGATAAAGGACTAGTGTCCAGAATCTATAAAGAACTTAGCAAACTCAACACCCAAAGAACAAATAATCCAATCAAGAAATGGGCAGAGGACATGAACAGACATTTCTGCAAAGAAGACATCCAGACGGCCAACAGACACATGAAAAAGTGCTCCATATCACTCGGCATCAGGGAAATACAAATCAAAACCACAATGAGATATCACCTCACACCAGTCAGAATGGCTAAAATCAACAAGTCAGGAAATGACAGATGCTGGCGAGGATGCGGAGAAAGGGGAACCCTCCTACACTGTTGGTGGGAATGCAAGCTGGTGCAGCCACTCTGGAAAACAGCATGGAGGGTTCCTCAAAATGTTGAAAATAGAACTGCCCTATGACCCAGCAATTGCACTATTGGGTATTTACCCTAAAGATACAAATGTAGTGATCCAAAGGGACACATGCACCCGAATGTTTTATAGCAGCAATGTCCACAATAGCCAAACTATGGAAAGAACCTAGATGTCCATCAACAGATGAATGGATCAAGAAGATGTGGTATATATACACAATGGAATACTATGCAGCCATCAAAAGAAATGAAATCTTGCCATTTGCAACAACATGGATGGAACTAGAGCGTATCATGCTTAGCGAAGTAAGTCAAGCAGAGAAAGACAACTATCATATGATCTCCCTGATATGAGGAAGTGGTGATGCAACATGGAGGCTTAAGTGGGTAGAAGAAGAATAAATGAAACAAGATGGGATTGGGAGGGAGACAAACCATAAGTGACTCTTAATCTCACAAAACAAACTGAGGGCTGCCGGGGGGAGGGGGTTTGGGAGAAGGGGGTGGGATTATGGACATTGGGGAGGGTATGTGATTTGGTGAGTGCTGTGAAGTGTGTAAACCTGGTGATTCACAGACCTGTACCCCTGGGGATAAAAATATATGTTTATAAAAAATAAAAAATTTAAAAAAAAAAAAAAGAAAAGGGACAATCAGAGAACTAAAAGATTCTAAAAGTCATTAAAAATTATGAATGGGCAAAAAATAATGAATTGGCAAAACTAACTAGGTACAGGTGTGTCTGGGTGGTTCAGTCGTTAAGCAATAGACTTTTGATTTCAGCTCAGGTCATGATATCAGTATCCTGGATTGAGCCCCACCTAGTACCTAAACTGAGTGAGGAGCCTGCTTAAAACTCTCTCTCCCTCTCCCTCTTCCCTTCTTCTCAGCTCTCTCTCTCTCTCTCACTCTTGCTCTTAAAAAGAAAAAGAAAAAGTAACCAAGTACAGCAATTCTTCCTCTTACTGCAACTCTATTTTTTAATTATCTCTTTTCTCTATACACTTTAATTTTCTGAAGGACAGTCTTGTTCTGTTTCTTTTTTCACAGTATTTCAAATCTCTCTGAGAATAATTATTTGTTTATGTTGTTGTCTTCCCTGCCTTACCTCTGAGTTCATTTTTTCCCCATTTTGTTCATTAAGTCCTTCTTTATAACACTGTTGGATTTCCAAAAATTATCTTCTCTTCATTGATTATTAGTTGATGTTTTCAAATGAGGCACTTAAGTCATGGCTTAAGAGACTGTAGTAGTAAAAGGCTTATGAAAAGATGGGCTTTGGGCTTACTTGGCTGATAATTCACTGGAAATACCATAATGAGAAAACTCTCTCTTTAGATGACTCATATATCCAAAAAGGAAATTTTCAGTCTCTTAGATGGGGGGTGGGGTAAAGTTATGGTAAATGAATGGATGTTCGTGTTCCATTATGGGGAAGTCCAACCATTCAATAGAGTTGCTAAAGGTGCTTGCAATGAACTCCCATAAGTGTACAAAATTTTAAAGGACTAAATAAATGAATTATGACATTATTATATATAGTCCTTTAAAACAATGGTTTAAAAGGACATTTAGCAACAAAACAAAATTGTTTATCACGTGTTAAATTTAAAAGTAGTTACAAATAGCCTATTCCACCATGATCTCAAGCCTCTAAACATCTTTCTATTTATAACTATATGTAAATTTATATTTTCAATGCCTGGAAGGAAAAAAAATATCACTCAAGAGTCTAGAATACAATAAAGGTGATCTTTTTTCTCCTCTTCCTGCTTCAAATGTTGACTGACAAATCTATTGTGGTTGGTTTAAAAACACAGCAATTAAATGAAATCTACATGTGGAGCTATTGGTCAGAATACTAGAACTGTTGAAGTTGAATAACCAAATAGCCTGTCCCTTTGTTCACCTCAGCCAGGCTTGTGGATGCAAAGCTTGTGGATGACGGCTTGTGATGCCATCAATGCAACACAATTAGTTTCCAATCTCAACTGCTAAACTCATTTATCAATCATTTTATTTATTCATTCACTCATTCTATTTTATTTTATTTTAATTCCCATAGAGTTAACAGCAGTGTTATATTAGTTTCAAGTCTACCACATAGTGATTCAGCAATTCTATATATTACTCAGGGCTCTTTGCAGTAAAAGGACTCTTAATTCCCTTAACTATTTCACCCATCCCCCATCTACCTGTCCTCTAGCAACCACCTGTTTGTACTCTAAGAGCCTGGTTTTTTAAATTTTTCTCTTTTTATTTCTCTCTCTGTTTTTGTTTTTGTTTCTTAAATTCTGTAGGTGAGAGAAATTATATGGTATTTGTCTTTCTATGACTGACTCATTTCGTAATGATTCAAGATCTAAATTTGAGACATGAAACCACAAAGTTCCTAGAAGAAAACATAGGTGATAAGCTCTTGACATCAGTCACAAGAACATTTTTCAAGGTAGTACTCCTTTGTCCTGAGAAACAAAACCAAAATTAAACTATTGGGACTACACCAAAATAAAATGCTTTTTGCACAGCAAAGGAGGCCATCAACAGAACAAAAAGACAACCCCTTGAATGGGAAAAGATATTTGCAAATAGCATATCTGATAAAGGATTAGTATCCAAAAATAATGAAAAAATGTATATAACTCAACACACAAAGAGCCCCCAAGAATCCAATTAAAAGCTGTACAGAAGATATGAACAGACATTTCTCCAAAGAAGACATACAGATGACCAAGAGACACATGAAACAATGCTAAACACCAACTCATCATCAGAGAAATGCAAATCAAAACAATGAGATATCGCCCCACACCTGTCAGAATGACTGAAATCAACAATACAAAAACAACAGGAGTTGATAAAGATGTGGAGGACAAGGAATCCTCCTTCTAGGAACTTTGTGGTTTCATGTCTCACATTTAGATCTTGAATCATTTTGAAATAAGTCAGTCAAAGAAAGACAAATACCATATGATTTCACTCACATTCAGAATTTAAGAAACAAAAACAAAAAAAGAGGGAAAAAAAGAGACAAACATAAAAATACAGGCTCTTGAACAAACCGGTGGGAATGCAAACTGGTGCAACCATTGTGGAAACAGTATGGAAAATCCTCAAAAAATTAAAACTAGAATTATCATATGATCCAGGAATTCCACCAGTGGGCATTTACCCATTTAACGATAAAATTTTTAATTATCCCAGAAGAAAACAGTTTCCCAATATGACCAAACAATATTAACCAACAAAGTATTTGTCCTTTTTGGATTCTTTTTGGATTCAAGTATCTCTTAATGACAAGAATAGGACATTATTTGCTGAGAATATTCCTGGGGTGACTATGCTCTTGTAATTCAGAAGTTACCCCATACACAGCTAGAACTCAGCCTCCTAATAGAATTGTGGAACCAGATCTTTACCCTTTGAGTAGAAAATACGTGTTTCCTAAATTAGACAAAAACAAACAAACAAACAAACACAAAAACAAAAAACAAAACTCTGTGGTTTATTTTTTATCACTATGTATTCACTGACTTTCCAATCCATTCCCTGATTTACTGATAATGTAGGTACCCGCATGGCAATGCCATGTAAACACTTGAAATACTGCAAATCTGGTGTGGATGCTTGTGTTTCTACAGCAAGTGGACATCTTTGTATTACTCTAGGCTTGCCAGTTTCTAGTCAATGGTGAAGAAGTGGGAAACCTCATTTTATATGAACCACAAGATCATACTTCATGATGGAATATACTTCAATAGGATTTCTTGAAGTTTTCTATAGCTATCTGTAGGATATTGAACTATCTGTCAAGAAAGGAGAAAAATACCCAAGTATCCTACCATCTTCAGCATTGGAAAGGAAACAACAGTAGTTGTAATGAAGTTCTACTTCATGACTTGAAAGTTGGCCCAGAATGAAACCTCCCTACTCAGGGGGTAGGGTATGCAGGGAATTGGTCCCTGCCTTTGATTATCTACCATGTACAAAAGAGTATAACACTGACTTTACTGTAATCAATTCCAAGCTACATCTCAGTGAGATTATTGAATTTTGGAGGAATTCCAAGACTGCCAAAATCCAAGTCCATAAGAACTCTAAAGTTTCACATTCTTCTTTGCTCTTGAAAGTAAAAATTAATACACCACATTGCATATTTTTTTTATTTTTGTTAAAGATTTTATTTATTTATTTGACAGACAGAGATCACAAGTAGGTGGAGAGACAGGCAGAGAGAGAGTAGGAAGCAGGCTCCCCGTGGAGCAGAGAGCCCAATTCAGGGCTCGATCCCAGAACCCCGAGATCATGACCTGAGCCGAAGGTAGAGGCTTAACCCACTGAGCCACCCAGGTGTCCCAACCACATTGTATATTATATAACAATGTTTGCTTGATAAATAAGTTTGAAAGTCTATATAATTAATAGAAACTAATTAATGTCTCTTCTCTATCATGAGATAACCAGTACAAAAACTTTAATGTATATTTCAGTATTTTTTCCAAAATATATACCATTGCTATATTTTTAAATTTTATTTTATTTTATTTTCAGTGTTCCAAAATCCATTGTTTATACACCACACCTAATGCTCCATGCAATATGTGCCCTCCTTAATACACACCACCAGGCTCACCCAACCCCCCTCCTAAACCCTCAGTTTGTTTTTCAGAGTCCACAGTCTCTCATGGTTTGCCTCCCCTCTGATTTCCCCCAACTACCTTCTCCTCTCCATCTCCCAATATCCTCTGTTTTATTCCTTATGCACCAAAAGTAAGTGAAACCATATGAAAATTGACTCTTTGCTTGACTTATTTCACTCAGCATAATCTCTTCCAGTTCTGTCCATGTTGATACAGAAGTTGGGTATTCATCCTTTCTGATGGAGGCATAATACTCCATTGTCTTTATGGACCGTTTCTTTAACCATTCATCTGTTGAAGGGCATCTAGGTTCTTTCCACAGTTTGGTGACTGTGGCTATTGCTGCTATGGACACTGGGGTACAGATGGCCCTTTTATTCACTACATCTGTATCTTTGGGGTAAATACCCAATAGTGCAATTGCTGGGTCATAGGGTAGCTCTATTTTTAATTTTTTAAGTAATCTCCAGACTATTTTCCAAAGTGGATGTACCAACTTGCATTTCCACCAGCAGTGTAAGAGGGTTCATCTTTCTCCATATCCTCTCCACACTTGTTGTTTACTATCTTGGTGATTTGGGTCATTCTATCTGGTGTAAGGTGGTATCTCAATGGGTTTTTATTTGAATCTCCCTGATGCCTAATGATGATGAACATTTTTTCATGATCTGTTAGCCATTTGCATGTCTTCTTTGGAGATGTGTCTGTTCATGTGTTCTGCTTGCTTTGTGTGTGTTGAGTTTGAGGAGTTCTTTATAGATCTTGGATATCAGCCCTTTGTCTGCAGTGTCATTTGCAAATATCTTCTATTCCGTGGGCTGCCTCTTTTTTGTTGTTGTTGACTGTTTCCTTTGCTGTGCAGAAGCTTTTGATCTTGATGAAGTCCCAAAAGTTCATTTTTGCTTTTGTTTCCTTTGCCTCTGGAGACATATCTTGAAAGAAGTTGCTGTGGCAGATGTCGAAGAGGTTACTGCCTATGTTCTTCTCTAGTATTCTGATAGATTCCTGCCTCATGTTGAGATTTTTTTATTCATTTCAAGTTTATCTTTGTGTATAGTGTAAGAGAATGGTCGAGTTTCATTCTTCTACATATAGCTGTCCAATTTTCCCAGCACCATTTATTGAAGAGACAGTCTTTTTTCCACTGGGTATTTTCCCTCCTTTGTTAAAGATTATTCGACCATAAAGTAGAGGGTCCATATCTGGGCTCTTCACTCTGTTCCACTAGTCTTTGTGTCTGTTTTTGTTCCAGTACCATGCTGTCTTGGCGACTCCAGCTTTGTAGTAAAGTTTGAAATCAGGCAACAGGATGCCCTAGTTTTGTTTTTCTTTTTCAACATTCCCTTAGCAATTCAGTGTCTCTCCTGGTTCCATACAAATTTTAAGATTGTTTGCTCCAGTTCTTTGAAAAAATGCCAGTGGGTTTTGATTGGGATAGCCTTGAAAGTATAGATTGCTCTAGGCAGTATAGACATTTTAACAATGTTCATTCTTCTGACCCATGAGCATGAAATGCTCTTCCATCTTTTTTGTGTCTTCTTCAATTTCTTTCATGAGTGTTCTGTAGTTCCTTGAGTACAGACCCTTTACCTCTTTGGTTAGGTTTACTCCCAGGTATCTTATGGTTCTTGGTGCTACAGTAAATGGAATCAATTTTCTGATTTCCCTTTCTATATTTTCATTATTAGTGTATAAGAAAGCAACTGATTTCTGGACATTGATTTTGAATCTTGCCACATTACTGAACTGCTGTATGGGTTCTAGTAGCTTGGGGGGGGGCATGGAGTCTTTTGGGTTTTCCATATAAAGTATCATGTCATCAGTGAAGAGAGAGAGTTTGACTTTTTTGCCAATTTGAATACCTTTATTTCATTTTGTTGTCTGATTGCTGTTGCTAGGACTTCTACTACTATGTTGAACTGCAGTGGTGAGAGTAGGCGTCCTTGTCATGCTCCTGATCTCAAAGGGAAGGCTGTCAGCTTTTCCCCATTGAGGATGATACTTGCTGTGTATTTTTCATAGATAGATTTTATGAAGTTGAGGGATGTTCTCTCCATCCCTATACTATGAAGCATTTTAATGAGGAATTGATGCTGTATCTTGTGGCGTGCTTTTTATGCATCAATTGAGAGGGCCATATGGTTCTTCTCTCTTTTCTTACTGATTGTTTTTATTGTATTGATTGATTTGAAAATGTTGAACAACAATTGCATCCCATGGATAATCCCACCTGGTCATGGTGGATAATCTTTTTAATGTACTGTTGGATTCTATTAGCTAGGATCATGTTGAGAATCTTGGCATTCATATTCATCAGAGATATTGGTCTGAAATTCTCCTTTTTGGCAGAGTTTGGGGATCAGGGTAATGCTGGCTTCATAAGAAGAGTCTGGACGTTTTCCTTCTGTTTCTATTTTATGAAACAACTCCAGGATAATAGGTATTATATCTTTTTTGAATGTTTGGGAGAACTCTACAGGGAAGCTATCAGATCCTGGGCTCTTGTTTTTTGGGAGGTTTTTGATCACTGCTTCAATCTCGTTACTAGATTTTGGTCTATTCAGGTTGTCAATTTCTCCCTGATTCAGTTTTGGAAGTTTATAGGTTTCGAAGAATGCATCCATTTCATCTAGGTTGCTTAACTTATTGGCATATAACTGTTGGTAATAATTTCTGATGATTGGTTCTATTTCCTTGGTGTTAGTCCTGGTCTCTCCTTTTCAATAATAATTTTATTAATTTGGGTCCTCTTTCTTTTCTTTTGGATTAGTTTGGCCAGTGGTTTATCTGTCTAATTGATTCTTTCAAAAACCAGGTTCTAGTTTTGTTGATATGTTTTACTATATCTCTAGTTTCTATCTCTTTGATCTCTACTCTGATCTTAATTATTTCCCTTCTTGTGTGGGGGGGGTTGGCTTAATTTGTTGTTGATTCTCCAGTTCTTTAAGGTGTAAAGAGAGCTGGTGTATTCTGGATTTTTCCATTTTTTTAAGGGAGGCTTGGATGGCTATGCATTCCCCCTTTAGGACCACCTTTGTTATATCCCATAGGTTTCGGATGGAAGGGTCTTCACTCTCATTGGAGTCCATGAATTGTTTAAGTTCTTCTTTGATTTCCTGGTTGATCCAAACATTGTTAAGCAGGGTGATCTTTAGCTTCCAAGTGTATGAATTCCTTCCAAACTTTTTCTTGTGGTTGAGTTCCAGTTTCAAAGCATTGTGATCTGAGAATATGCAGGGAATAATCTCAGTCCTTTGGTATCAGTTGAGCCCTGATTTGTGACCCAGTGTGTGGTCTATTCTGGAGAAAGTTCCATGTGTGCCCAAGAAGAATGAGTATTCTGTTGTTTTAGGGTGGAATATACTGTCTGTATCTATGAGGTCTATCTGGTCCAATGTATCATTCAATGCTCTTGTTTTTTTATGGATTTTCTGCTTGGATGATCTATTACTGAGAATGGCATCTTAAGATCCCTTACTATTGGGGCGCCTGGGTAGCTCAGTGGGTTGAAGCCTCTGCCTTTGGCTCGGGTCATGGTCCCAGGGTCTTGGGATTGAGCCCTGTGTCAGGCTCTCTGCTCAGCGGGGAGCCTGCTTCCCTTCCTCTCTCTCTGCCTGCCTCTCTGCCTACTTGTGATCTCTCTCTGTCAAATAAATAAATAAAATCTTAAAAAAAAAAAAGATCCTTTACTATTGATGTATTCATATCAGTATGACTTTTTTTTTTTTCAATATGACTCTTTATCTTGATTAACTAATCAAACATACATAAGCACTCTTATGTAGTTGCTCCCATATTGGGGACACAAGTATTTACAGTTGTTAGATCTTCTTGGTGGATAGACCCTTTAAGAATGATGGAGTGTTCTTCCTTATCTCTGACTACAGTCTTTAGATTAAAATCTAATTTATCTTACATGAGAATTGCTACCCCAGCTTTCTTTTGAGTCCTGTTAGCATGAAAGTTGCTTCTCCATCCCTTCACTTTCAATCTGGATGTATCCTTAGGTTCTGAGTGGGTCTCTTTTAGACAACACATGGATGGGTCCTGTTGTTTTATCCAATCTGCAACCCTGTGCAATTTTATGAGAGCATTTAGGCCATTCATGTTGTGAGTGATTATTCAGAGATACGTTTTTATTGACATCATGTTGCCTGTGAAGTCCTTGTTTCTATATATTGTCTCTGTAATTTTTTGTTCTGTTACACTCTTGGGTTCCTTCTTCTTGTATAGAACTCCCTTAATATTTCTTGTAGTGCCAGCTTAGAGGCCACATACTCTTTTAAACCTTTTCAGTCTAAGAAGCTCTTTGTCTCTCCACCCATTTTGAATGTCAGCCTTGCTGGATAAAGTATTCTTGGCTGCATGTTTTCTTTTTAAAGAGTTTATTTATTCATTTGACAGATGGAAATCACAAGTAGGCAGAAAGGCAGGCAGAGAGAGAGGAGGAAGCAGGCTCCCTGCTGAGCAGAGAGCCTGATGCAGGGCTTGATCCCAGGACCCTGGGATCATGACCTGAGCCAAAGGCAGAGGCTTTAACCCACTGAGCCACCCAGGTGGCCCTTGGCTGCATCTTCTTCTCATTTAATGCCCTGAATATGTCCTGCCAGACCTTTCTGGCTTTCCAGGTTTCTGTGGAAAAGTCTGACGTTATTCAGATGGATCTTCCTCTGTACATAAGGAATCTCTTCCCCTTAGCTGCCCCCAGAAGCTCTTGTCTAAAATTATGATTCATGAATCTCACTACCAAGTTTCTTAAGGTCTTTCTACATTCATTGATTTTGGACAGAGTGACCTTTCTGTTTCTAGGATATGAACAGTTGTTTCATTCCCCAAATTGGGAAAATTTTCATCCAGAATTTGTTCAACTATATCTTCTAGTCTTCTCTCTTTCTCCAACCCTCAGGGATCCTAATTATTCTGATGATGGAACATTTCATGGTGTCACTTATTTCCCTAATTCTGTTTTCATGGCTTCTAAGCTGTTTGTTCCATGTCTCCTCCTGATCCTTTTTCTCTATCAGTTTGTCCTCTAGATCACAAATTCTATCTTCTGCCTCAGTTACCCTAGCTGTTAGAGTATTTAGATTAGATTAGATCTCATTGATAGCATTTTTAACTACTTCCCAAGTGGCTTTCACTTCTGCCAATAGAGATTCTATGTTGTCACTAATGGTTTTCTCCAACCTAGCCATTGCCTGGATAATTAATACTCTGAATTTCCTTTCCAACATACTGTTTATGTCCATATCCAATAGTTCTGATGGAGAGGGCACAGTCTCTGAATTTTTTCACTGTTGGGTGTTCTTCCTCCTAGTCATTTTGGTGAGAGGTGGTTGAGAGGATGTGTAGCTGAATATATCAACCATGATCCAGGCAAAGCATACCCTGGAATGCTTCTGAGCAATCGGAAGTCAGCACTGTGCTGCAGTCACATGGAAGATGTAACCAATGCTCTGGGAAGTGCTAATGCCAGAACTCTGCAGGGCGGGGCTCCCTTTTTCTGTTTTTAAGTGTGTTTATAACATAGAATTTTTTATCTTGCAGAGATTGCTTAACACTATATTTTACATATTTACCCAATTTCTCCATTTATTCTTTTTCTATAAATATTCATTTTAAGGTCTAAATAATTATTCATGAAGACCTGTGCCATAGTTCTATCTGCCATAATTTAATGCTCAAATGGGGAGCATATTAATTAAACTTGTTATTTTGAATAATTATAGACCCACATGAAGTGATAACAAAAAATACAGAGACATCTTGTGTACCATTTACACATTTTTCTCAAATGACAACTACTTTAAAATATTACAGTATAATACCACAATCAGAAGAGTAACATTGATAGTGTCCAGAACATTATCATAATCACAAAGATCCCATATGTTGCCCTATTATAGCCACACCTACTTCCCTTCCATCCCCCATACCTACCCCCAACCCTTACCTTAACCCCTGGAAAATACAAACTTGTTCTTCATTTTTATAATTTTTTTTCCATTTCTAATATCTTTTATAAGGCAATCACTTACAGCACTATGAAGTATTAAGAAGTCTATTGACATGCTACCCCCTGGAGAAATTGATGAAAAAAATTACTATTTAGAAAAACTAAAGTCTCCAGCTCAGAGGTTAGGGGCAAACAGCAAATGATGAAATATCTGTTCAAGAAAATCTATAAAAGTTTGGCAAGAAAGATGAGAGTCTGTGGTATTTCAAAACAGACTTAACCCCTCTGCACTTCCAGTTTATCAAAGCAGAGTCTCCATTCCAGATTGTTACAGCCAGGAACAAAGCATTTTGTCCCCACCACCACAAGATCCAAGTCACTGGCTTCCATCCCAAGAGAGGCAGGACTTCAGCATTTGTCATCCTGTCTTCAGCTATCTGTTGCTAAGGCAAAGTCTCAAATGAGTGCAGTCCAGAGGTGGACAGTCTCATCTCCTGCCCAACCATCACTTGGGGAATGGAGGATCTACTTTGAGTGTGGCATGCTGAGAATACTGGGCCCCCCTACCCCTTTCCTTGACGAATAATGTGATGATTCCATGCCAAGAAAGTCAAACCAAGAGAGCTTCAAGCTGTTGGCCACTCCCTGTACCTCGGGCTCTGCCCTTAGAAAGGAGATATCACTCAGAGAAGCTTACCATTGGCCCCACAACTAGCTGCATGATCCTAGCTCAATATTTTGCCTGGAGTGAGAGACAGGCCATAAAAGAGATACCTCCTATAACAGTCTTTAAGAAGGTGACTTCACTTGCACAGAGCATGGGGAAGTTTAACCAAAAGCACTCCCCAAAACAGTAGAGGTTCTGGTGAAAGGCATTTGGGAGGGGATTCATGGATCTAATGAAGATACAGCTGAAACTAGGTTGGCTAATTTGCAGGTAAAAACTGGTGCATGAGTCAGGTGAGAAGAGTCCTCCTGGGGTCAGAACAAAATTCAACAACTAACCTCAGAAACTGTTCCACAGGGGGAGTTACAATCTTTTTTAATTCGTTTGTAGAGAAACGTATGCCCCAGGGCACTACTGAAAGCAAACCCAATTATTGGAGTGTAACAGCTGGATAAGGTGAGGAAGAAGTAGGAGAGTCCTACCACTATCACTGTCATTCCAGGGTAACTGTGGGCATACTAAAGCTGCATCTCCTTAAGGAGAAACATCAGAAACTTAGTTCTTTGGGGTGAGGGAAGGAAAATAGAAACATTCCAATGAATCATCATACCAAAAAAGGAAGCAAATAACAACCTCCAGGGGATCAGGGGTAGTATCCAAAGATGCTGTAATATATTTCCTAATATATACAGTTTCCCAAAAAAAAAATTATGAGACATGCAAAGAAATAGAAAAGCATGATCAGTATATATATATATATATATATATATATATATATATATACTAACTAAGCCACCCAGGCCTCCTAAAGCATGTAACTCTTGATTCAGGTTTATGAGTTTGGGCCCCACATTAAATGTAAAGATTACTTAAAAATATAATCTTAGAAGAAAAAAAGAAAAAAGAAGGTAACTGAAACTGCCTATGAGAATAACCAGATGCTAGATTTAATAGAAAAAGATTGTAAAGCATCCATAAAACTAGGTTTATAAACATAACTGAAGGTATGACTTGAGAAGTAATGGAAGGTATGACATAAATGTGATGTCAAAGAGAGAATATCACTAGGGATGAACATTATTTTTAAGAAACAAAAAATTTACTGAAGTTGAAAAGCACAAAAACTGAAATAAGGAACTCATTAGTGGGGATCAACAGTTAGAAATAATAGGTATTAAACTGGAGGAGGTATTGATAGAAATGATGCAACCCAAAAAAGAAAGGAAAAAGAAAGAACAAAAATGAACAAATCCTCAGAAAAATGTGGGAAACCATATAATGCATCTTCATATATGTACTGGAAATATCTGAAATAGAGGAGAGAAAGGAAAAGAAAATTATCAATGGAATAATGGCTGACAACTTCCCAAGTTTGTTGAAAAATTATCTTACCCATCAAGGAAGTTTGACAAACTCCAAATAGAATAAATATACAGTGATCCACAGACACATTATACTATAAAATATTGAAAGTCATTAACAACACAAAGGAGACAGGAATGAGCAAAGCTCTAATGGATAAGGAAATGATAATAGATGATAAATAATTATAACAACATACTGTTTTGCAACATTAATAGAGGTAATACATATAATAATTCTTCATAAAAGGGGAGGGAGAATAGAGCTTTGTAGAAGAACATTTACATATATAGTATTCAAATTAAGCCAGCATAATACTGATTGGGTATAACTAACAAATTTAAAATGTTACATTAAGAAATATTTACTCAATTTAAAGAATAGTAGAGGTGCAGAAGATGAACAGAAAGATATGCCACCAAGAAAACAATGAAGTAAAGTGGAAAAATCTAAATTTAATGATACAGAAAAAAAAAAAATGAAATGTGAATGGATTTAATAATCTCTCAACAGGAAGTTTATCAGATTGGGTGGAACAATTATCCAAGTGTGTGCTGTCTGTAAGAGACACACTTTTATTAAAAAACAAATATAGTAAAGATAGAGGATGGAAAAAATGTATATTATGGAAGCAGTAACTACAGGAAAGGTGGAATGACTATACTAACAGACAAAATAGACTTGAACCAAAAATATCTTACTAGAGGAGAGTTTGAGGAAGATGGCAGAGGAATAGGGGACCAAAGTTACATCTGATCCTTGGAATTCCACCAGCTATCAAACCTTTCTGAACACCTGTGTACTCAATCTGAAATCTAAGAAGAGAAGTGCTGCGACTCTACAATAGAAAAGTGATTACTTTCTGCAAGTAGGAAGTGTGGAGAAGTGAATCTGAGGAGATATGTCAGAAGATAAACCTCAGGAGGAGGGAGTCACCATAAACTATCTACCAGAAAGTAATATAGCACCAAAGCACAAAACCAGAACTTTTAGAAGTCTGCTGGGGTGAGGGATATCCCTTTCTGAAAGTGGCTCAGGTGGAGAAGTAGGGCAGAATCCTAGATGGGACAGTGTCGTCTCAGGGTCCCCAGGGTCACAGAAAGAATGGGAGTGCCTAAGTGCGGCACAATTCCCATCAGAGCGAGGAAGGTGGCTATAGTCAGCAAGTCCAGGAGTGGACTTTCAGCTTGATGTTTCCATAAACTGTGAATTGCAGCAAGGACAAGAACCATATAATCCTCTCAACAGATTCAGAAAAAGTATTTGACAAAGTACAGATGAATCAATTTCTTGACTAAAAGAAAGAAATTGATCAATTTCTTGATTAAAACTCTTCACAAATAAATGAAACAAGATGGGATTGGGAGAGAGACAAACCATAAGTGACTCTTAATCTCACAAAACAAACTGAGGGTTGCTGGGGGGGAGGAGGTTGGGAGAAGGGGGGTGGGGTTATGGACATGTGCTATGGTGAGGGCTGTGAAGTGTATAAACCTGGCGATTCACAGACCTGTACCCCTGGGGATAAAAATATATTAATTTTTATAAAAAATAAAGAAAATTTTTTAAAAAAACTCTTCACAGTGTAGGGATAGAGGGAACATATCTCAATATCATAAAAGCCATCTATGAAAAGCCCACAGCAAATATTCTCAACAGGGAAAAACTGAGAGCTTTTCTCCTAAGGTCAGGGATGCAACAGGGATGTCCACCCTCACCACTTTTGTTCAACATAATACTATGTACTATTTAAATTACCTCAGCAATCAGACAACAAAAAGAAATAAAAAGCATCTGAATAGGCAAAGAAACTGTTACTCTTTGCCTGATAGGATTAGGACATGATACTCTATGTCAAAAACCCAAAAGACTCCAGCCCTAAATTGTTAGAACACACACAGGAATTTGGCAAAGTGGCAGAATACAAGGCACAGAAATCCATTGCATTTCTCTACACTACATGAGACAGAGAAAGAGAAGTTAAGGAATTGATCCCATTCACAGAGCAATCAATATGTTCAAAGCAATCCCTATCAAAATACAATCAACAGTATTCATTATTTTTTCACCACAAATAATGAATACTGTTATGCTGAAAATAAATAAATTAATAAAAAAAGTACAATCAACATTTTTCACAGAGCTAGAACAAAGAATCCTAAAATTTGTACAGAAGCAGAAAAGACCCAAATAGCCAAAGGAATGTTGAAAAAGAAAACTAAAACAGGTAACGTCACAATTCCAGACTGCAAGCTGTATTACAAAGCTGTAATCAAGATAATATGGTACTGGCACAACAACTAACACATAGATCAATGGAACAGAATAAAGAACCAAGAAACACACCTCAACACTATGGCCAACTAATCTTCGAATAGCTAGAAAAAATATACAATAGAAAAAGTCTCTTCAAAAAGTGGTGTTGGCGAAAATAGACTCAAAATGGATGAAGGACCTCAATGTGAGAAAGGAATCCATCAAAATCCTTGAGGAGAACACAGGCAGCAACCTTTTGGACCTCAGCCGCAGCAATGTCTTCCTAGGAACATTGCGAAAGGCAAGGGAAGCAAGGGCAAAAATGAACTATTGGGATTTCATCAAGATCAAGCCTTTTGCACAGCAACGGAAACAGAAAACCAAAAGACAACTGACAGAATGGGAGAAGATATTTGAAAATGACATATCAGATAAAGGACTAGTGTCCAAAATCTATACAGAACTTAGCAAACTCAACACCCAAAGAACAAATAATCCAATCAAGAAATGGGCAGAAGACATGAACAGACATTTCTGCAAAGAAGACATCCAGATGGCCAACAGACACATGAAAAAATGCTCCATATCACTCGGCATCAGGGAAATACACATCAAAACCACAATGAGATATCACCTCACACCAGTCAGAATGGCTAAAATTAACAAGTCAGGAAATGACAGATGCTGGCGAGGATGCAGAGAAAGGGGAAACCTCCTACACTGCTGGTGGGAATGCAAGCTGGTGCAACTACTCTGGAAAACAGTAGGGAGGTTCCTGAAAAATTTGAAAATAGAACTACCACATGACCCAGCAATTGCACTATTGGCTATTTACCCTAAAGATACAAACATAGTGATCCGAAGGGGCACGTGCACCTGAATGTTTATAGCAGCAATGCTTACAATAGCCAAACTATGGAAAGAACCTAGATGTCCATCAACAGATGAATGGATAAAGAAGATGCGATATATATACACAATGGAATACTATGCAGCCATCAAAAGAAATGAAATCTTGCCATTTGTGATGACATGGATGGAACTAGAGGGTATCATTCTTAGTGAAATAAGTCAGTTGGAGAAAGACAACTATCATATGATCTCCCTGATATGAGGAAGTGGAGATGCAAATGGGGGGTTAAGAGGGTAGGAGAAGAATAAACGAAACAAGATGGGATCAGGAGGGAGACAAACCATAAGAGACTCTTAATCTCGCAAAACAAACTAAGGCTTTCTGGGGGGAGGGGTGTCAGGAGAGGGGGGTGGAGTTATGGACATTGGGGAGGGTATGTTCTATGGTGAGTGCTGTGAAGTGTGTAAACCTGGCAATTCACAGACCTGTACCCCTGGGGATAAAAATACGTTATATGTTTATTAAAAAATTTTAAAAATTAAAAAAAGAAAAAAGTGGTGTTGGGAAAATTGGACAACCACATGCAGAAAAATGAAATTGGACTGTTTTCTGACACCATATACAAATATACACTCAAAATGGATGAAAGACCTAAATGTGAGGTAGGTATTCATCAAGATACTAGAAAAGAGCACAGTCATCAAACTCTTTGACCACAGCCCCAGCAAACCTCTGTCTAGACATGTCTCCTAGGGCAAGAGAAACAAAGGCAAACATGAGCTGTTGGGACTTCATCAAGATAAAAAGCTTTTGCACAGCAAAGAAACAGTTTACAAAACCAAAAGGCAGTTCTACAGAATGGGAGAAGATATTTGCAAGGGGATAAAGGGTTAGTATCCAAAATTTATAAAGAACTTAACAAACTCAACACCCAAAAAACAAATAATCCAGTCAAGAAATGGGCAGAAGACATGATTCTCAAAAAACAAAAACAACAACAACAACAAAAAACATTTAAATGACCAACACACACATGAAAAAATTCTCAACATCACTCCATATCAGGGAAATACATATCAAAATCACAGTGAGATACTACCTCACACACAATGACTACAATTAACAAGTCAGGAAATAACAAATGTTGGCAAGGATGAAGAGAAAGAGGAATCCTGTTACACTGCTGGTAGAAGTACATGCTGGTATAGCCAGCCACTCTGGAAAACAGTATGGAAATCTTCAAAAAGTTAAAAATAGAGCTCTGCTATGACCCAGCAACTACACTACTAGGTAAATATCCCAAAGATAAAAATTTAGTGCTCCAAAGTGATACCTGTACCCAAATGATTATAGCAGTAATGTCCACGATAGCCAAACTAGGGAAAGAACCCTGGTGTCCATCAATAGATGAATGTACAAAAGCAATATGGTATATATATACAATGGAATATTACTAGCCATCAAAAAAAAAAAAGAAATCTTGCCGTTTGCAACAAACTTGAAGGAACTAGAGGGTATTATGTTACGTAAAATCAATCAGTCCGAGAGACAATTATCATGTGATTTCACTCACATGTGGAATTTAAGAAACAAAACACAGAAGCATAGAGGAAGGGAAGGATAAATGAAACAGGAATGAATCAGAGAGGGAGACAAACCATAAGAGACCCTTCACCATAGGAAACAAAATGAGGGTTGCTGGAGGGGAGGAGGGTGGGAGGTTGGGGCAACAGGGTGATGGACGGTAAGGAGAACACATGATGTAATGAGCACTGGATGTTATACACAGTTGATGAATCACTGAACTCTACTTCTGAATCTAATAATACACCATATGTTAATTAATTGAATTTAAATTAAAAAATATATCTTTCTACAGACAAAGAAAGCATTTTCTAATGATGAAAGCATCATTCTATCTGGAAACTATGACAGTTATAAACATATAAGCCCCTAATAACAGAATACCAAGTGCATGAAATAAAACTTAACAGAAATGAAGGGAAAAACAGACAACTCAAAAATAATACTTGAAGACTTTAATACAATACTTTCAATAATGGATAGAACAACTAGAGAGATCAACAAGGGAATATAGAACTTGGCTAATACTATAAATCAACCAGATCTAACCACCATGTACAGAATACTGCACCCAACAACAAAATGTACATTCTTCTCACATGTACAGGAAGCATTCTCCAAGACAGATCAGGCAGTAGGCCACAAAATGAACTTCCATAAATGTAAAGGATGGAAATATTACAAAATATTACAAAATATGTTCTCTGACCTCAATGAAATATTTGTAAAACAAATATTTTGACATTAAAAAACACATCCTTAAATAACCATTGGGTCAAGGAATAATCAAAAGGGAAATCGAGCAATACTTTGAGATAAATGAAAATGAAGATACAATATACCAAAACTTCTGGGATATAGCTACAACAGTGTTTGGGAGGAAATTTGTAGCTTAATTTATATTAAGAAAGTAGGATATTTTTAAAAATCAATACTTTAAACTTGCACCTGAAGACACAAAAAGAGAGGCGGGACATCAGAAAAATGGAGGGCTAGGAGGTTCTGACACTTGTCTCCCCAGCAAAAACAATAAACAACTACAACCAAAATAGTTCTGGGAAAGCTCTGGATTACAACAATGAAGCAAAAACACGGGCAAATTAAAAAAAAAAAAAAAAACTGAGGAGGGCCACATAGAGAAGTAAAGGAAGCATTTTACCCATGTCTTCTCAATCTCCCAGCCTAAAGCAATTTGGTGCCAGAAGCAAATATAATTTCTCAGTGAAATTATAACCCACTGCCCTACCAGCTGCCCTAAGCCCCTCTCACATGGGTTCCAGTTCATAGCTCAGGCTATGTTACTTAGCAGCACTTCCACTTCCTTAAGCCCCCACCTCCCTAAGGTTGTAATGCGGGGCTGTCATGAAGCATTTTCACTGACTGATGCTTCTGTCCTCTGACTCACCCCTGAAGCTAAACTTGGGATTGTCATCCACTACAACAGGCTTCGCTGCAACTACACCTTGGGCAGTTATGGCTGGAACAAGCTATGGCTACACTTTTCAATCCCAGGACCCTTGCTTCTATGTTTTCTTCCCCTAACTCACCGGACACTGAAGGGAGATCAAGACCCAGATCTTAATGCCATGGGATATCTGCATACACCCACATCTTAGACAGCATTGCACTGCCTCAGAAAATTCACTCAAGCCCCAGGATCCAGCTGCTGTGGCAGTTTTTGCACACCTGACTCCAGGATCCTGGGTCACCTATTCCTCTAAAGGCCAGCACCCCAGAGTAAGTGCTAAGATGTAACCCCTAGACTAAAACCTTCAGCCACAGGTGAAAAGTACACGAAGACTGCAACAGCCTTCACCTGCAAGGATCTCACTAGCCCTATCCACCTTGGCTACTCACAGAACCTCTGCCATCTTCACCACACTCTGGCCAGTGTCAAGGTCAGCTGATGGAACTTCACAGTAACTATGCCACTATGCTTTCCAAGAACTAAAATGCTGCATCCAATCCCTTGGTGCCATCTCGTAAGGAGCATATAACAATTGGAAGTACATAGGCACCCAGTAGGAGAGTGCCTAAATATATGAAACACTTGTTAAAAAAATCAGAGGGGAAAATAGACAGTGATGCAGTAATACTAGGGGACTTCAATACCTCACTTTTAAAAATGAGTAGATCATCCAAACAGAAAATCAGTAAGAAAAAAATGGATGTGAATGACACTTTAGACCAAATGGACCTAAGAGATATATACATAACACTCCATTCAAAAGCAACAGAAAACACATCTTTCCAAATACACAAGGAACATTCTCCAGGAAAAATTATGTTAAGTCAAAAAATAAGTCTTAATAAATTTAAGAAGATTGAAATCATAGTAAGCATTTTCTCTGACTGTAGTGATATGAATATAGAAATCAGTAACTGGAGGAAAAGCTGAAAAATTCACAAATATGTGGAAATTAAATAACATACTTTTGAACAAAATGTTAAATAAATGGAAACACACCATAGCAAAATCTATGGAATGAAACAAAAACATTTCTAAGAGGGAAGTTTAAGTAATGCAAATCTACATTAATAAGAAAGACTTAAAAATAACATTACACCTCAAGGAACTAGAAATAGAAGAGAAATCTAAGCCTGAATTTAGCAGAAGTGAAAAAATAAAGACAGGAGTAGAAATACATGACACAGAGATGAAAGACAATTTAAAAAGATCAATGTTTGGATATATACATAATGCATCATGAATATACAAAAGCATCATATCACATTTGGGAAGCTCCCAAATATCAGTCTGAGTTTGACCCTGATTTTCATCCTTCATAATAAAACTGGAATTGTAAGTGTAGCAAAAAGAAAAAAAAATCAATGAAATTAAATTATTGTTTGTTTCGTTGATTGTTTCTGTGTGTGTGTGTGTTTTGAGAGACAGAGAGGAAAAAAAGAGTGCACAAGTGGGTGGGGAGGGCAGAGGAAGAGGGGAAAGAGCAGGTTCCTCACCCAGCACAGATCCTGACACAAGACAAAATCAAGAGTCAGACACATAACCAACAGAAAAACCCAGACACCCCTTTAAAAGTTGGCTTTTTTTTTCCTAAGATTTTTTTTATTTATTTGAGAGAGAGAGTATGAAAGGGACGAGGGGCAGAGGGAGAAACCGGCTCCCTGATGAGCAGAGGGCCTGATGTGGGACTTGATCCTGGGACTCCAGGATCATGACCTGAGCTGAAGGCAGTTGCTTAGCCAACTGAACCACCCAGGTGCCCAAAGTTGGCTTTTTTGAAAGCACATTAAATTGGCGAACTTTAGCTAGGCTAATAAAGAAGAGGAGAGAGGCGGGAAAGCTCTGCTGCAAGGACCTGGAGTATGTCCTCTTCAGGGAGCCGCCCATGGAAAGGGGGGACAAGGGCTGTTTTTCCACCTCCCCCAAACCCTGCATACTTCTGCTGCCCTGCCACTTCTACCCGGACCCAGTGATGGTGAGGTCTCTTCCTCTGCCCCTGCACACACCAGCCTGCAGTGCAGGAAAGGAGAGATGGAGAGTGGGTTGCTGATGGGCCTCCAGGAGACCCTTTAACTTCCCCAGATCTGATTATTATGCTGCTCTGCCTGTAGGAGGGCACCAACTGCCTAAGAGATGGGCAGTGGGAGAAATTACAATGGATGCCACAGAAATAAATAGGGTCATTAGAGACTACTGTGGACTCAGAGGATTTAGAAGAAATGAATAAATTCCTAGAAACACATAACTTAACAAGACTAAATCATGAATAAATAGAAAAATTGAGCAGATCAATAGGAAAGAAAGACTTTGAATTAGTATTCAAATATCTCCCAACACACAAAATCAGGATGAGATGACTTTATGAGTGAATTCTAACAAACATTTAAATAAGAATTAGTTAACAATCTTTCTCTAACTCTCCAAAAAATTGAAGAGAAAGGAACACTTCCAAACTCATTTGACAAAGCCAGCATTTCCTTTACACTTAAGTCAGACAATGACAGTGCAAGGAAAAGTAAATTACCGGCCAATATCCCTGAAAAACATAAATGCAAAAATCCTGAACAAAATACTAGCAAGGTGAATTCAAGAACACATTAAAAGGGGTATCTGGATGACTCAGTGGGTTAAGCCTCCGCCTTTGGCTCAAGTCATGATCGCAGGGTCCTGGGATTGAGCCCCGCCTCCCGTACTCTGCTCAGTATGGAACCTGCTTCCCCTCTCCCCCTGCCTCTCTGCCTACTTGTGATCTCTCTCTCTCTCTCTCTCTCTCTCTATGTCAAATAAATAAATAAAAATTTCAAAAAAAAACACATTAAAAGAATCATACACCATAATCAAGTGGGTTCATCCCTAGAATACTAGTTCAACATATGCAAGTAAATAAATGTGACACACAACCATCACAGAATGAAGAATATAAATCATATAATTGTTTCAGTAGAAGAACAAAAATCATTTGACAAAATTCAACATCCTTTCATGATAAAAGTTCTCAACAGATTGGACATAGAAAGAATGTTCCTCAACATAATAAAGACAATATATGATAGGCCCTCAGCATCATACTGAATGGTTAAAAGACTTTCCTCTAAGATCAGGAACAAGACTATGATGCCCATTCTTGCTTATACATTTAAACTAATAGTGAAAGAACCAGTCAGAGCAATTAGTTCAAGAAGAAGGGGGAGGAGGAGGAGGAAGAGGCATCTAAACCAGAAAGGAAGAAGTAAAACTGTCATTATTTATGAAAAACATAATCTTTCATACAGAAAATCCTAAAGACCCAAACAAAATTGTTAGAACTAAGAAATGAATTCAATAAATCTGCAGGATACAAAAATTAGTGTATAGCAATCAGCTGCAATTTCTATATACTAATAAGGAACTCTGAAACAGACCTAGAAGAAACAATCCCATTTACAAAGCATCAAAAACAATAAAAAAATACATAGGAATAAATTCAACCAAGGAACTTAAAGACCTGTATTCTAAAAATAGTAAAGCACTGATCAAAGAGATTGAAGAAGACACAGATAAATAGAAAGTTATCCCATATTCTTGGATGGGAAGAATTAATATTATAAAACTAGCCATACTTCCCAAAGTGATCTAAACACTCTCTGTAGGGGCACCTGGGTGGCTCAGTGGGTTATAGCCTCTGCCTTCTGCTCAGGTCATGATCCCAGGGTTCTGGGATCGAGCCCCACATTGGGCTCTCTGCTCAACAGGGAGACTGCTTCTCCTTCTCTCTCTCTCTGCCTGCCTCTCTGCCCACTTGTGATCTCTGTCTGCCAAATAAATAAATAAAATATTTTAAAAAGTAAGTAAATAAATAACACTCCCTGTAATCTCAATCAAAATTCCAATGGCATTTTTCACAAAAACAGAAAAAAGAATCCTAAAACAGGTATGGAAACACAAAAGACTCCAAATAGCCAAGGCAATTCTGAGAAAGAACAAAGCCGAAGGCAACACATTCCCTGATTTCGAGCTATATTACAAAGCTGTAGTAATCAAAATAGCATGATACTGGCATAAAAATGGGCACATAGATTGGTGAAACAGAATAGAGATACCAGATATAAAGCCACATGTAGATAGTCAACTAATATTTGACAAGGGTATGATGACCACACAATGAGGAAAAGACAGGCTCTTCAATTAATGCTCTTGGGAAAACTGGTATCCACATGCAAAGAGAGTAACTAGATCCCCAGCCTACACCACTCACTGAAATGCACTCAAAATGTAACATAGACTTAAATGTAATACTTGAATCCATAAAATTACTAGAAGAAAACTTAGTAAAACAGATCTTTGACATTGGCTTTGGTAATGATTACTTGGATAAAACATCAAAAACCCAGGAAATAAAAACTAAATTCAGCATTTGGGACTACATTGAACTAAAGAGCTTCTACACAGCAAAGGAAACCATCAATAAACTGAAAAGACAACCTACAAAATGGAAGAAAATATTCACAAAGCATATATCTTATGAGGGCTTAATGCCAAAACATACAAAGAGCGCATACAACTCAATACCAGGAAAAACAAACAAACAAACAAATAATCCCATTTAAAATAGGCAAAGGACCTGAAAACATTTTGGCAAAGACATACAAATGACTATAAGTATATAAAAAGCTGCTTAATGCTAATCATCAGGGAGATGCAAATCAAAAGCACAGTATCACTTCACACCTGCTAGAATAGCTGTTATCAATAACCGAATCCTATCATGGAAAAGGGTTTTAGAAACAGTCTCAGTATCTCTTCACCATTTACCAGGGATGCCCAGAGACTTGCTGTGACTATGTTCAGATCAAACTCTTCAGAGTGGGAAACAGTGCCTTTCACTGGATTACTTGACACAGTGCAACTGGGCTCCCCAAATGAAAAGAACTCCGTAGACTCAGGCCTGTCCTTCATTTTCCCCATGTGATGTAGTAAGAATTTCCACAGCAAGGAGCCCTCAATAACTGAGATAATTAGGAAAGAAATGTTTCTTCTGCTACAGTGAACAGTCTCTCCAGTTGATAGACCCGTTGAGTGAACAAGGGAATAGAGAGAGGCTTCTTTTCAGCGTCCAAGTGTCAGAAAGGATTCCTAGTCTTACCTTTAAATTTATATACAGGAAATCTACCAGAACAGAGAGATTATGGAATTTGCAAACTTACTAGATGATGCCTCAGCAAAAGTGAGAAAGCTCTAACAAACTATAAGAGAGAAAATGCAGGACAGCTAAAACTGAGCCTTTCATGGTACCAATCTTATTATAACTCTGTAATGTCATGTATTTTTATTCAGCACCAGAAAAGAACAGCACTATGAATGGGTAGTGAGACACAGTACTGGTCACTGATAAATTTGCTCAACAATGCAAAATCCTATTTGTCACTGATAAATTTTCTCAACAATACAAAATCCTTTTACTTCAGTTACTACATTGCTCTGGAGTCCGTAGCAATGTAAATCAAGTTGGCTCAATTATCAACTATAGAGTTTAGAAAATTCTGTAATATAAAGCAAATTAGGGCTGATGGATCATATTTACCACTGGGTAAATGGTAATGGGGAGAAGGGAGAGGAGGGTGCTGGTTAATTTAGCCCAGGCCCTGAAGGACTCACTGTTCTGGAAAACACACTCATATCCTTACTGATGGTCAGCACATTCTCATATGCTGGCCTCCGGGAGGGGACCATTACTGCCTAGACCCTTAGCTGGCAGCCAGCATGTTACCCATCTCTGTTCAACTGTGAGCCCTACTGGCCCAGCCCCCTGTTAATGCAGTCCTCAGCCTTCAAGTCCAGGCTCTCAGATGCTGAGACAATGGCCCTGAGTCTGTTTGTCCCAGAGCTGAACGCACTCACTATCACACCAAACAATCTCTGATTCTTCTTATTGTAATGTGTTTTCCCAATGCATTTAGAAAGTTTTGCAATGTGGTTACTAATGTTTTGGATTCACATGCCTAGAAAGTGTCCTGTAAAATATAGTGCTTAACTGAAAATTGCTTTCACAGTGGGAAGTATTAACCTACACTCTTGGATATCTACTTATAAAACTTTTTGGAGGATCAACCAAAGTCTATGTTACTACCTAAAATACACATTGAAAACATCAGAGAGACTAGTTACACATTTGATCATTGTAAGAAGGGAGGAGCTGTCTGGGCATAGAAAGTAGTTACTAGACCAAGGTTGTGGTCCAAGAGGAAGGATGATGACATAAATCTTTGCATAAACTACGATTCAATGAAACCATGATATATTGTTAAATACTTTTCCTTCCAGCTAACAAGGCAAGAGAGGGAAGGCAGCATCATTTGTCTCTGGCAGATGAAACCATCAAGAAGGCATAACCAAACCTGTGGTGGCAGGCAGGGGTTGGGGGAGAGAAATTTCATTTCCATCTCAGTTCAGCGAAACTGGCATGTAGACACTTATTTATGGAGCAGTGGGCACAATTTCTGACGTTACTATCCATGCTGTCCCCACATGAGTCTCTTCTCTGCCTTTGTTCCTCTCCCACAGGATTTCAGGTCCCCCTGGGGGATCATAGTCACAAAGTTTCCCACATTGGAATCCTTTTATGTATCTTAGTCATTTGTATTTCTTATTTCCCTCCAACATGTTCTCTTTTTACCCACTCACTACGTGGAACTAAAATAATTACCACTTTCTACCTCACAGATAGAAGAGGAAAAACATGAACCTTCTCTAAATACAATGAAGCCTTAAATTCAGAACCCATGAACTGTGGTAATCAAGTGAGCAGAGACAGAAGAGCACTACTGAGGTTCACACTGCTTTCCCCGCAAGAGGAAACTTTCAGAAGAAATGCCCAGTCTGTCGAAAGTACAGCAACTTTTATGTTGGAACCTCTGGAGTCAGGGGCAGCCTTGATTCTTCGCTTCATTTAGCAATGGTCTCAGCACAGGAACATTTGTTTGGTTTTTGATGAAGCTGGAAAGTTTTTTAGCCTCAGAGTGTTTGAACCTGTAAGGTTTCTAGTTGACTGAATAACATTTCAGAATCTTCAGCTGAGCATGGATATGCCCCAAGTATGTCTCTCTTTAAATAACCCTTAGGTAAATGACACAGGCACACACGCATGAACAAAATACTGTGTCAGGTACAAGAAACAGAGATGAGGAACAGCTCTTCTCTACTGATAAGGTGTCCCCAGGGAACAGCTACACAATAGCAACTCTCCACCTCAGGTTTATCCTGGTGAAACACTGTCAGGTGGAGGCAATTGAAGGTGTATGGATGTGGCCAGAGGGCCAAGCAATTCCTTGTTTAGAAGAATTATGTGGTCTCCTGCCTGTGATGGCAAGTGTGGCATAAATGCCCTTCTGGGCCACAGTGTAGAGCAGCTGCCCCTCTAGCATGTCACCCTGAGTTTAGACTGTCTTGAGTTTGAATTCTGGCTCCACCTCCTCCTAACTGTGTGGCCTTGGGTAAATATCCATTTCCTCCATGCTCCAATTTCTAAGCTGATAAAAATAGGAAAGTGAGGTGATAATAATATACTACTGAGTGATGTCATGAAGATGAAGACAGTTAATATACTCCAAGCACTTAGCAGAGTGTTTGGCAAATAGCACTCAGTAATTATTAGGCATTGTTATTATTATTTTTTATTAATTATCATTATCATCATTTCTGGAGGGTAACCTGGCAATCTGTCTTTGTTCTCTCACCAGCTTGGTTGGTTGGGATACAATACAGCTGAAGGGGATGTCCCAGTATCAAAAGCCAAAAAAAGCCTGGCTTTCTTTATATTAAGTGGGAAGGGGAGGAGAGAAGGAATAGGAGGGATCAACCATTCATACTTTAAGTTCTGCCCTCTCCCTACTCACCTCCAGGAAACTAACCACCAATAAAACACCTAGGCAAACAGCTGAATCCATCCCCTTCCTCCCTTCCTGATTTCCTTTCCACCGCTGACATGCCCCAGAATGTGTTGGTTGACTCTGAAACTGAAGGAATCAGGTAGGTTCATACCTGGTTGATTCAGGTCAAACATATGGTTGATTTGGAGATTTATTGGGAGTTTGGAAAACAGAGCACATCCTGAAACTGAGCAGACATAAATAAATGAAGTATTCTCTGCATTTTTAGAAGTAGAAACTGTTTCAGATGTTGGTATTTATATTGTCAATTCCCTTCAGACTTATGGTTGTGAGCCCAACCTTGGTTTAAGTGCAACACTTGGTTATGACCTAGATCAGAGGGATAATACATATTCCTCCATCAGACTTCTCTTTGCATATAGAACACTTTTCTCCAAAGGGAAGCAGAGTACTCTGAGTGACATTCCCATATTTGACGTGCTATCACATTTCTTCACCCAAATCCGCAACTCCACTTCCCGGTTCTCTCTAGCCATTCTGTGGTGACAGTCTTTGGGGAAGTTGGGTGTAAGTGAAACCAAAATAAGACATTGGGTACATTCCTCTCAGGCCAATTAAACCATCTGAGAGTCAGCATCATTGGTCTCTGGCAGACTAAGACATGAAGGAGTCTAAGATGTAGATATATGAGAAGAACTTACGTAGACATATGAGAAGAAAAAAAGTATCCATTAACAAGAATAAAAACAACAAAAACTCAAAATACTAAGTCATATATTTAACAAGGGATGTAAGGAATCATCGGAGAAACCATTGGAAAACATTTCTGAGGACACCAAAGATGAAAAAGTGGGACAGAACACAGTGTTCACAGTGAGGAATATAAGCTATGGATTTAATGCAATTTCCATCAAGATCTACATGACATTCTAAAAATTAATAATGTGTTTCCTAAAGAGCTAAATCCTGAGGCCAGACTCAGGATATCATGGGAAGAGAAAAACATATCCAGAAAGTGGCTCGGCAGCCCTGCCTTGCTCTGTTGACTTCCATACCAGACTGCCTCATGTCCACAAAGAGGACATCAGCTCAATGAGAACTTATTCAGAACATTTGCAGAAGTCGTGTTTAAGAGGCACAGTGATCTGACATTGAAAATTTATAATCCCTTGTCACCTCCCAGCCTGCCAGCAATGGCAGTGGTATATGCCAAGGTATTTGAGAAATACAAGGCTGGATAAAAGTCTTCCCAAAAATCTATGGTGACCTCAGCAGCACACGTGTAGCCTGGACATGGGACCCAGAGAAAAAGATCTACCTTCCCCATACCCAACACGTGTGCTTTCACCTACAGAAGTGTCTCATCATTCTCTTAAATTCTGCTGCCAAGGTTTTTAAAGAACGAAGCTCTCCCAGATTTATGACAGTTCAATTCAGTTATCTGAAGGACCAAGAATTTTTCCTTTTCAGCTAAAAAAGATGGCTCTAACTAAGAAAACCAGTTGTCATTATATTCATTATATTAATCCATGGGATGAGGAATGAGAAAATAAATTTCCTTATTTTAAAAGTAGTAACCACATCATCCTTTTTATGTGATTTGAGCAATAAGGACAGGAGATCATTGCTAATTGGGCTGTCCACTATTCCATCATATCCTAAAAGTTTAAGTTCCCCAAATTTTTCTTCTTTTTTGAAAATTGTTTTGGCTATCCCAGGTCCTTTGAATATATGTATAAATTATAGTTAGTTCAGTTATTTCTACAGAGAGAAAAGAAGAGGGAAGGAGAATCCTGCTGAGAAATCCATTGACTCCTAAATCAACTTCAGAGAATTCATTTTAACAATACTGTCTTCAAATTCATTATATATATAATATCCAAATATTATAATATATATATACACACATATATATATATACACACACACATATATATATATATATATCCTTGAGGTATATTCATCTGTTGTTTGCTTTTCTGAGATATATACATACATATATATATATATATATATATATAGTACTTGATATATATATCAAGTATACACACACATTATATATCAATGTTTTAGATTGTTTTAATGTCTCTCAGCTGTGTTTTGTGGTTTTGGATAAGAGGTCTTCCTTTTTTTTGTTATAATTGTTTCTAATTATATTATGGTTTTGATAGCTATGATCTTGGTTGTTTTTAAATTAAGGTATAATATAGACAGTAAAATTCACCTTTTTAAATTCACAGCTCTGTGAGTTTTGACAAATAAATATAATCATGTAACCACTACCACAATCAAAACAATCGATGTACCCCTTTGGAGTCAACCCCTCTCCCCATCCGTACAATTTCCTTTTGCAAAAATGTCATATAAATGGAATTATACCATATAAAGGTTTTGGAGTCCGGCTTCTTTCATATAGCATAGTGACTTGAAATTAATAGTGATGCTGCATGAATCTTTAGTTCCTTCCTTTTTAGGGCTGAATATTATTCCATTGGATGGATGTCAGATAGCTTATTTACCCATTTCTTAAAGGAGGGACATTAGTGTTATTTCCAGTCTTTGTTCATTAAAAATTAAGCAGCTTTACTTTCTTCTGGAAATTTTAGGATTTGAGGTTTACTTTAATTCTATAATATATGAGTTAATTTTTGTTTGAGATGTGACTTATGGATCAAGAATTATTATTTTGCATATGGATATCAAATTTTTCCAGCACCCTTTGTTAAAAAGTCACTGAATTGTTTTTGCACATATGCCACAAATCTATTGATCATATATATGTAGGCCTAAGTGTGAACCATTCTGTTTCATTGATCAATATTCCTCTAAATCCACCAATACAATACCATACTGTCTTACTTCCTTTAGAGTAAATCTGGCAATCAGGTAGCATGAATCTTCCAAGCCTGTTTTGCTTTTTCAAAATCTTTTTTGGCTATTTTGTTGTCTTTTATTTGCATTTCCATATAAATTTTTTATTTTTTCATCTTATATTGAAATATATTTGATACATAACATTTGTATAAGTTGAATGTGTATAACATGCTAATTTGTATATTTAATATGATTGCCATTGTATCAATAATTAGTACCTCTATCATGGTATAAAATTACCCTTTCTTTTTAGTGGTTAGAATAATAAAGTTCTGGGCTCTTGACAGATGTTGAACTCAAAAATAAAACTACTTTACCAGCAAAAATGGGTTTATTCAGGAATAGCAGAGAATTGCAACTTGGGACAAAATAAGCATCAGCAAAAACCATCAGCTAGATCAATAAAGGAGAGGAACATTATTTTATGGAAAAGAAGAAAGTTGGGAAGGATTGTTTGGAACAAAAAATGTACTGGAGGAAACCAGGAATTCAGGTGATGACAGTCTCTTATTGGCTGAGTCATGGGGTAGTTGATTTCTTGTAGATGTAATGTACATCTTTCCCTATTGGAGCCTGTAATTGATGATTCTCTCCTGTTGACAATTCTGGTAGGGTCTAACTGGCATCAAAGTGGTAGTGGTTTGAGCTCCCCCTTCTGTCCTCCCAGCTCCATTTTAGTGAGGTTTCCTATTATTAATATTTACATGTGTGATGATTATAATACAATATTGTTGTCTATATTCACTATACAACACATTAGATCAGTAGGGTTTCTTTATTATCAGTTGCAAGTTTGTACCCTCAAGCAACATCTGTCCTATACCACCACTCCTATCCCCTGGTTATCACCCTTCTACTCTTTTTCTATGAGTTTGAATTTTTAGATCCCACATGGAAGGGTTACCATACAGTGCTTGCTTTCTCTATCTGACTTATCTCACTTAGCATAATATACTCAAGGTCCATCCATGATTTTGCAAATGGTAAGCTATCTTTGTTTCTCATGGCTATCGTATTCCAGTGTGTGTGTGTGTGTGTGTGTGTGTGTGTGTGTGCATCTCTTTTCATTCATCCATTGATGGGCACTTAGGCTGTTTCCATATCTTGGCTATTGTGAAAAATACTGCAATAAATTGGGAGTGCATATACCTCTTTGATATTTTTTCAATTTCCTCTGGGTGTATACTCAGAATGGAATTATTGGATCGAATGAGAGTTGTGTATTTAATTTTTTTTATTAATTTTTTATTTTTAATAAACGGAACCTCTATACTGTTTTCACATTGTATGAACCAATCTATACTTTCAACAACAGTATACAAGGGTTCCCTTCTCTCCATATACTTGAGCACACTTACCTCTGTGTTCCCTTTTTTTTTTTAAAGATGTCATTTATTTATTTGAGAGAGAGAGCACAAGCTGGGAGAGGGGCATAGGAAGATGGAAATGCAGACCCCCCCTCACTAAGCAGGGAGCCTGACATGGGGCTTGATGCCAGGACCCTGGGATCAAGACCTGAGCAGAAGGGAGACCCTCAACCAACAGCTACCCAGGTACCCCATCTCTTGTGCTCTTGATGGGAGCCATTCTAACAGGTATAAGGTGATAGCATACTGTGGTTTTGATATGCTTTGCCCTGATGATTAGTGGTGCTGAGCATCTTTTCATTACCTGTTATGATGAGGGAACAGAAGATAAGCTGAGGACAAAGCAGGGGCTGACACCCTACAACCCACCACCCATGGGATATATGTGACATTCCTTAAGCACTTCTCGCTCCCCTAAAGGAAAAACAAATTGTTAATTTATAGAGATTACAACCTTCAAGACATGAATCTCCCTCAGTTTACCAAAGTCTTAGCCATTTACAAGAACAAAACATTTCTATCAATGGTCTAGCTTCCTGAAGGGAATGTAGGTACAATTAAATGTCCTCATAATTTGCAACCCATTGACAGATACTTGAAGAGAGCAAAGTGTAATGTTCCTCCAGGAAGCTCCCAACTATCTTACTGTTAATGCCTTAGTAAAAGGAAAGAGAGCCTTAACTTGGCAATGGCAAGGCCTCTGGTATCCTGTGAGTCCTCCTTAACATACAAAAGTCCTTTAGAATCTCTATCATACCTCCCCCAATTCTCAAATACATAATCAGCCACATCTCACAAACCCAGGGAAGCTGGTTCTGCCAATGGGTCCTGTCCCTGTGCTTTAATAAAACCACCATTTGGACCAGAGATGTCTCAAGAATTCTTTCTTGGCCTTCAGCTCTGGACTTCACCCCACTGTAGCTCACCTATATTCCAAAACCACATCAGTAACAATGAGACACAGAATATGTCCACCATCATTTAAATTTGAAAGGTTAGCTGGGTTGGTAGTGATTTTAATATTGCGTCAGTGCATTTAGACCACACCCAGAGTACAGTGGCTTATCCAGCCTTGGGGAAGCCATGAGCCCAAGTTATAGCCTTTGGGTCCCAGGCAAGAGTGAGCCATATAATGCTGGGCCCCCTTGGTGGGGGAGGAGTCAAAGTGGAGGAGAAGCAGCTGGCTGAGACGACATCAGGTAGCAGGAGATCAGCTAGATAGCTTATCAAACCATTCCAAACACCTACAAAACAGGAGATGGAAGAGAAGAGCAACAATTCTAGAAACAGAAAATTGACCACTTTCTGAAAAGTAGGACTGGCAGAGAAGTGAATCGAAAGCGATGAGAAGATAGAGCGCTGGGTGGGGGGGGGGGGCAGCTCCAGGCAAGCGATGGAGCAACAGAGCACAAAATCAGAACTTTTAAAAGTTGCTCCAGAGGCTAAACCGGGGTGAGACCCACATGGAGACAGCGTGGTCTCAGGTCCTGTGGGGTCGCAGAAGGATCGGGGGTGTCTGAGTGTCGCCAAGCTCACAGGTATTAGAGAGGGGAAGCCAGCTACAGAGACAGAGCCAAGGAGTGAGCTCTCAACTCAGGGTTACCTTGAACCATAATCCATGACTCAGAACACTGCTCTGTGAGTGGGCACCCCACAAGTTCCAGGGAGACACCACCTGGAATAGCTCAGGGATCTACGGGGTTTAGAGACTCCAGGTGGAGCTGTGTGCCAGAGACAGAGATGCTTGGTCACAGGCTGGGTAAGCTTGGAGTGCAGCTGGAGGCCAGGGAGATGGGAGTGATGGAGCACTTTTCTCCGAGGGCACACTGAGGAGTGGGGCCGAGCTCTTGGCTCCTTGGAACCGGAGATTGGGAGGCCACCATTTTCATTCCCATCCTCTGGAACTCTACAGAAAGCATTCAGGGAACAAAAGCTCCCGAAAGCAAACCTGAGTGGATTACTTAGCTTGGCCCAGGTAAGGGCTGTGCAATTCTACCTCAGGCAAAGGCACTTGAGAATCACTACAAGAGGCCCCTCCCACAGAAGATCAACAAGAAATCTGGCCAAGACCAAGTTAACTTACCAAGAAGAAGAGTGGAATTCCAGAGGAGGAGAAAGCAAAGCATGGAATTCATGGCTTTCTCCCCATGATTCTTTAGTCTTGCAAAGTTAATTAATTTTTTTTCTTCTACTAATTTTTTTAACTTTTACCCTTTCCTCTTTTAACATTTTTTAACTAGTTTATCTTAACAATAACTTTCATTTTTAAAAAATCTTTTTTGAAACTTCATTATTATAGTCATATTTTATGCTTCATTGTATCTAACTTTATTTTTTTTATACACATAGGGATTTTTCTTCAAAAAAATTTGGGGTACAACTTCTTCTAATAGATCAAAATGCACCCTAAATCTAACACCAGAGTTGTTCTAGTCTCCAGCCCAACCAAATTCTCTCCAATTTCTTTTTCTTTATTCTCCCAACCAACTTATCTTATCAACTCCTTTTTAAGAAATTAAAAAAAAATTTTCATCTTTATAGTAATATTCCATCCCTTCAGTGTGTTTACCCTTATATATGTTTTTCGTTCTTTAAAATGGTGGGAGGTAGTTTTTTCTAAGAGACCAAAATACTCCCAAAATTAAGTGGGTGAACCTGTTAGAGTCACCAGTCTAATAAATATACATATACATATATATTTTTTCTTTTTTTCTATTTTTTCTTTATTTGTTTTCTTTTTTAATTTTTTTTCCTGAACTTTTTACCACCTTTCTTCCCGGTACAAGTTGGGGTCTCCTCTGAATTGGTTAGCATACATTTTGCTGGGGTCTTTGCCACACTTTTAGCATTTTATTCACTCCTTCATATATTCTTATCTGGATAAAATGACAAGGCAGAAATACTCACCACAAAAAAAGGAACAAGAGGCAGTACCAAAGCCTAGGGACCTAATCATTATGAACATTGGTAATATGTCAGATCCAGAGTTAAGAATGGCAATTCTCAAGGTGCTAGCCAAGCTCGAAAAAGACATGGAAGATATTAGAGAAACATTGTCTGGAAAAATAACAGCCCTTTCTGGAGGAATAAAAGAACTAAAATTGAACCATGTTGAAATCAAAAAAGTATTAATGAGGTGCAATAAAAAAAAATGGGGGCTCTTACTGCCCGGATTAATGAGGCAGAAGAGAGAATTAGTGATATAGAACACCAAAAGACAGAGAATAAAGAAGCTGAGCAAAAGAGAGACAAACAATGACTGGACCATGAGGAGAGATTTTGAGAGATAAGTGATACCATAAGAAAAAACAATATTAGAATAACTGGGATTCCCGAAGAAGAAGAAAGAGAGAGGGGAGCAGAAGGTATATTGGAGAGAATTATTAAAGAGAATTTCCCTAATATGGCAAGTGAACAAGCATCAAAATCCAGGAGGTGCAGAGAACCCCCCTCAAAATCAACAAGAATATGTCCACACCCCATCATCTAATAGTAAAATTTACAAATCTTAGAGACAAAGAGAAAATCCTGAAAGCAGCCAGGGAAAAGAAGTCTCTAACATCCCATGGTAAAAATATTAGATTGGCAGCGGACTTATCCACAGAGACCCGGCAGGCCAGAAAGAACTGGCATGATATATTCAGAGCACTAAACGAGAAAAACATGCAGCCAAGAATACTATATCCATCTAGGCTATCATTGAAAATAGAAGGAGAGATCAAAAGCTTCCAGGACAAACTAAAAGAATTTGCAAACACCAAAACAGTTCTACAGGAAATATTGAAAGGGGTCCTCTAAGCAAAGAGAAAACCTAAAAGTAGCAGGCCAGAAAGGAACAGAGACACCTTATAGGCAATACAATGGCACTAAATTCATATCTCTCAATAGTTACCCTGAATATAAATGGGCTGAATGTCCCAATCAAAAGACACAGGGTATCAGCATGGATAAAAAAACAAAACCCGGGCGCCTGGGTGGCTCAGTGGGTTAAGCCGCTGCCTTCGGCTCCAGTCATGATCCCAGGGTCCTGGGATCGAGTCCCGCATCGGGCTCTCTGCTCAGCAGGGAGCCTGCTTCCCCCTCTCTCTCTCTGCCTGCCTCTCTGCCCGCTTGTGATCTCTCTCTCTGTCAAATAAATAAATAAAAATATTTTTTTTAAATTTAATAAAAAAAATCAATATGCTGCCTACAAGAAACTCATTTCAGACCCAAAGAAACCTCCAGATTTAAAGTGAGGTGTGGAAAGCAATTTATCATGCTAAGGGACATCAAAAGTGAGCTGGGGTGGCAATCCTTATATCAGATCAATTAGATTTTAAGCCAAAGACTATAATAAGAGATGAGGAAGGACACTATATCATACTCAAAGGGTCTGTCCAACAAGAAGATCTAACAATTTTAAATATCTATGCCCTAACATGGGAGCAGCCAGCGATATAAACCAATTAATAACAAAATGAAAGAAACACATCAACAATAATACAATAATAGTAGGGGACTTTAACACTCCCCTCACTGAAATGGACAGATCATCCAAGCAAAAGATCAACAAGGAAATAAAGGCCTTAAATGACACACTGGACCAGATGGACATCACGGATATATTCAGAACATTCCATCTCAAAGCAATAGAATACACATTCTTCTCTAGTGCACATGGAACATTCTCCAGAATAGATCATCCTGGGTCATAAATCAGGTCTCAATTGGTATCAAAAGATTGGGATCATTCCCTGCATATTTTCAGATCACAATGCTCTGAAGCTAAAACTCAATCACAATGGTGAGTGCTGTGAAGTGTGTAAACCTGGCGATTCACAGACCTGTACCCCTGGGGATAAAAATATATGTTTATAAAAAATAAAAAATTAAAAAAAAAAAACAAGAGGAAATTTGGAAAGAACCCAAATACGTGGAGACTAAAGAGCATCCTTCTAAAGAATGAATGGGTCACTAGCCATCAGGGAGATTCAAATCAAAATCAAATTGAGATACCACCTTACACCAGTTAGAATGGCCAAAATTAGTAAGACAGGAAACAACATGTGTTGGAGAGGATGTGGAGAAAGGGGAACCCTCTTACATTATTGGTGGGAATGCAAGTTGGTGCAGCCACTTTGGATAACAGTGTGGAGATTCCTTAAGAAATTAAAAATAGAGCTTCCCGATGACCCTGCAATTGCACTATTGGATATTTACCCCAAGGATACAGATGTAGTAAAAAGAAGGGCCATCTGTACCCCAATGTTCATAGCAGCAATGGCCACAGTCGCCAAACTGTGGAAAGAACCAAGATGCCCTTCAATGGACAAATGGATAAGGAAGATGTGGTCCATACGCACTATGGAGTATTATGCCTCCATCAGAAAGGATGAATACTCAACTTTTGTAGCAACATGGACAGGACTGGAAGAGATTATGCTGAGTGAAAAGTCAAGCAGAAAGAGTCAATTATCATATGGTTTCACTTATTTGTGGAGCATAAGAAATAACATGGAGGACATGGGGAGTTGGAGAGGAGAAGGGAGTTGAGGGAAATTGGAGGAGGAGATGAACCTTGAGAGACTATGGACTCTGAAAAACTGAGGTTTTGAAGGGGCGGGGAGTGGGAGGTTGGGGGACCCTGGTGGTGGGTATTATGGAGGGCATGGATTGCATGGAGCACTGGGTGTGGTGCATAAACAATGAATTCTGTTACACTGAAAAGAAATTAAATTTTAAAAATAGAAAAAAAAAAGAAGAGCATTTACATTTCAAAAAAAATTAAAAAGTCCAAAACAAAATTTAAAAAAAAAAGAATGAATGGGTCAACCAAGAAATTAAAGAAGAATTGAGAAAATTCATGGAAACAAATGATAATGAAAACACAACAGATCAAAATCTGTGGGACACAGCAAAGGCAGTCCTGAGAGGTAAATATATCTCGATAAAAGTCTGTCTCGAGAAACAAGAGAGGTCTCAAATACACAACTTAACCCTACACCTAAAGGAGCTGGAGAAAGAACAACAAAAAAAGCCTAAACCCAGAAGGAGAAGAGAAATTATAAAGATCAGAGCAAAAACCAATGAAATAGAAACCAAAAAAAAACAATAGAACAAATCAACAAAACCAGGAGCTGGTTCTTTGAAAAAATTAATAAGATTGATAAACCCCTGGCCAGACATATCAAAAAGAAAAGAGAAAGGACCCAAATAAATAAAATCATGAATGAAAGAGGAGAGATCACAACCAACACCAAAGAAATACAAAAAATTATAAGAACCTATTATGAGAAACTCTACACCAACAAATTTGACAATCTGGAAGAAATGGATGCATTCCTAGAGACATGTAAACTACCACAACTGAACCAGGAAGAAATAGAAAACCTGAACAGACACATAACCCATAAGGAGATTGAAATATTCATCAAAAATCTCCAAACAAACAAAAGCCCAGGGCCAGACGGCTTCCCAGGAGAACTCTACCAAACATTTTTTTTAAAAGATTTTATTTATTTATTTGACAGCGAGAGATCACAAGTAGGCAGAGAGGCAGGCAGAGAGAGAGGAAGGGAAGGAAGCAGGCTCCCTGCCGAGCAGAGAGCCCGATGCGGAACTCGATCCCAGGACCCTGAGATCATGACCTGAGCCGAAGGCAGCGGCTTAACCCATTGAGCCACCCAGGCGCCCCTCTACCAAACATTTAAAGAAGAATTAATTCCTATCCTCCCAAAACTGTTCCAAAAAATTGAAATGGAAGGAAAACTTCCAAACTCATTGTATGAGGCCAGCATCACCTTGATCCCAAAACCAGACAAGGATCCCATCAAAAAACAGAATTACAGACCAATATCCTTGATGAACACAGATGTGAAAATTCTCACCAAAATACTAGCCAATAGGATCCAGCAGTACATTAAAAGGATTATTCACCACAAACAAGTGGGATTTATTCCAGAGCTGCGAGGTTGGTTCAACACCCACAAATCAATCAATATTATACAATACATTAATAAAAGAAAGAACAAGAACCATATGATACTCTCAATAGATGCCTAAAAAGCATTTGACAAAGTACAGCACACCTTCCTGATCAAAACTCTTCAAAGTGTAGGGATAGAGGGCACATATCTGACATCATCAAAGCCATCTATGAAAAACCCACCACAAATATCATTCTCAATGGAGAAAAACTGAGAGATTTTCTGCTAAGGTCAGGAACATGGCAGGTATGTCCATTATCACCACTGAGAATTTGTTCTTTGGGAAAATTGGACAGCCACATGCAGAAAAAATGAAATTGGACCATTTCCTTACAACACACATGAAAGTAGACTCAAAATAGATGAAGGACCTCAATGTGAGAAAGGAATCCATCAAAATCCTTGAGGAGAACACAGGCAGCAACCTTTCGACCTCAGCCACAGGACCTTCTTCCTAGGAACATCACCAAAGGCAAGGGAAGCAAGAGCAAAGATGAACTATTGGGACTTCATCAAGATCAAAAGCTTTTGCACAGCAAAGGAAACAGTTAAAAAAACCAAAAGACAGCTGACAGAATGGGAGAAGATATTTTCAAACGACATATCAGATAAAGGGCTAGTATCCAAAATCTATAAAGAGCTTAGCAAACTCAACACCCAAAGAACAAATAATCCAATCAAGAAATGGGCAGAGAACATAAACAGACATTTCTGCAAAGAAGACATCCAGATAGCCAACAGACACATGAAAAAGTGCTCCACATCACTCAGCATCAGGGAAACACAAATCAAAACCACAATGAGATACCACCTCACACCAGTCAGAATGGCTAAAATTAACAGGTCAGGAAATGACATGCTGGCGAGGATGCAGAGAAAGGGGAAACCTCCTACACTGTTGGTGGGAATGCAAGCTGGTGCAACCTCTCTGGAAAACAGCAGGGAGGTTCCTCAAAAAGTTGAAAATAGAGCTACCCTACGACCCAGCAATTGCACTACTGGGTATTTACCCTAAAGATATAAACATACTGATCCAAAGGGACACGTGCACCTGAATGTTTATAGCAGCAATGTCCACAATAGCCAAACTATGGAAAGAACCTAGATGTCCATCAACAGATGAATGGATAAAGAAGATGCGATATATATACACAATGGAATACTATGCAGCCATCAAAAGAAATGAAATCCTGCCATTTGTGACGACATGGATGGAACTAGAGGGTATTATGCTCTGCAAAATAAGCCAATTGGAAAAAGACAACTATCAAATGATCTCCCTGATATGAGGAAGTGGAGATGTAATGTGGAGGGTTTGGGGAGTAGGAGAAGAATAAATGAAACAAGATAGAATCGGGAGGGAGACAAACCATAAGAGACTCTTAATCTCACAAAACAAACTGAGGATTTCTGGGGGGAGGAGGGGAGGGTGAGGGTGGCTTGATAATAATTCCCTTTTCTTTAAGTTAGTCCATGGGCATGTAAGATGAGAAAGACGTATTTGGAGTCGGTACAAATATTTAAGGTTTTTGTGTATTGCAAAGCACAGTTGGGCATTATTGAATCTGCTTTTGGGGCAGATGTATTTGTTGACAGTGCTTTAGCCTTAACAGTCTGAGTTAAGACTGACTATCGCATACCCAGCTTTTCTTACCCCTCTTTTCCATGAAGCTACTGCCATCAGTAAACTAGCTGTCATTTGCAATTTTAGTAAGGGCATCTTTTACATCTGGACAGCTAGAGTAAACAAGATTAGTTGATTCTGAACATTTTTGTTCCATAGAAGTACAATGGCCAGGTCCAGGCATAAGGGTAGCTGTGTTTAAAGTTTGACATGTTTTTAAGTATTATTTCAGGCATATCTGTAAGAATAACCTGGTATTTAATAAGCCAGCCTCCTATCATCTATTGGTGGCCTTTGATTTCTAAGACACTCTGGACCTGATGTGAAGTCATTACAGTCAGGGACTGTCCAGGAGTGAGCTTTAACGCTTCTGCCAAGAGGACTATTGTGTGCTTGGCTAATGTCTTTGTTTGAAATAGTACCTCGGTAGAGGTGGCTTTTAGGATAAATATGACTAAGGAATAGTATCTTCAAGAATACCTCTTTGTTTGAAATCCAGCCTTAACAACATTCTAATTGAAGAGAACCACTGGCAAGTGGGAGAAGACTTGTCTCAGGAGATAAAGGCATCCCCAAGTGCATCATCCAATCCAATCAAAAAGAAAGTGGGGTCATCGATTACCTCCATAAGTCCATAATGAATCCCATGGTGTAGGGTATGTTGTGACTTTTAAGGAAATATTTTGTCATCCTTGCCACATAGAATTGGTCAAGATGCTACTTGAGTTATATAGTCATTGGGGAATTGGGGAATTAATCCTAAATAGTCATATGCCCATGCGGGTCCTGTTATTATTCTCACAGAATAAAAAGCAAGAAGATTTTCCATACATGAGCTACTGTGGTAATTTTTCTAAAGTTTACCTCAAGTTGTCAAGCTTAGGTAAACAACAAACACTTAAAGACAATCAGAACTAGAATTTAACATCCACAACGTTGTTATTGAAATATAATTTTTCTCTCTAAAATAGCCCTCATTTCTAGAGATAGCCAAATCAGGACAAATTTGTTTGTAAAACAAGTACAATTTTAGCAAACTTGGCATAAGTATTTACATAAGCTCACAAAAATAGTGATTGATCATATAGATCTTTTAGAACCTGCTTTGCTGGATCTTTTACAAGAAGTCTCTAGGTTGAACTTTTAGTAATCTTTCCAGGCCAGAAGCCAAGCCAAGTACTTGCCATCAGACATGCCTTAATTTGGGTGTATTCCTCTTCATGGGATCACCAAAGTATCCTGAGGCTCCTAAACCTGCCAGGAAGTGACATTCTTTTCTCACCTGGTGAAGCTGCTGGGAACTCTGTAAACAAGGTATACCAGGTCAATATTTCAAAGAAGCTTTATGGCTCCAGTTTTTATAAAGTCTATCTAAATTCCTTAAGGCTCTTTGGTCATGTCTGAGTGTATGCTTTTCTCTTTCAAATATGACATTCTAGTTAAACCCTGGTTAAAATAACCAATGTTTCCAATGGTGTCCTGTTACAAGCAGAATAGATTCTTACTGAACTTAGGCAAATAACTATGATGGCCAGAGAAGAAAGAATACTTACTGAGACCTTTTGAATTTTGGGAGGTTCAGGTATATAAAAAGTTAAATGCTTTATTTTCTTATAAGTGAATATTTCATCACATTTCTGTAAGTCATAGATATTTTTAAAGTTTCCCTAGTCTGCAAGAGTAAATATTAGAGAACCAGCAATGTTTTAACCAAGAGTCACAAAAAACTCTATAATTATTTTTCCCCATTCACCTAGTCCCATGTTACCATTTCTTGTTTAGTTTGAATGCAGTTTTAACTAGTTAGTTCTATAAATTCTTACCCATTTTAGTTTTAGGATTTTAAAGTTATCAAATACCTGTATTTGTCCTAAAAGTCCTTTAATTGAATTTCCTTGAAGATGAACCATTTTACAAGAGGATAAGAACAACACCATAAAAGACAAAAGACTTAAAAAATGGGCATGGTTGAAGATCTGATGAGGTTACACTACAGCTGGCAAGGAAACAAGGTTGTTTCTGTGACACATAACACTTTAATAATCAAAATATCAAGCCATGACCTACATTAAAACTTTAGGCATTGCATCTCTAGAATAGTTAATAGCATTTACCAACAACATAACCTAAGGCTTGTCATTTGTTTAACAGTGCTTCCAGAGTAACTTAACATGCCAAATAAAAAGGCCTAAGGAGTTAAAGAGACTTCATCTATTGACTTCCTTTATTATTAACGTGAATCTTGGTAAAGTTTGTTAAACCTTAGAAAGATTTTATTTTTTTAAAGATTTTATTTATTCACTTGATAGAGAGAGATTATAAGTAGGCAGAGAGGCAGGCAGAGAGAGAGAGAGAGAGGAGGAATCAGGCTCCCCACTGAGCAGAGAGCCTGATTGGGGACTTGATCCAAGGACACTGAGATCATGACCTGAGCCAAAGGCAGAGGCTTAACCCACTGAGCCGCCCAGGCACCCCAAAACCTTAGATAGTTTTAAAGCATATGCCTTAATAGGATTAGGGCTACTAGGGCTATTAGGGCTAAGACCTGATACAGGCAAAACACAGAAACTGGTTCTTCTGGACAGGCAAAGAGAAACAAGTCAATAATTCAAGAAAACTTTGTCTTTGGAACAGAGAGAAAGCAGACTTTAAATTTCCATTTCTTGTATTTTTCTTATGTATCTTCCACTTTTCCTCATATAGAGTCATTTCCCTTAATTTCATCAGTCTTAATTACATTTAGAATTTTGCATTCTTTAAAAACCTTAGTCTCCAGTGAAGGCTAAGGACTAACCAATTGTGAACTGTTACACTAGAATTTTTTAGATGGCAAATTTGTGAATCAGTTAAGCACAAAGCATGTTTACCAACAGACTCAAATACCCTTAGTTTTTTGCAATAAGTAGTCAAAAGCACAAACCTACACCCAGATCTCAATGCTTTAGCACATTACCTTATTCAGAAAAGACCTAGATATCCAATAAATTCAATCCCACTTATCATACAAGCAAAACTTTAAAGTTTCAGGTTACTAAAGACTTTGAAGGCTATCTTAACTTCTATGAAAACTTTGGTGAGACAAGATTAACCACCATTTAAAGTCATACTTTTGCTAACAAACTGCAAAAAAAGATAACATGAGCTTATTTGATCTCTAGCAAATCTTGGTAGAATAAGTTTTACCTTTAGTGCTGATAAAGTTGAAGATATGTCTATATTAATTAAACTGACAAACAACTTAGTTTAAATACTGAATTATGTTCCCCTGGATCCTCCTCATTGTCAATTTGTTTATTATTTATTTATTTTTTACCTGAGACACTGGTGGGGAAATCTGGAGTGGGCAGTGTTGTGTCCAGGGTGTGTTCTTCTTGCTCCTTGACAGTGAAGGGAGGAGGAGACACTGAGGATGGTGCAGAAGCCAGTTATGCAGGCTGCACCCAAGGTGTTGCAGAAACAGGAGAAGGGGGAGGGGGAGACAGAAGAGATGAAGTGCTGCCAGAAGGCAAAGAAAGAGTTCTCAGTTCTAGAGTTCATCAGTTCTAACAGAGGAACAGATACCATGTTTTCCTGCCAACAAGGGGGAATAAGTAGTCCTTGTTGGGCCAGAGAAAAAAGGGAATTTCCCTGAAACAAAGAGTGTTTTGGCAGCTGCTTGGGAATATTCCTTAAAGTCCTCATCCTGAGGCACATAGAATAACCACAGATGGTTGCAGTTATAGCCATTAACCTGGGAAGTGAATGAGGGAGAAGCCCCCACATCTATTAGGAGGAACAGTGAGAGAGACAGTCAAGAGTCCCCTTTGTCTGGGATGGCCTGTGTTTCCTCCAGCAACCTGGATTTATTTGGAGGCCTATTTAAATAATTATCATTCAGCATATTGGGAGTGGGGTTTACTACCTGACAGGTTCAGGCAAACACATTCAGCAAGAGGCCCTTAGGTCAGGGTCATAGTGTAGAGCAATGAAGGCCTAAGTATGAACAGTGAACATACTGTAGGTCCACTTGTCCTATTTCCTCCAGACAAGATCTAGAGGGTAGATCCCACTGTGGCCATGCAGTGTTATAGGAGCTCAGCCCTTTCCTAAGTTTTGCATTCTGAATTGTTTCCAGTGGGTTAAAAGGCACCCCAAGGAAGAGTTCTTGAGAACCAAAGAAGTCTACTGAGGCCATTCTCCCAGAAAATTAAAGAATATCCATTGCCAAATCCTCCAACTTCTGGGTAGCATCCCATGCAGAATATGTCAGAGGATCCATGTATTAAAAGCAACCAGAGGTGTCCCTCAAACAAAATTGTTGTTGATCACCATCCTGCTTTCCCTCATTTATTCCTTAAAAGATCCTGGAGGGATGCTGGCAACCCCTCCCATTCCTAACAATAGCTAGTCCCCTCAGCGTCCTGGAAACCTTGTTTCCAAAATAGCTTTGATGAAGTTCTAGAATATAGGTGAGGTTCGGTGGGGTGAGGTCCAGAGCCGATGACCAAGAAAGAATTCTTGAGACATCTTTGGTGCAAAATGGTGGTTTATTAAAGCACAGGGACAAGACCCATGGGCAGGAAGAGCTGCTGCCCCGGGGTTGTGAGGGGTGGCAGGTTATGTACCATGGGAGTGGGGCAAGTAAGGAAAAGGGAGGCCTCAATAGAACTTTCATTTGCTAAAGAGGACTTACAAGATACCTGATACCAGAGGCCTTGCCATTGCCAAGGTCATTTTGCTCTCTAGCAAGGTATTAACATTAAGGTGGGTGGGAGATTACTAAAGAATGTCACATATGTCCCACCCAGAAGTGGGGGGAGGGAGGAGGTTGCAAGATGTCAGCCTTTTGCTTTGTCCTCAGCCAGCCTTTTGTTCCCTCATCATTCCCTCCTGAACAATTTTGACCCTTAAATCTTTAAGGTTGTTGAAGGTGGAAGGTCTCATCTTCTGTAACTTCTTCCTACTGAACAGGGACATACAGTTGTTCCTTCCTACTCAGGTCAACACTGGTCAGTTGGGGAATGTGTAGGGGAGTTACAAAAGACAGAGGCATCTGAGTCCAGGACTGCTAAGGTGATCTTCCCAAGTGGGAAGGATCATCTGTGGAAGTTATGGCAGCAAAGGAGTTTACAAGAGATGAGGAGACATGGGAGAAAACAGCAAAACATGATTAGTGTTAACAAAAAGAAAATGAAGCTCAAATAAGTTTTTTGCTAGTTGACAAAAATCCTTTTCCAGTCCAGGAGTTTAATCAATCATTAAAGGAGAAAGGGACTGTTTAAAGTGTTAACTTGAGTATGTCAGAACCCAAGAAATATTTTGTGATAATCTGGAGCATAAACATAGTATTTTCTTTTTGTGTTAGCACAAGGTCTACCTTGTGTAGCAGTCAAAACATCCAATGCCAATGCCATTCTATTTTGTAAAGTTGCTTTACACATTTGTATTACCATAGCATTTTAATAGAGAAATGCTACTTCAAGGGTCATTTGGGGCTGACCACGTACTTAGTAAGAGCTTCCATTGCCACCAATGAGACAGAACAAGTCCACCACTGTTTTAAGTTTTGGAAGGTTGGCCAGGTTGGTAATGGTTTTAATAATGCATCCATAATTCCAAGCAAAACCCAGAGTACAGTGGTATATCCCCCCTGGGGGAAGCCATGAGCACAAGTTATAGTCATATAACCATTGGGTCCTGTTAGGAGACAGTCCTCCAATTTTGGGTTTCTGTCAAGGGTTATCCAGTTTTGGAGGGTCATTTTTTTAATGTGTAAAAAAAAGCAGTCCATTATTACTTTGTAAGGACCAAGGGAGTCCAAACCAAAGGACAATTTTCTTTCATGATGTATTTGTCACCTCCATGGCCTTTTTGCCCAAATCAGTGGCCTGATGTAAACCCTGTATTACTTTCATTGGTTCCTAAGGTTGTATCTTTGACATCCTTGAAGTGAATTACAGCTGTCTCCATAGGTAGGTGTACAGCCTTAAGAAGAGTAGTAATTTTAGGCCTGTATTTTGTTGTGAAGTTATGGCTTGATAATAATAAACCCCTTTTCTTCCAAATTGCTCCATGGACATGTACGACTAGGAAAGCATATTTGGAGTCAGTATTAATATCAATTTATGAGGCTTTGGCAATTGCAAAGTGCTAGTGCGCACTATGGCATACCCAGTTTTTCTTATTCCTTTTTTTTTTAATTTTTTATTTTTTATAAACATATATTTTTATCCCCAGGGGTACAGGTCTGTGAATCACCAGGTTTACACACTTCACAGCACTCACCAAAGCACATACCCTCCCCAATGTCCATAATCCCACCCCCTTTTCCCAAACCCCCTCCCCCCAGCAACCCTCAGTTTGTTTTGTGAGATTAAGAGTCACTTATGGTTTGTCTCCCTCCCAATCCCATCTTGTTTCATTGATTCTTCTCCTACCCACTTAAGCCCCCATGTTGCATCACCACTTCCCCATATCAGGGAGATCATATGATAGTTGTCTTTCTCTGCTTGACTTATTGCACTAAGCATGATACGCTCTAGTTCCATCCATGTTGTTGCAAATGGCAAGATTTCATTTCTTTTGATGGCTGCATAGTATTCCATTGTGTATCTATACCACATCTTCTTGATCCATTCATCTGTTGATGGACATCTAGGTTCTTTCCATAGTTTGGCTATTGTGGATATTGCTGCTATAAACATTCGGGTGCATGTGCCCCTTTGGATCACTATGTTTGTATCTTTAGGGTAAATACCCAGTAGTGCAATTGCTGGGTCATAAGGCAGTTCTATTTTCAACATTTTGAGGAACCTCCATGCTGTTTTCCAGAGTGGCTGCACCAGCTTGCATTCCCACCAACAGTGGAGGAGGGTTCCCCTTTCTCTGCATCCTCGCCAGCATCTGTCATTTCCTGACTTGTTTATTTTAGCCATTCTGACTGGTGTGAGGTGATATCTCATTGTGGTTTTGATTTGTATTTCCCTGATGCCGAGTGATATGGAGCACTTTTTCATGTGTCTGTTGGCCATCTGGATGTCTTCTTTGCAGAAATGTCTGTTCATGTCCTCTGCCCATTTCTTGATTGGATTATTTGTTCTTTGGGTGTTGAGTTTGCTAAGTTTTTTATAGATTCTGGACACTAGTCCTTTATCTGATATGTCGTTTGCAAATATCTTCTCCCATTCTGTCAGTTCTTATTCCTTTTATGGAAACTACTGTCATCAGTAAACCATCTGTCATTTGTATTTTTAATAGGAGCATATTAAATCTGGCCAACTAGAGTAAGCAACATCAATAACCTCTGGCCAGTTATCCATAGATAACTACATTTAAAGTTTTAAGTATTTCTGGCATATCTGTAAGTGTAGCCCAGTATTTCATAAGTTGGCCTCCATCATCCATCAGTGGCCTTTGGTTTCTGAGACATTTTGGACCTGATGTGAAGTCATTACAGTTAGGGACTGTCCCATGTGAGCTTTGAGGCTCTTTTTACAAGGAGGGCTGTTCTATGCTTAGCTAAAGCATTTGTTTTCAACTGTACCTCAATAGAGTTGGCTTCTAAGATAAATAGGACTAAGCTCCAGCCCTAACAATATCCTAATTACAAAGGATCACTGGCAAGTTGGAGAAAATTTGTCAAGTGATAAGGGGAGTCCCACATGCATTACCCAATCCAATCATAAAGAAAGTGGGGTCATCCATTATCTCCACAAATCCATAGTTAATCCTATGGGGTAGGGTATACTGGTTTTTAGGCAATTATCCTAGCCCCACAGAATTGGTCAAGGTGTAAGTTACATAATTGCTGGGGAATCAATCCCATTTTCCAGTTGTTTAAATAGTTATGTGCCCATGGGGTTCTGTTATTATCCTCACAGAATAAACAAGATTGTCTAAATGAGCTATTGTGCAACTTCTCTGATGTTTACCTCAAGTTGTCTAATTAGGTAAACAAAACTTTAAAGACAATCTAACCTATAATCCACAAAGGTGTGTTATTAAAACACAATTTTTCTCTCTAAAATAACCCTCATTTCCAGAGATAACCAAATTAGGACTAATTTATTTGAAAAACAAGTCCAGTTTAAACAGATTTGGACTAATTATTTACATAAGATCATCAAGAACAGTGAGAGATCATGTAGATCTCTTTGCTGGAAATTTATATAAGGAATCTCTAGGTTGAACTTTTAGTAGCCTCTCCAGTCCATAAGCCAAGCCACATACTTGCCATCAGACATGCCTTCAATACCTGTCGATTTGGGTGAACTCCTCTTCCTGAGGTCCACAGTGTATCCTGAGGTTCCTGCACCTTCCATGAAGTGACATTCTTTACTCACCTGGTGAGGCTGCTGGGAACTCTTTAAGCAAGGTACCAGACCAACAGTTCCAAGGGGCTTTAAGGCTTCCAGGTTTCATAAAGTCAACCTTAGTGCCTTAAAACTGTCTTTATGTCTTTATGTCATATTTGAGAAAGACATGCATAGACACAGATATGACCAATATGACCAATATCTGAGTCTATGCATGTCTTTCTCAAATATGATATTTTCCAATCAAAGCCTTGGTAAAATAACCCATGTTTCCAATAGTGTCCTGTTACAAGGAGAACAGATTCTTTTTTTTTTTTTTAATTTTTTATTTTTTATAAACATATATTTTTATCCCCAGGGGTACAGGTCTGTGAATCACCAGGTTTACACACTTCACAGCACTCACCAAAGCACATACCCTCCCCAATGTCCATAATCCCACCCCCTTCTCCAAAATCCCCTCCCCCCGGCAACCCTCAGTTTGTTTTGTGAGATTAAGAGTCACTTATGGTTTGCCTCCCTCCCAATCCCATCTTGTTTCATTGATTCTTCTTCTACCCACTTAAGCCTCCATGTTGCATCACCACTTCCTCATATCAGGGAGATCATATGATAGTTGTCTTTCTCTGCTTGACTTATTTCGCTAAGCATGATACGCTCTAGTTCCATCCATGTTGTTGCAAATGGCAAGATTTCATTTCTTTTGATGGCTGCATAGTATTCCATTGTGTATATATACCACATCTTCTTGATCCATTCATCTGTTGATGGACATCTAGGTTCTTTCCATAGTTTGGCTATTGTGGACATTGCTGCTATAAACATTCGGGTGCATGTGCCCCTTTGGATCACTACATTTGTATCTTTAGGGTAAATACCCAATAGTGCAATTGCTGGGTCATAGGGCAGTTCTATTTTCAACATTTTGAGGAACCTCCATGCTGTTTTCCAGAGTGGCTGCACCAGCTTGCATTCCCACCAACAGTGTAGGAGGGTTCCCCTTTCTCCGCATCCTCGCCAGCATCTGTCATTTCCTGACTTGTTGATTTTAGCCATTCTGACTGGTGTGAGGTGATATCTCATTGTGGTTTTGATTTGTATTTCCCTGATGCCGAGTGATATGGAGCACTTTTTCATGTGTCTGTTGGCCATCTGGATGTCTTCTTTGCAGAAATGTCTGTTCATGTCCTCTGCCCATTTCTTGATTGGATTATTTGTTCTTTGGGTGTTGAGTTTGCTAAGTTCTTTATAGATTCTGGACACTAGTCCTTTATCTGATATGTCGTTTGCAAATATCTTCGCCCATTCTGTCAGTTGTCTTTTGATTTTGTTAACTGTTTCCTTTGCTGTGCAAAAGCTTTTGATCTTGATGAAATCCCAGTAGTTCATTTTTTCCTTTGCTTCCCTTGCCTTTTGCGTTGTTCCTAGGAAGATGTTGCTGCGGCAGAGGTCGAAGAGGTTGCTGCCCGTGTTCTCCTCAAGGATTTTGATGGATTCCTTTCGTACATTGAGGTCCTTCATCCATTTTGAGTCTATTTTTGTGTGTGGTGTAAGGAAATGGTCCAATTTCATTTTTCTGCATGTGGCTGTCCAATTTTCCCAGCACCATTTATTGAAAAGGCTGTCTTTTTTCCATTGGACATTCTTTCCTGCTTTGTCGAAGATTAGTTGACCATAGAGTTGAGGGTCTATTTCTGGGCTCTCTATTCTGTTCCATTGATCTATGTGTCTGTTTTTGTGCCAGTACCATGCTGTCTTGATGATGACAGCTTTGTAATAGAGCCTGAAGTCCGGAATTGTGATGCCACCAACGTTGGCTTTCTTTTTCAATATCCCTTTGGCTATTCGAGGTCTTTTCTGGTTCCATATAAATTTTAGCATTATTTGTTCCATTTCTTTGAAAAAGATGGATGGTACTTTGATAGGAATTGCATTAAATGTGTAGATTGCTTTAGGTAGCATAGACATTTTCACAATATTTATTCTTCCAATCCAGGAGCATGGAACATTTTTCCATTTCTTTGTGTCTTCCTCAGTTTCTTTCATGAGTACTTTATAGTTTTCTGAGTATAGATTCTGTGTCTCTTTGGTTAGGTTTATTCCTAGGTATCTCATGGTTTTGGATGCAATTGTAAATGGGATTGAATCCTTAATATCTCTTTCTTCTGTCTTGCTGTTGGTGTAGAGAAATGCAACTGATTTCTGTGCATTGATTTTATATCCTGACACTTTACTGAATTCCTGTATAAGTTCTAGCAGTTTTGGAGTGGAGTCTTTTGGGTTTTCCACATATAGTATCATATCATCTGCGAAGAGTGATAATTTGACTTCTTCTTTGCCGATTTGGATGCCTTTAATTTCCTTTTGTTGTCTGATTGCTGAGGCTAGGACCTCTAGTACGATGTTGAATAGCAGTGGTGATAATGGACATCCCTGCCGTGTTCCTGACCTTAGCGGAAAAGCTTTCAGTTTTTCTCCATTGAGAATGATATTTGCGGTAGGTTTTTCGTAGATGGCTTTGATGATATTGAGGTATGTGCCCTCTATCCCTACACTTTGTAGAGTTTTGATCAGGAAGGGATGTTGTACTTTGTCAAATGCTTTTTCAGCATCTATTGAGAGTATCATATGGTTCTTGTTCTTTCTTTTATTGATGTGTTGTATCACATTGACTGATTTGCAGATATTGAACCAACCTTGCAGCCCTGGAATAAATCCCACTTGGTCGTGGTGAATAATCTTTTTAATGTACTGTTGAATCCTATTGGCTAGTATTTTGTTGAGTATTTTCGCATCTGTGTTCATCAAGGATATCGGTCTATAGCTCTCTTTTTTGGTGGGATCCTTGTCTGGTTTTGGGATCAAGGTGATGCTGGCCTCATAAAATGAGTTTGGAAGTTTTCCTTCTATTTCTATTTTTTGGAACAGTTTCAGGAGAATAGGAATTAGTTCTTCTTTAAATGTTTGGTAGAATTCCCCCGGGAAGCCGTCTGGCCCTGGGCTTTTGTTTGTTTGGAGATTTTTAATGACTGTTTCAATCTCCTTACTGGTTATGGGTCTGTTCAGGCTTTCTATTTCTTCCTGGTTCAGTTGTGGTAGTTTATATGTTTCTAGGAACGCATCCATTTCTTCCAGATTGTCAAATTTATTGCCGTAGAGTTGCTCATAGTATGTTCTTATAATAGTTTGTATTTCTTTGGTGTTAGTTGTGATCTCTCCTCTTTCATTCATGATTTTATTTATTTGGGTCCTTTCTCTTTTTTTTTTGATAAGTCGGGCCAGGGGTTTATCAATTTTATTAATTCTTTCAAAGAACCAGCTCCTAGTTTCGTTGATTTGTTCTATTGTTTTTTTGGTTTCTATTTCATTGATTTCTGCTCTGATCTTTATGATTTCTCTTCTCCTGCTGGGCTTAGGGTTTCTTTCTTGTTCTTTCTCCAGCTCCTTTAGGTGTAGGGTTAGGTTGTGTACCTGAGACCTTTCTTGTTTCTTGAGAAAGGCTTGTACCGCTATATATTTTCCTCTCAGGACTGCCTTTGTTGTGTCCCACAGATTTTGAACCGTTGTATTTTCATTATCATTTGTTTCCATGATTTTTTTCAATTCTTCTTTAATTTCCCGGTTGACCCATTCATTCTTTAGAAGGATACTGTTTAGTCTCCATGTATTTGGGTTCTTTCCAAACTTCCTTTTGTGGTTGAGTTCTAGCTTTAGAGCATTGTGGTCTGAAAATATGCAGGGAATGATCCCAATCTTTTGATACCGGTTGAGTCCTGATTTAGGACCGAGGATGATGTGATCTATTCTGGAGAATGTTCCATGTGCACTAGAGAAGAATGTGTATTCTGTTGCTTTGGGATGAAATATTCTGAATATATCTGTGATGTCCATCTGGTCCAGTGTGTCGTTTAAGGCCTTTATTTCCTTGCTGATCTTTTGCTTGGATGACCTGTCCATTTCAGTGAGGGGAGTGTTAAAGTCCCCTACTATTATTGTATTATTGTTGATGTGTTTCTTTGATTTTGTTATTAATTGGTTTATATAGTTGGCTGCTCCCACATTGGGGGCATAGATATTTAAAATTGTTAAATCTTCTTGTTGGACAGACCCTTTGAGTATGATATAGTGTCCTTCCTCATCTCTTATTATAGTCTTTGGCTTAAAATCTAATTGATCTGATATAAGGATTGCCACTCCTGCTTTCTTCTGATGTCCATTAGCATGGTAAATTCTTTTCCACCCCCTCACTTTAAATCTGGAGGTGTCTTCGGGCTTAAAATGTGTTTCTTGGAGGCAACATATAGATGGGTTTTGTTTTTTTTTTATCCATTCTGATACCCTGTGTCTTTTGACAGGGGCATTTAGCCCATTCACATTCAGGGTAACTATTGAGAGATATGAATTTAGTGCCATTGTATTGCCTGTAAGGTGACTGTTACTGTATATGGTCTCTGTTCCTTTCTGATCTACCACTTGTAGGCTCTCTCTTTGCTTAGAGGACCCCTTTCAATATTTCCTGTAGAGCTGGTTTGGTATTTGCAAATTCTTTCAATTGTTGTTTGTCCTGGAAGCTTTTAATCTCTCCTTCTATTTTCAATGATAGCCTAGCTGGATATAGTATTCTTGGCTGCATGTTTTTCTCGTTTAGTGCTCTGAAAATATCATGCCAGCTCTTTCTGGCCTGCCAGGTCTCTGTGGATAAGTCAGCTGCCAATCTAATATTTTTACCATTGTATGTTACAGACTTCTTTTCCCGGGCTGCTTTCAGGATTTTCTCTTTGTCATTGAGACTTGTAAATTTTACTATTAGGTGACGGGGTGTGGGCCTATTCTTATTGATTTTGAGGGGCGTTCTCTGAACCTCCTGAATTTTGATGCTCGTTCCCTTTACCATATTGGGGAAATTCTCCCCAATAATTCTCTCCAGTATACCTTCTGCTCCCCTCTCACTTTCTTCTTCTGGAATCCCAATTATTCTAATGTTGTTTCGTCTTATGGTGTCACTTATCTCTCGAATTCTCCCCTCGTGGTCCAGTAGCTGTTTGTCCCTCTTTTGCTCAGCTTCTTTATTCTCTGTCATTTGGTCTTCTATATCACTAATTCTTTCTTCTGCCTCATTTATCCTAGCAGTTAGAGCCTCCATTTTTGATTGCACCTCATTAATAGCTTTTTTGATTTCACCTTGGTTAGATTTTAGTTCTTTTATTTCTCCAGAAAGGGCTTTTATATCTCTCGAGAGGGTTTCTCTAATATCTTCCATGCCTTTTTCGAGCCCGGCTAGAACCTTGAGAATTGTCATTCTGAACTCTAGATCTGACATATTACCCATGTCTGTATTGATTAGGTCCCTAGCCTTCGGTACTGCCTCTTGTTCTTTTTTTTGTGTTGAATTTTTACGTCTTGTCATTTTGTCCAGATAAGACTAAATGAAGGGGCAAGTAAAATACTAAAAGGGTGGCAACAACCCCAGGAAAATATGCTTTAACCAAATTAGAAGAGATCCAAAATCGTGAGTGGGGAGAAAGGGGATAAAAAGAGGTTCAAAAAGGAAGAAAGAAAAAAAAAACAAAAAGAAAAGAAAAAAAAAAGTAAAGAAAAGAAAAGAATTTTTAAAAAAAGAAAACACCTTAGAAAAATGTAAAAAAGAAAAAATATATATATTAGATAAACTAGTAAAAAATCGTTAAAAAAGAAAAAGGTAACAGTTAAAAAAAATTTTACCCGAAGGCGAGAAAAAAAAAAAATGAAAAAGAAAAAATTAAATTAACTGCAAGACTAAAAAAAATCACAGGAAAAAAGCCATGAGTTCCGTGCTTGGCTTTCTCCTCCTCTGGAATTCTGCTGCTCTCCTTGGTATTGAAACCGCACTCCTTGGTAGGTGAACTTGGTCTTGGCTGGATTTCTTGATGATCTTCTGGGGGAGGGGCCTGTTGTAGTGATTCTCAAGTGTCTTTGCCCCAGGCGGAATTAGACCGCCCTTACCCGGGGCCGGGGTGAGTAATCCGCTGGGGTTTGCTTTCAGGAGCTTTTGTTCCCTGAGCGCTTTCCGTAGAGTTCCAAAGGACTGGAATACAAATGGCGGCCTCCTGGTTTCCGGCCCGGAGGAGCCGAGAGCCCAGGGCCCCACTCCTCAGTGCGCGCTCAGAGAACCCCGCCCAGTTACTCCCGTCTGCCTGACCTCCAGCCGCGCTCCGAGCTCACCGAGCCTGCGACCGGTTCAAGGTAACACCGAGCTGTGAGCTTACTGTCGGCTCTGTCTCTGTAGCCGGCTTTCCCGTTCCAATACCCGCAAGCTCTGCGACACTCAGACACCCCCGATCCTTCTGTGACCCTGCGGGACCCGAGGCCACGCTGACCCCGCGTGGGCTTTGCCCCGGTTTAGCCTCTGGAGCGATGTCCCTCAGCGGAACAGACTTTTAAAAGTCCTGATTTTGTGCGCGGTTGCTCCGCTGCTTGCCGGGAGCCGGCCCCTCCCCCCGGGGTCTATCTTCCTGTCGCTTTGGATTCACTTCTCCGCCCGTCCTACCTTTCAGAAAGTGGTTGTTTTTCTGTTTCCAGAATTGCTGTTCTTCTTCTCTTCGATCTGCCGATGGATTTTCAGGTGTTTGCAATCTTTAGATAAGCTATCTAGCTGATCTCCGGCTAGCTGAAGCAGTCTCAGCTTGCTACTTCTCCGCCATCTTGACTCCTCAAGGAGAACAGATTCTTATTGAACTTGTGCAAATGACTGATTGTCATGGAAGAAGGAATACTTACTGAGACCTTTTGAGCCTTAGAGGATTCAGATAAAGAGAAAAGTTGAATGCTTTGATTTGTTTACAAATAAGTATTTTTACATTTCTGTAAGTCACAGATATTTTAAGAAAAAAGTTTCCCTAATCTGGAAGAGCAAACATCAGAGAACCAGCAACGTTTAAAATAACAGACTCAACACTATAATCTTTCAGTCATTTAGTCCCATGTTACTAATTCTGGTTTAGTTTGAATGCAGCTTTAGGTAGTTCTGGAAATTCTTATCCATTTCAGTTTTAGGATTTTCAAATATATCAAATATCTGTATTTGTCTGGAAAGTCCTTTATATGAATCTCCTTTAAGGTGGAACTCATTTTACAAGAGAATTAAAACAATTATAAATGACAAAAACTCAGAATGGATATGGTTAAAGAGCTGATGAGATGAGAGTTTACAATTTAGCTGGCAAGGAAATCAGGTTACTTCTGTGATACATAACACTTCAGTAATTACAATATCAAGGGATGATCTATCAAAACACTAAAACTTTAGGAAATGCATAGAATCTCTAGAATAGTTATAGCATTTATCCAAATGTAGCCCAAGGTTTGTCATTTATTTAGCAGTACTTCCTAAGTAACTTAGCATACCAAAAATAAGCATAATGAGTTAGAGATTTCATTTACAACTTAAATTTTGTCAACTTTTGCTAAAATCATATAAAGTTTTAAAGTACATACCAATATAATTAAATTAAATATAATTAGGGATGTTAAAGACCTAATATAGGCAAAATGAGGGAAATGTTTTTTTCTGGATAGGCAAAGAGGAAACAACTGTTTACATTTTCTTCCTAACCGCAGATTAATTTAAGAAAACTGTCTTTTTGAATGGAGAGAATTTTAATCTTACACCAATGTACCTTTAAAACCCATTCATTTCAATATTAGTCTGTCCTGACCAAGCCTAAAATTCTATTCCAAAGTTTTCCCTACACAAACCTTCTACAACTTTTCTTTGCATTCTGATTATGTTTCCAAACAACCATTTCCTTTAGAACAAATTACCATTTATCTTTAGCAAAATGCATTCCCATTCCTTATCTTGCTTATGTATCTGCTTTTCCACATACAGAGTTGTTTCCCTTATTTCCATTAGTCTTAGATACAGTTAGCAGAATTTTGTACTCTTAGAAGCACCTTAGTCTCTAATCAGTTATTAATCAATTGTGAATGTTACAATAAAATTCTTTAGATGGCAAATTTGTAAATCAGTTAAGCACAAAACATGTTTACCAATAAATTTAAATATTCTTAGTTTCTTTACAATAAGTCAAAAGCGCAAACCTATGTCCAGTAATTGACTTAGCATTTTGTCCCATTTGGAAGACCTAGATGTCCAACAAATTTAATTCCATTTATCATCCAAGCAAAACTTTATGAACTTTCAGGTTACCGAAGACTCTGAAAGCAATCTCAGCAATTACCCATGAAAACTTTGATAGACAATAAACCATCAGTTTAGTCATCTTTTTGCCAACAGCCCAACAGAGGTAACATGAGGTTTATTGACTTTCAGTAAACCTTGATAGAATAAATGTTTCACATTTATTGCTGTAACTTCAAAGACATGTCTATCTTAATTAAACCAACAAACAACTTAGTTTAAATACTGATTTATGTTCCAGCTGAGCCCACTCATTTTCAGTGCCTATCTGAGACAAAGGTGGGGAAATCTGGAGTGGGGGGGTGTTAGGTCCAGGGGGTGCTCTTCTTGCTCCGTGACAGTGAAGAGAAGGAAACTTTGTGCATGGTCTAGAGGCCAGTCATGTATGCTGCACCCATGTTGGTGCAGAAACACAAGAAGGGGAAACAGAAGAAACAAAGTGCTACCAGGAAGCAGAGAAAGGATTTCCGGTTTTAGAGCTTATCAGTTCCACAGAATAAGCAGATGCCATGTTTTCCTGCCAACAGGGGGAGGGGTTAAGCAGTCCAGGTCTGGCCACAGAAGACAGGGAATTTCCCCAAAACAAAGAGTTTCAGCAGCTTCTTGGGAATATTCCTTAAAGTCTCCGTCTCAAGTTAGACTAACCCCAGCTGGCTCCAGTTAAAACCATTAACACAGGAAATGAGTGAGGGAGAAGCCCCCACATCTATTAGAAGGAACAGAGAGAGAGACAAAGTCAGAGTCCCCTTTGCTAGGGATAGCCTGTGTATCCTCCAGCAACCTAGGTTTACTAGGAGAAGGCTGATTTACATAACTGTCATCCAATAGGTCAGGAGGGAGTTTACTAACTGACTCATTCGGGCAAACACATTCTGCAAAAGGCCCTTAGGTTGGGGTCCTGGTGTAGAGCAATGAAGGTCTAGGTATGAACAATGAGGATATCCTAGGTCCATTTGCCCTGTTTCCTGCTGAGGGGATCTAACCAAGAGCATAGGCTGAGAAAAGAGGCCTAAGGGGTTGTGGGTCCTTCCCCTCTCTCTTATCCTGTCCTCAAAGCACAGTCTAAGCCCTCCATCTCTACAATCTCTCAGGTGCTAGACAAAGCTTTCCTTTTCATGAGATAGTGTTTTGTGCATGCCTCAGGCTATCCATAAACACTGTTGTTGCAGGACCAACTCCTGTGATTCTTAATAAGATGGAAAGATCCCTCAGCAATAACCAGGAAACTTTGGAAGAGATGAGGTTTATTACTTACAAATCCTGGAAATTACACAGCAGTCTCCAACCATATACTGAGGTCACAGGTGGGAGTGGGGAGGAGTACCTACCTTTACCAAGGCTGAGAGTAGGGGCCCAGGATTTTGCAGGTTCACTCTTTATTGGTGACTTTAAAACATGAGAGAAGATTAAAGCACAGAAAGAGAAAAAAGGAAGGTGGAGGAAGTTAGTTATCTATATCAACTAAATCTCAGGCACCTTGGTTGGGCATCAGCCTTTGGCTCAGGTCATGATCCCAGAGCCTTGGGATGGTATCCCACAGCTGGCTCTCTCCTCAGTGGGGAATCTGCTTATCCCTCTGCCCTTCACCCTGTTCATGCTCTCTCTCTCCCAAATAAAAAAAAAAAAAGCTGAAAAATAAATAGATGATAGATAGGTAGATAGATAGATAGATCAACTAGATCTCTATAACAAACAGAAAAATCAGAGTAGGGAATCCTGGCTCATTACCTTTGGCTGGTAATGTGTTTATTCAAGGTAGCCTTTGAACTGGATGCCTCAGCAAACAGTCTTCACTAGGACAATCACATTACAAAAGGAAAATCAACTGCCAGGGCTTATATTACATATAGCTTTAGAGAAATACTCCACGAAGAATAATTTGTCATCAATTCTATTATTGTAAACATGATTTTATACGATACTTTTTTTGTTGGAAACGTTTTTTTGAAAATTCCCAAACTTGCACACATGTGGGTCACTTTTCCCTATTATTGTCAGTTATTTGAACATTAAAATGCTACTTGTGTTATGACTTGTATTTTAAAATTCTAGTTAAATCACAATTTAAAACTTCCTAGGCAAAATGCTTTAACTATATGTATTAACATCTGGTTTAAAAAATGTAATTTAAAATAGACAATTACATTTAAAATTTATTTCATCTTTTTCATTTGCTTTATTGACTAACAATAAGCAAATATTCCTGTATAATGAATGATCATGGTAACCCATGTGCTAAACAGAGACAAAAGAAAAAAATTAAATTACCTTTCTTCCTACAGCCCATTGACCAGTCCTTGAAACCATGGGAACTGAGCTGCTTAGATGTTGACACTTTGCTAAGGGCAAAAGTCAATATTAGCCTGACCCTCCAGCGTCCTGTGAGTCTGTTAAATGTATTCTACTTTAAACAAGTTTCTATTCCTTTGGAAGCTCCCTTTATCTCCATTCCCCTCTGCTCCATCCCCTTCCCAACCTCCCAGATAAATGTTAGGAATCATCCTCCAAGCATATGCCTCACTGATATATATCTGAGGGGTCTCATGACTGAGGATTCATTAAACAGTAGTGAAAGACATTTCCTAAAAATAGCTAATGCTTCAAGGTTCTGGATACCTTGTCTTCAAAATATCTTGGAGGCTTTTGCTGCCCCTAACCCCCTCCCAGCTTGAAAGTATATAATTGGTGACTCTTCAAGACCCTAGGGAAGCTCTTTCTACCCATGGGTCCTGTCTCCCGTGCTTAATAAAATCCACTTTTTGCACTGAAGACATCTCAAGAATTCTTTTTTGGCCACCTTATCCAAACCCCACCTCTTCAAACTACATCAAAGTACATTAGGATTGGAGAGTTCCTGGAAAGAGAACCAAACACCCCTGGACATGAAGACCATCATCTGTCTCCAGGCAGTCAGTACTGTAACCTGATAAATGAAGAGCTTCAGTTCAGTGAACAAGCATTTTTTGACTATATGCTATAGTCCTAGCATGCAGTCCTTATCAAAGAACCTATTCAGTTTAGCTGAAGAGTTCCCTTAAGTTCTAGTGAAAGATCTAGACATGGAGGCAATTTTTGAGGGTTTTCAGCAGTTTAAGAGAGAAAGCAACTAGTTCATAGAAAGGAATTGTTGGTGGCAAAGATTAGGTGGGAGTGATATTACATGAAAAACAGAATAACTGTCTTTGCAATGCCCATCTGCTTCATTAATGTGGTGCCTAAATGTGGTCTCTCTCAATCAGATGGGGGCCGCAAATGTGAGGCATGGATCAGGTGGAAGCCAGTAGCACTGGAAGGGAAAGAATTCACCTGAAGTAGATCAATGGAGATAGACAAGGGAGGGTAAGACCACAGAGGAGAGGCTGTCTGTAAGGAGGCAGTGGGTGGGGGCTGTGTTTAAAAGGGGAAGATAACGCTGTATGGCAACCTATGGAACTCTCCCTTTTTTGCTAACTGTGCCAAGTTGTAACTAGCTCATTGGTCAGTGAGGGCCTGTGGATATTTTGTGGTGGCTCACCTGATGGACCTGTCTGCGTTCCATCCCTCAAACCTGTTTGCCTAAAAGCAGCCTCTACAATCAGCTTTTTCATTTGAGAGGACAGGTGACTGGATTATCAGTACAAAGGCCTTTGCATAAAAATGTGCTTGATAAGATCACTTACAATTCTCCCACTTTCTGTACTCTCATTAGGAAACCCTAAATGTCTTTTGAGAGAACAAATCAAAACATCTTGTGCATGTTGGAATTCAACTGTTCTTGGTTCACATCTCCTTTGAGAAAGTTATGGGGAGAAAGTAAAACTTAGTAGGTGAGTGGGTGGGATTCATGCAATTAAGGAAGCACTCCAACTCTCACATGCAAAACTCATTGCTCTATTATACCCGGAAGCCAGAGAACATTGTGATACATTGCAAAAATTGTCATAAATTCTTTTACAGCTCATAGTATTAAGAACTGCAATGTTAACTCACCTCTTAAATTGACTTAGTACTGGGACTTGCCTGAGCTGCCCCAGAACAGTGTGCTCACATGGGCATGGCACCATTTGCTGTCTTTCAGAATCATGAGAAAATACTAAAACATTATTCAAATCATTACATTTTATTGTGGTTTGTGTATAGAAAAAGCTGATGAGATAATATCCTTCACAAAAAAATTCAACTTCCTGGTGATCTCTTAGTGCTGCTCTGGTTTCCAGGCTCTCCAATCCCACCCTGCCATAGGGAGAAGGTTGGATGAATGAGGGAAAAGCTATGGGCCATCCCTGGCCTAGCACCATTAATATTAGTCAGTATAGAGTTGCTATCGTTTGTGAGTATTGCCATGTGCCAGGAACTGGACCATATCTAAACCTTATAATTTGTACTTATTTATAATTTCATTTCATCATATACTATCACATAAAACAAGATGGGATTGGGAGGGAGACAAACCATAAGTGACTCTTAATTTCATTCCCTTTTATAGAAAAGTTCACTTAGGCTGATATATTTTGAGTGACTTGCCCAAGGTGAATTAGTGTTGAGCACTTACTTATTCAATTACAAAGTCTGTCCTCTTCTTACGTCTGCTTCTCTGGACTCAGTTATTGCTGTGAAGCATCTCTCATGTCTACAAGAGGATTTGGCCTTTTTAGTAAAACTTCACCAATGCATAATAACCAGGGTTAGGACAGGACAAAGGAGTTGAAAGTCAGAACTAAAGAATTTGAAAATACACTAGTCCCTAGAAAATGTTATAAATGTTAGTTAGAACTAACCTACATTCTGTCTAAATAATTTCTTAGAGGGCTTCCAATGATGTCAGTTATAAGGACATATTTCATTTATATGAATCAAAGGAGGAAATTAGTTAAATCAAAGGAGGAAATTAGTGCCTTTTAAGAAAATTATTGGACAAAGTAATATTTTAAATTTCAAAATTTTTTCTACCATTAACTTATAAAAAAAGTCTTTCATTTACCTTTCAGTTAGTAACAAATTAATTTTTGTCAAAAATGATACACCATTCTCTTGGATCCAATTCACTACTAATTTTACCTTATGTTAAAATTATGACCTGAAGACTGAAGTGACTACAACAGTTTCCTTGGGTGACAGCAGGAAGAGGTGAGACAGAGTCGGGTTATAGACAAAGCTCATCTTCGTATAGTTAATGACATGGGCTTCATTAGACTTCAACTTCTCCCAGGATTTGAGATCTGACACTGGACCTTCAACTTCCCAACCAAGATGAAATTCTGATCCACAGGGATGACATCCTAATTTCCTAATTTGAGTTGAATTTTCCTTAAAGATTATATTAATAGTAATAGGTAAAATTCTGAGTATCGTCAAGAAAGGTTTTGTCCATTTGTCAAAATCTTGGGTAATTTTTGCAAGGAAATATCAAAGGATCAAAACAGCCAAAGTAAAACCAATGAATCTCTGAAGTGGTAATTAGTAAAAATTTATTGTGCATATGCCAGTAAGACAGCTTGCAAACCAGAAGCATTTAAACCAGAAGGTGGAAGGAGGCTCAAGTATATCTTGTTATAAAGTTGCTTATGTTATGAGAAAGCAGTTACAGCTAATTCTTCAAAGGGACTGGCTACAATATTACAGTTTTCAGTGGTTACCTCATATCAACCATAAGAAACAGTCCACCTTCCTTTGTCATTTCCAAAGGCACAAGCAAGAAATGAACCAGTTCAATTAGTCTTACAAAATAAGCTAAATTAAGGTTTTTGTATGAATAAACTGGTTTTGTCTGTTTAGTGTATTTTTTAGGCTGACTCCTATTTGTTTCTGATTTTAGCAGTAGAAAGCAGTTAAGTCTGGATCCAGGAAAAGCATAGAAACATGTTATTTCCTGCACTAAAAGAAGGATGCCGCATCATAAATGAAGCATGCCTCAGTGGAACCTCAGAATCTCTCTTCATCCATAATGACACACACTTAGAGACTAAATCCACCCATAGGGTCAAATATCTATCCTAATTATCTTAGGACTCTGTATTCTGAATCCACACAGGAAACTCCCAACCACTACAAAGACTCATGGCTTCTACTCTTGTCACATTTCACCTCTGCATTCACAAGCTGTGTGACCCTAAGCAAATTCCTCGACCTCTCTGAAACTCAATATCCTCATTGAAAACCGGGAAGATATTAGTGTACTATACCTATACCTCCAGGTATAGGGGGAGCCCTAGGAATTTTTCATTTCAGGTGCAGCATATGTCTATTCCTCACAGCACACTGATGAGCTGCCATTGATGCCTCCAGCCAAAGACCATCAGGAGCACACTTGTGGATGAACAAGTTGGTTTAATTGTTCATTGTGGTGAGGGAGAAAACTCACCATGGAGAATCATGGGCATCTCAGTAAGAGGGTATTGGAACCAAAGAGCAGAACAAGCAGGAAATATTAATTAATAATTATGGGGTACACTGGGCAAATCCAATCTACAGGTCTGGCCATTGTCAGGAAAGACAGACTTGATTCCAGACATAGGCAGGTGCTACAGCCCACAGTGCAATTTCTTCTCTCTCAGAGAAGCCTCATCTCTGGTCTTTTTTTTTTTTTTTTTAATTGGCTCCACACCTGGCACGGAGCCCAACATGGGGCTTAGATTCTGACCCTGAGATTAAGACCTCAACTTCAATCAAGAGCCAGATGCTTAACCCACTGAGCCATTCAGGAGCCCATAGATCTGCTTCTGAAGACTTTACAGCTGGTTGGTTCTGACTCATCCAGATTATCTAGGAAGACTTCTCTTTCCTAATCAACTGACTATGAATTGTAATCACATCTCCAAAATATTTTCAGAGCCACGCCCCATTACTATTTGATTTATTAACTGAGGACTAGAGCCCAACCAACACATAAAACTGACAGTTTAACTACTATAGGGTTTGGGCTTGTGTTAGGTGATTTTGAAGAGGATTTAAGAGAGAGGGACTCTGCTCTTAGTTGGATTGTCAGGAAGTAGAAGACAGTAGGATGGAATAATTCTACAGTTGGCATCTTAATAAATCTTACCTAGAATAAGACCAGGCTGAGGCTAAAGCTGTAACTGGCAAAGATGCAGAAGGCAATTGTATCATCTAGGAAAGAGGGATGCTTGGTCATTTTTGTGGCTTTGACAATCTTTGAGTTTTGTCTGTGTTCAGGCATGATTACTGAGTGGCCTTGTGCTCTGTCTTGATCTGTCATGATCACTGAGTGGCTGTCTGACACTGCTGTCCTATGACATTGTTTATGTTCACCAGGAAAACACCAGAGCCTGGCTGTGAGTTGCAGACCAGCTCCTGGCAACACCAAGACCTGCTTAATAGTACCAGGTGGCTGCTAGATGCCAGGGCTTTTCCTGTCTCACTCTTCCTACAGTCTCTGTCATCATGAGGTATGACAGTGTGCCAAGAAACAGAAGGACATCAGACAGGGACAGAGAGATGGACTCTAAGTGGAACCCCCCCACACTCCCACCCCCATTAACTTGTGATTTCCAAAACACACAGAAAATCAGTTCTTCAGGAAAATAAAAAATATGTCTCCCTCTAATGACTGCCCTTGACATTAGCTCAATTTCTAGTCCCTTACAAATATCTGGAATTTGTGGCAGGATAAAGAATATGAAAAGATCCAGGAGGTTCTGGAAAGGAAACTAATTTCTAAGTCACAGCAATTCCCCTCACTCTGCCCATTTGATCTGAATTCTTCATTACAAAAAGAATTGAAAAACTATAAATCATAGAATGAGGCATCCCAAACTGTCTTTAATGTAATCAGTGTCCCCTAATTGCCTAAAACACAGCATTTACTGTAGGCAGCATTCATGACATTATGACATCTCTCTCTCTTTTTTTTTTAATTTAACACACTGAGAGAGAGCAAGAAAAGGAACCCCAGCAGGGGGGTGGGGTGGAGAAGCAGGCTTCCTGCTGTGCAGGGAGCCCAACCCAGGACCCTGGGTTCATTACCTGAATCAAAGGCAAATACTTAACAACTGAACAACCCAGGTGTCCCAACATTATGATTTCTTTTATTGCTCCAGATGCAAATCCTGGACATTTTGAGAACATGAGAACTTAACTCAACTGGATTTGCATAAGTAGAAAGGCAAAGGTATTCCTTGACCACCACCAACAATACTTTAGGTAGGTGAATCTACTCAAATTGTGGAGAATGTTTTATGCACTATGGAAGCAAAAAAGAAAGGCAATAAACCCACATATGGAGGTCAGGAAAGGGGAAGGAGTAAGGAATTGCCAAGAAGGGGAATCAATTTATGGGAGAATTTCTGGGAGTTGTCACCCAGAATATCCTGAAGAACACCATGTAAGGGATGATGTTATCGGTACACAAGGCTAATCAGAAATTCCCACCCCTCTTGCCACCAGCAAGCATACACTCCCATAAGAAGATTCTAATTTAATATCCTCTCTCCTTTTCTAAATAATTTCCCCAGGTCTATTCTGAATGGAGGCAACATCACAAGGGGATTTCCCAATCCCTTCAACTTTCTTTGTACAAACTCTTCAAGTGGCAACAGAGGTGTCATCATATAGGGGATTTTTCTGATTGGCCAGAACCTGACCTAGCAGAGCTTGGTTTGGGTGTCTTTAGATTCCCTTCTCATTTGGGTCCTCACCATTGCTCTGTCACTCAGAACAGCAACTTCAGAAACCACATGGAGAAAAGGATGAACAGAGTTCTGATTCTGGGGACCCTCACTCTGACCACCATGATGGGTCCCTCTGGTGGTGAAGACATTGTGGGTGAGTGCACAGCTGAGGGATGTAATTACTATATTTGGGAAATGGAACTAGAAGAGATAAAAATAGAGATTGGCATAGAAATAGTAGAGAATTTCAAAGGTGTTCTCAATATTAAACAGGTCTAAAAATTATGGTCATTCCTTCCTCCAGGAAACTGGAGATCCAGCCCATTCTCTTTGCTACCTGTGCTGTTGCAGAGTTCATTAAGGACATTATTCCTTTCTGCTATCAGATCCAGTGAATACAGCCTGCAGGGCTCAATGGCATTCATTTATGGTTGCCCCAAAGATTAGAAATGTTTCCATGAGTAGATGTTTTGTTACTAAAAATTCATGAACTATTGTTCCCAAATGTCTCTGAACAACATTGAAGCTTTTTATGTGTTTCTTCTGAGTCTCACTTCCATGAATTATGTATACTACGTAGATATAGACAAGGGTGTCCTCTTCTTTGTGTCAGATCTGCACACATTTTCATACTGGAAACTGGCATGGGGGGATTAGGCAAACAAGCCCATCTGAATACCTGTAGTCCTTGTAGACAAGTCATTCTACCACATGACCTCATATATGTCACTTCACAAATAATCAAGTAAAAAATGTATTTAGAAATGCTCTTCCAATAATGAAGAAATAGAAATGTCAATGATCATTCCTGTCTCTTAATTGTTACTATTACAGGTGTGGTTTGGTATTTTTTATTTTAATTCCAGGATATATTATAGTTTCAGATGTACAATACAGTGACTCAATGGTTCCATATATATTCAGTGCTCATCAAGATAAGCGTACTCTTAATCCCCTTCACTTGTTTCACCCATCCCCCCACCCACCTGACCCCTGGCAACCATCAGTTTGCTCTTTGTACTGAAGATTCTCGTTTGTTTTGTTTTGTTTTTTGGTCTTTTTTTCTTTGTTCATTAGTTTTATTTCTTAAATTCTACATACGAATGAAACCAGATAGTAGTTGTCTTTTTCTGGCTGACTTATTTCACTTAACATTATGGCCTCTAGATCTATCCATGTTGTTACAAAGGCAAGATTTTATTATTTTTATGGTAGAATATTATACCATTATAGATAGATAGATGTTAGATAGGTAGATAATAGATGATAGATAGATAACTGATTGATTGTATTTTCTTTATCCATTCATCTATTTTTTTTAAGATTTTATTTATTTATTTGACAGCGAGAAATCACAAGTAGTCGGAGAGGCAGGCAGAGAGAGAGAAGGAAGCAGGCTCCCTGCTGAGCAGAGAGCCCGATGCGGGACTCGATCCCAGGACCCTGAGATCATGACCTAAGCCGAAGGCAGCGGCTTAACCCACTGAGCCACCCAGGCGCCCTATCCATTCATCTATTGATGGACTTGGGCTATCCATAATTTTTATCTTTAACAAAGTAAAGAATATCTTTATTTTTATTTAAAAGTTGAGAATTTTATTATTAAAAACTCCATTAATTAAATTATGTTATCCTTAAATTGTCAACTCAAATTACCTATACTTCATTCTAGCTAATGGATACCCCTTCAGAGGAAAACTGGACAAGCACACACTAATTATTTAATCACTCCAGCTCTTCTACCTTCACTGTCCACCTTTTCACACCTTCTTTTCATGAATTACTTTATCATCCTTTCTTTTCCTTCCAGGATCTAGAATAGATACTTGTTGTTTAATTTTTTAGGGTTTATTTATTTATTTAAGAGAGAGAGAGAGAGCATGAGCCTGTGAGTGGGAACAGGTAGAGAAAGAGAATCTCAAGCAAATTCCCTAGTGAGCATAGAACCCAAGGTGGGGCTTGGTCCCACAACCCTGAGATGATGACCTGAGCTGAAGCCAGAGGTAGCTCTTAACAGACTGAGCCACACAGCTTCCTTCTGTCTTATTGACCCAGAAAGTTCATTTATAATAACCAAAGTAGAAAAAACAAATTAAGTAAAATGGTGCATGCTCTAATTTTCACCAACATTGTTAACCATGACTACTCCCATTCTAATTTCATTCGGTGGTTTCACTTGCTTCTCCAGAGAACTTCCAATTTCCTTTCTTCAGTGTTACACCAGAATGCCCCAGCCAGGCTCAACTTATCCATTAGATATAGGTAGGGCAGTCCCAAGGGTATGTCTTGCTTATATGGCACCTGTAAAAATGTTCTAATTTCTTTTAAATTTGAAAGAAAAAAATGAACATTTAGAGTAGAGGAAGACATTTTAATTTTTAATTAAGTTTGCATTATATTGGTCTTTGGACCAATGCAATCATGAAATATGATTTTTAATATTTTAATGGAGAAAGGGGCCCGTGAAAGCAATAGTGTTTAAGCTCGCAAGTCATAATACACCCTTGGTTACTACTTATTACTTCCATATTGTTCTGCTACTTCTGTGTCTATCAGTCTCCACTCCCCCCAACTTTCTCTGATCCTCAAGAATAGCAATTGACATTCAATACACACTTTTGAGCACACAAGAGGTAACTTTTGGGGATTCAAAGATGCAAGAACATACTATCTGCCCCCTGGTGCAGGAAAGCAGAAGGACCATTGCTGTGCAGGACCGTGGACTCAGCTGGGACTGAAACTACAAAAGTGGACTGGTTCCAGTTGGCCTAGCAGTGTAATGTTCATCAACGGTTGACAATTCAGGACAAGTACCCGATGAAAACAATAATTGCATATATTCATGTTTGAAAAAGGAGTCAAGGATAAAGTATAGAGGATAAAGAGGCTTTGGTGGAGGGTCTCTTAAGTAATCAACCAAGGGGGTCAAAGAGAGTGAGCTGGATGAGTTATAGATAAATTTGGAGAGCAAGACACTGGGATGAAGGTGCTGGAGGGTATAATGTGATCAAAAACATGTTCAATGAGAGAACTTAGCTAAAATTTTGGTAACTAAGCAGGTACTTGGAGAAGGAATTGGAGGTGTCCAGGAAATCTGTAAAGAGAACTTTGTTTCAAGGAGAAAGACCCCTGCAAAGACCAAGGAACATGAATGAATAACAAACTTTGGTTTGGCTGCTGAGGTATTGCGGAGGAAGTGGGACCATAAGACTGCTGCTGTTCCCTTCCAGGTCTCACCACAGCTTCCTGTCTTTGTTCCCGCACTCACTTGGCTTACTGTCAGCAATAAGCTCCTTGAAAACCATGCTGACTGATGTTTTACTCCCTGCTCCTCATGTTGTCTAACATCTTGCTGATGTTCTGTAAATGAGGAGGAACATAAAGAGGAAGTGTTTAAAACAGCAACAACAACAACAATGCATATTTCTTCACAAAATTGTCCAGTTAGCCTCACTGAGTGGAGTCCTACTGCTGCCATTCTACTTTGGCTTCCTCACACAAGGACATTGTCCATTTGAGGAAAAGGGCCATAGTTTGCCTGGAATCCTAAACAGATAGAAATGTTGAGTCAGAATAATGAGAGAAGTTTAGTAACCTCCTCAAAGGAAAAAAAGGGGGGGGGAGGAGTTGGGAGTGGAAAAAATAAAATCTAATAAAGCTTACACTTTGTATTTCTGATGAAATCAAGTGCTCCTCTCTGAGGATTACTATTGTTAAAACAGTGACCTTAGAAGCATTGTTTATTTTGTATATATGTTGTAATATTGTCATACAATTTCTTTTACCCTATAATAGTTAAGAAACTCTTTTAAAATAATATGGTTCTGTGTGTTTTTCTTTGGAAAAATAAGAAGTAGAAGGAGGAACAGAAAGAGGGGGGAGGAGTAGGAGGAAGGAAGGAAGGAAGGAAGGAAGGAAGGAAGGAATGATGGAGAAAATGTTCTGCTCTGAACCAGTCCTATGGGGAGGGGAGTCAAAATGCATGTGTTATTAACTCATGAAAGAATTAAGAAACAGATAAAACTTATGAAGCTGAGGGAAAGAAAGTGAATTTCTGAGAAAGGAAGATAGGTTGTGATAATTCATTCATTCCTTCATTCATTTTATTATAATATTTATTACAAACCTACTGAATGTACCAGGTGCTAAACTAGGTACACGGGGAATAGCAGTAACAAGGCTGCTATAATTCTGCTCTTGTGGAGCCTACATGACACTGGAAAAGCAGACTTTATTCTAACTGGACAATTACCAACACTGAGAGAGAGGGAACAGAGGTGGTGCTGGGAAATATGCCTAAGGACTATGCCAAAGATGAAGCCCACTATATTTGAAAGCCAGTTTCTTCTGTCACTTGGTTTAATAAGGCTCTTTTCTCCCTCTGTTTTCTACTTCCTGATCCTCGCCCTTACTGACCAACAGATCATGTTGCTTCCTATGGCATAAATGTCTACCAGTCTTATGGTCCCTCTGGCCAGTTCACCCATGAATTTGATGGAGATGAGGAATTCTATGTAGACTTGGAGAAGAAGGAAACTGTCTGGCGGCTACCTGTGTTTAGTACATTTGGAAGTTTTGACCCACAAGGTGCACTGAGAAACTTGGCAATAGCAAAACAAAACTTGAACATCCTGATTAAACTCTACAACTATACTGCTGCTACCAATGGTAAGTGTCCACCACTCTGCCTCTCTTTACTGAATCTATCCCTACATATCAGGTCTCTTTCCCTTTCTCCCTATGATAGATACACTTGACTGCTTTCCAAGGATATTTCCTCAGATCTTCTCATAGTAATTACTGAACACTCATTATCTGCTATCACAAAACTGAAATATTGTCATGTAATACAAGGACCCTAACTTCTTGTACTCCTTGAACCCCTCAAAGAGAAGTCCTATAGATCTGCCACTTTAGTAAGCATGCCCACAGGGGGAAGAGCACAGGGATAAAATGCAGGCAGTGTGTAGATAGCATTTCCCAAGCAGAAAGTAAGAACTCTTCTACCATCAGATGGGGAACTGTTGATGGATGGGCTCTTGCAGGACACAGTGCAGAACCTGAGGGTAGAGCTCTTTGCAATTCATATCAGTGCTGCTTCCTCACCACAGAGGTTCCTGAGATGGCTCTGTTTCCCAAGTCTTCTGTGAGTCTGGGTCAGCCCAACACCCTCATCTGTCTTGTGGACAACATCTTTCCTCCTGTGATCAATGTCACATGGTTGAAGAACAGGCACTCAGTCACAGAAGGTGTTTCTGAAACCAGCTTCCTCGCCAAGAAGGATCATTCCTTCCTAAAGTTCAGTTACCTCACTTTCCTCCCTTCTGCTGATGATATTTATGACTGCAAGGTGGAGCACTGGGGCCTGGACGAACCACTTGTGAAACACTGGGGTACGTATGAATTCCACCTCGTTGGCACCTTCTTCCTCTATCAAGTTCAGAATATCCTGCCTCTGAGCCTGTAAATCTCGTGTTTTTTATACCTTAAAGGTTTCAAATAATAAACTTTACCCTCTTCCTTAACCATGGTGCCCTAAGTCCTCATAGAACAAAAACCATCCCTCCTGCTCCATCCCACACACATATACATGAACCAACATTCTGACGTCTGACATCCACAACCTCATTTTCACAGAACCTGAAATTCCAGCCCCTATGTCAGAGCTGACAGAGACCGTGGTCTGTGCCCTGGGGTTGTCTGTGGGCCTTGTGGGCATCGTGGTGGGCACCGTCTTCATTATCCAAGGGCTGCGCTCAAGCGGTGCTTCCAGACATCAAGGACCCTTGTGAGCCCCACCCTAGAAAGGAAGGTAAGTGTTCGGATTTGTCAAAGCTGAGAGCTGGATTCACAGCACAGGATGAAGGAAACTGGGAGGAATTTGTGGACACAGATATGGTTGAAAGGTTGTAGGAGTCTGGGGGAGGGCATGGTGACAGCACAGGAGCCCCTGCGGATCAACCATCCCATGTCTGTCCTATTGCAGGATCACCGCATGTCTGCCGACCAGAGCAGAAGAGTGGACTTGATAGGTGACCTGGCACTATTGCCTGGTCTAGCTCACTGTATTCCTTCTCTCTCCAGTGCTCCTCCTCTCACCTCTTTTCTGGAACTTAAGGTCCTCCTATATCCTCTGAGAGCTCACATACCCTTTGGAATTCTGTCCCTTGAATGCCTGATTTTTTTTTTCCTTTTGTCAGTTGTTACCTACAGTGAGCTATCTGGGATATTCCATCCAGTTCCCTGGTTCTTTGTAACCCTGATCCATTATTACCGTGGAAATAATAAATTTCCCTTTATGAGATCTTTTAGTAAAACTTTCCTGTCTGTCATCTCATGGCTGACTAGAGCTGTGGCCCCTTATGCCTCAGGTCCACTTAATCTCACTTTCCAGATTATTTTCATGGCCAGTTACACAGGATCAAGCAAGTATAGACTGATAATATTTTGATATTATAGCTAATGTTAATATTCTCTCTTCCTGATTATGCTGAGTGAAATAAGTCAAGCAGAGAGAGTCAATTATCATATGGTTTCACTTATTTGTGGACCATAACAAATAGCATGGAGGACAAGGGGCGATGGAGAGGAGAAGGGAGTTGAGGGAAATTGGAAGGGGAGGTGAACCATGAGAGACTATGGACTCTGGAAAACAATCTGAGGGTTTTGAAGGGGCGGGGGGTGGCAGGTTGGGGGAAACAGGTGGTGGGTATTAGAGAGGGCACAGATTGCATGGAGCACTGGGTGTGGTGCAAAAACAATGAATACTGTTACACTGAAAAAAATAAATAAATTTTTTAAAAATGTAAAAAAAAAATCTCTCTTCCTATTATTCCCACACTGGGGCACTACCACTCTCTTCCCAATTCAGACATTAATGAAAGTAATATTAGAACTGTGTCCTCTGTATAGACTCTTTATAGAAGAAATACAAAAATGAAGAAATAAGCTCATACTCATTTAATATAGTTTTTAAAAGTTATGACAGAGAAATAAGTTGGAATAATGGAATTTTGAATTTCAAGGTACCAAAAGTCAAAATTGTTTTCCAAAACTTGAAAATTTCAATTTGTGAAGAATGATTGATAGTAGGACCAGCATCCCTCTCCCTTACTCATCCAGGAGAAGATGAGAATTCTTTAGGCTAGAAAAGAAATGGAAGCCAGGAGAGGTTAGAATAAGACCATAAGGTCCATATCTAAGAAGAACCAAATACTTTATTGCTACTTAGGGATAGTAGCAACAGTAAGAGGAATGGGAGTAGAAACCACAGGAGTATTTAAGTTTCTGAGAACACAGGTGCAGTTTGCTTCACCTCCTACATGAATCCCTGCTAGATAAGCACAGAGACTTTCCTGTACCACCATGGCATGTCAGGGACACTAGAGTGAATATAGCTGCAGGATGTTTCTAGGCAGATCAGTTTAGATCAGTGATTCCCCATGTAGCCTGGTACACCCTAGCAACACACTCCGATACCCCAGCCCCCTGCCTCTCACCCCTACCCCTCCTGATCAAGGAAAGAATGAGCCTATGAGAAAGAAATCTCAGGAGGGACAACATGGTGGGGATAATGTACTGGCAACTATGGATGCTGCGTCTTCTTCTAGATTCATTGTCTCCTAGTGGAAACTCTGGCAGAGGAAATGGATCTACGGATGGAATTCCCTGGCTTTCCTGAGTGTGTCCACGACTTTACTCTGTGTCACTTGACTTGGAGTCATTTTGCCCTTTGAAATTGTTTTAGGCATAATTTTGCCCCGGTCTTTTCACTCTGTACCTGCTGTGTCCATACATTTTATCTAACACACTATTATGGAATTGCTGTGAAATGGATGAGGCTGTTCCTGTCCATGGCCCCCTGCATGAATGAAGTTAAAGTATAATTGGGGGAAAAAGACATAATTTTCATATAATAGTTGATACTTCATAGTTTGAGGGAAAGAAACCTAAATTCAATTCAGGATTTAGCACTTTATAGCTAGTATTTTAAACATGATAACACAGAATAAATATATTCTGAGTTATATATTTCTCATCCATAATAGGGAAGTGAAAATACTTTCTTGCAGTTTCAACAGAATTTGAAAAATCTTGATATTTAGGCTGTACAAATACATAAGAAAACATTGCTAGTTCTACCCATAATTAATTTATTTAAAAGGATGGATCATATCATACAGAAAGGATTTCTGTTTTTCTGAGTCCTTTAATGATGTAGGAGATTCAAACATGCAGCTATGAACTATTTTCTTTTCATAAATTACTGAGAGGATTTTTTTTTCCCAGAAACTCTGAGATATTGAGATTAGGTTAGGCTAAGAGAACAGATAGAGTATAGCAGTCAGGGACATATCACTGGTGGAGGGTTGTTAAAATAATTATTAGAACAAAAACTTGAAATATTTGACTTTTGGTTTTTCATCTCTAATAAAAGATGTATTTCCCTCATTATGGCACATAAATTTTTAAACAAAGTATGTTATATGTAAGCGATCTTATGAATGTTTACTTTGGGGAGAAGTGGAAAGATTCAAGGAGAAAAAACTACCTGTGGGGTAGAAAGAAGACAATAATTAAAAATTCAGGCTAGGAATTGATAAATTTGGCTCAGAGGTTATCATGAAAATATATGTAATAGAACACGGGATTTTAGGCCAGTGAAACTACTCTGTATGATACTATAATGGCAGACACATGCCATTACACATTTATTCAAACACACAGAATCTACACCAAAATGAACGCTAATGTAAACTATGAACTTTGGGTGATAATCTGTCAATGTAGTGTCATCAACTGTAATAAATATACCACTCTGGTAGGGGATATTGATAGTAGGGGAAGCTGTGTTTAGTGGGGACAAGGATATCTGTGTACTTTCCACTCAATTTTGCTATGATCATAAAAGTACTATAAAATAAAGTGTATTAAAAAAAAAAAACAAACAAACAAAAAGCAGCAGGATGCCTGGGTGGCTCAGTCAGTTAAATGGTTATACATCTACCTTTGGCTCAGGTCGTGATCCCAGGGTCCTGGGATCAGTTCCCTCACCCAGTCCCTTCCTCAGCGGGGATCCTTGTTCTTCTGCCTGCCACTCCCCCCGCTTGCGTGCTTCCTCTCACTGACAAATAAATAAACAATCTTTTAAAAAATAAAACAGAAAATGTTAGCAATTAAGGTATCAAATGTATAAAATAAAAATTTTACTATAAAAAAAGTAGATCACCTGAAAATGCACAAATGTACTCAGGAAAAGTTTTTGGCATTAGGCTTTCAAATTAATGTTATGTAAATTTAAATGACTCATGAGGTGAGAACCCAGGAATTTGGACATTATGTGTGTGTGTTTGTGTGAGTGTGTGTGCTCATGTGTGTGTTATTCTTAGAGTTATATTAAATCTCATGACTAGTGTTCCAGGAATATACAAATGTTGACCTACTCAGACTCTTTCCCAAGAAATACTGACAAAAAAATTTAATGGAAGTTGCCTTTTGTAAATGGGATTCATTCATAAAGTATTCAAATAATTTTAAAATGGAATTAAAATTGTTTCTTAAGAAAAGAGCAATAATTTCATTCTATCAACTAAAAGTTAAAAAGGATCACCACATGATTACTATAAGCAAAGTTAGATATCAATCCTCATGATATTAAAGTATGATTCTGAAAAAAATTATTTGAGTTATTTGAACTATTTCTGGCTGTGTACATAAAGTGTGACTTTATTAATATTTAATATTAATATCATACACAATTAGAAAATCACATTTTTTCAGCAAATAATTTGCAAGAAAAACAGAAAACAGAAAAACTTCACATTAAAAAGTACTGAATACATATCAACCAAATGTTAGGCTTTGTTTGGATGCATATTCGAACAAAACAACTATTAAAAATTCTTTTGAGACAATCACAAAAATTGAACACTGACTGTATTAAGAATTATTTTTTCTAATTTTAGGGGTGGTAATGGCAATATTATGTTTCTAAAAAGTCATTATATTTTATTTTTAATGTGCTGTTGGATCCTGTTTGCTAGGATCTTGTTGAGAATCTTAGCATCCGTATTAATCAGTGATATTGGTCTGAAATTCTCCTTTTTGGTAGGGTCTTTGCCTGGTTTGGGGATCAAGGTAATGCTGGCCACGGTCGCCAAACTGTGGAAAGAACCAAGATGCCCTTCAATGGGCGAATGGATAAGGAAGATGTGGTCCATATACACTATGGCGTATTATGCCTCCATCAGAAAGGATGAATACCCAACTTTTGTAGCAACATGGACGGGACTGGAGAGATTATGCTGAGTGAAATAAGTCAAGCAGAGAGAGTCAATTATCATATGGTTTCACTTATTTGTAGAGCATAACAAATAGCATGGAGGACATGGGGAGATAGAGAGGAGAAGGGAGTTGAGGGAAATTGGAAGGGGAGGTGAACCATGAGAGACTATGGACTCTGAAAAACAATCTGAGGGTTTTGAAGGGGTGGGGGGTGGGAGGTCGGGGTACCAGGTGGTGGGTATTATAGAGGGCATGGATTGCCTGGAGCACTGGGTATGGTGCAAAAATAATGAATAATGCTAAATAATAAATAATGAATAATGTTATGCTGAAAATAAATAAAAAATAAATAAATTTTAAAAAGTCATTATATTTTAGAATTTTCTAATAAAATATTCATCAAGAACATGATAAGATGTGTAAGATAACTTCAGAATAATCCAGGATATGTGTAAGATTAAGTATGTGGGTTTACAAAATTATCCATTAATTAATAATTATTAAAGTCATATTGCATGGCACTATTGTCTTCACTACTATATATGGTTGACATTTTCCATAACACAAAATTTTTCAAGAGTATTCCAAGAAAGACAAAAAAATAATAATAATACACAGAGAGGCTTTCTCTTGAAGTTACTTTGGTTTTGAAGGTTTCCCTCATTTTTTCCCACTTAGGAAAATGTGAGTAACTAAATCCTCCTCCAGACCACTGACCTCCCAGAAATGTAACACAAAAGAATATGTATGTCACAAGAAATAAGAGTAAAACCAAAGTAATGTTCACTATATTATTGGCTGACCTAAGCCCCAAATTTGTTAATATATACACTAATTCAATTAATAATGCAAAAATAAAAATAGTCATTGAATACCAGTGTTGTGATACATACCATGCTATGTTCTGTGTGTACTAAAATAATGTAAAAGCAGATATATTCATTGTTTTCACAGAATTTACATTTCAGTGGGAAGAAATATACATATATAAAATTCCACTAGTGTATAATTATAAACTGTAAGAATTCATAAAGGAAAAGAACAAGGTAACATGATACTAATGGACAAAAGACAAGCATAATTTGGTGGAGGTTAGAGAAGGTTTGAATAAATGCCTGGGATGAAATAGATATTGTATAGTATGTAAAGCAAAAAACTAGTAATAATCCAATTAAATAAAAATAATGGACTTGAACTATACCTTGGACCAAATAGAACCAATAAACATGTTAGTGATCTAAATAACATTTTTCTAAGAAAGGCATTCAAATGTCCAACTGGTACATGAAAAAGAGTTCAACATCATTAATAATTAGAGAAATGCAAATCAAACCCACAAAGAGATATCACCTCACACTTGTCAGAATGGCTATCATCAAGAAAGTAAGAAATAACAAGTGTTGACAAGGATATGGAGATAAAGGAACCATTACGTACTGTTGGTGGGAATGTAAATTGGCTCAACCCTATAATATGGGGTTTCCTCAAAAAATTGAGATATCTGCAGCTTCATATCCATTGCAACTTCATTTATAATAACCAAGACATGGAAACAATTTAAATGTCCACCAATGATGAAGGGCTAAAGCAAATGTTACACACATACACACACACATACACACCACACAACTGAATACCTCTCAGCCATAAGAAAGAATGAAATCTTGCCATTTGTGACAACATGGATAGACCTTAAGTGTATTATGCTAAATGAAATAATATATAGAAAGAAAGACAAATACTGTATATTTTCACTTATATATGAAATCTAAAAAATAAAACAAATGAAAAAACAAAAACAGACTCCTAGATACAGAGAAAAGACTGATGGTTGCCAGAGGAGAGGGGGTTGGTTGGTGAGCAAAATGGGTGAAAGTATCAAGAGGAATAAATTTCCAGTTATAAAATAAATAAATTATGAGGATATAGTGTCCAGCACAGGGACTATAGACAGTAATACTGTATTCTTTGTATGGTGACATGTGGTAACTAGACTTATTACACTGATCATTTCATAATGTATGTAAATGTTGAATTACTATATTGTACACCTGAAACACATATAGTATCATATGTCAGTTATATCTGAATTAATTTTTTATGGTGACAGATGTTAACTAGTCTCATTGTAGTGATCATTTCACAAAATATACAAATATTACATCATGTTGTACTCCTGAAAATAATATAATGCTATGTCAATTATATCTCAAGAAAAAAGAATGAATGTTTTAACATTGAGGAAAATGTCTTGGCAACAATTTTTTGGATATAAAACCAAATGCACAAGCAGCAAAAGCAAAAATAAACAAGTGGGACTACATAAAATTTTAAAACTTCTGCACAGCCAATCAGCCAAATGCAAAGGCAACCTATGGAATGTGAAAAAAATATTTGTAAACCATCTATCTGACAAGAGGTTGATGTAAGGTTACCCATACAAATCAAGAACAAGGAAAACCAACTGATTTAAAAGTGGACAGAGGAGAACTTCCAGGGAACAGGGCAGAGTAGGAGGATCTTAGGCTCACCTCAATCCATGGATACAACTAAATAACATCCACATCATTGTAAATAGCCCAGAAAATCACGTGGAGCCTGGCAGAAAAGACTCTCCACAGAAAAATGAAAAGATACCACGTCCAAGAAACAAGGAAGGGCAGAGATGCTGTTGGGAGCTAAATGGAAACACAGGACTATCCATAGGAGGAGGGATGCTGTGGGCCCCAAGAGGGGAGATAAGCAGACCCTTCACACCAGGCACTCTAGGCACATGGAACCCACACAGGGAAGGCAAATCCCCATAACATTTGACTTTAAAAACCAAAATGACACAATTTTGCGAGTTCTTAAATCAGTAAAGCTGAACACCTAGAACTTTAAAAATCAGCAGGCATGGCTCCTGGGGAGCCAGAGGGCAATAGGAAACTGGGTCCTTGTCCTTAAAGAGACAATACAGCACACAACCCTGTGAAGATACAGCATGCAAGCAGCAGTTTGAAAACAGCCTGGGGTATACAGGAGGGATTTTTCTTTACTAATCACAGACCAGGTGCTAGAGTGGCAGGGATGTTGGGGAGATTTCTTCAAGAACAAAAGAGCTAGTGGTTCCCATTTCCATCTCTTACCCTTCACACTAGACACACAGACACCCGTTAGAACCAGAGTAACAACAAACTTGCTACCTAACTTGCTAACCGTGTGCCCCAACTCCACATTCTCTTAGGGATGCAACCCTTCAACCAGACCTCATCATCAGGATCCCTCCACATCAGACACATACAAACTTTGATAACACCTCATACCCTGTCCCACTTTCTCCTGTGGACCTACCCCTTGCAGGTAAGGAGAACCTTTATAGATGACTGACCTGAAAGTCAGAGCAGACAAAACACAACAACAGAAAACAGACAGCACACACCAGAAACACTCCCTGAATTGGCAGGCCCTGAACACAATATGACCTCTTCATGAAGCCATTATTCTCAGAAGCAGGAAATATATTAGACTATTCTAACACAGAGAAGAAGAAGGCAGAGGCCTAGACAAAGTGCCAAGACAGAGGAAATCATCCCAAATGAAATACCAAGATAAGGTCATGATCAGAGATCTAAGTGAAACAGGTATAATTAATATGTCTTGTGGAGAATTTAAGGCAACAATCCTAAGGATACTTGCTGGACTTGAGAAAAGAATGGAAGACTTCAGGGAGGCCCTTACCACAGAGATAAAAGAGTTAAAAAGGAATCAGTCAGGAATGAAAAATGCAGTAACTGAAATTGGGAACAGGATGGATGCAGTGAACACAAGGCTGAAAGAAGTAGAGGAACAAATACAAGATATAGAACACAAATAAATGGAATATAATGAAGCTGAACAAAAGAGAGAAAAAAATATTATGGAACACAAGAACAGACTTAGGGAACTTAAGGAACTTGATGACTCTATAAAATGCAATAACACTAAGATTACAGAAGTCCCAAAAGAAGAGAGAAGAGGGGGGAGAAAATTTTTTTGAGGACATATTAGCTGAAAACTTCCCTATAATCTGGGGAATAAATAATCTGGGGAAGGAAACAGACATCTACATTCAGGAAGCACAGAGAAATCCCATCAAAATCAACAAAAGCAGGTCAACACCAAGACATATTGTAATTAAATTTGCAAAATATAGCAATAAAAGAATCTTAAAACTAGCAAGACAAAAGTAGTTCTTAAATTACTATAAGGGTAGTTACAGATATCACAACAGAAATTTAGCCACCCACAAAAGAGTGGCATGATATGCTCATCTGAATGGGGAAAATATGTGGCCAAGAATATTCTATTCAGCAAAACTATCATTCAGAACAGAGAAGAGATAAAGAGTTCCCCCAGACAAACAACTACTACAGGAGTTTATGACCACTAAATCAGCCCTGAAAGAAATATGAAAAGGGACTTTTGAGTGGAAAGACCAAAACCGATAAAGACAAGAAAGGAACAGACAAAATCTGCAGAAATAAAGAAAAAACAAATAATAAAATGACAATAAATACATATCTATCAATAGTTACTCTGAATATAAATGGACTAAATGCTCCAATCAAAAGACATAAGATGTCATAATGGATTAAAAAAAACAAGACCTATCTATATGTTGCCTACATGAGACTCATTTTAGACCTAACCACAACTGCAGATTGAAAATGAAGGGATGGAGAAAGATTTGTCATGCAAATGAATGTCAGAAGAAACCTAGAGTAGCAATGTTTACATTCAACAAAGTAGACTTTAATCCAAAGACTGTAACAAGATGAAGAAGGACATTATATCATAATAAAGGAGACAATCCATTAAGAAGATCTAACAATTGTAAATATTTATGCCCCCAACAGGAGTGGCCAAATATACAAATCAATAACAAACATAAAGGAACTAACTGATAATAATACAATAATTGTAAGGAACTTTCATCAATGGACAGATCATCTAAGTGGAAAATGAAGAAGAAACAATAGCTTTTTTTAAGATTTTATTTTTTATTTGACAGAAAAAAGAGAGATCATAAGTAGACAGAGCAGCAGGCAGAGAAAGATGGAGATGCAGGTTCCCTGCTGAGCAGAGAGTCCCATGCAGTCCTCGATCCCAGGGCCCTAAGATCATGACCTGAGCTGAAGGCATTGGCTTAACCCACTGAGCCACTCAGGCGCCCCAAGAAACAATAGCTTTGAGTGACACACTGGACCAGATGGACTTAAGAGATATATTCAGGGGGTGCCTGGGTGGCTCAGTGGGTTAAGCCGCTGCCTTCGGCTCAGGTCATGATCTCAGGGTCCTGGGATCGAGTCCCACATCGGGCTGTCTGCTCAGCAGGGAGCCTGCTTCCCTTCCTCTCTCTCTGCCTGCCTCTCTGCCTACTTGTGCTCTCTGTCAAATAAATAAATAAAATCTTTAAAAAAAAAAAAAAAAGAGAGAGAGAGAGAGAGATTCAGAACACTATCCTAAAACAGCAGAATACACATTCTCATCAAGGGCACATGAGACATTCTCCAGAACAGATCATATATGAGGTCACGATTCAGGCCTCAACAAGTACCAAAAAAAAAAAAAAAAAAAAAAAAACAGATCATATCATCATATTTTCTGGCCAGAATGCTATGAAACTTGAAGTCAACCATAAGAAAAAATTTGAAAAGACCAAAAATTCATGGAAGTTAAAAACCATGCTACTAAACAATGAATGGCTCAAGCAGGAAATCAAAGAAAAAATAAAATATATATGGAAACAGATGAAAATGAAAATTCAATTATCCAAAACTTTTCAGATGTAGCAAAAGTAGACCTAAGATGGAAGTATATAACAGTACAGGCCTACCTTAAGAAGCAAGAAAAATGTCAAATAAATAACCTAACCTTATACCTATAGGAGCTTACACCTAAAGGAAAAAGACCAACACACAATGCCTGAAGTCTAAAGCAGAAGAAAGGAAATAATAAAGATTAAAGCAGAAATAAGTTACATAGAAACTGGGGAAAAAATTTAAAAAAGAACAGATCAATGAAACCAGGAGCTAGTTCTTTGGAAAAATTTGTAAAATTGATAAACCCTTAGCCAGATTCATCAAAAAAGAAAACAGAAGGGACCTGAATTTTAAAAAAAAAATCACAAATGAGAGGTGAGAAATAACCAAAACCACAGAAATACAAGTAATTATAGGTGAATATTATGAAAAACTATATGCCAAAAAATTAACAACCTGGAAGAAATGGAAAAATTCCTATAAACATATAAACTACCAAAACTGAAACAGCAAGAAACAGAAAGCTTAAACAGTCCCAAAGCCACCAAAGAATTTAATCAGTTATCAAAAAATCTCCAAAAAAGAAACCCCAAAAGTCCAAAGCCAGATGGCTTCCCAGGAAAATTCTACTAGACATTTAAAGAAGAGTTAATACCTATTCTCAAACTATTCCAAAAAATACAAATGGAAGGAACACTTTCAAATTCATTCTATGAAGCAAGCATAAACCCGATACCAAAACCAAGGAAAAAGCACACTAAAAAAGAGGCTAAAATCTCTGAAGAACATGGATGCAAAAATTCCCCCATAAAATACTAGCACACCAAATCCAACAGTACATTAAAAGAATCATGTCACCATGATCAAGTGGGATTTGTTCCTGGGCTGCAAGAGTGGTTCACTATTCACAAGCCAAACAATGTGATACACCACATTAATAATATATGTTTATAAAAAATAAAAAATTTAAAAAAACACACACATTAATAAAAGAAAGGATAAGAACCATATGGTCCTCCCAATAGATGCTGAAAAAACATTTGACAAAGTACATCTATTCTTGATAAAAAAAAAAAAATGCTCAACAAAGTAAGATTAGAAGGAATAAACCTCAGCATCATAAAGGCCATATATGGGAAAAAAACACTCTTAATATCATCCTCAATGGGGAAAAATTGAAAGCTTTTCCTCTATGGTCAGGAAGAAGACAGGAATGTCTACCCTCAGAACTGTTATTTAACATAGTATTGGGAGTCTTAGCTATGGCAATCAGACATAGAAAGGCATCCAAATTGGCTAGGAAGAAGTCAAACCCTCACTATTTGCAGATGATATGATACCCTATATAGAGAACACAAAAGACTCCACCAAAAAGTGCTAGAACTGACACACAAATTTAGTAAACCAGCAGGACAGAAAATCAATGTATAGAGATATGCTGCATTTCTTTATACCAGTAATAAAGTAGCAGAAAGAGAAATCAAGGAATCAATCCCATTTACAATTGCAACCAAATAATAAGATGCCTAGGAATAAACCTAACTGAAGAGCTGAAAGATCTTTACGCTAAAAGTTATAAAACATTGGTGAAAGAAATTAAAGATGACACAAGCAAGTGGAAAGATATTCCATGCTCATGGGCTGGAAAGGCAAATATTGTCAAAATGTCCATACTTCCCAAAGCAATCTACACAATCATTGCAGTACCTATCAAAATGCCAAATGCATTTCTTCACAAAGCTAAAACAAAAAAATCCTATAATTTTTGTGGAACCACAAAAGGCCCTGAATGGCCAAAACAACTTTGAAAAACAAAAGCAAAGCAGGTGGCACCGCAGTTCTGGATTTCAAGGTATATTATAAAGCTGTAATGATAAAAACAGCATGGTACTGGCACAAAAACAGACACAAAGATCAATGGAACAAAATAGAAAACTCAGAAATAAACCCACAACCATATGGTAAATTAATCTGTGACAAAATCACAAAAGAATATCCAGTGGGAAAAAGACAGTCTCTTCAACAAATGATGTTAGGAAAACTGGACAGCAACATGCAAAAAAATGAAATTGGGCCATTTTCTTACACCTTACATGAATGTAAATTCAGAATGGATTAAAGACCTAAATATGAGAAAATAAACCATTAAAATCCTAGAGAAAACATAGGAAGCAACTTCTTTGATACTGGCCACAGCATTTCCTTACTAGGTATATCTCCTGAAGCAACAGAAACAAAAGTAAAAATAAACTATGAGAACTGCATCAAAATAAAAAGCATCTGCAGAGTGAAGGCAACAGTCCACAAAATAAAAGGCAACCTATGGAATGGGAGAAGATAGTTGTAAATGACATAGCTGATATATGGCTAATATCCAAAATGTATAAAGAACTTATAAACTCAACCCCTAAAAAACAAATAATCCAATTTTTAAAAGGGCAGAAGACATGAAAAGACATTTTTCCAAAGAATACATACAGATAGCCAACAGACACATAAAAAGGTGTTCAACATCCTTCAACATCAAGAAAATACAAATGAAAACTATAATGAGATATCACCTCACACCAGTCAGTATAACTAAAATTAACAACACAAGAAACAACAGGTATTCAGGATTCAGAGAAAGGGGAACCTTCTTATATTGTTGCTGGGACTGCAAAGTGGTACAGCCACTCTTAGAAAACAGTATGAAGATTCCTCAAAAAGTTAAAAGTAGAATTATCCTACAATCCAGCAATTGCACTACTAAGAATACAAAATACTAATTCAAAGGGATACGTGCACCCCAATGTTCATAGCAACATTATCAACAATAGCCAAAGTATAGAAAGAGCCCAAATGTCCATTGATTGATGAATGGATAAAGAAAATGTGGTAAATATACACAATAGACTATCACTCAGCCATAAAAAAAAAAAAAAAAAAAAACAAGAAGAAAAGAAATCTTGCCATTTACAATGATGTAGATGGAGCTAGAGAGTATTATGCTAAGCAAAACAAGTTGGTCAGAGAAAGACAAATACCATATGATTCCATTCATGTGTGGAATTTAAGAAACAAAATGAACAAAGGAGAAAAGAGAAAATCAAAAAATGGACTATTAACTGTAGAGAACAGAGGGCTACCAGGGGGGAGCTGGGTGGGCAGATGGGGGAAATCAGCATTTGGAGTTAAGACTAAATTTATTATGATGAACCCTGAGTAACATATAGAATTGTTGAATAACTCTACTACACATGTGAAACTATATAGTACTGTATGTTAAATAATACTTGAGGTAAAATTTAAAATTAAAAAAAAATGTAGCTTTGAAGACCACAATTTTAAAAATGGGGAGAGGAACCGAGTAGACATTTTTCCAAAGAAGACAGACAACTTGCCAGCAGTACATATATATAAAATATCCAACTTAGGCAATCATCAGGAAAATGCAAATCAAAAGTACAATTAAATAGCAGCTCTCACCTATTTGAGTTCTCAGAAAGACAGGAGATAAGTTCTGGTGAGGATGTGGAGAAAAGGGAACTTTATGCACTCTCAGAAGGAATGTGTATATTGGTATGGTAGATAACCACTATAGAAGGCAGTAAGGATGTTCCTTGAAAAAATTAAAAATAGAACTACTGTATGATCCAACAATATCACTTCTGGAAATACATTCAAAGAAGATGAAAACTAGATATTAAAGTAATATCTATACTACCATGTCTTTTGCAGCATTATTCACATCTTAGCATAATAGCTAAGATATAATAATATCCTAAGTATATCCACAGATAAATGGATAAAGAAGATGTGATATTTATTTACATATGAATAAGAAGGAATACTGCCATGAATAAGAAGGAATACTGCCATTTGATTGGAAGTAAGACCAAATACTTACAACCAGTAGATTATTCTAGGATACCCATACATTTTTCTCCAAGGAATAAGCCTAAAAAGACTTAGCTCTTTTTGCGGTGCCTGAGTGGCTGTGGGTTAAGCCTCTGCCTTCAGCTCAGGTCATGATCTTGGGATCCTGGGATTGAGCCCCACATTGGGCTCTCTGCTCAGCGGGGAACCTGCTTCCCTCTCTCTCTCTGCCTGCCTCTCTGCCTACTTGTGACCTCTCTCTGTCAAATAAATAAATAAAATCTTTTAAAAAATAAAAGACTCAGCTCTTTTTGTTAGCAAACTTCTTTGTACAGGCTGTTCTTATTTTGACTAAATAATCAGTTAAAGACTGTTTCCCAATGAAATGTGGCAGCAAGGAATAGTTGTTTATATGAAACTGTCACTGGACAGAAGGAAGAAGACTCTGATCTTATTATTAAAAGGATACCTGGTTGGCTTCCTTGGTGGAGCATATGATCTCTGGGCTTTGAGTTTGAGCCCCACCTTGGGTGTAGAGATTACTTAAAAATAAAACCTTAAAAAAAAAAAAAAAAAAACCAAGAAGAACCCTTCTTGCATAGGACCAAGATGACAATGCTGACCTGTAAGAAAATCCTAAAATACACTCTACCACTTACCACCACAACAGAGCTTAGGTTTCAACTACAAAAATCAGATCTCATTGTTTCCCTAAACTCTTAATCTGGTTTAATCTCTACCCCTACCTCTTCACTTTGCAGGGTCAAAAGCAAAGAGCTACATACAGAGACCAAGGGCTCCCTGGACATCTAGCACAATCCCTTCCCATTTTCCCAAGAGTGTCACTCCCTCTTGACTCCCACAGGGAATGACAATGTCTACCCTGAGGAAGACAACAAAACCAGTACAAAACTCTGACCACTCAGCATCTTGTTAGGGAAGATTCAGACCATGACCTTGGAGAGCAAAATCCTGAATGTCAGTATTTGTCCACCTTCATAGTGCCCATGAATGACTGAATGATGATTGCATGAATAAGAAAGACAAAGGCACCAAGGAAGCCTCATTCTCCATTCTGACCTTGTCCAGGAGACTAAAGGACCTGCCATTGCCTACTGAGGCCCACTGAGTGAGTGGGAGAGCAGGGAGGTAAGAAGCCTGTTACTCATTGGCATCACCCTTCATAACCTCCGAGTAAAGTTCCCAGTCACATGTCTTAATAACAAAACCTGGAGACTGAGATTGAGACCACCATTTATTGCTGGGGCCCACATCAAAGGAGCCACTCTGTACAGTGACTTTCTTACCACCTGTCAGCAATCAACAAGTCACTATGTTCACAGACAAGAGGAACCCTATCCTCTGAGAATCCTAGCTCATTAAGGCCATTAGAAGACTTTCCAGGAGATAAGGGGTGGAATGGTTGTGAGTTGGTGCCCCAAAAGGGACTCTAGAAGCAGAGGGGATCTCAGCCACTTATCCCCTGGGGTCCATGACATAAGAACAAACTGCCCCTTGCACTACTCCACTGTGGTGGGCTCTGGAGGGTGCTCCACATGGCAGGTGTGGACATATTTCCACTGGGGGATCATCTGCAGCTTCACCAAGACCTGGAAGATCCAATACCTGTCCCCAGAAAAAGGGGTGGATACAAGGCTAGTTATCTGCACCCAATGCAAGTGAGGGTTTTTTTAAGAGATGTGCACGTTACTCAAGCCTGACCAATCAGAATCTTCTAAAATTGTTCAAACGTTAGTAGATACTATAAAAACACACAAGGGAACCAGACAGATAGATGTACACACAGAAATAAAGACGAGATAAGATGTGAGGTAATGAGAAAGAGAGAGATGCAAACAGAAACAAAAGGATCCAGATAAATAATGCCAAAGGTGCAGAGAGAAATAGAGGCAGAAATGCAATGAAAGAGTGAGAGACAAAACAGAGACAGAGAGGCAGAGACAGACATAAAAAGATGCAGGGACACCCCCATGTTGATTGCAGTGTTGTTTACAATAGTCAAGATAAGGAAACAGCCCAAGTCCATTAATAGATGAATGGATCAAGATGTGACATAAATATACAATGCAATATTACTCTACCATAGAGTATTATATCTTACCATCTACAACAACATGGATGGAGCTACTGAGTATTATATTAGATGAAGTAAATCAAAGAAAGACAAATACCATATGATTTCACTTATATGTGGAATCTAGAAAACAGAACAAATGAACAAAGGAATAACAACAACAACAACAAAAAAAAACAGAAATAGACTTGTAAAAACAGAAAACAAACTAGAGGTTGCCACAGGAGAGATGGATAGGAAGATAGGCAAGATAGCTGAAGAGGATTAAGAGGTACAAACTTAGAGTTATAAAAGAAATAAGTCATGGAAAGAAAAAGTCAACATAGTCAATAATATTGTAATAAGGTGACAGATGGTGACTATATGTATTGTGGTAAGCATAGAATAATGTACAGAACTGTCAAATCACTGTATTGCACACCAGATACTAACATAATATTATATGTTAACAGTACTATAAGAGTAAAGAAATAGAATAAAAAGATGCAGAGAGACACACGGAAAGAAATATGAGGAACAAAGAAAGACACATAGAAAGAAAGGTGCATAAATATAGATATAACAGAAGGATAAGAGCGAAATCAAGATCTCATTGAATGTCAGGATCTAGTAACTTCTGAAATCAGCTTGACCCCAGACTTCCTCGTAACATGAACAAACTAAGCTTGAGTTGAGTTTCTATCACATGAAACAGAAATAGTACTTTTATTGTTAGTTATATTTCCTCAAAATAAAAATGGACCTTGATCAGTGTGACTTGCCAAGATATCCTGGAAACACCCCTGTGGTTCTCTGAGACACCAGGGGTCACTATATCTTCCCCACATAATCCCGCTGTCAGCTTACATACACGACGCTCACCGCACCTAAAAAGAGGCCGGCACACCCTTAGGCCATTGCACGGAACAATATCAAATACCCATGAAGGATGTGACTATCGAACTGATCTTCTATCTCCTCTGCCTGCTCTTCACTTGGCACCCACAGGTGTCCCTAGTCTTCTTCAAGGAGCAGTTATGATCCTTTCCTTCTGCACTGATTTCCTGCCTCCACCCAGTTAAGAAGACTCGGGGTACAGAGAACTCATAATCATGTTTAATCACTGTAAAATCTCTACATTCAGGTAAATCGCTTCAATGTGTTCTTCTTGCACCATCTGAGAAGGAAGAATGGAAACAGAAAAGCCCTTGGGGTGGGAGTAGATGCTGCTGGCAGGGAGCTCTCGGGCAGAGGCTCCGAGGCCAGTGCAGGAAGCAGCACGACAGTCAGATCCTCGGGGCAGGGGTCATAGGAGGTGACCTGGTGACTCTGTCAGAGGCACTGTAGGATTCAGGCAGCTGGGAATTCTGGGCAAGGACAGGCGGACAACACAGAAGGCAGAATATCAGGTATCCTCCGGCATCAGTGCAGAAGCCCTGTAGAAAAGAGGGTATCAAACAGGGGACGCTGAGGAATGCGCCCTCTCCCCTCCTCTCAGGGTCACTGCAGCATCAGAGAGAGTTGGGGTCTGGGGCATACTGTCATCACCTCCCCTAATATCTCTGGAAAGGTATTATTAACTCCCCAGAACAGGGCACTCCAGCTGCACACATGTGTGGGAGGCAGTGGAGCAGCTGTTAGCCTTTCAGAGGATATTAAGTTTTACTAAATGTAATGATAACTCACCTTCGTTCCACCACTAGTGACCTTTCATTTATAAACTCTCACAGGCAGTAGCTGCCAACATGAAACACAACAAAAAGGGCATCATCCTGGTATCTAACACCCAAGACGTGGCTCTGCTTCCACGTTTCACAGAAAGATGTGGCCTCGTTCTGGAACAACTCTGGGTCTGCCTACAGAAACTGGGCAAACTTCTCCCTAACTCTTGATCTCTGTCGCAGGGACGAGGCCATGAACCGAGCGCCTGACCTCATGCTCTGCCCTCTTTCACGGGTGCCCACACCGCCACCGAATCAGAGCAGAACTTGTACCTGCTGGCGGAGACTCACGAGGTCCTACAAAAAGAAACGATACAGACAAAGGTCTCGTTACACAAACAGCCAGTCTCTCACTCACCCCAAAGGGAGGTAAGATAAGAAACTTAAGTGGAATTTTACTTTGTCCCTACCCATCAACCACAGGACCTTGACTGCCCTAAGTTAAATCCCCCAAAATGAATGAAACTGTCCCCAGTAGGAAGGGAAGCAGATGCTCTGACCCTCATAAAGAACAAAGCTTTCAGAAAGGAGCCAGAGAGACAATGATGAGCTGTCGGGAAGCCCTAGAATATACTCCACCTGAGACCTCCATGATGGGGCTCCTTTCAACCAGTAACGTCAGAGTCCAAAGCCTCCCCCTAGGTTGTTCCATCTCCTCCCAACACCAGCCCAGCCTCCTTCCTTTCAGGGTCAGAAGGAAAGAGCTACATCCAGAGGCACAGGACCCCCTGAGCAGAGGGCCTCAGGCACAGCCCTTCTCCCCCATTTCCCAGAGCGCCTTACCTTTCTGGCTCCTGTGACGGACGATAAGGCCCAAACCGAGGAAGATCAGCCCCAGCACAAAGCCTCCAATGCCACTCAGCGTCTTGCTCTGGGCAGATTCCGACTGTGCCCCTGGGAGCAGAGCCTGAGTGTCAGGCTGAGTGTCAGGCTGAGTGTCCCCATACCCCACAATGTCCCTTTGGGAAGCCTGAAGTCCAGTCTGAAGTACAGGACCTGGGGGTGCCAGCAAGCCCAGTGCTCCCTTCTGGCCACCCTTAAGGGGAGGAAAGGACCCACTGACAGACCCTCACACCTAGTGGGTATGTGAGAGTAGGGGAAAGCTGGATACTGCTCCTCCAGACACAGCCCTAACCTCGGACTCTAAGACCCCAGTCCCTAGCCAGAGTATAAATCCTTCAGAGCTACAGGGCTGGGCTGTAGGGTCAGGGTGTAGAGAATGATCTCTCTAATATCTAGAAAGACAATGAGATTGAGATTGTTCTGATGCTCCTGCCATGGGCATCAGTAGTGACATCAAGGATGAGGAATGGAATGGGACGGACTGGAGGAAGCTCTTCTTTCTGTCTTGTGGGGCCCATGGTGAAAGGAAACGGATTGTCCCTTACGCCACTCCACTGTGATGGGGCTCTGGAGGCTGGGGTGCTCCACATGGCAGGTGTAGACATCTCCTCGCTGGGGAGTCACTTCCAGCATGACAAGGATCTGGAAGGTCCAGTCCCCATTCCTAATAAGTGGAGTGGACACCACACCAGCTGTCTCCTCCTGGTCATTCCGAAACCATCGAACTTTGATCTGGCCTGGGTAGAAATCTGTCACCGAGCAGACCAGCATGTTGTGGTGGTTCAGAACCTCCGTCCTGGATGGGGAGATGGTCACTGTAGGTTCCACTGAGGGGAGTAACAGACAAGAAAAGACAGTGAGATGTGAGACTGCACGGCAAGTCTCCCCATGGAGACGAGTCCTGTCTTGTTACCAGGGTGGAAAGATCCCTGGATTCTGAGTCTTGGATTAAGAACTGAGCTTGGCCACTGTATTAGTTCCAATAAACACGGGTCAGCTTACTTTTCAAAGTCTGAAGAAATCATAGTAATCATCCTGTGAAAGTTATTCTTTGTATTAATTGATAAAATGAAGCAATTTTAAATATTAGATTGCTGTATTACACACAACACTATTCATAAAATTTTTTTAAAAATGGAAATAGTAAAGCAGGACTTCTTTCCCTCCACACCTATTGACATATAAAGTGGTTGCTAATCTCTAACTCCCAAGGTCGTTAGCTGTGAAATTAAATTGTGTTATATAGATGGTGTGTGATAAGGTATTTGTCTAGACATATGTGCTTATTAAATAAATATCTACAATTAACTTGCAGAATGTCTTCCCCTTAAGTGGATGATGATGACCTGAGAAGGCGTTCGGGGGAAGGAGGATGGGTAGGGATTAGGCAAAAGGAAACCTGAAATAATTTTTTTATTCAGTAATTTACTAGCATCAATTTATTGACTCCTAAAGTTCAGCTCTTCCTATTCTGGCATTTGTTGAGCTTTTCTAAGAAATTAAAATTCTGCCTTCCAATATTGTTTGTATTTTTAGTAAACACTTTCTTGGACTTTGCATTCACAAACCCTAAATTATTAAGATTGAAGTTACAAGGTTTACTTTAAAACATGAAGCAATATAATAAAGACTAATTAATACAGTCAGTCTTTAAGGCTTATTTACCCTTCTGTTTTCTCTTGAGCCTAGTGGATGAGAGGCCACCTGTATTTATTCATGAATTCCACAGAAGTTTGCACTCACTCTACCTGGCAGTCATCGTGTCATATACTAGGCAGACAAGGATGAGGAGTTCCTCCCCTCAGAGAAGTCCAGGACTAGTGGCAACCATTTAAGAAAACAGCATTGAGATGAATCATAATTTGAAACCAAAAGTCAAAATTTGGCTTGGTGACAACTCTTAACATATTTACCACGTGTGCCAGGTGTCCTCCCCCCACCAGGCCCAGCCCACTAAGCTTGGCAGGAGCTGGCACAGCTCACTGCAGGACCAGGGCAAAGACAGGTGCTCACTGGGCTCTGCTTAGGGAAAGATGGGGAGGGAGAAAGCAAACACTCTTAAGTAAGGAGCCGGGGAGACGCAGAAGTGGTGGAAACCGCATAGGAAACACAGCCCTACCGGAGGACCCACCCACAAGGGCTGCGAGGAAGGGCGGGGGCGGGGGTCTGTCCCCACCCCACTCCCTGTCCCCGCCTCCCCATCCACCTTGTGGGCCTGGGTCCCATGGAAGAGGCCACACCCACCGTGCTGGGTCTTGCCAGTACCCACGAGAGAGACGGAGAGGGAAGCCCAGCTAAGATCCAAAGGCAGTGCTTACCTAGCCTCTGCAAGGTAGAACTCTTCTCCATCTGGTAGTTGTGTCTGCAAACTGTGTCCACCTCCGCCCGTGCCCGCTCCACGACATCTTTTTGTCTGTTCCAGGACTGGGCGATAGACCGCCCCACCTCTGTTACTGCCTGGTACTCCCCCACGTTGCTGTCAAAGCGCAGGACTTCCTCCCTGTTATAGATTAATCTATCCAGGAGCCGCACCTGCTTCGTCCCGTTGGTGAAGTAGCACTCGCCCTTAAACTGGAACACAAAATCCTCTGCGGGGAAGCACCGTGGGTCAGTCAGCTCTCCTCCGCTCAGCCCAACCGACAGCCACCGCCCAGCGGGTCTTGTGGGGCACTAGCAGGTGGCCTGATAAACCTGAAGGCCTCCCTCCTTGGATGCCTGTCACCCTGAGCATCCTCCTGAGCATCCTCCTTCTCAGGCCTGCTTGCCCTCCTCTGAGGGCTTCCAGAACCGCCTTCATACAGGGAGGGGAGGAAAGAAAGCCCCTCTCTAGGGACAAGCCCTGCGACCTCTGAGCTCTGCTGGGGCCTGAGAACTGAGGAAGACAGGGCAGTCTGGCTGATTTTACATCTATCCCTGTGCTCAAATCAGGACATTCTTACATGAAATCCCATTTTCCATACAACTTCAGGGAACCTCAGAGACAAACAAGTGTCCACCTAAGCACAAGAGTTCAAGAGAATGAGGAGAAAAGTCGAAAATGAAGCTTGACCTCCTCCTGAAAAGCATATTCTCTTGGTCCTCTGCAGAGGGCCTTCCTTCTAATGCCTGAGTTACCCTGAGTTTCTGTCCCACCCACCCAACTGCACTGTGAGGTTGCTCACTCCTGCAGGGCTAGAAGGGACCACATCTTCCAAGTCCTAGAGAGAGACATTCATAGAAAGAACATAGTCTTTGAATAAGATAAAATAGACCCCATTAAACCTTTCCATTTACCAGCTTGAGTAGGTTACTAAACAGAATATTGGTATCATATATAAAATTTGTAAAACGGAAGTCATAATGCCTACACATAGGGGTGTTAGGAAAATCCAGAGAGAATTTATATGAAGATACTAATCCTGTGGATGACATGGTATGTGCTATTTCCTCTTCTTTACAGTCTCCTTTCTCCTAAATTCAGTCCACCATCAATTCAAGTCTCTGAATCCCACACAAGTTACTATTTGACCATAAACCAGTGAAACTTGAAGTAAAGACTTCCTGTCTGTGGTCACCCAGTCAGTTTCACTCAAAAACCAAGAGTTTATATCCATTTGGACTCCACTCAGAATCAGGAATATAAAGTCCTTTTTGTCAAATACTAAGACTGGAGAGACTATCACTGCCCTGTATTTCTCCAACAGAGAATCCCATAGTGTGTAGCCTAGATAAGGTCTTGCAGGGACCTGAAATAAAAGATCCTGCTGTGTCTTCTTTGGACAAATTCTTATTTTCAAAAATAACTCCAATGTCACTTTGTCCCATCAGTGGTAGCAGATGCATGTTTTGTTTCCTCCTACCCATTATAAAATCCCCAGGATGGATTGAGTCCATAGATGTGGATGTCCTTATCTCATCATTAGAGTAGAAATAAGAATGTAACAGAGTTGTCTACCCCAAAGAGAGGAAACCTGTGATGAAAGACTATATATTTGGAAACCTGTGATGAAAGATTATATATTCTAAGATCACAGAACCTTCCACATTCCAACCCAAAGCTCCTTCAGAACCTGTTGCCTAAGGTGGTGGCTCTGTGGAGCAGGTGCCCTTCACTTACGTGGAGAATCTCTGCCCTCAGCCACTGGGATATTTAGGACCACCAGGATCATCATTTCAGCTGCTGTCCAGAGGCCTTTGGAGATCCACAAAGCCATCTTCCCAGGCATCATTGGGAACAAAGACAAAAGAAATGGTAGTCAACACAGTTCCTACCTAGGAGCTCTGAGTACTCATTTCAGAGAATAAAAGCCTATGAAAGCTTCCATGCACAGTCGGATTGGAGAGTCCCTAGGAAGGGAACCAATCTGAACTATTGCCGAAGTACTTCACCTGTCTCTGGGCAGATATTTTTTATAAAGGTTCTCAGTCCAATACCTAGAACTGTGTCTTCATCAAATTATACTGGATAAATACTTGAGGTGAAGATTTTCTCCTAATTATAGAAATTCTAAAGACAGAATGCCTTAAGGGTTTAAAGAAACAAACAAAAAAATAACTCAAGAGTAGACATTTTTGTGACATTTGGGATTTTTAGTAATAAATAAGTGGGATCATAGTTCAGGAAAGAAAAATAACTGTCACAGAGATGGCCACTTCTATTATCCTAGAAACTCTGAAGAGCCTTAAGTTGTGGTGGGAAGAGCATTGTTCTTATGAGAAAATGGTTTTTAGCTGCAGTTCTACCACTAATAGGTTTTATGAGAGTCAGCAAATTACTGACCCTCACTTTGCCCCAGGCTTCTCTTGGTAAAATGTGGATCATGTTTCACACATTTTATATCCAGATCATAATATATACAAACTTAAGTGTAATATGACTTGTTTAATATTGCAAAATGTTGGAGAATTAGTCCAAAATGGTGGAGGAGTAGGAGACTTTAGTTTTGTCTGGTCCCAGGAATTCAGCTAGATAGCTATCAAATCATTCTCTACCCTATGAACTCACCCTGAGATCTAAGAAAAGAATAGCTGCAACTCTACCAATAGAAAAGTAAGCACTTTCTGAAAGAATGGCAAGAGAGAAAAACTATCTACAAAAAAAAAAGAACAAGAGACAGTATTGACTGTCAGGGACCTAATCAGTATGGATAAGTAAGAACTAGAGTTCAGATTAATGATTATAAAGATATTAGCTGGCTTTGAAAAATGCATAGAAGACAGTATAGAACCCCTTTCTAAGAAAGGTAAATAAAAGAACTAAAATCAATCAAGTCAAAATCAAAAAGTGTATTATTGAGATAAATAAAATGGAGACTCTAACTATGAGTATAAATGAGGCAGAAAAGAGAATTAGTGTTACAGAAGACAAAATAATGGAGAATAAAGGAGCTGAGAAAAAGATAAACAACTATTGGATCACCAGGGTAGAATCTGAGAGATAAGTGATACTATGAAGTGAATCATTACTAGAATAATTGGGATTCCAGAGGAAGAGGAAGCGGGAAGGGGAGTGCAGAAAGTATATTGGAGCAAATTATAGTGGAAAACTTCCTTAACTGGGGGGAGGAAACAGACATTCACATCCAAGAGGCACAGACAATGTCCCTCAAAATCAATAAAAATTGGTCAACACCTCCACATATAATAGTGAAACTTGCAAATCCAGGAGATAAAGAGAAAAATCGTAAAAGCAGGCTGGGGCAAGAGCTTTGCAACCTACAAGGGTGGAAATAATAGACTGGCACCAGACTTAACCACAGAGACCTGGCAGTCCAGAAAGGACTGGCAGGATATATTCAGGGTGCCAAATGAGAAAAATATGTAGCCAAAAATATTTTATCCAGCAAGGCTGTCATTCAGAATGGAAGGAGAGATAAAGAGCTTCCAGGACAAACAGGAGCTAAAAAAATTCGTGAACACTAAACCAGCCCTGCAAGAAAAGTTAAAAGGGATCTTTTAAGCAAAGAGAGAGACCAGAAGTAACATAGACCCAAAAGGAACTGACACAATCTACAGAAACAGTGACCTTATAGTTAATACAATGGCATTAAATTCATATGTTTCAATAGTTACTCTAAGTGTAAATGGGCTAAATGCCCAAATCAAAAGACATGGTGGGGCACCTGGGTGGCTCTGTGCATTAAGCCTCTGCCTTTGGCTCAGGTTATGATCTCAGGGTTCTGGGATCAAGCCCCACATCGGGCTCTCTGCTCATCAAGGCATCTGCTTCTCCCTCTCTCTCTCTGCCTGCCTCTCTGCCTGCTGGTGATCTCTCTGTCAAATAAATAATAAATAAAATCTTAAAAAAAAAAAAAAAGGAAATCCCTCCTTCTGCCTGACAGCTGGTACTTTCAAAAAAAAAAAAAGACATGGTGAATCAGATTTATATGCTGTTAATAAGAGACTCATTTTAGACCCAAAGACACCTCCATATTTAAAGTAAGGGGGTGGAAAACTATTTGTCATGCTAATGGATATCAAAAGAAAGCTTGGGTAGCAATCCTTATATCAGACAAATTAGATTTTACCAAAGACTGTAATAAGAGATGAGGAAGGACACTGTATAAGAACTAAAGGTTCTATCCAACCAGAATATCTAAGAATTATATTTATACCCCACATGGGAGCAGCCAATTAATAACAAAATTAAAGAAACACATTGATAATAATCCAGTAATAGTACAAGACTTTAACACCTAACTCGCTGCAATGGACAGATCATCAAAGCTGAAGATCAACAAGGAAATAAGAATATTGAAAGACACACTTGGACTTCACGGCTATATTCAGAACATTACACCTGAAAGCAACAGAATACACATTCTTCTCAAATGCACATTGAACATTCTCCAGAATAGATCACATACTGGGTCACAAATCAGTTCTTAATTGGTACCAAAGATTGAGATTATTCCTTGCATAATTTCAGACCAAAATCTTTGAAACTTAAACTTAATCACAAGAGTAATTTTAGAAAGAATGCAAGTACACGGAGGCTAAAGAGGATCCTATTAAAGAATGAATGGGTGGACCAGAAAATTAAAGAAGAATTTTTAAAAATTCATGGAAACAAATTAAAATGAAACCACAACTGTTCAAAACCTTTGGGATGCATCCAAGGTGGTCCTAAGAGGGAAGTATATAGCAATACAAGACTTTCTCAAGAAACAAGAGAAGACTCAAATAGACAGCAAATAAAGCCTAAACCCAGCAGGAGAAGAAAAATGTTAAAGATTAGAGCAGAAATCAATGAAACGGAAACCAAAAAAAAGCAGTAGAGCATAACAAGGAAAGTAGGAGCTGGTTCTCTGAAAGAATTAATAAGATTGATAAACCCCCAGCCAGACTTATCAAAAAGAAAAGAGAAAGGACCCACATAAAATCATGAATGAAAAAGGAGAGATCACAACCAACACCAAAGAATATAAACAATTTTAGCATATTATAAGCATCTATATGTCAACAAATTAGGCAATCTGGAAGAAATGGTTGCATTCCTATAGAGGTATAAACTACCAAAACTAAAACAGGAAGAAATAGAAAACCTGACCAGACCAATAACCAGCAAGGAAATTGAAGCAATAATCAAAAATCTGCCAACAAGACTCAAGGGCTGGATGTCTTCCCAGTGAAATTCTAACAAACATTTAAAGAATAATTAATACCTATTTTTCTGAAGCTGTTTCAAAAAATAAAAATGGAAGGAAAACTTCCAAATTCATTCTATGAGGCCAGCATCACCTTGATCCCTAAACTAGCACAGAGACCCCACCCGAAAGGAGAATCACAGAGCAATATCCCTGATGAACATGGATGCAAAAATTCTTACCAAGATACTGGCCAATAAGATCTAACAGTACATTACAAGTATTATTCACCACAACCAAGTGGGATTTATTCCTGGGCTACAAAGTTTGTTCAACCTCCATAAATCAACCAACGTTATACACTACATTAATGAAAGAAAGGACAAGAGCCTCATGATCCTTTTCTTTTCTTAATTAAGAAAAAATCCATATTTTCTTAATTAAAGTTCTTCACAATGTATAAATAGAGGGAACATACTTCAATATCATAAAAGTCATCTATGAAAAGCCCACAGTGAATATCATTCTCAATGGGAAAAAAATGAGAGCTTTTCCTCTAAGGTCAGGAACACTACAGGAATGTCCACTCTAACCACTGTTGTTCAAAATAGTACTAGCTGTCTTAGCCTCAGCAATCAGACAACAAAGTGAAATAAAGCCATTCAAATCAGAAAGAAGTCAAACTCTCACTCTTCACAGATATTTTGATACTTTATGTGGAAAACCCAAAAGACTCCACTCCAAAACTGCTTTAACTCATACACAAATTCAGTACAGCGGCAGGATATAAATTCAATGCACAGAAATCAGTCGCATTTCTATACACTAACAATGAGACAGAGGAAAGAGAAATTAAGGAGTTGTTCCTATTTACAACTGAACCTAACACTCTAAGACTAGGAATAAACCTAACCAAAAGCAGAGGATCTGTACACAGAAAACTGTAGAACACTCATGAAAGAAATTGAGGAAGACAAAAAGAGATGGAAAAACATTCCATGTTCATGGATTGGAAAAACAAATATTGTTAAAATGTCTATGCTACCTAGAACAATCTATACATTCAATGCATTCCCTATCAAAATCACATCAACTTTTTTCAAAGACCTGGGACAAATAATCCTAAAGTTTGTATGGAACCAGAAAAGGCTTAGAATAGCCAGAGGAATGTTGAAAAAGAAAAGCAAAGCTGGTGGTATCAAAATTTCAGGCCTCAAGCTCTATTACAAAGCTGTAATCATCAAGACAGTATGGTATTGGCACAGAAACAGACAGATAGATCAATGGAACAGAATAGAGAACCCAGAAATGAACCCTCAACCCTATGGTCAACTAATCTTCAACAAGGTAGGAAGGAATAACCAGAAAAATGACAGTCTCTTTAACAAATGGTGTGGGGAAAGATGGACAGCCGCATGTAGAGGAATGAAACTGGACCATTTCCTTACACTATACACAAAAATAGACTTTAAATGGATGAAAGACCTCAATGTGAGACTGGAATCCATCAAAATCTTAGAGAAGTACAAAGGTAGCAACTGCTTCAACCTTGGCTGCAGCAACTTCTTGCCAGACACATACCCAGAGGCAAGGGAAACAAAGGCAAAAATGAAAAGTTGGGACTTCAAGAGAAAAAGCTTTTGCACAGCAAAGGAAATAGTCGACAAAACCAAAGACAACCTAGAGAATGGGAAAAGATTTACACTTATCAAACTTAACTCCCAAAGAACAAATAATCCAATCAAAAAGTGGGCAGAAGACACGAACAGACATTTCTCCAAAGAAGACCTACAAATGGCCCAAAGACACATGAAAAACTGCTCAACATCAGTCAGAATAAGGGAAATACAAAGCAAAACCACAATGAGATACATACCACCTCATACCAGTCAGAATAGTTAAAATCACCAAGTCAGGAAATGATAGATGTTTGTGAGGATATGGAGAAAGGGAAACCCTTCCACACTGTTGTTGGGAATGCAAGCTGGTGCAGGCACTCTGGAAAGCAGTATAGAGGTTCCTCAGAAAGTTAAAAACAGAGCTATCTCTATGACCCAGCAATTACACTACTAGACATTTACCCCAAAGACAAAAATGTAGTGATCCAAAGGGGCACCTGCACCCCAATGTTTATAGCAGCAATATCCACAATAACCAAACTATGGAAAGAGCCCAGATGTTCATCGACAGATGAATAAATAGAGAAGATATAGTATACATATACAATGGAATACTACTCAGCCATCAAAAAATGAAATATTGCCATTTGTGATTACATGGGTAGAACTAGAGAGTATTATGCTAAGCAAAATAAGTCAAACAGAGAAAGACAATTATCATATGATTGCACTCATATGTGGAATTTAAGAAGTAAAACAGGATTATAGGGGAAGAGAGGGAAAAATAAAATAAGATGAAATCAGTGAGGGAGACAAACCATAAGAGACTCTTAATCATAAGAAAAAAACTGAGGGTTGCTGAAGGGGAGGGCTGAAGAGTGATGGGGTGAGTGGGTAATGGACATTAAGGAGAGCTTGTGATATAAGCAGCACTGGGTATTTTACAAGACTGATGAATCACTGACCTCTCCCTCTGAAGCTAACATTACATTATATGTTAATTAGCTGAATTTAAGTTAAAGAAAAAGAGAGAAAAATTTTTTAATTTTCTTTAAATTTTAAAAAATTTTAAAGAAAAAAAAATATATATATATATATATTCTTCAGCTGCCATATACAAGTGCTGGGAATACCAGGTTATTATGTGGAGCAAAAAAACAAGCAGGAAAAAAAAAATAGTGACAACCAGACCTGTGGGCATGTGATTCTTCATTATGCAAGAATCTATTACATTTGTGCACTTGAATAAAAATATTTGAAAAGTTAAGCTCACTTTTCTCTTATAAGTTCTTCAGCTGCTTAAATCTTCCCTGAAATATGAAACAAGTTCATTGATATCAGAAAAGGTGCAATCTTCAAACGTTCACAGCATTCAGACACAATCACCTTTAGTTATAAGGGTAGAGAGTAAAAGATGTGGAGAAGCATTTCTGGGGCCTGAATAGTGTTGATGAGGGAGCAGATGTCAGAGTTACACATTGTGTACAGATGTGGCACATACTGAGCAGATGTCAGAGTTACACATTGTGTACAGATGTGGCACTTACTGTGCAAGTCCTAAGTTATCAAACTGTGAATAGGAGCAGTATCAATGTGGTGTTTTTTTTAACAATTCTATTCTTCATCAGGGTCCTCTTGTGCATGCATGACTAGGGTCAGTTTTAAATGGTTATAGAGAAATTAGAATAGTGTGTGGCAAACATAAATAAACACAACATTAAGTATGTCCTACCCTTCTCTCCCTCCTTCTATCTCTTCCCTATATTTTGTGTTCCTTTATAACAGAGGTCAGGATCGGAAAGCAGAGTATAAGGGGTTTACCAGGTAAAAAGAAATAGATCAGAGACACAAGGGGTTTCCATTGGCGGCCCATGAAAGCAGTGAGTCAGCTCAGTATTCTGTATTAGATGCATGGTTCCAGAGCACCTGAGACTTAGTCCCCAGGCTTCCACAAGCAGTAGTGTACTTGGGATCAGGGTAACTCTAGAGTAACGAGAGTTTCCATGGTTGGGTGGAAGGAGAAAGGAGGGACATCAATCTGAGAGCTGGAATAGGATTGGGGGGCTAGGAGGAATGGTCAAAAGGGGACCTGGAAGGTACATTAGTCCCCACAATGCCCACCTCCGTGTCTCTCAGAATAAATGGAGAAGTCTGGCCCATCCCTTACCTCTTATCCTAAGGGGAAATTCTCTCCACTCTATTGTGGGGCTGTGTGGTAGAGGCTGTCACACCTGGACATTGCCCAGTCTCACAGGCCTCTTCACATAGACTTTGCAATAAGCAATAAAAGTATCAGCTTAAAACACTTTTTCTGATTGACTAAAACCTCATCTGCAAGGCTGTGGCTCAAGCTTCTGCCAGCTGTCTCCCCCTGAGCCAGGCAGCTTTCTCCATATTTCCTAGAGCTCTCTGTGCACCTCATACTCTGCTGCATTACTCAGGGAATCCACTGCTGGCCTGGTCTGAGAGGAAGACAACGCAGACACCTGATTCCAGGTGCTTATCTCAGTCTCCCTGCTGGGTCTCTGTGGAGGCAGAGCACTTAGGAAGAAGGCAGTGCGTACCCATGTGAGTAGATGATTCCATCAACAAAGAGTCATAAAATGGGTCAGGCTTACAGTAAGGAGCCTCTCCACAGGGGACACCCTTTGTTCCCCCAGACTGAAAGATAAGTTTTGGTCTCTTTCTTTGTGGAAAGTCAGCATTCCTTGGAATCTGTGCTTGAGCAGTGGAGTTAACTGTGAATATTAGCAATCATCTTGAGACCAGAAGGGCCATCCAAGACAGCTTGCATGTTCTATAAATATATAAATAAAATCTTTTTAAATATTTTAATATAAATTGGAATAAATACTTTAAGTTATTAAAAAATACACTTTGAATTCAGTAAATTTTATGAACTGATCTTTTAGAGAAATTAGCAAAAGCCTTTGAAATGTTAAAATTCATAAAATAAAATACATCTCTAAAAGGATTTGATACATTTGTACCTGAAATGCTGGCATTTTGTTCTATTCACTAGACAACTAGTGAATAAATTCAATGAAACTACTCATGAAACAAAATTTTGTTAAATTACTAAATGTGCTAAATCTAATCAGTATGTCATTCAGCCAGCTGATGCTTGGGCTCCTTGCTGTGAATTGGCCATTCATTCAGTAAACTGATCTTTTGGTGAATAAACCCCTTAACCTGCCAGGCACATCCTTGAGAGTGAACAAGAAACTTCTTCTCAAATATTAGACCCCCCAACAATAAACCCAATGTTTAAAGAAGAATTAACATCAATTTTACATAGTATCTTCCATAAAATAGAAGAGGACGAATGGAATCTGGGTGGCTCCGTCAGTTAAGCATCAGACTCTTGGTGTTGGCTCAGGTCATGATCTCAGGGTTCTGGGAGGGAGTCAGCCTCCATGTTCAGTGGGGAGTCTGCTTCCCCTCCCCCTCTCCCTTTTCAACTGGTCCTCCTTCTGCTCTAGCACTCTCTCTCTCTCAAACAAATAAATAAATCTTGAAAAAAAATAGAAGAGGAAGAATTACTTCCCAATTTACGTTATGAAGCTTGTATTACCAAAACAAAGCAAAGAAAGGATAACAGAGAAAACTGCAGAGCAATATCTTTTAGGAACATAAATATAAAAATCTCTAAGAAAACATTAGCAAATAGAATTTAACAATCTATAAAAAGACTAACTCCTTAAAAAAAAAAAAGACTAACTCCGTGACTAAGTGAAATTTATTTCAGGATGTTCAACATTCACCCGTCAATCATTGTGATCCTCCATATTGCAAGCTAAAGAACAAAAAATTACATGATTATATCGACTGGTACAGAAAAAGCATTTCAGGGGCGCCTGGGTGGCTCAGTGGCTTAAGCCGCTGCCTTCGCTCAGGTCATGATCTCAGGGTCCTGGGATCGAGTCCCACATCGGGCTCCCTGCTCTGCAGGGAGCCTGCTTCCTCCTCTCCCTCTCTCTGCCTGCCTGTCTGCCGACTTGTGATCTCTGTCTGACAAATAAATAAATAAAATCTTTAAAAAAAAAAGCATTTCATCAAATTCAACACACATTCATGAGAAATACTTTCAGAAAACTAGAATATAGGGAACTCTGTAACATGATAAAGAGCTACAAAAATTCCTAACATCATACTTAATGGTGAAAAATTGAATACTTTCCCCCTAAGATAGGAAACCAAGCAAGGGTATCTTCTATCACCATTGTTATTCAGCATACTAATGGCAGTTCTAGGTAAATCAAGAAAAGGAAATAATAGGCATAAAGAACAAGAAGGAAGAAATAAAACTATCTCTATTTACAGATGACATGATCATCTATAAGTAAATTGCCAAAAAAGATTAAAAAAAAAAACTCTCGGGACGCCTGGGTGGCTCAGTTGGTTAAGCAGCTGCCTTCGGCTCAGGTCATAATCCCAGCGTCCTGGGATCGAGTCCCACATCAGGCTCCTTGCTCGGTGGGGAGCCTGCTTCTCCCTCTGCCTCTGCCTGTCTGCCTGTGCTCGCTCTCTCCCCCTCTCTCTCTCTGATAAATAAATAAAATCTTTAAAAAAAAAAAAAAAAAACTCTCTGAGAATAAGTGAATTTAGCAGGAGTGCAGGTTACAAGGTCAACTTACAAAACCTATTTTATTTTTATATACTTAAAATAAACACAGAAAATCATAATTAAAATATAATATCTTTTATAGTTACTCAAAAAAATAAAATGGATATAAATCTAATAAAACTTAAATGCTTTAACTTCCACTAATTATATTTTCATTTCCTTTGAATTATTGGTTCCCAGGGGCTAGGAAGGGTAAGAGAAAGATGAGTGTGACTATAGAGGAGTAGCAAAAGGGAGATCTTTACAGTGATGGAATAGTTCTGCATCTTGATTGCAGTAGTGGTTAGGCAAATCTACACATGTCATGAAATGACCTAGAAATATACACATGCACTAGACCAATGTCAGTTTCTTAGTCTGATATTGTACTATAGCTATTTAAGACTGAACAGTCAGGGAAAATTGGATGAAACCTATACCAGAACCCTCTGTACTATCTTTGCAACTCCTGTAAATTTATAATTATTTCAAAACACAACGTTTAAAAAGAAAGCCAACCACAATAAAAGTTTTATTTTTTAGATGTTTAGTTCAATATGGTACCTAATAGAAATTACCCAAAGTGAAACACAAAGAGTAAAAAAGAGGAGGAGGAAATAGCAGAATAGAGTATCCAAGAGCTGCACTACCATATAGGATGGATTAACATGTGTGTCAAAAAATGTATTACATTGCCTTCACTAAAAAAAGGTGGTTTTTTTTTTTTTAGGGTGCTTGGGTGGCTCAGTCAGTTAATCCAACTCCTGAATTTGGCTCAGGTCATGATCTCAGAGTCATGAAATCAAGTCCCACGTTGGCCTCCATGCTGGGTGGAGCGCCTGCTTAAAATTCTCTCTCTCCACCTCCCTCTGACATTCCTCAACCCCTCTTTCTCTTAAAAAAAAAAAATTATTTTCTTTACTCTTTTTCTCTTTCTGATTCACTTTTGCTCATTTCTTTTGACCTATTTCAAATTCATTGATTGTTTCCTTGGCTGTGTCAAGCTTGCTGATGAGCTCGTGGAATTCTTCATTTTTGCTAATGTGTTTTTTTTTTTTTAATTTCTAGCATTTCCATTTGATTCTTTCTTATAGTTTCCATTCTTCTGCTGAAATTGTCAATCTTATCTTGCATATTGTCTAACTTTTTCATTATAAACTTTGTGTTAATCACAGTTATTCTATTTTATTTTTATTTTTTAAAGTTTTATTTATTTAGAGAGAGCATAAGCAGGGGGAATTATAGGGAGAGGGAGAGGGAGAGTGAATCTCAAGCAGTTTACATGCTGAGTGCAGAGTCCTACCTGGGGTTCCATCTCACAACCCTGAGATCATGACCTGAGCTGAAACCAAGAGTCAAATGCTTAGCCAACTGAGATGCACAGATGTCTCCAATCACAGTTATTTTAAATTCTCCAGCTTATTGTTTTAACGTCTATGTCATATCTGAGTCTGGTCCTGATCATTTCTTTGTCTCTCCTGACTGTATTTTGTTTCTTGCATTTTGGTATGCCTCATAATTTGTTTTTTAAAAAGCCACATATCTTGTATAAACAGAAGGTACTTGGGTAATTTTCTTATGCTTGGAAATGAGCCTGCCTTTCTTTCTGGTAGGCCTTTATTGTGGAGATTTTTGCTAACTTAGTCATTAATTAAACTGGATTTGGTGTTTGTTGTAATTGTGGTTACCCTCGGTACATTGACGGCTTCAAATTCCTCCAATGATACTTTGTATTTGGCTCTTCTTCTACCTTTATGTCTTCACTTTGGTCCAGTTCCCCCAAGAGAATCTGTTTCTTGAAACTCTGCCAGCTATATCCCACGTATATTCATTATTTTTACTCAATTGCTGTTAATATGGTGAAGGAACGTGGGATAAGGTCATTCTCTGATGTTATAATTATACTTAAGTCTTGGGCAAGTGCTGTAGACTTAGGTCTCATCATGGTGACCCTCAGAGTATCTTTGCCCTTCTCATGGATAGGACTCCTTTCCTTATTCCCCTCCCAGATGCAGGCTCATGATATATACCCTATTATCAAAATGAAGCCAGTCCAATAGGATAATTGAATGTTGTTGGCTAAAGGACACTGCCCTCTAAGATGTGGTGTAAGCCTTTCACCAATGATGTGAACCAAGATGGAGTGATTCCTCACACTACTAAACCTACTTAGGGACTTTTTCCTGTCTCTAGAAACTTGGGCTCTCTCAATTCAGACATCCTGGTTCCCAGAAGAAAAACATTTCTGAAAAATGACACTATAAGATCCCAGTGAAATTTGACTGTGATTGCCATCACGTGCTATAGGATTAACAAGCAAACATAGGAATTTATGTTCTGAATGGAGAAACTGATCTTAATTATAATTACCATGGGAAGCCAGAATTGCTCATACACAGGAAGGGAAGGGAAGAATATGTTTGGAATTCATATAATTCGCTGGGTAGACTTTTAGTATCTTTATATATGGTAATAACTGTCAATAGACGCTTAAACAACCATAATTCTACAAAGGCAGAATAAACAAGAGCATAGAGACTCTTGAGATGATAGGTGCTATAATCAAACTAGAAAAACAATCTACACTAAATTCAGAGGATGAGGGGACCTGAGAATGTCTTCTGAAGGAGAAAAGATGAAAATTAGTTACAGTCACAAGGCCAGCTACAGCAGTGGACACTGTAGCAAATTTCAACAATTTCCCTGCTTTGGTCTTCCAGGAGATCACAACTGGCCAACTTTTGACCTCTCTTCTTGAGGAAAAATTAAGGTGTGTTAATTTTCACAGAAAACTATACTGAAGTTAAGAAGCCTGGGTCCCTGAATTACCACCTGAATGAGAGTTGCCCACTAGTCATCAATACCCACCTATTGTTACAATAATGAAATTTAAACATCTACTGTCTTTGAGCCATCATACATCTTTGGGTCCATTTGTTAAAGCAGTTTGGCCTCCCCTAATTAATATATGAAGAAAAAAATTGTGGAGACATATCATTTTTATCTATAAAATGGAAAGATCTCAAAAAATATGATAATGCATTCTCATACATTGATGGTGAGTTGTAAAATTTTTGTAGAGGGAATTTTGACACTATTGATCAAAATTACAAATGTGCTGTCTTTGACCTAGGATATCCACCTCTAACAATTTATCTTCATATATCTTGAACAGGTAGAAAGTAATGTATGTATAAGGTTATTTGTTACACCATTGTTAAAAGAACAAAGGAACAACCTGAACGTCTATCTCTATCAGACTAAGTGGCTATTTTCAAAATGAGGCAGATATTAATGTTCTGATATGAAAACATCTCAAATAGTTGCAAAGAGCAAAGTATATGCCATATTATGATGTGTGTTAATAATGGAGAGCTGTTCAGATGGAAATAGAAATTTTTTGCTTTCATATGTTTAATATATTTCTGGAAGGATAACCATTAAGTACAAACAGCACTTAACTCCTCAGAGGCACATGTAGTGGCTGTATGTTTGGTTAGGAAAAGATATAAAATATCTACTGTAATTCACCTAGGTAACAAATTCTTTACCATGAACATGTATTAGCTAGTCAAAATAAATTGAATTTAAAAGCAAACCAAAAAGGATGGAGAAAAATTAAATTAGAATGTAACCCTTTTACTGGTTTCTCATAGACCAATCTCACATGAAATGATCCTCTTTTTGCCTTAGAATTATCAAAGATATAAGACAGAATATTATGAAAACATTCAAGCTCATGATGATGCTAAGTTAGCAGCTAAGGTATGTGTCTAAAATTCAGACCACATCAATCCTCCCTGTCTACCCTTCACCCTATTCTTCAAAGCAGGGCCTTTTTCACGGGCCGAGCTTCCTTTCATGTGCCAAATCAGAACATGGGCTTGCCTTTCGTTGAGATATTGCCTCCCAATTTTATATCAATCAAATAAATTGTGAGTATTTTGAAATAATCTTATGGAAAGACTACCTTGTTGAATGTTATGTTCAATTCTGGGTATTCTGTCCTAGGCTCCTCTACTGTACTGACATTACATCAAAATTATATATATATATATATATTCTTCACACTTGTATCAGATTACTATGTTGTAGATCAGCCTAAAAATATTGTGAATCAAAACTTACTATAAGAAGTTGGGAAGAGGGGCACCTGGGTGGCTCAGTGGGTTAAAGCCTCTGCTTTCCGCTCAGGTCATGATCCCAGGGTCCTGGAATCGAGCCCCACATTGGGCTCTCTGCTCAGCAGGAGCCTGCTTCCACCTCTCTCTCTTATCTGCCTGCCTTTCAGCTTACTTGTGATCTCTGCCTGTCAAATAAATTAATTTAAATCTTAAAAAAAAAAAAGTTGGGAAGAAAATCTTCAGTTGGAAGTGAATACATAATATTAGCAGCCTAGACACTCACTGCAAGAGGAACAAAGACTAAGAGACCACGGACGACTTTTTTTTTTTTTTTTTTAATCACAAGACTAGCTCATGGAGGAGGGGAGAGTTGCCTTGGTTTAAGGAAGTGGTTACTAAAACAGGGCATAACCAAACATGGTGTGTTACTTAAAAAAGAAAAAAGAAAAAAAAAATTCACTGAGGTTGTGTCTGAATTAAATCATTAAATACTCTCCAGCCAGTGAGCAAATGTGAGGTAGCTTCACTTGTCTCTGGCAGACCAAGCCTCTAAGTCTGTTAGAGAATAAAGTTACTTATAAGAGCAATAAATATACAAAACTCAAAGCAATCAACTTCACCAGCCATGTGCACAATCCCTCAACAAGAAGAGATTTGACCTAAGAACAGAAAGAAGTTTAATAATAAAGATAACCATGTTCTCAAACAGGACAACTTGTGTCAATTTCCCAAACAAAAGACATAGGTTTGATGATGCTTTAATCTAAATATCCATAAGACAGTTTTATTAACAAAATGTTTCTAATTTTTGTTGAAAATAATAATTGTACACAAATAGCTGTTAATAAGTAAAATGGGAGGTTGTTCTAATAGATGTTTATGAATTATTTTAAAGCCAAGTAATTGAAACATGTTCATATTGCTACCAAGAAAAAGGATAAGTGTAGATGAAATCCAATGCACAGAAACAAGAACCTAATTTTTGTTAAGATTAATAAGATTGGAAACTTATTCACCATATTTGTAGGACTCACTTAACTTTTTAAGAAAATTTTGGGAGAGGGAAGAGAAACCAATTTCTAAGAAGCTTTCATTTTACAGGTTATGCTCTTTACTTCTCCAGGGCACAGAAGGGCCCACAACTTGTTCTGGAGTCAATACTGATTTGTGGGGCAAAGGGCAGTAGCTAATGGGGATTGGAATTTAATGAGAGGCAAAGGGTCAGGAAACCAGTCTTTTTTTTTTTTTTTAAGATTTTATTTATTTATTTGATAGAAAGAGACACAGCGGGAGAGGGAACACAAGCAGGGGGAATGGGAAAGGGAGAAGCAAGCTTCCTGCTGAGCAGGGAGCCCGATGCGGGGCTCCATCCCAGAACCCCTGGGATCATGACCTGAGCTGAAGGCAGGTGCTTAACGACTGAGCCACCCAGGCACTCCAGAAAACCAGTCTTTTGAAAATCTTTTGAGATATGCTTCATCATCATGGCTCCTAGAGGAAAGGAGGGAAGCATTGTGGCAATGAAACTATGGTGAGTGAAAATGTTCTAGTATGAAATTTTAGGGAAAGGACAAATATTAAAAGAATTTTAAATCATTTTTTCATGGTGTTAGAAATATAATACAAAAAATAAAATACAGACTTGATATTTCTTAAGAGACTATAATAAAGGTTTTAAATAGTTTTTAATTATGTCCTAGGTCATTTATTCTTGCTTCTTTTTAAAAAAAAATTGCAATGCTGGACTACTTTAAAAGACAAAGTAAGTTATTCTGTCTTCAGTTTGGATAAATTAAGAATGCTGTACAAAATAAAAATAAATTTCTAATACAGTGAATGGGGAAATTTTACTAAAATTAGCATTGGGTCTATTGATTATTACCAGCAAAGTAAAAAGAGCACATACGTAAGTACATATATGGTGGTATTGAGACGGAGTAAAATTTCACATGTGAAATAAGAAGGTATTCAAAATATAGGAAAAATGTTAATATTTACTTTATCAAAAAGTAGTGGGATGATTTTAAAGAACAAAATAAATTATAGAGAAAAATATTATTAACTATATTTTTTAAACTTTGTATCTAAAATTCAACACAACCACAAGTTAAAAGAAAAATTAAGAAATATGTGAAATGTATATCAACCTTCAAGCATTCCAGCTATAAAAAAAAACTACTGAAGTTGCAGAACGTAAAATTTAATCATCAAAAGATATTATATTAGTTTCCTTCTACTGTCATAATGCATCAGTACGAGCTTAGCAGCTTAAAACAACACCGATTTATTGGAAAGGCACAAATGAATGCTGGACTTAGTGGAGTTCTCCATTTAAAGTCCCAAAAGACAGAAGTCACTAGCTGGGGTCATAGTTTTCATCTCAGTATTGGGGTCCTCTTCCAAGCTTGCTGGCAGCTGGCAGAATTCATTTCCTTGTGGAGTTCAGTCCCGCTCTCCAGTTGGCTGTCAGCTAGGAGACACTTGTCTCTTAGATCCTTGACACGTGGCTCTCCCCATACCCAAAGTCAGCAACAGAGAATCTTCCTCACACAGAATTTCCCTCATTGGGATGAAGGTAAGTCATTTTCAGGGTTCACCTCTATGATCATACCCACCCAAAATCATCTCCCTCTTTTTTAATTAATATATAATGTATTATTTGCTCCAGGGGTACAGGTCTGTGAATCATTAGGCTTACACATTTCACACCTCTCACCATAGCACATACCCTCCCCAGTGTCTGTCACCCAGTCACCCTATCCCTAGTCCCCATCCCCCAGCAACCCTAGATTTGTTTCATGAGATTAAGAGTCTTATGGTTTGTCTCCCTCCTCATCCCATCTTGTTTCAATCTTTCCTTCCCTACCTCCCCACACCTCCCCGCCTGCCTCTCAAATTCCTTATATCAGAGAGCTCATATGATAATTATCTTTCTCTGATTGACTTATTTGACTCAGCATAATACCCTGTAGTTCTATCCATGTCATTGCAAATGGCAAGATTTCCTTTCTTTTGATGGCTGCATAGTATTTCGTTGTACATATAAATACCACTTCTTTATCCATTCACCTGTTGATGGACATCTAGGTTCTTTCCGTAGTTTGGCTATTGTGGACATTCCTGCCATAAACATTTTGGCACACTTGTCCCTTCAAATCACTAAAATGCTTTAAATTTTTCATTTGACACTTCCAACATCAGATTCATCTTGGTGTTGGTATCAGTCAGTTGTCTTTTCTCATTCAAGTTGTTATTTTCCTAACTCTTTGTATGACAAGAGCAATATTTTATTGTATCCTGGACACTTTGCTATTATATTAGGAGGCTCAGGATCTTATTCAAATCTTTTATTTTAGCAGGCAGTCCCCCTTTTCAAGATTAGCATACATCCTGGAATCCTCTTTTAGTCTGTGGTTCTAAAGACAATTTTGTTTTCAGAACCCTTGCAGTGGTGTCATCTGTTTCATTCACTTTGCACCACTGGGGCCTCCCACTCAATTTCATTTGGTGTCATCCATGGGGATGGACCCCATAGGCCAACTGGTGCAGCTAGCTGGAGGATAGGGTCAATCAGCCAAGGGAGGGAATGTACCTTTGGTCTGATCTCCAGCCTCCCCAGTACAGAAAGTCTTCTTGCTTGCCCTTTGCTGGTGCTATAGAGGTAGAGAAGCACAAACAGGGGCTGCCCTCTACTGCTGGGGGCAGAATGGCAGGAATTGTTGGGCCTAAGTCACTTTCTACCTCTACGTGATCAATAGACCCTGGTCTACCAGTGTGGCTGGGTGTGTATGGGAGATGGAGTGCCACACCTAGTTTTTGTTAGCTCTAGCATGGGCCCTCCAGCAGCCCCTCTTTGTCTGCTCTTACTTTTTCATTTGTCAGTCAGTGCTGCAGCTGTGTAGTGGGTGGATTTATCGAATTTCAAAGTCTCAGCTCCACTTTGACCAGAAGTCTTCTTCTTTTAACTCCTGTGATTATTCTGGCTGTTTCATGTTTTGGATCTGTATTTCCTATGGTGATCTCATTGTTGTTAGGGAATTTTTTCCTCTTATGACAGTCCTGTATGCTGCTAGCTGTATAAATGCCCCTAGCAAGTGGCTCTATCTCTTCCATTATTTTTCCAGAAATTTCATGATCCTGGACCAGTTTTAGGTCAATGTTTTATTTTAATATTTTTACAGAAGTAGGAGGTTAAGTCTTTATAGTTTCATTTTTATCAATAGGACAGATATTTTCATTTTCATTAATGAATAAGGAAAATGAAACCAAAAAGATGTGTCAGAACTTCACTTACTTGTCCATGATGTGAGGAACCCTTGCTCAGTCAGGTAACAGTTTTCAAATATTGGAAGGATATTTTCTCCTGTTTTGTGCTATTCACAATGGATTGGCTACAAACGTGATATTCTTCTAAGTTTAATCTGCATCCATCATTTTCTTAAGTCTTACCAAGGTGTGCAAACTGCAGGCAATGGGCTGCCACCTTTCTTTGTAAGTAGGCTTTATTGGAACACAAACATGCTCATTAATTTACATACTGTCAATGACAGATTTAACACCACAATAGCAAAATGGAGGAATTGTAACAGAAACCATATGGCCTACAAGGCTAAAATATTTTCTACATGGCCTTGAAAAAAAAATTGCCAACCTCTGATCTAAACAATCAACCAAACAGTAAGTGAAGTCCCAATTTATAGCATTTGTTCATTTCCATAATATAAATATGCCCACCATAGTTGTTCAAGTTACCAACATGATGTCACTGAAACAAGAGTTGGAAAGAGATACTCAGTAGAACACCCTTGTATAGCATTTGCAACATATAAATACAACAGTTGTAAATAACCTCAGGAACATAAGCAAGAGTACCATGTAGTAAAATAGCTGGGAAGTGAGGACTTTTTGGTATTTGTTTCTTTCGTTTTTAATATTAATTACAAGGTTTTATGACTTAATTTTTAATAATGGCTGCGCTTAACAACTGAGTTACAAAATTCATGAAGTAATTTGCTCTTACAAGCTTGTATGAGCTGGTTGAGTGCACCCTGCTGATACCCATAAAACAATTCCAGTCTCTTTGATTTGATGTCTCCTTTTCCAATATTTGCACAAAATATTAAGTTTCATCTTCCCCTCAGCTGCAGCAGGGATTTCCTCTTAGTTTCTGATATCTGTATAATACTTTTCTTGAACTTACAGCTCTTTTTTGTGTATTTTATTATGAGAAACTTCCAGTGGTTTCACATCTTTAGTACTTCCCAAGAGACCTCATGTTGCAACCCTGATAAGTAGCCTGATTTCTTACATCCTTACCACTCATTCCCTACTTTGGCTAGTGTCTTTTCCAGTGTCTGTCCAAAATATTTTCAGCTTCCACTCAGCTGCAGCTGGGATTTCCCACTTAGTTTCTGATATCTGTTGATCACTTTTCTTGATTTTTAGCTCCTTTTGCATGTTTTTTGTGTAATAATCTTCCACTACTTTCATATGTTTAGTGTAGGTAGAGGTATTTCCCAAGAGACATCATGTTGCAACACTGATAGGCAGCCTGATTTCATACACCCATACCACGTATTGCCTACTCAGTAAATTAACGTTTTTATCCCTTGTCCTAGAGTTTCACTACTGACACTACAGATAGAAATTATGGGTATTTCCTGACCTGTCCGCATGACTGGTAGCAGATATTAAGATTTCCTGTACTGTCAAGGGACAACTACTTGGGTTTTAAAATAGAACAACAGGAGGGACATTTTTGGGAGGAAAGAGGCAGGTGGAAGTTGGATTTAAATGTATATCAGTGAGGTTCCCGGCAGGAATAAGGTGGGAAACTCAAATTGGTTAATTGAAGAGAGTTTAATAAAGGATCTATTTACAAAGCTATGATCATCAGAGCGTAGGCAAACCATAGCAATAGAGAGATATCATAGCCTAGGGACAGCAGGAGCATTGTTACCCTCCTCAAGCCTGAAGGAATGAAGGAACAAAGTAATAAATGGGCCCTGGAGGCAGAGAGTACCGTGTAGAGAGCCACCAGATATATGCGACCTTCTAGTTAAGTGAAACTTGCAGCCTCCCGTGACCTGGTTACAGCTGGAGTGATGGTTAGTGGGGAGTGACAGTTCAGCCCACTTTTCCTGTCTTCCTCCACTCCTCTAATTATGCTCTTCATTACTCAAAGAACTCAAGCAGTTAGGAGGTAATTCCATGTGGGTCAGCTGCTGGGAGCTCAGAGTAAGGCAGAGAATGGGGGAGAATAAATTGGGGGAGAATAAATAGGGAGGGCAAACAGAAGATCTATGGCAAGGAGGGAACGGAACCATGGAATCTGGGAGAAAGCCACAGATTGGAGGTGATGCAAACTCTAAATAGATTATTTGAGTGGTTTCTCCTATTTTCAGAAGATCAAAAACAAGGGTGATTTGGGAAGGAAGCTTATCCTACACTGGCTGAATTTTAGGACTATTTATATTAAAAAGAAATTCATGGCTGTTTATATAAAGTCAAATATATTCCAATCTCTCTCTCTCTCTCTCTCTCTCATTCTCCCCTGCATGCATACACAAGTTGTAAAGTTTCTGTATGATCATAATTCTTGGTTTATGACTCACTCTCATTTCTCTATGCTTATTTTTTCATCTATTTTTTGTTTTTTTTTTCAATAATATAATAAGCTGTGGTGACTCCAACACAGCACATGCACTAGAACCTTGACAATAACTTTACAATATATCCAAGTTCATTAGGACAGACTTACTAATTATGCTGTCTAAATTATCTGTATCCTTATTCTGTCTTGCATGACCTATGAGGAATTAAGAACCATATATCAAATATCCTACTATAATGCTTTGATTTATCATCTTCTACTGTTATATCGTATTTTTATTCTAATCTTTGAGGTTATTGTATTAGATGCACATATGCTTAGAGTTGCTATATGGGTCTTGATATTGTGAATGTTTATCATTACATGAGTCCAGTATTTTTCTTAACAATTTTTTTTAAGTAACCTCTACACCATATATGGGACTTGAACTTACTGCTCTGACATCAAGGATTGCATGTTTTTATTAACTGAGCCAGCCAAGTGCCCCTTTCCTTAAAATTTAGTTTTTTGACCTTAATATATACATACCAATTTTGTTTACTTATTACTTGCATGACAGACCTTTTCCATCTTTTGCAATCAATTTCTGGAATGGCCTTTATATTTTTAGTCATATGTCTCATAAATAATATCACCCAAATGCATATTTTGTGTCAAGCTGTCGATCTCTATCTTTTAATCAAAAGTTTTGTCCATTTGCATTTACTGACATTAATGAGATATCTAGATCTTTCGTACCATCTCATGTTTTCATTTTATTCTCTGCATGATTTAAGTGGCTTCTTTCACTCTTCATTCATGTCTGGAATCCATGCTAGCATGTGTAGCAAGCCCCAGGCTGCTGCCTAGCAGGTGACTCTCTTTTGGCCTCTCCCCTGAGGTGTGTTTCCAGAAACTGTTTAGGTTGCTCATTTCTATCATCTTCCTTCATGTAGGAATTATTTTTCCATAACCAGTCTTTTGAAGATATTAAGATTCTCTCCTGCTTTCATTATAGCTTGTCTCTGGGCCCAATTCCTTGTCTTCATGCAGACTGTGTTTCTTTAGACATCAACAATTAATAGAGAATCCCTCATTGCTTGTATTTTTTTTTCAAGAAAACTTTTAAAAATCAATTAGCAATGTTCTTGAAACATCAACTTGATGCATTCTTTTCAATGCAAGTAATTTATTGAAAACTCTATAGGTTATCCAAAGTACATCCCCCTGATAATCTTAACTTTTTGAGAAAAGTAAAGTAGGTTATGAAAGAGCTCTTACAAGAGGAGAAGAACTGTCTGACACTGTAAAAGTTAACAAGACAAGATTTATGGTGAAAACAAAGCATGACAATAAATAGCCTTTGCAGAGGTTCATTAATATCATTGAATATCATTGAATTGTTTTTCTCCAACCATTGAGGAGCATATGGGGAGGCAGTATCACTTGGCTCAATCAGTCCAAGCTACTAATAACCACATGTAAAATATACAGTAGCAGCAGGGGAAGCAGAGAGAAGATGGAGTGAATTTTCATTCAAAATAGAAACAGAAATGTAACATTATAAGGCTTTACTTTGAGAAAGAAATATAAACATTAAAATTTTTAATAACATTTTACCATGGAACATAAAACCATGAGTAATTGAAGAAATATATGATGTTCACAGGTGGAAATATAATTTTGGACTTAATGTATTTTCAAACAAAACCCACATAATAATGAGAATATAAACAGTAGATTAGGTAAAAATACTAAATTTAATGAAGTGTATACTTTAGTTATATTTAAATGAAGGGTATACTTTAGTTATATTTAAAAAGTCATCTTCCTAGAAAATATACACTGCAGTATTTAAAGATAAAGGGCCATGATGTGTACAATTTCAGAAAAAAATATTATATGTATATTTAGTACATATATACTCTTCTTATTCTTACAACTTTTCTCTATGTTTTACATCATTATTATTAAAACAAAAAATTACAAGGTTATAAAAATACTACCCCTATAAAATAAAAATAAAATTATATGAAAAAGGGACAATCAGAGAACTAAAATATTCTATAAGTCATTAAAAATAATGAATATTCAACACTAACCAAGTACAGGGGTTTCTGGGCAGCTCAGGCAGTTAAGCATGACTTTTGGTTTCAGCTCAAGTCATGATCTCGGGGTTCTGGGATTGAGCCCTGCTTTGGGTTCTGTGCTGAGTATGGAGTCTGCTTGAGATTCTATCTCCCTCTCCCCCTGCCTCACCCTCTTTTCCCAGTCTCTGAAAAAAAATAAATAAATAAATAGAGCATTTCCTCCTCTTACTACAACTTTACTTTTTAATTATCTCTCTTCCCTATACACTGTTACATTTTCTAAAGAACAATCTTGTTCTGTTTCTTTTTTAATAGCATTTCAAATCTCTCTGAGAATAATAATTTTTTGTTTGTTTAAGTTGTTTTTCTTTCTTGCCTTAGCCCTGAAGTCATTTTTTCCCTTTTTGTTCACTGAGTCCTTCTTTATCACATTGTTGGATTTCAAAAAAATATCTTCCTTTCATTGGTTATTAGTTCATATTTGAAATGAGGCAGATAAGAGTAGGTTATGGGGATGGGAGTGGGAGGGGGAGGGATTTGGGTGTTAAGCAGCCAGCTTTTGATTTTGGCTCAGATCATGATCTCCAGGTCTTGGGATCAAGCCCTGCATCAGGCTCTGTACTCAGTGGGGAATCTGCTTGAGAATTCCCTCTCTGTCTCCCTCCTCCCCTCCCCATGCTCACACTACTCTCTCTCTAAAACAAATAAATAACTCTTTCTTTTTTTCTTAAGTGACTTAAGGAATGAGACAAAGATGGAACTAAACATGGGCACAGGCAGTGGACACAGTCCTACTAAAAGCCAAAGATGACAATGAACATATATGCAACATCAGTCACTCGTGATAACCTAAGTCTACCTGACATGCTGGCCTGGATCAACGAGTCTCTGCAGCTGAATCTGACAAAAATGGAGCCTTGTGCAGGGGGTTGCCCACTGTCCATTTATGGACATGCTTCTCCCTGACTTCATTGCCTTGAAGAAAGTGAAATTCCAGGCTAGGCTTGAACATGAATACATCCAGAACTTCAACATACTACAACTGCTTATAGTTTTAAGAGAATGGGTGTTGACAAAATAGTTTCCTGGGTACAAATTGCTAAAAAGGAAAGTTTCAGGACAATTTTGAATTTGTTCAGTAGTTTCAAGAAGTTTTTTTAATGCAAACTATGATTTAGGTGGGTCACCTAGGAACGGAAGCTGAACCTGGGGCTTACCATGTGGATGCTGCTAACACTGATTGCTAAAGAAGGAGTTTTTTATGGGATACCCTGAGGTGGGACCTCAGTAAGAAATGTAAAGACTAATTTGAATTTTAAGCTAATGTGAAAATGTTGGCAGAGAATGTTTTAATAAGTAAATGCCCTAAGAGTATTTTTTTTTTAGATTTTTATTTTTTTTATTTGACAGACAAAGATCACAAGTAGGCAAAGAAGCAGCAGAGAGAGAGAGGAGGAAGCAGCTCCCCGCTGAGCAGAGAGCCTGATCCCCTGCAGGGATCATGATCATGACCTGGGATCCCAGGACCCTGGGATCATGACCCAAGCTGAAGGCAGAGGCCTTAACCCACTGAGCCACCCAGGTGTCCCCCCTAAGAGTATTAAAAAAAAAAAAAAAAAAAAAAAAACAGCTTCTATATTTCAAATTAAAATGTAAGATGACAGGGATTTTACATGTTTGACATTGTGTCTGGGAAGGAAGAAAGGCCAGACCTCTGGACCTTTGGAATTTGCTATTCACAGTCCTTACAGGACTGCTTGAATCTTAAAGACCTAGACCGTGGCCCTAAAAGTTTAAAAACTGGCTCTGTAAAGCCATTTGGTATCCTTGACCAATAGTATCCTTGCTCTAAGAAGCAAGAGGCATTGTCGCCTAGAAATAGAGGGTGGTTTTTTCAGCCCTGAGATGTTTTGAATTGAAGAGCTTGAATTTCATTGAGCATTTTCTCTGATAATTTTTCCAGTTATCCCAGAAATTTCTATGTATTGTGTGTTTTGGGAAATGAGGTGTGTCCAGTTTTTAAATCTAATGACTACTTTTGGGGACTTGCCCACATCTCTGGGGTTTGAATTGGGGTCTTGTCTCATTTTACTGTCATTTAAGTTTACATTGAACATGTTTCTCTTCTCTGCTCCCCTTGCCCACGGAGGACTCTTCTTTGGCTTCTTAAAGCTTGCTGCTTAGAGTGTAAGTTCAGCAGGCAGGTGATCACACTGCAAATTCTTTCTGGATCTCCAGCAAAGGGAGCAGCCAGTGAAGGCCATTACTACCTTGGGATCTGCCAGGCTGGGTCTTCTCAATACCTGCTGTATTGGAATACTTTGCCAGTACACTAATTTCTTTGGAGATAAAATTTGTTAACATGTTACTAGATGTTAATTTTCTATTGCAGAAGAATCAGCACCATGTCCAAACTAATTATTAGTATTTAAAATATTTCATTCCTTAACTCTTCTTCATTTGCTTTGCCCCTAGCCTATTCAGTTACTTTGGCAGAATTCTGCAAAATGTGTGTCAGGCACTATTGACATTGTTCAACCCCTGATTTGTTCCTGGTGGTAGCTTGTCTTACAATGTGTGTAGAAAGCAGCTATTTTATAATAAAATTTTTTTGTAGGGCATGCTCTGTGTGGAATTCAGAGGAAAACCCAGATTCAGTGATTAACAATGCCAAAAACTGCAAGTAACTAGCCATTGTTCAAATAACAGTGGTGCTATTTCTCTGTTGTGGCCTTTTCGATTTTTGTTTCCCTAAAATTGCATTTTATTAGGAATCTATTTTCCACCTGGTCTTTCTTGATAAGGTTTTTTTCTACTTTCAACAGTTGCTAAATAAAATTCTGTTTTCAAGAGTGCCATGAAGGGGGAGGAGTCAAGATGGCGGAGAAGTAGCAAGCTGAGACTGCTTCAGCTAGCCGGAGATCAGCTAGATAGCTTATCTAAAGATTGCAAACACCTGAAAATCCATCGGCAGATCGAAGAGAAGAAGAACAGCAATTCTGGAAACAGAAAATCAGCCACTTTCTGAAAGGTAGGACCGGCAGAGAAGTGAATCCAAAGCGACGGGAAGATAGACCCAGGGGGGAGGGGCCGGCTCCCGGCAAGCGGCGGAGCAACCGCGCACAAAATCAGGACTTTTAAAAGTCTGTTCCGCTGAGGGACATCGCTCCAGAGGCTAAACCGGGGCGAAGCCCACGCGGGGTCAGCGTGGCCTCAGGTCCCGCAGGGTCACAGAAGGATCGGGGGTGTCTGAGTGTCGCAGAGCTTGCGGGTATTGGAACGGGAAAGCCGGCTACAGAGACAGAGCCGACAGTAATCTCGCAGCTCCGTGTTACCTTGAACCGGTCGCAGGCTCGGTGAGCTCGGAGCGCGGCCGGAGGTCAGGCAGACGGGAGTAACTGGACGCTGTTCTCTGAGGGCGCACTGAGGAGTGGGGCCCTGGGCTCTCGGCTCCTCCGGGCCGGAGACCAGGAGGCTGCCATTTGTATTCCCGTCCTCTGGAACTCTACGGAAAGCGCTCAGGGAACAAAAGCTCCTGAAAGCAAACCCGAGCGGATTACTCACCCCAGCCCCGGGTAAGGGCGGTGTAATTCCGCCTGGGGCAAAGACACTTGAGAATCACTACAACAGGCCCCTCTCCCCCAGAAGATCAACAAGAAATCCAGCCGAGACCAAGTTCACCTACCAAGGAGTGCGGTTTCAATACCAAGGAGAGCAGCAGAATTCCAGAGGAGGAGAAAGCCAAGCACGGAACTCATGGCTTTTTTCCTGTGATTTTTTTTTTAGTCTTGCAGTTAATTTAATTTTTTCTTTTTCTTTTCATTTTTTTTTTTTCTCGCCTTCGGGTAAAATTTTTTTTTTTTAAACTGTTACCTTTTTCTTTTTTAAACGATTTTTTACTAGTTTTATCTAATATATATATATTTTTTTTTTTTTACATTTTTCTTAGGTGTTTTCTTTTTTTAAAATTCTTTTCTTTTTTTTTTCTTTTTTTTTTTTTTTTTTTTTTTTTTTTTTTCTTTTTTTCTTTTTCTCTCTTCCTTTTTTGGAACCTCTCTTTTTATCCCCTTTTCTCCCCACTCACGATTTTGGATCTCTTCTAATTTGGTTAAAGCAGCATATTTTCCTGGGGTTGTTGCCACCCTTTTAGTATTTTACTTGCCCCTTCATTTACTCTTATCTGGACAAATGACAAGACGTAAAAATTCAACACAAAAAAAAGAACAAGAGGCAGTACCGAAGGCTAGGGACTAATCAATACAGACAATCGGTAATATGTCAGATCTAGAGTTTCAGAATGACAATTCTCAGGTTCTAGCCGGGCTCGAAAAAGGCATGGAAGATATTAGAGAAACCCTCTCGAGAGATATAAAAAGCCCTCTCTGGAGAAATAAAAGAACTAAAATCTAACCAAGGTGAAATCAAAAAAGCTATTAATGAGGTGCCAATCAAAAATGGAGGCTCTCACTGCTAGGATAAATGAGGGCAGAAGAAAGAATTAGTGATATAGAAGACCAAATGACAGAGAGAATAAAGAAGCTGATCAAAGAGGGACAAACAGCTACTGGACCACGAGGGGGAGAATTCGAGAGATAAGTGACACCATAAGACGAAACAAAACATTAGATAATTGGGATTCCAGAAGAAGAAGAAAGTGAGAGGGGAGCAGAAGGTATACTGGAGAGAATTATTGGGGAGAATTTCCCCAATATGGGCAAAGGGAACGAGCATCAAAATTCAGGAGGTTCAGAGAATGCCCCTCAAAATCAATAAGAATAGGCCCCACACCCCGTCACCCCTAATAGTAAAATTTACAAGTCTCAGTGACAAAGAGAAAATCCTGAAAGCAGCCCGGGAAAAGAAGTCTGTAACATACAATGGGTAAAAATATTAGATTGGCAGCTGACTTATCCACAGAGACCTGGCAGGCCAGAAAGAGCTGGGCATGATATTTTTCAGAGCACTAAACGAGAAAAACATGCAGCCAAGAATACTATATCCAGCTAGGCTATCATTGAAAATAGAAGGAGAGATTAAAAGCTTCCAGGACAAACAACAACTGAAAGAATTTTGCAAATACCAAACCAGCTCTACAGGAAATCTTGAAAGGGGTCCTCTAAGCAAAGAGAGAGCCTACAAGTGGTAGATCAGAAAGGAACAGAGACCATATACAGTAACAGTCACCTTACAGGCAATACAATGGCACTAAATTCATATCTCTCAATAGTTACCCTGAATGTGAATGGGCTAAATGCCCCTGTCAAAAGACACAGGGTATCAGAATGGATACAAAAAAAACAAAACCCATCTATATGTTGCCTCCAAGAAAACACATTTTTAAGCCCGAAGACACCTCCAGATTTAAAGTGAGGGGGTGGAAAAGAATTTACCATGCTAATGGACATCAGAAGAAAGCAGGAGTGGCAATCCTTCTATCAGATCAATTAGATTTTAAGCCAAAGACTATAATAAGAGATGAGGAAGGACACTATATCATACTCAAAGGGTCTGTCCAACAAGAAGATTTAACAATTTTAAATATCTATGCCCCCAATGTGGGAGCAGCCAACTATATAAACCAATTAATAACAAAATCCAAGAAACCACATCAACAATAATACCAATAATAGTAGGGGACTTTAACACTCCCCTCACTGAAATGGACAGGTCATCCAAGCAAAAGATCAGCAAGGATATAAAGGCCTTAAATGACACACTGGACCAGATGGACATCACAGATATATTCAGAATATTTCATCCCAAAGCAACAGAATACACATTCTTCTCTAGTGCACATGGAACATTCTCCAGAATAGATCACATCCTCGGTCCTAAATCAGGACTCAACCGGTATCAAAAGATTGGGATCATTCCCTGCATATTTTCAGACCACAATGCTCTAAAGCTAGAACTCAACCACAAAAGGAAGTTTGGAAAGAACCCCAAATACATGGAGACTAAACAGTATCCTTCTAAAGAATGAATGGGTCAACCGGGAAATTAAAGAAGAATTGAAAAAAAAATCATGGAAACAAATGATAATGAAAACACAAACGGTTCAAAATCTGTGGGACACAACAAAGGCAGTCCTGAGAGGGAAAATCTATAGCGGTACAAGCCTTTCTCAAGAAAACAAGAAAGGTCTCAGGTACACAACCTAACCCTACACCTAAAGGAGCTGGAGAAAGAACAAGAAAGAAAACCCTAAGCCCAGCAGGAGAAGAGAAATCATAAAGATCAGAGCAAGAAATCAATGAAATAGAAACAAAAAAACAAAAAACACAATAGAGACAAATCAACGAAACTAGGAGCTGGGTTCTTTGAAAGAATTAATAAAATTGATAAACCCCTGGCCCGACTTATCAAAAAGAAAAGAGAAAGGACCCAAATAAATAAAATCATGAATGAAAGAGGAGAGATCACAACTAACACCAAAGAAATACAAACTATTATAAGAACATACTATGAGCAACTCTACGGCAATAAATTTGACAATCTGGAAGAAATGGATGCATTCCTAGAAACATATAAACTACCACAACTGAACCAGGAAGAAATAGAAAGCCTGAACAGACCCATAACCAGTAATGAGATTGAAACAGTCATTAAAATCTCCAAACAAACAAAAGCCCAGGGCCAGACGGCTTCCCGGGGAATTCTACCAACACATTTAAAGAAGAACTAATTCCTATTCTCCTGAAACTGTTCCAAAAAAATAGAAATGGAAGGAAAACTTCCAAACTCATTTTATGAGGCCAGCATCACCTTGATCCCAAAAGCAGACAAGGATCCCACCAAAAAAGAGAGCTATAGAACCGATATCCTTGATGAAACACAGATGCGAAAATACTCAACAAAATACTAGCCAATAGGATTCAAACAGTACATTAAAAAGATTATTCCACCATGACCAAGTGGGATTTATTCCAGGCTGCAAGGTTGTTTCAACATCCGCAAATCAGTCAATGTGATACAACACATCAATAAAAGTAAGAACAAGAACCATATGATACTCTCAATAGATGCTGAAAAGCATTTGACAAAGTACAAAATCCCTTCCTGATCAAAACTCTTCAAAGTGTAGGGATAGAGGGCACATACCTCAATATCATCAAACCATCTATGAAAAACCCACCGCAAATATCATTCTCAATGGAGAAAAACTGAAAGCTTTTCCGTAAGGTCAGGAACACGGCAGGGATGTCCATTATCACCACTGCTATTCAACATCGTACTAGAGGTCCTAGCCTCAGCAATCAGACAACAAAAAGGAAATTAAGGCATCCAAATCGGCAAGAAGAAGTCAAATTATCACTCTTCGCAGATGATATGATACTATATGTGGAAAACCCCAAAGAATGCACTCCAATCAAAAACTGCTAGAGAACTTATACAGGAATTCAGTACAGTGTCAGGATATAAAATCAATGCACAGAAATCAGTTGCATTTCTCTACACCAACAGCAAGACAGAAGAAAAGAGATATTAAGGAGTCAATCCCATTTACAATTTGCATCCAAAACCATAAGATACCTAGGAATAAACCTAACAAAAGAGACACAGAATCTATACTCAGAAAACTATAAAGTACTCATGAAAGAAATTGAGGAAGACACAAAAAATTGGAAAAATGTTCCATGCTCCTGGATTGGAAGAATAAATATTGTGAAAATGTCTATGCTATGTACGAAAGGAATTCAAGAGTGCCATGTCTTCTAGAAAAAAACAAAAATGTCTTAAGAGAACTGTAGCAGTAAGAGGCTTACGAAAAGATGGGCTTTGGACTTTCTCAACTGACAATTCACTGGAAATGTCATAATGTGAAGTTTCTCTCTGTAGGGGACTCATATATCCAAAAAGCAAACTTTTAACCTTTTACTTGGGATGAGGTGGGTAATGGTATGGTAAATAAATGGAAACTCACACTCATGCTCTATTATAAGGGAAGGCCAATCATTCAATACAGATGCTAAAGATGCTTTCAATTAATTCCCATAAGTGTACAAAATTTTAAAGAACTAAAGAAATGAATTATGGCACAATTATATACAGTCCTTCGAAACAATGTTTTAGAAGGACATTTAGTAACAAAACAAAATAATTTATCATACGTTAGATTTAAAAGCAGTTACAAATTAACCTATTCATTATGATCTCAAACCTCTAAACATCTTTGCACTTATATCTATATCCACGTTTATATCTTCAAAGCTTGGAAGGGAAAAATGTCACTTAAGGATCTAGAATACCGTAAAGGTGATCTTGTTTTCTCCTCTTTCTGACTCAAATATAGACTGACAAATCTATTGTGGTTGTCTTTTAAAACACAGCAGTTAAAGGAAATCTGCACGTGGAGCCATGAGTCACAGAACACTTAAAGTTGAGTAATAATAGAACTCTTGAAGTTAAGCAACCAAATAGTCTGTCCCTTTGTTCATCTTCGCCAGGCTTGTGGTACCACCTACTGTCAAGGCAACACAATTACAGTTTTAAATCTCATTTAAACTGCTAAACCCAGAGTGCCTGGGTGGCTCAGTGGGTTAAAGCCTCTACCTTCAGCTCAGGTCACGATCTCAGGGTCCTGGGATCAAGTTCTGCATCGGGCTCTCTGTTCAACAGGGAGCCTGCTTCCTCCTCTCTCTCTCTCTGCCTGCCTCTTTGCCTACTTGTGATCTGTCCATCAAATAAATAAATAATTTCTTTAAAAAAAATACTAAACCCACTTCTCAATCTTTTTGGTTACTTATATATTCATTCATTCACTTATTCATTCATTCATTTTTATTATTTTATTTTAATTCTGGTATAGTTAACATACAGTGTTATTAGTTTCAAAACTACAATACAGTGATTCAGCCATTCTATACATTATTCAGTGAGAAAAAGAGATAAAGCTCTGACACTTTCCATATGATCTAAATCTTGAACCCATAAGCTCTGAGGTATTAAGATGGTGAGATGGGAACCCTGACAAGGACAGGGCACTCTCTTCCATGGGAGAAGAGAGTTGTCTGAAGTATTCCCCTAATGGTGGTGCACATACAAGCCATCACCCTCTAAGCTGGAAATGCCCACATTTACTTGTCTTGCTGTGAGGAGATAAGTTTACTAGCCACAAAGGATGACAGTTCATAAAATGTGTACATAAGATCAAGATAGTTTCAGAGTTCTAACCCATGCAGATTCTGTAAAATATACATTCACACAGTCAAACCCATGTGTGGATGCTTATTCACAGATTATTAATTTTTATTTACTAGGCATTTAGTTCATAGATTTCAGGCATTATAATCAGTACTGAGAACACAGAAATGTCCACCCAGATCTTGCCCATTAGTGATCTGACAGAAAAGAACTAAGTCAGCAAAAACAGGGCAAATGTCTATCTCCTGAGAGAGAGCTGGTCCTGGATAGGGGTGAACTGAAGGAATCTTTAGAGATACTCATATTCATCTACTTCTTTTGAATAATGGAAGTGGGGGTCATAAAAATTGGCCCAGAGAGGCAGTGTTGCATAACAGTTAAGCATGCTGCTCTGCAAACACACTGCCTATGTTTGAATTGTGGCTTTCCCGAACTCCCCTGCACCAGTTTCCTCATCTGTAACTGTGAACGATGACTCTCACACCTCCTCAAAAGACTATTTGTTGTAAGGACTCAGTGAGCCAATATTCATAAAGTATATAGAAAGGTCCTAGGCATGTAGTAAGCTGTCAATAATAAAAATAAAATAAGAGAAACAAAAAAATAGAATAATAGCAATCACTTTGTACCAGAGGTCTACCATTCCCTTAGGCTCCGTGAGAAATAAATTGGCCCCCAAAGCACTAGGGAGGCATCTGTGCACACTTCCCCTACCCTCAGTCTTTTTTTCTTCTAAACCACTAGTATACCATGAATCTTTTTTGACCTAGAAACTTCAAGATTCAGCTACTCATCAATAGGTCTGGTCTTGAATCAATTTTCATTGATTAGAGCCAGGACCAGGGACATGGCTGGGTTATAAATGATTTTGTTTGACTCTGATGTTCATTTCACCCCTTATGCAATAACTATGTCCTGGATTTCCCAACTGGGAAACACATTAAGCTCCTGATATTTATACTCATTTTTTGCAATACTTGCTAGTGCCAGGCCACCACAGTTTGAGATCAATAACTTGATTTGTGACTTCAAGATCTGAGGTGGTATCTGTCCCCTCATCTTACTGCTGATCCTATCATCTCCCTTTGTGATTAGAACAGTCTTGTAGAGGCAAGGGCGGGGAAGATACACATACACACAAGGGGGCTTCCTACAACTACTTCCTTCCCCAAAACTCGGACACTTAAAGCTAACACTCAACTGTAACACTTAAGTAAAGACACTGATAACAAAGAGACTTTACAGGAGTTGTTTTCAAGGATAATGCTTTCCTCTTCAGCCAATGAGGGAAGGAGGTATGAGGCAGCATCATTTGTCTCTAGCAGACTGAATTACTAAGAAGGCCAACAAGATACATAGAGTTGCCATTTTGGGGAAACAGTGCATAAAATAAACATACCAAAAAATATGTTATCGTTAGGAAATACAAACATCTGTGAGGTCATATAGTAAAAGAGTTACTGAAAAGAGATCACATATTCTGAGGCTTATGGATCTTGAAAAAGTTGACCACGTGAATTTAAGGAGCTATCAACAAGCATAGATGGACAAAAATAACCACTATACTCATTTTTTCTATCACCACACATCTTTTCATTTTGTAATGAACTTTCTAATACACTTTACTTTTTTTACTCTGATTATTCTTTTTATCATAGAACATTTTATTGTTATGTGGAGGCAACTGTTACATAAATATTACTGAATATACAGATTGGAGATATAACAGAGCTATTTTCTAGCACCAGGATCAGGGCAACAGTGGAATGAGGGTCATTCAAATGCAATGGAATGTACTAGCCCACAATCTTGATATCTTTGATACACACAGAACCTCAGCAACCACAACGGTGATGACAAAAAGCTCCTCTGCAGATGGGAGGTGGCATCACATGCCTCTGGAAGAGTCAATCACAAAGAAGGCAGATTAGAAAAACATATTTGGTGAACCTGGTGGTGGCTTTTATGGAGGGCATGTATTGCATGGAGCACTGGGTATGGTGCATAAACAATGAATGCTGGAACACTGAAAATAAGTTTAAAAATAAATAAAAATTTTTATAAAAAAGAAAAATATATTTGGAGAAATGGGAGAGATGTTGTTTAAGGATACAAACTTGCAACTAGTAGAGAAATGCATCCTGGAGATCTAATGCACAGTAAAGAGAACATTGGCTTATAACCACCAAACATGTAAAAAATGCAGAAATTTTTCTATTTGTAATAGAAATAAAACGCAAAATATCAAAAAATGAAATTAAAGATATGGACAGAATCATGAAAAAATTAGGAAATTTAATAGAGGTCCATAAAAAAATACAGATAAATGGAACAGTATACCCTGTCCTAGATAGGTTCTAGATCCTTTCTCTCTTTATTAGCTGTATTGATATATAATCGACATACAATCAACTGCTCATATTTAAAGTGAATAATTTCAAGGTGTCTGGGTAGCTCAGTTGGTTGAGAATCCCACTCTTGGTTTCAGTTGAGGTCATGATTTCAGGGTCCTGGGGTGACACTCACACCAGGATCTGTGCTCAGGGGGAATTCAGTTTCTCTTTCTCACTGTCCCATGTCCCCACCCTCTGCTTTCCCTCTCTCTCAAATAAATAATCTTTAAAAATATAAATTGAATAATATCATGAGTTTTGACATATGCATACACCCTTAAGGCCATCACCACAATCAAGATAGTGAACATATCCATCATCCCTAAAACTTCTTTGTGACTCTTTGTAAACAATCTCCACCCTCAATCCCCAAGCAATCACTAAACTGCTTTTTTTCACTGTACATTCATTTACATTTTTGAAAATTTTAAATGAATGAAATTATACAAGAACTCTTTTCTGTCTTCTTTCATTTAGTATAATAATTTTGAGATTCAACCTTCTTGTTGCATATATTGATGATTTTTTCCTTTTTACTGTTGAGGAATATTTTAATAGATATATACCATAATTTCTTTATCCATTCCTCTGTTGATGGATATTTGGTTTGTTTCCAGTTTGGAGCTATTACAAATAAATCTTCTATAAATATTCTATAGAACTATTTGTATGTATATATATTTTCTCTTCTCTGGAGCAAATAGTTAATAATGGAATGCTTTAAAAAAAATAGGGTTTATCTTTGTTTATCTTTTTTAAAAGCTGACAAACTATTTTCCAAAGTGATTTTGGTGCTATCTTACAACCTACCAGCGGTATAAGAGATTTCTAGCTGTTTCACACCCTTGTAGTCTAACTTACTGACTTTTCTTTTGTAATTGGTAGTTTTATTAGTTACAAAATCTTTGCCTAATCTGAAGACACTGAGATTTTTCTCCTATGTTTTCTTACTGAATTTTTAGAGTTTTCACTATTATATTTAGGACTATGATCCATTTTGAGTTCATTTTTGTATGGTACCAAATTTGCATTGTTGTTGCTGATTAAGCTCTTTTCTATCAGTTCACTGAGAATAAAATCTAGGTGGACATCTCTGTGTTCTCAGTACTTATTATAATAATTTATTTATATTATAATATATATGTTATATATAATATATAGATATTATAATAATTTATTATATATATATATATATATATAAAATGCCTGATATCTACTAAACATGAGACAAGGGTCTAAGTTCAATTTTGTTTGTAGATTATCTAATTGTCCCAGCACCATTTGTTACAAAGATTATCATTCTCCCTAGTGAATTACCTAGACACCTTTGTCAAAAGTTGATTATATACATAAAAGACTATTTCTGGAATTTCTATTCTGTTCCATATGTCTATATATCTATCTTTATACTCATACCACACTGTCTTGATGTAGCTATCTAAAAACATCTTAAGGGGTGTCTGGTGGTACAGTCAGTTTAGTGTCTGCCTTTAGGTCAGGTCATGATCTCAGGGTCCTGGGATTGAACCCCATATCTGGTTTCCTAGTCAGTGAGGACTCTTTCTCTGACCTTTCCCCTTTTGTGTGTACACTTTCTCTCACTCAAATGAATAAATAAAATCTTTTCGAAAAAATATTATAATTTTTAAGGTATAAGGTACAAAGGTATAAACGCTTCAACTTTATCCTTATTTTAAATTACTTTTGCTATTCCATGTCCTTTGCATTTCCATATAAATTTAGGAATAAGTTGGTTAATTTCTTCAATAAAGTCTGTATGGTTGTGAATTACAATTGTGTTGAAGTTACACGTCAATTAGAAAAGAATTTATAAACACCCAAAGAACAAATAATCCAATCAAGAAATGAACAGAGGACATGAACAGTCATTTCTGCAAAGAAGACATCCAGATGGCCAACAGACACATGAAAAAGTGCTCCACATCACTCAGCATCAGGGAAATACAAATCAAAACCACAATGAGATACCACCTCACACCAGTCAGAATGACTAAAATCAACAAGTCAGGAAATGACAGATGCTGGCGAGGATGCTGAGAAAGGGGAACCCTCCTACACTGTTGGTGGGAATGCAAGCTGGTGCAACCACTCTGGAAAACAGCATGGAGGTTCATCAAAAAGTTGAAAATAGAACTACCTTATGACCCAGCAATCGCACTACTGGGTATTTACCCTAAAGATACAAACGTAGTGATCTGAAGGGGCACGTGCACCTGAATGTTTATAGCAGCAATGTCCACAATAGCCAAACTATGGAAAGAACCTAGATGTCCATCAACAGATGAATGGATAAAGAAGAAGTGGTATATATATATATACAATGGAATACTATGCAGTCATCAAAAGAAATGAAATCTTGCCATTTGTGATGATGTGGATGGAACTAGAGGGTATTATGCTTAGCAAAATAAGTTAATCAGAGAAAGACAACTATCGTATGATCTCCCTTATATGAGAAAGTGGAGATGCAATGTGAGGGGTTTGGGGGGTAGGAAGGGAGGGAGACAAACCATAAGAGACTCTTAATCTAAAAAAACAAACTGAGGCTTGCTGGGGGAGGAGGGTTGGGAGTGGGTGGTGGGGTTATGGACATTGGAGAGAGTATGTGCTATGGTGAGTGCTGTGAAGTGTGTAAATCTAGCAATTCACAGACCTGTACCCCTGGGGCTAATAATACATGATATGTTTATTAAAAAATAAAAATAATTTTAAAATATAATTTAAAAAAAGAATTTATATATTAGTAATGTTGATTCTTACAGTTCTTGAATATAGTGTATGTCTCCATTTATTTAGGTATTCTTTAATTTCTCTGCAATGGTTTATAGTTTTCGGTATACAAGTTGCACTCACCTTCTGTCAAGTTTATTCCTGAGTGTTTTATATTTTTATGTTATTGTAAATAAAAATTTTACATTTCAAATTTTGATTGTTCACTGCAAGTACTAGAAATAAAATTGATCACCTTTATCGAACATGTATCCAGCAACCTTGCCAGATTCAATTTTTCCTTACACTAGATTTCTTTTGTAGAGTCTATAGATATTCTATCACAGGAATTGAATTCAAATAAGAAGTTGAAAATATAAATAAATAAATAAATAACAAGTAAACAAAAGTTAAAGAAAAATAGAGAGAAACTGACTCTTAAGTATAGAGAACAAACTGATGGTTAACAAAGGAGAGTGGGTGGGGGGGGTGAAATAGATAATGGGGATTAAAGAATACATTTGTCATGATGAACACTGAGCAATGTAGAGATTATTGTACCACTATATTGTACACCTAAAACTAATATTACACTGTGTGTTAACTAACCAAAATGTAAATAAAAATGCACAAAAAAGAAAAATAAGATAGTAAATAAATAGACGATGGGGATTATGGAGTACACTTATGGGTCCACACCCAGTGTTGTATGGAAGTGTTGAATTGCTTTATTGTACAAATGAAACTAATATTACACTGTATGATAACTGGAATACAAGTAAAACCTTAAAAAAAAGAAATTGACAAAATATGGTCAATAAACAAATGCAGGCAACTACTGTTTTTATAGTTTTGTAGCTACATTGTATGAGCTAAGGATGACTTTTACATTTTTAAATGGTTATATTTTGGATGATTGAGTATCAATATCTTTCCTTGATTTTGTCTCTTAGACCATAAACCTTGCAATGCTCACCATCTGGCCCTTTACAGAAAAAGTTAGCCAATTACTATTTATAGAGTCAATCATGTTACCTGTAATATACTTTTACTCTGTCCTTTCCAATTGACATGACCTTTAATTCTTTTCTTAATTTTTGCACTGGGTAGAAACTTCAATATTATATGGACTACAAGTCGTGAAAGCAGAAATTTTTGCCTTAATCACAATCTTAGGGGGAAAGCATTTATACTTTCCCAATAAGTTTCATGCTAGAACTAGGTTTTTCTTAGATGACTTTGGTCAGGTTGAGAAAATTTCCTCCTATTCTTAGCTTACTAAAAGTTCCTATCATGAACAGGTATTAGATTTTATCAAATATATTTTTGCATTAATTGAGTGGATATTTTTGTTGTCTGTGTCTAATAATATAGTGAATCACATTGGTTGCATTTTTTTCAAAGATTTTATTTATTTATTTGACAGACAGAGATCACAGGTAGGCAGAGAGGCAGGCAGAGAGGCAGGCAGAGAGAAAGGGGGAAGCAAGCTCCCTGCTGAGCAGAGAGACTGATGCAGGGCTCGATCCCAGAACCCTGGGATCATGACCCAAGCCGAAGGCAGAGGCTTTAACCACTGAACCACCCAGGCACCCCTACATTGGTTGATTTTTGAATGCTATTTAGATTAAACCATTTTCTTGGGTGACCTTTGGTACTTTGTATTTTTCAAGGAGTTTTCCCATGTCATTTAAGTGGTCCAATATTTAAGGATAAAGTTTTTGATATATTCTTTTTATTACAATTTTAATTTCTGCACAATCTATAGTGATGGCCCTTCTCTCATTCTTGACATTTGTAAATTATGTTTTCTCTCTTTCCTTCCTGATCACTCCTACTAGAGGTTTATGAAGTTTACTGACCTTCCCTAAGAATTTTATTTTTCACCATTGCTTTTCTCTATTATTTGCTTTTCTCTATTATTTTTCTGATTTCCATGCCATTGATTTCTACTCTGTTCTTTATTATTTCCTTTATTCTGCTTAATTTGGGATTCAGTTTCTATCCAATTTTCCAGTTTTTTCAAGTAGAATTTTAGTCTATTGATTTGAGATCTTACCTCATTTCTAGTATAAGCATTTAACCCTATAATCATCCATAAGATTACAAATTATTTACATGCATTGCATAAATTATGATATATTATTGTGTTTTATTTCATTTATCTCAAAATACTTTCTTAATCCTCAGATTTCTCCTCTGGATCCATTGTTAATTCAGAAGAAGTATGTTTTTTGGTTCATAAATATTTAATAATACATTTTTGCATTGATTTCTAATTTAATTTCATTTTGGTCAATGAACAAACTTTGTATGATTTTAATCCTTATGAATTCATTGACCCTTAAATTCTCCCTGCAAAAAAAAAAGCATTCGGCATAATTCAGAGTCCACTCATTTCAAAATCACCCAATAAAATAGGAATGTATGTATATATGTATATCATCTTAATTATACATCTGTGTGTATATGTTCCCTTGGAGGAAAAAGGAGGCATGAAAGGCTCCTGTTTTATTAAAATACAATGCTATTGTTTAATTTTAAAACTATATAAATGTATTCTTCTGATAATTTTAAATATAAATTTAAAATAAAATACCACTCTTTCTAAAGTATCAGAAGTTAATGCATTAGATCATGCAGAAGGTAATGAAAGCTCAGTGTGAAAAAGAATAGCAGCTTGCACTGGAGTGGAAACAACGAAGATTTCTTTTTTTAAAGCATGCAATTTTATAGTAGTGACTTCTTACCTGTTAGAACATGTAAAAGACTGAGCTCCTCGGTCTTCAGGAAAAAACAAGCTTTAAGTTTGGCTCCATTTCATGCTTGTTTCTCAAACATCTAAAACCACATCTTGGTGGGATGTGTGTGTGGCTCAGTGGGTTAAAGCCTCTGCCTTCGGCTCAGGTTATGATCTCAGGGCCCTGGGATGGAGCCCCACATCAGGCTCTCTGCTCAGCGGGGAGCCTGCTTCCTCCTCTCTCTCTCTCTGCCTGTCTCTCCATCTACTTGTGATGTCTGTCTCTGTCAAACAAATTAATAAAATCTTTTTTAAAAAGATTGCACCATATTTTGGAAACAAGGAAGGAATGATCAGGGAAACAGGAGCTGGCCAGGCAGCCACTCTCTAGGAAGGAATGCTGGCCTTTCCCAGTCCAAATCTGTGTAAGTTGAGAGGAGGAAATGAAAGCCACAGCTTGCCTTGAATTTCAAAAGTGCAGAGTCTCCACCTGCTGGTTTATGAGATCCAATTAATATGCTTATAGCTATCACTTTTCTAGGATGGTCAAGAGGAATCTTGAACTTCCAGTCAATCACAATGCAATCAATGTTTTTAGCATAATTTTACATCAGGAAAAAACCAGGATATATACTCCAAAATTTTTTAAATGTAATTTAGGTCTTTTAGGGTGTATCAATGAGAAGTTTTGAATCATGCCACAGAGGGCAAGTTTAAAATAACACCCTTGTTAGCAATCCCTTTCCTTCTATCCACTCCTTGTAGTTTCTGCTCAGATTTTCTTCTCCCCGCCTTGTCTCTCTTCCATCTCCCTATCCCAACCTACTCTTTCACACTTTCTTGCAACACCCAGCTTCCTACATTCACCTTTCTTCTTCATTGTTTTCTGCCTTCTGGTATTTGAGATAAGAAATCTGTTCATTGCCTAGTTCCTGTCCTTTTATGTATAAACTATATGTTAGTTAGTTTCTTTCCTTTCTAAAATCTGTGAGATCAATCTTTTTTTTCTTGATTTATACCATACTTTATTTTCTATCTTTTATATACCAGATATACTCATAGAAGGAAAAAGACTAAAAGCACAGATTTACACCAAAAGAAGTGATAAATAACTGCTCTTACTCCAAAAAAATCATATTAATATAAACAATTAAATTTTCAGATATGTGAATAGGCCATGTTCTGTAAATAATAATGTGTTATTTATTATATGTCACATAAATATTAGTTTTACTAATTTGCAAAGTATTTTAGCCTTGTCTATTTTTTCCCTATGCCTCAGTTTTCTCATAACATAGAGACTCACCTCTTTTTATAGTTGTACCAGAAATTAAGATATTTTGCTAATAAATCATCCTTGAAATCTTACCAACAGAGTAAAGTCACATCAAACACACTGAGATCTATTTTTTTGAAAAACACTGTGATTCTGAATCTTATTCATAGGTAAAATTCTAAAGTCAGAGCCCAAATCATTCTTGTGAGGGGCCACCAGGAGGATAGACACACTGTCAGTGAGCAACTGCTACTCCATATTTTTCCTCCAGTGTGAGAGTAGATCCTTATTCTTTGGTTTGAACACCAGATAAAATCTGTAGATCGTTGGATTTAGAGTTCAGACTCTACAACAAATACCTATAAGTAGACACTAAACTTACATGCAACACAGGGTGCTTCCCTACCTAAAATCTTTTTGAAGTGCTGAACTTCACTTTGAATTCAGTCCAGGTATACACAGAGTGAAATCCACCCTGTTTACTTCTCTTTTTTCACACTTTTTGCTAAGTGTATATTTCTGCTCCTATGAGATCATTCTTTAATTACCATTGTTTTTTCTTTTACTTCTGATCTTGTAATCAAAAATTTCATCGCTACATATGTAACTCATGTATTTTCATTATTCCTGCTTGATGCCTTTAAGTTGCTTGAATCGTACCCATCCAAAAACTAAAGTCCTCCTTTAACTCAGGAAAAGGTCTTCTATTATTTCTTTAATTATATTCTTTTCTACATCCCTTATGCAAAAGTGGAGGTTGCTGTATAGAACTTCCTCAATATATTTTCTCAATTTTGTGTGACTCAAGGTAGCTGAGACTCAAGGGTCCAGTTTTGTCTTGTTCTTTCTCCCCCACCCATCTATATTTTTATGAGTCTAAGACCATTAACTGAGAAGTCTGATTACTGTTTAGTGCTTCTACACCTGCCTTTAAGAATGCTTCCTCAAATTGAGCACTGAATATTATATTAAACTGAAGTATCATTGACTTGTACCCCTGAAACCAATAATACTTTATATCTTAATTAATTGAATTAAAATTTTAAAAATTATCTTAAAAGGAATGATTTCTCATTACCTTCAAAAATGAAAGTAAAGTTTGGGTTTTGGGTTTTTGGGGTTTTTTAGAAATTATATTTATTTATTTGACGGAGATCACAAGTAGGCAGAGAGGCAGGCATAAGAAGGGGGGGAACCAGTTTCCCTGCTGAGCAGGGAGCCAGATGTGGAGCTTGATTCCAGGACCCTGAGATCATGACCTGAGCCGAAGGCAGAGGCTTAACCCACTGAGCCACCCAGGCGCCCTGTGTGTGTGTGTATGTGTGTGTGTGTGTGTGTGTGTGTTTAAGATTTTATTTATCAGAGAAAGAGAAAACATGCAAACAAGAGGTCGGGGGGTGGGGGGGTAGGCGCCACAGGCAAGAGTCCGGAGTGGGAGTGGGAGAGGGAAAAGCATGCTCCCCATTGAGTAAGGAGCCTCGTGCAAGGCTCAGGGCTCAATCCTGGGACACCAAGATCACGACCTGACTTGAAGGCGGATGCTTAACCCACTGAGCAACCCAGGCATTCCAAGAATGAAAGCAATTTAAAATGAAACAATTTATTTTTATTTTTATTTTTTTATTAACATATAATGTATTATTAGCGCCAGGGGTACAGATCTGTGAATCGCCAGGTTTACATGCTTCACAGCACTCACCATAGCACATACCTTCCCCAATGTCCATAAGCCAACCACCCTCTCTCTAGCCCCCTCCCGCCATGTTGTCAGAGGACTGGTAAGACAACATGGTAATGAAAAGCCGGTGACCTCTACGAGTTGAGAGTGGCCCCTAACCAACAGCCAGCAGTAGATTAATTATACCAACAACCTGAATAAGCTTGAAAGTTTCTTTTTCCCCAGTCAAGACTCCAGTTAGTAACACAGTCTGTGAGACCCCAAGCAGACGAACCAGATAAGTTGTGACTGGATTTCTGACCAATACAAACTGTCAGGAAAAAAACCTTTGTCATTGTAACCTGCTGTTTGTGGTAATCTGTTATGTAGCAGTAGAAAACCAGTATCATCATTAATACCCATTTACTTATGTTCTTTCACTAACATTCTCTGGACTCTATGCCATTTTGCAATGCCTCTTGTTGCGTTTGAATTTAAATATATTACCCATTTGTAATTGAGTCTTTATTTCCAATATGATTTTGTCTTTTTAAATTACTATTTCTGGGTTGCCTGGGTGGCTCAGTGGGTTAAAGCCTGTGCCATAAGCTCAGGTCATGATCCAGAGTCCTGGGATCAAGCCCCACATCGGGCTCTCTGCTCAGCAGGGAACCTGCTTCCCTCTCTCTCTGCCTGCCTCTCTGACTACTTGTGATCTCTGTCTGTCAAATAAATAAATAAAATATTTTTTTTAAAAATTACTATTTCCTCTCCTGAGTTCAGTTAACTATCATTTCATGACTTCCTATCTTCCTTCCATTTAATTCCTGGGTATTTAGTTTCTAAATTTGGAATTTTTTTCAACTCATGAATGCCTGGTTCAGTCTGGGGCATAGGTCTCTTCTGCTTCACTAGTGGGGATGATGTTCTTGTTCTTGTTTTCATTCTCTTTCTTGTTTTGGAGAAAATATGGAGCTTCAGCAGAGCACATCTGCAGCTATCTGTTCATTCTGTAATGTCTATTTTCCTGGACCAGTGAAAACAGTTGTGTGTAGGTGGGATAAAAATTTTTATGGCTCTCTAGGTTTCTTTTTTTGGTCTTTTTAATTTAATTTAATTTAATTTGTTGTTTGGGGTTTTTTTAACATCTTAATTTTATTTTTTTTATTTTTTTTAAGTGTTCCAAGACTCACTGTTTATGCACCACACCCAGAGCTCCATGCAATGCACGCCCTCCATAATACCCACTGTCAGGTTCACCTATCCACCCCCGTCCCCAACAAAACCCTCCATTGGATTTTCAGAGTCTAAGTTTCTTAATTCAAGATCACCCTGTCCTATTAGCACAGTGAAGTACATTTTCACTAATAATGGGAATCTTTGGGGAACAGAGAGGTTGACAGTTCTTCTGAGTTTGTGATTCTCTTTTGTTTCTGAAAGTAACACAATTTCTCCTACCTGCTTCTTTTTTACTTTTACTACCATGATTCTTGGGAGCCTCCAAGATTTAAAGCACCACTTTGTTCCCTATAATTATACCCTCTCAATCCTATTCTCCTTTGACTCTCTCCATATTCAAGTTCCTTTTTGTAGCTTCCACAGTATATATACCATATCCATATACATGTCCCAGATTTGTTTCAAAATCTCCCCACTCAGAAAAAAAAAATTATTTGCAAGAATGATTTTCTCTCTGCCCACTCCACTCTTTTTTTCCCAGTCAAACTAACCATTCTGACACAGTCCCTAAATTTGGCTTTGAAGGATTTGGGTATTTATTTCCAGTTTATATATTAAGTCAAAGCTCATAGTATTTTCTGTGTTCTGGTTGCAGTGTAACTGTGGGTTACACGGTTTTCTTGTCTGCTTTAGAGCATAAATCATGAGTAGAGTTGGTTGATTTTTAACAAAATGAACACGCTAGTTGGACCAATATTTACATCAAGAAATGAAATGTTTACCTCAAACTCAGAAGTCCCCTCCAACTACCTTCCAGTGACTTCCTCAAGGATAGCACTATCCTAATTTTTAGGAGTATGGATTACTTTTATCTGTTTTGAATTTTACATAAATTAAATCAAATCCTGTAAGTCATTCATGTCTGACTTCTTTTACTAAAAAATATGTTCATTCATTCATGTTGTTAGTTCCATTCATTCTTATAAATAGTATTGTATTCATATTCCTAAATTTATATATTTTACTCTTCATATTTATTTTGATAGTCTCCAGTTTGTATTTATGACTAGTTCCATAATTATCATTCTTCTATATGTTTTTTATTGAGCACATAAACATAATTCTTTTAAGTGAGTACCTAGTAGTGACTTCACTAGGTTTTTAGGATATGCATGTGTTCAACTTTAGTAGATCTTGCAAAAAAAAAGAATTTTTTAAGTGTTTATACCAATTTACACTCTCACCAGGAGTATATAACAATTCTAATTGCTTTACATATGTGCCAAAACTTAATATTATCCCTTTTTTTTCCTTACAGCAATTCTGGTAAGCACAGAGAGATGTCACATTGTGAATTTAAACGTTACTAACCAATAATTAATGTGGTTGAGTCTCAATTTGTATGTTTATTGGCCATTTGGATATTCTGTTTTATAAAGTAACTGCTAAACTTATTTACCCACTTTCTGTTATGTTTCTCACCTTTTTGAGATTGATTTACAGAAATTCCTTGTGTTTTTTATATTCTAGATATAAACTCTCTTGTTGAATATATGTAAATATGTGTGCTCATGAGAGAGATCAGTCTGTAGTTCATCTTCTCGTTTTTTTGGGTTTGATTTGTTATTTTCCTAGTTTCCTAAGGTGGAAGCCTATCTCATTAATGTGAGGTTTGTTCTCTTCTAATAGAGGTGGTTACAGCTATAAATTTCTCCTTAAACAATTGCTTTAGCTGCATCCCATAAGTTTGGTATGTTGTATTTTTGCTTTCACCAGCTTCAATTTCTCTTGTGACTTTTTTCTTTGACCCACGGGTTATTTTAAACTATGTTGTCTAATTCCCAAATATTAAGGAAATTTCTCATTTCTTTCCATTCTTGATTTTTAATTTAATTCTACATACTTTGCATCATTTCAGCCTTTTTGAAATTATGAAGACTTTTTTATGGCTTAGCATATGATCTATTGTGGAGACTATTCCATGTGCACTTGAGAAAAAGATGTGTTCTGCTATTACTGAGTGGAGTTTTCTATAGATGTTCATTATATCATGTCAATTGATAGCCTTGTTTGATTTGTCTATACCCTTGCTAATTTTCTGACTACTTGTTCTATCAGTTTTGAAAGCAGCATATTGAGATCTTCAATTATCATTATTGAATTATGTGTTTCTCCCTCCACTTATGTCAGGTTTTGCTTCATATACAATAATATTATATTATATATATGTTAATAATTGTTATTATTGTATATATTATTATATATATGCTATTGTATATATGTTAATAATTTTTATATCTCCCTTATTGTATATATGTTAGTATTGTAAATATTGTTCTTCATACTTGTATTGTATATATGTTATTATATATAGTATATATGTTACTGTATTGTATTGTTATTATATATGTTATTGTATATATGTTAATAATTCTTATATCTCCCTGAAAAATTGACCCTTTCTTTTGTCATTGTGAAGAGTCCCTCTTCATCTCTAATAATGTTTATAACAAAGTCTATTTTTAACTTATATTAATGTAGTCACTCAATCTTGCATGATTACTGTTCCATGAATATTTTTTCCATTCTTTTACTTTCAAACTATGTGTATCTTCAAATCAAAAGTGTGTTTCTCATAAATACCATATAGTGGGATCATGTTTTTTAATCAGTCTGGCAATATCTTTCTTTTGGTTAGAGTATTTAATTTATTTAGATTTAATGTAACCATTTATGTGGTTGGATTTACAATAGCAATAGCCATATTGCTATTTATTCTTTATATCTCATGTCTTTTTCGTTGTTTTATTTCTCCTTTACAGTCCTTTTTTCTTTTAAACAGATTTTTGGAGTATTCCATTTTAATTTTTTGTTGATGTTTTAACTTTTTTAAAGTTATTTTCTTAGTGTTTTCTCCAAGAATTATAATAGGCATCTTAATTTATTGCAATCAACTTCAGATTAATGCTAACTGAGTTTCAGCAAAATACTAAAGCTTTTGTACCAGGTAGTTTTATACCCTCTCACTCTTGTGTGATTATTGTCATATATATTATTAACATGTTACAAGCCCAACAATTAAGTATTATAAGTATTGTTTTATAAATCTTTTTTCTGTTAAACAAGTTAAAGGAGTAAAAAAAATTTTTTATATTTTATATTACCTTTTATATTACCCTACATATTTACTAGCTCTGGTATTCTTCATTTCTTCCTGTGCATTCAACTTACCATATATTCCCCCAATATAGTTCTATTCCTACCCCTACTCCTTTGTGCTACTGTTGTCATATGTGTTACTTTATGTGTTATAAACCCAGCAATAAAATTTTATAACTATTGTTGTTTGCCTTTTAAGTAGATTAAGAAAAGCTACTAAGTATTTACCCAAAGGAAACAAAAACACTAATTTGAAAGGATACAGACACCCCACTCTTTATAGCAGCATTATCAACAATAGCCAAATTATGGAGAGAGCCCAAATGTTCATCAACTGATGAGTGGATAAAGATGTGGTGTCTATATACAACAGAATATTGTATATAGCCATATTGTAAATCAATATTTATAAAATTGTAAAGCCAATATTGTAAATCAGCCATAAAAAAGAATGAAACCTTGCCATTTTCAATGGCATGTTTGAAGACAGAAAGTATTATGCTAGGCAAAATAAGTCAGCCAGAGAAAGACAAATACCATAAGATTTCACTCATATGTGGAATTTAAGAAAGAAAACAGATGAACATGGGGCGGGTGGGGAAAGAGCGAGGCAAACCCGAAAACAGACTCTAAACTACAGAAAATAAACTGAGATTTACTGGAGGGGATATGGGGGGGGGTGGATGGGTTAAGTAGCTGATAGGTATTAAGGAGGGCCCTTACTGTAATGAGTCCTGGGTATTGTATGAGAGTGATGAATCACTAAATTCTACACCTGAAACTAATGTCGCAGTGTATGTTAACTAACTGGAATCTAAAACTTAAAAGGAAAAAAAAAGGAGACCAACAGGTATATGAAAAGATACTCAATATCATTAATCACCAAGGAAATAGAAATTAAAACTACAATGATATATCACTTCACATCTGTTAAGGTGAATATTATTTGAAAAAAGATAAGTTTGGATGAGGATGTGGAGAAAAGAAAACCCTTGTACACTGTTGGTGGGAATGCAAATTGGTGCAACCATTATCAAAAACGGTGAGGAGATTCCTCAAAAAATTAAAAACAGAGATACCATATGATACAGCAATCCTCCTTCTGGAAATATATTCAAAGGAATTGAAATTAAGATCTTGAAGTGTTATCTAACTCTCATGTTCATAACAGCCAAGCTATGGAAGCAACCTAAATGTCCATTGATGGATAAATGGATGAAGGAAATATGGTAAGTATATACAATGGACACTATTCAGCCTTTAAGATAGAAAGGATGTCCTGCAATTGTGACTACATGGATAAACCTGGAGGACATTATGTTAAGTGAAATAATCCAGACACAGAAGGACAAATACTATGAAACCACTCACATAAGGAATCTAGAATACTCAAACACATAAAAGCAGAGTTGATTGGTAATTTCCAAGGGTTGGAAGGAGGAAGAAGTGGGGAGGTATTAGTCAAAGGGTGTACAAAGTGTAAGTTATGCAAGATGAATAAGTCCTAATGTATATATGCCTATTAATTAATAATACTGTATTGTACATTTAAAATGTGTTAACAGGATTTTTTATGGTAAAAATGTAACAGGATATGTCTTATGGTTCTTATCATGATATAATGACAATAATAATAATTATTAACCAAGGAAAAGGGCAGGAGGAAATTTTGGAGGTATGGATATATTTATGACATAGATTGTGATGATGGTTTCTCAGATGTACACTTACCTCCAAACTCATCATGTTGTATATATAAATATACAGTGTTTTGTATGTCAATCATACTTCAGTAAGGTGGAGGGTTTTTTTTAAAGAAATATATGTATATATTTTTATCATTACTTTTACCAGTATTTTTTGTTTCTTCATGTAGATGAAAGTTTCCATCTGCTGCCACTTTCTGTTAATTCGAAGAATTTCCCTTAGTATTTCTTGCAGGGAAGATTTACCAGCAAAAAATTCAGTCCCACTTGAGCTGGGTGTATCTTCCTTTCACCTTCATTTCTGAAGGATAGTTTCACTGAATCCTTTCAGCACTTGAAATACATCAACTCTTAATCTCTACTGGCCACTATTATTACTGATGAAGAGTTAGTTGTTATACTATTAGGAGTCCCTTGTACAGGTTGAGTCATTTTATTACATTGAAGATTTTCTCTTCACATTTTTGGCTTTCAAAAAGTTTGACTATGATGTGCCTAGATGGGGATCCCAGTGTTTCTTTCACCTGGATATGTAGATTAATGTCTTTTATAAAATTTGGCAAGTTTTCAACCATTATTTCTTCTCCTTTCTCTTTCTACTTCATTTCATGTATATTGGTATACTTGACACCCCACATGTCTCTAATGCTGCTTTTCTTCATTCTTTTTAGTCCCCATTCTTCAAAGTGGATAAGTTCTATTGACCAGCCTTAAAGTTTACTGATTATTTCTTCTGCCAGAGCAGACCTACTGTAAAATATTTCATTCTAGCTATTGGTACTGTTCAACTCCAGAATTTCCAGTTGAATCTTTTCTTCTTTTTGTTGATATTCTCTATTTTACGAGAAGTTTACTCATTCTTTCCTTTAACATTTTAAGTATGATTTCTTTTAGTTCTTTGAATGTATTTATAACTTATTTGAAGGCTTCATTGAGCCAGCATCCAGGCTCCTGCAGAGACACCTTCTGTTGACTTTTTTTCTTGTGTGTGGGTAACACTTTCTGTTTTCTTTTGCATTTTTTGTTGTTTTTTTGAAAATCAACATTTTAGATAATATGCTATATTCATTCTGGATTCTGATTCCCAACCCTCTGGGAGGGAATGTCCTTGCTGTTTATTTTCTGTTTTAGTGACATGCTTGGGCTAATTCTGTAGTCTGTTTCCCCAAAATGTGCAGACTATGGTGTCCCTGCTCAGTTTCTTTAACAACTCCTGTTTTTATTTTTAAGCCTGCATTTCTAGGGTCACCCATGGGTCATTATAACTTAATGCAGCAGCAATTTATCAGAGGTTCTGCTTCAATATCTTGTGCCAGTAAGGCTTGTACAATTTATACTATTGGATCTGAGTGTGACTTGAGGAATAGTCTCAAAGTACAAGGAGTTTACAAATATGTCCTAGTTTTTACTTTCTACATTCCCAAGGCCTTCTCATTCATCCAGGGAAGAGTAGATTCCTAAGACCCTATCTGAGCATGCATAGCCTAGCTTATGTGCACAGACTTCTAGACCACCAGGCATAAGTGGGATTTTAGCAAGATTCTTTTTGGCTGTCTCGTTCCCTGGAGTCCCCTGTTAAATTTCTGACTGCTCTGCCATTTTATTGCTTCTTCCAAGCAGTATTGTGACATCAAACTTGTTGAAATGTTCATCTTCCCTGATTATTTCTATAACATCCTAAGACATTGATTTTTCTTCATACTCTTTCTCAAATAATATCAGTTTCCTCTGATAAAACAGAGGAATTGTCACATTCCATGGCCTGGCTGGCCACCTAGTAGAAATTCTACACGATCAACTGAAGTTGGGAGGGGCTGCTGTTCAAAGAATCCTCTAACTAAAATACTACAGATGTCTACTGTTATTATTAGGTCTTAGTTTAGATTCCCTTGTTAAATGTTTCCCAATTTTTATTCCTTTGGTCAGTTCTCGGAGGCTGACAACTTTGTCCAGTTTTATCACTGCTTTTTAGTTTATTTAAAGTTATTGAAATGTTTTCAGTGTCAACATATGTGGTATATTTTTGTGTATTTTCCGTGTAAATTGAAAACAATGTATATACAGCAGTTGTTGGCATACATACACTTAAATTATATATCTTTTTGATGTATTGGCTCTTTCATTTTGAAGTGTCCTCTTTATCTTCATATCTTCATAAAGTTTTCTTTGATTAATATTAATGTAGGTATTCCACTTTCTTATTAGTAATACTTTCTTATTAGTAGATGCACAATATTTTTTCCATTCTTTACTTTAGATCTATGTTATTATACTTACAATCTTTCTTTTGTGGGCAACATATATTTAAATGTTTTTCTTGTGAGAAGCCTTGCTTTTTAATCCAATCTATCAATTTTGGCCTCTTAATTAGAGTATTTAATGATATTTGTTTAATGCAGTTGTTGATGTGGTTGGATTTAAGTCTACCACTCTGCTGCATATTTTATTTTTTCCCACATCTGTGTCCTTTATTCTTCTTTACCTGTCTTTTTGGTATATTCATTTTATCTCTTTCAATAGTAGTTGAGTAGAGATGTCATAGCTAGAGTCTTCAATATTTGTGAAACTTAACTGGAAAATCTCAGAAAAGGAAAATACAACCCTTGAAAGGCATGTAGAATAGGCTTTCCTCTTTGAATCTTCAGCCCTTTTGAAAGTCTCTCCTCAATTTCAACCAACTTTTCAGCACCAAACTTTGACCTCTGTCTTCTCACCCTGATAAGACTGTATGTTTTTGTTTAAGCTATATTCTCCCAGCTTCTCCTTAAAACCAACAAACACCCTCAGGGGAAGATCTGAGGAAATGTTGAGCTTTTTTTTTTTTTTTTTTTTTTAAACCATGATGTTTATTCTAATTGTTGAAATCCTTAAGATGAACTGGATGCCGCAACAGCTGCCCTCTTGGGCTTAGGTGTTGTTCCTTCACGGAATCCATGCCTGAATCTGCGGTATACAATTTTTAGGTGCCTCATGCGACCGGTCCCAGTGGTGTTCCGTCTTTTAGCCTTGGCACTCCAGTTATACTTTCTCTTGCGCTTGGCAGGGTAGCCGCACTTGCCACACGTGGACTTCTGAAGGTGGTAGGCCTTCGAGCCACAGCGGCGGCACAACGTGTGCGTCTTATTGCGACGCTTTCCAAACGATGACGTCCCCTTCGTCATCTTGTTTCCGCGGCAGGCCCCCCTTTTTTTTTTTTTTTTTTTTTTTTTTCGCCGCCTTGGCCCAGCAGGCTGAGCGGTCAGCAGATGAATGGTTAGCCTGGGGTTAGTCTGGCGCAGGGTGGGAGGGGGTGGCAGAGAGCTGCTGGGACCAGGCCTGGGAAAATGGACTTTATTACCTCCCAGGGAGTGGGAGAGCAGGATTAGGAGGGGACACACTCAGGACCCCAGGACTGGTGTTGGGGAGCAAGGTGCCGGGCCTGGCCAGCCCTTGGTTTCCCTGAGGACAGACATGAACGGCAGCCCCACTGCACAGCTGCCCAGAGCCGCCCTGGCAGAGGACTAGAAGGTGGGCCCAGATTGCCAGGCAGTGCCCTCCACTCCCGCAGGATCTGTCTCCGAGGCCTCGGCGGCAACCGGCGCCTACCCGCACGCCACGCTTCACTTCCGGGCCTGCTCATAGTTCTGGGTGAACCAGGCGCAGGTCTCCTTCACAGCCTGCTGGAAGGGTGTAAACCGGAAGTTGGGCAGGTAGGTCCGAAGCTTCCTGTTACTGGCCGTCTTCTTAAACTTCTTAACTTCTTAAACTGCCCATGAATGATCTCCAATTCTTTCTAGTAGCTTTTTTTAATCATTCTTTTAGTTAGACTTTATATTTTTTATAAGTAAAAGGGCTAGATGTCGGGTTTGAGACTTGACATCTCAATAGCAATGAGTACACCTAGCATACAGATATTGCTTTCTAAATACTATTCTCTCCAAAAGGAACCAGAGTTCCTTGGAGATATAACCGATTCTAGAGCTGAGGAAAGGAAAATGCAAAATGATCATAGACTGTAAGAATGCATTAAAAAATGGTAGGTGCATGCTAGATATCAGAAACTAAGGACGTGTTCAAAAAAATGGTGGAGACATGCATTTCACACAGATAAGTGAAAAATAACTGAAAAAATAAATGCATACCATAAAAACTCAAATCACAATATAGTATGGCTATATTAATATCAAACAACATAGACTTCATAAAGTTTTGCAATAAATAATTTAAAAATTTAATGATAATAGGAGCAATAAAGAAATAGATAACATTTCTAAATATGTGGGCACCTAATACTATACCTTTGAAATAAATGATGCAAAAGTTGAAAAAATTAAAAAAATTGCAATTATAGATATTTTTATTTTTTTCAAGTTTTTATTTTAACTCCACTTAGTTAATGTACAATATTATATTAGTTTCAAGTGTACAACAAAGTGATTCAACACTTCCATAAAATACCCAGCTCTCATCACAGCAAGTGTACGTCTTAATCCTCATTACCTATTTCTCCCATCCTCCCACCCATCTCCCCTCTGGTAACCATCAGTTTGATCTTTGATTCCTATAGTTAATACTCTTTTCCTTGGCTTATCTCTTGCACACTCTCTCTCTCTCTCTCTCTCTCGCTCCTTAACTCCCTCTCCCCCCACACTCCCTCCTTCTCTGTTTTTTTCCATTTGTTTTTTTTCTTTCCTAAATTCCACATGAGTGAAATTATATGGTATTTGGCTTTCTCTGAATGGCTTATTTCACTTAACATTATACTCTGTATCTCCATCCATGTCACTGCAAATAGCAAGGCTTCATGATTTTTTTGTGGCTGAATAATATTCCAGTGTATATATAAATGACATCTTCTTTATCCACTCATTAATAGATAGACACTTGTACTGCTTCATATCTTGACTATTGTAAATTGTGCTGCTATAAACATTAGAGTGTGTGTATCCCTTTAAATTACTGTTTTTGAATTCTTTGGGTAAATACTTTATTTTTAACTTCTTGAAAAACCTCCATACTATGTTCCAGAGTGACCACACTGGTTGGCATTTCCCATCAACAGAGCAAGAGGGCTCCTTTTTCCCCACATCCTCACCAACATACATTGTTTCTTGTGTTGTTGATTTTAGCCATTCTGACAGGTATGAGATGATATCTCATTGTGTTCTTTATTTGAATCTCCCTGATGGTAAGTGATGACAGACATCTTTCCATGTGGCTATTGGCCATCTGTATGTCTTCTTTGAAGAAATATATGTTCATGTTTTCTGCCCATTTTCAATTGGAATATTTGTTTTGGGGGTATTGAGTTTTTTAAGTTCTTTATATATTTTGAATACTAACCCTTTATCAAGTATGCCATTTGTGAATATCTTCTTCCATTCTGTAGATTGCTCTTTAGTTTATTTATTTATTTATTTATTTATTTATTTATTTATTGCTATACAAAAGCTTCTTATTTTGATGTAGTGCCAGTAGTGTTTTGTTTTTGTTTTTGTTTTTTGCTTTTGTTTTCCTTGCCTCAGGAGGCATATCTAGTAAGAAATCGCTATAGCCTATGTCAAAAAAAATTACTGCCTGTTTTCTCCTATAGGACTTTTATGGCTTGCTGTCTCACATTTAGGTCTTCAATTCATTTTGAATTTATTTTTATGTATGATGTAAGAAAATGGCCCAGTTTCAATCTTTTGCATATTATTTTCCAGTTTTCCGAACATCATTTGTTGAAGAGACAGTCTTTTCCCATTGGATATTCTTTCCTATTTTGTTGAAAATTAATTGAGCATATAGTTGTGGGTTTACTTTGGGATTTCCATTCTGTTCCATTGATCTATGTCTGGTTTTGTGCCTGTACCATACTGTTTTATCACTACAGCTTCATAACATAACTTGAAGTCCTGAATTGTGATGCGTCCAGCTTTAACTCTTCTTTTCCAAGATTGCTTTGGCTATTTGGGGTCTTTTGTGGTTCCATACAATTTTAGAATAGATTGTGCTAGTTCTGTTAAAAATACTAGTGCTATTTTGATAAGGATTTCATTAAATGTATAGATTACTTTGGCTAGTATAGACATTTTAACAGTATTTGTTTTTTCAATTCATAAGCATAAAATATTTTCCCTTTTGTTTGTGTCTTCAGTTTCTTTCATCAGTGTTTTATTGTTTTCAGAATACAGATATTTCCCCTTTTTGCTTAGGTTTATTCCTAGGTATCTTATTTTTGGTGCAATTGCAAATAGGACTGTTTTCTTAATTGCTCTTTCTCCTGCTTCATTATTGATACATAGAAATGCAACAGATTTCTGTACATTAATTTTGTATTCTGTGACTTCGCTGAATTCATTTGTCAGTTCTAGAAGTTTTTTATGGAGTCTTTCAGGTTTTCTATATATAGTATCATGTCATATGAAAATACTGAAAGTTTTACTTCTTCCTTACCAATATGAATGCCTTTTATTTCTTTTTTGTTTTGTTTTCTGGTTCTTTTGGCTAGAACATCCAATATTTTGTTGAATAGAAGTAGTGAGTGTGGACATCCTTGTCTTATCCCTGGCCATAGAGAAAAAGCTATTGGGTTTTTCCCATGAGAGCTGAGGTTAGCTGTGGGTTTTCCATATAAGGCCTTTATTATATTGAGGTATGTTTCTTGTAAACCTACTTTGTTGAGGGTTTTTATCATGAATGGATGTTGTACTTTGTCTAATGCTTTCTCTGCATCTATGGAATGATCATATGGTTCTTATTCTTTTCCTTGTTGATGTGATATCATCACATGGATTGATTTGTGAATATAGAACAATCTTTGTAACCCAAGAATAAGTCTTCCTTGATTGTGGTGAATGATTCTTTTAATGTACTGTTGGATTCAGTTTGCTAATAATTTATTGAGAATTTTTGCATCTATGTTCATTAGAGGTATTGGCTGTAGTTCTCTTTTTTATTGGAGTCTTCATCTGGTTTTGGAATAATGGTAATACTGGCCTCTTAGAATGAATTTGGAAGTTGTCCTTCCTCTTCTATTTTTTAGAATGGCTTGAGAAGACTAGCTATAAACTTCCTTAAATGTTTAGTAGAATTTACCTGTGAAGCTTTCTGGTCCTGGACTTTTTTGGGGGAGTTTTTTGACTGCTGGTTCAATTTCTTTGCCAGTTACTGGTCAGTTCAAATGTTCTATTTCTTCCTGTTTCAGTTTTGGTAGTTTATATGTTTCTAGGAATTTATCCATTTCTTCCACATTGTCCAATTTGTTGACATATAGTTTTTCATAATACCTCTTATAATTGTTTGTTTTTCTGTCCTGTTGGTTGTTATTCTCTTGGCTCAATTGTGATGTTATTTATTTGGGTCCTTTCTGGTTTTGTCTTGATAAGTCTGGCTAGTGGTTTATCAAATTAATCTTTTTTTTTTTTTTTTTCAGAAAATCAACTGGTTTCAGTGATCTGTCCTATAGTTTTCTTAGTTTCTATATCATTTATTTCTGCTCTAATCCTTATTATTTCCTTTCTTCTGCTGTCTTTAAGCTTCACTGGTTGTTCTTTTTCTAACTACTGTCAGTATCAGGTTAGATTTATTTTTTTATATATTTTCCTTGCTTCTTGAGGTAGCCTGTATTGCTATAAACTTCCCTCTTAGAACCACTTTTCCTGCATCCCAAAAGTTTTCAATCATGATGTTTTCATTTTCATTTGTCTGCATATACTTTTTTATTTCTTTTTTTTTTTAAAGATTTTATTTATTTATTTGACAGAGAGAGAAATCACAAGTAGGCGGAGAGTCAGGCAGAGAGAGAGAGAAGCAGGCTCCCGCTGAGCAAAGAGCCCGATGCGGGGCTCGATCCCAGGACACTGAGATCATGACCTGAGCCAAAGGCAGCGGCTTAATCCACTGAGCCACCCAGGCGCCCCTTTATTTCTGTTTTTATTTCTTGGTTGACTCATTCATTGTTTAGTAGCATGATATTTAACTTCCAAGTTTTTGTGGTGTTTCCATATTTTTCCTGTGTTTGACCTCTAGTTTCATAGCTTTGGGGTCAGTAAAGATGCATGATTTCGGGCTTCTTGAATTTGTTGAGGCTTCATTTGTAGGTTAATATACAATCCAAAGAATGTTTTGTGTATACTTGTAAAGAACATGTTTTTCTGTTTTAGGATGGAATGTTAATATATTTATCTGTTATATCTGTTATTCAGATATATCTGAATATATATGTTAAATCCATCTGGTCCAATGTCATTCAAAGCCATTGTTTCCTTGTTGTTTTTTTCTATTTAGATGATCTGTCCTTTGATGTAAGTGGGATGTTAAAGTCCCCTACTCTTATTGTATTTATTGATTACTTCCTTTATGTTTGTTACTTACAGTTTTACTTATTTGGGTGCTCCTATGTTGGCTACATAGATATTAACAATTGTTATATTTTCTTGTGGATTGTCCTTTTTATTATTATATAGTGTCCCTCTTTGTCTCTTGTTACAGTCTTTGCTTTAAATTCTAGTTTTTCTGATATAAGTACTGCTATTCCAACTTTCTTTAGACATCATGTGCCTAATAAATTTTTTCCATCTCCTAACTTTCAATCTGCAGGTGACCTTAGTTCTAAAATAACCTTAGGTCTACTTCCTACAGGCAACATATAGATGAGTCTTGTTTTTATCCATTCTGTCACCCTGTATCTCTTGATTGGAGTGTTTAGTCTGTTTGCCTTCAAAGTAATCATTGATATATATGTATTTATTGGCATTTTATTATTTGTTTTGTGGTTGTTTCTGAAGATTTTCTCTGATCCTTTCTTGTATTTCTCTCTTTCATGTTTTGCTGATTTTCCTTAGTGATATATTTGGATTTCATTCTCTTTATTGTTTGAACATGTATTAGTATGTTTTGATACATGATTAAATTTGTATATGAACTTATGCATTTTACAGTCTGTATTAAGTTGATGGTCATTTAAGTTTAATTTAAGTTTGAACCTATTCTTTACTCTTCTCCCCATATTTTAGGTATATGTTATTATATTTTACATCCTTTTATATTGTGAATTCCTAGACTGATTTTTTTTACATAAATATTCATTTTTACTACTGTCACCATGACTCCTTTACACCTAAAGAATCCCTTTAATATTTCTTGAAGGGCTAGTTTAGTGGTCATAAGCTCCCTTAGTTTTTGTCTAGGAAATTTTATCTCTTCTTCTATTCTGTCTGATAGCACTGCTGGATAAAGTATTCTTGGCTACAGATTTTTCCTATTGGCACTTTGAATAAATTATGCCACTCTCTTCTGGCTTAGAAGATTTCTGCTAAAAAATCAGCTGATAGCCTTGTGGGTTTTCCCTGGTGTGTTACTATCTTCTTTTGTTCTGCTACTTTTAAATTTTTTTCTTTATCGCTACATTTTGCCAATTTAATTACACCATGTCTTGGTGTGGACCTGCTTCTGTTAATTTTGTTAGGGGTTCTTTGTGCCTCCTGATATTGCTATCTGTTTCCTTCCCCAGACTATGGAAATTTTCAACCATTATTTCTTCAAAAAAGTTTCTGCCCCTTTTCTCTCTCTTCTTCTATATTCCTATAATTCTCTATAATTATATTATAATTATAATTATATATTATAATTCCTATAATTCTCTCCCTTCTCCTATATTCCTATAATACAAATGTTATTATGTTTGATGGAGACACTGAGTTCCCTAAATCTATTCTTGTTTTACTTAATTTTTTTTCTCTCTTTTGTTCAGCTTGATTACTCTCCATTACTCTGTCTTCTAGGTCATTAATTTGCTTCTTCCAGTCTGCTGTTCATTCTATCAAGCATCCTTCTCATTTTGTTTATTGAGCCCTTTATCTTTCCTATGTTATTCCTTATCTCTACATTAGGGTCTCACTGATGTCTCCCACTTTTTCTCAAGTTCAGGGAGTATCCTTATGATTGTTGCTTTAAATACTCCATCAAGCATAATACATATATCTGCTTCACTTAGATCTCTGGCCATAGTCATATCCTGTTCTTTCATTTGGGATAAATTACTGTGCCTTAGCACTTCAAATAAATTTATGCATCTGTGCATGTTTCTGTGACTTAGGAATGTCAGCTGTGTCTCTTGTTCTTGAGGATAATGTCCTTGTGAAAAAAAAAAGGTCCTGCCATGTAGTGTTCTCTCTTCCCCAGGGCCTGATGCTTCCAGGAGTGTCTCCAGTGTGTTTTAGCTGTGCTCTGCTATTTTATTTTGGTCACTTTATCCTTCAGACCTGTTTGTTATCTTTGCTTGCTGTGGGCAGTGTTTAGTCCCTAGGCTTAATGTGGTGTGTCTTAACTAGGTGTGCTCTGGTCTGAAATGAGATCTGTCACACCACCACTGGAACTGAAACACCACAAAACTCCCCACTCAGGAGACGTGTGAGGAGGGGTTTGGGCCTGTCTTCTGAGGAAAGGAGTCCACTCTGCTGGGACTGAGGCAAGTATAACTGGAAGGACAGTTCTATAGGAGCATGAAGGACATAGCCTGGTATAAGCAAGTTAGGTAGCAAGTGTCAGTGTGCTATTTCCTACAGGTGGTCCTGCACTTATGCTGAGGGATGGGGGAGGGAAATGGAACCTGCCAATTCCTTTGTCCCTAAAGGAGTCTTCCCATGAATGCTGCCTCACTGAGACATGTTCCAAGATGAGCAAATAAGTTCTTCACTGTGTGCCCCAGGTGCTCTTCAGATCGCTATTTCCACATTGTATGCCCATGGGCTATTTACCCTGCCTTCTCTCCAAGAGCAGTCCTAATAATTTCTGAGCTCTACCCAAGCCAAGCCCACTGATCTTTAAACTCTAGGCCTTAAACCCCACTAGTTGCAAGAGTTCACAATATTTAGCCCTTCTGTCTTTCTAAGTCAATTGCTATGGAAATTCATGTTCCCCATGTACACCCCTATGTGCTAATCTATCTCCTACCCCAGTCCATGACTGTGACTACTCCCATTTCTCAATAGCAGCCACAATCTGTTTTTCCCAAACCACATCTTTGTACTTCCTATATTCTTTGATGTGGCTTCTTCTCTATCTTTAGTTGTGGAATTTGTTCTGCCAGCCTTGAGGTTGATTTCTATGGATTTAGGATGATTTGATAGTTATCTAATTGTATTTGTGGAACAAGACAAACCTAGGGCCCTCCTATTCCACTGCAATCTTCCCCTCTCTCCCATAATCAGAGATTTTTAAATGCTTCTCTTTGTGATTATAAAATAAATAAACTTTAAAAAATCAGTTAAATATATTGAATAATTGAGTAGCACTAATGATCAAATTAACTAAATGACATTTTTAAGACATTACACTACATGATGGAAAACTACAAATTCATTTCAAGTGTTACATGGAACATTCACCAAGATTAACAATATGCTAAGAGCATAAATTAAGTCTCAAGAAATCCAATGGTATTAAAATTATGAACCAAAAAAAAAAAATATGAACCCAGTTCAATATTGTAACAAGGGAAGATCCTAAACTTACCTCTTCTCAGGGACACCAAATCTACAACTTTATATGGAACAATGTCTTCTTTTTTAAAAACTAGCTGAGCAACTCCTACACATAAATTAAACAGGAAAAAAGACTTCAAGAACCACAATAAGGGGCACCTGGGTGGCTCAGTGGGTTAAGCCGCTGCCTTCGGCTCAGGTCATGATCTCAGGGTCCTGGGATCGAGTCCCGCATCGGGCTCTCTGCTCAGCAGGGAGCCTGCTTCCCTCTCTCTCTGCCTGCCTCTCTGTCTACTTGTGATTTCTCTCTGTCAAATAAATAAATAAAATCTTTAAAAAAAAAAAAAAAAGAACCACAATAAGGAGGGATTTCAAAACACAGAGCTTCTCCATGAGGAGAGAGGAATATTAACCTCAAATTAGATACCCCAACTTTTGAGACCTTCACCTAAGAGATGAACCCCCAAGACCTCTAACTTTGGAAACCACCTGGGCTTGTGACCATGAGACCCACAGGGCTATAGTAAACTGAGAAATGGCTCTTACACTGCCCATGAACTGGACTTATTCATGCCAGTGCCAAGCACAGAGTTAGCCAGCTGACTTACAATGCCCATGAACTGGACTTATTCATGCCAGTGCCAAGCCCAGAGTTAGCCAGCTGAGAGGCAGCCAGGCTTTCTATGAACCAGACCTGAACATTCTCTAGGAAAGATCATATGTTGGGCCACAAAACAAGTCCTAATAAATTCAAGAAAATTTAAATCATGTTGAGCAACTTCTCTTGCCACAATTGTATGAAACTAAAAATCAGTTACAAGATGAAAACTGGAAAGATCCAGGTCAAGATGAGCATTATTGCAATTAGTACTGGCAGCAGCAAAGTTGGACAGCAGGAATGTTGACAGTTTAAAGAATTTAGTGTTTAATTGCTGTTCTGCAAGGAAAATAAACCAAATGCTATGTATTTTGCCTGGATGGCAGAGCAAGTTGCCTCTAGGACAGATTATTTTATGCTTTTGTGTTTTTCATAGGTTAGAATTTGTAAAAACAGTAAGGATTCCTCAATTCTGGAGAAGCTTAAAATTTCTAATAGTCCTTACATTACCTTCTGCTGTGATTATTACAAAGCTTGTGCAGTCAATAGTTTTTGTTTTGTTTTGTTTTGTTTTTGTTTTAGATTTTTTTTTTAATTTTTTATTTTTTATAAACATATATTTTTATCCCCAGGGGTACAGGTCTGTGAATCACCAGGTTTACACACTTCACAGCACTCACCAAAGCACATACCCTCCCTGTTTTAGATTTTTTATTTATTTATTTGACAGAGAGAGATCACAAGTAGGCAGAGAGGCAGGCAGAGAGAGAGGAAGGGAAGCAGGTCCCCTGCTGAGCAGAGAGCCCGATGTGGGACTTGATCCCAGGACCCTGAGATCATGACCCGAGCCGAAGGCAGCGGCTTAACCCACTGAGCCACCCAGGAGCCCCAAGTGCAGTCAATAGTTTAAAGAACTTTTTTATTTTATGTTCTCTATGTTCTTATTCTAGCAACTAACTCCTCTGAAAGCTTTTTTCTTTAAGATCAGGTCCTAAATTTTGAGCTACAAAGACTAACAGGCTATCTTTTGAACTCAGATGATCTTTAGCGTTCTAAATAGATGTGTAATAGCACCCTGTTTTGCTCCTTTATCTTGCTTACATAGCCTACAGAATGAACATATGACCAAAATACAGATGCTAGTGATAATTAGTCAGGGCCATATGCTCCAAAGTTCTCAAAATTACTCTACACTATTGAAATAATTGGTTTGTTTGACAGGTATTCCACACTGGAAGAGATGTTAAAACAAAGGAAGTATCTCATTCTCTCCTTTGGGAAGAATAATTACCAGTAAGTTTAGTTTTTCAGAGTTGATACTTGTTTGTCTATAAGGATGGATTATAAGAAAAATAACTGCTAAAAGATTTTATTTATTTTCAAGAAGACAAACAACTTTCCAGGCACACACTTGGAATCATTGGGCAGTTGTTAATGATAAACCAAAGTGGAATTTTGAAAAATAATCTTGCCAGAATTTATATTGAATAAAGATGTAAATACTTTGCCACAGCACAATTAAAACAAGGTCTAGATCAAAGAGAAAGAAAACCAAAAATCTTCCTGCACACAATGTTAATGGACAGACCTGTGAGAAGTTGTTTTCTCCAGCTGTTCTGACACTACTCAATGGCAAACACTCTGGTTCTTGAATGAAAGAAAGAAAGAAAGAAAGAAAGAAAGAGAAAAGAAAAAGAAAAGAATAAAATCCAGAAGTTGAAACCCTGTCCACTAACTGAGATTGCATCAGAGTGTCAAAACTAGCTCCATGCAAAGTTCCTAAGGGAGGACATCACTGAGATATCATTGGGAAGTGTCCCATCAAGTAAGCTAGGTAATAGTACAGACTGTAAATGACTCACTCTTCTTCTGTTGAGGATATATATCTTCTATGGTAAGAAGAAATTAGCCCTGTTTATCCATTTCTTGTTATTAGGTTAGGGACCACTGACCTGCTTCTCGCTTTAAGTTCCATATTAGTGGGGGCGGGGTGGGGGGGTTCCAAGATGGCTGAGTAGTAGAGGGACTCTGGACTTGCCTTGTCCTTCAAATACAACTAGATCAATCTTCAACTACTTTGAACAACTAGGAAGAGGATCAGAGGAGTAAGGAAATAATCTGTACAGTTGGAGTGAGAGGATTTGGCAGAAGAGAAATTCAGAGCCTAGAATTGGGGGAGTGGGAAGATGCATAGCCCAAAAAGGGGAGGAACCACAGTTTGTGGAGCAAAGTAAGGAGGAGGGAGTAAGTTGGAAAGATAGCAGTGGTTTGTGACCTCACAATAAGCCATGGCAAGAGGATCCCTGGGTTTCTCAGGGAAAGCTTGCTCCCCTTCCTAAAGAGCATATTTGTCTCCTGCAGACAAAAAGGGACTATCAAGCAGTCACTGAGTGGAGCATAGCAGTGAGTCTCAGAAGTACAGAGAGAGCAGAAAACTTCTTAAATTTCTTTGTAAGCCACAATAGACTTTAACCTCAATGCAACTGACAAACAACTGCTTTTCTGGGACAGATTGAGAGGAGTACAGAGACTGGAGTAGCTCATGGATAACCTGGCTGCTGCTTTTTGCTGTCTGACACAATACATTCAGGTTTCTGCAATGGCTTTTCTGGGACACCAGGGATTAGGAGACTGAGTCGAGTGCAGATGGCTGGTAGCCTGGCTCTAATTTTTTGCTGAGCATTATAATAAACTTGAGCCTCTGAGTGTGCTCTGTGCAGCAGTTTTTTTGGGATGGTGCTGGGCACACCCTGAGCCTCCCAAATGGGACATGGGAGTGAGTGTACATATTACCAGGCCCTTTAAAACTTGGAGTTTTACATCCCAGCCACTGGACAGAAAGAAAATACAGGTGATCTGTGGATCTGGGCACACCACTGACCTGGACACAGACAGGTAGGGCAGGGAATTCACCAGGCCCCAAGTCAGAGGAGATTGCTTCCTTCTCCAAGAGGGTCTCCTGAGCAGCAACTGTCAGGAATTCCACTCTCCAGGAACAAGAAGGCAAGGTGATCTCCTGTTCTACCTCTTCCACTACCCCTCCCTGCTTCCACCCAACAGCAGAGTCAGACTCTGATGAGAAACACAGCTCCTCTAGTGGAGACTAGAGTCCACTACACTAAGCCCTGAGACTCTGGCCTGGTAGGACCAATGTTATAAAAGCAAGTCAGTCTGTCAGTCTGTACAGCAGGCCTTTCCCTTGGAAGATCAACACAAACACCCTACATCCACCAAGTCTATTGATTAAAGACAGCTCCAAAACATCAGCACTAGCTTAACTTCACAAAAAAATCAAAGTTTACCTACTTAAGGGAAATAATACTCCCCACTAAAAGCAAAAAGGAACACTGTAGGGACACCTGGGTGGCTCAGTGGGTTAAGCCTGCCATAGATTTAATCAATATGGATATAAGTAAGATGATGAAACTAGAATTCAAAACAACAACTATAAAGATATTAGTTGGGCTTGTAAAAAGCATAAAAAACACCACAGAATTCGTTATTGCAGAAATAAAAGAACTGAAATCTGATCGGGCTGAAATTAAAACTGCTATTACTGGGTTACAGTCAAAAATGGAGGCTCTAACTACTCAGATAACAGGAAGACAGAGTCAGTGATAAGACAAAAATGATGCAAAGCAAGAAAGTTAAGAAAAACTGGATCATGAGGGGACACTTTAAGAAATCAGTGATACCATAAAGCACAATAATATTCAAATAATAGGGATCCCAGATGAGGAAAGAGAGAAAGGGGCAGAAGGTTTATTTGAACGAATTATAGCCAAGAAGTTCCCTACTCTGGGCAGGGAAACAAGCCCTCAGGTCCAGAAGGCACAGAGAACACCCCTCAACATCAGTAAAAATGAGTCAACACCCTGACATAAAATAGTGCAGCTTGCAAATTTCAGAAACAAAGAAAAAACTCTGAAAACCACTTGGAACAAGAGGTCCTTAACCTACAAGGGTAGAAACATAAGGCTGGTTCAGAGAGACCTGACAGACCAGAAAGGACTGGCATCATATATGCAATGTGCTAAATGAGAAAAAAATGAAGCCAAGAATACTTTATCTGGCAAGGCTGTCATTCAGAATGGAAGGAGAGATAAAGAGCCCCCAGGACAAATGGAAACTAAAAGAATTTATGAACACTAAACCAGGCCTATAAAAAATATTAAAGAGGATCCTATAAGCAAAGAGAGAGCCCAAAAGTAACAAATACCAGAAAGGAACAGAGACAACCTACAGATAGAGTGACTTTATAGGCAATGCAATGGCACTAAATTCATATCTTTCAATAATCACTCTCAATGTAAATGAGCTAAATGCCCCCAACAAAAAGACAGCATTCAGATTGGATAGAAAATAAAATAAAATAAAATAAAATAAAACAAGACCCATCAATATGCTATCTACAAGAGACACATTTTAGACCAAAAGACACCTCCACTGAAAGTGAGAGATTGAAAACAATTTACCATGCTAATGAACGTCAAAAGAAAGCTGGGTAACAATCCTTATATCAAACAAATTAGATTTTATGCCAAAGTCTGTAATAAAAGATGGAGAGGGACATAATCAAAGACTCTATCCAATAAGAAGATCTAACAATTGTAAATATTTATGCCCTTAACTTGGGAGCAGCCAATTATGTAAACCCATTAACAAAAATAAAAGAAACTTATTGATAATAATACAATAATAGCAGGGGACTTCAACACCCAACTCATAACAATAGACAGATCATCTAATCAGAAGATCAACAAGGAAACAAAGGCTTTGAATGACCCACTGGACCAGATGAACTTTGCAGAAATAGTCAGAGCACTTAATCCGAAAGCAACATAATACACATTCTTCTCAAGTGCATATGGAACATTCCCCAGAATAGATCACATGCTGGATCACAAATCAGGTCTCAACTACGTACCAAAAGACTGAAATTATTCACTGCATATTCTAAGACCAGAATGCTTTAAAACTTGAACTCAATCATAAGAGATAATTTGGAAGGAACACAAATTCATGGAGAGAGTACAAATATAAATACAAGTTGAAGAGCATCCTACTGAAGAATGAATGGGTCAACCAGGAAATGAAAGAAGAAATTTTTTAAATTAATAAAAGCATTAAGAATGAAAATATATGGTCAACTTATCTTCAACAAAGCAGGAAATAATGTTCAATGGAAAAAAGACAGCCTCTGCAATAAATGGTGTTGGGAAAATTGGACAACCACATGCAGAAAAATGAAATTGGACCATTTCCTTACACCACACACAAAAATAGACTCAAAATGGATGAAGGACCTCAATGTGAGAAAGGAATCCATCAAAATCCTTGAGGAGAACACAGGCAGCAACCTGCTCAACCTCAGCCACAGCAACATCTTCCTAGGAACATCGCCAAAGGCAAAGGAAGCAAGGGCAAAAATAAACTATTGGGATTTCATCAGGATCAAAAGCTTTTGCACAGCAAAGGAAATAGTTAACAAAACCAAAAGACAACTGACAGAATGGGAGAAGATATTTGCAAACGACATATCAGATAAAGGACCAGTGTCCAAAATCTATAAAGAACTTAGCAAACTCAACACCCAAAGAACAAATAATCCAATCAAGAAATGGGCAGAGGACATGAACAGACATTTCTGCAAAGAAGACATCCAGATGGTCAACAGACACATGAAAAAGTGCTCCACATCACTCGACATCAGGGAAATACAAATCAAAACTACAATGAGATATCACCTCACACCAGTCAGAATGGCTAAAATTAACAAGTCAGGAAATGACAGATGCTGGCAAGGATGCGGAGAAAGGGAAACCCTCCTACACTGTTGGTGGGAATGCAAGCTGGTGCAACCACTCTGGAAAACAGCATGGAGGTTCCTCAAAATGTTGAAAATAGAACTGCCCTATGACCCAGCAATTGCACTACTGGGTATTTACCCTAAAGATACAAACGTAGTGATCCGAAGGGGCAAGTGCACCCGAATGTTTATAGCAGCAATGTCCACAATAGCCAAACTATGGAACCTAGATGTCCTCAACAGATGAACGGATAAAGAAGATGTGGTATATATACACAATGGAATACTATGCAGCCATCAAAAGAAATGAAATCTTGCCATTTGCAACAACGTGGATGGAACTAGAGCGTATCATGCTTAATGAAATAAGTCAAGCAGAGAAAGACAACTATCATATGATCTCCCTGATATGAGGAAGTGGTGATGCAACATGGGGGCTTAAGAGGGTAGGAGAAGAATAAATGAAACAAGATGGGATTGGGAGGGAGACAAACTATAAGTGACTCTTAATCTCACAAAACAAACTGAGGGTTGCTGGGGGGAGGGGTTTGAGAGAAGAGGGTGTGGGGTTACAGACATTGGGGAGGGTATGTGCTTTGGTGAGTGCTGTGAAGTGTGTAAACCTGGCGATTCACAGACCTGTACCCCTGGGGATAAAAATATATGTTTATAAAAAATTTAAAAAAAGAAAGAATGGAAGCAGAGAGAAAATTTGGGAAACGTGTGACACTTGTACATATGACAGTGACTTGGATTAGTGTTCCCTGGCCAAATTTCAAGGCCCACAAATATAAATATATGGTATTATAAACAGTGCGTATTTCTGGAGCTTTAAAGATTTGTGAGAAAGACTTCTTTTGCTTTATGTTAATTTATGTCTTCAGAAAGTATTTTTTGGACATCTACTTTGTGGTGGCATCTTAGTCCTTTTTAGTCACTTTTAAGAGATTTAGGAATACTACAACTGGCATTTTTTTTAATCAAAAGTTTTTTTGTTGTTGTTTTTGTTTTTAACTCATCTAAGCTTCTAAGCAATAGACAATACCTAATCAGTCTTTACCTCAGTTAAATGGTAAGAGCCCGACACAAGTTCTTCTTTTCCCTGACTTAAGTTATTTTATCTTACTATTTTAGGAATAAATATAATTGTGTCTTCTTATATTAGTGGTGAATATTTCATTTCTGTAACTGTTACATAGGTAGTTTGTGCTAATGTGTTGGAGAAGCAAAACATATATGCCCCCTCTAGGAACCACTTAAAGTTGTTGTGAATTCTTCGAGAGTGGTATTTAGAATATAAATGTATAAAGAAGTAAACAATATTTGTTTCTCGAAAAAAAAAGAATGAAAATACAACAGTTCAGAACCTTTGGGATGTAGCAAAGGCAGTCCTACGAGGAAGGAATATAGCAATACAGCCTTTCTCAAGAAACAAGAAAAGCCTCAAATATACAACCTAACCTTCCACCCAAAGGAGCTGAAGAAAGAATAGTAAATAAACCCTAAACCCAGAAATAGAAGAGGAACAGTAAAGATTAGAGCAGAAATCAATAAAATGGAAACAAAAAGAACAGTAAAACAGAACAATGAAACTAGGAATTTCTTCTTTAAAAGAATTAATAACATTGATAAACTCTTTGCCAGACTCATGAAGAAGAAAAGAGAAAGGGCCCAAATACATAAAATCACAAATGAAAGAAGAGAGATCACAAGGAACACTGAAGAAATATAAACAATTATAAGAACATATAATGAGCAACTAAATGCCAACAAATTAGGCAATCTGGAAGAAATGGATGCATTTCAATCAAAACTAAAAAAGGAAGAAATAGAAAACCTGAACAGACACATGACCAGCAAGGAAATTGAATCAGTAATCAAAAATCTCCCAACAAACAAAAGTCCAGGACCAGATGTCTTCCCAGGGGAATTCTATCATTCAAAGATCTAATACCTATTCTTCTTGAAGCTGTTTCCAAAAACTGGAAGGAGAACTTCTAAACTCATTCTGTGAAGCCAGCATCACTTTGATCCCAAAACCAGACAGAGACTCCACCTAAAAGGAGAATTACGGAATTCATCCCTGATGAACACGGATGCAAAAATTCTCACCAAGATACAGGCCAGTAGGATCGAACAGGACATTAAAAGGATTATTCACCACTACCAAGTGCGATCTATTTCTGGGCTGCAAACATTGTTCAGTATCTGCAAATCAATCAATGTGATATATCAAATTAACAAAAGAAATAATAAGAACCATATGATCCTCCTAATAGATGCAGAAAAAGTGTCTGACAAAATACAGCATCCCTTCTTGATTAAAATTCTCCACAGTAGAGGGATAAAGGGAATATATCTCAATATCATAAAAGCCATATAGGTAAAACCCACAGCGAATATCATTCTCAAAAAACTGAGAGTTTTTCCCCTAAGGTCAGGAACACAACAGGGATGTCCATTCTCACCACTGTTGTTCAACAAAATATTAGCAGTCCTAGCCTCAGCAATCAGATAACAAAAAGAATTAAAAGGCATCCAAATCAACAAAGAAGAAGTAAAACTCTCACTCTTTGCAGATAACCTGATACTCTCTGTGGAAAAACAAAAAGACTCCACCCAAAATGGCTAGATCTCATACAAGAATTCAGCAAAATGGCAGGATATAAAATCAATGCCCAGAAATCAGGTGCATTTCTATGCACTAACAATGAGACAGAAGAAAGAGAAATTAAGGAATCGATCACATTTATAACTGCACCAAAAGGTATAAAGATACCTAGGAATATACCTAACCAAGCACATAAAGGATCTGTACTCTGAAAACTATAGAACACTAATGAAATAAATGGAGGAGGAAGACACAAAGAAACATAAAGACATTCTATGCTAGTGGATTAGAAGAATAAACATTGTTAAAATGTCTATGCTATCCAAAGCAATCTATACTTTCAATGCCATCTGTACCATCAATATTTTTCACAGAGCTGGAACAAACAATCCTAAAATTTGTATGGACCCAGAAAAGACCCCAAACAACCAGAAGAATGTTGAAAAAGAAAATCAAAGCTGGAGGCATCACAATGCCAGACTTCAAGCACTATTACAAAGCTTTAATCACCAAGACAGTATGATACTGACACAAAACCAGACACACAGATCAACTGATCAGAATAGAGAAACCAGAAATGGAACCTAAATTCTATAGCCATTAATTCCCACAGAATAAAAGACAGTCTCTTCAACAAAAGGTATTGTGAAAATTGGACAGCCACATGTAGAAGAATGAAACTGGACCACTTTCTTATACCAAACACAAAGATAAACCCAAAATGGATGTGAGATCTAAATGTGAGACAGGAATCCATCAAAATCCTAGAGGAGAATACAGGCAGCAACCCCTTTGACCTCAGCCAGCAATTTCTTGCTAGACACATCTCCAAAGGCAAGGAAAACAAAGCAAAAATGAACTATTGGGACTTCATCAAGGTAAGCTTCTGCACAGCAAAGGAAATAGTCGACAAAACCAAAAGATAATAGAAGATATTTGCAAATGTCTTATCAGATAAAGGGTTACTATCCAAGATCTATAAAGAACTTGTAAAATGCAATAACCCATAGACAAATAATACAGTCAAGAAATGGGGCAGAAGACATGAACAAACATTTCTCCAAAGAAGACTTACAAATGACCAACAGACTCATGAAAAAATGCTCAACATCACTCAGCATCAGGGAAATATAAATCAAAGTCACAGTGAGCTACCACCTCACACCAGTCAGAAAGGCTAAAATTAATAAGTCAGGAGCAACAAATGTTGGCGAGGATGGGGAGAAAAGGGAACACTCTTACACTGTTGGTGGAAATGCAATCTACTGCAGCCACTCTGGAAAACAGTATGGAGGTTCCTCAAGACAATAAAAATAGAGCTATCCTACATCCCAGCAATTACAGTACTAGGTGTTTGCCCCAAAGGATATACATGTAGTGATCTGAAGGGGCACCTGTACCCCAATGTTTACAGCAACAATGTCCACGGTAGCCAAAAGAGGGAAACAGCCCAGATATCCATCAACAAATAAATGATAAAGAAGTGGTGTATATATACAATGGATTATTACTCAGAGATCAAAAAAGTAAAATCTTCCCATTTCCAATGATGTTGATAGAACTAGAGGGTATTACGCTTTTTAAGAAACAAAACAGATTAACATAGGGGAAGGGAAGGAAAAATAAAATGAAATGAAAACAGGGGAAGACATGTCATAAGAGACTCTTAAATATAGGAAACAAACTAAGGTTGCTGGAGGGGAGGAAGGTGTGGGGATGGGGTAATTAGGTGGCATTAAGGAGGGCATGTGATGTAATGGGCACTGGGCATTAGCTGCAACTGATGGATGACTGAATTCTACCTCTGAACTAATGATATACTATATGTTAACTAATTGAATTTTATTAAAACAATCTTTTTTATGTTTCATATGGGTGGTAGTAGCTTTCTGAGAATTGTAGAACTTCTGTACTGAGCACCACTTTCTTCCAGAAACCAACTTAACTATCTTTACTCAGGATATGAGCGTTTATTTGACAATTCCCATACACAGTAGAGGTTGAGCAGAACTGCTTCTCCTCTTGCTTTCAGTGGAGAAGTTCAGCCTCAAGATCACCTGTAGGACTGATGTTGGGTGACAGTTGCGACAATGTATTGCATGAACTGTTCTTATATTGAATTAATATCAAAGAAGAGTGCAAAATACACACTATAAAGCAGCACATTTTTATTATTCATCACATAATTATCAGAATCATTATCCCATTGTTGTAAAATCAAATTTGTATGATTTTTAATTTATATACAAAATTTATATAAACAAATTTTGATACTGTTCTTTTTGTATTTCAGTATGTTCATGATACAGAATTATTTATCTTTGTCATTCCTTTTGTTCTATAATCTAAGGTGAATTTAGCTTGGCTTTCCCACATTATCACCTGTCACAATTAGTTTCTGAGTAAATTATGATTAATGTTTGTCAAATTAAATGTGACATTCTGGATGTGATCACACAGCTTTCAGTAGTACTGAATTATCACTTGGATCCAAGAACATAGTTTCTTCTCAAATCCAGGGATAATAATGACTCCTATCCAACCTCTCCACAAAATTTTGAACTTAATAGAAATATATTTTTCCAAAGTAAGTGAAATACTATTTTTGTCCTGAAATGTTCAAACTTGCACAGCATTATGCTGAGAACTCTGAAATAATAATTGAGAGGGATAGACCAGATTTAGGAATTTGGTGGTCACTGTATTCTTTCCTAGGAAAAAGACTTGTAAGTGAGCTGTGAGTGTCATTACATAAGACAAATGCAAATTTTGTCATTTTCAAAGGTGAGTAACAATAATGAGGGAAATTTTCAAGGAACTAGAATTACTACACAGCTGCCACTTCAATTTATATAAAATCCTGTCAGGGCCTTCATTTCAAATGTGAGAGGTTAAGTAATCTTCCCAAACCTACAACACTAAGTCATGGTGCAAAAAGCACCAGATGAAAGGTCTCCTGACTTGCAGTTATCTTGGCACATCTTCAGTTCCTAAACGCACTCACACATACAATTGTGGAAATAACTCTTGTCTTCAAGAAAGAGAAATAAGGGGTGCCTGGGTGGCTCAGTGGGTTAAAGCCTCTGCCTTCAGCTCAGGTCATGATCCCAGGATCCTGGGTTCGAGCCCTGCATTGGGCTCTCTGCTCAGCAGGGAGCCTGCTTCCTCCTCTCTCTCTGCCTGCCTCTCTGCCTACTTGTGATCTCTGCTTGTCAAATAAATAAATAAAATCTTTTTTAAAAAAGAAAGAAAAAAGAAGGAAAGCGAAATAAATGCTCCTATAAGTTTCTAATTTTTGCACATCACTAAAAGCACAAAAGAAAAAATGGGTCCAAAAAGATCTTACACTGAATCTAGATAGATCATCTTTAAAGTAGAAAACAATCTTTTTTATCCAGGAAATTTTCAAAATTAGATCTTAATACCTGAGACCAGCTGATGATGGTTTTCATACTGACAGAGATTCAACCCATCCAGATTACCCAATCCAGAAACAAGTATCAATTCCTTGGTTAGTATGACTTTGTGTATGGGGTAAAAGATGGTCATAGTCCTCACTGAAACTTACCTCCTCCCCAAACCGTGTCCTCTCTGTTCTCCAGCATGGCATGTCTGTGGTCCCCTAGAGGCTTATCAATGGCAGCTCTGATAGTGATACTGATGATGCTGAGCCCTCCCCTGGCTTGGGCTAAGGACATTCACATTAAGTACATAAGCCATTGTGGGATGGGGAAGGAAGGGAGTTAGCTTTGTCACCACATCCAGGCCATATCCCTTAGAAAATTATAACGTTTTCTTCAGTGACCACCCATCTCTATTATACAGATCCCCACTTCTTTCCACAGCAAAAAAACCCTGCATGCTTGCCCTATCTACAAGAGCTTCATAAGGGGCCTCCATACATATAGGTCATTTCTTCATAATTCTCTTCTAATAAAATCTCTCCAGTCTTCCATCCCATTCATTCAGGTTCATGAGAAGATTTAGAAATAATACTGTCCAAATAGTTTACCTTCTGGTAGTTCCCTATTTTTTTTCTTTCTATTTATTTATTTTATTTTATTTTATTTTATTTTATTTTATTTTATTTTTGAGAGAGAATGAGAGCACACATCCACAAATAAACAAGATAGGAGGAGGAGCAAGGTAGAGGGAAAGAGAAAATCCTAAGCAGGCTCCAATGTCAGCACGGAACCCAACCAAGGGCTAGATCTCATGACCCTGAGATCATGACCTGAGCTGAAATCAAGAGTCCAATGCTTAACCAACTAAACAACCCAGGCACCCTCAGTGGTTCCCTTTTTGAGTTGAGTTATGCCAGTAAAAGGGTAAATTTGCCTGAAAATTTTATAGGGAGTCAAAAGAGATCAGAAAGATCTCTTGCAGAAGATCTTGTGTTATGGCCTCAGCAGGATTCATGATGTTGGTGCCTCTCCCTAATATGTAAAGATATATCAAGGGGCCTCCCACATCCTCTCCTTTCCTTTGCTTCTGAACCCTAATGTTTATAAGCCCTGTATCCCTGTGCTGTAAGTTATCTGACAGAAGTTAGGATCTGTTTTCCCTCTATTTCTCCTGTGGAGAGCACTCTGGAACTGAAGCAGGGAAACTTAGAGCTTGAAATGACCTATAAAAAAGGAGAATCTGTGGGGTGTCCTTCAATGCCTTAAAGAATTTAAGGATTCTTCTAAAAACCTGGCACAGATTAGTGTCCAGTATGAACCTATTTTGACAAAAAATATATGAAAGTCTATTTGTATAAGCCAAAACTAGTCAATTATGAGCAATTTTATATGATTCGACTGTACACCCTGAGCAGTGTACCAATGGTATGAAGATTGCTTATATTCCTGGGGCTGAAAGTCAATAAAAAAGTTGAGTAAAGTCACTGGCCTCCTGGAGTCTTAGCCCCAAATTTCATAGGTTCATTCTCCATGACCTCTCTTTAATTAGACATGTTTTTATCCTCTGTGTCTAGTTTCTCACTATTCTTTCCCCAGCTATGCCATCACCATTACTGAAAATCCCCAATGTTGGCTCTGACCCTCAGTACTATCACATTTCCACTGGACGAAATGAAATACAACAAAATGTTCTCCTTCTTAAAATCACCTTTCCTTATCTGAGAATGTTTCTTCTGACTAGTAGAAGAAAGAAGAGGTTTGTCTAAATTTTCATATAGGAAGCAGAAGGGATCTAATGTGTCATCAGAATAAAAGAGTGTTGGAGCTTGAACCCTTTGTTACTTTCCAGGATCCTACAATGATCAAGTCCCAGAACACTTTATTCATTTAGACCACAGATACTCTTCCAAGTAACTATTATATACTGGATTCTGTTTTAGGATCAGAGAATTCTATTTGAATAAGAAAGAAAAGTCCCCTACAGTCATAGAACTTACCTAACAACTGGAGAGAAAGATAATAACTGAATACATATTTTAACAAAAAAAGGCATCTGGGTGGCTCAGTCAGTAAAGCATCTGCCTTCAGCCCAGGTCATGATCCCAGAGTCCTGGGATCAAGTCCTGTGTCAGGCCCCCTGCTCAGTGGGAAGCCAGCTTCTCCCTCTCCCTCTGCCAGCTGCTTCCCCTGCTTATGTTCTCTCTCTCTCTCTCTCTCTCTCTCTCTCCCCTTCCCCATCAAATAAATAAATAAGATTTTTTAAAGTATTTAACAAAAAGGAAAAATAATTCCAGAGAGGAATAATTACTCTTAAAAAAATGCATCAGTGTAGTGAAACAGAATTGAATTCACCCAACTTCAGCACAAGGGCTACAGAGCTCTTCCTGGCAAGAGACACTAGTTAACACATGAATGATGAGAATAAAACAGTCCTTTGAAGGATCTAAGTGACAAGTATTCCAGGGAGAGGGAAAGGCCTAAGTATGGGAAGATGTTTGCTGAGTTTAAAAAATACAAAGAAGATGAGAGTAGCTGACGCATAGTGAGCAAATTGAGGAGTAGCATAAGATGAGGTTGGAGAGGAAGTTAAGGAGCCAGTTCATATTAGATCCTGATGGCCATGGTAAGAAATTTCATTTTTATTTAGAGAGATATGTGGACTACTGAAGGGATAAAGTTAAGTCCATTTACATTTTTTAAAAACTATTCTAACCACCATTTGAAACGAGATTGTAGAAGTTCACAAATGGAGTCAGGGAGACTATCTAGGAACATGATATAATTCTTCAGGGAAGACAGGCTTATGGCTTTGTTTAGTGTACTAGTGGGTGACAAAGATAGCAGTAAAGCAAAGTGAACAGTTTTGGGATAGATTTTTATATGACATGTTCATAAATTAAATGAGTGGAGTGGGTAGAAAATCAAGCTTCTCCCTAAGGATTTTGTCTTCCATAATGACTAGGTGGATGCTGATGCTGTTTATTGAGATAGGGAAGACTGAGGGAGGAAATTATTTCAAGTGATGGTTAAAAATAAAGTTTTTTTAAGCTTGAAATTATTCTTGACATTTATGTGGAACTCTCAGCATTCAGTAGAATATATGAGACTAGAGTTTAGGAGGGGGCCAGGGTTAGAGGTGGATATGTTGCTGTCATTGATATACATACTGTTTTAAATTCCAGGAGAGGAGGTCTCATAGGGACAGAGTATGTAGAAGACAAGAAAAGGCAAGAACTAAAGAGTCAGCAAAAGGGACTGAGAATGGTACCAGTGATGGAAAGAGGAAAACCAACATACATGGAAGTCAAGGAAAGTGGGTTTTTTTTTTTTTCCAAGGGGGAGAGAGTGACCAGATAAGTAACACTAAGAGGTGGGTGAAGTGAAACATGACAGAGAAGTGAACTGGATTTGGTGGATTTGACATTTGCAGATTCAATCAAGTATCTAAGATAAAAACTAGATCAGAGCATTTGAAAAAACAATGGGAGCCAAAGAAATAAAAGATGGATTAGAGATGACTCTTATGAGTAGCTGACCTCATGAAAAGCCTGTGCTCTGGGATCAAGAAGTCAGTCATTACAGTATAAGAATAAAAGAACTTGAAGACAAGCTGGGAGAACTTAAGAATCAGAAACATTCAGTCATCAGCAAGAAAACACTGGAGTGACCTTGCATGCAAAGGTGACTTGTGCAAAAAGCCTTTAATTCATAGGAGAAATATTTTAGCAACCCACACTACACCAGCTATTATCCTAGGTGATGAAGATGGAGTAATGAAAAAACACAATCTGATCTCTATCAGCATAAAGCATCATAACATTTTGCAGTTACCATGTAGCAGGCCTATAAATATCAGTATATAATTCCCATGCCTACCCTATCCTATCTATAGCAGGTAAAAACCTATATATCTATGGAATCTAAAATTCAAAGTGATTTACCCAGTGTCACATAGTATTAAAAGACAGATCATATACTATAAATCCATAAATCCAAGTATGTTGAAAATCCCTCTTTTCTATGAAGTCAGCAGAGTTCTTTTGTATTAAGTTCATGTATACTCCATTAACAGGCATAAACCAATGGTTCTGCCTTTATATGTTCAAATGGTAATTAGCGATAAAATTAATAGAAGAAAATTGCCAAATCATAACAAAGATATTATTTGCTTTAGGAGGTTAGGTAGAAAGAGCTTATGAGTTTACATGCATAGGAGTTATGAAAATTAAAATGGTTATATATATTGGGGAATTATTATGTGATCAGCATAGGAAGAGTCACTATTTAACTTCATACTTGGTAATAACACTGTGAGAATATGATATTATTAAATCTATTTTGGAAATGAAGAAAAAAGGTTATGGATATTAAAAATTGATCAAAGTAGAAGAGGTCATATTAGTTTGTTTCATTACTTTAAAAAACTAGAGAGTTGCAAAAATTCACTTTTTTGTTGAATCCATTTAATCAAAACAAATGCAACTCTTCATTTCTATTTTTTGCTTTAAGCCAAATTTTTCATTATTTCACACAGTCTGTATTAATTTTCAACAACTTGCCTTTTTAAACCTTAAATGGTGGTGACAGCAACAAATATTTTTTAATATAATGTTTCACATTTCTGCAGTAATTCCACTTTCTAGACCACTGATGATATCAGGAGCTTCCATTTATCTGCCTCACTTTTAACCACAGGGTTATTCTTTAACTCTTTTGGCATTGACAAATGACAAAACTAAATCAATTTAGTAAAATGTTTGATATCCTTTATCCAAGGGAAAATAATCCATGGATTAGGGGAGTAAAGTGATTCAAAAACTGTGGAGCCCTTTCCCCAAGGTATTTGGGCAAGTGTGAGTTTATAGAGCTTTAGAAGAGGGAACATGGAAACCATGCATGATTGGCTAAAAGGTTGGGGTTTTCCTTATAAGGTTACCAGGTCTTATTTTCGGGGGGGAAGGTAAGCTAGCTAAACTCAAGTTGGAGAATTGTAACTGGTATATGTTGTTTCCTTGACAGGTGTTTTCTGTAAGTGCAGACTGTAAGTTTAGATTTGGGATATGGGTGGAATGTTGGAGTGACCTCCATTTATGGGTCCTGATAAAGGAATTAGCTTTATTTTCACATTGCAATGACATAAAGACAAAAACACCAAAATATATACATTTATATCATAGATAACTATGTTTACACATATTAAACTACAGAAGGATAAGTAAGAGCTCTGAGACATATTTGACTCCTTAATTCATCAGGTCAGATTTACCAAATGAGTTTTGGCACCAAAAACAAACAAGAAAAAAACCTGATTTTCTGAGCTATCTGGATTGAAAATTCAGAAAAGGGATTGTGATTCTGTAATAGGACCATGGTTTTTCTCTCTTTAAAACTCTTCATGGTTTTCCACTACATTTAGTACAAAATAAAAATCCTACTATCACCCACAGGCTTTAAGGGCCCAGCCCCAAGTGACTTCTCCAATGTAATCTTTTCCCTTCCTCCCTCTCAATATCTGTGCTTCAGTGAACTTTCCTTCTGGTTTCCTAAGGAGGTTCACCATCAATTCTTTCAAGCTTTTGTTCAATTTATTACCTTTACCTGAAACAGCCCCCCCCCTTGCTCCCAGACACACACACACACACACACACACACACACACACACACCTTCTCGCTCACATCTACTTAATCTTTCATGTCACATCTGGAATGTCACCCTTGAGACCACCTCTCTGGCACTCCAAGGAAACTGAGATCATCCAATTATTCTCGGCTCTAGAACTGCACAGGTCTCCTGTGACATTTCTCACCCCGTACAAAGTCGGCCTGGCTGGGTTTTGTGCGTCACTTTCCCTGCATTTTCAGATCCGGGAGTGGAGGGGACGCTTCTGTTTCCTCCTCTGGATTCGCAGGGGCAGCAGGGGCCTGAGCCTGCTCAGGCTAAACCGAGTGTTCAGGGGGCGGGGAAGCAGGTGCGACGTGTTTATGGCGGGGGAAAGGGCTGTGGGAGGCGAGGAGGGAGGCCGGTGTTTGTCAGCCATAGGCGTCCAGGAGGAGGCGGTGAGAGTCAAGTGTCAAGCTGGGGGTCCGCCGCCGAGCCCGGGACCCAGTGGCCGCCTCTCCCGCCGCCCGCAGAGGGAAGACGGGCGGTATGTGCTGGTGGTTGGGGGCGCCAGGGGAGCCAGCGAGGGAGCCGCCGTCAGCGTTTTCCGGGAGCCCGCGGGTGACCGGATCGTCTCTGTCCCCACAGCACATTTCCTGTTGCTGGTGAAGTCGGAGTGTCATTATTGCAACGGCACGGAGCGGGTGCGGCTGCGAATAGGTATTTCTACAACCGCGAAGAGTAGGTGGAGGACGTGCGCTTCGACAGCGACGTGGGGGAGTTCGGCCGGTGACCGAGCTGGGGCGGCCCGTCGCTCAGTCCTGGAACAGCCAGAAGGACTTCATGGAGCTGAAGAGGTCCGAGGTGCACACCGTGTGCAGACACAACTACGGGGTGGGTGCGAGCTTCCTGGTGCAGCCGCGGGGTGAGCGCGGCAGGGGCGGGGAGCCAGGGAATGAGTGAGAGACAGAAAGAGACCCCGTCCAGGAGGAGCTCGCAGGATCTTGAGCCAGTCCAGGGCAGGAGGGTCCCTCTGAGAGCTCATTTCAGGAAGAGTGTGGTTGTGTCCGTGTGCGGCTGTGGGGGATGCGTGGTTGTGATTGTGTGGATGTGTCTGTGTGTGACTGCTGGGACACTGTGATGTGTCTGTGTGTGACTGTGGGAAGAGTGGGAGGGGTGCGCTGTGAGTGAGGAGGACGGAAATGAGTGCGCGGTGGGCTGTGGGCCTGGATGTGGGGGATGGGTCGGGAGAGTGGACGTGGGGGGAGGACACAGTGTGTGAGGGTTCCTTTTTCCTTACATCATGGCCAGCATTTGTAATTTCTTCTCTTTTTGATTTTAGCCTTTCTGGATGCTATGGGGTGATATGTCATTGTGGTTTTGATTTGCATTTCTTTGATGATCAGTTATGTTGAGCATCTGTTCATTTATCTGTTGGCCATCTGTAAGTGTTCCTTGGGAAAATGTCTATTCAGGTCCTCTGCCCATTTTTTAATCAGATTTTGTAAAGATGTTTTTATTTTTAAGTAATCTCTACACCCAACATAGGGCTCAAACTCAACCTCAAGATCAAGATTTGCATGCCCTACTGACTGAGCCAGCCAGGTGCCCCAGTCTGGTGTGTGTGTGTGTGTGTGTGTGTGTGTAGTTGTTTAAGTTCTTTATATATTCTGGATATTAACCCCTTACAGCATATATAATTTGCAAATATATTCTTTTGTTCAGTAGGTTGCTTTTGTTCTGTTGATGATTTCTGTCACTGTACAAAAGGTTTTTATTTTGATGTCCCAACAGTTTGTTTTGTTTTTGTTTCCCTTGCCTTAGAAGACATATCTAGAAAAATGTTACTATGGCTAGTATCTGAAAATTTATTGCCTGTTCTCTTCTAGGATTTCTTTTAAAGATTTTATTTATTGGACACAGAGAAAGAGGGAGAGAGCAAGCCCAAGCAGGGGGAGTGGCAGGCAGGGGAGAAACAGGCTCCCCTCTGAACAAGGAGCCCCATATGGGGCTGAATCCCAGGACCCTGGGATCATGACCTGAACCAAAAGCAACCCCTTAACTGACTGAGTCACCCAGATGCCCCTTTTCTAGGATTTTTATGGTATATGTCCCTTCTTAATTCTGAAAACCCTGAAGTAAGTGTACTGTGTGCAAAACCATTTCACTGAGAAAAAATATAAAAGACAAATTTGGGGGGGCTGGGAGAAACTTTGAGTCACATCTTCCCTCTAAGGCTTCTCTTAGGTAAATTTATGGGTACTTTTTTTCCTTAGAGACAGTGTTTTCACACAGTTGAATTTATTTTAAAACTACCTTTTAAATTCTAATTTTTCTTCTTATCATTAACATACTGAGGTTTCTCTTTTTATGCTAATATCATGTAAGTAGCTAATACTATTACTTTGTACAATTAAAACAATTTATCTCACATCCCTTTGTTAGATTTTTTTTTCAAAGTTGACACTAAGTTGGAAATTTCTTTTTTTTTATTTGAGATTCTTCTAATTTTTTCACATACTTAAATGCCAATTGTAATTACTGCTCTAAGTATTATCTATTATCCATTATCTCTGAGATCCCAGTTTTTTTCAGTGACTTTATGTGTTCCCTATGTAGTAGAATTCTTTTTTTTTTAAAATAACATTTTTTTAAAGATTTCTTATTTATTCATTTATCTGAGAGAAAGAGAGATCACAAGCAGGCAGAGAGGCAAGCAGAGAGAGAGGAGGAGAGCAGGCTCTCCACTGAGCAGAGAGCCCAATGCGGGACTTGATCCCAAGACCCTGAGACCATGACCTGAGCCGAAGGCAGAGGCTTAACCCACTGAGCCACCCATAGCGGCGCCCCGCTATGTAGTAGAATTCTTAACACTTAGCTGAAATTTGATTCAGCATTTCCTCCAGTTTCTGGTATATATATGATTCTGTTTTATTTTCCATTTGAGAATTTATACATTTCTACTTACTGAGATATACTGTAAAATTGTTGGCAAAGATTCACCACCAATCTTAAATCTGCTATTTTGTGGTAAGTTGTCCATTTCAGGGCACCTCGGTGGCTCAGTGAGTTAAAGCCTCTGCCTTCGGCTCAGGTCATGATCCCAGGGTCCTGGGATTGAGCCCCACATCGGCTCTCTGCCTGGCGGGGAGCCTGCTTCCTCCTCTCTCTCTGCCTACTTGTGATCTCTGCCTGTCAAATAAATAAATAAAATCTTTAAAAAAAAAAAAAGTTGTCCATTTCTTTAAAATGGTACTTTAAATACCAATTGTATTAATTTAATATTAAATACCAATTTAAATACCAATTGTATTAATTGAGGGCCTGGTAGTATCAGAGGTAGTCTCAAATATTAAACACAATATTAATGAATCCCAGATGCTTCAAATATCAGTTTAGAAAAAGAGAAAACTATAAAATGATAACAATTCCAATAAGGACAGAGAATGATTAGTTGAGTATAAGGATAAGAACTTTCTAATGAATGACTTTCCTTCTTTCCCTCTGTAACTCAGAGATATATAAAACCACCTCTGTCTAATCCTGCAATCCAGGGCAGAACCATTTCTGTGATTTTCAAAGGTGTGAATGCACCAACATTCCCACAAACAACTGCTGCTCCCCAATTTCTTCATAATGCTTTGAGTCATATTTTCTCTCATAGGTAACAAAAACAATAAATAGTTAACAAATCATGAAGGCTCAGTTCCAGCCAATGTTTTACATATTGTGGACCCAATGAACCTCATAAAAGTTCAAGGGGTAGTTAGTATTATTCCCTCCCTTTGTAGGTGAGACAACTAAGGCACAGAAGAATTTGAAAACTCTCCCAGGTTCAACCAGTAAGAGTCAGAGCTTGGATTTAAAACCCAGGCAGCCTAGCTCCAGAAGTGACACTTTCAGTTCATATCTCTTATGTTAGGCAAAGATTTGTAAACACTTCAACAAGTGAATAAGTATTGTACACTATGAAAAAGAAAAGACCACAAGTTTCTCCAATATCTCTCAAATCTAATGGACCCTTACGGTCAGAATTAAATTCAAGACTCGTGATACTGGCTCTTATTGGGCCACATGGCCAGCTTTGGGGAAAGCATGCTTGAGACTCAGCCCGGGAACAGCGACCAGAGGCAGCCAGGCAGCCAACCAGGGAGACTGAGTCTGTCTTCCTCACTGAGTCCCTCTACCTCTTCTCTTCTAGTGGAGCCTATAGTGACTGTGTATCCTGGGATGACCCAGTCCCTGAAGCACCACAACCTCCTGATCAGCTCTGTGAATGGTTTCTATCCAGGCCACATTGAAGTCAGGTGGTTCTGGAATGGCCAGGAAGAGGAGTCTGGAGTCGTGTCCACAGGCCCGATCCGTAATGGAGACTGGACCTTCCAGACCCTGGTGATGCTGGAGACAGTTCCTCAGAGTGGAGAGGTCTACACCTGCCAAGTGGAGCACCCCAGTTTGATGAGCCCTGTAACCATGGAATGGAGTGAGAAGCTTTCTGATCTCCTAAGTTCCTCACCCACTAGGGAGGGGACTTTGTTTTTCCTGAGTGTCAAGGTTCTCCCTCCTTACACCATATTTTCATTTGCTCCATGATCTCTTCTCTTCAGCACAGATCCCTGGGGGTAGCATGGTAATTGTTTCTCAAAGCCTAACTCCCAGGGAGGGGATTATGCCTTGCAGGCAGAAAGAGGTCATCCCCTGTTTTGATCCCTCCACGATATCACAGGTCATGGTTCCCCTTGACCTTGGGCACCAGTCCCCTGCCTCTGGCTGAGCTTCTGCTTCTGGTACTGTTGGCTTTGACTTGTTCATTGTGATCTCCAAAGAGGTAGGTAATCTACAGTGGAGGGACCTTCCTGACATGAGGGAAATCCAATTTCAGCTGGGCTTTCTGTTAGCTCTGTCACTCTGGAGAAGCTACTCAAACCTCATGGAGTCGTAGGCTCCTCATCCATCCGATGTTGAAGTAGTGGGTTTATCAGAGCTGTGATATTTAAATGAGCTCATTGCCTGAATCTTGTACATATTCAGTGTGATTTTTAAATCTCTTTTATGGTAATGTCCAATTATTTTAGTTCTTTCAGGGCAGACTTCTTCCCCCATTCTCAAAGTTCTGAATCCCCGTGTCTCCATAAAAGAAGTTGGATTTCGAATAAAAATCACTAAAACAGCATCTTCTCTTAGGGACACAGTCTGACTCTGCACAGAGCAAGCTGCTGAGTGGAACTGGAGGCTTTGTTCTGGGTCTGCTCTTCCTCGTGGTGGGGCTGTTCATCTATTTCAGGAATCAGAAGGGTAAGGCACCTGTTGGTGAGTCTCCACCGGACATTTCTAGAGGAAGAAACATGGCTTTGTTTAAGTTAGTTCTCCTGTCAGTGTATAAAACCTATCCTAACCTGGTCAACCTCAGATTTCCCAGAAATCCAGAAATCAACACTCCATGGTTACTGTGTTGAAGTATAATATGCTGTGGCCTGTGGAGATAAGAAAAACATTAACAGACATGGAGATCGTGGGTAGAAAACCTGGGACAAATGCAGGAAGCGTCACTAGTGAAATCACACTGGATTTGTGTGACAGAAACTTCCTGGGTCACACCTCCCACTTCCTGGTCTCCTCTCCACCGTGGCATCATGCAGTGCAGGTTGTGGTGTTAGAGAAATCTAAAGCGGGGCTCTGGAGCTGGGGACATTGTATCTGGGGACATATTTGCCTCTATACTTTTAAGTATATATGTTCCCCCTCTCTTTTCAGGCCACTCTGGACTTCAGCCAACAGGTAATGCTCTTTAATCCTCTTTTAGAGGTAGACTTGGTCTCCTAGAACCAATAGTAGAGACAAGCCAGGAGACAGAAATAATGGGAAGCAGTTGGCAGTAAAGCTCCTTTTCTCCACTTAATAAATGGTCTGCACTCAAAAGTAGCACTGGCTCAGGGAGACCTGAGAATACATTCTTCTTCTTGCTGCAGGGCTTTAACTCAAGGCCCTGGGAGAGGGAAGAGGCTGCTTGGAGAGGTGGGTCTGGAAACAACACTCTGCTCTGTCTCTGCAGGTCTCCTGAGCTGACGTGGAGATGGTGACACTCCAGGAAGAACCTTCCTTCCCACCTTCTTCTCAGAATGAAAGGCTTCCCGTTCTCAGTCCTCCACAAATACAGTGCCTTCTTAGGATCTGATTGGCCCAGCTTCAGTGACCTTGCAGCACCTGTCCTCCCTAAGGCTCCCTCTGCTCTCTCCTTGACCTGGAAGCCCCAGTGTAACTGCAGGAACTCATCTTTGTTCTCTCCTGGTCCCCTTCTGTGTGGCCCTTCCTGCCTCCCTTGCATGGGAACTCACCTTCTGCTCACGTGTCTTCATAAGCTTTTCTCAAATAAACAAGGGGTGATAATCATGTACCTCACATATTTCAAGAAAAGAAGTGTTTAAAAAAAGAGACAAAGGGAGGATTCCATCACATTACAATCACAATTTTCATTTATATTTCTGAATTTTAGTTACCTATGAATCTGAAGATTTCCTTGCTTCCTGACCTGTTTTTTTTTTTTTTGGTGGGGGGTGTCCTTCTGCATTCTGTAATTCAGCATGCTTTTCTGAAGTGAATTAAGCCCTCGATGACCCATACCATGACGGTGTTCTATGTCTCCATGTTCTCAAACCCAAACACACAAGTTCCTTCACACCATGAGATGTGGACAACAAATATAAGAGGACAACAAATATAAGAAATGCAGGTTCCGATTCAACACGGTGACATAGGGAGTTCTTAAACTCACTTCTTCCCACAGACACACTGAGTCTGTAGCTACAGGTGCAGCATTTTCCTCTGAAAAGAAAACAATAAAAAAAAACTTAAGGGGCGCCTGGGTGGCTCAATGGGATAAAGCCTCTGCCTTTGGCTCAGATCATGATCCCGGGTCCTGGGATCGAGGCCCACATCGGGCTCTCTGCTAGGTGGGGAGCCTGTTTCCCCCTCTCTCTCTGCCTACTTGTGCACTCTCTCTCTCTCTCTCTCTGTCAAATAATATCTAAAAAAAAAAAAAAAAAAAAAAAAAAAAAAACTTAAAACTGGCAGACCCCTTTACACAGGGCAAAAGAGGGGGAAGACCCATGAAAGCAGGTAGGAGAGGCTAAGACACAATCTCACCATAAACCCCATGGCCCAGGCAGCCTCAGCAGGAGAGAACTCAAAACCCAGTTTCTCTCTGAGGAATGAAGGGCTCATACCCCACATCAGGCACCCCAACTTTTAAGACCAGCACCTGAGAGAAAAATCCCCAAAGCATCTGGTTTTGAAGACTGACGGGGCTGTGGCAAACTCTGTGTTTGAGGGTGAAAGAGGGATGGCAAATTATCCTTCAAACTGAGAAGACACTCAGAGACCAGGAAAATGAGGCATGTGACTCCATACAGTTCATGCACGTTTTATTCAGGTAACTTACTGAGGGGGGATCAGGTGGGCAACGATCCAAGTGCTGTGCAGCTATTGTCTGCCAAGTCTGGATCTTACCCCACAGATTTTACAGAGCAAGAGGAGGTGCAGAGTGCACTGTGGTAAGGTCAAAATGTCCTAACCTTTAGCAGCCCTCTGGTGGCAACTGTGTGCCAGAAAGGGGAGGGGAGTAGTGACTATGTTAACTTTACAAGAAGTTATCTAAGCAACTTTACAGAAGAGCAGAACAAGCGTTCCCACATTCTGGTCAGAGCATACACTAACCTCCAAGGCCTGGAACGCTCATCCCCAAGCGAGGCCATTCAAGGAGAAACAAGATGGAGAGCCACAGAAGGGGTCAGTGTTGTCAGCAGTCCTACAGAAGGAATAACTCTTAAAGAGCCCATGCAGACTCACCTGCCCCAGGACCCAGCACATTAGTAGTCCTTTGAAACATGTCCTGACTTTATGTGAAAGAGACTCATTTTAATATTGAGTTTTGGTCTGAGGGACAGGTGCATGCTGGAACACTGAGTACCGATGCTTGTGAACATCATCTTTCTACACTCCCTCTGCCTTGCTAAAAAGCCAGCAGGTGCAGTCTTTTTTTATTCCTCTCTTCTTTCTTTTTTTGGGGGGTGGGGGGCTTTTTTCTTTTCTTCTTGTTTTCTTATTTTTTTTCCTTATCATTTCTCTTTTTTTTTCTCATGGGAGGTCTCTTCTTTGCACTCCTCTCCTCTTTGCTCTTACCAATGGACATCACTGTGCTATCCTTCTGCCATGTTCTACAGTACTAATATCTCCCAGAAGAGAGTTTCTACATATGCATGGTGGCTTGGTGTTTGCAGCTGCCACCCAAAGAGATGCCTCTTAATTGCCTGGCTCCAAGGCCAGTGGGATTTGTGTCTCAGATTTGCATAGGACCAAGAGACAGTTCTTGGCAGACTAATATTCCCAGGCCCTGCATAGTTAGCAGACTGAAATATATCCCCCCTTTCTGACAAAGAGGCCTATTTGCTTGGCCTATGAATTTGGCCTGAGGGTTTGGCACACTTATACAGTAACACAGAGGTTTTCTCAGGGAACAGAGACCAGTTGATACAATCTTTGTGCTCTCCCTTCACCTCATTATAGCTCACCAGTATCTTACGGAAAGAAGGTTATGCTCTTCTTTGGTACCCTGCTATGGTACCCTGCAAAGGAAACCTCTACATCACCTGGCTCTGGTGGCTAGCTGGTCTTAAGCTTGCAGCTACAACAGAACTGTAACCAACAAAGAAAAGGCTCTCAAATAGTTCCCACCCCCAAGAAACAGCAAGAAGCGACAGACCCAGCAGCTTAATAATTCTGCAAAAAAGGCCTATTAGCTTATCACTATAGCTGCAAACTGAAAAAAATAGATCTAATTAAACACATATCTAAGGGCTGACTGTAAACCTTTCTTGAGATCTCAAAAGGCAGGCATTATCCTTGTGCTCTCCTTCTCACCTCCAGATAGCCTGAGGGATCTGGGGGCAGTGCGGCTTGCACTTGCATGCACTGGACTATATACATTTGCATTCTATACAAGCTGCTCTCTGAGAAGCTGGCTTCCAATCAACCTGAATGTAGGTGCTATGAGATCCTCCCTTTGGGAGGTCTTGATATACTCTCAACTATTGGGAGCTATTAAAATAAAACAGTCTGCTTGGACAATCACAAAGATTTGAAAGACAACCAAAAGCTAGGGCAGAGTTGAACTATGAGGTTTACTTCTACACAAGTCCAACCCTTCAAGACTGGGGTAGGAGGCTCTTTCATCTAATGCATAGAAGCCAACACAGAGAGTCAAGCAAAATGAAAAAACACAGAAATGTGTTGCAAACAAAGCAAAAAGATAACTCAGAAAAAAACTACTGAAATGGACATAAGTAATTTACCTGAGGAACAATACAAAGTAATAATTATAATGATACTCACTGAATTCAAGAGAAGAATGGCTGAACACAGTGAGAATATCAACAAAGAAATATAAAATATAAAACAGTTTCAAACAGAAGTCACAGAACTGAAGAATATAATAACTGAATTTAAAAAAATACACTAAAGGGGTTCAAAAACAGACTAGATGGAGCAGAAGAAAGGATCAGTGAGCAAAAAGGCAGGACAGAGAAACTCACCCAATGAGAGGTGAAGGAGAAAAAGATAGAAGGAAAAAGAAAGGAAAAGAAGAAATAAAGAAAGTGAAAGAAAGAAAAGTTAAAGGATTTGTGGAACAACAATGAGGACGCTAACTTTCGTCTTATAGGGATCCCAGAAGAAGAGAGAGAACGGGACAGAAAACTTATCTATAGAAATAATGGCTAAAAACTTCTCTAATCTAGGGAAGGAAACAGATGTCCAGATCCAGAATGCCCAGACAGTTCCAAAGAAGATAAACCCAAACAGCCCCACACCAAGACACAATATAATTAAATGTCAAAAGTTAAAAACAAAATGAGAATCTTAAATTCAACAAAAAATAAAATTACCTGCAAGGAAACCTTCATAAAATTATCAGCAGATTTTTCAGTAGAAACTTTAAGGATATATATATTCAATATATTCAAAGTGTCATAAGAAAAAAGATTTCCAACCAAGAATACTTAGCAAAGTTATTATTTAGAATTGAAAGAAAAAAAAGGAGCATTCTTATAATAAGAAAACATGAAAATATAAATTTCACTGGTAAAAGTCAATATATATTAATAGCAGTGGATTAATACACAGCTTATGAAGCTAAAATAAAGATTAGAAGACACATGTAGTAAAAATACCTGTAACTATAATAATTAGTTAAGGTATGCCTAAGATAAAAAGATGTAAAATATAATATCAGAAACATGAAACATGGAAGAAGTGTAAAATTTAGACCTTTAGTTCAAAGTTAAGTTATGAACTTAAAATAAAGAGTTAAAGCTGTTATAGGTAAGCCCCATAGTAACCGTCAAGCAAAAACCTATAATAGGTACACAAAGATAATGAAAAAAATCTAAGCATTCAACTAAAGAAGTCTAAAACGACAAAGAAAGAGAGCAAGAGAAGGAGAAAGGAACAAAGAATTACAAAGCATCCTGGAAACAATTAATGAAATGACAATAGATACATGCCTATCAATAATTACTTTAAATGTAAATGGACTAAATTCTCCAAAGATGTAATGGCTAAATAGATAAAAATATAAGACCTATCTACGTGCTGCCTACAAAAGACTTGCTTCAGACGTAAGTACACACACATACTGAAAATGGAGGGATGGAAAAAGATATTCCATGGTGATCGAAATCAAAAGAAACCTGGGATAGCTATACTTGAATTGACAAAATAGACTTTAAAACAAAGATTGTAACAAAAGGCAAAGAAGGGCATTACATGATGATAGAAGGATATAATATTTATAAGTATTTACATATCCCACATAGGAACACCTAAATATATAAAGCAAATATTAACAGTTCTAAAGAAAGATATATAACAATACAATAATGGCAGGGGATTTAATACCCCCACTTTCATCAGTGGATAGAACATTCAGACAGAAAATGAATAAAGAAACTATGACCTTAAAGGACCACATTAGGATCTATCAGATATATACAAAACTTTCCATCCAAAGGCAACAGAATACACATTCTTCTCAAGGTCACTTGGAACATTCCCCAAGACAGATCATGTGTGATGCCACAAAAACAAGCCTTAATAAACTTAAGAAGATTAAAATCATATCCAGCATCTTTTACCACCACAATGATATGAAACTAGAAATCAATTATAAAATGAAACTGGAAAGAACATGGTCAAGATTAACATTTTTGAAATTAGTATCAACAATAGCACTGAAGGGAAAAAAATGTTGGAAATGTTGACAGTCAAAAGAATTTAGTGTTTAACTCCTTTTCTAGAAAGAAAATAAACCAAATGCCATGACAGAATCAACTGCCTATAAGACTGATTCTATAGGTCTATTCTATTCTATTCTATTGTGATTCTGTGTTTTTCATTACTTAGAATTTGTATCAGCAATAAGATCCTTATTTCTGGAGAAGCCTAAAATTTCTAATAGTCTCTATGTTATTTTCTTCTTTGATTATTAGAAAGCATGTTTTCTCTGGTTAATAATGTAGCCATGGTTTAGATAATTTTTTATTTTGTGGACCCTTTGTTATTTAAACAACTGATTTCTCTGAAAACTTTTTCTTTAAGATTAGTTCCCAAATTCTGACATAGAAATTCTGACCTGGAGGGAGGAAGAAAGATGGTAGAGGAGTAGGAGAGTGCAATATCATTAGGTCCCAGGCATTCAGCTAGTTATCAAACCATTCCAAAAACTTACAAACTCAACAGGAGATAGAGGAAAAGAAGAGCAGCAATTCTAGGAACAGAAAATCGACCACTTTCTGGAAGGTAGGACATGCAGAGAAGTGAATCCAAAGTGATGGGAAGATAGACCATGGGGGGAGGGGCCAGATCCCGGCAAGTGGTGGAGCAGCAGAGCACAAAACTGAAAATTTTAGAATCTGCTCCATGGAGGGACATTGCTCCAGAGACTAAATTGAGGTGGCATCCTCGTGGGGACAGTGTGGTCTCAGGATCTGTAGGGTCACAGAAAGACCAAGGGGCTGAGTGTGGCAGAGCTTCCAGGTATAGGAACAGAGAAGCCAGCTATAGAGATGGAGCCAAGGAGGGGTTCTCAGCTCCAGATTACCTTAAACCATAATCAGAGGCACTGTCAAACCACTACTCTTTGAACAGGGACCTCACAAGTGCCAGATCCTGGGGAGACTCCCTCCTTCCTCTTCTGGGAGGAGTGGTGGGGGGGGTGCACTGGCAGGAATCTTCTGGGTTTGGAGACTCCAAACAGGGCCATGCACCAGAGATAGAAATGCTCAGTCACAGGCCCAATGAGCAAGGAGCATGACCAGAGACCAGGGAAATGGGAGGGATTGACTACTTTTCTCTGAGGGCACACTGAGGAATGAGGCCCTGAGCTCTCAGCTCCTCTTAGAAATTGGGAGGCAACCATTTTCATTCCTGTCATCCAGAGCTCTACAGAAAGCATCCAGGGAACAAAAGTTACTGAGAGGACCCCAAGCAGATTGCCTAGCCTGGTCCGTGACAAGTGTGGTGCAATTCCACCTTGGGCAATAATATATGAGAATTTCTGCAAGAGGCTTCTCCCCTAGAAGATCAGCAAGAACATCCAGCCAAGACCAAGTTCACTGATCAAGGAGAACTGCAGATCTCCAGTGCCAGGGGAAAGCAACACAGAATTCATGCCTTTTTTCCCATGATTCTATCATCTTGCAAAGTTAAATATTTTTTATTTCATTTTTTCTTAATCAATTTTTTAACTTTTCCTCTTTCCTCATTTAATGTTTTTAACTATTTTATTGATACCTTTTTTTAAAAATATTTTTAAATTTTCATTGCTATAGTCATATTTTATCCTTTCACTGTATTTAACCTTATTTTTTTGTTGTTGTTTAAATATAAGTTTCTGGGGGGACACAAGATGGTAGGGAATGAGGAGGAGGCGCCGTTTCAACCTGTACCCTAAAGTGAGCCGATTACCTACCAAGGAACTCTGATCACCCATGTATTTGTGTTTGTACTGGTAGTATATAAATCTTATATGTGGGGTTCTTTTTGATGAGATTCTTTTTTGTTTTGCTATATATATATATATATATATATTTCTCTTGTCATCCACTTTTAACAGTTCTTTGTTTGTCTGTTTTTGTTTGTATACTTCATAAATCTTACCTTGGGGTCCACTTGGCTTGGGCTGGGCCTTCTCTTTTATTTTATCTTTCTTCCCCCCCTTTTTTTTCCTCTTTCTTTTTTCTTTTGTTTCAGTGGGGACTCTTGATTGCTCAGAAGCATCCCAGGGTGCACCTTGCCTGCACCATTGTCAATACATTCAGCCATCCCTCACCAAAATGACTAGGAGGAGGAATGCCCAACAGAAGAAAAATTCAGAGGATGGGCCTTCTGCAACAGAGCGAATGGCTATTGACATAGACAATATGTCAGAAAGGGAATTCAGGCTAACAATTATCCAGGCAAGAGGAGATTGCTAGGTTGGAGAAAGACATGAATGACAAAATGGAATTGATTAGGACAGAACTGAAAGCCACCAGGGATGATGTTCACAATGTTCTTAATGAGTTCCAATCTAATCTAAATTCTCCAAAAGCTAGGGTAACTGAGACAGAAGATGGAATTAGTGATCTGGATTACAAACAGATAGAGAGAAAGGATCAGTAGGAAGCCAGGAGAAAACAGCTTAGAAGCCACGAAAACAGAATTAGGGAAATAAATGATGCCATGAAACGTTCGAACGTCAGAATTATTGGAATCCCTGAGGGAGAGGACAAAGAAGGAAGACTAGAAGATATAGTGGAACAAATTCTCTATGAAAATTTTCCCAATCTCATGAATGGAACCAGCATTCATGTACTAGAGGCAGAATGGTCTTCCCCCCAAGATTATAAAATCTAGAAAGACCTCAAGACACCTGATAGTAAGAATGAGGAATCATAACTGTAGACAGGATCGCTTGAAAGCAGCTAGGACAAAGAAACTCTTTACATACAGAGGAAAGTCCATCAGAATAATGGAAAACAGCATGGAGGTTCTTCAAAATGTTGAAAATAGAACTTCCCTATGACCCAGCAATTGCACTATTGGGTATTTACCCTAAAGATACAAACGTAGTGATCCAAAGGGGCACATGCACCCGAATGTTTATAGCAGCAATGTCCACAATAGCCAAACTATGGAAAGAACCTAGATGTCCATCAACAGATGAATGGATCAAGAAGATGTGGTATATATACACAATAGAATACTATGCAGCCATCAAAAGAAATGAAATCTTGCCATTTGTGACAACATGGATGGAACTAGAGCGTATCATGCTTAGTAAAATAAGTCAAGCAGAGAAAGACAACTATCATATGATCTCCCTGATATGAGGAAGTGGTGATGCAACATGGGGGCTTAAGAGGGTAGGAGAAGAATAAATGAAACAAGATGGGATTGGGAGGGAGACAAACCATAAGTGACTCTTAATCTCACAAAACAAACTGAGGGTTGCTGGGGGGAGGGGGTTTGGGAGAAGGGGGTGGGATTATGGACATTGGGGAGGGTATGTGCTTTGGTGAGTGCTGTGAAGTGTGTAAACCTGGTGATTCACAGACCTGTGCCCCTGGGGATAAAAATATATGTTTATAAAAAATTAAAAATTAAAAAAAAAAAGAAGAATGTCAGACCTATCCACAGAGACCTGGCAAGCCAGAAAGGGCTGGCAAGATGTATTCAGGGCACTAAATGAGAAGAACATGCAGCCAAGAATACTTTATCCAGCAACACTGACATTCAAAATGGATGGAGAGATAAAGAGCTTCCAATACTGACAAGGCTTAAAAGAGTATTCGACCGCCAAGCCGACACTGAAGGAAATATTAAGGGGGGTTATATAAAAGAGGAAAAATCCTAAGAATAGCATTGAACAGAAATATATGGAGACAATCTACAGAAAGAAAGACTTCAAAGGTAACACGATGTCAATAAAAAAGTATCTGTCAGTAATCACTCTCAATGTGAATGGCTTAAATGTGACCATAAAATGACACAGGGTTGCAGATTGGATAAAATGACAGGACCCATCCATATGTTGTCTACAAGAGACCCATTTCAAACCTAAGGATACACCCAGACTGAAAGTGAAGGGATGGAGAAGCATCTTTCATGCCAATGGGCCTCAAAAGAAGGCCGGGGTAGTGATTCTCATATCAGATAAATTAGATTTTAAACTAAAGACTGTAGTCACAGATACAGAAGGACACTACATAGTTCTTTTTTTTTTTTAACTTTTAATTTTTTATTTTTTATAAACATATATTTTTAGTCCCCAGGGGTACAGGTCTGTGAATCACCAGGTTTACACACTTCACAGCACTCACCAAAGCACATACCCTCCCCAATGTCCATAATCCCACCCCCTTCTCCCAAACCCCCTCCCCCCGGCAACCCTCAGTTTGTTTTGTGAGATTAAGAGTCACTTATGGTTTGTCTCCCTCCCAATCCCATCTTGTTTCATTTATTCTTCTCCTACCCACTTAAGCTCCCATGTTGCATCACCACTTCCTCATATCAGGGAGATCATATGATAGTTGTCTTTTGCTGCTTGACTTATTTCGCTAAGCATGATACACTCTAGTTCCATCCATGTTGTTGCAAATGGCAAGATTTCATTTCTTTTGATGGCTGCATAGTATTCTATTGTGTATATATACCACATCTTCTTGATCCATTCATCTGTCCACAATAGCCCAACTATGGACACTACATCATTCTTAAAGGGACCATCCACCAAGAAGATCTAACAATTATAAATATTTATGCCCCCAATATGGGAAAAGCCAACTACATAAGAAAACTACATATCAAGATAAAGATTCATATAGATATAAATACAATAATAGTAAGATATAGTAACACACCTCTGTCAGTAATAGATCATCCAAGCAGAAAATCTATAAAGAAACAAGAGCATTGAATGACACATTGGACCAGATGGACCTCATAGATATATACAGAACATTCCACCTTGAAACAAGAGAATACTCATTCTCAAGTGCACATGGAACCTTCTGCAGAATAGACCACATACTGGGTCACAAATCAGGGCTCAACTGATACCAAAAGACTGAGATTATTCCCTGCATATTCTCAAATCACAATGCTTTGAAACTGGAGCTCAATCACAAGGAAAAGTTCCAAAGGAACTCAAACACCTGGAAGCTAAAGACCACCTTCCTTAAGAATGCTTGGATCAACCAGGAGATCAAAGAAAAACTGAAACAATTCATGGAAACCAATGAGAATGAAGACACTTCCAACTAAAACCTGTGGGATACAGCAAAGGCGGTCCTAAGAGGGAACTACATAGCCATCCAAGCCTCTTTCAAAAAAATTGAAAAATCCAGAATACACCAGATGCCTCTACACCTTAAAGAACTGGAAAATCAACAAAAAATTAAGCCATTCCACACACAAGAAGGGACATAATCAAGATTAGAGCAGAGATCAATGAGATAGAAACTAGAGATACAATAGAACGTATCAGTGAAACTAGAAGCTGGTTTTTTGAAAGAATCAGCAAGATTGATAAACCATTGACCACACTAATTCAAAAGAAAAGAGAGAAAGCTCAAATTAATAAAATTATGAATGAAAAGGGAGAGATTGCAGCTAACACCAAGGAAATAGAAACAATCATCAGAAGTTATTATCAACAGTTAAATGCCAATAAGCTAAGCAACCTAGATGAAATGGATGCATTCCTGGAAAACTACAAACTCCCAAAACTGAACCAGGAAGAAATTGACAACCTGAAAAGACTGATATCTAGTAACGAGATTGAAGCAGTGATCAAAAACCTCCCAAAAGGGGCACCTGGGTGGCTCAATGGGTTAAAGCCTCTGCATTCAGCTCAGGTCATGATCCCAGGGTCCTGGGATCGAGTCCCACGTCGGGCTCTCTGCTCCGCAGGGAACCTGCTTTCTCCCCTCTCTCTGCCTGCCTCTCTGCCTACTTGTGATTTCTCTCTCTCTGTCAAATAAATAAAATCTTTAAAAAAAAAAAAAAACCCTCCCAAAAAACAAGAGCCCAGGACCTGACAGATTCCCTGGGGAATTCTACCAAACTTTCAAAGAAGAAATAACACCCATTCTCCTGAAGCTGTTTCAAAAAACCGAAGCAGAAGGAAAACTTCCAGACTCTTTTTATGAAGCCAGCATTACCCTGACCCCCAAACCAGGCAAAGACCACAACAAAAAGGAGAATTTCAGACCAATATCACTGATGAATATGGATGCTAAGATTCTCAACAAGATCCTAGCCAACAGGATCCAACATCACATTAAAAAGATTATCCACCATGACCAGGTGGGATTCATCCCTGAACTACAAGGATGGTTCAACATTCACAAATCAATCAATGTGATAGAACAAATCAATAAGAGAAGAGAGAAGAACCACATGGTCCTCTCAATTGATGCAGAAAAACATTTGACAAAATCCAGCATCCATTCCTGATAAAAATGCTTCAAAATATAGTGACAGAGGGAACATTCCTGAACTTCATAAAATCTATCTATGAAAGACCCACAGCAAATATCATCCTCAATGGGAAAAACCTTGCAGCCTTCCCGCTGAGATCAGGAACACGACAAGGATACCCATTCTCACCACTCTTGTTCAACATAGTATTAGAAGTCCTAGCAACAGCCATCAGACAACAAAGAGAAATAAAAGGTATCCAAATTGGTAATGAAGAAGTCAAACTCTCTCTCTTCGCAGATGACATGATTCCTTATATAGAAAACCCAAAAGCCCAAACTTCTAGAACTCATACAGCAATTCAGTAACGTGGCAGGATACAAAGTCAATGTACAAAAATCAGTGGGTTTCTTATATACTAACAATGAAAATACAGAAAGGGAAACTAGAGAATCAATTCCATTTACTATAGCACCAAGAACCATAAGATACCTGGGAATAAACCTAATCAAAGAGGTAAAGGATCTGTACTTGAGGAACTAGAGAACACTCAAGAAAGAAATTGAAGAAGACACAAAAAGAGGGAAGACCATTCCATGCTCTTGGATTGGAAGAATAAACGTTGTTAAAATGTCTATACTGCCTAGAGCAATCTTTCAATGCTATTCCGATCAAAATTCCACCGGTATTTTTCAAAGAGCTGGAGCTCTTTGATAATCCAGAAATAACAATCCAGAAATAATCCAGAAATTTGTATGGAACCAGAAGAGATCCCGAATAGCTAAGAAAATGTTGAAAAACAAAAATAAAACTGGGGCATCATGTTACCTGATTTCAAGCTTTACTACAAAGCTGTGATCACCAAGACAGCATGGTACTGGCATAAAAACAGATACATAGACCAGTGGAACACAGTAGAAAGCCCAGATATGGACCCTCAACTCTATGGTCAAATAATGTTCAACAAAACAGGAAAATATATACAGTGGAAAAAAGACAGTCTCTTCAATAAATGGTGCTGGGAAAACTGGACAGCTATATGTAGAAGAATGAAACTCGACCATTCTCTTACACCATACACAAAGATAAACTCAAAATGGATAAAAGACCTCAACATGAGATAGGAATCCATCAGAATCCTAGAGGAGAACATAGGCAGTAACCCCTTCAATATCAACCACAGCAAATTCTTTCAAGATATGACTCCAAAAGCAAAGGAAACAAAAGCAAAGATGAACTTTTGGGACTTCATCAAAATCAAAAGCTTCTGCACAGCAAAGGAAACAGTCAAGAAAACAAAGAGGCAACCCATGGAATGGGAGAAGATATTTGCAAATGACAGTACAGACAAAAGGTTGATATCCAGGATCTACAAAGAACTCCTCAAACTCAACACCACAAAACAGACAATCATATCAAAAAATGGGCAGAAGATATTGACAGACACTTCTCCAATCAAGACATACAAATGGCTATCAGACACATGAAAAAATGTTCATCATCGCTAGTCATCAGGGAGATTCCAATTAAAACCACATTGAGATACCACCTTACACCAATTAGAATGGCCAAAATTAGCAAGACAGGAAACAACATGTGTTGGAGAGGATGTGGAGAAAGGGGAACCCCTTACACTGTTGGTGGGAATGCAAGTTGGTGCAGCCACCTTGGAGAACAGTGTGGAGATTCCTCAAGAAATTAAAAATAGAGCTTCACTATGATCCTGCCATTGCACTCCTGGGTATTTACCCCAAAGATACAGATGTAGTAAAAAGAAAGGCCATCTGTGCCCCAATGTTTATAGCAGCAATGGCCGGTTGCCAAACTGTGGAAAGAACCAAGATGCCCTTCAACACCAAACTGTGGAAAGAACCAAGATGCCCTTCAACGGACGAATGGATAAGGAAGATGTGGTCTATATACACTATGGAGTATTATGCCTCCATCAGAAAGGATGAATACCCAACTTTTGTAGCAACATGGACGGGACTAGAAGAGATTATGCTGAGTGAAATAAGTCAAGCAGAGAGAGTCAATTATCATATGGTTTCACTTATTTGTGGAGCATAACAAATAACATGGAGGACAAGGGGATATGGAGAGGAGAAGGGAGTTGAGGGAAATTGGAAGGGGAGGTGAACCATGAGAGACTATGAACTCTGAAAAACAACCTGAAGGTTTTGAAGAGGCAGGGGGTGGGAGGTTGGGGGAACTAAGTGGTGGGTATTAGGGAGGGCATGGATTGCATGGAGCACTGGGTGTGGTACAAAAACAATGAATACTGTTATGCTGAAAAGAAATAAAATATTTTTTTAAAAAAATGGAAAAATGTTTCATGCTCATGGATTGGAAGAACAAATATTGTGAAAATGTCTATGCTACCTAAAGCAATCTCCACAGTTAATGCAATCCCTATCAAAATGCCATCAATTTTTTTCAAAAAAATGGAACAAATAATCCTAAAATTTATATGGAACCAGAAAAGACCTCGAATAGCCAAAGGGATATTGAAAAAGAAAGCCAAAGTTGGTGGTATCACAATTCCGGACTTGAAGCTCTATTACAAAGCTGTCATCATCAAGACAGCATGGTACTGGCACAAAAACAGACACATAGATCAATGGAACAGAATAGAGAGCCCAGAAATAGACCCTCAGCTCTATGGTCAACAAATCTTTGACAAAGCTGGAAAGAATGTCCAATGGAAAAAAGACAGCCTCTTCAGTAAATGGTGTTGGGAAAACTGGACAGCCACATGCAGAAAAATGAAACTGGACCATTTCCTTATGCCACACACAAAAATAGACTCAAAATGGATGAAGGACCTCAATATGAGAAAGGAATCCATCAAAATCCTTGAGGAGAACACAGGCAGCAACCTCTTCCACCTCCACTGCAGCAAATTCTTCCTAGGAACATCACCAAAGGCAAGGTAAGCAAGGGTAATAATGAACTATTGGTATTTCACCACAAAAAAAAAAGATCAAAAGCTTTTGCACAGCAAAGGAAACAGTTAACAAAACCAAAAGACAACTGACAGAATGGGAGAAGATATTTGCAAACGACATATCAGATAAAGGACCAGTGTCCAAAATCTATAAAGAGCTTAGCAAACTTAACACCCAAAGAACAAATAATACAATCAAGAAATGGGCAGAAGACATGAACCGACATTTCTGCAAAGAAGACATCCAGATGGCCAACAGACACATGAAAAAATGCTCCACATCACTTGGCATCAAGAAAATACAAATCAAAACCACACTGAGATACCATCTCACAACAGTCAGAATGGCTAAAATTAACAAGTCAGGAAATGACAGATGCTGGCATTATACATTAAAATATGTTACTTCATGTAATCTTATTAACAAATTATAAGGCAACTATTATTATCTAAATTTCCAATATGAAAACCATCCTTTAGTTTGAACGACTTGCCCAAAATCATAGCTTATAATTTGTTTTAATTATATACCTTTGATAATCAGCATTGAACCTTATATGATACTTAGTCATTTATACTAAAAAGAGAAGTGTTTGAGCAAAATAGTGAAAAAAACAAAGTTACATAATTTCAAACAGCAGGCTTTTGTTAACCCTGTAAGTTCATTGCCAAGAACAAGACTGAGCGCTGTCAATTGAATCAGAATAATACTAGTGATCATAATACTCCCTCACAATCGTCTTGCAAAATGACACAAAACATTCACCCATATCACATAGTAAGTATAAACTTATTTCATGATATACATTAACTGACTTTATGTGTTTTCAAAGTACTTATGATGCTTGAAAATTATATATTATTTATATAATATATGCATTATATATTCGGTAACATATATTACATGTAATATATGTTATTTATTATATATTAACCCCAACTACACCTCTCCTAATAAATTACTGAGTAATCTCTAATTTTTGATGAGGAAAGGGACTCTTCCTTCAGGTAATTTTCAGGTAAATCTTTTAATTAATGAATGACGATGATGAGCTAATAAACACCCATATGTTTCATATATTATAAACAAATAAGAATGAAGTTTAGGGGGGTGCCTGGGTGGCTCAGTGGGTTAAGCCTCTGCCTTCAGCTCAGGTCATGATCTCAGGGTCCTGGGATAAAGCCCCGCATCAGGATCTCTGCTCAACAGAGAGCTTGCCTCCCCCCCTCCCTGCCTGCCTCTCTGCCTACTTGTGATTTCTGTCTATCAAATAAATAAATAAATTTTTTTTAAAAAAGAATGAAGTTTAGGGGGTACCTGGGTGGCTCAGTGGGTTAAAGTCTCTGCCTTCAACTCAGGTCATGGTCCCACTGTCCTGGGATCGAACCCTGCATCGGGCTCTCTGCTCAGCGGAAAGCCTGCTTCCTCTTCTCTCTTTCTGCCTGCCTCTCTGCCTACTTGAGATCTCTGTCTGTCAAATAAATAAATAAAATCTTTAAAAAAAAAAATGAAGTTTGGATGTCAACTGACAATAAAAGTTCTGCATTGATCACACATGCCTCTAGTGTTCAGAGGTTCTTTATAGATGTGGAAAACATATTTTTACAAGAAGAATCTTTCTTTCTTTCTTTTTTTCTTTCTTTCTTTTTTAAGAGAGAGAGCACACAAGCAGAGGGAGGGGCAAAGGGAGATGGAGAGAGAAAATCTTAAGTAGACTCCACAGGGTGCACCGAGAATGATGCGGGCCACAGTCTCATAATTTTGAGATCATGACCTGAGCTGAAATCAAGTTGGGTGCTTAACCAGCTGAGTCACCCAGGTGCCCCACCAGAGAAGAATCTTTCTATAGTGGCTGCTTTTGGCTTTTGTGCCTTCCCTATTATCCAAAGCTTTCTGATTTTTTAACATTAAAAAAATATTCAAAGAAGAGCAATCTAAGAATTTTATAGTGTATATATTCTACTGGGAGGAACATATAAGATTTTTTTTTAATTTATTTTTAGGGGCGCCTGGGTGGCTCAGTGGGTTGAGCCACTGCCTTCGGCTCAGGTCATGATCTCAGGGTCCTGGGATCGAGTTCCGCATCGGGCTCTCTGCTCAGCAGGGAGCCTGCTTCCTTCTCTCTCTCTCTGCCTGCCTCTCAGTGTACTTGTGATTTCTCTCTGTCAAATAAATAAATAAAATCTTTTTAAAAAAATTTATTTTTAAGTAATCTCAACACCAAAGGTGGGGCTTGAACCCACAACCCTGAGATCAAGAGTTGCACACTCTCACGGTTGGGCCAACCAAGCATTCCATAGATATTTTTTAATCAATAAAAATCTTAGCAGCCATCATCTATCAGTCACTGCACTAAGGGCTAAAATACATGGTATTCCCCTCTACTTACTCACAGTTTCACTTCCTGTGTTTTCAGTTACCCAAGGTCAACCATGGTCTGGAGGCAGAGGATCTTCCTTCTGACGATATGTCATAACGTCAATAGTCCCCTAATACTACTTCACAGTGCCTATGTCATTCACCTCACTTCATCTCATCACCTAGGTATTTTGTCATCTCACGTCCTCACAAGATAAAGTATGAGTATAATATAATATATTTTAAGATAGATTACCTTCACATAACTTTTTTATAATATATTGCCTTATTTTATTTTTTTCTATTTCTCTATTTTATTAATGCTGTTAATCTCTCTCACTGTGCCTAATTTAGAAATTAAATTTTATCATAAGTATTTATGTATGTATAGGAAAAAATACAGTATACATAGGACTCAGTACCGTCTGTGGCTTCAGACATCTTCTGGGAGTCTTAGAATGTATCCCTGGCAGAGAAGGGGGGATTATTGGAATATAGAAGAAAAATGGAGCTCAGATTCCAGTAGATGTGACAAATACTTCCTTTTTCTTTATCATATTAAGACCCAGAGATTCTACACAATAGACAGTACAAAGCCCCTAAAGAGAGTATGAGTCCCGTTTGTTTAGAGAACAAGAAGATTGGTGTGGCTGGAACAAGATTAGAGAGTTTGTAGGGAAAAAGTCATGTAAGGCATGGCAAAGAGTTCTGATTTTATCCTAATGTTAATCTGAGCAGAGGCCCCCACCTTAATACTTGATTATCATATTTCATAAAGACAAATAGAAACATGAAATCTGTTAGTGATTTTTTCTGCTTTTTTCCCTAAAGATTTCTTTATATTTTCAAAAATAAATCCAGACAATAGGCTATTATTCAACATTGGAAAGAACTATCAAGCCATGAAAAGACACCTAGGAAACTTAAATGCATACTACTAAGTGAATGAGACCAATCTGAAAAGATTACATGGTGCATGATTCCAACCGAATGACACTCTGGAACAGACAGAACGATGAGGACAGTAAAATATCAGTGGTTTCCAGGAGTTGGAGTGTGGGAGGGATGAACAGGCAGAACACAGAGGATTTTGAGGGCAGTAAAACTGTTCCGTATGATACTATAATGATGGATATTATCCATTTGTCAAAACCCACAGAATATGCAACACCAAGAGTGAACCTAGTGTAAACTGTAGACTTTAGGTAATAATGATATGTCTGTGTAGGTTCATTAATTGTAACAAATACACCATTTTGGTATGGGATGTTAATAGTGAGGAAAGTTGTACATGTGCGGGGACAGATACTGTATAGGAACTCTGTATTTTCTTTTCAATTTTCCTGTGAACTTAGAACTGCTCTAAAAAAACAAAATCTATTTGAAGAAAAAAATATAATACATACATGTATAAATAGAAATAAAGAGCTAGCACGCAAGAGTAGAACCTACAGAGAAGCAAATCAGGTAAAAGATGTCAGAAGTAAGAAAAGGCTAGTAGTCTTCATTAGTAGCAAGAGGAATTAAGCATTCCTACGTTGAAGGAATGGGGAAAGAGCTTACATTTTTGCACTCTTGTGGGGGTGGGGTGGGGGGATATAAAGTTGACCTTAGATGTACACCAACAATGAGCTATGATGAGCAGTGGCCTCTCAATACAGAAATGTGTTCTCTGGAAGCTCAGAGGAGAGACATCTAACCCAGCCTGGGAGAGGGTGTTTATGTTGAAAGAGTACTTTAGGAAAGAATTTTCTGTATGGGAACATTGACTATGATCCCAGAGTACATCACACAAGCCCTCACCTAACTACCCACCCACATGCCCCTCACCTCTCATCTCACACCCCACTGAGAAGGTAAAGGCATTCCTTTGCTATTTGTCCTAGGTAACCACAGCAACTTCAGATCTACTATGACTTTGTGTGTCCTAGACTTTTGTCAGTCCTTAGAAATTCCTGATCTCAGAAGTGTCTTTACACAGACTATTCAAGTTACAACAGAATTAATAGCTCAGAAGTCTTTTATGAATACCTGAAACCTGATCTGACAGGGCCAGCTGGTTCCATCTGACCCCACGCTTCTCTAGATTTCTTCTTGCCATTGTCTTCATCTGTGTTCTATTATGAAGGCAATCACTGCCAAGAAACCCCTGAGAAGATAGTGACCCAGGAAAATATCTTGGTTCTGGGTAAAGTCCTTCTAATTACATTTGGCAAGAGCATACTGCAGACAGATATGGGAATGGAAGTAGGAGAGAGAAAAGGAAACTCAGTGAATGTGAGTGGTAGTAGTTGAGAAGAGTCAAGAGAGACTTGCCTGGTAAACACTATCTGACTAAATCCAGATATTCTCAGTTTTGAAAGATCCTTTGGGACATATGCCAGAAAGATACCATCTTCCTTGACCAACATCTCTCAGAATCTAGGCTTTATGAGTTGATTTCAACAACAAAACCTTCTTCTACTACCAGAGGACTCAAGGTCTTATTTTGTAACTAATTTGGAAATCAAGAAATAAATATGAAATTATTCTGTAGTTCTCTTTAAACTAACCTCAGTAATTTTCAATATTCTCCAACACCCTATTTCCTTCACTAGCAATTACTAATTAATCACTTAATTGCTTTGTAAAGTTTCCATGTCTTATACATTTTTAACCTATACCATCTTTGGACAACCATTTGTATTAATTTTCCCTTTCAAATTTTCCCTTTCAAATCATAAAGTGAGAGTATAAGGGGTATTCTCTTTTTTGTTTGGGGGAAACTAATGAACAAACTAAATTAGTAGATGCATAATCATAAACACACCAGAGGTATGTTGTGAACAGCAATTAACAGATTTTGCAATAGACAAATGTACATGTCGCTTTTTATTAGAATGGATATACCTTCAATTATCAAAATCAGAAATGTGTTTCTTTTTTGTAATCAAGAATTTCTCTCATAATGATCTGTAAGTTCCTGATACCTCTCTTTAAACTCATGCACATCTGACAGTTTCAGGTCACAACTCTGTGTCCTGCCCCGTAAACCCCATCTGCCTACACAGGTGTTTCCCCACAGGAGTGCTGACCTAACAAACCCATATGCACTTACACAGTCCTATTCTTGGAACAGATTTCCCAATATCAGAGGCCCAAAAAAGAGTGTGTCTGAGAGCTGAGGCCAGAGAGCTTTTTGCTGTCTCATGCTGAGAACAAACTACATGCTCACAGACCATTTTGGCTTTAGCCCCCATATCATTCTTCTCTGATAATCTCAATCTTACTTAACTAATAAATGTAATATACATTGATATATCTATATTAAATATATTTACAGCATGCTAAATAACATGTTGTAGTATCACAAAATTTTAATTTATTTAATAAATATTTAATGCTATTTAGTGCCAGATATTGTTCCATGTGCTTAAGAAATAATAATCCTCATAAAAATCATATAGGATCAAATACTGTCATTCTCATTTTGTAAATAGAACTACTAAGGTATAGAGGTGTCAAGTAACATATTTATGTTCACCTAATCATTTCATGGCAAGAATGGCATTTAAACTCAAATATTGTGGCTTCTGATCTGTGCTCTAAACCACTATGGTGTGCTACCTTTGATATAACCATGATGATGGATAGCTGATAGCTGATAGATGGGTAAATGGATAGAGAGATTTATGAAGGGAGGGAGGATGGAAGCAAGAGAGGGAGGGAGATGAAAAAAAGTTATGTATTTTGACTTCTATGTCTCTTTTACCACACCACACAAAAGTAGTGCTAGAAATTTGTTAGGCATCAGCAGCCAGAGCTCACTCTGCAGGCTGGTGTCAGTGTGGTGCTCACAGAGGAGGGCAAAGTGAATGTGGAACGCATGGTGATTACTGCTGCTATACACAGGGTCAGAGACAAATTCTAAAATATCTCACTGCATGAGTTACAGATTCATTGAAAAATGCAAAACTTCAATGGCAAGGATCAACCACATAAGGAAAAGCCATCCTGCCCCTTCCCACAGAGGCATTTACATTCCAGGGCTGGGACCTCCTTATTGTCCTAAAGGTGAGAAGGAGGCCTTATCAGTGGGGATATTCAGATTGGTATCAAGGAGAGAGGATTTGGGCACAGTTATTTATAAGATTTTTCTATGTGGGGAATGCCTAGGTGACTCTTGATTTTGGCTCAATTCTTGATCTCAGGGTCATGAGATCACAATGGAATATTACTTGGGCAACAAAAAGAATAAAATCTTGCCATTTGCAACAATGTGGATGGAACTAGAGGGTATTATGCTTAGCGAAATAAGTCAGTCAGAGAAAGACAAATATCATATGATTTCACTCATATGTGGAATTTAAGAAACAGAACAGATGAACATAGGGAAAGGAAATAAAAAATGAAATTAGATGAAATCAGAGAGGGGACAAACCATAAGAGACCCTTAACTATAGGAAATAAACTGAGGGTTGCTGGAGGGAAGGTGGGTGGGGGGGATGGGGTAATTGGGTGATGGGCTTTAAGGAGGGCACTTGATATAAGAAGCACTGGGTATTATATGCAACTAATGATCACTAAATCCTACCTCTGAAAATAATACACTATATGTTAATTAACCAATTATTTTTAAAAAAGGAAAAAAGTTCTCTTTCTCTCCCTCTCCTTTTGCCAACCCTCCCACCAACTTGTGCACTCTCTGTCTTAAGAAAAAAAAATTTTGTTGTTGTTTTAAAGGGTTGTCTAGGAACACATGCTGCCAACATCTGGGGCCCTTCAGCCCATGGGAAGTTTAATTCTTCTGGCAGGAAATTAAATATTGGCCTCAGTTCAGCCCCAAAAGCTGGCAAAAGAGGCTCCCTGGGCCAGCTAGCTCCCAATCCAGGCAATCCAAGTGAGTACATGGATGGTCTTCAGCCTCTCTTCCCGCTGCATGGTGGTGAGTCAGGGTGGAGACCTGCAAGGCTGCTCCATGCAAAACACCATGGTCAGAAACCAAACAAATGCTGGCCTCAAATATGAGCCCTTAATTTAAGAAAAATACAAGATCTGGATTGCAGAATTGCAGAAATTATCAGTCAAGTTGTAATTCACATGAAGTTGTGTAGCATATCCTAGAGTAGATAAGGGCAGCAATTTTAATTTGTCTCTGTAAAGACCTATTTAGCCAGAGCGCTTCCATCCAGTTAAACAATAACTGTTGTTTAAAACTTAAAGGGTCCCTGCCTCCCTTCCCCCAGGGGTCTTACTTTTAAAAAGTCCCAGAAACCAGTCCCAGGTAACAAAGCCCAAATACAAGGGTGTGTCAGGCCAGGTGGAAACATCCGATCAGTGGGGGGGTGCATACTGTCTCCCTAATTACCAAGGAGTATGGGCCCCACCCTTTGGGCACCTTTGGGCACCAATTCTGACCAAGGTGATAGGCCGGTTCAAATATCTACTAGGGTAAATTGTAATTCAATTAGTCACTTATGTGTGACCTAACATGACTGCGCAGCTTTCTCTGTGTGTTACAATTTCATTGGCCCCCTGTGCGTGGCCAGGCCCAACCACATGGCCTTTGCCCTTGAAAGCTAGTCTGTGAAGCAGAAAGGGGTCGTCCTTCTCTGTAAGAGGCGTGGCCCCGAACATTCAGTTTGGCTCTTGATGCTTGGTACGGAATAAAGCTTTGCTTGACCTTCACTTTCTATCAGTCTCACTCCTTTAATCACGGACCCATTATTGGGGGACCTAACAGTCTCAAGAAATACCCTATAGTGATGTGTGTATTAATATGCAGATGTGATTATATATACATATTCAGATAAGCTCTAAATGCTAACAAAACTACCTGATGAGGAAGATAAAAAAAAAAGGAAAAAAAGGAGTCTAATGAATGCACTCAAGATAGAAGAAAAATAATTTATATCATTTAGACACTTCTGACAAAAAGAAAATCTTTCTGGATCTCTAGTGACTATACTGCTTTAAAGAGTGGATAAAACCTTTTGTATAATAATTAAAACTAAAAGACTTGAAATAGAAATATTGTTGGTTTTATACAAATTTGCGAAAGGAGCACCAAAGGAAAAAAAAAATTTTTTTTGCCTTACTACTAATTAACCTTATTTATGACTATAATGGTAGATAAGCTACTTAGGTCGGTATTGATGTGGGAAACAAAGGCAGAAGAAAAGCTATTAAATTTCCTTACTACCTAGAGCCCACTGACAAGTCCTGGAAACAGGCCGAGTGACATTCCTCTGCCTTTACCTTAATACTTTGCAAAGGGCAAAAGGAATCCTAGTGTGACTGGCCCCTACCCCAAACCAGGATCCTGTAAGTCTACTTTAACATATAAAAATTCCTTTGGAAACTTCCTTTATCTCTAAACCCTCCAAGATACATACTGGCAATCATCCCCAAGCATAGGGCCCACCAATATACATCGAAAGGTCTCATGACTCAAGTCCTATTAGTTGGTAATAAATGACTTTTTCCCAACAATAGCTAGTCTCTCAAGGACCTGGAAACTTTGCTTCCAGAATTCCTTAGAGACTGATGCTATCCCTGACCCCCTCCCAACTTGCAACTATATAGTGGACCACTCCTCACAGCCCCAGGGCAGCAGCTCTTTCTGCCCACAGGTCCTGTCCCCATGCTCTAATAAACCAGCATTTTGCATCAAAGACATCTCAAGAATTCTTTCTTGGTCGTGGGCTCTGGACTCCACCCCACTGAACCTCACTTACATTCTAAAACTTCATCAGTACGGCCTATATTTTTCTACTTCATTCTTTCATTGAACAAATATTTATGGAGTGGTACTGTTCTAAGGCACTGGAAATACATTGTGGGGTGGGGGGGAACTGGCAGCATTCCTGCCCTCCTGGAGCTCAGTTCTAGTAGGACTACATTATACTCAGCAAAATGCATGGATTTCCAAACTAGATCATCTCTGTTGTTCCTTCTAGGCCCCAGGACATCTCAGGGTGATTGAGAGGCTGCCTCTGCCCTGAAGTCACTGAATAGCCAGTTTGCCAAATGGCCTTGCTTCCTGTTAACTCCTAAGTTTTAATTAGCCAGATTTTGTTTTTAGCCATAAGACCATTTTACAGAATATCACATTCAATTTGTGTTTGACCCAGCTCCCTGTTGCTACAGCTGCAGACTTCTGCAGGCTGGGTGACAGCTTGGGGGAAAGAGGACAACTAGCAAAGGGACAAGCAAGAGGGCTTCTGTGACTGGGTGTCCACATAGCTCAAACCGTTGCAGACTGACATGATATGAGAAAGGAAAGAGACACAGAGGCTACATGGGGAAAGTCCCTTAGAAACTGGGATTTCCATGGGGATTCCCTCCATAAAGGAAGTTCAAAAATTTAAATGTCGGTCTCGATGGCCATCTGGTGGTCAAAGGGCCACATGACAGCCTTCTGTTGCTTAACAAAATTTAAGATTGTTAAATTTCTTTAAGATTGTTTAAGTTTAAGATTGTTAAATTTCTTTTAAGAAACAAAATGAGCAAAGGAAAAGAGAGAAGGAGAAATCAAGAAACATGCTCATAACTATAGAGAACAAACTAGTGATTCCCAGAGGGGAGGTGGGTTGGGAGATGGGCAAAACAAGTGAAGGGGATTAAGAGTACAATTATTGTGATGAGCACTGAGTCCTGTATAGAACTGTTGAATCAATATATTGTACACTTGAAACTAATATAACACACTATGTTAACTATACTGGAGTTAAAATTTAAAAATAAAATAATAAAAAAGATTGTTAAATTTCTTAACTTTTTTCAATTGGAATTTTATTACAAAATGGGTCCATACCTTTATCCTATGTTATGTTAATAAAGCTTGAGTCCTTTCTGGGATGGAGATTTCAACATTACAATGAAGCAGAGGTAACTCAGAAAAGGGGAGGCTGGAGGGGAGACAAATGAAGAACTCAAAGTGCCCTCTGGAAGCTGAAAAGGCAGGAAAGATTCTCCTCTAGAGCCTCCAGAAGAAATGCAGACCTGCTGATACTTTGATTATTCCCATATGACCTATTTCAGGCTTATAATCTCCAGGATGGCCAGAGAATAAATTTGTATTGTTCTAACTCACTAAATTAGTGGTTATTTGTTACAGCAGAAATAGGAAACTGATAATGAGAAGCAATAGAGCTCAGAGCTCAAGTCCTGAAGTCAAACAGAATTGACTTCTTACCATAGCTACATTTCTTCCTAACCATATGAACCTCTCTAAGCCTCTTTTTTCTCAACTGTAAAATGGGGCTGCCCAATAAAGTCTGCGTGTGGAAAGAGAAAATGGGGAGGCAGTAAGGTCTGCTGTTGTTCATAACAAGCCTGACACAAATATTTGACATTTTAAAACATGTCTATTTATAACTATATTTAAAAGGTTAAATGATTATGGGATGCCTGTGTGGCTCAGTCAGTTAAACATCCAACTCTTGATTTCATTTCCAGTCATGATCTCAGGGGGTCGTAGAATCAAGCAAGGCTTGTGTTGGGCTTTGAGCCATTCTTGGTATGAAACCTGCTCGGGATCTTCTCTCTCTTTCTCTTCCTCTCCCTCTACCCCACTTGTACATGTGAGTTCTCTCTATCTGTCTCAAAAAAAAAAAAGGTAAATGAGGCTAAAATAGTAAAGTACTTAGGGAAATAAAAAGAGGAGAAAAAACTTTCATTTCTGTTTTGTAAGGTGAAAACTGATACATTTCATTTTTAATCCCTTCAGAAAAAGTAAATACCATACTTTCGAGATTCATAGAAAATTGCAAAGAATGAATATTAAATATATCAGAATATATGTTCTATATCAGAATTTATCTACTACACATTTAATTAACTATATTAGGTTAAACTGTTAACAATATTCTGCTGAATTATCACTGCAACTGTGTAATTTAAGAAAGTTTGGGAGATCGTCAGCAAAGGAAATAAAACCTGACTTTTCCCTTTCTGCACAACTACAAAGTGTTGGGCTGGCAGAAAGAAAGGGCTACTTAAGATGGCGAAAGTCCCCGCCACAAAACCTGAGCTTGGACAGGAGAACAAGGACCCAAGCAGGAATTTGAAAACCCTCCCGCCAGGGGCTCCGTGGACCAATGGGACCCTGACAAGTGGGAATCTGAGACCCCCGCCCCCAGGCTCCAGTAGACCAATGGGACCCCGACTAGCAGGCAAAATTCCAAATAAGGGAAACTTGCCAAAAGATCCCTGAACTCCCCTGGAGGCCCCTTAAAAGCCCCCTCCTCCCTGCCTTGGGCACGACTTCCGCCACTCTGCTTTCCAGAAACTTGCCCGATGGTGCCCACCTTCTCCCGGCACAACCTTCCCAGCTCCCCTTCTCCTGAGCCCTGAAACTTCGCCAGAGAGTGTTTTTTAATAAATCTTGCCTTGCCCCCACTTTGCCTGGTGTTGTGTTTATCTCACCAGGAAAACTTTACACAAAGTAGGGTAAATATAACAGATTCTGAGTGTTCATTATACTGTTAACAATTCTAATGACACTTGATAGAATATACTAAGAAACTGACAAATGTAAATCACTCTACTGGACAGTAAACTACGCAAACTAAGTTTGCGTACACCAGCCTCTACAAGTTCTGACAGGAAAAAAAAAAAACTTTCCCAAGGATAGAAATAAACTCTAATGAATGATTTGAGATGCAGAGCATTTGGTTAATAAATCAAGATTATTTTATGGATCATTCCTAAAATATAACACCATTATGCCTTTTGAGTACTTTATTAATGGAGATTATATCCACTTGAATAACCTTAAATGTGGGCTTGACCCTCACATAACATGGAGGGTTTATCTTAAAGAAAACACAACACAGCAGAACTCTCCAGGAACAGATGCTGTAACATATGAGGAGAGGTACCCCTGATAAGTACATACACCACATGTTTAAGGAAAAAAGAAAAGGGAAACAAATGGTCAGTGTACTCTCATCACAAAACTAAATTGTATGAGCCATAGACCACAAGAAGTGTTTACTTAGCTGAAATAGTATTAATTTGTGTTGAAAACCTGAAAGGGGAGTAAATACTTATCAGAATCCATATTCAAAGATGTATGTAGGCATTAAATGGAAAGAATATAGCCCTCTATATATAGCCCATATAGCCATTCAACCAATAAAAAAGGCAGCTGTAAGAAAAGTATAATCCAAGTTAATGATGTACATATCTAGAGTAAAGGTTACATAGTTCAACATCCATTTGGGATAAAATGTTCAGAAAAATAAGGATAGAAAGGAACTTCCTCAACCTGACAATTAAACTCTACAAAAAAACTTTACAGCTAACATACTTGGTAAAAGACTGCATGCTTTCCCTGCCTAAGACTGGGAACAAGGCAAAGATTTCGACTGCCCACTCTCATCCAACAGTCCTGGGACTTCTAGCCAGCACAATAGCAAGACAGGGAAATTAAAAGCATGTATATGGTAAAGGAAGAAAAGGAAATGTTTGTATTTTCAGAAGACATGATAGAAATTCAACTGAATATACATATAAACTACTAGAACTAAAAATTGAGTTCAGCAAGTTATATGATATAGGATAAACATATAAAAATCAATCTCTATATGCTAATAAAAAACACGCAAATACCAAAATTAAAAATATAACATTTTAAATCACTTAAGCCTTTCTGGAGATGCCGGCCTCCCAGTAAGAACATGCTTCTCGCAGAAGGTCTCCAGAAGAGAAGAGAAGATACAAAAGAAGCACCTGACTCAGAGCCCCAGTTCCTACTTCATGGATGTGAAGTGCCCAGGATGTTGTAAAATCACCACAGTCTTTTAGCCAGGTGCAAACAGTGGTTTTGTCCATCAACTGCTCCACTGTCCTCCACCAGCCTACTGGAGAGAAAGTAAGCTTCCAGAAGATGATCCTTCAGACAGATGCAGCACTAAACCACCCTGAATCGAGGTGAGTGGGAAACCATCCAAAAAAACACATTACGGATTTTAGAAATCACTCAGAAATGAAATGTGCAGGTATACTTCTAACAAAACATGCAAAATTTGTATGCTGAAGACTACATAATACTGATAAATCAAAGAATATCTAAATACAGGGAGAGACACACTGCATTTATGGATTGAAAGACCCACCATACTAAAGATGCCAATTCTTCCAAACTGATAAACTGCTTCAACTCAATGACTATAAAAAATAAAACAGCAAGAGTTCTTTTAGATATAAACAAGATTATTCTAAAACTTACATGCAAAGACAAAGGACCTAGAGCAGATAAAAACAACTTTGAAAAAAGGAAAGATAATGGGAGGAATCTTTCTTCCTGATTTCAAAACTGATTATATAGTTGGAGTAGTCAGGACTGTGATATTGGCAGAGGCACAAACACATAGATTGATGGAACAAAATAAGGAACCCAGAAGCAGACCCATGCAGTGTGCTCAACTGATTTTCGAACAAAGGTGCAAAAGCAATTCAATAAAGGAAACCATTCAACAAATGGTGCTAAATCAACTAGACAACTACAGGCAAAAGAAAGTATCACACATTATATAAAAATAAACTTGAAATGGATCACAGACTAATATGTAAAGTGTAAAACCATAAAACTTTTAGGAAGAAATGTCTTAGGATCTAGGACTAAGTATAGAGTTTTCAGACTGCACACCAAAAGCGTGATTCATAAAAGGGAAAATTATAAGTTGGATTTCATCAAAATTAAAACCTTTTTCTCTGCAAAAGACCCTTATACTATAATAAAAAAATAAGATATATACTGTGAGAAAATATTTGCAAATCACATAACTGATGAAGCCTAGTACCTAGATAAATACAAAGAATTCTCAAAATTCAACAATAAAGGGGCACCTGGGTGGCTCAGTCACTTGGGTGTCCAACTCTTGATCTCAGCTCAGGTTTTGATCTCAGGGTCACGAGTTCAAGCCCTGCAATGGGCTCCATACTGGGCATGAAGCCTATTTTTAAAAAAATAATAATAAAATAAATTTTAAAAACTCAACAGTAAAAAAACAATCCAGTTAGAAAATGGGCAAAAGACATAAAATGACATTTCACCAAAGATGAAATACAGATGTCAAATGATGTTATGAAAAGATGTGCAACATCATTAGCCATCAGAGAAATACAAATTAAAACCACAGTGATATATCAGTATATACCTATCAGAATAGTTAAAATAAAAAATGACAATATCATTAGCAAAAACAAGTTGCAGAAAAACTAGATCATTGATACATCACTGGTGAAACTGTAATGTGGCCAAGCTGCTTTGGAGAGCAGTTTGGCAGTTTCTTTAAAAACTGAACATGCAACCACCGTGCCGCCCAGCAGTTACCCCAGAGCAGTAAAGATCTGTGTTCACACAAAAACCTGTACATGAATGTTTATAGCAGTTTTATTCATAATCGTCAAAAACTGGAAGCAAACTGTGGTATAAACATAGCACGTGATACTAGGTAACAATAGAAATAAAGACACACACAACAACCTGGATGAACCTTCAGAGAATTAGGTGGGGGGGGGGTCAATCCCAAAGAGTTTTATAGTGTATGATTCTATTTATATAACATTTTTGAAATGACAAAATTATCGAAATGAAAATGGATTAACAGGCCCAGGGGTTATGGAAGGAGCAGGAGAAGTGGGTTTGTCTATTAAAGTACAAAATGAAGGACAGCGTGGTGATGGAAACATTCTGTATCTGGACTAAATCAAGGTCAATATTCAGACTGTGACAGTTTACTATAGGGTACAAGATGTCATCTTTCAGGGAAATCGGATAAAGGACATATGAGATCTCTGTATTATTTCTTATAAGTAGATCTTATAATCTACAATTATATCAAAATGTTTAAAAGCATATTAACAGGGATGCCTGGGTGGCTCAGTTGGTTAAGCAGCTGCCTTCGGCTCAGGTCATGATCCCAGCATCCTGGGATCGAGTCCCACATTGGGATCCTTGCTCTGCAGGGAGCCTGCTTCTCCCTCTGACTCTGCCTTCCACTCTGTCTGCCTGTGCTCGCTCTCGCTCGCTCTCTCTCTGACAAATAAATAAATAAAATTTTTTAAAAAAAGGCATATTAACATTTTTTACATAACTAGATGATAAGGCATATCCATATGCCTCAAAAGACAAGTTGGTGGGGCCCAATCCACTAATGGTCACAAGATCTCCCTAGAGTTAGTGTCTGTGCTGGAGAATGTGCGTGGAAGCAAGCAGGCACTTGACATGTCTGAGAGTAGAATAAATCCCAAACAGTCAACAAATACTCATTGAAAAACACAGAAACCAATATAAGAGCAACAGATGAAACTAGAAATGACCTCCCTGATCCAATAGCCATTGAACACAAAGAGCGGGATAAGGTTCAAAGGGGATGGAACAGTCTCACCCTTAAGAGTTCTCTAAACAGACCCTCCATGAACTTTTCCAAGGTAGGGTCCTACACTAACGGAAACACAGGCGTAGTGGAATCAAAAGTGAGCCAGGCAGAAATAAGGAGATGAAGAAAAAGCAGCTCGAAGTGAAGGATGGAAACAGTCTGGAACTCTCCCAAGCAAGCTGTCATATTTTCTAGCCTTATGCAAAAATAACAGGAAAGCTCTGGGAAGTGGGCAATTATCCTAAAGTATGCCACCTTCTAAAATCCAAGGAGATCATTTTTATATAAAAAGAGCAACAGAAAAGGACTGAAGCTATATCTTCTACAAAGTTAGTGTAAATACGAAGAGAATATGAAACGGAATAGATCCTTACAAAGCACACAAGAAAAATCACAACACCAAAAAACTGAACTATAATCTATTTTGAAACAAGCTAAATGTCATTAAGAAAGTGTTAGAAGTACGAAACAGCAACATAAATCAGAATTAGAAGATCTCAATATGGACAATAATATTATATTATAACATGTGCTATAATGTACTAAATTTTACTTCAATGACAATCATACTACCATATATAAATATCAAAATAATACACCATACACTTGAAATTTATAAAATGTGGCATGTCAAATTTATCCAATAAGAAAATAATTTTTTTAATTTCAGAAATATGGCCATAGTACTCAGGAGATAATTAGAAATAAAATCCACTTTGGAAATGAAGACTAAACGAAAAAAGAAGAGAAGAACAAATAAACACAATGAGGAAATCCTCAAAAGAAAGAAAGAAAAGTAAAAAAGAAAAAATTTAAAGAAAAAAGAAATGAGAGGTCAAGAGGATTCAAAACAAAATGACAAGTATTGAAGATAACGCCAAAAAATCTAATATGTAAATGGTAGGGGTTCCTAAAAAAGGAAAACCAAATCAAATACTAAAAAATAAAATTCAATAAAGCATTCCTAAACTTAAAAAATTTTGAACATATACTGAAAGAGAATACGTGGCAGGGTTCCTGGGTGGTTCAGCAGGTTAACTCTTGATTCCGACTCTTGATTTCAGCTCAGGTCATGATCCGACGGTCCTGGCGTCAAGCCCCATGTCTTGGCTCCATACTCAGTGCAGAGTCCGGTTGAGATTCTCTCTCTCCTTCTCCCTTTGCCCCTCTCCCACACTCACACTCTAAATAAATAATAAATAAATAAAATATTTTTTAAAAGAAAGAGAATATGGCTTATTTGAGAACACCAACCCAGATGATCATAACCAAGATGTATTCTAACAAAATTTCAGAATATTAAAGTCATCTCAGCAAAAACAATAACTGACTTGATCATTAGATTGTCATAATATGTTTTGATAATAATGTTACATGAAAATGTAGTAACGTTTTTAAGGTACTCAAAACCAGAAAATAAGAACCAACTTTTTCATATCCAGCAAAACCGACTTTCAAACTATTGAATATAATGTCGACCTAGGAAGCAACTAGGGAAAGAGCTTCTTGTAAATCACAACCACACAGGATACCTGGGTGGCTTGGTCCTTAAGTGTGAGCCTTCGGCTCAGGTCATGATCCCAGAGTCCTGGAATCCAGCCCTGCATCAGGCTCCCTTGTTCGGCAGGAAGCCTGCTTCTCCCTCTCCCATTCCCTCTGCATGTGTTCCCTCTCTTGCTATCTCTCTCTCTCTCTGTCAAATAATAAATAAAATCTTTAAAAAAAAAAATTGCAACCACAGTGATTATATCAGTAGTTCACAGCTTTTGGTGTCAGGATCCCTTTGCATTCTTAAGAATTACTGGGAACTCCAAAGAGCTGTAGTTTATGTGGGTTATGACAAGCAGTACTTACCTATTAGAAATTAAAACAAAAACATTTAATATTGGGTCGCCTGGGTGGCTCAGTTGGTTAAGCCTTCGACCCAGATCATGATCCCAGGATCAAGCCCTGTTCTGTTGAGCAGGGAGCCTACTTTTATCTCTCCCTCTGCCCCCCACCACTGTTTGCTCTCTCTCTACTGCTCTCCCTCTCTCCAATAAATAAACAAAATTTTAAAAAAAAGAAAGAAAAGAAAAACTTCTATTTCTTTGTTTGTTTAAATAATGGTGATAAACCATGACACATTAACATAAATGACATACTAATGAAAAGGATATATATTTTTTAGCACAGAAAAAATAGTGAGAGAAAAGAATTCTCTTACATTTTAAAAAATCTTTTTAAAGATTTATTTATTTTAGAGAAAGAAAAAGCACACATGAGTGAGGGGCGGGGCAAAGGAAGGAGGAGAGGAAGAATCCCAAACAACTCTCATGACCCTGAGATTATGACCTGAGCCAAAATCGAGTTGGAGGTTTAACCAACTGAGCCTCTCAGGTGCCTCTAAAAAATCTTTTTTTTTTTTTTTAAGATTTTATTTATTTATTTGACAGACAGAGATCATAGGTAGGCAGAGAGGCAGGCAGAGAGAGAGGAAGGGAAGCAGGCTCCCCGCTGAGCAGAGAGCCCGATGCAGGGCTCCCGATCCCAGGACCCTGGGATCTTGACCTGAGCTGAAGGCAGAGGCTTTAATCCACTGAGTCACCCAGGCACCCCTCTAAAAAATCTTTTTAATGTATCAGTTAGGATTCACTTGGTCATATATTCTTCTATATTCAGTCTGTAATATTATGTTGTTTTGATTAAAACACATAAAGAAAATGTAGCCTCTCTCAGGTTTATAGCTGGAAAAAGGAAAATAATTTTAATAGCCTTTCAGTTACTGTATATATTCTACTTTGATAAGAAACTAAAACTCAACAATGGTAGATTCTTATAAATTAGTTGTAATGTGGAATCTGAAATCTTATCAATGATCTTTTCATGTTCTGTTATGTTAAAATTCATTGGTCTACCTTGTATTTTGAATGGACCTTCTAACCATGATAATTTTGCTGTATCATGCATTGATCATTTGGCAAGGGGTTCACAGGACTATGCCAATCTCCAAAATGTTGACATGATTCACTAAACAATATGAAAAGATCATCTTTGATAATATCACCATTAATCTCAACCAAGTAATCTTTATTATTGGGAAGCTGCGGCAAACTCAAGTTTTCCAAAATTTTAATTCTCTCTGGAACATCTGATTTTCACTGTTAATATCATTTTCTTTGAAGTGACAGGCTTCTTTTGTTTATTTTTGAGAAAATGTCTACCAAACATATCCAAGGCATAATAACCATAATGTGTCTGTCAGTCACACATTCAAGAAAAATGACAGTCCATTAGAAAAAGAAGAGGTGGCTAGTTTTATAACAAAACTCAAACAATTACACAATGCATGTCCCCAGGATAAATGCTCTTCTATCACTTTGCAACAGAAATGCTAATTTGTCACACTGCAAATTAAAAAGATTCCTGCTTGAGATTCAAGAGTTAGTAAAGCTAATGATTTTTCTTGCTTTATCAAGGCTATCTTTAAGTGAAGCTGGACTTTCTGAGGATTCTTCACTGTAAGTAAGTGGCAGCCAAAGATACCATGATTACTTATACAGTTTGGTGTTATTGCCTGGATTTGCGCTAAGGTACCAAAAGTTTTACCCACTGTAGATTTTGCATCACCAGTACAAATACAGTAAAAAAATAAAATAAAACATTATTATTATTATAAAATTTGTTTTGACCTTGCAGATCCCCCAAAAGTGTCTCAAGGACCTCTAGGAGTCCACAGACTTGAGAAAACTACACGTAAGGGACACCAACATAAGGAATAGCAGTCAGCATTATACATGCTATTGCTCACAGAACTAGGACTGAAAAGGGAGCAAGTATCCTTTGTAATGATATGGGACCCATTAATATAGATATAGGACAACTATAAAAAGGGAAAATGATGAGGAGAACAAAGCAAAAGGAATATTAACTGTTTTCAGTAATCATTTTGGCGGTTGTAGTGTGAGTATCATTATCCTCAGACTGCTGTGTGTGTTCATTCGGTAAAAACAAATGTGTTTGGTGGATATTCTAATTGTATGTATCCCTGTGTCTTTGAAAACCAGAATTATTGGTGTGGAAGAAAGGAGACACAAGTGTAATATAAAAGGGATTAATTTTTATTTATAGATACATAAATCTTATACTGCTATAAATATGAATATTGCACATAAACATTTTTGTTTCCACCAGGAACACCTGATATAATGACAAACTCCTAACTCCACATTATGGTCTCACTGACATTTCCCACTAAAATAAGCCAGGGCTTTCTAAAACAATCGCTGATTGCAGGTCTGGGCAGGAGACATACAGGACATCTTGTTATATAACAGATAACAAAGAAACTATCAAAAGACTTGTGTCAAAAGGACTTAGGAGTCACATGAAGTTTCCATGCACCGAAGGTGATACGAATGAACTTGCAGCTAAAAACTGCCATGAGCTAAAATCCATCAAATATATTCAAATCCTCGAGCTTATAATGATATAAAAAAAGAAAAATAAAAAGTAAAACCTAACAGTTCATCTTTGGATAATAGTAGGAACCAAATTCATTAGCTGGAAAACTAATAAAGGGAAAGAGTTAAACACTTTTCCTTTCTTTCCACTGTACCACTGAGCAACCCACTAGTAGATGAAGGGAGGTGTCTCTTTACAGAAGCAATGAAGCATTTCAATGAAGAAGGAATGACAAAATGAGGATATCCCCATTCTGCAGCCCCCAGTGAATGAAAGGGCCTAGACACTGAGCACCACCAGTGACGGCACCATAAAAAGAGACACAACTGGACAGTCTGGGCCTCAGGGTGAGGAAGCACACTGCCAACTACAGACTTGCCAAGGAAATTAAACCAAAGTCTATCCAGCCTCTACTTCCAGATGCCAACTTGCAGAAAATGCAGAGGACAGAAGGACAGACTAAACTACACCAGGCACGTACAGTTGGTAAAATCCAGATTGTGGGAAAATCTGCAGGTCAAATGCCTCGGGCTTTTCAAAATATTAGCCATAAGGGAGGGAAAGGCATGCAGAAGAAACCAGTAAAGTATGAGACATACAAGGCAACTAAGCTCTGTTGTCATGAATTCAGACTTGAGTGACTAGGGAATAAAATAATACAACCAAAGTGGTTACTCTGACATTCAGAAAGGGATTACTTTTGAGAGGACATTGGGGGTTTAGATGGGTCTGAGGTACATGTAAAACCCTGCATGGCTGGTAAAGTTCTATTTCTTGAGCTGAGTGGTGACTGCAGGCGTTTTGCCTTAAATAATTCATTAAAGTCTACATTTTGGGAGGTACAAGATGGCCGGGAAGTAGGAGGAGGCGCCCGTTCAACCTGCACCCTAAAGTGAGCTGATTACCTTCCAAAGATCTCCAATCACCCACGAAATCAGCCTGAGATCAGAATTATACATGTCTGGATCTCTACTGGAGCAGAAGACGCCAGTGGGCAGGTAAAGCGGAGTGGGAAAGTCGACTGATACCCGAAAATAAAAAAAAGGGGGAGGGAGCCACCAGAGGCAACCCGTTGAAAAGTAATATCCCAATACAAGAGTGCCCTGCGCCTGGGCACCAGCATTAACTCGGGAGTCTGGTAGAAAGCACTCAAAAAGAACAAAGGATCACGGGGGGTGGGGGAGGGAGATTGGGGTATCGCGGTGTTAGGATCGGGGCTTAAGTCCCCAGACCCAGGACAGCCACCCCTGGCGCAGAGCCAGAGAGAGTGCGGCAGAGAAACCAGGTTACGGTCCCTGAACCACTAGCGGGCCTGAGAGTGCGTGGCGCCCGGCTCCCGTGAGGGGCTGGGAGCCTCGCCAGCCAACAGAAGCACAGCCTTTTTGCAGTCCCCACGCAAATGCCCTGCTGTGCCATCAGAGTCCGAGTTGTGCCCCGCGCCCTGAGAGAGGTGCACACAAACGCCAGCCGGGTGCTCTCCCACCTGAAAGACCAGACACTCCCAGCCCGGGCCAGTGGGAAAATCTCAGTGTGTGATCGCTGCTTGGAACTTCTCTGGCAGTCTGGAGCTGCCCAGACAGCCGCCGCTGCCACGGTTTTGGGTACAAGCCAAAAATCCTGAGGCCCCGGGGACCGCGACTGGGAACCTTGCGCTGCCAGCGGCCAAGGGGGGATTTATATGGGCTCTGCAGCTGCACTGAGGCTTCTTTCTGAGAGGGAGGTCAGGGTGCAGTTTGCTTTCCTCTAAACCTACAAAAACCATCAAAAGTGGTCAAGGCGAGAGAGAAAAACAAAAGTGAACAAATATAAAAACCTCCAGAGAACAAAAGCCTGAAAAAACCAGTTTCCTCAGAGCCCGCCCCCTTGAGAGGGGCAGGAGTACTTAGCTGAGAGAACTTCAGGGTCTGAAAACCCACGTGGCAGGCCTCTCCCCCAGAAAACCAACAGGGAAAGGAAAAAAAAAAAAAAAAGACAAGAGAACAACCACCACTACTTCATAGGACAATTTTTATTATTAATTAGATCCCACTATTCTGGCTCTTTTTTTATATATAGTTAATTTTTTATTATTATACAATTTTTTTAACTATTTACCATCACAGTGAGATGTCCAGTACATCAAATTCCATAATAACCTTCTAACATGAACTTTTTGATACATACACCTGTGTTTTCCTTTTGCATTTCTATTTTTTAAATTTCTTTTTTTTTTAATTTTAGTTTAGTTTAGATTATTCCTTTTTTTTAATTTTTATTTTCTAATATTCATATAGAGTTAAACTTCAAGGTAATCCCCTTTCCCCAATCAATGCCACCCCTATAGGTAAACCAATTCCTAATCCCCCCCTTATCTTAGGAAAGTTGATCCTTTAACAAAGATATCAAGATACATCCATGAAGAATCAAAACAACCTTCCTCACCCACACTGAGAATTTACAATCACTCTCCCATCATTTTCTTCCACCAGTATTTCTGTGTTTTTGTGTTTGTCCTGATAGTATATAAATCTTACACTCAGGGTTATTTTTGATGAGGTTCTTCCTTTATTTGCATATATATATATATATGCAAATAATATATTTTTTTTCTCTTGTCATATACTTTTATCAGTCTTTTTGTTTGTCTGTGTCTGTTTGTATACTTCATAAATCTTACCTTGGGGCCCATTTGGGCTAAACCTTCTTTTTTATCTCACCTTTCTTTCCTGTCTCTCTCCCTCTCTCTTTTTTTCTTTTCCTTTGCTTTTCCCTCTCATTTGGGTGGGGAACCCTGATTGCTCAGAAGCATTCCAGGGTGCACCTTGACTGCACCACAGTCGATACACCCAGCTACACCCGTTCAGCCATCTCTCACCAAAGTGACTAGGAGGAGGAATGCCCAACAGAAGAAAAATACAGAGGATGGACCTTCTGCAACAGAGCTAATGGCTATCAACATAGACAATATGTCGGAAAGAGAATTCAGGCTAACAATTATCCAAGCAATAGCTAGGTTGGAGAAAGCCATGGGTGACCGAACGGAATTGATTAGGGCCAAACTGAAAATGACCAGAGATCATGTTTTCAATATTAGGGAAGAGCTGAAAGCTACCAGGGATGAGCTTCACAATGCTCTCAATGAGTTCCAATCTAATCTAAATTCTCTCAACGCTAGAGTAACCGAGACAGAAGGTAGGATTACTGATTTGGAGGACAAACAGATAGAGAGAAAGGATCAGGAGGAAGCCTGGAACAAACAGCTTAGAAGCCACGAAAACAGAATCAGGGAAATAAATGATGCCATGAAATGTTCCAACGTCAGAATTATTGGCATCTTTCATGCCAATGAGTCATATTGATATGAATACACTAATCGTTGGAGATCTTAACATGCCTCTCTCAGAAATAGACAGATCATTGAAGCAGAAAATCAATAAAGAAACAAGAGCATTGAATGACATATTTGACCAGATGGACCTCATAGATATATACAGAATATTCCATCCTAAAACAACAGAATACTCATTCTTCTCAAGTGCACATGGAACTTTCTCCGGAATACACCACATACTGGGTCATAAATCAGGACTCAACCGATACCAAAAGACTGAGATGATTCCCTGCATATTCTCAGATCACAATGCTTTGAAACTGGAGCTCAATCACAAGGAAAAGTTCAGAAGGAACTCAAACACCTGGAAGCTAAAGACCACCTTGCTTAAGAATGCTTGGATCAACTAGGAGATCAAGGAAGAACTGAAACAATTCATGGAAACCAATGACAATGAAGACACTTCGATCCAAACCTACGGGATACAGCAAAGGCGGTCCTAAGGGGGAAATATATAGCCATTCGAGCCTCCCTCAAAAAAAATTGAAAAATCCAGAACACAGCAGCTGTCTCTACACCTTAAAGAACTGGAGAATCAACAACAAACCAAACCAACTCCACACATAAGAAGGGAAATCATCAAGATTAGAGCTGAGATCAATGAGGTAGAAACCAGAGATACAGTAGAACGTATCAATGAAACTAGAAGCTGGTTTTTTTTAAAGAATCAATAAGATCGATAAACCATTGGCCACACTAATCCAAAAGAAAAGAAAGAAAGCTCAAATACATAAAATTATGAATGAAAAGGGAGAGATCACAACGAACACCAAGGAAGTAGAAACAATCATCAGAAGTTATTATCAATAGTTATATGCCAATAAGCTAAGCAACCTAGATGAAATGGATGCATTCCTGGAAAACTATAAACTCCCAAAATTGAATCAGGAAGAAATTGGCAACCTGAATAGACCAATATCTAATAACGAGATTGAAGCGGTGATCAAAAACCTCCCAAAAAACAAGAGCCCAGGACCTAATTAATTCCCTGGGGAATTCTACCAAACTTTCAAAGAAGAAATAACACCTATTCTCCTGAAGCTGTTTCAAAAAATTGAAGCAAAAGGAAAACTTCCAGACTCTTTCTATGAAGCCAGCATTACCCTGATCCCCAAACCAGGCAAAGACCCTACCAAAAAGGAGAATTTCAGACCAATATCACTGATGAATATGGATGCTAAGATCCTCAACAAGATCCTAGCAAACAGGATCCAACATCACATTAAAAAGATTATCCACCATGACCTGGTGGGATTCATCCCTGGGCTACAAGGATGGTTCAACATTCGCAAATCAATCAACGTGATAGAACAAATTAATAAGAGAAGAGAGAAGAACCACGTGATCCTCTCAATTGATGCAGAAAAAGCATTTGACAAAATCCAGCATCCGTTCCTGATTAAAACGCTTCAAAGTATAGAGATAGAGGAAACATTCCTGAACTTCATCAAATCTATCTATGAAAGACCCACAGCAAATATCATCCTCAATGGGAAAAAGCTTGCAGCCTTCCCGCTGAGATCAGGAACACGACAAGGATGCCCACTCTCACCACTCTTGTTCAACATAGTATTAGAAGTCCTAGCAACAGCAATCAGACAACAAAGGGAAATAAAAGGTATACAAATTGGTAATGAAGAAGTCAAACTCTCTCTTTTTGAAGATGACATGATTCTTTATATGGAAAACCCAAAAGACTCCACCCCCAAACTACTAGAACTCATACAGCAATTCAGCAACGTGGCAAGATACAAAGTCAATGTACAGAAATCAGTGGCTTTCTTATACACTAACAATGAAAATACAGAAAGGGAAATTAGAGACTCGATTCCATTTACTATAGCACCAAGAACCATAAGATACCTGGGAATAAACCTAACCAAAGAGGTAAAGGATTTGTACTCGAGGAACTATAGAACACTCATGAAAGAAATCAAAGAAGACACAAAAAGATGGAAGACCATTCCATGCTCTTGGATCGGAAAAATAAACATTGTTAAAATGTCTATACTGTCTAGAGCAACCTATACTTTTAATGCCATTCCCATCAAAATTCCACCAGTATTCTTCAAAGAGCTGGAGCAAATAATCCTAAAATTTTTATGGAATCAGAAGAGACCCCGAATCACTAAGGAAATGTTGAAAAACAAAAATAAAACTGGGGGCATCACGTTACCTGATTTCAAGCTTTTCTACAAAGCTGTGATCACCAAGACAGCATGGTACTGGCATCAAAACAGACACATAGACCAGTGGAACAGAGTAGAGAGCCCAGATATGGACCCTCAACTCTATGGGCAAATAATCTTTGACAAAACAGGAAAAAATATACAGTGGAAAAAAGTCTCTTCAATCAATGGTGCTGGGAAAACTGGGCAGCTATATGTAGAAGAATGAAACTCGACCGTTCTCTTACACCATACACAAAGATAAACTCAAAATGGATAAAAGACTCAACGTGAGACAGGAATCCATCAGAATCCTAGAGGAGACCATAGGCAGTAATCTCTTCGATATCAACCACAGCAACTTCTTTCAAGATATGTCTCCAAAGGCAAAGGAAACAAAAGCAAAGATGAACTTTGGGGACTTCATCAAAATCAAAAGCTTCTGCACAGCAAAGGAAACAGTCAAGAAAACAAAGAGGCAACCCACGGAATGGGAGAAGATATTTGCAAATGACAGTACAGACAAAAGGTTGATATTCAGGATCTATAATGAACTCTTCAAACTCAATACACACAAAACAGACAATCATGTCCTAAAATGGGCAGAAGATATGGACAGACACTTCTCCAATCAAGACATACAAATGGCTATCAGACACATGAAAAAGATGTTCATCATCACTAGCCATCAGGGAGATTCAAATTAAAACTACATTGAGATATCACCTTACACCAGTTAGAATGGCCAAAATTAGCAAGACAGGAAACAACATGTGTTGGAGAGGATGTGGAGAAAGGGGAACCCTCTTACACTGTCGGTGGGAATGCAAGTTGGTGCAGCCTTTTTGGAGAACAGTGTGGAGATTCCTCAAGAAATTAAAAATAGAACTTCCCTATGACCTGCAATTGCACTCCAAGGTATTTACCCCAAAGATACAGATGTAGTGAAAAGAAGGGCCATCTGAACCCCAATGTTTATAGCAGCAATGGCCACGGTCACCAAACTATGGAAAGAACCAAGATGCCCTTCAACGGACGAATGGATAAGGAAGATGTGGTCCATATATACTATGGAGTATTATACCTCCATCAGAAAGGACGAATACCCACCTTTTGTAGCAACATGGACGGGACTGGAAGAGATTATGCTGAGTGAAATAAGTCAAGCATAGAGAGTCAATTATCATACGGTTTCACTTATTTGTGGAGCATAACAAATAGCATGAAGGACATGGGGAGTTAGAGAGAAGGGGGTTGCGGTAAATTGGAAGGGGAGGTGAATCATGAGAGACTATGGATTCTGAAAAACAATCTGAGGGGTTTGAAGTGGTGGGGGTGTAGGAGGTCGGGGTACCAGGTGATGGGTATTATAGAGGGCATGGATTGCATGGAGCACTGGGTGTGGTGAAAAAATAATGATACTGTTATGCTGAAAATAAATAAATGAAAAAAAAAGTCTATATTTTGTATGGTTATTGGTATCTCAGTTTTTATTTTACAGCAAAAAAAAGGTCATAAAAAAACAGTGAAAGAGGAACAGTGCCTCTGCATGTTTGTCTTCTGGAGATAGTGGTGAGCACAGTTGGAAAGAGGATGATGTAACTCATAGGGCTCACTTAGTTCTGGGCTCTGGCTCCTCGGTACTACTTCAGGCTCCAGGGCAAGAAGGTTTGGTTGGGACCTCTTAGCAGGGTTGTGGTGATGAAACTGCACTTGAGACCTGCAGGGACGGTGATCAAGGTCTCAGGAGGGACCCCCATCCCATTACAGAGACTCAGCACCCAAGGCCACCCAGCCAGAGCCAGCCTCACATCCTATCCCCAAGACATCCCCATCTGGCCAAAGCTTTGGGAAAGCAACTGGCCACCCAAAGACAAGGACAAAGACTTTACCTCATCACCAGACAACCGAGTCTCTGCATATCCTGGAATGAGAGGGAAGAAACAGAATGCCCCTCATTAGGACCAAATGTGATTATCCTGAAGGGTAGGGGGTGACCTGAAATATCAGACCCCCATCTTTGCTGACCTCTCCTGAAATATTTCTGGCTTCAGAAAGGACTATTCCTGAATAGTTTTCCTGGGCAGCTTTCCCTGCCTCACATCTTGGAAGTCAGGCGAAGTGGGAAAAGCCATGGGGCAGGTGGTAAGAGACTCCTGAAAAGCTCATTTACCTTTCTGAGCCCTGAGGCAGATGACTGTCCCCACCAGAACGAAGATCAGCCCAAGCAGGAAGGCTGCAATTCCACTTAGCATCTTTCTCCAAGAATATGCCAACTGAGCTCCTAGGGGAAACGGGTCTTAAAATTAGTAAAAAGTTCCCAATATTTGGTGCATCTTCCTGGAATCCCAGAGCCTGTACCAGACACCAAATCAAATGCTATTGAGAAAAGAAATACATTTAGAAAAGGTTCTTTGACACCAAGGTTTGCATCCATAGAATCTGTAACTGATTCCTACAGCCCACAAGAATGCCCGCTAACTTCCTAAGACAAAGTATGAGAGGACACTAGTTCCCACAGTTGGAAATAAGTGATGAAGTGATTAGACCTCCTCATTTCTTGGAAGATACAAGCAGAAATATCTGCCATGTCTACTCCCACTCTAACCCAAGGACCCCAATTTCCATGACTCCCTCAGATCAGGGGAAAGAAGAATGAGTGTTGGGACCAAGATGAACGTGGAGGTCACAGAGGCCCTGTGCTAAGGCAGCATCACCCTGAGTCGGACCCAGAGAGTATAAGAAGCAGATTCTCACTCCACTCCACCGAAACAGGGCTCAGCAGGCTGGCATGATTAACAAGGCAGGTGTAGACATCTCCAAGTGCAGGAGTCATTTCCAGCATCACCATTGTCTGGAAGGTCCAGTCTCCATTCCTGACCAGGCCAGTGGATAGGACACCAACCCTCTCCTCCTGCCCATTCCGGAACCACCTGATCTTGATGTCGCCTGGATAGAAACCGGTCACAGAGCAGAGAAGCAGACTGCGATGCTGCAGGGATGGGGTCCTCTCTGGATGCACTGTCACCTCTGGTTGTACTGGAAGGGGAGAAAAAAATGATACATTATGAAGGAAAACCACCAAGCCAGGACAGGTTCCTCGAGAGACTGTCTCTGCACTTAATCTCCTTCTCACCCCACCTAAATGGAAACTGGAAATGGGAAGAAATTTTTGCCCCCAAGACTCAGAAACTGGGTATGTCAATGCCCCAAAGAGGAGTTAGGCCTTATCAGAGACTCCCACAATTACCCCTTCTACTTGAGAGCCCACTGTGACTTAATGTCCTTGAGAACTTTGGAGGTCTGGAATCAAGACCACAGTGACCTGACCTGTGAGGAAAAAGAGTGGATCACAGTTGAGGATGAAAGGACTCCCCTGCTCATAAGACATTTATCCTGAAGCAGGAAATTGCCTATCATAAGGAAGTAAAGCCCATGGTCAGGCTCACACGTGGGAGATGCCTGAACCCCACCAGACCTCACCTTCCAGCTCACCTTTCCTCCCCACAGTGAAGGGTGCACCCAGCTTATAGTTGTGCCTGCAGAGGGCATCCACAGAAGCTCTACTCCTCTCCAGTATATCTGGCCGATGGTTCCACAGCTTAGCGTCAGGCTTCCCCAGCTCTGTCAATGCCACAAACTTTCCCACGTGGCTGTCGAAACGTGCATACTCTTCCAAGTTAAAAATGAATCTCACCACAAACTGCACCTTCTCTAAAAAAAAAAAATCTGTCCCATTGATGAAGTAACAGTCAGCCTTTGCCTGAATCACAAAATCTTCTAGAAAACGACAACAAAAACACTTTAAACCAACCCCTACTTTTAGGAAACCATATCATGGTAAATAATGCCAGACCCCATGGATTTGGGAGGAGGCCTTTTGAACTCAGTAAACAGGTCAAAGTAGCCTCTTTTCCCCTGAACCCCAACCTCATTCAGTTTAGCACCCTGGTTCCCACCATTGTGGAAAGAAGCCTGAGGCTTCTTTGGCCAGCCAAACAGAAGACATGTAACCCAAAAAAAGACAAGTCAAAGAGAGAGTCCCAAGAGACATAAACATTCATGCCACAAATAGTTTTTGACCCTTTATGTTTTGCTGACACTGTGCTGGTTTTTCCAAGCCAAGTTTTCAGAATCCCAAGGTTTTAACTCCTTTTGTTATCAACTTGAAAACATCCATCCCCAAATAAAATAATTCAATAGTACTCTTGTCCTTAACAGGTTCATTCTACACATTCTTTCTGGAGTGAAATGAAGGAGTGATGGGGGGTGGGTTGGGCAACAAAGAAATGCAGACTAGTTAGGCATTTTGAAGTGAAACTAACTCTCCTTCTACTTTTTAGTCACTATGGGTTTTATCCAAGAATTTCTTTTGGACCTTTCCCCTTGCACTCTTACTTAGAGACCTCACCCCTCCATTGGCTCAAATAAGGTAATGATTTCATTAACTTTGTTGATGTGAAGTAGAATAATACTAGTTGATGACTCAAAGAATAATATTACTATCAGCATCATTGGCACTATACCTACCATAGGGAATATATAGTTAGCTTAAACCTTCGGGGGGGCGGTACATGACACAGTGCCATTAAAGGTGGAATTAAAAAAAACTTAATTCCATTGTCTGTTATAATTTTCTACTTTCAGAGCACCTTACTAATGTTGATGGTGATTGGTTTGAGTTATGTATTTTTTCATACAAAGTCTACTCTGCTCATGTTCTTCAATGTAATTTGACACTCAAAAATTATGTAATCTGTCCTCATTGGTGAGAAAAATTATAATTCTTACTCACTGAGCACACAGTGGGCTCTGGTCTGAGTGTTTGTGCCCCACCCCCACCCCCAAATTCATGTGTTGAAATCCTAACCGCCAAAGGTGATGTTATCAGTAGGAGGTGATTTTGAGAGGTGTTTGGGTCATGAGGGTGGGGCTCTCACTCATGAGTGGGATTAGCCCTTATAAAGGAGGCTCCAGAGAGATCCCAAGCCCCTTCCACCACAAGAGGACACAAGAAGGTGCCACCTATGAACCAGGAAGAGAGTCTCCACCAGAACACAGCCATGCTGACACCTTGATCTTGGGCTTCCCAGACTCCAGAACTGTGAGAAATAAATTTTTGTTGTTTATAAGCCATCTAGTCTGTGGTATTTTGTAACAGCAGCCAGAATGGACTAAGACACAATTATATCTGTCATAGACTTAAAGATCTGAAAAATTTAAAGGGACAAATTGGCAAATGGCCCTAGGTTATGTTTCAGTTGATTTGAGTACTAGTTCTATACCATAGTTGTACCTAGAACCACTTGCCCTCCCTGACCTATTTTCCATTGAAAACAACACTGAAGCAGAGCTCAAAAGCATAGTGTTAAGAGACAAAGGAAGCAGAATGTGATTCAATGCACAACGACTTTTTTAAAAATTTTAAAATACACATCAAAAACAACGCTAAATATTCCTAAAGGCCAGCCTCACACCCCAGCCGCATTAGAACAGATCTGCAAGGAAAGGAGGGCATGGAAATGTAGACCAGGAAAGAGGAGAGAGTCCTTACGCTGACAGATGATTGCCAAGTGCTATGAACTCACTGGGTAAGACTGACACAATTCTCTGTATGCACTCAACAAAAATAAAAGGAAATTCAAATGCGTTGATAAGGCAGGTTGGTCGGAAAAGATCTAACCTGGAGAAACAGCATGAGTTAAGGCTTAAAGGACAAGCATTGCCAATCCTGAGCTGTAAATTTGCTTTCATCTCAAACTCAGAGGCCTTCTCTGGGAACCACTGAGCTGAGCATTAGGGATGGCAGCTCCTTCCTGGATCAGCTCTTAGCAGCTAAAGTCAGCTATAACCTCCAGGGCTCTTCCTTATAACAGTTTAAATCAGAAAAAGAAAGTTATTTAGGGGTCAGATTTGTGTCAGATTTAAGATCTGAACTGACTTTTTTTTTTTTTCCATTTGTGTTGTTTAATGGACATTAACCTCAGAGAGGTTTCTATTCTGGGAGATAACAATCCTCTCCTATCCACCCCACCCTCCCAGGTTTGTTCCTCTTTTGTGTTTAATGAAACTTTGACATTCAAACAGGCTCTGTTTTTAGTGCATTATATCCTGTTTTCTGCCAAAAAGTATGTGTTCAGGGTGTAATACTGCCTCATGTTCACACAGCCCATCTCCTTGGCTAGAAAAATAATGGTAATAAATACCCAGGAACCTGAGGACAGGCATAATGCATTCAACTTCTTTTATTTCTCAAAACTGGGGTTAATAAATGCCAAGAGAGGAAACCTTTGTTTCCAATTTCTTTTGTCCACATATATCCCAGTTGGATAAATATAAAAACAGTTGCAATCATCAGAGCAAACTCCTGTCTGGAAAAAATGACAGCTATTCTCAAGCTGGCCCCAGTTGATATAGTTCTTCAGACTGACATTGATACAATAAGGACTCTAAGCAAAACAAAATGTTTCCCTTCATTCTAGCATCCTTCTCCTTGAAGCTGTGGCACAGGAAGTCCCTTTTCCTAGCAGTCCATTGTGTATGGTAAAGAGAGGAGGCATATTTTAATTTCAAAGGGAAGAATACTTTGAAGCCAGAAGCCAGTTCCAGTCTGTAGCCTGGACCTACAGAGAAATACATCCCTCCCCCATGCCCATTCTTGCATACACACCTGAAAAAATTGCTCTGTTCTTACCTGGAGAGTCTCTGCCTTGAGTCCTGGAGAAATCCAGTCTAATTACATTCACTAGCAGAAGCACCGTCCATGGAACCCTCCCAGAACCCATTCTGCAAAGAAAAATAAAAAATTAGACAGTGAAATCATCAACTGCTTCAGGATGGGGCTTACCCCCACAAAACGCAGTCAAAAAATATTTATGAAGAATATGAATACTTTCTGGTTTCCTCAGGATTGGAAACTCTTCACACTGATAACCAATCATGATAGAAGAGTTTTGCATCATTAGATGCTGGGTAGACTACTTTCATAAAGTTGTGTATATCACTCAAGAATTGTTTACCTGCAGAATCACTGATAGTGATCTAATGTATATAGAAAATGTGCTGTGAGAAAAATTGTTTAAAAATAGTGTACATAGTATGTGGTCCTAGAAGAACTACACATATTGTTTATCATGCATTTCACTATCTTTTAACCAACAAGTCTCTTCTCCTATGGCTGACATTGCCAACAGCATGTGCGAATAAAGTCGAAAGTAGACAGCGTTCTGAAGAGTTTGCCTTAAGAGGAGTTCATGAGGGGATTATCAGAGAAGAAATAGAAGAGATTGAGAACTACCTGAAGAGTATAAATCAAGAGCGGCCACAAAAAAGAAAATGAAGAGAAGATAAAAGAATAAAATGCTGCAAAAAATGTTCAAGAGAGAGCTCCTGGGCAGCTCAATCTGTTACACATCTGACTTTAGCTCGGGTCATGGTCTCAGGGTTCTGGGATTGAACCCCATAATAGATTTCCCCCTCAGTGGGATTCTGCTTGCTTTTCTGTCCCTCCCCATGTCCCCTCAAAAAATAAATACAATCTTTTTAAAAGATGTTCAAGAGGGGGCGCCTGGGTGGCTCAGTGGGTTAAGCCGCTGCCTTCGGCTCAGGTCATGATCTCAGAGTCCTGGGATCGAGCCCCACATCGGGCTCTCTGCTCAGCGGGGAGCCTGCTTCAGCGGGGAGCCTGCTTCCTCCTCTCTCTCTGCCTGCCTCTCTGCCTGCTTGTGATCTCTGTCTGTCAAATAAATAAATAAAATCTTTAAAAAAAAAATTAAAAAAAAAAAATAAAATAAAAGATGTTCAAGAGGATTAAATATAAGGATTATTGTGTTTTAATAATTAGTGGAGCGCCAACAACCTTCCGTGGGACATAGTGTTAGAAATGAGTATTAGAAATGAGGCAGCAGATATAAACAGTCCTTCAAGAATGTTGGAAATGAAAATAAGGGAAAAGATGGGACTCTTAACTTTAGTAAAAAGCCACACAAAAGATAAGTTACCTTTAAGAAAGACCTTAATGATTAAATAGAGGATGGGTATTTATGGCGAGCACTTGTTGTGATGAGCACTGGAATTATATGTACATGACAAATCACCAAATTCTACTCCTGAAACCAATATTACACTATATGTTAACTAACCAGAATTTAAAAACTTGAAACGGGAAAAAAAAAAAAAGGAAAGACCATAACAAGTTTCTCAGTCAAGAGGAAGGCATCTGTATGCAGGAGAAGTTGAACATAAAAAGGAGAAGAAAAGTAAAATTACCTCCAAAATTCTTAGTGGAATCCAAAGAAAGAGATTGTCAGACTTGGTTATAAAAAGGAACACTTGTTCAGAGACTAAGATGAAAACAGGGAGATTTGAGGTGAGAAAGAGGGGAATGAGGAAGTTCTAGTCATATGGTTCAGTGGACTCCATTTAAGACAAGGCAAAAATCTGCTAGAAAAGTGTAGGAAGAAAATCTGATTGACAACTATAGAGAGAAGGCTGCTTTTTAACCAAAATAGTCAATAAGTACAATTATTATTCATTTAACACAAAGCCATCCATGCCCAATATTATGGACCATGCAGGGATGACACAGATATGTTCCTTGTTCTCAAGAAATACATAATCTAAACAGGGTGACAAGGAAACAATCCACTCCAATGTCAGGAAGAATGAGATTAATTTGCTAATGTTTGGGTACACGAGAAGAGTAAATTTCAACTTAATCTAGAAGGAGTTCATGATAAAGTTGATACTTGATACAAGTGACATAACAAGCAGAGATTTTTAGAATTTGGAACACCCAGTACATGAGGACAACAGAAAGGAGATAAACAGTGAAATAAAATGTTTATCTGGAATCCCTTTCAAATTCCTTATTATCTGCAATAAATATATGCCTACTACTTTAGAATGGGAAAAGATACAATATAATTTTTTTTTTAATTCTTCACTTCCCAGAGAGAACACACATGCTTGGGTGCTTATGTAAGGTAGGATCATGATGGTAGTTGACCAGAATATCCAGAAATACTTGACTTAATGCTATGTGAAATATGCTTGGGAGGCCCACAGGAAATCTCTACCCATAAGTAGTAATGCCAAATTGTAAATAAAAAACTAACTCCATTATTAGCTGGTCAAATCTCTGATACCCTAGGAGAACATTTTATGATACTTTTCTGTGAAGCACGTTCCCTCTTAAATCGCACTGATACCACTAGCCAGCTAGAAAGGATTAAGAACTACCAAACATAAGAGTAATAGCGTGGGTCACAAAGGGATTCTGTTCAAAACGGCAGAAACAGAATTCAGAAAAGAGCTGAAATGCAACTATATAACCTTTAATTAACATGGCCCTGGAACTCTTAGTAAACACACCATGCCCTGGAATCTGACCAATCAAAATAATAATTCTTTCTCCTAGGAGATCACAACAGATAAAGAAAAAGATGGGGAGGTATGGAAGACATCACTAGTGTTGACCAACATCCTCTACTTTCTGGGCACATGGAAAATTGTACTTCCTGGCTTCCCCATACTATGTGAACAAAATGGTTCTTGGTCACAGAATTTAACTACCATTGCATGACTCTTCTCTTCTTCCCTTATCAAGTCAACCAAGACAGCCTGTGTTGAAGTGGTGCAATCAGTATATAAAAGCAGTCTAATCAGCAGAGTCATCATGATGAGGAGAAGCCCTGGAGAGTCCCCCAAACCCACAACAGGTGCTGTATGAATGAGAGGGAAGTTTTGCTTGATTAAGGCTCCAAGGGTTGTTACCAAAGCCCGCCCTAACTTAATCTAACTAATATAAGACAAGAACAAGAATGTTGACATGCCCCCTGCACATCCCTTAAGTAGATTTGAATATTCATAAATTAGAAGCCTGAGCACAGGCCAAAACTGGTAGACTCTGTCCACAGAGCATCTGACCCATGACTGTGCTACTTCTTCTAGAGGCATATGGTTGTGTTGCTCGCACTTGGGAGGGCACACGTGGAGCTGAGTGAAAACGTGGTAATCAGAGGGAGCTCATGCCAATGAGTTTTAGCTTCCTCCCTTCTTCCTACCCACACTTACCTTAGTCTTCCCATGTATTTGATCTCATTTAGAAGTGGAGAAAAGCATTCTACTTGAAGCTAAGTGAATGAGAACCTGACATGGAGAGTCAGAAGCAGGAGAGGGTAATAGAGGCTTAAGCCCAAGTCTGGTTAGCTCCTCTGCAGGCAATACTGTAGCTGGGCTTCAGCCCCTTCTCTCAAAGATGAGAGAGAGATCTTGAGGAGAGAAGAAAAAGTGAGGCTGATACAGATAAAAGGCATGATTGTTTTGGAGTTAGAGGAAGAGAAAGAGTTGATAGATGGCAAGAGGTGTTGAAGGGAGACTGGAGGATGTGGATTCTGAACCAGGAAGTTAGGAGGACCACTCTTTCCTAATTCTGATGTGAATGTGTTTAAGGCTCATAATGCTAAAATCTGGCTTGCCTACATCATCATCATCGTCATAGCTAATATTTGTTGATTATACTTTATGAGTCAGTTTTTAAGCACTGTGAATGTCTGTGTCTGTGCACGGTGGTGGGGGATGAGGGGAGAGAGAAAGAGAGGAAAAGAATAGAGAGAGAATCATACTAATAACCCTTGCAGAGATATTATTATGATCTCCCTCTTCTAGCTGAAGTAGTGAAAGAAATGCAAGGGTCACATAACTAGTAAGTCCATCAGCAATCCTTTTCCCATTGCATGGTAATTCTTACTTGGAGGCCCAGGAAAGCTTTATTTCTACTGCTTCAGTATCCTTGTGATGATAAGATGCACAAAGGAACAAAATAACTGAAGGATTTTATTAAAACTACTTGGAGTCAGAACAGACCCCCAACATATCCTACCTCACATAAGGAAATCAGTGGTCTCATATATCGCAAGCAGGGAGTGGCATAGAATCCATCTATGGGCACTAAGAAGAGAAACCAGTACCAACCCGTGAATCTCCCTTGTCAATGGCCTCTGATACAAGCATCAGTTCATCCAGCTAGAAACTTTGTTGAATCAGATCAGGGGACAAGCTAATAAAGGGAGAGGTGGTGGCCTGGCTCCTTTCTCCCATGTTTTTGTTTTTGTGTTCTACTTCTATGAGCTTGAAAAACAAAGTGGGGCATTCTGAAGTCTCTCTTCCTATCTGATTTCAGCCAAGAGCCTTACCTAATATAGATACAGGCTCTTCTGTGACTTACCGCTCCAATCTGTATCTTCATCCCTCTTCCTCATTCCCTCCTTCTTCTATTCTCTAAGGAGTGAGAGAAGGTAGGTATGATAGATGTAACCGTTTCCTTTTTTTTATTTTTTATTTTATTTATTTTATTTATTTTTTATTTTATTTTTTTATTTATTCATTTGACAGACAAAGATCACAAGTAGGCAGAGAGGAAGGCAGAGAGAGAGGGGGAAGCAGGCTCCCTGCTGAGCAGAGAGCCTGATGCGAGGCTTGATCCCAGGACCCTGGGATCATGACCAGAGCCAAAGGCAGAGGCTTTAACCCACTGAGCCACTCAGGTGCCCTGTTTCCTTTTCTTTAGAGAGAGAGTGCACACTTGAGTAGGGGGAGGATGGTGAGAGGCAGAGAGAGAGAGAGGAAGAGAGAGAGAGTCTTAAACAGACTCCGCACTGAGCACAGAGTCCAACATGAGGTCATTGACCTGAGATCAGGAGATCATGACCTGAGCCGAAATCAAGAGTCAGATGCTTAACTGACAAGGCCACCCAGGCAACCCAATGTAATTGTTTCTTGATAGCAGTATAAAATCATTTTTCTCCTTATTAGCTGACAAAAATCCCCCTTTAATTACTATTTTGGTGATTTTAAAGTTGAAATAAACGGTTCATTTACATTGATTTTATTCTTCCTACACCTGCCTATGACAAGAAACATAAACTGCCTTGGAGACATCAGAAAAATATTCTGAGTTACTGAACAGAAAATGAAAACATAGAAGTGCCTGGCTGGCTCAGTCAGTACAGCATAAGACTTTTGGTCTTGGGGTCATGAGTTTGAGCCCAATGTGGGGTGTGGAGCTTATTTTAAAATAAAATAAAAATATTTTTAAAAAGAAAAAGGAGGAAGGAAGGGAGGGAGGGAAGGAGGATGGGAAAGAAAATGGGGTGTCTGGGTGGCTCAGTTGGTTGAGCATCTGACTCTTGATTTCAGTTCAGGTCATGATCTCAGCATCATGGGATCAAACCCCGCATGGGGCTCCTCCATGCTCAGTGCAGAGTCTGTTTGTCCCTCTCTTTCTGCTCCTCCCCCTTGCTCTCCCTCTCAAATTAATAAATAAAATCTTCTTCAAAAGAGAAAATTAATACAGATTTTTAAGGAACACTGTGTTGAGACACAGTTCAGCTGAAGAAATTATACTAAGCTAACTAAGAATTTTGCCACCTCAAAATACTTGCTAAATCCTCCTTCCCTGGTGATACATGAGGGGAAAGGTAAGAAGGAAAGAATATGAGAAACAACAGAAATCAGTGGAATTTGGGGGGTGTCGGAAGCAAACTTGTGATCTTAGTGAGAATCCATGTGGGAATGAGGAACCAAAGGTCTGGGCTCTAATCAGCTATCACTTCTTTGACATGATGGCTGGCGGGGTGGATCCACGTAACACATTGATTCATGCTTATTATGTGACACCTTTCTCCTAGGATGGTTTTGTCCATCACATCATCCTGGAAAAGCAAATGTTGGTGATGTTTTCTTCTACTAATTTGTTTATTTCAACTCATTTTTCTTAGGAAAGACCCACAGAAACTATCATATTATGAGCTTTAAAAAGGCTATCTAGAACAAACCCAAACCTATCCTGTTTGTTTGTTTGTTTTCAATTCATGGTAGATTCTGTTGTAAACAAAATATTGTAAACATTTTTAAGGATTTTTGCATCGGTATTTTATTTAAGATATTATATATTTATTTGACAGAGAGAGAGAGATCACAAGTAGGCAGAGAGGCAAGCAAAGAGAGAAGGGGGAAGCAGGATCCCTACTGAGCAGAGAGCCTGACGTGGGGCCGATCCCAGGACCCTGAGATCATGACCTGAGCCAAAGGCAGAGGCTTTAACCCACTGAGCCACCCAGGCGCCCCTGCGTCAGTATTAATAAGTAAATTCATCTAAACTTTTTATTTTCATGTCATAGTTTAACGTTGATACTATATTCACTTCACTAAAAGAACACATTTGCTGCTGCTGAACCATTTAATTAGGATTAGAATTCTTTTTTTCTTTTTCTTTAAACACTTTATTACACTGCCCTGAATATCTCAACCTGGAGCTTTTATTGGGGTAACAGTTTTACAATTTCTCCTGTTTCTTCATTGGAAATTATTCTATACAAATATTCTACCTCTAAAGGCATTGCTTTTGGTATATTTTTCAAGAGAATTTTTCATTCAATCCAAATTTTCAAGTTTATTTTTATAAAATTGAACAAACCAATTTCTTAAGATTTTCCTGTTCCTGTATTAATTTTGTCTTTTCATTTCTTATTTTCTCTACTTTTTTCTTGATTCAGTTTGTCAGTGGCTTATTTTATTGAAATGTTTTAATTTTGAATTTATTCTATTTTTCTATTTTCTAACTCTTCAGTTTCTGCATTTATTTTTATTTTTTTGCATTTATTTTTATTATCTGCTCCTGTTTTCATGTGACTGGTTGTGCTGTTCTTTTCACTTAATTAGCTTGGTTTTGTTTTTTCCTTTAATTGATTCAAGCAGTGAGGGCCATGAATTCTCTGCTGAGTACTGCCTGAGCAATATCCCAAGACTTTTGATATGTGACTTTTAATTATCATTTTTCTAGAAATTATTTGCATTTGTTTTTCTCTCTGATAAAGAGACAGTTTCTTTAAGTTTCTATGTGGAGAAGTATTTATCTTTTCTGATTTTTTTATTATGATCCAGCTTGTTCCATTATGGTCAGAGAATACTATCCATATCATTTCTACTTTTAAGAACTTACTGAGCCTTTTTGTACTATAATATGTAGCCCATTTTCATTAATGTTTTGCTGGAATGTGAAAAGATGTGTTCTCTAATTTTAATGAAGAAAATTTAATATAGATACATCAGATCTAATTTTATACTGTTGGACTATCTTCTGTGATCATACTTATTTTTGTCCACTGAGAAAAGCAAATTAAAGTCATCTAATACTAGTACATTTCTGAATATTTTCCTTTTGTCTCCCTTAATTTCAGCTTTATGAGAGTTGTTTATGCGATATCTAGAACTTAAATGCACATCTTATGTATCCATTGTGAATTTTACACTTCACATTATAAAGTGCCTTCTTGTCTCACTCAATTTTTTTTTCCATTTGAATTTCATCTTTTTAATAATAGTGTTGTGACCTCTGCTTCCTTTTTGTTTGCTGTGCCTTTGCCATCATTTTATTTTTTGAATAAATGAATGGACCTGAGTCACTCTATTTTAGGTGTGTTTTTTGCATATTACAAACAGCAGTTTTTCTTTCAATCTAATTTAAAACTATATATTTTATATATCAGTTAAGCCCACTTTAAATTTATATAGCAAATAGATTCAGTGTAATTTGTGATTTGTGGGTGAAATTATTTTCTGTTAAATATGTTGCTTATATAAGTAATTCTTTTAGAAAATCTTTGTGTCTCGTATTTTCTAAATTGCAGTTTTTCAGATATTTTAAAAGGTGCATATTTCAGGATTGTCCTGATAATGTTATTCTTATATAATACAATTAGCTCCGTCTTTCTTTAGATAGTTTCTACTAGTTATGAACATCATAAAAGTGCTAACCTACATCCTCTCCTCTCCTCTTTCCTTTTCCTTACTTTGTACTCTTAATATGTTATAAATATGAATACTTGGTTTATCCATTTTTTGAGGTAGCTTTAGACTCCCAGATATTATAGACAAGGCCATCAATAAGCTTATTCTATATCCTTACTCATTTTTCTACTCAACCTACAATTATTGAGAAAAATGTTTCTGTTTGTCAATTTCTTCTTCTAATTCTACCTATATTTTCCTACATATTTTGTGGTATTTTTTGCTAGGTGTAGACTGAGTCTGTTTTAGTACAATGTTCTTCTTGTTACCATTATTCAATGGTTGTCTTTGTTTCTGCTAATGCCTTTGGCCTTTGACTATATTTTTAGGTATCAAAGTAACTACAAACATTGTCTTCTGTTAGTGTCAGTTTTGTATATCTTACTGCACGTCTTGATTTTAACCTTTTCATGTTTTTAGGTTTTCTTTGTGATTAATGTGAAGATCATGTAACTGGATTTACCCACAGCTTCATTTTCTGCAGTTTCAGTGACACATGATCAACTGCCACCCACAAGCCAAAGATCCTCCTTCTGACAACAGGTCAGAAGGTCAATGGTAGTCTAATGCTAGGTCACAATGCCTACATCACTTGCCTCACCTCATCTCATCATACACTCATTTTATCATCTCACATCACCATAAGAAGGGTGAGCATAGTACACTAAGTATTTTGAGAGAGAACAGTACATGACTTTCATTACAGTATATTGTTATATTTGTTCTATTTTATTATCAGTTACTGTTCTTAGTCTCTTTCTGTGTCTAATTTATAAATTAAACCTTATTATAGCTATATAGAGAGAGAGAAAAGCAAAGTATACACGGAATTCAATTATTATCTGTGGTTTCACGCATCCACTGGAGGGGTCTTGAAACCTATCCCCCACACATACGGGTGGCACAGCTGTATCGTTAATCCAACCTGAAAACCTCTTTTAACTTCAAACTTAAGTTATTTACATTTATTGGGATTACTAAATTATCTGAATTAGTTTCTACTATTATTGTGTTTTCTATTTTGTTACATTGTTTCTTTGCTTCACTTTTTTCTTCTTTCTTCGCTTATAGTAAATTGAGTACTTTTTTTTTAATTTTTTTCTTAACAAATAATGTATTATTAGCCCCAAAGGTACAGGTGTGTGAATCGCCAGGTTTACACACTTCACAGCACTCACCACAGCACATACCCTCCCCAATATCCATAACCCCACCACCCTCTCCCTACTCCCCACCCCCTGGCAACCCTCAGTTTGTTTTGTGAGATTAAGAGTCTCTTATGGTTTGTCAATTGAGTACATTTTTTAAAAGATTTTTTTTTATTTATTTATTGGACACAGAGAGAGAGGTCACAAGTAGGCAGAGAGGCAGGCAGAGAGAGAGGGGAAGCAGGCTCCCTGCTGAGCAGAGTTGACTTCAGATCCTAGGACTCTGAGATCATGACCTGAGTCCAAGGCAGAGGCTTAACCCACTGAGCCACCCAGGCGCCCAAATTGAGTACATTTTTAATGTATTCTCTAACTTCCTCTTATTGACTTAAGAATTTTAAATTCTAACTAGTTAAGAGTTACCCCTATACTTTTTAAATTTTTAAATTTAAATTCAATTTAATTAACATATCCTACCTTATTTGTTTCAGAGGTAGAATTCAGTGATTCATCAATTGCATATAACATATAACACCCAACACTCATCACATCAAGTGGCCTCCTTAATGCCCATCTCCCAATTACCATCGCCCCCACCCACATCCCTCCAGCAACCTTCAGTTTATTTCCTATAATTAAGAGTCTCTTATGATTTGCCTCCCTCTCTGTTTTCATCTTATTTTCCTTCCCTTCCCCTGTGGTCATCTGTTTTGTTTCTTAAGTTTCACATGAGTAAAATCTTATGGTATTTTTCTTTCTCTTATTAACTAATTTCGCTCAGCATAATGCCCTCTAGTTCCAACCACATCATTGCAAATGGCAAGAATTCATTTTTTTTGATGGTTGAGGAATATTCTATTGTCTATATATACCACATCTTCTTTATCCATTCATCTGTCAATGGACATCTGGGCTTTTTCCATAGGTTGGCTATTGTGGACATTGCTGCTATAAACACTGGGGTGCAGGTGCCCCTTCGGATCACTGTATTTCTATCTTTTGGGGTAAATATCTAGTCGTGCAATTGCTGGGTCATAGGGTAACTCTATTTTTACCCCTACATTTTTAAGATAGTTTTAAACTGGCAACATCTGAAGTTAAACTCTACCCCCTTCCAAATAAAACAAAGGCTTTGGAATGTTTTCCTTTATCTGCCTCATTCTCATGTTGTGATTGTTCTATCATGTTTTTAAATTTCATAGTCATATCTGTACATGATTTTTATAGTTATTCTTCATTCCTCATTCTGATTTACCAATTTATAGACAGATATTTTGTTTTTATTGTTGTATGTGTCATTTTTGTTTCCTGTGTCCCAATTTTTCTTGCTCAATTTAGTATGCTTATGTAAGTGGTAATAAAAGAAAAACAAATGACAACTACCATATGATGTCACTTTTTATTCATAAGATTGATAAAACCTAAAAAGCTAATTTAACAGCACTCCATGTTGATGAGAATGTGGGGAAACAGATAAATTTATATAGTACTGATGGAACTGTGCATGAATACCTTTATGAGGGCAATTCTGCAACATATATCAATATTAGTAATATATATACATACACTTGGACTCAGCAACTCCCCATTTAGAATTTTAACCTATGGGTATTCTTGCATACGTGTATTATAATGTCTACACAAAGCATTACTTATACTAGCTAGAGACTTCAAGTAACCTAGCTACCCATCAGTAGGAGAAGACAAGCTAAATGAAATACAGTACTTCCATAAAATAGAGTGCTATATAGTCGTATATTTCTAAGTATAAAAAAATAAAGTTCAAAACAGTGCATCTAAGGACCTATTTGTAAAACTAGGGCACAAGAACATATTCACAAATTTGCTTAAATTTACATGAAATTTCCCTAGAAGATAAATATAAAGCTTGGAACATGGACTGTGTGTGCAAGGGGTCTTAGTAAACCGTGGGAAGGATGGGAGTGAGGGTTTCCTCTACATACCTCGTTGGGGCTCTTCAATTTTAAACCCCATTAATATATTTCCTATTCACATAAATATATTTTTAAAGAGACTATTAGGAGATAAGCAGATAGAAGGAGTATAGGCAACTCTTTTGAGTTTTGTAGTAAAGCTGGGCAGAGTCCACCTTTTCCAAGCTTTGTGAGCCAGACAATGTGCCTAAACCTCCATTTTCTCATTCTTAGAACTGATATAGTAACACCTGCACCTAGGATTATCTTGAGGAAAAAGTACAAAGATATACATGAGGCACTTAGCACAGCACTCGAATGACTATTGTTATTGTAATGGCAATTACATGAATTGTGATAATTCATAAGTCCATAAAACTCTAGGTTCAAAACCCAGTATTTCCTACGATTACTAAATGGGCATCAGATTCAATCAGATGGGTGCTTTTTTGGCTCACTCAGCACCAAAAACCAGGAAGATCTTTGTTTTCCTTACTTCCTACTCCTTTCTCCAAAATTCTGACAACTGCACTGAGTCTCCTCTTGAATCACAACTGCCATGAGAATAGCAAAGGGGCTACCCTACGTGGCTGGGGAAAAAGATTTGAAATTCAATGCCATTTCCACACTGGGCAAAGCAGATGGGTTGTCTGTAGGCTCCAGAGAAATCTATGAGAGTTTCCTAAGGTTTCCCCTCTCCATTCATACCACCCTTTGGAAAGAGTAAAATATGACTGAATGGGAAAGATGCCGAAGGTAAGTGACAAGAGGAGGAGGTTATGGGGCAGGCAGATCAAATGGTGTTGGGGGGAGGCGGGGTGAATGAAAAGAACTAGAACTCAGGAACAGACTAGAATTATTCATATCTGTGATTACCAAACAAACCACACTTGTAGGCTTTTGCCAAAGTTCCACACTTTGACCTCCAGGGAACATTTCCAGAATGTGTCCCTGACATAAGGTCTACTTGGGAGTTTCCCTCAGATAACCAACTTTACAGACACCCTAAGATCCGGAGGTCTGTTGCATTTTTCTAATGCCCATCTGAATGCCTGAGTTTTCTTCCCAGCTCAATCACTGAGTAGCTCTGCAGTTTCAGGCCAGTTCCCCTTTCTATAAAGATTTGACTGCTTTATTATTTTTAAGATACCTTGCAGGCTTAAACTATTAGGTGTCATTATATTGAGGCTATTGTCATTACACTGAAGCTATCAAAGAATTTTAACAGATCATCTTCCTCCTTGAGGGCAACAATTTCCCTAAGGTTGGGACATACAGGAATGATTATTCCCATTTTATAAACAGAGGAAGGACGTTTGGTTAAGAGGGAAAGAAATTGGGCCAGAATTGTCTCTCTCCACATGGGTATTTAAGTTCAGTGGTATTTGAGACACTAACACCAGAATGAAGCGAAGGCTTACCTGCATAAGAAAGCTCCTTTCTCTCACTTTGCCCATTCCCAACAGTTACCAGGATGAAAAAAAGAAACCAAAACTGCAAAAGTTCCGGGTAGTTCATTGCTAGAGCTGGAAAGCACCTGGTGTTTCTGGGAACGTGAAAGTTTCTCTTTCCTAGAATAGGAACCTTCAAAGGTAAGTCCCTCCCAAAAGGCAGTAATGCACACAGCTCTGAATTTTCAGTGGTTGGCATGTGGAGGGAGGACAGAGAAGATTTATTCATTTGTGCAACAGACATTTGCTTATTGTCTGCTATGAATCGAGCCCTGTGTCAGGTAGTCAATATAAAACTTAGTAAAATATATGGCCTTCCCCCACCCAGGAACTCGTGGTCTAATGGGAGAACAGAAGGGTGAGGGGATGGGGAGTTTATTACAGGCTGTGAAAGAGCTAAGCTCTGGGGCAACAGAAGCACATGCAAAGGATACTTTCTCCGACTGAGCTCAGAATGGAAGACCTGACCCGAGTTAAGTCTTGAAGGACTGGGGGTAAATCATAAAGGGTGGTTCAGGAAGCAGCAAGAACACACCATATGCAAAGGCGCACAGGCATGAGGAGGGCAGGAAGTTTGCGGTGGGAGCTTAAATGCAGCAGGGAAGGGTGCTGCAAATGAGCTGCACAACCTCGCATGCTGTGAGGAAGATCTGAGCAGAAAGGAGGGGAAGAGCTTGAAGGACTTTACGGAAGTTACGTCATCTTATGTGTCTGCAAAAGAAAAATGACTTCACAAAGAACAGCTGGAAGAGCTGAGCCAATGATGGGGAAACCTCTTTGGTGATGAGATCATCTAAGACTAAATGAAAGTTATAATAACCACGGGACTAGAGAGAAGGCAGAGAATTCAGAGCTCTTTACTGAATCTGAGTATGAATTCAAGATTATGAACACACGACATCATATAATTTACTGGTTGAGGTTGTGGACTCAGGGGTCAGGCTTGGATTCAACTCCAACTCCACCCCTGTGTAACCTTGGGAAAGTTATTTAACTTCTTTGAGACTCAGTTTCCTCACCTGTAAGATGGGGATAATAATAACCAACCACATAGGCTTAAGGAAAAGGACTAAATATGATAATGCCTGAAAAACATTTAGCATACTTCCTATCATATTAAAACTCTATAAATGGTAGTTATTACCAGTGTTTTATTAACACTGTTAATTAGGAAACAGTGTTCTACCCCTCCACATCCTAGCTTCCCCTAAAATATCAGTTATCAGATATCAGATATCAGTGTGAAAGGGGAAAGACACAGAAAGGCAACCTCATGAATATTTACATCATACTGGCTAACATTTATCTCGAAGAACAGATTAAGACACAGGTAGCTAGCAGAACAGTAGCTATGGTCACCTATGGTGAAACAAGGGTTAGTTTTACTTTTCTCTATGTATACGTGCTATTTACATAATAAGGAAAATGTACTTTAAATAGATGTATTATGCCCCAATACTCAGCAGCAGGGAAATGAGGATCTTGGAAACAGACAGCACCCCCCTTTCTCCCACCCCCGGTCAGCACACATGGTCCAAACTTCCACCATGCCAATAGCTCTAGGAACAACTACCCAGCAGCACAAGCCCAGGGAAACTCCCAGCATGAGCTACTCTGGATCATGGAGATGATTACTGGAAGGGTCCCGTGTCCCCGGGCTCTCAGTCCTCCAGGAGCTGCTGCACCAGGCGGGAATAGAGGTCCTGGCCCTCCATGAGCTCTGAGTGCTCCCGCAGCTCACCCTGCCTGAGCACCAGGACCTGGTCCGCACTCTGCACCGTCTGCAGCCTGTGAGCAATCACCAGCACTGTTCGGTCCCCGTGGGATTTCCAGTCCTGCAGCTGAAGGGGGAGGATCATAATGCCTCAGAGGGTAAGAAGAAGGGCCTGGGTGGCTCAGTGGGTTAAGGGTCTATCTGAGGCTCAGGTTATAATCCCAGGGTCCTGGGACCAAGCCCTGTCAGGGGGCCTGCTTCCCCCCCCCTCCCTCTGCTGCCCACCCTGCTTGAGCTCTTTCACTTGCTCTCACTCTCTCTCTCAAATAAATAAAAATCTTTTAAAAAATAATAAAGAAAAATAAGAACAGGATGGGCATCATATCGCAACTGGGCAGTATCTCTTGTGGCACAGGGTAAAGAAGACGTGAACGATGAGAAAGACGACAAAGTCTGCACTGCCCTTCTCTCTCAGCTGTCCCGCTGTAAAGGGAACTGGGGAAAAGGAGGGGCTGTTCCCACACCCCATACTCTCCATTCCACTCTCCACCCCCCGCGAAAGTATAGATAGTCTTCCACTAGTGGGCCATTTGTCTTCCTCTGCCCAATTCTGCATACACTGGTCCTTCAATCATGAGCCTCAGGTCCTACTGCCTGCCGCCCCAGGACTCACAGCCTGCTCACACTGGACGTCCAGAGCACTGGTGGCTTCATCCAGGATGAGGACTCGTGGGTTCCGCACAAGGGCCCGGGCAATGGCCAGACACTGCCTCTGTCCCGCAGCCAGCTGCTTCCCTTTCTCCCCTACATCTGAGGAATCCGAGAAATACCTTTTCTCAGACACAAGTGGCCACGACAGCGTCCTCCCCATGAGCAGGGACGAGCACACAGCTGGTCTTTCCACCAGCCTATGTCAGGAGGGCAGGGGTGGACACCTGTTGGACACCTCTCTTGGCTGGCCCAAGAGAGGGAGCACTACTACCCCGGGGGACTGTCTCCCAACCGGGACCCGCAACTAGAAAACTCCCAGTGCCAGGGAAGGCAGGAAAGTGGGAGCCAAGCACCGGGCAAAGAAATAGCAGACACAACCCATACCCCCAGGAAGCAGCTCCAGCTCCTCTTCTGAAGGAAGGTACCTGTACTCAGTCCGTGCTCCAACTCCTGTATGAAGCCATGGGCATTAGCTGCCTGGGCAGCTGCCATCACCTTCTCATCACTGCAGCTCTTCAGCCCGTAAGCAATGTTGTCCCTCACAGAACCCGAGAAGAGCACAGGCTCCTGCTCCACCGAAGTCACCTGCGCAGAGGGGATGGGAACAGGGGACGGAGGGTGTGTTAAGCCCCCGGGGCAAGGATCCTCTTTTCCTCCTGGTCCAGCTCCCTTAGAATGTGCTCCATGTTTCTTCCCACGGATCTCCCATGCTCTCCGCACATGCTTCTTCCCTCCTATCTCCTGTTCCTCCTCACCGCACCCTCTCTGACCACCACCACCCACCTGTCGATGCAGGTAGCAGTGTTCGTACTCGGAGATGGGCTTCCCATCCAGCAGCAGTCGTCCCCCGGTGGGCTGGTACAGATTCTGCAGCAAGGCAGCCACTGTGCTCTTCCCGGACCCATTGGGCCCCACCAGAGCCGTCATCTGACCAGGGCGTAGAGTGAACGTCAGCCCCTAGAAAAGCCGAGAAACAGTCAGAGGCTTGCCCCACGGACCTCGCCTTCTGGTTCTGTCGGGGGGGGGGTGGGGGGGGTGGAGATCAACCTCTCAGAGACAAAGGATCTACTACAGGCCGTGCCGCCTGGGAGCCGAGGTCCGGGTTCCCTCCTTGCAGCCCCTCTAAGGCACCTTGAGCACAGGCTGGTCAGGGCGGTTGGGATACGCAAAAGAGACGTCTTGGAATTCCACCAGCCCCCGCAGAGTGGGAGGGGCCAGCGTCCCCGGCGGAGGCAGCTTTGGCTTCCGATCCAGGTACTGAAACACCTTCTCCGCAGCCCCGACGTTGCTGAGCATATCGCCGCACATGTAAACCAGGGTCTGGAAAACAGGAACGGAGGGGTCAGTTCCCCGAATGCAGCTTCACCAGAAACCAGCTCCCCAGCTCCTCGCACGCTCCCCTGCCACACTCTGTCCAGGTCAGGCTTGGTAGCAGTGTTCGTACTCGGGAGATGGGCTCGTGCGTACTCGGAGGGGATACCTCCCCTCATCCGAAAAGGCTTCCCTCCCCCTAAACGTGCAATTCAGATGGAATTTAAAGGCAACCCAAGGCCCCAGCGAACCAATCTGCAACGTAAAGGACAGAGAGGTCCGTACTCGGGTTCAGCGCTAATTCTCTTCCCCATACCCTCCAGTTCCCGCTCCGTATTACTTGTGCACCATTCTGTTTTGCCTTAACTGGACAGGGAGCTCCCTAAAAGCAGGCACTATGCCCACCTCATCTCTGCCACTCTAGCCACCAGAGTGCCTAGCACAGCTCTCCATACATAAAAGATGTTTCACAAATATGTAGGAAAAATTATAAAATAACCACCAAGGTGAAGTAGCTATTTTTGAAAACTGGTAAATCTAGGAAAAGACCCAAATGCTATTCTGCCTTTCCTACTCAAATTGTACCACTGGGTTATCAAAGAGTGGACCAGGGTAAGTCTCCCTGGATAGATGTATTCCAGCTATTAAGTGGAGGAATGGTAGAGTGTCACCGTCTTGCAAGCCCTAATGATTTTAATGGATCTAGGCATTGAGCATTAATGGCTGATGCTACCACAGACATACATGAGAGAGATAAATGTAATATAGACACATATGTTACATGGATGAGACAAGTGGAAATATAACCCCTGTATTTGATAAATTTTAGGAACTACTGTTACACTTTTTTGGTGTAATGTGTTTCCTGGTTATATTTTTTAAATATTTATGTTTTAGAGATATGCCCTGAGGCATTTACAGATAAAACTGTATCTTGAATTTGTTTCAAAATAATATGGGTGGAGGTACAGTTGAGACAGAATGGCCATGAGTTGGTAATTTTAAAGCAGGTGATGCGTACATGCAGGTTCATTATAGTTCATCCCTTTTTGGGGGGCATAAATTTGAAGTTCTCCATAATATAATGAGCTGGGGGTTGGTTTGGTTTGTATTTTTAAGGAGCTCAAACAAAGGCCCAGGCCCAGAGGCCATAGAGAAAACTGGGGAAGGGGGTGGGGGTTGGTGAGAGTATGTCCAGGCTCCTGACTCACTTGCACATAATGGCCCATGTCCTCCTCATACAACAGGAAGGAGAGCAGCCCGCCTTGAGTGAGGTCCCCAGCCAGGATCTGCTGCACCCCACAGTTCAGCATCAGTACCTGCATTCCCAAGTGCACCGTCTGCAGGGAGAGAAGAAAGCCCTGAAAAAGAGTCCACCACACAGAGCAGCGGGGACCCCACTGCCTTCCCTGTCCCTCTCTGGCTCCTAGCCCCAGCCACACAACCTCCTCACCCTCTGAAAGAGTAGGTAGAGGGCACGTTCCAGGTCTCGTCGCCACCACAGCTGCCGGCACCGTTCCAGGGCCTCCTTATAGAGACGGATTTCCTGCGCCTCGGCTCCAAAACTGCGAACCGTCTGCAGCCCTCCAACAGCCTCCCGCACCACTTGTCCTGCTTTCGCCAGAGCATTTTGGATGTCCAGAAGCAGTGCCTGCAAAAGTGGGCAGCGGGGGGGGGGGGGGGGGGGGGGGGGGGGGGGGGGGGATATAAGAGGCTGATGGGGCAGAAGACAAGAGACCTCCCCCAAGCTACCTAAGGGGCGCCTGGGTGGCTCAGTGGGTTAAAGCCTCTGCCTTCAGCTCCAGTCATGATCTCAGGGTCTTGGGATCGAGCCCCCGCATCGGGCTCTCTTCTCAGCAGGGAGCCTGCTTCCTCCTATCTCTCTCTGCCTGCCTCTTTGCCTACTTGTGATCTCTCTCTCTCTGTCAATTAAATAAATAAAATCTTTAAAAATAAATAAAAATTTCTAACTGTCCTTTTCCCCTCTTCCTTACATTTCTTTCCAAAAGAACTAGGGAATACAGGCTCCCCATTTGCTCCTTCATTTAAGGGAATCCATACCACCCGCAGCATCTGAATGAAACCAGAAGAGATCATTTTCCTAAAGAGCCACTGCTAGTTAACAAAAGGTGGGGATGTAACTCAAAACGGATAAAAACCTAAACCAGAGCTAAAACCATAAAACTCTTAGAAAAAAACTTCAGGGCAAAGCCTCATGACACTAGATTTGGTGATGATTTCTTGGAATAACACAAAGTACAGCCAACAAAAAAAAAAACTGGTCTTCATCAAAATTTAAAACTTTTGTGGGAGAAAACATTTCCAAATCATGTATCTGATAAGGGGCTAATATCCAGAATAGTGAAAGAAGTCCTACAACTCAACAAGTAAAACACAACGCAATTAAAAAAAATAAGCAAAGAACTTAAAAAGACATTTCTCCAAAAAAGATATAGATATGGCCAACAAGCCCATGAAAAGATGTCCAACACCACTAGTCACTAGGGAAATGCAAATCAAAACCACAGTGAGCTATCACCTCATGAAAATTAGGATGGCTGCTATTTTTTAAAAAGCACTGCATATTCATATACAGCAGAATTTTACTCAGCCATAAAAGAGAAGGAAATCCTGCCATTTGCAACAGCATGGATGGAACCTGAGGGCATTATGCTAAGTGAAATCAGCCAGAGAAAAAGAGGAATACTGTATGATCTCATTTATATGTGCCATCTAAACAAACAAAAAAAAAATTTTTCATAGAAAAAGAGATCGGGCGTCTCTGCCTTCGGCTCAGGTCATGATCTCAGGGTCCTGGGATGGAGTCCTGCATCAGGCTCTCTGCTTGGCAGAGAACCTGCTTCCGCATCTCTCTCTCTCTCTCTCCCTCTCTCTCTCTCTCTCTCTCTGCCTGCCTCTCTATTTGTGATCTCTCTCTGTCAAATAAATAAATAAATTCTTCAAAAAAAAAAAAAAAGAGAGAGAGAGAGAGAGAATGAGAGAGAGAGATCAGATTTATAGTTAACAGAGACCAGAGGAAGGGGTGGGGAATGGACTGGAGGAAAGCAGACAAAAGGTAGAAACTTTGAGTTGTAAGCTAAATAAGTACAGGGGACTGTAATAAAGAAACAAACAGAAGATAGATAAGTGCTGGAAAAGAAAGGGAGAAATCGAAACCCTTGTGTATTGCCAAGGGGAATGTCAAAAGGTGCGGGTGCTGTGAAAACCATTGTGGTGGTGGGTCTTCCAAATATTAAAAACAGAATTACCATAACATCCAGCAATTCTTGGTCTGGGTATATCCCCAAAAGAACTGAAAGCAGAGACTCGAACAAATATTCGTACACCCATGTTTACAGCAGCATGGCACAATAGCCAAAAGGTGAAAGCAACCCAAGCATCCGGAAAGAGATGAATGGATTAACAAAACGCGGTCTAAGCATCAATGGCGTATTAATCTTAAAAAGGAAGAGAATTCTGACACGTGCTACAATAGGGATGAACCTGGAGGACAGTACACTACGTGAAATAAGCCAAACACAAAAAGACAAATACTGCATGATCCCACTTACATGAGATACCTAGAGTAATCAGATTCATGGAGACAGGAAATAGACCTGTCATTGCCAAGGGCTGGGAGGAGGGGAAGTGGGGAGTTATTGTTTAATAGGTACCAAGTTTCAGCTTGGGAAGATGGAGACAGTTGCTGGAGATGGATGGTGGTGAACCTTGCACAACAATGTGAGTGTACTTAATGCCGCTGAATGGCACAATAAAAAAATAGTAAAAATGGTCAATTTTATGTTATTTAAACTTTACCGCCACTTTTCTAAAAAGAGAGAAAGGAGAGCTGATACTCAGACTCAGGACTTCCTGACTGCACTTTTCTACTTTCTCTACACTCGACCCAAATTGATTTCCCCTGATTAGAAAGGGGGAAACTCTGCTTAAAATCTTCTAAGACAGCATTTTTAATCTTTTTGTGGGGAAGGCACGACCAGACTCCTTTGAGAATCTAGTAGGAGGTTATCTTGTTTCTAGAAAAATGCTCCCTCTTCTTCTCCCACTCTCTTCTCTCTCTCTCTCTCTCTCTCTCTCTCACACACACACACACACACACACTCTTACATAAAATCCCAGGGCCTAGGGCCCTTCTCAAGCCTGTCAGAGCTACTGCTCTGGAGGCTGAGAAGAGAAGACCTCTAGGAGAGCTTCTTCTGCCCTGGGGATTCCCTAACATTCCCACGTACCTGATGGCGGACATCGTACACTTTTTCAGCTGTTATTGCCAGAGGCACCTTGAGCAGAGAGAAGAGGGCCAGCCGGGGGGACAGGCTGAGCATGAAGCCATACAGCCCCACCACTTTGACCAGGCTTCGCAAGAGCACATTGGCATTCAGAGCAAGCCAGCAGCTCATCAATTTGGTATCTGAGTTCAGTCTCGAATTCAGCTCCCCTGGGGAGGACAGAGCCAGTGAGGAAACCATGTGTAAAGCAGAACACCCAGAGACTGCCCCCACCGACCGTCCCCACTGACACAGCCCCCTCTTCTAAACACACCCCCTCACTTGCAGAGACCAGTGGAGGCGACCTCACTACCCCATCCCAAAAGAGAGCTCAGCAGCTCCTCGCCCTGGCACCATGGGTGCAGGTGGGAAGAGAGGCTGTTTACAGGGTGGAGGGTAACTGAGAGGCAAGAAAGGTCCAGGGGAATCCCAGACCTGGACTCCAGGCCCCACCTGTCTTAGTATCCTGGAAGAAACTGAGGTCCTGGCGCAAAAGGGAGGAGAAAAGCAGCTGCCGGACCCGCACGTTGACCCTGGACATGGTGAAGGTGAAGCAGCTCCCACGGCAGCCGGCACACAGTGAGCTGTGGGAACGGGGATGAAGGGGACACAGGTGCAGAGAGGGAGGGAACGAGTGAGAGAAGCAAAGGAGAAATCACAGAATGAAAAGAAATACAAGGTTGGAGAAAGTGCACCATGAGAAGCAGAAGAGAAGCAGAGAGAGAGAGGGAGACAAGGGGAGGGGCAGGAACAAACAGAGGCAGGAAAAACAGGACAGAGAGAGCTAGATGTGGGAACAAAATCGTAACATATACAAATTCACGAGTATCTATGGCGCTCACTCCATGCTAGACATAGGGAAGACCATAATAGAAACGAAGACATGTCAAGAGAAATAGCTTGTGGTCCTGCCTGACCCAGAGCCCACCTTCTTCAGTGCTGTTCCTCTACCCTCCCCCTCCGTCTTGGTCTCTTGCCCCCCCACCATGACAAAGCCCTCCTTCCTACTTTACTCTGGGAACTGCAGCAATGAATTCCCTTGCCCTCCTCTTCTCTGGAGCCCCAGAGACATGCTGTTCCCTCACATCTATTGTCCCTGAAGTTGAGAATTCCTCTTAGGCCAACCATTTATATAACAAAACTTAAAGGAAAAATGAAAAAGATAGAAGCAAGTATTTCACAAAATATGGTTTCCATGTTTAGAAGGCTGTTGGGATAGTCAGACATAAAATGAGGAGGGTTTGAACTCCAGCAATCGCTGTGAGAATGGCCAGAAAAGAGCCACAGGAGGAACACTTTGAAAGCAGGAAACAGTGGGGCTAGTGTCTGAACATCAGGAAGGCATCAACAATACTGATGCTTGGAGCCTAGGACCCTGTTTGTTTCGTACATGGGAATAAAAGAGGGAGCCACTTTCAAGAAGACCAGGAGGGAGTATGATACATATGAAGGTCTGGGTATGTGGAGTGTGAGATGACAGTGGATTGTCCAATGGCAATGTCAAGAAGAGAGGTGAACTACAAGACTAGAGCTGGGTGTAGAAACATGGGTCTGGGAGTTGCTTCCGAGGAGCTGGCTTCAGCAAAGAGAAGCAAGTATGGATTGGAAGCATAATGTTGGGTAAATAGAGTGAATGAACGAAAGAGTGGCTGAGAGTGTGAAACAGAACGGTGAATAAACACTTTCACACATATTCTGGTTTAAGTATTTTATGCTTCATGTACTAAAGGATCTGAAAACAAAGTCAGGAGATGGAGGGCCCCTGTAAAGACGTGAGGCTAGCAAATGAACCCAATTAAGGATCACCTACCTGCCAATGGAGAAGAGACACATGAAAAAGATGGCGCTGGCAAAGGCATCAGGGTCAAAATCACCTCTCAGAATGTCAATGACATGACCGGAATAGTAAGGGATGAATGTCTCACCTGAAAGCGGCATGGAGGAGAACAGATGAAGATGCTGGCACCAAGGACCTCTGCCCACCTCCAATTCCCAATGCCCCCTTCCAGACTCACCCAACACGGCAACAATAAGGAAGCAGAAGGCTGCAACGAGATAGGGCAGGTCTGGCCAGGAGAGCTTCAGCAGCCTCCACATCAAGTCTGTGTTGTTCTCCTGGCCCTGCTTCCTCTCCTGGGCTCCTGGGGAGCTCAGCAGAGCCCACATGGCCCAGCTTAGCCACGCAGCCCCATACCCCACCACCAGCCAGCTCCAGGGGGCTGAAGCCACTCTGACTGGGGGAGCACTCAAGGCCCCTGGGACCAGGGCCCTTAGGGAAAGAAAACAGGGGGGGTCCCCAGACAGAGCGGGGGCAGCAGTGTTCCCACCAATCCCAGGAGTCCTCCCGCCTTTAGCAGGCACCAGAGCCCTCCAAGTCGCAGGGTCCCCTCCAGCCAAAGGCCTGGAAGCCCCGGGGGAAGGAGAGCCCCCAGTGTCCCCTGAAGCAGCCAGAGGAGAGCCGAGTCCGCCAGCAGCAGGAAGGCGCAGGGTCTCAGGTCAGAGAACCGCATGGTCTTATCTAGGGGGAGAAGAGGAATGACGGAGATGGGGTCCCAATCCTGGCCCTATGCTCACCACCCCGACTCCGCTCAACGAGTCCGTCAGCTTCTCAATTTACCCATCCCCGGTGCCCATCACTACGGCCGGCTTATGACAGAAGGCATTCTGCCTGTCATAGGGAGCCTCAGCCTTTAAAAAAAAAAAAAAGAAGAAGGGAAAAAAAAAAAAAAAAACGTGATTCCCCCCCACACACACACCCGCCCTACGTCCAGCCCGCCGCCGCCGCCACCGAGTTCCGAAGAGCCACCCCGCGGTCCCCGCCCGGCTCCCTCGCACTCTCCGGGAGGCCAAAGGGCCGGGGGGAGGGGGAGCGCAGCGGGGGGGGGGGGGGCGAATGGGTGGCGGGTTGGGATGCTTCGGGTAGCGCTCCCGGCTCTGGGCGGTTGCGAACTCACCCGCGGCGGCTTCGGGACTGCAGCTCTGGGGGGCTTTCGTCTCCGTGCTGAGCACCGAGCTCTGAAATCAGCTCGTCCTGGTTCTCCTTCGTTTTCCCCTTCAGTCTGCCAGCGGCACTCTGCAAGCGGGGGCGTCCCGGCGCCCGCCGCTTTCGCTTTCGCTTTCGCTTCCCTAGACCGTGCCCCGGTTTCGGGCAGGGCAGCCACCAGCAGGGGACGCGCGACACCTGCCGCCCGCGGAAGCCCAGTGCCAAGCCGGGCGCACACGGGACGCGCCCCGCCCCTCAGGGAACTTCTTGCACTTAGCAGCGGTTACTCTGTAGCAGAAAACTCCTGCAAAGTGTTTTAAGTTCATTAATTAAAGCAAAGCTCTTTCAAGGAATGAGATGTTTTATATTTGGAGAACCGCTGGATTTTCTTGCCTTGCGCTCTGATCCTATTTTGAGAACTGCCTCTTCCTATATCCTCAGCTCCAGTTTTAGAGTCTGGGATCAAAACCGAGCCAGAGGGGCGCCTGGGTGGCTCAGTGGGTTAAGCCGCTGCCTTCGGCTCAGGTCATGATCTCAGAGTCCTGGGATCGAGTCCCGCATCGGGCTCTCTGCTCAGCGGAGAGCCTGCTTCCCTCTCTCTCTCTGCCTGCCTCTCCATCTACTTGTGATTTCTCTCTGTCAAATAAATAAATAAAATCTTTAAAAAAAAAAAAAAAAAAAAAACCGAGCCAGAATCTGAGCGAGAGGCACTCAGAACCTCTTCTAAATAGAAAGTCCCAGACACTTTGACCGGGGCCTCAGTAGGTTTCCACTTACACAGATTTTGAGCGGAAAGGCCCCTATTCTTTACCTTCACCTGCCCTCCTCAATACAGCTCCCTGGGCAGAGCACAAGTTCAGGTGCCTCCAGGTGTGTGTTTCAGATTAAGCCGTGGGGCACCTCTGGCTTATGAGGAGGATGCACTTTGTTTCCTTGTCTATTTTAACACTGATTAAGGGGTAAACAGGATTCTATAGGTCCTGCCTGACCCAGAACCCACCTATGGAACATGCTGGTTTGTTTATTCCAGAAGTAACTCTTCAGGTTGAAACTACCTCCCCAATTCAAAATACCCCCAAAGGAAGAAGGATCACTTGGATTCCAAACCACCTGTTTGAAAGGTTACTGGTATGTTTACCAATGAGGCACTTCTAGTTTAAAGGGGGAGGTGTATTCCAAGTAGACGATTATTAAAATTTCTCCAAGCTTGCCATTCTAAGATTTGGAGATCAGGAGACTCTGTCCTTAATGGAAACAAAAGCTCCCTGTTCAGCTGCTAATTGCTTTCAAGTTTTTTCTTTAACTGACTCTCCTTAAGAGGGGACATTGTCCATGTTCCTTGCATGATTCAGAAAAACTCGTTATGTCTTTCTCATTTTCCTAACCTGCTTACTTTTTCCTCATATTTCCCTTTCCAAGGAGGGAGTCCTCTTTAGTCATGGTCCTGTCATCTTGCAATTAATTGAGCATGACATATCATGAAATTGAACCCCTAATGTCCATCTCTGCATTCAATATCCAGTGTCCCCAAAATGTTATTTGAGGTAAATGTACCACGTTTCCAATCACCATATACACGTGAGGTGGCTGCTTTTTCATCTGACTCTACAACGTCAAAAACAAGTCGTTCTAGTACTCTGCTCCAGACAAGCAAACCATTAACAGTGAACCACACAGGAGTCTTCAGGTTGCATTCCTATAAAAAGGACCTTAACCTAAAGTAAATGGCAAATATGTGTCTACAGACCTTGACCGGCCTTCCTGAGCACATGGAGGGACGAGTGTGGAAGGAAAACCCAACAGAAATATTTGGTGAGGCCCCATTTCTTAGGTTGGGGCTCAGGTCTGCTCTCAGGGAAAGCCTCTCTATTTCCTGCCCCACCCCACAAACGCCCCAGCCCCAAGTCCACTCAACAGCAACACAGAGGCATTAATAACCATTTTCTTTTATTGAGCTTAGTGGGGCACCCAGAGTGTGGGGTAAGGGGAATGCTCCTTGAAACAGGCAACACACAAGAGGGTAAACTCCACCCCATTCACAATGCCCACTGGTTCTCTCCCTCAGGGCTCAGGTTAAGGCTCCCCTCTCCTGTGGAGTGTAAACTAGCCCAGGTTCCTGAGTTGGCCAGGCTGTGCCAGAAAAGGCGTGCTCAGCCTCCGCTATTACTGACTGGTCTCCTGATACTGGTGCAGCAGGTCACTGACGTCTCTACTTTCCACTTTCACCCAACCATCCTCCTTCATGTGGTACACTGTGGGCAGATGAGAAAGAACAGGGAGTCACCATTCACTCCAGCAAGTTCCTGTTCATGGCGTTATGTGGAAGGTGACAATAACATACTCCCAAACATATTCTCAACACATACTTGATCACTGGGACTTCAATGCCCCTCTTTGGATGCTGAAAACCTCTTTCCCACACCTGGGCAGCTCAGTCAGTTAAACGTCTCACTGTTGGTTTGGTCTCAGGTCAAGACCTCAGGATCAAGAGATGGAGCCCACATGAGGCTCCACACTCGGCAGGGAGTTTGCTTGAAGTTTCTCTCCCTCTGCGCCCTCCTCCCACTCCCATGCATGCTTGCTCTCTCTTTCTCAAGTAAATAAATAAATCTGAAAGAGAGAAAGAAAGAAAGAAAGAAAGAAAGAAAGAAAGAAAGAAAGATTCTTCCCTACCACTTTATCCCCTCTAACTCTCCCAATCTCAAATCCCCCTTCCCTATCTAGGGGTGTGTAGGGTGTGTCTCTTACAGTTGACGACACCTCCGGAATAGCTGTCTCGGTGGGTGGCATAAACAATAGCCTTGCGACCCAGCTCATAGGCTTCTTCAGGACTGAGATCAGGTCGATAGCCACTATCCATGACCCCATAGGCATAGCTGTTCCCACTGCCAGTGGAGAACATACTTCCTGAGAGCCGAGTCCCATCTTCTGTTACATAGTAGAGTCCAGGACCCTACAGGAAGCAAGGAGTTTCCCGTTGGAGTTGGAGAGGGAGTTTTTAATAACATACAGGTTCAAGTGTGAGCCATAAAAGTAAATAAAAGAATAAGCATTACCCAGGAACATTTGAACCAGCATTTTAGTAACAATCATAGAACTTTAGGGGGAAAAAGTTGGAGTCAGCTATTTTATCCAAAGGAACAAGCTTACGGGAAAATGGTCCACCTCTGGACCCAGAAATAGTCCACGGGTATGCTGGAACAGTTCTATAACCCAATGTTCTACGTGCCACGCATCTTATAAGGGAGAGAGTGGGTGTGTATGATGGGGAATCAGTCTCTCACCTGTCATGGGAAAATAGGAAGAATGGAGAGCACCCACCTTCTTATCCCAGCCACAGATCATACTGCCCATGGAGAGGTCCATGCCGCGGTACTGGAACACCATGTTGGAGAGCAGTTTGGAGGCTGCCGACACTGAGATACGCTCCCCATTCCTCAAATAGTACAGCCTGGGTACAACAGGGTGGTGGGGGCAGTGGACTCAGAGGGGACAGAAGTCTAGCTCTCGGAGAGCAGCCTGCTTGATGTGCAGGAAATAATTAAAGAGATAAGTATAAGTATTTGAAAAGAATGGTTTGGTAGGATCTAAGGATCAAGGAGAGATTCGGAATTTAAAGTATCTAAACCACATAAAGAAATCCTAGTAAATGACACCATCCCATCAGGGTTTATGACATCAGTGCTAAATAAGTGACAATTTATCTATCTGGCTTATTGGCAAGAGCACAGGCTGAGATTTGGGAGAAGGTTTTCGAATCAACAGAAGGCTGTTTTGTGAAATGCTACATTAACACCAAGATGCTACGTTAGCCCCAGGGGAAAGGATGAGGAGCAGTGATCTGGGGGTTCCAGGATCCACCGTTGACCCCTGGGCTTAGGAAGGGGATAGGAGACCTGGCCTACCTGCACTCCTTGGCCAGCAGACGCTCCCAGTACAGACAGTCCGCCGCACAGCCAGACATGGTCCCAAGCAGGTAAGGGTTAATCTCAATCACTTTGTTAACCCTTGTGCTGGCTGGAAGAAGATGGAGCTTTGAGAGAGTTGGATGGACCCCACAGCTCTTCCTGTGTATCCAAAATTAGTATCTGCTTCTGCTTTGATGCAGATGTGGGCCTCCTGCCCAGAGAGGGGCCCAGCTCCCCAGATTCCAGCTGCTTGGCGCACACACACACTCACCTATGTAACTCCCAGCCGTAGCCCGAGAATCCACTGCCACAATCACTCCTTGCTGGAACTTGAAGGCCAGAGTGGTAGTGCCATGGTTCATCTCAATTCGAACATTCCTTTCACCATTCCCACCAAGGGACTGGAAGAATTCCCTGGGCTGATTAGAGAGAAAAGGTAGACGAAGGGGCACTGAAAACTTGTGAAACACAAGGCTCCAGAAGAAGTTTCACAAGAGTCTGGGAGTGAGGAGATGAGCAGAAATTCTCCAACCATGAATAACCGAAACAGTTAATAACCAATCTCTACCAGGATCTGACTTGGGAGAAGGAAAAGAACAAGCACATGACACCAACCTCTTCCATCTTCCAGCACAATAGATATGAAAGGAAATAAATGATCACCATAAGTAAACATTTTAAGGGCGACTTTAATGCGCTTTTTCTTTCCACTCATAGGTCATTTAACACTCACAACACAATTTGTTAATAATATCCTCATTTTACAGAAGCGATGCCCCAGACCTAGACAAGGTGATTGAGCCAAGATGCACAACAGTGAGTGTCTGAGAGGAGGCTAGCAAAGTTCCCCCGTTTTCCAGGGCCCATGAGAGCCCCCGGGAGAAAGGCTTCGCGATTCATGATCCCTGTGTGAGGGAGAGCTGGCTGGAAAGCTCTCTTGTCTCCCTCCACCACACCTCTAAGTCTTTGCCCTAATCTGTACTTTCTAACCCTCAGGCAGGCGATCAGCCCCTATGTTCCACGTGTCCTCCTACCTGGCACGGGCCCTGGACGTGGTTCTCCTTCACTAAAGGATGGCCCCCTCTGGGGAGTCTCAAGGGGGACCCTCCCTTCCTCTGTGCCCTCCTCCCCGTCTCCCCCTCACCCCAGATTCTCTTTACAGCCCTGACCTGCATTCCCCGGGGGAAGGCGAACTCCGGAGACCGCAGAGAGAAGCTGTAGTGTCCAGGGTCCGAGCGAAACTGGCTTCCCAGGGTCGGGACAGCGCAATCCTTCCACTGTCCTCGGGGGGCTCCGCACACCTCCAGCAACGCCATTGTCGCCTGGGACCCAGAAACCGTCGGAGGAGGAAGCGAAAGCGAAAGCCCTCAGCCTTAAGGGGAGGGAACCAGAATTTTTTTTTCCACATCCCCCTGCCCTTTCCAAGAAGAGGCCAGTGGGCGGCTGGAGACCAGAAACATCTTATTGGGGACAGGCTTCTTTGCTCAGCCGTTATGTTAGTTGGAGAAACAATGGGTGAAGAAAGACTGTCAGAAGAAAAGGAAAAAGAGAGGGAGCGGCTTCGAAAGCCCCCTCGGTACTGAGATTCCAGTGAGAGACACCAACATGCCGCTGGGCATCCTCTGAAACAGTTACGAAGTGGGTATGGGGTTGCATCTTCTAAAGGCTTAACCTTAGCCAGAAAGCTGCAAATCAGCAAGAAGCTGGGAGTTGTTTCCCCTCCGGGGCTTGGAGGTGTTCATAGGAGCATCATTTTATAAAATTAGGGGAAAGGGGAAGTATGCGGGGGCAGTGAGGCTTGAGGACAGGTTGTGGGGCAACCGGCAACAGAATATACCTGCGGGGGGTGTGGGGCGCCAAGGAGAGGGCGCAGGCTCTGAATCTTTCGACGTAGTCTCTCAGGACCTTTCCTGGTTCAATGGTCTCCCTAACCTAGAGCCACCCACAACAACCGCCCTTCTGCCAGCACCTCCTTGCTCGACTGAGCACTGCGGAGGAACTCATCCAAACCCCGCCTCCCCTTGCAACCTGTGTTGGCCTAAACTGCTCCGCAACTGCTGACGTCACACACCGAGGCCCTTCCAGAATGGAAGAGATTTACTAGACAACCCCGCCCACACTACGCTGAAATCACCCCAGCAGGTGTCTTTTCTGAGCCCGGTGAGCTCTTCTGGAATGGACCAGGGGCGGGTTAGGTTGGTTAAGTCAGTTTATCCGTAGGCGCGCTTGCACTTCCTCTTCCTCTAGCTACGCTTGATCTCCATTTTCCCCTTCAGAAAGGCCAGAGCTCCGAACTGCAGCTGCTAGTGCTTGGAGGGTGCTGTATCCCACTCTGGCTTGTCCTTGGTGGCGGACATGGGGGCATGGGAAAGTAGAGGGGGAAATCACAGGAAACAGAAAACTTAAGGGAGAATATGGCCCACTTGGGACTATGAAGCATTGAAGCTCCTGAAGGAGGGAGAGACCAAACTCCGGGAAAATTCACTGCAAGCATTGGTGAGCCATTTGGTGCGCTGAAAACACAAGAAACCACAGTACAAAACCCCGATTTTATTATAAATATCAAGAATCCAGAGTGTGTTTATGGGCCAGCATATGACTTTAGTCTTAGTGGAAAGTAGCTGCTCTCCCCTCTCTATATTTCAAAGTTCTTCTCATTTCCAGGGTTCCACACCAAAACCCTGGCTCTGAACCCGGTTACATTAAGGAGTTATAAGCCCTGTTTTCTTCCAAGAAATCTGTATCATCAAGAGGAGTTTGGAGAGGGGGCAACACTCGTGGCAGAATTCAGGCATCAGCTAGTGAGTTATTTTCTAGGAAGTCGTGCCTCCTAGAAGCAGCTGCCTACTGTGCAGCTCTGGTAAGCCCCTTGTTCCCAAATTCTCCACTAGAGAGGAGAAAAGAAGGGAGGGAGATGGCACATGCAGGTCAGAGGAGCCTTTCATTTTGGAGCTCCTGACCCACCAGGAGCCTGCATCATGGTCCAGAAGTGTCCCCTCCTTTCCATGAGCTGCTGGTAGGTTCCTGCTTCACAGATGGTGCCTCCATCCAGAAAGAGGATTTGGTCAGCCTGCTCCACCAAGCTGAGACAATGGGTGATGAGAAGCACAGACCGAGAGCACCGCTGGGGGCTTTTGTACAGGAGCTGCTCCACCTGAAAAAAGATACAGACTCCGTCAAGTGCCCAGGGAGACATCTGTGTTTCCAGAGCCCGGAAAGCTTTCACCAAGATCACTGCCACCTCTGCCAACAAGTCTAGGAGTCTGCCAAGGAGTCTAGGATTCTCATTCTAAGTGCTTCTTTGTCCAACCTTTGGTTTGTCAAGGACTATTTACATGAGATGGCAACAGTGGGATAAAAGTAAGAGTCCTGAGGTGAAACCCATAAGAAAAGAGTAAAGGGTATCAAACAGTCTCTCTCTTTACCTATAAACTGGGAATTTTATATTCTGTTTTGAAGAAATTCAACTTAGTGGTAAAAAGCATGAGCACTCAAGTCAGGCGGGCTTGACTCTGGATCTGCTACTCCACAGCTCAGTGACATCGAGTGGTCATTTAACGTCTCTTCACCCCCTTTTTATCATGAGTAGAATGAAGGTAACAATGCCCAGCTCAAAGACATTCAAGATGAATGAACAAGTCAGATAATACATGCAGGGCCCCTAATCGCATGTCCATAGTAAAAGAGTAAAAGCTCAACTGACAATAATACTTTTAGGATGGTATTCTTATGTTTGGCTTCAGAGATTCAGGGTCTATAGACAGTGTCTTTGAATTGGTTCTAAGCATCTTGGGGGGCAGCTACTGGGAACTGAGAATCGCAGGAACTGATCTGGATAACTATGTTAGTATAAATAACATAGGATGAGTGAAGGAAAGGAGACTAACTGGAAAGTTAAGACAGTCACTAACAAAATGTCCCTCTCACCCGTAACTGGCTGTCTGCGTCGAGGGCACTGGTAGCATCATCCAGGATGAGTACACGTGGTTTCCGGATCAATGCCCGAGCCAAGGCCACTGCCTGTCGCTGACCCCCTGATAGCTGGTTCCCAGCCTCGCCTATCTCTGCAGAGACAAGAGGCAGGGTGAGGGCTGGATAACCACACATGCCTCCCCGTGCTTGCCTGTGTGTGCACGCGGGCTCAGACGTGCACATACACACACCAAGGACTGATGGATGATGTAGCTGGATGGGGAAAGTTCTGGAAAGGCGACCGAGTTCTGAGAACATGAGCATGAAGAAGCCAGAGGAACAAGATCCTACAACTTCAAACTGATGTCAGCGGGTTGGAAGGGACTACAGAATAAAGGATGGACTTAATGAAGGAATAAAAGAAGGGACTACAGAATAAAGACATCGGTAAAGATGTCTGGGTGACGGGCGCCTGGGTGGCTCAGTGGGTTAAAGCCTCTGCTTTTGGCTCGGGCCATGTTTCCAGGGTCCTGGGATCAGGCTCTCTGCTCTCTGCTCAGCCCTCTCTCTCTCTGCCTGCCTCTCTGCCTACTTGTGATCTCTGTCAAATAAATAAGTAAATAAATAAATCTTAAAAAAAAAAAAAAGATGTCTGGGTGAGGATATAGGCTGAAAGGCACCTGTGTTATAGCCCTCAGGGAGTTCAGAGATGAAACTGTGCGCTCCAGACACCATTGCAGCATCTCTGATTTCCTCCATAGTTGGCTTCTGGACCAGGCCATAGGCAATATTTTCTTGAAAACTCCTCCCAAATAACTGTGGCTCTTGCCCCACTGCAGCCACCTAGGACAAAATATGATGAAGAGTCAAAGAACAAGGAACACAGGAGTATGGTTATCTAGAGACTCACGACTCAAAATCTTTGTTGAACATGTATCACAAAATTACACACGCTCTCTCCTGACTACACCCCATCTCCACCCAAGATCTGTCACTCCCTGGTCCTCCTTTCAGAACGCTCAGTTAGGGTGTTCAGTGACGTCCCCTCCCCATCCCCTCCACTGCCGCCGTCTTCTTGCTCACTTGTGTGTGCAGGTAGCCGTGTTCGTATTGGAGAAGAGGGTTCCCATCCAGCAGCAGCCGTCCCCCGGTGGGCTGGTACAGATTCTGCAGCAAGGCAGCCACTGTGCTCTTCCCGGACCCATTGGGCCCCACCAGAGCCGTCACCTCACCAGGCCGTAGGGTGAATGTCAGCCCCTGAAGGTCAGAGAATCCAAAAAAATGAGAGACAGACTAAGGCCTCTAACCTTGAGACTTGAGACTGCCATTGTCTTATTACATAGCATGACGTCTTACGTACATCATAAGGGGGGTCGGGGTAATGGGGAAATACAGCAACTCCTATCCTTCCACAGGCATAAATTTCTGTTCCTCAGGGATGATAGCTCCCCAAGGAATAGAGACGGAAAATTGGGCAAAAATCAGAGCAGAGACCAAACACCACTATGTCACACACTTGATATCAAATGTCATGAGAAAACAGGAAAAAAAAATCACATTCTAAATGACAAATGGAAAGAAGAGGAAAAGACTAGAGATATTTTGCTTCAGCAATTCCTTAGGATGTGAGACCCTCCTCCCGGAGAGCCTCTTCTCCCAACCTTCTTACAAATCCAAACCAGTTCTTGAGTTCGGGGCAGCTGTATGGAGCAGACGGGGCTCATCTCTGCCTTTGAGGGGCTAGGAAGGATCTATCTGTACCTCATGCTAAGCGGGCCGAAGACAGGAGGAGAGTTTAGGATGGTAGAGATGAACGAGGCCCGTGACAAACAAGGATAGGTAGGCTATACCTGCAGCACTGGGACATCTGGACGGTTTGGGTAGGCGAAGGAGACATCCTGAAACTGGACAAGGCCCTCCAAGTTTAAGGAAGTCAACACACCACTGGAAGGACAGCGAGGAATCCGGTCCAGGTATTCAAATATTTTGTCTGAGGAGCCCACAGCCTTCTGTACACTCGGGTAGGTGGAGAGCAGTACCTGCAGGGGAGGTATGAGTATTGCGAAGGGGAGAACACATCGGCTTGCCAGGGCCATGTGATAGGAGAAGGGTAAAGAACAGAAGGAAGGTGACAAAGACGGTGATGGGACCTAAGAAGGAAAAGCACTAGGGAGTGAAAACGGAAGGCTCACCTCAACAGCGGTGGTGAACTGGATCTGGTAGAGAATAAACGTGACAAGGTTCCCGCTGCTTACAGCCCCACTTGTCACCAGATGCCCACCGATGTATAAGATTCCCACCTTCAGCAGCATCCCTGAGATCTGTGGAGAGACCATGGGGAAAAGGGATTGTGGTTGAAAAATCTCGGGAGGAGGGTGATGCAAAGTATGAGATGCATTAGCAGTTTGGAGATATAAAGTCCCTTTCCCCCGGAGAACAGCAGGAGCCTCCACGGCCAGACAGGGAGCGTGCACCATGGGGGCTCCATGGAGTCTTGCTAGGCTACACCACAGAAGTCATCACTGTTCTCCCCATCACCACTATCACCTTGTGTGCAGAACACTTGTTTACTGAGGAGGCTTAGGAAGAGGAAGTAAGGGGGATAGGGGAGTTTAGGGATCTCAGTGCTTTAAATGAAATGTCATCTAATATTCATAGCAAGAACCCTATAAACATTCCCCCTTTTCTAAATGAGGAAACAGGGGAGCCTAGGTGGCTCAGTCGGTTGAACATCTTGGTTTCGGCTGAGGTCATGATCTCAGAGTCCCAAGTCATTGTCAGGCTCTCTGCTCAACAGGGAGTCCTCTCTCTTTATCTCTCTCCCCTGCCCATGCTCTCTCCCTCTCAAATAAATAAATCTTTTTTAGAAAATGAAAAATAAAAATGAAATGGGCAAACAGTCTCAAGAGAAAGTAAGTTACTAGCCCACGATCACAGAGCTGGTAAACGGCAGCATCGAGGCAGGAATTCCTGAATGCTGCTCCAGTTCTCTTTCAATGACGGAGCAGATGTCCCTCATCCTTGGCTTCTGCTACTGCCATGGCTCTCACAGTCCCAACATGACACAGGCCAGCTGCAGAACTTTATGTCTGAGTTCTGCCTGAGAGGCAAAGGAAGGCCCCGGGACTGGAATACATGGCCCCTTCCCTAAAAGGGGGCCGGAAGGATTCTGTGTTTCATGGTGACAGGAAGCCATCTGGCAGGTCTAAAGAGAGGGAGGCAGTTAGGAACACCGAGCAGGGTAACTGAGCCCCAGATTGCTAGGATGAGAACACCGAACCAACCACTGCCCCGATGGTGGCAGCGTGCGGGAAAGGGAATGGAGTCGAGGCATCTTAGGTACTCATATACAGGTGCTCACACTACTGGTCCAGAGGTTGACTGCATAGGACACAGCCTCCTTCTGATGGAGGGTATTCATATCCTGCAGCTTCTGGCTGTACTTCTGGGCCTCAGCCTCCTCATTGGCAAAGCTCCGGACTGTGGGCATGGCTGACAGCACTTCTATGGCCACCTGGCTGGACTCTGCCAGAGATTTCTGCACCTGGGCTGCCAGCGCCTGTGGAGACACGGACAAGAGATGTCGCACAGGGTTGGCAAACCATCAGGGACGTTAGTACCTTAGTTACCTAGTTGGAGATTAAAGGTGAGAAGGGGCAGATGAATGAAGGAAAGACAAAGGGGCACAGTTATACTTCCTAGATACCAAAGGGGTACAGAGCAGAGGAAATTATTTAGAAGGGTCACAGGGGATCGAAATCTCAAGACTGGTGATCATGTTTGCAAAGACAGATCATGGGCAGAAGTTAGAAGAGAAGACACAGACAGTATGGAGCTCAGCACTGAGCCATCTGGGAGCATGGGTTACAGGGACAGGGGGTCCCATGAAAACAGGGAATCAGCGAGGGTGCCAGGAAAGAAATCTAAGAGGGATTAATTCCACCCAGTCCGAGAAATGAAGGTCTGTGTAGGGTGAGGCAGCTCCCTGGACATACCTGGTGCCATTTTCCCAGCTTCTTAGGCAGAAGGAAAAGCAGAGGCAGGGTGACCAGGGTGACCATGGTGAGGGACAGTGACCCCCAGAGCATGAGCCCCAAGAGACACAGCCCCCGCACCAGGTACCACAACAGCAGACTCAGCTTCTCACTCAGAGACTCACTTAGCGTGGAGGTGTCCTCTGTCACCCGAGAAGTGATGGCTCCTGCCAGGCATTGGAGAGAAGAGAGTGAATGAATGAGAGGCTCAGAGTGGTGGAAGGGACTAGCAACCAGCCAGGGGGAGGAGCCAGGGGAAAGGGGGCAGCAACAGGGTGTTCTGAGGAGGCTTAGGAAGAGGAAGTAAGGGGGACAGGGGAGAAGGATCAGGCCCTGTTCCAGGGACAGAGAGAAGGGATCTCGGTGCTGTGGGAATGAGTGTTAGGAAAAAACTGGCCAAAGATTTTCATTGTAACTATAAGGAAATTGATGCCCATGTGAATTTCAATTTCTCTGACAGTTTCTATCCCTTAAAGAGCATGTTTAACTGTGCTTCACACAGAGCACAGAGATGAGCTTAAGCTGGTCACATAACATAGCTGGAGAAAAAGAGTGCTGCTAGAAAGCAGTCCAGAAAACTCTACTGAGCACTCAGCTGGGAACCAAGAGATGCGTTCTATCCCCAAGCTCACCCCTATCCATATGTGCCCATGCCAGTTTCAGCATTTAGGGTCCAGGCCTCAGCTTCCTTCTCTGCAAAATAGGGAGTTGGACTCCATGATCTCAAAATTTCCAGGTTTGAAATTCTATAGTTTTTATCTGAGTATACACATAAAGATAAATTTATGGAAATTTAGATGGAAAAGATAGGTTTTTCTGAAGGTAAAGAATATAATACTCAAAGTATATCAAGAATAAGAAATGACAATGTCTATGTGAGAGAAAGAGAGAAAGATCAAGGTTATAAGTAAAAGAGGATATATGGGGAAAATAAAGAGTATACAGATATATAATGAGTTTCATGACACACCCGTTTGGTTCTGTTGGAAAAACTCTGTTTCCTGACGCAGGACAGCCTGAAATACCTCTCCTTGCAAGCGGCTGTGCACACGGCCCATGGTGCTGTTTATAGACACCATCAGCCCCGAATTCCAACACTGCACTGGAGAGAGAGAAGGATCAGGCCCTGTTCCAGGGAGAGAGAGAAGTCCCAAAGAAGGGCCCTTTGGACAGCAGCCCCAGCTTCCAGATAACCTCTTTTTCAGGGCCCCCCATTCTCAGGCTTCCATCTTCAGCCCCCAGACCTGGCTATGGTGAGAAAGGACATGAGAGTTATGTTCCGTGTGAAAACAGAGGCTGTCCCATCTTGGAGAATCCAGTCGGCAAGGTGACCGGTGAAGAACGGAATGGCCATTTCCCCTGGAGAGGAAGAGGAGGGAGAGGACAGTCACAGTTATCAAGTCTAAGTAGATCAGTTCCAAGCAGAGGGGCCCGTCCCCATCCCACTCCTTTGAACCATCACCGGTATCCTGGAGGGCCCGGGCAGAAAGAGGACACTGAGAACCCAGCCCTGCACCGCACCGTGGAACTCACAACCCTGAGCCCCACCGGACCTTCAGAGGTTTCATAGAGAGACCAGAGGTCATAGGGTGTGCTGCCCAGAAGAAAAGACTTGCCCAGGGTGGCTAATGAAGCAACGCCTAAAGCAGCATCGGAGTCCAGGGCTCTTTCCTTGACACCCGAGCGAGTCTTCTCACCACCACAGCTCGGTCACCTTCCCCCTGATCCACATCCCAGAACCCACACTAACCTATCTCACTGACCATTATTACTGTGATTCTTGCCCAGGCCCCTAGTGTCCGTCTCTCTCTGCCCCTGCGTCCCTCTTACCGAGACTGGAGAGAACGAACAGGACCAGCAGGAGCGGGAGGCGTCGTATCTCTGAACCCAGGCAGCCTAGAAGCCGGCGCACCGCGTCTCCTGAACCCCCGTGACTTTTCGGTTCCCAAAGTCCGCCGAGCTTATGCCACATGGCGGCTGCGGGTACTGCTGCCAAGTAGGTGAGGGCGAAAGCATCCAGGCGACTTCCCCAGTGCAGGAGCCGAGAGCCGTCGGAAGCCCTGGGAACGCTCCATGAGCTCAGCTCTCGGAACAAGGCAAGTCCCGGCAGGGCCAAACCCAGCCCCGCCGCCAAAGGCTGCAGAGCTGCCAGCCATCCCCGGACTCCTGCACTTTTCCTGCCGGAACGGACCGTTACCCCGAGAACAGCACGGGCCCCCAGCCACAGCACAGCCCAGCGGCTCAGGCCCACCACCCAGACCCGGAGCAGGGGCAGCGCGGCGGGGACCAGCGCCGAGCCTATTCTGGGGAGCGCCTCCCGGAGCAGAACCCAGTCGGCGAGAAGCAGCAGAGTTACCCCCAGCCACGCCAGGGAAGCTCGGGACGAGCAGAGGCAGCCGCAGGGGCTGCGGGACCCCGAGCTGGCCATGGGCGCGTGGGTGCTGCCGGAGGTCGCACCCCCGGCCTGGGACTCCCCGCTGTCCGCACGGGTCCGCACACTCGGGTGCTGTACCCGAGAGGGCGCTGAGACCCGGGGCGGGGAAAGGAGGGCAGGGCGGATGGAGGCGGGGATCCCGGAAAGTCCCAGGACCGGCTGGTTCTGGAGGCGCTCCTTGAAGCGGGCGGTTTCTCGGAAAGGGAAAACGACCAAAAGCGGCAGCAGCTCAGTAAATCCGCCCCGCGCAGGAGGTGGGCCCGCCCAGACTATTTTGGGAGAGAAGGCGTGGAAATCAGATATGAGGTTTTAGGGAGCGGACTTGTGGCTCCACCTTCTCAATCGGGCACACTAATCCTTCCTCGCTATCTCTGCTTCATTTGGCGAATTCCACTTGCCAGGACGTTTTTACCCCAGCCTCTTTCGTCACCTGTCTCCGGGCAGATCTGTTCCAAGTAGGTTAGCGCCGGGCGCGAGGCCTCACAGAGCGGACCCGGGCGCCCCCTGGCGGGCGTGGGGAAGGCGCGGGGCTGGAGGCGTGCGCTGCCTGCCTTCCCAAGTCGGAGAGCAGTGCCCCAGGCTGCAAGCGGCACCGAGATGTTGCGCGGCGGCCAAGTCCGCACTGGGGTAAGGAGTCTGTGCCAGAGGTTTAGGAGAGAGGTGGAGGCGGTGGAGCGACGGGGGGACGCTGGAAACTCCGAGCAGTGTTTGTGGAGACTAAAACAGTGAGGAGGTAGTTTGTAGCAGCCAGTGTTTGTAGAGATGCCCTGAGATGAAGACGGGGCACCTCTATTCCGAAGGGGGTCTTATAGGAGTCCACCAAGGGACTGGGCCCGGGAGGCGAGTGGAGAAGGGGGTGCATTGGCTCTTAGCTGAAAACGTCAAGGGGAAGCTGCTCTAAAGTGCTTTCGCTTTCAACTCCGAACTGGAGAGAGGGGCTGCTTAAATCAGGGGAGGGGGCTGGAGAAGGTGCAGACTGATGAAGAAATGGTGCCCTGGGTGAAGTAGGACAGCTCTGGGGCGAAGGGAATATGGGCACTGATTGAGAAGGGACAGCTCATCACACAGACCTTTGATAAATTGGCCGCGCTGGGTAACTCATAGCCGCAGCTCTGATAATGGGGGTTCCTTGTGAGACGGTGGTGGCCTTCCCCAGCCTGATCCAAGAAGGCTCCCATTTGGCTCAGGAGCTGCTATGTGCAGCTCCCTATGTCCTTCTTGTTCATTCCCACCTGCCTGCCCAGGCTGGGCAACAGGCTGCCCACAGCCCATGGCCGGCTGGCTTCTGTTCCTAAACTATGCCACCACTCTTGGCTTGGGGGCAGCTTTGTTTTGGAGGAATAACCTCTAGAATGGGGCTGCCCTTTTTCAGTGGCCCTCAGTTCATGGTAGATCAGTATGTCAGACAGCACGCTCTGGGCAATGGCCCTGGGGTCCGGACTTACAGAGTGATGAGAATGCATTAAAACCATTTGTAAGGTAGAAAATCTGATGAGCAGTGGAAAATGGGAAGCAGAAGTCACAACAACAGGAGAGTTAGACCCGGGTTTTAGTCCCAGTCTGTTATTAATTATGGGTAACCTTGACAAGTCATTCGCCTCCTCCATGATTCAGTTTCCGCATTTGAACCAAGGACCTTTAAGTCTCTTTCCAACTCAACAGGAGTAGGAAACGTGTAGCTTTATCCCTTTCACATTCCTTAATTCTTTTCCTTGATTTCCTTTCTTGACCTGAAAAAGTGAGCTCAAACTCCCCAGGCAAATCCTCTCCTGGTACAGATCTCTTCCTCTGGCTGCTGAGGTACCTATTGAACTCTCCATCAGAACTCCTTAAATGAGGGCTTCCTGGGTGGCTCATTTGGTTAAGCAACCCACTCTTGATCTCAGCTCAGGTCTTGATCTCAGGGTCCTGCATTCAAGTCCCACGCTGGGCTCCACACCCAGTGTGGAGCCTACTTTTAAAAAAGAAAAAATAAATAAACCCTTAAATGAAGCCTTTATTTTAAACCATCTCGTGTGTTCCTGGCTGTTTCCCTCCTCACATGGCCCTGCGAACCACCGCGCCCCTTGATATTTCTGCTGTTTAATAAACTGGCTAAGGGGTGTGGGGTGGAGAATTAGGGGCCAAAGAAAGACGTGAGGTTGTTTCCCCAAGTCACAGTAACCTGCTCTGTGTTGGGTCTATACACATCTGCACACACTAGGAGCACATGTGGCAGAGGTCATTCACTAATAGGGTTGCTTCTTCCGCCAGTGCTTGGAAGCACCCCCTGAGCCTGAGCCAAACGTCTGCCTCTGTGAACCTCATCCCCACCTCTCTCTTTATAGTGGAAAGGATTCAACCTAGGAAGGCTGCAGCCCAGGGATAGGATTCTTTCTCTGTTGTGCCAGGAGCAGGCTGTGACATTCCCCTGCAGCTGGGAGAGGAGACAGAGAAGGTGGAGGGATAGAGGGGATATCCTGTACTGGGAGTCGGCTCTGGCCTAAACTGCTGTATGATCTTGAGCTAGTCACCTCACCTGTCTGGGGATGTTTCCTCATCTGTAGCATGAGGGAATCAAGTCTTGTCCTGCTCTGACATTCCATCCTCTTTGTCTGCAGACAACCATCATGGCAGTGGAGTTTGACGGAGGTGTTGTGGGTGGGTTCTGATTCCCGAGTGTCTGCAGGGTAAGTACCAGTCAAGGTGAATGCTCCTGGAAAGGAAGCCAATGGCCCTAAATACAGATTTTTCTTGCCCATTCATGAAGAGACTGGTAAAGTGGAGCTTTGCAGAAATGGAGTTAACCTTCAGAAATGCCCCTCTAATGAGATACTGGGCAAGTGCTTCGGTCCCTGAATTCATGAAAGAGAATCTGGGGCCTGAATGCTTGTGGCCTGTCCCTGCAGAAATAGTTATAAAAGAATAGGATATGAGAAAGAGGTAAGACACAAAGATTTCAGGGGCCCTCCTTCCATCTATATTTAGAGATAGAAAAGGTGCTTCTGCCAAGCAGATATTCTGGTTTCTCATCCAGCACATGTTGAACTAATTTTGTCTCCTCCATCCTGACCAGTCTCCCCATATGCAAAATGAGTATATGGAATTAGGTCAATATTACTTAATGTCCCATAGAACACATAACTTCCTCAAGATGGGTACAACAAAGAAAAATTGCTTAAAAACATGATTCTTAATTTACTATTTTTTGTTTTACTATAAAATCTAAGCTGGAAATAAGTCTAATTTTGATGACTTGCCGTGTTTCATTTATTCGAGATTATTTTTTTCTTCCTGTTTTAATCCAAGTATTAAATTTCATGGACTCCAGGGCTGTTCTCTTGTCAGATAAATTTGAGAAACACTGGATGATTAACCTCCAAAATTCTGGCATTGCTAATGTTAGTGACTGTTGACCCATTCCCCACACAGAGAGGCGGTGGTAAACCGAGTGTTTGACAAGCTGTCCCCGCTGCCCCAACACATCTTCTGTGCACTCTCTGGCTCAGCTGCTGATGCCCAAGCCATGGTTGACATGGCCGCCTACCAACTGGAACTCCACGGGTATGAAGCTCTGGGGTCCTCAGTCCACATTCACCAGAGTTCTCCCCACCCTTGAAAGCCCGAGACAGTGTCCCATTCCAGGAGCGCTGCAATGAAAAATGAAAAATTCTTGTTTGCGCTCCTGTTTTTATTAGCTTTGAACTGGAGCTTGACGCTCCAATGTAGTTTCTGCCTCTGTAAACTGGAGATAATTAACAGCACCTACCCTACCTCACCTGACAGTTATTTTGAGAATCAAATGATATATGTGAAAAGGGCTTGAAACACTGTAAATCTCTGTCCCACTATAAATAACAAGAAAGAAAATGATGATGTGACCCACCATATATCAGGAAGTTACCCAGTGGGAAACCAAGGTCGTTGGTGCAGAAGTAAATCTTATCTGCTTTTACCCACATGGGCAGGGCCCTTGCAGCAAAGTGTTATATAATTGGGGGATGGGTAAGGAAAAGATGGGGATGGAGGAAAGGGGGGAAATGTTGAATCTTCTTACCAGTGGGTGCTGTGAGACTAGTCCCCCTGGAGTTTGAACTATTGCAACCACAGGTTTCAGGTTTCACACGTCAGGCATGATGGCAATGGCACAGGAGGGTGGCCCTTCAGGAAGTTATATTGACCCCTATTACTAACACTTACTAACACTCCCTTTAGGTTGGAACTGGAAGAACCTCCTCTTGTTCTCGGGCTGCTGCCAACGTGGTGAGGAATATCAGTTATAAGTATCGGGAGGACCTGTCTGCACATCTCATAGTAGCCGGCTGGGACCGACGGGACGGGGGGCCAGGTGCATGTCTTCCAATGTACCCCCTCTTCCCTATGGGGGGAGACAGAGTTTACATCCTTCCAGCAGTGGGTTCCCAGGACACTGCCTCTAAAAACAGTATAATCTCGTCAATGGGAGTAGGAGATGGGGGGCTTCACTACAGAACACGGAGACACCCTGCCTGTCTCAGTTGCAAGGAGAGGATTGGTGCTTCCATAGTCTGACCTGAGGATGCCCCCCGCCAGGTGTATGGAACCCTGGGAGGAATGCTGACTCGGCAGCCCTTCACCATCGGCGGCTCTGGGAGCACCTATATCTATGGTTATGTGGGATGCAGCGTATAAACCAGGCATGTCGGCTGAGGAGTGCAGGAGCTTCACCACGAACGGTAACTGACTGCATGGAAGGGTACCTGGGACCTGGGAGGTTTTTTTTTAAACCTGGAGAGGAAGGAAGGAGAGGGTGAGGAACACAATGAGGAATACACGGGCAACCATTTAACTTAATGTCTAAACTGGAACCTCCTTTGAGAGGGAAAGGGAACAGGACAATGCTAGACGAGATGGGACTCCAGAAACCCAGGGCAGACACCAAGAGTGTTTGGAGAACCCCAAATCAAAGTATACAGTTTACTGTAAGAATCAGGGGGTGTGCTGGAGCTGGCTGTTAAACATGAAACATTCAAGAACTCATGAGCTGCTTGTTTAAACTATTTGCAACTTGAAATCCATCCTGGTGGGAGTTTTTGAGACCATGGATAATGGGAGATGTTACATTTAAAGGCTTTTTTTCCCCTAAGTTATTTACCAGAACACTGCTTGGTATGTGTCCCTAGGAGATGGGTTTTGAGGTCTGAGAATGGTAGTAAGCACATGAGCAGGAGAGGAATGTAAAGAATCCTGAAGCTAAGTCATTCTCTCTTCCCCTCTCCACCCTGAAACTCTGCAGCTATCGCTCTGGCCATGAACCGGGATGGCTCTAGTGGGGGCGTCATCTACCTGGTCACTATTACAGCTGCTGGTGTGGACCATCAAGTAATCTTGGGTGATGAGCTGCCGAAATTCTATGACGAGTGAATCTTCCTCAGACCCTCCCTTCGTCATTTTGTAATAAACTCTTTCAGACCAGAACCTGGTATGGTCAATGGAAAATGGGTGCTCAGGGAGATGAAGCTTAGGTGACTGGGGGGCGAGGTGAGGGGAGGGGGCTCCTTCCCTCCCAGATATCAGATACCCTTTTCCCTACTGTGTTCATTCACATTAGAGGTCAATACGTGATGAGTGCGTAAAATTTCAGGATTTGTGAGTTTCGAAGAATAATAACAACAATGAAAACATTGGGCAAGGCATTAGTTACATGCTTATAAGCTTTCTCTTTTATAACCCAAACAAAAAAAACCTTTTTATACATTAGACTACTATGTCTATTTACGGACAGATGGAGGCTTAGAAAAAGTAAGTTCCTTAATCAAAATCATAGCAAATTCAAAAACTGAAAAATGGGATTTAGCTTTTTTTTTTTCACCATATGCCCTTCCTCTCCCATATAACACATAAAATTTTCCGTTCTTTCAATCTTCGTATATCAAGTCCTCCTTGAAATCTGCGATATTAGCCCAGTACAGCAGATGACACTTAGGAAGTTAATAACAGATACCTGAGTAACTATTTAGCTAAACAGGCTAACTTCTGGTCCAGGCTTTGCCTTGTGCTTCCCAAGTGACAGGACAAATTATTCCCCTTTTACGAGTCCTCATTTCCTCTTTGTCAAATGAAGGCATTGATTTCCAAGGTGGTTTACAGCTTGAATATTCAATGTCATTTTGCTCATAAGTAAGCAGCTAAGAGGTATATTTAAACAGAAATCATAATGGGCTCCCCAGGAAGCTTTTGTCTGCTTTTCCTTCTGGATCTCAGGCTTAACATAAAAATTCAAAGTACCCTAAAACAATCCTATGCCCTTGGGAGCCTGTGGCTTTTTTTGGGGGGGGGGCGTCTAAAATTATAGAGACTTGAGTTCTTTCTAGTCATGATATTTAATTTATTCTGAAGTTTAAAATAATAGTTTAAGGGGCTCCCAGGTGGCTTGGTGACTTCCGCTCAGGTCATGATCTCAGGGTCCTAGGATTGAGCCCCACGTTGGGCTGCCTACTCAGCGGGGAATCTGTTTCTCTGTCTCCCTCTGTCTACCACTCTTCCTACTTGTGCTCTCTCTGTCTCTCTCAAATAAATAGATAAATAGAATCTTTTTTTAAAATAAAACAATAGTTTAAGAGCCAATCTCCCCACTGATCACAACTAGAAAAAACTCTTCTGGAAAGCAGACAAAAAGCAAGTGCTGAAGGACTCTGGAAAATAGACAAAATCATGTGGGCAATGAGGAGAGCCAGAGCTTGGAGAGGCAATGCTCCCCATGGGTGATTTTTCAATTTTATCCCCTCTTTCATCTTCCAGCTTTGCCCCGAGAAGTCAGGTACAGGTACACAGCTTCAGGTACAAAGCTGTAGTGCCCTAAATTGCCAAGAGAAAGACTATAGTTGGTTCTGGCCAGAGGAATGGAGGAACTAGAGAAAGGGAGCCCCTGGGGACAGGAAAGTGGAAGGGGTTTCCCACATGAGGGAACTGGCAAAAAAAAGGGATTCCTTAATTCTAGGTTGGAACTCTCATGAGTACCCTGTGACCCCTGAGCCACACCTACATGCGGCACACCCCACAAAAAAGCCCAGCACAGACTTTGGGAGCCAAACTAGATTTAAGCCTTTATTTAAAGTCAGAACTCTGGTTTTTTTCCTTATTGACTGAAGAATCGTGTCCTTGTGTCCCTCATCCCAAAAAGCGCTTATAGCAGCTCACAGAAGCAGATACGATTTAATGAGACGAAGAAGAAGAAACTGGGGGGCAAAGAGAAAATAAAGCTAAGAAATAAGTAAAGCCAAGGGATCAAACTAAAATACAAAATGAATCTCTAAAAAAAAAAAAAAAAAAAAAAAATGGAGTGCGGGAGCTGTCTTACACTGGCCAAAAAGAGCAGACTGTAAAATATTCAGGAATTTTGAAAGGCAGTTGTTGACTGTGGGTAGTTTCACATCGGCCTGGATAAAGCATTTATTCTACAGAAACCAGGAACCTTATAGGTCAGAATTTGGGGTGTTTTTTTTTTTCCCTCTGAGAGTCAGTTTTAACAGGACATGTATTTATCACCCAGCTATGGATGGGTAAAGTAAAAAAAAACAACTGGCTCTGAGCTACAGGTAGTGAAAGCAAAGAAAAAAAGGAAATTAGGTATGAAGTTCAAAAGATTCATTTAGGGACGCCTGGGTGGCTCAGTCGGTTAAGCGTCTGTCTTGGGCTCAGGTCATGATCCCAGGGTCCTGGGATCCAGTCCTGTGTTGGGCTCCTTGCTAAGCAAGAAGCCGCTTCTCCTCTCTCTCCTTGTGTGCGCGCTCGCTCTCTCTCTACGGAAAATAAATAAATAAAATATTTTAAAAAATAAATCAAATCATTTTAAAAAATTTTTTTCAATTTTTAAAAATAAATCAAAATCATTTAAAAAGCTACAGCATAGAGAATATAGTCAATGGCATTGTAATAGTGTTGTATGGTGACACATGGTGACTATGCTTGTGGTGAACATAACATAACATTTAAACTTGTGGGATCATTATGTTGTACACCTGCAACTAGTGTAACATTGTGTGTCAACTACTTCAATTAAAAAAAAAAAAGAGAGATTCATTGAAATGAAAACTAGCCAGAGGTGATTCAGTCAGTTAAGTATCTGACTCGTGATTTTGGCTCAGATCAAGATCTCAGGGTTATGGACTGAGCCCTGCGTGGGGCTCCGTACTCAGTGGACAGTCGGCTGAGGATTTTCTCTGTCCCTCTGCCTCTGCTTCTCCCAACCAAGTAAATAAATAAATCTTTAAAAAAAAAAAAAAAAGGCATCCAATGAAAGCAACTCCTATACATGTATACATTTTCAAGTCACACAGAGGGGTTTGCTAAAACAATATGCATGATGCCACAAAGAAAACTACAACAGATTTCAAAGTATCAGTATCTTTGAAAAAAGCTACATTTTGTAGCCATATTATAATAAAATTAGAACTTGATATCAAAAGGATACCTAAAATTCAGATAGTTTGCAAACTAAGAAAATACTGATAAATAGCCTGGATTTACAAGGCAGCCATAAAGGAAATTAACGCATTTAGAACTACATGGTAAAAATGTTGCATATCAAATATTACGAGATACAGTTTAAAGTAGTACTCAGAATTTTATAGCTTCAAATACATTTATTAGAACAAGAAAAGTTAAACATAAATGACCTAAAAATCTCTCCAAAATTTTAAGAAAGAGCAATTGAGCAAGCTTAAATAAGAAGGAAGGAAATAATAAAGACAGAACAGAAAGTAATTTAATAAAGAACAAAAACTATGTAGTAAAATCTCATAAAACTAAAACCTAGCTGCTTCTTAAAAAAATATTTGCAAGTTTTTCAGATTTTGGAACAAGACTGGTCATGAATAAAGGGGAGAAAAAAATGAAGAAACACAAATGTGGGAATAGCTACAGATAGATACAAAACATAAAAAAGGGTATAATGAACAGGTATATGCTAATAAATTGGAAAACTTTTGGTAAGATAGATAAACTCGTAGAAAAACTTTATCTAATGCAATTTGCACAAGAAATAAAAATTTGTATATATCAACAAACATTGAAGAAATGAAGAAAGTTGCTAATGGCATCTGATAAAATAATTTTTTAAAAGGCCCACACGGTTTCACAGATGAATTAAACCAAACATTTAAGGAACATACAACTCCTATCTTTTTTTTCCCAGAAAATAGAAAAAAAAAAAAAAACATTAAAGCTGTTCAACTAATTTTATCAAGCTAGCGTGATCTTGATTTCAAATTGAGGTATGGAAAATTCAAGGAAAGAAAACAATAGACCCATCTCACTTTGAACATAGATGGAAAAAATAAATAATTATCTATGAACTGAATTCAACAGTATTAAAAATAATAATACACACTATAGAGAACAAACTGATGGTTACCAGATGGGAGGTGGGTGGAGGGATGGATGAAATAGGTGATGGGGATTAAGGAGCACACTTGTGATGAGCACAGAGTGTTTGTTGAATCACTATATTGTACACCTGAAACTAATATTACACTGTTAACTAACTGGAATTTAAATAAAAACTAGAAAAAAATAATAATACATGGGGATCAAATGAAAGATCCTTGGAATTCAAGGAAGCTTCCAATATAATAAAATATATTACTGTAATTCCCCATAATCATAGACTAAAGAGGAAAAATCATCTGTTTTTCTCAATCAATAACCATTTGCAATTTTTGAAAAAAAAACCAGTTAAGGAACCCAGAATCATATAAAGCCTTCTTATCTTGGTAAAGGTCATACTCCAAAAAATCTATAACAAGCAGCATACATAATGGGAAAAATTTAGGTGTCAAAGACCAATGACTATGATTACTAGTAAAACATCGCACTAGAGTTTAGACTGGTGCATAAGGAAAGAAAGAGATGTGAGCAAATCAGATAAATTTACAGATGATATGATCATCTGCTCAGAAATAAAAAAAAAATAGAAGCAGCAAACTATTAAGATAACAAAAGAATGTATCAAGGCTTATAGACTTTACAAAAATTACTAACACTTCCCTACATCAGAATAACCAATAAAAGATACAGTAAAGGGTCATGTTGTGGCTCAGTCGGCTAAGCATCTGCCTTTGGCTCAGGTCATGATCCTGGAATCCTGGGACAGAACCCCGCAGGGAGGCTGCTTCTCCCTCTGCTCCTCTCCCCTGCTCATGTTCTCTCTCTCTCTCTCTCAAATAAATTAATCAATCAGTCCTAAAAAACAATACCACCTTAACACGCCTCTCTCGGTAATAGACAGATCATCGAAGCAGAAAATCAATAAAGAAACAAGAGCATGAAAGACACATTGGACCAGATGGACCTTATAGATATATACAGAACATTCTACCCTAAAACAACAGAATACTCATTCTTCTCAAGTGCACATGGAACCTTCTCCAGAATAGACTACACATACTGGGTCACAAATCAGGATTCAGTTGATACTAAAAGACTGAGATTATTCCCTGCATATTCTCAGATCACAATGCTTTGAAACTGGAGCTCAATCACAAGGAAAAGTTCAGAAGGAACTCAAACAACTGGAAGCTACAGACCACCTTGCTTAAGAATGCTTGGATCAACCAGGACATCAAAGAAGAACTGAAACAATTCATGGAAACCAATGAGAATGAAAACACTTTGGTCCAAAACCTATGGGATACAGCAAAGGCAGTCCTAAGGGGGAAATACATAGCCATCCAAGCCTCCTCAAAAAAAAACTGAAAAATCCAGAATACACCAGCTGTCTTTATGCCTTAAAGAACTGGAGAATCAACAACAAATTAAACCAACTCCATGCACAAGAAGGGAAATAATATTAGAGAGAGATAAATGAGGTAGAAACTAGAGATACAGTAGAACGTATCAATGAAACTAGAAGCTGGTTTTTTGAAATAAGATCAATAAACCATTGGCCACACTAATTCAAAAGAAAAGAGAGAAAGCTCAAATTAATAAAATTATGAATGAAAAGGGAGAGATCACAACTAACACCAAGGAAATAGAAACAATCATCAGAAGTTATTATCAACAGTTATATGCCAATAAGCAAAGCAACCTAGATGAAATGGATGCATTCCTGGAAAACTATAAACTCCCAAAATTGAACCAGGAAGAAATTGACAACCTGAATAGACTGATATTCTAGTAACGAGATTGAAGCAGTGATCAAAAAAAAACTCCCAAAAAACAAGAGCCCAGGACCTGACAGATTCCCTGGGGAATTTTACAAAAACTTTCAAAGAAGAAATAACACCCATTCTCCTGAAGCTGTTTCAAAAAATCAAAGCAGAAGGAAAACTTCCAGACTCTTTTTATGAAGCCATCATTACCCTGACCCCCAAACCAAGCAAAGACCACACCAAAAAGGAGAATTTCAGACCAATATCACTGATGAATATGGATGCTAAGATTCTCAACAAGATCCTAGCCAACAGGATCCAACAGCACATTAAAAAGATTATCCACCATGACCAGGTGGGATTCATCCCTGAGTTACAAGGATGGTTCAACATTCACAAATCAATCAATGTGATAGAACAAATCAATAAGAGAGAGAGAAGAACTACATGGTCCTCTCAATTGATGCAGAAAAAGCATTTGACAAAATCCAGCATCCGTTCCTGATTAAAATGCTTCAAAGTATAGGGATAGAGGAAACACTCCTGAACTTCATCAAATCTATCTATGAAAGACCACAGCAAATATCATCCTCAATGGGAAAAAGCTCACAGCCTTCCCGTTGAGATCAGGAACACGACAAGGATGCCCACTCTCACCACTCTTGTTCAACGTAGTATTAGAAGTCCTAACAACAGCAATAAGACAACAAAGAGAAATAAAAGATATCCAAATTGGTAATGAAGAAGTCAAACTCTCTCTCTTCGAAGATGACATGATTCTTTATATGGAAAACCCAAAAGACTCCACCCCCAAACTACTAGAACTCATACAGCAATTCAGCAACGTGGCAGGATACAAGTCAATGTACAGAAATCAGTGGCTTTCTTATACACTAACAATGAAAATACAGAAAGGGAAATTAGAGAATTGATTCCATTTACTATAGCACCAAGAACCATAAGATACCTGGGAATAAACCTAACCAAAGAGGTAAAGGATCTGTACTCAAGGAACTACAGAACACTCATGAAAGAAATCGAAGAAGACACAAAAAGATGGAAGACCATTCCATGCTCTTGGATCAGAAGAATAAACATTGTTAAAATGTCTATACTGCCTAGAGCAACCTATACTTTTAATGCCATTCCGATCAAAATTCCACCGGTATTCTTCAAAGAGCTGGAGCAAATAATCCAAAAATTTGTATGGAATCAGAAGAGACCCTGAATTGCTAAGGAAATGTTGAAAAACAAAAATAAAACTGGTGGCATCACGTTACCTGATTTCAAGCTTTACTACAAAGCTGTGATCACCAAGACAGCATGGTACTGGCATCAAAACACAGACACACAGACCAGTAGAATAGAGTAGAGAGCCCAGATATGGACCCTCAACTCTATGGTCAAATAATCTTCGACAAAAGCAGGAAAAAATATACAGTGGAAAAAAGACAGTCTCTTCTATAAATGGTACTGGGAAAACTGGACAGCTGTATGTAGAAGAATGAAACTCGACCATTCTCTTACACCGTACACAAAGATAAACTCGAAATAGATAAAAGACCTCAATGTGAGACAGGAATCCATCAGAATCCTAGAGGAGAACATAGGCAGTAACCTCTTTGATACCGGCCACAGCAACTTCTTTCAAGATATGTCTCCAAAGGCAAAGGAAACAAAAGCGAAAAATGAACTTTTGGGGACTTCATCAAGATCAAAAGCTTCTGCACAGCAAAGGAAACAGTCAAGAAAACAAAGAGGCAACCCACGGAATGGGAGAAGATATTTGCAAATGACAGTACAGACAAAAGGTTGATATCCAGGATCTATAAAGAACTTCTCAAACTCAACACACACAAAACAGATAATCAAATCAAAAAATGGGCAGAAGATATGAACAGACACATTGCCAATGAAGACATACAAATGGCTATCCAGAACACATGAAAAAAATGTTCATCATCACTAGCCATCAGGGAGATTCAAATTAAAACCACATTGAGGATTAGATTCTAAAAAAAAAAAAAAAAGAGAGAGAGATAAATAAAAGTTAGAAATCACTTTACATTAGCCAAAAGACATAAAGTATCTACTGACAAGCTTAATTAAGAAGTCATAGAGGGCCAGGGCGCCTGGGTGGCTCAGTCAGTTAAGCACGCCACTCTTGATTTTGTCTCCCATCACACACAGTCTTAGGGTCATTAGATCAAGCCCTATGTAGGGCTCCACCTTGGGCATGGAGCATGCTTTGAAAGATTCCTCTTTTCCTTTCTCCGATGTCCCTTACCCCAACCCACTCCCACACTCTGTTAAAAAAAAAAAAAAATCATAGAAAAATGTAAAACTCAAAAAAAATCCATTGAATATGATTTGAAATAATGGAGAGTCATTTTGCATTCTTGGATGGAATCACAACCTTATAAAGATATCAATTGCTCCCTAACCTTATCTTTAAATTGAGTGTAATCTCAATCAAAACTCCACTTAACCTTTTTGGGGAAATTTATAAGTTCACTCTGAACTATGTATGATGTAATAATGGTCTTCAAATAGCTAAGCAAACCTTTAAGTAAACATACATGTCTCAAACATAATGTCCTAAACATTAAGACATTCAACAGAAACTATAATTATAAAGAAGTCTAACATATATATAAATTGGGGGTGCCTGGGTGGCTCAGACGGCTAAGCCTCTGCCTTCAACTCAGGTCATGAACTCCAGGTCCTGGGATTCAGCCCCATGTTGGGCTCCCAGCTCAGTGGGCATCTGCTTCGCCCTCTTCCTCTCCCTCTGCCTCTCCCTGTTTGTGCTCTCTGTCTCTATCTCTTTCCCTCTCAAATAAATAAATAAAAACCTTTAAAAAAAACCAAATATTTATAATAAATAAATTAAATTACTAAAAATATATTAACTGACAAGAGAACAAAATTCCAAAATGAGATACGGAGAGAGAGAGCTGAGAGGAGACCAAACATATTTATGCAGCAATCTAATATACAATAAAGTTGGCACCATAAGTTAATGGGGGAAATTGTGGATTATTTAATAGGTGCTATTAGAAATAAAAAAAAAAAAAAGCAGCTCACTCTACAAAGAAAAATAAAGCCAGATCCTATTTAATGCCACATACAATAGCAGGTGAGTTGAAGCCACAGAAAAGAAATGTGTAACTTTAAACATAACAGAATAAAATATAAAAATTATCTTTGGGACTAGATAGGGAAGTATTTCTTTATATAAAACTTTGTGAAACCGTAGTGGCAAATATTTTATTATTTTGTTACATTAAAATTGAAGATTTTTTTTTAACAGACACCATAAACAACTCTTATTAACAAATTACGAGATAGGAGAGCATATTTGCATTGTCTGAAAACCACTTAGGGATAATATCTAGAATATATACAATGAACTGCAAACAGAAACCCAAAAGGCATCAACCCTAGAGAAAAATGCACAAAAGTCATATACAGGGACCTTACAGAAAAGGAAACAAAGAAGCTGATGAGCATTTGAAGAGATAACCAAACTCAACAAAAATAACAATAAAGCAAATTTATACATTACTTTTATACCTATTAGACTGGAAAAACATGAGAGCTTGATTGTGTCAAATGTTGGTGAGGAAATGTATACTTGTGTAGCCATTCTGGAGAAAATTTTGTACTACTTAATCAAGTGAAAAAACATTCCAGGATCCAACAATTCTGCTCCTGGAAATACACCCCTTTGCAACTGCCTCCCTGAAGAGACCTATGGGAGGACATTCTTTGTAACTTACTTGCAGTAGCAAAGAGATAGAAGCAATCTTCATGTCTACCAGAGAGACAGTGGGAAAAATGCTACGAGTGTACAAAAGTACCATGCGTCGGTCTTTAAAACGAAGGGCTGAGGGGAAAGAAAGAAAAAAAAAAAAACCAGAATGTTCTATAAGCACAAAGCAATTCACTTTGAATAAAAAATAAATACAAAACCACACATTTTTCAAGAATACTTATAACAAAAAGGTATATACAAAATACATGAGAAGGGTTGCTTTCCGTGAAAGGAAGGAAAAACTGGAATGTGCATTAAAAAAAGGAATTAATGATAACAAACAGGGAAAAGATTTGGTATGGACCAGTGATGACCGTGTGCTGTCAACTGAGGAATATAATTCTACCATTTGCATGTAAGATTTTTGTAAAGGTAAGGACTCAAAGAAAAGAAAAATCATAGTTCTGAGAGCAATTTATTTTATATTTCCATGACAGATATTAGATAATGCCCCTGTATTTTTCCATCTGACTAAATAAATGCAGTTCAAGTGTTCAGTTGAAGATCACGATTTAGAAAGGGGGGATAGAAATTAGAAAACCTTAGATTCCTCCCTACATTTACAGCAGCTTCTCTCCAATAATAACTATTATTTATTTTGTCCCAAATGTTTTAGAACCTAATAAACATGTTCTTTTTTATAGAATGAGCCAGAATGGATGACGCATTATCTTTGGCCGTCCTTACCAAATTCTTGACTCTGCTGGCTTACGGGCATACATCGTAAGAAGAAAAACGTGTTTTAGTTCCACTGAGCTTATTCAAAAGCGCTGGGTGTGGGAATTGGTTCAACAATGCTTCTGACAGAGTTGTATGATGTGTGTGATACAGTCTATGTGCTCTAAAAACTCAGAGATGAAGGATGAAATGTTCAATATTCATCTAAACTCTGTTCACATGGAGGAGAGTGGATTTTTCTGGGATGTGCCTTCCCTGGGAATCCTAATAGTCAGGGTTCTCCAGAGAGATAGAACCAATAGGATGTATATATAAAGAGAGACTTATTTTAAGGAATTGGGCTCATGTGATCATGGGGACTGCAGGGCAGGTTGGGGACAGGGCTGATGCTGCAGCCCAAGCCCAAGGGCAGTCTGGAAAACACAATTCCCTCTTCTTCAGTGAACCTCGGTCTTTTCCTCTGAAGTCCTCCAACAGACTGGAAGGCCCACCCACATTATGGAGGGTAATTCAGCTTTACTCAAAATCTACTGATTTAAAATGTTAAATCTCATCTTCAAAAATGCCTTCGCACTCAAGGAATCTAACTTGATATGGTACAAAACTGAGAATGTCTATAAGAATATAATTTTATGTTCTCCTTTACAATATACAGTGTGTATGAATAAAAATAAATAAATAAAATAAATAGAAATGCCTTCACAGCAATATCTACACGTGATCCAAATATCTGGGTACCTTAGGCTAACCCAGGTGACATAAAATCAGCCAGCACATGGCTCAAATTCAAACTTCAAGCTAAACGTGGTGGGCGTACTGAGGGAAGGGAAATGCACTCAGTGCTAACCCATCAGGGCCACCGAAACATCACTGAACTGTCACACTGACCTCACACACCACGTAACACACAACCAGGTTTCAGATTAGGGAAGGTATCAGACAAATGCTGAGTGATTTCCCTGAGGTGTTTTGGTTCCCACCTTTATAGGCTGACTGCCTCAGACTTCCCTAGAGAGCATACAAAGAATACAGAAATAAATTAAAAGCTTTTCATCCAAAACTCAAGATGAATGAGAACTTTTTTTTTTTTAAATGTAGCAGTTTGAAAGGACATCATTTTCTTCAAAAAACCTATAGATAAGAGTCATAGAGCTATTAATTGTTCTATTAACCCCATAGGGTCTCTTTGTTAAGATAAGGCCACTGGTTGGGATGGATTTGAACTATGAGATATGAAATGGGGGACAAATGAACAGACACAGGGAACTGTGGATCACCAAATCCCCAGAACATCTGTGCTGCCATACCCACTATATTGGTTATCTATTATTGTAAAACATATGATGCCAAAATTTAACAGCTTAAAATAAAAACAAACATTTACTATGGGACATTACTGGGACAAGAGGAGAAATTTTAATATGGGACTGCGTATATTTGATAACATCGTCTCCATTTTAAGTGTCTTGGAGGGGATGTTAGTATTATGGTAATGCATTGAGAAACGTCCTTGTTCTTCAAACACAAACGTGCCAAACTATTTAGGGCACACTCTCATAATGTCCACAGGTTATTCTCAAATAGCTTAACAAGATAGTTCTCAACAGGGGCACCTGGGTGGCTCAGTGGTTAAAAGCCTCTGCCTTCAGCTCAGGTCATGATCCCAGGGTCCTGGGATGGAGACCCCCTCGCATCAGGCTTTCTGCTCAGCAGGGAGCCTGCCTCCTCCTCCTCTCTCTCTCTCTCTCTGCCTGCCTCTCTGCCTACTTGTGATCTCTCTGTCAAATAAATAAAAATCTTTTAAAAAATTTAAAAAAAAAGATAGCTCCGAACAATAAATGGATAGACAAAATGTTGTCTATCCATACAATGGAATACTGTATAAGTGATGATTATGAATAAAACTGGTATTTCAATAATGGATAAATCTAATAGAAACAATATTGAGTGAAGAAGGCAGGCACACCATAAAAAATACACCATGTATGTTTCAGTTATTTTGCTGTGTAAAAGCCACCCCTGAATTTTGTGGCTTAAAACAAAAACAACCATTTTTATTATCTCTTGGGAGTCTGTAGGTCAACCGGGCTTTAGGAGCCTCTGAACCAAAACCCTTATTCACAGCAGACCTTCCACACAGCACCTCTCACTTCCATGTATGGACCCTGCTTATGGTTTCTGGCTGGCTATGGGATTTGGAAATCTGTAGAATACTCCAAAATAGTTGGTCCCTATCTTTTGAGTCCTGCCTCCCCATAGTAGAAATCAAAAAGGCAATCCCCTAGCCTTCTTTTGAAGCCACCAATCAAGTTCATCCACCTGAGACTGCAATTTTAAAACTGGACAACAGGAGAAAATGGAGACCCACTCACAATCATTTCACTGACAAAGGTGACAGAAGCAGCAACTGGCTTTTTGGGGAAGCAGTGTGATAAGAAAAGGAGAAGTTCTGGAACAGAAGTGGCTGAGGAGGTGTCTTCAACACCAGGCTGTGGTAAAGTCCCGTTCCTAACAACAGACCAAACAGTAGCATTTAGAAGCAGTGGGAACAGTCGCAGTGATGTTGGTTTATCAGACATATTGTGTGTGTGGCGGTGGGGAGCCCGGTGGTCTTGTTCCGTTTCTAATGAGGCTCCTCCGGTTATCTCTGCATTTCCACTCTAAAAGCCTAACTCTGAGAGAAATGTATTTTTTTAGACTTTTTGAAGTCTTACCAAACTCATTAATGAAGGAACTGGGAAGAATACGAGAGAGAGATGATTCAAAGACAAAAAAAAAATTGCGAAGCTGAGAGTATGTAGTCAGGAAAAGCTGTTAAAGATTAAAAATGGTTAATGTATAACAAGGCAATAAAATCATAACCTTGACCTTTATATTCTTTACCAGAGAAAAAGCAAAGCCATCATACCTTACCAGTTTTCTCCAGATTAATCTTTAATAGTACAGGCCTGGCTGGGTTCTTTTTATACAAGTTGCAATCCCTAAGATACCCAGATTTTTGATCAGGCAGGATTGTGAGAAACTATTCAAGTATGATATTAAATAACGAAGCAAGCAAAATTTTGCCTTATTTTTAATTTTTAGAACAGTTTTTCTTACACAATTCCCCTTCCCCTAAGGTACAGAATTAACCAAATAATATATTTTTTCAGAATTTTTTTAAATTCAGTACCATTAATTGGATGGTCTCTTTTATTTAGCCTGATTAAGACATAAAGAACTCCTTGTTGTGTATTTGACAAAGCAAAGGTCTTACTATTTATTTTTATTGAAGTATAGTTGGGATACAATATTGTATTAGTTCCAGATGTACATCATAGTAACTTGACATTTTTTTACATTACAAAAGGTCATCACAGTAAGCACCTACTTACCGTCTGTCACCATACATAGCTACTAAAATATCATTGCCTACATCCCTGTGATTTATTTATTTTTATAAAACTGGAAATTTGTACTTTTATCTTAATTTGGCTTTTAAAATTAAAAATATTTTAATGTTTTTTATTGTGGGCTCATTTTTTTAGGCTCCTTTTTTTTGCACCAATGTACATTCCCCACCAACAGCACAGGAACATTCCCTTTTCTCCATATTCTCCCCCACACTTGTTATTTCGTGTTTGCTTTTTTTTATACTAACTACTTTGACAGACACGAAGTCATATTTTCATTGTGAGTTTTGATTTGTATTTCCCTGGTAATTAGTGATGTTCGGCATAGTTTCCATGTCTGTTGGTCATTTGTTAATCTTCTCTGTATCGTTCCAATTTTAGTATATGTGCTGCCGAAGCGAGCACTCTATTGGTCATTTGTATATATTCTTTTTTTTTTTTTATTCTTTTAAGATTTTTATTTATTTATTTGATGGAGGAGAGAGAGAGAGAAAGCACACAAGCAGGGGGAGCTGCAGGAGGAGGGAGACGGGGGAGAAGTAGGCACCACAACTGAGCAGGGAACCCAATGCGGGGCTAGATCCCAGGACCCCAGGATCATGACCTGAGCCAAGGCAGACACTTAACCAACAGAGCCACCCAGCCACTGGTCATTTGTATATATTTCTTTGGAGAAGAAGGTCTATATTTGGGTCTTCTGCCAATATTTTAATTGGATCATTTGCTTTTTGTGTGTTGACTTGTATTAATTCCTTAATATATTTTGGATATTAACCCCTTACCAAAATATAATTGTAAATTTCTTCTCCTATTCAGTAGACTATCTTTTCCATTTGTCGATGGCTTTTCTTTGCTGTGCAAAAGCTTTTTAGTTGGGGGGGGAGCCTTGGTGGCTCAGTAGGTTACCCTTCTGACTCTTGATTTCAGTTTAGCTCATGATCTTGGTGTCATGGGATTGAGCCCCAAGTCAGGCTCCTTGCTCAGCACAGAGTCTGCTTGTCCCTTTCCCTCTGCTCCTCCCCCCCCCCCACTCACTCTTATTTTCTCTTTCTCTAAAATAATATGTAAAATATTCACACACACACAAAAAAGGGGCTTCTTAGTTTGCTGGAATCCCAACCACACAACCACAGAAAATGTAGTTCATTTTTGCTTTTGTTGCTCTTGCCTGAGGAGACAGATCCAAAAATATATGTAAATTGTGAAGACTAATTTCCAAGAGTGAACTGCCCATGTTTTGGGGGGATTTTTATGGTTTTAGGTCTCACATTTAGGTCTTTAATACATTTTGAGTTTATTTTTGTATGTGATATAAGGAAGTGGTTGAGTTTCCTTCTTTTGCACATAGCCATCCAGTTTTCTCAACACCATTTATGGTTGTTTTGTTTTGTTTTGTTTTTTAATTTAAATGTGTTAGTTAACATACAGTGTAGTATTAATTTTAGGAGTAGAATTTAGTGATTCATCACTTACATACGACACCCAATGCTCATCCCAACAAGTGCCCCTCCTTAATGCCCGTCACCCAGTTACCCCATCCCCCCCACTCACCTCTCATCCAGCAACCCTCAGTTTGTTCTCTATATTTTAAGAGTCTCTCTTTTTTTTTCTTTTTTAATTTATTTTAGTTTGACAGAGAGAGAGATCACAAGTAGGCAGAGGCAGCTGTGGGGGGGGGGGGGGGGGGGGGGGGGGGGGGGGGGGGGGGGGGGGGGGGGGGGGGGGGGGTGGGTGGGGAGGAAGCAGGTCGCCCCGCTGAGCATAGAGCCCAATGTGGGGCTCAATCCCAGGACCCTGGAATCATGACCTGAGCCGAAGGCAGAGGCTTAACCCACTGAGCCACCCAGTGGTGCCCCAGGAGTCTCTTATGTTTGTCTTGCTCTCTGTTTTTTATCTTTTTTTATTTTCCTTTCCTTCCCTCATGTTCCTCTGTTTTGTTTCTTAATCCCACATATGAGCGAAATCATATAATATTTGTCTTTCTCTGACTTATTTTGCTTAGCATAATACCCTATAATTCCAGCCACATTGCTGCAAATGGCAAGATTTCATTCTTTTTGATCACCAAGTAATAGTCCATTCCAACATCATTTGCTAAAGAAACTGTCATTTCCTCGTTGTATATTCTCCCTTCCTTTGTCATAGACTAATTGATCATATAAGCATGGGTTCAGTTCTGGGGCTCTTCTTTCTGCTCCACTCATCTATGAGCATTCTGCTTTTGTGCCAGTACCATACAAGTTTTTGATTAATTACAGCTTTGTAGTGTAGTTTTGAAATCAGGGATTGTGAGACCTCCTGCTTGTGTTCTTCTTTCTTAAGATTCTTTGGCTTTGGGGGGGATCATTTTTGTAGTTTCATACAAATTGTAGGATTATTTGTTCTAGTTCTGTGAAAATTGCCATTGGTATTTTGGTAGAGATTGCATTGAATCTGTTTATATGCTTTGGGTAGTACAGACACTTTAACAGTATTAATTCTTCCAGTCCATAAGCACAGTATGCCTTTCTATTTATTTGTATCGTCCTTTAAATTTCTTTCATCAGGGTCTTATAATTTTCAAGATACACGTCTTTTACCTTCTTAGTTAAAATTATACTTATGTATTGTATTCTTTTGGATGCAATTGTAAAGGGGATTATTTTCTTAATTTCTTTCTGATGGTTTATTAGGCTTGCTATTATTATTATTTAGAAATACAACCAATTCCTGTATATTAATTTTCTATCCTGCAACCTTACATAATTCATTTATTTTTCTAAAACTTTCTGGTGGAGGGCCACCTGGGTGGCTCAGTTGGTTGAGTGTCCAAGTCTTGATTTCCACTCAGGTAATGATCTCAGGTTTCTGAGATCAAGCCCTGTGTGGGCTTTGCACACTCAGTGCAGTCTGCCTGAGATCCTCTCCGTCTCTCTCTGCCCCTCCTCCTGCTCACTCTCCAAATTAATTAATTGATTGACTGATTAATTGAGTGGTTTTAAAAAATTTTTATAAAATATGTTAAATTTTTTTTTTTTTTTTTTTTTTTTTTTTACTTGAACAGAATTAATCAAGGAAGGCTGAACTCCTGCTCTTTGTCAGCTTTTTCCACATCATGGGTTTGATAGACAGGGTAACTCTTTTGATAATGTAGAATTAATTTAAAATATATAGAGTATGCCTAATTACTTCTGTTTTAGTAATTACGAATTACTTCTAATTACTTCTTCCTGTTTTATAAGGTAAAAGATTAAGCCTTTGGTGCCATCCAGTGGTCAAGTGGGTAATGATTTTTTTTCTTTTTCTTTTTCTTTTTTTTTTTTAGATTTAAAGATATTGACAGTTTTTTAATTTCTGAATCCAGGATCTCTGGGTTTCAGAAAGGCAACACAAAAAACAAAAAAAATTCTGTCAGAAACTGATTACTTGATTAGTGCACAGGTACCTGAGAGTGAGCAATTGTTTTAAATTTTGCTATCCTAATAACCAGAGTGACAATAAAACATTTAAAAATAAACATAAAGATGGTAACATGAAATGTAACTTTTAGGTCTCTCAGAAGCAAAGGGATTTTACTTATTTCAAAAATAAGTTGATAAAATGACAGCACAAAACACTCAAAGTTATCAGGATACTAAGAGTATTCTAAAATAAATCTCTGCTAGCTAGGCGGATTATACTAAAGGAAAAAAGAAATTTTTTCTACAACTTTTTAAAAGTATAATGAATATTCCAAGACCAAGTTTGAATCACAAGTTTTCTCCTTTTTTGGTTGTTAATTTTAATACATCATTATGTATGTGTTTTAATCATACAGAAATACATATATAATTGGATGACAATATTACTTAACTTCAGCTTTTAGAAGTAACTAACTTTATTAACACAATACACCAATATGTATGTCACATTGAATTTACCACCTTAATCTGAGTTGTGCAAAACAAATACAGACAAGAGTATATATACAAAAGCTGCTTGATGATCCAGTAATCTTTTTATCTGTCTCTATGAATTCTTTTTTTTTTTTTAGGTTTTATTTAAGTTAAAGTTAGTTAGCATATAGTGTATTATTAGTTTCAGAGGTAGAATTTAATGATTCATCAGTTGTGTGTAACACCCAGCGCTCATTCCATCACGTGCCCTCCTGAATGCCCATCCCCCAGTTACCCATCCCCCCCCCCACCCACCTGGCCTCCAGCAACTGTCAGTTGTTTCTGAGAGTTAAGAATCTCATGGTTTGCCTCCTTCTTTTTTTTTTTTTTTTTTTTTAATTTTACTTATTTGTCAGAAAGAATGAGAGCACAAGCAGGGGAACAGCAGAGGGAGAGGGAGAAGCAAGCTTCCAGCTGAGCAAGGAGCCTGCTGCAGGGCTCAATCCCAGAACTCTGGGATCATGACCTGAGCCAAAAGCAGCCCAAACAACTGAGCCACCCAGGCACTCCTTGCCTCCCTCTTCTATGAATTATTTCTTTTCAGAATATTGCCAGTAATCAAAAGTCACTTATTTCGGGGCGCCTGGGTGGCTCAGTGGGTTAAGGCCACTGCCCTTCGGCTCAGGTCATGATCCCAGGGTCCTGGGATAGAGCCCCCACACGTTCTGACTTCCTGCTCAGCGGGGAGCCTGCTTTCTCCTTTCTGCCTGCCTTTCTGCCTACTTGTGATCTCTGCCTGTCAAATAAATAAAATAAAAACTTAAAAAAAAAAGTCACTTATTCAATAACTCAAATTAATCCAAAGTCATAAAATCATTTAAATTGAGATTATATAGAGCAACATAATCACTTCTGATCTTACAAATCTTTCAAAGAAACAAAATTTTTAAACTTTAGAAAGAGAGTAAGTAAAATAACTAAGTCAAATGATTTGCAGCATTGTCTGAAGTTCACAAGAACCGATCATTTAAAAAAATGGAAGCGTGTCTTGTGATGATGTAGTTAGATTAGCTGCATATGTTTACATTTAAGTTTTGCTTCCCAGAAATGGAGATAACAAAATGAGTCGAAGAACAAGGAACAAATCCCTTTTTCCCCAAAACCAATTTACAGTGATAAAAATCCTATGAATAGCTGGGTAAAGTAGGAAGTACAAAGAGTAGGAGGACTGACTACAAAAGGGCCAGAGGAAACTTGAGGGACAACCCAAAATACTCTGTATACTGTTTGGTGTAGTGGTTATGAAAGACCCTAGAGGACCCGCACCCAAGGACACACTCACAGACCACTGGATGCAATAAGCAAGAGGATTTTATTCGGGCATGCTCGGAGACTCCCAGGGACAACTTGACCATGAAATCCGCGAGGGATGGGTCAGTGCCTGAGAGCCCCGATCTGTTTCGGGAGTCCCTTAATATAGAATTTTACAGTCCATTACATCAGAGCCCTCACTTTTCTAGCCAGTAATTTTCAAAGCATTACAGGAAGGCCTACACATAGGTAGCCAATCCTTTAAAAACCAACCATACATTCTGGCCAGTCACCGTTCAGGTAGTGTACAGTAGAGGGTACGTGTTGAATTGCACGTTTCTAACCTTTATCTGTATACGTGCTGAACCGCACGTCTCCAGCTAGCGTACGTGCTTGAACCGTACGTCTCCGCTGCCCTTGGTACTGGGGTTTGCGTCTCCGGCCTTGGTATGGGAGGCAACCCTTATCAATTTTTACTTAGTAGTAGGGGAAATTCTTAACAGGGGAAGGGTATAACTTTATTTGATTACACAGGAAAAAAAAAAAAACGAGGGTTTAAGCAATTTTTCATTTCTTAGCAAAGCATTAGAAGCATTATTATACAGAAGCCAGAAAACAGCCGGGTTAAACACAGATTTTCGCTATTCGTTATCCTGTTATGCTGCTTGCTGACTCCCTTATCTATGGTCAGCTGCCCACAGTTTCTCAGTTAGCATAAGCTGGTTATAAAAAGAATGTTAAGACTTATAGGCTATACTATAGTTTCTGACCTGGGGTCCTTCAGTAACATGGTACATACATTTGCCAGAACTCATGACACTGAATACTTCAATATTTCCATTTGTCTTATGTAAACTACACCTCAATAAATTTGATTAAAAAAACCCTAAAATGAGATCAAAAGTTTCCATTGTGATGCTTCTGGGCCTTAGCATTAGGTCATTATGTCAAGCATAGTGCAAACATACCTTTTTTTCCCTTTTCATTTTAAAATTTAGTTGTTTGGGGTGCCTGGGTGGTGTTCAGTGGGTTAAGCCGCTGCCTTCGGCTCGGGTCATGATCTCAGGGTCCTGGGATCAAGTCCCGCATCGGGCTCTCTGCTCATCAGGGAGCCTGCTTCCTCCTCTCTCTCTCTCTGCCTGCCTCTCTGCCTATCTCCTTGTGATCTCTCTCTGTCAAATAAATAAATAAAATCTTTTTAAATAAATAAATAAAATTTAGTTGTTTTAAACTAAAAAACAAAACAAAACACAATTCAACACCATTTCTACCACCCCCTACTTCCCCCCACAAATTATTTTTGTAGGTCAGGTAGTTTATATAATTTGCTTCCAACAAAATAGAAGGAGGGACCTAACCAAGTTTGTAAGTTGTTACATTATTTAAAATAGTTTTTGATGATACTTCACTTATGTGATTTAGAAAATAAAATTATGCAGAAATTCAAGCAGTTAAGTGAAACTGCTACAACAAAAATTCCATCCATTACCACCTACTTATCTATATGCACAAAATTTCCAAGCTTAGAAGGAAAATTCAAAATAAAACTAACGCTACATTTTTGTCTCATTTCCAGAAATAGAAGTATTATTTTATCCACAGATACATTAAAATAATTGGGGAAAGGGCCATCTATATCCTAAAGAGATTCATTGTCAAGATAATTTTACTTTTTTTCTGGCTGATAATTATTTACTACAAAAGTCTAATAAATTTTATATGCTTTTGATCTATTATATATTATACCAGATTGCAAACAGTCAAACAAAAGAAACATTTTTTTTCCCATTAAGGGCATTTTATTTGCATGTATGTATTGCATCCCTAGAAAAAAAAAGAATCCCAGGATTCTCCCTCCTGTGTGCTTTCGTCTTGCTTCTTCACGGTCCATGATGCCAGCTGAGGTTGTCAGGGCAATGTAGGATGGGAGCAGGTTTATTCTGCCACTTTTCTAGATCTTTCAGTTGTACATTAAATCTGAGGCTGAGCCCAAATATTACTCCATCACCTGCCTGTGATGTTCACAACAATTTTCCTAGCTCTGTGACCATCATCGATTTCAAATTCGACAATGTGACCGTGCTTCCTCATCACAGTGAGAAACTGGATGATGACTTTGGAACATGGCTTAATAAAAACCTGGTGTTTGCCTCTCTTTTCAACGATGTTACTGTTCTGGAAGGCATCTGCCAGGGCATTCGCGTGCACCATTATGGCAGCACGGAAGGATGGCAGAAAGAGCACAGAAGAAACATTTTAACTCTTAGAAATTTATGGCAATAAAAATTCATTTTGATAGATTTGATAGATTGTTGGGGTTTTTAAAGATTTTATTTCTAAGCAATCTCTACACCCAACCTGGGGCTCAAACTTACAACCCTGAGATCAAGAGTCACATGTTCTACTGACTGAACCAGCCATGCATCCCTACAGATTTTGGTTTTGCAGAGAAGTAAAATATGGTGACCAACCAAAATATTTTGCGTGTTAAAATTTAGGATAAAAGTTAGGCAAAGCTGAGGGGAGAAAGCTTCCTTCTCCTAAGGCAAGGCAGCCCACGCCGCTCGGGTTGCCGCTTACCGCAGGCACAGACCTGGTGGCTCTTGCCTTCCCCGGGCCTTGTAGGTCTCCTTGTAAGGTAACAAATGACAAGGGAGTGCAATGGCTTGTATATCATGGACGCACAGAACAGGGCTTATTTTCTTTGTACGGAACTTTTCGCTGACTTTGTGTGGCCGGGACATCGCGGATTTCCACCCCCCAGAAGTGCTTTCAAAATTGGCGTTTAAAGAGACTGCGATGCAGAAATCAATAGTTCTGGGTGTCTGTGCCCACTTTGGGTGGCACTAAACACCATGTTCTTCCAAGGAAGTGAATAGCGGGTTTTAAGAGGAAAATAAAGAAGGAACAATTTGGTGAAGAATTTTTACGCCTTTGAAAATATTCTCCACAAAATCTTTTTTAAAGATTTATTTATTTTAAAACAAATAATTCTAAATTTATATGGAACCAGAAAAGACCTCGAATAGCCAAAGGGATATTGAAAAAGAAAGCCAAAGTTGGTGGCATCACAATTCCAGACTTCAAGCTCTATTACAAAGCTGTCATCTTCAAGACAGCATGGTACTGGCACAAAAACAGACACATAGATCAATGGAACAGAATAGAGAGCCCAGAAATAGACCTTCAACTCTATGGTCAACTAATCTTCGACAAAGCAGGAAAGAGTGTCCAATGGAAAAAAGACAGTCTCGTCAACAAATGGTGGCTGGGAAAATTGGGACAGCAACACATGCAGAAAAATGAAAATGGACCATTTCCTTACACCACACACAAAAAATAGACTCAAAATGGATTGAAGGACCTCAATGTGCGAAAAGGAATCCATCAAAAATCCTTGAGGAGAACACAGGCAGCAACACTCTTCGACCTCAGCCGCAGCAAACATCTTCCTAGGAACATTGCCAAAGGCAAGGGAAGCAAGGGCCAAATGAAAAACTATTGGGGTTTCATCAAGATCAAAAGCTTTTTGCACAGCAAAGGAAACAGTTAACAAAAACAAAAAAGACAACTGACAGAATGGGAGAAGATATTTGCAAACGACATAATCAGATAAAGGACTAGTGTCCAAAATCTATAAAGAACTTAGCCAAACTCAACACCCAAAGAACAAAATAATCCAATCAAGAAATGGGCAGAAGACATGAACAGACATTTCTGCAAAGAAGACATCCAGATGGCCAACAGACACATGGAAAAAGTGCTCCATATCACTCGGCCATCAGGGAAATACAAATCAAAAACCACAATGAGATATCACCTCACACCAGTCAGAATGGCTAAAATCAACAAGTCAGGAAATGACAGATGCTGTGGCGAGGAGGATGCGGAGAAAGGGGGAACCCTCCTACACTGTTGGTGGGGAATGCCAGCTGGTGCAGCCACTCTGGAAAACAGCATGGAGGGTTCCTCAAAATGTTGAAAAATAGAACTGCCCTATGACCCAGCAATTGCACTACGGGTATTTTACCCTAAAGATACAAACGTAGTGATCCAAAGGGGCACGTGCACCCGAATGTTTATAGCAGCAATGTCCACAATAGCCAAACTATGGAAAGAACCTAGATGTCCATCAACAGATGAATGGATCAAGAAGATGTGGTATATATACACCAATGGAATACTATGCAGCCATCCAAAGAAATGAAATCTTGCCATTTGCAACAAACATGGATGGAACTAGAGCATATCATGCTTAGCGAAATAAGTAAGCAGCAGAGAAAGACAACTATCATATGATCTCTATATATGTTTATAAAAATAAATAAAAATAAAAAAATAAAGTTAGGCAAGCTGAGAATAAAAATTGGAGAAAAGAAAAACAAAGTAAAAAATGTCTTTATATTTAGGAAACAGTTTCCGGGTATAAAATCTTGGATACATTTTTTTTTAAGATTTTATTTATTTATTTGACCAGAGAGAGAATCACAAGTAGGCAGAGAGGCAAGCAGAGAAGAAAGACAGGAGGAAGCAGGCTCCCTGCTAAGTGGAGAGCCCAACATGGGCCTGAATCCCAGGACTGGGGGGGTCATGACCTGATCCGAAGGGGAGAGTTGGATACATTTTTTAAATGATTTGTAACAGTTTTTTATTTTCTAAATGCCAATATTGCCCATAAACTTAAATTACATTATATTTAAACAATGAGAATTTCCTTGTCAACTTCAAAAACATATGGGGAGAAGAATTCCACTTTGAAGAGATAGAGTAGATGTACTTTTTCCTGTTCCTCCTACTAAATACAATTAGCCCATGGACATAAAAACAAGTATAAGAAAGACCCCAAAAGATAGAGAGGAAAGCAGACGGGGGGCTCGCTATTGCTACTTCAGGACCCAAGGAATCATCACACGATGATGAGGTCCCTGAGATTCCCTTGTTTTTGCCTTAAGTATCTCAGACTTAAAAAGCCAACAACCCAGAAAACATGGGAAAGAGAGAGTTAACAGGAATGGCTGGGGAAGAGGTGGGAGCAGCCTAGCAAGGCAGAAAATTTTAGACAATTGCTCTACTCCAGCCAAACCCACTAAACACCAGCAAAGGCCAGCTGAGAAAAAACTCAGACTTCCAACCCTCCAACATAACACAAACACACCAGGGTGATGTCAGTGAAAGTGAGTAGGGAAACTTAATGTTCATCCCTTCTTGGAGGGGAATGGGTGCCCAAACCCCAACCCCCATAATGTTAATGGAGACATAGTCTTCTATCCCCCCATCAATAATGAATCACTTCTTCCCAGCCCCAGGGGTTGGAAGAAGTTGTCACACAGTGCCTCGTGCAGAGTCAGGATTCTATCCAGAGGGTAGGACCTGATCTAATATGACTGATGTCCTTTAATAAGGAGAAGAGTTTAGAACACAGCCATACACAGAGGGAAGGCCATGTGAAGATACAGAAGATGGCCATCTCCAAGCCAAGGCAAGAGGCTTCAGAGGAGACCAACCGCACTGACACACTTTGAACACTTCCAGCTTTCACAACTATGAGAAAATAAACTTCTGCTGTGTAAGCCTCCCAGTCTGTAGGACTTTGTTATGGCGGCTGGAGCAAATTAGGTCTCATATTTTGGCCCTAGGGCTACTCCTTATTAAGGAAGGGATTTCTAAGGTGGGGACTTGAACATTTAATGATTGTATTGAAGACTTGGGCACAACTGAAGAAAATGAAAATAGGAAATCCTTTGATTCTGATGGCAGAGAATATGGAAGTTCGAGGCCATAGGACGCTCCAAGGGTTTTCCAACTAGAAACAAAACAGGGGTTGCCCAATTCTACCACTGCCTGCCCACAAATTTCTTAGGCCTTACCCCTGCACTACACACTGGCTGGCTCCTACTTGTAGCATTTCCATCTCTTTCCTGAAGATTTTCTCCAAAGGTCACTGACCCCACTCACAGTGAACTAGAAGGGAAAGGAAGCAGTTTTCAACCACGACTGATGGAAGTTAGATCCCTTGTTCCTCAGCAGGGATGACTCTGAGGCATGAGGTCCCCATCATTTCCCAGAGTTCCCTACGGTACTCAGCTCCAGTCATTCACCGTTTGCTGGCTGCCCTCCCTTCCCTGTCTAGCTTCTCCCCAGTCTGCTACTGAAGTTTCACGCATCTGCCTTCACTCATGTCCTTGACTCAGGAACTGTTTCTGGTAGAAACCAAAGTAAGAGGCAATCCTCTCAAGTCCCCTCCGTCTTCAGGAGCTTTGTACTATAGATCAATAAACATTGCTTTACTGCCCACCAAAAAGAAAGGTAGGGGGGGGGGGATGGGCACCTGAGTGGCCCAGTCCATTAAGCATCTGCCTTATGCCTTAGGTTCAGATCGTGATCTCAGGGTTCTGGGATCGAGTCCCAAATTTGGCTCCCTGCTCAGTGGGGAGTCTTCTTCTCCTTCTCCTTCAGCCTCTCCCCCCTGCTCATGGTTTCTCTCTCGTGCTCACACACACACATAAATAAATAAAAATATTAAAAAGAAAGAAAGAAACTGGGGGAGGAGGAGAGAGCAAGGAAAAGGAAGCAAGAAGGGAAGGAAGGAAGGGCAGAAAGGGGGGAGGGGGGAGAGAAACCGAAGTAAGGCACCTGGCTGACTTCTTACTGGCTTCACAGAAGTACAAGTCAACTTCCTTCTACCCATCGCTAAAGAGTAATTAGGGTGATTCTTGATCATGGTGCCTGAGCATCCGGCACCCTGCCTCTCAAAAACTCCGTATTCCTTTCCTTGCCAGGATTTTTCCTTCTCCAGCACAGATGACAGCCCAGTCTATTGAATATTAAGCAAAGACAGTTTTAGAAACTTTTGGAAATATCATTATTCTGTTCAAATTTGTATAACAGAGACAATACACCCCCTCGGGGGCCCATCTTCTTATGCCAACTATCTGAATGTGGGGATGACTGATCATCTCTGACAGTTTTTTTTTAAAGATTTTATTTATTTATTTGACAGAAAGAGAGAGAGATCACAAGTAGATAGAGAGGCAGGCAGAGGAAGGAGCGGGAAGCAGGCTCCCTGCTGAGCAGAGAGCCTGATGTAGGGCTCGATCCCAGGATCCTGAGAGGACCCTGAGCCACCCAGGCACCCCGACACAGTTTTAAAGGATTATAGGGCACAAACACCCTCAGACTGGCACCCTCACCCCAGCCCACAGATTCTGTATCAGCTCCAAAGCAGGGAAAACTGGCTCTGACTTCTTCAAGAGTCCTTCACAAATCTGTTAATTTATGGCATAAGCACCGGCTCAGACATTTACTAATCAAGGCCTTTCTTTCCTCTTGCCTCTACCACGGTGTTTAAAAGCAAATTTTAAATGCAAGAGCTGTATCTTTTGATCATCATTGTTCTGCTGTGGTCACCCAAGGCATGAAGGGGAAATGTCTTATTCTGCCTGGAAAGCAGAATGACAAAACAATCCTCAGTTGACATCCTAGAATTTTTCCTGCCATATATACCTGCCTTATACCATTCTGTATGGTTTTGAAACACTGTATAACAAAAATGAGTTCAGGTATTTACTGTGTAATTTTTTTAAATTCTAAGAAAATAGGACTTTAAATTTCTACACAGCAAAGGAAACAGCCAACAAAACAAAGAGACAGCCCACGGAATGGGAGAAGATATTTGCAAATGACAAAATAAAGGGCTGATATCCAAAATATATTAAAGATATAAATATATAAAGATCTTCTCAGGGCTCCTGGGTGGTTCAGTGGGTTAAGCCTCTGCCTTCAGCTCAGGTCTCTCTCTACCTGCTTCTCTGCCTGTTTGTGATCTCTCTCTGTATGTCAAATAAATAAGATGAAAATATTTAAAAAAATAAGAAAACTGAATTGTCTTAAAAAAACAAGAACTTCTCAAATCAACATCCAATAAACAAATAAGTCAAAAAATGGGCAGAAGACATGAACAAAACACTTCCCCAAAGAAGACATACATATGGCTAACAGACACATGAAAAAATGTTCATTATCATTAGCCGCCGGGAAAATTCGAATCAAAACCACATTAAGATACCACCTTACACAAGTTAGAATGGCAAGAATTGACAAAGCAGGAAACAAATTTTGGAGAGGATGTGGAGAAAGGGGAACCCTCTTACACTGCTGGTGGGAAGGCAAGTTGGTGCAGCCACTTTGGAAAACAGTGTGGAGGTTCCTCAAAAAGTTAAAAATAGAGCTACCCTATGACCCAGCAATTGCCCTATTAGGTATTTATCCCAAATATACAGACGTAATGAAAAGAAGGACCATATGCACCCCAATGTTCATAGCAGCAATGTCCACAATAACCAAACTGTTTTTAAAGAGCTGAGATGTCCTTCAACAGACAAAGGGGTAAAGAAGATGTGGTCCGTATACACAAAAGAGTATTATTCAGCCATCGGAAAGGATGAATACCCAGCTTTGCATCAACATGGATGGAACGGGAGATTATCCTGAGTGAAATTTGTCAAGCAGAGAGAGTCAATTGTCATATGGTTTCACTTACTTGTGCAACATAAGGAATAACATGGAGGACATTAGGAGAAGGATGGGGAAAATGAAGAGGGGTAAATCAGAGGGGGAGAAGAACCATGAGAGACTATGGACTCCAGGAAACAAACTGAGGGTTTTGGAGGGGAAGGGAGCAGGGTAGATGGGTGAGCCTAGGGACAGGTATTAAGGAGGGCATGGATTTCTTGGAGCACTGGGTGTTATATGCAAATGATGAATCATGGAACACTACATAAAAAACTAATGATGTACTGTATGGTGACTAATATAACATAATTATTAAAAGAAAGAAAGAGAGAGGAAGGAAGGAAGAAGAAGAAGAAAAAGAAAGAAAGAAAGAAAGAAAGAAAGAAAGAAAGAAAGAAAAAAAAAGAAAGAAAGAAAGAAAAGAAAGAAAAGAAGGAAGAAAGAAAGAAAAGAAGGAAAGGAAAGAAAGAAGGAAGGAAAGGAAGGGAAAGGAAGGAAGGAAGGAAGGAAGAGCTTCTTCAAAAGATGGAATTTCCACTAGGTGGTAGTAGAGAATCACACTCAATATCAGTCTGACCCTGAAGGGCAAAAGGAAATGTTACTAAGCTGAGAATTCAAATGCTGTAGCCCATTTGTGGCTACAAATATTTATGAACTAGCTCAGTCTATGATTTAATTTCTTCGTGATGCCAGGTGATACATATCACGCTTTTTTAAGCAATGTTTTTCTACTTACCATCTCCTGTGGCCTGCTTTTCTGTAAACTGACCCGCATCCATTTATATAAGACTACTGAAATTGAACTACTGAGGTCCTTTATGGTTGGGAATTATAGAATTTGGAGAGGAGATACACTGACAACATAGGTGTAGTAACATTATAGTAATATGCATTGGATCTACACACATTCCTCTCCTTAAGTCTCCCTGGATAAAATGAGGCAAGTGCATTCTGAAAAAAGGAGTTAACGGAAGTGGGCTATAGCATCCTTACCTAATCTCCAGCATGTTTGACCAGGCTGCCTCTGTACTGTCCATTTATTTTATTCTAGTCCATCCCCAGCTCTGATATGGCCAATAGGTGTGAGATCTGAATATTTTCACCTGTGATATGCTGTTTCTTTTCCCTAAAGGCCAGATTTGGGTTCTCACAACCACCTGTACCATCTTGCAGAGATCCTTTGAAATCCATGGCCAGATTCACCTCCTTATGGCTGGGTACGACTATAACCCCACAGATTTATTGCCCTTGGGATCTAAAATCTGCCTGGACTGGACAGCTGTTTAATCTTTGCATACGTCCTATTAGACCCTGGCTTAGGACACTTGCATCTCACCCTCTGTTGCCCCCTCCTCAGCCGTGCCTTAAATTTAATTTTCTTTGATTCTAACTCTGCCAATTCCAGGAGAGACACAATCTCTTTCATCATTGGTCAGAGTTCCCAGCAAACTGTGCTAGAAATCCATCAGCAAACCAGGCCTATTTCTGAGTTCAAAAGTTTCTGCCTCTGGGTCATTTAATCTTGATTGTCTGGTTATCTCATTTCAATCCCCAAAACGTTTTTCTTACTCTTTGCTTTCAGATTTGGTGCCCTGCTTGTTCTTGGGCACTTTTTTCAATCCTTGGACCTAGCACCTTCTTTCTGGCTTTGGCAGAAAGCCAATGTAAACATCTCTCACTTTGGCATCCTGAGTCCCTGGCCAAGTAAACTTGTTAATGTTAAGTACTTTGGGTTTTGTCTATCTAGTGATTTATAAATATGATTTCAAAAGCATTTGTAATTCACCATTTTTTATAACTATGGTGAATATACATACTTTTTAATATATTTATTATCATTTATATTTCCTTTTTTGTAAAATGCCTATTCACATCTTTCGACTATTTTTCTCTTGGATTATTGTTAAATGTTCTGGATGTAATCCTGTGTAAATTATGTGTGATACAAACAAATCTAGTTTGTGGCTTTTGGGTTTTCTTTCTTCAGGTGTACTTTGACAAAAGTTTCTAATTTTAATGTGGCCATATTTTGTTAACTTTTTTTTTTTTTATGTTCCTTTTTAAATTCTTTATAGTTTACATAGTGTTATATTAGTTTCAGGTGTACAATTATAGTGATCAACAATTCTATGTGTCACTTGGTGCTCATCACAAGTGCCCTCTTTAATCCCCATCGCCTATTTCACCCATCCCCCACCAACCCAAACCATCGTTTGTTTTCTAAGGTTAAGAGCCTGTGTCTTGGTTTGTCTCTCTCTTTTTTCTCCTTTGATTATTTGTTTTGTTTCTTAAATTCCACATGAGTGAAATCACATGGTATTTGTCCTTCTCTGATTGACTTTACTTAGCACTAACATCTAGATCTATCCATGTTTTTGCAAAAGACAAGATTTCATTTTTTTTTTATGGCTGATCCAGTACTATTTTGAATAAAAGTGGTGAGAGTAGACATACTTGTTCCTGATCTTAGGAGGGAAGCTTTCAGTTTTCTATCATTGAGTATGATGAATTTATTTATCAATTCTACTGAATTTCTCAGTTTCTGGCAGGTTTTTTTTGGTGCAATCTTTCAGGTTTCCTGTATGTAGTATGTCATCTGCAAATAGTGACCATTTTACTTCTCCTTAGCAATATGGGTATATTTTATTCCTTTTTCTTGAGTGACTATGATGGCTAGGATTCCAATACTATGCTGAATAAAGGTAGTGAGAGTGGATATCCTTGTTCCTGATCTTAGGAGGAAAATTCTCCATTTTTTACCACTGAGTATGATGTTAGCTGTGGTTTTTTCATGTATGGCCTTTATTATGTTACCTCTATCCCCACTTTTTGAGGGTTTTTGTCATGAATGGGTGTTTTACTTAACGAAATGCTGTTTCCGCATCTATTGAAATGATCATACGTTTTTTATATTTCTCTTATTGATGTAATATAGCACATTGATTGATTTGCAAATATTGAACCACACTTGCAACCCAGGAATAAATCCCATTTGGTAGTGGTGAAGGATTCTTTTAATGTATCATTGGATTCAGTTTGCTAATATTTTGTTAAGGAATTTCTCATCTATGTTCATCTGAGATACTGGCCTATAGTTCTCTCTTTTTGTAGTGTCTTTATTTGGTTTTGGTACCAGGATAATGCTGGCCTCCCAGAATGAATTTGGAAGATTTCTTCCTCTTCTATTTTTTGGAATGTTTTGAGAATGGGTATTAGCTCTTCTTTAAATATTTGGCAGGATTCCCCTATAAGGCCATCTGGTCCAAGACATTTGTTTGTTGGGAGTGTTTTGATTACTAACTCAATTTTATTGTTGATAATTGATCTGTTCAGATTTTCTATTTCATTCTGATTCCGTTTTGATAGTTTATATGTTTCTAGGAATTTATTCATTTCTTCTCGGTTGTCAAATTCATTGGGATACAATTTTTCATAATATTTTCTTATATTCCTTTGTATTTTTGCGGTGTTGGTTTTTATTTCTCCTCTTTCATTTCTGATTTTGCTTGAGTCCTCTCTCTCTTTTTTTATGAGTCTAGTTGAAGGTTTATCTATTTTGTTGATCTTTCAAAAAAAACAGTTCCTGGTTTCATTCATTTGTTCTATTGTATGTTTACTTTCTATTTCACTTATTTCTGTTCTAATCTTTATTATTTTCCTCCTTCTAACTGGTTTTGAGTTTTGTTTGTTGTTCTTTCATAACTCCTTTAGAGATAATGTGAAGTTTTTTTGAGATTTTTCTTTCTTCTTGAGGTATGCCTATATGGTTATAAACTTCCCTCTTAAAACAACTTTTACTGAATCCTAAAGATTTTGGACCATTGTGTTTTCATTTTCATTTGTGTTCATGTATTTTTTTATTCTTTCTTTAATTTCTTGGTTGACCTGTTCACTCTTTAGCAGCATGTTACGTAACCTCCATGTATTTGAGCTCTTTCAAGGCTTTTTTTCTTGTGATTAATTTCTAGTTTCATAGCACTGTGGCTGGAAAAGATGCATGGTATGACTTCAGTCTTTTTCAATTTGTTGAGACTTATTTTGTGGCCTAAACATGTGATGTATTCTGGAAGTGTTCCATGTGCACTTGAAAAGAATGTGTATTCTGTTGTTTTAGGATGGAATGTTCTGAATATTTGTGTTTGATCCAAGTGGTTCGATATGTCATTCAAAGCCACTGTGTCCTTGTTGATTTTTCTCTTCAGATGATCTATCCATTGATGTAACTGGAGTGTCAAAGTCGTCCACTATTATTGTATTAATACTGATTATTTCTTTTATGTTTATTATTAGCTGTTTTATGTATTCTTATGTTTTTAAAAATTTGTGTGTCTAACAAAATAAATACTGCCCTACCTTAAAGTCATATAGTTATTTCTTTTATGTTTCATCTGAAACTTTTAATTTTTTTAATATTTTAGTACTTTGTTCATTTGGAATATATTTTTATGCACGATGAAGGTATACACAATTATTCCATTCTTATTTATTGAATAGTACATCTTTTGCCCATTTATCTGTTCTGTTGGTCCAGTTGCCTACACACCCTGCCACCATCAGTAGTACAGGGTCTTAGTGACAGTGTAATATCAGTCTTCCGTAGTATCTTGCCTTTTCTTTTTTTTTTTTTTAAGAATATTTACTAATTTACTTGACAGAGAGCGAGAGCACAAGCAACGGGAGTGGCAGGCAGAGAGAGAGAGAGAGAGAAGCACGCTCCCCACAGAGCAGGGAGCCTGATGCAGATCTCAATCCCAGGACCCTGGGATCATGACCTGAGCCAAAGGCAGAAGCTTAACTGACTGAGCCACCAAGGTGCCCCTTCTTGCCTTTTCTTAACCTTGTACTACTTTCTTTTTTTATTTTAAAATCAGTGTGTCTAAATTCCATTAAATATCCTGGAGAGATTCTTCTAGGAATTATATTGAAGCTATAGAACACATTGGGGAAGACTAACATTTTTATAATATTGAGGCTTCTTAACCATAATTATGGTGTATCTCTCCAGTATACAGGACCTTACCACTGTCTTTCAATGTTTTTTTATTTTCCCCATTAGGATCTTGCATGTCCTTTCTTTCTGAGAACTTATTTCTGATGACTTTAAGTATTACTTACTATAAGTTACCCTCAAAGGGGGTCATTTTATCACATTTCCTACCTTTTTGTTTGATAGAAAAGTACAATTGACTTTTTGTGTATCTCTCTAACCACCTTGCTAAACTCTCTTATTAATTCTTATGTCTTAGATTATTTCATATTTTTCTCTGTAGACAATCACCTATGGATAATGAAAGCTTGTTTTCTTCCTTCTTATACTTCTAACTTCTCTTCCCCTCTTCCTACTTTCCTTTCTTTTCAGCTGTGGCTAAAAGTTCCCTATTCCCTGCCTAACTAAAGCTAATATATCATTTTCCATTTCATATTGTAAAATTTTGCTAACAGAGTCTGCCTTTTTTTTAACCCATTGCCAATAATGGAATTTCAGTTCTTAGCCTTGAAATGCCAGCAACAACAACATTCTCAGCAAAATAAAAAGAAAAAAAAAACTCTTTCTTGTCCCCAGAGCTGGGGAGAATTTTTAACACAAAACTTTCTTATAAATGATATTTCTAAAAAGGATAATTTTCCAAACCCCTAGACTTCAAAGATTTGGGGTGGTACCTGATAAAATGACCTTAACCAATAAAACATCTGTAATTTTGATTATTCACCTTTCTTAATAATTTAGTGTTCTTATAATAATGTTTAGTCAACATCATCATCTACAGGAAGGTAAAATGACTCATGAAACTTCTTCTATCAAACCAGAAAATAAACATTGGCATTTCCCTGTACTCACACATACAGAATACTGGAAATTTTATTAAAGAAAATGTGAGAGACTGTTGGATAAACCAAGCAGAGAGTGGAGATGTAAGGAGGGCAGTTGCATGCTGAGCCTAAAAATGAGCCCACAATAAAAAATGTTAAAAAGATTTTTAATTTTAAAAGCCAAATTAAAATAAATCTGTATTTGGGTCTCAGTGGGAAACTACTTGCTTCTGTGATCTTTCCCAGCTAGTTAAAGAGTTTTTCTTACTAAAAATCCAAAGCTATTCAAAAGTAAGAAAATTATGGTATTTTTATTATGTTGTTGATTTTGTCTAAAGGTTTTGCCAGAAGTCAGTGGTGACCTGGGTCCAAGTGGAGTGTTATCTGTGAGTGTGCTACCAGCTGAATCAGAGTGGGAGCTCCTGAACTTGAGTGCACCAGGATATTGTAGAAGTCTTGTTAAAATGGAAATTCCTGGAATCCCCCCATCCACAATTTCTAATTCAGGGCTAGGTCTGGGTTTAGACCTGAGATTTTGCATTTTAATACATTTCCAGGTGATGCTGAACCTGCTGATCCAGAGGCCATATTTCAAAAAACTGATAGAGTAGAATGTTGTTATTTCTGTATTATGTTCTATCATTCGTTTTCCTACGTTGATAGAGTTATAATTTCATACAATTCGAAGTAAGTGATTCTTTGAGAAAAATGAGGCTAAGGGGTGCCTGGATGGCTCAGTTGTTAAGCATCTGTCTTCTGCTCGGGTTGTGATCTCAGGGTCCTGGCATTGAGCCCCAAGCCTCACCTGAACTCCTTGCTCAACAAGAAGTCTACTTCTCCCTCCTGCCTCTTCTCTGGCTTGTGTGCGCTCTCTCTCTCAAATAAATAAAATCTTTTTAAAAAAATTTTTTAAACTTTAAAAAATTACAAAAAAGAAAAATGAGGCTAAAATGGAGACAATCTCCATGGAGAGCACTAAGAATAACCCAGCTGGGTTTAAGTACCCAATGCAGAACACAGAGGTTCTGTGTTGCTTTTTGCAGTAACAGAGATCCACAACCCATCACCCCAAGATATTTTTTAAAAGAAACGTATGGAAGATCTGTGATATTTTTGTCTCTTCTAGATGTCTGCATTTTCTCCTTTCTTTTTTCTCCTTTCTTTTCCTTGGAAGGCAAGTGCCACTGTATGACCTGCAGCTTTCCCCAAAAATTAATGATTCCTCTTTTATTTGAGTGTGAGATTTATTTTTCCTGTGTGAGATCCATGTGAACTGCGTGTTTATGATTTTGTAGCATTTATTCAGAGATCAGAGAGAGAGGGGGGGAAGAGAGCGAGGCCACAGGCAGACAGAGTGGCAGGCAGAGGGCAGAGGGAGAAGCAGGCTCCCTGCCGAGCAAGGAGCCCGATGTGGGACTCGATCCCAGGACGCTGGGATCATGACCTGAGCCGAAGGCAGCTGCTTCACCAACTGAGCCACCCAGGCGTCCCTAGGATTTATTTTTAATCTATATTCATGGGTGACATTGACTTACAATTTTCCTTTCTTGTAGGGTCTCTGTCAAGTGTTTAGTATAAAGGTTATCATAGCCTTATAAAATGAGGAAGGGATATATCTTCTTCTTATATTCTGTAAAGACCTCTGTAGGATTAGAATTATTGTTTCCTTTGAGTGTTCACTGCAACTTACTGGTAGAGCCATGAAGGCTTGCATTTCCTTTATAGGAAGATATTCAACAGTCAATTCCATTTTTTCTGCTGGAAAAAGGATTCAGTGTAACTGAAAAATGATGAGTAGATCATTGTGTGGTACCCCCAACCAAGGGCTATTTTCAGAAAGAAAGAGCAAAGTTCCTTTCTATCACCCACCACACCCTAAAGAAAACTCATTCTTTGCCTTAGGGTTCTTTTCCTTATAGATGAGTCTAAGGGGTGTGGGGGCAGGGGGTTGGTGGTGGTGGAGTGCAGAGCTCACAGGGAGAAGGCCTTGGGTTACTTTGTAAGCAAAGGCACCAGCAATTCAGTTCTAAGAGAAAGATCAGTGTTTTTCAAAATATTTTGTAGTTTTTGCTAACACACAAACATAAGCACAAATATTTAATAGAAACAAATGTTACATGAAACTATAGTTATGTTCATTGCCTGTGATGCAGGCTGGCATTTTCTTTTCCATTTTATTCAATTCCATCTTAAATCTAATGATCATTTAGCAAGGTAATCAGCATTGAACATTGTCCTATTTTATTTTATTCCATATATATAGTTTCAAAATTTTTCTATTTTACATTACTATGCATTATGTTTATAAATAAAAATGTTTTATATAAATATATACACTTTATTATGTATTTATATATTACTTATTCCATTCAGGGTCGTGAATGAGGTTTGGAAGTGGAATTAGGAGTGTGACCAGTGCTGGAGATTCCCAGGACCCCACATCTCCACATGCACGGTACCTGCGGTTTCAAGTTATTCTTCTCAGGAACAGATGATGTTCCTCTTTTCCACCTGCCAATGGGAAAGATGCCAGGATTAGTCAAGTTTAGCATTTAGCAGTTCAGCTAAGTGGACTTAGATGCGAAGTCCCTGTGTCAAGCCTCAGCACAGCCCGAGAACCTTCCCTGAAATCCCCCTGCTGTATTCTCACCAGCAGAGGGGAGCTGAGGTGAGAAGCCACAGGAGTGGGACCAAGAGAAGAAAGAGCTTTCGTTGCTAATACTCCTCCTCCCCATCAACCTTCTCCTCCGCCCTCTTCCCACTCTGTCCTCTGCCCCTTACCCCACTCTGCCGCCTCTTCCTCTCCAGCTCTCTCCCTCCCCCGCCCTGGCACCCCCTTCCCTCCGTGCGGGCACTAATTTGCTGCGCAGCCGCCGCTCAGGACCCGGAGGGGTGGGAGTCAGGTCTCGGGCACAGCAGCCACACCCGGACTCCCAGGCCAGAGAGTTTCTCGGCCGCGGATCCCTGACCCGGCTGCCCGGCGCCCAGGGAGGTGGGGGACGGAGCCTAGAAACTGAGACCGCAAGGGGGCGAAGCAGTGTACCGGGATCACGGTCGTGGGAGCAGGAACAGCGCACACAAGCTGGGAGAACCTCGGGGTTGGTGACTGAGGTCACCGCTGGACTGCCGTAGGGCGCCTGGAGAAGCGGCAGCTCCGACGAAAATGTGAATAACCCCCGGGGCTTTAAGCAGCCGGGGGCCTCAGCACTTCCCCCGCCCCCACCGCGCCAAGCTCTGATTGACGTTCGTGGAGCCAATCATAGCTAGGGCCTGAGGTGGGCGGAGCCGGGGCGCCCTGCGTGCCCCGGGACGCGCTTGCCTAGAACTCCCCCCCGTCCGGCAGCAGCAGCGCCCGCGGGGGACAGCTGGCTGGCCCAGCTTCTCAGCTCCTCGGATGGCCCTCCCTGAAACGCCAGTGCGGAAGACCCGGACCGTAGCGGTCCCTGCAGCTGGAAGCCCGAGGCTCCATGGGAGGTCCCTTATTGTCCCTGAGCGCCTGCCCGGATGAAGAGGGCATCCCGTGGCTCTGCAAATACCTGAAGAACGCGCAAGTGACGCTAAGGCAGGATGAGGTTTGGGGAGGTAACCGTGACCCCCAGCATCACCCGGCTGGGTACTGTGGAAGGGGTAGGGACTTCTGGGTTTCTCTCCGGTTCTGTCCGCGGCGCCTTGGAGTAAGGTAGGGTGAGCGGGGAGAATGGGTCTTGGTCCCCGACGGGAGAGGAGGGGTATCTGCCCCAGACCCTTAGAACCTCTACAGGCAGGAGGTGTGGGGAGGGCTCTTGTCCTCGCGGGGTCGGTGAAAGGATCCAGGGCCCTTGGGGAGGGCCCCTGGGGAATACCTGGAGTCGTAGACTTGTTCCTTCAGTTCTCATCACGTTTTCTCTCCGGGTATGTAACTCGTCCCCTTCGATGTGAGGGGCCCTGCTATTGTGCCACAGCCTTCAGTCACACACAACCCTCTGGGCCTCAGGCCGCATCCCCCAGACTAAGACAGGTTTTCCCAGGGACAAGTGGGAAAGGCAAACTCTTCTAAGACCAGGGAACTCAGGCACTGTGCAAGGTGCCTTAAAGCATGACCGGGGTTCCAGCCTAGAGAGAAGTGTCAACCCTCTCCTCTTCCTTTCTTACCTCCTTAGGATCATCGTGGACATAAATGCTGGCCTATTTGTGCAGGGTGCTCTGGTCATTGGAGAGGACTTTGAATAATATAGATGCAAAGTTTGAGTAAAAGCCAGTGAAATTACCAGGCCTCTTCAGCTTGGCTTGTGGGTTTCCCACACTGAAAAGGTGAGGTTCACAATAGCCGCCACTGGTACGCTAGGGAGACTCACAGATGTGCTAGAGAGGCTGGAACAGAGTGTACCCTTGGGGAATAAGGCAAGTCGGCCTGGGCGGGCAGACAGTGTGGCCAAGAAACCACTGCGTGGGGGTCAGCACATGCAAGTGAGTTCCTGCTGCTGCTTGGATTGGAGGAGGTGTGGCAAGACGCTGGTGAAAACTCATCCTGATGGTCAGTCTGAGAAGCAGTCAAGATGGAGAACTGCAAAATCTGCACTACGTGTTTTCTGGGAGTCCCTGTATCCAACAACAAGCTCCAGGGATGGCCAGCCCCTGTGGGCTGAGCTCCACAGGCCTGGCCTGCATTCGGATCTCCCCCTACTTCTTAACATGGACAGGGAAACTGACCCAGGAGCTCCAAGAGTGACCAGAAGGGCACCCAGGCACTTGAGAAACGATTACCCTTTATCTAAGAGATCCACTTCAAGAACTTTCTCCTTGCATTTCCCCAAATTTTCCTCTGGGACTCAGTGGGAGGAAACCAGGTCCGAGAGTTGATTCAAAACAAATAAACCGGGCACCTGGATGGCTCAGTAGGTTAAGTGTCTACCTTCCGCTCAGGTCATGATCTCAGGGTCATGGGATCGAGCCCCAAGTCTGGCTCCTTGCTTGGTGGGGGTCTGCTTCTCCCTCTCCCTCTGCTTCTGCCCCTCCTCCCCCATATTTATTTATTTGCTCTCTCTCTTAAATAAATAAAATCTTTAAAAAAAATATAAATAAATGAACAAACAAAACTCTAAGTGAGCATGCATGAGTAAATGGTGCTACACACAGTGACGTGATTAGGTCATCAAAAGGGATAACTACCATAGGCAAATACGAGGAGCAAAATTTGGAGTCCAAGACACTTGATGCGGTCCCCAGACATAGGGCTCATTAAAGGAAAACCACTGCTTCAGGACATACTTCTAGGACTGCAGTCGCCTAATGCCAGGGACTTGCATCTCTTTTTCTGCATTGTTTCCCAATTTTGCTCTGGCTCTGGCATTTAAATATTTATACCACTTAAAGTATAAGACCAGTGGTTTGCTCTACAACCTCCTAACTCCCACTTCCCCGCTGGCCTCACACAGGTCGTTTTTCTCTCCCGGCATAATATGCTCATCTTCAATAAATAAGGGGGAGGAATGGAAATTGTGAGGGAGAGGAAAAATTGGGTCTTGGCAGTGGGGCAAGAGTCGCTAAAAATTAAAGACTTACTCTATAAAAGGGAGCTTTGGTGTTTGGTAATTTGGGGCTTGGGGCAGGTTTTCCAGAATGCCAAGGACTTTGAGACTAGTGTATCTTTTTCATTTCATGTTTCCTTCTCAGTTTGAGAGGGCTTTTTGGCAGAGAACTGAAAAAACTGTCCACTCCTTCATGTCTCTACAGACACCTATAGGTTCTCTCTTCCAAGTGTTTGTCCATTTCCAACTGGGAGAACACAGGAAGGGGGAATAGTAGCTCAGTGGTCTCCCTGGAGAGAGCTGCAAAATATATGCCTCATCCCACAGGCTTAGGTAGACCTGAAACTCTCAACATGGATCCAAAGTGTTGCAAAGAATATAATTTCCAACATACCACATAAATTAATACATTTTTAAAGATTTTATTTATTTATTTGACAGATCACAGGTAGGCAGAGAGGCAGGCAGAGAGAGACGGAAGCAGCTTCCCTGCTGAGCAGAGAACCCGGGTTCCAGGCTCGACCAGGACCCTGAGATCGTGACCTGAGCCAAAGGCAGAGACTTAACCTACTGAGTCACCCAGGCGCCCCTATAGTAACACATTTTAAATAAAACTTTTAATCACCTTGTCACACATGTCCAGTGGAATCTAATTACCATAATGTGTTGACACCCAACACTAATATTTAAAAATACACAATTTCTTCCTTAACAGTTGGAAATATCACATTGATTTTTTTTTTCTTTTGAATTTATATTTTCATTTTCCTCCCCTTTTGAATTTTTTTTCTCAAACCCTGGCTGACATTCTAGTGTAATGTATTTTTGGTCTTGGAAATCTTTTCTTGATCCATCTAGTATGCTTCTTTGCAACAAAGTATGTTCTTAAAATAAATTTATTTCCTGATCTAAGTGTTTGAAAAGGCTGATGAATTAAGATATTAATTAGAAATTAATTAATTAATTATCAGTTATTAGAGATAATTGATCAAAATAATATAATACAGATTTGGGTAAATAAAAGTATTAAACATAAAACTTTTTTTAAAGTAATATTTAACTGGAAATGTTTCTTTTCCAGAGATGGATATGGGCTTTATTTTCCCGACTTTCTGTTGGCAAAAGTTATTTATTGTTATTCTGAAGCCTGTTCCATATTATTGCTATTCCTCTAAAATAAAGTATTTTAAAATAAAGAACTAAAAAATTTTATTCACATATAAAAGTATGGGGAAACAGAATAAGTATAAGAACGGAAGAAGAAAATTTTGTTATAGTAACTTCACCCAATTTTTTAAAATCTCTTCTTTGTTATACATCAAAACTGACATGGTGAGCTATTATTAAATACTATTTTAAATAATCTCACAACTTAAATGTAGAGTTCTTCAATTTTGTTGAAGCAAAGAATTAGAAACTACCTGATTTGCAAAACTATTTTTACACATTAGTTTCTTTCACTTTTCAGTTCTTAGAAGTATACCAAAAAGACTTTTTTAAAATTCTTGTGAAATAGCTAATATTTATACCTGTTAGAGGCAGAGGCATCTTGTTTGTGAAATTCAAACTGTACGAAAACTAAGGTTAGAAAGAAAAACCCACAGATCTGGAAATTAAAAAATTGATAGGTTCTGAATAAAGACCTTTACCCCATGTCATCTGGAAGTGCGTTAAAAGTTTAAAAATTATAACAAACAGGGATGCCTGGGTGACTCAGTTGGTTGAGCAGCTGCCTTCGGGCTCAGGTGATGATCCCAGCGTCCTGGGATGGAGTCCCCACATCCGGCTCCTTGCTCAGCAGGGAACCTGCTTCTCCCTTTGCCTCTGCCTGCCATTCTGTCTGCCTGTGCTCTCACTCTCTCTCCCTCTCTCTCTCTGACAAATAAATAAAATCTTAAAAAAAAAAAATTATAACAAACAAACGGGCACTATTGTGCATGTGTATGTGTGTAATTTCATTTGACTGTAGAAAATGATTAATTTGCATTTGTTAGGCATAGAACAGTGTATCAATGTCCAAGAAGGAAAAATTAATTCCAAATAAATGAACCTTGATTTCTAGAGTTTAGAGCATTACAACAAAGACTACATTTTGGAACATTTGTTTTGTATCCCTAGGTAAGTGGATTTCTGCTTTTAAGAACCAAATTTAATCTACTTAGTGGAAAATTAACTGCAAAATGAAGAGAAGGTATTAGATCATTACCCAGTGTAAGTTTACAGAAATTCTATTTCTGATTGCTATGTGAATTATTTACAGCAGAATCCACAAAATATATTCCATCAGATTAACCTGAATCTAATTGGTATATATAATAAAAACACAAATAAATGAGCAGAGAAAGTAACAGAAAAATGTTTTTATATGATCCAGTAATATTTGGTGAAAATCAATAAAAAAATATTTTTCCTATAAGCCAGAAGCTCAAGAAAAACATACATTAAAGTACTCCCAATATGTGTTTATTTTACTCTAAAATATGATGTTGAGGGGCACCTGGGTGCCTAGTGGGTTAAGCCTCTGCCTTCGGCTCAGGTCATGATCTCAGGGTCCTGGGATTGAACACACACACACCCCCACATTGGGCTCTCTGCTCAGAAGGGAGCCTGCTTCCCCCCCTCTCTCTCTCTGCCTGCTTCTTTGCCTACTTGTGCTCTCTGTCTGTCAAATAGATAAAATAAAATCTTCAAAAAAAAAAAATAAAATGAAATGAAAGTATGTTGATCTGTCAGAAGTAAATATCGAAAATTTTTGCCTTCACAGTTTTCAAATCATGCAACAAGTGAAGTACAGATGAGACGAGTGACAGGTCTTTTTGTTAGTTCTTAGGGAACTCTGTTGCAAATTACTTTTTCTTTACATGGTTTTTATATGTTGAGAGTATTCTTTTTTTTTTTTTTTCAATTTTTAGAGAGAAAGAGAGCATGCATGCAAGCAGGGTTAGGGGGGGGGGGAGGGCAGAGGGGGAGAAGGAGAGAGAGAATCTTTTTTTTTTTTTTTTTATGAATTTATTTTCAGCATAACAGTATTCATTATTTTTTCACCACACCCAGTGCTCCATGCAATCCGTTGCCCTCTATAATACCCACAACCTAGTACCCCAACCTCCCCCCCCCCACCGCCACTTCAAACCCCTCAGATTATTTTTCAGAGTCCCATAGTCTCTCGTGATTCACCTCCCCTTCCAATTTTACCCCCAACTCCCTTCTCCTCTCTAACTCTCCATGTCCTCCATGCTATTTGTTATGCTCCACAAATAAGTGAAACCATATGATAATTGACTCTCTCTGCTTGACTTATTTCACTCAGCATAATCTCTTCCAGTCCCGTCCATGTTGCTACAAAAGTTGGGTATTCATCCTTTCTGATGGAGGCATAATACTCCGTAGTGTATATGGACCACATCTTCCTTATCCATTCATCCGTTGAAGGGCATCTTGGCTCTTTCCATAGTTTGGCGACCGTGGCCATTGCTGCTATAAACATTGGGGTACAGATGGCCCTTCTTTTCACGACATCTGTATCTTTGGGGTAAATACCCAGGAGAGCAATGGCAGGGTCATAGGGAAGTTCTATTTTTAATTCTTGAGGAATCTCCACACTGTTCTCCAAAGAGGCTGCACCAACTTGCATTCCCACCAACAGTGGAAGAGGGTTCCCCTTTCTCCACATCCCCTCCAACACATGTTGTTTCCTGTTTTGTTAATTTTAGCCATTCTAACTGGTTGTAAGGTGATATCTCAAGGTTTGTGGTTTTAATTTGAATTCTCCCTGATGGCTAGTGATGATGAATATTTTTTTCATGTGTCTGCTAGCCATTTGTATGTCTTCATTGGAGAAGTGGTCTGTTCATATCTTCTGCCCATTTTTTGATATGATTGCCTGTTTTGTGTGTGTTGAGTTTGAGGGAGTTTCATTATAGATCCTGAATATCAACCTTTTGTCTGTACTGTCATTTGCAAATATCTTCTCCTTTGTTTTTTTGACTGTTTCCTTTGCTGTGCAGAAGCTTTTGATTTTGATGAAGTCCCAAAAGTTTATTTTCGCTTTTGTTTCCTTTGCCTTTGGAGACATATCTTGAAAGAAGTTGCTGTGGCTGATATCGAAGAGATTACTGCCTATGGTCTCCTCTAGGATTCTGATGGATTCCTGTCTCACATTGAGGTCTTTTATCCATTTTGAGTTTATCTTTGTGTACGGTGTTGTAAGAGAATGGTTGAGTTTCATTCTTCTACATATAACTGTCCAGTTTTCCCAGCACCCATTTGTAGAAGAGACTGTCTTTTTTCCACTGTATAGTTTTTTTCCTGCTTTGTCGAAGATTATTTGACCATAGAGTTGAGGGTCCATATCTGGGCTCTCTACTCTGTTCTACTGGTCTATTGTGTCTGTTTTGATGCCAGTACCATGCTGTCCTTGGTGATCACAGCTTTGTAATAAAGCTTGAAATCATGGGTGGTAACGTGAATTTGCCGCCAGTTTTATTTTTGTTTGTTTTCAACATTTTCCTTAGCAATTCAGGGTCTCTTCTGATTCCATACAAATTTTTGGATTATTTGCTCCAGCTCTTTGAAGGAATACTGGTGGAATTTTGATGGGAATGGCATTAAAAGTATAGGTTGCTCTAGACAGTATAGACATTTTAACAATGTTTATTTTTCCGATCCAAGAGCATGAAATGGTCTTCCATCTTTTTGTGTCTTCTTTGATTTCTTTCATGAGTGTTCTGTAGTTCCTCAAGTACAGATCCTTTACCTCTTTGGTTAGGTTTATTCCCAGGTATCTTATGGTTCTTGGTGCTATAGTAAATGGGATCGATTCTCTAATTCCCTTTCTGTATTTTCATTGTTTAGTGTATAAGAAAGCCACTGATTTCTGCACATTGACTTTGTATCCTGCCACGTTGCTGAATTGCTGTATGAGTTCTAGTAGTTTGGGAGTGGGAGTCTTTTGGGTTTTTTCCATATAAAGAATCATGTCATCTTCAAAGAGAGAGAGTTTGACTTCTTCATTGCCACTTTGGATACCTTTTATTTCTCTTAGTTGTCTGATTGCTGTTGCTAGGACTTCTAATACTATGTTGAACAAGAGTGGTGAAAGTGGGGCATCCTTGTCTTGTTCCTGATCTCAACGGGAAGGCTGCAAGGTTCTTCCCATTGAGGATGATATTTGCTGTGGGTCTTTCATAGATAGATATGATGAAGTTCAGGAATGTTCCCTCTATCCCAATACTTTGAAGCGTTTTTAATCAGGAACGGATGCTGGATTTTGTCAAATGCTTTTTCTGCATCAATTGAGAGGGACCATGTGGTTCTTCTCTCTTTTCATATTAATTTGTTGTATCACATTTGATTGATTTGGGAATGTTGGAGAGAGAGAATCTTAAGTAGGCTCCACGCCTGCGTGAGCCCAGTGCAGGGCTAGATCTCATGACCCTGAAATCATGACCTGAGATGAATCAAGAGTTTAAATGCTTAATCAAACTGAGCCACACAGGTACCCCTTAAACTGAGAATAGAACCTTACCATAAATCTTGTCATCTGAATGAAATTTTAAAAACCACCCCCATCAGTAATCTCTTGCCAATTCTAAGGAACCATTAGTCCTTTAAAATTAGAAAAGGAAGCCTTCTGGGCACCTGGGTGACTCAGTCCTGGGACAAGCCCCACCTTGGGGTCCCAGTTCAGCAGGGAATTTGCTTCTCCTGCTCCCTCTGCAATGCCCCTCCACCCCCCACTATCATGTGCTCTCTCTCTCTCTCTCTCTCTCTCTCAAATAAAATCATATAAAAAAAGAGAGAGAGAGAAAGAAAAGAAAGCCTCAAGGTTATCAGATATAATTTTTCAGCATTTCAACTTTTCCACTGAGGAATTATGTAAAATCCAGAATATTGTAAAACAGGCCCAAACTCCCCCATTTCTTAGGCTACATATCACCCTTAACATAAAGTTACTCAACCTGGAGCCTTACTGACATTTGGAGTTGAATAAATTCTTCATTATCAGATATCCCATGCATTGTAGGATTTTAGCAGTATCCCCACCTCTACCCACTAGCACTGATCCCTGACCCAAACCCATCAGTTATGGCATATAAAAAATGTCTTCAGATTGTTTTTTTTAAGATTATTTATTTATTTGAGAGAGAGAGAGAATGCAGTGGGGAGGGATGGAGGCAGAGAGAGATAATCTGAGACTCTCAAGCAAAACTTCCTGCCAAGTGGGGAGCCCAATGTAGGGCTGGATCCCACAACCCCAAGATCACAACCTAAGCCAAAATCAAGAGTCAGTTCCCCAAGAGTCAGTTCCCCAACTGACTGACTCCCCAGGAGCTCCAGGAACTGCTTTCAGATTTTTTTTTTTTTAAGATTTCATTTATTTAGTTAGTTAGTTTATCTGACAGAGAGGAGAGAGAGAGACAGTGAGAGCAGGGAACACATGCAGCGGGAAAGGGGGAAAAAAAAGGGAGAAAACAGGCTTCCCTCAGAGCAGGTAGCCTGATGCAGGGCTAGATTCCAGGGACCCTGAGATCATGACCTGAGCTGAAGGCAGATGCTTAACAACTGAGCCACCCGGATGTTCCAATGTCTGCAGATATTGCCAGGCATCTCCCTTGAGGGCCAAAAATGGTTGAGGATCAGTGCCCTTAAACAGAAACATAGAAGGACACAAAGTTGTGGTTAAAGGAGGCTTCACGGCTATATAGGCTTTGAACCATCTTTTTCTTTGTTACTCAGAGAATTTTATCCCCAGGTCAAGGCATCATGATTATATCTTGGATAGGTAAGTGGTACACTTGGGAGAAAGAGAGGGAAAGAGTACTCTAAAAGCAGTCATAAGCATGCCACTTTTATTTTTTAAAGGGGCTTAAAAACACTAAGTGTTTGATTAAGCACATCACTGTTTCAAGTGTGTGCACATGGATGTTAGGGGTCTAGATTCCCCTAAAATTTTCTGTGCCTATGTCCCCCTTGGAAAGTTTCCTGATACCCCCAAAAATACAAAAATCCCAATTTGAAGACTGCTACTCCTGGAGACTGTTACAAACACTGGTACAAACACAGAACCATGCTGAATAAAACAGAGCAAATAAGTTCAACATGCAAGACAGAAACCTCTTTCTTTTTCTCTTTAGGAAAGGAAAGAAGAAAGAAAGACAGACCCATGCCCCAAACTCAGATCAATTCCTTATCCTGAACATTTAGGAAGATTTTCAACTCCAACTGTCCAGCTGCTCAATACAGATTACCTCTCAGAGCACAAAGATTCTTCCCTTGATATTAAATGAAATGTGAAAAACAACCGCAGCATTTAGAAACCTTAGGTCTTTCATGAATTGTTCTAACCATCCAATGAATATCATTAGTACGGCTTTCAATTCCCATAAAGAAATGTTGGTTGAGTATTAACTAGATTTTAAAGATTTCACAGGGTCTTCAGCAGAAAGTGACACAAGGGCTGTTTAGAAACGTAAGCTCTTCTCTTTACTGTTTTTGTAATTGTCCACCCAGTCATGACAATCGTGAAAAATGTTAACAGACATCTGAGAAGTTAAACATACACTCAAGTGCAGCAACCATTAGGCAGAAGACCGGGGTCCCCAAAGTCAGAGATTTTAAAAGTTTTTATTAGGTTAATATTAAAGATACAATCACCATTAATATTAAGAATTTGTAGGATATCTCGGTGGCTCAGTCGGTTAGGCATCTGCCTTCAGCTCATTTCATGATCTCAGGGTCCTGGGATCCAGCCCCCCCCATCTTCCAGCTCCCCTGCTGACCGGGGGGTAGTCTGCTTCTTGCGCTCTCTCTGCCCTCCCCCTGCTTGTGCTCACACATGCACATGCACGCTCTCTTGAAAAAATAAATAAAACCTTTTAAAAAATCATCTGAGAGGGCGCCTGGGTGGCTCAGTGGGTTAAGCCGCTGCCTTCGGCTCAGGTCATGATCTCAGGGTCCTGGGATCGAGTCCCGCATCGGGCTCTCTGCTCAGCAGGGAGCCTGCTTCCTTCTCTCTCTCTGCCTGCCTCTCAGTGTACTTGTAATTTCTCTCTGTCAAATAAATAAATAAAATCTTTAAAAAAAAAATCATCTGAGAAATAGGACACCTTAACTTTTACCAGATACTGTAGTTGAAGTGACATGAGGATTCCGTGTCATTTGTGATACTGAATATTTAAATTGTATCTCTATCTGAGGACCCATGACTCACTTGCAAACTTCTAGACATTAACTTAAGACATAGCAAAAGTCTGCTCTGGAAGGTAAGTGAATGAAATTTAGGATATTCCTCTTAATGGAGCATTTCAAGTTGAAAATATGGGGACTGCCAAATCTTGTAACAAGATAACCTTCAATGGGTAAATGGATAAACAAATTGGTACATTCACACAATGGAATATTATTAAGCAATTTTTTTAAATGAGCTATCAAACCACAAAAAAGACATGGAGGAGGAAATTTTAAATGTATATTGCTAAGTGAAAGAAGTCATCTGAAAAGGATACATACTGTGATTCCCAACTATATGACATTCTGAAAAAGATCAAATTGGTGACAATAAAAATACAGTGAAAAGATCAGTGACAGGTGCCTGGGTGGCTCAGTGGGTTAAAGCCCCTGCCTTCGGCTCGGGTCATGATCTCAGGGTCCTGGGATCGAGTCCTGCATCGGGTTCTCTGCCCAGCAGGGAGCCTGCTTCCTCCTCTCTCTCTCTGCCTGCCTCTCTGTCTACTTGTGATCTCTCTCTCTGTCAAATAAATAAATAAAACCTTTAAATTTAAAAAAAAAAAAAAAAGATCAGTGACCACCAGGGGTTCATTGGGAAAGAGGGACGCAGAGAAGGACAGATGGAGCTCAGGGCATTTTCAGGGCAGTGAAGCTATTCTGTATGATACTGAAATGTTGGATACATTTAATTACACACTTGTCAATGTACAAAGACTGTACAAGAATATACAAACAAAGACTGAACCCTAATGTAAAACTAGAGACTTTGCTTAATAATGTAACAACAGGATGCCTGGACGGCTAAGTTGGTTAAGCATCTGCCTTCAGCTCAGCTCATGATCCCAGGGTCCTGGGATCCTGCATTGGGTTCCTTGCTCAGCAGGAAGCCTGCTTCGCTCTCTGCCTTTGCCTGCTGCTCCTCATGCTTGTGTACAGTCTCTGACAAATAAATAAAATCTTTAAAACATAAAGTGTAAAAGAAAAAAACAAATGAAAATAATTTTGGAAATGCCTGGGTGACTCAGTTAAGCCGATGCCTTCAGCTCAGGCCATGGACCTAGGGTCCTGGGATGGAGTCCCGTTGGGCTCCTTGCTTGGTGGGGAGCCTGCTTCCCTCTCCGCCCATGCCTGCTTGTATGTGCCCTCTCTCTCTCTCTGACAAATAAATAAATCTTAAAAAAAAAAAAAAATGTGACAACAGAATGCCTGGGTGGCTCAGTTGGTTAAGCCTCTGCCTTCAGCTAGGTCATGACCCCAGGATCCTGGAGCCACACATTGGGCTCCCTGCTCAGCGGGGTGTCTGTTTCTCCCTCTACCCTATCCCTACCCCTGCTCATGATCTCTTTCTCACTCTCTATCCCAAATAAATAAACGAAATATTTTAAATGTAATGTCACGGGCTCATCAATTGTAACAAATATCCCACACTAATGCAAGATGTTACTAACAGAGGAATTTTTAGAGAAGATAGGAAGTGAGGGAACATATGAAAAACTATCTGTACTTTCCACTCAGTTTTACTATAAACCTGAAACTGCTCCCCCCAAAAAAGTATATTTTAAAAAAAAGAAAACATGGGGTTTTTTGTAGTTTTTTTTTAAAGATTTTGTTTATTTATTCAACAGACAGAGATCACAAGTAAGCAGAGAGGCAAGCAGACAGAGAGGAGGAAACAGGCTCCCTGCTGAGCAAGAGAGCCCATTGTGGGCTGGATCCTAGGACCTGGGGATCATGACCTGAGCCAAAGGCAGAGGCTTAACCCACTGAGCCACCCAGGAGCCCCAAAAAGCATGGTTTCATATGTACAAAAATGCTATGACTGCATTTTTATTTTATACATGATGAAATCAGAGCAGGGACATAATTTAAACTCAAAATGCACAAAATAATTTTAATCTTATGAAAATTTTTACCCATCTCAAGAATATTAAATAAGCTTAGATTAAAATTAAGTTCTCTTGAATTTACTTTATTGAGTAATCCTCTACATACTAGTTTAGATTTTTAGTGCAGAGAGGTTTTTGTTTGTTTGTTTGTTTGCTTTTTAAGTTTATTTAAACAGCGTCTACACCCAACATGGGGCTCAAATTCATGACCCTGAGATCAAGAGTCGCACACTCCACTGACTGAGCAAGCCAGGTGCCCCACAGTAGAGAAATTTTTTAAATCTTTTTATGACCACTAACTATTTGTCTACAGTACAGTTGCATATCTGAATTTTATTTTATAACCTATCAAAGACACTGAAAATATTAAGCCAGAATTATATTTCCCCATTTTTCATACAAAAAGTTTTTAGGAACAGAAAGTATGTTAAAACAGCAACAACAAGACCACTATTTAAGTATTCATTATAACTGCATTGTTTTTGGGATGCCTGGGTGGCTCAGTCAGTTAAGCATCTGCCTTGGGCTCAGGTCCTGATCCCAGGGTCCTGGAATCAAGTCCCACACTGGTCTCCTTGCTCAGCGTGGAGCCTGCTTCTCTCTCTGCCTCTGCCTGCTTATGCTCTCACTCTCTCTCTCTCTCTCTCTGACAAAATACATAAATAAATAAAATCTTTAAAAAATAACTTAGTTATCTTTACATGAGTTTGTGCTTTTTCATCTTATGTTTATCAGAGTATAGTATTTACTTTTGAACTAAGGTTTTATAATAAGTCTATACATTTTTTTAATTTGCAAGGAAACGTTCCTGCCTTTCACAATGATCTGGATGGAACTAGAGTATAATTAGCTAAGAAAAATTAGAGAAAGAAAAATACCATATGATTTCACTCAAATGCGGAATTTAGGAAACAAAACAGATAAACCATTAAGGGGGGAGGGGAAAAAGAAAGGGAGGGAAACAAACTATTAGAGACTCTTAAAGATAGAGAACAATCTGAGGATGGATGGGGGGAGGTGAGTGGGGGATGAGTTAAGTGGGTGATGGGTATTAAGGAGGGCACTTGTGATGAGCTCTGGGGGTTGTATGTAAGTAATGAACCACTGAATTCTACTCCTGAAACCAATTTTGCACTGTATGTTAACTAATTAGAATTTAAATAAAAATTTGAACAATAAAAAAAGAGAAGGCAACCTTTTCCAAGTAGAAAATCATTAAATGTTTCCATCCTCTGAAGGCTAATTTCTTTAACTTACTTAACCTAATTGTGTAACTTACAGATTGGAATTTTTCTCTGCAATCTCTTGAAAACGGTGACAGCCAGAACTCAAGTTCACAGATTTTGTACTTTGACCTTATCTCAGCCTGGAATTTTTCTTAAATGTTACCAATATTTAAAGCATTAGGAACCTTGGTTAATTTCTTTCTCCCCAACCCCCACTCCCACCCCATGCATTTGAGACTCCTATCTTGGATACATGTGAGTTAATTAGAATTTCTTGGAATCAATAGAAACAGGAGTTCCATTGAACAGGCCAGATAGTAGTTTTCATTTTCCAATATCCTCCAGATGAGGACCTCCTCATAATTTAAGGGCACCTTCCAAAAGAAGCTCCTTTCCTTGATAATCACAATGTAGCCACACCAGTTCTCAAGAAACAAGCAGCAGCAGACTCGCAGCCTTTAAATTTCCTATTCTAGAGACATACAAACTGATCGGCGTTTTTCCCTGGTGGAAACTATATATCTGGCCAACTTTCCAGGACCTTGTTTTTTAATCGAGAACAGTGTAACCTACTCTCCTTCTCCAAGTCTGGGTTTCCTTCCTGGGTTTCTTTGGGTTATCTAGCTGACTGACTCTTGCTGTAAAAACAGGACTGAGCATGCTGTGTTGAAAGCCACTGAAAACCAGAGGAGACTAGTCATGAAAACCCTGACTGTCGTCTGATAGATTTCTTTTGGATAGCTCCTCCCAAAATATTATATTATTTCACTCACATGTGGGATTTAAGAAACAAAACAGAGGAACATGAGGGAAGGAAAGGAAAATAAAAAAAGATAAAAACAGAGAGCAAGACAAGACTCTTAGGGCACCTGGGTGGCTCAGTGGGTTAAGCCTCTGCCTTCAGCTCAAGGCAGACCCCAAGGTCCTGGGGTAGAGCCCCACATCGGGCTCTCTGCTCAGCATGGAGCCTGCTTCTTCCTCTCTTCCTCTCTTTCTGCCGGCCTTTCTGCCTATTTGTGATCTGTCTGTCAAATAAATAAATAAAATCGTCTTTAAAAAAAATCAGATCTACCACTCTTATATATACACAATGGAATACTATGCAGCCATCAAAAGAAATGAAAATCTTGCCATTTGCGACAACATGGATGGAACTAGAGCGTATCATGCTTAGTGAAATAAAGCCAAGCAGAGAAAGACAACTATCATATGATCTCCCTGATATGAGGAAGTGGTGATGCAACATGGGGGCTTAAGTGGGTACGAGAAGAATAAATGAAACAAGATGGGACTGGGAGGGAGACAAACCATAAGTGACTCTTAATCTCACAAAACAAACTGAGGGTTGCTGGGGGGAGGGGTGGGGTGTCGGGGGGGGTTGGGGAGAAGGGGGGTGGGGTTATGGATATTGGGGAGGGTATGTGCTTTGGTGAGTGCTGTGAAGTGTGTAAACCTGGCGATTCACAGACCTGTACCCCTGGGGATAAAAATATATGTTTATAAAAAATTAAAAATTAAAAAAAATCAGATCTAATTTTTTAAAAAAGAAAAAAGATGTGCAGCTTCTGCACCAAAAAACAGCTGAAGTTTGAGGTTCTAGATCCTCTTGGATACCTCACTTCCCATTTCACAATTAACCCAAGTTTTTACACAGGAAGGGAGGGGGAAAAAATCTCCTCTCAAATAATGGAGGAAATAATTAGCTTCTTGGGAAGGCTGAAAATTATCCAACAACCCCTTTCCAAGGGGAATATAATGCACATATTTAAAAGAGAAAACACACAACCGTATGGCTTCCCTAAGCTTCTCAACACCAAGCACCACCCACCTATGTATCCTCCAGAGAGCAACAGTGGATTGTAAAACGGGAGATTTGCTGATTTCAGGTTGCAATTTCTGCACATTAGTGACTCCCATACTGTTTCCCAGTATCAATATGGGCAAATGGACTTTGCCAGACTTCAGTTCACATGAAGCAAGACACCTCATTAGAGTCTAAAATGAAAGTAATTTAGATCACAAAATCTAGACATAGGCAAAAATTTTGGCTTAAATTTTCCAGCACCAACTCAAAACGGTGTTAATAGTAGCTATAATATAAAACAAATCCAAAAGAATAATTGATATGATAGCAAGACCAGAAAATTTCTCAAGTTCCTACTTTTAAAAAGTGAACCTCTCAACAATATTGTTTTTTAGGAAGCCCAATGGGGGTTTCCCAGGCCTGTTTCTCATGGGATTGCTCAAAATAGGTAAACATAGAGGTACCTGAGTGCTGCTCAGTCAGTTAAACGTCTGCCTGTGGCTTGGGTCATGGTCCTGGAGTCCCAGGATTGAGCCCTGTGGACTCCCTGCTCAAGGAGAGGACTGCTTCTTCCTCTGCCTCTGCCCCTTCCCCTACTGGTGCTCTCTCTCTCACTCTCTCTCTTAAATAAACAAAATCTTTAAAATATAGAGAGATAGATAGATAGACATACATATGTGTGTGTATAAACATCATCACACCAAAAGATAATTCTGTAACAAGAATTCTACAGAAAGAAAAAACATTACAGAAGGATAAGTACAGCAATAGGAAAAAATACAAAGTAACCCAGAAAAAATAAGGGGACTAACTCTTACTGGTATGAAGCAGGTCAAGAAAGGTTTCCTGGAGGAAGAAACATTTGCATGGAATTTTGATAGATGTAACTTGGAATTTTCCAAGTAAGCAGGAGAAGGGGAACATTCCACACAAAGGAAACCACAAGAAAGTAAAGGCAGGCAGTCATGAATCAGCATGTTTTCATAAAGATCTGTATCTATAATCAGATGAACTGAGGGAAAAAGTGAAACAAGGAGACACAGGGAGGTAGGTAGTAGCAAGATCAAGAAATACCTTCTCTGTTGTTAAAGATTTAATATTTATTATAAAACAAGTAAAATTCCCAAAGTTCCAAATGAAGACATCAAAAATAGTTCGAAGATGAGAGAATATACTTAAGGGTGTCTGGGAAGTGGAATTGACACGAAGTATTGAGTAATAAAATGAAAGGTTTGAGAGAAGAGTAAGAATGTGAGTCTAAAGTTTCTGATTCAGGGGATAAATGACAGGAATTCACTGAAATCCATTGGCCTATCCTGCACTTGAGAAGAATTTCTTTATCAGTACAGGCTTCTGCAACAATTGTGCATCATGCACTGATCATTAGAAAAGATCAGTTCACTGAATTATGCAGCTATTTGAATGTCAACACATTTTTTTAATTAACATATAATGTATTATTAGCCTCAGGGGTACAGGTCTGTGAATCGCCAGGTTTACGCACTTCACAACATTCACCATAGCACGTAACCTCCCCACTGTCCATCACCCCACCACTCTCTCTCTACCCCCCTACCCCCCTCACCCCAGCAACCCTCAGTTTGTTTTGTGAGATTAAGAGTCTCTTATGGTTTGTCTCCCTCCTGATCCCACCTTGTTTCATTTATTCTTTTCCTACCCTCAAATCCCCCAAGTTGCCTCTCAACTTCCTCATATCAGGGAGATCATATGATAGTTGTCTTTCTCCAATTGGAAATGTCAGCACATCTTATATACTATCTATTTAAATCATATTCATTATTATTACCACTGATTTCATCAGAAAAGTTTTTAAGTACCTTATGGTAGTAGATACGAGCTTCCCAAAATTCTAATTTCACTAAACTTACATTTTATCCTTGACCACAGATATAATCAGCTGTTTTCCTTGAAGTGACAGTCTCACTTTGTTCATACTCAAGAAAATGTCTCCCAAATACCCAAGTCTGAATAATCAATTTTCTGTCAGTTTTTTGTTTTTCCAACTGAAAAAAAAAAAATGTGTTCCATTAAAAAAGTAGGTAGATCAGCTTGCAACTCAGCCTTTTCCCTAGAGACAACCACCATATTCTACTATACAGTAGAAGAGCTTGATGATCATTTCTCATTTCATCCCAGAATATTTCTTAAAATGTACTCAAGTTAAGATTTAATAAAAAATAAATCTTATTCCTTCATCAAGGACATTCTCTAGTGAAAGTGACTTTTTTTTAAAAAAACTGTGGATGTGTCATAATAAAGAATATAATGAGTGCCAAAAGAATTAGACGCTCTTCCCTTGCTTGGTGCCAAGGCACTGGTAACATTACCTGCCATTGTTCTCCCGCCCTCATTAGAAATGTCAACAACACAGGCATTGCAGGAAAAACCATGAGATTTTTTAAAAAGTTGTACAACACTGTTAATGTTTTAGCACCCGCGTGTTTGTGGCCAAGCACTCACATAAAATAAGATCAATGATTAGTTGGCAATGATACCAAATGAGTATAAGCCAACCAGCATGTCCAGACACATCTACAAATCTGTCCGTTTGTAAGGCAAAGGTACAACTTTTCAGATGAGATATTAACTCAGTCTTTATGTTTGCAGTTAAATCTTTAATTCGACGAGTTACTATGTCATTGGGAAGTGGCAGAACTATGCTTTCTTATACTGTCTTTTCATCAGGCAGGCATTCATGAAACAAAGCAACTGGAAAAGACCGTATTAGTCTCTTTGCTATTGTAGGAGCTCCTCCAGCCAGTGCAATATGATAAGACATCCTGTAAGAGGCTTTTACAGAGTTTGTAACACCTACATTTAAAACATTTAAGTCCTTTTTCCTTTGAACAATGAATGATTGGACCCAAGATGATGCTACAACCTAATCAGAGCCATATTAGTCTTTGAAACTATTGTTGACATCCATAAAGCTAAAGAAGGGGTACATTTTGACATTTTTTTCATACTTACATGTTTCCCTAGCTTCTTTTGAAACCTATTCCTCCTTCACATGAGTTAAAGAACTTGCTGCTATAACAGTTTCGTCTTTTTCAGACACAGGCAACACAGATACAGACTGAGAAAACGTGTCCTCCAGGGGCACCGGGGTGGCTCATTGGGTTAAGCCTCAGACTTTTGACTTCAGCTCAGGTCATGATCTCAAGGTCTTGAAATCAAGCCCGGTGTCCAGCTCCATGCTGGGCGTGAAGCCTATTTAAGATTCTTCCTCTGACCCTCCCCACCACATCCCAGCAGGCATGAGCTCTCTCTCTCTCCAAAAAAAAAGGTCTTCTGATATCTTTTTTTAAGCCAGTAATTCATCCTTAAATCCAAGAAAATGTATTATAAATAGTGTTTATTTTAGAATAAAATATTTAATTCTAAAATAATACTTTCCATATAAAATTTTGAAAACTAGAAATGGTTTTGGAAAATATTTTAATATCATTGCAAAAACAAGATAACCTTAATTCCTGTATTTATGCATAGGTGCAGGAAAAAATATTTGGGATTTAAAAATCATGATTTCTTGGAAGATAAAGAGATTACAGACTAGCAGCTGCAACTGTAAAGAGCTGGTTGGAGCACAGTAACAGTAATGAGAAAACTGAGTTAATTTTTTTTAAATATATGTATTTATACTCTAAACTCACTGCCTTAGAAAATCCTAGAAAGTACAATACACAGTACACAGTTTATTAGCTGTTAAAGCAATGATGTCACCACATGCCATTGTAGCCTTTGGGAAACTACCATTCACTCATGAGAATAAAAGGGAAAAAGACAAATAACACCTTCGTATTATGAATAGCTTTAACCTTGTGGACCCTATAAAAGAACCTCAGGAATCTCTCTTCCCCAGAGATCCTCTGGCCATAATTTGAGAACTATTGCAGAAGTCAGTTAATGGTGCTATGAAAATTGGCTCTGTCCACAGGAGGTGAACATCAGAAGCTTAATTTACACCATACAAAAATAAATGTCAAGTGAATTAAAGCGGGGAGGGCACCTGAGTGGCTCAGTCAGTTAAGTGTCTGTCTTTGGCCCAGTCATGATCCCTGGGTCCTGGGATCAAGTTCTACATCGGGCTCCCTGCTCAGCAGGAAGTCTGCTTCTCCTCTGCCTCTGCTCCTTCCCATGCTCATTTTCTCTCTCTCACTCTCTCTCTCTGTCAAATAAATAAATAAAATATTTTATAAAATGAATTAAAGGTCTAAATGTGAATAAGTATAACTTCATTATCTGAGTGTAGATCACTTGGTGATACCAAGGGCTGATGGAGCGATGGGGAGAAACCAGAATTTGCATACACTCATGGTGGAAAGTTTAAGTAGTTTTCCTGCTTATTTCAAGCATTTATTTAACATATGTAATGTTGAATAAATTTCAAGGGGGTGCAAATTATTCTACAACCCAATGATTCTACTTCAGTTTATGTGTCCCAGAGCCTTGGACAATCTCTCATCTACGTGCACAAGGAAATATGCATAAGGATGTTCATTGCAGCCTTGTTTATCTTTAGTAATCAGGAGTTACCCATCAGTGGCTAAACAAGCGAATAGAATTATGTTGTATTCAAATAATATAATATTGAACAACAACAAGTTTACTTAAAATAAACCAAATGTTCATATTTCATGGGGACAATTCTCAAAACATAATGAAGACTGATACGCACTAATTTTAAACTAATAATTGCATTGGGGAGACAAAAGAAAGAGCACTGAAGTCAGGTACAAAGAACACAACTGTATTTGAGTAGTGGGTACACGGGTATTGTTCCCTATGTGTTCTGTATGTTAGAAATGTTTAATATTACCTATAACAGGGGCTCCTGGATGGCTCAGTTGATTAGCCGTCCACCTTAGGCTCAGGCCATGATCCCAGAGTCGTGGGATCAAGCCCCACATCAGGCTCCCAGCTCCCTTTCCCCATATTTGTGCTCTCTCTCTCTCCCTCTCCCTCTCGCTCAAATAAGTAAATAAAATTTTAAAAAAATATTACCCATAACAACATAAAATGTACCACAGCTCCTTCATGCTATCAATTACAGAGTATCTGATTTTATGATCAAGTTTTTATTCTTATAATTTCTTTATAGATAATAAGTTTTAAATTAATTCTGTTTAGTTCTAACATAATCAGGTATTTTTAATTATGTCTAGTTATTTGGGCAATAACAAATGACTGTTCCTATGCTTAGTATTTTTTAAAATCCATTAGTCTGCTCATCTCTACGATTTTTATTTTCTGGTACCTTAATCATGAAATATTTTAAACATAAAGATTAAGAGATATCCATTGCCCAAACACCCAACTTTATTAAATCTTAACATTTTGCCCTGTTTCAAATCTGTTTTTAATGTCTATAACACAGTTGATGTCTCTGGACCCTTCCATTTCTCTTTCTCTTTTACCAGATGTAATGACCCAGCATGAAGTCAATTTTACCATTACTAGGCATCTTTTACCAAGCATTTGTGAATCCTTAAACATTAACAAGTATCTTTTTACATAGAGTTTTAAGTTTTATAAAATGGTATCTATGTGTATTCTTCTACAACTTTTTGTTTGGTCAACATTATATTTTTTTAGTCTTATTCATGCTGAACAATGTAGTTAGTCCAGGTTCATCCATTTAAAGTGCTGTAGTGTGTACTATTGTATGAGTACACCACAACTTATTAATCCATTCCAATCTTAATAGACTTCAGGTTGGTTTCTGGATTATGGTTTGGGCTGTGTGTGTGTGTGTGTGTGTGTGTGTGTGTGTGTCTTGCTTTTGCTTGGTTCATTTGTTCTTGCTGCAATGGGCTTTTCTATATATTGTGTCGATTTGGATGTATTTGTAAGAGTTTTATTAGGTCCATTTTGTTATAAATTTTTCTCAAATTTCAGGAATAATTTAGAAGTGAGTACTATCAACAGCAAAAAAAAAAAAAATTTATCTTGACTTCAGCAATTCTTTAGTGCCATTCCATTTTTTTTCCTATTTGAGTAAAAATTAAACTTTTATCCCATTTACTCAGATATATCTATCCTTCATTACACCTAGGAATCAGAAGATGCCTAGAATAATAGACACCTTTTCAAGTCATAATATTAATAACAATTTAACAATGGTTTCTGAGAGTAAGAATTCAAGGTGATTACTTCCTCTTATCTTGATATTTGCCCTGTACTGTTTGAATTTTTAGGAATGAAGGTATCACTTCTTATAAAAATGGTACGTTATTTCAAAAATTAAATCCCCGAGTCTGAATTCAAATAAATGACATGGTGGCTAAGCAGAACTCCTTAGTGGTGGAAAGAAAGGGGGAGTTGGAAATTCAAAAGGATAGAGGAAAGGTAGGAATTTTCTGGACCCTGGAATCAACAGCTGTTCCAAAATGCTGTTGCTATACTTCTCCAAAAATTCTATGTGGATATATAGGAAAAGAGCCCTTGGAACTTTTAGTCATTGCTCCAGAAGAAAGACAAGGACTTCAATAGTTTCTGGTTAGCAGAGAAAGGTTTGTTACTTTAAGAAAACCCATAATAACTCCTTCAGGAAAAGAATAATCACACATAATTTTTACATATTGAAATAACTGCCTCTAAATAGTGGTGTGGTCTTGCTCAAGGTTTCTCTAGTTTGTCTAAGCTCTAACTTTTCCTTATCTCTGATAGGAGGGTGTGAGACTATGTCTGCGGTGACTTCTAGATATAAATCTGCATTGAACAGTCCAACTCGGATAGTCCCATTGATTTGCTTAAAGGATATAATTTTGTCCATTATTTTTTAAAGATTTTTTTTTTTTTTTTTGGCAGAAAGGAGGAGAGGAAACACAAGCAAGGAGAGTGGGAAAGAGACAAGCAGGCTTCCTTTGAGAAGGGAGCCCAAAGCAGGACTCGATCTCAGGACCCTGAGATCATGACCTGAGCTGAAGGCAGATGCTTCAAAATTGAGCCACAATTTTGTTCATTATTAAAAGCTTTGTTTATCCCAGGTAATAATTTACTGAATATTAATTGTTTTTAACTTTATTAATTTTCTTTTTTTTTATAAATTTTTTTTTTAAGATTTTATTTATTTATCAGAGAGAGAGGGGGGGAGAGAGAGAGCACAGGCAGACAGAATGGCAGGCAGAGGCAGAGGGAGAAGCAGGCTCCCTGCTGAGCAAGGAGCCCGATGTGGGACTCGATCCCAGGACGCTGGGATCACGACCCGAGCCGAAGGCAGCTGCTTAACCAACTGAGCCACGCAGGCATCCCAACTTTATTAATTTTCTTAAAAGGCTCATCACAGAGTGCCTTTAAATACTAATATTTTCAAGTATATTTCAATAATTCAGAGGACATTTTTTAATAACCAAAATTCATTCATTTTGAATGAATCTGATGCTATTTGAAGTACCAGAGATATAAGAGTGAACAAGATAGTTGCAGTCTCTTTCCAACAAAGCTTATGGTTGAATGCTTCTTGTTTGAAATATGATTCAAGACTTTCAGGAACACAACCAACCCATAAATCGATAAAAAGAAATCTATCCAATCCCAAGTCACTAACAAACAGAAACGAATGTATAAATACCTAATTTTAAAACTTTTTTAAGTAGAGGGTGAATAAACAAGCATGGTAAAATCCTTAAGTAAAATTACTGACAAATTATAGCCCATAGATGTCAGCAAAGACCCACCCGAGAGCAGGAAAACATTTTCCCAAAGGAGGTAGTGTTTAAATTTCTGTCTTCTGTTTCTTTCCCCTGCAAATATTTGTTTTGTTTTATGTTCTCTGTGTCTTAATAGCCTATAGCATGTATCTAAAGCAAATGTTTTCTATTATTTCATCTATTTATTGAACATATTTTGTTTCTTAATTTCATCCAATTCATTTACTGGTTCTGGTAATCTAGGTTTGCTCTTCTCTCTACTCTAAAGGTCTTTTCATTTGTAATGTAAAAACCAGTGCTTGCCCCTAAGGTCAGGAACATGGCAGGGATGTCCATTATCACGGGTGTTATTCAACATAATACTAGAAGTCCTAGCTTCAGCAATCAGAAAACAGAAAGAAATAAAACGCATCTGAATTGGCAAAGAAGAAGTCAAACTCTCACTCTTTGCAGATGATATGATACTTTATGTGGAAAACCCAAAAAGACTCCACCCCAAAACTGCTAGAACCCATTCAGGAATTTAGTAAAGTGTCAGGATATAAAATCAATGTACAGAAATCAGTTGCATTTCTATGCATCAACAACAAGACAGAAGAAAGAGAAAGTAAGGAGTCGATCCCATTTACAATTGCACCCAAAATCATAAGATGCCTAGGAATAAATATAACCAAAGAGGCAAAGGAATCTGTACTGAGAAAACTATAGAACACTCATGAAAGAAATTGAAGAAGACACAAAGAAATGGAAAAACATTCCATGCTCATGGGTTGGAAAAACAAATATTGTGAAAATGTCTATGCTACCTAAAGCAGTCTACACATTTAATGCAATCCCTACCAAAATACCATCAACTTTTTTCAAAGAAATGGAACAAATAATCCTAAAATGTGTATGGATCCAGAAAAATCCTCCAAATAGCCAGAAGAATGTTGAAAAAGAAAACCAAAGCTGGCAGCATCACAATTCCAGACTTCAAGCTGTATTACAAAGCTGTAATCATGGGGCACCTGGGTGGCTCAGTGGGTTAAAGCCTCTGCCTTCAGCTCAGGTCATGATCCCAGGGTCCTGGGATGGAGCCCCGCGCGCGCGGGCTCTTTGCTCAGCAGGGAGCCTGCTTCCTCCCCTCTCTCTCTGTCTGCCTCTCTGCCCACTTGTAATCTCTGTCTGTCAAATAAAATAAATAAAATCTTTAAAAAAAAAAAAAAAGCTGTAATCACCAAGACAGTATGGTCCTGCCACAAAAACAGACACATAGATCAATGAAACAGAATAGAGAATTGGGACTTCCTCAAAATAAAAAGCTTTCACACAACAAAGGAAAGAGTCCACAAAACTAAAAGACAACTGACAGAATGGAAGAAGATATTTGCAAATGACACATCAGATAAAGGGCTAGTATCCAAAATCTATAAAGAATTTTTCAAACTCAACACCCAAAGAACAAATAATCCAATCAAGAAATGGGCAGGGGACATGAACAGACATTCGGGCAAAGATGACACCCAAATGGCCAACAGACACTTGAAAAAGTGCTCAATCTCACTCAGCATCAGGAATATACAAATCAAAACCACAGTGAGAATACCACCTCACACCAGTTAGAATGGCTAAAATATACAAATCAGGAAAAAACAGGTGTTGGCAAGGATGCAGAGAAAGGGGAACCCTCCTACACTGTTGGTGGGAATGCAAGCTAGTGCAGCCACTCTGGAAAACAGCATGGAGGCTCCTCAAACAGTTGAAAATAGAGCTACCCTATGACCCAGCAATCGCACTCCTGGGTATTTACCATAAAGATACAAATGTAGTGATCCAAAGGGGCACATGCACCTGAATGTTTACAGCAGCGATGTCCACAATAGCCATACTATGAAAAGAGCCTAGATGTCCATCAACAGATGAATGGATAAAGAAGATGTGAGATATAGATATAGATATAGATATAGATATATAATGGAATATTATGCAGCTATCAAAAACCCAAAATCTTGCCATTTGCAATGATGTGGATAGAACTAAAGGATATTATGTTAAGTGAAATAGTCAATCAGAGAAAGACAATTATCATATGATCTCACCGATATGAGGACTTTGAGAAACAAGACAGAGGATCATAGGGAAAAGGAGGGGAAATGAAACAAGACGAAGCCAGAGAGGGAGACAAACCATAAGAGACTCTTGATCTCAGGAAACAAACTGAGGGTTGCTGGAGGGGAGGGAGATAAGAGGGATGGAGTGGCTGGGTGATGGCCAGTGGGGAGGGTATGTGCTATGGGAGTGCTGTGAATTGTGTAAAACTGATGAATCACAGACCTGTACCCCTGAAACAAATAGTACATTATATGTTAGTAGAAAAAAAACTAGTGCCTGATTGTATGCAGGCACAAATTGTTTTCTGAAACCCTGGTTTCCAAAGTGGAAGTGTGAGCACCGCACTGAATGCACCCAAGATCTTTCAGAGGAAAAGAAAAGGAAATATTAGTGTTTCTATTTATATATATTTGGCAACTTTCAAACTTTCTATTTGTATATGTTATGGTACGTATAACCAAGTCATGTCCCTAGTACATGTGGATAATTTATGATAATTTATTAAAATATAAACATATATATATAAGTACTCGAATTTTTTTACTGAGAAAGCTGTCTTAATCCATTTGGGCTGCTATAATAAAATATGAGAGACTGGGTAGCCTATTAACAGCAGAAATTTATATCCCATTGTTCTGGAGACTGAGGAGTTCAAGATCAAGGTACCAATATGGTTCCATTCCGGTGAGACACCTCTTCCTGGTTCATAGCCAGCACCTTCTCACTGTGCCCTGAAATGGTGGAAGGACAAAGAGAGTTCTGGGACGGTGTCTTTTATAAGAACACTAATCCCCATCAGGAGGGCTGCATCCTCATGACCTAAATATTTCCAAATGCCCCACCTCTTAATACAATCGTATCAGGCAAAAGGATTTCAATATGTGAATTTGGGGAGACACAAACATTTAGACCATAGTAAGTGCTTTATGCTTTTCCTAAAAAAGAAATTGTGTTTTGTTTTGCCTACATAATTGGAGTGTGTGTTCTTCCAGGGAATAATGGTATCTTCTCTTACCTTTTCTAAGGGACCTTGTACATGTAAATGCTAATATTCATTGAACTCCACTGACATACAATTCAGTTCTTCAGACCACCCATCTGGGGACCACTCTTTGAACACACTTTAGAGGCATTTTCATTAAAGCTAAGCTTTCTTTAAAAATGTGAATTAAAAATTAAAACTAAAAGTGAAACAAAGACATTTTCCTTTGTACCAGCAGAAAGAAGACTTAATGAGAAACTTCAGTAGTAAATGTAGATAAGATAGGAGGGCAATTGGAAAGGATTAAATAAAGCTGTGCCAGCAGCCTCAAACCAAAGAATGTCCAGTTGCCTAGTTAATTCATATTTTGCATAATTTTTCATTGATAAGAATAACTCATAATTAACTCAACTGGCTTACCCATGGTTTTTAAACCTTAGTGTACATAGGAATATCTAGGATGTAGCTTAAATACAAATTCTCAGTCTTAGCCTAGGGATTCTGAGCAGGTCAGGGGGTTCTAGAAATGTGCATTTTTCATCAAGTATCCCAGGAGACTCTAAGCTAGTTATCTGAGACATGATTTTAAGGTAAATGTCCTAGACAACCACATTCTACCTTGTCACCAGCCGTGAGAACTTGATTTAACAAAAAAAAAAAAATCTAGTGGGTGCCTGAGTGGGTCAGTCAGTTAAGCACCCAACTCTTGATCTCAGCTCAGATCTTGATCTCACGGTGGTGAATTCGAGCCCCATGTTGAATTAAAGAAAAGAAAGAAAGAAAGAAAAAGCAGATCTAAGAATTCATTTATCAGTCTGTTACTCTCACCATCTCCCTACTGCCAACTGTGATCAGAAGTGTGTAAGAGTCTATGTTCTTCCTTCAGAGGTGCTCACGTTCCTAGCTGTGAGATGGTCCAGTTTCCTCAGAACTGGGTATAGACTGTGATCTTGGTCACCCAAGGCCAATTGCTGCTCCATCGTGTGCCAGCAGTGCATTTTCTGATATTTACTTGATAAACCATTGCTCAGTCCTGAGCTTCCTTTCCTCCTGATCCAATCCATGTAGCCTGGCTGATCCATTAGGTAAACCATCTTCTGGCTTTCCTATCTTCCCAACAGAAATGAACACAAGAAATCCTGGAGCAGAGTGAGACACCTCTTTGTGAAAATAGTGGAGACTCACCTCTCCTAAGGTCTTTAATGAAATATGCCCTAAATCCCTCCCCAAAATGCCCTTCTTCTGTACTTCCTCTTTCAGTGGATTAAATTACTGTCCACTCAACTCTCCAAACCAGAAAATTAAGTCCAGTCAGTTTTAAGGTCCCATCAATTCTTTTGCTTTGAGTCATTTCATTGATCTTATCTCCTTTGTTTCTAATCGTAATGGCATACATGAATACTGACTGAGTAGTGGGTTCAAAGTTGGAGAAATGGACTTCGAATGTTAGTTTTTGTAGATATAATAAAAGCCATGGTAAATTAGAGGAGAAAAGATACGGAGAAAGTAGGACAAAGTCAAAAAAATGTTCATGAAAGCACTTTGGAAAATTCATAGCATTACACAAATGTAACATTTTATTATTAACCATAATTTCATTTTTGTTCTGATTCTGTCCAGAGAAATTTCTTCCTTAAAATAAAAGAATTTTAAGCCTTTGGTCAAAGAACATTATATGGTCTTCCACTTACTACTTGTTTATTTACAATAACACTTCAGCAGCAAAGAAAAAGTTGTTTTACAGGGGAAAAAAAAATAACTTGCAATGCCCACTGTGTAACTCAGCTGTGGTCTTGGGTTCAAATTAACATGTACACTCAAAGGGGAGTAGTGTATACTAGACTAGAACTTGGAACCTGGTTCACTTAGCTTCACAGAAGGATACAGGACATGAAACAGCATTCTTGTTTAATGTCTGATGGCATTAAACCTGTCTTCTCAGGAGTTTTTACAATAATCTAGATATTGCTTCTTGCCCTCTCATCTCATGGGGACATGCTTGGCTGTAACAGACAAGACTGCAGGGGTGGATAGGAGCCATCCCAGAGTATGAAAACCCCACAAATTTCAGAACCCTATCTTAAAAGCCTGTGAATGTGAATTCCAAGCCAACAGGCACTTTCAGTTTCAAGAAACACCATACACAGAATCCAAGGTTTGTGTTTCCTGACAGGTTTTTACATATTTCTTGTCACATAGGCCCACAAACTTTAATGCCTACTCAGCCTTCCTCATGCAGACATTGTTCACTGAACAGGAGTCATGTCTATAACTAAAAATGTTACTTTGTAACACAGTTGACATGCCTTGTTTATCTAAACCCAATATATTCCCAAGAAAGAGTAAGGATAAAATAAACTCAAGTTCATCTTCCTGTGGGAAAAAAAACTGCTCTAATATTGCTGTTAACCCTCAGGCCCCCCAACAGACGGGGTTTGCTCCCACTCAAGAGTTCATTCCAGTGAAGGCGCTTCCTGGTAGCAGCTACTGAGCATTCAGGGGAAAGAAATGGAATGGGTGCCCACAGAGAAAAACCCATCTCTTTAACCTTCAAATACAAAGAACACAATCAATTCAACAAGCATTTGCTGTATATCTTGTACCAAACGGTGCCACATAGGAAGATTCATCTGCCATCCAAGAGAAACTGAGGAGAGGAATGGGAGCAGAGGCCAATGAGAAGATAGGAAACCACGGGACCAACTAGAGATGGCTGCAGCAAATTGCTTTGAGGGCTCTGAATACTGGTGCTAGGGTGGCTTAAAAGAGCTAATTTGAAAGGATTCCTAAGTCCTAGAGATACTTCTAAATCACGGAAAAGGAAGACATAGCCAAGCAGATCTTAAAGGCCACACGGCTAAGACTATCTATCAGAGTGATGCAGCCTCATCACACAGCTTCCCCCTAAACCAGTCAGTATCTTCCTGGAAAGGAACCACTGAGTCTTCTGCAAAGTAAAACACCCCTGAAGGTACACCCAGAAACTGCTCAGTGACGTACACTGAAAGTCCTCAATGGAGTGAGTACACAGTAAGTGCTCAACACAAACATACCTCTCCCCTACTTCATGTCACACACACCCTTAACTCATGAAGCTCCATGTCTCCTTTCTGTCCTGTCACTGGAGCAGAGACAGCTCAGAATTCCCACTCACCACCCCACTTGGCACCAGGAAGAGAGACCCTTGGCACAGGCATGACAGCATACTAGTGCTGGTCACAGAGTAAGACTGATGATCAGAAAGCTTCTGACTGCAAGCCATTGGGCGTCACCTGTCACTCTGTCCTTTGAGAACCAGAAATAAAACTTCTATTTCCTGCTGAGATGGCAAATAAGTAGGTTCGGGCTCTCAACTCCTACCCCATGTTAAGTTTGGTAAGGCTATAGAAGCAAAGGGAAGCAAAGATTTGGGAAACAATAACAATGGCAACAACAAATGGGAAATGTTTAGAACTTGCCAAGAGACAGAACTGCCATCTTGAACCTGTGTGTTAGGGAGGCGGGAGGGCTGCCTCCAGGGATAGAAGCAGCAATGGGAGGACAGACTGCAGGAGACCTTTTTAAATCCTGCACTTATCTCTTCACAATTGCCTTGGAACATCACTGCCTCCCCTTTACAACTTTTAATACAGCAGGAAAAAAAAAAATCAGTCCATCAAATGGAAAGTGAGAGAAAGGAGGAAATAAATACATTAAATACAAAATTTGAAATGAGTTACAAAAATAAGTCTCAACAGTTACCAATTGAAAAATAGAGACACTGACAATGGAGGAAATAAAAAGACCGAACTATGAGTTGCTTATAATAAATACATTTAAAGCTGGAAGATACATAAAGGTTGAAATGAAAAGGAGGAAAAAGATTTACCAGGTGGCAACTACGACCCCCCAAAAGTTGGGCAATTATCTCAATACACAACAGAACAGAATTTAAGGTTTAAAAAAGTGCCTTCATAAGGGACCAACAAAAAGATTTTTATATAATTAAAAAGAAACAACAGAGCAAGAAGGAATGGAAATCCTAAATATATATATAATCAATAATACAACCTCACAATTTATAAAGCAATAACTGAAAGAACAGACAGAAATCTATTTTTTTTAATTGTAGTTGGTGATTTTAACAAACCCATATCAAAAACTGACATACAGAAAAATAAGCAGACTTGAAGAACAATAAAATCGTTTAAGCTTGTTTATTAATCAAGGAATTGGAAAATGAAGAATTCTTCCAGTTTACAAATATGTGATCCAGAATGTGTGATTCTGGATCACAGGACAGGATAATAAAGGGAGTGGTGAGACTATGAGGATCTTTATTGAGAAAACTACTGAAATTTGAGTATGTATTGTAGATGAGATAATAGTATTATATCAAAGTTTAATTTCCTGAGTATTATCACTCTCTTGTATTTATATAAAAGAATGTCCTCACTAAGAGCAAGAAATGTACTGAAATACTTAACAGGAAAGGGGTATGATGTGTGCAACTTACTCTGAAATACTTAGAAAAAAAATTAGAGAGACAGAAACGGAGAAGAAGAAAGCAAACATAGTAAAATGTTAAAAAGTTATTGAATCTAGTCAAAGTGTCAAAGGAATTTTTGTACAATCCAAGTAATTTTTCTGTAAATTTGAAATTATTGCAAAATTAAAAGTTTTAAATTTTCATTAAAAAAACATTTGAGTTAAAAACAAAATTATGAAGAATGTAAAGAATAATTAGAACTGACCAGAAATAAAAACACTACACATCAATATTTGTTAGATATGATTAAAGCAGAACTTAGAGGAAAATTTTTTACTTTTAAATGCACTTTTCAGGAAACAAAAAAAAAATTACATAAATAAAATGAGCTAAGCATTCAACTCAAAAGTTAAGTAAAGGGGAACAGAACAAACCCAAAGGAAGGAGGAAGGAAATAATAAAGATAAAAATAAAGATAATAGAATTGAGAGCTTAAGACAAATTAATGGAAACAAAATCTGGCCTTTGAAAAGACACATCTATATGTTGTTCCAGAAAAGAGAGTGAAGAACAAAAGCTGCCCAACTCATTGTAAAAAAGAATTTTTATTACAAAAATAAATAAGGAAATACAAGAAAGGCAAGTTTTATGTCCACGCTTTATAAAAGTAAACACAACACCCTAAGTAAAATATTAACTAAATAAAAGCAACAGTAAATATGTAACTCTAGGATAACCAAAGAAGGTTTATCACAGGAACGCAAAGATGTTTCTCATCAAAAAAAAAAAATCTCTCAATATAATCCCCCATATTAGGATATTAAGAAGGAAATATATACATAATGAAACAGATCAATGAAGAAAAATTTTTTTATTTCAACATCTATGATTTTATATATATATATATATATATATTAAAAAAAAAAAACTCTTAGGGGCACCTGGGTGGCTCAGTGGGTTAAAGCCTCAGCCTTCAGCTCAGGTCTTGATCCCAGGGTCCTGGGATCAAGCCCCCACATCGGGCTCTCTGCTCAGCAGGGACCCTGTTTCCTCCTCTCTCTCTCTCTGCCTGCCTCTCTGCCTACTTGTGATCTCTGTCTGTCAAATAAATAAATAAAATCTTTTAAAAAAAAAAACCCTCTTAGAAAACTAGGACTAAAAGCTATTATTTAACTTAATTTATTAAGATTATACATAAAAACAGTGAGGACTTCTGGGAAGAATGAGTAGACCCATTTCTCCCTATTCCTCTCACTAAGTACAATTAAAAACCCTGGCCATTATATATAAAACAAACATAATACTCTGAAAGGTTGAGATAAGAAGGCAGACCTCATGGGATAAACTTAAAAGAATTGAAATCATACAGAGTATGTTCTCTGACCACAATAAAATTAAAGTAGAAATCAGTAACAGAAAATCTCCAAACACTTGGAAAATTTGCAATCATTTTAAGATAACCCCTGGGTCAAACAATAAGTCTCATGGGAAATAAAAGATGCATTGCTTTGAATATAAATTAAAATACAATATATCGAAGCCTAAGGAATATACTTAAAGCAGTGCTGAGAGGGGAATTTATAGCATGAAAATCATACATTAAAAAAAAAAAGGAAAAGTCTCAAATCAATAATCTGAAGCTCATAGCTCAAGAACCCAGAAAAAGGTCAAAGCCATAGCAAGCAGGAGAAAGCAAATACTAAAGATAAAAGCACAATTCAATGATATTGAAAACAGAAAAACAATAAGGAAAATCAATGAAAAACATCTTTGAAAAGATCAACAAATTGATGAAACTCTAGCAAGACCTGTGATAAAGAAGACAGGAATCACTGATACCAGTAATGAAACAGGGAATATCAATACAGACCCTGCATACAACAAAAAGATAAGGGAGTGGGACACCTGGGTGGCTCAGTGTGTTAGGCCCCTGCCTTCAGCTCAGCTCATGATCTCAAGGTCCTGGGATCGAGCCCCACATTCTGCCCTCTGCTCAATGGGGAGCCTACTTCCCCTCTCTCTCTGCCTGCTGCTCTGCCTACTTGCGATTTCTCTCTCTGTCAAAGAAATAAATAGAATCTTTAAAAAAAAAAAGGTAAGGGAATATTATAAACAACTATATAAACATAAATTTGAGAATTTAAACAAAATAGACATGTTCCTCAAAAAAGACAAACTAAAAAAAAAGAAAAGAAAAAAGACAAACTATTACAACTCACCCAATATGAAACACGTAATCTGAATAGCTCTATGGAACTATTAAGGTGTTAAATTTGCAATTTGAAATTTAAATTCCCAAAAGGGAAACTCTGGGCCCAGATGGCTTCACTGGAGAATTCTACCAAACATTTAAAGAAGAATTAACACCAATTCTACACAATCTGTTGCAGAAGAGGAGGGAAACACTTCCCAATTCATTTTATTAAACTTATATTACTCTAATATCAAAACCAAATGAAAAAGAAACTACTTGAAGGAGCAGGAGGCTGGCTGAGGACAAAGCAAAGGCTGGCGCCTTGCACACCCCCTTCACCCGCTCCCCTCCATATGTGTAGCATTCCTCAGGCACCCCTGACTGCCATAAAACGATAAATAGTTAACTTGCAGAGATCACAGTCCTGCAAGGTAGGAGTCTCCCTTGGTTTGCAAATGTCCTTGAGATTTACAACAGAGAAGTTACCTTATCAATAGCCCAATTTCCAGGGACACAGAACTCAGTTCCTCAAGCCCTAATGTCACCCTCCCCTCCATGAAAAGTAGAAGGAAAAGTAAATAAAGTTAAATTTCTTCTAAACCTAAATCTCATTAACAAGGATGCTTGACAGCAGGAATGTAACATTTCACCAGGAGACTCCCAATTGTCATTATGTTAGTGCCTCATTAGAGGGAAAGTGGCCTTGGCTTGATAGTAACCAGGCCTTCAATATCCTGATAGTGTTTTTTTTCCACATGCGTGGGCTAACCGGCCAGTTCTGCTTCTGTAAGATTGCTTTGTCTGCTTTCGCGCGCGGGATCCCTGACCCAATCCACTGACGCCAAGTATGCCTGTTCAAACTATCAATCAATCAGCTCAGCCCCACCCGAAACTTGTTTGTACCTGTCTATAAAAATCCTGCACCGACCCAGCTCTGGACCTCTCGGCGTTATCGGCAACGAGCAGCGCAGAGGTCCAGGTTCGAACCTGCAATAAACGACCCTTGCTGATTGGCTTTGACTCACGTCTCTGGTGGTCTTTTAAGGTGGGGGTAATATTCAATTGGCATTTCATACTCACCTATATTTTGCATCAATATAAGCACAAAATCATTAAAAATAGTTAGCAAATATGATTCAGCAATATATTAAAAAAAAAAACAGTAAATACTACAATCATTGAGGTTTTTCCAAGGATGTCAAGCTGGTTCAATATTCAAAAATCAGTCAGTGTTATTATCAGGCTAACAAAGAAAAATGATCAAATCAACACAATTATATCAACCAATGTAAGAAAAGCATTTGATTAAATTTAATACCCATTCATAACAAAAACTCAGAAAAAAAATGGGAATAAAGAGAATATTCCCAAGTTGTTTTAAAAAAAAAGGAGAGAGAAAGAAGAAAAAAGAAAAAGGCCTCAAGCTAACACATCTAATGGTGAAAGACAGAATGCTTTTCCTATAAGACCAGGGACAAGGTAAGACATCCAGTCTCACCACTTTTATTCAACTTAATTCTAGTCAGTAAATAATGCAAGAAAGGAAAAGAAAAGGTAAACACAGTGGAGAGGGAGAGCCAGAAGTAGCAGCTGCTCAACCTAAAATAGATTAGGGACTTAAATGTAAAAGATAATTTTTTTTTAATTAGGGGAAATCTTCAGGATGCAGAGCTAGGAAAAATTTCTTAGCATTGACAACAAAAGCATGATTCATAAAAGGAAATATTAATAAATTGGACCTCATCAAAATTAGAAACATTTGCCCTGTGAGAAACCTGTGAAAAGGATGAAAAGACAAGATACACATGATGGAAGGAAATATTTCCAAACCATGTGTCCAAAAGAGAACCAGTATCTAGAATATACAACAAACTCTGAAAACTCAACAGTAAAAAATAAACACTCTAATTAGAAAATAGAAGAAATTGGGCGCCTGGGTGGCTCAGTGGGTTAAGCCGCTGCCTTCGGCTCAGGTCATGATCTCAGAGTCCTGGGATCGAGTCCCGCATCGGGCTCTCTGCTCAGCAGAGAGCCTGCTTCCCTCTCTCTCTCTCTGCCTGCCTCTCCATCTACTTGTGATTTCTCTCTGTCAAATAAATAAATAAAATCTTAAAAAAAAAAAAAGAAAATAGAAGAAATGAAGAGATGTTTCACTGAGTAGGGTACACAGATGACAAGTAAGTACATGAAATGATGTTCAATAAAAGCCATTAGGGAAATGCACATTACAACAATGAGATAGGGGCACCTTGGTAGCTCAGTCAGTTAAGCGTCTGCCTTTGGCTCAAGTCATGATCCCAGGGTCCTGGGATTGAGTCCCACATCCTGGACTCCTTGCTCAAGCAAGAAGCCTGCTTCTCCCTCTGCCTCTACCTCTCTACCTGCTACTCCCCCAGCTTGTGCTTTCTCTCTCTCTCTCTCTCTGACAAATGAATAAATATATCTTAAAAAAAAAAAAGAACAACAATGAGATATCACCACCCACCTGTTAAAATGGCTAAAATGAAAAACAGTGGCAATACCAAATGCTGGTGGTGATGTGGAAACTGGATTGCTCATACATTGCTGGTACAGCCATTTGGGAAAACAGTTTTGTGGCTTCCTTAAAACTAAACAGGCAACTACTGCACTGTTCAGCAATTATACTTGGGCATTTATCTTAGAGAAACAAAGACTTGTGTCCACACAAAAACCTGTGCATAAACGTTTAGAGCAGATTTATTCCTATTGCCTAAATACTGGAAACAATCCAAATATCCTTCAACTAACTGCTGTATCCATACCATGGAATACAACTACCAATAAGAAACTGTATGTAAGTAACAACCCTGTGTAATCTACAGAAAAATATGCTGAGGGAAAAAGCCAATCCCCAAAAGTTATATACTGTATAAAACATTTTTGAAATGACAAAACACAAAAATAGAGAGCAGAGGAGCAACTGCCAGAGTAGTTAAGGAGGACGTGGGATAATAGGGAAGTGAGCGTGGCCATAAAAGAACAATTTGAGAGATCCTTGTGATGATAGAAATGTTCTATATATTTTTAAAATATTTTTTTTATTTACTTATTTATTTGAGGAGAGAGAACACAAGCAGGGAGAGAGGCAGAGAAAGAGAGAAAGGGAGAAGCAGACCTTCTGCTGGGCAGGGAGCCCAATGTAGGACTCAATCCCAGGACCCCAGGATCATGACCCAAGCCAAACGCAGACGCTTAACCGATTGAGCCACCCAGGGGCCCAGAAATTTCTAATATTTTGACTGTATCAGTATATCCTGGTTGTGATAATGTACCACAGCTTTGCAAGATGTCATCACCAGGAGAAATAGGGTTAAAGGTACTTGGGATCTGTTTATACTATTTTTTTTCACTACTGCACTTGAATAATGTGAATTATCTCAAATAACATGTTTAATTTTTTAAAAACCCTACAGCAAACATTGTAATTAATGGAGAACATTTAGCTGCATTTCCTTAAACAATAATGCTCATTGTCACTGCTACCACCTAACATAGCCCTGGAGGTCCTGGTCAATGCTATGGAAAAGAAAACTAAGAGTTTTCAGGATTTAAAGGGTTACTCTCAGAGTTTGCTGATGATGTCATTATCTACCAGGAGAGAGGGAGGATATCAACAACAAACTACTGAAACCAGCAAGAGAATCCAGTTGTTATGTTTTCACCTACAAAAATTAGTTAACTTCTAATATTTGCAAATTACTTATATTATAAGATGTTAATATCCAGAGTATATAAAGAACTCCTACAACTCAACAGCAATAACAAATAAAACCACACACAAAAATAATTTAAAAACAGGCAAATGATGTGAATAGATATTTCTCTAAAGGTGTTATGCAAATGGATGATGAGCATATAAAAAGATGTTCAACATCACCAATCATTAGAAAAATGCAAAGCACAAAACCACAATGAAATATCACTTCACACCCATTAGGATGGTTACCATCCAAAAAATAATAATAATAAAACAGGTACTTGAAGATATTTGCATACCCATGTTCATAGCAACATTATTCATAATAGCCAAGAGGTAGATGCAACCCAAGTGTCCATTGATGGATGAATGCATAAACAAGATGTAGGATATCCACACAATGGAATACTATTTGGCCTTAAAAAGGGAAGGAAATAAGGCAGTCTCAAAATGACAAATATTGTATGATTGCACTTACGCGAAGTATCTAAGGTAGTCAAATTCACAGAAACAGAAAGTAGTGTGGTGGTGACCAGAGCTGAGGAGAAAGGGAAATGAGGAGGTGTTGTGTAATGGGTACCGAAATTCAGTTTTGCATAAGAACATTTTGACGATTCACTGCAGAGTAATGTGAAGGTACCTAACACTACTGAAATGTACACTTCAAAATGGTTAAGATGGTCAAAGTTGTTATGTTTTCACCCCATTTTCTGAAACATCAGTTACACTTCTCTACACAGAAAGAACTGATAAAATAAAATTACAATAAGATAATCAATCATAATGACAACAAAGTCTGTAAAATGTCAAAGAGTTTACTGAGCATGTATGGGACCATGATGAAAACGTGAATTTTTTTAAAAAGCATAATAAAGAATACACAAGATGATTTGAACAGATGGAAAAACACCCCTGTTTTTTGCAAGGGATGACTTAATATTAAAAAGAAGTCAGTTATCCCCAAATTGCTCAATAAATGCAATATAACCTCAATCAAAGTTCAAGTTTAATTCTGAGGAACTAAAAAATCTTACAGTACAATACATCTGGAAAAAATAAACGTCCACAAAGAGTTACATAAGCCTTGGGCCAGGGCAGGGGAGACCAGAAAGGAGTATTCTCTCAGGTCCCTCAGCAGGAAACAGCAGTCTACTGTTATTACTGAGGTCTTGTCCCTGCCCATGGCCAAAGGAAACCCAAGTTTTGCATCTTTCCGCCCCCTCCAGCACCGCACTGCCTCAACTGGTTTTTTTCCCTCATGTTGTGAACGTGCCAACTCTCCTACATCTGTCCTTCTAGATCCACATTTCTCCACCTTGGGTATGTCATCACGGTTCCCGAACTCCTTGGCTTCCCCTTGCTTTCAGCCAAACTCTGAGAGTGGAGGCAGGCAGAGCTTGAGGTCAGGGTCTTTACTCCTTTGGCTCCTTCGCAAGGTCACCTTAGACTGCCTGTGTCCCTTGACTGTTGCTGGCAAGCTAGTGACACTGTAGGACTAGCTGTAGGCTCTCCTTCTGAATTCTGATAACCCCTCCAGTCCCTTGCCTCTTTCAATCTTGGGGTAGCAACAAGTCAACTGCTGCTACCCCCGGGTTACACGGTGCTATCCCCCACCTACTTCTTTGGGAATACTTCCTTGTAAATAGACTCCCCTTAAACTCTCTTATTTCGAGTGTGCCATCTGTTTTCCTTTGAGGCGCTGGGACTATGAAAGTCATTTCTTTCCTCTTTTCCTTCCTCTGACCAGTCTGGCCAAAGGCTCTTAGAAACCTCATTTGAAATGTGGGAGAGAAAGGGTCAAGAGAGCAGGTGAGTCCCTCCCTCGGGAGCAATCTTTTTGGGTTTGGGGTCTTTACACTCTCTGCAGCCCCTGGGGACTGGCCTGGCAAAAGTAGTTTTCCTAAATAAACATGGAGATTAAATACCATGCTTTTTTCTTGTCTTTTCGCATGACTGTGTACATGAGTAAGGAAACAAAGAGAAGCTGGAACCTAGGGGCATGCTGTCACTCAGGAAAAAAGCACGGAGGATCCACCCTCCCGTGATATATTTGAGTTTCATTCCCACTGTCTTTATTTTTTTTTTTAATCTGAGTATAGTTGACACACAATGTTGCCGTGGTTTCAGGTGTAGGACATAGTGGTTCAACTTCTCTATACTTTCTACTGTGCTCACAAGTAGAGCTGCCCTCTGTCACCACACGTTATTACCATATCATTCACTGTATTCCTCACACTGTGCCTTTTATCCCTGTGACTCATTCATTCTGTAACTGGAAGCCTGTGTCTCCCACTCCCCTTCACCCCTGGCCCCCCTCCCCTCTGGCAACCACAAGTTCATTCTCCTGTATTTATAGGCCTGATGCAGCTTTTTGTTTGTTTATTCGTTTGTTGCAGTATTTTTAAAGTTTTATTTATTTATTTATTTTTTATTTGACAGAGAGAAAGATCACAAGTAGGCAGAGAGGCAGGCAGAGAGAGAGGGGGAAGCTGGATCCCTGCTGAGCAGAGAGCCTGATGTGGGGCTCGATCCCAGGACCCTGAGATCATGACCCGAGCCGAAGGCAGTGACTTAACCCACTGAGCCACCCAGGCGCCCCTGTTGCAGTATCTTTAGATCCCACATATGATTGAGATCATATCAAAAGAGGAACCTCAAACCTGAAATCAACACAGTTCTCTAAAGTATTGGTATCTGCCCCAAGGGCTGAAGGGACTCCCTGCCTTGTGTGTGCCCTTGGGAACGCAGAACCAGCCCTTTCATGGGTAGACAGTTGGACTAGATGACCTTTAAAGTCAATTCCATCTCCAAGTTCAGCTTTTAAAATGAACAAGACATTGAAAGGAGAGAACCAGGGGCTCCTGGGTGGCTCAGTGCGTTAAAGTCTCTGCCTTTGGCTCCAGACATAGTCTCAGGGTCCTGGGATCGAGCCCCACATCGGGCTCTCCGCTCAGCAGGGAGCCTGCTTCCTCCTGCTCTCTCTGCCTGCCTCTCTGCCTACTTGTGATCTCTGTCTGTCAAATAAATAAATAAATCTTTGGGGGGAAAAAAAAAAGAAAGAAAGAAAGAAAGGAGAGAACCATGTGTTGTACCCCACCTGGATTAGATATAATCCAACAGCCCAACTGTCTATTTCCTCTCTCTCCCCACCCACCTCTCTCTCTCTCTCTCTCTCTCTCACATACACACACACACACACACACACACACACATAGAGCCTTTATTGACATTTTATTATGTTTAGCATTCTACTCTCCTCACACAGTCCTAGAGCTGGCTCACCATTATCCTACTTCTTTCCATCCAAGCACCACTCATCACCCCATGTGAGGACATGTAGTTCCTCCCTTTTCTCCCTAGTCTGGCTTCCTGGTCCCCAGGACACCTACGTGGCACTTTCTCCTAACTCCTTACCTGGAAACGGACAGCCATCCCTATAAAACACAAACACACATAGTTAGGGCAGAGAGAAGCCTGCCAGGACTCTCCAGAGGAGGACTGGAAGCTATCCAACTAGCTGACTCTCTCCTTCCTTCCCCTGGGGGTCCTGTCACTTTGATTCCCACTGCTGTGACCAGACCCAGACCCTCTGGATGGGCAGCTCCCTTAAAATCAGCCCCGCAGAAACACCACCCAAAACCCTACCCCAAGACCAGACTAGCACTTCAAAAAGAATTTGCTTTGTCAACCAAACAAAAACAAAAACCATGAATAGAAAAAGGAAAATGAAACAACATAAGACTTTAAACAGCAAGTTTTCAAATTAAGTCAAGCAGAAGTGGAAGATTATTTACATGATGCACAAGCTTAATCATTAAATGCTGTATGTAAATGCAAAAAAAAGAAATACAAAACTGAGAAAATTTCTAGAGATTAATTTCTGAGCCAACACTTGCCAATTACCACAGCACACAGCACTTTCTATCTTCCAACCTTATATGGCCTTGTTCAGAGAATAATCATTTTGAATTCACGAGCACTTTCCCCTCCCATTGACTCCTCCAGGAAACTCCTTCCAGAACAAATGCCCTGATCACAGGGATCCTTCTGAGGAAACCAGGGGAGTGGAAGAGACCAATTCACTGGTTGGACAAGCCCTGAGCACCTACTTTGGACATCAAGTCCATAAGAACAGTGCTTCCCCCGTTCCTCTGTAGGTCCCCATCAGCACAGAAACTGTCCAAGGATGAAGGGTTTTAGACCCCATCACACACACACACACACACACACACACACACACACACACACACATTCATGGATAGCAGCACACAAGAAAGAAGGTTCTACAGTCTATCTTCTGCCTCTTCCCCTAGCTCATCAGATTCTGATCTTACGTATTCCTATGCAGACACCCACATGAAAATATGCATCCATAACCCCTTGTTCTCCCTCCACAATATTCCGTTAGGCTAAGCTGCTTCAGTATTTGTATTCACTTCTGGCTTCTTTTCCTTGCCCAAAGTCTGGCATCCAACTCTAATTCCAAAGGCAATGCCACAGCCCTGCTTTCTGTGTCCAGCAGGTGTCGCCCCTCACCGGAAACAAAATGCACCCTCCCTTCTACCGTGAGAAATCTTTACCCCAACAGCAGACATCCCTTGGGTTGGGGTTGAAAGCGGGGCTCTGGAGAGAGGTGTGCTCCCCTAGATCCCCTAGCGTGAGGATCCTCTGAATAAAGCCATCTACATACTTCCAGCTAAGGTAGATGAACATCCCATGGGAAATTTGTTCTTTGATCTTGGGCAAGTTATCCACACTCCGAACCTTACTTTCTTCACTTGTGGTATGAAAGGAGACAATCTTTTTCTCCTGGCATTATTGTAAGAAGTGAGATACAAATACAAAGCACTTAGCCCAGCACCTGGGTCATTATACGCACTTGAGCTATGGGCTTTTCCCCACTTAGGGTTTGGAAGAAATCACCGCCAGAACTTCCATCTGAAGTTAAGCTCTGCCCCCTGAGTCCTATCTAAGGATCCACATCAGAGCTGCAATGAGGATCCGTGAGATAATACATGTAAAGTACCCAGTCCAATGTCTGGTCCAGAAAGTTGAGTAACAAGTAATAACTAACATCACTCCTGTGGGCTCAGCACATGCCAGCAACATTCTTAACCATCTGCAAGTATGAACGCACTCAATCCTCCTAAGACCCCTTATGAGGTAAGTAATCTGTCAATTCCCTGCCTCTCTCTGGTTCTATGACTCCACCCAACCACAGTTTAATTTCTTTTTATGAATTATAGATCAGAAAACTTCCCCCAATTCTGTCATGTCTAGAGGGAATAATTAAGAGGACATACTGACTCCTCCACTCAAGGAGGAGAGAATTAACCCCAACCCATAACTCTGCTCATGGTCCCTCCCCAGGGCCTCAGGAAAAAGCATTAAAAAAAAACACCAATATTTCCACCAGAGTTTATTCCTCAGAGATGATCGTCAGTGACTCACTGGCCCCTGTGGCACACTGTGGCCTCCAGAAAGGCCTTTAACCTCTCTCCCCAGATGATATTCAACCCAGAAATATAGTCTTGGACAATAACTTGATTACACAATATTCTCAGGATTGAGTTCTCCCAGCGTGCTAAGGTGTACACAAGGTGGGCTGGGAAGTTCAAAGATCCGGATGGAGAAACCATAGGATCCAAGAAAATGTGTAGGGTCTGACGATGTTGGGGGGACACAGCAGCATCACTAAGACTCTGAATCTCCTCACTTGCGGTATAGAAGGTGTAGGTCTCTTCCTCTAACTGACATGTTGACCTGCAGAAATAAAAAGGAAATAATAAGGCTTCAATCCAACGTGACCCCATCCTCTGTCTCTATAACCATCCATGCCAGAGCCCTTAATACTATGATATCAAAAATTCTAGATCACCAAGAACTAATACTACAAAGCCACTTTCAGTTGTCTCCCCATAAACACTCCATTGGATAGAAGAAGGGGGTGTGGTTGCTCCTCTTTCCTGCTCCTAATCCCAGCAATGGCACTTTAAATTATGCTCTTGGCTACATCCTGGTGAAGCCTCGCCCCTACTATAAACACCATTAGCTGAGCCCAACACTGACTCCCGAAATCTCTCACCACCACCCCCCAAGGACCAGGAGGCAAACAACTAACATAGATGTTACCTTCTGGATAACTGGCCCCAGGGAGGAAAATGTAGCCTGGAAAAAGAAAACATCTGATTAGGGGACAGTTTGTAGATAAAAGTATCTGGCGTGACTCACAACAAATGAGGTAGCAATGGGAAAACCAGTCACAGACAGAAAGTGAACAGAAATTGGAAGTGAGATTGGCAACAGGAGGTCAGGGACGGCACTCACCAGAGGAGCGAACTCTCCGCCAGCTGAGCAAACCAAGAGAGAAAATGATGAAGCCCAGGCCCAGAGTCACTGCAGACACGGAAACCTTCAGTGTCTGCATCGGGGACAGCCCAGGTGCTGCAAAAATAGAAACTTACTGGAACCAATCTGTTGCCCATTGCCAGAGCAACTTAATTTGGTGTGACTTCCAGCTAGGAAGTTCAAAGGTGCTTTAGCCCAATGCCAAGAGTCTGGCGCACACCAACCTATACCCAAGGAAACAGACTTTACTCAAAAATCCCCATCCTGGGGGCGCCTGGGTGGCTCAGTGGTTTGGGCTGCTGCCTTTGGCTCGGGTCGTGGTCTCAGGGGTCCTGGGATCAAGCCCCACATCGGGCTCCCTGCTCCGCAGGAAGCCTGCTTCCCTCTCTCTCTCTCTCTGCCTTCCTTTCTGCCTACTTGTGATCTCTGTCTGTCAAATAAATAAATAAAATCTTTAAAAAAAAAAAAATCCCCATCCTGTAGCTCTCCACTGCTAGAGCAGCCCTGGGGGACCCCTCTCACCACAGTTAGCACCAGAACTTCTAGGTCCTCTCTAATACATTGGGGCCTCTCGGGCATCTTTTTTCCCTTCTTCACCCTGAAGGTTTTCTCACCAAAAAATAAAGGATTCCTCATTCTCCTCAACATTTGCCCCATAGTGACTATGTTGGCTCCCTTATGTGCTCTAACAGAGTATTTGTCTATTAAAATGTCTTTCTACCTTTCTTAACTCTCAATGATCCCATTCCATGAGTTATCCGACTACTGAGGTATCTCCTCCAGTCCACCTCCAGATTTCCAGAACCGGTCTCCAGCCCACCCCACAGCTCCCACTTCCTGGAACCCATCATACTCTGAATCCACTCCACCTGGATTCCTTCCCCCATGCTGAAATGAACATTCCATCATCAAAGGAAACTCTGGCACATGCTGGGGAGGAGACTTTCCCAGGAGAGTTCTGGTGCACCTGTGGGTTCCTCTCTCTGCTTTTCATGCCCTCTCAGCCGCCCAGCAAGACAGCATTCCCCGATGGGGAGCCTAGTCTCAGCAGCCAGTCTAGGATCCTGTTCCCCAGCCCTTCGTAGATACCCCTCCTCTTCCTCATTGCTCACTCTTCTATTTCCTCAAATCTGTGTACCAAATCTCTTGGTACGTTTAACTACTTCCAATCTTGGGGTTCAAGCAGTGGTTCCTTGTTCGTTAGCCCAAAGTGTTTGCCAGCCAGGCTTTTTCTTCCCTGACAGAACAGCCCAAATTTACAACTGCCCCTACGCTGAAAGAAAGTCCCATTTCTTCCAAAAGCTTTTTTATTCCTTCGGTTCCCATTCCTGGCCAGACAACAGAATAGTTGAAATCTGAAGATCCTAAAATGCTGCATCACAATTTTTGGTTGTGAAAACACGGTCACCAAACCACATCCTCTTTTCAGGATAGGCAGGCGCGCTGCTCCCCTGCCACATGACACCCCCAGATGCACACATGACATCAACCACACCACCATGGCAACAGCAACAGTAACTGTTCCCATTCCTGTCTCCCACAGCCTCATCTCTGGTCATCAGCCCTCCACCGGTTCCTCCAGACTGGCTGCTCATTCTCAGCATCTCCCTCACTGCTGTCATTCCCTGGACCTGTTCACATGTCACTCTCTGAGCCAGAATGTTGGTGTTTCCTTGTCCACAACCCATGCACAGTAGCTCTCTGCTTCAACCTTAATTCCTCCCACCCTCCATGCACTTACTCCAGTCCTGGAAGACGGGCTCAGGAGCCCCAATGTGCTCCACCACACAGGTGTAGGTATCCCCATAAGAAGGGGTTGTGGCGAAATAGGAGACAGTCTGATATGTCCAGTCTCCATTGGGCTGGGCCATCTTAGGGTCACTACTGTGAGGAGGGACAGGCTGCCCATTCTTCCTCCACCAGATGGTCACATCAGCTGGATAGAAGCCCCAAACGTAGCAGGCCAGCATCACACTTTCCTTCGTGTTAAAAGGAGTGGTTTTGGCTACTTGCACAGTTGGTGGCCCTGCATAGGAAGAAAACGTGGTGGTGAAAGAAGGCAACATTCTGGCTTTTTCTCCATCCTGGTTTCTTTCCTGCTTCAACTTTTCATGGCTTTTGCCAACTGACCCTTCCCACCCCTACTCCATGCCTCCACACATCCCTTTGAAAAAGGAGTTAGAATTGTTCCTGCTTTGCAATTTCCCCTCAGTCCGTCACTGCTCTTTCAGATTCCTGATCCAACATTATGGTTGATCACATTAAGCAGAAGCCAGGTCTGAACTGCAAGCTGTTTCAGAAGTCACTGACTATATATTTCAAGTAATATATTGATAATTTCAAGTGAAATGTTTATTTCAAGTATATAAGCTAACAGTTATCAAGAATTGTAGGTTAGGATTTGTAAAGGTAGGAAAAGATGTCTGTCCTCAAATCTAATTTAACAAACTTAAGTGGCTGAATCGAGCAACATTTTCCCCTCAGATAGTTTAAGGAAATGAGCCTAACTCAGATCTAACTCTCTTAAATTTGGATTAACATAATCTGAATTAATGAGATTGTTAATATTGCCATTCCCTACTAGTTTATTCTTCTAGGTGGCCCTCCTGCTTGCCTCTACCTTGGTGCTTTTCAAACAAAATCTTAAATAAAAATCCAAGAAATTCTGTTAAAATGCAGGTTCACTAGGCTGCATCCCCAAATATTTTCACTGAGAAGATCTGTAGTGGCACTCAAGGGCTTGTATTTTTAACAAGCACCCTCCCCAGGCAATTCTGAGAAAAGTGGTCCAGAAGTCACATTTTAGACATATTACTCTGTCTTATGGAGATCTTCATGTTTTCTTCTATCAGTCTCAAGTCCTTCTCAGTGCAAGGGATTGGGGGCAAGAAAGCATGTTGAAATTCCCAGGGAGGCTTTCTAAATATTCCCATGCCTAGGTGCATCCCAGACCTAAAACATCAGAACCTATGACAAAGAGGTATGAGCACTTTGGAAAAAGGTATTCTGGTTATTCTGACACACTCCTGGTTGAACTTGACTCTGCATCATGAGATGCCTTGAATGGAAGGAAAGAATGCTTACTCTCTCAGCCCATTGGCCTCAAACATCACTTCCCTTTCTTTATTCCTGCTCCATCCCCGTCAACAACCCTTTGAGGGTCCACACTCACTCTTCTTACATTCCAGGTCCACACATTTTCTGCTTCTTTCCTGCACAAATCTCAAACCTGTTGGCTATAGAGGGATGAAGGGATGGAGGGATTCTCCCTGGCTTCTCCTTTCTAACTGTGCTTCCCAATAGCCCCGTGTGCGCCTCTCTTCTTACGTGTCCTGTGGGTCAGTGATCCCCAGAAGGACTGGGTATGTGTGGCACAGTCCTGGAGTCCATTAGACAAGCGGGAAAGCACGGATTCCTGATGGTTGAGGAACTCTGAGAGGTACTTGGCCAAGGGATTCAGTGCCCCAAATTCAAGAGGGACCATTTTGGACTTGTCTCGATCCCAGCAGGTCAGCAAATCCTTGTTGAAGGAGACACAATATGTGAAATCCTTTGCAGTCCCATCATCATCCAACAGACAGGTGCTTTCCACATGGGCTATAAAGCCACCTACAGGAACCAGAGAAAGGGGGCAGCTCAGAGACCTCTGCAGGGAGCCCAAGCCCCCGTTCATGCCCCAGTTACACCCAGTGAGTGGGGTGTAGCTTTCCTGCTTCAGGCAGCATCTACAGACCAAGCTCTTGTACTGGAGTCTCTGAGAGCACCGAGTCAGGGGATAGATGGTAGCAGCAGAGAAGTTTTTAGTTACCGTTTCCTCTTTATGAGACTGAGTATGGGAACAAGAATGGCCCAAAATTAGTTGCTAGTTTAAACACAGCAAATTTACCCAGGACAAGACCTTCAGTAAGGTGAATTATTGATTGAGAAAAGGGGTCAAGGGAAAGAGTCAGCTTTGTTGTATGCTGGATATATTATTAAATATTCACTCCATATATATTTATGAAGCACACACACAAATGTGCCAGGCTCTGTGCTAGGAGCTGAGGATATGAGGATACAGAAATAAACAAGACAGATATTGCCCTTGCCTACACTCCAGCAAAAGATACATATATTATACCAATAATTCTACAGTTCAATTATATTAAAATTGCAACAAAGATACAAAGGTAGGAAGTGCTATCAGAGTATATGCCAGAGAGACAAAGAGTCTGTGGTGTCCAAATCCAAGTGACTCCCTTGCCCCAAAGGAGCAGAGGAAGGGGGATCCCAAGCAGAAAACCCTTACCTTCTCCAGCAGAGCCCAGGCTGAGGCCCAGCAACAAAGGCAGGAATGTGGTCATGCTCTGCTCTGGGGACACACCAGGAATTCAGTGCCCTGGACTAGTTCTTCCAGGGCCCTGGGTCCTCACCTGCTCCAGTAGTTCCAGCCTGGGTAGATGATCTCCAGACCCTGAGCGGACTAGAATATAGCCCCGACTCCTTGATCCCCCGTAAATGAGTGATTTGGAGCCACCCAGTCCCTAGATACTAATTCTGTTCCTACCAGCTCTTCTAAATCAGTCCCAAACTAAGAGTTGTCAGATGGGTTAGATGGGCGGGGACAAATACGAGACAAATCACTGAGTGCTTCAGCCTAGCATCACCAGTTACCAGGTAAATCTTATCCTGCCCTAGGCTTTAAAGGACTCTGTCTCCTAAATCTTTCCCTGTGGGAAAAAGACCAGTCTGTAGATGGATTTCCTTAGATCAGTGGAGAGAATAATCCCAATACTCCCAGAACAAACGTAGCCTGGGCTGCCCACCGGTTTAACTGTTTCCCTTCAGTATCCTTCCAAAAGACAGAGACTAGGTAACTTCTCTGTCCCTTAGAGGGAGTAACTTAGAAAGATATTGCATAACCCCTGGTCTGCCCTGTCACCCGGAGATGGGAGATGGAGGCAGGAGCTGTAAGGCCCTTCTGGAGCAGGTGGCAGAGACAGGGCTGTTGAGATGGAAGAAGGCCCAGGGAGAGTGCAGGGTTGTCTGGCCTCAAAGCGCCACTGGGGAATAGGGGAAACAATTGCACTTTAGAGGTCAGAGACGGAGACTGGAAAGTCCTTCCCTGAGATTCCATTGCTTCTTGCAGATCTGCATTTTGTCCTTCCTGTTTTTTGGAGCCAGGAAATCCTACCTTCAACCAGTCTGAGCCATCTCAGGGCAGACCACAGGACAACTCCACATGAACCCCTGATAAATAGCTGGGAATGGACCAATTCTCAAAGCTCTCCTGCCTTGCCCAAACTCAACACTCTCCTATGCGTTTCTCCCACTAGTCCTATCTGTTCTGAAGCAGGTCCCTGCATTATGAAGCCACTAGGAAAAAAAAGATAAAGTTTCCCTCCTTTACTTCCCCTGGAAAAGGCAGATTTTAAATGGCAATTCATCCTCCTATCCCATTGTGAACTGTACAACTGTGATGGCTTCTTCCCTCACAAATTTAAAACCTGAAATTGTCTTCTCTCTCTTCCCCAGTGGCTTCGGGGCTGCGTCTCCCCACCCCAGTTTCTGCAACCTTCAGATTTGATTTAGTAGTGAGCTAAATGAGAGAGGACTAGGAGAGAGCCCCTTGACACCACACTTACCTGTCCTCCCCCAAAGTCCCCAACCTCAAGAAAATCGATACTTAGGAAGAAAAAAGAAGTATGTACCAAAAATGAATAGAAGAATGACTATCAGAAGCAAAAGACTTGGGTAATAATTGAGATTAACTGAAGTTGTGTTTCCCAGCAACCCCGGCTCTGAAACCTCCTCTTCATTATAAGATGTTTCTACACTCTACATCCTCTAATATGAGCCATCAGGAGAGCTGGAACCGGCAGAAGATGGAGGCAGTGAGTCCAAAATTTGTTGAGCTTCTGCTCTGGAACTGATACTGCACTAGGTAGGCCCTTTCCATGCTATCTCATATAACCTTAAAAGATCTGTTGAGCGTCCCCATTTTACAGTTTTGAAAAGAGCTCCAAAGATTCACACACAGACACTTGCGCACACACGTGAATGCAAATGAGCAAACCCACACACTCACTACATTCTGGGGCTGGAGGTGACCCACATAAAGGCAGCCAGTGGTGGCCTCCACTGAGAGAAAGATAAAGGGAAAAGTCACTCCACCATCCAAGTCTTTGCTTCCCTGTTCTCAGAATTCCTTCTGTTCTCAGAACCAGGGTCTCTCCGCACTTTCTCTTTTGACAGTTTTAATACTGTGTAAACTCTTCCCCACTCGTACTCGCACTTCCCCCGGATGCTCTTCCCCGCCCCGCCCTCCCACCAGGTAGGCGGTGAACCTGACCTCGCAGGAGCCAGGGCTTGTGATCCTTTTCACCGTCTACAAAGACCGTGCCTGCACAGAATTGCTGGTGGTGAGGTCCCGTGCCTGCCTGCACTAGGGTGGCCGCCCACCAGCAAGCTGAGGCCATGTCTAGTCTCTGCTCGGGCAGCCAAAGGAGATGTGAAACCTTCTGTGAGGCAGCAGCAGGAAATGCAGAAGCTTTCACTTCTCTATTAATGAGAAGGCGGAGGGTGCTTTTTAGAATAAAGCAGGACAGAAAACCCAGAGACCTGTGCTCAGCCAAGAGGATTTTTCCTTCCCCTTTTCCTCCTAATTTTACAGACCAAGTTCTGTCCCCCACCTCCCATCAACCCAAAAGAACGTTTCACATGCTATCCATTGTGATTGGATTACTAGTTCTGTAGTGTCAGGACCGCCAGGACCGCAGGAGTGAAGGATCCGCAGCCTCATTCCCACAAGCTGTCCCTCTTTTCCTGGCACTGCCCAAGCCCGGAAAGCCAGTCCTCTACTTTCACACGCTTCTTCCTCCAGGCTGTCCATCACACATCACAGGTGGACTAACCACAGTGTTTCTGTGCAGAGCATTACAGGGAATACCCAGGAAGGAGACAGGGATTCTGTTCCCATGACACTCGCTTTTAGATCAGTTGGGGAGTGAGAACAAACATCTATAAAGAGAAGAGTTTATTTTATGGCAAGTAAGCAGTAATGCCAGTGTACTTCAAAGAGAAAAAAATCATTGAGGGCACGGTGGACAGGGAGTCCTCTCCAGGGAGGAGTGTTAGAGGTGAGCCCTGACTACTGGGCTGAAGTTGTGTTCAGAAGAGGAAGGCAGTTGCCATCGCAGTCCTGGCACATAACGCCACAAGCTTGGCAATGTTATCAGGTGCTGTTGGAGGTCTACCAGGAGTCTGGCTTGGCTAAAACACAAAGGAATGCAATAACATCAAGCGCATCACACAGTGAAGGAAGTCACAAATGTGGCCTCATGCTCTTCCTAACAGCACAGCCATAATAATAAATCCCTTCTAGGTACTTCCTTCTGTTTCTCCCTATAAGTTCTCAGGTTCCTCTTCTGGACAGATGGCTTTAACTCAAGCTTCAATTTTATAAACTCAAAAATGGTTCAGCCCATCAATCATTTGCAATCTAAAACCCATACCATGATGGGGCACCTGGGAGGCTCAGTGGGTTAAAACCTCTGCCTTCGGCTCAGGTCATGAACTCAGTTCAAGGTCCTGGGATCCAGCCCCGAATTGGGCTCTCTGCTCAGCGAGGAGCCTGCTTCCTCCTCTTTCTGTCTGCCTCTCTGCCTACTTGTGATTTCTCTGTCAAATAAATAAATAAAATCTTTAAAATAAATAAAAATAAAACGCATAGCATGAGAACACATTTGTGACTTCCTTCCATGTCTTCTCAAAACTACACACATCTGCACCCTGCCAGGACTACATCACTTCCCTGTCTAACCTCGACCCTCTTCATCCACACCTCATCTCTGTCCTCCCACTCCCTCTTCTCTACAGGATTCACTGCTCCAGACCCTGACCTTGGAGTTACAGCTGCTGTAACTAGCCCATCATTCTTCCATCCTTCAGCCAAATGACTTAAACTACTAGGAGATATTCTACCTGACTTGCCACCACAGCTCCTGAATAATGTTATCTCCATCTTAACTGTGAGAAAATGGAGCCAGAGGGAGGTTAGCAACTGTCCAGATTTATCCAGACACCAAGTAATAGAACCATGACTTGAACTGAGGATTTATGATTCTAAAATCTATACTCCTAATAATCAGAAAATAATAGAACATTGCTAGCCATTTATAATAGTTATAAAACCCATAACATGTTTAGAAATTAACATGAAAAAGTATAAGCACTTTATGAATAAAAGGGAAAATTTTGTTAAAGTACATAAATGAACACCTCAGAAAGTAAAGAGACATATTCAGAGATGAGACATCCTAATATAACGAAGAAGTCAATTTCTTCCCATATCACTAACCTAAATGCTATCCTAACCACATCATAGCAGGGCTTGGGGAGAACTTGTTAAGGGGATTCTAAAATGTACACAGGTATCAAATCCATGAATATCTTAGACAATTTTGATAAAGAAGAGCAAAATGGGATTTTGGGAGAGGTGAGTGATAAAGAAATGAAAACGAGCCCTGCCAAGTATTAAGACATATGAAAAGCCATAATAATTAAAACAATATGATACTGATACAGGAACTGACAAACCAATGGAGTGAATTATTCAGAGACAAGTCTATGCACATAAGGAAACATGGTATAAAATCCCCATCAATAAGTGGAATATTTCGTAAATGATATTAAGAAGATCAATTTACTATTTGGAAGAAAAGAAAGTTGTATCCTTATTCCCATCATACAGAAAAGTTCTGGATGGATAAAGATCTAAATATGAAAGAGAAACAGTAACACAAATGAAAGCAAGCATAGTAAAATGTCATATATGGCCAGACAAATATAAGGCAAAGCTTTTCCACCCAAAATTACTCAACAGAAAAAGAGAATTACTATGCCTAAGTCCTTGGGTTTTTATCCTTTTCAAATTAAGGTCACTCTTTCAAAGCTATTTGGAGAAGATACATTATCCTAAAATGATGCCAATAAATACAAGAGGCTTGTTTTGTTTTTAAGATTTTATTTATTTATTAGTCAGCGAGAAAGAGAGCACAAGCAGAAGGAGAAGCAAGCAGAGGGAGCAGCAAGCAGAGGGAGCAGCAAGCAGAGGGAGAAGCAGGCTCATCACTGAGCAGGAAGCCTAATGCAGGACTTGATCCCAGGACCCCGAGGGGTCATGACTTCAATCAAAGGCAGACGCTTAACCGACTGAGTCACCCAGACATCCAGTCCACACTGCTTCCTATAGTGGCTGCACCAATTTACAGTCCTACCTACAGACCACACAAGCAGTCAGTAATAGTATGGAGTCTCCTCAAAAAAATTGAAAATAGAGCTACCATATGATCTTGCAATTCCACTCCTAGGTATTTACCCAAAGAAAATGAAAACACTCACTCAAAAAGATATATGTACCCCCATGTTCATTTAGCATTGTTCACAATAGCCAAACCATGGAAACAAACTAAGTGTCCATTAATGGCTGGATGGATAACATATCCATATGGCTGGACAAATAAAACACAAACAACAATGAAATGTTATTCAACTATTTAAAAAAATAGGAAATCCTTCCCTTTCTGGCAACATGAATGGATCTCAAGGGCATTATAGGAAGTGAAATAACTCAAACAGAGAAAGACAGATACGTGGAATCTCTCTTTTATGCAAAATCTAAAAAAACATTAAAAATCAAAATAGTAAAAAAGATTTCATATATATGGAGAACAGACTGGTGGCTGTGGGGGTCAGAGAAGAAATTAATGAAATGATTTTGGTGTTTATTTTAGTGGCTGGATGGACCCCCCGATTGATTTCTTTAAAAATAAATAAATAAATAAATTTGGAAGTCATTTGCATAATCAAAAAATACATGAGAAGAATAAAAATAAATTTGTTTGGAGTACCTGGGTGGCACAGTCCATTGAGCAGCTGACTCTGGGTTTCTGCTCAGGTTGTGGTCTCAGGGTAGTGAGATCTAGCCCTATGTATGTGGGGCTCTGTGCCAAATGTAGAATCTGCTTAGGACTCTCTCTTCCTCTGCCTGTCCTCCCTGAGCCCTCTTGAACCTCTGCACACTCTTTTCCCTCTCTCTCTAAAATAAATAAATAAATCTTTAAAAAAAAAGATTTGTCTTATGAAATGTGAGTGGAAATAGCAATATCCCTACATTAATATAGCATGTAATAAAATATGTGATTTTAATTTTGTGAGTTAGTAACTAAAGGTAATTAGCAGATGTTTGACTATTTCCCTATAACTTCTGTATCCCTCAAACTTTCTATATTGAAATTTGTCAAAAAACTTCTAAAATATTCTAGTTGGGAAAATTGAGTATCATTTTATCACTTTATATTCCAAAAAAAATTGTAACTTCACTGCCTTGGGGTTGGAAAGGATTTCTTAAGATCATTAAAGCACAAACCATGAGGGTTCTGACTGTCCGAATTAAATAATTCTATTCAGGAGAGGAACATGTACAAATTTAACTGGTGAGCAGCAAACTGGAAGAAGGCATTTGCAATATTTATACTGACATAAAATTGTTACATAGACTATATAAGAAATCCCCACAAATTCACAAGAAAAAGACAAGAAAATGTAATTTTTTAAATAGACAAAAGATATGAATCAGCAAGTCACAGAGAAAGAAACCTATGAAAAATCCCCAACTTCAGTGGTAACATAAGGCAAATTAAAATGAGGATACCACTTCACTACCACCATATTCCCAACATTTGAAAGTCAAATAATTTCAAGTGTTAGTGATGACAAAGGCAAATGAGACCCACCTTGCTCTGTTGATAGGAGGATAAACTGTTTATAATCCTTGAATTACATAAATTACAAACTTGTTGGGTGAGAAAAATCAGCATATGAAATAAGACAGCATATCCTAGAGAGTAAAGTCTGGGTCAAAGTGCAAGTACATTAAATCTTAGAAGAGCTCAATAAAGATCAGTTAAGGTTGCAGGGGGGCACCTGGCTGGCTCGGTCCTCAGAGCATGAAACACTTGATCTAGGGGCCATGAGTTTGAACCCCATGCTGGGTTATAGGAATTACTTAAATTTACTTAAATAAACTAAAAAAAACTGCAGGATTAGTGTTAGTTAGGTTCATGAAAGAAGCCAAACTTGGGTTGGATCTATAGTATTGAATAAGACGGGAACAAGAGGAGCAGAATAGAGAAGGCATTGCAGTGAGAGGAAGCCTAAAGGGCACAGTATATGGTCAAGGAAGAGTGGTGAAACCAGATTCTTTCCAGAACAGGATACCTGCTGGGAAGGGGGTTGCCAGACTGGAGAGGCTCTTTAGTGTTTCTCCAGCATTGCAAGTGACAGTATCATAGATGTTTAATCAGAGAGCATCTAACGTAAGCTCATCATTTTACAGGTGTGGAATCTGAGGTCCATAGAGGGGATGTGACTTGTCTAAGATCTGTCTAAAAGCAGTCTGAAGACATGACCGGCAGGAAATTTCTGGGTAAGCTGGAGAATAGATAGGAATCAGGAAGAACTACAAAGTGGAGAGAGAGCTGTAGAATAGTAAAGAGAAAAGAAAAAGAAAAATATCTCAAAAGGGAGAAAATACAATACTTGAATGTAGATTCGAAGTGGGTTCCAGAAAAGAGAAAGAAGTCAGTGATGCCACTAAAGTTCCTCTGTGGAAATTCTTGCTTAAGTATTGATCAGCTTTCCATGTGCCAAACACTGTTCTAAGCATTCTACAGAAATTAACATATTTAGGTTTCAAAACAACCCTATTAAGGTGAACACCTTTATTATCATTATCCTTTTGCAGAAAATAATATCAACACACAGAGTGGTTAAGTAACTTGTCCAAGGGCACACAGCTAAAATTTGACAGTTCCAATTGAATCCACAGCAGTCTGGTTCCTGAGAGGATACTGTTAAGCAGGAAGCCTGCTGCTATTAGAAATGAGATGGTTTAGAGGAGGTGCCAGCTCCTGGGAACTGGATCTTTCCCCTTAGATCCGATTCTGGTACAATGTGAAGAACAGAGGCTCTCTCTCCAATACCAAAATATTTCACTCTTGACTTTAACACCACCCCCTCCTCCAAAGCAATTCCCAAACCCTCAGGAAGGCAAGACACAACGCATCTGCAAAGTAATTTACCAGCAGTAATCAGGTGACCCCTACCCTCGCTTCTGCTCAGGGCACACCACCGCGGGTTCTCCTTGGATAATCCACTCCAGCCCAACAAGAAGTCACTTGGAGGAACACGTGAATTGTGGGCCCTTCCAGGCTGTTCTCACTTCGCTTCAGGAGCTTGAATACACTGTTTTCACAGAACCGACAGGACTGAGTTAGAACAGCATTTGAAAGCTCTTTTTTTCCCCACTCCTGAGTTCCTGGTTTCCCCGCTATGGTGAAGGTTGAAAGGAGTTACATATTTCTCAAGGCAGCCTCTACTAGCCATAAACATTTCCACAGACAGTAAAATGAAAAGAAAAAAAAAATCCGCAATCAGCCTCCTCCACCATTTTGTGAGCAGATTATCAGAAAGTAGACCTGCCCTCTTTTTCACGTATTTTGCCAAACTATTAGGAGTGAAAGTCATCATACGGTGGTGTTGTGCTGAGACCAAGGAACAGGAGTCAGAGAGGCATTAGGGATTTTCCCATTTTCCTCCCTAACTAGGGCAAGCCTCGTTCAGGTTAAGGCATATTGGATTTGAAATGACAACCCACGCAAAATTAAGAAATAAGATTTATTGCCCTGAAGTGGGAAGGGATGTGGTCCTGATAGAAAAGCCACTCTGGGTTTCTCTTGGGTTCAAGCCTGGGGACAGCATAGCCCCCAGCTGAGAAACCTGCACAAATGCGCATGCGCACATCCTTGGGGCGGTCCCAGGGACTCCTGCCTGGGCGGGATGCGGGAAACCTGAGCTCCCGATGCATGCAAGGTTGACACTGCTGGCACCAGACTCTGGTCAGGAAGAATCAATCTGAGGAGAGAGAGGGATGGAGGGAAGCCATCAGGGGAATTCCCCTCCTGTCTAAAGGTCCCTTGCCTCCCTGTCTGCCGCATATCCTGGAGAAGATGATCTCTCCAAGCATCCCTCCTACAGCTCCCCCATATCACTCCTCTCCCACTCAAAGCCACGCCCGTGATCCCATAACTGCGTGTGTGCATAACGGGGACCCCAACCAGAAGGGTGTCTCCATGGTGCCTGATTCAGGCCTCTGCATCCAAAGGCCTTCCCATACCACAGGATGACCCCCCGCATGCCCCCCACATGTCCCACTGTATGTGGTCCTCATGGTTCACCCACACACTCCAGATACCCCAACGTACCACCTGAGCAAGGCTTCCGGAAGTAGATGATGAGGACTAAGCCAACAATGATGCCCAGCACACCCAGGCCAAAGGCCACACCACACAGCACATTCTCCAGAAGATCAGAAGGCAGCGCATTATGAGGCACTGGAGAAAACGGGGAGCAGTTCAGTCTGGAGACTTGGTCAGTGAGCCCCCCACCCAGGGGAATTAAATGGTGTCTGGGATGAAACAGGAGAAACTGAGGCATGAAAAATTGAAGTTGCCCAGAGTGAGAATAGACTTCAACGAAGCCCAAGTAGAGAAAAGGCCCTCCCATGGGTCTATCCTTTTTCACCCCCCAAAGGAAGCAGGTGTCCGAGGACAAAGTTCTCACCCCAATAGGCAACTACTGTGTGGCTGTCAATCTCATGAGTCACGATGCAGGAGAAAACATCAGAGGGTGCTGGTGTAAAGTTTAAGTAAGAAAAGGCCTGGAAGCTGAGTTCATCAACCGCGGACACAAAAGTCGGCCCGATTCCTTCCACAGGCTCCAAGTGATGCCGCCAGTTCACCGTCAATGTGGGTGGGAAGAGATTACTGACAAAACAGACCAGCGTGTTGGGCTTGCCAAACTCCAGGGGCTTCAGCGTGAACACGTCAACAATAGGAAACCCTGGTGAGAGGATCAAGGCAACGAGTTTAGAAGTACCCCTGAGTTTGGAAGGGGCAAGGCATACAGAGGCCAGGGCAGATTTGGGAGAAGAGATGAGGAAGGACCTGGGGCTCTGAGGGTGGTCTTCTTCCAGGCAAGAACCAGACCTGAACCTAGAGGCAGGGCCAGACCCAGGCCACTCTGGGACCCTCCACGCTGACTTCCTGCAGGGCTTCCTCGCTAGACCTCACATGGGCCTCTAATCACATGCTGTCTTCTTACTGAAACACAAGCACATCACCGGATATTTCCTTTCTCCCCTTCCATCCTACTGAGCATAGTGACTGGCAAGCTCTAATCAATATTCAGCAGGCATCAATTGGTCCCTGTTGCGTTCATCAAGTTCAAAACAAATAGTTCTAAACACCTACTATGTCCTAGGCACATGGCTTTGTCCACAGCGAAAACAGTGCAGACCATAGGTGGCGCAGAGAGACCCAGAAGGCATTAGATGAGGGGGCTGGTGTGAAAGGGAAGAATTCAGCATACAGGTAGAGGAGGTTAAGGGTGTACCCCTTCCTCCACCCCCAGAAACACCTGACCTCTAGACACAGGGATTTGCCCTTCGAGGTGTGGTCCTATTTCCTGGATCATAGACTGGCAGAACGTTTTGTCAAAGAAAATGGTGGAAGTATCTCCTGGCTTCTGAGCCCAGTCAGCAAATTCAGGCAGGCGAGGCACTCGGGTGTTCTGCGAAAAGTCGAAGGAGAAGAGCTGGTCCCCGTCATAGGCTTCCGAGAGGCCGATGCTGGGATTCCAGTTCTGGCAGTACATTGTGTGCTGGAATGTGTGGTTTTGCAGTTCATCCCGCCACGCTGGAGTAGGACCTGCAGAGGAGACAGGCCGGGTCAGGGAAGGGGTTCTGCTTCTCCTCTTTAGCTTAGAAAATAGCACAGCCTGCTGCAGGCAGTAGGGTTGGGGTGTAACCTTTCCTTGTGTCTGTTATTTAGGCTCTCCCTCCCCGGGGGAGAAGAGGACATTACAGCATGTCTCCAATCTTCCCCTGCCCACGGAAAAGCCAACTGTCTAAAGTCCTAAAAAGTAAAAAAAGGTCTACTGTCTAAAGTGACAGATTCGGAGTCCCAGTGTTGGTTTTGTGTTTATGTGCTGCACAGAGGTATCTGGCCAAGGAAGTATTTGGAAATTGAAATCTCGCCTTCACTCTACTCACCAAGCCAGACATCCTGGCAAGGGCTACATCCTCCCCAAAAAATATATCTTTGTCTAATTCCCAGAAGGCCACCGTACTGACTTATGAAGGCCTTGGATGGCTTCCCCAGACTTAGAAGGGAGGGTAAAGGAATGGTCATGGCCTCCCCAAGCCACAGATGACACTGCCCATCTTACCCACAGACAACATGGTAAGTTGAAAAAAACAATCTCCAGGCGTCTCTTTAGACACTTCATTAGCACCAAACCTCTCTGAAAACGTCTTCACGTTTTCATTGCTCCTGCAATGACAGGACTGGGGGACCCAAAGTTGCAGGAAATAATCTCTATTCTTTAAAACTCCCGGCAAGAATCTCCCCCACACACGCACACAACACTAGCAGGAAACTTTCTACCCAGTACTCAATACCTAGAAATAGATACATGTAGGAAAAGGGATCTTCCAGATTATCCTTCCATTCATTCCTGTCCTTTACAAAGAAGGAAACGAAGGACCAATAAAGTTAAGAGACTTTCCAAGAACCGCAAAGTGAGTTGATGACAGAGTGCAGAGTAGACAACTAAATAGGACAGTGAAATAACATTTGCTTTGTTCAAATCCCAGCTCTGCCCCCTTCCAGCTGTGTGAACTTGACCGTGTTCCTTAGAGTCTCTGAGTCTCATTTTTTTCCCATCTGTAGAATGGATATAATAATCTCTGTTTCAAGAAATTGTCTTAAGTGGGCTTAAGTGATATTGCTTGCCATCCATCCATAGTTGATCTCTTTCCCAGTTCTGCTATTGTTTCCACTACTTCAGAGTACTTCCCGCCACTTACAAGGCTTCAAATGCAAAGAAGGCTTCCAATGCTATGGGTGCCTCCCTAGGCTCTAACCTGTGGGGACTGGAGTAAAGGAGAAGTACTGTCATACCTTCAGGGGCGGTCCGGGAGTAGGGCAGCAGCCACAGCAGGTGTAACAGCCTTAGCAGTGCAGCTCCCCGCCTCCGCTCCTGATCCATAGCTTCACACCACACCGTGGGCTCAGAGCTACCAACCAGCTAACCCAGGGCTCCAAACTCCTTCCCCAGATCCTGTTCCGCCAGCTGCTTCCAATAGTTGCCCTTATCATTTGGCTAAACCAATCACAGAAGCAGAGGGTTCAACATCATCAGTTGCTGGGGAAAGACACGGTGCGAGCAACCTCCTCAAGACTTGGCTCTTCACCGGGCAGGGAAGACCATGGAAGGACGTCTGCCTCCTGCTGGGAATCCCTCTTCAGTACCAAGCTGTAGGCTTCAGCCTGTAACCTAGGTAATGGCCTCTTCAGAGCAGCGCCACCTCCTGGCGGAACGCTGCAGTGGGCACGCTCCTCTTCCCACAGCAAACTTCCCAAGGCTCTTCAGACCCCGCCTCCTCCTCCCTGCGGCACCCTCCTGCTCTCTCTCTCTCAGAGGTATTCCTCAGGCATTAGCTCTAATTCATTCGCAGAAATACATGGAAACTTTAATAAGTGCTAGTATTGGGTCCAGGCCTAGAAATACAAAGATGAATAAAGGGTAATCCTGCCTTCAAAGACCTTAAAGTCTAGTGGGGTGGGGTGGGGGTGGGGTGGGGAAACAATGAGTAAATCATTACACAACAATGGAATGTATTCAAATAAGAATGTGCCAAGTGTTTTGAAAGTAGTAACTTAATGAAGGTGGAGGAATAGGTGGAGCATAGTGAAGGCTTCTAAGAATCTTGAAAGAAAAACAATGTGACCCCAGAACATGAAGGAAGAGAAAAGCATTCTGGGGTAAGGGGCAGGCAAATACCTGAAGGTCAGAGACACTCAGAGCTCCTTCTCTTGGAGACTTCTGTGTGGTTGCACATGAATGGTGTAGAGGCTACTGATTGTGTCCCTGTTTGGTAATGGTGGGTGGGGGAATGTCAAGATGAGCTAGAAATTTAAGCAAGAACCAGACCACATAGGCTGTGTTTTACCACAAAGAGGATTTGGCTTTTATAGATATTAAAACTAAGGAGTAACCCAATTATTTTAAATTTTAGAAAAATTGGTCTGACATTTCAAAGGATGTACTGGAGCTTGGAAAATTTTGAACTAAAACTGCTGGTCAGAGTCTATAGTATATGGCATCAAAACAAAAAGTCACACATACCCACACACCACTCTTTTTTAGCAATATTGCAATAATTTAGGTGAGAAATAATAAGAGCCTGAATTAAGTCATGAGCAGAGGAGATGGAACAGAATGTTGAGATAATTAGGAGGTTGACTCTAAAGGGCTTGGCTACTGATTAGCCCAGTGGAGGGTCAAGGCTAACATTAAGATTTCTAGATTGGGTGGCTGGATGGGCCGTCAGTAACAGACTATGCTAAAATAGAAAAAAATGCCATGGAAGCAGATTTGATGAAGAAGAGAATGGGTCAGTGTTGAAAATGTTGAATCAGGGGAGCCTGGGTGGCTCAGTGGATTAAGCCTCTGCCTTTGACTCAGGTCATGATCTCAGCGTCCTGGGATCAAGTCCTGCATCAGGCTCTCTGCTTGGCAGGAAGCCTGCTTCCTCCTCTCTCTCTCTGCCTGCCTCTGACTACTTGTGATCTCTCTCTGTCAAATAAATAAATAAAATCTTTTTAAAAAATGTTGAATCTGAGAGGCCAGTGGAAGAGCCACACAAGAGACGTGAGGTGTATGGGTATGGATCTTGGGTATAGGCTAAAAAAACTCCATTTGGGAGTCATCAGCATAGATGTTGAAGCAGAAGCGGTGGACAGATAGCAAGTAGACTGTGCAGACAGAGCAGAAAGTGACATGAGGACACAAATCTGCGTCGGTTCCAACCACAACCCTCTTACCAGTTAGCATCCAGGATCTAGTCGGGAACATAGAACCACTCTAGATCTTCCCGACTGAGGGAATTTCATACAGAAAATTGGTTACAATGGTGTTAAAAGGGCAAGAAGTGCAAAAGGAAAAAAACATGTGTCTGAAGACACAAATAGGAAAGAGGAATGCCTAGGAATCGGAAGCTCAATAGGAGGAGCTATTCTGACACAGAATCCCTGTCTACACCTGCTGCTGTCCTGAGACAGACACCATCATAGCTAGTTCTGGCTCTGCTGAAAAGTTTCCATCTTCTTCAAGGCTGGATCTTGGAGAAGCTGCTTTTTCTACCTAGGAGGCTGGAGCCCAGAATCCCCCATTCTCGCTGCTACCATATCTACCAGCCACTGCCACTCTTAGAAACTAAAGTAAGAAGCTTCTTGGTTTCTCTGCCTTATCTCCTGCCAGTGCCTCCTACTGAGAGAACCTAACAGGAAGCCAACTGGCTGGGAAGCCAGGGGAATTACATACCTTACAGATGCCTAGACCAAGCAGTCCAGAACACAGTATAGGAGAGCAAGAGTGGTACTGACACCAGCAAATAGCCAGTACACGGACATGAACTAATTTGTAGGAATCTAATAACACCAGGACCATCCAGATAGTTATGAGAGCTAAGAGAAGAACAAGGAAGAAGTAGATTCAGAGAAGCAGAGGTGTTCCATGAAGAAGGACAAGGTCGGCATTATTAAATGTTATCCAGAAGTCAAAGAAGGACTAGACGTGTCCTTAGATTTGGTAATTTTGAAATGGTTGACAAATGTATTGAGAGCAGTTTCAGTGTTGTAGTGGGAGTTGACTCCAGATTGTGGTGGGCTAAGAAGCAAGTGGGAGGTGAGGAAGAAACTGTCATTGTATATGCTGGAAGTCTAATAGAGAAGAAAAAAGAGAGACAGAAGGGGTGGGGGAAGAGGCAGTAAGAAACATCTAATGTGGCAATTAAGTAATCTTAGAAATTAATCTATGTGGTTATGGTCCCTCAGTATTTCTCAGACTTTCAAAATCCATAGTCCCCTTTGAAAAATAAATAGCAGCAAATAATAGCCAACCCTAAAAACAACCCCATGACCTCCTGGATATTCTGAAACACTGATGTGTGAACACACATGCGAGTGTATGTGGTGGGGGCAGGCGGAGCGCCAAGGCTGGGGTGGGGTTTGGAAATCATTGTGCTACACTCCAAAAAACAACATTTTCCCAAAGTCCCACTCTTTGTGGACTCACCCATCAGCAGTTCCTGTCCTGGGAAGCTTCCCCTTGGGGCAAGGAGAAAGGAAGTTTATGACATCACCAGGACTATAGGGGGAGACATAGAGCACATAGCTACATTTAGTCTAAACCAGGGGTGGGCAAATAGTGACTGCTTCAGGCTTGTCTCTGTCATGTGTACTCAGCTGCCACAGAAAAACCGCCAGAGGCCACATGTCAGTGAAAAGAGCATGGTTGTGCTGGTTTCCTCCCTGCATTTCCTCCCACTTCTTGGGCATCTCCTTCTCAGTCTCCTTCTTGGACCACTTCCTTTTATTTATTCTTTTTTCTTTTCTTTAAAGATTTCATTTATTGATTTGACACAGAGATCACAAGTAGGCAGAGAGGGGGGGGGGCGGGGAAGCAGGCTCCCCGATGAGCAGAGAGCCCAATGCGGGCTCGATCCCAGTTCCCTGGGATCATGACCTGAGCCAAAGGCAGAGGCTTTAACCCACTGAGCCACCCAGGCGCCCCTCATTTACTCTTTAAATGGTGATGTTCCCTGGAGTTGAGCTCTTAAACTTCTTTTTTACTTATGGACGCTGAAGTGTAAATTTCATATCATTTTCATGACAGCATTCTGCTTTTGCTTTTCTTCCAACCATTTAAAAATGTAACCATTTTTCTTAGTTTTCTGGTCACATAAAAGATGATGGGCTGGATTATGCTCCATACCAGTTTTCTGAACACCTTTCTCTGTGTGTGGTCAATATTGGGATGGGGGACTCAAAATAAACCAAAGAAGTGCTCCATTCCCCCCTTGGGGGTAGCAAAGGGTTAATGAACACATTGTGGCCCAGAAAGGACAGATTGTTTGAAAGGAGGCCTGAGGGGAAACAGGAGGAAGAAGACTGGGTGGTGGGAAGGCTAGGAACAGGCCTCAGACACTGCAACTATGCTGGGTGGGAGGAAAGAGACAAAAGGGTCCAAGTGATCCACAGATTAGAGTATGGACAAGATCAGGGTGATCAGATATATAACTACCTATCCTCAAGACTCTGGTGAGGTGTGGTTAACTCTTTTCTCTCCCAGTGTAAATAGTAACAAGTTAGGACTACCTCTTCTTCCTATCAGCACTCTTCAACAAGTTCTGTATCAGATACCAACTCACTGTCTATTTTGGTCATTAGATAGGAATGTCCCTGAAAATAATAGCACCTCTAAATCCAGTAAGCCATGGCTTTCTAACACAGCTCTCCCATCCCTGACTAGTACTGCCCCATTTATTTTTCCTAGAAGGCCAAATTTCCTGAAAAAGGTATGGGTTCCCATATTTCTAATTTTATACTTACCGTTTAACCCAAAACTCTCAACCATGAGAACGTTCGCCAATATTTTTGTGTAGTTAAATCAAATGGACTCTTTGCAACATTTGACACTGTTGGCCATGCCCTCCTTCCTAAAATGGCCTATTTTTTGGCATTCTGAATGGCACTCTCTCCTAGTTTTTCCTCCCACTTCTCTGGCGTCCTCTTCTATGTCTGCTATGTGGACTCCTTTCTTAAGAGTGGGTGTTCCCTGGAGTTTTGTCCTCAGGCTTTTCTCTTCTTACACTACATTTGTCCTGGATGGCAAGCCTTCAGCTGCCACGTATTTGCTGATGTCTTCCAAATTTACTCCTTGAGCTCAGATCCTGAACTCCATACCACCTAGACACCCAGCTGCCTTTAGGCCTCTCCTCTTGACCTCCACAGCAGTCCTCAAACCATATTCTCCACAATAGTGTCCATCAAGGGACGCCTGGGTGGCTCAGTTGGTTAAGCGGCTGCCTTCAGCTCAGGTCATGATCCCAGCGTCCTGGGATTCGAGTCCCTCATGGGGCTCCTTGCTCAGCAGGGAGCCTGCTTCTCCCTCTGCCTCTAGCCTGCCATTCTGTCTGCCTGTGCTTGCGCTCTGTCTGTCTGTCAATCTCTCTCTCTCTCTAACAAAAAAAAAAAAAGTGTCCCTCAAGAAATTTTTTCAAACGTAAATTTGATAGTAGCAGTGTTCTATTTTTAAATTTATTTCCTCACAGAGGTAATAAGATACCAAATACATTTACATAATACTTTTATTATGTAACCATTTATTTTATTGAATAAAGTTCTTGGAGATGTAGACAGTAGAAACCAATTCTGGGTAACTTAACTTTTTAAATGGCAATTTACTGGAAGGATACTGAGTTAGTTCGTGAAATCGAAGGAAGAGTGGAATAAGCTAGCCTCAGGAAGGGGAGCCTCACAGGCCTTAGCAGCAAGCGTTGAGCTGCTGTTAATTATGCCTCACCTTTAAAGACCTCCAGCCTTCATCTTTCAAGTTTCATTTTGCTGGGAGAGAAAATCTGACTGACTCAGCTTGTATTAGTGTGTATTTCTGGATCAAGTAGCTGTGGTCAAGCACAATATCACCGCTAATGTATCAGAATTATTTCCAGAGATGGGAAAATCATCATGAACCAACAGCTATCTTCAACATACGGCATCCTGGACAATTGCATGAGACCATCTGAGACATAAACATGAGGTTAAATCTGTGTATTAATGCTCAGACAGCATTTCCCAATTAACTGCTCGGGTAATATGTCTTCTACTTGATGACCTCTGGTCTGTCACAAGTCTTGCCACAAATTCAAAACATACTCATAATATGTTTCAATGTTGATTTATTAACAATAAATATATAAATATAAATAAATAATACATTCCACTAACTGATTCCCTTTGGATGTATGACTAAAAGAAGTTCTATTTTAAATTTTACTATGAAAATTTTCAAACAAGGACGTCTGAGTGGCTCAGTTGGTTAAGCATCCAAGTCTTGATTTCGGCTTAGGTCATGATCTCAGGGTCGTGGGATCGAGTCCTGTGTCAGGCTCTGAGCTCAGTGTAGAGTCTGCTTGTCCTACTCCTTCTGCTCTTCTGCCCATTGTCCCTCTATCTCTAAAATAAATAAATAAAAACTTTAAAAAATTTCAAACATACATAAAAGAGAAGAATCTAACAACTCCTCATGTACTCTTGTAAGTTTAAATACTTTTCAATCGTCTAAAATTCTTCCTTTTTTTTTTCATCTATTCTGTTCTACATCTTTTTTTTTCTTTTCTGGGTTATTTTAAACAAATTCTGTTATTATATTTCTAAGATAATACAATATTACCACCACAGTCAACAAAATTAAAAACAATTGTTTAATTTCATTTAAATCAACCTGTGTTCATTTTTCCCCAATTATCTCAAAAATGTCTAAATTTTAAATGAAAAACAGTGTCTTATGGTTTCCAAATTGCATGCATTTCAAAAGTACCAGTGAGTTTTCTTTTTTCTGCTCTTTTTTTCCTTTTTTTTAGATTTATTTATTTATTTGGCAGAGAGAGACAGCGAGAGAGGGAACACAGCTGGGGGAGTGGGAGAGGGGAGAAGCAGGCTTCCTGCTGAGCAGCAGGGAGCCCGATGCAGGGCTCCATCCCAGGACCCTGGGATCATGACCTAAGCAAAAGGCAGACGCTTAACAACTGAGCCACCCAAGCGTCCCAAGTTTTCTTTTTTTTAAGGATTTTATTGCTTCATTTGAGAAATGAGTGCGTGGAGGGGAGAGGCAGAGGCAGAGGGAGAAGCAGACTTCCAACTGAGCAGGGAGCCTGATGTAGGGCTTGATCCCAGGATCTGGAGATCATGACCTGAGCCAAGGCAGATGCTTAACCATCTGAGATACCCAGGTGCCTCTGTGAGTTTGCCATTTTACATTATGTCTCACAAACCCCTGTTGATGGCTCAACAATGAATTCTAATAAGAAAATAAGTTCAGCAATTACTATCTTGCATGCACCTCTGCCTCAAAATCTACAAAATTAAACTTATCACCCCCCCTTCCTAACAAGTTCCAACTCCTATATTCAAGACCTCAGTAAATAACTTGACTATCCAACCAGTCATCTGAGCTACAAATCTATGAGCCAACCTTGACAACTTCATCTTCCTCAAACCTTCTCACCCAATTTACCAAGTCCTATCAATTCTACCTCGTTAATATCTCTTGCATCTGTCCTTTCTTTTCTTCCCTTCCCATTGGCTCAAGACTTCATCGATTTATTTGCATTTCCCTGGATTACTACAACTTTCTTATTCTTTTTTTTTTTTTAAGATTTTATTTACTTATTTAAAAGAGAGAGAGTGATCGCTTCTCGGCCTTTTGGCTAAGATCAAGTGTAAAAGAGAGAGAGTGAGAAAGAGAGCATGAGCAGGGGAGAGCCAGAGGGAGAGGCAGACTCCACACTGAGCTGGGAGCCAGATGCAAGACTCAATCAGACTCCAGGATCATGACCTGAACTGAAGGCAGTCACTTAACCAACTGAGCCACCCAGGCACCCCTCTTATTATTATTTTTTTTATTTTTTAAGATTTTATTTATCAGAGAGAGAGAGCATGAGCGGGGTTAGGGGGGCAGGGGCAGATGGAGAAGCCGACTCTGGGATCATGACTTGAGCCAAAGGCAGATCCTTAACTGAATAACCCACCCAGGTGCCCCATACAACTTTCTCTTTCTTGATCTGTCTCCCTCCTTAGTGTCTAGTGCTGCCAAAGGAATTTTTTAAGTATGCACATTTGATCAATAATACTTTTGTATAAAGTCCTCCAATGATTGTAATCTGATTTCCTCAGTACGATCCTTAACGACCTGAATCCCATTTAACCTACTTCTAGATGTCTTTTGAGATGAAATCTCGTCTCCCTCAGGAAGCCTTGGGACTTGGAACAGAGATTAGTAGCTTCCTCCGTATGCTTCCACAGCACCCTGTGCCAGACATTACCATCATTTTTCTTGTACTATTTGATTTATATAAGTGCTTCATAGTCACCTCACCCTCACTGTGGGACCCTTAAGGAACCATGCCCTATTCTCTCTTTTTACATGTTTAGCATCCACCAAGAAGGCCCACCAACAAGTGACTACTCCCTGAATGAATGTGCTGTTACTGAAGATGTTGAAAGAGAGACTGAAGAGCCTTCAAGCATTAGATGACTGATAGATAATCACTTCTGACACAGATACTCCAACAGTAGGTCTTAGCAAGTATGCCTATGGGCTACTCTGCAAATACTTTCATTCCCACTGTCTTCCCTGTGTGACCCACCATTCTCCGCCTTCTTTCCATTCCATTCTAGGCCCTTCCCAAGTTCCTTGCCAACTGCCACTTTCTTCCTACTCTCTTCCACCTCCTATTTCAGAGAGCAAACCTAGTCATCCATCTCCCACCACCCTCATTCTCATTGTAATATATCTCTTCACAGCCATATTCATTCTTTCTTTTAACTACCTTATTAGGGTGTAGTATTTCTATCAACTACAAGGTTGGAATTTATTATTCCATCTATAAACAAGAAAACTGTGCCTCAAAGAGGTTCATTTGTTTGTTTATCTATCTAGCAAACTGACCACCCTCTATGTGCCTGGCAGGATGCTAGACACCAAACATATATCATCATCAAACTTATAATCTAGTGAAAAGAGAGACATTAGACAAGTATACAAACAAAACTATAAAAGCAAAATGTAAAAGGTACTATGAAGGAAAAGAACTGAGATCCATAAGATTAACTGGAGTGGGGACCCTAGTGATAGTGACGTGGGGTCTGAAGGGTGAGTAGGAGTTAGGCAGAGTGGGAAGAATGCTCCCTTGGAGGGAACAGCATGCATAAGCCACTAAGACAGCAAAAGACTGGCTCCTTCAAGGAAGTGAAAGATCGTGGGCTGTCTTCTTAGCATAGTTAGTCCTGAGACTGTGATTACCTTATTCCTTCTCATCTCACGTGAAGATGCATGCTAAGATTCCTAGCTGACCTACTTCCAGTCTCCCCAAAGCCAATCCATGGTGCACATTATCACCAAATAAATTTCCCTATAAAGGTAGTTCTCACTTCCCCTCTCAGAAAACTTAAATAGCTCCCTTCTTTCTACTGTATTCAGTCTGATTACCTGGCCTGGGTTTTCAGGTTCCCTACACTCTGTATTCTACCCCAGATTACAGAAATGTTCTCCATGATCAGTCATGACTCACAGTTACCAACCTGTGAGTTTTCCCCCTTTGTTCCCTTATACCTGTCTGCAGAATCCCACTTCCTCATTCAATCAGAACAACGTTCTTAACCTGTAGTCCATACACCACAAAATTCAGAGGTCCATGAACTTAGACAAAATTTTTAAAAGTCAATTTTATTTTCAATAACATCTAACTGAAATTTAATTTTAGGAAACATAGAAAATAAATCTTTGTAGTACCTGTAACATTGTCATCAGTAGTTCCTGTAACATTGTCATCAGTAGAAATTATCAATTAGTATTTTCGTATCACACATAGACATCTCAAAATATCTTAATAATTAATGCATTATTAGTCTTGCCAATAAATCATTTTGTTATCTAAGAACCACATGTATTATTTAATATGGAAGCACATATTACTAGGTCATAACACATTTCTCTAAACATTCTGATAATTGTGTATTTCATTTATGCGTTTAACAAATAGTATTGTTAGGCAAAGTCTTGAGGCTTGACCAGACCATCAAAGAAGTCCATGGCACAAACAAGTATAACAAACTCCTAATTAGTCAGTCATTTGTTCAACAAACATGAAGTCCTCACTGGGGCCCTCTCTTGTTCTGGCACCTTCATTATATTTTTGCTTTGCTTTTCCTTCTTGTTTGATGCTCTTTCAGTGGTTCCACTTCCTATTCTGTTCCCTCTGTAAGGATCTAACCCAAAGCTCAATCCTGCACTCCCAACTAAATTCTGTTTTATATTTCCTCCCTTATAAATCTCACCCTCCTGCATCACTGATTCAAACATCAATTCAAAGATGACTCCCAAATATACCTCTCCTAGTCTTCTCTTCCCCCAAATTCAGTCCTAGATTTTAAAGCACCTGCTGTGTCTAGCAACCAGAAGAACAGACTGGGCATGGGCAGACTGCCTGGGTTCACATCCCAGTTTGGATCAGTTACTAAAAGTGTGACCACAAGTAAATTATTTAACATCTGTTGCTTCTGTTGCTTCATTTGAAAAATGGGGGTAATAATAATAGCATCTACTTTATAAGGTTATACAAGTTAAAAGAGTTAATATATGTAAAGCACCGGGGCACGTGGGTGACACAGCTAGTTAAGCTTTGGACTCTTGGTTTTGGTTCAGGTCATGATCTCAGGGTCATGAGATCAAGTCCCGCATCGGGCTCCACTCTTAGGCATCTGCTTGAAATTCCCTCTCTCTGCTCAACTACTCTAAATAAATAAATAAAATCTTAAAAAGAAAAAAAATACGTGTAAAGCACTTATAAGAGGGCCTAACACATTTCAAATACTCAATAAATGTGAGCTATCACTGGTCTCATCTCCTTTCAACCACTGACATTTGTATCTGGCGTTTATTAACAGATTCAGTGCTAGCTGTTGGGAATGTGTGAAGATAGGGTTCTTACCTAATGACATAAGATTGATCAAGTCAGTTCTCAAGTGGCTTCCCACCTGGCCCAAACGTAATGGCACAGGAAATCTTTTACAACACTCCCTCATATAAATTTATTTTCCAGTCTTCTCTCCTGCTTCACCTCTTATAGCTTATATTCTATTCTTTTTTTTTTTTTTTTTTAGCTTATATTCTATTCTGGCCAGATTGGACTGCATTGCTCTCTGAGAAGGTGCCCTGTGCTGTTCTGCTTCTGTCTTTCCTCACACCATTCAAATGTCTCAATTATGTACTTGACAGCAAAGATTATGACTTACAATGATTATCTTCCCAATACTATGAATGATGACTGATAAACATACACATTACAATTTCATCTAAGTCACATATTTAAGAATCAATTTCCTTCAACATTTGCTCACTCTGTGAGAACCTCACACTGTCCAGGTACTGTGCCAAGAACAATGGATTTTTTTTTTTTTTAAAGAATACAATATGACCCTGCTCTCAAGATCAAAGTCTAGTAAGGGTTAGAAACATGTAATCACATAAATGCCATTCACTATGAAAAGTGCAACCATAAGAGGAAGGGACACCAAGGAATGAGCAGTCAGATCAATTTGAGAGACAAGAGTAGGCTTTTCAGATGATGGATTTGGGGCTTAGATGCATTGGAGAAAAGCTTATTCCATGTAAGAGAACAGTATGTGTAAAATACAGAGGCGTAAACCAAAATGGTCTGTCTGGGGAACAGTTCATTATGGCAGGAGTATAGGGCCCAAGGGGGAAGTGGCTAGACACAAAACTGGTGAATCAGAGATGATTTTCTGTAAGCATAGGCATTTGGACTTGATCACACAGGCAATGAGGAATTTTAACCGAGGGCTTAAACAGTAGCATATGGTCAGAGCTGTATTTTCAAAAGCGCACTCTTGTCAATGTTGTGCCAGGGACAGAGAAGAAAATCGAAAGCAGTACTGTTCAATAGAACTTTCTGCAATAATGGAAATGTTCTATTAGTCCTGCTATCCAATATGATAGACACTAGCCACATGTGGCTAATGAGAACATGAAATGTGACTAGTTCAACTGAGGAACTGAGGAATTTAATATTAACTTAAATAGCAACATGTGGGGGCACCTGGGTGGCTCAGTGGGATAAAGCCTCTGCCTTCGGCTCAGGTCATGATCTCAGGGTCCTGGGATCAAGCCCCACATCGGGCTCTCTGCTCCACAGGGAGCCTGCTTCCTCCTCTCTTTCTCTGCCTGCCTCTGTCTACTGGTGATCTCTGTCTGTCAAATAAATAAATAAATAAAATCTTTTAAAAAAATAGCAACATGTGCCTAGTGGCCACTGTGTTGGACAATACAGCTCTAGAGATAGGGAAATCAGTTAGGAAGCTATTGATGTAGCTTGGATTGTAAGACTATGACAGAATGAGATTCAGTAAATACTTAAGAAGCAAAATGGTAAGTCTTGTGGATATAAAGCTGTGGGGGGGGGCAGGGAGTAAGAAATTGAGAATGGGCTCCCAGATTCCAGGCTTTGCTACTAAAGAGTTGCAATTAGTCAGGATAATACAGAAACAGATTCAGCGTGCAGAGATTGTATCAATTTTGAACTTGTTGAAGTGCCTAAGGGTTATCCAAGCAGTGACATTTAGTAGCAAGTTTAGCTCAGGAGAGTCTTCTGAACCCTCTACAAAGTTAACACATTTGAAAGGTTGGGAGCCATTGAGTGAAACTGGGTAGAGAAGATGAGCAGAACTAGAAGCAAACGGAGGCAAAATCCTGGCAAACCTCAATCAATCGGAAGAGGCTAAAGAGTTCAGGAGGGGCGCCTGGGTGGCTCAGTGGGTTAAAGCCTCTGCCTTCGGCTCAGGTCATGATCTCAGGGTCCTGGGATTGAGCCCCGCATTGGGCTCTCTGCTCGGCAGGGACCCTGCTTCTTCCCTCTCTCTCTGCCTACTTGTGATCTCTTTCTATCAAGTAAATAAATAAAATATTTAAAAAACAAAAAGAGTTCAGAAGGAGAGTTGAGAGGAGCAGTTGGACAAGAAAGAAAAGAAACAGGTGAGACTGGCCGCAGAAATCACCGGTGTAGAGAATTTCAGGAAGGAAGTGTAATCAAAGATCAAATGTTTCAGAGGTCAAGTAAGGTGAGAACTGAAAAGTGCACCCTGACTTTGCCAATTAGAAGGTCCTTGGCGACATCTGCCAGAACAGTTTCAATAATGAAAGAAGTGGGCTGAAGAGTGGGAAAGGAGCCGGAGCGGGCCCCACCCGGCAAGCCCTTGCACCTCCAGGTCCAGGCCCCAGAAAATTTCGATATTTTGAGGTCTTGACTGTGCAGGGTAGCTCAGAGATAAATAAAAAGTCTACAAGTTGACACAATATTAGTAAGGTTTTTTGTTTTGTTTTGTTTTTCCTTTTTTGAGGCTGGCAAGCCAGTGGAAGAAAACAGCTAAAAATGCCAATTGGAACGAAATGGAGGATACCTTTAGAGTAATAGATAAGGTTGACCAGGTCTAAAGAAAAGGAATTTCTTAAACCGAAGAGAGGACTTCCAGTACAATACTAAAGGATTACAGACAAGGCCCAGTTCATAGGAGGGAAATGGAAAATCGCCAGCTCCCCTGCAGGTTGGCTCTTCTGTTCTATCGGTGGGGAATGGACTAGAGTTAAGATCTGAATCCATACACTGAGGGTCAAGGGAGAGATTATTGACTATAAACAAGTAAAAGTTTTGCTTTAGGTAGCAAGAGAAACACCATATCCTTAGATTTTTATGGGGCTGATTCAACATCGAGAAAATAGCGGGCAAAGTCTTAGGAAAAAGTAGAGTTCAGTTTTAACTGAAAAAGTAGAGTTCAGTTTTAACTGAAAAGGTAGAGCAGGTCAGTAAAAAAGTGAAAGTTATCAGAAGGCCGGTTAAGTTTTGTGTAAGGTAAGAAGTCGAGGCTGGTAGGCCTCAGTGAAGCGACGAAGTCGAGGTAGGTTCAGAAGTAAGAGTCTGTAAAGCTACCTAAGACAAAAGATGCCCAACAAGATGGGCACATCCACAGTCAGCACCTCCTTTCCCGCCGGAGGCACCAAGGAGGTGGTAAACTCCCTTTCCCCCAGTGGAACTATACTACGGCTGGAGCGGGCCCCACCCGGCAAGCCCTTGCACCTCCAGGTCCGGGCCCCAGGCCCCACGCTCCTTCACTGACAACAATTTGGCGGGGCGCGTTTCCGCTGGACTCTGTCCAGGACGAACTAACCAGCACCTCACACCTAGGCAAAAGCAAGCAAATCAGCCCGCCCCGGGAGCCCCACACAGCGGGTGCTACTAAGGGAGGGGCTCAGCGAAGAGAAGAGAAGAGATCTGCGCGTCGCACCCGCTTCCGCCCCACCCACTGCGCGCGCTCCCAGGCCTGGCGAGGAGGCGACGGTGCCTGCGGACGCATGCGCTCTGCTGCTCTCCCCGTGGGCTCCTGCACTCCTTTCCCCTCCCCCCGGGCGACCGAACTCTTGCGCTTGCGCAGTGCACGTTCTCGGGCAGCGGCAGCCATGCTGAACCCGTACGGAGAGGCTAGTGGGGGGGACAGGGTCGACGACAGCGGGATAGGAAGCCAGGGAAACGGAGAAGCAGCGGCATTAGCGCGCCCTGGGTCTCTGGAGATAGGCCAGGGCCATGCGGCTTCCTTGGCCCCTTGCGCGACCCCCAGAAACCTTCGGAAAACTGGTCCTCGTGGGGGGGGGGGGGAAAGGAGGCGGCTGGCACGTGACCCAGGTCAGCCAATCTGGGTGTTGCTGACGTGGCGGCGCGGCCCCGACTATCTCCCCCCCCCCAGCTCGCTCGGGAAGGGAGGGGCGGGGGTTACGCCCCCTCCCCCAACACAGCTTGTTTCCCGGGGGGGGGGGGTGACACCCCGGATTACATCCTTTTCCCCCCTTCCCCCCGCACCAGGCCGAGGGGAACGTTGGCTCCCCCCTGGAAGATTCCAGGTTCCAGGTGAGAAGGGGCCCTTGCGGGGCGGGGATGTTGGTAGTCATTTAAATGCTTAACCAATGGTGGGGAGTCCGGAGGGAGAAATTCTTGGGGTTCAGAGAAAAACCTGAGGGTGGGAGGGTTTGTCCTTCAAACAGTTTACAGCCAATGGGAGCGTGGAGGGGGGGCGAGCGGGAGAGGGCCCCTCAGATGGGGGAGGGGAATGGCCAACCTCGTGCCTCCATACCAATTGGAGGGCAAAGGGGCGTGGGGGCGGTGTGTCCCCCCATTCCATTCGTCCCCTGGGGGTAGAGGAGTCCGGAGCCAGGTGAGGTTTCCTTTTGGCGGCCGGAGGGAGGGGTGACTTAGTGGGCTGGGGAGTGGGAGTGGTGTCTGTATTTCCTACTCTTGGATTTGAGTGGGCAACTCAGGTTGTGAACTGAGATTGTTCCCGGGCGCCCACTCCCTTTCTCCCTAGAGACTCTGGAAGGAGCATGTCTGTGCTTTTGTGTCAGGGGTAGGAAGCTCGCAGTCATCACATGGCATGCTGGAGGTTACGCTTCGAATCGCTTATCGAATTTGTGTGCATTCACGTGGACACGGCCTGTGGAGCCTTCTGTACAAAACTTCGTTGCCTCGGTGGGGTCTTAGCTCAGCATGTGTTACCCCAGGCTGGGGAAGGGCTTACAGGCTGAAATCTTGGGGTTTGTTTGGGAGCAGAAACCAAGCCCAAGGTGGGTGCTGGGAGGGCTGTAGAAAGCTTGGTCTGAGACTGGAGGGAGTTGAGGCTTAGGACCTGCAATGATTTCACAGCTCACAAGGTTTCGGGTTTCTCCAGGGTGGCGTCTTTTGCCTCCTTCATCCCCTCCCCCATTCCTGAACAGTTCTCTCCTTGTGTACTGCGGGGGAGGGAACGGAAAGGAGGGAAGAGTTACTTTTCCAAATTCCTGACTAGCTGTTAGCCTCCCCTGTGACTCATGTGGGGGAAGGGAGGTTTGAGAGGGAGTAGGGAGCAGTGATTTTCCGGAATGCAGGGAAGTAAGCCAGAGTAAGGTCTGGCTGCCCTTTCGCTTTCGAAGACCCAGCATTTCGCGACCTCCTACTAAATTTTTCTTCCAGGCCGGCCCCCTAATGGGCCTCTCCTAACTTGCAGGCCCCGGGCGGAGAACTGCAGGTTTAGGAGGCTGGGCCACTGGGGGGAGGGGATGGGGGAGGGGAGAAGGCCTCAGCAAAGTTGCTGTGTCACTGCCCTTCCTGCTGCTACTGCCCGCGCCAACCCGCATGTACTTTTGGGTCCGAAGCCTTATCCCTGCGTGGGGGAGGGCGGTAGTAATAGGGGAAGAGGCTTCCTTCCCGGTGTGCACTTCCCCCCGCAGGGTTGGCCCGACTCTGGTGGTCGAGAAGACGTGAGATTGGCGGCCATTTTAGACGCAGTAACTGAGGTTAGGGCTCAAGAGCTACTGTAAAAGGAGGGGGGTGATGTGGTTGGAGCGCAAGGACCTAGGCCCTCAGGAACCTTTCGGGGGTGGGGGTGGGGGGCTCTTATGTTCGTTGGTTACATTATTTTCCTTTCTCAGATAATGCAGTCTTTTTTATCTTGGTATCCAGAGAAGGGGAGGTGGAGAGGGAGCTGCCAGCTAAAGAGTAGGTTGGGGATAATTCTTTCACTCTCCCATCAGGAGAGGAGGGGATGGCCGGGGTTGGGAGGTCGTGGTCCCAGAGATGGCTTGAGAGATTCCTGGCTTTGTATTCTGGGTCTTTACTCATACGTAGTCTAATCCTACTCAGGTAACAAGATTGTGGGGAGGACTAAGTGAGTAGGTTGGGGGAGGGGGGCGAGACTGAGCTCCCAAAATGGCTCCTGCCCCTCCTCGGAGGCGGACGGCCCGGGGGGAGGGGAGGAGGGGAGAGAAGGAGGGGGAGGGCTAGTCTGAGCTGCAGCCGCCGCCTCCTCCGCTCGCCCTCCTCCCTGGCGCTGACCGATGGACCAGCCGTTCCGTGGGGAGGACTCCGGACCCTGGTGGGGGGATGGGGAGCCCTGCTGCCCCCGAGGCGGAGGGACCCTAAGGGGGGGCGTTCGGGCCTGCTCTCGGGGTGGGGGAGGGCTGGGAGCTTGGGTAAAGCTCTGAGCTCGCCAGGAGGGGAGGGTTTCACCCTGATTTGCCCCTCGCAGGGCTTGGTTTTTTCCGCTCTGATCTGACACCGGAATGAAGTTTAGGGAGGAGATGGGTGTCATTTTATAGAGTATAGGGTATGTTTGGAGATTTTGCTTCCACTTAACTAGGATTGTCGGGATTTTGTCGACCAACCATATACTTAATGGGTAACAAGGTGTGAGCAGGGAGGAATTGCAGAGGTGCTTGGGTGAAAGTTTGGGGAACGTACTTTAGATTTGGTTGTCTTGTTGGTAAGCCTTTGGGAGCTCACTGATTGAGTTTTGCCTTTGTCTTCCGATTATTTGATCTGGGGAAAGACGGGGAAGATTTTAAGACTGCGGCAAGCCTGTATTTTTTATTGTGGGCTATGGGAACGTTAGATTCCCTCCATGGTTAGGTTCGGGAGCCCTTAGTTCTCTGCCAGAGTAGCAGGCCGCGGCTTCTAAGATGGCGTCTTCTTCCTCATTTCAGATTCTTCACTGCGGCGGCCTCTCTGCAGAGAACAACAACCCGCCTGGCGTCCTGCGGCCACACCCTGGCGGGCCCAGGCTGGCTACGCCCACGCGGCCCCCTCCAGTCCTGTCGGTGTGGCCAATGGAGGAGCTACGAATGGCACGACCTGCCCCAGCTTGGCAGTCGCCGGTCGCACCGGGCTTGGACGCTTGGGAAGACTTTGTTGGAAGGGGAGGCGGGGAGAGGGTGCTGCACCCATGCCAGCCTCTCTCTTTCCCTGGAGTTGCCGAAGCACAGCGCAGCCAATTGGCTCAGAGATGTGGCGGGTTGCCGGTTCCCTATGGGTCTATGCGGCACTCTTCTGCCTAGTGACTGACACCTTGGAAATGAAGCTTGTGACGTCATCGGTCCAGCCAACCAATAGAAAACGCTCCCGCGGAGAGGCGTTCCTCCCCTTTCGACTTTGCTTCTTCACGCGCGTGAGCGAGCGTGCGCGCGCGGAGGGGGTGGGGGAAATCTCTAGCACGGTGGCGCGCATGAGCGGCGAGGCTCCGCCTCCCTGCCTATATATAAAGGGCTGGCGCGGGGCTCGGCGGCGCCATTTCGCGCTGGAGTGGAGCAGCCTCTAGAACGAGCTGGAGGATTCTGCCTACTGATAGAGAGCTTTCGAGTCGTCGGGGACCGCCATTGCAATCCACGTCCATCCGTTTGGAAATGGCCTTCGTCTCGGCCTATGACCGGTCCCGGCGGACAGTACAGACCCCATAGAAGCCCCCGACGCTCCCCTTTTTCGGGCCCCGCCCAATCCTCGGAGTCTGTCCACCCCCTCTACTCCGCCCTCAAGAGGATTTCAAAGATGGAGGCGGCGGCTCCCTAAACCACTTTTCGTGTTCATCCGCCTCCATCCGAGATTGAAACGGGACCTCGTCCGCTGCGGGCAGTCCCAGCAGGAAGAGGGGATCCTTGCAGATCAACAGCGGGCAGTATTGACGACGGTGTCCGGGATTGGGGGCCGTCCTAGTGTTTGAGGAGTCCGTCCCCCTCGTTCGCCCGCCTCTGCTGAGGCCGCCGCCATTTTCTCGCTGTCCGCCTCCTGCGGAGCGCGCCAAGCTGCTGGGAGCTCGCGGAGAAGACTGCTTTCGTGCCGGCCGGGCGCGGGGGGTGGGGGTTGTCGCCTGCAGGGCCAAGGGCAACGGCCCTCCACCCCTCCCCTACTTCCCGGGTTATGCTGGACCGGGAGGTAAGGGGAACCGAGGCCACCCGGACTTCACGCGGCTGAGGGCAGCGCCGGTTCCCCGTGGTCAAGATGCTGCAAAACGTGACTCCCCACAGCAAGTATGTCCCCCTGATCCGCGTGTGGGAAGGAGACGTTGGTGGGGACTGTGACACGGGGATGTGGGGCGTCGGGTTCGGAGGGAGGACAGAACGGACTGGGGCGCGTTCCTCTTCCGCGGTGCGACTGTTGGCTGTCGGGGGCTCGCGGAGGGGGTTGGGTGACGGTTTTGGAACGGTGGTAGAGAGCCAGATACTGCGTATGAAGGGAAGACAGGTGGTCAATTTATGCGTTACTTTTCCCGCCGTGGTCTAGTCTTAATCTAGCCGGACAGAGCGGGTTGGCGGCGGAATGTAGAGGGGAAAGACGACATTGAGTGGGTAGCCGGTCCTGCGGGCGGTGGGTCTGGTGTCTAGCAACCGTTTGTCATAGGGCTTTTAGGGGCTTTCGTGGCCCCATCTAGCACCTTATAGGGTTGCCATGGTGATAGAGCCTCAGACTGGCTACTGAGATTCCCACAGCGGGGTAGAGGGATTACTTTGAGCCAGTGGGTTCGTGTGTTCAGACTAGGTCGTTAAATTCTTAGTGAATCAGTTTTGTGTTGGGGGTTTGCGTGCTTTTTGTTTGGAGGCATGTTTTTGCTCTCTTTTAAGAGTTTGACTCTGGGCAGGAGGGTGGAGCTAAGGATTTTTTGTCCAGCTGTACGGATGTAAACAGTGAGATCTCCGTGTAGTGTTTCTAGTCTTAGGACCTGGGAAGCACCTGGTTCTGAGGAGTACCGGAGAGAATATAAGTTTGAACCAGTCTTGGCCATTGATTTCAAGAGTCTGGTGCTGGAGTGGGAGCCGTTAATCTTATTTTTTCGGCGGGGTTAAGGGCGGTCTGTCACTGTTTATTGAAATTGCTGACCTTGACTGGGGACTGGGCTGGCTTAATTTTTGAGTCCCTGGGAGAAAGACGAATTCGAATGGTTTCTGGGGTCTGGCAGCTCGGTTATTCCAGGAGGTAAAGTCAGACAAATGCTCCCTTGTCTGAAAATTTTTTTAAGTTGGTAAGGTTTTCCGTTAGATTTCTGATTTATTCTCTGCTTTAAATTAAGCAGCAGAGCTTGTGGAGAGGTTGGTGGTGTGTTCTCTTGTGCCCAGATGGATTTTTAGGTGTCTTCATCAGCATTTTATGAAATTTGCTCCCTGTTTTGTTCCCTTCCTCTTTTCGTTGGCTTCCCTCAGGCTCAACCACCATGGCAACCACCTAGCCCCTAGTGAGGAAGAAGATTGGGGTTTGAGCTTCTCTGCTCCACCCATTTTAAGTCTCAAACTCTAAAGCTGTGGTTCTCAGATGTTTAAGTTATGCCTTATGAGAAACCCATCTTGGGATTTTTTTTTTTTTTAACTTTAAAGGAACTACAGATTATGCACTACCCATCAGAGTCCAGAATACAGATCTGGATAGGTTTAACTAAAAATAGGGAAACAAAGTGGGGAGTTGGGGGGCCAAGAACAAAAGGTCCACATATTGTTTGGATACTGGTTGTGGTTGAGATTGACTTCCATAAGCTTGGTTATCTCTTATTAAAATGGAAGTCTGGATTTATTGGATATGTAGTATAAGTGGTATTACTGATTGTCATGAAATTACCACATCTAATTATGTTTCCCATTTCACAGGCTCCCTGGGGAGGGGAATGCAGGGTTACTGGGGCTGGGCCCAGAGGCAGCAGCTCCAGGGAAGAGGATTCGAAAGCCCTCTCTGTTGTATGAGGGATTTGAGAGCCCCACAATGGCTTCAGTGCCGGCCTTACAACTGACCCCTGCCAACCCACCACCCCCGGAGGTGTCCAATCCCAAAAAGCCAGGACGGGTTACCAACCAGCTGCAATACCTGCACAAGGTGGTGATGAAGGCTCTGTGGAAACATCAGTTTGCATGGCCCTTCAGGCAGCCTGTGGATGCCGTCAAACTGGGCCTGCCGGTGAGTGGGGATATTGGAGTGGGGAGGTATTGGCAATGAAAAAGAATGTGTGTGAGTGGAGGTGGGCTGCTTAGTATAGGTGCTGCGGCCCCTAGGGACTTCCCATCTCTCCCCTGTAGGGCAGATAGCCACCAGATTTCTGGATTCTTGGTCCTTTGTGATTATTGATCCAATCGCTTGCTGTCTTGGCATCTCATTGTGCCCTCCATGTGTCCTTCCTTAACTTTTGTGCCCTGGCTCCATTTTACAGATTCCCACCCCAGGTTGGGAGAGGACCACGGTGGCCAAAATTCTTAGCTTCTTCCTCTCCCTCATGCCAGCCCATGGATAGCCAGCCCCAGAGGTAATGTCACAGGAGGGGAAACCTCGCAGAGTGGGTGGGAGGTGGGTGGTTAGAGAAAGGTACTAGGGGCTTCCCAGCGGGTGTTAAGCCCATTACTTTTTTTTTTGTCCTTAGTTTTTTTTTTTTTTTTTAATTTTTTTTTTTTTATAGGGGACTACATACTGTGATTTGGGGGGGGAAATCATGTGTGTGTGTTGCTGGGGTCAAGAGTTTAGAAAAACTGGCATTTATTTTTCAGTGGCTCTGATCTAGTTTTTGTTTTTGTTTTTGTTTTTTAGGATTATCACAAAATTATAAAACAGCCTATGGACATGGGTACTATTAAAAGGAGGCTTGAAAACAACTATTACTGGGCTGCCTCAGAGTGTATGCAGGATTTTAACACCATGTTCACCAATTGTTACATCTACAACAAGGTGAGTTTTTTCTGGTGTGCTCATTGAGAGAGACCATGTCTCTATTACTGCTTAGATACTGTGTGTTGGTGGGATGTTTGAAGGTATTCTCAAAGTGCATAGGATCCAGAAAATCTGAGTTCCAAAGGATACTGCTCACAGTGATGCAGCTTCAGAGATCTGGAGTTAAAGGTTATTTAAGTAGAACATTTTTAGTATTTGGGGATGGTGGCCCTATTTCTCAGCAGAAACCTCCAGAAAGCTGAGTAGAGCAGAACGTATTCTCCTTGACAGTCTCATTCCCTTACTTTTTTTTTTTTTTTTTTTTTTTTCTAAGATTTTATTTATTTATTTGACAGAGAGAGATCACAAGCAGGTAGAGAGGCAGGCAGAGAGAGAGGAGGAAGCAGGCTCCCGGCTGAGCAGAGAGCCCGATGTGGGGCTCGATCCCAGGACCCTGGGATCATGACCTGAGCCGAAGGCAGTGGCTTAACCCACTGAGCCACCCAGGCGCCCCTCATTCCCTTACTTTTGAACTTTTTCTTTATTGCATTTTGAGGGACAGTTAGGGGAGAACATGGAAATAAGTGGCCCAGTGTAGGCAGTTGTCAGTACTTGACAAAGTTGTCTGAGGGGGTGTGGTGATAGTTGGAGCTAGGAATTTCTCTGAGAAAAATGGTTTGTCTGCTTTTAGCTGGCATTTGAATCTTCTTGTTTGCGTTTCCTGTAGCCCACTGATGATATTGTCCTAATGGCACAAACGTTGGAAAAGATCTTCCTACAGAAAGTGGCATCTATGCCACAAGAGGAGCAAGAACTTGTGGTGACCATCCCTAAGAACAGCCACAAGAAGGGGGCCAAATTGGCAGGTAGGAAGAGCAGCAATTGCCTTAATGGAGACAAGATGGGGAAGATAATAGAACTAATTTTTTTTTTTCCCCTCCCTTTCTTCTAGCACTCCAGGGTAGCATCACTAGTGCCCATCAGGTGCCTGCTGTTTCTTCTGTGTCTCACACAGCCCTGTATACTCCACCACCTGAGATACCTACCACTGTCCTCAACATTCCCCACCCGTCAGTCATCTCTTCTCCCCTTCTCAAGTCCTTACACTCTGCTGGACCCCCGCTCCTTGCTGTCTCTGCAGCTCCGCCAGCCCAGCCCCTTGCCAAGGTACAGATCTGTGGATTTCTTTTGGGCAGTGGGAAGGGCAAGGTCTTGGATGAATGAGGTGGACCCTAAAAGGCTTGCATCTTGTTTTTCTCTGCAGAAAAAAGGCGTTAAGCGGAAAGCAGATACTACCACACCTACTCCTACAGCCATCCTGGCTCCTGGTTCCCCAGCTAGCCCCCCTGGGAGTCTTGAGCCCAAGGCAGCACGTCTTCCCACTATGCGTAGAGAGAGTGGTCGCCCCATCAAGCCCCCACGCAAAGACTTACCTGACTCTCAGCAGCAACACCAGAGCTCCAAGAAAGGAAAGCTGTCAGAACAGTTAAAACATTGCAATGGCATTTTGAAAGAATTGCTCTCTAAGAAGCATGCTGCCTATGCCTGGCCTTTCTATAAACCAGTGGACGCTTCTGCTCTTGGTCTGCATGACTACCATGACATCATTAAGCACCCCATGGACCTCAGCACTGTCAAGGTACCCACTGCATGGGGCAGATGGGATGCTCAGGCAGTGATTGGAACTTTGGGTTCAATAAAACAATCAGTCACTTCTAATGGGCACATGGCAATCTTGATTCTTGGTATTTTTTATAAAATGGTAATGGGACAGAAGGTTAAGTGCTTGATAATTGAGTTGGTATTTCTTGGACTTTGTATGGTGAGTTTTGTCTTCAGAGCAATACTACTCATGTACGTTTAAGTCCTACTTACTGGGAGCATTGGGTTAGGGGAGTAAGGGGTTGGAAGGATAGAGGCCACCCACCCCTATCACTTAGAAATGGTTTTTTTTTCTAGACATAGATATATCTTCAACCCACCCAAATTCATTTGACTTCAAACTTGAACCCCAGGGCATAGATCTTTAAGGTCATCCCTACTGTGCTCTCAAGAGAGGGCTACTCTTGGCAATGTCTGGGGTTGGCAGGGAAAGGTGAGTCTCCCTGCCTGTGCAGCTTCTGATGCTGCCTCCTTCTGCAGCGGAAGATGGAGAATCGTGATTACCGGGATGCACAGGAGTTTGCTGCTGATGTGCGGCTTATGTTCTCCAACTGCTATAAGTACAATCCCCCAGACCACGATGTCGTGGCCATGGCACGAAAGCTACAGGTGAGTGTCACAGTTGGAATTTGAAGAACAAGTGGGTCTGGGGAGAGAGCTTGTCCTTTGCTATACTATCTTACTGTGAGGTTCTTCCCCAATGCACAGTTGTAAATAGGAGCTGTGTTGTACCACCAGGTGGCTGGGTGTAATTGGGGCACTGTTGACTAGCAAGGCTCTGATGGTATCTTTCTTACTAGGATGTATTTGAGTTCCGTTACGCCAAGATGCCAGATGAACCACTGGAACCAGGGCCTTTACCTGTGTCTACTGCCTTGCCACCTGGGTTGGCCAAATCCTCTTCAGAGTCCTCCAGCGAGGAAAGCAGCAGTGAGAGCTCTTCTGAGGAAGAGGAGGAGGATGAGGAGGAGGATGAGGAGGAAGAAGAGAGTGAAAGCTCGGACTCTGAGGAAGAAAGGGCTCATAGATTGGCTGAACTACAAGAGCAGGTATTTTATTATTTAGTTTATAAAGTCATATCTTGTCTTTGCCCTAATTTTTTTTTCCTCTTACTCCCATTTATTCTACTTCTATTCTACTTTTATTTTTCTCTTTATACTTCTGATTGTTTTGTCTCCAGCTCCGGGCAGTACATGAACAACTGGCTGCCCTGTCTCAAGGCCCAATATCCAAGCCAAAGCGGAAGAGAGAGAGAAAAGAGAAAAAGAAGAAACGGAAGGCAGAGAAGCATCGAGGCCGAGCTGGGCTTGATGAAGATGACAAGGGACCTCGGGCACCCCGCCCATCTCAACCCAAGAAGTCCAAGAAAGCAAGTGGTGGTGGGGGTGGCAGTGCTGCTACACTGGGCCCTCCCGGCTTTGGACCTTCTGGAGGAAGCGGCAGCAAGTAAGTTCTTAAGAGGTCAGGGAGCAGGGACAAAGGATGGTCACTACACTGTCCAGGGGGAGAGTGGTTTTTCTCACTTCATGCAGAGTGTTCTTTAAACCAGAGGTCAGCAAGTAAGTTTTTAATTGGCTAGGTAACACTGATTTTGAGAGCTGTGGAGCCACTCAAACTCACTCACCTTTGGTGGGGTGGTGTGAAAGCCGCTGTAGACCTTACTTATGGAAATGTGGTTAGGACTTTTCCAGTAAAACTTCACTTGTGCAGAAAGCAATGCAAGCCACATTTGTCCTCTAGTTTATCTAGTCTTTCTCTTTGCACTAACAAATTAACACACTTTGTCTTGTTTTCCATGCTGGGGAGGGTTAAGTGTTTTAGGGAGCAAAAAGATGGACTCATGCCAATATACCAGTGTCTAGTTTTCAAAGCCCCAAATAAGTGGTTAAGTGTTTAGCATGTGAGGTTTGTATTACTGAGGAGGGTTGGTAGTATCTTATTTCCCATTTGCCTTATGGGAAAACTGAAGCATTACTCTGGCGGGAAATTTTAGATTAGTGTATTAAACAGTGGAAATGTGTTGGAAGAGGTTAGTGATGCTTCCCTAAGCGACAAATTTTTTTTTTGCCTATAGACTGCCCAAAAAGGCCACGAAGACAGCCCCACCTGCCCTGCCTACAGGCTATGATTCAGAGGAGGAAGAGGAAAGCAGACCCATGAGTTACGATGAAAAGCGGCAGTTGAGTTTGGACATCAACAAATTACCTGGGGAGAAACTTGGTCGAGTTGTGCACATAATCCAGGCTAGAGAGCCTTCTTTACGTGACTCAAACCCAGAAGAGATAGAGATTGATTTTGAAACCCTCAAGCCATCCACACTTAGAGAGCTTGAGCGCTATGTTCTCTCCTGTCTACGAAAAAAACCTCGGAAGCCCTATAGTGAGTATGAAAGGACCTTTCCCACATTAATTCAGCAGTCCTCAAGTAGTTCTGAGGACAGTAGGGTATGTTTGAGGCACTCTTTATTGTCAGCCCCAGGGTAGGGGGGACATGCTTGTTCCAAGATCAAGAAAGGAACTTGGCAGCAGTAAGGTGCAATGAAGCTACATGCTTATGGCAGTCTTAGATCTGGAATGCTTGTTTTTCTAGCCATTAAGAAACCTGTGGGAAAGACAAAGGAGGAGCTGGCTTTGGAAAAGAAGCGGGAATTAGAAAAGCGGTTACAAGATGTTAGTGGGCAGCTCAATTCCACCAAAAAGCCCCCCAAGAAAGGTGAGTACGCTGTAAAATACTACAAATTCACTGCATCTCCCTTTTGACTTCCTTTGACAAATGGAGATGAGATTTCTGCAACTTTAACCTTTAACCTTGTCTTGCAGCAAGTGAGAAAACAGAGTCCTCGTCATCGGCACAGCAAGTAGCAGTGTCACGCCTCAGCGCTTCCAGCTCCAGCTCAGATTCCAGCTCCTCCTCTTCATCATCCTCTTCTTCAGACACCAGTGATTCAGACTCAGGCTAAGGGGCCAGGCCAGATGGGGCAGGAGGCTCCGCAGGACCGGACCCCTAGACCACCCTGCCCCGCCCCGCCCCTCCCCTCCTTGCTGTGACACTTCCTCATCTCATCCCCTCTCCCCCCTACTGTAGGAGAGCTGGCTCTGCAGGGGGGGAGGGGTGCAGGGACATTTGCTGAAGGAGGGACTTAAATGGACAAAATAAGATTTAGTTCCCAGCCCCATTGAGAATGACCTCTTGGGCATAGAGCCCCCATTCAAAATGACTGACGTGGGGCAGGGGTACAGGGTGGGAGTGAGCAAAGGCCCTGATACGGGGTTACCTGAGGCCATAGCTGCCCTGTTCACTTGTAAAGGCCCTGTTTTGAGGTTGGTTGTTCTAATTTATTTTAAGCTAGGTAAGGCTGAGGTGTATGGGGCCATGGTACCCTCAGCCTCCATGGGGAGGGAAGAAGGGGGAGCTCTTTTTTTACGTTGACTTTTTTTTTTCTACTCTGTTTTCCCTTTTCCTTCTCCATTTGGGGCCCCTGGGGGTTTCAGTCATCACCCCATTTGGTCCCCTGGATTGTCTTTCTTTGTCTGTTGATTCTAACTTGTAAATAAAGAAAATATTATTCAAATTTTGAGTTCCCTTAATAGCGTTTGCTTTGTAGTATTTCAAAAGAAACATAATACAAAATTTTGAGGAAAATAATCCTGAAGTGAGAAAAGGAGAGCTATCTTGTAGTCGGATTGTCTTAGTTTTTAAAGCAGTAGACTGTTGCTATGGTGATTAAAAAGTAAGTTAATCTGCTTTGTAAAATGAATCCTTCAAAATACCTTTAGGTTCATGGTTTGCTCTGTTTTTGTTTTTGTTTTTTTTTTTTTTCCTGTTTAATTTTAGATTTATTGGGACAGAGGAAGAGGCCAAGCACAGAGCCTTGGGCTGGATCTCACAACCCTAGGTGACAACCTGAGCCAGCCAGGCACCCCTTCTCTGGTTTAGAAAAGTTGTTAAAACCTGTGGCTCATTGATAGTTGATCAAGTTTAGGACTCAGGACTTAAAAGGTGGCTGACCACAGGTATTTTTTTGTGTTCTGCGTCTGACTTTGAGAAGACCGGTGTGTTTCCTTTTTTGTAAGCTTTGGCCTCAAATTTCCAGATTTACAGAGCCCTGCACAGTTTATTAACATAATCCAGTAATTTTTGCCAAATTCAGATTACAAAAATGAACATACATAAATTTTAAGCCGTTGTCTTGCTGAGGGGAGATGGACTGTGTAGTTCAGGGAAGTGGGGCGTGTGAGTTCTGGAATTGGGGACTAGCAACAAAAGTAAAAGACATTTTAGCTTAGTATATCAGACCACTGTAGAAAACTCGATCTTTGAAGTAAGAGTTGGGAATTAACGTAGGGAAAATGGTCTGTCCCTCCCTAAATGATGATGTCAAACAGGAAGGTAGGTACAGGGTGGAATCTGGTTTGGAAATGGAAGATTATAGAAGCGAGAATGTGGACTGTAGCAGGGATACTCTGCCCTTAACCATAGACTAGGGCTCCGGTAAAGCTTTTTTAAAATACTGCACGAAGTATTCTGTCTTCATGAATTCTCATTAAATTGGGGCCTAGAAGGGCGCCTGGGTGGCTCAGTGGGTTAAGCCTCTGCCTTCGGCTCAGGTCATGATCTCAGGGTCCTGGGAGGGACCTGCGTCAGGGGCTCTGCTCAGTGGGGAGCCTGCTTCCCACCCCACCCCCAACTCTGCCTGCCTCTCTGCCTACTCGTGATCTCTCTGTCAAATAAATCTTTAAAAAAGTTCAGGAAGTATGGCAATGCACAACCTGGGCTGAGAACCACTTGATAGGTTTTTTGGAAAGCCCTTAGCTTGAAAAGGGAGGAGAGATTTGACTGGGCTTTTGGCCCAACTTAATCCTAGAACTCAGTGATCGAATCTTGAGCTTTGAGCTCTGATCTTTTTGAGAAGGGTGATCAAAAAGCTAATGGAGGGCACCTGGCTGGTTTAGTCCGTTAAGCTTCTGCCTTCAGCTCAGGTCATAATCTTGGGGTACTGGAATCCAGCCCCTCGTCAGGCTCCCTGTTCAGAGGTGAGTCATCTTTGCCTCAGTCACCGCTGTGCTTTTTCTCTCACTCAGTCATTTAAAAAACTGGAAAACTTGGACATACTTGTAATGGAATTTGTTGGGGTAGAACAAGAGTTAAGTCTAAAAACTGTTATAGTTTTAATCAGATGCATGTTTGTATGTCCAGGATTACATCTCATTTCAAAAAAAGTTGCATTAGTTTGGGAGGAGGCTAGTTTCAGAATCTAGTATAACTAAACTGAGAACAAATGCTGTAAGAAAAGGTAGAGCAGCTCATCGCCTTGACTGCAGAACAGCATGAGATGGAAGAAGTAGCTCCAGACCTGCATTACATCTCCCATGCTGCCACATCAGGCCAGTTTCAAGTGGATTTCCTGAGACTCAAGTTCTTGGTAGAGTCCTTGCTGTTGTCCCTGATCCTTGCTTTAGTTTGGGGCCAGTCTTCTCCCTTAGTTGAATTTGCTAGTCCAAGCCCCAACTTCACTCCATCCCATACCCTTTCTCATGGTAAGTAGTTGGAGGCGTCAGAATGCTACTTCTGCCGTGGTTGGAATTCCTGTCTTTCACAGTTAACTAGTCTCCAGCGGGACTAGCAGGACACAACAGCGGAGTCCTGTGGGTATCTCTCCCATGTTCTTCCCAGCTCTTGAAACCATGGGTTCCACTGCCTTTTTCTAAATGCCATTTGTCCCTCTGATGTCTCCGGTGGGAGCTTTTTTTTAAGATTTTATTTATTTATTTGATAGAGATCACAAGTAGGTAGAGAGACAGGCAGAGAGAGAGGAGGAGGAAGCAGGTTCCCTGCTGAGCAGAGAGCCTGAAGTGGGGCTCAATCCCAAAACCCTGAGATCATGACCTGAGCCGAAGGCAGAGGCTTAACCCTCTGAGCCACACAGGCGCCCTCTGTGGGAGCCTTTTTTATTCACATTTTACAGAGTTCCATTGGTCGCCTTTTATTTTTAACAAATTCGGTCAGTAGACCTAGACACTGCTGAGCTCCGCTAAGCCAGAGGTGTGGGGGTGAAGTCAGAGAGCAGGCCCTGCCCTCATGCAGCCTGCTCTGGAATTCCTCAGTCTTGCGGTACACCGTGCTGATGGTCTCCCAAGATAAAGGCATGACTTAGTCTTCCCAGACACTTAATCTTTATTGTATGCCAATGTGTGGCTCCTTGTCCCAGCCCTTGCCAACCTTGCTCTCGGATTCCCTCAGGACTGTTTTGATTGGAGCTAATCTTTGGATTTTGCCCAAAGTAACCTTGAGAGTGTTTTTCCTGAACAGTGAGAGGGACTGTAGTAGGGCTGGGAAGGCCATGTGCAAATGATGGTAGGGAACTGATCTGACGTCTCCCAGTATCTTACATCTTTGGGGCTTTCCCCTTCCCTGGATCATAAGTAGTTCGAGCTCTGCAAAATCTCACTAGCTGGTCTCCAACACCGGATGAGACAGCTTGCTGCCCCCATAGTTTATGTGTGTGGTTTTGGGGTGGGGGACACAGCTAATCGCAAATTTTTAATGAAAATTGTATTTCTAGCCCCACAACATGCAAATATTTTATGAGCTTAGAGGGTTCTTATCAGAGAGATCACATCTCAGATCTGTTCTGACAGATCTCAGAAGGATGAGTAAGTATGTTGGGCTGTATCCAGGGGAAGGGGGAGTGAACATTGCCCGCAGGAAAAATAGTGGAGGTAAGCTTCCAGGATGTAGGTGGTACTGAAGCAGTAAGAATGAAAGGGTGAGTACTTCCAGGTAAGGCCAGAAAGGCAGAACTAGACCACGGAGAATATTTAGCCACAATAAAGATTTGAATTTTTATCCTGAAGACTTCAATTAGAACTCATATTTATTGAGCACTATGCCAAGCAGTATACCGAGAACAACTTATTTTGTCTTCATTATAGTCCTGTGAAGTAGGTCTAATCTCCCTTTAACAGATAAAGAAATGAGGCACAGATAGGTTAAGGAACTTGCCCAAAGTTGCAGCACAACTAGTGAGTGGGTGGGATTTGGACGGACCCAGCAATCTGGCTCCAGGAACTACGACCCTAGAATTCCAATATTGTGGGTTGGTGGGGTACTAGGAGACACATCCTTTGAAAAAATTGCAGTGGGAATTGCAGTGGGAATCATGTTGGGTTGGTGGGGTATGGAGAAGGGATGAAGAGTGATTTAAAAAGCAGTCTCTTCAAGTGAGGATAGAGGTTTGGAGCGAAAAGGCAGCAGCTTAGGTGAAGAGTAGATAACACTCAAAAACCTTGTAGGAGATAAAATGGATGGGATTATTCCCCACACACTGTGGAAGAGCAGAATTGTAAATATCTCTGTATCCCTTGGAGTCCCAGAGCTTTCCAGTAGTAGAAGTTTGGTAGTTGGTTGACTAAAGGAACGCCACCTGGCTGAGGAGGTGAAGAAAACCCGCAGCCTTTCCCCCCCCGGAGGGGCGGGGTGGGGGGTGAGGAATGGGATTGCGGGAGTCGGGGCACTTAAGAGTCTCAGAGGGTCTTTGGCGCCACCTGGTGAGCATGTTACCATGACTTCCACCTGTATAGTTCAGGTAGTATCGTGTGTACCCTCCCATCTTTTGGCTCTTCTTTCCTTCTTACTTCCCTACAACTCATTTCTTGAAACAGGAGCTTCATTCTTATGACGCGATCACCCTCGACCTCTGAAGCATCCGATGCTTTCTTCAGACAGACCCTCTTAGTTGGCTCCTCAAAACTCTCTACTTTAGCCTTCCATGAGATGTTGTCTCTCACGTTACTTTCTTTGTCCTCCTTATCCTTATTTGGACAACATCTCTAAGCAATTCTACCCATTCTTCTGGAGGTAGTTCACACCCATAACCTCTGTCTCTGTCCAGACCTTGCTCCAAATTTCCAAGTCTCTTTTCAACTGTCAAATGGCAATGTCCCGGAGCTCCTAGCACTCAGCACATGTCCAAAAACGATCATCGTTCTCCACACATGCGCCTCAGTGAGTTACCTATTTATGCAGCAAGCACTCATACAAAATTCACTAATGTGCCAGACACAAATGTCTTTGCAGGCAAGTCTTCCCAAGAATGCCAGGAGTTAGGCACTGAGCACCTTTTATAGATGAGGAAACCAACAGAGCTATCTGGAAACAGTTCTACAATAAATAAGTGGCAGAGCCGGATTATTAACGTAACTGCCATTCCCCCAGTTACTGGAGCCAGAGCCTGGTGATCTGCCTAGATCTCTCCCCCTTGCTCTCCCCTTTTTTGTCCACCTGGCAAGGGCTGTGGAGTCTTCCTCCATCACTTCTTTCCCCTCAGTGTTCCCGTCAGGCTGGACTGACACAACTCTCTGCTCACCAGTCTTCTGTCCACAAGCTCATTTCCATTGTATCCATCCCCCACATTAGCTGCCAGAGAAATCCTTCAGGAAAGAAATCTGATCATGTTGCTTTTATTACCCTTCAGACGTAAATTCCTTTGCAAGGCTTCTATCTCACCCTTGTTACCTCTACAAGGTTATATTTCTCATTTGCCCTTGAACTCCGCACTCAACTCCGAACAAAGGATGGGCCTTCCCAGATTCTCCCATGCTATTTAGCCCCATCAGGCCTTGGCACATGCTGTCCTCTCTGCCTGGAATATCCCCTTTCCCCCATCAGCAAATTCTACATAATCTCCAAGAACAATTCATTACCTCCACTATAAAGACCTTTCTGACTGTCCTTCCAACCCCCATGACACATACACACACTTTCCAAAGGACCTCATTGAGCTTTGAACTGCACTAGGCCCTCTCATCTAACCACGCCCCTGTCTCCAGACTGCAGCAGGAGTGTCTAGCATTGAGTTACAGTGACCTCTCTGTTGTGGCTGTTCTGTTCATCAGCCTTTGAGGACTCTACCTATGAACAATTCAACAACTTCAATTTTTCAGGTCATACTTAAGCACTTCCTCCTTCATTTTGCCCCTTGTACTTTTATGTCTCTTATAGTTCCTTCATGAAGTAGGAACTGTGTCTTGTTCTTTATAACCTAATCAGCCCAGTGCCTGGGGAAACAACTTAAATTTAAGCATAAATGATGGTTAAGCTACCTCTTATTTAGTCTTGCATCCTTCCGAGGTACCTCAGCACAACACCCACCAGAAGACGCATCAGCTCTGCCGTGGGGCCAGCGGGCTGGGCGCTTAGGTGTGGATGAGCACATCATCAAGGTGTGGTGAATGTAGGGAAACCACCCATCCCTGGCTTGTCCGGGGCTGATGAGTTTTAGCTATAAATATGGGAAAATCTCAGGCAAATTGGGATACGTGGCCACCTCATGAATGGAGACATCACCACTTTGGCCATGCAGGGAGCTAGTAAGAGCTAACATACTCTAGGCATTTTTTAATTTTCCAAGCCCCATAATTATTACGCCATATACCTCAACTCCTGATTCTCACCACATATAATTCTTTATCATTAGATTCCAATATGCCTACCTCATAGAAGAGAAAGCAGAGGCGCACTGAGGTATAGTAACTGGGCCCGAGTCATTTGTCCCAAAGTCCACGTCTTTCCGCTATACTGTGTTGTCTCCGGGCTCCATCAACCACCTTCTCCCCTCGTGCCCTGCCCTACCCTCACCGTGCCAGGAGCTCTCCCTTTCTGAGGCACCAGGCCTGTCCCTTGCAGTGAGGCCTCACATCAACCTAAGGTGGACAAGGTAAGAGTGGCAAATAGTGCCAGAGGAACTAGCAAACATTTACACACAATACCCCTCATGTGTGTTTGCCAAACGAGGACATGGCTACTCTCATCGGGTAAGCTAATGTTTGATTTGAGGTTGGAGTAGAAAAGGAAGCTATTCTCCAGGGATGAGGATTTTTGCCAGGTGTTGGTTGGAAAGCAGAGTGGTTAGCTAAAGTACTTTTCCATCAGTTCAACTGTCAGACCTCAGAGCTGCTGCTATGATTTCTGAGACCATGAGACTGTAATAGGGCTCACTCAATGAATACTTTCTCCTCTTCCGCAGTGCATATGTTGGAACTGGCTTCCCCACTGAGGCAGGTTGTAGGGACACTGAGAGTTCTTCCAGAAATGGTTATTACCTATCCTCCTGCCTAGTCTCTTCTCACCCAGAGTTGCTGCGAAAAGGAGACAGTTTCGGCCATCCTTTTCCTTCTTTCTCTCAAAAAAATGAAAACAAAACCAAAACCAGTTTTTAAGGTTTTCTAAGTTTGCATGTATGCTTTTAATTCTAACTCCAGGGGAAAGAAAGCTGAAAAGTTACTAAGAGGGGGCCAAGAAGGCCTCCATCCCTCTCAGAGGGAAACTTCATGCTCTTCAGTGAGACACAGAATGATGGTTGTTGTCCCAGACCCATGGTTACTACATTTTGTTCTGTTCCGTTGATTGGAGAGGCAACGAGGGCTGCACAATCCCTCTACGGCCTTTGGTCTCTCGTGGTGGGTTTCTGGTTCACCCGCTGCCTTCCATAAAGAGTTCTCCTTACCTGGCCCCCAGTTCCCTGGGGTCTAGTTGGTGCTGAGAGGGCCCTGAACCTCTACTTAGACTGCCCCTTCCAATTCTGCATCCTTTTCTGGACCTCATTCCAACCACAGTAACCAAATCCGCGGATTGGCTGCTCTTGAGCCCATCTCCCGCCGCTCAGCCTGATTCCCCAGTATTCTCCTGCTTTTGCATCACTGCCTTGGATCTTGCAAATAGACCCTGCAGAGCCCCACAATGCTGTCACCGATGATCCGGTCAGAAGAAAACATTGAGTGCAGAGAGAACACTGAGCGAGCAAGTGAGGGAGCAGCTTGGGGTTGAGAGGCTGGTTCGCAGAGCAGTTCTGTTTATGGAGAGGACTACTTCCAAACAAGGGAGAAAATAAAACGGAAAAGAACGTGCTTCTGCAGAGTTGAGAGAAAGCCAGGGAAGGGCAATTGACACTTGCTGAGCTCTTGCTAACCGCCAGGTATTTTGATGGGCTCTTCTCCTAGTAATCTCTTTCAGTCCATGCAACATTTTGATCACACGTACATTATTGTTCTCACTTTTGAAATGGGGGAGCTCTAACTTAATGGGCATAAGAGGGTCCCATTCGTTAGTGAGACAGGATACGGCTGATTTCGAAGTTTATATTCTTTCTTCTATGCTGGAATTTTTGGATTATATTCTGGATATAAGCAAGAAAAGAATTCACAAGTGAAATTTTAAAAACATCCAGAAAAAAACATTCTGATATTAACTCCACCAACCTGAACTAAAGAATACGGCTGGAGATAAACTCACACACACAGACACACACACACACACACACACTTCTATCTATCGTCTGTCATATCCATATCTTTTTAAATGTAGCTTCTTCCCAAGTTTCCTCCATGCTGTAGAAAATTAATTTTTTCAGCAAGACCAAGTAATTGAGTGTTAGCTAAAGAACTGATAAAGAACTACTAAAGAAGTGTGAAGACGCTTAGAGAAAGTGAAACCACCTTGTTCCACAAGTTTAGGCGAAGGAATTCCCAGTGATAGCTCTGCTGTGTGAAGAACACCCAGGCTGAGTAGAAACTATTCTCTTTGTACTGAGGAATAGCTGAATGGCAACTCTTCATACCTGCCATCTCTCCTAACCACGCCTTCAGGCTTGCCTTACAGACCAGAACCTTGATGAGGGAGGAAGCCTATGGGAACCAGGAGGTGGCTGGTGAAGGACATGTGTGCTGTGACAAGGTAGACAGGTCCATGAAAGGGAAAGTGTGGGCTGGGAAATATCTGGGCTTGTACTGACCAGGTAAGAAGGATAGAAAAAGAATGAGAAAAATTATAGACGAGGAATAAAAATTACAGGAACTTTGTAGGATTTTGGAAACTTTGTGTCTTCTCCACTTTTACTCTTTTTTTTTTTTTAATTAATCTTGTCTGTTTTCTGATTGGGATTGACAATAATACCTCCAACATGGAGAAAAGTACAAAATTACAAACCATTCTAATATTTTTACAGTTCCATTTATTCTTGGTGTTCCTGACAGGACTATAGACAATATTTTAGTAACTTCTGACCACAGAACATGGTTTTTAAAGGTCAAAACTTGGATAAAGCAATTGTAGGACTCCCAAGATAAAATGAGTGTGCTTTGAACCCACGAATGAAAAAGTTGCTATGCATTACACCATGTTCATTTCATTTCAGTTAAAATCAAAGAAAAAAATTTAAAAATTGTTTATATTTAAAATTATAAAATATCTATTCCAGAAACATAATTATTCAATAGGTGACACACATTAACTCATGGATTCAGAAATCCAGTTACCTCTCATTTAATTTTCTATTTCCAAATATGGCATAAGTTTACAAACACACACATACATACACTTTTTATTAGGAAAATTCTAAATATACAGAAAAGTTGGAAAAATTACAAAGAATACTTGAGCAACCTAAATTCAACGTCTGTCAAGATTTTGCCATATTTGTTTCAATTTTGTGTGTTTGTATGGGCATCGGAATTCATTTCAAAATAAATTCCTCAAGGCATTTCATCTCTAAATGCCTTAGCATAAAGACGTCTTGCTATGTAACCACAGTATCATAATCATACTGAACAAAACTGAAAATAATTTTCTAATATCATTGATTACACAGTCCATGTTCTAATTTCCCCATTTTCCTCCAAAATGTCTTTATATTTGTTTTTCCCTGAATGTGTGGCCAAGAATCCCACTAAATCTGACTGCAGTGTTTCCTCTTACTCCCCATCTTTTTTTACATTGTCTTTTTGAAGAGACCAAGCCAGTTGTCTTGCAGAATATTTCACATTCTGAATTTGTATGATCCTTTCTTCATGGTTTTCATTTGACTTATTTCTCTATCCAATATATTTTCTATAAAATAGAACTTTGGACTAAAGATTTGATTATATTCAGTTGAAAGACTTTTGGCAATAGTTCTTTATAGGTGATGATCCACGTACCCTACTTTTCATCCCCTCAGGAGACATACGTGATTACTGTCTTGTTACCCATTATTGAGGAGGCCACGTTTGATCACGGAGTTGAAATGGTGACAGCCAAATCTCTCTCTTCTGTAGAGATCTTTTTTCAATAGCAAAGAACCTATGGGCATGATACTTGGCCTCGATGTGACCCATCAGTTCCCAATCAACTGTTCTCCTAATGCTTTGTGTTTTTTTTATTGTTGTTGTTTTAGAGAGAGAGAGCATGAGTACAAGCAGAGTGGGGGAGGAGCAGAGGGAGAGGGAAGAGAGAATCTTGAGTCTCTACACTCAGCATGAGCCAGACACAGGGCTCCATCTCTCTACCCTGAGATCATGACCTGACCTGAAATCAAGAGTCAGACGCTTAACTGGCTGAACCACCCAGGCCCCCTCTCCTGATGGTTTTAACATCAGTGATGCCTCCCCTGAGTCAATGATCATATTAGAGTCACAAAACACTGATTTTCTAATTCTATTATTTCTTCTACATTTATTGGCTGGCAGTCATGTAAAAGGGAGAATTTTCTTTTTTATCAATGGAACCATAGTTCCTTCTGAAGAGTCACGATATATTCTTGTTTTCTTTAAGTATCAATTTTCCATGTCAGGAATTAGAATATCACACCCAGTGGCGGTAGAAAACTTTTGTTGTTGTTGCTGCTTGTTTGTTTGTTTTATCTCTGTCTGGTTATTATTAGGGACTCATGGGGTTTATATCTATCTATCTATATATATATGTATATGTGTGTGTGTGTGTGTGTGTGTGTAAACATACACAATTGACATGTTTGAGTTGATTATAGTCATTTTTAATGCTCAAGTTGCCCAATTTGGCCAACGGAAGCCCCTTCAAGCTAGCTGCTCTTTTCTTTTGGCATGCCCCTATTACCCTTAGAACATTTCCTTGTTTATAGAAACAAGTTTGCTTTGTATTTTCCCTAACCCAGACCTGAAATCAGTCACTTCTCTAAAAAGTTTCATTTCCTTTTATTGGGTATTTAGAAACTACTATCTGTGTCCTTGGGAAGCTCCTTGCTACCAGGTACCATTGCTTTCAGGTTCTTTCGGCCACTGGAATTGGATATATATATATATATATATATATATATATATATATATTTAATATTGACTTATATATATATATCATTAATTAAAATTGATTTTTTTTTTGAGAGATAGAAAATGCACATGCATGAGCAGGAGGAGGGGCAGAGGGAGATGGAGAAGTAGCAGGCTCTCCGCTGAGCAGGGTGCCCAACTTGGGGCTTGAGCCTAGGACCCTGGAATCATGACCTGAGCTGAAGGCAGAGGCCGAACCAACTGAGCCATCTAGGCGTCCCTAAAATTCATTTCTAATTAAAATTTAATATTAGTGTTTCATTTTTTTAACTTTTAAAAAAGTATTTATTTTTTATAAACATATAATATATTTTTATCCCCCGGGATACAGATATGTGAATCGCCAGGTTTACACACTTCACAGCACTCACCATAGCACATACCCTCCCCAATGTCCATAACCCCAACCCCCTTCTCCCAACCCCCCTCCCCCCAGCAACCCTCAGTTTGTTTTGTGAGATTAAGAGTCACTTATGGTTTGTCTCCCTCCCAATCCCGTCTTGTTTCATTTTTTTTTTACTTTTTAAAAAAGATTTTATTTACTTGAGAGAGAGAGACAGAGCACAGAGGAAGAGGGAGAAGCAGACTTCCTGCTGAGCAGAGAGACCAATGCAGGGCTTGATCCCAGGACCCTAAGATCATGACCTGAGCTGAAGGCAGACTCTTAACCAACTAAGCCACTCAGGCACCCTAATGTTATTGTTTCAATTCAGCTACTTTTTTCTTTCTTTTTGTACATTAAAAGTCTTGGCTCCTAAAAAAAAAAAAATCTTGGTTCCCAATTACATCAGTAATTACTGATTTGTTTTATCCCATAATATACATAACATAGTTTCAAAATAATAATACAATGTTACTCTTAACAATGAAACTACTGAAAGACACATAAGGTTTTTGGTAGTTCCTTCTGTCCTTAGAATATATTCCACTAAGAACATACAGTATTGTCTTCTAATATTAGTTAAATTCTCTTCTCTGTGTGGTTTAGTTGTTTCTGTTTGTTTCACATTTTAGGTTTTTTTTAATTTTTGTAAAAATTATAAAGCATTTATGTGTTTCAAAAGTTAACATTCATTTTTATCCCTGTGTTCTCAAACCCATTCCTTCACGATAATTCTCCATCTCATTTTTATCAATTTCTGGATTATCCTTCCAGTATGGCTTTTTGCAAATATATATTTCCCCTCTTTCTTACTCCAAAGGTAACACATAGTATATATAATTCCTTTGTATCTTGCATTCTCCATGACTCTCTTGAGATTCCTCCACACCAGCAGAGATCTTCCTTATTCTATCAACAGCTTCAGAGTAATTGTGTGGAAGTACCATAGCTTTTGCAACCATTCCACTCTTACTAGATACATTAGCAATCTCTTGCTATTACAAAAAATGACATAACAGTCTCAAAAGACAGATGACTACATAATAAAGACTACATGTTTGACATTTTCTTATATGTATTAAAGTATATTTTATTTTTATTTTTTAAGGATTTATTATATATTTATTTATTTATTTGGAGAGAGAAAGCACGCAAGCAGGGGGAGCGGCAGGTAGAGGGAGAGGGAGAAACAGACTGCTGCTGAGCAGGGAGCCTGATGCGCGGCTCAATCCTGGGACCCTGCCATCATGACCTGGGCCAAAGGCAGATGCATAACCAACTGAACCATCCAGGCACCCCTATTTCTTTATTTTAGAGAGAGAGAGAGTGTGAAAACAGAAGCCAAGTGAGGGGCAGAAGGAGAGGGAGAGAGAGAATCCTCAAGCAGACACTCCACTGAGCATGGAGACTGACTTGGGGCCCAATCCCAGGAACCTGTGATCATGACCCAAGCCAAAACCAAGAATCAGGTGCCTAACTGACTAAGACACCCAGACCCTCCTAAAGTATATTTTAGAAGAAAAATATTACTTGCATTTATTTATTTTAATTCTGTTATTAGCATTCTTTGGAATTCCAACTTGAGTTTCATGGAATAGTTTAAGAAATGTCAGGTGAAGATGCGGAGAAAGGGGAACCCTCCTACGCTGTTGGTGGAAATGCAAGCTGGTGAAGCCACTCTGGAAAACAGCATGGAGGCTCCTCAGAAAGTTGAAAATAGAGCTACCCTATCACCCAGCAATCACACTACTGGGTATTTACCATAAAGATACAAATGTAGTGATCTGAAGGGCCACGTGCACCCTAATGTTTATAGCAGCAATGTCCACAATAGCCAAACTATGGAAAGAACCTAGATGTCCATCAACAGATGAATGGGTAAGGAAGATGTGGTATATATACACAATGGAATACTATGCAGCCCTCAAAAGAAATAAAATCTTGCCATTTGCGATGACATGGATGGAACTAAACGGTATTAGGCTGAGCAAAATAAGTCAATCAGAGAGGGACAATTGTCATATGCTCTCTCTGATATGAGAAATTTAGGAGGCAGGGTGGGGGGTGGTTGGCGGGTGGGGAAGGAAAAAACGAAACAAGATGGGATCAGGAGAAAGACAAACCATAAGGCTCCTAATGTCAAGAAACAAACAGAGTTACTGGGTCGGGGGGTAAGAGAGGGTGGCTGGGTGAAGGACGTTGGGGAGGGTATGTGCTATGGTGAGTGCTGTGAAATGTGTAAGCCTGATGATTCACAGACCTGTACCCGGGGGCTAATAATACATTATTTGTTAATTAAAAAAAAAAAAGAAAGAAAGTAATTTAGGTAGACTTCATGCTGAGTGTGCAGACTAATGGATTTGACAAATGTAAGGTGTTCAGACTAGTTCTTGGCACATTGGCAATGCCCAATAAATGAAAGATAATAATCATAATAAAAGGAACAATGTTAATAAAAGCAGAAAAAATTTAATTACAGACTAGCTTCCATTAACTCCTGAGTAGTGATGGTACAGGAGAAGGAATTTGGGCTCCAGCGTCACCAGACCTTCCCAGCCACCTTCTAGAGGTCTGATGTTGGGGCAAGTTGTATAATTTCAACCCCTGTTTCCTCCTCTGTAAAATGGGTATAGTTATTCTAACCTTGCAAGTTGATTATAAGAAAGGAATAATACATAGTGGCAGAATGCTGCTTTTCTTTTCTTTTTTTCTTCCTCTGTACTTAGGTCTATGATATAAGGCAATGGCAAGTGTCACCTCCAAGACCTTCCCTTTTCCAGCTCTGAATTTCCCAAAGTCTGAAGCACGCTTGCCATTATGGCAGGTGTCCCAGACATTATGCTAGGGAGAGAGAAAGGGAGGACTGTCTTTGAGAGGCAGTAAGGCAAGGCAGAGAAGGGAGATTCTCCCAAACTGTGGAAGGCACTATGGTCGGCGGGTTCCTAAGAGAGCCCTGTTGCCTTGCAGCACCGAAAGCAGGTAGAGAAGCCTCTGGGGAAAAGGAAGGTTGTCCATGTAGTGCATTTGTGCAGTCCTCCTCCCAAGCACTGGGGCTCATCCTCACCAAAAATTCCCCTGCCTGCCTGATGCAGAACAGCAAAGCTGCCACCCCAAAAGGACTACACAGGGTAAGACCCAGGCATCCTAGAGGTAGCCAGTCTGGACAGACGTAGGAAGACAAAAGGGACTTATCTAATGCCTTAGCACATGTCAGTGCCTTTGAAAAACATGAAAGAGGGAAGCTCAAATCATGACTGAGGTTGAATTTACCACCAGTTTCTGTGGAGGAGAGGTTTGGTTTTGAGTCCGATTTAAAACTTTTTTTTTTTTTTAATTTACTACTTCTTCCATTTTCTGCACTATTTTCTAGTTTTTGTGGACCAAGATTCAAATCTACTATATATGAAAAGCATTTACCACGAGTTATATAATATTCAGTAAATGGTAGCACTGTTTTTAAAACCAGCTGCAGAACACTGAGAACAGGCCAAATCTACAGCAAATAAAATGGAATTCAGTAGAATTCTACAGGTGTCTGGGTCACCTGGGTGGCTCAGTCGGTTAAGCATCTGCCTTCAGCTCAGGTCATGATCCCAGGGTCCTGGGATGGAGCCCTGCATCAGGCTCCCTGCTCAGCAGGGAGTTTGTTCCTCTCTCTGCCTGCTGCTTCCTCTGCTTGTACTTTCTCTCTCTCTAATAAAGAAATAAAATCTTAAAAAAAAAAAAAAGAATTCCACAAATATTTTAATACCTAGGATGTTCCAGATAATAGGACAGGTGTTGGAAAGATAAGACAAAGCCTTGCCTTGTGGTAGAGAAGCAACAAAGGAAGACAGACACACACACACACACACACACACACACACACTCATGCACACACATATAGCTAACTCTGACATATGGCAGAATGTCGTAGGTCCTAGTGAGAGAATGGGCAACATATTGTGGCCTGGGATTAGGAAGGCTTCTCAGAGGTGGCATTTAATTTGGACTCAGGGGAGGACAGGTAAAATTTTGACTTGTTGTCAGAGAAATGCAGGTCTAGCATAGAGAATAGTAGTAAAGACAGGGAAGTGTAAACATATCTTGAGAGTTTCGTGTGACTTAGCATTGACTGTTTTGGGGAGAGCTACTAGAAATAAGGTTAAAAATGTAGATGGGGGACAATTTGAGAAGGATCTCCTTCACCCTGCTGATAATAGAGCATGCATAGGAATTTAAAGCTGGAGGAAGAAAAAAAAGAAAATATTCTAAAAGCTTCAGGAGAAAAAACAACAGATCACACAAAAATTTTGGGACTCCGAATATCTTTTGGCTTCTCAATAAAACACTAGAACCGAAAAGGGGAAATGACCTCAAAATTCTGATAGAAATTATTTTGAATTTTGAATTGTATGCCCAACTGCTCTCATTCAAGTATAAGAGTAGAAAAAATACATTTTCTCAAATGAAAAGCACTAAAATTTGCCTTGTATGCACTCTTTCTCAGGAAGCTAAAAGAGAATGTGTCTCCCTAAAATAAGGCATTAGACCACAAAAGGATAATTACTGGATTTAAGAAACAGAAGCCGCCACACAGAGGACAGGTAAATCCTGACAAGGACCGTGAGAGGTGATCCCAGGATGACAGCTGTGTCGCAGAGGGCAGTGAGTGAAGAAGACAGAAGGTGGCGGGAGAGTTTTATGACAATAAAATGGGCTGATTGCACTGTGAGGAAATTTGTGCTTCAATAATAAGCACAAACAAAACCAAGCAGGAGAAAACAGGACCATTATTCACTCCAGGGAAAACAAAAGTTGTCTAGGGAAGGAAGAGCATGGCTCAATCTATGGTTTGGCTCTGAATTGCTTTCACGTGGTCAAGATAATATAAACACTGAACATCCACAAGCCAGAGCGACAATAAAACTGTATTAAAGGCTACGGCCACGGGAAGAGAGCATGCGTGTAATATGAGGATGAAAATCCTCGTCTTCCACAGTGGGAGGTAAAGAGAGAAAGCCTAAAGCTGAAAAATCAAGATGGAGCAACGCAAACGTGTTATTTCCAGACAGGAGCTAATACCAACAGAATTGGTTCAAAACAATTGAAAGTTATCACCTCTTGGCGGGTTGGGGGGGGCAGGACACGGTAGAAGAGGCCAGTGGAGACTGGATGTTTCTGGGAGATCTCATAGAACTACTTAACTGTTTAAACTACGTGCATGATTAACCGGCCAGGCGCCTCCTCTGGAGAGAGGAGCAGGTGGGCAGCGGCCCTGGCCAGGGACCCTCCAGAGGACCCAGCGGGACAGCAGCGGCTCTAAAGCCGGCACAGGCACAAGGAGGCAAGCCAGAGGAGTTGGTATGAATGAAGCACAGAAGCAGACAGCTCCAAAGAGCCGGCGGTAGGCGGTTCGCGTTTAGGAGTGGGGCCGCATTTCCTTCTCCCACCGTGGCTGACTTGGCAGAAATCAGTCGAATTCAGTATAAAATGGAACACAGTGAAGTATTAATCAGCAAACGAGGGTCCCAGAAAAATTAAATGTAACGCCACCAACTGCTGACCTGGAACAAGGATTCCGAGGGGTCCCACACGCTAGTGTCATCATGCAGGCTCCGGCCAGGGCTGGGCGCTGTAGCAGGAAATAACGAAGACACTCCACGTCCAAGACCTGAGTCCCTCAACTCCCTTTAAACCTCGGGCACCGGGGCGCCTGGCTGGCTCAGTCGGTTGAGCCGCTTCCGCTCAGTTCAGGATCTTGGGGTCCTGGGATCGAGCTTGCATGGTACTCCCTGCTCCGCCGAGATTCTGCTTCTCCCTCTCCCTCTGCCCCTCATCTTGCCCCTCATCTTGCCTGTGCTCTCGCTCACTCTCTCTCAAAGAAAGAAATAAAATCTTTAAAGAAAAACAAAACAAAACAAAAACAAAGCCCTCTGGCGCCCAAAACGCCACCTTATATACTGACACCAAGTGAAAGACCACTTGATTTTCGGGATTTAGAAAGACCTCCTGCAACCCATTTAAAATGAAGAAATCTGTGCAGTTGGCGGTCCAAAAAGAGAGCGTTCTGTGACTGAGAAAATGCTGTTCTCCAAAATGGACCGCTGGTCAGGGCTGACCCCCTGCATGGCCTGTCACAGAGAGAAAGAGCCATTGTGGGAACCTCAGAGGACGGGATGCTTGGACATGCAGCTTCGTGAAGACAACGGATAATCTAACTAGATCTCTACAGCTTCTAGAAGAGGAGAACAAAGAACATGTTCCATGACTGTCGGGGTCGGGCTGCTTAGCACTGGCTCTGGTTTCACCACTAGCGGTAACCTCGGCTCTCAGAAATATGGTCTCAACAGCTGGAGACAGGAAGAATGTGCAAGAAATAAATAAATAAACTAGGGGTATGACATGACTTTGTTAAAAATTAAAATTATTCCATATCATCTGAGGAAAATGAAAGCATTCTTTCAAAAAGATATGTGCACCCCCATGTTCACTGAGCACTGTTGATAATGGCAAAGATAGGGGAATCACCCAAGTGTCTGTTGATGGGTGAATGGAGTGAGAAACTGTGGTACATATGAAATGGAATATTACCTAGCTGTAAAAAAAAAAAAAAAAAGATTGAAATCTTGCCATTTGTGACACTACAGAGGGATCTCTGGGGTATTAGGTGAAGTGACGTAAGTCAGAGAAAGACGAATACCATGCGACTTCATTTATACTGGAATCTAAAAAAAAAAAAAAACCCTACACATTCATAAATACAGGGGACAGATTGGAGGTTGTCGGGAGGAGGTGAGTAGGGTAGAAATGAGTGAAGGGAGTCAAAAGGCAAAAAGAAAGAAAAAGAAGAGTAAGCAGATGAACAAAACTGCAGCCCTGTGCAAGGGAAGGAACAAAGTTCTCTGTAAAGCAGCATTACTAAACTCTCCTTCTGTGAGCTCAGGAGTCTGTTCTGCGCTTGGGATAATCGTGCTTCTTTCTTACTGAATCACTCGTTCCTCAGAGCTCTGCCTGTCGGTCTTCATTAATAATATCATGGCTTCGGGGCCCCTGGGTGGCTCAGTGGGTTAAAGCCTCTGCCTTCCGCTTGGGTCATGATCCCAGGGTCCTGGGATCGAGCCCACATCCGGCTCTCTGCTTAGCGGGAGCCCGCTTCCTCCTCTCTCTGCCTGCCTCTCTGCCTGCTTGTGATCTCTGTCTGTCAAAGAAATAAATAAAATCTTTAATAATAATAATAATAATAATAATAATAATAATATCATGGTTTCCCTGTCACCTCCTAAAGTAGGACTGCAGCCCTCTCCTTCAAGCACTCTCTATCAGATCTCTCATTCTGTTTAATTTTCCTCATAGGACTCCTCACAAAGTGCAGGCCTCATATTTCTCATTAAACATGCCTTTTTAAAAAGTTTTTATCCATTTATTTGACACAGAGAGAGAGAGATCACAGGCAGAGAGGCAGGCAGAGAGTGTGGGGGGGAGGTGATGCAGGCTCCCCGCTGAGCAGAGATCCCGATGCAGGGCTCGATATCAAGTACCACGGGATCATGACCTGAGCCGAAGGCAGAGGCTTAACCCACTGAGCTACCCAGGCACCCCTAAATATGCTTTTTGTTGGTGGTTTGTATGTTTACCTCACTAAGGATAACATTTTGTAGGTAGAGGCTATGTCTGGCCTTTTCACTCCTGCCCTACAACCCCTGTCAAAAGCATTTACAAGAGGTGCTCACTGAGTATCTGATTGGACAGGTTGATGCATAAATGAGTCAAAGGAGTAGCAAGTCACTTGACTACAATGGACCTGTTTCATTAAACATAAATTAGACCTCTGAGTATTTTCTCAAGCTTCTTTTGGAACACTACAAGGACATTCTTAATATTAGGAAGTCAAAATGAATAATTGCATTCAGCTCTTAGTTTTCTGAAAATTCTGGATGTCCATATCTGCTCTGCTTCCTCCTGGTTCATGCAGTGGGTCATTCATTGATCTGCATTAAACCTGTTAAAACACGAAGGGCATGGCCTTTGGAGTCAGACTTGAATTCTATTCCCTGCTTTGGCACTCACAGACATGCTGCTTTGAACAAGTAACTGAATTTGTTCAAGCCTCAGTTTCCTCTTATTTAAAAATGGAATGATATTAGTATCTACCAATGGGATTACTTGCGGTTAGAAGATGCAATGTAGATGTACTCTATGATACATAGCATGCACAGGATGTTGTGTGGGGAGAAAGATAGAGAGAAAGAAAGGATCAGTAAAAGGGATTTGGAGACCGCCCATGCAGAATACTCTTTCAGAGAGAATGACTGGGAGGAACTTGCAGGGGTGGGGATGCTGGGTTATAGGACAAAGAGGAGATTTGATGTTCTTGATATATAAGAGATATGATATGCTCATCATTTGTGGAGGGAACCCTGCAAAGAGGGAGAGTTTGAAAATACAGAAGAGGAGGTGCCTATTGAAAATCTATTCTAAAAGGCACAGAAAGAGATCAGATCAAGAATATAGCATTCTTCACAGAACTAGAATAAACGGTCCTAAAATTTGTAAGGAACCACAAATGACCCCTAATAGGCAAAGCATTCCTGAAAAAAAAAAACAAAACTGGAGGCATCACAATTCCAGACTTCAAGCAGTATTACAAAGCTGTAATCATCAGGATGCCTGGGTGGCTCAGTCATTAAGCGTCTGCCTTGGGCTCACGTCATGATCCCAGGGTCCTGGGATTGAGCCCCCCACTCCTCCACATTGGGCTCCCTGCCCTGCTCAGCAGGAGGCCTGCTTCTCCCTCTCCCACTCCTCCTGCTTGTGTTCCCTCTCTCACTATGTCTCTCTCTGTCAAATAAATAAATAAAATCTTTTTTTAAAAGCTGTAATCATTCAGACAGTATGGTACTGGCAAAAAACAGACACATAGATCAATGGAACAGAATAGAAACCCCAGAATCAGACCTTCAACTCTATGGTCAACTAATTTTCAACAAAGCAGGAAAGAAAATCCAATGGAAAAAATACAGTCTCTTCAACAAATGGTGTTGGAAAAAGTGGACAGCAACATGTGAAAGAATGAAACTGGGCCACTTTCTTACACCACACACAAAAATAGACTCAAAATGGATGAAAGACCTACATGTGAGACAGGAAACCATCAAAATCCTAGAGGAGAATACTGGCAGCAACAACTTCTTTGACCTCAGCCACAGCAATTTATTAGACAAGTCACAGGAGGCAAGGGAAACAAAAGCAAAAGTGAACTAATGGGACTTCATCAAGATAAAAACCTTTTGCATAGCCAAGGAAACAATCAACAAAACTGAAAGACAATGCTCAAAATGAGAGAAGATATTTGCAAATGACATATCTGATAAAAGGCTAGTATCCTAAATCTGTAAAGAATTTACCAAACTCAACACCCCAAAAATAAATAATCCAGTTAAGAAATGGACAGAAAACATGAATAGACACTTTTCCAAAGAAGACATCCAGATGACTAACAGACACATGAAGATACTCAATATCACTGAATATCAGGCAAATACAAATAAAAACCACGATGAGATACCACCTCACACCTGTCAGAATGGCTAAAATTAACAATATGAGGCAGACACTTAACAAGCTGCCCAGGTGCCCCCATAAGTGACTCTTAATAATAGGGAACAAACTGAGGGTCGATGGAGGGAGGTATGTGGGGGATGGGCTAGATGGGTGATGGGTATTAAGGAGGGCACTTATTATGATGAAACTGGGTGTCGTATGTAAGGGACGAATCACTGAATTCTACTCCAGAAACCAATATTGCATTGTATGTTAACTAATGAAATTTAAATAAAATTTTAAAAAGAAAAAAAGAATATAGGAGAACAATTTTTTTTAATTTTTATTTTTTATAAACACATAATATATTTTTATCCCCATGGTTACAGGGAGAACAACTTTTTTTTTTTTTAAGATTTTATTTATTTATTTGACAGAGAGAGATCACAAGTAGATGGAGAGAGAGGCAGGCAGAGAGAGAGAGAGAGGGAAGCAGGCTCCCTGCTGAGCAGAGAGCCCGATATGGGACTTGATCCCAGGACCCTGAGATCATGACCTGAGCCGAAGGCAGCAGCTTAAACCACTGAGCCACCCAGGCACCCGGGAGAACAATTTTTTTAATAGGAGACTGTTTACTTGAAACTAGAAGAAAATGTGATTTTGAAGGCAAATATATAAACCTAAAAGATTTGGAACTGTTCATAGAAGTTTCAGTGACTTCTGTATAATATATGCATAGTGAAAAAAACCGCACTTCTGATCAAAGGAAACACTTTTAATGACCTTATTAAACACAGGACAGAGATCAGAGAAACATCTTTTCCAAGGATGATCAAGTTAACTTTTAAGCAAAAGATCAGCAGAGATCGGGGCATGTTGAGGACAAACATATCTTTAGGTATCTTCTGAGAACCAACCCATTCTTTTTTCTCTTAGCATGATCTAACCCCTCTCCTCAGAGGAGTTTGTACTATGGATCTTGTGCCTCTGGTCATGGTATATCGGACTGGGATGGACACCGCCCCAAGTTTGGGAATTCATTTGTTTTTCCAACAATTTAAAATTGTGGCTGGGAGATAGTGTTGATGGGTGGGTAGAGCTGAGATAATGTACAAACTTAACAGTTGCAGGTGGATATGTTGCTGAAAAGGATTGTCCTCAGAGCCAGAATAATATGGCTAATGCAGCTAACATGCAGAGGGACAACACAGGCCATGTAGCCGAGAGATAGAGCAAGGAAAGCGGCTCTAGATTCTGCTGGCTTTTCAGTTCTGAATTCTGTTCCCTGCAAAGCTCGGCTAAAGCCCATTCCTGGGTCTTTATTGTAAATATCCTCTTCTTATATCTGTGATCGTTTTAAGAGGGTTTTGTTACTGGCAAACAAAAGCCTTGAGTAGGATGATACTCCCCCACTTCTATCAGGGTCTTCTTCTGGCCATTCTTTGAACTTATTCTCTTTTGGGAAATCCAGTGTCTTCATGATCTCTTGCTTTCTTTCTTCTCTAGGACCAAATGCTCACAATGCCAAACCCCATCTTGTCCCTGCTTATTTGTATCTTCCTCTATGCCTGAAAAGACCAGTTCTTCAAAAAGTTTTCCTGGACTAATCTGACTTTAGGGATTCCCCCTCTTCCAATAGCTTCAGGGTATGTCAGTGTGTCCCAGTTATCAGACCACAGTCTAAGTCCAGGGTGGCTGCATCAGCATCATCTAGAGCCTGTTAAAAATTCCACACTGCTACCACTCTCCCCAAACCCCAAGATTCTAATTCAGTAGATCTGGGTGAAGCCTACACTTTTTTTAAAAGGCTTCCCAGTGATTTTCATGTACATTTCATTTTTGAAAACTGCTAAGAGATATCCACCTGAACTCTTTCTAAACATGTGACCAAGTCTTCCACTGCTATGATTGACCCCAGGTTAAGGAAGTAACCATAGTATCCAAGCTTTGGACCTCTCTTTGTCATGCCTGGGACTCTAGGGGTTACAGAAAAAGGAGATGACATCGTAGATCATGACCGTTTACCTATGGCCTCTTCATTATGGCGTTAACATAGACAAAAGTGCAATGCTTGTGAAACTTCCCTCTCCTGAAAACTCTTTTGGGGGCAAATCTAAATTCAGAAGGTAAATTTCATGAAGTCTTTGTGAAATGGCCTGTTCACAACTAACACACAATGAATTATTCAAGTGGAGCAAAGACATGGCTGAACTGGCCTGAGGATGGCTGCCAATCCCCAGTATGAAATAATACTGTTTGATGGTCATCACCTGAAACTCCCCCTTCTAGGTTCCTGGCACCCCTCACACCCTGGGAGAATTGGCCAAGACCTGGCAGGAAGGATACAGTGCAAACACCAATAAAAAATTCACTGTTGCTAGCCAGAACTTTGGGTAGAGCAAGAAAAGAGTGTGTTTGTGTGTGTGCGTGTGTGCGTGCGCACTGAGGGTGGGAAGGGGAGCTGCCCCACAAATCCTGTGATGAGTATCAGGTCTAAGAGAGGAGACCCATGGCACAGGGTTTGATCCTATCCAAAGTCAGCACCGTAGGGATATACTTAGTAGGCAGAAGCATTGAGTATTCAAGGGCTGTCAGAAACTTGCAAGGAATCCATAGAGCATCTCCCACAATCTTTCGTTCTCGGAAGGTTCATTACCTAAAGTGGTAAAAAGCTTATGAACAAGGTTGTTCGAGCTCACAATGCTGGGAGCCTATCTCTGATCGCCCACCTTCCCAAAACCTCACCCCCTCATCACCTCTGCTCTTCTATTCTCTCTGCTACTTGTCTATGTTACCCTTCCCTGCCCCCAGTGCTCCCCAAGGAATGATCCTCCACCCCATCCTGTTCAGAGCCACCCACTCTCCTGCCCCCAGAAGCCCGCGGCCTCTGTACCTGTGGGCTCTGGACAAGCACGTGCCTCTGATGATGAGGAAGGTGCCCACAAGGAAGCCCAACAGGCCAAGAGCCAGGCCGAGGGCGCAGATCAGAGTCTCAGTGGTGTCTGGCACTGGGATAGGCACCTGGGGCTCTTGGGGGAGAAAGGAAGGGTCGGTGAAAGGATTCCAGAGTAAAGGAAACATGGGTCTGTGGAGAGCAAGCTGGGGAGGGGCTCCTACCCCAGTGTTTGAGAAGTGGTTCATCCAGGCCCCAGTGCTCCACCTTGCAGTCATACATGTCGTCTGCAGAGGGCACGAAGGTCAGATAGCAGAACTTGCGGAACAGATGGTCGGGCTGGGAATAGAAGCTGGTCTGGGCCACCCCCTCGCTGATTATTTGACCGTTGCGCAGCCAGGTGATATTGATCACAGGAGGGAAGATGTTGTCCACCATGCAGATGAGGACGTTGGGCTGCCCCAGCTCCACTCGGAACCTGGGGAGTACCGTCACTCTCGGAGGCACTAGGAAGAATGAGGCCCTGAATCCCAAAGTCTCATCCCTGCAGCTGCGCCTGATTAGGACTGGGATTGAGGGACGTTTCCTCCTATTTAGGCATTTGCAGGCAGGGAATGCTCTGGTACATAACAGCCAGGGTGGCAGTGGGGGGCAGAGGGAAAAGAGGCTGAGGAGGGTCATGGGGGCACCAGGGACTCCTATGTCTGACAGGTCCCTGAGGGGGTGTCCAGGTGAAAGTGTCAGTCCTCAAGAGGGAAGAGGAGGAAGAGGGTGCTGAAAGGGTCTGGGAAGTTCTAGAGCCTCCTGGAAAAGAAAGGAGCTGAATACAACAGTCACAGAGGCTGAAAGAGGGGCATGCCAGAGTAGATGGGGGCCTGTGAGTGGGAAGAAGCTTCTTTGGACCTCCCCTGCCTAACACAGGGAAGGGGAGGGTGCGAGGAGAGGAAAGGCCGATACCGTTGGTGGCTCTGGTGCGGTTGGAGCGTTCCACCAAGACATCCAGATGGGCTTTGATCACCGCGATGCTGGCCAGCCCATTCTGTGGGTCAAAGTGGGCCAAGTTGCCAAACTCAGGCAAACGCCACACGGCCTCCTTCTTCTTCAGCTCCACAGAGAACAGCTGTTCCCCATCAAATTCATAAGCAAACTGACCCGAGGCACCATAAGACTGGTAGAAGGCTGGTCCATAGGAGCCCATGTGATCAGCTGAATCCGGTGAGTTCAGGGTCAGAGACAGAAAAGAAAACATATCAGTCTCATTAAGAGCATGCGATATGTTGGATCTCTGAGCCTATGCCCCAGGCTGGGTTCTCTGTGGGGACAGAGTTGACTTGTTGAGCTGGTTCTTGGCCAGTGGAAAGGTTGCGGGGCAATAGAAGGGAGAGGACAGAGGGAAACAGGCCCAGGCCCAACACAATGACAGGAACAGAGACATGAGCGCAGTGTGGCATACCAGGTCGGGAAGAAGAGAGGCCGCCTGGAATCATGCTTGGGATCCCCAAAGTTGAATGTTAGCCATGGTCGTAAGCTCTAGTTGTCCTATGAGGTCCTGTGTGTGAGATGAGTGGTAGTGGGGGGGGGGGTGAGGGAAGATGATTAAGGATGGGAGCATAATGGAGCCTGGGGCACAGAGACACAGTGTGGGTAGGCGTGAGGGGAGAAGAGGTGATGGCTGACAGAAGTAAGAATTAAGATCTGTGACAGAGACCAACCAGATAGGAAAAGGCAGCCTGAGGTATGACAGAGAGCACTGGAAAAGGAGCCTAAAGTTCAAGTCAGGTTTATACCCCAACTCTTTCACCTCAGATTATGATCAAACATGTCTGTTTCCATAACTGAGGCTCAGTTTTTGTTGGAAATTTGGGTTAGATTTTAATTGGTAAGGGACCTTTAGAATTCTATGAAATTGTATGTTCAACAGCCATTAAGGGACTACTATGTGCCCAGCACAATACTAGGCCCCATGGAAATACAGATGACCAGCTGTAGGTCCCTCACACAAGGAGCTCATGTCTAGAGCAGGAAAAGGCAGATAAACAGTTAACTATCCACATGGTGATAAATACTGCAATAAAACTGGATTTGAATGGACACACTCCAAGCCAGGAAGTGTCAGAGAAATCACTGTGCTCGGCAGGAGTAGAATGGAGGTCCGGGTCTCACAAGGAAGGAAGGAACTGAGGAGGCACCTGAACCTAGAAAAGTTTGAACCTGCAGCTGGCGTGGCTGAACTGGGCTGACCTGTATATTTTAGGTCTGCAATGGACATGATAGATGTGAGAGAGATTGGGGTTCTCTTGGTAAAGGAAGTTGCCCATAAACCAGAGAAGAACAATTTTTTTAAAGGTTTTTTTTAAAAAATATATTTTATTTATTTATTTGACAGAGAGAGAGATCACAGGTAGGTAGAGAGGCTGGCTGGCAGAGAGAGAGAGAGAGAGAGAGAGAGAGAGAAGCAGGCTCCCTGCTGAACAGAGAGCCCGACGTGGGACTCGATCCCAGGACCCCGAGACCATGACCTGAGCCGAAGGCAGCGGCTTAACCCACTGAGCCACCCAGGCGCCCCCAGAGAAGAACAATTTATGTTCTATACCATCTCTCATGTAACCCTAAATCTCCTCTCCTCACCCAATCCCTCCCAGCACTCACCCTTGATGGCCCCAGTTTCCTGGGGGCTCAGGAGGCTCATCAAGGTGTAGAGTCCCAGGACTAGCCCCCCACTGAGGACCATTGCCCTGGTTCTTTAACTAAGTAATTCTCGGTGTGGGGCCCGTGGAGGAGGTAAACAGAAAGAGGAAGGAAACAGATTCTTGGGTGGGGAAGACCCCTGCTATATTCAGCCAATCAGAGACATTCTCTGAGTTCGTGCCGCTGTTGCTGGGGAAAGAAGTAAGGAGCCTAGGTGGAAGGTGAAAGAATGAGCTGGACCCTCATTGCACCAGGGAAGCCTGGCCCCCAGGAGAGTGAAGAGGAGGTTTCTGTTTGGGAGGTGGCAGGGGCTTAAATCAGTCATTACTAAGAACTCCAACAAGAGGCCCCCTGAAGGGAGAGAAAAGGCCATCAGAGAACCACGCAACCGAGCTCAAACAAAACCTCTATCTTGGTCTGGAGTGTAGAGAATCTCAGTCTCCCTATAAGTTTCTGCAGACAGATTTGAAGACATAATAATATAAACTGTACTTAGAAACTTTTAAAAGGAGATCATGGATACACAGAAAGAGGAAGGAAACAGATTCTTGGGTGGGGAAGACCCCTGCTATATTCAGCCAATCAGAGACATGCTCTGATTTTTCTAAAATCCTTAAATAAAAAACCCTTTAAATCACTTTGGAAAACATTACTTCATTTCATTGTGTTAGAAAAAAATACGTAATTGTGAGAGATGCTCGGAGCAAGGAAGAACTGTAAGGAGTCTCAGTGGACTGTTCTAAGGAGGGCAGAGGGTGCAGGAGAACCTCCATTTGTCCCTCTGGGCCCCCTGGACACCCTTCTCCGTGCTGCCTGCAGGCTGACCTGTGGACAACATCTCCCTGCCCTATGGTTTCTGGTTGGGTTCAGCCAATGGGAGGCAGGGGCAGAATTTGGTCCAATACAAAAAATATATACAAAGCTAACCATCTCTCTAGATAAGGAAAAGTCTAACCAAATATCTGAAAGATCATGAAATAAATGATTTTCAGCTTGGAAGGGAACCAAGACATCATCTGAGTCTATGGTTCCAAATCTGGTTACAGAGAAGAATCACCTGGGGAGATTCCTGGGGCGCCTGGGTGGCTCAGTCGGTTAAACATCTGACTTGATTTTGGCTCAGATGATGATCTCAGGGCCATGAGATCAAGCCCTGAGTCATGCTGAGCACAGAGCCTCCTTGGGATTTCTCTCCCTCTCCCTCTGCCCCTCCCCCTTCTCGCTTTCTTAAAAAATAAAATAAATTTTTAAAAATACAGATTCCTGGGTTCCATTCTGACCTGAGTTAAAGCAGCCTTTTCAAGGGCAGAACCAGGAGACCCGGGTTAGTAGCATGCTCCGAAAGTGAGCACCATCAAAACTGAAAAGAACTATGCTTCCAGAAGAGAGTTTGTGGAGGGGTCTTACAATCTTACAGACTTGGACCAGAAACCACATGCTATTTCTACCACATTCCATTGGCAAGAATTAAACAATGACCCTGCCTGAGTACAACAGGAATGGAAAAATGAATTTTAGCTGTGTGTTCAGGAAGATGTACTGGTCTGGTGAGGACACAGCACTCTCTTTGCCCTTCCCAGCTGTATTTATTGTGATTATTAACATATTTGGACTTGTTTCTAATATTTTATTTATTTCAATATTTCTGTTTTTCAAGTTTCCTTTTCTTCATTGTCTTTAAAAAAAAACAAAAACAAACAAACTGCTCTCTATGCCTTACCAATCTTTCCTCTAACTAGATCAGAACTTCAGTATGCTTTCAAGTTATTCATTTACTTCCTCCCTCTCTTCTTCACCAAGGTGTTGATCAACTTTACTTCTCCTCCTTTTTGGCACCTCCTGACATTTTTTTCTCTTATTGGAATATTTTTTCCAAAAATGTCTTGAGTATTTGTGTGGCAAATCTTCTGAAGCTTTGTATACCTGAGAATATTTTTGTTATAGCATCACTCTTGAATAATGTTTAGTTATGTATTAATTTCTATGTTTAGGGGCTCCTGGGTGGTTCTGATGGTTTAACGCTGGACTCTTGCTTTTCAGCTCAGGTCACGATCTCACAGTCCTGGGACAGCTCCGCATCCGGCTCACGCTCAGCCGGGAACCTGCTTGAGATTCTCCCTTCCTCCCTGGCTGCTCCTCCCCCTACTCTCTCTCTCACTTAAATAAATAAATAAAATCTTTTAAAAAATAAATAAATTCTAAGTTTAAAGTGTTTTTTTCTTTTCCTTTCTTTCTTTTCTTTTTTCTCTTTCTTTCTTTCTCTTTTTTCCCTTTTTTCCTTTTCTTTTCTCTTTCTTTCTTTCTTCTTCTTTTTTTTTTTTTTTTTAACAACACACACTTCATTTACTTAATTGAAAGCTTTAGTGGAGTTGACTTGGGTTCTGTTCACACTGACTTCCGTGAGTGGTGTCTGGGTTTTCTGTGCTTGACGCCTGCTTAGTTGCTCCCATTGCTCTTGCTTTGTTTTCTTTTAGGATCAAGGTGGGTGTTTTCATGTAAAATCTGATTTTTAATTCCTTCTCTGACAATTCTTTCCTGGTGTCTTAGCTTTGCGTAATTATACCCACAGTGGAACAAGCATCCTCAAGTCACCAAGATAAATCCTCCAACTCACGGCCAGTTAACAAAAAATGTCCAAGGCCAACCACAGCAGATCCTAATGAACCACACAATATCAAATCCTGCGCATAGGGAGTGTTTTCAACGTCTAAAACTCCTGGGAGTAAAGGGCTAGAAAAAAAATTAAAAAGAACCTTGCCTTTGGCGTTCTCGCTGGGCTCAGGTGCAGTGGCCTCAGGCTCCAGGGAATGCCTGAGGCCCCACCCCGCCACAGTTGTTTTTTTGTTAATATTTTAAGTAATATCATCCCAATATCTTCTTGCATCCAGTGCTGTAGTTAGGAAATCTGATATCAGGCTTCCTCTTGGGAATCTTAGAATTTTCTCATTGCCTTTGACCTTTGAAATTTGTATCTAAAATTTTATCTAAAGTTCCATTTAAATTTGTATCCAAGTTTGTATCCAAATTTACAATTTGTAAATATTGTATCTAAAATGGGTTTTCCTTCTCTTGCTATAGGACATTATGGATCCCCTGTATCTTTTCATTCTGGGAATTCGGTAATTCTCTTTATTTCTGTAAATGTAAATGTTTCTCTTCTTCTTTAATTTTTTTTCTCTTCATGAAATTCATATTATCCCTGCTTGGGCATTTCTCTCCCCAGTCTCTTTTGACTTCTATATTTCAATTTCTTCCTCCTTGTATCTTTTCCTCTAGGAAAGTCCTTCAGTGTAGTCTTCCCGCTTAGTTGTATCTCTCCCACTATTTATTCCCATTAGTAGGATTTTTATTTTGACTTTCATATTTTTTTCATGCCTGGAACTTCTATGTAGCTTTCCCTGTATTCCCTATCTTTTCTCATATTATAATAACTTTTTTTTTTAAGATTTTATTTATTTATTTGACAGACAGAGATCACAAGCAGGCAGAGAGGCAGGCAGAGAGAGGAAGAAACAGGCTCCCTGCTGAGCAGAGAGCCTGACTCGGGGCTCCATCCCAGGACCCTGAGATCATGACCTGAGCCGAAGACAGAGGCTCAACCCACTGAGCCATCCAGGCGCCCCTAACTTTTCTTATTTTTTAATGCATTTTTCATGCTCATTTTAAGGGGCTAGTCTATATTTTCTGGTACTTTTCCAAGGACACATATGGGCCCATTTGTTGTTTTTCTTTCCAGTTGTGAAACTCACCAAAGGGAGGGAGTTACAAATCTGGCCTTTGAGTGCCCATCTAGGTCAGTCTCATGAATGTAGAGAGGGAAGGACCCAAGTTCTAGGACAACACAAAGCCAGTTACCACCCTTTTGGTGTCACCTTACTGGCGACAGCTCAGGTGGCAGGGGCCAGGCCTCTCTCTCCCTGGCGCTCGGAGACAGAGTACAGTGAATGATGCCCGACCTCAGGTGCATTTATTGTCCTACCCCTCCCAGCTCCAGCAGGCATTTCAACCTAGACTTTCTCCCCAAACCTCCACTGCTGTATGAGCAATCAGGATCTTGCCCCTGTATTTCGTATTATGGGGCAGGCGATACATGTTCAGGGGAACACCGGGGCAAAGCAGCAGCAGACGCCTCTGATGAATCTTCTCACAGCCAGCGAGCCACCCTAAAACAATAGACAGTGGCACTATGGATTTCCCAGAGTTTCCCTTCACAGCTTCTCCATGGTTGGTTTTTAGAGCTGGGAATCAAGAACACATGTTAATTTATCCTCACAGGAAGCAGGCCTCTCCATTATTTCCCTATAATATTATATACAAACTACAGCCCCCCCATATAGAAATGTCAAGGGCTTGTGGTTCATTGACTCTTTGTTATATAAACCCCCCTCTCCTCCAGATGCTAGCACAGTAGTAAATAAATGCTTTTCAAATACATAAACAGATTATAACAAATAAAGATCAATGCCAGGGCGGTGCAGTCAGTTAAGCCTCTGATTCGTGGTTTGGGCTCACATCTGATCTCAGGGTGGTCAGAAAGACCCCCCATTGGGCTCTGCGTTTAGTGCGGAGTTTGCTTGAAACTCTCTCCCTCCCCCTCGGCTCTTCCCCCCGCCACTGGCGCATGTGCCACCGTGCTCTCTCTCTTCCTCTCAAATAAATAAATAATAATAATAAATAAAAATAAATAATTTATAAATAAATATAATAAATTAAAAAATCAATGAATTGAATACCAGTTCTATATCGTTCTAGAGAGCGATATTCCAGTACTGGAAACAAATACTGAAAATAAGTACAGGCTCAACACTGGGGAGAAAAGTGTCTGCTCTTTGGATATGACATAAACTCAGTTACTCTAAATTGTCTAAAACACTTGACTTTGAGATAAATGTAGTTCTATCCATCATGTTCTCTAGAGACATAATAACGTTATGTAATAATAAAGCTGAGGTAGGTGGTTAGGAGATATTATTTATTCAACACATATTTATGGAACACTTACTATGTCCTGGGGACACAGAAAACAGCACATGGCCCCTTTCTCCAGAGGACTGTGCTGTCCAATATAGTCACCACCTGCCACAGGTGGCCATTGACGACCTGTAATATAGCCAGTCCTGAGATATAAGTAGGAAACCATGGAATTTTGAAGACCTTGTAAAACATATATGTATTATATATATTTAAAATTATATATATGAATATATCATCTAATTAATCTTTTTATATTGATTGATGGTTAATTGGCAATATTTTGGATATGTTGAGTTTTTAAAATATATTATTAATTTCACTGTTTTTTATTACTTTTTTAAAGTGGCTACTAGAAAATTTGATATTGAAAATGTAACTCTCATTACATTTCTTTTTTTTAACTTAATTTTTAAAATTTTTTAAATAAACATATAATGTATTATTAGCCACAGGGATACAGGTCTATGAATTGCCAGGTTTACACACTTTACAGCACTCACCATAGTCTCATTACATTTCTAATGAACAGTCCTGTTCTGGTTGCTCTCTGTTGGCAGCCAATTAACCATTAATTCTTTTTTTAGATTGTTCAATTTAACAGTCCACTTTCCAGAGGCGGGCCTGGGGTTGGGGGGCAGGCTTGTGACCACCTAGGGATTCCACCAGAGGGCAATCTTACCTTTCATTGTTTCAATTCTAGCCCTTCTATCTATTTTTAGTATATATGTGTTTAACTACTTTTAGTCTATTTTGCTTCAGGCACTGTGCTAGGCTCTGGGACCACATTATGGTTCCTGCCATCCCAGATCTTTCAATTTATCAAGAAGGCTATAAACAACCACGTATGATGTGAAAAGAAAGAAGAATCAAAGCCATTATATTACTGTACACTATGAGTGTTCATGTGCTCTTCAACTTCCTGGGATGACCCTTTTTTAGTAATTAATTAAATAGTTCCAACCCAGATAATTTCAGGAATTCAAGTGGTCTAGTCCTGTCTCCAGAATTTCCTGGACAGAGAAGTGATACAAACATGTGTTTCTGTATGTCAGGTGCTCCGTATCTCTTGCTCTAACCTCCTGTTCCGGAAAGTCTGTTTCAGTTGATTTGAGGCTGCTCTCTATAGTAGCAGGTGTCTTACTGGCTGTGTTTTCAGGCTCTGGACTTCTGTCGTGTTGCTGGAAGCTGCTGGCTTGTCCTAGAACTTTCCCCTCCCATTTTCTGACTTCTCTAAATCCCAGACCTCCTATCTCCTAGGAACAAACTAAAAATTTTAAAGCTAAAATCACTCTTTGCTCTTTCTTCAACAGTGCATATACTAAAATCACTGTTCCTTTATATCTTTAGATAGCTTGAAATATAAAAATTAAAACCTGTATATGAAAAAAGTAACTTTAATATATATATGTATATGTGCATATATATATGACTGGTCTCATCATACTCTGTAGCAACAATTCAAAATGATGGTAGGAAAATCCCCAAACAGGACTTTTAAAGATATAGATGCAACTCTTCCCATTTAAAAATAGATTTTTTTTAAAAAAAAGATTCATCTTTCCTTTGGGAAAGGCCAAGTCTTTCAGAATTTCTCCTCTTTCTCCTTCTCCTTCCTTCTTTCTCGAATGACATCCTGGGACAGAAGTTAAGTTTGTATAACATTATGACTGTGGGATGCTAGGTCTGGGTGGCATTTTCCTTTTTTCTGATGGTTCTCTACTTTCAGTATCACCTTGGTCATGGTCCTCTGCCCTCTCTCCTTCAATTACCCTTGAATCCAGTCCAGTTCTACCCTCTCCATGACTACCTTGAAAATCAATTTACTGAAAATCAACTCTCTAAAAATCAGTTCCTCAAGGCACCTCTCTGGCTCAGTTGGTAGAGCATTTGACCCTTGATCTCAGGGTTGTAAGTTTAATCCCCATGCTGGGTGTAGAGTGAATTAAAAATAAAATCTTTTAAACATTTTATAATATAAAAATAAAAATAAACTCACCAAATGGCCAACCAATCAGAAATTAACTCACTAAATCACAATTTTCCTATTTTACCAATTTACCAAAAACTTGATTCTTTAACTTTATAAAGTTTTTTTTCACTTTACATATTGAATTAAGTGGTTTTACAGCATTTGAAGTTTCTAAAAAAATTTTAGTTTTCCTTTTGTCTTCTTATTAGCTTTCAAAGTAATGATCAGTTTGCCAAATGTTACAAATACAAGAAAATGATAATGGCTATAGAGTTTTTTAATTGTCTCAAGTGTCTTCACAAAAACAGATCAACTGGGATAGCAAAGTAACCAGAGACAATGTCTTCAGTGAAGAAAGGACCAGGCAGCCCCTGGAACTCTAGAATATGAATGGATGGGTCCAAACAACTACACAGGACCCTATGGGTTCTAGCCCCTTGTGAAGGTAGTGGAAGGATGAAAAAGGAGAGTTTTGATGTTTTTAAGTTCTTGGAAACACAGAACTGGCCAATGAATACTCACCTCCAAAAGAAGATGGTCCCAACCTAAAATGCACACTCAGCAAGAAACTCTAAAAATGAAGCCAAGCCTGAAATTCTAAAACCAAGAACTTCAGAAACCTCTTTTTCTTTTACCAATGTCTGGTTTTCAAGACTATGGCTTTGCTCTATCTGTCAATATTCCATTTTGGAATTGTTTCTCTTGGAAATTCTGTGATAAAAATCCAGATGTTCCCCAAGACAACGAGTATCTCTGGATGAATAGGCATGAGATCGCATCTAAAGATGTGTGAAAAAGAAAATATTAAGACCATGAGTATATTAATATTTTATAATAAAATACTATCCCTATATGTTTTACAGAAACATGTGACTTCTGCCTGCCTCTACTAACTCTCATAATGAAAAAGCACATTAATATGTTTTCCTAAATCAAAGGTAAATTTTCTCCTTGAAATCAATTACATCTCTTGAACAGGAAAGCAGCTTCCAGCACTATGTATTTAAAATAGTAATATTTTATAGTTTTAGCTCCTACTTTTAAATCTTTGATCCATTTTGAGTTAATTTTGTATATGAGTCCAACATCATTCTTTTGCATGTGGATATATGGTTTTACCAGCACCCTTTGTTGAAAAGTCTGTCTTTTCTCCCCCTGAATGATCTTGGTACTCTTGTTGAAAATCACTGACTCTATAGGCAAGAGTTTATTTGGGGGTTCTTGACTTTATTCCATTGGTCTATGTGTCTGTCTTTATGCCAGCTCCATACTGTTTCAATTACTGTAGATTTGTGGTAAGTTTTGAAATGAGTAAGTGTGACACCTCCAGCTCTTCCTCTTTTTTAAGATTGTTTTGGCATTTAGGGATCCCTTGAGATTCCATATGAATTTTAGGATATATAATTCTATTTCTGCAAAAAAAAAAAGATGGGATTTTGATAAGGATTCCACTGAGTCTGTAGATTGCTCTGGATAATATAACAAATTTTAATAATAGGAGTTTTCCAATCCATGAACATGGAGTGTCTTTCCATTTATTTACATCTTCCTTAACTTCTTTCAGCAATGTTTTTTTTCTACTTGGTGAGATTTGGCTTCATGTTCAAGGATCTATTTATGATCTTTTTAAAAATTTGTTTATTTTTTTAAATAAACATATAATGTATTTTTATTATTTATGATCTTTTGCAGTCTAATGATAACCACCTTGCTAGGGTGAACGCCCACATGGACAATTGTGACATTTGCCCTCTCTCACTGTACTCATTTGGTGTAGATGACATACTCCTTCTTGTAAACCTGGACAACTTTGCCAACTTGCTGACCTTTGTGGTGTCCTCCTACAACCTGTACTTCATCATGCTTTCAGATGGGCATGGATCAAATATCATGCTTCTGTCTCAGCTCTTTGGAAAAGGGGAAGACATAATTTTCCTGAGAATATGGGAAGGTGCATTGAAAGGTCTTTCATGGTTCTTGCTCCAGTCTTTTGAACTTCATTTTGGCTGCTGGCACTTCAGCAATGGCCACAAAAGGCTCAGCAATGTCTTTTAGTTTTCAGTGCATACAGCATTCACATCCTTGGTTGGGTTAATTCCTAAGAATTTTATTCTTTTCGATGCTATTGTGAATAGAATTGTTTTCTTTTTTGTTCTGTTAGTGTACATAAACACAACTGATTTTTTAATTGAAATCAGTTGACATACAATATTGTATTCATTTCATCTGTACAACATGGTGACCCAACATTTATATACATTAGTAAATGACCAGCATGGTAAGTCCAGTTATCTGTCACCATACATAGTTATTATAATATTAATGACTATATTCCCTATGCTGTAGTTTACCTCCCTGTGACTTATTTTATAACTAGAAGTTTGTACCTCTTAATTCTCTTCCATCTATTTCACCCATCCCCTCACCCCCCTCTCTTCTGGAAACAACCAGTTTGTGGTCCGTATTTATGAGTCTGTTTCTATTTTGCTCATTCATTTGTTTTGGTTTTTTAGACTCCACATACAAATGAAAGCTTACAGTATTTGTCTTTCTCTGCCTAAATTATTTCACTTAGGTAAGACCCTCTAGGTCCATCCGTGTTGCCACAAATGGCCACAAATGGCAAGATTTCATTCTTTTTTATAGCTTAGAAATATTCCATTCTATGTATATACCACATTTTCTTTATCCATTGGACTTAGGTTTCTTCCCTATCTTGGCTATTGTAAATAATGCTGCAATAAACATAGTGTATATATCTTTTTGAATTAGTGTTTTCATTGTCTTCAGGTGAATACCCAGAAGTGAAATTGCCATATTGTATGGTATTTCTCTTCTTAATTTTCTGGGGAACCTCCATACTATTTTCCATAGTGGCTGCACCGATTCACGTTTCTACCAACAGTGTGTACCACATTTCTTTACATCCTTGCCAATGCCTGTTATTTATTATATTTTTGATATTACTTTTCTGACAGGTGTGAGACGATATCTCATTGTGGTTTTGATTTGCATTAAAAAACAGCTGTGGATTTGTGTGTTTTTTGTACCTTGCTACTTTGCTAATTTCATTTATTGTTTTGTGGGAGAAACTTTAGGATGTTGTACTTATAAAAGCATGCATCTTTGAACAGAGATAATTTTACTCTTTCCAATTTGGATGTCCTTTTTTCCCCCCTTAGCTTGTTTAATTGCTCTGGCTAGAATTTCTAGTGCTATTTTGAGTAGTAGCTAAAGCAAGCATCCTTATCTTGTTTCTGAAATTAAAAGAAAAGATTTCTGTCTTCCACCATTGATTATGCTGTTAGCTGTGGGATTTTCATTTATGACTTTATTATGTTGGGGTCATTTCCTTCTACTCCTAGTTTGGTGAGTGTTTTCACCATTAAAGAGTGTCAAGATTTTGCCAAATGCTTTTTTTTTGCATCAGTTGAAGCGGATCATTTGGGTTTTTCCTTCCATTCTGTTGGTGTCATATATAACATGAATTTTCATATGTTGAACCATGGTTGCATACCAAGAATAAATTCTACTTGGTGTGTATTCTTTTAATATGCTCCTGGATTCAGTTTGCTAGTATTTTGATGAGGATTTTTGCATTAATGTTCATAAGGGATATTGGCCTGTAGTTTTGGTAGTGCCTTTGTCTGGCTTTGGTATCGGACAATAACAGTGTCATAGAATAAGTTAGGATGTATTCCTCTCCTTTTTGGTTCTTTGAGTTTGAGGAGGATTGGTATTAGTTCTTTAACATTCAGTAGAATTCGCCAGTGAAACCATCAATTCCAGGGCTTTTCCTTGTCCAAAGGTTTGTTGTTGTTGTTATTTTTTAATTACTGATTTAAACTTACAAGTTATACATCTACTCAGATTTTCTATTTCTTATTCAGTCTAGGTAAGTTTTGTGTTTCTAGGTATTTGTTCATTCCACCTAGGTCATCCAATTAGTTGATTATCCAGTTGTTCATGGTACTATCTTTTAATACTTTTTATTTCTGTGGAATCAGTAGAAATGTCTCTAATTGTCTTTTTTTTATAGATTTTATTTATTTGAGAGAGCAAGAGAGCACATGAACAAGCTCGGGAGGGGAAGGAAGGGCAGAGGGAGAGGAAGAAGCAGACTCCCAGCTGAGCAGGGAGCCCTATGAGGGGCTGAATCCCAGGACTCAGTTCATGACCTGAGCAGAAGGCAGATGCTTAACTGACTGAGCCACCCAGTCCCCCCCAACCCCCCACCCCAGATCATTTCTAACCAGTAATTTGAATCTTCCTCTCCCTTTTTTCAGTCAATCCACTTAACAGTTTCTTGATTTTCTTACTCTTTTTGAAGAAGCAACTTTGGGGGTTATTTATTTTCAGTATATTTTCTCTTCTCTATTTTATTTATCTCTGTTTTAATCTTTATTATTTCCTTCCATCTGCCAGCTTTGGGTTGTTTGTTCTTCTTTTCTAGTTCCTAAGGTTGTGAAGTAGGTGATTGGTTTGAGGACTTTCTTCCTTATTTATTTTATTTACTTTTTAAAAGATTTTATTTATTTATTTGAGAGACAGAGATCACAAGGAGGCAGAGAGGCCGGCAGAGGGGCGGGGAGGGGGGGAGCAGGCCCTGCACTGAGCAGAGAGCCCAATGCAGGGGGGTAGGGGCTGAGATCCTCACCTGAGCTGAAGCCAAAGGCTTAACCCACTGAGCCACCCAGGCGCCCCCATTTCTTCCTTTTTAATGTAAGTGTTTACAGATGTAAATTTGACCCTTAGTGCAGTCCTTACTGATGGTATGCTGTAGTGCAGTCCTTACCGACCGTATGCTGTTCTGTGTGTTGTGCATTAGTTTTCATTCATCTAAATATTTTCTAATTTCTCTTGTGATTTTTAACTTGATCCATTAGTTGAGTGTTTTAATTTCTATAGATTTGTGAATGTTCCAGTTTGTTTTCTGTTGTCTCTAAATGACATTTTCTTTCCTTTTATTTATTTTAGATAGAAAGAGAAAGAGCCAGAGAAAGCAAGGGGCGGGGATGGGGCAGAGGGAGATGAGAGGAGAATCTCAAGCAGGCTCCGAGCTCGGTCAGCACAGAGCCTGATGCGGGGCTTGATCTAATGAGCGGGAAGATCATGACCTGAGCCAAAACCAAGAGTCTGATGCTTAACCAACTGAGCCACCCAGGCACCCCTCTAAATGATATTTTAAATTAATGCATCACATTTTAAGATATATTCTCCTGATATTTAGGTTAAATGCACTATATGGAGGTTGTGGTCATTTTCATTGAGCAACCAAGGTTCATTCCACACCTTAGTCTCTCTATGGCAATGCTTGAAAGGTGAAAAGATATGTTAATTTTCAAGCTAAGATTTTCTTACACCGGGCTTTAAGAAAGCTTTACAAAATTTATTTCTACATTTCCAGCATGCAACACAACAAAACTAAAGTATATTTAAGATGTAATACTGGCAACAGAAGAAAGAGAACCTAACGTGGAAAAGAGAAAGAAATAAGGGAAGGCTTCCTGGAAGAGATGACATATAAGCCAGACTGTCCAATAGCAGGAAAAGAGACAGAGAAAACAGCACCACTCTGCATTTCTCAAACTCTTTCTGTCCTTCCAATGCCTCAGCCTAAGGCCTTTCCCCAGCAGTGGGATTCTGCCCCTTCCTGGACTCCACAGGAAATATCCCCCCCCCACCCCCACCCCCGCCAGCCTTCACATCCCCCTCCTCTTCCAGCTGCCAAGAGAATTGATTGCTTTTCCCTTAATATGGCCACACCTCTCTAAAGATCACTGAATCACCCCCCTTAGCATTGAGTCACATTTTATATATTCATATATATGTATGCATGTTTATTTACTGTTTTCTTTTCCTTGTGAAAGGCCTATCGTTCAATGTTCAGAAGTCATGTAGTTAAATCCTCCCCTTTCATAAACACCAAGGCCTAGAAAGTTTCTGTGACCAAGATCACCAAAATCACTGTTAGAAAAGATAGTTTTTAAAAATCCAGACCTGCGGTGAGAATTTTTGAGAATAGCTAGAACCATGTACACTAAATAAACTGTCAAAGGTTCAAAATAGCCAAAATAAAAACCAATGAACCACTGAAGTGATTAGTTAAAAATTCACCTGCACACACCAAGCATACAGTTTGCAAACCGGGAGCTCTCAACCCAGAGCATGGAATGAGGCTCAGGAGTATATTGTTATAAAGCAGCTCATGCCCTGAGAAAACAATGACTGTTTATCCTTCACGGATTGGTTACAATATTAGATTTTTCTGAGTGGTTCCTTCATATCAACCACGACAAACAACTCAAGTTTTACTTATCATTTCCAGAAGCGCAAACAAGAAATGATGTAGGTCAAGTTAGCCTTGCAAAATAAGCTAAATTAACCGTTGTTTGGATGATCGCAGTCTGGTTATTCTGCTTAGAATTTTCAAGGCTAGTCTCCGTTCGGTTTTGATTTTAATAGACTCTACCGCTCCCTAAATGCGAGAGCCGGGGAAAAGCTCCCGGGATGCAAGAGGGGGGAAGCGCGCGGGGGTGGGGGGTGGGGGTGCAAGGGGCCCGGGAGGCGGGTGGACAGCAAACGACGGTCGCCCCTGCCCGGCTCGGTACCCAGGACCGCGCGGACCTAGGCGGGCGTGCGAGAAGTGGAAGTCGGGCGCCGCCGCTAGCCGCAGCGCACTTTCCTACCGCGGGGACGCTGAGGCCTCCGGCTGCAGCCCCCGCGCGGGGCCAGGTGAGAACGCTCTTCGTTAGCGGGAAAGGAGAGCGCGCGCTTCCGCGGGGGCGGGGGCAGCGGCGAGAACCGGCCGAAGCCGGTCGAGAAGCGGCCGCGGGCGGAGGGATGTTGTTTGCAGAAGGGAGGCTGGGCGAGGGCGTGGCCGGGGCGCCGCGCTTAGCGTGTGGGCGGGCTCGCGGGGAGAGAAGCGGGAAGGGGGCGCTGGGGCAGGGGTTCTGCGACAGGGGGGAGAGTGAGGGCAGGACCTGAAGAGGCTGAACCCCAGTAGAGGGAAGGCGATTTCTGCGGGAACATGCAAGACAGCATCTGGCTGGCCGTGGGAGTGTGGGGAGCCCTGGGATGTAGGGGTGCAGGCTTGGCGGTGGGACAGGGAGGTGCGGACGGAGCCTCCCTGCACAGCACCACCCCTGGGCGGTGTTGGAGGAAACGCCGGTGGGGAAGATGGGTCTCAGATGTTTGAGGGACGCCAGGTGTTCGGACGGTTACTCTAAAGGTCTGGAGCCCACGACAAGGCGCTGAGACCATTTAGGAGAGCGCACCCCTGGAGAAGAGAGCAAAGCACTGTATCTCAGGACCCCGGACAGTTGTGATGTTGGCTAACAGGGATCCTGGGAAGGAAATGTGAAAATGAAGAGCAGGTATTAGGAGAAATGGACAGACACGTGTTCCAGAAACTGAGGTTAAGAGGGTGACCTAAACCAAAAGTAGCAATGATTTCGGTAGGTGAAGGAAAGTCAGGTTGAAGTGTGGGTTTGGAAATCGGGGAGCCTTGGGGAGAGCAGGCTGGCTGCGGCAGGAGCAAGACCGGGTCGGGCTGAGAAGTAAAGTGGGGGCGGGTGGGGATGAGTGTGGAGCCTAAGATCGTTGGGGGCTGAGATGGCGTTTGATTTGTCTTTGATTTCCCATCGCTGGTACAGAGTAGTGTAGGTTCTTTTAGGAAGTCTGAGTGTAAAGGGAGGAAGAGAGCTGAGCTGTGTGCCGAGTCAAGAGGACTGGTCAAGGCCCCTTTCTGTCAGCTCGTACAGAGGAGGAGACTGGGTACACAAACCTGACATCGAAAGAGAAGAGCAGTGAGGGGTGGAGGAGAGAGCTGTGAGCAAAAACAAGGACTCTAGTCACAGAGACAAAGGAAAGGATGAAGGGTGGGAGAAGGGACAAGCTGTGTGTGTGACATCTTTTGTTTCCTCTTGGGAAAGTGGGAGGCAAGGTTGTCTGTTAAAAATTAGATGGTGGACAAATTGGATAGGAGTTAAGAGAGTGACGTCATTCAAAAGGCAAGTTGCTTAGGTAATTAGATGCGAGAAATGCCTAAAGACAAGCCATAGGAATGGTAAATTTTTGAGGTGCCCTGTACAAGATTTTGTGGGGTCATAGTTCTGCTGAATGGCATCATTTTCTCTAGCAGTAATAAGGTGCTGGTTATCAGAATGCTGAATGCCAGCCTAAGGAGATCTTCTAGGCCACTGGATCCCACGTCCTGCCCACCAGAACCTCCTAGAAATCTTCCCTAAAGCACAGATTCTACAGAATCACTGCCCAGAGATTCAGATCCTGAATCAGTGGCGAGGCCTGGAAAGCTGTGTTTTTAATTAGCTCCCTACTGATCCCCACATAGCCAGGTAAGAGTTGGCAGGTCCAGAAAATGTTTCTTTTTTCCATTTTATTGAGGTACAATTGACAACTAGGAATTATATATATATATAATATATATATATATATATATATAAAAAATATATATTTTAGGTGTTCAGCTTGATGTTTTGCTATATGTATACATTGTGAAATGATTGCACAATCAAGCTAATTAACAGATCCAATTCCCACGGTAGCTAGAGTCTTTGTGTGTATATGTGTTGACAACATTTGAGATCTACCCTCAATAAATTTCAAGTATGCAATACAGTATTGTTAACTATATCAGCATGCTGTATGTTAAGGTCTCCAGAATTTATTCATCTTGGATAACTGAAAATTTCTACCCTTTGACCAATAGCTCCCTTTTATACCTCTCCCTAAGCCCTCGTTACTACCATTCTATTCTATGCCTCTGTGAGTTTAACTATCGTAGATTCCACATGGAAGTGAGATCATGCAGTATTTGCCTTTCTGTCTTTTTACTTTGCATATTTTACTTAGCATATAGCTAATTAGCATATGTATTATGTATAATATATAAACAATATATTGCATATATTGTATATATTCATACATATATACAATGGATATATATTCAGAAGTGGGATTCCTGGATGTATGATAGTTTTATTTTTAATTTTTTGAGGACTTTCTATACTGTTTTCCATAATGGCTGTACCAATTTACATTCCCACTACCAGTGTACAAAGATTGCCTTTTCTCCACATCCTCAGCAACACTTACCTTTTGTCTTTTGATAATAGCCATCCTAACAGGTATAAGATGACATCTCTCCTTGTATGTCAAGGAGGTTTCCACCTATGTTTTCTTCTAGGATTTTATGGTTTCAGGTCTTACATTGAAGTCTTTAGTCCATTTTGAGTTGATTCTTGCACATGGTGCAAGACAAGGGCCCAGTTTCATTCTTCCGTATATAGAGACCCACTGCTCCCAACAATATTTATTGAAGAGACTCTCCTTACCCCACTGCGTGTTTCTGAAACTCTTTTGAAGACCAACTGACCATAGATGCACTGATTTATTTCTGGGCCCTCTATTCTGTTCCATTTGCCTATATGTCTGTTTCTATACCAGTACCATACTGTTTTGATTGCTTTGTAATGTATTTTGAAATTGGGTAGGGCCTCTCTCCTGTGGGGCTGGGGAGGTCCCTTTTCTCCTTAGCCAGGGCTGGAGGCCAAGATCAGCCCTTGAGGGTCATTGTCAGGGCTGCCACAAGCTGGCAGCCTTGTTTTCCTGCCTCAGACATCTAGAGTTGCTGGGAGCCCCCAGTTGGTCTATACCAGGCATGCTGACCCCCAGCCAGACTAGGGTCTGAAGTGGCAGCATGGGGCCTCTGGCTCTCTTTAGGTAGTGCCAGGCTCTCATGAGCTGATCCTGAGCTATGTTGCCCTCAAAGTACCTTGGCCCCCTGCCTACCCCATAGACAACACCTAACAAACACACCTAAACAGGTAGTCACGTACCACAAAAATGCCTGTGAGGGAGTAGGACCTCTCACCTCCTGCTGTCCTACTAAACAATTTCTTTGGCCCTGGGGGATATCACTGGGGGAGGAGATGGTGTCCAAAAGAGGGGACTTCTGTTGTAGAAGGGGCATCCAAGGTCACCTAACTCAGGGAGGATCACCATTTTTCCCTGTGTGGATTAGCTTAGGTGTGGACAGCCCTCTCCATCCACCCACTCAGAGCTGTCTCCTGCATGGAGTCCCGTACAGGACTGTGAGGTGTGGAATGGTGAGGAAGAGCTGTGAGTGGGCGCCGGAGAAGGAGGAGCACCACAGGCGTCAGGGCAAAGAGGTCAGACCTGACAGTACACCAGCCACAAGTGCAAGCCCCACTTCTAAGTAGTTAGCTGTATTAACTGGACAGCTTGGGCTCCCCACAGTTGCAAATGGGAAAAGTATTCTGTGTTGAAATGCCTATGTCATCAGCTGGCAAAATAATGTTTTAGAAAAGGTTAAGTTCTCACAGTTTTTCTTCACTAGTAAAAGTTCTGAAAGCATTTTCTTTTGTTCTAAAAGCAATAAACTACTTTCTATGGGCAAAAAAACCTAGGAAATGCGACGCTTTATTGTTTTTATTGCTCAAAACTGTTATGGCTATTTGGGGTCTTCTGTGTTTTATGTAATTAAGATTATTTTTTCTATTTCTGTAAATAATTCCATTGGGATTTTGACAGGAATTGCACTGAATCCATAAATTAGCTTGGGTAGTCTGGACCTTTTAACAATATCCTTCCAATCCATGAACATTAAGGTCTTTTCTTTTATCTGTGTCTGCTTTGATTTTCTTCATCAGTGTTTTACAATTTTCAGTGGACAGGTTTTTCATCTCTTTGGTTAAGTTTATTCCTAAATATTTTGGTCTGTTTGTTGCTATGTGATTAAGACTGTTTCCTTAATTTTCTTTTCAGATAGTTCATTGTTAGTGTAAAGAAACATCACGGATTTTCACACATTGGTTTTGTTTCTTACAACTTTACTAGATTCATTTATTACTTCTAATAGTTTTGTTGTTGTTGAGTCTTTGGAGATTTCTACATATATGATCATGTCATCTGAAAACAGAGGTAAATTTATTTCTTCCATTCTGTTTTGGATGCCTTTCATATCTTTTTCTTTTCTAATTCCTTTAGCTAGGATTTCGAGTACTGTGTTGAATAAAAGTGGCAAAAGTGGGTATCTTTGCCTTGTATCAGATCTTAGAAGAAAAGCTTTCAGGTTTTCTTTATTGACTATGATGTTAGCTGTAGGCTTTTAATATATGGCCTTTATTGTGTTAAGGTTGAGTTCCTCTACATCTATTTTGCTGATAATGTTTGTCCCATATAGATGTTGTCAAATGCTTTTTCTGTGTCTGTTCATCTATTGTGAGATTATCATGTTTATCTTTCATTCTGTTAATATGCTGTGTCACATTGATTTGCCATTATTGAACCATCTTTTCATCCCACAGATAAATCCCACTTGGTCATGGTGTATTAATGTGCTGTTGAATTGGTTTGCTAATGTTCTATTGAGTATTTTAACATCTGAGTTCATTAGGGATATTGGTCTGTGGTTTTCTTTTCTTGTATTATCTTTATCAGGCTTTGGTATTAGGGTATTGCTGGGCTCGTAAATGATTTGGAAGTGTTCCCTGTATTTTTTGGAAGAGTTTTAGATGAATTGGTTTTAATTCTTCTTTGAATGTTTGATAGAATTCACACATTAAGCCATCTGGTCCTGGGATTTTCTGTTGGGGGTTTTTTTTATTACTCCTTCAATTGTCTTATTATTCATCTGTTCAGGCTTTCCATTTCTTCTTGATTCTATCTTGTTATATGTTTCTAGGAGCTTTTTCATTTCTTTTAGGTTATCCAATTTGTTGGTATATAATTACTCATAAAGTTCTCAATGATCTTGTTTATTTCCATGGCATCCATTTAATGTCTCCTCTTTCATTTCTGATTAGATTTATTTCAGGTTTCTTTCTTTTTTCTTAGCCTAGTTAAGGGTTTATCAAATTTTTTTATCTTTTCAAAAAACCAATATTCAGTTTTGTTGATATCCTCTATCTTTATCCTCTGTCTTATTTATTTCTGTTTTATTAGTTCTTTCTATCTACTAACTTGGCGTTTAGTCTGTTCTTTTTCTAGTTCCTTGAAGTGTAAAGTTAGGTTGTTTATTTGAGATCTCCTAACTTCAGTGAGCAGCTTAATGACCATTATTTTGAATTCTCTGTTGAGTAAACTACATATTTCTATTTCATTAGGATTGATTTCAAGAAATTCATATTGTTCTTTTGTTTGGAACATATTTCCCTGTTTCTTCATTTTCCTTGACTCTGTGTTGGTGTCTGTGCATTAGACAAAACAGCCATCTCTCCTGGTCTTCATGTACTGGCCTCATACAGGAGAAGACCCTTACCAATCATCCTAATCAAAGATTCACTTATTCTCTGTTGTCCCCAGGAGACTAGCAAATTCCAGCCCCTCTCCTATGGACAGGCTTTTAGAAGCCACATCCTCAGTCAACAGCTAGAAAAGTCAGGGTGCTGGATGTGCAGTCTAATTCCTTCCACAGAGAAGCTGGGGGCTGGGTTTTATCAGCTGCTCACTCTGTGCTGAGCCAGGGAGAGGAGCTGCAAGAAGTGCTTGCACGCCCATTCAGTTTAGTTTTGTTGGGATATTTTCTCACTCTCCCAGTACACACAAAGCAGAAACATCACAGGGAACAATGGTCATGGGTGTAGTTACTGTACCTTTACCTGACTCATCTGCACCCTAGAATATTTGTGCGTAGAAAAGGAAAAACTAAATTATTAAGGATCTAGAAGCTCTGATTTGGGAAATTGCTCTGAATTTTGTGTAGAGGACTTTCTGCCCTCTGGAGGGAGGAAGGGTACTGATGGAAGATACTCAAGTAACTGCCCTTGGAAACTGACCTATGAGCAGCACAGAAGATGAAGGAGAAGAGGGACATCAAGCAGAGAAATGAGGAGGTACAGACAACTCCTGATTATTTGTGGGATTCTTCAAGGAACCTGAGAAGACATTGCAAAAGAGGAGCTTAAAGGGCTGGTATGCTTACTGATGACGCATGTAGGAGCTCAGAATACTGGGAATATCACTATAAATATGAAGATTTTAGATTTTTGTAGAAAAAATATTTAAGTTATTTAAAGAATAAGCTGTATCAAACTTGCTTAATTTCCTTCATTTATTAAAAAATAAAGTTATTATATTCATAAAACAAGAGAATGCTATTGTCTGTATATTTAATTTTAAGAAATTATTTGAGCAAGTTTTTCATCCTTTTCATCAGGATAAACATTGAAAACGTAGGTCGTTTCACAGCTAGTTATATATTCTTTTTCCAAAGACTATTATCCACTGACTTACAGTTAAAATTTCTGCTAAATGTGCTACAAAGTGCCGCCTTGTCTCTCTCCCATTCTTCTCAATCCTTATTATATAATTTAAGGTCATGAATATTCCATTTGAAGGTTTATTTCCATCTGTTCAGTACCATCCATATCTACTAGCCTAATTATATCATTTATATTTTAAACATCTAGAAATCAACTCTATAACAAAAATGTCTAAGAAGTAATAATCTCATGTACCATTAGCTTTTTTTCTCTTTACAATTCTTAGTCAAGTCTAAAATGAACACCTCCCCTTTGAAGAATGGACCCCTACAGCCCCTCAGCCTTCTTGTCTACCATGTGACAGATTTCTATCCAGGCCACATTAAACTCCACTGGTTCCTAAATGGACAGGAGGAAAACAGCTAGGGTATGTCCACCAACCTGATCTGTAATAAAGACTGGATCTTCCAGATCCTGGTGATGTTGGCAATGACCCTCCCTTCAGCAGGGAGATGGCTGGGCCTGCCAAGCAGAGCACCCCCTGGATGGTCCTGTCACTGGGGAGTGGAGGGAGTTATTCCCTGATGACCGTGTGGGCTCCAAATTCTGAAGAACAGGGGATGTTCTAGCTCTGGGGTGCACTCATCTTTGTGTGTACACCGTTGTCATATCTATCCCCATCTTTTTCCTAGAGAAGTCCCTGAGAATAGTTCAGAGCTGTGGCTGCAGAGGCTTGGCTACTCTGACCTATAGGATGCTAAGGATTCATAATCTCTGCTCGGCTCAGAAAACGTAGGAAACTCAGACACCTTCCTGAATTACCCTCACACATGGGAACTGTTCTCTGCCTCGGTCTTTTAGCTTAGTTATTTTGAGAGGCAGCTACCAGAATTAGCATGTGTGTCCTTTTTGAAGTCACAGTCTAATTTCCAGAACTTGGGGGTCTTTTCTAAATTTCCCCTTTCTCCAAGATATGTATCTCTCATAGCCTTCATATTGATATTCTAGAATCAGACAGTACCTGAGGCGGAGGGTGGGACTGACCCTTAGTCTGTGTTTCCCAGAGGCACACTGATTCTTTTTTTTTTTTAACTTTTTTTTAAAGATTTTATTTATTTATTTGACAGAGAGAGAGATCACAAATAGGCAGAGAGACAGAGAGAGAGATGAGGAGAAGCAGGCTCCCCGCCGAGCAGAGAGCCCAATGTGGGACTCGATCCCAGGCCCCTGGGATCATGACCTGAGCCAATGGCAGAGGCTTAACCCACTGAGCCACCCAGGTGCCCCGGCACACTGATTCTTCCCAGAGAAATGCTGGTTAGAATCTTGGGCTTTGTGCTGGGGCTCAGCTTCCTTGTAGTGGGCATCTTAGTGCCCATGAGGATCAAGAAAAGTAAGGAAACCTGAGAAGTGGCTGAGGTTTGCTTTCCTGGAGCCCACTGAATCAGATTGTCAGGGAGCAGAAAGGCCTGGCGGGAGAGAGAAATCCCTAGGCTGGAATCTTATCCCAACCAGACACATGGGGGCTGCAGATACTCAGGTCATGCCCGAGTTCAGTTAGTAACAGATGAGTCCCACCAGCCCCTGCCTTACTTCAGGCTTCTGATCATGACAATGGAAATGAGATGGGAACGTTTACCTAACTAACATATTTTTAATGGCTAATTACATCCCCTTTTCTCCTTTCACTTTCACATAATGAGGATCTTGAAAACCAATTAATACTCTGGCTTTGTTTTTCTTTGGGGATGGGTTGCAAAAAGTCTTTTCATTGCACCGTGACTCTGAAGCTTCTACTGGGAAGAGGGTCTCGGGCCTGAACCTCTCTTTCAACTTCAGCCCGTTAGCAAGTATGGAAAATGAACGTTACTTCGCTCCGTTGATGAAGGAAGCCCAGAGAAACTCTTATTTTTCATCAGGCTAAGCCTCGGTCTCTCAGCAAAGTTTTCTTTCCTGAGACTTAGAGAAAGAGAGGTCAGCAACCTGAGATAACTATAATTTTTCCTGTTCCCTCCACAGGGCTCCTGATCTGACCTGAAGACAAGCATGTGCCCTGGAACAAGAATTTTTCTATCTTTCCTCAGTCCCAGAGGCAGGTTCTGGGACAGACTTCGGCCTCCCAATGGGATGTTACTGCCAAGTAATTGCTCTGAAACTAGCTTCTATAGTTGTTCTCTTTGATTCCATGCACACTTTCTCTCAGGGCCTGTATCCAAGTTCCCTTTTGGAGTTCCATAAATAATAAAAAGCCATTGTTCTTGTCTGTTTTAAGAATATTCCCCAAGCCATCTCTGCCATTGCTTTTGTTTGAGGGTTTTGGTAAAAAGACTAGGAGTTCATGAAGAAGTTCATTGTTGTGTATACACAGGCAAGAAGGAAACCCCGTAAAGGAGATATCCTGACTCTAGGGAAAGGTGGCAGCTTGGACATGGACCTCCTCTGAATTCACCCTCTATCTTTGGGCTGCACAAAGATAGTGATTTATGTTTGTTACCTTTATCCCTGTAGGTCTGGAACCATTCTTAGTTATTCTAGGATGAGCAGACAGCGAATTTCATGTTATATGACCTATATTCACACAGCACTGATTCAATATATAACTTAAGAAGAGCATATTTTACCATTACCATTAAAAAATCAAATTAAGTGGTGCCTGGTGGTTCAGTTAAATGAACATCTGACTATTATTGTGGCTCAGGTCACAGTCTTGGTCCTGGGACAGAGTCCTGCATCAGGCTCACAGCTAGCAAGGATATCTGCTTAAGGATGATCTCTCTCCTCCCTCTGCCCCACCCCTAAAATAAATAAATCTTTTTTAAAAAGAAATCAAATTAAGATCAGAATTTAAAATTGGAAATATAATGTAATAAACTTAAATAAATCCTTTTCTTTGCACACCACGATGAATAGTTTTTGACCAAACAAGGCTTAGCCTTTTTAATGCAACAAGTTATAGAAGACACAGGCTTATGCCTTAAGTGTGTAGTCATCAGACCATCCAGGCCTCCTGTCTCAGCAATTCACACAGTGTTAAAATGCTCAAAGCAGTCGATGCAGTTCTCTTTTTTAAACATTTTTTTTTTACAATCCAAAGTCATTTGGGGTTTTCTGTTTTGTATGAAATTATTTTGAAAGTCGAGGTAAGGTCTAAGTGGTCCTTTTTGCATAAAATATAGATTACTTATTACCCCTGGAGCACATCCTGAGCGCTCAGAAGAACTCTGACACGCTGAGGTGGTGCCTCCTCTCTCCTTAGCTCCTTTCCAGCCCCTTCTGCATCTCGTTCGCCTCCCCCGGTCCCCGCCCCTTGTCGGTTCCCGCTGCTCACTCCTCTCCGGCTGCTCCCCTCCCATCATGCCCCGCGTGGGACCAGCTTCCCCCATTTCCGAGAGAGGTGGAGACTGAGGGTTACTGAGCCCAGAGTAAGCATAGCTGGGGGCTGCAGAAGGGACTGTATGATTAAGTGAGGGCCCTGAGCATGGCGAATCCACCGTCACTCCCATAACCTGTTAGGTGCGCGCATTGCTCTATTTAACCCTCATAATTCAAGGTGTTTTCTTTTCCTTTTCTATTCCAGGTACCTCTGCAGTGGCCACTGTGAGCCAGGCGGTGAGAGGAAAATGAGGCCAGGCAGGGCATGGAGGAGCTCTGAATCCAGTACTTATTACTTCCCTTTCTGGTGGAAGGAGAAGGGGTGGAAGTGAAACAGCTCAGCGGGGCTCAGCCGACCAGAAAACGTCAGGAGGGACTTCTCGGTGCCTGGGAAAGAGGCGAGAACCGACATGGCTGAGAAAATCCTAACCTATGTGGGGTTCAGGGATAAGAGGAAGAGAACAAAAGTGGAGACATGATAATCACCTTCCTTTTAATGTGATCAATTGGAAATACATCTATGAAATTGATCCGAGACTATTTTTTATCTGTAGTAACTTTTGTGAATGGATAATTTTCTTCATAATTTTATGTTGATTTTTTGTACCATATAAGAACCCACTTGCTTATTTTTAAGTCATGTTATATTTTACCCTTTCGTTCCTTTGATAATCTTGGAGGACTCTGATGTTTCCAGACATGGAATCAAAATGCAAAAAATACTATTTCACTTCAATTACTATTTTTATTTCTTCTTAAAATTTTTATCTTCTTTATACAAGATTTCTCTAATATTTTACTACTTAGTCTAAAATTAACTCTGCTTTATAAATTTTATTTTTTTAAATAAATTTATGTATGGGCGCCTGGGTGGCTCAGTGGGTTAAAGCCTCTGCCTTGGGCTCCGGTCATGATCCCAGGATGCTGGGATCGAGCCCCACATCGGGCTCTCTGCTCAGCGGGGAGCCTGCTTCCCCCTCTCTCTCTGCCTGCTGCTCTGCCTTCTGTGATCTCTGTCTGCTAAATAAATAAATAACAATCTTTTTAAAAAATAAATAAATTTGGTGGTGCCTGGGTGGCTCAGTGGGTTAAGCCTCTGCCTTCGGCTCAGGTCATGATCTCAGAGTCCTGGGATCGAGCCCCGCATCGGGCTCTCTGCTCGGCAGAGAGCCTGCTTCCTCCTCTCTCTGCCTGCCTCTCTGCCTGCTTGTGATCTCTCTCTGTCAAATAAATAAATAAAATCTTTATAAATAAATAAATTTATTTAGAACTGTAGTAAAAGCCCTTGGTACTTACTAACAATATGATAGAACTTATATTGTTAAAATTAATTGTGTATTGTAATTATTCAACTGTTTTTCTGTTTTGAATTAGCTTTGCAGTATAATAATGAACATTTCTTGATTCCTTACTATGTGCAAGGCTTGGTTTTAAGAGATTCACAGAGTATTATCCCAGTTAGATTTCCCAATAAACCAATGACATAGGCTCCATAATAACCTCTGTTCAACACAAGAGGAAACTAGTGAGTTAAAAAAAAAAAATCAGGAATACATATCAGGAACCACCTGTAAGTGAGCAAGGGATCCTTTGGTTTTTACAAATTCTGCCCCCCCACAAAAAATATTGAAATGCAAAGAAAGGATGGACCCCAGAGCTTAAAGGTAGGGAGTCTAATCCCCCTAGATCTTCAACACACTTTTGAGAGTTTGCTCTGTCTCAGAACATGTCCGTGCAAGGCGGATGGCATTCCACCATGGAGTGGGAATGATATTCCTTGAGATTTGTTCCTAGGGCAGAAAGTATATTAAAAAATCAAGCCTTATGACTCACAGTTGCTCAGAAAGAGGATCCCTTTCCTTATACTGTCTTCAGTGAATCGTATACCTTAAAGAATCATGTGCTTTACACCATACTTCTCTATGGTGAGTAACAATTCCTGCTTATTGGTTCCTTTTTCAGAATCTGGCCACAGTCAAGGGCTATAGAAGGCAATCCAGGCTCATTTTTAGTATTTTAATATTATAGTATATAGTATATAAATTAATATATTAATACATCTTAGGGGTGGGGCCCATTGAGTGAGAGCTGCTCTTACTGCAAGTGTCTCAGCCCCCATCCTTTCCCAGGCTCCAGGATGGTGGTCTTGAGGATCACTGAGGTCCCAGGGATGGCAGCCCTCATGATGTCCTTGGTGATGCTGAGCTCCCCTTTGGTTCAGAGCAGAGACAGCCTAGGTAAGTGCAGAGCTGCTCCTCTGGGAGAATCCAGGTCAGGAGTACGACCTTATCCCAAGGTCGTATCCCTAAGGAAAACCTTAGGAAGTTTTCCATGTGGGCCCAGTCCCTGAGAAAGACTTTAAGGCTCTGACATCGTGCAAGCACTGCTATTCTCACCAGAGAGAGAAGGAGATGAGGGTGTGCATGTGATTGGGACAATGGTACCTGGTGGTCTAGACTGGTTTTGGAGGGACAAGGTTCTCACAAATGTCATCAAAATGACATTTCAACATCCATCAAAGATCAGAAAAGGGGGCACCTTGGCTCAGTGTGTTAAGCCTCTGCCTTCGGCTCAGGCCATGATCTCAGGGTCCTGGGACTGGGTCCTGCATCAGGCTCTCTGCTCAGCAAGGAGCCTGCTTCCCTCTCTCTCTCTCTCTTCCTGCTTCTCTGCCTACTTGTGATCTCTCTCTGTCATATAAATAAATAAATAAATAAATAAATAAATAAATAAAACCTTTTTAAAAAAATCAGAAAAGGGGAAATAAGGGTTAGTCTGCATTGTCCAAGATCTGAAGATCACTGTGTAGAATCAGTGCTCCAGGTAAGGGTCCCTTCCATAGAACCAGGCAGGAACTGTCACTGGAACCAGTGAGGAGCCAATGATGGCCAAAGCAGCAGAGGAGAGTGATGAGGGCAAGCCATGGTTAAGGCCCATAGGGTCCATACTGCAGCTGGCCACATCCCCACAGCCCCCATGTCCAGAACTCCCTCATCCAGCACATTAGGATGGGGCCAGAGAGGAAGCAAGAAACAGGAAGTGGCATCCTCCTCAAGCTGCCCATTATGCATAATTTTATATTATAACTTCTAGGTTTCTGTATCACGTCCTCATAGTACCTCTTAATTTCTAGTTTCAGTTTACCACCAAGGCCATGTGTAATAGAATGGTGAGCAGTTTATGTTAAAACTCTCCATCTGAGGGCACCTGGGTGGCTCAGTGGGTTAGGCCTCTGCTTTCAGCTCAGGTCATGATCTCAGGGTCCTGAGATTGAGTCTCGAATTGGGCTCTCTGCTGGGCAGGGAGTCTGCTTCCCCTCTTCTCTCTCTCTCTCTGCCTGCCTCTCTGCCTACTTGTGATCTTTCTCTGTCAAATAAATAAAAAAAAACAAAAAACTCTCCATCTGAAACAGATACTCATCCATATCCCCATACTTTGCTCCAGCCCCAGAGACCCTGCAGGAGACATGACATTAATTGACAGTTGAGATTCAGACATCAGTAAACCAGCTAACGTGCTGGGATCTGCAAAGATGGTTGCAGGTACCCCTGAAAAAATATGGGGGGAATAAAGTAAAAATAAAGTAAAAAAAAAAAAAGGTAAAGATAAAGTTAAATAAATAAATAAATAGAATTAAGAAAACTTAAGGTGGAGGACTAGTGGATGGGGTACAGTATGACGTAGTAGGAAAGAAGACATGAAGTCACTAAAGGCTTAACTTTACTATGGGAAACTCCTGCAAAACAGGACAATGGATCTTTTCTGCTGTCTGGAGGAGGAGAGGAAACCTGGGGGTCAGAGTCCAGAAGTGGTCAGAATTCTGGGTAAAACAAAAGGGGGTGAACTAAGGAGATTCACAGCAGGATGGAGAAAGTGAGATGAATAGTTCCAAGTAAATCAACCCCATGGCCCATGGTGACACCAACCATCCTTGTGTCCTCAACCCCATGCTGTAGGCTAGGGAAGTACCCGGGCAGAGCAAACACTCTCTAAGCCCGACAGGCTCAGGAGCTGCAATAACTACATCCACATTACAGGTCCAAGGTATGTGCTCCTAGGGAACTGAAGATACAGAGACTGAGGAAAGGCCCGGGAGTCACAGAGAAGGCACCAGAAATGTCTAATACACATAGGTATTTTTTGGTCCTTGGAATTACTTAGAAAGGATGCTCTGTAGGGAGGAGTCTCAGAGAAAACCAGGGCCTATAGACCATCCAGTGTGGGGATTAAATTGTCACCATACATCAATTTTCAGCATTTATTGAGTACTTTCTATGTATGAGGCCCTTCGCAGGTGCGAAGTGCGAGTAGGATCACAGACAGGCAGGGATTGGAGGGGTCTTTGGGGACATCGATCATTGGTGTTGAGGGGCACAGACATTCAGAGGCACTGGAGCTTTAAAGTAGATCTGTTGCTGGGCATTCCCCTATATCCTCTTCTGTCTCATAAGGGTTGTCACCTGCAATACAACAAACACAGTGGGGTTACAACTCCCTATTTAACTTTGCATACTCAATACCTAAAGACCAGGTTTTTAGGTCCCCCTGGGCCCCAAAGAAGGCCTCTGGGATATTGGTGATGTTCTATTCCCTGACCTAGGTACTAGTTACATGGGTGTTAGTTGATAATCACTGGCTGTACATTAATGTTTTATATATTCCTTACGTATATCTGCTCATTCACAGTAAAAGGGTTTAAAAAGAGAGCCAAAGAAGGATATTAGTAATTTGAGGCAAAAAAAAAAAAAAAAAAGGAACCAATGAATCAAGCAGAAATATTGAGTTTTAATAATGGTTGGAATAAAGGATATTTAGATGAAACAACTAGTGGGACTTCTGCAACTGAATAATAATTAATAAACAAGAGGTCAGACTGAAAAATGCTCTCAAGGGGCAGTGTGAAAGTTTAAACAAGAGGAAACATAAAAGAAAAACTGTGAGACATGGAGGATCAATGCGGACATCCTGACGTCTTGTTAACCAACCCCCCACTAGGAAGTGGGGGAAATAGTAAAAGGAGATGAAATGTCTGGAAAAAAGAATAGATTTCTAGGCTTTATAGAAAGATGAAATAACTTAGTTTGACATGGTACATTGATGAAAAATAGAGTTTTTAAAAAACATGTCTCCTTAAAAAGCACATATTTAATACATTATAAGAAAACTGTAAGAACTTCAAAGACAAAAAAATTCTCAAAAAAACCATTCTCAACACTTGCAGAGTGAGCAGTTCCACTGATAAAAGAACAAGAGCAGATCGATCTGGAAAAGAATTAATAAACATCACTCCTATCAAGAGCAGCACTTAATGGGATGTCACTTGCATAGAACTGAAGAAAAATAACTTTCAATCCCAAAATATATACCCACAACACACAGTCATTTTAATATATGAATACTTTCAAACATTTCAACCTTAGATGCTTTGCTATTTAAAAAAAAAACTTTTAAAATACTTTTTAGATAAATTTTAAAAGACTTTATTTATTTGACACACTTTAAAAATACTTTTTATAATTTTTTAAAGAGATTTTATGTTTATCTGAGACACACACACACACACACACACAACACAGAAAGAGAGAGATCACAAGTGTGAGGAGATGCAGAGGGAGAAGCAGGCTCCCTGTTGGGATGGGAGCCCAATGTGGGACTCAATCCCAGGACCCTGGGATCATGACCTGAGCTGAAGGCAGATGCTTAACTGACTGAGCCACCAAGGTTCCCCTAAAATACTTTTTTAAAAAGCACCCCCCCAAAAAGAGAAACACATCTAAGAGAAGTGTGGAAAATAAGAAAGATCAAATAATTTTAAAAAGTTATTGTTCTCTTAAAAAGCAGAGGCTAAATTTTTTTTAAAGTAAGAAAAATGTGGCATGCCTGGGTGGCTCAGTCAGTTAAGTGCTGGCCTTGGGTGGGGATCATGGTCCTAGTGTCCTGGGACTAAGTCCCACATCAGGCTCCTTGCTCAGCAGGGAGCCTGCTTCTCCCTTTGCCTGCTACTCCCCCTGCTTGTGCACTCTCTCTCACTCACAAATAAATAAAATCTTTTTTAAAAAAGAAAAATGTATTTAAAATGAACGAAAACTAAAAATGTGATTAATATTAACACAAAAGAAATCCTAGGTAGTGATAATAGGGAGAAACGAAAAACACTGCAAAGTGCTTGTCTCCTTTGTGGGGCAGGAAGAATAAAGGGATTTATCAGTGTTCTAATTGATGTAATTAGAGCATTAAAATAAACCATTTCATGAGTACATTTAGAAAATACAACTTTTTTAGTAACAGAATTTGGCCTAGCCTTTAGGAAAGAGAGATGAGAAAAATGAACAAGAAAAAGTATATTAAATAAAACATTTTAATAATATGATAGTAAATTTTTAACTTAATAGTAATTGCAATTAATTGAATGAGCTAACCAACCAATTAAAAAGAAGAGCCTCTCAAATTGTACCTTCTACATAGTCTAACAAAGTCAGACAGAATACATGAATACTGAAGGTCAAAACCAAATAATGGAAAAAGACACTTCAGGCAGATAAACAAAGATAACTGATATAACAAATCACACATCTGCCAAAAGAGAATTAAAGACAAGTGGAAAAAACTAGAGCAAGAAACTGCAATGAATATGAACATATATTTCCCTGAAAATAAAACCTCAAAATACAAGAGCAACAAATGACAGAAATATGTGGAGGAAGACTCTAAATATTAAAACTCTTCAAATTAAACTGCAGATTTTAACATATCCTCAAAAACTAAGCGCAGAAGCAAAAAGAAAGTAAACAAAGATATAAAGATCTAAATAATACAAATAAAAACAAAGATCTAAATAATACAAGTAAAAGGTTCAAATAACTACATAGAGATTTCTACAACCAACAACATGCACATGGTTTTCAAGCTCACGTGGCACATCTATGAAAACAACATGCATTAAGCCACAAAGAAAACCTCAGTGTGTTAAAATGAATATCAGATTATGAATATGTTCTTTGGCTATAATGCAACTGAATTCTAAACTGATGAAAAAGAATAAACAAATGAACTCCATATACCCCAAACATACAATTAAATAATGCTAGGAATAAAAATCTAAATGATGGAACACTCAGTACTCAGTGACAACCTGTATATCAAAAGTAGTGCCTAGAAGGAAATGTCTAGCTTTTAAACAAATGTATTAAGAAAGGAAGCCTAAAAACAAATGTGATAGTCATTTCCATTAAGAGAATGGGAAAGTAGAAAAAGAGCAAAAGAAAAAAATGTAAATAATAAAGACAGTGAATTAGAATTCAGTGAACTAGAGAACAAAAAGTAGGGAAGATAAACAAAATCAAAGTTTGATTCAGTGATAGACTCATCTGGCAAAACCGTTAAGGAAAATGTAGGAGATTCAGAATGAAAAGGAGAAACAACTATATACACAGACATTTTTAAATGAAAAAAAGTTTGTTATGATCAACTCTATTGCAATAAATCTGAAAATTTAGATTAGATGGATACACTTCTAGAAAGATAAAAAGGTCAAAACTACGGGGAGTAGTAGAAACCTGAAATAGAGTCAGGAGCATCAAAGACACCGGCTTGGAAAGCAAAGAACACCTTCCCAACAGAGCCTGTCCTAACGTGGCAGCTAGGATATTTCAAAAACAAATCGTTCCTCTCTTGTACATGTCATTCTAGAACACAGAAAAGAACAAAAGCTTTCCAAATCATCTTATGAGGCCAATGCACCTTTATTTTTAAAGCCAGCTAAGGATAGTACAAGAGTAGAAAATTATGGATTAATGTCAGCCATGTCACTGAGTCCAACAATGTATTACAAGCATGATTCATTTCCACCAAATAAGATTTGTACTAGGACAGTGTAAGTGCATGACTATTCGTTTTTTTATTGAAATGTCAGTGCCTGCCTGACGTTAAGCTTCTGATTGCCAAGGCATCCATCTCAAAGATATCCATCTAAAGGAAACATATTGCCTGATACACAACTAGATAAAGAATAAAGAGTCGGGCTGCACCCCCTTGCCCTGCCCCCATGAAGTTCCCCTTTTAGAAAGTCTTGGGTGACCTAGATAACAAACTGCTTGAGTGACCCTGCTTTTCCCTTCTTGCGCTTTAACTCCAGTTCTTACTTTTTAAATTCACCAATAAAGCGTGACCCTGTGAAATCTGAGGAACCCCTTCCTCAACCCCAATTATGGCAGATCCCCAGATCTCTCCCACCCCCTACAACTTCACTGTGTGACTCTGATCAGGCCACGTACCCTCCAGGACTTGTGAGAAATAAATCAATATATCTTGTTTTTCTCAAAGGTCCCTGATGGCTGTTGCTGAGGAGTGTCCTGCAGTCATAAGAACCATAAGGGCCTGTCTGAGAAATGCCTGTAGGGATTCTCCCCAGGTGAGTTCTCCAGGCATTCTTAGCTGGTCACATCACCATGGAGAGGCTGAGACCACACAAAACACCTAGCTAGGAATGCATTGAAATCTCAATGTCAGAAAATCAATAATATGATAAAAAAAAATTAGTAAACCAGAAAAAAGAACATTTGTATTAATTTCAACTGAATTCAACTCAATAACTGCATAAACAATTTGATCAATTTTACCATATGGCAAAGCTTATTTACCAAAAATCTATAGCATATATATTTATGGAGAAATTAAATGCATTCCCTTTGAGATTATGCAAAAGGTAGGATGTCCTTTAATAATTACACATGTTTAACACAGTATTAGAGGTTCATAGACATCACTATGACAACAGAAGAAAATCAAGGTTATGAAGATTGTCAGGGAGCAATAAAATGACTGCAGAAGACCTATATAATCTACATATTGGATAAAACTGAGCTTCTGGAGTCCCAAGGGCTGAGTTCAAATCCAGACTCTGTACCTTTCAAACTGGGTGATTTTGGACAGGCTCCTTCACCCCCTTCATGTCTGCTTCCCCTCTGTATGATGGGGAAATAATGGTACCAACTTCCAGACATAAGTAACTGAATACATAAGAAGCATATAGAATAGGGCCTGTTAAGTAGTAAGCAACTCAGCCAACGGTCTTATCATTGTATTGTTTTCCTCTAGCCGGTGATTCGGAAATAACAAAGTGCTCAAAGAATGCCTGTTGAAGTGCTTCTCCTTCTCATCCACCACCCCACCCCCGACACTGGACTGCCTCCTCTTTTGCACTGTGTCCCTGGTACCAGCTCTGGAAAACTCACAGGAGCCCCTGCACCCAGGGATGCTGTCAGGCTGCCTGGTCTTCAGGACAATGATGCCAGTGATGATGCCCGCCATGCCTACCACCAGACCCAGGACACAGACCACAGTCTCCTTCGTCTTGGGCACCTGGATCAGCTCCTGGGCCTCTGGGGCACAAAGGAAAGACAGAGTTAGAAGGCACGGAAAGCAGCAGCTGGCTCAGGTGTAGGAGTATGAAGAGTTAGAAACTGTGAGATCACCAGTGAAGTTTGGATAAAGTGACAATAAGACACATGAGATTAAGGAAAGAAGGTGCTGCAGAGAGATGGATCCTGGAAATAAAGATGGTGTCAGGACAGCGCTGGTAAAGGGACAGAGCTCCGTACCCCAGTGCTGAAGGAGCGGCTGGTCCAGGCCCCAGTGCTCCACCTTGCAGTCATAGACATCTTCAGCCGTGGGAAGGAAGGTTAAGTAGTGGAACTTGTGGAATCTAAATTCTGTGCTGGGCAGGAAGATGGTCTCAGCTATACCTTCAGTGACCATCTGCCCATTGCGCAGCCATGTGACATTGAGCACAGGTGGGAAGAACTTGTCCACATGACAGATGAGAGTATTTGGTTGTCCCAGCTCCACAGGCTCCTTGGGAAACACGGTCACCTCAGGTGGCTCTGAGAAGAGACAGAACCTGGTAAGTCTGCTGCCTTTGCCTGAATCTCAAAGGTCTCTACCAACATAACCCCTATAGACTCCAGGTTAGAGGCCACCTCTCTCATGCCAATCCTTTGTCCATCGCCCCCACACCAACTCCCAGATCAAAGTCATAGCTTCTCATGTTCCTAACTGGCCTCCCCCAGCTCAACCTGTTCTTGAATAAGAAGAAAATGAGGGGTGCTTGGGTGGCTCAGTGGGTTAAATCCTCTGCCTTCAGCTCAGGTCATGATCCAAGGATCCTGGGATCGAGCCCCACGTTGGGCTCTCTGCTCAGCGGGGAGCCTGGTTTCCCCTCTCTGCCTGCCCCTCTGTATACTTGTGATCCCTGTCTGTCAAATAAATAAATAAAATCTTTTTAAAAAGAAGAATAAATGATTCTTTTGATGACCTAAGGACCCAGATTTGTGGGCTTAATATTGTTCATTCAATGAGGAGAGTTTCATTCATGAGTGGATATCTGAGTCTCCCATTCTCTATGTAGCAGAGGATAAAGCATGGAGAGGCTGCAGTTGGGTGGTAGAGATATGAGCAAGAGCAAGCAGTACCATTTGTGGCCCTGGTGTGGTTGGACCGTTGGATCAGGCTGTTCAAGTTCTTCTTTGCCATGACAATGTCAGCAATACCCCTCCAAGCATCAAAGTCAAAGGCATGAATAAAATCTGGGAGATGCCAGACAGTCTCCTTCTTATCCAGGTCCACATAGAACTGCTCATCCCCATCAAACTCAAACATGTACTCCCCAGAGGGTCTGTGTGTCTGGACGAACTCAGCATACACTGACATATGGACCCCTGCTTGAAGAAGAAGGGAGATTGGAGAACAGGTGATTATGTAGAAGAGGAAACAGAACATAGGAAGCAAACAGTAATAACATGAAAGAATAACACAGAAAATGAGAAATGAAAAATGAAAAAAAAAAAAAAGAAATGGGAAGAAGCAATGAGAGAAATGACTGAGAATTTAGGTTGTTTCCCTTGTTCCTGAAAACTTAAGCATCCATCACTCCAGTACAGTAACAGTCACACTGAACACAATAAAAAATAATATCTATGGAGGACTTACTATGTGTTCGATTTATTTTTTACATCTTCACACCTCCACATAAAGCATTCATTTGCATGTTAAGGACCTGCCCACAAAGGTTAAGTAACTAGCCCAGGGTAGCACAGCTCCTGGTAGAGTCAAGATTGAATCATCTCCTCACCCACATGCACAATTATCTCAGAATCCTTGTTAGACCAGACGTATAAAATTAGTGATAAAGCCACAGAATGGGTAGGGGGAGGGGGAGAGTGGAATAAAAATCCATCAGAATGGAGATTTTTTTTAATTGTGAAGGAAATAAAAAGGTGTCCAGAGTCTTGGTGTCATTTATAGACTTCCAGTTACTTTTTTAGCTTTAGAATAAAAATGGTAGATTATGGAATTTTGTCCACAACAACTTCATTTAAGGCAAATTAAATTTTAAAGTGTTACGTTCACACAACATTCACAAATTTTCTTGCTGACTTTATGCTGTTAAAGGTAATTTCCCCTGGAAAAAAAGATTGTTGGATTTGAAACACCTATGGGACAGCATCTTCGTTTTACCTGATGTGTAAGAAGCAGCAAAGGTTTGAACAGCAGTGTCCCAATGAAGTACTGGATATTATTTATGTAAGAAAGAGCTTTAAAAACAACCACAGCAGCAACAATGCCCTTTCAGAAACTTCTAACTACTTTGTAACTGCATGACTTAACCTGGTGATAAAAGCAGTTATTAAAAGTCTACCTTTTCCAGAAAGGAAGGAAGGAAGGAAGGAAGGAAAGGAGAGAGAGGGGGAGGGATGGAAGGAGGAAGGGAGATTAGCAAAAGAAAAAAATCTATTAATATTACAATGAAACAATGAAAATGAAAGAGTTTGGGGCTGAGAAAAAGAAAGGAACCAAGAGGAAGTGACACTCCGGGGCTCACTGGTCCAACTCCTGATTGAAAGATTTCGCCCGGGGGTGCCTGGGTGGCTCAGAGGGTTAAGCCTCTGCTTTCAGCACAGGTCATGATCTCAGGGTCCTGTGATCGAGCCCTGCATCTGGCTCTCTGCTCAGCGGGAAGACTGCTTCCTCCTCCTCTCTCTCTCTGCCTGCCTCTCTGCCTACTTGTGATCTCTGTCTGTCAAATAAATGAATAGAATCTTAAAAAGAAAAAAAGAAAGAAAGAAAGATTTCGCCCTGCAGCTCCAACACGAGGAGAACTTATCCTCTCCCTGGACACTTCTAGTGACAGGATTCACTGTCTCACAAAAATGCTTGGGGAAAATCACTCACCTAGAGAAAAGATGAAAGAAAAAGAAAAAAGAAAAAGTACAGACGTGGCTATTATATGGACATAATTTGTTCACCTTAGGATATCTCATTTTTATTGTTTTTGCAAATTTTTAAAACTGGCCTGTGCACTGTGAAGCAAATTACACTCTTACAGATGTTCGTTTGCATTCAGTCAAAAAAGCCTTCATTGTGAACGTTCATTCTCCAGGCGCTTAAGGATATAACTCAGAAGACACGGTCCTTGTCCTCAAGCTACTTGAAATCCAAAGAATGAGAGAGACAAAGAAAGGACAGTTAGTATATATGTGGTTTCATCACTGCTGTGTTATCACAAGGTATATGCAGATGGTACTTGGGAGCAAAAGGAGAGCATTGGAATGAGATTGAAGTAAACTTCCTAGAGATGGTCTCTATGTGAGATAGCAAAGCAGAAATAGAAGGAAGTGGCATCTCTCACGGGAGACATAGGAGCAGAAAGGCATGGGACTTCATGGAGGACTCAGAGCCCTTGGATATGACTGAAGCTCAAAGGTTGTGGAAGGGCTGCACTAGGACCTGCCTTGTATGCTAATTGCAGATGTTTGAATTTGATCCACAGCCCCAGGGAGATCACTGAAGGATCTTAATCAAGACTGTAACGATAAGATTTCTACTTGAAGGTGACAGCTCTAGGGAAGATGGATTGGAAGAAGCTCGTTTGTAAGTGAGACCGGCAGGACTCTTCAGAAAACAAGTGGAAAGTGATGAGGGTGTAGATGGGACAACAGCATGGGGTAAGGAGAAGGGAGGACGGGTTTGAATGGCACTGGAGAGACGAGAAGCCACAGGAATCATTAAGTGCCATGGTGGAAGAAGGAATGTGAAGTGGAGTCCAGAATACCTGGGCGATGTGGAGAATTATGGCATCGGTGACAGGAAAAGTAATGAAGGAGAAGGAAGTGAGAGAAGATAAAATGTTCTTTTGGGGACATAATGAGTTTGAATTTCTGGGAGACAAAGTGGAGTTAGTTTGAGGGTGGTTGAAATAATGGATGGATCTCAAGCTAGACTGGGCTAGAGATGTACACTAGGCGTCCTCATTGTAGATGAAGTTATAAGCTTGGATTGAGTCACCCAAGAAAGGTACAAAGTCATCATAACAGGGTCAGAGTGTGTGGTCCTGCATCCTGACAAACATGGACATTTAGAAAAGGTTGCTGGGACCACCTGAGCAGCTCAGTCAGAAGAACATGTGACTCTTGATCTCCAGGTCGTGAGTTTGAGCCCCACGTTGGGTGTAAGGATCACTTAAATAAACTTTTCCTTAAGGCTGAAAGGGAGAGGACTAATGAGTAGGAAGAACAAGGAGGAAGTGTGCTCCTCAAAGACAAAGAACAAGGGAAAGATTCCAGAAAGGAGGAAGTGGTCACATTGCAAATATTACTAGTGACACAGGTAAGATATACAGAGAAGTGACCAGTGGTTTTGGTTGTAAGGATGCCACTCTCACAGCATCAGAGATGTGAGGAGACAAAAGGGAGAATGCAGGGGACTGAGAACTGAATGAAGCAGGAGAAAGCAAAAACAAGCACTGCAGACTCCAATTACAAGAAGTTTACTTCTGGACATCAAGAGCGACAGAGAGAGATGCTCTCCAGAGGATGAAGGGCCACGGCCCTCACTTATTGGCACTGTGACATGGGGTTCCCGAGACATCCCTTAGATCTCAGCCTTTTCATTTCTAGAATGAGAGAAATAAATGCCCTCCTGAAAAAACTGTTGTGAAAATGAAATGAGATCTAGCACTTGGCCAGTGTTCAATAAACACTGCTTCTTAGTGTTGTCAGAAAGACAAAAAGCAGAAGACTTCACACAAGAGAAAAAGAGGGAAGAGGAAAAATGGGAGAGATAAAAGCACCTATGGGCTACAGGTCTCCTTATAGTCCCCACCCTCTCTGGCCCACCAGAGCACTCACCCCTGACGGCTCCAGTTCCATGGGGGCTCAGCAGGGCAGCCAGGGCGATGGCTCCCAGGATCATGACTTGGGACCGGCTCCTTATGTCTTCAAGGTTTATCTGCAGTGGACCCTGTGAGGTAGACAGTGAGGAGAGACTGAGGCAGATCAGGGTAGGGAGGAGCTCTGAGTCCAGGACTTACTTCCTTATCTGGTGGAGGGAGAAGGGGTGGAGGTGAAACTGCTCAAGGGGGCTCAGCCAACTCAGAAAATGTCAGAATGGGCATCTCTGTTTGGGAGAGAAAATGATAGAACCACTGGGAGTGGATGTGGGAAAGTGTCAGGATCAATGTGACCCAGAAAGTCCCAACCTATGAGGGATTTGGGAATAAGAGGGAAAAAACTACAATAGAGACATCATAACTATCTTCCTCCTGTTCTGGCGGCTCCGGTTAGGTGAGGCATGCAACTCTTAATCAAAGAGTTGTGAGTTCAAGCCCCATGTTATGTGTGGATCCTACTTAAAACAAGAAGATCAAATTATCTTCCTCTTGAGATTGTTTTGAAATAGGTTGTAGAAGTTGGTTTTGTATTTTTTATGGTTAGTGACCTTTGTGAATGGATAACTATTCAAAACTTCATGTTGATTCATTTTTTAAATTAAGTTCAATTAGCCAACACATAGGTACATTTTTAGTTTTTGATGTAGTGTTCAGTGATTCATTAGTTGCGTAAAACACCCAGTGTTCACCACATCACATGCCCTCTTTAATGCCCATCACCCGGTTACCCCATCCCCGCACCCCAGCCCCTTCTGCAACCCTGAGTTTGTTTCCCAGAGTCCAGACTTTCTCATGGTTTGTCTCCCTCTCTGATTTCTTCCCATTCAGTTTTCCTTCCCTTCCCTTATGGTCCTCTGTGCTATTTCTTATACTCCACATATGAGTGAAACCATATATTTGTCTTTCTCTGCATCAATTCCTTTTTTTTTTTTAAGACTTATTTATTTGAGAGAGAGCAGGAGTTGGGAGGTGGGGAAGAGGGAGAGAAACTCAAGCCAACCCCCTCTGTGCGCAGAGCCTGACTTGAGGCTCAATTTCACAACCCTGAGATCATGACCTGAGCCCAAATCAAGAGTCAGACCCTTAACTAACTGAGCCACCCAGGCATCCCTTCATGTTAATTCTCAGTATTATATAGGAATTCATCTGTTATCAAATGATACTATATTTATCATTTTATACCTTTGATAATTTTACAGGAATTCTTTGATGTTTCCAGGGAGATAAACAGAAGGCAAAAAATGCCTAATTGTTTCATTTCTAATTATTACTCTTTTATTTCTTCTTATACAGAATTTGGTGATATAAGGCACCTTTATTTATATCTCACTGTTTTTCGTCAAATATTTTTTTAGTAGGCTCCATGCCCAACATGGGGTTTGAACTCATGACCCTGAGATCAAGAGTCTCATGTCCTATTGACTGAGCCAGCCAGGCACCTTTAAATCTTAATGTTAAGGACAATTTCCCTAATCATTTCACATTAAGTCTAATGGTAGATATTTTGCTGATATGCTGTGTTTTTTTTTTAAAGATTTTATTTATTTATTTGACAGAGAGATGGAGAGCACAAGTAAGCAGAGCAGCAGGCAGAGGGAGAGAGAGAGAAGCAGGCTCTCTGCTGAGCTGGGAGACTGATGCGGGGCTCAACCCCAGGACCCTTGAATCATGACCTGAGCTGAAGGCACTTAACCAACTGAGCCACCCAGGCACCGCATGATATCCTGTTTTATTACAGAGGGATTTGGAAATACACTTAAGGGATGGGGAATTGCAGAAATTCCTCTGGTGTTTATTGTTAAAATTATAGAATTTATATTATTGGATTAAATAATATATTGTATTAGATAAAGAATTTCTCATGTTCTGAAGTAGTCCTGCATTATAATATTAACATTTCTTGATTCCTTACTATGTGCGAAGTTTTGTTTTAAGAGAGTCACAAATACTCAATATCATCCCAGTTAGATTTCCCAATAAACCAATGACATAATGATCTCCATTCTATGTGAGAGAAAATAAGTTACAGTGGGTTAAAAAAAATCTAGAAGTAATAGAAAGGAGCTTTCTAAACCTGTGCCTGACCACTTCGCTATAATGCATCTTTTTACCTAATAGAAAACCTCAATTAAATATTTCGTATGCTTTTACTCAATTCATCAACACTGTATTTAAGTACTTAATATATTTGTTGGAAATCATATTTGTTTTGTTATTGTCTTTCTTAGGTTGTGAGTTCTGTGGGAGTATATTTACTTTATTTCAGGAACTATATATTTCAGGAGTATATGTACTTCATTTCAGGGACTATCTCTATTGTTTGATGGGACAATTTGCTGTTTAACAGTTACCAAAAATATGTATGTATGTTAAATTGAAAAAAAAAAAAAAGATGGTTCCCGATAACTTAATTGATCTACTCAAAACTCTCAGATCTATAAGTTTCTAAAGCATTTTACACAGCGCTCCCATTTCACCCTCAAGAATTACTGATATGCAGGTGCTACCATCCCCATTTCAAAAATGAAGAAATCGTGGCACAGAAAGGCAAGTAAAGTTGTGTAAAGTTGTACACCTACTTCCACACCTATGAAACGCAGAGACCCTTAGTCCATACCCTTTCTTATTCTAAAAGCTACAGAACCACTGAGAGGAACCACACCATATACTTTGCAAAACTGCATTAACTCCCAGGGCTAATTTTGAGTTCTGGGATGGGCAGTTTAATCATTAACACACTGCTTAGGACCTTCTCTGTCCCACAACATGTCCATGCAAGGGGGATGGCATTCCACCATCATTCCCACCAGGGAATGACATTCCTTGGGATCAATTCCTAGGGAGGAAAGTATATTAAAAAAAAAAATCAAGCCTTATGACTCACCCAGTTGCTCAAAATGAGGATCCCTTTCCTTATACTCTCTTCAGTGAATCTTAACACCTTAAAGAATCATGTGCTTTATGCCAAACTTCTGTCTGGTGAGTATCAATTCCTGCTTATTGATTCCTTTTTCAGAATCTGGCCACACCCAGGGAATAAGGAAGCCTGTCCAAGCTCATCATCTCTGATATTTTAGGAGTGGAGCCCATTGAGTGAGAGACGCTCTGACTGCAAGTGTCTCAGCCCCCATCCTTTCCCAGGCTCCAGGATGGTGGTCTTGAGGATCATTGAGGTCCCAGGGATGGCAGCCCTCATGATGTCCTTGGTGATGCTGAGCTCCCCTTTGGTTCACAGCAGAGAGAGCCCAGGTAAGTGCAGAGCTGCTCCTCTTGGAGAATCCAGCTCAGGGAATGACCTTAGGGAGTTTTCCATGTGGGCCCAGTCCCTGAGAAAGACTTTGGGGCTCTGACATGGTACAGGCACTGCTATTCTCACCAGAGAGAGGAGATGAGGGTGTGCATGTAATGGGGACAATGGTACCTGGTGGTCTGGAGTGATTTTGGAGGGACAAGGTTCTCACAAAAGGGTCACCAAAGTGACATTTCAACATCCACCAAAGATCAGAAAGGGGAAATTAGGGTTAGTCTGCATTGTCCAAGATCTGAAGATCACCCTGTAGAATCAGCGCTCCAGGTAAGGGCCCCTTCCACAGAACCAGGCAGGAACTGTCACTGGAACCAGTGAGGAACCAATGATGGCCAGAGCAGCAGGGGAGGGTGATGAGGACAAGCTGTGGTTAAGACCAACAGGATACCAGTGCAGCTGATTGTCCCTCACATCAGGAATTGGATCAGGGCACATCAGGACAGGCCAGAGAAGAAGTCGGAAACAGGAAATGACCTCTTCTTCACCATGAAGAAGACCATTTGTGATAGAATGGTGAATTTGTTTATGTTAAAATTTCCCAACCTCCTCATCCCCATCCATAAGGCCAGCCCCACTTTCTCCTGAGGATCAGGTACTCTCAGGTTCCTTCCTTAATTTCCAGGGATAAAAGCATTTGAAACTCCCAAATTCATCTGCTCAAATTCCATCCCAATGTACTCATTTCTCAGGTAGAGAGAAGGGAAAATTTCAGACATTTCTAACTCGGATGGGCAGAGAGTTAGACAGGGCAGCTCAGCTGTGGGCTCATGCCTGCCATGAGAGAAAAAAATGGAGAAACGAGAGTCCTAGACAGCCAGAGGAACTGTGGAAGTAGCTGGTGAGATGGGACAGCGTCCCACAAGAGGTGACAGGAGAGGCAACTCTATTGTGGGGCCCAGGGACAGTAGTGCTGATATGAGTACATTGAAAACGGGGCTAGGGTATCCTTTGGAGTGAACAGCGAGAAGTGTGGTGTGGTAGGAGAGGTGGGATGAGATGGAGAACCCAGTGGATTCAGATTTAAGAAGAACGAATATAGTCTCATTACCTTGTGAGAGAGACTGCTATGGGGAGCAAGCAGGTGGACCAGGAGCTCTCTGCACAGTTTTGATGCTGAAGAACTCATTACTAAGTGAAATATGAGTCCTGGAAACTTGGACCCAATGGGTTGGGCATATTCCTCCAACTTCTTATGCCTCCAACTCCTCAAGATTTCTTCAACTTCCAACAGAGCAAAAATAAAAAGAGACAAAAGGGGAGATGCTGAAGTTGTTAAGAAAACACTAGTGACTATTGGGTCATGAAGAAAACTTTGGAGAAAGAAAGCATCCAACTCATGGATGAAACAGAACTGTTTCATCCAACAGCCACTTGAAACATTCCTTGTTCATGACATTTGCCACTCTGGCATTGACGCCTTGGGACTCTAACCTATCATACACCTGGGAGGCAGAAGACACCTGGGGATTTAATCTACTGTTTAGTCCACTTCTTCTATCTCCCTTTCCCAAGTTAAAGATGAGGTGGAAAGAAAGAAATTATCAATATTAAATTAATAAAAGCTCCTTTTCAAGCACTAATGTTGTGCCTCAAAGGGCAGCTCCATTTGAGCCATTCTGAACAAACTAGGGTTCGGTCCTTTGTGTTTCTCTTCGTCTCCACATAATTTAAGCCATCATAGCTTGACAAGGGGAAGGGCTTTAACCTCCAGTGACCAGGACCAGATACTATGCTCTAGGTTTTATTTATAACATTTTATTTAATTTTAACATAGTTCTTCAAGGTAAATAATAAAAATAATAGTAACATCCTTTTTTACAGGTGGAAATGGTGAGAGTCTAACTTAAAGTTGCTTTACTTGCCAGAATTAAAGCAAAAATAAACTACTGGGACTACAACAGAAGTTTTTTAAAAGTCCACTGCTTTGAAAAAAAAAAAATCAAAACCATTATTCAGAACTAACAGAACTGTATCCTCATTGAAAAACAGGTGGGGAAAACTCTCAGTGGAACAGGAAATGGAGTTCATTCAATGTGGGGGAGTAGAGCAGCAGTATCAGCAGTAGGCTGATGGAAGACAGAGAGCACAGACTCCAAAGTGGATGGGGCCAGGGGTTCAGAGGCTGAGGGGCAGAGCCCAGAGCAAGAACGGTTTGGTAGAGCTAAGAGAACTGAAGTGCTACTGTAGCACAGCCCTTGTAGTCTAAAGTTGTATAGGGCTCCCTGAGATTTGTGTGGTGCCTCTCTTCTTCCCTGAGCAACCAGTTGAGCAACTTCAAGTTGGGGCATGTGGAGCCCTAAGGAAGGACAAGGACTCTGATAAGACCACCCAGATCAACTCTTATCATCTCTGCAGAGACAGAGATGATGGTCAGACCCCCTCACACTTCTTCCTACTGTTTGGATGGCCTGTTAAGGCCCTTTGACAGCCACTCAGAAAGACTCCTGAGTGGAGGAAGGAGCTTCTTCTGGAGCTTGGGCTCCCAGAGCTCAGCCCTGAAATCACAGTGTGAGCCTTGTGTTGACCTGTTCTTCAAACATCCTTTACTTCTGCCACTGTGCAGCACTGTCCTCATTTCTGTGGTCTGGGCAGTTGTGTGATAAATTCATTCAGGACTTTCCATTTATGATACACTTTAAGTCACACAGAGAAGCTGCAACTTAAATACTCCTTCAACAGCCAGCTGTAGAGCCCCAATTAGATTCCAGGCAGCCAGCAATTTATAATCAATTCTTTGCTGGTAGTATTACCTTGATAACAAAATCAGACAAAGACAACCCTAGAAAAGAAAACTGCAGGCCAATATTCATAATGAATATATATTCAAGATTCTCAAAAGAATACAAACAAACCAAATTCATATTAAAGGAATTATACACCATGACTAAGTGGGATTTATCCCTGGGATGCAAGCAAATTTGGACATAAGCAAATAAATAAATCGACGAGATACACCATGCTAACAAACGGAAAGAGAAAAACAATACATGATCATCTCAACAGACACAGAAAATGCAGTTGAGAAAGTTCAACATCCATTCATGATTAAACTCTCAACAAAAATGTAGAGGGACCTTAACCTCAACATAATAAAGGCCATAGATGAAAAGCCCACAGCCTATCTTATCAATGGGGGAAAACTGAGAGCTTTCCAAAATCTGGTTCAAGCCAAGGATGTCCACTCTTGCGTCCTCTTTTCAACGTAAGATAATCCTAGACAGAGCAATTAGACAAGAAAAAGACATAAAAGATATCCAAATCAGAAAAGAAGAAATAGAATTATCCCTGTTTGTGGATGACATGTTCAGGTAGACAGAAAACCTTTGAGACTCAACAAAAAAAAAACTATTAAAACATACCATGAATCCAGTAAAAACAGAACAAATCCAGTAAACTTGCAGGATAGGAAATCAAAATACAAACATCAATCACCTTTCTATGCACAGACAAAGAACTATCCAAACTGAAGTTAAGAAAACAATCACACACACACACACACACACACACACACACACAAACAATCACAAAAATAAAGAAAGAAAACAATCACACACAATAGCAACAAAAAGTATAAAATACTTAGGAATAAACTTAACCAAAGAAGTAAGAAGAAATGGAAATTACTGAAAAATTGGTAAAATAAATCAAAGAAGACACAGATAAATGAAGACATCCACGTTCATGGACTAGAAGAATGTTCATACAACCTAAAGTTACATACAGATTCTATGCCATCCCTTTCGAACCTCCAACGGGGTTCTTTACAAAAGTACAATGGGACAATTCTAAAAGTCGTTTGGAATTACAAAAGACCCTGAATGATCAAGACAATCTTGAGCAAGAAGAACACAGCATCACATTTCCTGATTTCAAAATGTATTACAGTGCTACAGTGATCAAAACACTATGATGCTGGCATAAATTCAGACATATAGGCAACAGTGGAATATAATAGACATCCAGAAATAAATCCATATATCTACAGTCAACTGATATTCAACAAGAGTGCCAAGAACGTACAATAAAGGAAAGACATTCTTCAATAAGTGATATTGAGAAAACTGGATATCCACATGCAGAATAATAAAATAGGACCCTTATCTCATACCATATACTAAAATCAACTCAAAATTGATTAAATATTTATGTAAAATCCAAAATTATAAAACTCCTAGAAGAAAACATAAAGGAAAACCTTCTTGACACTGGTCTACACAATGATTTTTTTGGATACAACATCAAAAACACAAGCAACAAGCAAAAACAGAAAAACTGAAAAGCTTTTGCACAGAAAAGGAAACAATACAGTGAAAAGGCAACCTATGGAATGGGGAGAAAATATTTGCAAACCATGTATTCGAAATTCAGGAGCTCATGTAACTCAATAGAAAAAAAAAAATCCTGATTTAAAAAAACAGCAAAGGATCTGAATAGACATTTCTCCAAAGAAGACATACAGTGGTTAACATGTATATGAAGAAGTGCTCAACATTACTAATGAATTTACTAATTCACTTTACTAATTATCAACTTCATAATACAAATTAAAACCACAGTGAGGTATCATCTCACACCTGTTAGAATGGATAGAATCAAAAGGTGGAAGATTAATAATGCTAGGATGTGGCAAAAAGAGAACCAGATACAGCTGTGAGGATATAAGTTGGTGCAGCTACTATGGTAAACGGTATGGAGGTGCCTCAAAAAATTAAAAATAGGACTGCCATATGATCCAGCAATCTCGCTTCTGGGCATATATCCAGAAGAAATGAAATCTGGATTTTGAAAAGATACCAGCTCTTCTCTGTTCATTTCAGTACTATTCTCAAAACCAATATATGGACACAACTTAAATGTCCAAGAACAGATGAATGAATAAAGAAAATATGGTGTATATATACACAATGCAATACTCTTCAGCCTTTAAAAAGAAGGAAATCCTGACATTTGCAACAACATGGATAAACCTGTAGGACGTTATGTTCAGTGAAATGAGCCAGATGTAGAAAGACAAATACTGCATGATCTTACTTATATGTGAAATCTGAAATAGTCAAATTGATAGAAATGGTTACAGGAGCTGGAGGAGGTGAAAATAGGGAGATATTTTTCAAGGAGTACTACGTTTCAGTTATAGGTAAGTTCTGGAGAACCGTGTACAGCAGTGTGACTATAGTTGACAATATTATATTGTGTACTTGAACTCTTAGGTGGTCTCACCAAAGAAGGAGAAAAAAGGACAATTAGTAACTGTATGAGATGATGAATATATCGATTGACTTCAGAATATTTCACAATGTACACATATATCAGACCATCAGGTTTCACACCTTAAATATATATGATTTTATTGTCAAATATATGTCAGTAAAGCTGGAAACATGTTAAAAAACAAAACCAATTTTCTGCTTATTCTTTGATTTATAAGAATTTACTAAGGCGGGGCGCTTGGGTGGCTCAGTGGGTTAAGCCTCTGCCTTCGGCTCAGGTCAGGATCTCTGGGTCCTGGGATCGAGCCCCACGTCGAGCCCCACGTCGAGCCACATCGGGCCCTCTGCTCAGCGGGGAGCCTGCTTCCTCCTCTCTCTCTGCCTGCCTCTCTGCCTACTTGTGATCTCTGTCTGTCAAATAAATAAATAAAATCTTAAAAAAAAAAGAATTTACTAAGGCTTAGGTTAGGTGCTGTATACAAATATGAATAAAAGAGAAACTTGCCTTAAAATGTTCAAGTGTAAAGAACAGGACAGGACATGGGGGAAAAATCAAATTGTCTGCGTGTCCCTAATGGGACCATTGTGATAAGATTCTAAAATACACAGAGAATGCACTCACCCACTCTAGTGGGTTTCCTACATAGTTTTTGTTCTTAAGCATTCTTTCAAGATAGATATTTCTTGTGCCTATATTTTTAATATTTCTACTATAAAGTGTACAACCATTTGGTTTCATCTAATGGTTACATAACACTCCATGATCCAGGGCCATCTGGGTGGCTGACTCGGTTGAGCATCTGACTCTTGATCTCAGCTCAGGTCATGATCTCAAGGTCCTGAGCTCGAACCCCATGCCAGCTCCATGCTCAGCGGGGAGTCTGTCTGGGATCCTCTCTCCTTGCTCCTCTGCCCTCCTCCGTTCATGCTTTCTCTCTAAATAAATAAATAAATAAATAAAATCTTTAACAAAATATTCCATGGTACACATCGACAAGAGATTTTAGGTGTTTGCTGTCCCAGGTATGATCACACCAACTGATTCCTGCCAATTCCTCAGGGTCATAAATAATGCCACAGGCAGCCACAGCCCCTACTTGTTCCTTTATGGACCTGTGTGGACATTCTAGACCTCTAACAAGTTGTGGGAGTGCTGAGTCATATGGCATACATCTCTTCAAGTTGACCAAGTGTCCTTCTAGCCATGGGAGGGTGGGCGGCTACACTCCATATGATGCTTTCTCCACACCGCCAAGCAACAACATGGACCTATCCAGACGCTAACTGTTCCGAGTCTAACAGATCTCAGTCTCATTACTTTCTGAAGTTTCTTCCCACGGGTGAGCTGCAGTCTGCCTTGCAAGTTTCCTCTCCTATAAATTCCCATTCCCACTCCTTACCCAGTTCCCTATCACTGTATAGTGTATTTCTATTCTGTCTCTTAACTTCTTAGTGGTGCCCTTTGCATAGCTCTTTGTGATTTTATGTTTGCTTAAGAAATGCTTCCTCACCCCCATATTCATTATTATATTCCCCTATACATTCTTTTTGTTTAAAGGTTTTATTTATTTATTTATTTATTTATTTCGCGGGGTGGGGGCAGGGGGAGGGGCAGCCAGAGGCTGAGGGAGAATCAGGCTCCCACCCCCACACAGCGGGGAGCGTGATAGGGGACTTGATCCCCGATTCTGGCATCAGGGCCTGAGCCACCCAGGCGCCCCTCTCCCAGACATTCTTCCATTCACCTCCTGGTTTACTCCCCGCAGATCTTTACGTCTACCAGAGGCGGAGCACCTGCTTGGAGTTAAACGGGACGCACCGCTTCCTGGAGCAATACACCTACAACCGAGAGTTGTTCGTCCAGTTCGACAGCGCCGCGGGGGTGTTTGTCCCCGAGTCCGAGCTGGGCCGCATAATTGCCAGGAACTGGAACATCCAGAGGGAGTTCCTGTACCTGAGACGGAGCGCCGTGGACTCCGTGTGCAAGCACAACTTCGACCTGGACGAGGGTTTCACGCTGAAGCGCCGAGGTGACAGGGCGGGTCTGAAGCAGCCACTCCGCACGGGGTGGACTTGGGCAGCAGAGGCGGGAGCGGCCGACGGGACCCGGAGTCCACAAGGAGCCCAGGGGCCAGGCCAGCGCGGCAAGGGGCCAGACTACCCCGCTGGGCAGACAGGAAAGAGCCAGCAGCACTGGGTTTGCGGATTTTGCCACAGCCCTTTTTTTTTTTTTTTTCCTGGTAGAGGAAGCCCGAAGACAGGTTAAAATCAAGAACAGATCAAGCTGGGGCACCTGGGTGGCTCAGTGGGTTAAGCCTCTGCCTTCAGCTTGGGTCATGGTCTCAGGGTTCTGGGATCAAGTCCTGCATTGGGCTCTCTGCTCAGCAGGGAGCCTGCTTCCTCCTCTCTCTCTGCCTACTTGTGATCTCTATCTGTCAAATAAAGAAAGAAATAATCTAAAAATTTTTTTTAAAAACCAACAACAGACCAAGCTACTTTATTTCTTCTCCCAGCTATCTATCTATCTATCATCTATCAGAGAGAAAGAGAGTTCAAGCACAAGCAGGGGGAGAGGCAGGCAGAGGGAGAAGAAGGCTCTGCACCCAGCAAGGAGTCCTATGTGGACTCGATCCCAGGGTTCATGAAGAACATGAAGGCAGCCTAGGGTAGATGCTTAACCAACTAAGCCACCCAGGCATCCCATTTTCTCCTCTTCTTTTTAAGGAGAATATCAGACTGCTAGATCAGAGGAAATCTAGGGGCTGAATATATTCTGATTCCAAGATAATATCTGGCAGGATTATACACCTTTTTGAACAAGATGAGAAAAATGTAAATTCAGGTAGCCTCATTACTGGTCCAATATTTCTGCTCAAAGAATATTAGTCACTGTCAACCTACATTTCTGGCAGAAGTGTTCTAGAGCACCAACTGACCCTCTCCTGTTCTTCTTTGCTCTTGCATTATTGGGTATGACAAGGTCATTCTTAGAACATTTGAATGTTTTATTCCTTTTTTCTACTGGGTTCCCATTCTCCTGCCTCTAAGTAGCTTATTAGGGGATAGGAGTGATCTTTAACATCTGAGAAGTCTGTTTGGCAAGAAAGCCGCTCAATGCACTGCATTGGCTGTCTCAGCTGTCCTAATAAGAGTCTTTTCCCCTCCCAGTCCAGCCTCAAGTGCACGTTTCCCCCTCTAAGAAGGGGCACCCGCAGCACCACAACCTGCTTGTTTGCCACGTGTCAGATTTCTACCCAGGCCACATTCAAGTCCGCTGGTTCTTGAATGGACAGGAGGAAACAGCTGGGGTTTTATCCACCAACTTGATGCATAACGGAGACTGGACATTCCAGATCCTGGTGATGCTGGAAATGACCCCCCAGCAGGGAGACGTTTACAGCTGCCAAGTGGAGCACCCCAGCCTGGACAGTCCTGTCACCGTGGAGTGGAGTGAGTTACTCCCTGATGACCCTCCAGGCCCCAGGCTCAGAGGTCCACTCATTTTGTCTTGTGTCACTGCACAACGCTACCCTGTGATCCTCAGCAACCTAACGGGCCTCAGCCTTGGCTGGGAGCAGGGAAGATCTGGCAATCCTCATACATATTTATCCCGCCCCGTCAGGAGGCGGGGGACATCTAAGGAATCTCTCTGTGTCAAAAAACAAACAAACAGACAAACAAACAAACAAAACAGAAAGGCAGTCACCTTCATGACTGGTCCTCAGACATGGAAATGCCTCTCCCTTCAGCCTCCCTTCAGTCCCTTAAGCTTGGACTTAATGCCTGACCTCAAACCAGCATTTCCTCCTGTGGAAGCCAGAACTCTGAGGCCCCAAACTTTAGAGTGCTTTCCACACCTACTCCTTCTCCATAGTGACTCCGCACTTGGCCTTCTCCCCTTCCTTTTCCCTCCGTGGCAGATTAGATCAGGCTCCTGGTGTCAGACAGGGCCCTGGGGTGGATGCACATGGAGGCGGGGAGTCACCCTGACTTCTGTTCTCCCCAGGGCTACAAGCTGATTCTGCCCGGAGCAAGATGCTGGCTGGAGTCGGAGGCTTGGTGCTAGGATTCATTGCCCTCGGAATGAGCTTCATCCTCCGTTTTCGAAGCCAGAGAGGTAAGAAACTTCTGGAAAGTGGTTGATACTGTCTTTCCACTGTGTCACTATTCTTCAGTAGGGACGTTTTCACAGAAAAGAAAAACAACAGAGCAAAAGAGGCCACTGAAATCAGACTCTGATGAGGCAAAGACAGCCCTGTAGGGAGGAAGGCGCGTAGCCGTAGCCCGAGATCGGGTCCAGTAAGACAGGGCGCCAGATAGCCTGTTCTTCAGGGTGTTCTCTTGGGTCTGGGGACTCACACCTGCAGAGCGGGCCCTGCTTTCATTCCCAGTGACATGGGGACGCCGGTGGAAATGTTCGGATAACTTTCCAAGATGTCATTGCTCCTTACTCTCCCAATGACCAATCCATCTTCCCTTTCACTCTCATTTCAGGATGACAGGAACCTCAGCCAACAGGTGGTATTTCTGCTCCCTTTTTCTTTCTTGGATATAATTCATTTCATTGCAACACGAGATTGGGAGCATTCATGAGTGTGCTGTGTTCAGTCAGGATAGATCACAGGACGTGCCCGGACAATAGGAGAAACTCTGAGGCTGCTCCTTTCTCTCAAATTGAGCCCAAATGCCCCCAACTCTTGTTCCTATTTTCCTCTTTAAGTGGGTGTGGCTACAGAGCGTGACTTTGCCCCACTGCTGAAGGAACTCTAGAAACTCTTTACCATTTTTCATTAAGTCAACATTTAACCTCTTGCTATAATTTTTTTCTCCCCTGGGACTCTAGACAGAAAGGAATTGTAGACTTTAAGCTTGGATTGTTTTAAATTCTTCTTCTGGGGCACCTGAGAGTCTCACTTGGTTAAACATCTACCTTTGGCTCAGGTCATGATCTCGGGGTCCTGGGCTCAAGACCCGCATTGGGCTCCCGCCTAGTGGGGAGCCTCCCTCTCCCTCTCACTCTGTTCCTCCCCCTCCCCACCACTTGTGCTTTCTCTCAAATAAATAAATAAAATCTTTAAAAGTAAATATAAATAAATGAATAATTATTCTTCTTCCTCTTTTCCTCCTCTTCCTCCTCCTTCTTTTTCTTCACAGGGCTCCTGAACTGATCTCAGACATCACATGTAGCCTTGGAAAAAGCAGTTCTGATATTCCTGTTGTGCAGCAACCTCCCACATCCAGAAAGGACATAATGGCTAAATTGTGCTCCCTTAGGCCATTTTCTGAGTCTCTGCATTTTATTTCAACATACTTTCTCTTTCTCAAGTTCTTCCAGTCTATAGAGTGACCTTTCCTGAGGAACATAAACCATCTAAACCGAGTGTTGTTTTTCTTTTTTTTTTTTTGAGAGGAAATAGATGGTCATGGGCCATGCTTACGGTTGAAGGGTTTGGTGATCACTGGACAAGTCACTGTTGTTTTATCTAGTCATGGAAAAATAAACTTCTTGATGGTGATCAGTTCTCCCTATTGAGCCGGAGGCCAACTGATAGTGGACCCCCTAAAATTTGCTTTATACCATTGTAGATGACCAAGTTCATGCTGCATTCTTACCAGTGAAGGGTGGAAATTCCCCTAGAAATTCCATGTGGAAAAGACACTGAGCTTGGACTTGACATTCATACAGGACTGATAAAGTGATAAAGTATGTCAGTCACTAAGAATATGCTTTCCAAGTATAAAAACCAACAGAAGATCAGAATTGTATATACAGGTGTAATATGTTAATATTTATAGTTCTTTTTTAATACTATTCACATCGAGGCATAAAAACAGACTTGCCCCATGACTCTCTGTTTATCAGATCACCCGAATTTCTTTCCCTTCCTGAGTCAGGAAATATATCTCCAGTTCCCAAAGGGCCAAAGACAAGTGTATACCAGATTTTTAAAAAATTTTTTATTGTTTTATTTTAGTCACCATACAGTACATCATTAGTTTTTGATGTAGTGTTCCATGATTCATTGTTTGCATATAATACCTGCTCCATGCAATCCATGCCTTCCTTAATACCCACCTACAGGTTCATCTCCCTCCCCTCTAAAACCCTCAGTTTGTTTCCCAGAGTCCACAGTCTCCCATGGTTCATTTCTCACTTCGATTTCCTCCCCTTCATTTTTCCCTTCTCCTAATGTCCTCCATGTTATTCCTGATGTTCCACAAATAAATGAAACCTTGTGACAACTGACTTTCTCTGCTTGCTTATTTCACTCAACATAATGTCCTCCAGTCCCACCCATGTTGATGCAAAATTTGGGTATTCATCCTTTCTGGGGGCTGAGTAATATTCTATTGTGTATATGGACCACATATTCTTTATCCGTTCGTCTGTTGAAGGGAATCTTGGCTCTTTCTACATTTTGGCTATTGTGGCCATTGCTGCTATGAACATTGGGGTGCATACTGGGGTGGCCCTTCTTTTCACCACATCTGTATTTTTGAGGTAAATACCCTGTAGTGCAATTGATGGGTCATAGTGTATACCAGATTTTTTTCAGACATGCGTCTGCTTTTAGAATACACTTTATTATGATTTTTATAAATCTTTTTAATTAACATTTCAGACCAAGACAGAAATCATATTTGTTTCCATCATTTCATGGTATGTAATGCCCCTAAGCCCAAATTTCATATAATAGTAATCAGGAAAACTTCTAATTCCTGTAACATTTACAGATTAGGATCATTTCTCAAAAATGATGGGCCTGGGACGCCTGGGTGGCTCAGTGGGTTAAGCCGCTGCCTTCAGCTCAGGTCATGATCTCAGGGTCCCGGGATCGAGTCCCACATCGGGCTCTCTGCTCAGCAGGGAGCCTGCTTCCCTCTCTCTCTCTCTGCCTGCCTCTCTGTCTACTTGTGATCTCTCTCTGTCAAATAAATAAATAAAATATTTTTTAAAAAATGATGGGCCTTACCCAAGCTTAAAGAGCTTTCCTTTCTTCACTGACCTTCTTCCTTGTGACTACTTAAAGCCAGTTTGACCCAATATCATCATAAACTATAACCTTCAGTCAGTTTTTGGTGATTTTAAATAAAGGGCTGTGTCAGGGGTCCTCAAGACCAGCCAGATTAGGTGGTTCACTAGGAGGAATCATGTAGTTGTACTCATGGCTGTGATTTATTACCGCAAAGGTCTATAAAGCAAAGTCAAGGAAAAAGCACATGGGGCAAAGCCCAGAAAAACCAGGTGTAAGCTTCCAGAACTCGTCTCCTATTGGAGCCACAGGAAACACTTAATTTCTCCAGCCACAAGTTGTGATCACACGTGTGAAATATTGTCTGCCAGAAAAGCTCAGCACTCAGGATTTTTACTGGAGCCTGGTCATGTAGGCACCATCTGCCAGCACATACCCAAATTCCAGACTTGCAGAAGGAAAGCAGGTGTTCAGCATAAACCATATTTTTGTACAGTTTAGGTACAATTTAAGCATATTCTTATCAGGTCTGAAAATGGTGGGAACCCTTTGAAAAATCCAAATTCCCAGATGCCAGGCAGGGGCCAACTTTGTAAGCAGGCCAAAAGGATGGTAGACCTGCTACGTTACTTCTTTTCCGCACAGAGGCAAACCACTCATTTGGCTGACAACTTTCAAAATAACATGAGTATCCATTTTTATCCAAAAAAGACATATGTTGATACAGAAAACACCCTAAAGACTAGGTTTCTGGAAACATGGGTTATTGCAGAAGACATAGAGCTAAATTCATATAATTATATTTAATTATTATTATGTGAAATTACTATTACAAATGTTTTATGAATCCTATTAGCATTTAAGTAGGCTTTTTTAAAAAGTTATCCCTATGCCCAACAGGGGACTTGAACTCACAACCCTGAGACCAAGAGCGACTGAGCCAGCCATGCCCTTGGATTAAAGAGTTTTTGAAAAGCTGAAGTACAAACAAAGGATGCAGATGAAAGTATTCTGTTCTTTGAAGTTTTTGGTTTCTACTCAATGCCAGATATAGTAGCCTACCTCTCAGTGCTCCAGATGAGAAAGTTAAGTTGTAATTCGTATGTCCACTGTTCATCATCTTGGAAAAAGAGAGAGGCAATCCACTTAGTTTCCAAAGAATTTCACATCTGAGAAGCTTGACTATGAATGAGCCTCACATTGCCTGCACTGCCTTCACTTCACGGGACTTCACTATTTGGGATTTTGATAAAAAACAAGCCTTGCCAGAGAGGTCTGACAAGCCAGCATTTATAATGCCTAAGAGTTAATTTAATATTATCTGGAGTCATAATTAAAAGGAACTTGGTTTAAGTTCCTTAAGTTCCTTTAAGCCTCTGCCTTCAGCTCATGATCCTAGGGTCCTGGGATCGAGCCCCACATGGGGTTCTCTGCTCTGCAGGGAGCCTGCTTCCTCCTCTCTCTCTCTCCCTCTCTGTCTGCCTCTCTGCTTACTTGTGACCTCTGTGAAATAAATAAATAAAATCTTTTAAAAAATAAATTAAAATTAAAAAACAAAAACAAAAACATTTGCCTGTTATCTTAGAGTCCTTATAAAACAGAACCAATACATTAATTTAGGGTTTGACAAGAAGAGAGTCTCCCTGATCTTCTGTTTGGTTAAAAATTCCTCCTAACATGGTGTCATCTGAGGACAGTCCGAAAGCTGTGCGTTAACTCAGAATTCTAACCACTGAGTCCTGTTTTGAAGCTTGTCCTCTTGAGGGTAGAGGATTGCCATGTGGAAACATAATAGGGAAATTTCTTTTTCGTAACACATAAATTACTTAGTACTTCTGTCCTTTTCTTTTTTTTTAATCTAGAGCGATGCTTTATTTGAAATAGTTCTTCTGAGCTTAAGGTTTCTCTCTTAAAAAAAAAAAAACCACACACAAAAACAAAAAACTGTTTTAATCAGGATCCACACCCAACAGGGGGCTTGAACTCACAACCCTAAGATCACAGGTCCCACGTCCTACCTGCTGAGCTTCTGCCACTGACCTAACTGGCCAGGCACCACAATGTTCTTTCTTGCATCCAATGAGTGAGAACTCAAAGCAGGGAGAGGGGAAAAGAGGAGAAACGTACTTATCAGTTTGAAAGTCACAGTTTATCTTTCTACAATTAAACTAAGAGGAAAAAAGTGAAGAACCCACTGGTAGTAGGAAGAAACAAGAGTCTTCTAGGGCCTGGCGTTTGATGAGGTAGATACTCAGTTACTGTGCATTTCCGTTGCTTTTCTACCACAGCGAATTCGGCAGAGCCAAGGAAACATGCATGCCCGAGGCCAGGTTACTCTTCTTTTCCAGAACCCCTAACTGTATTGCTGGCAGGGTTGTTGTTGTCACAGTAGTTGGCTGTCCCCAGGACAAGTGGGGTGCTGGTCTGTTGCTACAGATCTTTATCCCAGCCTTCATCACAAGGAGGGGGGCACTGCCATGTGCGCACAGCCAGAGTCTCTTGTCCAAGGCTCCTGATTTGGTTGACAACATTCTGCTCAGTACAGCTTTTATCATCACAGCTTGAGATACGATGACTGATTCTGGCCGGGGAACCTGGTGAGCACTGAAGTGGCGAGCACTGACGGAACAAGCAACCAATTTACAACACCGGCATGACTCTTTCCGTACTCGATAAAATGGTGAGGAAACCTGCAGCTCTGGTGGGTTTTATTGTAGGGGCATTGTATTAGCTTTTCAGGCTCCACGGCTCGGTGTAAGCTTCTTCCCTGTAGGAAATGAAGGAGATGAATCCAAGTGCTGGGTGGACAGGCCCACCCCCACCCCGCAGTCACCTTCTCTCCCCGGCTACACTCACTTCCGGCTCCTGTTGTCAGGGGGTTATCCTTTCCTTCGTTATTGAACAACTGTAGGAATTAAAATTGTAGGGTATTGTTAATGCTCATGAGAAAATTCTCAGTTTTTTGAAGAAGCAGCACTGCAAGGATCTGAATTTTAAATGGCCTCGGAAGCTCGAGAATATGAAGAAGGATCCCATCACCACCTAGTGGCCGAGAGTGGAATCTACACTTGGAACAAGAAGCAAGGGCATTTGTCCATTTGGGAATACTCCAACATTTTTAAAAAAAAAAAAAAAAAAAAAAAAAAAAAAGAGAAAAAGTTAGGCATACAAAAGCCAAAACAAATATGGCCAAATGTTGAGGCTTTGGTAGCGCGGTGCTTCTGCGGTTTGGCTATGCCTTTAACAGCAGCCGTGAAAATATGCTAGTCATGGCTCTGTCACTAAACAAACCCTAATTATATTTTTACATAACTGAATCTAAAGAGAGCATACCAACAGAAGGAAACCCTTCAGCGTCAACTTTGGAAAGAAGGACTACATAACTAAAGACTGCTAGTAGCTGGAGAGTGAATGCGATCACCCGGAAACAGAGCATCGCTGTCCAATAGAACTATTCCGCAATGGTGGAAATGTTCTGTGTCTGAGCAGTCCGATAAAGTAGCCACATGCTAATGGCCCATGCAACTAAGGAGGTGAAATCTTCATTTAATTTTAAAATATTTAAATTCAAATTGTCAAAGCCACCTGTGACTAGTAGCTACCATACTGGGGCGCAGAGTAGAGCTTACAATCTTTCTCTAAAAATATGTAGGCCCTCTCTTAGTAGCTTTCAGTGGAGGCAGAACCATCCCATGGTGAAACTGCTAGAGAACTGAAACGTGAAAAAGAATGACACAAGCTGGGGCGCCTGGGTGGCTCAGTGGGTTAAGCTGCTGCCTTCGGCTGGGGTCATGATCTCAGGGTCCTGGGATCGAGTCCCGCATCGGGCTCTCTGCTCAGCAGGGAGCCTGCTTCCCTCTCTCTCTCTCTGCCTGCCTCTCCATCTACTTGTGATTTCTCTCTGTCAAATAAATAAATAAAATCTTTAAAAAAAAAAAAAAAAGAATGACACAAGCAAGGGAAGGTAGAAAGAAAGAGTCTTGTCTGGTCACAGCTCATTAGACTTGAGGATATCAAATCTCAAAGACATAACAGGCCCACTAGCAAGTTAATAAAATTACAAAAGAAGTTAAGGAAGCACGAACAGTCCAATTCTACCACATACAGACGCTTCAACCATAGAAATAATCTTGGCAAACTTCCAACTCACATAGTTGAAAACCGCTGGGAACCAAGCCAAAGGAAATCACAAAGACAAAGAGCTCATAAACTTTACGAACACATTTTTCCTGGTACATACAAAAAGGGGGGCACTTCAACACACCTCCTTCATTCGCCCTGTGAGTTTAAAGAGTTTTACCCTAAAGATCAAGCCAGATCCTCTTGTAGGACAGCACAAATAGCCCCCAAAGTCTGTCCCTCTAGACCTGTTGCAGTGGTAGATCTGTCTGGAGACGCTGTAGACTCTATTAAAAAACTTTGGAACAAAAAAAATATCCCAGAATTCTAGGAACCTTGGGATACAGGATCAACAGCAACTATCAATCAGGAAAACCTAGTCTAATATGAGGGCTATTTTGAATATTGGGGCATGTGGAAGGGAAACTATATATAAGGCGAGATCAGCTGAGATAACATTAAAGGGGTTTACAAGAAACCAAAAAAGTTCCAGTGGTGATTTCGCCAGTCCCCGGGTATGTTATTTGAATTCACTAATGCAATTCTGGAAATTGGAAAAGCTACCACTTTGAACCTCTGGAATTCTACTTCCCCGGGGGGTGGGGGGAGAGGTAATATGAAAATGTCAAGTCTCTAGGAGAATATGCAAAATAACAATTATGATCAAATAATTGGAGAACCTGGAGATACCCATCCCACCAATAGAACTCACTGGCAGTCAAAAGGTAGGTGCATCTTGGAAGTTACAGCAATATTAGGAAGATTCGCTAATCCTTAAGTAGTACTTACTAAGTGCCAGGGACTGTTCCAAGTACATATATTTAACTCATCTAGTTGTAATATATAGAGATGTGTGATGTTAGCACTGTACTTGATATCATTTCCTCAGTAAAGGATCTTCCAAAATCAATCCTTGGTTAGTATACGTGCATCCATTTGGCTGGTGTATTCTTTTTAATACCAATAAATTATGTTCACCACCACAGTTTGCTTTCACTCGGCTGCCCTAACAAGCCACATTGACTGTATCACCAATATAAATTCTTCCACCCTGAGGCATAATCCAATAAAAACAGAATTTAAACAGCTGACCTAATGGGTGATGGGAGTTAAAGAGGGCACGCATTGTGATGAGCGCTGGGTATTATATGTAAGCGATGAATCACTGAATTCCCCTCCAGAAACCAAATTTGCACTGTATGTTAACTAAAATTAAAAATATATATATGCAATAAACAGATGACCTAAATCCAATTCAAGTATTAAAATTGCTCATTACAATAATGACACATTAACCAGGGGTTACAATTGGGCCTGTGAAGAACTTTTTTGTTGGGAAGGCATATCCTTTTTCTTGATCATTGTGGTGATTACACAATGCATGTTTGTCAAAACTTCTGAACAATTCAGCAAAGAAGGATAAATTTTACTGTGTGTAAATTATATCTCTGTAACACCGATTTTTTAAAAGTACTGCACCCAAAACCTGTCTTCCCTTATTGACTTAATGATTAACTTAATGATTAAAGTAAACTTTTGGGAAAAAATTTTTTTCCCAAAATCAGGTAAAAGCCTTTGCCCTTGAAACTCCTTACCTGAGAAAGGAGAACAGGAATCAATTGGTATGTTTGAATTCTGAAAACTGCATATCCACATCCATACTAAACTTGGGTCTCTTCACCAATTAGCAAAAATGGATCCAAATTTAGAAGCTCCTTAAACAGCAAGATGCTTTCGAGCCATGCTAATACAGTAACCACTAGCCCACTAGTAGCCACATGTGGCTAGATTAATTAAAATTAAATAAAATTAAAAGTAAAGTTCCTTAGGGGCGCTAACCACATTTCAAGTGCTCAATAGCCATCTGGGGCTACTGGCCACCATATTGGACTGCACAGATGTAGAACAGTTCCATTATTCTATAAAGTTGTATTGGATAATATTGCTTTATGGGCTAAACAGGTATACTGATCCCTGGAGTTTAATGATTTGAGTAAGACATACATAACTATATGGCATATATCTCTGAGAATTCAACTGGCTGGCATTGTTAACAAATTAAATCATTTTAAAAGGATGTATTAAATTAAAATTAAATCATCTTGTAAGGTTGCATACTGTAGCTATTCTACTGATGTTCCAGTAGGACAATGACCTCAAGATACTCAGACACCGGCCTAGCAACAGGGGCAACTCATGGCAGAGTCATGGAGGAAAGCGTGTTTCTCTAAGTGCATCCAAAAAGGCCTCCAAAAATTTAAGAAATTCCCAGTAGGAGGTGTGCCAGGAAAACCAAATAAGCAGACTATTTGTTTTTAATCTTCTGCTTAATGCTTTGCCTTGAACTGTTGGCCTTTAAGCCACCATTCATAGATAGATGACCTTGGAATGCTCCTCCCTCCATTAAGGCAAAAAACTGTGGTTTTATACAAATGATTTTTATGGAAATTATAAGACCATTTTATTGGTAAAAACCACTGCACAATTCCCCATTTTTGGATCTTACTTGAGAAATTGTTTAGAGACATGGCATGACAGAAAATATTAATTTTATCACCAATATCCATAATCTCTGATTGTTAAATAGAATTTTCCATTTCACAAGGTCACACGGACTTCCAGAATAAGTACTGGTTTCCCATCCTCCTCTCCGGTTACGTACGGTCACACACAAATTCTGTCCAATGAGCTGTATGCAGAACTGCTGTGTGCAACTTCTAGAAAGTGCCCTTATAAAAAGGGAGATGGGTCCTTCTTCCCCCTTTCCCCTTTCTGTTGTTTGGAATGTAGACAAGAAAGCCGGAACTCAGGCAGTCATACTGGACTTGAACAGGAAGAGCCATGTTGAGGCTGGTGGGAAAAGATAGAAGGAATCTGAACCCTGACACTGTTAAAGATCCTATCAGACCTCGGGTGTCATGAAAAAAAAGAAAGAAAGAAAGAAAGAGAAGTCTGTCTTGGTTAAGCCACTATTGCATTCAGAATTTTCTGTTTCTCCCAGCTCAACCTAATCCTATGCAATATATATAGCATCTCTGGTTCTCAGCCAAAATGTAACAAGAGTAGACTCAATGAAATACAAAATGGAGCTCCCGGGGTGCTCCCCACCCTCAGGCGTCAGATAGATACGGACTGGCTTCCTCCTGTCCTGGCACAGGCAGGGCTTTCAGTGACCACTGGCTCACAAGCTATTTATCTTTTGTTTTTTAATTTTATTTATTCATTTGACAAAGATTACAAGTAGACGGAGAGGCAGGCAAAGAGAGAGAGAAGGAAGCAGGCTCCCTGCTGAGCAGAGAGGCCCATGTGGGGCTCGATCCCAGGACCCTGGGAACATGACCTGAGCTGAAGGCAGAGGCTTTAACCCACTGAGCCACCCAGGCACCCCACAAGCTATTTATCTTCTATGTCACCACACCTCACATGGCGCCTTGTCCGACATCACACGCCTCCATGGGGCTTGTTAGTAAGGAGCAAATGTGGTTCTATGAGCCCCAGAAACGGGATGGGGGAGGATCCCAGGCACTGGGCATGTGGTGAGTGTGGGGCCATCTCGGATGATTTCAGACCTGGCATAGACTTATTTGTAGTAATAAGTCAATATCACACCTCAGTGGCAGTTACGCTTTTCAGTTTCCAGTGTTCAGTCGACATGGGTGGGATACAAGACTTAGGATCTCCAAAATACTTGCAATAAGATGAAGTTCGTCTTTTTTTTAAAAATTAATTAATTAATTAATTAATTAGACACAGAGAGAGAGAGCATAAGTAGGCCAAGGCGGGGGGGGGGGGGCGGGAAACAAGCTCCCAGCTGAGCAGAGAGCACAATGTGGGGCTCGATTCCAGGACCCTGAGATCATGATCTGAGCCGAAGGCAGAGGCTTAACCCACTGAGCCACCCAGGCTCCCCTGAAGTTGCTCTTTAAAGACCCAGTATTCAGTATTGGGCGTGTTTGCAGCTAAATGGAGTCAGATATTTCTAAGCATCTTTTCTTAGTTGATGAATGTCATGTTTGACAGTGACAGAAACAGAACTACAGCAGCTATAACAGAAATAATAATAATAATGATAATGATAATGTTCTTATAGTTTAGTCAAGGAAAATATGTCAGAATTCATTCCATGGTGCCATACTTTTCTGACTTAATGGCTAACTCAGTCTAAAATTAACAGCCTTGGGGCACCTGGGTGGCTCAGTGGGTTAAGCCTCTGCCTTCAGCTCACGTCATGATCCCAGGGTCCTGGGATCGAGCCCCGCATCGGGCTTTCTGCTCTGCAGGGAGCCTGCTTCCTCCTCTCTCTGCCTGCCTCTCTGCCTACTTTTGATCTCTGTCTGTCAAATAAATAAATAAAATCTTTAAAAAAAATAAATAAAAATTAAAAAAATAATAAAAATAAAATAAAATAAAATGAACAGCCTTGTTCAGCAGCACAAGTCCTGTGGGGGGAAGGAAGCTGGATATTGACTTCCCACATACCGGTCCAACCAGTGGGCAGCAGACACCGCAGTCTGGCTGACCCCACTCCACACTCATCCTGACCCCTCTTTCCCCTCCTCAGACTTCCTTGCAATTAAGGATGGCTGTGTGACCCAAAAGCAGAAGTTTGCTAAAGAAACAGATGTGGCTGTCACTATGACTTACTTCTTCCATCTTGACTGTTGACGTGATAGCGAGATGTAGCTGCCACTTTGGGGAAACGAGGGGATGAGTACACGGAAGGAAGGGTAACGTTGAGAGATGGTGGAGTACAAAGATACTGTCTGGTCTCCGATAGCATCGACAAGTGGTCAAACTAACACCACCAACTGTCTTCCTCAGATTTCTTGTGATATGAGAAAAATTAATTCCTATTTGTTTTTAGCCACTGGTATTTTGGTGTTCCATGCCTGCTCTTGATGGCATTTCTACTGGATGCAGCAGGTCCCAGGAGGCCCTTCCAGACCTAGGGCATTTGGTTGCCTTTCTTACTCTGTCCCTTTGCTTATTTCCTACGGGTCTCTGAGCAGAGGATCGCCACACAGGCTGCAGTTTGGAATCATCCTGGGGAACTTTTACCAAAGTACCTTTGCTCAGGCCCCATGCCAGGTAAACTGAATCCACATCTCGAAGGGTACAGACAGGTATGAGTAATTTTTAAGAGCTCTTCTAGACTAGTTATTTACAATGTTTCCTCCCCCAGCTCAGGACTCTCTTATACTCTTAAAAATTATTGAGAACCCCAAAGGCTTTCCTTGTATGTCTTATGTTATTGGTATTTATAGTATTCAAAATGAAAACTGAAAAAAGCAATACTTACCCTTTTAAAAACAGAAATAATAAGCTGCTTTCATATGTTTAAATTTTTCCATAATAAAAAAAGTAGGCAAAAATAACTTAGGGGATAAAGGTTCTGTTTTATTTTGCTTTAAGTAGTCTCCATGCCCAGTGTGCAGCCCAATGCGGGGCTTGAACTCATGATCCTGAGATCAAGACCTGCGCTGAGAAGAGTCAGATGCTTAACTGACTAAACCACCCAGGTGCCCCAGGAAATACGTTTTTAAAGATTTCAGAGTTTTATCTGCTCCCATTTGGATCATGATTTGAAAAAACACACACATACATACGGTCTAGGACATCTGAACACTGAGTGGATACTTGATAAAAATCATTATTAATTTTTAGATGTGATCACAGAATTGTGATATTTGTGCGAGTCCTTATCTCAGTGCTACCTACTGAAAAGTTCACAGATGGAATCATAGGATATCTGGGACAGCTTCAGAATAATCCAGGCGCAGGGCGCCTGGGTGGCTCAGCAGGTTAAGCCTCTGCCTTCCACTCACGTCATGGTCTGAGGGTCCTGGGATGGAGCCCCACATTGGGCTCTCTGCTCAGAAGAGAGCCTGCCTCCCCCTTTCTCTCTGCCTACTTGTGATCTCTCTCTCTGTCAAATAAATAAATAAATAAATAAATAAAATCTAAAAAAAAATAATTCAGGTGAGGAGGAAAGAGTCAGTGAGGTAGAAACGAAACAAGATTGGCCATGAGTTGAAAATTTTTATCAAAAAAATTTGATTAAATTTTTTTATCCATCTTCTGCTGACAGATAGCAGAAGATTCATTTTACCATTCTATGTTCATATATTTGAAATTTTCCATTAAAGAAAGTTCTAATAATAGATTAAAATCATCACACAGAAACCAGATAAAGCAAAGGAGAAAAAGCAGGGTTTTTTAACATTAGACAAAATATTCTGATCATTCAGTAAACAAGAAGAGGAATCTTTTTTAATTAATAAAACATAAAATCTTCAATGAAGACACAGTCATGGCCCACTTATCCATTTGGCACAGTACACACGAAGGTCCACAGTGCTTTTGAGGGTTCATGAAAATGTTTACACTTCTTTTAAAATAGGAAATGAACTTTTAGGATGAAGAACACATTTTTTTTTTAAAGACTTTATTTATTTGACAGACAGAGATCACAAGTAGGCAGAGAGCCAGGCAGAGAGAGAGGGAAGCAGGTTCCCTACTGAGCAGAGAGCCCGACACGGGGCTCGATCCCAGGACCCCGGGGTCATGACCCGAGCCGAAGGCAGAGGCTTAACCCACTGAGCCATCCAGGCGCCCAAGAACACATCTTAATATATAAATATATAATACAAATGTATTTATCTATATACCGACACAGTCGCAAAATATAGCTCTGGATGTTTTTTGAGGATAGGGTCTAGAAAGGCAAATGTGTATAGGGCCCACAGATGTCATAATGCAGCCCTGGGTATCATGGTCATGGATGTTTATGTGCTGAAGAGAAAGCAGCAAAATGCAAACAGCGGAGATCCTGGACTCTGGAATTAGAGAGCTCATGACATTGTGGCTACAACCGCTGAACGTGACTTTGGGTTGGCCCTTGGGGAGAGGGTGAGTCAGGGAGTGCCAATATGGTCATTAATAGGCTGGTTGGATCCTGCTGGTCAAATTTACAGAAAAGGGTCTGCAGAGAGGGAAAGATAGCAAGCACCTCTTGGGGTGTCTTCTCAGCTATCCCACCTTATGTGGGAAGAGTGTCCCCAACACCTCCCTTACACTGTCCTAGGGCTTCATATAAATTATCTGTTGTCACACTGGGCCACCAGCCATAAAAAGCTGGTTCTCAGGGAGAAAGCTCACCAGGGCTAGGGCTCCAGGAACCTAAACCACAGAGCCCAGAGACACAGAGGTTGAGAGTGGATTGATGGAGCGGTGTTTGTGGCCACATTCAAGGACAAAGTGTATGAACCCCTGGGGTCTCAGAACCTGCCTTTTTCTCTTCCCTATGAAGTCAACGCTCCCTCAAATCCTGAGTACCCTGACATTTTTATCATAAATTTTCTTTGGGGCTTAAGCTGTTCTGAATCACATTTTATGTTTGTAACATAAAGAAATTTTAGGGGCGCCTGGTTGGCTCAGTACATAGAGCATGTGACTCTTGACCTCAGACGTTGATTGTGGAATCTATTTGAAATTTTAAAAAGAAGAAGAAGAAGAAGGAGAAGGAGAAGGAGGAGGAGGAGGAGGAGGAGGAGGAGAAGGAGGAGAAGAAATAGAAGGGCACGTTGGTGGCTCAGTCAGTTAAGTGTCTGCCTTCAGCTCAGGTTGTGATCCCAGGGTCCTGGGATTGAGTCCCACGTCAGGCTCCCTGCTCAATAGGAAATCTGCTTTTCCCTCTGCCCCTCTCTCCCTATCCCCTCCCCTACTCATGCTACCTCTCTCTCTCACACACAAAAATAAATAAATAAATTTAAAAAAAAATTAAAGAAAGAAGAAAAGAGAAAAGAAAAGACAAGACAAGACTTTAGAAGTACAGGGACTTGATAACCCTAAGATCAGAAGTGTAAAGGGAAGCAGTGTGCCCCAAACCCCAGTGTGACACCAGTCATTTAGGCAAGGATGTTTAACCTCACCAGCATGGCCAGTTCCCCTCCCATCTCTTTCCAGTGCAAAGGTTGACACTAATGGGGCGATTATTCCTTGATAGAGAAAGCGCTCTCCCATTGTGCAGATGAGAAAACTGATGCTCATAGTAAAGAAATAGCCCCATCCAAACACCACTGGCAAGTTAAACACAGGAGAAGGCCTGGTAGGAGGGCAGAGAGATCTGCCAGCTAGCATCAATCAGTGACGACATCCCTCGCACTAAGTCTGCTCAACACTACCCTGCCTAGACCAGCAGCCACAGCCAACCTCTCTATCTGACTCCCTCTGCCACCAGGGCTCCAATCAAGGAGTGCTATTTCCCATCTTCTCTCTAACACAAATATCTCTGAAACACGTTTCTTAGTTTTTAGTTTTTACTTGTGTATTTCTATAGATTTTCAATTCTGAAAGAAATAGAGAAAATATTAAGTTATTAAAAATACAAGTGAAGGGGTCCTTGGGTGGCTCAGTGGATTAAAGCCTCTGCCTTAGGCTCAGGTCATGATCCCAGGCTCCTGGAATCGAGCCCCACATCGGGCTCTACATCGGGCTCTCTGCTCAGCAGGAAGCCTGCTTCCTCCTCTTTCTCTCTCTGCCTGCCTCTCTGCCTACTTGTGATCTCTGTCTGTCAAATAAATAAATAAAATCTAAAAAAAAAAAAAAACAAAAAGTTGCAGAGTTAGAAGAAATCTCTACGAGCACTAGTAGTGTAGGTGTACTTGAGTTAGTGAGAAGAACTGGCCCACTGTGTGACCCACCAATACGGCCCAGACCAAGGGGAGACGTGAAGTAACATAGGAATATGTCACTGTGACCCACATACTTTGGCTGGAGAGTGGAGTCCCAGCCCTGTAGAGGTGAAGTGGCAGGACCTGGTACATGACCTTCACACCAGCGGCCATAGTATCCAATGTCGCTTTTACCTGTTATGCTTTACAAAACCTTGTTCCTATTCAAAAGGCCTTCCACCTGGAAGTAAAATGTTACTAATAGAGGGGCGCCGGTGTGGCTCAGCCAGTTGGGTGTCTGTCTTCAGCTCAGGTCGTGATCCCAGGGTCCCGGGATGGAGTGCTGCATAGGGCTCCCAGCTCACAGGGAGTCTGCTTCTCCTTCTCCCTCTGCCCCTTCCCTCCCGCTTGCGCTCATTATCTCTCTCGAGCTCTCTTGCACTCTCTCTCTCTCAAATAAATAAAGTATTTTAAAAAGATGTTTCTAGGGATGCCTAGGTGGCTCAGTTGTTAAGCGTCTGTCTTCAGCTCAGGTCATGATTCCAGGGTCCTGGGACCGCATTGGACTCCCTGCTCTGCGGGAAAACTGCTTCTCCCTCTCCCACTCCCCCTGCTTGCGTTCCCTCTCTCGCTGTGTCTCTCTCTGTCAAATAGATAAATAAAAGTCTTAAACACAAACAAAAAAAGACTTTTACTGCTAGAAAGAGAAGCCAGAGCAAATGGATTGCCACGCCCCTGTTACCTGAGGGAAGGTAATGTGGTGGGCTGGCTCTCACTGAGGTTTATTCTACCATCTTGGCGGTTTGAGCCCTAAAGGAGGTGTCCTTATAGATGTCCCTGGTCTTCATTCAGGGACCAGTGGGACAAGTCTTCCCAATTGAGTTGACAGTCAGCCGGTAGTGCTGGTTCCCATGAAACTACTCTGACGGTGAGAAAAATAAGAAAAAAATAAAAGGAAGCCAATTGCAAGCACCCCCAGAGATTTCTGCTCACTTGCGCAGGCTTGAGCTGGGAAATATTACCACGACCTGTTAGGATATGGCCCTAACAAACTTGCAGGAATAGGGGCTACATGCCCACAAAACTGGGTTATCACCCCCTACTGCACAGGCACTTCTTTCTGAGGCAACTAGCCTTACCTTGACACATGTCCTTCCCTGTCCGTTTCTCAGCCCTACCCCCGCTCCTCCCGCTGGCGATCCTGATCTGTTCAGAAACTACAAATCCCAGCATGCAACACAGCCAAGGAGCAGGAGGCCTTCTGGGATATGTAGTGCTCCCAGGTACAGTGATTCAAGTGGTCCAAACTTTACAAGGCGTTTTTTCAAGATAAGTTAGGATGCAAAAAAATCTCAGCACAAGGCTAAAATGCATCCTCAAGAATGTGAAGGGCTAGAGCACCCATCCCCACGGTATTCACGCTAGATCTCACTACCCCTATGTGGCTGTTTGGCTGTGGGTCTGTGGTCAGGCCCTTCACAACCTCATCCAATCTGGGAGGGGCCTTGCTAATGCATACATCTGTCATTATAACTTATCTTTCCAAACATCATCAGTGACTCCCTCTTCCTTATTGGGTTCAAGTTCAACTTCTTTGAGAGGCAGTCAAGAGTTTCAGAACCCAGCCCTTCCTGCAAGAGTTTATATTCTAACCCAATCAAACCCAAAGTAGCTCCCCAAAGTCTCTGCCCCTCTCCTCTTTATCTGCTCCCCACCCCATCCAGAAACTCGCACTGCCCACAGCCACTGGAGCCACTGCCAGCACCCACATGTTTGGATATCCGGGCCCCTGCGCTACCCATCCAACACCATCCCAAACCTACCCCCTCCCAACACCATCCCAAAACTACCATCCCAAACACCAACACCATCCCAAAACTACCCCCTCACCTCTGGAGTCCTGCCCTTCAAATCCTCCCACCTTTCCTCAGAGCCAGGCCCTCACTTGCCCCACAGGAGGCAGAAATCCTGCTACAAGGAGAGGGCTGTGCTTCTGGCATTCTCTGAGGCAACTTGGCACAGCATTGCTTGTGAAACTGTTGTCTGGGGTTTGTTGGCATTCTAGCTAAGTAGGCTTTTGTGGATTGGCCTGGGACCCAACTGCGGCGTATAAATGTTATTTGAGTGAATGTATGGCATTGTTTCCATGGAGAAAATCCCTCTGAGCTCAGAGCATCTGACCAAAAGTGACCTTTGGGGACACTCCCCTTTGTGCCCTGGAGGCAACATCTGTGGGTTTGGCTCCAATTGCAGAGAGGGCCCGGAGAAGCCTCAGCTCTGGCCCAGCTTGGCTGGGAGTAGGTGTGGGCAAGGATCTATTTAGGTCGGATCTTCCCTTGAGCTGAGGCCCAGGAGGAAGGGGAGGAGGCTGCCCGAAGCCTTCGGGACTTGAAGATGAAGATGGAGGGCGTGAGTGATCCCAAAACCCCATCCACTGCCTGGCCCCGAAAAGACGAGATCAGGGGGGTTCGGCCTCCATTCGGCCTTTTCTTGGGTTAGGAGAGTGGGGGTTCAGGGGGTGACGAAGGAAGGAGCAGCATGTTAAGGATGCCTTATTCCGCTTGCCCTTTGGCGGGCCGAGGTCTTGGCGCCTGCACCAGGGGGCAGCAGAGGCGGAGAGATGCGCGCGGAGGAGGGTTTGTTTTTTGGAGGGATGGGAGTTTGTTTTCACCTGCAAATGGTTTTCCTGCCCACCATCGATGCCAGGCTGGGCTTCTAGATCCCATAAGAAAGCTTCCTTCGATCAACCATGAGCTAGCTCCACCACTCTAGGCTTTCAGAGACCGGAATTCTGTCCTCGGGGGCGGGGCAGGGGGGGTGATGATCAAAGCTGTGCCGTCGGGGATCCAGCGGGGAGGGGCGGGACGCTGCCTCCCGGTCCTCGGGGTCCCTCCCCGGCCCGCCTGGTTGCGGGGGTTGCGGCTGCCCGCACGCGCGCACTGATCCTCTCGCACTCGGACACCCGCAGCCACGCGTCCAGCGAAGAAGGGGTGTCCCGATTAGAAGGAGGCGTGGAGTTAAATTTTATTCTACTGCCAGGACTGGAGGGAGCCAGGAAATGCTGTATGAGGATGGGAAGCCTCAAGAGAGGTGGGGAGGTTAGCTAGGGACGCCTGGCTGAGCTGCTGCCCTGAACAGAAGGGCCCTACCCAGACCCAGAGGGCACAGAGCTCCTGAGTAAGCCTTGAGAGGGGCCGCTAGGGAAGAAGTGGGGGCGGCAAAGCACGCGATGGGACGAGGACTGTGCACTTGACACAAAGAGAAGCCTGGATCGGGATAGCGGTAATACTGGCAGGTGCAAGCGGCCTTCGACCACACCCACAGCCGGGGGGAGGGGTGGTGGCGGCAGGAAACATTGTCTCGGACGTGAGCCTCAGTTTCCTCATTTGCAAAGAGTTGAGACTAGACCTTGTGAGGCCCCCTTCCACCCCTGAGGTCCCTAAAGATGGGAAATGGGGGTGCGGAAAGGTCGTGTTTGATCTGGACACAAGGAAGACAAGCACACCCTCACCCAAAAACGATCCAGCACCCATGTCACACGGAACCCTGTCTCCCCACACAACGTCACTGGGAGATCAGCTTGTGAGTCTGGACTTGTCAGCCAGGTTTCATGAACTCTTTCTGGGCCTTGACACCACGAAAGGACAGGCCCTCTGGGGAAAGGGATGAACCCTTCCATTTCTGGGAAAGCCTCAGCCAGCAAAGAGAGGTACAGGTCAGGGTCTGGGGAGAGGGTTGAAATAACAAGCACCAACACACGCACCCCGGAAGGAGATCACATTATTTAACCATCAGTTAGAAAGGACACTGGTCGTAGGGCTAGACAAGGTCCTGGGAGTCCCTTCCATCCAGACGCCACACATTAACCCTTCCATAGGGATCAGTGAAGGTGAGGGGGCACTCAGGGGTGGGACCAGGGTGGCCAGGAAGGCAGTGGGATACTGGGGGGCTCACAGCCATGGGATTGACGAGCTGATAAGGACGAATTTCCATATTTCAACAGTGCTGAATACAGGCCCTGCTCTCACCCCTCACCCTTCCGTTTCCCCCCACCCCCGAGGGGATGTGGCCTGCTCCCCAAGTTGCAGGCAGTTCCTGCAAGCCCCAGACCAAGTGAGAGACAGATGGTGTGTGGGTCAGGGAGCCCAACACCTGGAAGGTGGAGCAGGGGAAGCCCCACCCTGGGCAAAGAGAATCAGACCCTGAGGCAAAGGAGACCATATATTCCAACATTCACAGTGGGTTCTACAGGCGGGCTGTGAGGGAGGTGGGGTTTGGCCTGAAAATGTCCCCCCACAGTCACTGAGGAAAGCCCTGAGGCAAGGAGGAGGGGGCTGGGGCTCACCCTTGGAGAGCCCTGTCTCCAGAGTCCGCTAATTTTTGTTGGCGTTTCTCTCTTTATCTTTTTTTGTTCTTTTGTTCTCCATTCTTTAAATAATTAATATAATTACTTTTAAATACAAAATACACAGTGTCCTTTCTCTTCTCTTCTGCTTGTTTGGGGGTGGTTGGGAGGTGAGTTTTAAATAAGGGTCCCAGCTGTCTAACAGGTCACGGGCTCCAGGTGGAAGGGCCAAGAACCCCAGATGCCCCCCCCCCCGGGGCGCCCAGCTCACGATTTACCCCTCCCCTGGTCTGCCCCTGATTGGGGGCTCTCCGTCCCCTGGCCCAAAGCCCCCTAGATGGTGAGGAGCCCTCTTGGGAGGCGGCACAGAGCTAACGCTGTGGGATTCCAGGTGGGCCTGGTTTCGGTGCATGGGGTTAGACTGAGCAGGTCCTAGCCCATGAAACAGACAGGCCCCAACAGCACCCCTCCCCGCCGAGGGGGGGCCCCCAGGTCTGAGAAGGAGGCATCCAGCACTGGTAGCTGCTCCAGCACGGGCGTCCGCACCTCCAGCACCGTCCGGCCTTGCTGTGTCTTGAGGGGAAGACAGGAGAGAGGGAGCAGTGAGCATGGTGGAGGGGCGCGTGCACACACACACACCCCAAGATCCCCCAGGCTTGGCACCAGGCTCGCCTCTCCTCTGAGGGCCCTAAGATGCTGTTCCTCCCAATCCTTGTCACGTGGTCAGACTTGATAGATTTTCTTCCTCAAATGTCTTCCAGGGTTGGGGTTGGGAAAGCTAGGGCAATGTGTGTGTGTATGTCTGCACACGTGCACACATGCATGGGTGCACACATCCACGTATGCTCACGAGCCAGTCTGTGTGTTTGTCTTTGAGACTATCCCCCTGGGGTGGTTGTGTGAGTCAGCGTGACTCCACGGGGTGTGTAAACACGTGTCTGCAGTGTAACTGCGTGATAACATCAGACACGATTCCCCGTGTGTGCATGTGTGACCCTGTCCAGGCAGCGCCAGGGGTGTATGCACATTCTGTGGGTATCTGTGTGCTCCTGTGCCTTCACGGGGCGGGGGTGATTTGGACCCCTGCGTGCCTTCATCCGACAGCCTGTGTGAATGTATGCACCAGCCTGCGTGACTCACTCTGGGTGATGTTGATGTGCGCACAGAGGTGAAGCCCATCTTCCATCCTTCCCACCCTCCTTGCCATCAGCACCTCCTCAGGTATATCTGACACCAAGAAGCTAGAGCCTCCTGCTCTTCCTGGGTGCCTCCGCCCAAAGAGTCTTCCTGCAGCCTGACTCGGGAATGCACCCTGATCCAGCTCTTCCTGCTTCCCACCTGACAGCCTTCTCTGAATTCCTTGACATAGGGGCTGGTCTCCAGGCTCAGCTCATCCTCATTGGCCCCCCGGAGCTTCAGGGGACCGCCTTGGGCCATCCCAGAACAGGGGTAGGAGACATCCTGATGGGCTGAGACACTGAGCAGCCGCAGGAAGGTGAGCTGCACCACACCGACTGGGGAGCCTTCTGAGTCGACGTAAGAGAACTGGCGGGAGAGAGGCTGGTGGTGAGGGGTAGATGGAACAGGGCTGGCAGAGCATCTACAGAAGCGGGGTCCCCAGGGCTGGGGTCACGGGCAGGGAATGGGTGGGCAGAAAGAGCGGAGGGAGAAATGGGCCAGAGCAGGAGGCTGGGACTGACTGAGGGTAAACAGAAGGCAAGCTTTGTCTAGGGTTGTCGAGGGAAAAGGCAGTGGGATGGTGGTAAGAAGGGAAGAGCCAAGGAAAGAAGGTGCCCAGGCTCTGTAGTGCCAGGGCGCCTGTCACAGAAACCCAGAAGCCACTGGGACTGTGAGTGGGGCAGGGGAGGGAAGGAGGGCAGCCCTCACTTGCGTGACATCATCTCTGGGTATCACACATGTTTCCCCTCCAGCTGTAAAGTTGCAGAAAACCCGGAAGGCATCCCGAGCACAGCCCTGGTTGGGGTCCACCCAGTACTCTCCTGTTGGGTGAGGGAGAGGAAAGGGTCAGGGTCCCCACAGGCGGGACCCAAGACACTCCTTGCCCCCCTTCCCACTCCCACCCCGCTGCTCCAAACTCCCACCCTCCCCACCATGCCCTCAGTCTCCAGGTCCCACTGTCCCCTGGAATCCCACAACGCTGCCCACCCTACTTCATGCCCCATCACCACCTTACACCCCTGCCCGTCTGTGGTACCCTTCCCCACAGTGGCATGCCCAGGCCCCCGATGGAGGGGGCAGGAGCACTGACACCTCACGTCGGTACAATATGTGGTGGTAGATTCGCACGCGTGCCCGTCTGTGTAAATGCAAGCACGTGTGTACACGTGTGTATGTTTGTCACTTCTTGCAGGCAGCAGGCTGATCGTGAGCCGGTCTGCACCGGGAGGACCAGATCAGTTGTCAAATATTGAAAAACTCCCCACCTGGCTGGTGAAGAGCTGCCATTCCAGGCCCCTTGACCCTCACCCCCACCCCACCCCTTCCCCCAAGAAGTCCCTGCATCCACTCTGCTTTTCATCCTGTTGTAACGCCGTCTCCTGAGGCTGGCACTGACCGTCGGGCAGCTCCGGGTGGCAGAGCTTCAGGTCCTGGCATGTACGAGCGGGGCTGTCCTGGGTCCCTGTCGGCCGCCTCATCTGCTCAATCTCCTCCCGCAAGGAGTCGAGGGAGCCAAAGATCTCCTCCAGCCCCCCAGCACTGCCTGGAGCCCCCCCAGTCGGCATGGCCTCATCCTGCATCAGGCGGCTTCCGTCCACGGAGCGCCGAGTCTTCTTGGGCATCTGGATGGGCAGGGGCTGGATCACCTCACCGGGGGGGCCCTGTGTGGAAGGAAGAATGGAAAAGGTGAGAGACAAATGGATAGGAGGTAGAAGCCAAGAATCTCTGAGAAAGAGAGGCAGAGGCGGAGCAGACAGAGGCAGGCCCTGACTTGCAACTCACCGGGTGTCCTGGAGGACCCTGGACGCCCTTCTCTCCCTTGGGTCCAGCTGGGCCCTGCCAAAGGAGTAAATGAGCTCATGGAGGAATCAAGGGCTCATGCATGCAGTCAAGGCCGCAGAAGGGTCAAGTCAGTCTCTGGGCTGGGAATGAGCAGCTCTGCTGGAGGGAGCATGTTTGCCCTGGAGAGAAAGTGTCAAGTCTGGCTGGGGGAAGGGGGCAGAGCTCAGAGCTGGCTGGGGGTCACTCACTGTGGCTCCTTTGGCTCCTTTGGGGCCAGCAGGTCCCTGGGAAATGAGGAAGAAGAAAGAGATGGTCACCATGGGGGCAGGGTAGGACAAGGAGGAATGGAGAGGCAAAGTCATGAGTCCACAGGACCCTGGCTTTACTATAGGAGGGGCAGGCCTGAGGGAACACGGGGACATTCCAGAGGCCCTGGAAGGATGGGGGAGGAGACACTGTGTAAGGACATATGGAGGACACTGGGGCCTGTTCTGCTTGGCTGGTGGTTGCCATGGATGCCATTGGGGGATTATGGAGGGAGAGCAGTAGGGTTTAGGGGATTTAGTGAGGAACAGATGGGGTACTCACGGGGAGGCCGGGAGGCCCTCCAGGACCAATAGGGCCAGATGCTCCGGGGATACCCTAGGAAGGAAAAGGACATGGTTCAACTGGGTCCCCCTCCACACCCCTCCTGACCCCCCCAACCCCCAGCTGAGTCTCCACCTCCACCCTCCCCACCCCCACCACGAATCCCCACGCTCATCCTCCCAGACCTTCCAGGACCATGTCCTCACCGTCTCTCCCTTTTGTCCAGCAGAGCCCTGAGGGCCAGGAAGTCCCCGATCACCCTTCTCTCCCTGTTCCCCAGGGGGCCCAATCAGCCCGATGAGACCTGGGTGACCCTGGAGAAAGGACAGGTGGCCGGTCGGGGGAGGCAGAAAGGAAGAAACACGCATGCAGAAGGAGGAGTCCACAGGGGTCAGAGCCCAAATGACAGGAGAGACTCGGGCAGGGGACTGAGGACAGAGCAGGGCCTGTGAACAGCCCTCACTGAGCAAGGACCCCAGAGACTCAGTGTCGGAGCCCTGAAACACAGTGGTAGACACTCGGGGCCCCCACAGTCCTCCGGGCTGAGGGTAAGGGGAGATACCCAGCCGCAGGTCTGCACTCACCTTCTCGCCCTTGGCTCCAATATCACCTCGCAGGCCAGGAAGTCCCGGCGGTCCCTGTGGGGAGACAGAAATCACTCTGTGCATGGAAAAGTGGGACCAAGCTCTCCCCAGAGCCATGTCCCACCTCCTCCAGGGCTTTAGCTGGATGCCCACTGCCCAAGAGCACCACCAGCCTCGCCCCACCCACCCCACCCAATCCAGAGTCACTCACCAGAGGACCTGGAGGTCCTGCCTGGCCTGTGGCCCCAGGACGGCCTTGCTGACCCTGCAGATTCAAGGGGACCACAGAGATCAGGAGAACTGTCCCCACATGGGCACCCTTCCAAAGGCCCCTGACCCCTCCTGCCCTCAGCCAAGCTGCTCCACTCCATGACTCACCACTGAGCCTGGGAGTCCCCTTAGACCATCAGGACCAGGTTTCCCTGCTGGGCCTGCGGGACCCACAGGGCCTGTCTTCCCCGGGGCCCCCACAGCACCGGGATCCCCCTGAAACATATACAAGGAATGAGTCTTAAAGGACAGAGGAAAGGGGTAAGGGTGGAGGTAGGGGGTCCAATGTGGAAAGGATGAGACAGAGAGGAGGGGCCAAACCCCAGGAGCCCCAAAGCAGGAACAGGAATAAGTACAGGGAACCCCCCTAGAGAGAAGAGGCTCAATATGGGGTAGACATCTGGAGAGAGGAATCTGAGGAGCCAGAGGTGCCAGAAAATAGGGGGAATATTCCAGCACCCAGGATGGCCTCTCCCTCACCTTGGCTCCCTTCTCTCCTTGCCGCCCCTCAGGACCAGGGGTGCCGGCAGGACCCTGCAGGTAGAGACAGGAAGGAAAAGTCAGTGAGTCACCAGGCTCAGCTGCTTCCCCGGCCTGTCCTCCTGGCTCCGGGCGCCATGAGCCTGTGCATGTGTGTGCTTGCCTGCACGTGTGAACGTGCGCACGCGCGCACACACACGTGCATGCACCAACAGAGTTGCAGAAGCTGATTCCCAAACAAGCTGGTAGAGCTGTACCAGTTGTTAAAATAACGAGGAGTTCTGTATATTCAGGGAAGAGCCACCTGCCTGCACACAGTCTACTATCCATACACCTTCTATCCCAGCAACTAGAGGGTTAATCCGTGGCTCAGCAGGGACCCTCCAGGAAAGCTAGCCCCTTCCTCCAGGTCCATTCTGACCAGTTGATGAGTACCATCTCCCACACCCCCGCAAGAACATAAATAGCAAAGCCCAGAACAGACATGCTCCCTTACACATGGCATGCTTACAAATACAAATGTCCACACACATGCACCCTACCTCCAGGCACCTCCCTGCCCATCCCATCTCCACTGCCCCCATCTCCTATCCACCCAGCCAAGGACTGCTCCTCAAGGTCCCGGATGTCCACCTCACTTACCCGCTTTCCAAGTGGTCCAGGAGGTCCATTCTCCCCAGTGGGACCAGGGGATCCCTAGGGAGGGACAGGAGTGGATGAGTGTTTAGCCTCCAGCCAATGGAGTGGGGCTTAAAGGGGGGTAATGGGCCTGAAGGCTTGGGCTCTGTAGTGGAGGGATGGGTCACTGGTCACTCACAGGCTGTCCTGGCTCTCCATCCTCTCCTCGGTCACCCTTCGCACCATCCTGGCCCTGCAGGGATGCAGCAAGGTCAGGGATTGCCCAACCTAGCTGGCGTCACCTCCAAAACTGCCAATTTTCCCATCCCTCTGCCTGCCCTGCCTTACCCCCAGCTTCCCACACTCAAGCCAGTCAGCCGCACAAAGGCCCACACAGGAGCCCATCCTCTGTCTCCCTTCCCCTCCCACGAGCAGACTCACCCGAGGGCCACCTTCTCCAGGAGGACCAGGATCACCAGGAAAACCAACAGGACCCTAATGCAGAGAACAGGATCAAAGTCACCACCCCCTAACCCTACCCAGAGCCAGCACAGATGCTCAGAGCACATGCCACACTCTCCCTCTCCAGCTGGTGCCCCCGATGCCCAACGGCACACCCTGGGGAGATGGTCCCTGGCACTCTCTTTTCCCCACCTCATGTGCTGCATGCTTTTTGATGCTTTCAGGGAGTTAATTAGAAGGCATCTCTGACTTTCTTTCTCTGGATTTCACACCCTGCCATGGATTTCATACATCCCTGCCAGGAGACCTCATTCCAGAGCCTTCCACCCAAGTATCCCCCCATTCCTGGGTTCCTCCTACTCCAAGACCCTCCCACTCACAGACACCCCTATACCCAGGTCTCTCATTCACAAAGCCCTCCTCCCAGCCCCTCCCCTAAACTCACAGGGTTCCCTTTGGGGCCATCATCACCGGTGGGGCCTTTAGGCCCTGGTGGTCCTGCCTCTCCCGGTTGCCCCGACTCTCCTTTCTCCCCACGCTCCCCGCGTGGGCCCTGAAGGATGAGTAGAGGGTATGGATGGTCCCAAAGGGGTCTCGAAGATCAAGGATGCAGCCCCTGCTTCCAAGACACCTTCAGCCTCCCCTCTACCCCCTCAGTGACAGCAGGACGCTCACGGAAAGTCAAGCCCATAGGGCGTACTCGGGTCCCTCCTTCCCTCTGAAGAGCGAGCATGGGGCTCACTCAGACCCAGGGGTCCAGCCTCACAGAGCGTTAGGAGCACAGGCTCCTGGGCTGTAGAGGAGCTCCAGCTCCAGGAGGTCACAGTAACAGGGGCTGGGGTTGAGGAGGGTGTTGGGGATTAGGGAGCAAGGGCTCAGAGATCTCACTCACCTTGACACCAGGCTCACCCTGGACCCCTGGAGAGCCTGACTCTCCCGGCTCCCCCTGCAAGGAGATTGGGTTCAAAAACCTCCTTTCACCCCCAAATCTCGATATTCCCCATACTTCATTCTCTTTTGCCCCAACCCCAACCAAAGCTGGCAGAAGTCCAACCCTCATACCCCACCCCAAGACAAGCCCCTTCATTTACTCCCTTCCCAGTTACCTTCTCTCCAGGGGGACCTAGGTTTCCAACACCTCCCGGGGGACCTTGCGGACCCTGGAAGAGGAGCAGAAGTAGGAGTCATTGCTTAAGGGAGGGGGTAGACCCTGAATGAGCACCCCAAGGTCACAGCGGTGAGACAGCAGGAGGCCTTCCAGGGCCAGCGACTTCTCATGGCAGCTGAGATGAGACTAGAGTTTATAGTCTGGGGAAAGGGAGGCAAGACTGGCCGCAGGGATCTGAGAGGACTCACATCAGCTCCATTGGGTCCAGCTGGGCCTCGAGGTCCTGGGGGGCCGGGTGGTCCCTGGGGAAAACAGAGCAGAGATGGGGAAGGGAAGAGAAAGGAAGAGAAAGGCACACCAGGAATGCCAGAGGGTTGGGTGGGGTTGACATCTCAGGGTAGGGGTGCAGGTCTCAGGGGAGGGGGGCAGCCCCACCAGGAAGCAGCATGCAGGGAGCAGGGAGGCTGGGAGTGCTGGATGGGGGGGGAGAGACTAGCAGGTGGGGTTGGGGCCAGGGGGTCAGTGGGGTCACTCTTACCATAGGGCCCACATCTCCTGTTTCTCCCTTCTCACCCGAGGGGCCTGGCAAACCCTGTGCGGGGGTACACAGCCCAGACCAGGATGACCGACCCACCAGAGAACAGCTCCAGGTACACTTAGCCTCCAGTGCCCTCCCTCCGATCCCACATGTCCCCCAGTCCTCAGCAGCAGGGGCTGGTCAGCAGACCCATCCTGACCCCACCTCTCAGCCCCTGCCTCTACTTCCCCCAACTCACCTGTAGGCCAATGGGTCCCGGGGGCCCATTGAATCCTCTCGTTCCTTCATCACCTTTGGCTCCAAAGTGTCCCTGGGGTCCCCGAGCTCCGGGCTCCCCATCGGCTCCCTGAGGTGGAGGGAGGGCAGGGACAAGGACACAGAGATGGTCATGGTGTGGGAGTTCTCTCTTCACAAACTCCACACCAAGCTGGGCATCAGGTCCAGAGCCCTTACTCCCACGCTCAACTCCAAGGGTGCAGGGGAACGGAGGGCAGACTAGAAGTTGCCAGCGCCCCTGGAGGGGGGGGGAGGGGGGGGAGCAGATGGGGCATCAGTCACTCACCGCGGCTCCAGGCTGCCCCACAGGACCAAGGGGTCCAGGGGGTCCAGGAGGGCCCTGGGGGGAAAAAGGAGAGTCAGAGACACCAAGACAGGGAGAGACCAGGTGGAAACGAGGCTAAAGGCCAGAGATCAGAAGTCAAAAGTCACAGTCACTTACATGGTTCACCCTTGTTCCCTTTAGTGCCCTTCTGTCCGGGGTCTCCCACCTCACCCTATGGGGACAAGGCAGATGAGGTATTAGAGAAAAGACCCAGGTGGGGCAAGGAGGGGAAGACAGGGATGGGGATGGGAGGCATGCGCAGATCAGCAGTCTCATCGGGGAAGATTGGGCCCAGGGTCTGTAGGTTCCCACACCTTGTCTCCATCCTCTCCTGCCACACCGGGGGGTCCCGCAGGACCAGGAAGCCCCACAGGACCCTGCACCCCGTCTCGACCAGTTGGACCAATGGGGCCCTTCTCACCCTGGAAGAAAAGAAGAAAGGAGTCATGAGCCGGAGACGATCCCCCCCCCCAACACCCTCACAAGGAACTCTCTGTAGCCCAGCAGCTCACAACTCGCAGACCCCTCCCCAGTGTCTCTCCCCAGGGACCCCACACTCACCGGGACACCTTTCTCTCCTGCGGCTCCAGGGGGACCCTGTGGGCCTGGGCGCCCTGGGGGGCCAATGGGTCCCCCCGATCCTGCTGCACCTCGCTCCCCAGGGGAACCCTGAGACAGGAAATGGAGTCAGACCCCCACACCCCACCCACACCAGAGGAGCCCTGAACATGGTTCCCAGGAGAATAGCCCCAAATTGAATACCCAATGGCAGATCCTAGACTCCCTCTGCCTAGTCCCACAGCCCTGCCTAGATCCAGATGCCCCTCTTCATCCATCCTCACCCACTCTTTCCTGGTTCCTCCCTCCCGCCCCTCATGTCCCCCACACTCACTGCAGGGCCAGGGGGACCTGCTGGACCTTCATTTCCCTTCAAGCCGGATCCACCCTGTGAACCAGAGATTGGGAGTCACAGATGTGCGTCGGGAAGGCAGGGAAGGATGTGGGGGGAGGCAGACTTGGAGAAATGGGTGTGGGGGTGACACTGAGCGACTCCAGGATGCCAGGTGACTTGTTGGGGGACTGAGCTCTCACTCACAGCAGTGCCGGGGAGGCCTCTCTCTCCTGGGAAGCCCCTCAGACCCGCAGGTCCATCCTTCCCTGGAGCCCCTGGGGGACCAGGGTCACCCTAAGATGAAATGAAAGGTCATGAGCCACAGCCATGCTCCCGGATTGGACAGAGAGATCTCTGGCTTTTCTCAAATCCCAACTATCTGTTCCATTTAGCACCCCAACCCTGGTCTCCCAAGTTCCCCTCTGCCCGACCCTTTACTGACCTTTGTTCCTTCTTTTCCAGCTGTTCCAGTCAGTCCCTGCTCTCCCGGGGGGCCTGGGGGGCCCGGGTGACCTCTCTCCCCCATGGGCCCAGTTTCTCCTGCTGCTCCCTAAGAAAGAGACAGAAAGACTGATCCTCTGATCCTCTGCCCCACTCCCTGCCCAAAGAGGCCACTCTGCCATCCTAAAATGACCCCTCTGGATGCCCTTTATCCCCACCCCAAAGCTATGGGGAATTCCTGGGGCTCTCCTAGGCCACTGCGCTGGAGTGTAGTTCCCCAGTCTGGGGTAACTGCACCACCCCGCGTCCCCACTGGGGAGCTGCCCCTTTGGGACACGAGATGAGAACTGGCCAGTCGGGATCCTGCTCCAAAGGAGCTGGGGCATGTGATCGGGAAAAGGGAGAAGAGGATCGGACAAACTAACTTCATGGTCTGGGCTCCACTCTCCTCAGGGGGCAGCCATACCTGAGGTCCCACCACCCCTGGAGGGCCAGGGGGGCCAGTCTTCCCTTGGAAACCCTGAGAGAGGAAGAGGAGAGAGCAGTCAAGGCATGTTAAGCACAGACACTGTGGGACGGACCCCAGGTTCCTGGAGGAAGGGCAGAGTCACGACGGAGTCCTTGGCCACAGGTCTGAGCAGCACCAGGACAACCCCTTTGCCAGAAGAATCTCCATGGTGGGCCTACCAGATAGTCCTGGAAGGTCTGGGGGAGCCAGGGGCATTACTTACCACTTCCCCTCTCTGGCCTGGGTGTCCCGGCAGCCCGTCCTTCCCAGGGGGACCCTAGAAAGGGTTCAGGCATCAGGTGAACACTGGGCTGGGAAGGAGGATGGAAAAGGATTCACAGAACCCAAGTGGGTCAGAGGTCAACTTACCGGAGGTCCTTTGGGGCCAGGAAATCCATTGGGGCCTTGAGGTCCAGGGAGACCCTAAAGACAGAGCAAGGTTGAATGAGGAGAATGGGCAGGGGGTGCATATTCCCCGGCCCCCTACCCAGGGAGAGAGGGCAAGGGTTCCACTCAGGCTCCCTGGGGAGCACTGGAGAACAAGAGACTCAAGCCATACTCACCCTTTCTCCGGGGGGGCCATGGGGGCCATCACCACCTGATGTTCCCTGTAGGGGGTAAGAGAGTCAGAGGGGAAGAGGCGCTGCCTTCTAGCTCTGCTGGAGGTCAGAGGAGTCAACCAGGAGCCGGGTTAAAGGGCAGATGGTGGATGGAGTCCTGCCAAGACCACTAACCTTAGCGCCAGACTTCCCCGTGGCACCTCGGGGTCCCCGCTGACCCCGTGGACCCTAGAGAGCAGGGAGGGGAGCTGTCAGAAAAACCCAAATGCACCTCTTGGGATCTTGAGCCACATATCTGCCCCCCGCACTCACCGTGGGGCCCCGCTCTCCCCGAGGCCCTGACTTCCCTGAAAGGCCCTGGTGGGAAGGAAGCGAAAAGAACACATCACCAGAGGCGCGATCCCACTCATAGGGCAGCCCTGCCCTCTGCACCCCTTCCGTTCCCCCAGCTTACCCGGGCTCCCTTCTCTCCACTGGCACCAGGAAAACCAGGAAATCCCAGGGACCCCTGGTGAGGATGGAGAAGGAAAAAATTGAGATGTCATGAAAACAGAGGCCCTAGAAGAGCCAGTGGGTGGGGGTCAGGAGAGGTAATGGAGGCAGCAGGGTGGGAGGCCTGGGCTCTTCCAAGAACTAGGTGGCCTTGGACACTCCACCAGCATCCCCCTGCGGCTGCCTGGCCCTCTGTTTCCTCATCTGTAGAATGGTGTTGAGCTAAGTTCACTCTAGGGTCCCCCACCATTATCAGTCTAAGCTTCCTAGAATCAGTGGTCAGAGAAGGGAAGAAGAGAAGGGGCACAAATGGGGTATAATATCACCTTGGGACCCTGGCGTCCAGGGTAGCCAGGCAGACCAGGAACACCCAGCTTGCCCTGTGGAGAGACAGGGAGCAGTTGGGAAGGAATCAGACACCACACCATCCCTGGAGACCCCAAGCCCCAGAGACAGGAGCCAGCCCCCACCCAGCAAGCCTCCCCAGCAAAACTCCAGGCCCCAGCCCCTCCTCTCCTGCTCAGAAGGCTGCTTGGCTTTTGTCCCCCATCCTTCCTGAAAGTGGATTTTCCCCAGCTCTGGGGCTGGGATCCTGCCTCCTCTGCGCCTTTAAACCCACGGCTCCATGGAGTTCCATGACCTACTCCTGCCTACCCCCCGAACCTCAGCTCTCCTTCCCAGCACACACTCCCTGCACCACTGAGACCAGTCCCCTTGCAGGTTCACACACCACATTCAGGATGGCCTCTGCCCCCCGACCCGTGTCTGCACCACCCCAAGCCCTCCTGACATGCACCCCCTTCCTCCTGGTGCTTCAGGGCCTGCCACGCTCAGCCAGCAGTGAAGCAGAGGTTAGGAGCTGGCAGGCCTGCCTAGGTTCAAATGCAGGCCATGCCCATGACCGGCTGTGGTACGAACAAGCATCTTTACTTGTTGCAATGAACGCTCTCTGTAGCCCGGGGCTTAGGAGAAGCAGGCGCAGGGCTGGCCTTTGGTGAGGGCATGGAGATTAGCTCTGTAAGTCACCTCCTCTGACTGTTTGACTCTCCCTTCTTGTAATTCCTGCTGCTCTAAGTCTGGACACATTTTCCTTCTGCCTTGTACCTACATTCCTTATGCCAGCCTCATGCCTTGTCCCTTCCTCTATGCCATGTAAATTCTCCCAACAGGGACTTTTCCTTGACTTCTTATGTATCCCCGCCTCACTCCAACTGTCAGTGACCAGGGGGTGCCTTCTACAGAGAGGAGCATAATGAACATATCGTGGTCTTCAAATGACTCATTGACTCCAGCTGTGGGTACCGCCAAGCCCATCCTGATCCCAGTGTTCGGCCCTCATCCCCTCCACGTCCCCTGTCACCTTTTCGCCCATGAGCCCAGGGGGGCCAGGGTCTCCAGTGGGTCCAGTGCGTCCCTTCGGCCCCTCGGGACCATCTTCTCCCCTAGAACCAGGAACTCCAACCTCTCCCTGGGTAAGACAGTCAAAGAGGTAAGTGTCAGGGACTGGTGGTGTGGGCTGGGCCTCAAAAGGAGAGGTGGGCCCCGGTGAGGCTGAGTAGGGTCCCAGAGACTACTGCAGGACAGGGAGCCCCACAGGGACAGGGAGAACACTGCGACTATCAGGCTGGTGGGAAGCAGACTGTGCAGGTTGCCATCCTGCCAGGGTCGGGCTCCAAGGGAGAAGAGCACTGGTGATGGGGAATCTGGGGTTTCAGGAAATAGGCTGGTGATTGGGGGCTCCAACATGGAGGAACATCAGGACTTCGGGTTGGGGGGCCAATGTGTGGGTTTCTACTCACCCTGTCACCTTTCACGCCCATGTCCCCTTTGAACCCGGGAAAGCCGTCCTCGCCCTGAGAAAGATGGGGGTGAGAGGAGGTCACCAGAGAGGATAGGGGGTCAGGAGGTCAAATGGAGCATTTCGGAAAACATGGCGGAAGGGTGGATTTCGGAGCTGGAGAGCAGCACAGCGCAGGCTGGAGGGAGAAAAGCGGGGCAAGAGCTGGGCAGAAGGGCTGGTGCGGGGCAGGGTGGAGGTGCCGGGAGGCTGGGGGCGCCTCTCTCACCTTTTCACCCTTATGACCCTTCAGACCACGAATTCCATCCACACCCTGGAATTAGAAGGCAGACAGAGACAGATCAGGGACGGAGGCTGGAGTGGAAGGATCGAGCTCCTGAGACCCCAGCTGGCTCCCCTGACCACAGTCCTTTATCTCCCACCCTGGTTGTCCATTACCTTGACACCTCGAGGTCCTGGGTATCCTAGGGGACCCTGAGGTCCAGATGGGCCCTGGAAGAAGAAAGAAAGGTATCTAAAAAGGGCTCTTGGTGTGTGACTGTGGAGGCCTCAGGGCATGGAAGAAACAGTACAGACAACAATGGAGTCTGGATAGGGATACAGAGCATGGGACCAAGAATATTTCAGAGCCACATGAATGGTAAGACAGGGAAAACCCAAGGACTTTGGGGCCCCAGAGTCTGGGTGGAAACTCCCTCTGGGTGAAAGCAGGTATGGAAGATCTCACCTGGTTTCCTTTGGTTCCAGGAGGACCTTCCTTTCCAGGGTGACCCTGGGGGCAGGGGAAGGAGAATGTGACCACTGGCCACTGTCACCTTCCCTGCCCCCCTCCCTTCCCCTCTTTAACCCCACTTCCCCTTGTGACCCTAATGAAGCCAACTGACCAGGGGCAGGCACCACCAGTGACCTCCCAGTGAGGGACACACCATGTGGATAGTTACCAAATGCACTTGGAGGTCATTCACTGGGATGGAGGGTCAAATGGAATTTGGATTAAGAGGTGCGGACCCACTCACCGGAGGCCCGTCGGAGCCAGGCATGCCAGGGAGCCCTGGTTTCCCTCGAGGACCCTGCAGGGAGAGGAGGAGGTAGAGGGTCACGAGAGGGATCAGATCAGACAGTGGCTGAAGTCCTAGCCACACAGTGAAGGCTCTCCCTACAACCAACCTCTCCAGCCCATCCGCTGTCACCCAATCACTTAGTCACTTACCTTCTCTCCATGAGGCCCAATGGCACCCTGGGGCCCGGGGAGACCCTACGCAGAGAGAGAGAGAGAGAGAGAGAGAGAGAAGTCAGAGGGCCCCACAGAGGAGGCTGCTCTCTCCTGTAGCCAGCATCCCCATTCGGAGTATGAGCACTGGAGTTTGAGACCCTTAATTTCCATCCAGGGTCTGACCCTCTGTGGAAGCCCAGGAAGCCCTTGTTAAAGATGGGGAGGGGCTGGGAAGGATAACTCACCTGGGTTCCAGGAGTGCCCTGTTGTCCAGGAGGTCCTGGCTCTCCTTGGGGTCCCTAGAAACAAGCAACCAGGCAGAGGTCAAAAGAAGATGCTGACAGGACAAACTGAGGGCGGAGAGCTGAGTCCTAGCTGGGACAGCAGAGCACAAGAACCAGAAGCAGGCAGGGCGTCAAAATGATCACCAAGGAAACAGGACCTTGGCTAAGGTTCTCCATGCCCTTTACTCACCAAGCTCCCTTTGGGACCATGGGGACCATCCATGCCTCGGACTCCCTGAAACATGAGACGGGCTTGAGCAGGCTGGAAGGCGGGGCCTGGGCCTTGGAAGGACCTGTGGTTTCTGGGAGGCCCGGCCATTCCAGAGGGTGGGACAGGGCAGCCTCATGTTGGTCAGACCTCCAATCCATCCCAAACCTAAGCAAACAAAGCCAGCCCAGATCCACAGGGCGTGGGTCTATGGGTCTGTGGGTTTGCGGGTTTTTGTTTTGTTTTTCTTGAAGATTTTTTTTTTTAAGCTATGCTCAGAGCCTTTGGTGGACTGTACCACAGGACCCTGCAAGGGCACCTGGGATTAAAGGCTGGAGCAGAGCGAGGTGGGGCCAGGGAGGGGGAACCGGAGGTGGGGGGAGAGAGGCAGCTAGGAAGGGTGGAGAGTTGGAAGGGTCAGGGGGTGACATCAGGGTCAGAAGTCAGGGACAGTCACATACCGGGGGCCCAGGAATACCAGGTGGGCCTTTAGGGCCAAGGAGACCTCGAGGTCCCTGCAATCAGGTGAGGGGAAGAAATGACATGCATGTGCAAGAAATAATGTGTGCCTTTTGTATCCATATCCCTCCCCTGGCATCCCCAGAGCTCCACCACTAGCCCCCTAGTCACTCACCGATTCTCCAGGCAGTCCCCGAGGCCCAATCTCCCCATCATCTCCCTGGAGGAGGAGGACATGATGAAACAGCCTCACCCTCCACACCTCTCCCATACTGACCCCCTGCCCTGGCCACAATACTTACCCGCTCTCCATCCTCACCAGGGGGTCCAGGAAGGCCCTGGGCACCAGTATCACCCTAGAAAATGGGGACCAGGTAAGAGGGGCCTCAGAGCCCCCAGCACAGACACTGACCCTCTTCAATTAACCAACCAGTTTCATCCATTGAGCTCCTGCTGGGACCCTGAGCCTCCTTCCCTTGCCTTGTGCTCCCTACCCCTCCCACCCCTCCACAGAAGGCCTACACCCTCATCACAATGCACTAACCCCAATATACTCACCCGGTGTCCCTTCTCCCCAGGGAGCCCTGGGAGTCCATCAAAACCTCGGTCACCCTAGGGGAAGAGGGGGCAGCCCAGGTGAGGTCCTTGCTCTTTTCCCTCCTCATCCCTCCCTCCTGTGTCCTGAGTGCGGAGGTGCCACTTCATGGGGAAACTTTGGGAACTTTGTCATCCCCAGAAAACAAATGAGCTTAGATGGGGCTGGAAGTCACAGGCATCAGAGAGGGACCCAGGCCTGTCACCTTCACTCCAGGTTCTCCAGGCATCCCTCGGGCTCCATCAGCACCTGCTCGGCCCTGGGGTGCAAAGGAAGTGTCAGAGCAAACAGAGGCATCGTCCCCTACACTCTGAGTCCTGTCTCCCACCCACACCCACCACACTCCCACTCACCCTTCGCCCAGCCTTGCCAGGAGGGCCTGTGAGACCTTGAGGTCCTCTGGGGCCCTGGCGAGAGAGAGTCAGGGCAGGGTTAAAGAGCACAGACAGAAAGGGAGGCATTGGATGGGGGATCAGATGGGTGGGGCTTGTCACCTGAGGTCCTAGGTCTCCTGATTCTCCTTTCAGGCCAGGGCTCCCAGGTTGTCCCTGGGACAGAGAAGAGAGAGCGGCTATGTTGAAGGACACACCCAACAACGACTTCAAAGCACTCCCCAAAAGTAGCAAAATATCTTTTTTTTAAAAGATTTTATTTATTTATTTGAGAGAGAGAGTGAGAGAGCATGAGAGGGGAGAAGGTCAGAGGGAGAAGCAGACTTCCCGTGGAACCGGGAGCCTGATGCGGAACTCGATTCCAGGACTCCGGGATCATGACCTGAGCCAAACTGAGCCACCAACTGAGCCACCCAGGCGCCCTGCAAAATAACTTTTAACTTGGTCCCTTTCCAGAATTATCCATACCCACATACAAAAATAAAGAACTCTCTACCCCAATATCAAACAAACTCACCAAGGGTCCAGGGCGGCCTGTGTATCCCATGGGGCCAGGAGGTCCCCGGAGCGCCAGCTAGGGGAGCAAGGGACACGGCAGAGCTGAGGAAGAGGCATCAGGAGAACTTCCAACCCCAGCACACGCTCCAAATTCAGCTTTCCACTCTTTTTTTTTTTTTTTTTTAAGATTTTACTATTTATTTGACAGAGAGATCACAAGTAGACAGAGAGGCAGGCAGAGGGTGGAGGCAGGGGGAAGCAGGCATCCTGCTGAGCAGAGAGCCCTGAGACCATAACCTGAGCCTTTAAAGGCAGAGGCTTAACGCATTGAGCCACCCAGGTGCCCCTCAGCTTTCCACTCTCAATTCTCATTCCATTGCCTCGTATTCTCCCCAACCTACCTCCCTTTCAGTCCCAGACCAACCAGACCTTACCTGCCCCACATTTACTCCAACCTACCCTTCCAACTCCTCCTAAAGTCCACTTGCCCTCCATACCCATCCCTTCGCCAACATCCCCTCCAGCCTTACATACCCGTGCCTGCTGCAGAATCGCCTGGGCCTGAGCCTCCTGGGCTGCCACCACAGGGCCCTTGTCACCCCCACCACTGCCAAACCGGAACTGAGGGGTAGAGAGAAAGAAAGGTCTATATTCTCTTCCAGGAAGCTCATGTAACCCTCCCAATCAAAGGCTTCACCCCGCACTTCTCCCCTTTTCCCAGGTGCAGAGACACCCCCTGGCCCATGCCCTCCTCCAGTGTCTCCCATGGGAGGTTTTCAGATAATCAAGTATAGATTTTCAGAAACTCTACTTCTGTCTCCCTGCCCCCTGCCCCACTCTCTGTCTTCTTCCTCCAGAAAAACTCTCCTTTGTTTCCAGAGTCCCCGCGGTGTGGATTTTCTGCCAAGTTCTAGACAATCCATGTTTGGTTCTGGGTCCTTTAATGAGGCCCTAGTCCATCCACCTCAAAGATCAATCTCTGTGTTGATGGTTTTTCAAGACTCCTCCTTAGCTTTCCTGGTCTTCTGGTTCTTGGTAACAGAACAGTTTCCCCTGCCCCTCCCATTCCAAAGCCCAGAAGACAACTCACTGGAAGCATGAGAGATGTGCCGGGAGGGCCAGGGGCCCCATCTGATCCAGGGAGCCCTGCTCGGCCAGGGGGGCCCTAGAATAGGGAGAAAATGAGGATAGGTGGACAGTTAGGGAATGTTAGGGTCTTGGCATCAGTGTGAAACCCTCTACAGAATAAATATAAACTTCCCTATATCTTTCCTAAACCGTCCTACCCTCATACAGAAAAATAAGGGTGAGATACCAGATTACACCCCTCCCCAATCAGAGCCTGTCCTCTCTTCTGGGTGTTGAGGAGCACACCAACCCCTTGTTCATTAATCAGCCATTTAATGAGGAATTACTTAGTTTGGCACCCCTGTACCCTTGTTGGGTACTAGAGGCTCCTCTGCAGTTCTCTGCACACACATACACACATGCACACACGCACGCACTACTCCCTTACCCTCTCACCAGGGTCTCCAACTGGGCCTGGGTTGCCCTGGATACCAGGGGGACCAATCAACCCCTGAGGAAAATAAAGGTGTGGGTCAGGTATGGGAATTCAGATAGAAGAGGGGTATGTGACTGAGGAGTGGTCTCTACAAAAGAGATTTGAAAATCTGGGAAGCTTTGGAAGGACTCTCCAGAGTTCTGAGAAGGAGGCCTGGGCATATGTGGGGAAGACATAGGTGAATGTGTAAGAAGGGTCTCTGAGAAAAGAATGGAGAAGAATGGGTCAAAGCTGCACTTACCGCAGGGCCTTCTGGGCCAGGAGGCCCCTCTACTAGCATACCCTGTAGAACCAAAGGTCAGAAGTCAGAGGCTACAGTGCTAGCACCCCTACCTTCTTTTCTTCTTCCCCCTGCCTTCAGCTCAGTGACCAACAGTGACTTACAGGTTCCAGCACAGCAGGCTCCCCCTTCTCTCCCTTCAGCCCCCGGGGTCCATGGGCAGCCTGAAGAAGACACACATGTAACCCCCAGTGGGGCCTGTGAGCAGCCAGGACACCAGGACTATTCCCATCCCAACTCCCACCTTCCTTCACTCTCAGATCCTCTGGAGACCTCCCCAACCCTATGTGACTGCCTCTTCACAGACCTCCTAGGTCTTCCAAGGAGACCTCAGAGCTCTCCACCTCCAATTCCCAGCTCCATCTTAGCAAACAAACTTCCTCATTTCCCTGACGACCTCTTTCAGGAAGATCTTCACACACTTCCCGGAATTCCAAACCACATCCTTAAACTTCCCAAACCTTCTTCTGGAAGACCGTGCCCTATTCCCCAAGCTCCCTTTGACTCCAGGAATCTTTAGAACTTTAAGAAACTATCAGCTACCTCACCCTTACTGCAATCTACCAAATAAGCATCTCTCTAAGATTGTACATTGCTTTTTATCGGGGTTTGAAGAAGAGCATGGATCCATATGAGAGTCTGACATAATCTAAGAAGTCTTTTCTGGGAAAGAGAAAGTATATGCCCTTATGCACAGAAGTTTTCTTAGAATTTCAAAGGGTTCACAAGTTAAAAACTCTACAGAGGTTAAACACCCATACTCTAAGTACAATTGGAAGGCAGTCAGACCTCATAACTGGTTTTTGGAAAGATACAGCTCTTGGGCTATTGCTCAAGCCCCTGAGCAGAACCCCAGTCCCTCTCCCAGCAAGGACACTACATCCCTCCTCTGGCCCTCATTTATACTCCAAGCCCACCAGTTCCTTCTTTTCCACACTTCTCAGATGCCCACCCTCAACACTGAGGCCAGAACCACAATATGGATGGGAAGAATGGAAATCATTCCCCCCACCCCCCCAACTCTCCCAACAAAGACCTTCAGAATCCACCCCTCTGCCTCCATCCTGACCAAACAGCAATGATGAATTTTCAAACTCTCCCATATCCCATATCAACCCCAAATTTCCAGAAAGCAGCAAAAGGGAAAGGCAGAATAAGGTCAAGGGTGGCAATATTAGAGAAGGAAAGTGTGGGACAAGGCAGCAGGGTAGAGGAGGCAGCTCTAGTTGCAAGGCAAGCAAAAGATGAGTGGAATAAACAGGAAATTTCCCAGCTGAGAGGGAGTGGTTGAAGACATGGGAAACAATTAAGGGAGACATTTCAAAGGGACAAACACTTGGAAGCAAGAATGATGCCAGGGCCAAGAAAAATTAAAGATGGCCAAGATGGCTAGAAAATGAACTGGACAAACAGGAAGTGGTTGGACAGACAGGAAGCAGCCAAGAAAAGAAGATCCAGGAAGTGGACCTTCAACAACAACATGGCTACCATGACCAAGAGAAAGAAGTTGTTGGCAAAACAGACAAAAAGTGACTCCTGGAAAGGGGATTATGACAACAAAAGGTAATTCTTCCAGAAAACACAGACATCAAGGCTAGTACACACAGGAAGTAGCCATGATAAATATCTAGGCCCACAGTGGAAACTTTATTATTTGGATGACCTGAGACACACAGGAAGTGGCTTATTAGCAAAGGAAATTGTTACAAGACAACATGAAAAACTAAAGCCAATACATAAATAACTTCCTTTCAGTACAAACTGTCACAGTCACTAAGATGGATGCCATGGCCAAGGAAGACAGGAAAGGATAGACAGGGAGTGACCTGTAGGTTAGAAAACATGTCATAGGAAGTTAGATCATTTGGCAGCAACATGGATAGGAAATTGTTTTTACCAAGAAGAAATGATTGAGACAGACTGACAATGGACAAAAAATAGGGGATTATTGGCCAAAAGCTTTATGAAATACAACTTGATTGAGACAGAAAGTGGCCAAGAAAGATAGGAAGTGGTTATAGGATTAAAAAAGAAAAAAAAAAAATCCCAACTGCCCTGGACAGAAGGATCCATGAGTTGTCACAGGGCAAGATATTTGGCAGGGGAAAGCAGAAAGTCATCCTTTCAAGCAACATATACATCTTATGTGAACAGAAAAAGGTGACTCATCAATGGGAGATAGCTTGCAGCCAATAGACAATAATCAGAAACAACAGGAAGCAATTCTTCCAGCTCCCACTGCAGGTCAAGAATGGAAGAGGAGCTCCTTTCACTTACGGCTCCCGAGGGGGCTGTCTCCGCAGACAGGGCAGGGCCAAGTTCCGTCTCCTCACGATAATCGTCCCCATAGCCATAGGTGTAATCGTAGGGCCCTGCTGGGGGGTCTGTGCCACCCTCCCCATATTGCTCTGTCAGGAACCTGTCGGCTGTGGAGGGGACCTGGAGATCTGTCTGCTCCTTCCCGGAGATGGGGAGGGAGAGGGGTAGATGGGGGCATTAGGGCTGAGAGGAGGTTTTCTCTGGGCCCGAAGGGTGTGGGGTCTGGCCCAAAGAATTCTGAGGGTAACTGGGACTGGATTTTTTCTCCCAAAGAAAGCAAGGGAAATGGTTGTATAGAAAGGGGAGGGCCATCGAAGGCCCCAAATGAGGAGGGATGCCCCCAAAATGGGCCTGGTGGGAAGAAAAAATGAATTAAAAGAAGGAAGAAGAGTGGCCGGAGGGCTGGACACAGAGTAGACAGTTTGTGGAGATAATGGTAGACAAAGGAGTCCAGAGAATAATCAAAGAAAAGGATATAAAAACAGAACAGAGAAAGTGACAAGATTGGACAGAAGACTCCTGGGAACAGAAATACGATGAAAACCTTTTGACACCAACATGGGGAAGAAGTTGTTCCAGAATCAAGACTAATGGAAGGAGACATGGACATTGAAAAAAATGGCTGTGCTTAGAAAGACAAGCAGGCCAATAGGTCTGGAGTGACTGGAAGACCACAAATGGATATGACAAAGAGCCCTCCGGCCAGAGGAAGAGTTGATTCACCAAGATGACGTGGGGTAAGGGGAGTGGGTCACAGATGCCCACTGCCCCCAGCTGGCATGAGGGTGGGGGATGGAGTTACCTCCTCAGGGGGTGGCAAGGGGCTCGATTCCAGTATTCCTTCCTCTTCACCTGGGGTGGGGTCCTAACCCCAAGGAGAAGGGGGAGAAGAGTAATATGGGGTGGAAAGGAAGAAGAGAGGTTAGCAGGAGGGGAGGCAAAGCAGCAACTTGTCCCCCGCTGTGGGCAGTGTCTGTACTGGGGCGGTGGGGGTAATCTCAGATCTTGCAGCCCCTTTGGAAGGGGGACAGTTTGGGGAGAGTAAATCTCCGAGGCCATAGAGGTTTGGGGGCACAGATCTGGATGCCCCAGCTCTACCTGCCGGTAACCGCTTCCTCTGGTCCTGGGGGGGGCCTGGGCAGTGGGGGGAGCTGCCCGCCGAGCTGGGCGTCTGAAGGGGGGAGGCAGGCCCCGCGCTGGGCCGGAACCTCCAATTCGAGAAGGCCTCCGGCCTGGTGAGGGGGGCGCCTGCCGGGCTGCTGACCTCTTGGCAGGTGGGGTAGGCTTTCTGGGAGGGGTCCGACGCCCCCTGGGGGGAGGGGGAGCCCTGCGGCTGGGGCTCCGTGGTCTCTGTAGCAGAGAGACATGGGAGGGAGCAGTAAGGACACTCCCATAATCTAAATAAATGATGTCTCTCCCCAAATGTTAAGAGGGGAGGAAGGTGCCCTAGGAGATGTTTCCAGGGGTGGTGGGAGGAAGGGAAGAAATAAAGGGGTCCCTCAAGTTTACCTGATAATCAGGGGTCGTCCCTGTAGTCATCACATCGTAATAAGGGGTCTCGTAGTCATAGTAGAAAGACTCAGCAGGCTGGGGTTCGGGAAGGGGCAATGGGAACAGTAGGAAGAGGGAGGGGTATAAGAGTGAGTAGAGGGAGAGGAGGGGGTGGTGTGGGGGTTTGGAAATGGGGTAGGAGTTAGGGATAAAAGGAGAGGTTGGGGAGAGGTTGGGGAGAAGTGGGGCCGTGGGTCCCACATGTGGGACAGAAGTAGACATGATTAAGAGATTGACCCTCCAACCTTCAGACCACTGACCCCAGATCATATCTGTCACCTTAACTATCTGGATGCCACCCAATCCATCGTCTCCTTTCCCTCCCTCCCCTTGCCACCACCCAGGCCTTTATTCTGCACCTCCATATGCAGGGGGACAGAGACTGGGGCCCAACACAGAATTCCATAGACCCAGCACTCTTCTGGGATTTTCTCTATCTCCTGCTCCTCCCCACTTCTCCTCCTAGGTCTTACTGTCTCAACTTTTCTCCCTGGTTCTGTCTCTCCCCTACTCTGCTTGCCCATCCTCTGTCCCCGCATCTTATCCCACACACACACTGCCCCCCAATCTCTTAATTCAAGGAAGGGATGTGAAACCCAAGGACACAGTTCCAGGAAGACTGGTGGAGGAAAGGAGACACGAGCAGGGGACACAGCTCCCAGCCATGAAGTCTTTCATAGTGACTCTTTTTATTTTTAATTGAAAATAAAAAGGTTGATGAATGAGGACTGGGAAGAGGGAGTGATGGATGGGAGAGGGAGGCATGGTTAGAGTGGCTCTAGTGGAGTGGGGACAGAAGCCCAAAACAGGATGGGGAGCTCTGGAACATTGGGGGAATTCCCCTGGGGAGGTGTCTGGGTACTTCCCTTCCCTGGAGTGTGCTGTGGTTTGGGGTTCACCCAGCTCCCTCACCTGTCGCTGAGGTTCCTGGTTTTGTGGCCTATGAAGTCTTGATGGCTGCTGTTTTGGAGATCTCTGGGCCCTGTGAGACTGTTGTTTCTGAGGTCTCTCCCTCCAAGCTCCTTCACACTCCAGCTCCTTCTGTTCACAGGACTCGTAGGCAGCTTGCACCCCTGGGGCAATGACAAGCTCCTGGATGTCACCCTGCAAAGACATGGAGGATGAACTTCAAGGGAGGGAGGCAGAGAGAGTTTCGGAGACAGAGGATCGAGTCTGGGATGCAGGGTAAGAGCCAAAACTAGGTAAAAGGACATAATGGGAGAAGGTCATTATCCGCCCTCCCATGTACACAGCCCTTTTCAACTTTCAAAGGACCTTCTCATCTATAATCTCACTGGACCTTCACCACAACTGGAAAATCAGTAGAACAAGGCTATTTATGCCTATTGTTCAAATATTCCATTCAGGAAAGTTCAACGTGGCAATGACTGGCTCAAGGTCACTTGTAATTGTAGACTCAGGGAATTCATACATTCCAACTCTAAATCCAACACTGTTTGTCCACCCCCTGCCCTTTGTGGTAATGCATGAACCTTTCCACAAAGTCTTCTGGAAACAGTGGCCAAGTCTTAGTTCTTTGACTTTCCAATAAAAGTAATGATTAGAATTCTCAGGACCTCTAAAAATGGGGTAGAGGGAAGACACTTTTGAATTCGAATGACATTTGTTTGAGCCCACACATGATTCTTTGCATACCCTGCCTTGCATTATTGTTTGGGGTTATTGTCTCATCTTCAAAGAGGAACTGGGAGCTCTGAGAATAATGGAGACCTTATATTACTCTTCCGTGTTCTCCTTGACACTGGGACAGCAGGTGTTCAAAGAATATGGACTGGCTGGGTGGGTGGATGGTTGGATGGATGGATGGATGGATGGATGGATGGATAGGTCAGTGGGTGAATGAATGGGGCTCAAATGCATGACTGATTGAATGGGAGAGTTGGTGGATGGTGAATGAATGAATGGGAGCATTGGTAGGTAGATAAATGGAGATATGGAGTAGAGGAAAGAAACTGGTAGGCAGAGAGATGAATGGAAGTGAAATATGTGAATGAATGAATAGTAGGATGGAGAGTGAGTGGGTGAGGAGATGGGTGGGTGAGTGAGAGGATGGACGAGTACATGCATATGTACATCTCATATGCATGGGTAGTTGAGCTGGGTGGGATGAGTGAATAAATGGATGGGTTAAAGATGATAGAGTGATGGATGAGTGAAGAAAAAAGTGGCTGAGCAGAGAAGATGGACAAGGGATGGATACAAAACCTGAATGCTTGATCGGTGAGTGAGTACGTAAATGGATGGGTGGGTGTTAGATGAGGATATGAATGGGTGGGTGTAGATAAAGAGACTGGTTGAAGGGGTGAACAGATAGGTAGACTCATGAAAACTGATAAAGGCAGCTATCCTGCCATATAAGTGGGCACCTAATTCTTCAACAGAGAAAATTAGCCCCAGGGATAGGAAATGCAAATAGAGATTCACGAGGGCTCGAATGAAGGGCTAGGCTCAAAGAAGATGGAGTACTAGGGCCAGAAGGGCAATGGGCACAAGATACGGGACAAGCAATCACTCTGTTCTCTATGTTCTGCTTACCTCAAACACTTCTTCATCCAGGATGCGGGCACCAAAGATAATCACTCCATGAGTGTCCAACAATGGGCGAGCACTTCGGGGGAGAGGCCGGGTGACCCGCTTCTTGCAGTCAACTATGAGGGTGACAGACTGGCCCTTCACAGCCACAGCCACACGGTGCCACCTGGTCATGGGCGGGGGGAGTGGGTCAAGTGATTGACTGAGGGTGGACGGAGTCAACAGGGCTGGAGAGCAGTTGATGGAAAGGTTGGAGCCAATGATAATAGTAGCAGTAATCCGAGTGGCTATTTACTGACTAAAGTTTACAATGCACCAGGTACCAGGCAATACTTTCCTCATTTGATTGTCATGATTCTATCATCCCTATAGCCATAGAAACTGAGGCTTTAAAAAGTTCACTTGCCCAAGGCATAGACTAGTACTACGTACAAGGATTTAAACACTAAAGCCCAAACCCTGGGCCAGAAGTGTAGGAAGTTTGGGCAATAGGTAGGTGAGGTGAGGCCAAAAGGGTCAGTTGGGGTTCCTAGTTCAGGGAGTGGGGGTTCTGGGGTCAGTGTTCAAGGAGATGTCCTGAAGGAACAGTCCAGGCAGACCAGAGGAGCAAAGTGACTTACTTGCCATCTGCTAGGCTGAGGCCTCTGAAGACTGGCTGAGCTGGGGGTCGAGGCCGTCCAGTCTGATCTTCATATAGGAAGCGGAATGGTCGGCCAAGCTCCAGGCCCAGCTGTTGGACACCCTGGGCACTGTAGAGAGTCAGGAGGGGAGCCTGGAGGCCAGGGCGGGTCCGGACAGCAGTCAGCAATGAGAAATCTTTGGGAAAACTTCCTGGTACCCGAGAGAGACACAACCAGGTGGAATGAGAGGCAAAAAGAACCATAAAACCTTTCCCTTACCATGTCTGACTCTAGACCCCGCCCCATGGCCTCCCCCAGCTCTCCCTACTCCAGCATGTCACCCATACCTGGGAAGAGCTGGCGGGTGGGTGCACTGAGCTGGGCAGGACGGGATACTCGGTAGGCCACATCAGCTGGACAGATGCCTCTTGCCCTCCGGACGCCATCAGGAAGGGAGGGGAACCTCAGGGCCCGGAGCACATCCACAGGCGGTGTACCTGGGAGAGTCCATGAGGATCAGGAGAAGGGACACACCTTCAGGAGGGCCAAGATATGGGGGCATTTGGGGTCTGGAACTCAGCTTCCTGGAGCTCAAGCTCTCTGAAGGCAAAGGTCACTCCTCCCTTACCTGCCCCCAAATAGACCCTGAACAGATGGGAAACCAGAATCACCTGGAAGAGGGCAGCAATGGCCCTGTGTTCAGCTCCACGTAACCCCTGCCCCTCTTGCTCCCAGGGTGTCTTGCTCAGCCTCTCCTGATCTCTTTCAACCTGCGGATCTCTCTCCACCATTTCCCCTTCTCTGTCTCTCTCACTCTTCCTTTCTCTACATCTGTTTATCTTCCTGTCTCCCTGTCTCTTCATTCTTCTTCCACCTCCCTCCCGCTCCTTCTATGTTTTTTTCTCCCCTTATTTGTCCCTCTCTCACTCCCTTTCCATATCTCTGGGTCTCTGGGTCTCTGGCCTTTTTCCCGTATCTCCAGCACAAACAACATCTGGGCAATCGATCATTCTGGGCACAGGAGGTGCGGGCAGGGGGGGCAGCACTTGGGAGGGAGCAGAGAGGCAGATCTATGGGGATGGGGCTCCAAGCTGCTTCAGTGCCTGCGTTTGGGGAGGTGCAGACAACTCTGACCATGCTGAGGATGGAGATAGCAGAAAGAGCCACCCCAGGAACCTGTGCCCCTGGCTCGGGAGATGGGCTGTGAAGCCGGGGGTGTGTGTGGGGGGAGGAGCTGCCATGAGGAGCGGAGCAGGTCCAGGGCCCAGAGCCACACATCTGTTGATCCCATCAGAGTCCCTGCCCAAAACCCGGGCAAGCTCCCCGCACCTGGAACTTCAACCCTGCCCCACTACCCTCACCTCTTGGATCCAAAGATTTGAGACCCAGGCCATCCCCTCTATCCATCTAGAATTCAGCTTCCTCAGGCTCAAACTCCCTGGAAGACAAAGATCACCTTTCCTTCACTTGCTCCCCAGTACACACACTCCTCATGCCATCAGTTCCAGATTGGAAAAATCCCAAAGAAAGTCCAGCAAAATTTTCATAGAAGCATGGGGCAGGGCAGGGGCCAGAGCGATCAGGAGAGCAGAGCTGGGTGGGGTGGGTGAGGTGGGGCGGACAGGCAGAGAAAAGGCCCTTTGAGTCCAGGAGCCGGGAAACCACGGCCTTGCCCTCCCCTTCACCACCCCCCCTCGCCCGAGCCTGGCCCCTGAGTGTGGCAGCTCCGCAAACACCAACACACAAGGGCCGCTTTGAGAGAGGAAGGTGAGTGAGACAGAGACACAGAGACTCACAGAGACCCCAGGCCAAGGAGACCTCTGAGGCCCCCTACCTTTCACCAAACCCCACAGGAGAATAGTTCCATCCTATAGACAACCTACCCACAGGTCTGCCCACCTCAGGCCACATATGTGCCCACTGACTCTGGCCTCGGTCTGCCCCACAGGCTCCTCTCAGGCAGCCCCATCACCCCACCTACCCTCTACCTTTGGTCCCTGAATACCCCCACTTTTTTTTACTCCTATGAATTCCACACCAGCCCATTTCCCTATAGAGTCCCATCTCTAGCCACTCAGCCCCAAAATAAAAGACAGTCATCTTAACCATCCCCCATCTCCATCCTAGAGGATTCCTTTCCTCCTTGAAAAAGGCTCCAAGAGTCCACAGACATGGCACACTTCCATTTCCTGTCCCTCAGCCTCATGCTCCTCGCATCATGGAAGTTCCTCTTTCTGTGATCTAATCTAAATCCTTTATGCTGCTCTTCTGACCATTTTCTCTCCAGAACGAAGAAGAAATGAATAGTAGAGTTATATGCAAATCAGCCTTCAGTGTTGCCAGGAGTGGGAGGCTTGTTCCTGCCTGGCCCAGAACCCAGGTACTCCCAGCCCCCTCCTCTCCGGCATCAAATCCCTTTCCTAGGCGCCAGGACTTCTGGATCCTGGGAAAAAGAAGGAAAAGATTGGGGTTGTGGACACCAGGGTCCCAGGGGAGCCCCGCTGGCCAGAGGGGGAGGGGTGGGGCAGGAATGCAAAGAGTTGGCTCCTGCCTCAGACACCTGATCCCAGCCTGTCCAGCGGCCGTCCTGTTGGCAGCCAGCCCCAGTGCTCCCCAGAGCCAGCCGCGTGGCAGCATCGAGGGCACAGGGAGGGGGAAGGGGATGCTGTCCGGGAAGCCAGTGGGACAAATAGTCCAGGGGTCCCTTCTTTCTCTACCTACTAAGCTCTGCACTGACCCACAGATGCTCCCCTCTCACCCCAGACATATAGATAGAAAAGCCTAGAAGACATACACACAATGCTCACCCATCAATACTGACATCTGCCTCCCCACCGCAGCATCTGCGGGACCTGGGCACACCTTCGGCTCTCCCTGGAGAACCCCCAGCACCCAGTCCCATTCTTTAAGGTGAGACTTCATCTTTCAGCCTTACCTGCCCTCTCCCAGTCCCTACAAGGAGGCAAAGAGATTCCCCCTACCTTGGTTCCCAGGGACCCAGGTGACCTGCCCTCCACCCAGGGCCCTTAGCCACCCAAATCCCCTTCTTGGATTTAGAAGCTCTGCCCTAGGCATCAGCTGTCCCCTACCCAGGGGGATACTGAGAGCTGGAGCCTGACTCCGAGGACGCAGGCGTCAGGGACTCCTCTTACCTGCCCTGGCGGGGACCGCGCTAAGCCCCAGCACTAGCGGTACCAGCAGGAGGAGGCGATGGCAGCGGCTGCATCGCTCCATGGCTGGCGACCCGAACACTGGGTCCCAGGGACCTACGGGCGGCCAGAGGCGCAGAACGCCCCAAAGCTGACAAGAGAGAATAAGCAGGCTCTGAGCCTCAGACGCTGGGGTCCCGCGGAGGTCAGGGGCTGTCGGGTAGCGACAGCTCTCAGCGGCCCACCTCCATGCAACCGGGCGCCCGTCGGGGCTCTGGCGCCACTCCTTCCTCGGTGGCCGCCGCTCCTCTGTGTCCCCGGCCACCCCGCGGCCCAGAGCCCCCACCCCGCCCCCCCCCCCGTCCCAGCCCAGCCCCCGCCTCCAGCCGCCCGCCCACAGCCACCGAGGGGAAACCCCACCCTCGGTCTCCACCTGGTTGGGGGTGGGAGGACGGGAGCCCTCCTTCGCTGATCCTCGACTGCTCTCCCCTGCTCCTTGCAGACTGAATGGCCTGTACCCAAGACTACCTTTTCGGGAATCCCGGTATCTCTTCCCTTGCCGCTTCCTTTTCTAGGCCTCAGGGGTCCAGTCAAAGCCCCCACCCCAACTCCCTCCCACCTGGGGGCCCAGAGCCCCTTTTCAGCTGTCCTGGGAGGGACTTAGGGCACAGTGGGAGGGAAGAGGCGGGCCTGGGGGGGGGGTCTCTACCTCCCCCCCATCAGGTCTCCATAATTACTTCCCCTCGCCCCGCCCAGTGTAATTACAGAGCCGGCCTGGGGCGGGGGTATTTATAGACTAGGCTATAGATAGCGACTGGGAACCTGCTACCCGACGGCTGCAAGGGGCGGGGCAGGTGGTTACACCGCAGGCAGAGGGACCTGGCGTGGGGGCAGATACCGCCAGAGACTGGACAGCCCGACACACGCAGGCTAATCAGGTCCAAGGAGATGAAAACGGGGGCGGGGGGAGGTCAGGGAATCCGGAAGCCCAGGTGGCAAGGGACCCAGCGGGGAGATGAGGGGGCCGTCGAAGCCCGTTGGAAGAGCGCAGGGAAACAGGGTTACTCAGGGACGAGAGGCCGCCTCTGGGCGAGCAAGGACGGAGGCGGCCAGGGCGCTCAGCGCCCGGTGAGCCCCCACGGACGGGCACGGCGCCCGGTCTGCCCGGAGCCCGCAGTGCGGCGGGAGAAGACAGGAGCGAGCCCAGGCGCCGCCGCCCACTGGCGCTAGGAGGGCGCAAGCGAACAAGGCGCCTTTGAAAATCAGCCGCCCCCGTCTTCCTCCTCCAGCCGGCCCCGCCCCCAGGCTGGCACACCCTCTTCCCCCCTCCCCGACAAAGCGCGCCTTGTGTCCCCCACCCTGTGCCCGCCTCTCGGGGGCCCTCTCGGCGGCGGCGTCAAGGGAGCTCCACCGAAGCTCCCGACCGGATAACCCCCCACACGCACGGCCAATACAGTTACCTCAGTCCAGAAAACAGCGATTTAATTTGAAAGCTATTTTATGTGTGAGTGAAAGAGAAGGGAAAGGAACCCCAGAGAGAAGAGCTGCAGGGCAAAAGTCATGCAGCCCCAGCAGGCCATCTCTGCAGGCTGACCATCCCCCTTCAATTCTCAGGCCAGGGTCTTGTGTCCCCCAGGCCACACTGTGTGTGCCCAGGTCTGGGGGAAGGCTGTGAAGGGAAGGGCCTGAGGACTACTCACCAAACCATCCCCACCCCACCCTGCCAGCACACCCCAGGCCCCTTCCCCTAGTTAGACAAGAAACTGTGGGGGAAGGGGTTGGGAAGGCCAGTGCTTGAAGGGCCCTGGGGACAGACCATCTCCAGGGCCCACCCTTTCCCAAACACCACCTCCACCACTGGCATTTCTTAGTCAACCTGGGAAAGTACAGTACTTCTTTGAGTCTAACTGCAAGTCTCTATCCTCAGAGGAAATTAAAAATAGCAGATGGGTTCCTACATCTCCACCCACCCCTTAACCACCACCATCTTTTTATTTTTCAGTCTGATTGCAGCAGGAGGTGAAGTGTAAGAGGGACTCTGGACAGGAGACAGTGACAGGGACCCTCCCTCTTCCAGAGTAGCCCCCAACTGCCAGAGCACTACTCCCATGTCCACCAGTTTGGGGGGCCTGCCCCCCGATATCCATCTCTGAACGAATTCCCATTTTCTCTCTTCGCTTGAGTAGCTAAGTGAGGCAAGATGAGAAGGAAGCAAGGTCCTGTGAGCAAGGCCAGTGCTTTGTGCTGGGGGAAGGAGAGATCGTTCCAGGCAGGGGATGAGAAATCACCCCAAATCATGGCAGACCCAGACAAATTCAGAGACTCAAGGCCACTGAAGAGAGAGGTCCAGCCCTCACAAGGATCTGGAGTCCCCTCTGACTTGGGATATCACGCAAACCCCCTGGAGAGTTTATGGATCCTCTTGGAGGTCTCAGCTGTGCCCTCTACACCTCACCCCACCAAGATTCTAGGGCATGGCCCCTCCCCACCATGCCCCAAGGCCAGAGTCCCCCTCGGATGCGTACTCCTCAGGTGAGGAGCACCACATTTGGGTCTGGGCTCAGGCCAGCTGGTGGGGAGCCTCAAGCATCTCCATGAGGAAGGTGTCAATGGGGGTGTCTCCAATGAGCTTGAAGAAAAACAGATGCTCTAGACACTTAAGGCCGATGGACCTGAGGGCAGGAAGACGTAGCAGGAGCTTGGCAAACCTGAGGGAGAGGCAGGAGAAGATAGCTGGAACCACATGTGCCCTGAACACACCCTCATGGCACCCAACCCCTCACCCCCACAGCTCTTTCTCACCGTCCCTGCTGCTCAGGGTACTTCTGCTTGCAATAGGTCTCCAGTGATGCGTACACTTTCTCCCGCAGAACCTCCACCTCGCTAGGATTGGAGAGGCCCTTGGCATCTGGGATGGCAGGGAAAAGAGGGGGAAGAAGAAGGAAAACAAATCAAGTCAGAACAAATGTGGAGATGCAGCCCACACAATGTCCCTTCTGGGCCCCACCTACTGGCCCTTTACCAGATGCCTGGCAAGGGAAGCAGGGCAAGTTATGGAATGGGGTCAAATGGGAGCGTATCAGTGGATGTGGGTTTTTCTTGGTCAGCTGGGAGATTGCCGGGTTGAGGGGAATAGCTGGGTAACTTAGGAGTCTCTGGAGAAGAGGAGGCTCCAAGGTTGCCTTGGTCTTGAGAGATAGGGGTGATCCTCCTCTTACCTGGATTGAACAGAATGATTGCCCTCAGGCAGCCAAGCTCTGTCTTGTCCATCCTCATGTCACGCATTTTGGACACTAGCTCTGTCAGCACCCTGGAGAGGGACCTGCAGGTCACTCAAAGGTCACAGCTCAGCCAGCCTTGGACACGGACCAGCCTATAGCCCCACCCCCTCTACCTACAGGCCAGCCCAGCCGAGGGCCACTGACCGATCGAAGATGGCTCCCACGCCTGCAGAATGGGCAGAGTTGCGGTGCACATGAAGACCTGTGGCGAGGAGGATGCCATCTCGGACATCAATGGATCGGTGGGAGAAGGAAGCAATGAGGAGCTCATTCCAGCCTGGGTTGGGGCAGCAAGGGTCAGGAGCCAGAGATCAGACCATGGGATTCAAAGCATATCAGGGGAAGAGAAGAAGTGGTGAGGTCAATGAACTTGGGCCCCGTGGTATATAAGTATGCACTGGGGTCACTGAAGGTCAGAAGTTGAAGTAGGGGTCATATGTCAAGAGCTCAGGGGAATCCAAGGTCACTGACCTGCCCGGAGCAATATGACCTGGTCATCCAGAGGCAAGGAGGAAAAGTGTGGGATCCTCTTCGCCCACTCAACAAGCGTGAATAGCTGTTTGTCAGCTGCCTGACAGATGTTAGTCACAGGGTCATTTGGCTGCGGGGGATGGGGGGTAAGAGTTATGGAAGGTCTGGAGGTACAGTGGAAGCCCCCCTTGTAAGAGGTTTCTGACAACACCTCCTTAAAGGAGTCTCCCTTCAAAACCATCTGAACCAATCCTTGTAAGTCAGGCTTCTCCTCTGGCATTCGTGAAAACAATTATGCATTTAGAACTTGCCTGTGGTTCCACCACTGGGTTGTTTTGGGATGGGGACAGAGAAAACTATCACACCCACCTCGGATGTTTGAGAGACCTTGTTTGGCAGCACTTCCAGTCCCAGGCAGTTTTGGAGGGGAGGGTTGGGAGGGAAAGGGAGAGGAGAGGGAAACAGAACCAACCTAGACTCCCACCCCACCCCCCATCAGGAAAGAGACTGGATTGACCCCATCACTCACGCTGCTGCCGCTACCCCCGGTTCCCCCAGGACCCTCAACGCCCTGGTCACTCTTCTGCTCCACAGCAAGCTCTGCCTCCAGGATCCTGTCCACAGGCATCTCCTCGGGGGCTCCCCCAGCCCCCTCCCCATCCCCGTCCTTGTCCTTCCCCCGCTGACGCTCCTCCTGTACCGCTGGGGGTGGGAAGAGGAGGAAAAGAAAAAGGGGAAAGTCAATAGTCAGCGGTAAGGGGTTCTGAAATGTCCTTAGGGCCTTATCAAGGTTCTCATGGCCCTTAGAAAATATTTATAGGAATTGGGGAAGTCACTAGCAACAGGGGATCAGAGGCAGTCTGGAAGCAGGGGTTATAAAAGGGCAGATAAATAAACCAAGGAGGAGGACGGGAAGGGATGGTAAAGGATTAGGGAGAAAGTTAACATTTAAACTGAGGACCAACTACATGCTAAAAAATATGAAAACACATTTTAATATTCCCCCAATTATTGTGAGAATCCTGTGAGCTCTTATCCCTGTTATTAAAGATGAAGATTGTAGGGCTTGGAGAGTTAGATAGCTTGTCTAAGTTCACATAATACACAGTAAGTCATCCATCTAAATCCATGTGTACCTGACTGCAAATCTGACTCTCTTCTGATTCAACTAAGAGGCAGTGAAAGGATCACTGGCCTGGGTCTTCAAGGATGGGTTCTGATCCCCACTTTGTTACATGACCTTAGGAAAACCAGGCCTCAGGCTCATCTTCTCTAAAAGGAGGGATTTGACCAAGATACTCCAAAGTGTCTGAAAATTCCAGAATCACACTTAAGAAGATAAAGAAAAGAAAGGCAGCCCTGAAGTCTTCAGTAAAGTCTATAACTTAAGAGAGTAGAGTCCCAGACTTTGGAGGAAGAACCATAGATAAGCAACCACTGTATCAAGGAGGAGGGACTATTCAGGTAACTGAAGAGGAGACAGAGAAGCCCATTGTGGCTCAGGAAATGTTAGCCTACCCTAGCAGGAGGGAGGGGAGGGGTCAAAGGAGCAGGCAACAGAGGAGTACCCCCTTTAAGAAGGAAACTCAGGGACTAGAGCTGATGAGGGGAGAGAGAAATCAAATATCGCCCTCTAGAGGAGGAGAGAGAACAGTCCAGTCCTCCTGAGAAGTACAGTCTCGCGTTTTCTGCAGCCTCCCTCCACCTCCTCCCTCCTTTCCCATAAGGTAGCCCAGAAAGCTTGGCTGATGCAGGCCCTTACCCTCTCTCTTCATGCCGGTGGCCAGGCACTTCTGATAGCGGCAGTACTGACAGCGGTTTCGCTGGCGCTTGTCCACCGTGCAGTCCTTGTTGTCCCGGCACGAGTAGGTCAGGTCCTTACGGATGGTGCGCTTGAAGAAGCCTTTGCAGCCCTCACAGCTGTAAACCCCATAGTGTTTGCCTAGAAGGCAAGGGGAATAGCACTAACAAGGCTGCACGTAGATCCCTCTCCATTAAGTCTCTTGCCAACTTCCCCCCAGCGAACTTAGCTTAAATCTATTGTGTGTTTACCAAATCTAGAGAAGGAGGACCCAGACATGAGGGTTCTCCTCATTGTTCACTGTTCAAAACCCTATACCAACATCTTCTTTCCTCTGACCATCCCCCATCCCATATTTGAGCTTCAGGTCCCTTACCTATCACCAGGCTTCCCCCCACCCACCTGCTGCAGTGCAACCCCATGAGCCCCTGGGAATCCCACAAGTGATGGTAAATGTCACTCTCTTCCTCTCTGGTCATCCTCTGAGCCCCATACCTGAGCTTCGGTCCCCGCAGATTGCACATAGCCGTTTGCCAGCCCCAGGGCCACCTGGAGGGGGTGGACAGTGCAGGCCCCGAACCCCTAAGACTGGTGGCTTCACATCTTCAGGTGGGCCAGACCCACCCCCAGGGAGCGACACTGTTGAGTTAATCTGGGATAGGGGGAAATAGGGAAGTCACAGGGAGACTCATTGGGAAGGAGAATCTCTCAGAGGTCATGGAAATCATCCCTTACCATCTAGGCAGGGCCCTGCATTGCACATTACAGAGGACATTATTTACACTGCAGTCTACGTGAAGGGGAACCCCTGGAGCACAACCCCAAAGACATTAGGCATACAATTCTCCCTGAAATTGTGCAATACAGGGGCCCTGAAGGGCAAGTATCTCAGGATGGCAGATGGGACAAAAAGGGCAAAAAACCCTGATAAATCAAAGGGACATCAGAATATCAAGGTTCTTTTACAGGGCTGGGGAGGAAGCATGCACTGAAAGATAAGTCACCTCAGGAAGGGCAAGGGGTCTCACAAGGACCACAGGCCTGCCAGGATTAGAGGACTGGAAGGTCAGTGGGCCATGGGGAAGTTCACACAAGGATCTGGGGTCACAAGGAAAACAAGGAAATGAAAGTGGAGAGGCAGTCAGTGAGCCATGACCTCTCACCTGGGGACTGCTGACAGGCCCGGAGAATCCTGGGGGAGCTGGAGGGGGCAGACCAGGGGACCCCATGGAAGAGCTGATGACAGGGAAAGGGGAGCCCAGTGGGGGAGGTGGCATCGGGGGCGGGGGTGGGGCCCCAGAGCCTCCAAGGGAGGAGGCTGCTGAAGGGGGTAGGGGTAGCCCAGGAGGAGAAGAGGGAGGGGCCCCCTGGGGAAGGGGATTTGGGGAGGAACTGTCTGGGCTTCGGGAGTCTGAGGGAGGGGTACACACAGGCACAGAGACAGACAGACAGAAAGACAAAAAAGAGAAAATGAGTCTTAGATCATCCAGTTGGAGACTTTAATTCTCTAGTCCCCTACCGCACCCCACCCCAACCCATTCCACTCATCCTCATGTCCAGAAACACACTGTTGTCAAACAACAGTTTAACTCCTAATTATGATGAGAGGAGGGGGTTGACAAAAGACAGGCTAGATCAAGCGAGGGAGAATTCCACGCAATGCATTTGGTCACCCCAAGCCAGACATGTCTTATGTGGGTGGGGCAGCACGTGGGGTGGAACTGACGGCCCCTCCATTCCCAGCTTGTAGCCGGACTGTACAAGGAAAAGAGGCGGAAGAGACCCCTCCTAGGACGCAGGATCTGCCTTCAAACGTCCAGAGTCCCCAAACTCAAGGACTCGTGTCCCCGCCCCGGACCTCCAGATTGCAGGGCCTCAAACAACCAAAGCTGGGAGGGCGGAAGCTTCCCCCTCCCCGCCCCGCCCCGGGGGGGAGGGCGCTAAGGCCCCCGGGAGGGAGGGGACGCATGTTTACAAACAAGGGGGCGGGAGCGCCAGGGAAAGCGCGCCAGGGGACTGGGGGGAGGGGTCGCAGATAACGCGGTCACTGGTTCGCCTGTCCGTCCGCTAGGACACTCACCCCGCCCGCTGTCGCCCATCCCGTCCCGTCCAGCCTCCCCCGGCTCCGGCTCCGGGGTTTGTTGTTCTCCGGCTGCTGTCGCCGCCGCCGCCGCTGCGGGATCCAGCCAGGGCCGTCGCCGCCGCCACCGGGAGGCGACCCCACAATGCATTTCTTTTCGCACCCCCACCGGCCCACACTGCCCTGCGGCATGCCGCTCGGGGAGGAAGGGCGGGCGAGCAGCCCAAGACATGATTCTTGGCTGAGTGCAAGGATACCAAAGAGGTACCAGGGATTCCCAAGTATTGACCAGGGGACTAGCTGAGCACGAGGAAGCCCCAGAGGGAAAGACTCTGGGCTAAACCGGGTCAAATTAAGCGCTTCGCTCTGCTCTGTACCAAAATGACAGCACCGACATGGCAGCCATCTTGGTATAGACGGGAAGTCTCCGCGCTAGTTCCCGCCCCCTCGTCTAGTTGGAAAACGGAGGAGGCGGTCTCCTCGGCCCTGTTAGCCGGCCTCGCCCAGCCTTCCCTCAAATAACCTCCACGCCCGCGCATGCGCGCCAGAGCAGGCGACTGGGCCGCCACCCGAGTGCCGCCATATTGGTAAAGGTATTGGGACCGAGGTGGGACGGAACTTCCTGTTCTCGCGGGAGCTAGAGGCGGGACTGCCACGTCCGAGCAAACCGGGAAAGGAGAGGATTCCCGAAGCCGGTGAGAATTCCCTGCTTTACCCTACCGTCCTTTCCAGACCTTTTCCACTACCTGGTGGATCATAGAGACTAGGGCCCAGAGAGTCCGTAAAGTAGAGAATCAAAGCCTAGAGCGGTGTCCCGGGGGCCCTATATCCGGGAGGGGGGTTGAGATAAAGAGACCGAGTCTTGGGAACACTGTGGGTGGGAACAGCGGAATGTGGTAGCGGTCCTTAGAAGTGGACGGAGGGCACGAACGGAGTAAAACTGGCACCTCATAGGTGTAGAGTTGAGGGTCAAGTGGAGTCACTGTCTCTGTCCCTCTGGTCAGCGTGATGGCCAGAGGCCAGGGGGCCCCCCACTGGGTGTCCGTGGGACTGCTGACCTGGGCGGCCTTGGGGCTGCTAGTGGCCGGACACGGGGGTCATGGCGACCTGCACGAGGACCTGCACGAGGACTTCCATGGCCACAGCCACAGGCGCTCACATGAGGATTTCCACCATGGCCACAGTCATGCCCATGGCCATGGCCACACTCACGAGAGCATCTGGCACGGGCATACCCACGGTCACGAACATGGACATTCACATGAGGATTTGCACCATGGCCATAGCCATGGCCAATCACATGAAAGCCTCTACCACAGAGGACATGGACATGACCATGAGCACAGCCATGGAGGCCATGGGGAGTCTGGGGCTCCAGGCATCAAGCAGGACCTGGACACTGTCACTCTCTGGGCCTATGTGAGTCCCCAGGGGATGGGGGAGAGAGGGGCCGGCTCTGGATTTTTGGGAAACCCCGCACCACTTGACCCCTGACTCTCTCCCTCACCAGGCACTGGGGGCCACCGTTCTGATCTCTGCAGCTCCATTTTTTGTCCTCTTCCTTATCCCTGTGGAATCAAACTCCCCCCGGCACCGCTCTCTGCTCCAGATCTTGCTCAGTTTTGCTTCGGGTGGGCTCTTAGGAGATGCCTTTCTGCACCTCATCCCTCATGCACTGGGTAAGTGATCTTTGGCCACTATTGTAAATCTTAATATTTTATTCTTTAGGCAGAAGGGTTCTTTGCCCTTTTTTCATCTCTTACTATCCAATATTCCCCCAAATGCATGCCACTTGGCCAGGGTATTCTCTCATTTGACATCTCCTCTCCCTTTCTCCAGAACCTCATTCTCACCACTCTCTGGAGCAGCCTGGACATGGACACTCTCATAGTGGTGAGGAAGGAGTGGATGAAGATGTGTTGGGATGTTGGGGAAGGTCTTTCCCTCCCTCTTCTCCTCCTGCACTTGGGGGAGAGGAGTCTGGAATCTACATCATCTCCCTTAATGTCTCAATGCCTCTATTTCCAGGCCAGGGCCCCATTCTGTCTGTGGGACTGTGGGTCCTCAGTGGAATTGTTGCCTTTCTTGTGGTGGAGAAATTTGTGAGACATGTGAAAGGAGGACATGGACACAGTCATGGACATGGACATGCTCATGGTCACACACAGGGAAGTCATGGGCATGGAAAACAGGGTAAGTCCCTTTCCTTAAAAAGCATTTTGCCTGCCTTAGAATCCCCTTATTCTATGGCTCTTAGGTGGGAGGGAACTTCCTTTCTGAGGACATTTTTGGAGGTCTCTGTTCTCCACTTTTACCAACTCCTTCCTGCAGAGTGTCCTTCAAAGGAGAAACAGAGTTCAGAGGAAGAAGAAAAGGAAGCAGCTGGGTCTCGGAAGAGGAGAGGAGGGAGCACAGGGCTCAAAGATGGGCCAGTGAGACCTCAGAATTCTGGAGAAGAAAAAAGAGGTTCAGGTGAGGGACAGAGTTATTGATAAACTTGGGCCAGGGATATTGTGTTTCACATGGAATGTGCATTGTGGGTAATGGCAGGTGTCCGGGAAACGTGAAGGGGCTGGGTGGTGAAGTGATCTCTGGGGGGAGATGTGATAATGGCTGACCAGGGCTGAAATTAGGAGTGATAGATGTCTCTAATTATTTTGTCTTTCTTTCCGCTTGTACAAGACCTACGTGTATCAGGGTACCTGAATCTGGCTGCTGACTTGGCACACAACTTCACAGATGGTCTGGCCATTGGTGCTTCATTTAGAGGAGGTCGGGGGCTTGGGATCCTGACTACAATGACCGTCCTGCTACACGAAGTGCCCCATGAAGTCGGGGACTTTGCCATCCTGGTCCAGTCTGGATGCAGCAAAAAGCAGGTTGGTGATTTGTGCATCAGACATGATTGCCTCAAACTCTTTACCTCCTGCTCACCCACCCAGAATCCACGGTCAACACTCATTAGTTCCAAACAAGCTGTACTGTGAGGAACAACAGAAATGAGGGGGAAGAAATTCTGTCTCTTCATTTGTGGTCTACAAACCATCTCAGTGGTTTATGAGGGTCTTTCACCTTGACCTGTTCACTCAGAGTGTGTCTGTAGGTAGGACCTCTTTGATATTTTAAGATTTTTCAGAAAGTGTCTATTCTAGATCCTCTCTTTTTGCCTCAGTCTTTAGTTCTCCAAGACATGCACCCTGCCCATATGTACCTATATCCCACCACACATGCCTAACCGCTGATCATCTTTAGATGCTGCTGAGTACCTTTCTGTCTTTTCTGCCCACCAGGCGATGCGTCTGCAACTACTGACGGCAATAGGGGCGCTGGCAGGCACAGCCTGTGCCCTCCTAACTGAAGGAGGGGCAGTGGGCAGTGAAGTTGCTGGTGGTGCAGGTCCTGGCTGGATTCTGCCATTCACTGCAGGTGGCTTTATCTACGTAGCAACAGTGTCCGTGTTGCCTGAGCTGTTGAGGGAGGCGTCACCATTGCAGTCACTTCTGGAGGTGCTGGGGCTCCTGGGGGGAGTTGCCATGATGGTGCTGATAGCCCACCTCGAGTGAGAGGTGGGGTAAACCGTCCCCACTGCAGTCCCAAACCTCTAGCCTCTAAGTCCTCCAGGTCAGGGGTCTGTGGAGGTTGGGGGCCCTCACCAGGGACATCTGGCAAAGGAAATTGTATCCTAGAGAAGTGGTGACTTTGGCATTAGGGCCATCAGGATTTTGCAGTGTTACAGGAGCTGCAGAAGTGAGAGTGAGAAGTCGGAGGGACCATAGTGTAAGTCATGTGCTGACCATGTTGTTGGGTTTGGGGACTAAAGGGGGCCATGAAGAAGGCTGGAAAACAGAGGGGGTGATGACAGCCTATGCTGTGTGCCCCACCCAACCTGTTTTCCGAGGACCAAGCTACTACACACAGTCTTCTTCCGAGGTCTGCCTCCCCCTCCCACCTGTTGGTGGAAGCTTCAGGGAAGACCAGAGCCCTGGACAGGGCGGGTAGCAGGAAGAGCCGGGGATGTACATCAGTTAAACATCAATCGTGTGTCCTGATTTGGGAGTGATTGAGGGGGTAGGTGGGTTGCTAATCTCCTGGCCCGATTTTTTTTTTTTTTCTATTCTTTTGATATCACTGTTTGAATCAAGAGGTAGGGGTGGTGACCGGAAATAAAGTCCTCGGATCTTCCGCCCCACACGCGGTCTTTTGTCTTTTTTGGAATAAGGGACCCTCGTCTCCCCAGGCCCCCAAGTGGTGGCGACTGGCCACGCCCCCGCGGTGGGAGGTCAGCCTGCGCTGGTGGCCCCAGATGGCCCAACGCTGGCCTGGCTTAGATTGGCGCGTCTTTGCTCTTGCCACGCCCCCTCTGCGCTAGGATTGGCTCCGTACTGGGTGCCCGCCCACCAGCCGCCGGACATGGCGTCTCAGCTCAGGCTCCGCTCCGCGCTGGCCCTGGTCACAGGTTGAGGGGAATGTCCTCCCAGGCGGGTTGGGGTGCTGGAGTGTTGTCGGGGCGCCCCCTCGGCGTCTACAGGCGCTGTGACCTCTAGCCCCCGGCCCAAATTTTACTAACTTTGCGCCCTGTCGACCTCTGACCCCTGCCCACTCCCCTTTTCCCCCCTCCCGCGTGTTCTTTCCCACCTCAGGCGCGGGTAGCGGAATCGGCCGGGCCGTCAGTGTGCGCCTGGCCAGAGAGGGGGCCACTGTAGCCGCTTGCGACCTGGACAGGGCGGCGGCCTGCGAGACGGTGTGGCTGCTGGGCGGGCAGGGGAGCGAGGAGGTGGCGCCCGGCGGCACCCACGCCGCCTTCCAGGCTGACGTGTCTGAGGCCGGGTCGGTCAGGCGCCTGCTGGAACAAGTGCAGGTGAACGCGACAGGACCTCGCCCTCTTTTAAAAAGCCGACGTTGCCTCCATTTCCCCCGCTGTACTTGGGTTTTGGTGTGTAACCGCCCCCTTCCATAGGCCTGCTTTTCTCGCCCGCCATCTGTCGTCGTGTCCTGTGCGGGGATCACCAGGGATGAGGTTCTGCTCCGCATGTCTGAGGATGACTGGGACAAAGTCATTGCTGTCAATCTCAAGGTGGCGACCTCTGAACCTGTGGCTTCTAGCTCCTCCAGCCTGGGGGAGGGAGCTGGAAGAAGACTGTCACTCCATCTGCCTTGTTACTCTCCTCACCAGGGCATCTTTCTAGTCACTCAGGCTGCAGCCCAAGCCCTGGTGTCCAGTGGTTGCCATGGGTCCATCATCAACATCAGTAGCATCGTAGGGAAGGTCAGATTGAGTTGGGATGAGGTCAGCCAGCTAGTTGGGCATAGAGAGGAGAGCCCCTCCTTGGGACTCTTGACTCATCCTAAATCTCTGACTCACCTATAGGTGGGGAACATGGGACAGACAAACTACGCAGCATCCAAGGCCGGAGTGATTGGGCTGACCCAGACTGCAGCTCGGGAGCTTGGACGGTTGGTCAGACAGCCCTGGGGGTACAGAGGGATTTGCTGGGAGGCAGGTCAGTACTCAGTCCTCTTCCAGAATCAGCAGCCACTCTCCCTTCCACAGACATGGGATCCGCTGTAACTCTGTCCTCCCAGGGTTCATTACAACACCCATGACACAGAAAGTGCCACAGAAAGTGCTGGACAAGGTAGGAGGCTGTGGACCGAGGGCAGAATCCTTCCAGATACCCAACAACATCTCTGGGCTTCAGAGAGAATCTGGGCACAGGGCCTGGCAAATAGTAGATATTTAATAAGTGTACAAGGAATGAAGACAAAAGAAAAAAGGGTCATAGATTCAGCCTACAAAAAAAGTCTGTAAAAGAAACTTTCACCCACTTATGAGTATTTTCTTACAGGTGATTGGAATAATCCCGATGGGACATATGGGGGATCCTGAGGGTGAGCACTGAATGAGGAGGAGGCCCTAGGGAAAGGGCCTGAATGAAGAGATCCCAGAATTTGTGGAATCTGAGAGGATATCACTAGGATTGGTGGTTGGAGTTTGTGTTTTGGTGGGGAGGGGTTCCGGTGGGAGGTGATGACTTTGGGTCCATGAGAGTGAGTAGGATTCTGCCTTCTTCCCACCATTCCTGTAGATGTGGCAGATGTGGTCGCATTCTTGGCATCTGAAGACAGTGGATACATCACAGGGGCCTCAGTGGAAGTCACTGGTATGAAGCCATCATGGGGAGGGAGAGGGAAGAGTAGTGGAACCCAGATGATAAGAGAAAGCAAGTAAAGGGAGTCTGGAGCCACTGAGGGAACAGCAGAAGTTCCCATAGGCATGGGACCGAAGTGGGCGCCACCCAGCCCATTTGTCTCCACCTGTGCATCTGTCCAAATGTTTCTGCCCCTCCCAGGAGGTCTTTTCATGTAACTGCCTCACGGACCCTGGACTCTGCTTACTCCCCCACCACTCTACCCGGCCTCCTGCTGATGAGGACTCTGAGTTCCCAGGCTACAAAAGGGGTGGCAGTGTATGGCTCTGAAATGCTGAATATGGGAGGCAGGGGTGCTTGTGACCCTAATAAATTCCAAATCCTCTTCCCTGCCACCTCCGGTTCTTCTTGTGTCTAAGCCCTCAGACCCTTCCCCACCTCCCCCTCCTTTCCCTTTCCCGAAGGATTGTTCCCTTTCACTGCCTGGTCTCCCAGGGCAACCCCCGCCGCCGGGTGTGAGAGGAGAGAGTGTGTGTCACTGTGTATGCCTGACACTCGGTCTTTTTAGAGGGAGGGTGTCTCTGCCCCACCCCCTCCCACTGGTCCTGCAGCCCCAATCCCCTCCCCCCAGTTCCCCAGGTCTTTATGGTCCCCAAGGGTGATTTGTTCATGGCCCCATCCTGGTGTCCAGTCTGGCCTTGGGAGGGGTCTTGGAACAGGTGGCCCTCCCCCACCCCCTCTTCTCTGAGTCCCCCCTCCCCTTTCTCTCCACCTTACAATAGCTGCAGCCGGCCTGGGGTCGGGTGGGGGGGATTAGGGGAGGGGGCCGGGATTAGGGGAATGGACCAGCCGATGAAAGGGGCTGGAGGAGAGCAGAAGGGAGGGGGCTGGGAGGAGGAGAAGGAAGGGGAGGGGGTCTGCGCTAATCGACTCTGGAGCCCACATAAGGACTGGCCACGGACTGAAGGAGAGGACAGGGAAGTAGGGGGGAACTGGGGGAGGGGGCGAGGGGACCCACTGTTGCCTTGTCCCAGAAACAGGCTACCCCCCCTGGCAGCTGCAGCCCAAGTCCGGGAACCCCAGCTCAGGCTGAAGGAGACAGGACGCCCACCACGGTCTCTTTCCACCACCCGCACCCCCCCCCTCCCGCCCCGTATCTCATCCCCTGCCCTCAATGGGGATCGCTCTGCCCCTTCCTCTTCTCTTTCCTCCCCGTCCCCTTCCTTTACTGCAAAGTCCTGGAGGAGGCTCCTGCCCGCTTCCCACTCCAGACATTCTGCCCCTTGTGCCCCCAGCCACCCACACGCGCACGCCCCCTCCCCTATAGGGGCCCCATCTTGTGTCTGTGTCCCTGCTTCCGCGTGGTGTCTCCATTCCCCCGTTCCTCTCGTGCGCCTCCCTCCCCCGCCCCGGGCCGCGGCTCTTGATTGTCCAAACGCAATTCTCGAGTCTCTGGCTCTGGCCGAGAGTTGAGTCTGGACGTCCCGAGCCGCCGCCCCCAAACCTCGAGGGGAGAGCGGGTCGGAGGGTCTAGTGAGAGCCAAAGCGGAGGGTGGAGCAAGTCCCCAGGGTGGTAAGGGGAATCCCGGGTTCATCCGGATTTAGTTGCATTCACAGGACTGGAGGACTGAAGCGGCCGAGGATCCTTTGCAGCCTTCCCCCCTACCCTCCCCGGAATGCCGGGCTGGGGTTACAGAGAAGTTGTGGGGAGGGGGGCAGCTGTACCCCAGAGCCGCTAGGGGACGCGGAGTGGGGGAGGTGGCCCCTTTTCCAACCTACTGTCCCCTCCCGGGGTTCAAGAGATCCCAGGCCCCGCCCTCCGGAGTGGAGGCCTCGGGTGGGGACCTCGGGAAGGGAACGGTGGCTAAGGTTGGCAGCACGACGGTGCCGGCCGGGCTACTGAGACCGGGGTCCCTACGTAACTCGGGACTCCGGGGACGCCGGCTCTATACGCGAAGCGGGCGCTTCCCGAGGGCGGGGTGCCCGGGCGCCCACGTCGCGTCCCACCCGAGCCCCGAGTGGCGGTGACGTCTCTGCTGACGGGTGTGGGGGGTGTAGTGGAGGGACAGGCGGAAGTGACGTAGGGCCCCAGCGCCCGGGCCATGGCGGCGGCGGCGGCGGGAGCTGCTGTCTGAGCCGCGGCTGCGGACCGAGGGATTTGGGGCTGGGATCCCGGGCCCTGGGAGAGGCGCTGCGGCAACCGGGGCGCGGACGGCTGGATCCGGGTGAGGGGCAGCGCGGCGCCGGGCGGAGGGGGGTGGGGGGAGCCACCGGAGGGGCGGGGTCTGCGCGAGGGCGGCCCCCCTAACACCCCTTCCCCCTTCCCCCCCATCCCAGCCTACCTCTCCTCCTCCTCCACCGCGGCGGAGCCCTAGTGGGGGGGTCTGTGCCCGGTCACCATGACGACGCCGGCGAATGCCCAGAATGCCAGCAAAACGTGGGAACTGAGTCTGTATGAGCTCCACCGGACCCCGCAGGTGACAGGGACTCTCCCTTCACAGCTTACTCCCTTTCCCAAACCTTTGAATCCACAGACCCCATCCCACAGCCTCTTTAACGTTTCCCTGCCCCATGTCACAGACTCCCTTGGTCCTACCTTTGAGTCATCTTAATCTTTTCCAAGCACTTCACGTTTACCTCATTTAATGCTCACATCAGCTAGTGCCACAGACATAAAGCAAATATGACTTCCTTCATCTGAAAGATAGTAAACAGACAGAAATTACCTTCACTGTTCCTCGGCTCCAGTTAGTGCCTGTAAGACTCACCCCTCAAGTTTATTAAAAATGGAGCCTCTCGGCTGTCCCCCACCGACCAACGTTCTGATATGGTAATGAGATGAGGCCCCAGAGTCTGCGTTTTAAGCACGTACTCTAGGGGATTCTGATATAGGTTGAACCTGGACCCACTTAGAAATTCTGTGGAAAAAGCCCTCTCCAAATTCCAAATCTGTGCCACCCCCACCCCCACACCTCTTGCCAAACCTCCGATCCTTCTGTTGCGAAGCTCCTACTTTTAGTTCATGGACACTAATCCTTTCTGTTTTCCATTCTCTCCAAGTCAAAGCTCCTCTCTCTCAGAATTACCATCTTCAAGTGGCCAACATGGGGTACCCAGATTCTGCTATTTCACTGTATTTCTCAAAATTCCCATTCCATGGACCACTTACTTCTAAAACCCCTTTCCCCCCCAACCCACCATCGTTTCCACTCACTGATGCCTCCAGGAAGCCATCATGGATGGCACAGAGATTGCGGTTTCCCCTCGGTCACTGCATTCAGAACTCATGTGCCCCATCTGCCTGGACATGCTGAAGAATACAATGACCACCAAGGAGTGCCTCCACCGATTCTGCTCAGACTGTATCGTCACGGCCCTTCGGAGCGGGTAACAGGAGGGATGTGTTTGAGATGGGATGAAGGGTACAGAGTTGGGGCCTCAATGCCCCGGCAGCTGACTGTTCAGAGCCTCCTCTCTTCCATGCCAGGAACAAGGAGTGCCCTACCTGCCGCAAGAAGCTGGTATCCAAGCGGTCTCTGCGGCCGGACCCCAACTTTGATGCCCTGATCTCTAAGATCTACCCCAGCCGGGAGGAATACGAGGCCCACCAAGACCGGGTGCTCATCCGCCTCAGCCGCCTGCACAACCAGCAGGCACTGAGCTCCAGCATCGAGGAGGGGCTGCGCATGCAGGCCATGCACAGGTTCGGGCTGGGAGAGAAGCAGTAGCAGGGCTGGTGGGACAGATGTGTGGGTCTGACTCCTGGTGCTGTCTTTGCTGCCTGCCAGCTTCTGTGCCTTAGCATCCTTATAGTTAGCCCCAGCATGATTGTTGAAGCTTGGAAGTCAGGAACGTAAATTGCAGCTTCTTAGTAGCTGGCACTGCTATCCTTAAGAAGAAAACAGCTCACCCTTTAACTTTCTAGAAGTTAGAGTAGTGGAGTGATTTTGAGCATAGACTCTGGAGTCACACCGCTGGGAATTAAATGACCTTCTAGGCCAGCATTGCTCAGTCTTCAGTAGGAATCCAGATTACCCAAGGGTCTTGTTAAAAATGCAAATTCTAATTCAATGGGTCTGGAGTTGGGCCTGAAATTCCACATTTCTACAAACCTGTGCTTCTGGTTCTTGGGAGTCCATGAGGAGAGTCAAGGGGCTGTGATCGCAGACAAGTTATTTAACCTCTGTAAGCCTCCGTTTCCTCAACTATAAAGAGAATATAATTCCTTGCTTCTAGGATTTGTACTGTGTGGGCGATCAGTGAAAAATACTTAGCAGTGTGCTTAAGCATATAGTTAGTATTTGTAAATATTAGGTGTCATCAGTAATATCTCCCTGATCTCTTGTTCTCTCGTAAGTTTAAAATCTAAACCCCTTATCCTTGGTGCTTTCTAACTTCAACCACTTGCTTCTACAGGGCCCAGCGTGTGAGGCGGCCGATGCCCGGGTCAGATCAGACCACCACGATGAGTGGGGGGGAAGGAGAGCCTGGGGAGGGAGAGGGGGATGGAGAGGATGTGAGCTCAGACTCCGCCCCTGACTCTGCCCCAGGCCCTGCTCCCAAGCGACCCCGTGGTGGGGGCGCAGGGGGGAGCAGTGTAGGGACTGGGGGAGGTGGCACTGGTGGGGTTGGTGGGGGTGCCGGTTCTGAAGACTCTGGTGACCGGGGAGGGACCTTGGGAGGGGGCACCCTAGGCCCCCCAAGCCCTCCTGGGGCCCCCAGTCCCCCGGAGCCAGGTGGAGAAATTGAGCTCGTGTTCCGGCCCCACCCCCTGCTCGTGGAGAAGGGAGAATACTGCCAGACTAGGTGAGAGCCCTGTCTTTCCCCTGACCTCTGAGAAACCAGAGATCACATAGACTTCCATCAGAAGTGGGCTTCACCCAAACCCAGCAAGAAACCCTAACCCAGAGGCCCTGTTGGAAAGTTCCCTACTTCCCTTGTCCATTGAAGGTTTTCTGTGCCCTAAACCTACCCTCTTTCCCACTTCAGGTATGTGAAGACAACTGGGAATGCCACAGTGGACCATCTTTCCAAGTACTTGGCCCTGCGCATTGCCCTAGAGCGGAGGCAGCAGCAAGAGGCTGGGGAGCCAGGAGGGCCTGGAGGGGGCGCCTCTGATGCCGGGGGACCTGATGGGGGTGGCGGAGAGGGTGGGGGTGCCGGAGGTGGTGACGGCCCTGAGGAGCCTGCCTTGCCCAGTCTGGAAGGTGTCAGCGAAAAGCAGTACACCATCTACATCGCCCCTGGGGGCGGAGCCTTCACGGTGAGAGCCTCTGAGGGCAGTGCTGTAAGAGGGAGTGCTGGGGAGGGTGGTCTGGGGCCACACAGAACCATGGATCCCACCCTAACTGGCCCACCCTCCTTTCTCTGGGCATCCAGAGATCTGTGTCTCCTCCCCCATCACTCCCTGTGCCCCTGCTTTGCCTTGCCCCAGCTCTTTTATTACTCTTTTTTTCTTTCTTCCTCCCTAGGTCACTTCCTGCCTTACTCGTATCCTTTACTACCTTCTCCAATTTTCTTTTTTCTTACCCTGCCTCTCTCTCTCTTCCACCCTCTCTGTAGACACTGAATGGCTCCCTGACCCTGGAACTGGTGAATGAGAAGTTCTGGAAGGTGTCCCGGCCACTGGAGCTCTGCTATGCCCCCACCAAGGATCCAAAGTGACCCCACAAGGGGACAGCCAGAGGATGGGGACCATGGGGTGTCCCTGTGTCCTGGCCTACCACCCCCAGCTTCTTTGTCCCCCAGTGCCCCCCCCAACCCAGCCAGCCAGCAAGAGGACACAAATGAGGACAAGTGGCTTTTATACAAAGTATCTATATCAGATTCTTCTATATTGTACAGAGCGGGGCATGCACCCCCATCTACTGCCTTTTCTATTGCTCCCCCCCCCCCCCCCCCCCGCAGCCTCCCATCTACACAAGATGTTGGGGAAGGTGAAAAGCCTTCCCCTTCATGCCCTCCTACCAACAACAACAAATTTGCTTCTTCTCCTCTTTGAAACCTGCAGTTCTGTGTCTCTGTTTATTAGGGGTGTACTAGAAGGGGAAAACCAAAACAAAACAAAAAGACTGGGGAGACAAGCCTGGAAATCATGTGGAAATCAGCCTTGGAAATGGGGAGGAAATGCCAACGGTTCTTCTCGGTGTGTAAATCCCAATTTTCTGAACCCCAAGTCAACAGATATGTATGAAAATAGTGGGGCACAGTCTGTGAAGCTGAAAGAGACAGGGTGAAGAGCTGAGCGGCGTCTCAAGTCAGATCTCACAGCTGCCCCCTAAAAGCTGGATCGCCCAGCCTGGAATCCAAGGTTTCAATACCAAAGGGAATGTAGGAAAGTGACTCGAGAGTAAGGCACGTTTGTAGCCGCCAGTGGGACCGTGATGTTCAGAAGCAGAGTAATTCCTCATCACTACAAGAAGCTGGTGTCTATAGCTGGAAAGACAAGAGGGAGGGGTCGTGGAGAGGGCTGCGAGGACCTCCCTGCTGGACATCCCGGCCGCCTCCCAAAGAAGGCGGCCAGGGCCAGGGACTACAATTCCCAGGAGTGCGCAAGCCAGTGCCAGCCTAGCCGCGGGCTGAGTGGAGGAAGGGCCGCAGGGGAGGTGTAGTTCTGTTCCTGCCGGGCTGTGGCGAAGAGCAGAGCGGTGGGGACCTCAAGTGAGGCAGTTGCTGGCTCCCGGCCTCGAGTTGCACGGGCGGACTGGGCCCCAACCCGCGTTCGGAGGTACAGTGGTGCTCCGCTGCGCTCCGCATCAGGTGTAGTGCGGGGTTCGGACTCGCCTCCCCCGGAGTAACTGATTGTCCCTCTGCCCCCACCTTCAGACTCTCTGCCCCTCACTTCCTGTTTCCGTTGCCCTTCGCATCCCCACCCCGATCCGTCCCAAATTCCTGCAGCTCGCTCAGTTATCTGCCCCACTGGCAGAGAAGTTAGGCTTTCGGTGTGATCCACAGACCCGAGGGCACACCACCCCACGCTTGGGATTTCTCGTTTTTTCCCTCTGATCCCTAGTACCTTCAATACCTACCGACTAAGGGGCACCTTTCCGCCCAGGCAAGTCCTACAGACCTGCTGGCCTGAACTCACCGCCTGAGCCCTCTTGCCCTGCAGAAATAAACCAGACCCACTTAACACTTGAAGGAGCCCCTTTCTATACCCGCTCCCCAGAACCCTTGATCCTGGCTCGCCTCCTTTCCAACCCCAGGTATCCAGCAGCTGCGGCGCTGCCGGGGCTTTGGGGCTGAAGGAAATTGGGCGTCGCTCCCGGAGTTTCAGAGAGGGAGAGGCAGGCGTGGAGGAGTCGGGAAGGATACAGAGGTGGAGGCTGGAGAGCACGCAATGAACACGGCTTTTCTTCTAGTTCTCGCGCCTGCCAGGAGCGCCACCCCCTCACTTTTCTCATTCTCTCCAGGAAAGTGACCGACCCGCAGCTTCTTCTGTCTCTCTTCCCCGCCCTCTCCCTTAACCCTGTAACAGCCCCTGGTCCCCGTATCCCCCCCCCCCCGCCCCCCGCCCCGGCCCATCTCTCTCTTCAGCTTCGCGGTCAACACCACCCCACCCTCCCCTTCTCTCCACTTCTCACATTTCTGCTGCTGTCCCCTCTCTGCTGCCTCCATGACTGAATTTCGAAGATGCGCCTGTTTATTTCCGTGACATCATGTGGGAAACATACCAAACTGTGGCCCTAGGCGTCTGTCTAGGGGAGGGGAAAATAACTACCTCCTTGACCGGGTGTTCTCCTTCCCTATTGCTGGGAGAAGGAGGTGTTGTGGGGTGGCGGGAGCAGGTCAGATCCTGTTGCCCTGGGAGCTTCCCTGGGTTCCTTCCCCAAATCCTTCAGTCTTGGTGTAAATTAAGCCCTAAGAAATAGGTTAGGCAAAGCCAGAGATACAAAGTATACAAAAAAGAACTTGACTATTCTGTTGAGGAACTAGATACATGCAGGAGAATAACTAACTATGCAAAGGAGGGAGGCAGGGAAAGAAAGGTTACTAGAGGCAGGGAGACCTGGGAATAAATCTTCATCTTGCCCCTTAAAGGGAGAGTTCTTTACACAGGAAACTCTGGGGGCGGAGCATCGGGTTTTTACAAACCCTTTGGGTGATTCTGATGGGCACTGAGGCAGAGGAGCAGTCCAGTAGATGTTCCATGAGATGTTAGCTCCCTCGGGATGGGTCCTCATCGGGTGAATGGTAAGTGCCCCATGCAGAAGGGGCTCCAACCTCTGGAGCAGGGGGTCACTGGGAACCTGTAGGGCAATTGGAAAGGGCCTCCCAGAGGAGGTGACGCTGTGCCAGGATGCTTGAGAAGGGAAGAAGAAAGTCTTGCTGGAGGGGTGAAGAGAAAAGGAGCCTCTCTCTCCCATACCCATCCATCTCCCACTTTTCCCTGGCTCAGGCTTCTCAGTCCCCAAACCATAGCAGATCATGCCTCTGAGCACAGGAGTGAGAGCAGCGTGTAAGACAATACACACAAGAGACATCTCAGAAAAACCTAGGACCGCTATCAGGTACAAATATCACCAGAGAGACCACTCATCTCTTCTTCAGTTTGGGGTTTTCCCCCTGTGTTGTCAAGCTCCGAGACAAGTACTTCGTGTCTGGCTATTTGCACTTCTTCCACAAAATTGTTTGCTTAATATCCTGGACAGTTGGTTTTGAACAGTCATCCAGGGGGTCCCACAGAAGCGTCCCCTCTAGATAGCGCCTCTGGCTCCAGCCTGGCACTGAGGAGGGTGGTGTTACCATTCACCCTTTTAATTTTTTTAAAAGATTTTTTATTTGTTTATCTGACAGAGAGAGAGATCACAAGTGGACAGAGAGGCAGGCAGAGAGAGGGGCGGAAGCAGGCTCCCCACCAAGCAGAGAGCCCGATGTGGGGCTTGATCCCAAGATCCTGAGATCCTGACCTGAGCCAAAGGCAGATGCTTAACCCACTGAGCCACCCAGGTGCCCCACCATTCACCCTTTTAGAAGGTTCTGTTGGGGGAATGCCTCACTTGGGCAACACTCACAGTAAGATTATTGTTACTATACATGTTAAAGGATAAGGTAGACCTTAGTTCTGCATTAACTCCCCCCAAAGTATATGCTTTAGAATTTGGCAGCATTCTCCCTATGGATGTACCAGAGAGGCTGACTACGGACATATGCCAGAAGGAATGAAAGAAGCTTAGAGGTAAAAGGATCACTTGGGAGACCCCTAGTCAGTTTCACCTTTTCAGGAAGTACCTGTTGAGTCCACCACCTAACAGGGACACTGTTCCGTGACCTCAGTATTACAAACAGGTGTATGGTGTAGCCCCTTGCCTTTGAAGGATGTGATGTAGAGGTGTTTGTGGCGAGCATCTCAGTACTGAATCCACCTTTATTCTGATCAGTTGTATCTGTCCCTCTTCTCCATCCCTCCACCTCCCTGGTCCAGCCACCATCTGGACCATCTGGCTCTCCTCTGAATCACTGCAGTAGCTGGAGACCTTGAGAATGGTCTTCTCTACTATGCGCCACCACACACCTGAGTTAGAAGCCTTTTTGAAATGCAGATCTGATTGTTTCAGGCACCCTGCTTATTCATTCAATGGTTTCCCATTGATTTTAGGCTAAAGATACAAGTCCTTAACCTGCTAAGGCCCTGCCAGGTGTGGCTCTGTCCGCCCCTCCAGATTCTTCACCCACCACTCTCCCAGTGGGAGGGCTCCTCTTCTTCCTGCAAAGAGCCTTTGTGCAGGCTGGACCCTCAGCCTGAAAGGCTTTTTCTCCCATCTCTCTTTTAGCTAGCTTCTCTTCATTCTTCAGATCTCAGCGTCTCTGCCACATCCTCAGGAAAGGTACCCTGCCCTTCCTTCATGGGTCAGATTCCACTCTTCTGAGCTCCCACACACCAAGGTGTGCCTTTCCTCAGAGGCACTGGGCACAGTTGCAGTTCAACATTTGTTATTTGACCCCCTGGAGGATGTAAGCTCCCTGAGGGCAGGGATCACGACTGCAGATGCTCACTGTTGTCATACACAGGGGACCTCGAACTCCATAAATATTGAGTCGAAATATTGGTTCAATAGAAGCATGCGTGCCAGGATCTGGGGTAGAGGGCTACATATTTCAGGATCTCAGAGAGGATGGTTCGAGGACATGATTCTCCCTCCAACAGCTGCGGCCCAGGCATATGCCATTTTCTTAATACAATTACTTCCTCTGTATTTCCTATCTTGTCCATCTCCACAGTTCTGCCTTCATCTCAGGCCCCCTCCGTTTTGCCTATGAGACCCTCTTTCCCTTTAACTTTGCAATGCCCCTTTCTGGTCTTGCCTCATTGGCTTCAGAAGGCAGCATGGAATAATGTGGCAACAGCACAGAATCTAGAACCATAATATCTGAGTTCAATTACTAGGTTAAAAGTATTAGTGGTGCAACCTTCCTCAGGTTGTTAAATCACTCTGAACCTAGCTTTCTTATCTCTAAAATGGGAACAACTTCAGAATCAAGCAAGATGGAGGACATAGAAAATCTAAACGCACCATCACCTGGAAATACTGGATAAAATATGGGGGTGGGGGAGTAAACATGACTGAGTTCTCAAAAGGAAAATAGAATCCTGAGTGTTATAAACAAAGAGAAGACTGAAAGCCAGAGAATAAGCTGACCATGGCAACAGTTGCTGGAAGAGGACTGATAATTAGTTCTGTTAACTAAAAAATGTTTTACCAGCCACCAAAGGATGGGAGGTGAAGTCTTGGTCCTGAAAACATGGGGAAATTAAATGAAAAGTGGCCAAAGTTGACTCAAGAAGAAATAGAAAACCTGAACATATCTATAAATTCTAATATATGGAATGAGTTAAAACACACACACACACACACACACACACACCCCTATCTAGATAGTTTTATAGATGCATTATTCTGCCAACTATTTTTTTAAAGTCAGCTCTATACATAACATGAAGCTTGAACTCACGACCCTAAGACCAAGAGTAACATGTTCTACAGATTGAGCCAGTCAGGTGTCCCTATTTTGCCGACTCTTAAAAACCAGTTGTTTATTTACTTATACAAACTATAGCAGATAACAGAAAAAGAGGGACAATCACACTTATAATACTAAAATCCTATATGCACCTGGGTGGTTCAGTTAAGCCTCTGCCTTTGGCTCAAGTCATGGTCTCCTGGTTCTGGGATCAGCCCGCATCATCTGCTTCTCTCTCTCCCTTTGCTCCTCCCCACTGCTCATTCTCTCCCTCTCTCAAACAAATAAACAAAATTTTTTAAAAAGAAAGACTAAAATCCTAAATAAGATATTAACAAACTGAATCTGGTGTTTGTGCAAGTGTGTGTGTGTGTGTGTGTGTGTGCGCGCGCGCGTGCGCACGCGCGCATGCACATGACCAAGCAGGCCTTATTGCAGGCATACAAGGATGGTGTACTTTAAAAATCTATTAATGGGGCGCCTGGGTGGCTCAGTGGGTTAAGCTGCTGCCTTCGGCTCAGGTCATGATCTCAGGGTCCTCGGATCGAGTCCCGCATCAGGCTCTCTGCTCAGCAGGGAGCCTGCTTCCCTCTCTCTCTCTGCCTGCCTCTCCGACTACTTATGATTTCTTTCTGTCAAATAAATAAATAAAATCTTAAAAAAAAAATCTATTAATGATGTTTACAATTTGTCAAATTAAAAGGAAAAAAATATTGTCCCAATAGGTACAGAGAACACATTGGATAAAGTTTAACAGGACTCCACTATTTTTTTTGTTTAAATCTAGCTAACTGGATGCCTGGGTGGCTCAGGTAGTTGAGTGTCCGCCTTTGGCTCAGGTTATGATCTCCAGGTCTTGGTATTGAGCCTCATGTCATCAGGTTCCCAGCTCAGGGGAAGTCTGCTTCTCCTTCTCCCTCTGCTTGTGCTCCCTCTCTGTCTCTCAAAGGATAAATAAAATCTTTTTAAAAATCTAGCTAAGATTAGAAAATAACTTCCAAAGTCAAGACAAGGATATTAGTTTTTACTGTTTCTTTTCTTAATTTTTTATTTTTAAATTTAAATTCAATTAATTGGGCGCCTGGGTGGCTCAGGGGGTTAAAGCTTCTGCCTTCGGCTCAGGTCCTGATCTCAGGGTCCTGGGATCAAGTCCCGCAAGTCTCTCAAGCAGAGAGCCTGCTCCCCTCTCTCTCTCTCTCTCTTTCTGCCTGCCTCTCTGACTACTTGCGATCTCTCTCTGTCAAATAAATAATAAAATCTTAAAAAAATAAAAATTCAATTAATTAACATATAGGGTATTATTAGTTTCAGATGTCGTGTTCAAAGATTCATCAGTTATATATAAAAATATTTAATTTTTTTTAAAAGTTTCATTTATTTAAGTCATCTCTACCCCCAACATGGGGCTTGAATTCATGACTCCAAGATCAAGGGTCACATACTCTTCCAACTAAGCCAGCCAGGTGCCCCCTCCCTAGTTTTTACTGTTTCTATTCAACTTGTGCTAGTGGGTCTGAACTGGCACATTAAGAAAAAAAAAGTAGTAAATCCATCACTTTACATAGATAATTAGTGACAAAGAAAATTTACAAGAACCCACAAATAATTAGAACTAATACACCCCTTTCTGGGGACAAGATGAATATGCAAACATCAATTTGCCTATATGACAGCAATAAACAAGTAGAAGATTTTATTTTAAGAAAATACCATGTGTGGGATGCCTGGGTGGCTCAGTCAGTTGAATGGCTGCCTTCAGCTCAGGTCATGATCCCAGCATCCTGGGATCGAGTCCCGCCCGCATCTGCCTGCTTCTCTCTCTCCCTCTGCCTGCCTCTCTGCCTGATTGTGCTCTGTCTCTCTCTCTCACTGTCAAACAAATAAATAAAATCTTTGAAAAGAAAAATGAAAATACCATCTATAATAACAACAAAGACTATAGAATATTTAGAAATAAATATAACAAAATATGTGCATGATCTTTGTGGAGAAAATTATAAAACTTTATTGGAGAACATTTTGAAAAGAAGACGAAAAAGAGTGGACAGCTATTCCATGCTCAAGAAGAGGAAAATTAAATATAAAGCTGGTAATTTTTCTCAAATCTATAAATATCAGTACAATTCTAATCAAAACCCCAACAATATCTTATGGAACTTAAAAACACTATTCTCAGGTGTGCCAGGGTGACTCAGTTAAGTGACTGCCTTCAGCTCAGGTCATGCTTCTCCCTCTCCCTCTGCCACTCCCCGTGCTTGTGCGCTCCCTCTCTCTCTCTTTCTCTCTCTCTCTCTCCCCCCAACAAATAAATAAATAAAATCTTTAAAAATAAATTTTAAAATTTTTAAAAAAAAGAACCGTGGGGCGCCTGCGTGTCTCAGTGGGTTAAGCCTCTGCCTTCAGCTTGGGTCATGGTCTCAGGGTTCTGGGATCCAGCCTGCATCGGGCTCTCTGCTAGCGGGACGCCTCCTTCCCCCTCTCCCTCTGCCTGCCTCTCTGCCTGCCTCTCTCTCTCTCTCTCTCTCTCTCTGTCAAATAAATAAATAAGCTTAAAAAAAAAAAAGAACCGTATCTGGCAATGAAAGCGCCCAGTATCTGAGATGTCCCAAACTCTCCCTTCAGGCAACTAAAATTAAAGGTGGCAAACTCACATTTCTGTGAAAGCCACGCATGTAATGTGTCAAATGCAAGGTTTTGTTTTTTAAGATTTTATTTATTTGAGAAGGAGAGAGAGAGAGTGGGGTGGGCAGATGGAGAGGGAGAAGCAAACTCCCCGCTGAGCAAGAAGCCTGACTTGGAGCTCCACCCCAGGACTCTGGGATCATGACCTGAGCCGAAAGCTGATGTTTAACGCACTGAGCTGCCCAGGCACCCCGCCAAGGGCAAGGTTGTCTGGTTCGGTATGGCCATGTAGGAATTCAGACTAGCATTGCCTCATTTTATTTATTTTTGTATTAACATATAATGCATTATTTGTTTCAGGGTTATAGGTCTGTGATTCGTCAGTCTTACACAATTCACAGTACTCCCCATAGCACATACCCTCCCCAGTGTCCATCACCCAGGAAACCCCAGCCCTCCCACCCCCTCCAGCAACCCTCAGTTTGTTTCCTGATATCAAAAGTCTCTTATGGTTTGTCTCCCTCTCTGGTTTCATCTTGTTTCATTTTTCCCTCCCTTTCCCTATGATCCTCTGTCTTGTTTCTCAAATTCCTCATATCGGTGAGATCATATGATAACTGTCTTTCTCTGCTTGACTTATTTGTCTTAGCATCATACCCTCTAGTTCCATCCATGTCATTGCACATGGCAAGATTCCATTTTTGATGGCTGCATAGTGTGTGTGTGTGTGTGTGTGTGTGTGTGTGTATCTCACATCTTCTTTATCCATTCATCTGTTGATGGACATCTAGGTTCTTTCCATAGTTTGGCTATAGTGGACATTGCTGTTATAAACATTCGGGTGCGCATGCCCCTTCAGATCTCTACATTTGTATCTTTGGGATAAATACCCAGTAGTGCAATTGCTGGGTCATAGGGTAGCTCTATTTTTGACTTTTTGAGGAACCTCCATACTGTTTTCCACAGTGGCTGCACCAGCTTAGCATTCCTTCATTTAAGGCTTTTTTTTTCCCCCAAGAGGTACTATAAATCCCAATTTTTCTATAAAATGTCTCCATTTTTAAGTTTTGTAATTAGTTCAAAAGAATCATAAAAGCACATTGAGAACCAAATGAAATACTTGAGTGGGTTGCCAGTTTCTGAGCTCTGAGACGGAGGCTGGCACAGAGGCAGATGCAGGAGCAAGTCTTACAAAGACACTGTCATTCCAGCTGCACTAAAGACAAACGACAGAGTGCAATGAGGGCATGGGGAACTAAAGATGGTGGCAGCTTCTTTGTCCTTCCTCCCAGTAAGATGTTCAGTCTATCTCCCCTTCCCTAAAGTTGGGGTTGGATTGTGGCCTGTTGTGACCAACAGAATGTGGCAGGAGTGAGTGTGTGACTTTTGAGGTTTGGTCTTACTTGATCTGCAGCTTTCACTTTTGGCACCTGGAACATGCCTCCTCAGGACCCAGTCACCATGTTGTGAGGAAACCCGAGCAGCCACTGAAAGACCCACATGAAGTAGACCCAAGGCCCACAGAGGCCAGCAGTGGCTAAGCTCCAGTGTCCACAGCTTGCCAAGTGATGAGGCTGGGACATTCCACCTGAGGCAGAGCTGCCCAGTCAACTTGCAGACTTGTGAGAAACAATACATTTCTGTTAAAACACTAAATATTAGGGTGGCTTGTGGAACAGGGATAGGAAACCAAAACAGGCCACTTTAGAAAAAAGAGGTCTCACTCTACCTAGAAGAGTCAGAGCTGGGTCCAGAGCATTTGAGATTTGAGCTAATTCTTGAAAAAGGTGTATGTTGGCTTTTATTGTAGAGGGGGAGTGGATGGTAAACTTTCCAGAAGGAGGAAAAAATATGCCCACAGAATGGACAATGGAAAGTGTGACATAATCAAGCATCCCCAAGTAAGTCAGTTTTGCTGATTGGAACATAAAGCATGGAGATGGTAGGGAAGGGTGAGAACTATTGCTAACGTTTCTTGAGCACTTACTATGCACCAGGATCAGTGATACACGCTTCCCAAAATCATATAAATCATGAGTCCTCACAATATCTCTCTGATTTTGTACATGAGGAACTTGTGGTCCAGAGTAACTTGCCAGAGATCATAGAGCCGAAAAATGGCAGAGCTGAGGGTTTTTTTTTTTTTAATGTAATTTCTTTTCGGCGTTCCAAAATTCATTGTTTATGCACCACACCCAGTGCTCCATGCAATACGTGCCCTCCTTACTACCCACCACCAGGCTTGCCCAACCCCCCACCTGTATAGTCTGTGCTCTTTCCTGTATAGCCACCCCGTATAGCCTGTGCTCTTTCCACCCTACTTCATATATATATATATATATATATATGTATATTTTTTTTTTTTTTAGTTTGACAGACAGATCACAAGTAGGCAGAGAGGCAGGCAGAGAGAGAGAGAGGAGGAAACAGGCTCCCCACAGAGCAGAGAGCCCGATGTGGGGCTTGATCCCAGGACCCTGGGATCATGACCTGAGCCGAAGGCAGAGGCTTTAACCTATTGAGCCACCCAGGCGCCCCACCCTACTTCATATCTTAAGTCAGATCCCAAAGGGCCTTGTGTGCCAGGTGGACAAGTGGAGATTTTACCTGAAGGGGAGAGGCAGCCATTAAGGAATTGTGAGTAGGAGAGTGAGAAGTTCTGGTTTTCGCTTCAGAAGTGTCCCTACAGCAGCTGGGAGGAGCATGGGCTGGAGGGGATGGCAAACTAGAAACAGAAGACCAGCAAAGTGACGTCTTCAAAAGTCTGTGTGGGGACACCCGAGCAGAGATCATTCCTTCATCATCGGGACTAGCTTAGGCCACCTGTGGCTGGCCAAGGGGCTGATCGGGAGTTAGGTTCAAGGGCAGAAACTCGGATAAAAACCATCTCTGAAGCATACAGAGTACTGAAAGCCATCTCACGATCCAGCAGGGGAAACTGGGTCAAGCCCTAGAATCCAGAAGTCCAGAGATGAGATTAAGGTTTGAGCCCTAGGGCCAGAGTTAGGAGCTGGAAAGAAGCAAGACTGGGAGAGTAGGTCAAGAATGACCAGAAGAATCCTAAGCAGAGGTTCCAAAGCCTAAGGAGCACTTGTGATTCATCTGTGAACTGGGTGGGCACATGGTGTTGGGTGCTGGGGAAAGGCCAGAGGTCAGGAGGCAGGCAGTGGCAGCAGGGTTGGTGATGTAATGACATACTGATGAGCTAGAGAGTAAAATCATAGGACTTGGTTCTTAGGAAGGAGGTGGGAGGGGGCAAGAAAGAGTGTGATCTGAGGATCCTTCCAGGTTTCTGGCTTGAGCATCTGGGTGGTTGGTGATTCCGTCTCCTGAAACCAGGAATAACGAAGAAGAAGCAGGTTTGGGAGAAGAGACACATTTCAAATTAGGGAATATTCAGTACTTGCTCAATAAGCTTAAATTGAATGTTAATTTTTAAGCAACTGGAGACATTCAGATGGAAAGATTCATGAGACATATCTGGGAGTAAAGGTCAAGGGAGAAATCTGAGCTAAAAATACACATTTCAAAGTCACCAGCATAACGATGGGTATGAGAATGAGTTTAAAAAGTGTATAGTATGGATATTGGGGAGGGTATGTGCTATGGTAAGTGCTGTGAAGTGTGTAAGCCTGACGATTCACAGACCTGTACCCCTGGGGCAAGTAATACATTATATGTTAATAAAAATTTTTTTTTAAGTGTGCAAATAAGGAAAGAAGGGAGATGGGATCAAGTCATGGAAAGTAGCCTAAGAAAGTCCAGGAAGAGGGGCAAGAGGACAAATGAGAGGGAGAGAGAGCAACAGAATGGTTGCACAAAAAGCAACAGAGAAAAGAACTTCAGTGGGTAGTCAACAAGGTCAAATGTTTCAGGGGAAAAAAAAAATGAAGATAAAAAATGCCCATTGGATTTGGCAAAGGGAAGATCTAGCGTGTTCAGCCTTAGTGAGAACAGATTCAGTGGGAGGGAAGGAAGTAGAGCTGATGGCAGTCAATTGAGGAGGTTGTATTAGTCACCCACGTCATGTAACAAAGTACCCAAACCTTAACGGCTTACAACAGCAATAACCATGCATTATCCCATGGATTCTACAGTTAGGAATTTGGCCAGGGCACAGTTGGGGCCACCTGTCTCTGCTCTACAATGTGTGGGGATTGTGCTGAAAGTGACTGAATGGGTGGGAGCTGGAGTCATCTGAAGGTTTTCACTGGCATGTCTGCCAGCTGATACTGGCAATTGGTTGAAACCTTAGTTGAGGTTGTCAGCTCCTATGCCTGACAGGTGGGTCCCAGGAGCAGGCCTCCTGAGGGGAAGAGCGAGAACCCTAACATTTGAGGGGTCTAGATACAGAGTACAAATAAAGAATATGAAGTTGCAGGGCCTTAATCTCTCTGTTGTGGATTTGAGAAAAATGAGCAAGAAAATGATTTTATCAAATCTACAACTTGAATAGGTCAGATCGAATTCACACAATTTCATACTCTTTATTGATTTAGTTGTGGATAAAAAAATGAAAATACGGGGCGCCTGGGTGGCTCAGTGGGTTAAGCCGCTGCCTTTGGCTCAGGTCATGATCTCAGGGTCCTGGGATCGAGTCCCGCATCGGGCTCTGTGCTCAGCAGGGAGCCTGCTTCCTCCTCTCTCTCTCTCTGCCTGCCTCTCTGCCTACTTGTGATCTCTCTCTGTCGAATAAATAAATAAAATCTTTAAAAAAAATTAAAAAAAATGAAAATACATGTGGCTTCCATTTGTACTCTTCTCAGTTTTTAAAAATTTCAGTAGATTGCTTTCTTGAAGATACTCCATTTTTCTTTGAGTTCCACATTCATAGTTTCTACTTTTTTTTTTTTAAGATATTTATTTATTTATTTATCAATGAGAGAGAGAGATAGCACAAGCAGGGGGAGCAAGAGAGGAAGAAGCATGCTCCCCTCTGAGCAGGGTGCCCAACATGGGGCTCTATCCCAGGACCTTGAGATCAAGACCTGAACCAAAGGCAGTTGCTTAACCGACTGAGCGAGCCATCCAGGTGCCCCCATAGTTCTGACTTCTACCATAATTTCAATGGTTTCTATTTCTATCATAGTTTTAAACTCATCCCCAGTGACCTATGATTTAAATATATATATATGGGGCGCCTGGGTGGCTCAGAGGGTTGGGTCTCTGCCTTTGGCTCAGGTCATGATCTCAGGGTCCTGGGATCAAGCCCTGCATCGGGCTCTCTGCTCGGTGGGGAGCCTGCTCCCCCCGCCCCTGCCTCTCTGCCCACTTGTGATCTCTGTCTGTCAAATAAATAAACAAAATCTTTTAAAAATAAATAAATATATATATCATTGTAGTCAATGTTTACAAAATTAAAATGGATTTTTGCCAAAATATGTAAATGTAAAAAAAAACTTTAAAAATCACTTTAGTAGATGTTACAAAAGGTATTTTCTTCTAAAATATTCAAAATTGTGTATTAAAAAGACAAAATAAAAATTATAATTAATAAATTTTAATATCCTAAATCAAACTAATTAAATAAAGCTATTTTTTGCTTGCTTTAAAAATCCGTATTAGACAACTTTATAGAAATCAAACTATTTGTAATCTAGTATTCAATGTCCATCCACTTACCAAACAGAAAATCAATGTCATACCTCACAAAAATTATGTCTAGACCTATTTGCATACAAATTTTACAGTAAAAAAAATTAATATTGCAAAATGTTCCTCAATTGTCATTTGTAACTGTCGTGAATGCAGCACAACATAAATCGATACCTCTGAAACACAAAGAGAAGTAAGAAAAATGGACACTTTATGTGATAAGTGATACTTTATCATGCCATTTGAGAGATAATATTTGACAAATTAATTTAGTTGCATTTTCTCTTACCTAAGTGCTTCTGCCACTTAAATCCTGCCTACACACCAAACCAGCATGCACCTCGGAATCTGGCAGAGGCATAGTCTAAACTTTCACAGGATTCAGTTGTAGTCATCTTTTGTTTCCAGGATACAGGCCAAGAGATTGCAGAAGCATTTCCCTGGGGTCCAAATGGGGTTAATTATGAGAGCAGATGTTCAGGGTTTCAGGTTGTGCTATGCCAGCACTGAGGGCCAGATCCCAAGTGCCTGGATGTCATTTAATAAATGCCTTGTGTGATAAACAAAGACCCCCAAAGTATGCAGGCCAGAGCAAGTCCTTGTGGTCTGGATATGATGATGATACTGTCTATGGGCAAGATTATGATTAAGTTCCAAGTATGCTAAGTTTGTGGTACCTTTCAGATATCCAAGTAGGGTTTCCATGTAGGCAGTCAGATACACAAGACCGGAGACCAGATACGAGTCTGAGAATGATCAGCTGACAGCATCTGAAACCATGGGTCAGGTGTGATGGGTCCCAAACCTGGGAAGTAGTTACAAATTAAAATTCTAGCCCCCCCAAACCAATGAATCAGGAATACATGGTTTAACAGGCCCTCCAGGCAATTCTGATGCAGACAAAATTGGAGAACTACTGCTCTAATGTGAGGAACAAGGGGGTAGTGTAAATTTAGTGACAGGTGTTGGAGGGCGTTCACTTCTGAGGGCCTCAGTTTCCTATGTGACATAAGTGACATAAGTGACAACTGAGAGAGGTGAGACAGAGGAGCCTCACAGGTGCAGGATCATGGAGTTTACTTATTTTTTAATTATTTTATTTTATTTTTACTTATTTGACACAGAGAGAGAGATCACAAGGAGGCAGAGAGGCAGGCAGAGAGAAAGGGGGAAGCAGGCTCCCTTCTGCGCAGAGAGCCCAATTCGGGGCTCAATCCCAGGACCCTGAGATCATGACCCGAGCCAAAGGCAGACACTTAACCCACTGAGCCAGCCAGGGAGGATCAGGGAGTTTAAAGTAGCCATTGACCAGCATGATGTGGTTGGGTCACTAAGCAATGCTGGGGTTGGTGGCATGAATAAGGACTGGTAACTATTTCCTGGTTGTGTGGCTTCCTTCAACACCTCTTGGCCATCAGAGTAAAATACTGAAGAAGACATATCACGGGGCTCATCTAGGGGTGGGGCTTTGCCAGGTAGGGCCAAGGGTGAAAATATAGAGGGGCGAGGGAGTTCAGGATATTGTCAAGACAGTTGTTGAAATGAAGGGCCATACAGCTGAAAGTGGAGAGGAGGTACTGACACATTGGAAAAAGGGTACCGGGAGCCTAAGACATGGTGGTAAGGAGCTAGCCAGGGTGATGGCTGCAAGGTTAGAAGATAGGGGCGGAGTCAGGAGGCTGACTGATGGATTTTCAAAGAGTGGCTGCTTCAGATGACGAAGTCCAGGGTGTAACAAAGGGAATGGGTGGCTGGCTCGGAGTGCAGAAGTTCATGGGACGATGTCACCAAGTTGTTGAGAGGCCAGGTGGGGAATGGGTCCTCTGAGTGGACAAAGAGATGGGGAGACTCAGTCCGCTGGGTGCCACTGTCCCCTTGAGTGAGGTAAGAAGGTCTAGCATGTGGCAGACAGTAGCAAAGAGGAAAAGGGCAATTTAGCTGAGGCAGGGGCTATTTTAAACACAAACCTGGGGACTGGAGGAGGTGTAGTTTGGAGGCAGCAATCTGGAGCAAGGAAAGCACCCACACCTATAAGAAAATAAACAGCTCTTATTTCAGAAGACAGGAGAGAAGGTAGTGTCCCCAGGGGAGAGTTACATTTCAGCTAAAGTCTGGAAGTGAGGGGAGCACGCTAAGGAGAAGTTAAGGCTATGAGGAGCTTCGAAGTTTATTAGAGGGCATAAGGGTAGCTTCGGGAGGGGCCAAGTGGAGGGCTGGGTCAGGACCAGAGTCAGAGTATCACAGAGACAACAATGCTATAGAGTAAGCGGGCTAGGGCATTTACATTTTCACTTAAACGATCAAAACAGGGATAGGAGGAAGGCTGGATTTCATTGAGTCTCTTGGAAGGGGTAAAAAGTGGTGATTAAGGATATGGCCTCTGGGGAAGCCTGGCTAGCACAGCTGGAAGAGAATGGACTCTTGATCTTGGGGTTATGAGTTCAAGCCCCATGTTGGGTGTGGAGATTGTTCAAAATTAAATAAATAAGCTTTTTAAAAAAGATTTTATTTGGGGCACCTGGATGGCTCAGTGGGTTAAAGCCTCTGCCTTCGGCTCAGGTCATGATCTCAGGGTCCTGGGATAGAGCCCCACATCAGGCTCTTTGCTCAGCAGGGAGACTGCTTCCCCCCCCCCCTCCGCGCCCCACCTGCCTCTCTGCCTACTTGTGATCTCTCTCTCTCTGTCAAATGAGTAAATAAAATCTTTTTAAAAAATATTTTATTCATTTATTTGAGAGATAGAAAAAGCACCAGCTGGGAGAGGAACAGAGGGAGAAGCAGACTCCTCTGCTAGGCAGGACCATGACCTGAGCCGACATAGATGCTGAGCCAACAGAGCCTCCAAGGTGCCCCAATAAATAAACTTAAAAAAAAAAAAAAAAAGGATGTGGCCTCTAGAGCAGAGCTGACAGCATTCAAATCCCACCCTTGTCATGTTCCAGCTGTCTATAACCTTGGACAAGGTCTTTCTGGGCCTCCATTTCTTCTTCTGTAAAATGGAGATGACAAGAGTACTGACCTCACAGGGCTGCTGTGGGCATTAAATGACTCTGTGTGTTAAATGTCCAGGCCTCACACATAATCGGTAGTGGCTCCCAAGCCCGGCACCGCTGCCGCCTCCCCCACTTGGACCCTACCCCTGTGCTAGATGGAAAAGGCAAGTGGCAACCACTTGGATGGGAAGGACAGGTTTCACAAGCAGGTGGGAATGCAAGAATTATATGGAGACACCATGAAGATCCCAGTGGGGGGAAAACGGATTCTTTCGGGTAATAGCTGGCTGATACTTCCTATAAGTGGGAACTGAATGAGAAGGCTTCATTCCCTGAGATCACAGAAGGTTATATTGCTACACATCAGGCCAATTGTGACCTCTCCAATGAAGGCGAGTCTAGCCCTACTGCAAATGTATGAAGGTATCAATGCTAGGGATGAAGAGGAACTTCTGCAAAGAAAAGCCTCAAGCCTGCTGATCCCAAAAGGGGAGAGATAAAAAAAAAGAAGAATTGAGATGGTTTCATGTTGAAGAAGAGAGAAATACAAATGTATTTTATGTCTGATTTACCTCCAGACATTACAGTGGATGAATTGGTACAACTTTTCCAAATCCTACATTATTATGAGAGATTCTCAAACAAACTCAAGGATACCAAGCTTTGCACAGATAACCAAAGAAATTTTTTTTAAGATTTTATTTATTTATTTTACAGACAGAGATCACAAGTAAGTAGAGAGGCAGGCAGAGAGAGAGAGAGAGGAGGAAGCAGACTCCCCACCAAGCAGAGAGCCCGATGCAGGGCTCCATCCCAGGACCCCAAGATCATGACCTGAGCCGAAGGCAGAGGCTTTAACCCACTGAGCCACCCAGGTGCCCCTAACCAAAGAGATATTAAAGGAGATGGGCTTTGCTGTTACTTGAAGGGGGGTTCTGCAAATCTTGCATTAAAGTTTTTAGACAAAGATGCAATTAGGGTCTCCTAAGTTCATGTCAAGGTTGCAAAGTTTCAAGCTGAAGTAAGAATATGATGCCTCAAAAAAGAAGTGCAAAGACCACAAGAAGACAACCTTCCATACCACAATTATAGCAGCTCAGCCCAGATGTCTGCTCTTTGCAGGTCCTGGATGAGGCCCTGGAGCTGCAGAGCAAAGAATTAGAGAAAACCGGAAATAAAAATGGAGACAGTGACATCTTCTGGGTAAAATGATTACAAGTCTTCAGAAACTAAAGGAAGAAAAGGAAGCTTGGAACCAAGAAAGGCTTCAAGGTAGTTAATCAAGCCTTGGAGTAATCAGGAAGCCCAGAGATTTCTTGAAGAATAGGATACAACTGGACACAAAGAAGAAATCGGGTGGTGTCAGAAGCAATTGCCAAGGGGCTCAAGCACAGGGGCATAGGGTGAGCTGGTGACGATGCCTACAGGTGCTAAGTTTGTAGGACTTTTCCTGGACTATGAATGAGGCCAAGCAGAGGCCAAGGACTGAGCCCCTGTCCTGTCCTTATAGGGAGGTCCGCCACAGGATCTTGCGAGATAAATGGGAGGACAACATCTTCTCAAGTCTTCTCTGTGCAGATGTGGGGATCTCCCACCTCCTGATTACTGGCTTATCCATATTCCCTTCAAGGAGCTGCTGTCTCTCCCTCTCCTACAGGTGATCTATACCGAGGCTCTGCAGTACCCGGATGAGAGCCCTGGCACCCGAATGCTCCATGATCATCTCTGTAGCCATCTCTCAGGAGCAGTGTCAACATCCTCTGACTCTGACTCAGATGCTGAACTTAAAGGTGAACTCTGATCCTAATTTCATTTTAGAGACAATAGGATATTGCAGTTCCATAAACTCATGATGCCTTCCCTTCCCCAAACCCAGTGTCATATATATCCAAAGCATGTGAAAATACACAAAACAGAATTTGAAAAAATTAAATGAAAAAAAAAAAACAGAAAAATACACATTCCTAGTGAGTGACTTTGGCACATCTTTCTCAATAAGTGATAAAAAAGAAAACACAAGGGAAAATCAGAAAAGATATAGAACATCTGAAGAACACAGTTAACAACTTGACCTATTTGACAAATACAGAACACTTGCCCCAATAGCAAAAGAATCCACATTCTTTTGTATATCAAATTTTATTTACTAAAAATTACCCCATGCTATGTCACAGAACAAACTTCAGAAAGACATCAAAGGATCGAAACCATTCAGTATATGTTTTCCGGGAGGTAGAAATCAAGAATAAAATAAAAAAATACTGAACTGCTCCAGTGTCAAGCCATATACTCCTAAATAATTCTTGGGTTATGGAAGCTACCACAGCAGGAATTAGGAAATCTTTTGAATTGAATAACAATAGAAAGAGATCAAAGATATCAGAACGTACAAGACATAACCGAACAGTGTTTAGAGGGGAAGTTACAGCATTGAGTCCATATGCTGGAAAAGGAGACAGGGCTGACAACCAATGATTCGAAATTCAGGTTAGCATATCAAGCTCAAACACAGCAACGTGAAGAAACAGTAAAGAGATGGCATCAATAAAAAAAGAAAAGGCAAATCCAATGAAGAAATTCAACAAAGTTGGGGGGAGGTGCATAAATCAGTGCACTGGACAGGGTAAGCCCTTGATATGTGGCAGTCACATTATTGCCACTCAGAGAGGGTGGACACACTGGGCTCACAGGGATCTTGGATGCTTGCCCTGGAGTAGACAGGTCCAAAGCTTGCAGATCCCACCCTGAGTGTTGCCACGTGAGATTTAGGATGGGGAGTTTGAGGAAGGGAAATGGAGCATAAGCAGGGGTTGCAAAAGAGGCAGAGGGAGAAGCAGACTCCCTGCTAAGCGAGGAGCCAGATGCGGGGCTCAATCCCAGGACCCCAGGATCTTGACCTGAACTGAAGGCAGACACTTAACCAACTGAGCCCCCAGGCGCCCCAAACCCTGTGATTTTTATCGATGACCATCACAGTTACTGCCAGTTCTGCTGTGGTTTATTGCTTACACTTTTCATTAGAGAAAATGCCAAGTGTCTGTTCAAAGTTAGTGAAAATAAATTTTTTTTTTTTTAAATTTCCCCAATCCTGGAGCTCCTGGGTGGGTCAGTGGGTTAAAGCCCCTGCCTTTGGTTCAGGTCATGATCCCAGGGTCCTGGGATCGAGCCCCACATCGGGTTCTCTGCTCAGCAGGGAGCCTGCTTCCCCCTCTCTCTGCCTGCCTCTCTGCCTACTTGTGTTCTCTGTCTGTAAAATCTTTTATAAAAAGATTTTATAAAATCTTTAAAATAAAATAAAATTTCCCCAATCCTCATTCACAGAGCTTTTAGGATCTTGGTTAAAGGCCCTGCAGAGGAACCCAGCAATGTCTGAGTGGAAAGGGGGCCAGGCTAGGAGACCATGTTGCTCCCTGCCCGTGAACCTTGGGACCCTTGGTCCCTGCTACCTAGATCCTGGAACTGTCCTGGCTTCTGTCTTTTCCAAAGCCTACCCGTTCAGTTTTTCCTTCACTTCTATAAATATCCTTCCAATAATTTATTCTTGCCTCTTGGAATTCATTTGTTATTTCTCTACAGATAGCTACTGCCACAGCCCACAACTCCTAGCCTAGAGTCATGGAACAAGAAGTGAGTGTGGACAGAGAAGGTTCAAGACACTGAGTGGCTGTGTGGTGTTGGGACTCATTTATTTATTCAAGCATATGAAAGAGAAAGAACACCTCACAGAGCAGGGGTGTGAATTCAGTAAGATGAAAGGTCTACTCTATGAGATCAAAAACTTTGATTTAGTCTCTGCTGCATCCTATCAGTGCCTATCATAGAACACATAAGGGGATCAATAAATATGCTTTGGCTTAATGAATACTATATATGAAAACACTTGGGGAACTCCAAAATTTAACATGAATTGCTGTACCCATTATTCCCAGGATGAAAAGAGTTGATATCTACTCCCCCCTCGAAGTTTTGTTTTTGGGCTTGCTTTTTCCTTCTTTCCTTGAATCTTTACCCCAGATCTATGTCGGAATCTGGCTAATTTGCCTGCTTCCCCTTATGACTGATCTTCTGAAATAAAAAAAAGCCACCCTTCTTACCTGGAGGGCAGGTGGGCCAATAATAGGATGAAGAGGAAGGGGGATGTCCCTTATCTCTTTTGTCCTCAGTCAATAGTCCTGAAATTGATGCTGGGATGGAAACCCCCATTTTGTGCAGATATAGAGCTGTTAAACACTAAATATTTTCCAGAGAGTTCAGGTAAGAAATAACTCAGGGCAAGTCGAGGGTACAGAGGTAGAGAAATAGAGGGAAATGCTATTTCTTTAAAGGGTCAAGGATCCTTGAGCAGCCCCGGAGAAATTTGAGGGGCAGTGATGTTTGCCAGAAGTAGAGTTTCAGCCTGAAGATCACAAGGTTCTATCTAAGCCAAAGAGTCTTTAGGTTGGAGTGCCTGGCTGGCTCAAACAGCAGAGCTTCCAACTCTTGATCTTGGAATTGCAGGTTTGGTCCCAGCTTAGGTGAAGAGATTGCTTAAAAAAAATAATAAAATCTTCGGGCGCCTAAGGGGTTCAGTCAGTTAAGCATCAGACCCAACCTAGGCTCAGATCTGGTGCCCTCGCATCGACGAGGCTGGGCTTGGAGCCTCCTTAATACTCTCTCTCTCCCTCGCCCTCTGCCCTTCCCCACATGTACTCTCTCTCAAGTAAATAAAATCTCTTAAAAATCCTTCTAAAGACTTTTTTTTTTTTTTAAACGATTTTATATATTTGTCAGAGAGAGCACTAGCAGGGGGAGCGGCAAGTAGAGGGAGAACCAGGCTCCCCACTGAGCAGGGAGCCCCCATATGGGACTCAATCCCAGGACCCTGGGACCACAACGTGAGCTGAAGACAGATACTTAACTGACTGAGCCACCCAGGTGTCCTTGAAAACATCTTTTTAAAAGGGGGATAGGCAGGCTGAAAGAAAACAACTTAAGTCGATTCAGCGAGATGGAAGCACGGGAGAAGCTTCGCCCCCCCCCACCCCCCCGCCTCCAGAAAAACTAAGCAGCTGGGAAAAACTCCATCTCCTGGTGGATGCTGCCTCCTGGAGGTCGATATGGGTATCGCGGCTCCCTTTCACGCTAGTCTGTCGCATCGGGTCCTAAAGAGTTCTTATGGATCCCCGGGGAGGTCGATGTCCCCGAAAACTGTGCGTTACAATAAAACGTGAATGCCTTCTGGTCCCCTAATCAAGAGCCTCCTCATACTCCAGCACTGCCCCTCAGTGAACCCGGTAAAATAACGCGCTTATCGGTCGTCTGAATATTTGCGTTCCGGGATGGACAGAAGCGGCCTGTACTAAAATCAGAGTGCCTGCCCGCACAGCCCTTCTCCCATAGGAGCATTAGTTGACTTCCGATTAAGTCGACTGTCTTGAAGGAAGTCTCCCACATGGGGTATCAGGGGACCCTTTCTGTAAGGAAACTGCTCTTTGTCAAAACAGCCTGTACCTTGCCTGTTCCAAGCCCCAAACCCTGAGCGAACCTTCTCTGTGCACCTCACGCTGAGGCTGGAGTCAGAGCAAATGTAAGCACCAGATCCGCTAAAGCTGAAAACTAGGACTGGGGGCGGGTGTAGCTGGGCGAGGAATGATGAGCACCAAAGGAAGGCAGAGGGACAGAGGGACAGAAGGACAGAGGATTCCCGGGGCGAACTGGCGGCCCTCGGAGCCTAGCACTCCACCACCTAGCACGCAGCAGGCCTCAAGGAACATCTAGGGCAGAGTCAGGCAGGGTAACACTGGAAGAACGCCGAGAGCAGGGTGTGAGGAGCGGTGGCGCCGGCTGAGGTCAGTTAAGGACACTGCCTCGGTTCCGCCCCTGAGGCGTCTAGGCCAATCAAGAGCCGCCCACAGTTACCCACCCCACCCCCCGCACTTCGGCCAAGCCCGCAAAGCTGAGGAAGCGGCTCCGAGGTCTGGCTTCCAATCAGAGAGCGCCTCTCGGAGATGGGCGGAACCCAAGGAAGGCGGGAGCGGAAAAAGGCCCCTCCTGCCACGCCCCAGCCCCCCGGCAGCCAATCGGAAGAGCCTGCCGGCCAGAACCGTTTCAATTCCCCCTCCTGACGCGCCCACATCCCTCTTCAACGCGTTCACGCGTGGCGGTCGGGGATCCAGCGCTTGGCAAACACGAGGAGGTTTTGAGGATCCTTCCCCTCCCTGACTCTGCGGCTGGGCCTGTATCCAAAGGGCCCAAGCAGGGGGTAGAATTCATTTTCCTTCCCTAACTCGCTAGGGCCTGGGAAGGAATGCTCAGGCCGAGGAGGAGAAGGAAATATCTCCAAATTACCATTTTCTCCAGACTGCCTGCGCCTTACTCTTTAAAACTTAAAGGCGCCTCCGTGTCTCTCGGGTGTAGAGTCTTGAGTTCAAATGAAGTGTACAGGTGCTCCAAGTTAAACACAGAAATGTATGAAATAGGCACTCTAGAAACCTGTCCTACCATTGCCCCTGCCCTACCCCTGCAAGGGTGGTGCCCGCCACAACCAAAGGAACTAAGAGCTGATGTTGAAGGAGAGGGGACAGTCCCAGGGTCAGCTTGGGGGTAGGGATGCAAGGAAAGCCCGTGTTGGGGAGCCAAGATAGCAGTATATATGTATGTGTGTGCATATAATTTATTTTTATTTTGAGGCACTTGCCATAAATTCCTCCATCAGGCTGGTTACTCATGAACTAGTCCCCTCCCTAAAACCAACGCAGCCACTTCTTTGCCCTGAAGCAGGCAGAGGTTAAAGGTTACTTTAGGTTAAAGGTTACTTTCTGTACCTCTCCCTTCTGGACACTCACCAGCAGGTAAGCCCAGGAGGTAGCCACAGCAGAAAGGTGACCCTGGAGCAGAAATGGGGCCCCCCCTCAAGGACCAGGAGGAAGGGAGGAAGGAGATGGGAGAAGAGTGTTATATCATATTAAATATTTATTGTTTTCTGCCGACTGGCCTTGGAGTAACTCTCAAGCCAAGAGGAATCGGATTGGTTAGTGTTCAAGTTTCTGAGATCTTAGGTCGAAAAAGCTACACTGAGTAGAAGAAAAAAATCAATGACTTGCCTTGCCATCAAGTCCAAGAGTTGAGGCTCTGTGCCTCAGGACATGGTGACAAGAGTTGAGTAAACCAGAGACTGAGACACTGAAGGTTTTACTGGGGGAAGAGAATCTGGGTGTGTGGGGGGGAAGAGTGATGAAATTGGGAAAATGATAAAGACTGTTTTGGAACCCGGGGGGAAGTGGTCCTGGGAGCCTAAAAACAAGGGGATCCAGCTTATCCTCATGAGGCAGGGTCCAGAGAATGAAGGCAGGGTGAGGCATGTCAAGGACCTAGGAGGCACGCGGAAAATCTGGTTAGAAAACCCCAGGTGACGAAGAGGCTGGGACAGGGTCCAGAAGTCCATTAGAGAAGGCCATTGGGTCCCAGGGTCCGGCACATCAGAAGTTGGGCTTGTGCTTCTTGAGCTCCACCATAAGGTGATGAATGTTGATGAGCTCAGCCCGGGCAGGCAGAGCACGGAGCTGGGGCTGAGAGAGCACCCGGTGGAAGCGATGATAGAGCTGGATCAGCTGGGTCAAAGCTCCCTGAGCAGACAAAGTCATGCAAGAGTCAAGCTGTGGGGTGTTGCTAGAGATGACGTTGGGAATCTGGCTAGGGCTCATCCAGAACTTTAGGCATGCTGGATACTAAAGATCAAGGGTCACCCGGACGATGCTGAGCCCAGGGAAAGCCACTAGTAACGGGGGTTGGGGGTGGGAGGAGGGAGGCCTGGGAGCTGCAAGTCACCTGGATAATACTGGTTCCATTTCTGAAGTTGGTGAAACTCCGCATTACATCCTGACTCAGAGACTCCACTGATGATTTCCAGGAACTACCAAAGCCACGGATCAGCTGAGTAACCCGGGCTGATGGCAGGAGGAAAAGAGAGGGTGTCAGAGGAGGATTTGGCTAGGTGATCTTTGACCCCTAAGTCCTCCGCAAGGCACAGCCCTCCTCACCACCCGACCCCATATGCCTGCTCTACGCACCCCACCGTGCAATCTGCATCCTCTCATTTTTCTTTTCCACTCCCCCTACCACTGAACCCACCACTACCACATCATCCTCATACCTTCTTCTCCTCGAAGTCGCTCAGCCTGTCCACGCTCAATCAAAGCCTCAGCTTCCTTCACAAATGCCACCAGACCCCCAAAAGGGGGAGACAATAACTCTTCAATGAATTCCTGTAGAAATAAACACACACACACACAGTCAAGTGTCCTGGTGTCAACAGATTTTCCCACTTGTGGCATCATGACTGACCAGGTTCCAGAATACTCCCAGAGCAAATTATATACTTTAAGACACCACTGGTCTCACAAGAGGTAGGGAAATCTCCAAGGACTACCCCCGCTTCAAAAACAAAAGCCAAAAAACTAAACTTGGGCTGGGTGCAGAGTAATGAGAAAGTGGGATCAGGGCCAAAACCAAAGGGGTGGGAAGCTGGGCAAAGCAGGGCCGCCAGAAGGGAAGTGGCCATGGCAACTCTGCTATCTGGAAACCGAGCCTGATGCCAGACTCAGGTAGAGAAGCAGTGCCTGGCTCTCTCACAAGAGCCTCAAAGGCGTGCTGATGTAGATGGTGGTGGACTGCATCTCTCAGCTACCGCATAAGCAGAGGCAAACCCTCTCGACAGAAAAAATATCCTTAATCCCATCTTAGGTCCATATGACTCCCCCTGATTAAAACCAAGCAATGAGGGGCGCCTGGGTGGGTCAGTGGGTTTAAGCCTCTGCCTTTGGTTCAGGTCATGATCCCACCACGGTTCTGGGATCGAGCCCCACATTGGGCTCTCTGCTCAGCGGGAGTCTGCTTCCTCCTCTGTCTCTCTGCCTGCCTCTCTGCCTACTTGTGACCTCTGTCTGTCAAATAAATAAATAAAATCTTTAAATTAAAAAAAAAAAACAAGCAATGACCTCAAAGATTGTCAGACCCATAAGAAAGGAAACTACTATGAAGGCAGGAGACATTAAGCAATGGACTTAGACCTCCAAAGACTGCCAACATCAGAACTGTCAGATACATAGCGGTTGTACATTCTGTATGAAACATTCAGGGAATTAAAAATTAGACACAAAGATGATGACTCAACAAGATTAGGAATGGACAGACGTGAAACAAAATTAAATTTTTAAGAAAGGGGACGCCTGGGTGGCTCAGTTGGTTGAGCAGCTGCCTTCGGCTCAGGTCATGATCCCGGCGTCCTGGGATCAAGTCCCACATCGGGCTCCTTGCTCGGCAGGGAGCCTGCTTCTCCCTCTGCCTCTGCCTGCCATTCTGTCTGCCTGTGCTCGCTCTCTCCCCCCTCTCTCTCTCTGATAAATAAATAAAATCTTAAAAAAATAAAAAATAAAATAAAATAAATAAATTTTTAAGAAAGGACTTAAAAATTTTAAATGTTTTTAACTTTAAAAAGTCAATAGGTTAAACAGCATATTAGAAATACCTGAAGAATGATGACACTAAGTATGGAAATCTAATTCATTGGATGTGGGCAGTGAGCACTGATGGCTACTGACAGAAAAGGAGCCAAGAAGACATTCTGTGCCCCTGATGGAAGTACACACCACTAGCTCTCAATTATCCTGGAAAATAAAGACCCTAACTGCAATCTGATCAAGCCTTTCCCTCTAACCACACATTAATTAGAAAAAAGAAACAGCATTTAACCACATCACGGAATGTGATCCACAAAATCCAGACTGTAGGGGTGCCTGGGTGGCTCAGTGGGTTAAGCCGCTGCCTTCAGCTCAGGTCATGATCCCAGGGTCCTGGGATCGAGTCCCACATCGGGCTCTCTGCTCAGCGGGGAGCCTGCTTCCTCCTCTCTCTCTGCCTGCCTTGTAATTTCTCTCTCTGTCAAATAAATAAATAAAATCTTAAAAAAAAAAATCCAGACTGTACTTTATTCTACATGACAAATGACTCGGTGACTCAGTTTCTTCCACAGATAAATTGCAGACAAGGGGAGCAAAGATGCACTCTATAGATTATAAAGACATATGTATGGACCATACGTGGGTGCTGATTTGAACCATAAAAAATCATTTAAGGGATAACTGGGGAAATCTGAGCACTAGCTCTTTTAAGAGAGATATTTTTTAAAGTTGTAATATTATCTTGTGGTTTTTATTTTTTATTTTTATTTTTTTTAAATATATTCTTTATTTATTTGACAGACCGAGATCACAAGTAGGCAGAGAGGCAGGCAGAGAGAGAGGGGGAAGCAGGCTCCCCACTGAGCAGAGAGCCTGATGGGGACTCGATCCCAGGACTCTGGGATCATGACCTGAGCTGAAGGCAGAGGCTTTAACCCACTGAGCCACCCAGGTGCCCCTATGTTGTGTTTTTTAAAACACATTCTGATACAGATGGAAGTGACAATGTAAGATTGAAGATTTAATTGAATTGAAGATTTAATTCAAAATAAATGGGGGTGGGGAGCATGGGTGGCTCAGTCCTTTAAGCATCGGCCTTTGGCTCAGGTCATGATCCCAGGGTCCTGAGATTGAGCCCCACGTCAGACTCCCTGCTCAGCAGGGAGCCTACTTCTCCCTCTCCCTCTGCCCCTCCCTCTGCTTGTGCTCTTTCTCTGTCAAATTAATAAAATCTTAAAAAAAAAAAAAAACTGGGGGGCAGGCACAGGAGGATGAGCAATGGGTGCTGACAGAGATGAAATAAGTCAGTAATTACTGATTGAAGATCTGTGATGGCACCTGAGGGGGTCCACTATGCTACTCTCTTTTTCAAATAAATAAATAAAATCTTAAACAAATAGAACAGAAATAAAATACCGGTCAGTAATTAGCACAGAAGGCAGAAGGGGGAGGAACAACTGGAGCACTAAAGTATTTCCAATGTTTTAAAGTCTAAGTATTGCTTGGGAGAGCAGTTAAATATTAAGTTTAAATGCTAAGCTAAATATGCAAAGAAGTTAAAGGGCAAATTCTAGAAGAAGGGAATACGAAATCCAAATAGAAAAAAAACATGTAGTAAGAAAAACAAAGGCAAAAGGTACAACACACACAGGACAAACAGAACACTTAAGATAGCAGGGGCGCCTGGGTGGCACAGTTGGTTAACATCCAACTCTTAAAAAGAAAGAAAAAAGAAAACATCCTACTCTTGACTCTGGCTCAGGTCGTGAGCTCAGGGTGGTGAGATCAAGCCCTGCAGCTGGCTCTGCACTTAGCGTGTAATCTGCTTGAGATTCTCTCTCCTTCTCCCTCTGCCCCTCCTGCTTGTGCGCTCTCACTCTCTCTCTCAAAACAAAAAAATAAATCTTTTTTTTTAAGATTTTTAAAATTTATTTGACAGACAGAGATCACAAGTAGGCAGAGAGGCAGGCAGAGAGAGAGGGGGAAGCAGGCTCCCCACTGAGCAGAGATCCCAGGTGCCCCATCTTTTCCTTTTTTTTAAGATTTATTTTTTTGTGGGGCACCTGGGTGGCTCAGTGGGTTAAGACCTCTGCCTTCGGCTCAGGTCATGATCCCAGGGTCCTGGGATTGAGTCCCGCTTCAGGATCTCTGCTCAGTGGGGAGCCTGCTTCCCCCTCTCTCTCTGCCTGCCTCTCTGCCTACTTGTGATCTCTGTCTGTCAAATAAATTTTTAAAATCTTAAAAAAAAAAAAAAAGAAAGAAAATAAAACCGAAGATGGTAGAAAAAGTCCAAATGTAACACTAATCATCATAAAAATAAACAGATTAAATCACAAATTAAAAGGCAGACAACCCAATTTTTTAAAAATTTCAGCTACATACTATTTATTGAAGACTTAAAATGTGAAAACATAAAAAGGCTGAAAGTAGAAGAATGGAGGTCAATTAAAAGGCAAATATTAACCAAGCTAAAGCTGACAGAGCTATGTTAGTATCAGACGTAACGGGCTTTAAGACAAAATTATTAGGGCTAAAGTGGGTCACTATCTCGTGACAAATATTTCAAGTCACCAGTAAGATCTAAGGATTCTAACCTTTTAGGAATTTAGATAAAATAAATGGAAACTATATAAAGCAAAAGTTGATAGAACTGCAGTTTTTTGAAAAAGTGACAAATCTATAAATTTCAATACATCTCCCTCAACTATTTATAAGCCAAGCATACACAAAAATAATCAGTAGATATTTTGATGTAGAGAATGTGAACAATACAACTAAAAAGCTTGGCTCTCCACACTTAGCAATTACAGAATACACATTCTTCTCAAACACATGGAACATTTACAAAAGTTGATCACGTAACTAGGCCACCAGTGAATATAAACAAATTTCCAAAAATCAAAACCAAAAAACCCCGTTATCCATCCACAATGCAATTAAATTAGACATTAGACAACAAAAAAATAAGAAATCTACTTTTGGAAATTTTAAAACAGTCCTCCAAAAAAATCTCATGGATTGAAGAAGAAATAACTGCAAATTCTTAGAACTTAATTATTTTAATTATTATTTTAGAACTAAATTATTTAAAAAATGTTACATATTCAAACCTGCAAAATTCAATAAAAGCAGTAATCTGAGGGAATTCCATTGTTTAAAATCTTCAGGGATGCTTTTGCTGGCAAGTTCTATGAAACCTCTCAAGGAAGAGATCATTTTAATCTTAACTCTTTCAGAATAGAAACAAAGAAAACAAAATACTTCCTTTCCACCTCCTTCTCCAAAGCCATTATGACTTTGGTACCAAAACCATATGAGGATACTACAAGAAACGAATGGCCAATGGCCAATATCACCTATGCACAAAGAAGGAAAAATTCTAAATGAATTAGACCAAATCCAGAATGATTTTACATTCTAAAATCTGTAAGTCATAAACCATAAAATTAATAAAGAACAAAACCCATATAATTACCTCAACTATTACAGAAAAACACACTCTAATTAAAAATTCAATGATTTTAATAAATAATAACTCTTGGCATTCTAGGAATTGAGTACTAACTGCTGGCGAGGATGTGGAGAGAAAGGAACCCTCAGCACTGGTAGCGGGAAAGCAAACTGTGCAGGCGCTGTGGCAAACAGTATGGAGGTTCCTCAAAAAATTAAAAACAGAATGACTGTATGATTCAGTTATTCTATTACTGAGTATTGACCCAAAGAAAACAAAAACACTAATCTGAAAAGACATAAGCAACCCCATGTTTATTGCAGCCTTATTTGCAATAGCCAAGATATGGAAACAACCAAAATGTCCGTTGATGAACAAAGATGTGGTATGATAGACAATGGAGTATTAGCCATAAAAATAAATGAGATCTTGACATTTGCAATGACATGATGAATCTCAAAGGTATTATGCTAAGTGAAGTAAGTCAGTCAGAGAAAGACAAATACCACATGATTTCACTTATGTGTGGAATTTAAGAAACAAAACAAAAAAAGTAAAATGAGAGACAAACCAAAAATCTCTTAAATACAGAGAACAAACTGGTGGTTGCCAGAGCAGGTAGGTGGAGGATGGGTGAAATAGATAAAGGGGATTAAGAGTACACTTATCTTGAGCACTGAAGAAATGTATACAATTGTTGAATCATCATATTGTATACCTTCTAACATAACACTGTATATTAATTATACTTGAATTTTAAAAAATGAATTACTGATAGGTAATAACTCCTGGCATACTAGGGATTGAAAGGAATTTTCTTAACCTGAGAAAGGGTAGCGATAAAACAACAATATTCCTCTTACTGGGGAAATGATGAAAGCATTCCTTTTAAAATTAGGAAAAGAGAAGGTTTCTCACCATCATCATTTCGACTCAACTATTCAACTTTGTGCTGGAGGTACCATCAAGGACAGTAAGAGAATAAATACATAAGAAATTAAAGACTTAAGGATTAGAAAGTTAGAACTAAAATTGTCATGCCTACATAGAAACACACACATACAAATCTCCAGAAATGTTATTAGAAATAGTAAATTAAGGAGGTAGATAGCTATATGGTTGATAAACAAAAACCAATAGCATTTCTACTCTGTAGTTCAAGCAACAAGAAAATTTCTCTCTAAAATGATAATACTTAAGTATCAACAGTTTAAAGGACAAATTCCAAAAGAATAGATCAGAAAGTGTGAACAATTAGAAAGAAAATAAGTGGCAATTATTCCTAGTAATTCCTAGTATTCCTAGTAATTATTCCTAAATAAATGTGGATTTATTCTAATAGGAATAACTATAGTAACAACTCCTAGCACACTAGGGATTGAGAAGAATTTTCTTGACCAGATACAAGGCACCTACGAAAACAATCACAGCAGCATTACTCCTAATGGGGCAGTGATGAAAGCATTCCTTTTAAAATCAGGAACAAGATAGGAATTCTTCCTATAACCCTTCTATTCAACTGCTCAATACTGTCAAAGAGATCCTAGGTAGAAGAGTATGAGATCAAAGATATAAGAAATTAAAGGCAAAGGACTGGAGAAGTTTTATTTACTCCTACGAGGATGAAATCTGCATATTGAACCTGCCTAGGAATAACTCTGACAAAAGATTTGTGATGTCTCTGTGCTGAAAATTATAAAAGGTTATCAACAAACATTACAGAATATCTTTAAAAATGGGAAGCCCAAGCTCATGGATGAGAATTTTCAATATCATAAACTATCCATTCTTCCAAACTGATCCAAATTGATCAATGCACTTCCAATCAAAATCCTTAAAGTTTTTTCAATGTAAAAACTTATAAGCTCACAATAAAATTTATATGAAAAATCAAGAGGCCAATAATAAGAGACTCCTGAAAAAGGTAGAATTTGAGTAATTATAAGGCATAATAACTAAAACTAAGCTACAGGTCAGACAAGTTGATCAGTGGAATAGAACAGAGGCAAGACACATATCTTTATAGATTTTCACATGACAGAGGCACACTGCAGATCAAGGGGAGAAAGAGAGGGATTTCCTATAAATGGTTCTGTGTCCAACATAATCTATATATAAAATATTAAATTAGATTCCTACTCACATCATATTCAAAATCGATTCCAGGAGCTTAAATGTAAAAAAGCAAAATTCTATAACATTAAGAAGAAAATGTAGTATAATATTTTTCTGACCTTGTGATAATATGAGATTTCTTAAATGAGACAGAAATATCAAGAAGAAATCAGTAAAGTCAATCATATTAAGAATTTTTCCACCAGAAAACAACATAAAAATAAATAAATAAAAAGATAAAGCACTGAAAGATATCTGCAACCTATATACTCAAAAGATTGGTTTCATAAGTAGAACATACAAAAAACTCTTATAAATCATAAAGAAATACACAAATAGCCCAATTTTAAAAAGGCCAAATGCTATGACAGATATCTTATGGAAAAGAAAAATTTGTATGACTTTTGAACATTTGGAATGATGCTCAATCTCATTAGTAATCAGGAAAATGCAAATAAAGACCCCCAACAAGATACCTACCAGAATGGCCAAGATAGTCTGATAATACTAATGCGTTGGAGAAAATATTGCTCAGAGAGAATTCTTACATATCACTGGTAAGGAAAAAAACTGGTACACATTTAGGAAAACAATTTGGCAGTGTCTCATAAAGCTGAATGCTGACAAACCCTTATAAGCAATAAGCAAAAGCCTACTTCCAAGAGAAATTTTTATAAAACTTATCTCCATCTACACACACTAAAAAATGTAATTGTTCACAAAACAATTCTCACAGTAGCAAAAAACTAGAAATAGGGCTCTCCGGGTGGCTCAGTGGGTTAAAGTCTCTGCCTTCGGCTCAGGTCATGATCCCAGGGTACTGGGATCGAGCCCCACACCAGGCTCTCTGCTCAGTGGGGAGCCTGCTTCCCTTCCTCTCTCTCTGCCTACTTGTGATCTCTTTCTGTCAAATAAATAAATAAATAAATCTTTTTTAAAAAGAAAATAAATAAATAAAACAAAACAAAAAACTAGAAATAATCCAAAGGTCCACCTGAAGAATACATTATATTCACACAACATAAAATTATATAAAGTGAAAAGGAGTAAGCTGGAATTATATATCATAATATGACATATAATATTGGAAAACATGTTGGAAAACTATGCATGATGGGGCGCCTGGGTGGCTCAGTCTTTAAGAGTCTGCCTTCAGCCCAGGTCACGATCCCAGGGTCCTAGGATTGAGCCTCACATTCAGCTCTCTGCCTGGCAGGAAGCCTGCTTCTCTCTTTCCCACTCCCCCTGCTTGTGTTCATTCTCTTGCTGTGTCTCTATCAAATGAATAAATAAAAGATCTTTAAAAAGAAAAAAAGAAAAACTAAAACTATGCATGAAAAAAATCCCGTGATTGTTTTCATGTCACTCAAAAATAAAACTAAATGGGGGTGCCTGGCTGGCTCAGTGGGTAGAGCCTGTGATTCTTGATATTGGGGTCACAAGTTTGAGCCCCATGTTGGACATGGAGACTACTTAAAAAAAGGTAAATAAGGGTGGTTGGGCAGCTCAATGGGTTAAGCCTCTGCCTTTGACTCAGGTCATGATCTCGGGGTCCTGGGACTGAGCCCTGCATCGGGCTCTCTGTGCAGCAAGGAGCCTGCTTCCCCCTCTTTCTGCCTGCCTCTCTACCTGCTTATGATCTCTCTCTCTGTCAAATAAATAAATGAAATATTAAAAAATAATAATAAATTTTAAAAATAAATAAAAATTTAAAAAGTAAATAAATACATAATAAAAACTTTAGAAGTAAATAAATAAAACTAAGTTATTATTGTTTTGCCATACTTAAAGCTGTGTTTTTAAAAGCAAGAGCATGGTAAACACAATATTTAGGTCAAGGAGAGATTTAAAAGCATGACAGGCAAGGAAATGAATAGGCTGAGGAAGAACTCATTGTTTGATGCTGGTTATCGCCAAGGTATGCAGGAGCTTCAGGGGCATATATATCATTTAAAAAAAAAAAATAAAACAGACCAATAGTTCCAATCCTGTGTACCTGAAGCCCTTTAACTGCCATTCCCTACACACACACACACACACACACAGGACTGAAAATAGCACAGAAGACTGTCCCTCTCCTCTTCCTCACCCCCCTACCTGCGTCCGAGCATTGAGCAGTTGCTGAAAACTCTCAACTTCCTTGCTGTCATCTGCAGCCCGCTCCTAAGGGAGGACAAAGGGAAATCTCAAGTGTGGGGAGAAGCAGCCCGTCACTTCAGGATATCCCCTTCCTGCCACATTTACTGTACTTGGCTGGGCAACGGGCCAGACACCAAGAATAATACATGGGACAAGACCAACACCATCTCTGTCCTTCCAGAGCCACCAGAGCAGTGGGGGAAGCCAAACCCTCTGGGTAGGAAGGAAGGGAGACGCGGCGTCTGTACCATCAGCACGCCCAGCATCATGTCGTAGTTGTTGATCAGAAACACAAGCTGTTCCTTCCTTGAGGAGAACTCAGCAGCCACTCGGAGGACAAAATTCTCCACTTCCACCTGGAAAAGCCAGAAGGAAGAGGTGACACGAAGAGGCAGGAGTACATGGCCCTGCTCACACTCCAGGCCACCTTGGCAGCCCTGCCACTGGGAAGTCTGTCCTGCCCATGCTCACCTGTAGCTGTCCCAGCAGCTGCATTGTCCGTTCATTGGGAATTGTCTGATTGATGCTGACAAGAGCAGATGAGAACTCTGCGTATCGGCGTGTAATCTGGGGGAGAGAAAGTGGGAAGAAAATCACACTGGCCCCCCTGGCCCAACCAACACAGCTGCCCAAGTCCCTAGGAGCTGGCCACTCAGCCTCTGTGACTCCCACTCCCAATCCTGCTAACCAACGATGCCCGATTCACCCTGAGTTCACACACACTCCTAGACTGCCCCCCATACACATTGTGCCCCAGGATCCAGCCAGGCCCACAGCACAACTGGGAACCTGGCCAACCCCCACAGCAAAGCTAAGAACCCTGCCTTTCAGGAGCTCTTTTGTTACCCCTGCCCTCTCTCACATAGTGGGGCCGAGTATCCAGCCCCCCGAGGCGCTGAGGGTCAGTGCTTCGGACACTCTGGACATTCATCTCCAGGATCAGCTCAAACCGTGGCCACAGCAAGGCAAGCACCTGCTCCCAGTACCTGCAGGCTTAATCAGAATCAGAGATCAGCTGGCAAGAAGTGTGGGGGGGGGTGGTCACGATGAGCACTAGGTGACACACGGAATAGCCAAATCACTGTTATCATACACCTGAACCAACTAGAACACTGTATGTTAGCTAACTGGAATTAAAGAAATGTGGGGGAACGGTGGCAGGTTTCTGTGGGGGAACCCAATTAACAGCTGAGGGATGGGGGAGACAGGACTGGTATACAAGGTGAGTCAGAAACCAGAACTGTCCCCAGGCAGATCAATAGGAGGAAGAGTCAGGGTGTTGGCTCAGTAGCAGCCCAAGGGTCAGGGCAGGGTCATGTAAGACCAAGGGTTCAAGGACAATGGGGCATCAAGGACCAGAGCTCAGTGACCTGTCCAGGGCAGGAACATCCCTCTTCGCTGCAATGTTGCGGAACCGGAGGACGATGTGGATACAGAGAAAAACAGCAATGGCATCATAGCAGTCTGTGAGATAGGACTCCAGGTGTTTCTATGATTCAGGGACAGAGTATTGGAAAAGGATGTTTGTTACTCTGTTGCTCCCAGTGGCTACCGACAAATGCATGTGTTCCTCTGGGGATGCAGCACTGGAAGGGAGGGGAGTGAGCTCTCAGGAAATGCCCCCTCTTTCCCTGTTCACCGGGCCACTCAGGTAGTCTTGTTGCTCGCTCATCAGAATCCATGATCCCAAGCCCATCACAGCAGAAGTCAGGGCTGAGCACCACTTCGGGGACCCTTAGTTTTTAGATGCTACTACCTCGGTGTGGGTGAATAGCAGGGATAGCCTCAGGGACCCCCAAGCTTTGAGGGTTTCATATACTCTGTGAGTCCAAGGCTTAGAAATTTTAGAACAAGGGGGTCCTGGTTTCAGTACCACCAGAGTTATGACCCCACTAGGGTGCTGCAGAAGACTGAAGACAAAGGGATCCAAGAGTACAGGAGCTAGGGAATCTTACCAGAGTCATGCTGAGTGTGCGACCCATGACAGCATGGAAGAGGTCATGTGCAGCCGAGCCAGACACAACAAAGAATTCACAGATGAAAAGGTATTCACGGCAGGAATTGTCTAGGAGAGCGTAGTGCTGGCTGCGGAAGAGGGCCTCGAATGGATACTAGGATGGGAGAGGTGAAGAAGAGAAGTAGAAGGGATGGACCCCAATGCTGACTCTATAGATATTAATGGAAAAATCAATGAGCCTGGGTAATGAGAGCTCAGGAGGCCCTTCCCATCTAACCCAAGTGCAGGCTGTGATGGAGCAACCTGAATGGGTACTGAAGGGGGGAGGGCGATGAGGGGCACAAGAGAAGAGCCCACCCCCACCTGCTGTCACTGTGCCATCCACCTCCACAACCTGCCTCTTGACACTCCTCTCAGCCAGGCTCTCCCTCTATCTGTCCTGAAGTCAATGGTCTCAAGCCTCTTTACAACACAGAACACCTGAGTGACCCAAGAAGGCCATTTCCAGTTCTAAGGGGACTGATACAGGGGACTGCAGGCCGGGAAGTTTTGCCCACAGATCTGGTCTCCCCCATCCATGCTCAGTGTCCCCCCATGACAGACTCTTGTTCCCTCTCCTACCCTCTGTTCTCCCCGCTGGGCAGTGTGGGGCACCAAGATGGGGGCTTCCAGTTCAGTGGGGGAGATGACAGAACCACGGGTCCCCAGGGTGAAGATGGTGTTCCTGCTGCGGAGGGAAGGCTTCGAGAAGAATCGTGAAGGGTCAGAGTCAGGGAAAACAATAAGATCACAACCGTGACAGACTCAGAGGCTCAGTACCTTCTGGGACTACAGCCAGCCAGACACAGCCTAGATGTCCCTCCTTCCCAGTACCAGGGCCACACTCCCCCTGACACCTGGGAATAGGCTTCAGAGACCTTCTACCCTCCCTGACATCACGTGTCAAAAGACATGTGCCTTTTTCTGGGGAGGGGGGCCACAGCCTTTATCACATTCTCAAGGCTTCAGTCCCAGAGAAAAAGGCAAAAAGCAGTATCTTTGAGGCACCCTCACTGTCAAGGACTAGAAGGTGGACTTCTGAGCTCTAGGATATCTTTCTTGGCTGTATCTTCTACACCCATTAGATCATCCTTCTCAGCGACTTCCTCGTACTAGGAAAAAAGAAAAGAGAGAACTGGTAACTGCCTCTTCCCACAGTGCGATAAAAAATTTTTTCTACCACCCAGACTTGACCAGGGGTGGTCCCTCTTTCCAGCCCATGTGCCTCCAAAGGTCTCTCTCTCTGGCCTCACCTGCACCTTCATGAGCCGCCCCAGGTAAGAGCGATAATAGGACAGGTAGATCTTGCTCAGTGTTTCCACATACTCATCCCTGATCTCCTTCGCTGTTGCTCGTTCATTACCCAGCAGAAACTGATAGAAGAACCTGGGTGGGGTGGGCACCAGGGACAAGTCAGTCTCCCCGCCCCCCTCCCGAAGCAGACACTACTCTGGGCTCAACAACTTAAGAGCCTCTCCAGCCCTTCCTTCGGGCAGTGACCTGTACTTCAGCAGTGCTGTCTGGGGGATCTGATAGTTGGTCATTGGTTTTCTGAAGGAATAAATCTTCTGCAGGATGAACTCTCGGATCTTCGTCACCGCCTAGACGGGGGGGGGGGGGGACCAGATACAGGGCATGAAGCTGCAACCTTTTGACTTTGAGAAACAGTGGGGCAAGTGCCACATGTTAAATATAGGGGGATGGAGGGTGGAGAACAACTCTTCAGTATTTCCGAAATTTTTCAGGGGAACCTAGAGACATGAAGATGAGCTTTGCCAGGTAAGGCAGGGTGAAGTTCTTGGGGACGGGCTAAGTGAGGACTGCCAGGTTGAAGGTGTCAGGGATGCTGGTTCTAGTAATCTCTAGGGTATCATCCCCACCCCTCACCTTGACCCGGAGCCGGTCGAGTATGCCTCTGACGTCGGCACAGGCCGCTGTCCCTCTAGCCTCCTGCTCTCGGACTGCAGCTGCCTTGGCATCTAGCTCCTGCAGCTGCTCCAGGAACCTGGGCTCTGTCACTGGCGCCTCCAGAATTGCCCTGGGTAGTAGGGTTGGGTGGTGGGGGTCAGGAGGAAGATCTGGACATCGCTAAATCCCAAATCCCATCTCTTCTATCCAGACTATCACCTCTCCCCTCTTATACTAATCATATAGTCAGGATATGTGTACAAATTTTCTTGTTCCTGAAACCTCCCTGCTGTCCCATGCTCATAAGCCTTGAAACCTCCAATTTAACACCCAACCCTGGATATCCCTAATCTTGGATGCCTAAAGCATGCATCAAGGTTGAGTTGTCAACCCACCCATCAAGTTTCTGGAAGGCACCTGATGACCTGAAGCCAGAAACTGATGTGGTAAGTACAGGAGGTCACCCTAGCCCATGTACCCGCTACAGACATTGTGACTCTTCAACTGACAACTCACGTGATCAGAGCAGAGGGTACTATCAGACCATCAACAAGTTCCCCCAGTTTTCCACGAACTGCCTGGCGGTTTCGAAGCCGAATGTTCATGGCTCCTGATTGTTCCTGCAGCGTCCGGATCTCAGAGCTGATAGAGCTGAGGTCACTCTGAAAAGCTCCCAACATCTGCTCCATGCGCTGGGGGAGGACAGAAGATGTTGCTGGAGTGCCACAGAGTTGCCAGGGGACAAAGGGGCCACCTAAGTTTACTGGTGAAGTCTTCAGTATCAGTCCAAGAGGGTAGCAGGTGATAGGTAAGGAGGTACCCCAAACGTCACTGGCAAATAATATTAGTAGGACAGTAACAACCAAAAAAGGCTGATGAGGTCATCCTGAAAGTGAATCTAACTATCCCCACCTGAGGCTGATGACCTAAAGAACGACAGGAGAGACCATGATCTGGTTCATGGTTATTAGGAGTCACAGGTCATGGTGACTAACCTCAAGAACAGCATCGCAGGCTGTGATCTGGTTGTGCAGAGATGCTATGTTCTCACTCTCTTGGATATCTGACCCACAAAAAGTCAAGGGGCCTCACCATAAAGTTGGGAGATTCTCAGACCTGCAGGACCACTCCAATTTTTCCCTGCAATGACAGAAACCTCAGAGAGAAAATTTCGGCCCCCCTGGGCTGTCTGCACCATGCTCCACAAAAATCCCCATTTTAATAACATCACCCTTTTTCTCTACTGGAGGATACAATCCCGGATGGATTTCTGCTCTATCTGCTGTAGCTCCAGCTCAACCTGCTTTGAATAGTGACGGAGATCCACACCCTGAGAGAACATAAACATGACAGGTTAGGAGAAAGCCACAGTGAAGAGGCACTGAGACAGAATAACAAAGGACTAGAGGGTGAGACACCAGGGTAATATTTTAAAAGCGAGAAACGGTTTCCTTTTTTTCTTCTTTGAGGGGAAGGTAAGTGGGAGGGCAAATTAGTATAGCAGAAAGCCTCACCGTTTTAAGAGCTTCCTTTACTAACTCATCCTCCAGATTTGCCTGAATGTGAACTGGAAATAGAAGTTTATCATAAGGGTCCAGCTCCACAGCGCTCTCTCCCCCAAATGAACATCTGTACACCAATCCCTGCCTTACTACTTCCAGCCACCAAGTCTCTCAAATCATAAGCAGTTTGCATCCACCTCGTGCCATCACTTACCATCCACTTCATCCAGGATGAATTCATCAGAAGAGATGTCCAATTCTCCAAGTTGTAACGGCTCCTGAAGACCAGGACCACTCCCCTGGAGAGGGACAAGTTAATGGGAAAGGACAAGGAAGAGAGAGAGAGAACAAATATAATGGGATAATCCACAAACCTTTAGAGAGTGGGAGAAAGGTGGGAACAGGCTGGGCTTTTACTGGGAGACATAGGTACCGAGTCAAAAAATTCCAAGAGTCTCACATTGTACCCAATCTGCTAGTTTCTGGGTAGGGAATGACAGAGACTCTCATGCCACCAAGAGAGTAGAGGTGTCCCAATGAGGAAAATCAGGCGTTGTAGAGAACAGAGCAAAGCTCACAGCTGAATACAGGATACCCAGACTCCTGCTATCTTAGGTGTTTCATCACAATCCCTGTAGGGATCACCAGCCCTTCCAGAAATGTCTGCTAAAAACGTTTCCCCGCGTGCCAGGTGCCATCTTTCATACACTCATTCATCTAATCATAACCAATAATCTACACGGTTAAGTCTTATTTCCTTCATCTTACAGCGTGGAAAGTATGACACAAAGAAGTTGGCTAACTTGCCCAAAGACACACAGCGTGCAAGAGGCAAAGGTGGAATTAGAACCCAGGCAATCTGACTATAGGTCATGTTCTTAATTTTTACACTACACTGCTTCTTTATTCTGTCCCCAAATCTGGAAGTTAACTGAAATTATGCCCCTGGTACCTGACTCTCGGTCATTCTGATTCCCGCTCAGCCTCAGGCCCTATCCCAATTCGGAATCTGCAAAGCCACACAGGTAGCCATCACCAGTATCAGCCGCGCCCCCACCTTTGCGCCTAAACCCAGCCCAGTCCTTTCTGACGCGAGGGCCATCGGACAAGACTCTGCAAGAGAAATAGTCCCGCATTCTCACCAGCGGGCCCTCCTCCTCCTCCATATCTGAGGCTCCGGCTCGCAGCATCAGCTCTCGGGCTGCTGCCGCCATGGTAGCAGCAGCGGCCATTCCGCGCAGCCTCACTTCCGGCAGCTGTCAGTCGCTGTGAGTCCGGCCCACAGGGACCAACAAATCCTAGAGAGTCTTGCAGGGCGCGAAAACGTTCCCAGATATTTGAATTAAGTTGTTTGACTCTAGCCTTTCCTTTTCGGCTTAAACACTTCACCCAGCTACAAATGGGAATTGGACGTCTTAAGCACAATCTCACCCGGGAACCTTTGCTGCTTTCTCTCTCAAGAATTTTACGAACTGTAAAAAAAGAGACCTCACCGGAAGTTGCGACTACAAACAGAGATTCTCAGAAGTGGAATTGGCTCTGGCACCAGCGGTTTCCGGAAGCGCTTCTCATGATAGCCCCGCCTTTTCCGCCTGCTGGCTACATAAGGCCACTGCGTCACTTCCGTTCTCTCTTCCACGGGAGGCTTACACGCCGCCGCTGAGGCCGCCGCCATGGTAAGACTGTAACTAGTACGGGGATCCCGCGACATCGGAACCGTGTTACGGAAAGTGTGCTGTTGGGGGGCTTGAAATACCCTATTCTGGGGATTTGCAACTTTCTGTGTGGATCTTTGAGACACACCCCTGGGAAGGAAGGACTGAAGACCTCCAGGTCTGGGGAGTGGGCCAGAGGAAGAGTGGCTCTCCGGGCGCTCGAAAGCGCGAAAAGGCTTGGGGGTGAATGCTGACCTCAAGTCTCCGCCTCTCAGAGTGTACTCTTGGGAATGGGCGGAAATTTTGCCCCCTCGCAGTGGTTGCGTTTTCCCGAGCCCGAACACTTTATGTTCTGCGTGCAGGACTGAGGAGTTTGTTGTGAGAAAACAAGTTGAGGGGGTGTGGGTTGTTTCCTCCGTATGATAAGCTTGACGTTCCTGTCTGATGGCAGTTCACCGTGCCTGATTTCTCACCTTGTCTCTGTCAGTCTCTAGTGATCCCTGAGAAGTTCCAGCACATTTTGCGAGTACTCAACACTAATATCGATGGGCGGCGGAAAATAGCCTTCGCCATCACTGCAATTAAGGTAAAGTAGGGTAAGGAATGGAGCACAAAAATGAAACTGGGTGTGTTAAGACAGCTGTAAGTGAGGCAAGGTTGAGGAAACATGTCCCACCCAACCAGATCACCTTAGCTGCTGGGTAAAATAAAGAATGGTTAAAAGTGGAGTGCCTGGGTGACTCAGTGGGTTAAGCCTCTGCCTTCCGTTCAGGTCATGGTCTCAGGGTCCTGGGATGGAGCCCCGCATTGGGCTCTCTTTTCAGCGGGGAGCCTGCTTCCTTCCCCCTCTCTGCCTACTTGTGATCCCTCTCTCTCTGTGTCAAATAAAGTCTTTTAAAAAAAAAAAAAAGGAATGGTTAAAAGAGTGACTCTATTTCCCTTAACCACTTCCACATTTTCCCTAAAAGGTAAGTAAGGAAAGCCAGTCAGTTCAGGCCAAGATACTTCTCTCCTAGGGAATGGGGAGTGGGTTGTCTCCTCTACTAGAATTCGCTAGAATTTATTGGACCATCAGCCATGGTCGTCTTGTGAGGTTCATTCTAAGTTTGGTTTCTGCCCCCTATAGCAATGCATCATAATAGTAACCCTTCCTGTGAAATTTTTAGGCCCTTAGAAATTGTGTAATTGTACATGGAGGGGGTGGAAATGCCAAAAGATTGCCAAGTGTGAAGAAACCTATAATTGGGAAGTGGAAGGGGTAACACTACTACATGGTGAGCGGGGCATTTATTCCAATGTCAGCAGTGATAAGATGCATTTCCAGTTGATGGGAACCAATATTTGGCTCATTGTATGTATTAGGTCGATGAGCACAAGTTTGGGTGTGTTTTCTTTTCACCAACCTAACGAACTGGCCTTCCAGTTGGGGATATTATTCTACCGTTTTTTTGTTTGTCCGTGTAATTGTGGATATGGCTGAATGTGTTTTTTGCCAGTATGTGGACACCGTTGGGGGAGGGACAGTCCTGTCTTGTTCATAGTCCCCAGCTTCTGGCGCATCATAGATGCTCATGCAGTGTAAGGGAATGGACCCAGGGATACTGTAGCCTGGTTTCAAAGAATTTTTAAAAAACATAAATATTGCATAGATAACTTCATCAAAACAGTATATCCTTGTTTGGTTGACAAGATCAGATTCTTTCAGTTTTTCATGTTATATTGCAGGAGGTACAGCTTTCATTTGTTCCTAAATGGTAAATAAAAAGATTGCTTCCTTTTGTTGATTACATGAAACTAGGTAAAATCTACTGGTACCTTTTTAAGGGTTGCTGTGAAGCTTAAGTGGGATAGTGAATACAGACGAGCTTATCTCAAAAGTCTATATGGCAGGTTCAGTTCCAGGTAATAAAGTGAGTCGAATGTTTTGATTTCCCAGTGTGCATGCAAGTTATATTTACACTGTAATTAATATTTAATGTGTAGTAGTGGTGTTTTTTTTTAAAGGTACATACCTTAATTTAAAAATATTGCTGAAAAATGTGAATCATCATGAGCTTTCAAGGAATCATGATCACACCTCACTGTAACATAATAATAAAAAGGTTTGAAATACTGTGAGAATTACCAAAATGTGACACAGGCACAAGAGAGCAAATGCTGTTGGAAAAATGGCATTGATAGACTTGTTTGACACAGGATTTGCCACAAGCTTTCAGCTTGTAAACAAACCAGGATATCTGCACAGTACAGTTAAACAAGGTGTGCTTGTATAAAAGATGGTCATGGTTAAGGGGATCCTTTTGTTAAACCCTTTTTCTTTGCCTCTTAACTGGTTTTGTATTTACTTTTTTTAAAATATGGGCCATAGCCTTTGTAGTCCACTTAAAACAATTTAATCAAAGGACTTTAAGGTACTTTGTGAACTTTGTGGTAAGTCTCTTAGGGATCCTGATACCTTTGCTTATCACTGGGAAAGGTTATTATTAGAGATAGATGATACAGAGATTTTTGCTGATTGTGTGGATAGTTAGCAAATGCAGCTAGCTCTTTCTCTGGTAAGAGAACTAAGCTTAAAAAGGAGGCGGTCCAGAATGGAGGGGTAATACTTGGAAAGTAGAAGAAAGTATGGTGTGGGGATCTGGGTATGGGGAAGGATTTTTTCCAAAGATGTGGCTAAAGAAGTGGTAAGTGGGATTAATTGGCTGGAGAAGGATGAAGAATGGAGTGGATGTTGGCAGCAGAAGAGGATATTGAGAGGTAATACAGACCCTATAAAATTACTCTATGCCATGATCCCTTCCTAATTGTTTTGTTTCTACTTGTAGACTTTTTTACTAAGGATATTCTTTAAGGTTGGCTGGTCTTCTGCCCTTCCTCTAAATCAGGGTGATACTGTAGGTTATTTGGAAACCTGGGAGGAAGGGGTTGGGATTGGGTGTAATCACTGGGAGGAACCTCCTGAGCACTGGCCTTGCTCAGAAGGAATTTGTGTCCTGTCCCGTGAGTAACACTGTTAAATATTTTCCAAGATTAATATTAAGTTGGTGTCAACTCATATGTTCTAGGCCCTTGGACAACAAGTAATGAGTGATGGTCCCCTGACTATACTTAACTCTTCTGGATGGAGAAAACAGGGGTGGTCTCCTTGGAAGAGAAAAGGGATCTAATGTAGAAAGTTGGCTAGTCAATACCAGCCTGCAAACAGGGCTATCAAAAATTTGGCCAGGGGCACTTGGGTGTATGTGTCAGTTAAGCATCTTTTCCCTTAGTCTCAAGAGTCATGAATTCAAGCCCCACCCCCCCACCTCATTGGACTCCATGCTGGGAATGGAGCCGACTTTTTTTTTTTTTAAGCTTTATTTTATTTTAAATTTAATACAGTGATTTTTATTTTATTTTTTATTTCTTTTCAGCAAAACAGTATTCATTGATTTTTGCACCACACCCATGCAATACGTGCCCTCCATAATAACCACCACCTGGCTCCCCTAGCTTCCCACCCCCTGCCCCTTCAAAACCCCCAGGTGGTTTTTCACAGTCCATAGTGTCTCATGGTTCAGCTCCCATTCCAATTTCCCTTAACTCCCTTCTCTCCATCTCCCTATGTCCTCCATGTTATTTGTTATGCTCTACAAATAAGTGAAACCATATGATAATTGACTCTGCCTGCCTGACTTATTTCACTCAGTATAATCTCATTCCCGTCCATATTGATAGAAAAGTTGGGTATTCATCTTTTCTGATGGAGGCATAATACTCCATAGTGTATATGGACCACATCTTCCTTATCCATTCGTCCGCTGAAGGGCATCTTGGTTCTTTCCACAGTTTGGCGACCGTGGCCATTGCTGCTATAAACAAACACTGGGGTACAGATTGGAGCCTACTTTTTTTTAAAAAGCTTACAGCAACTCTTTTAAAAACTTTTTATGGAAAAATTTCTACATTAGGAAGTTAGAAGGAAGAAAATTACCCCTGTGAAATATCATAGCAAAAATTTGGACTCTTGTTTCATCTATATTCTTCCCTATCATTTAAAAATAAATCTCAGGCATAACTATTAACTATAAATACTAAAATTTGAGAGAGATTTATACCTTAATTTCTTCTGCTGGGGACGGTTGTGGGGGTTTTGTTTCATTTTTTTGTTGTTTTAGATTTTACTTAGTCATTTGACAGACATGTAAGAGAGGGAACCCAAGTAGGAGGATGGAAGAGGGAGAAGCAGGCTTCCAAGACCTTAATCTCTTCTGAGTCCATGTGATAACTTGATTTTCTAGGTCACTTTTTTTTTTTTAAAAAAAAACAATATTGATAATGAGCAAGAGCATACACAAATGGCAGGGTAGGGCACAGAGGGAGAGAGAAAAGCAGTCTCCCAGATGGTCAGGGGGGCCCTATGTCGTATTGATCATAGAACCAGAAGATAACCACCTGAGTTGAAGGTAGACATTTAACTGATCTAGGTGCTCCTCTAGATCACTTCTTACAGAGAGCAAAACACCTCTCTGCATTTTGTGGGGTTACTGTGAACAGTCACCACAGACTTGTTGGCTTAAAACAATGAAAACTTAACTCCCATAGTTGTGGAGGCCAAACATCCAAAATCAAGGTGTTGGCAGAGCCATGCTCCTCTGAAGGCTCTAGGAATCCTGTCTTCTGGTGGTTGCTAGGACTCCTTTGTTTTCCTTAGCTGTGTCACTCCTCCTATCACTTGGCCTTGACTTTGTCCCCCTTCTCTCTCTATTTTTTTTTTTTTTAAGACTTTATTTATTTGACAGAGATCACAAATAGGCAGAGATCCTCAGGCGGGGCTTGATCCCAGGACACTGGGATCATGACCTGAGCTGAAGGCAGAGGCTTTAACCCACTGAGCCACCCAGGCGCACCATGTCCTCTTTTTTTTTTTTTTAAGATTTTATTTATTTATTTGTCAGAGAGCGAGCACAGGCAGACAGAGTGGAAGGCAGAGTCAGAGGGAGAAGCAGGCTCCCTGCGGAGCAAGGAGCTCGATGTGGGACTCGATCCCAGGACGCTGGGATCATGACCTGAGCCGAAGGCCGCTGCTTAACCAACTGAGCCACCCAGGCGTCCCAGTCCTCTCTTTTTATAAGGATACCAGGCATTGGATTCAGGGCCTGCCTTAATCTCATGTAGTTAGACATGTGGTGGGGGTTGGGCACTATTCAACCCAGTCCATCATCCTTCACTATTCACATGTTTGCTTCAGACTCAATCCCAAATTTCCAAAACCTCTCTTTAGGGTGTGGGGCGAAGATACGCTCATGTGGTGTTGAGGAAAGCAGACATCGATCTCACCAAGAGAGCCGGAGAGCTCACTGAGGATGAGGTGAGGACAAGGAAGGGGGGCAGTGGGTTGGGCCTGCCATGGAAGGGTAGTCCTCTGTATCTGACCTTTGTCCTGTCTGTCAGGTGGAACGTGTGATCACCATTATGCAGAACCCTCGCCAATATAAGATCCCAGACTGGTTTTTGAACAGACAAAAGGATGTGAAGGATGGAAAGTACAGCCAGGTGTGTATTGAGATGGCAGGGTGTCCAGTTAGAATTAGTTGTAGGAGGTCTGTGGGTAAAATATTCCTCACCCTCTCTTCTAAATCCAGGTTCTGGCCAATGGCCTGGACAACAAACTCCGTGAAGACCTGGAGAGACTGAAGAAGATTAGGGCCCACAGAGGGCTGCGCCACTTTTGGGGGTGAGTAGGGGTGGGAGTCAACTCTCTGCCCCTAGAGTCGCAGAGATTTGTCATGCTCTGCCTTCTCTTTCCAGACATTTCCTTTGCTCTGTGTGTAACCTGTGACCCTTCTGTTTTCTCACCTGCAGACTTCGTGTCCGAGGCCAGCACACCAAGACCACAGGGCGCCGGGGACGCACCGTGGGTGTGTCCAAGAAGAAATAAATCTGTAGGCCTTGTCTGTTAATAAAATAGTTTATACATCTAAGGCGTCCTTCTGTGTGATGCTCTGCATTCTTCTGGGGACCCTGCTAGGGAAAGCTGCCTCGCTGGGCCCTGTGGGTGGTTTTACTCTTGGTTGATGGCTCCCTCGGGTATCCAAACCAGCTCCACCTCCCTACCCCTGGGCTAAAGCAATGCCCAATGGTAGTGCCACTCCTTGCCCTACCTGAGGCAACCCTGTGGTGCCCGCCCTCTAACGGAAGACGTAGATAAAGCACACACACACACACACACCCCAGACGGGGATACTAAGGCAGTTTAAAGACAACCAAGGCCCCTCGGGGGTTAGCGAGAAGTGGGTATCTTGAGCCTAGCCAGTTGATGGTTCGGGGAGTATTTTCAGGTCTTGACCGCCCCTGGGTTTCTTTTAAAAATACGGGGGTGCGTAGAGGCGCGGAGTCCGGGAAGTTGTGGACTACCGGTAGGGATGAAATCCTCTAAATCGTTGACCCGGAAGAGCTGGGGTCCGCAGCGTAGCGGGGGGTCGCGCGTGTGGTTAAGGAAGTTGGCCGCGGCTGCCCCCGCCCGGCGTTCGCCTCAGCGACTGAGGCACACTTCTCGAACTTCCGCTCCCGCCGGCTCGCGCCGAGCCCGCGCCTCCGGGGCTCGGGTCCGCCGTGTTTCGTCCGCCGCAGCCGCGAAGCTACCGAGCAGCTTCCGGCGAGGCGGGTGTGCGTGCAGCGCTACACCCTCCCAGGGAGGGGGGCGGGACCCAGCCGCCACCGCGGGCGGGGGAGGGGCTCCTGGCGCTGCAGGGACACCCCACCATGGAGCGGAGCTTTGGGGCGGCGAGGCCCCGACAAGGTAACCTCTCCGCGGTTCCGGCTGTGCCCCCTTTACCCCCACCGCCTCCTGGATCTCGGCGCTCTTCCCTGCTGGTGCTGGCCGCGCGCTCCATCCCAGGCGTGGCCCGTTAGAGTCCAGTCACTGGGAACTGCGGCGTCCGCTCACTAACAGCCCTCCTCTTTCTCTCCAGGTCGCTTCTGATTACCCCACACCATGCCCCTCAGCCTCTTCCGGCGCCTTCTCCTTGCCGCCCTGCTGCTGGTGATTATCTGGACCCTCTTCGGGCCCTCGGGCATCGGGGAGGAGCTGCTGAGCCTCTCGCTGGCCTCCCTGAGCCCGGCTCCAGCCTCTCCAGGGCCGCCCCTGGCCCTGCCTCGCCTCCTGATCCCCAATGAAGAGGCGTGCGGGGGTCCCGGCGCCCCACCCTTTCTGCTCATCCTTGTGTGCACAGCCCCAGAGAACTTGAACCAAAGAAATGCCATTCGGGCTTCGTGGGGTGGGCTTCGTGAGGCCCGGGGGCTCAGGGTGCAGACTCTCTTTCTGCTGGGAGAGCCAGGCTTGTGGCATCCTACCAGGGAACCCCACATCAATCTGGTGCGGGAGGCAGCGGCCCAGGGGGACATCTTGCAGGCGGCCTTCCGGGACTCCTACCGGAACCTTACTCTCAAGACCCTCAGTGGGCTCAACTGGGCAAACAAACACTGCTCCATGGCCCGCTACATTCTCAAGACGGATGATGACGTGTTTGTCAATGTCCCCGAACTGGTGTCAGAGCTGATTCGGCGAGGGGGCCGTTGGGAACAATGGGAGAAGGGCAAGGAGCCACCTCTGAGAGAGGTTGAGTCTGGAGATGAAGACTTGCAAGAGGGGTCCATCTTGAGACAGCCAGTGCCTCTTCTGTACCTGGGCCGCGTGCACTGGCGGGTGCACCCCTCTCGGACACCAGGGAACAAGCACCAGATATCCGAGGAGCAGTGGCCTCCTACCTGGGGCCCTTTTCCACCCTATGCCTCTGGCACAGGGTATGTGCTCTCAGCTTCTGCCGTGCAGCTCATCCTGAAAGTGGCCAGCCGGGCACCTCCTCTGCCACTGGAAGATGTCTTTGTGGGGGTCAGTGCCCGACGAGGAGGCCTCACCCCGACCCACTGTGTCAAGCTGGCTGGAGCCACCCACTACCCCTTGGACCGGTGCTGCTATGGGAAATTCCTGCTGACATCCCATAAGCTGGACCCCTGGAAAATGCAGGAAGCCTGGAAGCTGGTGGGCAGCTCTGACAGGGAAAGGACTGCACCCTTCTGCTCCTGGCTCCAGGAAGTCTTGGGCATCCTGCGCTGTCGGGTAATAGCTTGGCTTCACAGCTGAGAGTGCCTGGGGCCGCAGGAGTGAGGAGCTGAGGGTCAAGCTGGCACCCCCTCCACCTTCTGCAGCCCAGGCCCAAGGCAGGGGGCCCTGACTGGCTGCAGTTGACCAGTTTCCTCTATCAGATGCTCTATTACTGAAGAAATCTAGGGGCCTGGCCTGCCAGCCCCTATCACGGTCGCCAGGAAGAGCAAACCAGTGCTGGGGTGCTTCTCTTCAGCTATGGCAGAGGAGGGGCATAAGCTCCTCAATAAACTTGTTTGTCTACCTCTTCGAGTACAGCGTGATCCTCACCAGGAATCCAAGAACACAAACTTGGGGAGCCTGGAGGCTGCCAGACCATGCTGGATGGGAAGGACATCGATTGCCAGGGACGTGGGAAAGAGAGGAGGAAGGGTCCTACAGAAAAAGGCTAAGGTCATGGTGATAAGATACAGGGTGGGATAGAAGCGGGATACCAGGACCCCCTGGATCCTAGGGTAGTCCCAGGCTGCGCAAAGGGAGGGGAACAGGTCCCCAGTCTAGACACATTATCCAAAAAAATAGCCATCTTCTTTAATACCAACCCAGCCCAGGAGCCAGCTGTCCCTCACCAGTTGGGGAAGGGGTACACTACCCTCTCCTGATTCCAAGAAACAGGGTCATCTCCCCACAGGCCATCATGGGGACAAACTGTTGTTCTCAGACCACCCTGGAGCATGGCTCAGCGCACAAATCTGTCCAGGGCAGATGGCCGGGCCCTTGGGAGCTTGGCCTTCTCTTGCTTCTGTGGCTGTTGCTCAAGGCTCTGCCGGACTTTATCCTGGGTGGGAAGATGGAGACAGGGTGAGAAGTGGCAGGCTGGCAAGGGCAGAGGCACTAGCAGGATGACACAGGCCGTGGGATGCCTAGCCCACCCCGCAATGATCATTTACCCGGTGCTCCTTGTCCATGACCTTCCTCTTCCTCTTCACCAGGCTTGCTGTCGAGCTGCGGCCCTTCTGCTTTGGCTTTGGTTGGAAGGGAGCCTTGGCCTCGGGGTCATAGCCCTAAGCAGGGGGACAAGGGTGAAATCTAGAACGGCCTTAGGGGCCAGGAACCGTGGCAGCCCCCATCTTCTGTGCCTCCTTCTGAGGACATGGCATGGCAGAGGGGGAGGAGGGGAGGAGGGCCTGAGTACTGGGGCCTGCTCCATACCAGCCTCTCTATCCGTTCCTTCTTCTCTTGCTCCAAAGAGATGACATCAACCTCTGCCAGGGCTCGTGGGTCCAGACAAATGAGCTCTGCAGGTACCTAGAGGTGTCACAGAGGCACAGGAAAGGGTCATGAGCCACAGAAGAATGACCCAAAGAGGGATGGAGGCCATGGGGGCTGCTGAGTCCCCCTCTTCCCAAGACCCCTGGGGCATGGGGAGCCTTCCCCAACCCCAACCCCACACAGGCTCATGCTCACCTTCTCCAGCAGGGCCTTCACCTCCCACTCCTGGCGCTGCTTCTGGCTCCTGTATGGATTACTCTCTAGGCCGTCAAAGTTAGGTTCAGCAGCCCCTAGAGGGATGAAGAAGCATGAAGCCATAAACAGAATCCAGTCCAGCAGCTGCAGCCCAACCAAGCCCTTTGTTCCTGGCTGTCCTGAGCCAACCCAAACTTCCACCCAGAGTTCATTCACATGGATCCCATCTCCTGTCCCACTCACCAGGGACCAGCATGCTGGTGATGCCACCACTGTGCCCCACCCCCAGCACATCTTCAAAGGGGCAGAACTGAAGGCCATGCACATGGCCTGAGAGCCGGTGGGTGAGGTAAGGCTGCTCCAGGGAGGGTGGGCTAGCCTTGCCCTGCCCTGCCCATATGTTGACCACATCACCCATGCCCGCAGCCAGCAGTCCCCGCTGGGAAAAGGCCAGATGCCCCGCTCCCTGGGGCAGGGTCCGAGCACTCAGAGGCTGGAACATCCCTCGTAGGTCAAAGATCTTCAGCTGGTGGTCCAGGCCAGAGGTGGCCATGTACCTGGTGGAGAGGGGGGTGGGCAGTTAAATGGATCTGTTGTGTGGGCCTGCTGAGCAGGGCTGTGGCCAAGTGCAGGCATGAAGTCTTGCTGGGGAGAAACAATTTTTATTTCCCTTTTACAGACGAGGAAACCGAAGCTCAGAGAAAGGTGATCAGGGTGAGTGGTAGAGCTAGAATTCAAATCAGGCCTGTCTCTTCAGTGTCTGTCCTCTTAATCAAAGGGAGAGCACACACGCCCATCAGCCAAAGTGGCCTGTTCCACTACATACAAGGGAACGCAGTGGCTCTGCAAAGAGAAGGACTGTCAGCAATAGTCAGGGAGGACTTCATAATAAAACTGGGATTGGAGCCATTGAAGGTCATTTTCGAGGAAGCACAAGAAACACCTAGCAGGTACAAAGGAAGGAACATCACAGTGTGGAGGTGAGATGGAAACAGAGGTCTGCTTTCGGGATTGGTGGGACATGTGGGTAGCAGGATGAGGAGGGGAGCACTGGCAGGGGCTCTTTAAACTCGGACTGAAGATGCAGATCTCTGACACTGCTCTCTGGCAATGAGAAACAGACTGAAGGCTGCACGGAGTTGAGAAAAGCTAAGGAAGCAGTGCCGTTGTGCGCTGGAGGACCCCACCCCACCCCGTATTTCCCTGGAAGAAGGGAGGGCCACGCTCTCCAGGAATGTGTACTGCAACTGCTTGTTTTCAGAGATTGGGAGTGTCTATCTTAGGTTCAAGTTGTTCCTCAGAGACGGAGGTTGAAAGGAGACCTTCAAGGCCGGGGGATTAAGTTTACCAAAAGGCCACGGACTCTCTTCTTCGCCTTGGCTGTGAGCCCCAGAAGAGGGGACTGAGGGGTTCCTATGAGAGGAACTAGCCCTGTGATGGGGCTGAACAGAGGCCCAGTTGGAGTCTATTCCAGACACAAGATGATCAGGGCCCCAGCTCCAGCAGAAGGAAAGACCGCCAGTACTAACCAGGAATTACTGAGGGCTCCTGGGACACAGGGTCACTCCTTTCAGTCAACCCACAACCGAAGGGCACATGCTGACTATTCTCCCCACACACACCCACCTTTTGGATCCGCTGCACAAATACCAGCCCGCTGGCTGGAGGGCATCCAGGCTGCGCTACCATGCTTCTAAACTTCAGAAAACAGTTTAGCTCTGAGAATCTAATCCAAACCTAATGCAAGCTTCCATAATGCCTTTTTGTTTGTTTGTTTAATTTGACAGAAAGAGAGATCACAAGTAGGCAGAGAGGCAGGCAGAGAGAGAGGCGGAACCAGGCTCCCCGCTGACCAGAGAGCCTGATGTGGGGCTCGATCCCAGGACCCTGAGATCATGACCTGAGCTGAAGGCGGAGGCTTATTAACCCACTGAGCCACACAGGCACCCCTCCATAATGCCTCTTAAGGCAGACAGCAAGCCTCATCTCTGTGGCCCCTGTGCCCTGAGGTGCTCCTGAGGGCGACCAGAGATAAGCAGAGGTGGGCCTACAGTCAAGGACCTGTGCTGTTGTCCAGGTGTGGACCAAATCTCAGGGAACTAAGTGACTAGGCCTTGGGCACAGCAGTACTTGACTGAAGCAGCCCAGGGAAAGCAGACCACAGCTTAGACTCAGTGGCCCATAGAGAGCACGCTCCTAAAGCCGGCTGGCACAAATATGGAGTAAAAACGGCTGAGACAAATCACTTAGCCCCAAAGATACAACAACTATGAGAGGACCAGGGAGGGTGGGCCTGAGCATCTGGACAGTTTTCAAAGTTGATGGCTACTAGGCTGTTCCTTTTCCTGTGTTTAAAACCACTTAAAAATAAAGTAACGTAGGGGCACCTGGGTGGCTCAGTGGGTTAAAGCCTCTGCCTTCGGCTCAGGTCATGATCCCAGGATCCTGGGATCAAGCCCCACGTCGGGCTCCCTGCTCGGCGGGGAGCCTGCTTCCCTTCCCCTCTCTCTGCCTACTTGTGATCTCTGTCAAATAAATAAATAAAATCTTTTAAAAAAAAAAATAAATAAATAAAATAAAGTTACGTAGTTTACACCACATACAGAAGATTCCCGCGCAGCAGTGTCAAAGGAGGAAGGCAGCTGTGGGAATGATCAATCTGCCAACAGCACCCAGGACATGCCGGGAGAAGGAAGAACCAGAGGCTGGAAAGTGGCTGCGAGCATCACACATGTTCACAGGAGGCAGCGAGGATGGAGATAACAGACCTCGGAGAGAGCAGCCGGGACTTCACACAGGGTTGTGGACAGTAATGAAGTGACAGCACCAAAGCAAGTAGCATGAGCCTGGGCCTCCAGGAAGCACCCGGTAAACAGCAACTTGGTTCCTGCCCTTACTGCTGGCTGAGGATGATGGGGCTGTGTAGCTAGAGGTGTCAAGTCCAATTCTGGGTGAGAGGAAAATGTGGCAGAAAGGGAACAAGCCAAGGAAGAGCAGGGTGACCTATCCCTTAACAGACACATTCGGTCTAGGGTGACAGAAGACAACTCAGCAGGAACTAAACGCATCTCCTGAGTAATCATTTCCAAAAACTCCAGTCTCCTGTTTCTGTGCATAAAGTAGAATACCGCACCAGGGCAGGGCCAATAGCCCCTTTATCCTTGGACCGCCCCCGGAAGCCCAGGCCCAGAGCCCAGCCCACAGCAAGTGCCCGGGAGTGCCTAAAAAAGAAACAAATTAAGGGGAACACCCACTATTCCCATTAGAGGGAACCTGGGTACAACAGAACACACTGTGTACACATATATACACACGTACACAAACATATGCCTCAGATGGCACACCAGGGCAGCTGCAAACTCTCGAAGAGTAGAAATTCTGAGCAGACCCACCACTCCTACCCCTCACATCACCTGCCAGGCCTAAAGAGAATGATCACCTTTGATGATGCCAAACCGGTGGCGAAAACCAGTGCTCCATACTCCCTGGGCACCAGGCCAAACTTGATATGCCTTAACTCGCTTTAACATTTAGGACGCCTTGGCGGCCTACAGCCCACGCTCCAAACAAATTCGGCCACCACCTACTTCTGGACAGCCCTCGAGCTCCAAGTGGTCTGGCCATTTTTAAGTGCCCGGAAAAAATTCAAAAATATTTTGAAACAGGTGAAAATTTGGGGTGCCTCGGTGGCTCAGCGGGTTAAAGCCTCTGCCCAGGCAAAGCCTGGCCAGCCTCAATCCCAGGGTCCTGGGATCAAGCCCTGCATCAGGCTCTCTGATTAGCAGGGAGCCTGCTTCCTCTCCTCTCTCTCTCTCTTTCTGCCTGCCTCTCTGCCTACTTGTGATCTCTGCCTGTCAAATAAATAAATAAAATCTTTAGGAAAAAAAAAAAAAGAAACAGGTGAAAATTATACAGGAGATGCAAATTTCAGCATCTGCAGAGGCAGTTGTTTGGGAGCACGACCCCAGTCGTTCACTGGTTTCTTCTGTGGCCACTTTTGTACTATAGTAGCCTGGGAGAGCCATCAAGACCGACATCACATGTGGCATGTCATCTCTTCGTAACACTGTGGGCGCATGACAACTCGTGGTGACATGGTTATAACTTGACAGTGTTTAAAGTGCCACCTATCTCATCATCTGTATGAAAAGGTCTTTGAAGACAAAATAGGTAAGATCTCTCCACAGATCAAAATTAAGAGAAAAATATTTGCAAATGGAATTGCTGATTCAGAACACTAACTGTGAACCTCAGTTGAGCAAAATGTTATCCTCAAAAGGGAAACCCAATTCTTCCCATTAGTATACCTGTGTTACAAAAATACTATATTTGGTAACTATTATATTTTGAATTTTACTGCTTAAAAATCTGTGATACTTTGTTTTCTCTTTACTCAAATACCTATACAATACACTCAAATTTTCCTCTTGGCCAGCAAAACCTAAAATCTTTACTATATGGCTCTTTACAGAAAGAGCTTTCTGATCCTTGAGCTAGACACTCATCCCTACTCTTGGGGTGAGGAAAGTGTGTGGCACACAGAGGTTACAAAATGTACCCACACTTACATGGCCTGTCAGTGGTTAACCCCAGGATTTATTTATCTTCTTATTTTTTCTAAGTAGGCTCCACACCCATCACGGAGCCCAATTCAGGTCTTATCTCAGGGTCTTGAGTTCAAAGCCTTAAGACCTGAGCTGAGATCAAGAGTCAGATGCTTGGGGCACCTGGGCGGCTCAGTGGGTTAAAGCCTCTGCCTTCAGCTCGGGTCATGATCCCAGGGTCCTGGAATCGAGCCCCTCATCAGGATCTCTGCTTAGTGGGGAGCCTGCTTCCTCCTCTCTCTCTACCTGCCTGCCTCTCTGCCTACTTGTGATCTGTCAAATAAATAAATAAAAATCTTTAAAAAAAAAAAAAAAAAAAAAAGAATCAGACTCTTAACCAACCGAGCCACCCAGGTGCCCCAACCAGGATTTAAACTAGGCAGCTTGACTGTGAGTCCGAGCTCTCAAAGACACACTGCCCTCTACATCCTTCCACCCAGCTGTTACCTCCCCAGCAGCTCATGACCGAACAAGTGACTTACGTGCCTGTAGAATCTACAGCCACAGCCCGGACTCCACCCCGATGACAGAGGATCTTTGCCAGTGGCTCCTTCATGGCTGGACTCCATAAGGACACGGTACCTGGATGTCAGGGGAGAGGAGCCAAAGTTATTAACAAGCCCTGAGGTGATAACATCTGGGAAGGACAGGGTTTCAAGGCCAAGGAGTAACGAGAGAGATGAATAGGGGCAACCTGAAGGCACTTGGAAAATACAAACATAGAAACAAAGCAGGTCTAGGTGGTCAGAGAGTCCAAGCTCAGCTAGAGACCAACCATTGCTGTGTCCGAGGTGGATGACGGCATTGTAAGGGTTCTTAGTCATGACGTCCAGCCGTCCAGCCCGAGCATTCAGAGCTGCCACAATCTTTCCCACTGACACGTCCAGGTAGGTCAGAAACCCTGTCTCTGACTGACCGAGAGAGAGACACAGAATGAGTCCTGACTGCCCTGTCCTTCTACTGGGATACCAGAGAAGCAACGGTCTTCTCAAGGGCTGCCACCCAATCCCTGTGCTCCACATCCACTCACAGCTGTAGCCAGGAGGAAGTGGAAAGGCAGGAACTCCAGCCGTGTGACTCGGTCACAGCGGCGGATACAGTGGAGCTCGATGCCCTGGTTGTCGTAAATGTGAAGCCAGCGATTCTGAGCAACAGCAAGCAGTGCTTCCGAGTGCAGAAACCTGGAAGTAGGAGTGGAAAGGTTCACTGGGAAAGGGGGGTTGGGGGCGGTTATTCAATGAGGAAAGGGATGCCTCACTCCCACTGACCGGATGTCCCGCACTGCCTCCATGACGTTGATCTCACACATGAGCCTCTTTGTTACCCAATCAAGGGCGGCCACATGACCCCGGTGCCCTCCAAAAGCCAGGTGTCTGTTGGGAGCAGGGGACAGGTAGAGCATCAGTGCAGAAAAGCACCCTGACCTGGACCGTGTGAGATCCATCCCACACCGGCCCCTCCTCTATATGCTCACCCACACATGCAAGCAAATCACAGGACCCTCCCCCCACCATCAGCCTAAACATACACTGGTCCAGCCGAGGAGAGCGTGACTGATGTGGTTAAGGAGATGAACCACATCCTAGTTCAAGAGACTGCTATCCAGCCTTACCTCCCAGTTGGGGAGTAATTCAGTCTGTAGGGTCCAAACTGCCTCAAGTTTAAATCAAAGTGCTGAGAGAGGAAAGAGTGCAGGAAAAAAAAAATCAGGAAAGAAATGGCTCCTTTCAGTGTTCCCTCTTCTAATCCCCACTTCCATCTTGCTCTGCACCACCAATCCAGCCGGTGGCCCCTTTGCAACTCACCTTGGCTGCACTTGCAATATCCACGGCCTCCACAATGTCAGCCTGGCATATCTTTGCTGTGTCCTCCCCATCCTCCCCTTCCAGAAACCTAGGAGTGAGTGCTAGCGTTGCAGTCAAACTCCCAAATATGCAGTGGGTGTACCAACACGAAAATGAGAAAGAAAAGCCCCATACCATAAAGCAGGGCCTGAGGAGGCCCACATTGGGGTCCACTTACCCGGGTTCCTCAGCAAGCAGTAGCTCAGAACGAGCAGCTTTAATACTGATTTCCTCTTCCTCAGCCTCAGCCACCTCAAGTCGGCTTCGGGTTTTGGACTTCGAATGTGGCAGCTATAACATCGTTGGTCGGGGAAAAGTGAGCGAGGAAACAGACATTGTTTAGGGTCCCAGGAGAGCCATCCAGGACCTCCCCACCCCCTCCAATTCAATCATATACTCCCGGGTTGCAACTTCTCCCCATTCTCCAGCTGGTCTTCACCTTTTTGGATTTGTCAATGCGACGGAACTTCCGAGCCGCCTCCACAGGGACGGGGGCAGGGCCTGGAAATGGATCCTGGGCCTGGGGAAGAAGAAACAATCAGCAAACAGGCTAGGGTTGACCCCAATCCTCGCACCCGTGAAGCACAAGGCGACTTGTCCCACCACCTTATCAGGTCCCAGGCTTACCCCGGACACGCTCCGCTGAGGCTCAAGATTCCTCCCTTCTCGGGGTTTCTTCGGGAGCTGAGGTTTCCTGGAGACCCGAGACTTCTTTGCTATGTTAGTGTTCTTTGGCCTCTGGGGGCGAAGCTCACGATTCCTCTTCTTGTTACGAGGGAGCCCTGGAGAGGCTCCCGCAGCGGTTAGAGTTTCTTCGTCCCAGTACCTCCGCGGTTTCTACGGGCACATCAGAAGCTCTAATACTCCGTAGCCCGCGCCGCGCCCCGCCCCCCTGGGACCCCGCAGCTAGAAACTTCCCTTCCATCCTAGGAAGGAGACATCTCTACCTTCCTCTTGGCCTTAAGTCTGTTCTTCTTGGGCGGCACATCCTTGCTCGGTTTGGGGGCTGTTTCCATCTAATCCACCCGAACAACGATCCACGTGCAAACTCCTCTCAGTTGTCCCACAGACGGCTTGAAAACTCCCGGAAGTCCGCCTTCCTTTATCCAATCAGCGCCTACCAGGTCTGAAGCCTTCTAGGCGCCATCTTGAATAAGGGCCTATTCTCTCGAGGGGCGGGGCAGGCCTTGATCCAGCAATCTGGAGCAGCAGCTTATGCCGGAGTAATGAAAGAAAGGTAGTCTGGAGCTGGGGCCTAAGTAACGGTGCGCATTCTTCTTCCGGGTTCGTGTCCCCGTCTTGCCTAAAATATCCCGAGTCCAGTCTTCTGGCGGAACGCCTTTCATTAAGCCAGAACTACAGTTCCCAGCATGCGTCAGAAGACAGCTTCCGGCGCCGTCTTTTCCCAGCATTCTTTGTTTACTTCCAGGTTTAGTAATAGTGAAGGGAGAACGTGAGTAGGGTTGGGTTACGGTTGAGGGTTTTGGGGTCTTGCTGCGCCCGCCACGCCCTAGGGCCAGAGTAGAGAGCTCTCCCGGACGGGGTGAGGCTGCGGTGCTCCGGGAGGCTGCCTCTCAAGAGTGCTGTCATTTCCTCAGGCCAGGCCGAAAGGGAAGTTCGGGTACCTTCCACAGTGTGAGACCAAGCGCCCCTCTCCCGCTCCCCGCAGGCCTTCGTCCCCGCCATGGCCGAGTTAATCCAGAAGAAGCTACAGGGAGAAGTGGAGAAATATCAGCAGCTACAGAAGGGTAAGGGAGCAGGGTCGGTGCGGCCTCACCCCAGTCCCTTCACTCACAGCCCAAAGCCAAGCCAAGAAAATGATTTTCACTCGAGGCACCGCGTGCATATCCTTCCCCATCACAGTGCTCTTCCCCACCCACTGACCTGCCGCGGCATCCTTGTCTACTTCCTCAGCTCCATTTTCTTCTTACCAGGATTGGCGTCAGGCGGCCCATTTGAGGTTTCTAATCAAGCCTTTTTTTTCCCAACCCCCAGACTTGAGTAAATCCATGTCAGGGCGGCAGAAGCTTGAGGCGCAACTAACAGAAAATAATATCGTGAAGGAGGTGAGAGAGGACTTGTGGGGGCGAGGAGGGACCTGTACCGGCTGTGGTTCTGATCACGCATGTCCCCTCCCTTCATCAGGAGCTGGCCCTGCTAGATGGATCCAACGTGGTCTTTAAACTTCTGGGTCCTGTGCTGGTCAAACAGGAGCTGGGAGAGGCTCGGGCCACCGTGGGGAAGAGGCTGGACTATATCACAGCTGAAATGTGAGTCTTTGTTCTGCCACCCTGCAATGCACCTGACACCGCTGGCGTGAAGGGGTTGAGGAGCCATTGTAGAGTAGCTCCCGGGTAACCTCCTCTTGTCCAGTTCCAACAAACCCTCCCCCAGATGTCAGGTTTTCCATCAATCTCTTCCTTGCCTTCAGTGTTCTCCATAATAAGTCCCATGAATTTCTCATTTGCTTTGTCTCTCTTCTCTCTCCTCAGTAAGCGATATGAATCCCAGCTCCGGGACCTCGAGCGGCAGTCAGAGCAACAGAGGGAGACCCTGGCTCAGCTGCAGCAGGAGTTCCAGCGGGCACAGGCAGCCAAGGCGGGGGCTTCCGGGAAGGCCTGACCCTGTGATGGGGGGAAGGGAAGGGGAGGGAATCAGGCAGCTCTAGGGTCTATACTGTAGCTAATAAAATGTGAAAACATCTGGCTGTTTTCTGATCAGCCACTTTCTGTCATAATTGTCTCCCTCCGTTATCTGGGGCCCTTCCACTTTATTTATATATTGCGTGTATTACTCTGTCTGGTCCAAATTCTTGGAATCTCTCTGCAACAGAGTATTCCTTTCTTCTCTCCTACAACTTAAAATCTGACATGTCCCAAACCTACTTCTTGCCCATATGCAACCCTTAATTCTTCCTTACCTTGGTTGGCACAGCTCTTCAGGAAACCTGAGAAGAGCATTTCCAACACAGCAATTGTTGGAAAGATGAGTTTAATTACAGAACTCACAGTAACCTAAACTGAGATCTCAGGACGGAATGTGGTGACCCTCCTCACTATGATTTGTCATCATCCTCCAGAAAGCCCTGGCATCTCTCTTCAGTCAGTCTCTTTCTAGAATTTGTTTGAATGTAGTTTAGAGTGATTTAAAATCCAACATGGAAAGCTTTGTGATGTTGTCAAATCCTCCAAGTTTACACATTACCCACAAAGTTGGCCTTCCATTTCTTTGTCCTAAAATTGTTTCTTACAGATTTCCAACCGGGGGTCGTTCTTCAGACTGATTGCTTTAACTGGGTGACTAGTATTTGATGTGGGTGACAACGGAGGGGAAAAACTTAGGGAATAAAAGGACCCAGCTGGAGAGGTTACTGGGGAGGAATTCACTACTGTGAGGAAACTTTTCACCAACACCTCGCTTTCAGCAACAGGGACAGAAAACATTGAGCCCTTTCTTGTTCCTTGATGTCCACTTCCAGCCATCTCCCCACCCCAACTCCCAGCTGCTAGACCATATACACTGCAAGGACAGGACTGGGAAATAAAATTTAGGTAGTGTTTTGGTTTATTATCTTAGTGTCACAGTGACAGGAACACCTAGAGTAGGAAAAGGAACTCCTACTAGAACCCACTTCTTGCCATCTTCTCTCCCCAGGGCTCAGAGCCTCTAGGCTTTTCCTCTCCCCCTCCTTATAGGCCTTTCCTTGGCCCTTGGCATGCTAGGATGTGGCCAGGAATCAGGAACTGATCCCTTTTTCCAGTACTAGCTGTGTGCTGCATTCATGGAAAGTAGGGAGGTGACACAGGTATCCAGCTTGGTTACCGAGATAACTAGTTCCCACAAAGCTGGTTCTCTCGGCCGTCTGGTGAACCAATGGCACTTCACTGCCCCAGGGTGTCTGGCCACCCTTCTGGATTTCTTGCCAGCGCAACATGACCACCACCATTCAGGATGTCTCCCCACATCTGGTATGGCCACCAGGAGTTCTGCTGAGCTGGCAGGGCTTCCTCCTCAGAAGAGGGCCCGGGCAATCTTCCTCCCTGTGGCCTTGATCCTGGGAAAGGAACCCCCTCCTCCCTCACTTGGGGGAGTTCCTGAGGCAGAAGGGCTGCTGGTGAGAGCCAGTGTAGCAGTAGAGGGCCTTCGCCGTTGCCGTAGGAGGAAATCATGTGAAGCTCCATCCATAGCATAGAAGACGTTAGCCGAGGGTGGGATGGTCAGCTCTGTGTGTTCAGAGAGGGAGCATCAAGAACAGACATAGCCATTCCCGCCACAACCACCACGAGTGGGCAGCACTCTCTTCCAGAGTCTGCCTTCCCTCATGGCCTCTGACCTCGCTCCCCTGGTAGCAGCTGCACGAGCTCGTACTCCGAAGCCACCGCATAATCCCGATTGTTTTTCTTAAGGACACGACTGATGACACTTGGAGCCTTGTCTTGGCTTGTCACCTGGTAGGACAGGAGGCCAAAAGAGCAACAAATTGGCCATCACCTCTGCTTTCCACCCTTTCAGCTCTAACCACTGATTCCCAACCAGACGTGGTTACCCATGTCAAACACTTCAGAATGAACAGGGAAACCCTATATGGTAGCTCCCTGTACTCCACGGTGTCCAATAACATAGGACTGCTTCCCTATGAAGAAACTGCTGTAGGTTCTGACAAACAAGTGAAATTCAAGGTGCAGCAGCTAATGCCAAGTAGCCTTTAAAATAAAATAGCTGAGGGGCACCTGGGTGGTTGACCTTCCAACTCTTAGTTTTGGCTCAGGTCATGATCTCGGTCACAAGATTGAGCCCACACTGGGCTCTGGGGTGCTGGGTGTGGAGCCTCCTTAAAATTCTCTCCCTCCCTCTCCCTCGGCCCCTTCCCACTCCACCACTTGTGTGCAGGCTCATGCGCATGAGCTCTCTCTCTCTCTCTCAAAAATGAAAATAAAAAAATTTTCTAAATAAAATAGTTGCCATAACCAAAGGTCAGAACTAAAACTAGACTTATCCTCCCCGTTGGCTATTCAAACCTAAGATAACACCCGTAGTCCCACAAGGCATCCTCCTTCACCCCCACCCCCAAGCCCGCAGCGTCCTCACCAAGATGCTCTTGTACACACTGCCATCTTCTCCCAGCTCCATCTGGACTCGGATGATTCGGCAATCAGAGGCCCCTGGCCCAGACCCCCCACACCCATATCCTGTCCCCTTGGAGGCCCCCTCCGCACCCCCACTGAGTGGGGAGCCACAGGAAGCGGAGCGGCGGTGACCTCGAGAGGGCCTTGGAGAGGAGGCTGGGGGAGAGAGGTGGCTGGGGTCAGCCGGACTGTGCAGGGATGGAGTGCTCTCCAGGGCAGAGTCCAGAGATGAGACAGACGGCCACTTCATGTGCTAGGGACAAACAACATGGGGGACCAGCATGAAGGCAGAGAGGTCAAGGAAGAAAGGTTCACAAAGGCAGGGTCAGTGTTGAGGTCTGAGGTCAAGAACAGAGCTCACCTGGGCCAGCCGAGTCAGCAGAGGGGCAGGGGTTCCAGGTGCCTCATCTCCCCCCACGCTGGGGCGGTCCCAGGAGACCAGGGGAGTGGGTCCCCCAACAGAGCCCAGAACTCTGGAGTAGTGAGAGATTGGGAGGGTCAGAGGAAGAAGGGCTCTTCTCCCAAGGAGCTTCGCCAGGACACTACCCCCCAACCGCTGACTCCCTCACTCTGTCCACTGCGAGACGACCAGCGTCGGCCGAAGCACACGCGGGGCAGGAGGGTCACTGGTACCAGCTGGTTCCACCTCACAGGACACTTGATGGCTGGGAGAAGGACCAGTGGGCAGAGGGCAGGATGTGACACATTGATCCCCACACTCAACCCGAGCCCTGGAGTCCCAACCTCATCCAGTCTATCACCTCTGGGCCTCTGTCAATGGCCGGAGCCCATGAAGCCACCGCTGGATATCGGGATCGGGTCGGAGGTCATAGCCACGACATTCATTCTGGAGCCGCCGCAGCTCAGAAAGGACAGCGAACTCCTAGGAAGGAGCCAAAATTCAGGGACCCCTGACTCTCCCCAGTCTCCCCATCCTGGGACACAGCTAGGGCTGTCTGGCATCCAGCCCAGGCATTCCCCTCACCTTCCTCCGCTTGTCGAAATTGATGTATCCATTCTGCAAGAATAAGGGGGATGGAGTGAGGCCCAACCCTGTCACGGAGGGAACACACCCACCCACGTCCGCCTCACACACACTCCAGCCACCAGGTCTCTCAGTCCTCTGCCCCTCCCCTTGCTCCCCGTCACCCTGTCCTACGAGTGATGTCCATTTCACAGCTGGGCAAATTAGGGCTCAGAGAGAAGGAGGAACTTGCCCAAGACCCCAGTATCTGTTTCTTTAACAAAGGCTACGTATGCTTACATTTCAAGCACGCTCCAAGCACCTGCTGAGCAGTAATTCACCCAACTCTCATAATAACAGACCCGCGCAGACACTCTCGCTGCTTTCCCATTTACAGATCACTGAGACACAAAGAAGCTAAGCTACCTGCCCAAGTGACAGAACCAGGGTGCTGACAGTCTGGTTCGAGCCCTGGAGTTCTGGGCTGACAGCCTGCAGCACCTTTCTGGAAGGTCTGTCTGACCCCAAGGCCTACTCATTCCTTCATCACAACGCACACATGAACACACACACGCCACTGACCTCCAGCTCATCCTTGGAGGCTGCATCCAGCATCACAAGGTCCTTCAAGAAGGTGCCAAGGTATGGGACCACACCCTGAGGTCAGAGGTCAGGATCAGCCACATGCCCCACCCCCCCTCTGATGGCTCCACTATCCCTCTGCACTTTCCTGTCCCATGACCTCGGAGGACAAACTTAACTCCACCCCCCACCCCCTGCTATGTGTCCCCTAGCCATCCCTCAGACCCCTTCCCCACACACACTCCTTCCTCTTTCACAACCACCCCCCAGCTAGTCACTCACCCCACCCCGGGAGCCAGACCTCGGGGCCTTCTTGGAATTCGGCTCCAGAGAGGGCTGCAGCTTCACCTCCTGGTGGTGACAGAACAAGGAGGTTTGGGTGTGGGTCAGGGGTGGGGACAGCTGCGAGCGCCAGCGAGCAGGGCCTCACCTGTGAGAGGAGCTCTCGGCTCTGGGAATAGTTATCCTCCTCAGAGAAAATGTGGCAGAGGCTGGAGAAGACTCGGAGGCTGTCTCTGGGGGGGTGGAGGGCAATAGCCTTGAGGCTGGGCCAAGCTCACCCCCACGCCTCTTCCCAGCCCTCAGCTCCCGTCCAGTGCCCCAGACTCCCCACCTGGCTGCTTCCCCCCAGGCTGCTCGAAGCCTGTGGATGGGGCTGGACTGCAGGGCCGACACAACAGCATAAACTGAAGAGAAGTTTCGGAGCAGACGGCACTCCTATGGTAGGGGTAGGGGCGTCACAAAGGGAGGCCTGAGCTCTGGGACCTCTCTCTACACCAGGGTCCCCAATAGGGCCAAGCCTCTTTCTTACCTCTGCCACACGGATCCACTTCTCCAGGAGCCGGGCCCTCTGGGGAGGACGGAGTGGCCGAATGGTCACCTCCCCGAGCCCCTCTCCGGTTGAGGTAGCCCCCAGGACAGAGCTGACCACCGCCCCAGCCACCTTGTTGAACTGTGTGACAGTGGCTCGGACAGATGGGCAGAGGTGGGAATGTCCTGGCCGGTCTCTGTGACCCCACAGGCTCCCCAGGCACTGAGAGGGGACCAGACTGAGAAACAGCTCCTGCAGGACAGAGGGCAGACGTTAAATCTCAGAGTCAAGTGAGGTCAGCCCTCCGATATCAGGGGCGCAAGGATCTCAGATGGTCAAGGAACTGCAGGGGCGTGGGGTTTGAAGGGTAACAATCAAGGGCAACAGGGGAAAAGTCAAAACCGAGTGGACAGAGGAGCCTGGGAGCCGGTTCAGGAAGGGTTGGAAGCAAGGAAAGGATGTGGAGTCAGGGAGAGGTTAGCAAGGGGGCAGGGGGCATGGGGTAAGAGGTCAGGGTCTCACCGCATCTAGCAGGGTCAGCTGTTCGGCCAAGTGGTCAGCGAGGAACACCAGGACATCCGTGGGGTCAGCAGGGGATCGCCGGGGAGGGCCAGGGGCTTAGGAAGGTCGGGGGCCTGGGAGTCCACCCGGGACCGGAGGTTGCGGATGAGGTCAGCGCTGCCCCCCCCAACACCCGCCCCTGCTGCATACCCGGTCCGAAGCAAGAAGCTCTCAAGCCGGTCAAGCTGACCCTTGACCTCAGAGCCAAAATCCTCAGGGTGAGAGGCCAGCCAGGTTGACAGTACAGAGATGGCTACCCTGGGAGAGCGGGAAGCCAGGAGTCAGAGATCAAGCTGCAGCTCAGCCAGAGGCATCGGTGAGGTCAGCAGCCACAGGTCACTCACCCTATTGTCCTCTCTAGTTCACCAGTAGGATGAGATTCAAGGGCTTCCAGCCTGGGAAGGAGAAGGGATCCTATCTGCCCATTTTTTCCAAACCCCCGGTGGCTTTGACTATTTTGGTGGGATTTCCTGGCTTCAGAAAGTCCAGACACCTCCACAACCCTTGGCCCTTTATGACCCTGACCTGTCAGCCATAAGCCCTAGCAGGGCCGGTGTGGAGGTGAAGGCCCGGTGGGTGGCCAGGAAAGCTGATGTGAAGGTCACGTCAGCCCCTGATGTCCGGGCATCCAGCAGGTGTCTGACCAGGGCCTCCAGAGTGCCGGCTCGGAGCCTTCTGGAGGAACGTGGGGGAGGTGTCGGGGCCTGGGGGAGACAGAGGAAAGTCACTGACCCTTTTTCCAACTCAGCCTCCAGATCTCTGAGGGATATCCCAGACCTAGGAAATGGTCCAGGCTTGTTAAATTAAGATTCAGAGAGGGCCAAAAACTTGACCTAAGTCACATGGGTTCAGTTCTCCAGACCTCTGACTTAGCACTCTGGCCAAAAAGTTGGGCAGAGGAAGAGGCACTGGGAGGTGATGGGTCAGAGATGAGAAGCCTGAGTCAGGATCTCACCGAGGGATCGGGAGGCCGATACTGGCGGCTTGTGACAGTAAAGGTAGCACCATCCTCTTCCTCATCCCAAACAGACACAGGGGCCTGGTGGAGTAAGGAAGGGAAGTCAGACAGTCCCACACCACCCCCCCACTGTCCCCAGCCCTCACCCCCAGGCCCTACTCCTCCCTCTGTACCCCTCACCTGTGGTGGCGGGGGACAGTACCAGCGAGTGCGAGGGGTGGGGGGGGCTGGTGACCCCAGGTCTCCCCCACTGGGGCCCAGACAGCCCCCCCCAAGCCGCCTCAGGGCCCGGTGGAGTCGAGGGGGTGGCAGTGGGGGGGCGGGTGGAACGCAGGAACCCTGGGTCTGGAGACCGCTGTAGCCCTTTCCCCCCAGAGCTGAACCCCAACACAGCACAGAAGCAAGGTGCAAAGATTAGGAGGGAGAAGCAAGAGAGGCAGAAAACCAGAGGCAGAGGCCTTGATAAGTTGGAACCCCAGTCACAGGCACAGCCGCAAGCTCCGCCCTCCCCCGCAGGAACTGACCAAGCCCCAGGAGTTAGTCCTTCCCTTTAGCCCCCGTTCCCCGGTCCCTCATTGCTGGGAGACCCCCCTCAAGGTGGCGGCTCCAATCCCAGTACAGGAAGGAGAAGGGGAAGTTGGGATGATGGGGGGGGGGGCGCCGGCAGACTCAGAGAGTCACGTGGCCCCAGCCCCTCCCCCAACCGATCCCGAAAAACCAGCCCTGCCAGTCACCCTGCCCTCACCCAGTCTCCGGACCCAAGAGTCCAGGGCCTCGGGGCCCCGAATCCAAGTTCTGGCCCCTCCTGAGGCCCCAAATCCTGCTCCTGGCCACACCATTAGTCCCGGAGGAATGCAGGTGACACCTCCCCCCACCCCAACTCGGCCTGGTATCTACCCTCCAAAGTCCAAAAACCTGGGCTTCCCGCCTCCACTCTTTGCCCAGCGGGAGAGGGGGAGGGGTCACGAAATCGAAGGGTTCCCTCCCCAATCCCAGAGTCAGTGGAGCCGGTTACTGTGGAAACAAACCCCTCCCCGCCAAACAAAAACAAGGAGGGCGACAGGGACCAAGACACGGTGCCCAGAGAGGCAGGCACAATCAGGCCGAAGCAGGGAGAGACAGAGACTCGCAGGACAGAGAGCCAGACGCTCTGGCAGGAACAGGGACGGTTCCTGCGGGCAGGTCCTTAGTCACACTGCCACGGGGAACCACAGAAACTCCGGGACTCCCCGCAGCGGGCAGACAGGCAGACACCCAGCTAGAGGCGCGGAAATAACTGAGTCTGGGAGGAAGAGATGAAGGGACACAGAGGCACGAGACCAAGGTGGAGAGTCTCCGAAATGTATACCTCCCCGACTTCCCACCACTCGCGTCTCACCTCGTCTTCTTCCTCCTCCTCCTCTTCCTCCTGCCCCCCGCCCACGCCCTGGCCACCTGGGCCCCCACCCTCTTCGGGGTCTCGGCTCCGGAAGCTGCTCAGCACGACTCCCCCGGGGGGACTCGTGTCCCAAAGCAGCCGCAGGGGCCGCGGGAGCATGGCCGAGTGAAGGAATCAGCGGGGTCGGGCCATGGGGGCTCCTGGGGAGAAACGGAGGGGGGTGCAGGTGGAGAGTCAGGTGGGCGCGGGGGATCGGGGAGGGGAGGGACGCGGGTAGGTGCCTAGGTGACCGTATGGGAGTCCTGCGGGGGGGGGGGCAACACAATAGTGGAATATGGGGATCCCTGGTGCATTTTGGGGATGGGGGGTCACGAGTACGGAAACGGGCAGGGTCACAGGGTGCTCTGGCTCTGACCTGCTCGGGAATGGTGGGAGCAGCAGGGATCCCGGGCCGCTGTTCCCGTCGGTCTCCGGTCCCCAACCGAGTCCCTGGACCGAGTCCCCTCCTCGGCTTTTCCTCACCCCCCGTTACCCCCCCGCCAGGCTCCCGGGCCCTCCCGCCCTTTCCGCTCCCCCCCACGTCCGCCCGCTCCGACAGCAGGAGCCAGAAAGGGAAGGAAGTGAGGACAGGAGCCAGGGCCGCGGACTAGGGGAGCGCTGGACGTCCCGCGGCCGAGACCCAGCAACCAGGGTCCTCAGCTCCGCTGTCCTCGGGGCCCCCTCTGCGGGGATACTGGGGCCCACGTCGCCCCGCACTTAATTGGAAAAAAGATTCCCGTCTCCAGCTCCCGAGGGAGGACAGGAGCCGAAATTGACATTCCCCTCCACCCTACAACACCGAGGCTAGAACTCCCGTGGGAAGCGTTTTGGGCCGAGAGGGATGGGTTACTCCACCCCGCGGGGTTACCCTCCCCACCCACACCCACGCGTGTAGCGGACTGGAATCCACTCCGCGTTTTCCGAGGAGCTCGGGGTTCCCGCCCTCTCGTAAGGGGGCGGAGCAGGAAGCCGCCACTTCCGGTTCTAGGTTCGGCTCTCCCAGGTTTCCGGCGCCCGGCGCTGGTATGCGTGCTCCCTTCAGCTTACCCGCGCCCCACCGAAGCCTGCTGCTAGAGGGCGTCCTGCCCGCCTTGAGTGGCGCTCGACCCGCAATGTTCCGGAGGGTTGGGTGTCGCCAAAGCATTTGAGAGGTCGGAGGTGATTGGAAGGGACCAGAGGTGGCTATAAGAGTCTTGTGCTTGCTTGCAAAGGGGACCCGTGGGGTAGAATGAGACACCCTGTTGGGAGCACTAGAACACAACTTTATTCCCACACGATTAGATCGCTTTCCGCGTGGGTCTAGCCGACCGTCCGCCCCCTCGGAGGTCCCCAGGCCAGCTGCCGCTTCCTTCATCCTGTAGTTCTTTGGTCGAACACCTGCTTTTAAATTCTTAGGACGAGAAAAGGACTAATTGCTTGTGTTGAGCGCCCTCCAGTGGGCGCCCGGCCCTCTGCCGGATCGGGGACACGCCAGGGGACAGACAGGCACGTTCCTGCAGTCAGGCAGGGAAGACAGGCATCTGACAAGGAATCGCACAATCACTTAAATACAACTGTGGTGAACCGCACGAAAGGGACAAGGGTTGGTCTGAGGGAATAACGAGGCTGACCTGGCCTGGAGCCTAAGAAGGGCGAGGGTGGAACAGACAAAGGGAACAGACCGGGGAAGGTGGGAGCCATTGGAAAAAAAGAAAATTGACATCGGTGTGACACTGAAATAAGGGCTAGAGGGTACCAGGTAGGATTGAAGAGGCAAGTGGTGGCTCCAGAACGGGAGTTGCCTAGGCCAGGACAGGAAATGGATTTGGTTTCTAGAGCACTGGTTCTCCAAGTGTGGCCCTTGTCCTCGAGGTCCTGGAGACTATTTCCATGGGTGTGCGAAGTTAAGGCTATTCATAACAATACTGCGTTTTTCACTTTCTCCAAAATATCGTACCACTAGAGTTTTCCAGAAGCTGTCTACTGACATCATTGTCCTCACAGCTAAAAGAACGCAGGCTTGCTTACTAAGCAATTGATGCTACTAGAACTTACTAAATAGCATAATTTACTAAGTTCTAGTAGCATAAATATCTCTAGTTTATCACCCACATAACCAAAAGCTCTCTAGCATTCTTGACAATCCTTAGGCAGGCCTGAGATGAAAAATTTTTGAGAACCACTGCCTTAGGGCTCTAAGAAAGGAAATGCTGTAGGTCTGTGTCCTTCGAAAAAGCATTCCAGCTGCTCTGTGGAGAGAGGGTGGAGAGAGCATAAGCAGATGATGGTGTAGTATTTGGGGGTGCTACTGCAGTAACTCAGGCCAGAGATGATGGCGGCTTCCCCAGGATGGTGATGAATGCCCTCACTGTACTTTCTGGAAGAGAAATAAAAAAGGAAGTGAGGCATTCCGGGTTTTAGAAGACGAGGTGAAATGCTCATGATTGGTCCAGAGATAAATGAACCCTCATGGGCACAGAGGGTGGCAGGAGAACAGGGCTCCTAGTTTCTGTGGGTTTTCTGGCTGGCAGACACTGGGCGGAGTGCTTTAGCCTAAGTAATTTTTTTCATCCTTAGGCTCAAGGAAACTGAGGTGTTAAGTAGAACATTCAAAGTGGCAGGAGTTAACCCAGGTCTGTGAGAATTCCAAATCCAGGGTGGAGTTTGCATGAGGAGTCCCTGGGTGAGGAATTATAGAGAGGCTCAAATGGGAATGGAAAGAAAAGAAAGAGGACTGTTACCTTCTCCTCTGAATCCTTCAAAGTGGACTTGTAGGCAACTGTGGAGAGAGATTGAGAAGGGATGGTATGAAGTAGTGGTAGGGTAGAGGGATAGGTGGCAGGCTACTGGGAGTAGGCAGGGACTGTCACTGTGGCCATGAGGGTCAACTTACCAGCCCAGCCCAGTGCTTTGATGAGCCCAAGGAGGAGAAAGGCAGACAGGAAGAGGCCCACACCATCCTCTAGTGAGGGCCCAGAGAGACCTGGCAGGTGGAAGGGGGGACAGTGAACTCAGTATCTTCCCAGGTGCCAACATCCACCCCCACCCTACCCCTGGCAGCTCCATCCTCCTCCTGACTCCTACCTGCCACCTCCAGGGTGACCTCAGCACTGCGCCCCAAGGCGGGCAGAGTGGGGTGGTGGACACGACAGGCATAGCGTGCCCCATGGTGTTTGGCCGTGACCGGGATGGGCTGCAGGTGCGCGGAGAGGCTGACAGAGCCATCTGAGTGGTGGCGCAGGGCAGAGAGCCACCTCTGCCCCTCGGCCTTCTGAAAGCTGCCCTCTGGGCCGCCCCGGAGCTCCCATTCCACCTCCAGGCCCTTGGAAGGATAGTAGTGGGACACATGGCAGACCAACTCAGGGGGTGCCTCCCCGGGGGGAGCCCATACAAGAGGTGCCGGCATCAGGGAGACTTTGGGGGGCTCTGGGGAGAAAACAGGAAAGGAACACGGGGGGAATCAGTCCATGTCTGTCCTCCCTCAGAGACCCTTAGTTTGCCCTATGCTCTCCCCCAAACTGAGATGGGTTTGAATTTTTTTTCTTCCAAGATGGGGAACCTGCTGTCTTCCCACTGGTGCTTCATCGGAAACCCCATGCTAAAAGCCTCATTCTCAGGGATGTGCTATTCTTCAGATATGAGAACCTTCATCCCCATCACTCAGATTCCCAGGGACCTCCCCCCACTGCCCCTCTGACTCCGAGAGACCCCCATCTGCCTCCTGCCACTCATGCAGCACCGTCTTCTTTGCCATCATGGTGTTGATCCCTGTGCCCACCGTTGACCCGTGGGGATCCCTATACCCAACTCACTCTGTACAGCAAGCTCCAGGGTGACCTGCCCTTGCAGGTACGGCAGGTGTATAGTGGCGAGATAGGCACCCTCCTGGAAGGGCCGTACTTCAGGCAGCCAGAGGGTCCCATTTCCAGTCCACGGACCCCACGGCTCATCATCATCCCAGGCGGCAAATGCCACGGCCCCCTCTTGGGGAGTTGGCATCTGTTCACACAGCCCTGGAGTTGCAGCCAGGAGCAGGTGCCCCTTTCCCAGGTGCTGGTGTCGCCACTCTAGCCCAAAGGGAGGGGGACCTGGGGCCAGAGATGTAGCAGCCTCAGAGGTGGGGGGCATGTAGGCAAAGTTCAAGTCCAGCAGAGCATCTTGTCCCAGCTGGATCCGAGGGACGGGGCTGTGGGTGAGGACAGTCAGCACAGCTGAGGAAGTTGAGGAGCGGAGAGAGTGGAAGGGGCAGGAGGGACAGAAAGAACGGGAAAAAAAATAGAGAAATAGAATTATAGGGAGGACCCAACTCAAGTTCACCCACCCCTCAGAGGATACCTCCTTTTCTGATACCCACCACCTTCTAGTCCTCCCTGCAAATCTCCCTTTGTTCTGGGCCTGCATGGGACCCAGGGTGGCTAAGAGTGAGCAGACAGGTCCAGAACAGGGGCAATGAGTGGGCACAGCCGTTGAAGGCTGGTCTGAGCACAGAACCTGCTCAAGTTCTGGGGTCTGTGGGCTGAGTGCACTTCTGACACAGCCTGAACCAGTCCCGTCTCCATGCCCCACACTTAAAGAGCCAGGCCTTTCTTGGTTTGCTCGAGAAGGCTGGGATAATTCAGGCTATCAATCCTCTGGTGCTGTGCAGAGCACTTACTGACTCTGGAAGGTTCTGGCTCTAGCCTAGACCTGGACACAGACCTCTATGCTCTGCTGAGACAGGGGATGCTAATTAAGTTCCTGGAGCTGGGCCACACTGGTTAATCCCTACTCTCCCACTATTTATACAGCCCCATGGGCTGGTTGTTTCACTTTGCCATGGCTCAGCTTAGTCTCCTAAATAATGAGATAATAATGATGGTAATAGTACCTATCTCATGGGGTTGTCATGAGGTTTAAATCATTTGGTGCCTCTTGCTACCAGATTTATTCAGTTCCAGCACCTGGATAACAAAGACACCTATATCTGGAAGGTGCTTGGAACAGGGCCCAGAATACAGTAAGGCCACCAAAGTGTTTACGGTGATTACATCTAACCGTAATCGTCAGACCAACTTAACGTGCCCCAACTCAACAGCATTTCTGCAGCATTCCCTCACCCCACTACAATGCCCATTCCCCCACCCTAATGAAAGATCACCAGTAGCCCCCCAGACACTAAAGGCAAACACTTGACATCACCAAGACTCGTCCTCCAGTTCTCTCACTCGACTAATATTTACTGAACACCTATGATGTTCAAGGTAGAGGACAGAGCGGTGAATGAGACATGGACTGCCCTCAAGTTTCTTATGGTCTCGTAAGGGAGACAAAGGAGCAAACTGGCAAATATAACGTACCATGGGCTGCCCCCACCAGGCACTAATTCAATCTTCCTGAGAGATCCCACCTCTGTCTCCAGCTCAAGTTCTCACCAAGATACCTAAGGACAATTACAACCTCCTCTCAGGTCTTCCTATCCTCAGTCTCCCTCTTCTTCAATTCATCGTCCACGCTGGAGCCACACAGTGTGGCTACACGTCTGAGTCAGTCACATGCCTGTTTAAAAAACCCAGCTACCAACGAAGCGGGCGACTAAGGCACAAGCTGGAGCTCAACGAGCCAGGCTCAATCCCCAGCCTGGCTTCTTACAAGCTGGTAGTTCTTGGACAAGTTCCCCAAGTGCTCTGTCTCAGATCTCTTCATCTGTGATCTGGGAAGGATATCAGTACCTCGTTCTTTTGGTTGTTGACAGGAATAAATGAGGTTATGCCAATAAAATGCCAGGACCTGGCTATAGAAAGTTCAGTAAATGTTAGGTGTTGCTATTTTCAGTACAGCCATCATCCTCCTCACGGTCTTGCTGGGTATCTCAGGAAAATCATTCAAGCTCTATTTCTCTCATCTGCTCAATGATCTGATCCTTGCCTACCTTTGTAAGAATCAAGTAAAATAGCAGGCTTTTGGGAAAATGACAGGCGTGTATGTGCACATGCAGATATGCACACCTACACACAAAACTTCTGATGATTCACTGTCACCTATAAAGCCCAGATCTCAGGGCATGTGATAACCTAGCCCCCAACCCACCCTCCCAGACTTCTCTTGCACCCCAAGAACCAGCTCCAAAGAATCCCTTTCTGGGTCTAGTAGAAACTCTAATCATTGGGCCTTTCTTTGCTATGGTCATAAGGGTCCTTCAGGTCGCTCTCCATTGTCTCCCAAATATTTAAATACTCCATGTCCCTCAAGGTCAGTTCTCCTGCTCCTTCTTCCCAGAAATGTTGGTCCTTCACATAAAAGTATTACGTAGTTTTCAACTGTGATTATGTAATTTTTAATCGTAGCTTCTGAGCCCCACAAGATGAAACTTCTCTCGACCTCATGGGACAGTTTTTGTTCACTAAGGTAAAAAGGTAGGGCGTTCACTTCATTTATCAAAATCCAGAAACATACTTTTGAACTGTTAAAAACGATCCACAAGATTAATAAAATCTGAAGGTTTTATGGCTTAATTTAACCCTTAACCTAACAGAAGTCTTTCACATTGGTTGAAGGAGCAGTTTTAGATGTGCATCCCACAAGCAGGACTCCAAGAAATTCAAATATAAATGCAACAGACCCAGAACCCCAAGGAAACTCATACCTGTTTCTATAGCTTGCGTTATATAGGTTTTTGCTTTTCTGTTAATAAACTGAATGGTAGGGGCACTTGGGTGGCTCAGTCGGTTAAGTGTCTGCCTTCAGCTTGGGTCATGGTCCCAGGGTCCTTAGATCGAGCCCCATGTCAGGCTTCCTGCTCTGCAGGGAGTTGGCTTCTCCCTCTCACCCTGCCAACTGCCCCCTGCTTGTGTTCTCTCAAATAAATAAATAAAATCTTTAAAAAAATAAAATAAAGTGAATGGTAGTAATTATTATAAAGCATTACTGAAAAAATTTAAGTCCAAATCTAATCAAGTTTCTAGATCTATCCAATTCAAAGGAAGTATGGAAGGAAAAGGAACAAGGAGGAAAATGACACAATGAGGAAACACTCGGCCAAATACAGAATATGGGGAGTTTTACAGGACAAGTGACAAGCCAAGAGCCTTTCAGGAGTTCAGGGCAATTACAGAATAATGGAGACTTAAGAGACAAAACTGTTATGGACTTCATGTCTGGGGTACCCCCGCCCAAGTTCATTTGTTAAAGCCTTAACCCCCAATGTGACTATACTGTTGACCCTTGAACAACACAGGTTTGAACTGTGAGGGTCCACTTATATGCAGGTTTGGTTTTTTTAACAGTACAGTAATATAAATGTATTTTCTCCTCCTTGTGATTTTCTTTTCTTTGTGATAAATTTTCTTAACATGTTTTCTCTAGCTTACTTTAAGAACACAGTATGTGGGGCGCCTGGGTGGCTCAGTGGGTTAAGCTGCTGCCTTCGGCTCAGGTCATGATCTCAGGGTCTTGGGATCGAGTCCCACATCGGGCTCTCTGCTCAGCAGGGGGCCTGCTTCCCTTCCTCTCTCTCTGTGATCTCTTCCCTTCCTCTCTCCTATTGTGATCTCTCTCTGTCAAATAAATAAATAAAATCTTAAAAAAAAAAAAAAGAACACAGTATGTAATACATACAACACATGAAATATGTGTCAATCAACTGTTTAAATTTCAGTAAGGTTTCCAGTAAACAGTAAGCTATGAGTGGTTAAATTCTGGGGGAGTCAAGTGTATGCAGATTTTTGACTGCTAGGGGCGGGGTCAGGACCTGTGACACCCCCCCACCCCCCCCATCCCAACCCCCCCAGCTGCAGCCCACCACTCCTCCACACACAGTTGTTCAAGGGCCAACTGTATTTGGAGATACGGGCTGGAGAAGAGCTACTCTCCCGACAAAGAGCAGTTTGCCTCTGCCCCTGCCTAGGATGGGGCCTGGGAATTAAATGGCCACATAGGTAGAGGTGATGAATGGGTGCTGAGTCCCTTTCCCTGGTCCTGGGGTGATTCACTCTGGGTGGCAGGATGGTGGTCCTGGGGAAGGGAGAAGGGAGGGTTGGCCGGCCAGTTGTGCTGTGTTGTTTACAAAAAAAATGGCACAAGACGCACCTGGCTGGCCCAGTCAGAAGAGCATTGTGGCTCTTGATCTCCAGGTCTTGAGTTTGAGCCCTATATTGTGTATAGAGAGACATCTAAAACTAGGGAAACTTAAAAAACAAAACAAAACAAACCTCACAAGACTGAGGGAAGCCAATGACTCTCCTGGTATCCTACCCCACCCTCTGCTGCCAGAAGGGTGAGCCCCCAGGGACCCCAATCTTGCTTTAACCGCCTACTCCCTCTCAAGCCTCAGCTCGGCAAAGTGCCAGATCCCTGCCCATCAAACCCCGCTGCACCAGCTCCTGAGTGATGCCTGCGGTGGGAGCCATCAGGCCTCCTGTCTTTTCCACACAGGCCAGCTCACCATTTGGTGACCACAGAATCAGTGCGTGCTCACAAGCCATAGGGAAGGGGCTGGCAAGAAGGGTCGACGCACTCGAGTGCAAGAGCCTTTGCCTAGCTAAAGGCCACAGCTCCGGATGTGGGCACAGGTGGGGCTTGGACGCTTGGATGCCAGTTTCGGAAAAAGCGAAAACGCCAAAGATGGCAGTGTCTACCTAGCAAGACACAGGCCTGGGACGAGCGGAGAAAAAAGGTTCCTGCTTCTGAGCTTCTCCCAACCCTATCCCCTTACAAGTTTCTCAAGGTCCCAGAACAGGAAAGTCAGACTTTCTTCAAAGCTTAGCCCTCCAGAACAACACGAAGCCCCGCCCCCTAAAGGGAGGATTGTGATTGTTTGAAACTGGGCAGGAGCGAGAAGAAGCTGTTGAGACCGATTAAACAATCCTAGCCGAACCGCCTCGCCTTTACAAATGAGGAAACTAAGCCCCAACTGGGGAAACGAGTTCACACGGCGAGTCACAGGCTGATCCCGACCCTCAGAATCTACCCACTCTTCTCCACTTCCACCCCCCCTCCGCCTGCCCCTCTCTACCTGTTGCCAAGGTGATGAGTGCAGGCTCGGGCTGAGGCTCGGACTGTACTCTCAGGAGGCTGGAGAGGCGGAAGATCGAACTGGATATGCTGACCATGAGCCAAGTCCCCTCCAGGGACCGCGGGCAGCTCTGCTCCGGGGTCAGGCCCCTGGCCCAATTCGCCGAGGCGGGGAACGGGACGTAGTGGCTCAGCTCGCAGTGGGGCGCGGGGGCGTCCGAGGGGTACCGCCTGAACGCAGCCTGGAGCGCTCCCGCGGGATCTGTGAGCGGGGAGAAGGGAGTTGCGCTGGCAGTCGCCGCCAGGAAAGGGACGGGGAGGGCAGCGTCCCGGGAATCCCGAAGGCACAAACTACCCAGCAGTGGGAGATTTAGAGGTAATCCAGACTTATTTTACACGGGGAAACTGAGGCCCGAGATCACAGCGCGACCTAAAGAGGAGGGGGTTTCGGTGGAAGTGACAGAGTTGAGGGCGAGTCCGTGGTAACTCACCATGCACTTTGAGGTAAAGCTCGGGTTCGAGGTCCGGCCGGGGAGGTGGTGTCCCCGGGCCCTGGCGCAGCAGCAGCGCGGCAGGTTTCTTGGTCAGGCGGCCCCCGCCCGCGTCCTCCACCATCCAGCACTCTATCACCGCGGGTCCCGCCGAGACGGCGGTCACCAAGGCTGGGGGAGAGGGGCGCGAGTGAGGGGGCGACACGCCCCCCGCATCGGGCGCGTGGTGGGCTCACTTCCCTCCACCTCCCCCCATGTTCTTGGGCCTTTGAGTCTCGGGGTTCGCTCACCCAAAGCCACGGCGAGGAGCAGAGACAGGGGCTTCATGGCGCCGCGATCTGCTCAGCCCCGATGCCTCCACTTCTCCCTTTCACTTTCACTTTCCTTGAAAGGCCGGCAGGAGAGGCGGAGGAAGTCCCCTCTCTGGTAGGGTGAGGGCTCGCGGGCGGCAGGTGCTTTCCGCGTTGGCCGGGCGGGGATCCCGAAACAGTAGCTCGGTTCTGGCAAGGGGACCTCGGGCCGGCCCCGCCCTCTTGGACCACACAGCACCACCTGGTCCCGGGGCGCTCCCCAACCCCAGGCTCCTCCTCCCTCCGCCCCCTCCCCCAGACTCTGATTCCCAGAGTTTGGTTACTCCGCCCTCCCCCACCTGCGCCCGGGCCCCAGCAAACACAGAGGGGCTGTTGGTAAGCCGAGTGAAATGACCAATAAATATTTTAATCACCATTTAAAAAAAATAAGATTTAAAATAAAAACCGTGTACTCTTACGACTTACTCCCTCTTCGTCTTCACTCCCTCCTCAATGAGAATACAGCTGGGGGCCCCCAAGGAGGGATAGGAGGGATGAGGGTGGAAATATAGGGCATGTCCTTAGGGAGGTGGGGTAGGTTCTAGGACAAGGGTGGGGCTCAAAGGCCTGGTCCCCACAACAACACAAACACAGACTTCAGGTACAGACTACAACCACCTGACCCTTGACCCTGTGACTCCAGGATGCTCCACGGCCCCCCTTCCCTCCCCCCACCATATGTGCCCTAGTCTGGAGCTGGGGGCTTCAGTGCACCCATCTGAGGGGAAGGGGACTTAGTTCCTTGGATACGTTGTGGGAGAGGGGCTGAGGAACTGACTGGGGTGGCTGATGGTGCAACATGGTTCCCCCCTCCAAAATATATACAAGTCCAGAGAGATAAGGAAGACATTAAGCATGGTGGGAGATCACCTGAGGGCCACAGCAGCCCTGCCTTGTGCCCCCTGCTTCCTCCATCCAGAAAACCACCTCTAGGAGCCCGCCCCTTCAGTTTGTTCCTCCACCTCCACCAAAGCCCATCTCCACCTTGTGCACACTGGGTGGGGACCAGACCCTTCGGCTGGACTGGGGCGTGGCCCCACTCACCTCATCGCCACTGCCCCCGCCCCCACCAGGGGACTCTCTCTTGGGTGGCAGGGCTGGCCCTACTGGGCCCCCAGGTCCAGGCCCACTCCCGCCCCCGCCCAGGCGGTGCCTGCGCTCACAGTGTCCCCGGTGGCGCATGAAGCTGTCTCGCCACATGAACTTCTTGGCGCAGACACCACACTCGTAGGGTTTGAGGCCTGTGTGCGTCTTCATGTGCTCGGTCAGGTGGTGCTTCATCTTAAACTTTTTGTTGCACACGGGGCAGTCAAAGGGCCGCAGGTTGAGGTGCATATTCACGTGCCGATCGCGCATGCTCTTGTGGGAAAAGGCCTTCCCACAGTGGCACAAAAAGATCTTATTCCCATCCCCACTGCCTGTCCCTCCAGGGGTCCCCCCAACACCACTCGGCATGCCCAGGGCCCCGGCCGAGGTGCCCCCCAGGGTCACCGCCCCATGTTCAGCTTGGTTCCCAGGTGGCTGTCCTGGAGCCTGTGAGGAGGAGGAGGAAGATGAAGACGATGGGAAGACTAGGATCTGATTGCCCTGCATGTCCAGGGGAAGCAGGGGCCTCGGAGGGTGGGAGGGGGCGTAAGAGGAAGGAGTTGGCCCCCCTGAATCATCAAGCCCAGCCCCAGGACCCCCACCCTCATAGGAGCCAAAGTCATTGGAAGACTCACAGAAATTGACCTGCTCCTCTCCCTTGTCCGGAGGTTCAGTTAGGGTCCGGACATCACTTATGCTAAGGGTAGCCTCGGGTCCTCCAGCCTCGGGAACCCTGGAGCCACCCCCCAGCTCTTCATCTTCATCATCCTCACAGGTCAACACCAGGTCTTCCTCCTCCTCATCCTCTTCCAGATCTGGGTCTTGGGGAACCAGGGGTGCTGGTGCTGGGCTGTTTCCACCCCGCTTCACGTATACCCAGTGCTTCTGTGGCATGATGCTGGGTGGTGCGTAGGTAGGCCGCCGGAGCCCAGCCCCGGGAACCACAGCACCCCTCCCATCGCCACCATCGTCGCAAAGCTCATCTGCCTCCAGCAGCAGCTTCCCCGAGGTGGCTCCCCCACTGCCAACCACAGGGGCTGGGAATACAGGGCCACCTCCTCGGCGCTCCCCGCTGCCCACTGCAGAAGCTGCAAATGCCTCTTGGGAGGAAGAGGAGAAATCAGTGGACTCCCGGGGGCTGAAGTAGTTGCTGCTGCTGGGGGACTGATTCTCACTGGCCCGGCTGGAGGCATGAGAGCGCACAGAGCCCATGGTGGCGGGGCCCACAGTGGCCCCACTCCCTGATGGGAGCCCAGCCCCAGGGACAGTGGCAGAGGTGGCTGCGGCAGTGGTGGCGGTGGTGCTGGTTGCCGAGGCCCGGCCTTCACGGAGGAGTTCGGTGCACTTATCCACGATGTGCCACATTTGGAGCACCGACCCCACTGTGAGGAAGTTGACAATGTCAGCAGCAGCCATGCTGAGGCGGCCAGTGTAAGCCGAAGCCAGGACAGTCTCGAAGGCGCCTGGGTCCATGACGCTGGGCAGTGAGATGGAGGTCATGCCCTTGAGTAAAACCTGGTCGTGGAAGTAAGGGGAGGAGGCAGCCAGGACAGCACGATGAGCCCTGAACTCCCGGCCCTGCACTCGGATGGACACATCGCAGAGCTGGCCCTGTAGCCGCTGCTGATTGAGGGACTCCAGGAGGGCACTGGTCACCTCAGGGAAGGACACGTGTACCACCGCAGCTGCAGGCAGGGGCAGTGGGGGTGGGGCCAGTGACAGAGGCAGGGGCAGTGCTGCCCCACTGGGAGAGAGAGGAGATGGTTCCATGGCGTGGAGGGAGGGGGTACCCCCCCAGCCACAGGAACAAGGGGAAGGAGGAGGGCGGCCGGGGGGGTCTCTGGGAAGAAAAAGAGAGAAGAATGATAACATCTCATAATGACAAAGTCCTTCCCTTTACAGTTTAAAAACATGTTCACACCCTTTATCTAACTGATTCCCCACAATAGCAATGTAAGGTAGGTATCCCTCTCAACCCTATTTGATAGATAGCAAACTAAGGTTCAGAAGATTAGGAGACTATCCAAGATCACACAGCCAGTAAGTGACCATGTCAGCAAACGCATAAGTCCTGACTCCAAATCCACTGCTCTTTCCTTGGAGATTAGAGAAATAAGGTGGTCTTGGGGAGTGGGGTGCCTCTCCTCGTAATTTCCCATTTGCCTGAGAACCTGACTTTCCAACATTTACCTTATTGGTGTTTTGCACCCTTTTATTGGGAGGGGGGCACGTCTGCTCCTGTACTGAGAACCATCCCCCTCTTCCTGTGTTTTTTAGCCTATCCACCCCACCCCCAGCACGTTCTCGAGCCAAGGCCCCCTTTGCCCCCGGGCTTACCTCTAGCCCCGCCCCTTCAAGACACGCCCCTTGGCCCTTTCGGCCCCACCTCTTCAAGACCCACCCCCGTGGCTCTCTCGGCCCCGCCCCTTGCCTACCCCCGCCCACACAGGACCCCGCCCCCCTCTGCTCCGCCCCAAGCGCTACTTCGACCTCCTCTCCCACCCGGAAGGCGCCCCCCAACCCCGCGCGTCCCCGCTTACCGGGCCGCGCGCCCCCGGGCCCCCCCGCCCCTCACTCGGCGGCCAGAGCTGCAGCCTGGGCCCCTCCCGCCGCCATCTTGCGCCGACTCCCTCCGCCCTCCGCCTCCGCTCCGCCTCCCGCCCCTCCGGCTTTAAAGGCACAGGCGGGCACCCCCGCCCGTGCCGCTGGGCGATGCTTGGCCGACTCGGACACTTCTCCTTTAAAGAACAGAGGTCTCATTCCACCTTAAAGGTAATAGGCCTCTTCCGCTGCTGAAGAACTCAGGACTTGGTGGTTTGGCCGAAGCATTCATTTCCCTTTAATTCTGCAAGCCTGTCCTTCCCATTGGCCAAGGGCCTTGGCCATCGCTGCTTAGGCTCCGCCCCTGAACTGTGGCCACTAGCGGGTTTGCACGATCTAATTGCCCTGCTCTCCTGGCTTCTGACTGTCCCCCTGAAACCCCGCCCCCTTCCTCCAGGCACGGATTGGCCAAATAACCTTGAATCGGCCCCTGATTGGCCTTTTTACTCCTACCGCTCAAAGTGAGAAAGTAAAGCGTATTTCGGACGCCCAAGCACTTTTTTTTTTTTTTCCAGTGCCTGGCAGAGGGCAAGGGGAAGGCCTGAGGGTGAGAGAACTCCGAGAGAGGCGATCTAAGGGCAGGCTACAAAGGACAGCTCCAAGGTGTTGCCCGGGGTCAGGGAACCCTGAACCTGAGAACAGCTGGTGCCAAGCATTGAGTATGGAAGGAAAAGGAAAAGACAAGGATACAATAAGAAAAGAACTTTATTGTTTATTAATGTTTCTGTGTAAAACTTAAGTTTTTGTTGTTTTTTTGTTTGTCTGTTTTTTTAAAAGAAACATCACCAAAAGGCGATTAGCTCAGTCAATCCCTTCCTCAGTGATCAGCTTTCCACCATCCTCCAAATACTATCCCAAAACATTTTGTTGGAAGCTGGCAGTGGGAGGAGAGGCAGCTAATCAGAGTCTGAGAGCACGATGATCTCCTCAGGATCGCACTGTGTGGCCACACTCATCTGCAGGGGAGTGAGAGATGGAGTCAGAAAGAGAGGTCTGTCTGGAATATAGGGGGAGTAGAAGCAGAGGGAAGGACTTAACAGAGATTAAAAACAGGGGTGAGGAAAAAGGAAGAGAGAGGATGTGGTGCATGTAATATTCAGATGGAACACCTGAAACTAAAACAGACAACGAAAGAGAATTAAGTTAGGGAAAAACTGCCTCCCCCTCTTACCTTGTAAGTACCAGGCCGGGAGGGTAATGAATGGGGGGTTTGGGACAACCGGGCTGGAGATGGGCTACAGAGTGAGCTGGTCACCAGGCCATGGCTAGGAGAGTCCACCCTTGTGGAGGAATCAGCAACTGGGGCCATGGAAGTCAGGGGAGAAGGTGGGCTAGACAGGGTAGGTATCTTCTTCCCATTCTTCTCATGCACTGCCCTTTGCCTTTCCACATAGCTAGGGACAGAAACACAAATATGTAGGGGCGGGGGTTATGGAGAGCCTGAAGCTGAAGGGGTCTCTCCCAGCAGACCCAGCATCCAGTCTCTCCCAGCACACCCAGTTCCACAATATTCCTCTCAGAAAGCCCCCTGTAATCTCTTCTTAGCCTCCCTCCTCCTCGTCCTTCTTGTTGTTACCTGTTTCCTAATGGCCCTGCTCCAATCTGCTTCTCCTTCCGAGACTTCTTGCAGGGGGGACAGGAATCTCCCCAGGTATGAGGAGACACACCTCCATTGAAGGAAGTGGAGGTGACCATGGCTGCTCCATTCTCCAGGACAGTGGTGAGGGGGTCCTCTGATTGCTTCCTGGAAGAGGAAATGTCCCTCTCCTCAGGGGAAGGGGTGGTATCCAGGGGCAAGGCTTCAATCTCTAGCTCAAAGAGCTGAGACACAGGACTCTCTTCCTCCAGGGGTAACTCCTCAAGGGGTTCTTCATTGCTTTCAGCATCTATGCTGGAGGGGGCCAAGGGCTCTTCTGACAGTGAGGATGGTGACACTATGAGTCCTTTGTTTTGCTGCTCTCCTGCAGACCTGCTGATCCCTCTGCTAGGTTCCAGATTCTTTTCAGTGGATATCTGTTGTGGGGACATAGGGCTCTTGTCTCCATTCTGACCTGGAAAAGAAGAAAAGAGGGGCGAGGTAGCATGAGAACTTGGAGAATGAATACTGCTGAGAGTAAGAGGAGGAAGGGAAGGGTCTCAAACAGGTGGCTCATATCTAACAGAGAAGAGGGAACTGACACAGGAGGAGACTGTTCTTGACATACCTGCTTCCTCCTCCTCCTCCTCTTCATCGTCCCCCTGACCTTCCTGCATCTGTTCAAGATCCTCCTCTTCTTCAGAATCTGTGGCCTCTTCTTCTTCCTCTTCCTCCTCCTCTTCCTCTTCCTCATCACTTTCCCCATCTTCTTCATCATCACTCTCAGGCTTGGAGGTGGTAGGGCACTCCTGGGATGCCATTCCACTAGGGCCCTGGGGGACAAAGGAGTTCCTCTAAGGAATCCCTTGCCCCAGAGGGTCTGGTTCTTGTGTTCCTTTTGCACTCTTCCCCCTCAGGGGACAGGGGGTGGATGCAGGGGGAATCTCTGCTGGCCCGTGCAAGGGAAGGACAAAGTCTGTCTGAAGGGTTTTATCCCTTCCATACCTCACCAGAATCCAGGGAGGCTTTGGGGGGGTCTGCAGTGTGGGAAGAGGTAGCTTGAGGAAGCCGAGCTCTTCTCTTCTGTCGCTCGCCCTCCTCACTCTTGTCTTGCATCATTGCATATTTGGAGATGACCTCATCCAGCCGGCTCATAGCCAAGCTCCGGTTTTCTCGCAGGCGCCGGGCTAGGGCAGGATCCGACAGTGCCGGGTCAATGCCTACGTGGGAAGATATAAAGTCAGAGTACTCAGCCCAAACCCTAGAAGACGGGATGGGACTAGTAAGATGCCCCCCTCCACTAAACATCTGACATAGAAGGGTTACCGACAGGCATCTCACTAATCCCTACCTGGCCTATAGTCATCTGTGAGGTGACAGCCAAAGTTATAGATGAGATCAAGGTGGCGTCGCTCCTGTAACCTGATGCCCACATCTCTGAAGGCATCCTGAGCCATAAGCTGGAGCTGCTGTCGGGGGAGGCCAAGGCTGTGCCGAGCAGCTGCCTTCTCCACGGCCCGCAGCACATCTCCATAGTCAGGGAAGGTATCTGGCCCCGGTTTGTTGATGAGCCTCTCAATGCGCCTGTTGACCTCTGGGTAGCGGGTGCCACGGTAGGGGATGCGCTGCTCTATGACACGGCCGGTCAGGGAAGAGCAGTCTTTGAGCTCACACAGCCGCCCGAAGAGGCGGATCAGCTTACGCTTCAACCTCGCTTCCTGCAGGTACGTGGAGTCAGGGTCGTCCAATTCTGAGAGATCCAACTCCTTTTCCTGCAGCCGCCGGATCTCTGCCACATAGAGCGCTAGCAGCTGCTCCAAGCGCTGGATCTGCCGCCGGGAACCACGGGTCCTTGGGGCCTCAGAGGCAGTGGTCTCGGCATGTGTGGGGTCCGAGGAGGGGTCTGTGGGAGGGTTATTCCCAGAGGGTTCACTAGAGGTGGTGGCAGCAGGGGCCAGGTTCAGCTTCTTCTTGGCTGAATGGGCCTTGAGAACAGTGCAGAGCTCATTAATGTAGACATAGAGCTTAGCTGGCCGACTCTGGGCCCGAGAGAGGACCCGAGAGAGGATGTTGCAGAACTCCGCCGAGGCCAAAAACAGAGAGTGGGCACGCTGCTGCCGGCTATAGAGGAATGGGACCACCTCAGGGTGGTCTGCTGTCTGCGTCTTACACAGTTCAAGGAACTAGAGGGTTCAGAGGAAGAAGGGAGGGGGAAAAAGACAAGGGGAGGGGTTGAGAAAAAGAAGGTAAGGCGGGGTTAGTGGGGAAGAAAGGACAGGAGAGCCAGTCAGCCATCCCCCTCCCTGGGGCACAAGAATCTTCTCCCCTAAAGCTCACCTCTTCAAACAGCTTCTCATTCTCCAACTTGTAGCATTTCTTGCCGCCAGAACTACTGCTTCCTCCAGCCCCATGGGGCTGGGAGGAGCCAGGGGCTTCTGCCCCGGGTGAGGCCGGATTGGGGGGTGGGTGGGAGGGCCCTGGCTGAGCAGCTGCTTCATCTTCGTCATCATCATCCAGCACGATGATGCTGTTAGCGGTGGCCATGGGGGGATCAAATCCCCCGGAGGGAGGAAGTGTTGGGGATTTCGGGATTCCTGCTGGAAGGGGATGGGGCCTCAGAAAGAGCCCCTCCAGCACAGCCCATCCCTTCATCGCACACATTTTCCAGTCTTCTTGGGCTCCACTAACACCCAGCCCTGCCCAACAGTGTCCTCACCGCCTATCTTCAGCAAATATTAGTCCCGGACGCTTTTCTGACCTTTTACTAGGGGAGCCCCAAACCACCTGAAAACCTTAAGTTCCTCGCTCCCAGCTCCACCCCTCCTGTCGATATCCTGTCTCTGGTTCGTTTCCCTACTATCATCTCATACTTGCCAAGTTGATTCTTCCAACCCCTGAACCACCTTCCTCATTGCACTCTGGATTTCCTGACATTCCCTCACACAGACACCACACCCCCATCAGCACCACCTCCCGAGCCTTCCCCCCCTTCGCTCTCAAGCACGTCAAATCCACACCCTCACCCCATCCTGAAGAATCACCCCCAACTCCGAGACTCTCTGAGGCGAAGAAGGTTCCCTCCCAACCACCCATTCCCCCTTCGCCTTCCTTAATTATCTTCACACTCCACCCTCTGACGGGTCTCCTCAAACCCGGGCGTTAGGTTGGGAGATCTCACCTCAAGTCCCCTCCCTCTTACCCCACCCGATTTCCCCCATTCTCTCTCTGTGACCTGTAGCCGATTGCGAGCCTAGCGCTGAACTCTCCCGATTCCTCTCTGATCCCAACCCCGCGTCCGACCCCTTCCCCAGAATGAGCTTCCCGCCAAGTCCCCCTCCCCCAGTTCAGTCCCCCGGCCGCCCCACTCCCCTTCAGGGATTGGAAGGAAGGTACCACAGCCTGCCCCTCAGACTCAGCGTCCGGGACTCCCCAGTACCTCTCCCTCGACATTCCCGCCCCCGTCTTCGCTCCCCGGACGGTCCGGCCCCCACCTCAGAAACGGTCTCTCGAGGCGACCCTCGCTGCTGATCTCAGAACCTCGCATGGTTCCCTCCGCCTTCCTTCCCCCTCCCACCGCAGGCCCTTCTCTGGACCGGAAGTTGCTGAATTTCCGCCTACAGCTACCTAGACGCGGCCATATTGTCGTACGGCGCGCGGCCCGGCCTCGGCCGGAAGTGGCGGTAGGCCCGCCTCCCACCTCCAAGTATCGCCTACACGGTCTGCGGCCCCCTTTCCTGTGACCAGTAGAGGGAGGGCTTGTCACCTCAGGGCTTCCCAAAGTACGGGGGCGCCATCTTGCCGTACGGTATCGGCTACACCTGAACTCGGGCGCGCCGCCGACGGACCTCTTTTCACCCGGTGCTTTTGCGACTCCACCAATCAGAAACTTCCTGTATCCGGCCTAACCGTCGGCGGGTCGCGTGCGGGAAGGACTGAGCCACCTTTCCAAGTAGGGGAGGGGGAACGGGAAAGGACAGCTAAGAAACTGGGCCCTCCAAGACTGCGCAAGGGTGCAGGGCAGAGCGAGAGTCTCTTAAGAGGGGGGAAAAAAACCCTTTTTCCTTCCGTTAGGCCATTGACCAGCCTTCCGGAGCTACTTTCCTACCTGTCTTGTACCCTGTCCGCGGTTTAATCGGCTGTGCCTGCCCCTTCCCTTCTGCAGGCTGCGCACTCCCTTGCCGCTGTCCAGCAGCTACTTCTACTTCCAGGTTCTTTCCACTCCCAATCGTGAAATCATAACACACCCATACAAATGAGCACAGAGCGCTATACAAATGTGTTGTTATTATTGCTATTGTTGTTGATGTCTCTTTAAGCGCCTCTACGGAACTAGTGACCAAGTAGGTGGCACCTAGGTGGTTTTCCGTTCTTTTCTGGTGGGGGTTCCCGAAGTGTAGGCAGTGATGACCTGGAGGCCGAGCTTCGTCCGGGAGCTCCAGGGCCTTCGGACAGCGATATGGGGCGGGAGCTTTGAGCAGAAGCTGTGCAAATTGCCGCTGTAAGGGCTATCAGATGAAATGAGACTTCTAAAATACCTTGGGTCTCGACTCCTATCCTCCTCTTCCTCTGGGAGAGCTGAAGAAAGAGACAAGAAACTGATTTTGACGCCCGCCTCGTCCTCACGCCCATCTTACTCAACTTCAGAAAGGCCAGAAGGACTCGTGGAGCCCAAGCTGGGTCTAAATGTGAGCTTATGGGGAAGTCAGACTGGTTAACACGGAGATTCCCGTCTCCTGCAACCTTTCACATTCAACAAGTGTCAAGCATCTTGCCACTTTCTAGGACCGCAGAGGTCCTTACATCCCTAAGCTCTCAGAGTACCAAAAGCTCAACCCTCCCTTCCATTAAAGAATCCGACACCATGTCTACACCTATAGTCTTCAAATTAGGGAACACGAGGGTACTTAGACTTAGAGGAGCTGGAGGAATTTAATTTCCAGATTCTCAACTTTTGCAAAATTGGTCTTACTGAGTAAATGCCTGCAGTAGAGATTTTCCCTCTTCCCGTTTCCTTTTCTTATAGACATCGTCCCTCTTAAAGAAAAAAAAAATGCAGTCATACCTCATTTTATTGTGCTTCACAGATATTGTGGAAATTTTTTTTGTTTGTTTTTTATAAGTTGAAGGTTTGCATTGAGCAAATCTTTTGGCAGCATTTTTCTTTTAAAAAATTATTTTTAAGTAATCTCTATGTCCAATGTGGGGCTCAGACTTACAACCCCAAGATCAAGAGTTGCATGTTCTACAGACTAAGCCAGCCAGCTGCCGTATTGGCACCATTTTCTTAACAGCATTTGCTCATTGTGTGTCTCGGTGTCACATTTTGGTAAGTATTGCAATACTTCAAATTTTTCCATTATTTTTATATTTGTTATGGTGATCTGTGATCAGTAGTTTTTGATGTTACTATTGTCATTGTTTTGGAATACCACAAATGACACCCACATAAGACAGTGAACTTAATATTGTGTACCAACCAGCTATTCCCCCACCTCTCTCCCTCTCTTCAGTCTCCCCTATTCTCTGAGACACAATAATATTGAAATTAGGCAAATTAGTAACCCTACGATGGCCTCTAAGTGTGCAAGTGAAAGCAAGAGTCACCTCTCACTTTAAATCAAAAGCTAAAAATTATTAAGCTTAGTGAGGAAGGCATGTTGAAAGCTGAGATAGGCTGAAATCTGGGCCTCTCATGCCAAGCAGTCAGGCTGTGAATACAAAGGAAGAGTTCTTGAAGGAAATTAAAATTGCCTCTCCAGAGAATACATGAATGATCAGAAAAACAGCGTTATTGCTGATATGGAGGAAGCTTGAATGGTTTGGATAGAAGATCAAACCAGCCACAGCCAAACTCTCAGAGGCCCTGACTCTTCAATTCTTTGAAGGCTGAGAGAAGTGAGGAAGCTTCAGAAGAAAAATTTGAGGCTTACAGTGGTTGGTCCATGAGGTATAAGGAAGCCATCTTTATAACGTAAAAGTGCAAGAGGAAACAGCAGGTGCTGATGTAGAAGATGTAGCAAGTTACCTAGCAGACCTAGCTGAGATAATTAAGGAAAGTGACTACACTAAACAGATTTTCAGTGTAGATGAAAGAGTCTTATATTGGAAGAGGATACTATCTAGGACTTTCATGGTTAGTGAAAAGTCAGTGCCTGGCTTCAAATCTTCAACTGACAGGTTGACTCTCTTGTTGAGGGTTAATACAGCTAGGGACATTATGTTAAAGTCATTGCTCATGTGCCATTCCAAAAATCCTAGAGGCCTTAAGAATTACGCTAAATCTACTCTGCCTGTGCTCTATAAATAACCACAAAGCCTGGATGACAGCACATCTCTTGACAACAAAGTTTACTGTTAACATCTACTGCTCAGAAAGATTCCTTTCTGTTACTGCTCATTGAAAATGCACTTGGTAATCCAAGAGATCTGATGGAAATGTACAATGAGATTAATATTGTTTTCATGCCTGTTAAACACAGCATCCATTCTGCAGACCATGGATCAAGGAGTAATTTTGACATTTAAGTCTTATCACTTAAGAATACATTTCATAAGACTATTGCTGGCATACATAGTGATTCTTCTAATGTATCTGGGGGAAGTATATTGAAAACCCTCTTGAAAAATTCATCAATGTAGATGCCATTAAGAACATTCGTGATTCATAGGATGAGGTCAAAATATCAACATTAAGGGGCACCTGGGTGGCTCAGTGGGTTAAGCCTCTGCCTTTGGCTCAGGTCATGATCTCAGGGTCCTGGGATCGAGCCCCACATTGGGCTCTCTGCTCAGCGGGAAGCCTGCTTCTTCCTCTCTCTGACTATCTCTCTGTCTACTTGTGATGTCTCTCTCTGTCAAATAAATAATAAAATCTTTTTTAAAAAATCAACATTAACAAGGGTTTTAAAGAAGTTGATTCCAACCTTCATGAAGGACTTTGAGGTGTTCAAGATGTCAGTGGAGGAAATAACCACAGATGTTGTAGAAATGGATAGAGAACTAGAATCAGAAGTGGAGCCTCAAGATGGGACTGAATTGATTGCAATCACAAGATTAATCTTCAACAGATGAAGGGTTGCTTCTTATGGGTGAGCAAAAAAAAAAAAAGTGTTTTCTTGAGATGAAATCTCTTGGTAAAGATGCTGTTAAGACTATTGAAATGGCAACAAAGAATTTAGAATATTACATAAACTTAGTTGATAAGGTAGCAGCGGGGTTTGAGAGAATTGATTCTAATTTTGAAAGTTCTGTAGGTAAAATGCTAACAAGTAGCATCACAAGCTACAGAAAAATCATTTGTGAAAGAATAGTCAACAGATGCGGCAAACCTCCTTGTTGTCTTAAGAAACTGGCACAGCCATCCTAACCTTGAGCAATCACCACCCTGATCAGTCAGCAGCCATCAGCATCTAGGAAAAGACCCTTCCCCAGCAAAAAGATTAAAACTCCCTGAAAGCTCAGATGATAGCTGACATCTTTCAGCAATAATGTATTTTCTTTTTTTATTTGAGAGCAAGAGAGTGTGTGTGTTGCTGGGTGGGGAGGGGCAGAGGGAGAGAGGGAGAGAGAATGCCAAGGAGTCTCCACACCCAGCGCAGAGCCCAACATGGGGCTCGATTTCATGACCCTGAGATCATGACCTGAGCAGAAATCAAGAGTTGACTGCTTAACCGACAGAGCCATCCAGGTGCCCTTCCATAAAATATATTTAAATTAAGGTATGTGCATTTGTGTTTTTTTAGACATAATACTATTGCACACTTAATAGGCTATAGTGTAAACATAGTTTATATGGACTGAGAAACCAAAAAAGTTCCTTTGACTTGCTTTATTTGAGTATTTTCTTTGTTGTGTCTGGAATTGAACCTGCAAATCTCTGAAGTGTGCCTGTGGTTGTCAATCACGAAATCTTACCTTGTCTTAATAAAGAAACACATAGTGGGGCACCTAGGGTGGCTCAGTCAGTTAAGCATCTGTCTTTGGCTTAGGTCATTATCTGGGCTCCCTACTCAGTGGGAAGTCTGCTTCTCCATTCCTTTTCCCTATGCCTCTCCCCCCAGCTAGTACTTTCCCTCTCACTCTCTCTCTCAAATAAATAAAATCTTAAACACACACATAACCTTGTACTTTCCCTCTCACTTTCAAATAAATAAATAAAATCTTAAACCACACACACACACATACACACACACACTCATAGCCCATTTCTTTCATCAAGGTACCATAAACACCTCCTCCTTTATCTCATTAAAAAATGTACTCTTAATTTTTAGCCATTTAAAAAATGTGTGCAGTCTTTATGCTGTTTAATCAGTTCTGTTCTCATAATTGTAATGATAGCACAGAAGAAATTTTTTTTAACTTTTCTGTCTATGGTCACAAGAAAGAAAAATGCTTTTCATCTCAATTAAAATATAAGTATAGGCAGGAAAGTAGGATAGATTAGTCAATAAAAGACTTTCAAGTATAAAAGCCTAAAATTGTCAGGATGCCTGGGTGGCTCAGTTGGTTAAGCAGCTGCACTTGGCTCAGGTCATCATCCCAGGGTCCTGGGATCAAGTCCTGCATCAGGCTCCTTGCTCAGCAAGGAGCCTGCTTCTCTGCCTCTGCCTGCTTGTGCTCTCTCTCTCTGACAAATAAGTAAATAAGATCTTAAAAAAATAAAATAAAAGCCTAAAATTGTCTGTGGTGAAGTGAACCAGGTGTTCAAGGAGAAAAGAGAGTCATGAAAGAAGGAAAGGAATAATCCTAATTGTTAGGAGCTTGTTTATCTATTTTTAAATGGATAGTGGTTAGTATCAAGTCACTCTGATATTACCCTTCCCTGGACATTCAAAGGGTGATCTGTTTCATTTTTCAATGTGAATGTTTTCAATATACCAGAAATTACATCCTTGAAACAACTTTAATTTATGATGAAAAATTTTAGGTGGTTACTTTAAAATGTGAGAAGTACAAACTTTTTCAAAATTAATTTCCAATGTGTAGGTGCAAAAAAATGTAAGACAGCTGTTCTAAGCTATCCCAGTGTCCCCTCCATAGCCCCCAGCCGTCCCTTCTCCCTCTGCTCTCACCTCTGTAGCAGGAGAAGAGAATGTTAATAGGAAAGGTGGTCACAATTCCAGCTCCTCCTCCTTCTGAGGTGTTCTCAGGAGCCAGTCCCCAAACTTTGCCCATGGCAGCAGCCACAGTAGCCTACAAACAGCCTCCAGTGTCAGTAGTGTGAGGATGAGGGCCAGGAAGATAATGAAGGCCTTGTCCAAGGCCCGACGCAGGGGACTCCTGGGAGGACAAGGTCCCTGGGCAAATGCCAGGAACACATCCTCCTCATCCACATCACCTTCCTCCTCCGCCATACTAACTCATAGTCTGACAGCTGACTGGATCAGCGAGGCTGGCTGGCATGGAAGCCCTTGCTCAGCAGCACCAGGATTAAAGGGCATGGCAGCAGCAAGTCCTGCACCTGTCAGGCTTGACCCTAATTCCCCCACCAAAGAGAGAGAAAGTAGAGATGAGCCTCTGAGCCTTTGAAACACTCATATAATCAACCAGTGCACTGTGAATGGTCTGGACTAGATTCATAAAGTCTGTCCGCCTTCACTATAACTGGGACTTGGCAACTGAAGGCCCAACACAGACCCATGCAAACTGGAACTGCTCAAGTCATTCTAGGTCTCTAGGCTCAGGGCCCAACATCTTGGGGCCCTACAGAGAGAGGGTGAGCAAGCAGAGCTCATATGCTACTGTGAGCCGCTGTCAGCCCATTCCAGCTTCACAGTGGGTGGTGAGAAAGGCCTAGGGGAAGGGCTCTCCAAACCATGTGGGTGGGGAAGCACAGAGGTAGGCTGGAGGCTGCGCAGGACTACTTCTCCCCCAAGTCTGCGGCCACTAAGCGTGGCCCACCCAAACCCACACAGCTCTCTTCCGGATTTCCGGCCCTTGCGTTCCAGAGGACATCAATAATTGGACCGCAGGAGCCCAAGGGGAGGGCTAGAAAAAGAGAGAGATCATGATTGGTCAGCGGGGCCAGAGGGTGTAATTGGAGCTTAAGTATTGGAGCAATAATGAAGGAGAGTGAGGGGTCCTGAGAAAGAGTTGTTGGCTGGGAATGTAGCCCAGAAGGTTGTCGTTGGGGCGAAGATTGAAGGTCATTTCTTGGCCCTGTTCCTCAGGCACTGGTTGGAAGGTTCATGACGGAAATCGAAGCCCATGTGGAGACCAGTGGACTCCCTGGATTAAGTGGGGCCGTGGGGGATAGGGTAGCCCGCCAAGTAAGCATTGTGCGGTAGTGGACCTCATACCTGGATCCTTTAGGGTCTCTTACCTACCTTAGTAGGAAAACCTTGTTCACCCCCAGTAAGGTACAAACGATGTCACAATTTTGTTTAGAGTCAACTCATGTTATTATTTGCTGTTGCCACAAGAGGGTTGTGTTAAAAGTCAAAAAACCTGGATGGGATCAAACTGATTACATAATTAGGAGGTGTTTTAAATTTTTGTTTAGTATATGTGTTGCCGAAACGAGTACATGTGTTAAATTAATTAAACAAAGAGGCCATTAGACTGAGGTGGTGCTAATGGCGTGGTGGCCTCTGTTAGCACATCAAAATCTAAGCCTGTAAATTCCTTAAGGTTAGGAAATCAGAACGCTGAGGACAGTCACAGCCAACTAGACTTTAAGCTTTTACAGCTGGCCAAATAGTTTACTTTCTTTGCTTCTGCACTTTTATCTGTGTAAGTCTTTCGGGTGGCTCCTGTCTACAGAGCATGCCTAAGCACTTCCAGTTTGGTGCTGCCCCCATTCAAATCCGTTTTTCCTCCAATGCTTAAAATGTTTAATATGCCTCAATTTATTTTTTGTCTCTCTGTGTGACCTTGGGGAAGTCATCTGACTTTTTCTTAGCTTTAGTTTTTTGTTTATAAAACTGGTAAATCTCTTGCCTCACAAAATTGTTATAAGGGGCAAATGACACAAGTGTTTTTTTGTTTGTTTTCATTCTTTGTAATTTGTGAAGTGCTACGTTAATGTATTAATTTCTGATACCCTCGCTTATGTCCCAGGCAAGTTCACCATAAGGCTATACAATCACCTTTTTCTTTCCTTCCACAGGCAGGTTCAGCACCAAGGTCTTGTGTAATGTATATTCATGGGATTTAAAAAAAAATTTTTTAATAATTTTAAGTTTACAGAAAACATTTTTTAAAGTATCCAGTATTCAGGGGCACCTGGGTGGCTCAGTCTGTTAAACATCCGACTCTTGATTTTGGCCCAGTCATGATCTTAGGGTCATATCAGGGTCATGAGATCAAGTGCCCTATTGGGTTCAGTGCTCAGCATGGAGTCTGCTTGAGATTCTTTCCCCTTCCTCTCCCTCTGCTTCTCCTCCTGCTCCTGATACTTCTCTCTCAAGTAAATAAATGAAATCTTTAAAAATATAAGGAGCACAGGCTTTTCATTTCTGCAAGATGTCTTTCAACCCAAGTGCCACATACAGGCAAGAGAAAAATGATGTTATGTACTTTTCAGTGCATGACATCAGGAAGTACTGGAGGTGAACCCATCTCACCCCTGTACTACCAACCCAGTTTGGCAGGTTTCTCCTCCATAAAGTCACAATGTGTCCCTTTGTAATTCCTAAGTATCTGCTACATCATCATATCTCTATCTATTTGCCTTAGCATCCATTTGATAACCCCCACTGGAATAACAACCATGATAATGTTTATTAAGTACTGATTTTTACTTCCATCATATCTTCTTCAGCTTTTAGTCAACAATCTGCTATAAAAGAGAGCATTTCGTTCTCCCTTGTTTATTCATTTATTGATATCCTATGGACTCATTGATCCTATCTTACCCAATAAGCTGTAAAGCCATTACTATCATATTTATTATCTGGACCTGTGGATTTCTATTTCACTTAATGAATTATAATAGGTTACTGTAATTATTATTTTGATGCACAAATGAGCCCAAATTTGTCAAATAAAATAGCCCTTCAAGCAGGATCCCGTGTCCTTCTGAAATGTCCTTAACATTTAAGCGCTTCCTTACTTTCTCTTTCAATTTGTACTTTTCCTGTCTCAGCTTAGGAATCAATCATGTCTTTTTGTAGCTTCTTCTAACAGGGTGACACTTGGAAACCAAGATCTGGGTGCTAGATATCCTCATTGCTATAGGGATGCCATTGTTTGTAGGCCCCATCTGCAAACCAAGCAAGGAAATATATGAACATATATATGAACATGCGCGCGCACCACACACACACACACACACACACACACACTGTTGCTGCCTAACATAACCATAAAACAACCATTTTGTTATACTTGTGGAATGCTGTCTGGAATTCAGGAAGGACACAGTAAGGACAGGTTGTTTTTGCTTGGTGATGTCTGGTTCCTCAGGTGGGAAGATTTAAAGACTGGGGATGACTTAGCTGCTGAGGTGGAACCATCTGGAGGCATCTTCTGGCAGCTGATGCTAGCTGTCAGCTGAATCTGTGCTGGAGCTCTTGGCCAGAACACCTACACAAGTCCTCTCCAAGTAGCCTGGCCTTCTTCACAGTGTGGTAATCTTGGGATAGTTAGAATTCTTACATGGCCCTTGTGGCTCTGAAAACAAGTGTTGCAGTGAAAAGGGCAAAAGGTGCATCACCTTTTAGATCTAGCCTCAGAAATCTTATGGCATGACTTCACTGCATTTATTGGTTACAGGAGAGTCACAAACCTGTTCAGATTTATAGGGAGGAGATATAGATCTCATAAATCCACCCCTTGATGGAAGAAGTGGAGAAAGTTCAAGAGAGAGTGGTGAGTAAGAGGAGAACAAGAGCACAGTCAGTTCTTTCAAAGAATGTTGCCCTAAAGGGAAGGAGAGAAAAGCAGCATAATGTAGAAGGAGATGTGGGATCAGGAGGAAGGATTTTTTTTAATGGACATATTCTGGTATTTTTATATGCTCATAGGAATGACTAAGTAGAGAGGGAGGAGACAAGGGGGTAAAGTGGTAATTTTAGGAGTGGTAGGACTGGTATCCTTGAGTGAGGGGGCCTGGAGTGTAGTCCATAAGTAGAGGAGGTAGCCTTGGATAGATACTTAGATTTGGTGCCTGGAGGGAAGACAGAGTCTAAGGGCAGAAATGTAGGTAGGTAGGGAGATGTAGAGGGAAGTGGAGACTGTTCTCTTCTGTTGCTTCTGTTTTTCAGTGAACTAAGAAGTAATAATCAGCTGGGCACCAAGGGGTTAATTCAACATAGAGAGAAAAGAAGGTGTAGACATTTGTAGGGTCCCAGTGGAAGAGTAAAGATGGAAGCTTGAGCTTGCATATCATAGGTCTAAATTTTTTTAAGCCATTAATCAGGTTAATGGACTGTTAAATATGTCTTTACTTTTACTTTGACAAATTTACCCTCACAACAAAATTTTAAAAATATGAGTGAAGCACCACAATTAGAAGAACATCAAAATGACTATGTTTAATTATTATCACATGTATCTAGGTATTCTATTGGTGGAGCAGATATGGTTGGATGAGTAATAAAGATAAGCATTATTCACCAATTAATAAAATATGTTATTTAAAAAAAATTTTAATCTATTTATTTTAGAGACAGATCAGGGGAGGGGCAGAGGGCGAGCTGGAGAGAGAATGTCAAGCAGACTCCCCACTGAGCCCACAGCCCAACAGGAGGGTTGTTCTCATGGCCCTGAGATTAAGACCTGAGCTGAAACTAAGAGTTGGACACTCAGCCAATTGAGCCACCCAGGCGCCCCTAAAATATATGTGCTATAAAATGAATTTTAGGGGTACCTGGGTGGCTTAGTTGGTTAAGCGTCTGCCTTAGGCTCAGGTAATGATTTCCCTCCTTCTCCCTCTCCCTCTGCTGCTCACCCTGCTTGACCTCTCTTGTTCAGTCTCACTCTCTCTAATAAATAAATAAAAATTTTAAAATAAATAAATAAGGGTGCCTGGGTGTCTCAGTCAGTTAAGCATCTACCTTTGGCTCAGGTCATGATCCCAGGGTCCTGGGGTCGAACTGCGCTTTGGGCTCCCTAATCAGCGGGAAGCCTGCTTCTCCCTCCCCCACTCCCCCTGCTTGTGTTTCCTCTCACTGTGTGTCTCTCTCGGTCATATAAATAAAAACATAGAATCTTAAAAAAAAAAGACAAATTTTTAAAAAGTTAAAAAAAAAAACCATGATGAAATATCACCTCACACCTCTTGGAATGGCTAAAATTAACAACACAGGAAATAACAGATGTTGATGAGGATGTGGAGAAAGGGGAACCTTCTTACACTGCTAGTAGGAATGCAAACTGGAGCAGCCACTCTGGAGAACAGTATGGAGCTTCCTCAAAGAGTTAAAAATAGAACTGCTCAGGATCCAGCAATTTCACTACTAGATATTTACCCAAAGGATATGAAAATACAGATTCTAAGGAGTATTGCCTCCTGATATTTATAGCAGCATTATGAACAATAGCCAAACTATGGAGAAGCCCAAATGACCATTGACTGATGAGTGGATAAAGAAGATGTGGTACATATATACAATGGAATATTACTCAGCCAACAAAAACAATGGAATCTTGCCAGTTGCCGTAATGTGGATGGAGCTAGAGTGTATTATGCTAAGTGAAATAGATCAGTCAGAGAAAGATGATGTCAGAGAAGGACACCATATGATGTCATTCATATGTGGAATTTAGGAAACAAAACAGATGAATGTGTGGGAAGGGGTAAAAAGAGAGAGAAGGAGAAAGGGGAAAGCAAACCATAAGAGACTCTTAAAGATAGAGAACAAACTGAGGGTTGATGGAGGGAAATAGGTGGGGGATGGGCTACAAGGTTGATTGGTATTAAGGAGGGCACTCGTTATGATGAGCACTGGGTGTTACATGTAAGTGGTGAATCACTAAATTCTACAGAGGAAGGCACAGAGAAAGAGCCAACACAGACAGGTGGAGTGGGAGAGGAAGAAGCAGGCTTTCTGCCAAGCAGGGATCCTGATGCCCGGCTCCATTCCAGGACTCTGGGATCATGACCTGAGCTGAAAGTAGACACTTAACAACTGAGCCACCTAGGCACCCCTAACTAATTAGAATTTAAATAAAAATTTGGAAGGAAAGAGGAGAAAGAAAGAGAAAAAAAAAGAAAGAAAACTATGACACAAATGAAATAAAAATTAAAAACCAGATCAGTGGAAATAGTTTCACGGCTAAGCTGATCCCAATGTATTTACAGTAAGGGGTAAGGTACAAAAGATAAAGGTAAAAGGATAAAGATTAAGAACTACAGGAAGCCTTCTTTGGTTATCTCCATTCTGGATTAAATGTCCCTTTTCAGTAATCATAAAAAAAATAAAAATAAAGTATAGAATGCAAGTCATACTAAATAAAGTTATTATAGAAAGAAGGTATTTTAAAATTTAACATTTAAAATTGTAATTAAATCTTAAAAAATTTTTTAAATATTGTATTTATTTATTTATTTATTTGAGAGGGAGAAAGAGAGAAAGTGAGCAGGGGGAAGGAGAAGTAGACTCCCCACTGAGCAGGGAGCCTGATGCAGGACTCAGTTGCAGGACACTGGGATCATGATCCAAGCCAAAGGCAGCCACTCAACTGACGGAGCCACCCAGGTACACTTTAAATATATTTTTTAAATATTTATTTATTTATTTATTTGACAGAGAGAGAGAGAGAGAGCGAGAGAGTTCCCGGAATACAAGCAGGGGGAGTGAGAGAGAGAGAAGCAGGTTCCCCGCTGAGCAGGGAGCCCAATGCCCGGCTTGATCCCAGAACCCTGGGATCATGACCCGAGCTGAAGACAGAGGCTTAACCCACTGAGCACCCAGGTGCCCCTACCCCTTAAATATTTTTTATAAAAATAAAACTACATGCTGTTGCACCTGGCTGGCTCAGTGGGTTAAAGCCTCTGCCTTCAGCTCAGGTCATGATCCCAGGGTCCTGGGATCGAGCCCCACATCGGGCCCTCTGCTTAGCAGGGAGCCTGCTTCCTTCTCTCTCTCTCTCTCTCTCTGCCTGCCTCTCTGCCTACTTGTGATCTCTGTCAAATAAATAAATAAAATTAAAAAAAAATAAAACTACATGTAATTCAAGTATTGCCTGTCTGTTTAGTTGCCAGTGTAACTTCATACTTGTTCTACCTATATATATATATATATATATATATATATATATATATATATATATACACACACACACACACACACACACACACACACACACAAATTTAAGAGTAATATAAATTGTTTAGTACAGGGAAATGTTCTTCAGCCACCATGTGCAACTGTGGCCCTACTGGGAAATGAAACATCACTATATAAGAAAACATTGCTTTCATACTGACTGAGAGAGATTTGACAAGTTGATTAATTTGTCTTTTCTATAACCTAATTACTAACACTGCTAAATTCTCCTTGTATTTTAAACAAGTGTCCATCTTTAGAGTCAGCAACAGCACAACCCATAAATCTTCACAACATTGGGTCACCATCAACTTTTGTTTCAATGACAGGGGCTAGGAGGTATGGAAACATATTTCCTTGGGACCAGAATAGTGTTAATTATAACAGATGTTTAGGCTTATGGTCATGCTGTGTATAGTAGGCAGCCTTCTAAAATAGCTCCCAGTGATCTCTACCTCCTGATATTCATGCCTTTGTGTAATCCCCTGCCTTTAAATGTGGACTAGATCTAATGACTTGCTTGTAATGAATTGAATATGGCAAAAGAGATGGGATGACACTCATTTTTACAATGGACTTTTATTTATATATTTATTTTTAAAGATTTTATTTTTTTATGACAGAGAGGGAGTGAGAGAGGGAACACAAGCAGAGGGGAGCTGGAGAAGCAGCAGCAGCTTTCCCTCTGAGCAGGGAGCCCAATATGGGGCTCGATCCCAGGACACTGGGATCATGACCTGAGCCGAAGGCAGATGCTTAATGACTGAGCCACGCAGACACCCCTACAATGGACTTTTATGAATGGTAAGTTATAACATATGTCTTTTCCCACCTCCCACCTTCTCTCTGCCCAGCCCCTCCCCAAAGTAACAAGAAAGAGAGCAAATATTTGGTAATATACCAACAGCAGTATTACTCTTTTCCTAGATCTCATGTGCCAGTAATTTTATTCACTTTTTTAAAGATTTATTTATTTATTTTAGAAAAAAAGGGTGAGAGCTTGCACAAGGAGAGAGGGGAGGGGCAGAGGGAAAGGGAGAGAATCGTGAAGCAGTCTCCTAGGACCCTGAGATCATGGCCTCAGTCAAAATCAAAAGTCAGATGCTTAACTGACTAAGCCAACCAGGCACCCCAGTGTTCTGATAATTTTAAAGGGCCACAATATACTTCAGATTTTGCTGGCAAGTATTTCTGGATTTCATAAGTCTTTCACCATTTGTGGGACTTGAATGGAATATTATCTTCCATTGTATGGCTCTGGCTTCTCGGTATTGGTTAGGTGGTATTTTTTTAAAAAAGATGTTATTTATTTATTTAACAGAGAGAGAGAGATCACAAGTAGGCAGAGAGGCAGGCAGAGAGGGGGGCAGGAAGCAGGCTTCCCGCCGAGCAGAGAGCCCGATGCAGGAGTCAGTCCCAGGACCCCGAGATCACGACCCAAGCTGAAGGCAGAGGCTTAACCCTCTGAGCCACCCAGGAGCCCTGCGTTAGGTGGTATTATTAAGTCACTGATCTTACCTAAATCATCTTTACATTCCAACACAGGAAATACCTGTTTCTCACGTCTCAAGAAAAACAGAAATAAATCATCCATGAGAGCTGTACCGAAGCAAGTATCATTCAAAATAATGTGAATATCCACATCCAGGGAAGGAGGCTGCACGGTACAATTTCTAAAGGTTATGAAAGCTTGGTGGAAGAGACCAGCATTGAGTCTGTAATCAAAACCCAGTTGCTGAATTTCTTTTCTCTTGTAAAACTTGCCTAACCTTCTTTATTTCATTCTTGTCCAGAGGGTGTGTTAGCTTGGCCCCAAGGTTGCCATCTTTGCTGGGGCCCTGAGGTTTCACAGTTGGCTACACGAACAAAAATGTATCCTGAGTTTTGTTCAATGTGGGCACAAAGGGTAAAGAAGTAGTCTACCCAGTGGCCAGCGTGGTGCCCTGCTGAGATTTGAATAGGGGTGCCTAGCTGGCTCAGTGGGTAGAACACACTGCTCTTGATTTCAGGGTCATGAGTTCAAGTCCTACTTTGGGCATGGAACCTACTTAAAAACATGTTTTCAAAAAAGATGTGAATGAACTCTTTTTCCACAGTTGGAGATTTTACATTGTTTTTTCTCCTTGAATTCCTATTTCATTTACTTCCACCATAGAATTTTATCTTAATTTAATGGATGTGATATCTGAGAGTCTTGTAATGATCTCCCTATATTTCTCTGCAACAAAATCCATTTTTTAAAATTAGTTCCTTTTAATTTCATTTAAACAAAGCATCCTAAGTGTTTCAATTTTTCTTCTGGATTGAACCATTAACAGTAGCGTGAACTGATGAAAATCACATGTCCGCTATAAAATTTGATAATTATTAAATATTAATATAAAATGGTATCCAAAATGCATCTGTTAATGAATTTTCAACTAGTTCATGTATCATTGAATCATGTTGCTGGAATGAGGAGCATTAATTATCAATTCCTTTTCTATTTTTTCTTTTTCATCAATGTAAGGACTAAAAGTCCTTATAATAAGCAAATTATAAGTAAAAGGGAACGGAAATACTTTTATTATAGCAATAACACTCACTTCTTTGAACTCCTTCTGAATTATATGTCAAAAATCACATAATGGGCCATCATTAAAAGTATTTTTAATGATATTCAGGCTGACAACTCCATTATATTCTCTTTTAATTGTGTTGAAAGCAAAGAATTGGAAACCACCTGACTCACTAAAGGATTCATTGCTCAATCATTAAAGTCATTTTCTTTCAAAAACAATATTCCAAATATTCCAAATTGCACTTTTGTTTGACAACCCAGATGTTTTCACATTTCCTCACCTTGAGAGAATGGCATGTAGGCAATGGTAAAAGAGGAGGAGGGAAGAGAGAATCTGCAGAACAGCTCTCAGGCAAACCAGTTTTAGGGAAAAGGGCATACAGCAATAGAGAATGCAAAAATGGGTACTTCCATAACTGGTCGTGCCCTCGGACCACTTGTAAGGACTTTGTGTACTCCTTGGGTTTCAAACATTCTAGGGTAAAGGGCACTGGAGTAGGGAAGTGCAATATGATTGTTAGCCAGCACTGAGTCTACTTGAGGCTTATGATAAATTAAAAGAGAGATCAGCCAGCATGGCTGTGTGGTTGTCATTTCCCATGGATATGTCCAGCCCCATGAGGACAGCGGCAGAGGTGGCAGAGCTGGAGCTTTCACAACAATGCTGGGAAAGGATAAAGTAGCAAAGGTCATATGTAGGCCAGGCCATATGTAAAAGTAACAACAGGATTATTGGTGGAGGCCAGGCAGGAAAGCAAGTGCCAGAATTTCCAGTTGTTTTGTTGTTTGTTTGTTTGTTTGCTTTCTTGCTTGTTTTTAACTAAACTCTGCCTTCAATGTGGGCTCAAAATCATGATCCTGAGATCAAGAGTTGCATGCTCTACTGGCTAAGCCACCCAGGTGTCCCTAAAGTTTCCAGTTCTTAAGGATGAGATCTCCTGGGGTGCCTGGGTAGCTCAATCGGTTAAGCATCTGCCTTTGGCTCAGGTCTCTGGGTCCTGGGATCAAACCCTGCATTGGGCTTCCTGCTCAGTGGGGAGTCTGCTTCTCTTTCTCTCTCTTTCTCCCTCTGCCCCTCTACACTGCTCATTCTCTCTCTCTCTCAAATAAATAAAATCCTTAAAAAAAAAAAAAAAAAAGAATGAGATCTCCTAGGATTGTAAAGTGAGAAGAGAGTCCAAGACCAAGCTTTGGACAGCTCCAATATTTAATGTCAAGATAGAGAAGGAAATGGTGATCAAAGGCAATCAGAGAGGTGAAAGGGATATCAGGAAAGTGTTGGGTCATATAGGCCAAAGGATTTTCCCAAGAAAGTGGAAGCCAATTTGCCATCTGCTGCTGGAAACCAAATACAAGGAGGTCTGCAAAGTCCATTGGATTTGGTTGTATGGAAGTCATTGGCGCAATTTAAAGAGAGTAAGACGAAGAAGCCCAACTGGAGTAGGTCGTGGGAAATGAGTGGGAGATGGGATATGGAAGCAGTCAATACTACCAACTCTTACTGGGATGTGAAAAGGAGGAGGATCATAGGGTTTTCTTTACTGTTGTTTTTCATTTGTTGTAATTATAATATTTATTATACTTTATAATATTTATTGGTTGGTTTTCTCTTCTTTATCTGTGTCTCTCCTTTCTCAAAACTGGAATCTAAGCTCTATGAGGGCAGGAACGAACCCTGTCTTGCCCAGGCTGTGCAGTATACAAGATGCTTGGGAATATTTTTTAATGGATTAGTGAATGAACCAATGCTAAATAAAAGGTTTGCAAAAGTAGTCCCCCCCAAAACAAAGTATATCAAGATATACCTTTGGATCCAAAGACAAATTCCAGCTTCATTTCTTTTAATACAAAGGCAATTTTAAGCTCCTTTGGTTAAATCTTGAGAATTGGACATTCAAGTTTATCTCTCCTCATGCCCCCAACCTCCCTGAAGTAAAGGGGGGGGGGGGAAGTCACAAGCTTATAAGGAAAAGAGGACAAGGAGAAGAGACTAATCAAACAGGAGAAGTCAACCTGTTAGGAATTGGAAAGCTGATAGAGCCAAGAGAAGAGTGTTAATTGACTTTGCCAACCTAGGAAAGCAAAACCATGGGGTAAGAGCAGTAGCTGTGAGTCACAAGACACAAGCTGATTCCTCAGGCAGAACTTAGAGAAGATAAAGGAACAGATACCACCCCCCACCCCCACCATTCCCTTTGAAAGCAGAGATACAGCGGGAAGATGGATTAAAAGTTTTTGAAGAAACACTTAGTTCTCCCCACAGTTGGTAAGCAGGCAACCTCCTAGGCCAGGACATTATTTCAGGGGAAGATTGGAGAAAGCCAAACCACACAGATTCTGGCCTTGGGACACGAGGCCCAGCTGAGAGCAGAGATGAGGCCCCATGCCAAGCACAGGGGCCTTTAGTAAAGTCCGTATCTCAAGCACTGAATCCTTCAGTTCCCTTTCCTCAGCTGCTTCCCAGAAAGGTACAATCTCCTTTCACCCCATGTTAGTCTGATTCTCTAAGAAAACTAACGTCAAGAAAAAATAGCTACAGATTTTGATATTTGAGGGTTATTCAGATTTTTTTAAAAATCTGGATTTTCCTAGAGTAAAGGCTACTAGTTCCCACCAGGATAGCAGAGTGATCTACCAGCTTGGTAGCTTTACCTTAAATGTGAGTGTTCAGTTAAGGATCACCAGATATTTGAGGAAGACTCTGGACAAGGGCAACAAATCAAAATAAAAAGTAAAAAAGAACATAAAGGAAAAGAGACAAAAGAGAAAAAGTCACAAAAACTGTGATAAACTTCCTCATAGATAAGATAGCATGCATATATATATATATATATATATATATATACATATATATATATGTATATATGTGAAAGAACAGGATGCTATGAAAAAATCAACAAAGAGCTGTAAGATCAACAGTATATGAGAAAAACTGAGGACTAATTTTAAGATCCTAATTTTACTTTTATGATGGCAAGAAGCTATTGGCATTTGAAAAGTAACAGTTGAGGGGCTCCTGACTGGCTGAGTCGGTGGGGCATGCCACTCTTGATCTTGCAGTTATGGGTTCAAGTCCCACATGGGGTGTAGAGATTACTTAAAAATAAGACCTTTTAAAAATAAATTAATTAAAAAATAAAAAGTAACAGGTGTTCTTATTATACTTAGTTCAAACAACAAACAAAAAGTATTTATCCTCTTTTTTTCTCCTGAAAATGACGTCTCTAAAGAAAGGAGTGCATCTTTTTCTTGAGAAATTACTCTCCTACTTGTTCTGCCTGTTTAGGTATTATACTGATTCAGCACTCAATGAATTAACAAAAGAATCCTTCCTGTTAAATAGATCCAAAGGGATAAAGGTGCATCTCTTGTTTTCCCCTGTCCCTCCACCACCTAGTTCACCTCCCAAGAGCCAAACCTTTGTACTAGTTTCTCCTGTCTCTTTCCACATAAGGCAATTAATTTACTGTGAAACCAGTGATGCTTTGGCATCAGGCTTCCTTCCTTACTTGCTCAGGACCCTTCCCGGGCCCTGAACCCAATTTTGATTTGAATTTTTTGTATTTTTTTTAAACTTTCTTAAAAAGGGCCACCAGAATTGTACAAGTGTCAGGGGTCTCCAAACCTGGATCTACCAGAGATGGCATGTCTTCATATATAAGCCTGTATTCATACATATTCTTTAAGAATACATAAATGATAGTGTACCATTCTCTTTCTCTGCCTTACTTTTTTATGCTTAATATCCTTTTAAAGATTATTTATTCATTTATTTGACATAGAGAGCGAGCGCACAAGCAGAGGGAGTGGCAGAGGAAAAGGGAGAAGCAGACTTCTCAATGAGCAGGGAGCCCAGTGTGGGTGTAAAAATAAACACCAGACAAATTCGAGGTTTGGGATAGAGAGTGTAAGTGAGAGATAACCAGCAACTGGGGCGTATATAGACCCACAAACATCCCACAAGAGTAAGAGTCAGTATGAACATCTGCCTCTGCAAGAGGAAACCCAAACCGCTTCTGGTCTCCCCTCACCTCCTTGCACCTGCTTGGGTGGGAAGGGATCCTAGAAAGAAATGCAGGAAAAGAAGACAACCACACGGTGCCTGGTTCCCACTGTAGCTTTCCAATGTCAAGCCAGTCCTAGCTGGCCAAAAGAAACGTAATTAAAAGTGAAGCTTGGAGGACTTTTTATATCAGAGGTTGAGCAGATGTGATCTGCGGCCTTCCTGAGTATGGTGCAGGAGCAGTGGAAGAACCAGCCCAGCAAGGCAGGTTCCAATGGGCACTGGGAGAAGAGGAGACAGCTATTACTCGATTACAATCTGCAAGTCCACAGACTCAATGTATTGTTCAGAAGTAAAAGTTACAGCTCGTAGTAAGTGTTATGAGCGAAAGACACAGTGTGAGAGAGAATTAGAGATATAGCGTGGAAAGACATTTAGTTACTTGACAGAGTGACCGTGAAAGGGCTCCCAAAGCTGACTTCAAGAAGGAGAATGAACCAGTCTTAGCATTTCAAGCGGAAGAAGTGGCTAAGTGGGGAAAGTCCCAAGGCAGAGAAGAAGACCTTGGCATGTTCTAGGGCAATTCTTGCTTTCTTTGTTAACCACAATATATGGGCTAAAAACAGAACTACAAACAAACACCCACACGCACACATTTTATCTGCAAATCAGAACAGTCACATCTAAAACAAAAGTATCATGGAACTCTCCTTTTACCTAAAATGCTCAAATGGATTCTGGTATTTAACATCAGATTCACTGAGATATCATTTACATACAGTAAAATTCACTCTTTGTAGGTTCTATGTGTTTTGATAAATTTATGCAATCACTTACATCACCACAATCAAGCTACAGAACAATTTTCAAAATTCCTTCCTGCTATTTTCAAAAAAGATTTTATTTATTTGACAGATATCACAAGAAGGCAGAGAGGCAGGCAGAAAGAGAGAGAGGGAAGCAGGCTCCCACTGAGTGGAGAGCCTGATGCGGGACTCAATCCCAAGACCCTGAGATCATGACCCTGAGATCACAGACCCTGAGCCAAAGGCAGAGGCTTTAACCCACTGAGCCACCCAGGTGCCTCATCCTGCTATTTTGTAGTCAATTTCCTCACCACAACATGTTGCTACTGGCAATCACTGATTTCTGCCACTAAGGGTTTTTTTTAAAAAATGGTTTTTCTCAATGAGTCTGTCTAGATGTTTATTAATGTTAATGATCTTTTTGAAAAACCTGCTTCAGGTTTCATTGTTCTTTCTCTACAGTTCTTTTGTTCTCAATTTTATTGATTTCTGCCCTTTTCTTATGTCCTTCCTCCTTCGCTTTGGATTTAATTTGCTCTTTTTTTTTTTTTTAAAGATTTTATTTATTTATTTGACACACAGAGATGACAAGTAGGCAGAGAGGCAGGCAGAGAGAGAAAAGAGGAGGCAGGCTCCCTGCTGAGCAGAGAGCCTGATGTGGGGCTCGATCCCAGGACCCTGAGATCATGACCTGAGCGGAAGGCAGAGGCTTTAACCCACTGAGCCACCCAGGCGCCCCTAATTTGCTCTTTTTAAAAAATTTCTGGTTTCTTAAGGTGGAAGATTAGATTACTGATTTGAAATTTTTCTTGTTTTCTAGTTTAATGTTTAAACTTCCATTTAAAAAAAAAAACTTCCATTTAAGCATTGCTTTAGTGGTATCCACAAATTTTGATAATTTTGTGTTTCATTTTTATTCACTTCAAAATATTCTCTGATTTCCCGTGTGACTTTTTATTTGACCCATGGCTTTTTGAAGAAGTGTGTTGTTTAATTTGCAAATATTTGGGAGATTTTCCAAATGTCATTCTGTTATTGATTTTTAATTTAATTTGGTTGTAATAAGAGAACATACTTTTATGATTTCAATTAGTTTAAATTTGGTGAGGCTTTTTTTTATGGCCCAGAATGCAATCTGTCTTGATAAGTGTTCCATGTATTCTTGAAAACAATGTTGTTTTTCTGTTGTTGAGTGGAATGTTCCCTAAATGTCACTTAGATCAAATTTATTGATAATGTGTTCAGGCCTTTATATCTGTGCTGATTTTCTGTTTAGTTGTCTTATCAATTACTGAGACAGGAATATGTTGAAGTCTCCAACTATAACTATGGATTTATCTATTTTGCCTTTCACTTTTAGAAGTTTTACTGTATATATTTTGAAGCTGTGTTCAATGCACGACCCTTTAGGACTGTTATGTCTTCATGAATTGATTCCATTATAGTTGGGTCCATATTTATCCCTGGAAATATTCCTTATTGGGAAGTCTGATTTGTCTGGTACGAATATAGCCCTTCTGCTTTCTTTTGATTAGTGTTTGCATAGTATACCTTTTTGTATCCTATTATTTTTAGCTAAAAATTGCTCTATATTTTATGTGTTTCTAGTAGAGAGCATATAATTTGTGTCTTGCTTTCATTTGTGCAACACAGTTCAAAAGTAAAATAGGTAGCTGATAGAGTGAGAGAAAATATTCCCAATACATATAGACAACAAAAGACCAATATGAAAATAGATGAAGAATTTCTACAAATCAATAGGAAAAAGACAAAAAACACAATAGAAAAGTGAGCAAAAAACCTGAAGGGACATTTCATGAAACTGATATTCAATGGCCAATGAATTTAGGAAAAAGTACTTAACTTCATTAATCATCAGAGAAATTCTAATTAAACCACAGTGCAATCCCACTACATATCCCCAGAAGGGCTAAAATAAAAAAGATTAACAATAACATGAGTTGGCAAGGATGTGGAGCAACTAGAGCTCTCATACACCACTGGTGTAAATGTAAAGTTGGTACAACTCCTTTGGAAAATTTCTGGCAGCATCCAAATTGAATATGGATATACATATGTATCTTCTGTGGCTAAGCAATTCCACTCTTAGATACAAATGGCCAACAAAATACATGTATAATGTCTACCAAAAACATTTACTAAAATGTTCATGGTAGCACCACGCATAGTAGCTCCATACTGGAAACTATACAGATGACATTAATAGTAGAATGGATAAATTGCAGTTTATTCTCACAATGGGACATTATAGGAATGAGAATGAACTACAGTGGCGCACAATAACATGGATGAATCTCATTGAAATAATGTTGAATGAGAGAAATCAGACACAAAGATGATTTACTGTGTGACTTCATTTATGTAAAATGCAAAATGGTCAACATTAATCTCTATATTAGAATCAGGAAAGGATTGTCCTTGTAGGTAGTGATTGGAAGGAGTATAGGTGGCCATCCCATAAGGTAATATTCTGAAATATTCTGTTTCTTTCTCTTGAGGGTAGTTGCAGGGCTATGTTCACTTTGTGAAAAAATATCAAGTTGTATATTTATGATATGTACACTTAGGGCATGCATGTTATACTTCAATAAAAATTTTTCAGTGAAGGGGCACCTGGGTGGCTCAGTGGGATAAGCCGCTGCCTTTGGCTCAGGTCATGATCTCGGGGTCCTGGGATCGAGTCCCGCATCGGGCTCTCTACTCAGCAGGGAGCCTGCTTCCTCCTCTCTCTCTCTCTGCCTGCCTCTCTGCCTACTTGTGATCTCTCTCTGTCAAATAAATAAATAAAATCTTTAAAAAAAATTTTTTTCAGTGAAGAGACTGGAAAACAAAAGTCAAATAAATTTTATAAAAGCCTCTTAACAAAAAACAACAGACCATTGATTCCTACTTTCACCTGCATTCCTAGGGTTCTTAGTCTTTATTTTATTTATCTGTTTATTTGGGCATTAATTTTATGATTTTATTATCAAAGTTATTCATGGACACAGTTTAAATACTTCTACAGGGCTTGTTATGGAAAACAATACTACCCCATCCCTGGCCTTATCTGCCCACTTCTCATTCCCACCATCAGTCCAACATAGTTCATTTTGATCAGATGAATATTCATTATTTATCTATTATGACTGCACAAATGTTACTGTGTAACCTCTCATTTTCCCTTGACCTAATAATTACCCTTTTGGGTATTTATTTCTATGTTCTTACCATGAATTCAATGCCCAGATATCCCCTGATACATATTTCTTCTCAATTTCTTCAAACACATTATGTAGTCTATCACTCTTCGGAATGAAACTCCCTCTTGAAACCTCCGACCCCTCTAAAGTGTACTGGCCGCCCTCCAGTCCTTGGGGTTTCCCTTCACTGCCTTCCTAGGAATTCTTTCCCTCCTCTCTTTGACAGATCTCCTGTTTCATACATATCAGGTCTTCTTTTTTATTTATCTCTTTGTTGTAGTAGAACACATCCTCTAAAAGTTTCTGAAAAAAGGGTGCATGGGAAGTAAATGCTTTGAGATTTCCCATGTCTGAAAAATGTATTTGGGACACTAGACTGGAAAAAAAAATGTTCCTCAGAAATTTGAAGGCACCGGGGCTCCTGGGTGGCTCAGTTTGTTAAGCATTTGCCTTCGGCTCAGGTCATGATCCCAGAGTCCAGGGATTGAGCTCCACATTGCATCGGGAGGTCCCTGCTCAGCAGGGAGTCTGGCTCTCCCTCTGCCCCTCACCCTGCTCATGCTCTCTCTCTTTCTCTCTCTCAAATAAATAAATAAAATCTTTTTAAAAAAATAAAGAAGAACTTTGAGGGGATTGCTTCACTGTGTTTTAGCTTCCAGTGGACAACATTCTGGCACTTGATCCTTTATATAAAACCTGTTTTATCTTCTCTAGAAGTTTTTAGGATCTCCCCTTTGTCCTCACTAGTGAAATTTTAAAATGATCTTGCTCTGGAACTGGAATATTTTCTTCAATATGCGGGGCACCTTCACTTTATAAACTCATGTCCATCAGTTCTGGGAGATTTTCTTAAATTATTTCTTTGATGATATCCTTCCAAATGTTCTCTTTTTTTTAAAATTTTATTTATTTATTTGACAGACAGAGATCACAAGTATGCAGAGAGGCAGGCAGAGAGAGAGGGGGAAGCAGGCTCCCCAATAAGCAGAGAGTCTGATGCGGGGCTCGATCCCAGTACCCTGGGATCATGACCTGAGCTGAAGGCAGAGGCTTTAACCCACTGAGCCACCCAGGTGGCCCTCTATTCTGTCTTTATACAATTCCCCAAATCATGTATTGGACCTCTTGGACTGCCTGAATTTTTTTTTCCTCTCATTTTTTATATTGTTTTCTTTTTATTCTACTTCCTAGGGGATATCTCTGACTTTATTTTTCATATCTTCTTTTTCTTTTCTTATCTTCTTTTTTGTCCATCTTCCATATTATGTTTTTCATATCTGCTGTCACTTTTTTTTTTAATTTTCGGGAGTTTTGTTTTGTTTTCTGAATGCTATTTTTTTATAATCTTCTTATTTTATGACTCTAATTTCTTAATTCTCTTGAGGATATTAATAATAGATTTTTGGTATGTTTTCTTCTCCCGTTTTAGTCTCTGTTTCCTCCAAGTTATTTTATTTTTGTTCTGTTTGATCTCCATATTTCAAGACAGATTTTTTTTTCTTGAATTTCTGGTCATCCTTGACTGTTTATATTTAGAAGGGGGCACTACAAGGCTGGTTAGAAGTTCCACTCAATTTGCATGGGCATTTTCAGTTTTGTTGTGATTGTCTTAGTTTGGGTACTCTCAAAAGAGATCCTGAGACATATACTGTAATGGAACTACTCAGTGGAAACATAGGTAGGAGAGCACGGAAGTAAAACGGGAAAGAGAAGGCAGCCATAATGCTAACAATGACTGAGAATGACTAAGGCTTAATCCTATGGAGAAATTCTGAGAAAATGGTGTAAAACACACACCTCAGTATTGCAAGCAAGGGGAAGGGAAACCGGGTATTAATACAACAAATCCTGACAGTCATTGGTTGAGAATCACTCTCAGTGGGGAGGTTATTAATTCCCTAACACTTCTGGCCTGCCATATACCTAAGCAGAATAGCTTTCCCTGGCTTTGGAGAGAGACCACAGGCAAAGAGCCTCAGAGGCTGACAGCTGAAGTCAGCAAGAGTACACTGAAGTGCGACTGCCCAGGGGATATGGGTGGGGTAGTGATCTAGCTGGGCTATCACTTAGATACACCCATCTGCATTTTTAGATCTTTTCTTTTGCCCTTGTCAAAAGGACAAAAAGAGTATCTCCTGTGTGAAAGGTTCTAGTGTGACTGCCAGAGTTCTAAGTGATCTAAGTGGGGGGAAAAGACTGTGAGTCCCAACTTTCAGTGGAAAACTCTAAACTTTCACCTCCTATTTTAGGATGACACCCTTGCTGTCTGTGTTCTCGTCTAGAGACCCTCTACTTGGTAACTTCTAGGATATAAATCCTCAAACTTACACTAGTTTGGGAGAGGAATTCCCATACCTGTTCTCAGAGGAGAGGTATTTGGGGTTCAGCTGCCTCTTAAGTGGACTTCCAACTAGACATTCTGCTTTTGGCCGCGTATTCACCTCCTTAGGTGGCTGTGTCACTGATTCCTTCAGCAGCTTCTGTGATGTAAATTTGGATGCTGCTCTGCTTTCCTCAGCTCCCTAGGGCCTGCTAAATTGGTTACCACTCGCTTTTCAGCTTTCCAGTTTCCAACATGTTGTTGCTGTTGTCTCCTTTTCTATTCTCTTTGCTGTGTGATTTTGAGCATTAAAAAGAATTCTTTAGCTGAATTCCTTCTGTGTCCTTTTATAACCTATATTTTAAAATTACGGACATTTGTGACATTTTACCTCCAGCTGACTGGAGAATTCCACTTCAGTAGCTTCTCAGATTGTCACCAAGTTAGATGAAGAGCAGAGCATCTTGTCTGGCTGGTGAAGGTGTCTCCCCTTCTACTTTCTGCCTTCATTGCTTTAGAAGCTTGAGAGCACTGATTGACCTTTTGCTTTGTATCTAAGAAAGAGAAAGTGATAATGTGAGTCTGCTCACCATCACCCCAAGCCCCAGCACAAGTTTGAGCGCCAGTGGTTTGTAGGCCCCAGTTCATCAGCGGAAGAAGCTGTTTCCTGAGAGACATCAGGGATGCCAGACACAAGTTCTACTACTGTAGGACTCATTGTCCCAGTTTGTCACAAACCCCAGCATTGATGTGGTGTTCTGAGGATCGGTTGATGGCATGTAGGGTATCAGTTGTAGTAACAGCAAAGCTTCCTTAGCAGCTCTGAAAACTATGAGGATTGAACCAGAATGAGAGAGGAGGAACATGGCAGATACTATGGTGGCTATAGCTGATGTTTGCAAACACACATAAGGCCTCTTGTGGGCTCATCTAAAAACACCAAGGGAGGGAACTTTCTGCCAGACTGGTTGAAGCAGGTTGAGACCTATGGTGGTCTGCTGCATTGTGACTCCTAGGGGATGCCTCCCAGTATTTACAACATTGAGTAATTCCCTCTCTTTGACTCAGTGCCGGCCCTGTCACAATGTAACCAGTAGGGTACACTGGACGTGACTAAGACTCAGTTCTGAGCCTAAGCCTAAAGGGACCCTAGTAGGTTCCATTTTTCCTCTCTTGGGAACTTAGAATCTCTAGGTAAGAAGTCTGTCTACTGTGTTGGAGTTACTGTGTGGAAAGGTCAAATGGAGAGGGAGGGGCCCTGAGATTTCACAATAAGGAACTGAGGAAGCCAGTGATGATGAGAATTGAGGCCTCAGATATATGACCCCAGTTGAGCAATTGCTGTCATCCCCTGGCCACTTGAGCCCTCCAAGCTGAGGCTTAAGACATGTGAATGATGAAGCCCTTGTGTACATTCCAGTCCCAGCAGACACCTATGAATCAGAAGCAAGCTATGGCCTGCTGGAATTCCTGACCCACTGCATTGTGAGAAACGATAAAATAATTACTATTTTCAGATACCAAGTTTTGGTGTAGTTTGTTGTGTATCAACAGATAACCAACTGAACCAGAAGAACTCTGGGTTCTTGATGTTTGAGGCACTTCCTCTATCCACCAAGAATGTCTGATGACATTTAGACCATGCTCAAAAAGGACTAAACATGCAGGGCAGATAAAAACAGACTGGTCTGGAAGAAAACATGGATTCTAGAATTTTTAAAAATCTCTAAAAATATGAACTTAGGCATTGTTTTCTTTACTTATTGTTAGGCTTCAAAAGCCTCACAAGAGTGGGAAATGTCCCAAACATTACCGCCAGATTGAGTGGCATTTTGACCTGTCCTAGTATGAGTTCCCTCTAATATGTGGCAAGGGAGCTAGGGCCTTACTCTCCACTTGTGATTTTTTTTGCAGTGGCTTAAATCTGATGCCTTTAGTTTAAAGCCAGGTTAAGTAAACTCACTTTCATACTTGTTTTAAAAATAAACTCCTACAAGAAAGGACATACTCATCTTTATAGAATCTTCCCCATGTGGTGCTGACACATTGTCTCAAGAGGTACCTTAATCTAAGGAAAGGATGATGAGGTTAGAAATCACAGAGGATAGGGTTTGAATCCCACCTCTTTCATGTTCTAGCTGTGAAGCTTTGGAGAAGTTATTTAACCTCTTTCAGTCTGTGTTCCTTCATCATTAAAAAGTGAAAATGCTAATACCTACCTTGAAGGATTGCTTTGAGAATAAAATGAGGTAATGTGTATGAAAGTACATAAAATACTGCTTGGGCATATGGTTAAGACTCAAAAATACCTTGACTTCATTTTGCTGCGTTCAAAGGTTATTGGTGCCAGGATTATGGGCTCAAGGAAGCTGAAAGAGGAGCCAGAGGGCTAGACAGCCCAGTGACAGTTTGGTTGGGTCACCATTACTGCCTTCTCTTCTCTCTATTGCCATTGACATGGATGGTAGAGATAAAAGATCTTCAAAATAGTAACCAATTATCCTATCTCTCCTGTAACCCCTGTCCTTATTCTCTTCACAGAGAACAAGGGTTCTGGTTTTATCTCAAGAAAAGAATGATAATAGTTAACACCAATTATAAATGTGTCAATTTTTTTGCGTTGGGGTTTTAAAAGCCAGACTTGCGGCATAAGAAAAATGTTTTGAAAGAATAATTGGCCGGGTGCCTGGGTGGCTCAGTCTATTAAGCAGATGCCTTTGGATCAGGTCATGATCCCAGGGTCTTGGGGTCAAACCCCACATTGGGCTCCCTGCTCAGGATGTAGTCTGCTTCTCCCTCTCCTTCTGCCTGTGCTCCCTACTTGTGTGCTCTCTCTATTGCCCTCTCTGTCTCTCTGAAATAAATAAAATCTTAAAAAGGCAAATAATTGGAGGACTGATTTTACTCAACATTGTCACACATATGTATATACACATGCATACACCCACACTGACACATGTGTCCATGTCCACACTCAAAGAAGTGGACAAAACTTCACTGGACTTCAGAGTAGGGAAGTCAAGTAGAGCAGGGAGCTGGAATAAGTTTAACCATTGGCTTAGATCCTTAGAAACTATTAATGTGTTTTTCTCTTTGCCCTTAGCAAGGAAATGACCTCCTCCTTACTTGGTTATGGCATCAATATGCTTGTGAGGAGGTTCAGATTGCTGAGAGAGGAAAAGAGGGGCACCTGTGTGGCTCAGTCACTTGAGCATTCAGCTCCTGATTTCAGCTCAGGTCCTGGTCTCAGGGTTTTGGGATCAAGCTCCACCAGTCTTGGGCGCTGTGCTCATCAGAGCACAGAGGCACACTCTGCCTCTCCCTTGCTTTCTCTATCCCTCTGAGATTTAAAAAAAAAAAAAAAATTTTTTTTAAAGAAAAGAGGGGAGCCTGGATGGCTCAGTTGGTTACGTGTCCAACTCTTGGTCTCAGCCCAAGTCATGATCTCATGGTCATGGGATTGAACCCTGCATGAGATCTGTGCTCACTGTGGAATCTGCTCCAGATTCTTCCCTCTCCTTCTACCCCTCCTTGCTTCTTAAAAAAGGAAAGAGCCAATATGCATTGAAATTCAAAATGGGATTTTTCAGCAAGACAAAATATGCTTGAACACTAGACTCTGTGAGAAATAATTTTCTATATTCACTTAGCACCTATTTAAGATCAAGTTCCAGGGGTGCCTGGGTGGTTTAGTCATTAGGCATCTGCCTCCTGCTCAGGTTATGATCCCAGAGTCCTGGGATCAAGCCCTGAACTGGGCTCTCTGCTCAGCAGAAATCTTGCTTCTTTCTCTAGTTTCCAAAACTTTTTCATCACCCCATTAAACCGCTTCACATTCATTAAGTGAACACTCCATTTTCCCCCTGACTTCATCCCCTAGTAACCTCTAATCTGCTTTCTATATCTATGGATTTGCCTATTTGCCTATAGACTGCATATATCTTATGAAAAGGAATCACACATGGGTGCCTGGGTGGCTCAATTGGTTGAGCGTCTGACTTTGGCTCAGGTCGTGATCTCAGGGTCATGATCAGGGCAGGGTGTCTGCTGGTCTCTCTCCCTCTGCCTCTCTCCCTGCTCATGTGTGCCCCCCCCCCGAATAAATACATAAAATCTTAAAAAAAAAAAAAAAAGGAACCACACAGGGCATCTTGTTGGCTCAGTCCATTAAGCCTTCCACTCTTGGTTTTGGCTCAGGTCATTATCTCAGGGTCTTGAGATCGCCTGGCATTGGGCTCCTTGCTCACTGGGAGTCTGCTTCCCTTCTTTCTCTCCCTCTGCTCACCCCCCACCCCTGCTCATGCTCTCTCTCTCTAAGATAAGGAAATAAATCTTAAAAAAAAAAAAAAAGGGAATCACACTATATGTGATCTTTTGTGTCTAGCTTCTTACATTTAACATAATGTTTTGGGGGTTCATCAAAGTAGTGTGTATCAAAAAAAAAAAAAAAAGTAGCCTGTTTCAGTACTACATTCCTTTATATGGCTGAATCCTTACTATTCCATTCTATGTATATATCATAATTTGTTTAGCCATTCATCAGTTGATGGACACTTGGGTTGTTTCTACCTTTTGACTATTGTAAATAGTGCCGCTACAAACATTCTGTACAATTTTCTGTGTGGACGTATGCTTTTATTTCTCAGGTAAAATTGATGGTTCATGCACAAAACGACCCTGCTTAAAGGGGAAAGGACAGTTTCTAGTCGGTAGTAGGATACTGTTGCAGTAAGGAAAAGAGGCCATCATGAATGAAACTCAACTCTGATTTGGACAGAGGTAACTGGGCATTTATAAGGGAGAATGAGGGAACAGGAAGGAGGGGTGAGTAGCTGACTTTGTAAAGTGAAGAATTACAAAAAGCAGGAAGTGGAGTGGTTGATCATGTGACATCCATTTAGGTTTATTAACTGGTGCTTATCCAGGTTAGGCTGTCACACTCCTACAGAGGCTGGGAGACAGGGGCATACCTTGAGGTGTTGATTGGAACAAACAGTAAGTTCTTTGGCAGCCTCGAGTTTTCTCAGGCAGGCACTTTAAGTGGGACAGGGTCATCCATCCTAGGGATGTGGTATTGAACTATTAGGAACAATGCTGTGGTAATTAAGTCTTTATAGGGCTAGATGGAAAGGGTTTAGAGGAACATGGCTAGAGTTCGGTCAGTCATATGGTAATTCTGTACTTAATTTTTGAAAGAACCCTGGTTATCTTTGTGTGCCTTTTGAAATACATGTGAATATACTGCTATTTCAAAAATTAAAGTAGTAATAAACGCACATTATAGAAGACATCATACATAGGCATATAACCAAGAAGAATTACTATCAAGAATTTATGGAGAACTTCCTCAAATCAATATAAGACAATAACCCCAACAGAAAAAGTGAAAATAGTATGAAAGATAACTCAAAGAAGAAACAAAAACTGTCAATTAAAATAACAATGAGATAACATTTTACATCCATCAAATCAGCAAAGATGAGTCCACTAATAACAAATGTTGGTGACTCTATGGGGCAACAGGGACCCTCTTTTCTTTTTAAGATTTTTTTTTTTTAAAGATTTTATTCATTTATTTGACAGAGAGAGAGATCACAAGTAGGCAGAGAGGCAGGTAGAGAGAGAGAGAGAGAGGAGGAAGCAGGCTCCCTGCTGAGCAGAGAGCCCGATGCGGGACTCGATCCCAGGATCCTGAGATCATGACCTGAGCTGAAGGCAGCGGCTTAACCCACTGAGCCACCCAGGCTCCCTAAGATTTTTTTTATTTATTTGAGAGAAAGAGAGAGAGCACGAGATGGAGAGAGAGAGAGAGCAGAAGCAGGGTGGTGGGGGAGAGGGAGAAGTGGACTCCCCGCCGAGCAGGGAGCCTGACATGGGGCTCCCTCACCCCAGGACTCTGAGATCATGACCTGAGCCAAAGGCAGAGACTTGACTGAGTAACCTAGGCACCCCGCAGGTTTGAGGAATTTAAGGAAGCTTTGTAGCTGGATTTGCCCTGGAGGAATCTGGCCATGTGGACATCATGAGCAGCACACTGGACCATTTAAGCCATGGCGACGAAAAACATATGTAAGGCCTTCTCTTTTTTTAAGGTTTTATTTTTAAGTAGTCTCTACACCCAACCTGGGGCTTGAATTCACAATCCCAAGATCAAGAGTCACTTAATCTACTAACTGAGCCAGCCAGGCACCTCTTTAAGGCCGTCTTTAGGGGTGTCTGGGTGGCTCAGTTAAGTGTCTGCCTTCAGTTCGGGTCATGATCCTGGAGATCCATTTCAAGCCCCATATCGGGCTCCCTGCCCGGGAGCTTCTCCCTCTGCCCCTCACCCCGTTTGTGTGTGCTGTCTCTCTCAAGTAAATAAACAAATAAATAAATAAATAAAACTTTAAAAGAAAGAAAGGTCTCCTTTATAAAGAAAATATAATGGGCACCTGACTGGCTCAGTTAGTAGAGCTAGCACCACTTGATGTCGGGGTTGTGAGTTCAAGTAAAGATTACTTGAAAGTAATGTCTTTTTTTTTTTATTTTTTAAACTTCAAGTTTATTTTTTTATTTATTATTATTTTTTAAAGATTTTATTTATTCTTCAGAGAGAGAGGGAGAGAGAGCGAGCACAGGCAGACAGAATGGCAGGCAGAGGCTGAGGGAGAAGCAGGCTCCCTGCTGAGCAAGGAGCCGGATGTGGGACTCGATCCCAGGACGCTGGGATCATGACCTGAGCTGAAGGCAGCTGCTTAACCAACTGAGCCACCCAGGTGTCCCTATTTCTTTATTTTTTAAAAAAGATTTTATTTATTTATTTGGCAGAGAGAGAGGACACAAGTAGGCAGAGAGGCAGGCAGAGACAGAGAGGAGAAGCAGGCTCCTTGCTGAGCAGAGAGCCCAATGCAGGCCTCAGTCCCAGGACCCTGAGATCATGACCTGAGCCGAAGGCAGAGGCTTAACCCACTGAGCCACACAGGCACCCTTGAAAGTAAGTCTTAAAAAAGAAAATAGAAGACCAGATATGAATTTTTCTTTGAAGAACGGAAGCCTTTTTTTTAATTAACAAAGGGCTCACTAATTAGATTCGGACAACTTCAAAGAGCTAAATAGAAATCTCAAAGTGAATACATTTTTACATTGCACTTACTGCTTTCCAGATTCTGGCCTCCGGAGGGAAGAGAATGCTCACTACTGTACCTGTTGTGCTGAGGATGTCACATCTGTGATCGCTAAGTTCTGGTCGTTGCCTCTCTACCTGCTCATCTACCGCACTCCTCAGTGGGTGAGAACTTCCAAAAGGGCAGGGACTAGTGTGCCAGGGTGGCTCAATCAGTTAAGTGTCTGCCTTCAGCTCTGGTCATGATCCGAGGGTCCTGGGATCAAGCCCCAAGTTGGGCTTTCCTCTCCCTCTGCCCTTGCCCCTGCTCATGCTCACACCTCCCCCCCACACTGTCTCTCTAATAAATAAATAAAATCTTAAAACCAACAAAAAGGCAGGGACTGTGTCTGTCCTGTCTCTGCTGTGTGCCCAGCACTTTGAGTCATGAGCACAGCTGTGCCCCTGGCTCTGTGCCACAGCTGGCCCCCAACAAAGACTTCTTTTTTGTGTTTTAATTGCTGAGTCAATAGCTATCTTCTTGGTCTCTTATTTTACATTTATTAGATAAGTCGAAAGAACTGTTCAGTTTGTTGTATGAACACGTGTAGAGGCATAGGACTGAAATTAATTATCTAACAATACAGAATGTATTGTTTAGGATGTAAAGTCCATCAAGGCTTCGGGATTCTGAGCTATTTTGCTAGAATGGAAAACCGCCTGAGCCATCTCCATCTCTAGCAGATGCATGTTGTTTCCTGTGATAATTAAGGCATTTGATGGTCTTCCCAAGTCCATAGCATGCGTTTGCTGCAAGTGCTGGCTGCAATTTTCTGGTCCTGGCTAAGCTAACACACGTCTCCTTGGTAACTACTGATTCTTCTCCTCATATTCTTTGATTCCAAACAATCTCCAGAAGTTGCTGCGCTGCTTGATTTTCATTCACATACCAAGAAGGTTCAGAGGTCTTACTTCCTTCGATGAGATTTTCCGAAGACTGCTCCTTTACTTCTATATCCGGGACAGGGTGTGCGGGCTGTTCTGTCCTTTCTTCACTTTGTCAAAGAAGCTTTCTGGTCTCCGAGTGCCCAAAAAACCAACAGAAACTATCTCTCCAAATTTACACAACTGTAAACCACAGCAGCCTATAGCATTTATTATGGAATCATTTTGAATAACTCCATAAGAGATTCCCAGTTTCGTTGCTCTCAGAATAAGATCCCTGTATGTTGTAGCCCCAAATGGGTCATCAATCACAAGGAAGGCAACACCATTGATATCAGCATCCTTCAGAATATTATCTGCTTCTTGTTCCACTTCTTCTTTATGAGCAAGAATCAATTTTTTTTCATAAGACTCTTCCAGGGCTTTCTTCCCTACTGTCAGGACTGAGGTATAGGCTTCTACATACACTTAAGTGTGTTGTTTTCCAACTTCTGGCCCCTTGGATGTTGTTCTTGGCATCACCCAGGCCCAAGTTGACCAGGTAATACATTTCAAATTCCAGGGGCAGGGAGGCCACTAACTGCTGCCTTTCTGAAGAAGAAGCTACTGATCAGAGTGCGCTTTTTTTTTTTTTTTTTTTACGATTTTATTTATTTATTTGACAGACAGAGATCACAAGTAGACAGAAAGGCAGGCAGAGAGAGATGGAGGAAGCAGGCTCCCCGATGAGCAGAGAGCCAGATGCGGGGCTCGGTCCCAGGATCCTGGGATCATAACCTGAGCTGAAGGCAGAGGCTTTAACCCACTGAGCCACCCAGGCGCCCCTGATCAGAGTGCTTCTTACACTGAATTTGCATCCTGCATAAAAATGAAGCAAGAGGGGCGCCTGGGTGGCCCAGTGGGTTGAAGCCTCTGCCTTTAGCTCAGGTCATGATCTCAGGGTCCTGGAATCGAGCCCCGCATCGGGCTCTCTGCTCAGCGGGGAGCCTGCTTCCTTCTCTCTCTGCCTGCCTCTGCCTAGTTGTGATTTCTCTCTGTCAAATAAATAAAATATAAAAAAAAAAAAATGAAGCGGGCGCCTGAGTGGCTCAGTGGGTTAAGCCGCTGCCTTCGGCTCAGGTCATGATCTCAGGGTCCTGGGATTGAGTCCCGCATCGATCGGGCTCTCTGCTCAGCAGGGAGCCTGCTTCCCTTCCTCTCTCTCTGCCTACTTGTGATCTCTCTCTGTCAAATAAATAAATAAAATCTTTTTTTTTTTTAATTTTATTTCTTTATCAGAGAGAGGGGGAGAGAACGAACACAGGCAGACAGAATAGCAGGCAGAGGCAGAAGGAGAAGCAGGCTCCCTGCTGAGCAAGGAGCCCGATGTGGGACTCAATCCCAGGACGCTGGGATCATGAATGACCTGAGCCGAAGGCAGCTGCTTAACCAACTGAGCCACCCAGGTGTCCCAATAAATAAAATCTTTAAAAAAAAAATGAAGCAAGACATTATTAAGTGTAGTAACACTTTTTTTTTTCCTTTTATGACTAATTTTTTTTCTGAGGAGCACTGACCAAAGAAGGGAAGATGGTTTCTTAGATCTGTTTCAAAGCGTGTGTTTTCCCTGGATTTTTGACATTGCTTTTCAGAGGGATAACTGACCTTACTCTTTCGCTCTCAAGACAGGAATCATATACATTAACCCCCTTTTTACTTAACACCTTTCATTTCCCATCAAAGAAATTATACTAAAATATAGAAAGACACATTTCCTTCTTCTAGCCCAATATCTACCCTACTTTCATGACCAGTTATTTCCCAGTCTGGATATGAAAATTTATAAGAAACTCTGTAGGACATTCATTCAGTGAGCAAGTAGTAGTGGAATTTTGTGACCTGGACACATGGTGGAAAAGAACATTCTTGTAGCAGTTTGAGATGGAGCCTAGATGGTTCCTGGCCTTTGAAAGTGCCCTCACATCCAGTGTCACGTGGGCGTTCTCATCCCCCATCTTGCTTCCCCTGCTATCCGAATCTGTGTGATTATCTGTGTTCGGATAGTCTGGAAGAGCAGGGAGAAGAGATGGCAAAAGAGCATCCAGTCGTCTGTTGTAGTTAATGTCAGGAGCTCTCTTATCTCTCTGAGAACTGGAAAGTCACTGGGGAAATAATTACCACATGGACTAAAAATCTCTATTAGTCTTTGGGTAGAACAATGCCAAGAGGAATTTTCCAATGTTCCCCATCCCATCTTTGTGTCCTCAAAAACATCTCAACGGATGTTGAGATGGGGTGAGGTGAGATGGGGCGGAGTGAGACTTAATCCTCCATCTCAGGGAAACTAGGTATCATAACCATGTCACATGACATTTGAAAATAGTGAAAAGTTTTGCTTTTTGATTATTTTTCCCTACTCTTTTTCTTACGCATCCTCTTTTCTCCAAACACAATTTTGAATGTAGTGTATATACCAGCGGATAGACTTCTTCATGTACTTTGCATCCTAAATGCTCTCCTTTGTGGAGAATCCAGAAGCAGTGATGTGTTTTTAATTTAATTTATTTATTTGAGAGAGAGTGAGTGTGAGAGAGCAGGGAGAGGGAGAAGCAGGCTGCCCACTGAGCAGGGAGTCTGATGTGGGACTCGATCTCAGGATCTTGGGATCATAACCAGAGCCCAAAGCAGATGCTTAACCCATTCCACCCATGAGCCCTGCAGTGATATGTTTTTTGAAAGCAACTGTGCTATAATACCTTTTTTTTTTTTAACTTGAATAACTCACAAGGAGGGAAACTGTAGATTTGGAATTTAACTTGGCAAGATAATATGTAGATATGATTAACTATAATGAAATCGGCAAGGTCTCAGACGGAGCTATCAATGTAAGGTTGATGTGCAAATATAACAAAATATAATTTTAACTTGAAGTGAACAAACACAATTTGCTATAACAAATGGTCTGACAAATGCAATTTTCTATAATGAAAAAAGCCTTAAATTTTAGGTTATAATTTCTGGAGGTAAAAGCTGCCTATCACAGAGGCTACCTGATTTTATCTCACTTTTATTTATTTATTTACTATTTTATTTTATTTATTTTATTTACTATTAATTTACTATTTAATTCAATTTAATTTAAATTCAGTTTATTTAAATTCAATTAACATACAATATATCATTAGTTTCAGAAGTAGTGTTGTTATTCAGTTGTGTTTATTTATTTTTTAAAGATTTATTTATTTGACAGAGAGAGATCACAAGTAGGCAGAGAGGCAGGCAGAGAGAGAGAGGAGGAAGCAGGCTTCCTGTCAAGCAAAGAGCCTGATGCGGGGCTTGATCTCATGACCTGAGCCAAAGGCAGAGGCTTTAACCCACTGAGCCACCCAGGCACCCCTCGGTTGTGTTTAATACCCAGTGCCCATCCCCCAGTTACCCCATTGCCCTCATCCACTGCTCCTCCAGCAACTCTGTTTGTTTCCTCAGTTTGTCTCCCTCACTGATTTCATCTTCTTTTATTTTCCCCTCCCTTCCCCTATGAGTCTCTGTTTTGTTTCTTAAATTCCACATTTATCCCCCTTTTTAAAATGAAATGGAAACAACAACAAAAAAATGAAATAGCAGTTACTCTTTGGCTAGAGACAGAGCCTACCTAAAACTGATTTTGAAAAAGCATCTTCCCCTTGGCCAGATGTTGGTCTGTTGTAATCTGGAGTCCACCTTGACTCCTACTGTCTATACCTATAGCTTTGCTTGTACGTGTACCCAAGCTACACTGAAAGATCTCAGGTCACTGAAATTCTTTTCTTGTAACATTTTCCATTAGACATCACTGTCACTTGTAACTGATTTGAACTAAAGTTGAATTACGGTCTTTTAAAACTTATAATTTATTTTTATGCCTGTTACTGTGGAGTCTTCCAATGATATGGCCCTGTGTTTAAGGTCCATCTCTTTAGGGACGCCTGGGTGGCTCAGGGAGTTAAGTCTCTGCCCTCGGCTCAGGTCATGATCTCAGGGTCCTGGGACCTTGCCAATTTCATGATCTCAGGGATAGAGCCTGCATCTGGCTCTCTGATCAGTGGGGAGCCTGCTTCCCCGCCCCCACCCCCGACTGCCTCTCTGCCTGCTTGTGATCTCTCTGTCAAATAAATAAATAAAATCTTAAAAAAAAAAAAAGGTCCATCTCTTTAATTGGCTCTAAGTTCCCTGAGGTTGGGGCTATGTCAGTTTGGGCTCCAGGCTGAATCACTGGTAACAGGACACAGAAGATGCACTGCCCCAATACGTGTACTGTATGTAATATATACATGGTATTAGAATTATATGTAAACTAAATTTGCATCAGGTCATATAGTTTTGTCATCTTCTATTTAATAATCATCACCTGAGGAAGGGACGCCTGGCTGGCTCGGTAGAGCATGCAACTCTCAATCTCAGGTTTGCGACTTCAAGCCCCACATTGGGTATGGAGCATATTTAAAATTAAAAAAAAAAGGGGGGGGGATGCCTGGGTGGCTCTGTCGATTAAGTGTCTGACTTCAGCTCAGGTCATAATCCCAGGGTCCTGGGACCGAGTGTCACATCGGGCTCCTTGCTTGGCAGGAAGCCCACATCTCTCTCTGCCTGCTACTCTCCTTGTGTGAGCTCTTTCTCTCTCTTCCTCTCTGATAAATAAAATCTTTAAAAATGAAATAAAATTAAAATTTATTTATTTATAAAGATTTTATTTATTTGACAGAGAGATCACAAGTAGGCAGAGAGACGGGGGTGGGGCGGTGGGCAATGAGGGAGCAGGTTCCCTGCTGAGCAGAGAGCCAGATCCTAGGACTCTGGGATCATGACCTGAGCTGAAGGCAGAGGCTTAACGCACTGAGCCACCCAGGCGCCCTAAAATTAAATTTTAAAAATTAAAAAAATAATAATCATCCACTGGTAGAAATTTTGGTTGTTTGCAGCACTTTACTTTTCTAAGTTTTTGTACACATTTCTGATTATTTCCTTAAATTCTTAAATTGGAACATTACTTTATGAGGCATTGATGCTTTTGAGTTTCCTAAACTTCTAGGAAAGAAGTTCCTAGCACTAAGGTATTGGGGGTACCAATTTGACAAGGAAACATATTTCATTTTTCTTATTTTCTTTTCGTTATCTTATTGTGTAAGGTATTTGTATGGTTCAATGTAAAAATGTTCCCCCTGCCCTGGCACACTTTGAATTGCCTGGTCTTCACTTCCTGCTCAACCCAGACAATATGGGTTTTTTTCTCCCACTCCAAATACTTCTTTCCCTGGAGGACAAAAGGCAGATAGTGCACCTCAGACCTAATGATAGTTACATTCTTCTACCATGGGCTACTCAAATCTCCGTGCCTGAAGAAAGACCCGTAATTATCATTTGTCGATTTGGGGCAAGTGATCTAGAATAGGGCTCCTCCTCCTCTGTGTTTTCGGGAGGTGAGTGTGTAAGGGCCCCTGGAGAGCTCCTCGGCACCCTTTCCCCTACAGTCACCGCAGTGCTGGAATTCTCAGGGAAAAACTGGAGGTCTTCCTCTCCAGAATAGGCCACAAAACCAACTCTTCCCCATGACTTCCCGTGGAAATGAGTGGGTTTCCCCTCAGAGGACTGGTAGCTATCCATGCCTTGGATATACTACAAAATAACACCCTGGGATAAAGGGAGAACAATGTTAGGGGAAATCAACCACCTCTGGCTGGGTCCCCTCAGACCCACAGAACTAGACCTATCCTTTGGGACCTCAGTTCCTGGCCTGTCACATCTCCACTTCCGTCAGGATGGAAGCTGCTCTTTCCACTTGCTTACTTATCTCGCTGCTCATAGCCGAGAGGAGCTCTTCCTCTGGAAATCTCTCCTCAGGTCCTCATTTCTGAGAAAGGTGACCTGACAGCACTTGTCTTCCTTTTACCATATAGTAATATTTTATTGTCTGTTATCCCTTCACTCCCAAACTGGAAGCTCTGAGAAGAAAATGATTATGTTTGTCGTCATCAAAGCCTAGCACAGTACATGCCAAGAGTGGACACTTCAGAAATGTTGAATGAATTGTACTTGAAAACTGAAGGACTGATTAAAGCTTTTCATAATAGTTTTAAGAAATGAAATTCACCTTTAAAGTGTACAAATCAGTGCACAGTCACGGAATCGTCCAGTTGTCACCCTTCTCTGAGACCAAGGGGTCTGAGGATCAAGGTAGTGACAACCAATGCTGTGGGCGACAGTAACAGAGGCAGAATACCTGCAAGGGTTAAGGCCTAAGTAATACACCTTCCAGGAGAGTGAACATGAAAATTTGCTGGCGTAGGATAGGGGGTAAAGGGTGGACATCTTTCAGAAAATCCAGATAACTTTACTGTACACCTTGAAGTCTGTGGAGAGGTTTACAAAGGGCTGTGCAAGAAAGAAGGAACCTGCCAGACAAGCCAGAAAGAGAAGCGGGAGGAGGAAGGGATGAAGGTTTCAGGAATGTGATTTCCAAGCTAAAAAATCCTCTTCAGCTTGCAGGAGAAAATCTGAGGAGTGAAGGAACACCAAGGGCGGGCGGTCCCACTCAGCCTGCTGCCGCCATGAGCACATGGGTGAGACTCTACAAGGACTAGGCATGGAGAACTCTCATTGTCCCCTTTGGTCCAACACCAAGATGGTGGAGAGAACTGACATGTTTACAGTGTCAAGTCTTTCTGTGTAAGGACATAGTATGGCTTTCTATTAATTTAGATTTTTGTCAATATCGTTCAAAAAGCTTATCATTTTATCCATAAAGGCCTGCATACCTATTGTTAAATTTATTCTCAAGTACTTTATATTTTTGTTGCTATGGCAAATGGTATATTTTTATTAAAATGTTTATCACAACATAACAAAGTGCACAGATCAAGTGTACACCTTGACTTCATATATGTATATGTTCATGCTACCAAATGGCAAGCTATTTTTAAATATTTATTTATTTGTTTGTTTGATAGAGAAAGAAGGCATGTGTGTGGGGAGTGGGGCAGAGAGGGAGAGAGAAGCTTTCAAAAAGACTCCCCATTGAATGCAGGGCTAGTCCTCACAACCCTGAGATCATGACCTGAGCTGAAATCAAGAGTCACACCCTTAACTGACTGAGCCACCCAGGTGCCCCTCAAATGGCAAATATATATTTTTAAGATTTTATCTATTTGACAGACAGATCACAAGTAGGCAGACAGGCAGAGAGAGAGAGAGAGGAGGAAGTAGGCTCCTTGCTGAGCAGAGAGCCAGACAGATATGGGGCTAGATCCCAGGACCCTGAGATCATCACCTGAGTTGAAGGCAGAGGCTTTAACCCACTGAGCCACCCAGGCGCCCCAAATGGCAAATATTTTTTAAAAGTTACACTTGCTGATGGTTGCTGATGCTAGAAATGCAATAGATTTCGTATACTGATTTTTTTGCTATTTTGATTTTATACTCAGCAACCTTGCTAAATTCACTTACCAACTTTATCTCGATTTTCTTTTCGGGTTGCTACCCACAGAATTATATCATCCACAAATACTGATATTCTTGTTTTCCAATGCTTATATATTTGTTGCTGTTTGTTGGGCTGGCTAAACTCCTTGCATTGACTAGGGTTATTGAGAGCAAGCAGTCTTGGCTTGTTTCTCATATTAAGAGAAATGCTTTCAACATTCCACCATTATTATGATGTGTGCTGTAGGATTTTTGAGGATGTCCTTTATCAGTTTATGAGATGTTCTTTATCATCAGCAGATGTTGAGTATTTTGAGTAGTTTTTAATGCATCAATTGACATGAGTAAACTGTTTCCCCTTGAATGTACTTATGGGTCCATATTTCTCCTAGTCTAATATTTCATTATAACTCTGAGAAATGTCTTTTGCTGTATTTCTTCTCTGTTCTCCCTCTTCGCCCATCCCAGAAGTTGTTGGTCTTCTTGTTTCCTCCCTCACTCCTCTTCTCTCTCTTTCTCTCTCTTATTTTCAAGCTCCAACTTTTTGTAGGTTTCCCAATCTATCAAAGGTTGGGGGATGACCACCTGGTTTTCAGACACTGTGTCTCCCCACAGTCTGCTCCTTCCACAAGCAGGTTTCAATCCAAGCACTGGAGTAGAAGATATGTGGCTTAAATTCCAGTTCTGTCAATCTCCAAAAATGCACCAAGACAGATTCGCCCCTGCCTTTTAGTCTCATCCATAAAATCCCATCTCATCTGCAGGTTGGTTGGAAACTCCGACGACCAAATGCAGTAGAACCTCCCTGCAAATTACTCACAGGTAAGGGTTTGGTGACTTTGACACTAAGATTGTCAGAGGTAGTGTGAGGTAACCTACAGCTTGGATATTGAAGCTAATGGAACCTAGATCCACTCCCAGGCAGCAGTGTGACCTTGTGCTTGTTACTTTCTAAACCTTTCTAATCCTTCCTCCTTCGTCCAGCCTGCAGAAAAAAAGATGCAGAACACTCGACACATAGTAAGAGCTCAGTGAATTTAGCAGTTATTAAGAGATATAATGCACGTGCACACAGCCTGAAAAACATCAAATATTCCATAAATATAAGCCATATGCCATCGGTGGGTTCGAGGCTCCGAAGGCCCGAAGTCAGCTCCCCAGCACCAGTATCAGAGCCCAGGTACCTAGTAGGTAGGGTGATGAAGGGGGACTGCAGAGAAAACTCCTCTGAGCCTCGAATCCCAACTGCCGGGCTTCCAGGAGCACCAGGCTGTAACTAAGCTCCCTAAGTTTGGTGGAAAAAAAAAAAATGCCAAAATGACTGGGGAAGGAGCAGCTGCGGCCACTCTCACATTCGCGGGAGGGCTCCTGCTCTCGCTTTCTGGGAGCTTTCTCAGGAGTTTAAACCCGCAGAAACGCTCCGCACCACCAACCGCAATCACGACGAACCAGTCGAGAGTAACAAGCGCGCTCCCGGATGCAGTCGCTAGGCGGGGCTCGTCGCGTCCCGCCCCCGAACCGCGTCCCCGTTTGCGCACGCGTGATTCCTTTCCTCTAGCGCTCCGGCCCCCACACCAGCTAAGTTCGTGCGGCGCGTTCCAGGCACTTTTTTGACGCAAGGTGCGGCAGCTCGGAGCCGAGCGGAAGTGCGGCGCGACTACTGCTACAGGAGGGGAGGGTGATGGAGGTGGAAGCGAAGCCGGAAGTGTGACTAACCAGCTCGTCGCCCCGACGCCCGCGAAGCAGGAAGGAGAAGGAGCCCGCCTGGGCGGGTGTGGCCTCGGGAGGCGGAGGGCGCTGCGATTGGCCCTCGGCTGTGGCGACGGCGACGATTGGCCCTTGCGTGCGGAGGGAGGTGAGAAGGGTGGCGGCGGTTGGAATTCAAAAGTGGCGGGTGTGGCATCGGGATAGCCACCGGAGTCCGGAGCGCGCGTGCTTTGTGTCGCGAGCAGGTGAGAGAACGCGGGTGCCAGGAGCCCCGGCGCCGTGTCCTCTTCCATTGTGCTCTCCTGGAGCGTGTGGCACGGAACTGGACATGGAGCCGCAGGTGAGTAGAAGCCGCGTTGGGTCTCCTGCCCCCGATGCTGACGAGCCTCCTCGGCTCCCGGCCCGCCTTGGTCCTGCCTGTTTGGAGGGCGAAAGTCCGTGCGTCCCCGCACAGTGGATAGGACGGACGGAGAGGGCGGGAAGCAGCCCCAGGAAGTAGGAATGCATGACAGCCCGTCCTCCCCTCATTTCAGGGAGCCCCATACACCCTTCCACACTTTCATGTCTCTAGGATTTCCCATTTCGGATTCTCAGGCCTGCCTGGCTCCTACCTACTTCTCGGTTCCTACCCACGATTGCAGTGTGTGATTGAGAAAGGAGAGATCTGAGATTCCATCTGCCGCTGGGGAAATGGTACCTGAGGCCAAATCCCCGCTGAGGATCTTTCCAGTCCCCTCTCCTTGCTGTCGCTTTGGAGTGCTGGAAGGGATAGAGGGATTGGGATAATCTGAACGGAAGGACTCCTCATTCTCTCTCCTTCTCCAGGTTTTACAGAGATCTCTGCCCCCTGAGACTGGTTTGACTTAGTTTCTTCTCTTATCAGCGACCTACTGTGCCCCACAACCATCTGCAGCCTCCCCTCCCCAGTGGAGAGAGATGTGTGACAGCGAGAGTGTATTGACTTTTGGTGCCAGAAAAAGGCTCCTGTCTGGATTCTCTGTTTATTATTTACTATCAGATTTACCCAAAACAAGTTTCAACCTGAAGAGATGTTCTTTGTATTCTGACAGCTGAAGAGCAGAGCAGTATGATTGTAACATGTAAAATAATGGAAGCCTTCTCATGTTTACTGAGTACCTACTGTGTGCCAGGCACAGTTGTAGATACTTGGGATGCAACGATAAACAAGACTAATCCCTGTCATCTCTCTAGATGCCATTCTATGAGAAGCTGCCATTCTGTGGGGAGATGGGAAATGTGTCATGTTAAATAACTCTATTCTTGGTGCATATTTCTGCAGGCAGCAGGAAAAATAATGTCACCTCCTTTTTTTCCCCCTCCCTTTTTATTTGCATAGAAGCCTGTGGTCTGACTATATCACAGTTTAAGTGTTCCCCCACTGGTGGACTCTAGTTTCATTCCTTTAAAAACATATTGAGTCATGCCATATAGCAGACATTGTACTAGTTATATAGTTGTGAACAAAACAGATATGTTCTTATGCTCACAATCTAATGTAAGGAAAGACAATAAACCAATAAACTAAAATTTAAAACACCAGGGCATCAAATTGTTCCAGAGTTTTCTCTATAGGGATGCACTGTAAACATCCTTGAGTATATCTCATGGTATCTGGAATCTCTTCATGTTGTTTCTTACAACTTCATGTGAATCTGCAATGAGTTTTAAATGAAAAGTTTAATTAGGAAACAAGAATAGGGGCGCCTAGGTGGCTCGATCCATTAAATGACCCACTCTTCGTTTCGGCTCAGGTCATGATCTCATGGGTCATGAGATCAAACCCCATGTAGGGCTCTGCACTCAGTGGGGAGTCTGCTTGAAGATTTTCTTCCTCTGCCCCTCCCCCTACTCAAGTGCACTCTCTGTCTCTCCAGTAATTTTTTTTTTAAAGATTTTATTTACTTATTTGACAGCACACAAGTAGGAGAGAGCAGCAAAGGGAGAGAGAGAAAAGCAGGCTTCCGTTGAGGAGGGAGGAGCCCAATGTGGGGCTCGATCCCAAGACTCCGGGATTGTGACCCCAGCCGAAGGCAGATGCTCAACTGACTGAGCCATTTAGGAGCCCCAAATAAATTAAAAAAAAAAAAAGAAAAACCAGCCCTTCCTCCTGTTCTCTTGGTTGTTGGAAATGTGGCAGGCATCATTGGAATCAGCCTGGATTCCTCCATCTCCCTCACTGCCTGCCCTCTACCTATCCTCACCACCTCACCAGGCCAGCTCCTAGTTAGATCAATACTTGGTTTCCAGTAATCCAGCCCTCTCTCAAATGGATTTTTACTTAGCCCTCAAGCTCCTAAAACAGCCCCTCTCGGCTGAGTTCCATGAAAATTAAGCTCTATGCATCTTTTATATCTAATGAATTAACTTCTCTCTTATGCTTCTAGAATGGCAAGAGGTGTATACATCTTTGGGAGAATTGAGAAAGTGGATCATTTTTTGAAGAGCTTAATTTTCTGGTACTCTAGTTTGGAAAGAATACTCTATAAATTTACTTCTGGGAGAGCAGGGATTTTGTTCATTACTCTCACCCCAGCTTCTAGAAGTGTCTGGTACAGAGCAGTCTTGCAACAAATCTTAGTGCAACAAATCCTTGTTGGATGAAGGAAGAAAGGAATGATACATTCTTTCTGCCTGTCATACCCCTCATCTACTTCCATTCATTCCTTATGTTGCTATTTTGGTATAAATCTAGTCTTACTATTCTGAAAAAATCATCAAGGTCCCTCTTGCCTTCAGTAAATGCTAGACTCTTCATGGCATGCTGACTTCCACAATCCCTTCCCTTCATCTCCCCACTTCCCATGCATACTCCATGTGTCAGCTAAACCGAACGACTTGACATTCCTTGCGTGCATCCCTCCTTGCTTTCTGCCTGGGATGCTCTTCCTTGGCCCAAGCTCCTTGGCTAACTCTTTTTCATCTTCAAGGTTTTGCCTTAAAAGACCTTTTAGAAGTATTTTCTGTCACTCTCCCCTCTGAACTACGTGCTCAACCCCTCCTTTGGGCACTTTTTATGGTAGCTGTCAGTAAAGTTTTAATAATCTCTTTAAATGCTTCTCTTCCCCATTTTTTCATGAGTATTTTGGAGGCAGGGATCACATCTATTACTCCCCAACCCAGATCATTTTCTGGCACATAACAGGGCACTAAGTAAATATTGAATGAATGAAGTAAGCCAGACACTGGCCTTGGAATTAAAAGTTAACTATAGTGAAGATCAGAAGTTGAACAATCTACATAGTGCTGTCCTGATGGTGGGATCAGAGATGGTTTTAGCACTGAGAAGTTCTGTGTCCTCAGAAACCTGTTAGTCCTGTGCAATCTAGAATGGTTGTTCACCCTAGACAGGAGTAGCCATGAAATGGACATAATCTCCAGGCACCAAATTGAGGTGTAGGAGCGGGTCTGTCTTTCCCAATGCCCTCCCCCACCCCCGACACACACCTCCACTTTGGTGATCTCCATACTGGGTCGTGCTGCTTCTTAGTCTTCTCTATGTAAGTCAGCTTACTTACAACTCATTATTTTTTATAAGTAGGCTCTTTTGTATATTTTTCCTGTGCCTGATCAAAAACTGTTATCTGGTTTTCCACATAAACGAGACTAAAGCCTAAACTCCCCCTTAGCCTGGCATCAAAGTCCTATGGGTCAATATAGTCCAGCAGTTAAACACATGGCCTCCAGAACCAGACTGTCTGGATTCTAACTGTGGCTCTGCCTTTTACTCACTGATGACCTTAGACAAGCTATTCTACCTCTCAGTGCTTTCCTTCCCTCATCTGCAAAATGAGGCTAATAATAGCTCCTCCTCAGTGGGCTGCTGTATGGATTAAGTTGATACAGAGGAAGCATTTAAAACAAATTCTAAAATGTTACCCACTTGAAGCGCCTGGGTGGCTCAGTCGGTTGAGCATCAGACTCTTAATTTCAGCTTAGGTCATGATCTCAGGGTCATGAGATTGAGCCCCACATGGGGCTCGGACTGGGTGTAGAACCTGTGTAAACTCTCTCTCTCTCCCTCTCTAAAAATAATTAAAAAAAAAAGTAAAATATTACTTGCTCCTCCCATCTAGTCTTTAGCCTTATGGGTCATCCGCTCTCTCTTAGTTATGATTCTCCATTGCAGCTGAAAGAGCCTGTTGGTTTCCCAGCCATATCATGTGTGTGTTTGAGGTTTTGCCATCTGAAAAAAGTGTCCATTTCTCTGTGCTTGTTTATGTATTTATTTAAGGTTTTTATTTATTTATTTGACAGATACAGCGAGAGAGGAAACACAAGCAGGGGGAGTGGGAGAGAGAGAAGCAGGCTTCCTGCTGAGCTGGGGGCCCAAGGCGGGACTCAATCCCAGGACCCTGGGATCATGACTCGAGCTAAAGGCAGACATTCAATGACTGAGCCACCCAGGCACCCCATCTCTGTGCTTGTTTAAGTACTACACTTGGGGTGCCTGAGTGGCTGAGTCAGTTAAGTGTCTGCCTTTGTTATGATCCCAGGGTTCTGGGATTGAGCCTGGTATTAGGCTCCTTCCTCAGCGGGGAGCCTGCTTCCCCCACTCCCTCTGTCTGCCACTCTCCCTCATGTACATGCACTCTCTGTCAAATAAATATTTTTTAAAAAAATAAGTACTACCCTTAAAGTTAGCTGAAGTCCAGCATCTGTCCAACTTTTTCCTTAGAGCTTTCTCCCACTTTTGCATTATGTCCCGCTTCTCTCTGTGCCTTTTCACTGGCACATGATCTGTTGGCCTCGGTTTGTGCACAAGAGGTCCTTAGTCAGTGCTTGTTGGTGGTTGAGAATTAGGCTAGGGGACCAAAGAAGGGAGTTCTTGGGACATTTGGACTCTAGGGTGTGTCTGAAGAGTCTCTCTTTTCTCAGCAGAGGTCCCCCTTGTTGGAAGTGAGGGGGAACGTAGAGCTGAAGAGGCCCCTGGTCAAGGCTCCTTCTCGCCTGCCTCTCCCGGGAACCAGGTTTAAGAGGGGACCTGACCGGATGGAGGATGCCTTGGAGCCAGAGAAGGTGAGCTGGGTGTGGAAAAGCTTTGAGTGTGTGTGTGTCTAACCCAATCAGGGAGAGTAAATGGACCCCATTCTTGTCTGTCTCCAGAAAAGGACACGAGGACTGGACACAGTGACCAAAATTGCCACGTCACACCCCAGACCACCAGCCCTCACTGTGAGGCCACAGACACAAAGCCAGACCACAGGTGGGTTCTAGCAGTTGGCAGAAACCAAGGGCATAGAAGTCCAGTGCTCTTCAGATCTCTTATTTCTTGTCTTCCAATTTTAGCTTATTTTGAATAGGTCATAGGTCTCACTTGTTTCAAAATTCCAAAGACACAAGGCGTACCTGGGTAGCTCAGTGGGTTAAGCATCTGACTCTTGATTTTGCCTCAAGTCATGATCTTAGGATCATGAGATGGAACCCCAAATCAGGCTTTACTATGGTGTGGAGCCCCCTTGGGATTCTCTCTCCCTCTCCTTCTGCAACACCCCCCACCTCCAAATTCCAAAAGTACAGTCATTACACAGTGGAAAGTCTCCCTCCTACCCCTGTCCCCCAGCCACTCAGTTCCCCTCCCCAGGAGCATTCTGCGGATGTTCTATCCCTTCCAGGGCGTTGTGTGGGCGTTCAAGCAAATCTGGACATGTTCTCCAATATTTTTTTAATATATATAAATGGTAATGCACTTGACACATGGCTCTGCCCCCTGCTCTTTTTGCTTATCTTGGTGTCCTTTTTTTTTTTTTTTTTTTAAGATTTTGTTTATGTATTTGAGAGAGAGAGACAGAGAGTGTGAGTGAGAGAAGAGTGAGCAGCAGTGGGGGGCAGGAAGGGCAAAGGGAGAGAGAGAAGCAGGTTTCCCTCTGAGCTGGTAGCCCGATGTAGAGCTCCATGTGGGGCTGGAGCCCAGGACCCTGGGAATATGACATGAGCTGAAGGCAGATGCTTAACTGACTGAGCCACTCAGGTGCCCCTTTCTTCGTGTCTCGAGTAATATCTGCCCTGGGAAAGATATCTTCAGAAGCTGGCCAGTCTTCAGGGAAGAGGGAAGTTATCTTATTTCTAATCCTCAGAAAAAAGCAACTTCTCTGCACCTGGCCCAGCCAGAGTTCATGTCCCCCTGAGACTGATTGTCTACTTTGTTCTCTCCCATCTCCCAATAGCTCCCAAAGTTCCCAAGAAGACAGGACCCCGCTGTTCCACAGCTATAGGCACAGGTAATAGTTCTTCAGAGCTGGGGTTGAGGGGAGATCTGGGGTATATGTAAAGGGAGATGATGGAGGGAGAAGGACAGTGGTGCTGTGATTCCTTAAGTTAACTCCCCGATTCTCTAGTGTTGAAGAAACAGAAACCAGACCCTGCCGTTCCTGCCCAGAAGCCTGGAGGTAGGTGCTAAGCATAACCACTGGGTGAGAAGCTGGGATAGGGAAGAGAGGAGGTGGTGAGCATCCAAAAAAATTCATTTGGGTCCTTACCTGTCTGGAGGGCAAAGAGGTGTTGCAGCAGGTGTGGAGGCCTTAAAGGCTGGGAGGGAGGAGAGATGGAAAGCCACGGCCTCCCTGACCTTTTTCCTTTCTGTGCCCATCTTAGCAGCTGCCCCTCCCACGCTGGGAGGGAAGAAACCCACCAAACGTCCAGCCTGGGACTTAAAGGGTCAGTTATGTGACCTAAATGCCGAGCTGAAGTGCTGCCGGGAGAGGACTCAGACACTGAACCAGGAGAACCAGCAACTGCAGGACCAGCTCAAGGAGGCCCAGCAACAGGCCAGGGTCCTGGGGGCAGAGTGCAGGACACTGGAAGGGGAGTTGGCCAGGGTGCAAGCCCAGGCTGAGCAGGGCCAGCAGGAGCTGGGGAACCTCAGGGCCCGTGTCCTGGAGCTGGAAGAGCAGCTGGGCACACAGCAGGGCTTGGTGCAAGAGCTCCAGAAAGAACAAGTGGGATTACAGGAGGAGCGAAGGGGACTGGCTGCCCGGCTGGAGGAGCAGGAGGTAAGGGCCACCTTCTCACCAAACGCCAACTCTCCTTTCTGGGTTACCCTGAAGTCACTTTGGGCTTGGAGTACCTGGCCACCTCTTTCCAGCAGTATTCCTCTGTCCTTCTCCACCCCTGCCCACTTCTCTGACTATATTTTGCCTTCAGCCCCACTTCTCCCTACCCTGACTGTTTTCGTAGCAAGCCCCCTCCCCATCTGTGTCTCCCCTAGTCCTTCATCTCCTCCTCTGTCTCTTTGTTTGCTGATCAGAAACCCCCACAGTGTTTTCTCTTCCTCTTCTCATGTCTGTTTGCCTACTTGGTGAACACCAAATAGATGGAATTACTTGCAGTTTCTCAAATGATTCAATCTTCTCTTCAGGACGTGCGAGTGTACGTCCCTCTTTGTGGAAAATTCTTCCTGTTCTCCGTCTTTTCTTTGGTTTATTCTGATACTCTTAGGCATCAGCTTAACTACCATTGTCCCTGTGACCCTTTTGGGGATCCCGTAACACTCCCTAATCTGATACCATGATTCCTACTTTTCTTACCTCTTTCCCTAGCAGACTGTGAAGTCCTTGGGGACAGGGACCACCCTGGCTCCACCCCCCGCCTCATCATTACTTATCCTTATGCTTCGCTATGTCTCACCCTCTGTGTCCATTCCGTTCTGGACAGAGGAGGCTGCAGGCGTCGGAAGTGGCTCTGTCGGGCAGCCAAGCGGAGGTGGCATCTCTGCGACAGGAGGCTGCCACCCAGGCGACCTTACTGGTGGCACAAGGAGAACGTCTCCATGGGCTAGAGATGGAGCGCCGGCGACTGCACAACCAGCTGCAGGAACTCAAAGGCAATATCCGTGTGTTCTGCCGGGTGCGCCCTGTCCTTCCGGGGGAGCCCACCCCATCCCCGGGCTTCCTCCTGTTTCCCTCTGGCCCCGGTGGGTCCTCGGATACTCCAACCCGCCTCAGCATCTCCCGGTCTGACGAGCGTCGTGGGACCCTGAGTGGGACGCCAGCCCCCACCACCCGCCACGACTTCTCCTTTGACCGGGTTTTTCCACCCGGGAGCGGGCAGGACCAAGTGTTTGAGGAGATCGCCATGCTTGTCCAGTCAGCCCTGGATGGCTACCCAGTATGCATCTTTGCCTACGGCCAGACAGGCAGTGGCAAGACCTTCACCATGGAGGGCGGGCCTGGGGGAGACCCCCAGGTGGAGGGCCTGATCCCTCGGGCCCTGCGGCACCTTTTCTCCGTGGCCCAGGAGCTGGGCGGCCAGGGCTGGACCTACAGCTTTGTGGCAAGCTACGTAGAGATCTACAATGAGACTGTCCGAGACCTGCTGGCCACGGGGACCCGGAAGGGCCAGGGCAGTGAGTGTGAGATTCGCCGGGCAGGGCCGGGGAGTGAGGAACTTACTGTCACCAATGCCCGATATGTTCCTGTCTCCTGTGAGAAAGAGGTAAGCCCCAAAGGGCACTGGGACTGGAGAAGTGGGGAGGAGTGTTCAGGGTGGCCCAGGATACAGGTGGAAGGGGGAGGGGACAGGAGAGAGTGGAAGGGTGGGCGAAGAAGAGTAGGTCTTGTAGGTGGGTCGACACATCAGTTCTGGCCAGTAGGCTGTAAGGTCAATCTGTCTGCCTTAGGGAACAAGGGGGTGGAGTGACGCACCTGCCAAGGGCTTCCTGGCCCCTGCCGAGGGCTTCCTGGCCCCTTCCGGCTGCCTCTCAGGTCCCATTTCCTGCTGCTACTCTTGCTCAGCTCACTCTAGCCATGCTGGCCTCCTGGCTGTTCCCCAGCCATCTCATCAGCAGTCTCCTATTGGGGCCTTTGCCTGAATGTTCCTCTCCTCCAATGGCTTGCCCCCCTCACTGCCTTCAGAGTTTAAGGCACTGAAGCTGTCCCTGGCCATCCTGTCGAAAATTGCAACCCTCACCTTACCTTCACACTCCTTACTCCTCAGTACTCTTAGCCATAGCAGTACGTTATACTGCGTCATTCTGTCTCTTCACTGGCTAGAAAGAAATCTTCAAGAGGGCAGGCGCTGACTCTGGTTCATTGCTACCAACATAGCTGTATGCTGACCCCCTGCTTGCTTTTGCCCCTTGCTGCTCCTATCCCCAGGTGGAGGCCCTGCTCCAGCTGGCCCGCCAGAACCGGGCAGTGGCCCGCACGTCCCAAAACGAGCGATCATCACGTAGTCACAGTGTGTTCCAGCTACAGATCTCTGGGGAGCATGCTGGACGAGGCCTGCAGTGTGCGGCTCCCCTCAGCCTTGTGGACCTGGCTGGGAGTGAGCGGTTAGACCCTGGCTTAGCCCTTGGCCCTGGGGAACGGGAACGCCTTCGGGAAACACAAGCCATTAACAGCAGCCTATCCACCCTGGGGCTGGTCATCATGGCCTTGAGTAACAAGGTGGGAATGGGGATGGGGGGCCGGTAGGACCTGGGGTAAATTGAGACTGCTCATGCCTAACCCTGTCCTATCCTAATCACCTGTCTCCCTCAACCCTTTAGGAGTCCCACGTTCCTTACCGGAACAGCAAGCTCACCTACCTGCTGCAGAACTCTCTGGGTGGCAGTGCTAAGATGTGAGTGAAAGGGACAGATAGAGCAGTTGGGTGGAGACTGCGAGGCTGGGGTCAGGGGCGGGAAAGAGGCAACAGTGTCCACCCAGCCACTGATGCTGGGGTTTGGCCCCCTCTCCTCTCTCCACAGGCTCATGTTCGTGAACATTTCCCCCCTAGAAGAGAACGTCTCTGAGTCCCTCAACTCCCTACGCTTTGCCTCCAAGGTGCAGTTACCACCAAGCCCAGGCACCGTTAGGACACCTGGGTGGTTGTAGATGTCTTTATTCTGACCCTTTAGGAGCCCATTCAGCCCTTCAGGCCAAGGGCACATTCATCTGGAAAGGATTGCCAGGCATCTGGGGCGCCACCTCTCTAGATCCATTTTTAGCTATTGGGTCTTGAGGTTTTTTAATTTTTAAAAATAGGTAGTTAAAGAGGTAAAAAATGAAGTTTTACCACTACCCCTGTGCTTCCCATTCCCCCCACCAGTCCTGGTAGAGGTAGTCGTTTTTAACATTTAACATTTTACTTTTTTTTCGGTGTTTCTTCTTGCAAATAGAAACAATATGCATGTGCTTATTCCCTCCTTATACGGAAGCCGTCTCTCTCTCTCTTTTCATATATGTATGTTGTTCTGTACTGTGTTCTGCTTAACAAGACAGCCCTGAGATTACTCCCCACCAGCACACAGAGATCGTCCATTATTTTTATGTCAACCTGGGACTGCACTCTGTGGCTGCACCAAAGTTTATCCACCAGTTCCCTCTACTGGACACTTGGATTGTTTCCACCCTTTTTTCTATTATAAACAAGACCAAGTTAACTAACCTTGTCCATACACGTCATTTTGTATTTGTGTAGTTCCATCTAAGTAGGAAAGCTTCTTAGCAGTGGGGTCGCTGGATCAGAAGAGACTTAGTTGCAGGTTCCTGGGTGGCTCAGTCAGTTCAGTGTCCATCTCTCAATTTCAATTCAGGTCATGATCTCAGTGTTGTGAGGTCAAGCCCCATGTTGCATGGAGCCCACTTAAGATTCTGTCCCTCCCCCTCTGCCCCCCTGCCCTGTGCATGCACACAGTCTCTCTCTCAAAAAAAGAGAGAGGGGCACATGGGTGGCTCAGTTGCTTAAGCGTCTGCCTTTGGCTCGGGTCATGATCCCAGGGTCCTGGGATTGAACCCTGCACTGGGCTCCCTGTTCCTCGGGGAGTCTACTTCTCCCTCTCCAACAGCTGTTTTGCCTCTCCCTCTACTTGTGCTCTCTCTCTCTCTCTCTGTCAAATAAATAAATAAAATCTTAAAAAAGAGAGAAAGAGAGAGACTTAGATGTTTTTCAGAGCATTCCAAGTAGTATGAAGTCAGGCTCCAAAACCCACTTAAACATTAAGTGGAGGGAAGGCATGCCCTGAATTCTCTAGGAGACTAATGCTTCTGCCACTACAGTTTCTTTACTCTCTGTCTCTGGAGGATAATTTTTCCCTCTGACTACTCCTTTCTTGAGGGTATAGCCCTTTGGTGGGTTCTGGCTTTATTCAGCATCTCTGGTCAGGTGTGCCCTTCTGCTGTACCTACGCTTCCCCACAGTGAGCATCTGTTGCTGCCAAGGAAGTAGTCTGTTCCCTTGGTACCTTGCCCTGGGCTTCTGTTTTCATCAGGATTCCCCTGGCTATCTTGCAAGTTCAATTATATCAACATCATTAACAGCCAACAGCATAAACTCTTTAGTATCCTAAAGTTATTGCGTTATTAAATTTCTCCTGATTGTCTCAGAAATGTCTTGAATATATTAGGCTTGTCCCAATCCGGCTCAAAGCAAGGGGCACCCATTCATCTTGTCGAAATGTCTTACATTTCTTTTAATCCGTAATAATCTCACCTCTTTTATGGTATTTATTTGTTGAAGAAATAGGGTCATTTATCCTGTAGAATATACCATATTCTGGATTTTGGCTGGTTGCTTCCTCCTTCTTCCAAACTTTTTGTTATCTAGTCGATTTAAGGGCTTGATCAGATTAGAATCAGGCTTATATTTCTTGACAAGAAAACTTAGTACCGTATACTTTCTATTGCATCAGGAGGCACCTAATATCCAATTGTTTTACATTTAATGAAATAAAAATCAAATCACGGGATTTGGGTGTTACCAGCTTGTTACCATTTGAAAACTCCCTATTGAGTTAGTGATTTCACTTAGTGATTTTATAGAACAATGATCACACCTACATGTATTATTTCATTAGGGAGCTTAATTTTCTCTAACTTTACATTTATTAGTCTTGTCTCTTTTATAAAGAACTTTCCCTTGCCGTGTATTTGGTTACTCTGAAACCCAGTCTGTATAGGAAAAGCAAGGTAAATGCTAGATTGTTTATCAATTTTCAGTCTTAGAAGTTGGTATTTTGGCAGCTTCCAAAGGTGACCAAGTGAGTTTTTATCTGGGGGTTGTTACTTTACAGATGTTATGGATTTGATATATATCCTTTGTAGTCATTATTCTTTCTGATGCTCAAATTGCCCCATCTTTGGCCAGTGGGAGCTGTTTTTGGTTGGCTCCTGTGTCCTTTAGACAGGACTCAGTAGTCTTTTTTTTTTTTTTAAATTTCTTTTCAGCGTAACAGTATTCATTGTTTTTGCACCACACCCAGTACTCCATGCAATCCGTGCCCTCTCTAATACCCACCACCTAGTTCCCCCAACCTCCCACCCCCCGCCCCTTCAAAACCCTCAGATTGTTTTTCAGAGTCTATAGTCTCTCATGGCTCACTTCCCCTTCCAATTACCCTCAACTCCCTTCTCCTCTCCATCTCCCCTTGTCCTCCATGCTATTTGTTATGCTCCACAAATAAGTGAAACCATGTAATTGACTCTCTCTGCTTGATTTATTTCACTCAGCATAATCTCTTCCAGTCCCGTCCATGTTGCTACAAAAGTTGGGTATTCATCCCCCAGTAGTCTTTTTTTTCTAGATTGATCTTGTACATATCCTGCCTAGACTTGGGAGCATTTATGTTCCAAGGAGACTTAGTTCTTAAATGAGTGTTATTCATGTTTTGTCTAACTTATTCACCGGTAAGTGGTGGGAGAGCCTGGGGTCTCTGGGCTACGGTAATGGATACTCCATCTCTCTCTGCTCCTGTGTGTGACTTCTATCCCTTCTCAAGCAGGCCTCTTCACCTCCTCCAGACCTGGTGTGGTTAGTGGGCATAGACCTAACCTTACCTGAGACCAGCCTGAACCTGCCTTTAGAGCCCTTGTTTCAGTATTTTCTGAGGGCAGCCCCAATATTGGGAGTGGGAGACAATCTTGGAGAAAACCGTTATTTTGGTTATTCAGAAAACCTTTTTATCCTGTCTAAACCCTCTGCCCGCAGGTGAACCAGTGTGTTATTGGTACGGCCCAGGCCAACAGGAAATGAAGACAGATCCAGATCCTACATGTGTGTTTCGGGGTGGGGTGGGACGGCTGAGGGATGCTTTGTTGGGGGGGAGGGGCTCTGTGTGACCTGGGTCTATCAAATAAAGAACAGTTTTTTGTTGTTTTTTTTCTTTAAATAAAGGTTTTATTAGCGATGGCCCATATCTGTAAAAATGGAAACTATGGATCTACTCTGCCAAGTATTTGTTTTTTGCAGAGCAAGGGCTTCACCTTTTCTCCCTATGAGGCCATCTCCTGGAATCTCGCCCAAGCCTCCCATACCACCCCCGCCCCCCAGTTGTCTTCCTCAAGGAGATGTGCCGCAGGCCACCCAGCCCCACTCGGGAGCGCTCCTCTCGTGGGTGTGGGAGAGTGGGGTGTGGAAGGGTGGGAACCCGAGCCCAGGGGCGGGGCCGGCGCGCCCTCCCACAAACTGCCGGCTCTTCCTCCCGCCCTTTCCCTGCCTTCCCGTTCGAACCGCCGGGGCCAGCCCGCCCGCTGCCTATTGGCTGGCTCTGGAAGCGCTGGGCGGGATGCACGCCCGCTGACTCGCTCGCACCAACCGCTAACGGCCACCGCCCCATAAAGGAGGGACTCAATCTTCCCAGGTGCCGCGCGCGGAAGGGGTCACGCGTGCGCAGAAGCGCGGCCATGGTGTGGGGGGGGCACTTGCCACGGGGAGGGCGGGGCCGGGGGCAAAGGCGGGAGGAGGGCGGGGCACTCGAGGGAGGAGGGCGAGGCGGGGGCGAGGGAAGGGTGAATGGAGGGCGGGGTCGTGAACTGGGGCCGGGGGGCGGGACTTGGAGTGACCATGGAGGTTGGGGGGGCAGTTAACGGATGTGGCATGGGGCGGGGGCCAGGCTGGAGGCCGGCTGCCGGGAAGGGGGGGGATTCCCTCCTGCCCCGAGGGCGGGTCTCCCTCCGAGGAAGGGGCTGCGGGGATTCCCTCTCCCTCTGGGCCTTGACTTCCCACCCGCCCCATACACGGAGAGGCCACCACTCGCTCGGCGCCCTCCAGGCCCTTTGGAGGTGAGGGAGGTGGGGTGAGGTGGTGCCCGCCCCCCCCACCGGCTCCTCCTTCCCCCCAGTCCTCCCCTCCCACCACCCTCCCCCCGAGCCGGTTTGTCCCTCCCCTCCACTCCCCTCCTTCCCTCCGCCGCCTCCTCCTGCCGCTGCCGCTGCTTTGGCTGCTGCGTCATACGCCCCAGAGCTGCCGGGACGGAGGGGCTGGGCCTGGGGACCCCCCGGCCCTTGCCTGCCCGCCCTCCGACGCCCAGACGTGCCCTCCCCGCGCGGGGGGTTCGCCTCGGTCTCTCGCGTCTGCCTCTGCCCGGCTCCCGGCGGCCCCAGCTGTCACTGGTAAGGAGGCGGCGGGAGGCGCCCGTGGGGTGGGGGGGTGCAGGGAGCCGGGGGTCGGCGCGCAGGGCGCGGGCGGGAGAGCCTCGCCGCCAAGGCATCTGTTAGCGCTGGGCGGACTCAAGTCCCCTCTCGGACTCGCCGTCATGGGGAGTAGAGACCGGGACTGGGACACGCCCCCCTCCCGGGGCACTCAGGGAAGTTATCTAACCCGGGGGCAGGGAGCCCCGTATTTGAGGGTGACCTGACATAACCTGGCGTCAGGATGATTGTTCTGAATGAGACACGCGGGCCCAGGGAGGCAGCCGTTTCTATTCTGGAAAACATTTCCAGAAAAGCTTCCAAAACGCATCTCTGGGTAGCAGAGCACCCCAATTATGATACCTCCAAACTGGAGAAGGTGACAGTAGAAGCTGAATGGTAACCTTTGCTTCTGCAATCATCATTTCTCCAAAACCTCAAGGCCAGGATATAGTACCCCAGGGGAGCTCTGGAAGCTGGGAAACTATAGAGAACTAGGTTGGGGAATGTGGTGGGGGGTGTTAGGGAGAGGAGAGCCAGTCATCAGAGTTGGAAAAGCTGGAGTCAAGAAGCTTGGGAGGGGTGCTGTGTGGTTTCCTATCAAGGTGTCTCAGATGTGGAGACTGGAACCATGGTTACTTGAATCCTTGAGGCAAAGAAAAATGGGGAGTTGCTCAACATTCATAACCTTCTCCCATCCCACTTCTGGCTAGGCCCCCCCCAGGATGCAATGGCACAGCCCCCCCGGCTGAGCCGCTCTGGTGCCCCCCCACTTTGGGACCCAGCCTCCCCTGCTCCCACCTCAGGCCCCAGGCCTCGTCTTTGGGAGGGTCAAGATGTGCTGGCCAGGTGGACGGATGGGCTGCTATACTTGGGGACCATCAAGAAGGTAAGGGATTTGATCTCTGACCTATTATCTTTCCCCCATTCTCCTTATGGAGTTCTGATTCCTGCGTCGTCGATCTCTGACCTATTATCTTTCCCCCATTCTCCTTATGGAGTTCTGATTCCTGCGTCGTCCCCTGTGCTCATCCATTCCAGGTGGACAGTGCTCGGGAGGTGTGTCTGGTCCAGTTTGAGGATGATTCCCAGTTTCTGGTTCTATGGAAAGACATTAGCCCCGGTGAGACCCTCGAGTCCCAAGCCTGTGCATGCCATGAAAAGCAGAAACCTGGCATGGGGGATGGAAAGGGGGCTTAAGGATAGGCCCCACAACACTGTGTTCCCTCACAGCTGCCCTCCCCGGGGAGGAACTTCTCTGCTGTGTCTGTCGCTCTGAGACTGTGGGCCCTGGGAACCGGCTGGTCAGCTGTGAGAAGTGTCGCCACGGTGAGAGGGCAGGACACCTGAATGGTCCAGCTTGCTGAGCCTTCCAGGCTGCCTCTCAAGTCTTCCCTCCACCACTGGTCCTTATGCTACCTGTCCTGGCTGAGTCCCCAAGCCACTTGCTCTGGGCCAGTCTCAACTCTATAACCTCACTCCCTTCCAGCACAGGGGGAAACAGCCATGGAATGGGGAGGTGTGAGGTTTATAGACAGAGGGTGGTTTAGATACACCCTTTTCTAACCATAAGACCTCCCCAAACCCTTAGGAGTCTGTCCCCTAACCTGTAAAATAAGGGTAATTCACCCACTACAACCAGATCATGGTCAAGGATGAAATGAGGTGGCTGAGACCCCTCCTGTCCCAGTTGCTAGCACCATCAATATTATTGTTATTCAGCTTATCACCAGGACTGCCACGTTCCAAGGGCCCCCGCTCCTGGAGAAGGAGAAGGCACATCTTGGGTCTGCCGCCAGTGCGTCTTCGCCATTGCCACCAAGGTAAGTCACTTTCCTGTGGGAGCCTCCCATCCACAGCCTCTCCCAAGCCTTTCTGTGCACCCCCCCTGCACCCCTCTGAAGCAGGTTGTCCATTTCCTGTCTGCAGAGGGGGGGTGCACTGAAGAAGGGCCCCTATGCGCGGGCCATGCTGGGCATGAAGCTGTCACTGCCATACGGACTAAAGGGGCTAGACTGGGACGCTGGACATCTGAGCAACCGGCAGCAGAGCTACTGTTACTGTGGTGGCCCCGGGGAGTGAGTAATGATGGATGGGGGGCAGCGGGGCTTTAGGGAAGGAGTGATGGCAGTGCGGGTAGGGGAAGCCCAGGGAACGAAGGAGGAAGAACAGGATGAGGGGAATGCTGAAGAGGACAGAAGGAGGTGGTGCAGAGGGCATGGGGTGCCTCAGGTGGGGGCAGTGTCTGGAAGTCACGAGGCCTGTGCCACCCCTCAGGTGGAACCTGAAGATGCTGCAGTGCCGGAGCTGCCTGCAGTGGTTCCACGAGGCCTGCACCCAGTGTCTGAGCAAGCCCCTCCTCTACGGGGACAGGTGAGCCAGGAGCGCGGCCTCTGCTCCATTTTCTCCCCAGCCTCTGAAGCTTGATTCCCCTGCGCACCCCGTCCTTGTGAGTCCTCCATAGCCCGGTATGGTCTCCTGGCATAAGGTGTGTTCTCTCCTTCCCTCTTGCCCACTTCCAGGTTCTATGAGTTCGAATGCTGTGTGTGTCGGGGGGGCCCTGAGAAGGTCAGGCGGCTACAGCTTCGCTGGTAAGCTGACATGACCTCAGCATAGGTCCTCTCAGCAGCCCCAGGAGGTCACCCGGTGTGCCCCAGCCTCCCACCTCGGGACCCTCTAGGCTTTTGCAGTGCTGCCACAACCCTGACAACTTAATATTTCTTCAGGGTGGATGTGGCCCATCTTGTCCTCTATCACCTCAGCGTTTGCTGTAAGAAAAAATACTTTGATTTTGACCGGGAGATCCTTCCCTTCACTTCTGAGAATTGGGACAGTTTGCTCCTCGGGGAGGTAAGGGGTGGTGAAGCTTTGGGGGGTGAGGGGGGAACACAGAAGTATAAAAAAAGGGGGGGAAGGGAGAGGGACCACTGCTCCCCTGACCCCTTTTGCACCCCCCTTCCCCAGCTCTCAGACACTCCCAAGGGAGAACGTTCTTCCAAACTCCTCTCTGCTCTCAACAGCCACAAGGACCGGTGAGTTGGAGGGGGGCTCAGAAAGAGAGACAGATACAGAGACCTGGGAGGAGAGGGGCTGCAGCTCCCCTGGAAGATCATTTTTGAAAAGCACTGAGTAATGGCATAGAGGGGCCCTTTATTACTGCACTGACCCTGTATCATTTCTCTCCTCACCCCAGTTTCATTTCAGGGAGGGAGATTAAGAAGAGGAAATGCTTGTTTGGTCTCCATGCTCGGATCCCTCCCCCTGTGGAGCCTGCTACTGAAGATGGAGCCCCCACCAGGTCACTGGTCCAGGGTGGATGGGGAAATCCTCAGGGTATTAATGGGGGAGGCATACCTATGGAGATGGGGAGGTCTTTGGGGTGTCCGGGAGGGGGCTGGGGGGATAAGGAGGCCTCTTACAGCTTCCCTTCAGGGCAGGGCCCTGGGGGAGGGGTCTCACGTCCCCTGGGGAAGCGCCGGAGGCCGGAGCCAGAGCCCCTGAGGAGGAGGCAGAAGGGGAAAATGGAGGAGCTGGGGCCACCCTCAGCAGTGCGCAATCAGCCCGAGCCCCAGGAGCAAAGGGAGCGGGCTCGTCTGCAGAGGGCACTGCAGGTACAGGGGCAGGGGGATCCCCATGAAGCCAAATGGTGGTGTGGGAAGGAATCAAGGGTTATCTCTTAGTGCTCTGCTCCTTCTTTTAGGCCTCAGTGTCTCCACCACCCCCCAGCCCTAACCAGAGTTACCAGGGCAGCAGCGGCTACAACTTCCGGCCCACAGATGCCCGCTGCCTGCCCAGGTCAGTGTTCCTTCACCCTCCAACCAGTTGCATACCCCTAGAATCTCTCTTCCAATTTTCTACATCCTCTGGACTTTCTTACCCAGAATTGTTTTCCATCTCCCCCTTGGCTACTGACTTCTTATCCTAGAGACTTTCAGAACCAATGTCTGATCCCTAATATTCTAGGGCTGGGGATGCGTTGGGGCTGTTTGAGCTCTGCTCTTCTCAGTGGGAGAGGGTCCTCTTCCCCTGCTTCAGGTCCTGACTTTCCCCTCCCCAACCCCAGCAGTCCCATCCGGATGTTCGCTTCCTTCCACCCCTCTGCCAGCACCGCAGGGACCTCTGGGGATGGTGAACCCCCAGACAGGTGAGATTCTTCCCCTTTACCTGTGCCACCCGTCTTCTTCATGTCTGTGCTCTTAAGTTCCTCAGTCTCTAACCCGATTTCTTTGTGCCTCTGATCCAAACAGAATCCTTATCTGCATCGGACTCACAACTGCCTTCTCTCCCTAGGTCACCCCTGGAACTTCACATTGGTTTCCCCACAGACATCCCTAAAAGTGCCCCCCACTCGATGACTGCCTCATCGTCCTCAGTCCCAGTCCCCTCCCCAGGTCTTCCTAGACGCTCAGCACCCCCTTCTCCCCTGTGCCGTAGTTTGTCTCCTGGGACTGGGGGAGGAGTCCGAGGTGGGGTTGGCTACCTGTCCCGAGGGGACCCTGTCCGGGTCCTTGCTCGGAGAGTACGGCCTGATGGTTCTGTGCAGTACCTGGTTGAGTGGGGAGGTGGGGGCATCTTCTAAACAACCTGCCTCTGCCTACCTCCCCATTCACACACACCGGCACTTTCATACCCTGACCTCTGACCTCACCTACAGCTGGGATGTACCTGGGAAGGTGCGGGGGATAGTTCTCCCTACTGCCCAGGCTGGAATCCAGGTGGGAGTTTGGGGAAGAGGCTCTCTCTTCTCTACTCCCTTCCCGATTCCTGACCCTTACCCCATCCCTCTTCCCATTTCCTTTGATGTTATTTTGTTACAGCTTTTTAAATATTTTTTAAAATTATTTAACCCCTGGGGATGGAGACTTGAGGGGGGAGGGGGGGATGATAAAGGATCCCGGACTCTGTATGATTGAAATAAAGGTAAATAAACAGATCTAGCAGCCCTGGGTCATTCTGGAAGATGAGAACACAGCGACTAGCGCACTTTTAGTCTTCCCAACCAAATTCACACACCTGACAAGGAAAAAGGCAAAAGGCAGAGAAAACCAAAGACAGGATTTATTAGGGGCCCAGTCATCTCCTGGAAGTTAAAGGGCATGAAGTATACAAGGAAAACAATGGCATAAACAGGGTTTCTCATGGTAGGACTGTGCTGGAGTCTGAAACAGACTCTGTAACCTGGCGTACCCAGTGCAGGTATGGGGAGTTTCCCTGCTCCACAGGCAATGCAATCACCTCAGCCACTTCGTAAGGGTGCACAGAACTGTGAAAACATGGGGGGCAGGGATCACTCAAAGATCTACCTAAAGGAGCCCACCCCCGAGACTGCCCAGCAAGTGCCACCCTCACCACTACCCACGTCCAAGTTCTCACCGAACAAAATCTGTCAAAGCGGGAACCAAGGAACTTTGGGTTTTAATCATCTGTGAAGCAAAATACAAACACGACTGAATCAAGGAATGGGGCTGATTTCAGGATCTCAGGTGAGGGAATGGGGTCAGGGTCAGGGAATCCAGTTTTCACTGGATGGGGAAATGTTTCTCACCATCAGCACCTCATTGTCCTCCTCAATCTTTCCTTTCCACTCATAGCTGAAAAGGTCAGGGAAAGAGTGTTGAGGGAGCAAAGATTGCCCTCAAGGAAAAGCACTGCCAATCAGCCCCTAGAGTTAGGCTAACCCCCCAACTCCTATAAGGACTCACATGGATGTAATCTGAGGGATGAGGTTAACGCAGGCTGCCAGGCGCTTCTCCACCACAGCCCTGAAGGAGAAGAGAGAGCCCCATTCAGAACGCCCCACGACCCGGATTTTTGCACTGGCAGCCCAGAAGCACGGTTCCAAAGCCTGAGGTCAGGCAGGAAGCTGCTGCACTCTTCTCTCCCACCCGCAACTCGCTCCTTCCTCGCTCCACACCGAGGTCCCCACCTGGCGATCTCCTTGGCGACCTTCTCGTTGGGGCAGGTGACAAAGGCTGCAGAGACCGAGCCGGGAACATAGCCGGAGCTCGAGGCGGGCGGGGGCTGGGACGGGGGGCTTCCTGAAGCCATGGACAACAGAGCTCGGGGGAGCAAGAGAAGGCGGGAGGCCACAGGCAGCAGCGCCGGCATCCAAAGAAGCGACAGGAGCAGAGCGGCCTGGGAGCACGAAATGAACAGGGTGTCACCCCACAAATACCCGAGGAAATTGCATCTCGGGAACCCTTGACTTGGATACACAGGCTCTGCCTTCCCTCTTCTGCACCCCGAAAGAAAAGGTCCCTGAAGCTGGGAGAGAAACTTGAGAAATTAAGGCAGACTCGGTCTCCACTCCCTCCTCAGGAGCCAACCTCTAAGATTTGGGGTGAGGGTGGTGGTCGAGGCTTCGAGGACCGGAAGGGACGGGGCCGGTCACTCACCCCTCCGCCGAGCAGGATTGCGGGAGCCCGCCCCCCCCTCATGCAGCCTATGCTGGTTGAGGAGGGTTGAATATCAACAACCGCACGTAACGCCGCGAAGGGACCCCAAGCCCAGGAAGAGCGGCCTCTTCTTACCTGGGTCGCACCCACGTGATAAGAAAACAGGGCACACCACGTGACAGTAGAAGCCCGCCCGAACTTCCAGAGCCAGCCAATCCTGGCCCACACGTGGCCCACCTTGCCCCGCCTCCCTTCGGGGGAGGAGCAAAAGGGAATTTGGCCAATCGAGGGCCGGTTCTGCAGTCATGCACGGAAATGGCGCGCTCGTTTCCGTGTAAAGCGGAAACGGCCAATGGCCGGCTGAGGAGAGCCGCAGCGGCGTTCCACTGTCACGTGAGGGAGCGGGTCTGTCTCAGGCGGCTGTCCCTCAATGGGCTGCGCGAAGAGGCCAATCGCAGGCCAGTCCCGCAGGCCACGTGATGAGAGAGCTGGCGCTAGAAAGGGGGGCTGGAGACCCCGCCGACTCGATGCGTCAGGTTGTGGAGTGGGGAGATAATCCTTAAACCCCAGAATGTGCCAAGTTAGAGCCCTTAAACTGTTTCCGAGGCCTTAAGGAGTGGCAGGGTCTGAGAAGATTGAACCTCAAGGGCTGAAGAGAGCGCCCCCTGCCTCTTTGGTTAGGAGTGACATATGCCTAAGTTGGGTAATGAACCATAATCTGAGAAACCAGCTGTCCCTGGACAGGGGATAGGATAATGGTTAGGCAGGGATGGGCACGGCGACACGATGGCTAGTTGGGAAAGATGCATTTTAAAAGGACAGAATGAGCCCTGCAAATGGGATAGAGGGTGATGAAAATGGGGCTGAGGGTAATTCAGCCTTCTTAACTGAAACCCCCAAAGGTTGAGACAGACTGGTGAATGGGTGGGGGGTGGAGAAAGGGAGAAAGAGGGCTTCAGGTTGGGGATATGGAGGACTCCAGGAAGTAGTGATGGTCCTTTTGTCCCTTACCCCTCTCCTATTTAATTCTCTAGGAGTGGTATACCTCTGAATCTTGGGTCTCCTTCCCTTAACCCATCCCCCTAGGAGCCGGGACCTGTCCTACATAACTTCCCTGGGGCCCAAGCACATCCAGTGACCCAAAAATGGAGAGAGGGGCCAATGAGAGGAGAGAAAGGTGGGAGGAGGCAGCAGAGAAAAGGCTCTTGCCACTCCCCCTCCCCGGTATTCCCCGTCCTTTCAATGTTTGGGGTCTCCAGTCTGCTGGTGGGTGTAGCTGGGCCTTTATAAGAGTTCTCTCATACCTGTGTCTCTGGGGATGGGGTCTCCCTGAGATCTATCTGTCTTTGGGTTTGGGTTTGTTTTTGAGCTAGATCTCTGTAGGGCCTTTCAGTATTTGCAGTGGATCTTTCTTGGGACTAAGTTTCCTTTTTGTTTGGGGAATATCTGTTTCTGGGACTCATTACTCTCTGCGGTCTTTCAGACTCTTCTTCATGAGTTCGGGGTCTCTGCATTCTGTATCTCTGAGCTGCATGAGTGTCTGTCCCTCTCTCTCTCCCTTCACCTCACGCTCAGCCCCCAGGTCTGGAGTTTATCTCTTGAGTTATCAGTCTCTGAATCTGCAGTTTCTCTTTTCTGAGGTAGGAGTCTGGGGTCTGGTATCTCTCTCTGGATCTTAGTCCTCTAAGAGCTAATTCTAGGTTTGGGTTTTTTTCTGAATCTGGATCTCACCTTTTTCTTTGACTCTAGGTGTCTGATCTTGTTCCTGAAAACCACCACCTGATTCTGGAGTCCAAGGTTTCTGTAGCTGTGGAGAACCTTTTGAAACTGGACACTCATATTTTGACCTCTGACCCTTCTCTCAATAGGGGATCTGGGATTTTTTTTTCTTGAGATTGGAGTCTCTTTTCCTCGAGATTTTGAGTTTGTGCCTCAGATTAACACCCTGCCCCCCCAGAGGTGGGTAGCAAGGCATCTTTCCCTGTGGGTCTGGGGTCTCTCTGTCTCAGCATCTGAGGTCTACATTTTCAGAACTGCACTCTCTCTCATTCTGGTGTGTTTTTGAGGCAGGGGTCTCTTTCCCTGATTCTCACTGTGTAGGGGTGGGGGGTGCAGAGTCTCTCTCTCCTCCTCCTCCTGCTCTCTCTTCTGTCGCTCGCTCCCCCCCCCCCCCCCTCTCTCTCTCTCTCTCTCTCTCTCTCTCTCCCGGCTGCCGCTGCTGCCGTTGGCTCCTATTCTCCTCCTCCTCCTCCTCTCTCCTCCTCTCCGCTCCTCTCCGCTCCTCTCTCCTCCTCTCTCCTCCTCCTCCTCCTCCACCTCCTCCTCCTTCTCCCCCTCTCTCTCCCCCTCTTTCTCTCTTCTCTTTCTCCCCCGTCCCCCCCCCCGCCCCCTCCCCCCAGGCCTGATGAGCAGGTCTCGCGCCTCCATCCATCGGGGGAGCATCCCCGCGATGTCCTATGCCCCCTTCAGAGGTACGGTGGGGAGGGGAGGGGGAGGGCCAGTTGGGGGGGCAAGAGGGGGAGGGGCAGGGGTGGGGGGGGGAGCAGAGCCAGGGCCAGGGAGGGGAGCAGCTGAAATGGAGGGAGAGAGAGGAGGACTGGGAAGGCAGGGATGGGAGCAATGGGGAAGGAGGGATTGGAGGCCAGAGGATAGGGGTAGATAGGGGCCGGAGGGGCCAGGAAACAGGCTTAGAAGGGGGCGGAGGGCAAAATGATGAAGGGGAAAGAGATTGCCAGAAGGGGTGGGATGATAGAGGGAAAGGTTTGGGGGAAGAGCTGCAGAAATAATTTGGAGGTGGGAGCTGAGAGATGAGGAAAATATTAAGGAAATAGACGGACAGTCTTAGGAAAGGGGCTAGGAGGGGGAAATGAAAACATAGGGGTGAAAGGAGAAGCAAAGAAGATGGGGGTAGAATACGGTGAAGGGGCCCAGAGAATGGTAGGGGGTTGAAAAAGAGAGGAGGATGGAGGGAGAGAAGAAGGGGCCAGATGGAGAGAGAGGGAGGCAGTGGGGGGTGGGGGGGATGGAGGGTCCAGATGGAGGGAAGAGAGGAGAGAGGGAATGGGCTGGGGGAGGAGAGACCAGGGCAGGGGGAGGGCCAAAATTATGTGTGTGTTTATTGAGGGGGGAGGGGGCAACAGAAGTAAGATTGAGTGATGGAAGTAGAGGGCAGGTTAGGACCCTACCCCAGACTCTGACCCTCCTTAAGGCTTTTGACCAGTGAAATGTAACCCCTGGGGTCCTATCTACCCCCTTCACTTCACCACTTGTTACCCCCTCCCCCACCTCCAATCCCTATTACCATTCCCCCTCCCTCCTCTGGTGTCCATCACCTATATCTTTCCCCCCATATGGTGTCCGTTCCTTATATGAGTCCCCCTTCTGTCCTTCTCTTGTATCAGTCCTTTCTCTGGTCCATTCTCTCTCCCTCTCTTCTGTCTGGTAGCTCCCGTATATCTCTACCACTTCTTCACCTGTCCTTCATGACCCCCTTGTCCTAGTACCCCTGTTAGGTATACCTCATTTCTTCTGCCCCATGTCCACTTGGGCTCTTCTGGTATATTTCCTTGTCCCTAGGGATTTACTCTCCTTTCTCCCTTCTTTTCTCTTGATCCGTCCCTATGATTTGTCCCCTAGCCCATCCTCTGTCCCTACCCCATTCCCTGCCTTGTTGCTGCAAGTCTGTGCCTACCCACTTTCCCCTAATACCTCAGCTCTTTACCACCCAGTCCTCTTTTCTCATCTCCTCTACTTCCTGGGGTGTTGGAGATTTGGGTGCAAAGATGCAGGTTTTGATGGTTGGAACAGGACCTAGAAGACCTCATCTGAGCCCTGTGGGACTTCTTATCCTAGTAAATTTTTCCCTTTTCTCAGCTGTGTTAGTCTGTCTCTTGCATCTGCTTCCCGGAATCATCCTTACTTAAGTCTAGACAGTGTGTGTGTATGGGGGGGGGGTTCCAGAGTTGCTTCTGAGCTGAGTTCCCTGGGGCCTTCCCTGCTCCCAGGAGGAAGGTGTCCCCTGACCTCTAACCTGCCACCCTGTGGCCACAGGCTGAACCAGCCCCTCCCAGAAAGATCATATGGATCAAGGGCTTTCTCCACCGGGAGTCCTCAGAGCCTGAGTGCAGCCATCGCTTTGCCTGCAGCATGTGCAGCCTCGGAGCCTAGGGGGGACTGGTGATCTCTGTATCTAGAGGGTTTCGGATAGACTCTCTGAGATAGCTTTGAGATAGTGAAAGTCTCAAAGTATTGGGATTTCTAAATAAATGTATTCTAGGGGTTCATCTCTGACTCTGATCTGCAGGTTGGGTAAATTTGAAGAACACATTCATAGAAAGGGGCTAGATTTTTCAAAAACTTTTCTACTCAGGTAATCAGTTAGAATGGAGCTTAATGACCAGTTCTTTTCCTTCATGATACCCATGATGAATTATCTTGTAAAGGTGACAGAATTTGATTTTTCTTCCTCTAAATTCTTTCTCACGGCGATACCTTAAACCTATTTTCTCTCACTTTGAGGTCTCCAATTTGATTTCTTTCTTACTTCCATAGTGCCTCTTCCCTGTGTCCCTTTGATGGTATATGGCATTGGGATTTAAAAGAGAGACAGTGTGCAGAGATAAGGGTGAGGGAAGAACAGCTTAGTTGGGTAAGATGCCCCTGGGGGCATCTCTGAGTATGGGCAATGCTTGGTCTACTGTTTGTCCCCACCCCCAGCTTGAAATTTTGGAGGCCCCCTCTCTGTCCCAGGCCTGGATTTTCTATTCTTCCTTCCCCATTTCTTCCTCAAGCTCCTCACTGTACCTTGGAGAGTTTCCTCACCGGTGGAGTTGGCTTCCATCCTGTCCTTGGAGACTAGGAGAAGTAAGGGGTCGTTATGGAATCTTTGATCTCTGGGCATGGAGTGGGAAAAGAGATCAATTCAATCTCTGTTCATCCTGCCTCCTCACTCTCTAGCCCCTCCCAAAACCAGATGTTGGCAAGACCTATCCTCCCCCTACCACCAGAAGAACCAGAATTTTCCCAGAGTTGAGCAGGGCTGGGCTAGAGGAGGAGGGAGCTGAGAATAGAGAGGCAGGAGGAGAGGCCCTCTCCTGTCCCAGACTTTGTGAACTGGTAAGCTCCCTCACATCTTCTCTTTTCCAGATGTTTAGCTTTCAGAATTTCATGCCCAAATGTTCCTATACCCCTGGCGCCATTCTTCTTTCCCACAGCTGTGTAGCTTTCTCCTCTCACTCTCTTATAGCTGGGGAAGCCACCTTCCCTCCAAGTCCTTGTCTTCTGTGGTTTTTTGGGTGCCCTCCCTCTTCCCAGGCCCCCTGCCACCACCATTCTATGTGCTTCTCTTCTGCCAGTTCTGCTGCATCTTCCCTCCATCTTTTCATTTTTTGGGTGTGGAGAGCACCACCACCTTTCTCTGCCTCTCAATGTGTATGTACCCTTTCTGTCATGATATAATTCCCCTCCCTGAACCGCCCCTCTATATTTTTTCCTGCAGTCTACAGAGCCCCCATGTGATGTGATTTCCCCTCCCCTCTCTCCTCCCAGATATATAGGCTTGTCTTCTGTTCCTTTAAATAAGTTACCATGTGCCTCACCCCCATCTGTGATCTCCAAGGCGGGTGGGGTCTTATTCTCTTACTTTGTGGACTCTCTTCTTGCCATTTTGGGCCTCTGTCTCCTAAGTGCATAGAACCTCCCTTACCATTTCTGTGTGTCTCTGTCCCCCCCAGATGTACGGGGACCCCCTATGCACCGAACCCAATACGTTCATTCCCCATATGATCGTCCTGGTTGGAACCCACGGTTCTGCATCATCTCGGGGAACCAGCTTCTCATGCTGGATGAGGACGAGGTGAGCAGAGTGGGAAGGTTGGGGAGACTTCTGGGTAGCATGGGAGAATGTAGAAAGAAAGATGAGGAAAATCCTCATTAGTGAAGGGGTGAGAGGTACAGAGAAGGCAAAGGAGAGAGAAACATTTGCAAGTGGTCTGAGGAGGGTGGCCATTGAGGTTTGGGTTGGGGTGTGCAAAAGGGTAAACATTCTGTCACCTTCGCTGGGGGATCTTTCTGGGCCCATAGTGTTGGGGATGAGATGTGGTTCTGAAGACTTGGGGGTGGCTCCTGTTGTGGCCCTGCCCATATTGTGGGATAGGTTAGGATGGGAAAGGGAAGCTGAAGGGCTTGGAGAAGGGGTGGCAGGAAATGGGCATTGCTTTGGAGGGATCACCTCCCAAGTGGTCCTCGGGAACCCTCTCCTGTTCTTCCCCCATGCCAGCAAGACCCATCACTCATCACTCCCAGGCCTGCCCCTTTCGTGAGTGGGAACTGAGGGAAACCGGGACCAGGAAAGGGCCAGAAGGTCCTAGGAGAGATGACAGAAGTCAGTGGATCTTGGTGTGGATGGTGATGAAGACTGGGAAGGTGCCCAAGGTCAGGGTTTGGAGAGACCAGGAGAGCTTTCACCAAGGACATCAACCAGGAAAAAATATAAGGAAGGAGATGCCTGGGGAATCAGGGGAACTGAGAGTAGGGGACATTTTCTAAAGCAGTAGGAGTGGGAGAGGGACAGGGACTAGCCAGTGTGTGGGAAGTGGGGACCAAGTAGGGCCATTAGAGCCAAGAAAGTATGGGTTCTAACTGGGCACGGGGTCAGCAGTGGAGGACCCATCAGAAGAAACAATACAGATATGAAAGGTAGAGGCCCAGAGGTATGCTTTAGTGAGTGGGGGAGATTTGGGGGACCAGCTTTAGAGAGTGATAGGTAGCCTTGGAGACCAGTGAGGTGGTGAGAGGTGTTCCTGACACTGTTGGGGAGGGTGTGGTGAGGCAGGGGTAGAACTGGTTGGGGTTAACCAGGGTCTGGAGGGACCTGAGGGTCAAGGGAGAGTGTGGAGAAGCTGGCTAGAGCTTCCAGGTCACAGGGTGAAGTCCAGGTGTCTAGGGGAGGACATGATGACTTTAAAGGAAAAGGTGGTTTGGGAGTCCAAGTTTTAGGCATTTGGCCATTTGAGTGATTTACTAGTGGCCGCCAGTCTTGATTAGGTTGGGGTCTGTAGGATCATTGAGGGGAACTGGAACCAATAAGAGTGGGGACTGTGGTGAGGATTGAGAGGGTGGGATAACAAAGGAATGACAGAGCTGGGCAAAAGTCCAGGGGAGGTGGCCAGCAAGCTGAGGGGCAACGGAGTGGCTAGAGTCTGGAGTGGGAAGGGTGTGGGAGGGGATGGATAGATGAGCAGTGTGTAGGGCCACAGGGGGCTGGAAGTAGGTGGATTGTGGACCTGGAGCTAGGGACTAGCAAGGTGGGGTGGTTCTTGTAGGGGTGGAGAAGATTGGAGGATTGGAGCTGGGGATGAGGCTCAGGAAGAGGGAATGGCTCAAGAGAAGGAGGCAAGTGAAAGGTTGAGCAGGGGCCAAGGGAAGGAGATGAAGGGTGGGGGAAGGTGACCAGGCCCTTTGAGCGGGGCGGGGAGGTTGGGTCCCAGTCTGGCCGAAAGCCGGGCCGTGGGAGGGAGACAAGCTGTAGATCCTGATTATAAATGCAGCTTCTGCTACCCCCGTGACAGGCACGGAGGGAGGGAAGGTGGTGAGGGAGGTGGGAGGTTGGGAGGAAAGCGGGGAGAATGGAGGAACTGAAGGTCAAGGGGAAAGGGGATTACCAGAGTAGCAGACTCCTGCGGGGTTGCGGGAAGAGCTGAGTCGGGTTTGGGAGAATTTCCCGGAGGGTGTTTCAAAAGAAATGAAGGGAGGAAAGAGGAGGATGGGACGGGAGGGAAAGGAGGGAGAGAGACTTGGAGAGAGAGGGGAAAGAGAAACCGACTCATCCCGAGATGCTTAAAGAGCGTGCAGGAGCAGGGGCCGAAGGTGGGCAGGCCCAGTGGAGAGGGAGGTTCATCCTTCCGTGGTGGGGGAGGGAAAGAGGAGGGACGGCCTGGGCCGGTGAGGTCTGACACACCCCCGCATCCCCTAGATACACCCCCTTCTGATCCGGGACCGGCGGAGCGAGTCCAGTCGCAACAAACTGCTGAGACGCACGGTCTCCGTGCCGGTGGAGGGGCGGCCCCACGGCGAGCATGGTACGGCGGCCGAGCAGGCTCTCGTGCCCCGGACAGTGACGGGGAGAGGGCTGAAGGTGGACGGGACTGCAGGGGAGGGGGGGAGTCGGGGAAATGAGGGAGCTGTCAGGGGGTGGGAGGAGGAGGAGACACGGTCTCTCATCCTGCGAGTGGGAGCCTGGAAGGAGAAGGCGCCCTCCTCTGGGATCTGGAGCGGGACTGGGGCTATGGGTGAGAGGCCCCAGTGGTCTTTGCTGTGTTTCGCTCTCTTTTTGCTCTCCAGCAGCGAAGTTTGCCTGTTTTCCTGGTGCTTGTAAAAATAGTCTCCTTAGATCTTTAGCTTCCTGTCCGTGCGCTCCTGCCCCTGCCCCTCCCAGCCCTTGGTCTGGGATCGTGGAGAGAACGACCTAGTTCCTGCCCTCCCCCCAGACCTCTGCCCCACCCCCACGCTCCTGTTTCCTTTTCCAGACCTTCTGGCCTGTGGGCCCTCCCTCTTTTCTTGCCCCCCTTTTCTCTTCTCTTCAACTGCTTCTATTTTCTGCAGTAATGTCACCCCCTTTCTCTTTTCTCTCCCGATTTCTCTTATTTTCCCCATCCCTCTTGATTCCTCTGTCGCTCCCCTCTGCTCCCGGTGGAACTTCATCAGACCCCCATCATCTCCTTTCTGTCTGTCTGTAGAGCTATCTGCTCAGTCTGTCTCTCCAACTCTCTCCCTCTCTCCATCTGTCTCTTCCCCTCCCTCCCTCTTTCTGCCCCCCCTCCACCCCCCTCTTTAGTCATTTAAAAAAAGATTTTTGTCTTCCTGAGAAGTTCGCTTAAAAGGTTTCCATGGGAACAGTGAGGGGAGATGAAGGCAGAGAACAGAGATCTGCAGCCAAGGTGCAGAGAGACGCCCTCAGCCCCTAGAAACCCCTTATCACTGCCCCCTACCACTGCATTTCCCTTCCAGGACTAGGGATCCAGTTCCTCCATCCCCCCAACCCCTGGTGACCCATTCTTCCACCAGCAGCCCCTTCCCTTAGGGATCCAGGCTCCCAGTTTCTCTTCCTCAAAGAGATCCAGTGTCCTGTCTCCATCCCTTAGCTCCCTATATATAGCCCTCTTCTGATAGGCGCAGGTCTGACTGCCCTTGGGGGCCAGCTCTGGGACCCTGGGTTGGTAGGTGGGTGGGTAGGGATGTGTGTCGTAGTCATGGAAACCTCTGACCATGGGGTAGGGGGTGTGGAGAGCACATTTCTATGAGGCAAAGCCAGGTGGTGGTGATGGTGTCTGTCACATCTGTGTGTGCGTGTGTGTGTGTGTGTGTGTGTGTCATGTTCATGTCTGGGAAAGATTTGTGTGTGTGCACATATGCATACCTGTGTGTCTAGGCCAGAATGGTCACATGCTCATGGAGCATGTTTATCATATGTCGGGTGGTTGATATCTCTGCCCACATAATCCCCATGTTTCTCCTTGTCCTGAGTCTCTTGGGGTCTGGGGTCTCTGGTGTGAGTCTCCGGTGTATTTTGGGTGGGGGCATCCGTGTTTGTTTGGAGTTGGGGATGATATGTGGAGGTCGTCGTGTTGAGGGTTCAGTAGGGGTTAGAAGAGGGTCCTGGAGTATATCTAGTTGGGGGGAAGGTCTAGTGAAGAGTTGATGATAGCTGGTGAACCTCTGGGGTTTTCAGGGGGACATGGAATCTGTAAAGGGCATAGAGGATAGGCAGGGACACAGGGATCTTTAGGGGCTTGCGGGCCTGGGTCCGCGAAGGTATGTGCTGAAGCTGTGGACGCTGGAGCCCAGGAGAGGTCGCCGGACCTTTGAGGGGCCTTGGAATCCAGGGCTCCTCCTTTGCTGGGTGGAGCCGCCGCCCCTCGCTTCCTCCGCGGTTTTGGTGGGGGGTCCTGCTCGGGAGGGGATGGTGGAAAGCCCGGTTGGTTTTGGGGGTCCCCTTGCCCCCCTCCCCCGTCTCTCTCGCGCTGTCTCCGGGCGACGGGGCTCGTGACAGAGGCGGCCACGGCAGCAGCGGTCGCCTAGCAACGGCGGCGGGGCCCGGGCAACGGCGGCAGCGGCGGGAGCGGCGGCGGAGGGAGCCCTTCCCGCGGCCGTCACCGCGCGGCCGGCCGTCCCGGGCCCTGCCGCCGCCCCCAACGCGCCGGGCGGCGCGAGCCGGGCCGCGCCGCCCCCTCTCCCGCCGCACCCCGCCCCTCCCCCGCGCAGGGGCGGGGCCCTTCCCCCACCGGGGACACCCCCGACCCCCCCAGGGGGCGGTGCGAGGTAAGGGCGGGGCCGGGCGGACGAAGAGCGCGCGTGGGGGCGGGGGCGCGCGTGTGCGTGGGCGCGGGGAAGGGGGTGGGGAAGCCGCGGCGGCGGCGGCGGCGGCGGCGGCAGCTGCTCCCTCCGCATGTTCTCGCTGCATCTTCCGAGTGGGGGGAGTTATGGTAACTGGAGGGGGGCAGCGGAGGTGGGGGGTCGGGGACCGGCCTCTGGGGGGCCAGGGTCGCGAGCTCGCGGGGGAGGCCGGTGTGGGGTGGTCTCGGAGCCCCTTGGTGGAGACAGCAGCCCGTGTGTCCGTGTATGTGTTCGTGTCCATGCTCCTGCCCCCCGTGTGTCGATGCCATGTGTACCCGGGGCCCAGTTCCTCATGCACACATGTGCACCCAGCTGTGTGCAAGCCTGTCCTCTCTCATTGTGCCTCTGTCCGGTTCCTGCCTAGGAGGCTGCTGGGCCGGCCACTGGCCATACTGGTACATGTCACCTCTGACCCTGAGCTTGCATGTCCCTGGCTGGAGCTCACCTCCAGGCAGTCTCTTGTGTCTAGGGATGTGTGGCAGCATGAGCAAGATTTTCTCTGCCCTGGTGGCAGGTGTGTGTCTTTGCATGTGTTCCATCATTGGCCTGGGTATCTGTGTCAATCCCAGCACGGGTGTCCAGGGCGTGTCTGGATGTGGGTGGTGTGCAAGTGGGGGAAGGGAGTGCGTAAGTGAGCTTCTTGGAACCCTACTATATGTGAAACACCTTTGGGGTGGGCAGGTGTGAGCCCCTGCTCTGTCTGGGAGTGGGGACAGAAAAGGTGAAAAGGAAAGGAGTGGAGAGAAAGTGGAAAAGTGGGGAGAAAGGAGGTGAAGAGGAATGAGGGAGGTTTCGCCTGGAGAAAAGGGATAGCTGGAGAAGGGGAATGTGGGAGATGCTTGAGCCAGATTGAGGAAAAAAGAGGATAAGAGAGCTTAAGATGGGGAACTGGATGGGGATGGAGGGAGAAAGGATCTGGAAGCTGGGGAGGAGGAGTGGGGAGAGCAGAGAGGCCTGTGAGTAAAGCTGTTGGAGAGAAGTAAGGGGCAAGATGAGAGAGGCCACTGGTTCATGTAGGCTGTAGGATCAGGCTTAGTTGGATGAGGGATGGCCCCTCAGGCGTGGAGCCTGGCTCATGGTGGGGGGCCTGTCACCGCAGGGACTGTCAGTAGAGCTTCCTGTCCCCAGCACAGAGTTTTGCCCCTCATTTCTCTGCTCTGTCCAACTCTGTTCCTCATCCTGCTCTGGCAGCCTCCCTCCTTGGCTCCCCTCGAGAGCTGCCAGCTGGGTATGACAGGGAAGAAAGGCTGAAGGGAAGGTTAGGGATTTGGCGAATTGGAGGGCAGGGGGAGATTCTGTGGGTGATGGCAAGATTAGAGAGATTGAAGAGGCGGGAGTCCAAGCCCTTGCTGTGTGTGTGTGAGAGTGCGATTGTGTGTGTACACAGGGTGTGTACATGTGTGGGTGTGTGCACAATGCCTGTGTTACGGGTATGTGTAGGTGGCTGTTATGTGTGTGCATGCGTGTATACATCGTGTAGGGATGGGACTTGGAGACCCAGGATTGCAGGGTGCACTGACCAGGTTTGCTCTGTGTGTGTACATGCGTATGTGCCATGTTTTCTGTACATGTCACTGTATGCAGCATTCATAACAGAATGTCCTGTGTTTCTGTCACTTTCTTTTTTTCTACATGTTTTCCTTTTTTGTGGCAGTGAAAGTCTTTGTAAGCATTTGTGTTTGTGGCCTCCACGTACCTGTGACTTACGTGTGAGTTCATGGGTCTTAGTTCCTGGTAACGTGTAAGGTTATATTACTTCCAAGAGCCAAGGAAGCCAGTTCGCAAATTGTTCTCTTTCTGTTAATTCTGTAGCTCCAAAGCAAAATTCTAGTCGATTTAAAGTTAGTCTTTGTGCCTTTCTTTATTAGAGGAGCTTGCATATGGAAGTAGCAGCTGAGTTTGGTTTCTTTGGAATGGGAGTGAGGCAGCCATACCGAAGAAATGGAGAGACTAAGAAAAAAATATCCTGGCCCCTTAGATGCATTGTTGAATGTGTCCTAGATGGGTAATTGATGCATTTGCTCCTCATTTTCTCCTCCTTGGAGAGCAATCATGGATGCTTGCGGGGAGAAGAAGGGGTTGTCCTGAGATGAAGTGGATGTGGTCATACTTCTCATGTGAATGAATGATGTTTATGCTTTCGGGGTACCAGGATACCTTGCTGTGATTGGGTCCACAGTATATTCAGGCATGTATCTTAGAGGTTAAACCAACTTCCTGTGTGTGTGTGTGTGTCAGGGTTAACTGTCCATTTCTGTAATTTGCTGCCCACATGATTGCCCACGGGACTGGGGCCACATGTCCACACCAGCAGCTCTCATGTGGGTGTCTGGGTCAAAATGTGTACTCTCCTGTTGCAGTGTTCACATATGTCTAAGCATGTATCCCGTGGGGTATGTGGGCCTCAAGGTCTCAGAATGTGGATCTGTGGCACGCCCGTGCTCACAGTTGTCTGTATGTCTCATAAGCACCTAGATCCCTATTTTTTGTACTGTGGTTATATACACGTACCCCCACAGTTCAGTGTATGTTTCTGTGCTCTACACACTGTTCCCAAGGGTCTGGCTAGGGTTCCTGTGTCATGGAGCCCACATTTTTGTAGCCAGACCTTCTAACACCTGGGTTTTAGAAGCAAAGGGAAGCTGGAGACTGATTCTAGGGCAAGTTGCTGGCGATTTGCAATTCTGGAAGCAGACAGTGAAAATATAGCTGTGGTCCTCCCTTGTTCCGGAACCTAGAGAGTTAACAGGCAGCTCTTCCGGTCCCCCCTCCCAGTCTGTAGCTTCTTGTTGCCGTGGAGATGGTAGCCCCGCCCCTGATGCAGCACCTGCCCCCCCATTGGCTGCAGTGGTGACTGTGGGGCTGAAGGGGGAGCCCAGGCCTGGGCAGCCATTCTGGAGCTGGAGCCGGAGCTTGGCATCCCCCCACTTTCATTCTCCTCTAGCCCCTTTGCCCCTCTCAATTCCCAGGCAGCAGAGCCTCAGCTTCCCTTCTTGAGCTGCCAACCCTCTAGACTCTTGGCGTCCGGCCTTCATCCGCATTCTCCCCCCCTCCTCCTCCTCTCCCTACCCTCACTTGGGAGTCCCCTGAACCTTCACTGCTCATCCTCCCCGCTCCCTGCCCACTCCCCCACTCTCCTGCATTCTTCTCTTTCCTCTACCCCCTCCTTCCCTTCCCTCTACCCCCTCCTTCCCTTCTGAGTCCCAGCCACTGCAGTGCACGTGGAACGGGCCCCTTCTCCCCTCCCCCCCCATCTGCCCCTTCCTTGGATTTTCTGTCCCCAGGCTTCTTCCCCTGCCACTCCTCACAGGTCTCTTCTAAGACTTCCCCCTCCAGACCAGGGAGGGGGTCATGGGAGGCAGCCCTGGCTCTTCAGACAGACAGGGGTTCCAGGAGAGGGGAGCAGGTGAAAGATGTGTCCAGCTGAGGGGAGAGGAAAGCCTGCCTATGGGCAATGACCTTTAACCCAACTTCCCCCCCCAGCTAGCCCCTTCCTGGGGGGGTGGGCATCAAGGACCTAGCTTCCGTGGATCTTTGGTGTTCTTCTACCACTGGGGTTTTACTGACCCTCTCAGCCATGCCCTTCTGCTGACTGCCAGTCCCAGTCATGGGCCTAAGGCCTCCCACCCCGTCCCCCTCCGGGGGCTCCGGCTCGGGTTCTTTGCCCCCTCCTTCCCGCCGCCAGCCTCTCAGCCGCCGCTGCTCTTCCTGCTGCTTTCCGGGGGGTAGGTGAGGCTGGAGCTGAGGGGCAGAGGGAGGTGGGCGAATGGGCTGGGGTCAGAAGTGGACACCTGGGCTAACAACGACCCCTCCCAACCTCTCTTCTGGCTCTTTTCCCATCTCCAGAATACCACTTGGGTCGCTCGAGGAGGAAGAGCGTCCCAGGGGGGAAGCAGTACAGCATGGAGGCCGCCCCCGCTGCGCCCTTCCGGCCCTCGGTGAGTGAAGGCGCCTGCCAGATGTGGCTCAGCTGGGCTCCCTCCCCTCCAGCCCCAGCTGGAGTCCCAGCATTCTGAGAAAGGGGGCAGGAGAGAGAGAGAGCACTTGCCTCTCCCCACCTCTTTGGTTTCCCCCTCCTTGGCTCTGTCCCCCTGTTTCTCAGACCAGCCCTCCCACCTTCTCCAAGCTGGTTGTGTGTGTGTGTGTGTGTGTGTGAGTGCTTGCACCCGGTGGGAGCAAAGGAAGACAAATTGGTAGCAGGGTTCCTATCTCCATTTCCTCACCTCTAGAGGCTTCCCTTTTCTCCCATCCCACTTTCATCCAGGGACTCTTTCCCAGGTGAGGGGTGAGTAGGTAGAACTGACCCTGCCCCAACCCACCCATATCCCCATTTACAACCCACCCCAGCAAGGCTTCCTGAGCCGGAGGTTAAAAAGCTCCATCAAACGCACGAAGTCACAACCCAAACTTGACCGGACCAGCAGCTTTCGCCAGATCCTGCCTCGCTTCCGAAGTGCTGACCATGACAGGTACAGGGGCTGGGGTGAGTGGGGTGAGTTGGACGCAAGACAGGGGGTCTTTGGATGAGATTGGAGGGAAGGGGCTTGTCTGGGTGCAGAGAGTGAAGGCCCTGGATTGGCTGAGGGAGGCTTTGGGCCAGGGGACAGAATGAAGAAGAGGAAGCAGCAAGAGAGGGGCAGGGGGTAGGTAGAGGACAAGCAGAGAGGCAGGAAGGGGAATGAAGGTGAGGCCAAGGAGGGATGTGGCCAACAGAAGGATGTGGCCAACAGAAGGATGGGCTCCAGCCCAGGATTGAAGGAGCTGTATAGGACAGAGAAGGAGTAGTGGAGCCTGGAAAGAACAATGAAGGAATCCAGGGAAGGGGACAGTGGGTTGGTAGGAGAGGGAGCAATGTGACCTAGGGAGAAGGTTGTGAGGGCATGACAGCTGCTTGGAGTGGGGCTGGCAGATACCAATGGACAAGGGAAGGGGAGGCTGGCACAACTACACAGGTGGACAAAACAGGGAGGGGAAGCTTAGGGTTAATCATGGATTGAAGTGCAAGGAAGAAGCCCTCAGAGAATTTCTGACGGTACTGTCTGAGGCTGGGGTTGCAGGAGATCTGATATTTGCTTCTGTTGTCTGCTTCTTGGGGTCCCTCTTTGGGTTTCCCCTCACCCAATCACTCCCTAGGGAGAACCCTGTCCTTCCTTTTCCCCCATGTCTGGCCGCCCCCAGGATTGGGCAGGTAGGGAGGTTGGGATAGGTGAGTCACACCGTCCCCTGCCCCCCTCTCATGTCACCAGAGCTGGATTTGGGCCTGGGGGGGGGGTGTGAGGGCATGGTATTCCTGGCCGCGGGGGCGGGGGGCCGGGGGAGCGTCGCGCTGCTGACGGCAAAGGAGCCCAAGATGACGGGGCTGCTATAAATAGCTTCATGGAGGCTCCCACACCCGAGCTCCCCCTCCCGCTTTCCTCCTGCTCTCCACTCTTCCTCCCCTAGCCATCTCCCAGCCGCTCACTATCTTATCCCTCTGTATTGTGTGGCCCGGCATCCATTCCCTCAGCCCCCTTTACCTTCTGCTGTCTGGTGCAGTCCCTGCTTGTCCCCCCATCTCTGTTCCCACGCCCCTCTTTCCGGCTGCTCCTCGCCATTCTCCCATTCTCTCTCCTTCCGCACGTGGCTTTGCCTCCACCGCTCTCTCCTGCCCTACCTCCCCCTCTTTCCCAGGCCCCATTTTCTAGCTTTTCCTTCGCACTTCCCTGCCCACAGCTTTCTCCTATTTCTTGTGATTTACCCTCCCTCTTTTTCCTGATTCTGCTAAAACTTGTCCTCTTCTTGCATTCATTCATTCTTCGAATCATTACATGTTTCTTAGGTATTAGCTGTGTGCCAGGCCCAAACAAATATCTTCTTTGTACTTCTGGTTCTTTACTCCCACTTTTCCCCCCTTATATTGAAGCTCTGGTTTCAGCTTGAAGTCCCACCTGGAAGTGCCCCAGGCCCACCTGTTCTCTCTCTCTCTCTCTCTTTTCTTTTCCCCCCCACCATGGTCTATTTCTGGGTTGAAATATTTCCAGGTGTCCCCAGTCCTCACAACCTCTTAGGTGTGAATTGGGGGGGGGGGTAGAGGATTCTTAAAGGGTCCTGGCTTCTCTCACTTTGCTCATGTCCTTCCCCAAGGATAGGCCAGCTTTCTTTCTGTCCCTGTCATATGGGAAGGGGGTTCAGGAGGCTCTTTCACCTAGGATAGGTCTCCATCCTAGAGCTGGCCCCTGGGTGTGTCAGAAGAGTGAGGCCCTAATCTTGTGGTCTGACCCTTCCCTGCCAGGGCCCGGCTGATGCAGAGCTTCAAGGAGTCACATTCTCATGAGTCCTTGCTGAGCCCTAGCAGTGCAGCTGAGGCCTTGGAGCTCAACCTGGATGAAGATTCCATTATCAAGCCAGTGCATAGCTCCATCCTGGGCCAGGAGTTTTGTTTTGAGGTACTGAGTCTAGTGGGCTGGAGAGGGCAGGAGTGATGGAGGGTGAGGGCACAGAGGCCTGGAGAAAGTGGCACAGGTGGGGATGGTAAGGAAACAGAAACTTCTGGGGCTGGGAGAGAGGAGGGTAGGTAAGGGAGGAAGACATGGTGATGGGGTCTTGGGTGCTTAGGAGTCACCTCCCCTCTGGAGCCCCATCTCAACCCCCCACCCCTCTTTAGGTAACAACGTCTTCAGGAACAAAATGTTTTGCGTGTCGTTCCGCGGCCGAAAGGGACAAATGGATCGAGAATCTACAACGGGCAGTGAAACCCAACAAGGTATTGGGAGTAAAGGAGATACAGACATTATGCGCAAGGCAAAGGTCAAACCACAGGGGAAGCTGGGGGCCTAGAGGGCAAGGTGAGCTAAAGGGAAGTGGGGCTTGGGGAAGAGGGGACCTGGATGAGCAGGAGGTGACCCCACGTTTCTCTGAGTCCCCGTTTCTTTTGCCATTCTTTCTGCCTCAGGGTCTATTACCATAGAAGTCATAGACTTACAGCGTTGATCCATCTTTCCTGGAGGCAAGCAGTGCCTGCCAGTACCCTGACAGCTGGACACCTAGCCCCTGCTTGCCACATCTCTGGGAGACTCATAGAGTTGTCAGTTAGCCAAGCCTCTAGACCTTAGTTTCCTCTCCATAAAGCTGGTGGGAATAGGGTTTATATGACAATTAGATGATCTCTAAAGTCCTTTTGGCTCAGAGATTCTACAAGTCTGGGTTCTTCCCAAAGCTTCTATCTCCCAGGAGAAATGCTCCCAGTTCCATCAGCTCTTCTCAGATCCCAGGCTCCAGTGAGCTCACAGTCCTGGCAGCCCTCCTCTGGGGAAATCCCTTGTTTTTCATTGTCCATAATTAGACCCAAGAGGCTGGGTGCAGTCTGACCCATGCAGAATCGGAACACCAAGTTCTGTTCACGCGGCAGCCTCCCCTGAGCTTGACCAAGACCTTGTGGTCCTATGCATCCCCAGGCCCTTTCGCACTGATTCTGCACGTAGCCTCGCCCATCTCGTATTTATGCAACTCACGTTTTTGTGTGTTTTTATAGTCAATCTCTGATTGTTTTGGGGGGACTCCGCAGTTCACCCCTTCAAATTCCACCTTATTTTTTTTGGTTTATTCTTTGAGCTTTTGAAACTTTCCCCAAGGCTGATTCTGTTGTCTGATGTAGGAGCCCCTTGCTGTACTAGTTGTCCAGGGCTGCAGTAACAAATTACTGTAAATTAGGTCACTTAAAACGAAAGAACTTTATTCTTCCAAAGTTTAGAAGACCAAAAGTCCAAAAAGAAGGTGCTGGCAAAACCCTGGTCCCTCTGAAGCTCTAGGAAGAACCCTTCCCTGCCTCTTTTTGTTTTTCTCATTTTTTCTTTCTAGCGTCTTGATAGCTCTTTGACTTGTAGCTGCATCTGTCCAATTTCTGCCTCTGTGTGACTTCAGTTTAGGTCTCTAAATCTCCCCCTGCATACAGAAATGCCATTGGATTTAGGGCCCACACTAATCCAGAGTGGATACATCTTGATATGAGTAGATCAGCAGTTCCCCAGTGAAGGCCACATTCATAGGTTCCAAGTGGACACGAATTTTGAGGGGAGTACACTATTCAACCCAGTACACACATCTTCTTAGCCTTCTGACTGCCATCTTAGAGATCCTGTCGCGTTTTCTCACTGCCTCTCCCCTTTTGGTGTCTCTGTCTTTCTCTCCCTTCTCTGTTATCCGCTGGGCCCACCCTACTCCCCTAGGACAACAGCCGCCGAGTGGACAATGTGTTGAAGCTGTGGATCATAGAGGCTCGGGAGCTGCCCCCCAAAAAGCGGTACTACTGCGAGCTGTGCCTGGACGACATGCTGTATGCGCGCACCACCTCCAAGCCCCGCTCGGCCTCAGGGGACACTGTCTTCTGGGGCGAGCACTTCGAGTTCAACAACCTGCCGGCTGTCCGCGCCCTGCGGCTCCATCTGTACCGTGACTCAGACAAAAAGCGCAAGAAGGACAAAGCGGGCTATGTCGGCCTGGTGACTGTGCCTGTGGCCACCCTCGCTGGGCGCCACTTCACAGAGCAGTGGTACCCCGTCACCCTGCCGACGGGCAGCGGGGGCTCTGGGGGCATGGGGGGCTCAGGAGGGGGTGGGGGCTCTGGGAGTGGCTCCGGGGGCAAGGGCAAAGGAGGCTGCCCAGCTGTGCGGCTGAAGGCGCGTTACCAGACCATGAGTATCCTGCCCATGGAGCTCTATAAGGAGTTTGCAGAGTACGTCACCAACCATTACCGGATGCTGTGTGCGGTGCTGGAGCCTGCCCTGAATGTCAAGGGCAAGGAGGAGGTGGCCAGTGCACTGGTTCACATTCTGCAGAGTACGGGCAAGGCCAAGGTGAGCACTGTGCCCTCAGGAACAGGTGACCCAGCAGTGGGCACTTGCTGGGGGGCGGGGTTGGGATGGATAGTAAGGATAGGGCACTTTGTCTTCGGAATGAGCTTGGGTTGGACAGAGGCCGACCCTTGGATTTTCCCGGGCCTCAGGACTTCCTTTCAGACATGGCCATGTCTGAGGTGGACCGGTTCATGGAACGGGAGCACCTCATATTCCGCGAGAACACGCTCGCCACTAAAGCCATAGAAGAGTACATGAGACTGATTGGTCAGAAATACCTCAAGGATGCCATTGGTATGGCCCACCCTCCGGTCTCCCTCCTCCCAAACTTAACAGATGTCCATCCCAACCCTAAACCTGGCTACTCCAGACCCGAGGTCACACTTCCTCAGCTTGATGCTTCCCAGCCTCGAGTCCCTGGCCTCTGGCCTCCAGCCATGGGATACCACAATTCCCCAACCCAGGCAGCCCCCATCCCTGCCCTTGGCAAGTGTGACCACCCTGTGTTGTGCCCCCACCCCAGGGGAGTTCATCCGTGCTCTGTATGAGTCCGAGGAGAACTGCGAGGTGGACCCCATCAAATGCACAGCATCTAGCCTGGCCGAGCACCAGGCCAACCTGCGGATGTGCTGTGAGTTGGCCCTGTGCAAGGTGGTCAACTCCCACTGGTGAGACTGGGAACGCTGGGTGGGGGCCGGGGCCGGGGTCGTGTGTTCATCTGTTCATCCATCTGTCCATCCGCAAAGAGGACTGAGTACTGGGTATGGGCAGAGCAGTGTGCTGGGGGCTGTGAGGCAGGCAGACAGGATTGAGGCTTGGCCCTGCCCTGAGAGGGCATCACCCGGAATGAGTAGGGATGGAGTAGATGTACGGAAGTCCACAGAACAGTTGTAGTAGGTGTGAAGTGTCAAGTGAGGCTTCCCCCAGGAAACGTAAGGTCAGAGAAGGCAGAGCTTTGATGGGAACAAGCAAGGAAGGCTTCATGGAGGAGGTGTCCCTGGGCTGGGCTTTGAAGACTGGGTTGGGTTCTGATACATGGATATGGTGGGCAAAGGAGACATTGCAGGAGAAGGCTCTGGGATGGGCACATGAGTGAAGGTGAGCGGCCCGGGAGCTTTTGGGGGCCGGTAGTTAGCTCAGGTTTCATGGAGCCCGTGGCTCCTAGTGGAGAGTGGAAGGAGGAGAGGTCCGGAAAGGGGGGTTGGAGTTAGAGTCTGGAAGTCCTCAGCTGTCAGGCTAAGGAGACTGAGTTCACCAGTGGGTCATGGGATGCCATTAGTGGTGCTAGTGCCAAGAAGTATCACGATCGAGAAGATTAATCCTTAAGTGGTGTAGAGTGCAGGGCATGACAAGTAGGGAGAGCATGGTGCAGGCTAGCTAGAGGTGATTGTTTTTGGGTGAGATGTGGATCAGGATAGTGGCAGGGAGGGGAGAAAAGGGCCTGTTGTGAAGGCCCCTCTGAGGAAGGGATCAGCTGGAGTTGTCAACTGACTGGGAAGAAGGGAACTTGTCTGTGGGGAGTCATGGATGACTTGAGAGGCCATGAGGCTGGTGTTTGAGACCTGCGGCCTCATTGACAGAACCCAGGGAAGTCAGGAGGAGGAGCTCCGAGGTGTGGGGGCGATGGTGAGCTCTGTTTTACACTACACGAGTCAGAGTTTAAGGTGTCAATGGGATGCTGAAGTGGAACGGGGAGGTGGGGGAGTGAGCGCTGAGCCATCGCAGGGAGTGGGGATCACGCAGGGGCACTTCCATCCCCATTTCCCTGGAATCCAGAAGAGTTGGGGGGTCCGAGCTCCCTGTACCTCAAGTGACCCTCCATCTCTCTCCCATCTCTGTCTCTCCCTGGTGTCTGTTTTTCTTCTACTCCTCTCCTTGTCTCTCTCATACACCCTCCGTCTCTCTCCCGCATGTCTCTCTCCCCTCACCTTCTCTCCCCCTCCATTTCTTTCTCCCCGATCTGTCTGTTCCCTCTTCCATAGGCCTCTTCTTCCAGCAGCCTTCCGTCTTCCTGCTGCAGTCCCTCCCTCCCTGTCTCTCCCTGACTCTGTTTCCACACCCTCACCTCCTACCACCCCCCTCAGCATGTTTCCTGGAAGCTGAGGGTCTCTGGGGCTCAGTCCCGGTCTCTCTCTTTCTCTCTCTCTCTCTCTGTCTCCCCACCCCTTCCCCTCAGCGTGTTCCCGAGGGAGCTGAAGGAGGTGTTTGCATCTTGGCGACTGCGCTGCGCAGAGCGGGGCCGGGAGGACATCGCTGACAGGCTGATCAGCGCCTCGCTCTTCTTGCGCTTCCTCTGTCCAGCCATTATGTCGCCCAGTCTCTTTGGGCTCATGCAGGAGTACCCAGATGAGCAGACCTCACGAACCCTAACCCTCATCGCCAAGGTCATCCAAAACTTGGCCAACTTTTCCAAGTGAGGGAAGCCTCAGGCAGGGGTAGGGTGGGGCTGGGGGTGGCCAGGAAGGGTCTCCCGAGTCCCCAGAGACCCTCAGACGGGTGGGTGTGAGGCCTTCTGTGTGCGTGACCTCTACCTTCTGGACACCTTGGCCAGGTTTACCTCAAAGGAGGACTTTCTGGGATTCATGAATGAGTTTCTGGAGCTGGAGTGGGGTTCCATGCAGCAGTTCCTGTATGAGATCTCCAACCTGGACACGCTGACCAACAGTAGTAGCTTTGAGGGTTACATCGACTTGGGCCGAGAGCTCTCCACACTCCATGCTCTGCTCTGGGAGGTGCTGCCCCAGCTGAGTAAGGTCAGCAGATGCCCATCTGTCCCCTCCCCAGGTGTTTCCAGAGGCTCCAGTGGCCTGAGAGACCACCCCTCACACAGATTTTTCTCCCCTCCCAGTCCCCACCCCATCTCTACCACTCCCCCAGTTCGGACACCCTTCCCCCACTCCCCGCACCCTCTGGGGCCCTCTTAGAGCTGGGCACTGAGGTAACAGCCTCACCCTTCCAGGAAGCCCTCCTGAAGCTGGGCCCACTGCCCCGGCTCCTCAACGACATCAGCACAGCTCTGAGGAACCCCAACATCCAAAGGCAGCCGAGCCGTCAGAGTGAGCGGCCCCGGCCTCAGCCTGTGGTGCTTCGGGGCCCGTCGGCCGAGATGCAGGGCTACATGATGCGGGACCTCAACAGGTGAGCACCGGGGACCCCCATGCCTGTGCCTGGGGGCCCTGACTTCTCTGCTCAGGGGACATCTCACTGGGCCCCTGTGCATCTCTCTTGGGCTTGAAAGAAAGGAAAAAGAGGCAGGCTCTCAGAGAAAATGGTAAGAAGATGGGTTAGGCCGAGAGCCCTTTAAGGGCAGAGGGAGCAGGCAACTTTGAGCCCCAGGAAGAGTGAGGGGGCTCCTCTGGCTCCAGCCTATTGGAAGCCTGGGGCTTCCTGCCACAAGCTCTGCTTTGCCTAGCCCCTCTGCCGGCCCATGCCTGCCCCAGAGCAGAGGTTCAGCCACACATGCTGGATCAGCCGTGTAGCACCCAAACACTGAACCGTCTCTGGCCTGGTCGGTAAATAAGTACCACCCTGGTCCCCTCCAGAACCTAGCGGACCTCAGTTACCACCCAGCGCTGGGAAGTAACGTGGGGATCCTAGCAGGGCCTCCTGAGCCCCAGCATCCATTTCAACGCGGCGGCCTCGGCTGCTGCTTATTCTGCTGACCGCCCTGCTTGTCCCTCCGCCCCGGTCTCCCTCCATGATGCCATACCCATTCCACCATTCCCACCTCTCCTTCCATGCGTCCACGCCTTCTGCCCACCTCTCTCCTTCTCTCTGTCTGTGCTCGCCCCTCTTCCCATCTCTCTCCAGCTCCATCGACCTTCAGTCCTTCATGGCTCGCGGCCTCAACAGGTGAGGGGCTCTCCCCTCCCCCGTCCCCCTCTCCTCTCCTCTCTGCTCCCCCCTCCCACTCCAGTGGCCTTCACCTTCCTCCTCTCCTCTTCTCCTCCATGCACCCTCATCTCCTCCATATCTGCCCGGACTTGCCCCTCATCCCTCCTCTTGGTGCCCCCATCTCCCCTCCTCTAGGCCTCACTCCCTTCCTGGAGGGGTCCTTTCCTTTCCTTTTTCCCATATATCCCCTCCTATGCTCCCTGCCGGCCCTCTCCAGAGCTGCTACCTCCAGCTCCCCGCCCTTCCCTGCAGGTCCCGCTTCTCACCCCAAGGCCTGTGCCACCCCACAGCAGGCTCAGTTGCCGGTGGCCACAGCCTCAACTCCTGCTCGTATGCCCCTTTCCCTTCCCGCAGCTCTATGGACATGGCTCGCCTCCCCTCCCCAACCAAGGAAAAGCCGCCCCCACCACCCCCCGGTGGGGGTAAAGACCTGTTCTATGTAAGCCGTCCACCCCTGGCCCGCTCTTCGCCAGCATACTGCACAAGCAGCTCGGACATCACAGAGCCGGAGCAGAAGATGCTGAGCGTCAACAAGAGTGTCTCCATGCTGGATTTGCAGGGCGACGGGCCCGGTGGCCGCCTCAACAGCAGCAGTGTGTCCAACCTGGCAGCCGTTGGGGACCTGCTGCACTCGAGCCAGGCTTCCCTGACTGCGGCCTTGGGGCTGCGGCCTGCACCCGCGGGACGCCTCTCCCAGGGGAGCGGCTCGTCCATTACCGCAGCTGGCATGCGTCTCAGCCAGATGGGTGTCACCACGGATGGTGTCCCTGCCCAGCAACTGCGCATCCCCCTCTCCTTCCAGAACCCTCTCTTCCACATGGCTGCTGATGGGCCAGGCCCCCCAGGGGGCCACGGAGGGGGTGGTGGTCACGGCCCACCTTCCTCCCACCACCACCATCACCACCATCACCACCACCGAGGTGGAGAGCCCCCTGGGGACACCTTTGCCCCGTTCCATGGCTATAGCAAGAGTGAGGACCTCTCCTCAGGGGTCCCCAAGCCCCCTGCCGCTTCCATCCTTCACAGCCACAGCTACAGTGATGAGTTTGGACCCTCTGGCACTGACTTCACCCGTCGGCAGCTCTCACTCCAGGACAACCTGCAGCACATGCTGTCCCCTCCCCAGATTACCATTGGTCCCCAGAGGCCTGCCCCCTCAGGGCCTGGAGGTGGGAGTGGCGGTGGGGGCAGTGGCGGGGGTGGCGGGGGCCAGCCGCCTCCATTGCAGAGGGGCAAGTCTCAGCAGTTGACCGTCAGCGCGGCCCAGAAACCCCGGCCATCCAGTGGGAATCTGTTGCAGTCACCGGAGCCGAGTTACGGCCCTGCCCGTCCACGGCAACAGAGCCTCAGCAAAGAGGGCAGCATTGGGGGCAGCGGGGGCAGCGGTGGCGGAGGGGGTGGGGGGCTCAAGCCCTCCATCACGAAGCAGGTACGTGGGGGTGGGAGGAAGGCCAGATGGGGGAGGGACAGGAAGGGAAGGAGGAAATGGGTTGGGGAAGTGGGGGGCAGAATGGTCTGGGGTCTGAAGTCACACTGTTCTCACCTTCTTTCATTCATTAGCTGTATATAAAGCTCCTGCTATGTGCTATGTCTTGTTCTGGGCACCATGGCTTTGACAGTGAACGCCACCCAAGCCATGCCCTCATGGAGCTCATGTCTCCAGAGGGGAGACATGATAAATAATTAAATAGCATTCACAAGGGCATCGGCACAAGAGCAGGGGAGCAAGACTGGGATGGTCATCTCCTTTGGCAGCACTCTCCCCTAAATGCACCCTGCCTTCTCCCACCTTTCCTCTCCACCCCCACCTCGCCCTGTCCCAGCATTCTCAGGCGCCATCCACGCTGAACCCCACCATGCCAGCCTCCGAGCGGACAGTGGCCTGGGTCTCCAACATGCCTCACCTGTCCGCTGACATCGAGAGTGCCCACATCGAGCGAGAAGAGTACAAGCTGAAGGAGTACTCCAAGTCGATGGACGAGAGCCGACTGGATAGGGTACGCTGGGCCCCAGACCTTCCCAGTACGCACAGGGGAAGCACCAGGGGTCAAGTAGTTACAGGGGGAAGAAGAGACAAAGATCTGATCCCCCTTTCCTGAGAAGCTTTCAAGCCTCTTGGGGAGGCTGGGCATACACAGTCTGTCGGAAAGCCAACGTCCAGCTGTATTTTGTGGCTTATATGCATCATAGGCTGTTGGTGGAGAAATGGTCTATGTTAAAGCTTATTTCTGTGTTCCTCCCCAGGGAGAACATAAACCCTGGCTTCTGTAACTACCCAGGGAAGGGAGGGCTGCTCTACCAGCAGTGTGAGCTGCTGAACTGGGCAGGGACAGATAGGTTATAGGTGTACTACAGATGATGTCCACCTTACCCACCTTAACCAGGTGACAGAGGGTCGGTGTTGGGAAGTGGTACTTATTGGCCCATTTGTGCAGAGACCAGACTCTCAGCTGATGGTGGCCCAGAGCAAAAGACAACAAGAGCTCCAGGGCCCCACACAGATAACTTAGCAGAAAGTTCCTTGGGGAAGCTGTTGGTCCAAGGGCTCTGAAGAAGAGGGTGGCTGTAGGATTAGGTTGATCTAAAGACTGTAGGACCCCAGTTTGGGGGAGCAGCGAGAAGTTTCTCGAGAGTTGTGGTCTTTGAGCATAGGAAAATGTTTGGGACTGATCTAGATGGATTTGGCATAGCAAGTTCCAGGAGAGAATTAAGCCTTAATGCCATAAGGTAGCCACCTGAGGTCATAAATAACATCTCTCCTTTACGTCTAGAATGGGGTTGATTATGTATGTATCCTCTTTGGAGAAATGAGCAAATACTCTTTCAAATCATATTTTCTGTTCTATGGCTCAGATGAGATATTTTTGGTGAGGAAGGCTCCAGACTGGGACTATCCAGTAGAATTTTCTGCAGTAATGAGAAATGTTCTGTGATCTGCACCATCCAGTATGGTAACCACTGGCCATATGTGGCTGATGCTATTGAGGAACCAAATGTTTAGTTTTACTTGCATTTTAAAGAGCCACACATAGCTAATGGCTGCTGTATTGAGTAGCACACACAGCTACAGACTCTAGAGCCAATAGGGGAGATAAAATGGCTCTCCTATGCCCTTCTAGCCCCAGAATTCCAGGATCAGTATCAACAGAGACGCAGTCCTAGATTCTTAGCCTGGACTTGTCTAAAGTCCAGATCCGTCATCCCACATAGCCTCTCCTTGTCTTGTCTTGTCTTGTCTTCCTGGGTATCCCCCTCCCCCTGCTCTGGTTAGATTGAGCAGTCACCTTAATCTTTAATTTCTGGGTATGGTCACTCAAGGTGTGTCCTTGAGTCTGTCTAGGTTCTTGTGTGGGTCCTCATATGTCCAGATTTACATGTGAGGGCAGGTATGTATTTCTCAGGGTATGGGACCATATGACCTTGGTCCATTTTAAAGAACACTTAGTTTGCTCCATGGAAGGGCCTTCTCAAAAGCCCCCATGTCTGATATGATCAGCAGGCAGGGGAAGGACTGGAGAAGGCCGCTGGGATGTCCCTCACCATGCAGTGGCTGCATGGAAGGCAAGGACAGAGACTGGGTGGTGGGGTCGGGGTGAGGCACCCCTCACAGTGCGGGGTCTTGTGCCCGGCGGGCAGGTGAAGGAGTATGAGGAAGAGATCCACTCACTGAAGGAACGGCTACACATGTCCAACCGTAAGCTAGAAGAGTATGAGCGGAGGCTGCTGTCCCAGGAAGAGCAGACCAGCAAAATCTTGATGCAGTATCAGGCCCGACTGGAGCAGAGTGAGAAGAGGCTAAGGCAGCAACAGGTGGAGAAGGATTCGCAGATCAAGAGCATCATTGGCAGGTGAGGGGCGGCCTGGGGAGGGGTAGCAAGGGAGAGCCTGAGGCTGAAGAGAGCCAGTGAGCTCCCTCTCCAGCCTCCAGTCGCAAACTCAGGACACCAGGAGGAAAGCCCATGACCCTGCTCCCAGAGGTTGCCACTCACTCACCAATCACCAAGTGGGGAGAAACCTCTAGTTAGTGCATAAGTGTCCCTGTGCCAAATCCTGATTTCTCCCCTGACAGAGTAACTTCTGAACCCCTAAAAAAATGTGCCTGTTACTGTCCCATCACTGTGTGTCTGGCCCCAGCCTAGGCCAAGACTCCCCACTGGTTATTCTCAATCAAGCCTATGACATTCTCCCCGAACCCATGAGGAGATCCCTAGCCAGAGTAGCCCCTAGCCATCCCTATCCTGGGTAAACCTTCTCTCACCCTGAAAAGATGTTCCATTAGAAAATGAATGGCCCTTCTTTTAGCATGTGCACATTTTCAACTGCTCTGTCAAGCCCTGGCCTCCAAAGACAGTGTCTCAGCCAGGGGGTCAGCTATCCTGAGAAGTGGATGGGATCCCAGGCCCCACTCTAACTACAGCCAATCCCATTTTGACCCACTCTGAAGGTAGCTTTGAGTAAGGTTAGTTAGAAGAAAAGAGCTTGACTTGAAACTTATTTTGAAACCCTGCTCTAACGGATATCCTTGGTGAGAAATCACCTTGAGAATCTTCATCAAAGGCAGGGAGGTGATGGGAAATGATGACTGTAGAGACACCTCTTGGGCTATGGGCATCCCAGGGGAGGCACTGGAGGTGTCCTAGGTTCAGTGAGGTGGAATGGGAGACGTAGAAGCCAGGCTTTCAGCCACAGAGGGGCTGCGGGAGGGCATTGTCCTGAATGAGAGGGTGGAGGGCCAGGGGGTGTCTGGGTGGTGGAGGTCTTTGAGGCCCAGAAAGCTGTCCTTAGCAGGGAGATGTGAGGGTGCGTGAGAGGAAGGTTAATACAGGGAGTCTTTTGGGTTGTAACTATGGAAGGATTCTGAGGGCAGAGGAGGACTTCAGAGGCTTTTCCAGAGAGCTACAGGGGTTCCCCAGGATCAGGAGTTCCCCCGGCAGGCTCCAGGCCTGTGCCCGCCACTAACCCCACTGAAGCCCGTCCCTTCAGGCTGATGCTGGTGGAGGAGGAGCTGCGCCGGGACCACCCCGCCATGCCTGAGCCGCTGCCCGAACCCAAGAAGAGGCTGCTCGACGCTCAGGTGGAAATTACAATGTCATTTATCTTCTCCGTGTCCCATCCCCATCCATCCCACTGTCCTTCGTGCACTCACTGCACCAGCCACCCAGCCCCATCGCCATCTGTCTCCCACTGTCCTCCGTTTGTCCACTGGCTGCTTCTGGCAGCACCCCCCACCAACAACCCCATCTTCATCCCATCGTCTGTGCCTTTGTCACTCCTGGCAGTGTCAGCCCCACCCCTGTGCCTTCCTGCCCCATCTTTCCCACTCCTGTCTGGGTCTCCGAACATCCACCAGAACCTCAGTCTCTCTGCCCTCAGAGTCCACCCAGTTCCCAGCACCCCTGCCCCGTCTGTGCCTGTTCCTGCTCACATCAGGGAATTCAGCTTCCTCTGAGCTCTTCTTGGGCCGAAGGGCTAGAGGCTGTAGTTTGCTGGAATAGAGTATGAGTTCTAGCTTCTCAGGCTCTGAATGGTGCCCATCACGTCGGTTCTCTTGGCTCCCCAATTTTCCTGTGTCCCGGGGCAGCTCTGAAATAGTTTCCTGTTCTGACTCTTTTTAGCTCTTGAAGGCCCCTCCCACCCCATAAGCCCTTCTTCCCTCAGTATTTAAATCCAGTGAAGGCCTTTGGCCTGTCTCTCCCTCTGGTCCTCATACCTGTCCAGCTCTCCAGCTCCCTGCTGCCCTCCCTCTCTTCTCAGCCAGCTTTTATTTATTTATTTATTTTGTTAAAAGATTTTATTTATTTACTTAACTTGAGAGAGAAGAGAGGAGAAAGGTCAGAGGGAGAAGCAGACTCCCTGCCAAGCAGGAAGCCCGATGCAGGACTCAATCCCAGGACTCCAGGATCATGACCTGAGCCGAAGGCAGTTGCTTAACCCACTGAGCCACCCAGGTGCCCTCTCAGCCAGCTTTTAGGACCTCCCTTGTGCACCCTTACCCCTCGCTCTCCCCAATTCTGCTCACTTTCCCACCCACGCTCCTCCTTCCTCTGCTCTGACCGCCAGGCTTCCCCACCACGACCGCCAAGGCTCCTGACCCCGTGACCCCACTCTCTCCCCCTGCAGCTCCTCATCAGGTAATTCTCCTGGTTCCGCTTTGACCACGGGCGGAGGACACAGGGGGAGGTGACTCCGGACCACTGCAGGTTGGTCATGAAGCCCACTTCCCTCTGACTCTCTGGAGCCTCTTCCCCCCGCTCCCCAACTGCTGCCCTCCACACCCGAGAACCTCCACAGACCCTACCCTCCTGACACGTCCTGCACAGACCCATCTCCCAAGCCACGCCCAAAGAGAGCACTTCCTGCTGCTCCCCGAACTGTTCAGTGACACCCTACCCACTCCAAGCATTTTACCCTGGACAGGCCCAGCACATCCCCTCATCTCCTTGGACAGAACCCACCGCCCAGCCTCCTCTCAGTCCTCTTCCTCTGCCTCTCCAATGTATGTCTGTCACCCCCCATTTCACCAGAGCGTCCTTGGGAGTTGGGACGTTAGGGGTGGGGTTTGTTAAGGGGTGGAATTGATGACGGGTTGGGGGACCCTGGCTAGAGGGACGAGCTGACTGCGGCAGGTAGGTGGGGGTTTCCTCTTCCCTCCCTAACCTTGGTTCTCCACCCCTCCCCTGTGCCTCTCTTCCTCCTCCCTTACATCTGTGAGGTAGAAGGCATCTGCAGCTCCTGCTGGGCCCCACTGGTGGGAATTAGAAATGGGTAGGCTACCTCAGGAAGACTTTGGGAAGGGGCACTGGAAAGAATGCTGTTGGGATGTCAGGACACTAGGCAGGGTGAGTGGAACAAGAAGGAACAAAAAAGGAGCCTTGACAGATGTTAGGATGCAGACTGGCCTATGTGGCGTGGGAGTTGGAAGTGGGGTGAGCCGTCTTCCTAGATAAGATCATGGGCTCAGTAGCCATGTGGATTCCCAGGCAGAGATGCCAGGAACAGCATGTTAAATAATCTCTATTCTTCTTGTCAGAGCTTACTCCCCCCTCCTGCCACCCAGTGGCCTTGCCGGACGCATAGTCCTACCTAAAAACCAGTAAATGGGAACCTGTCAGCCATTGACATCATTTCTGAGATGCTCTCTTTTCTGTGGGATTGATCTGCAGTGGGCAATGGCTCTTCACACTGTAATTTTAACTCTCTGCCTGCCCAGCCTCTCTGCCAAAGTAGTTAGTGATCTGTAAACAGATGCTAGAAGGCACCAGGGGACTGCACCATTTAAAGGACTCCTGCAGTGAATTCTTTTGTAAAATGAATAACGGCACCCTCATTTATCTACTTTCTAAATTTGGGTCCATGGGGGTGTTAGGGGGCATGCCTGTGCTCTGCTGCCAGACAGGCAGAGAGGAGGGGATTTGAGGTTCCCTTCCCCTGCTCTCCCACCATACTCAGGATTCCCTACCATAAGTAACTTCCTCTCTCGCTGACTTTGGGAAAATGTGCGAGGTGCTCAGTAAGATAAGGGGGAGGTTTTGCTCAAGGCTGGGGTTTTGGTGAGCTTCGAAGAGGTGAGCTCTTTGATTTGGAAGGGAGACCTGACTCGGGAGCTTCTACTTGGGATGTTTTTGTATCCTACAGAGATATGGTTACATGTAACAGGCCTAAATGCCCCGTGGCCCAGGAAATAAATAGGACCCTTTCTAAATCACTTTAAGGTTTTGGTCCCTCTGCAATGCAGCCATTGGCTTAAAGGTTAATTTTGTGCCTGTATTTTAAAAAGCCAAGTGAGTGACTGGAAGTGTAGTATAGAAAGCTTGCTTCTCTCCCAGCAGAGGAACAGAAGCCAGAGCTAAGGGCAGGAGGCAGGAGCTAGCTGGTTTGGGGTGGGGAGTAGGGTCTGGTACCCCTCTCCTTCTAACTGGGATCCCAGGGAGAGGGATTGAAAGGAACATGGGGGTGGAAAAGAATGAAGCAGTTCTGCTTCCTGAGGACACAGAGATGGGGCCATGCTGTGCCTCTGCAGACGCTCCTAGCACAAGAGAGAGGCAGCCCTCCCACAAGGTTTTTACCATCCCCCTGAATCCCTTGCCCCCCCTCCAACAGTTAAACCTCTCTCTGATTTGGAATGTTACATTCAAGAAGATGACCACTCTGAACAAGTGACAGAATTGAGTGGCGGTGTCTATTTAATGAATGCACGTCTTCAAAACACACTTAAGTAGGACTCAATGAACAAGGCTTTTCCACTCGAGGTCCTCAGGGAGCATGCGTTCATGAATAGATAGGATTCAAAAGTCTGTTGGCTGGTACCCTCCTACAGACACGTTCCCACCCTTTCTTCAGAGCTGAAGGAAAATTCAAGCCCAGTTTTTGTTCCAATTATGAAAAAACTCCAAATCCACGGGGGTTCGGATTAATGAGGTTTTGCTGTACTGCCTCCCCTTGTTCCCTCAACACAAAGTTCCTACCTTGGATTGGGGGTGGACTGGGAGGGGGTTCCAAGAGGAAGAGGGAGGCTGGGTAGGGGAAGATACAAGGGGTTAGGTTGGGGGTAAGATAGGAACTCATTTCTTTTGAACTGGTTTCCTGGTATGACTCCCTGGGTTGAAGGCCCGTTAGGAGTCAGGGGGTGAGATTCTCTTCTCCCTGATCCCAGAAGATGTACCTTCTACTTCAGGTGAGAAATAGAATAGGAAGATGGGGGTGGGAGGGGTTGTCCTGGGGGCAGGGAGGGGGACATGATTTATGGAGTGGGCTGGTCATGGAGGGGGGCATGGCTAAGGGGGCTGGCACCCAGGCCCCCGCGAAGCGTCTCAATAAGTCCGCGCTCTCCTCTTTGGTGTCTTGCAGGAGAGGCAGCTTCCCCCCTTGGGTCCAACAAACCCGCGTGTGACGCTGGCCCCACCTTGGAACGGCCTGGCCCCCCCAGCACCGCCCCCCCCACCCCGGCTGCAGATCACCGAGAACGGCGAGTTCCGAAACACCGCAGACCACTAGCCCACCCAGCATCACAGACCTTCTTCTCCCTCCCCATGCACCCTGCCCTGGAACAGCACCCACCACCAGGACTGGATGTCGCCGAGGGACAGCGGGATTGCCTCCCTGAATGCCTCCTTGGGGGGCACCAATCCCCCACCCCCACCGCACCATTTCTAGGGGGGAAGAGTGCGGACCCTTAGCTGTCCACTTTTCCTTCCTGTTGGGGTGCTGCCCCCTGTGACCCCCAGGGATCCTTGCCCCAGGACACCACCTACCCCACACAGACCCCTTCACTCCGGGGTGCTATCCCCATCCTCTGCCTCATCGTTCCCCTGAGCACTGGGGGACAGACCCTCGCCCCCACCCTGGGGGTGTGGCACCTCCAAACTTTCAACTTCAGGGTGATTTTTTAGCAGTAACCAGAGCTGACAATCTAACTCCCCTCCACCGCCCCATTTTGGCCTCCCCTGTCCCCCTTGTTATGGGGAGGGGACCCCGGGTGAGGGGGCCCTATTACCCCTTGATTTCTCAGGAGCGTCTGGGGGGGCTCAGCACGCACAAACTCCTTCTCCTCCTACTACTCTTAAATTTACTCCCTCCCCACCCAGAACCCAGATGGGGTGGAGGGGCCACCGGGGCAGGGAGGGGGCGGCAAGGGGGGAATGGGAGTTATCTCCCCTTCCTCCCACACCTGATCTGCTCTTGGCTGGTCCCAGAGCGGGGTGAGGGGGCTTATGCCCCCCCCTCCCCCAGTGTGTTGGGTGGGGTGGAATTGAGGTTGGGTGAGGGGTTAGGGTCTAGGAGGGTGTGTATGTTAGGGAGGACAGATTAGTTGATCTGCCTTACCCTGACACACACAGCCCCCCTTGCCCCTCCCCTCTCTCTTCTTGGTCTCTACTCCCAGGGGGAGGGGGGAACTTACTCTAGGAAAAGCCATGTCTCTCTCCCCCAGGGTGGGGGGACCTGTGTTGGAGGAGGGGTGTTGGGGGCCCCCCTTCCATGACTCTGTCCCCCCGGGGGAGGTAGGACAGGGCTGGGCTTCCCTCTCATCCTCCCCCCTCCCCAATCTCCCTCCACCGCCCTCCCTCCCGCCAGCTCCACAATTTTTCGGTGTTTCTCTGTACATAGCTCTCTGGCGGGATAGGGGAGGTAGGATGGATGGGGTTTAGGGTGGGTAGGTCATGGGAGGGGAGAAGCCTCTCCTTGGTACCCCCTCTTCCCTGACTGCTGCCCCCTACCCAGCCTTGCCCCCTCATCCCTTCTTGCGTTTGGTATTGAGACTCTTTCCAGACTTCACCCTTCTTTCTTTTGTATGGACAGTTCCCCTTCAGTCCCATCCCCTTACACATATACACCCAGCCGGGGCCAAATTTATACTTATATAAAAGTTGTAAATATGTGAAATTTTATCCCTGTGCCCTTTCCTTGCTTTCCCAACCTCAGACCCTACCCCTGGACCCCCTTTCCTCCTCTCTTTGGCTGTTGTAATTATCTGGGGTTTGTACTGTACATATTGGGGGTGTGTGTGTGTGGGCTGGGGCAACCCCTCTGTACAGAGCTTCCTGGCCCCCTCCCCCCCACGCTTCCCTCCCCCTCAACCACCCTAAGGGTAGGGAGATGCTCTTCCTACCTGTTTTATTTTGTTTTCTCGTTCTCCCTCCCCACCCTATCCCACCCCACTCCCAGCCTTCTCTGTCCGCCCCCCCACCAACTATCCCTTTTTCTCCACTCCCAGCCCCATTTCCTTTTTTTCTGGAGTGTGTGGTGAAACAGAAAAATCATGTTTAATAAACGGAGATTGTTCTTTTATCGCTATGCTGACTTTCCTAAGCTAGGACCTCCAGAAGGACTAAAAGGGTCCTGCTTTTTGACAGGAAGCTGACAGCCTGGGAGAAACCATATCCCTGCACGATGCTAAAGCCTCCTCCCCAATATAATTCTCGGGACCCAGCGATTTATCAGATTTATTCTGTTTTTGAGCAGGTGGTTGTGCACTGGCCAAGCTTACCCAATCTAGCTCTCACCTTATCTCGAATGAATAGAGGCCAAGGAACATTATCTGATTCAGAAAAATTCCAAGCATATATGTACACACATATACATACATGTTTAGTTATGACCTAGAAATAAGGTTTATTTAATTGCTAGTTAAAATGCTCCCTCAGGGAATGGGGAAACGAACTTGGTTCCTTAGCAAATCTTGAGTTCTAATCCTAGGCCCGTTACTTGCCAGCTTCGGTTTCCCCCGAGGAAACTGAGTGCGGCAATACCTACCTTGCAGGGATGGGGAAGGATACGAGGTGACGTGGGACATGGCGGCCCACACAATGGATGCCCACTTAATCTCTCCTTCTCAGCACCTAGCTGGGGACAGGCGCTAAATTTAATCACTCGCGGCGTTTAGGAGTCGCCCCCTCCTTCCGGGCTACGGTGTCCCGAGGACTGGCCCGCGGTCCTCCCGCAGGCGCTGCCTCCCCATCCGCCTCCGCTCGGGGGCCAAAGACCTCCTACCTTCACCGCCTTCTCGCCCGCGCAACCAATCAACACGAGGCTTGTAGGCCAGTGCCTTCCGATTGGCTGCGGCTCTGGCAACGCCCACCATACCTGGCGTTGGCGTCCGGTGGGAAGGCGGTGGCTTCCGGCCCCGGACTGAACAGTGACCGCGGACGCGCTACGACCCTGTCCCGCGTGTGTACCGGCGGGGGCGTGGCGGCGGGAAGGGCTTCCCGGCCGGCGCTCACGCTCTCCTGGCGGCCGCGGCTTCCTGGGAGAGAAGTGCACCTCTGGGCACCGTGAGGAGTGTAGCGGCGGGCGCTAGCGGTCAGGGGCCGGCGAGGTCAGGCGCGTGGCTTGAAGGACCTCCTTATCTTTCTCCACAGGCCCAGGAAGTGAAACCCCGGTTGGTCTTTTGTGGTTGTTTCGTTTTTCTTTTCTTGGTGGGGGAGTGCGCGGGACTGATGTGCAGAAACTACCACTGACTGAAAAGTTTCCGCCTGTTGGGTTGGGGAGGCGGGTGTTGTGTGAGGAGACGTAGTTGTCCTTACCCAGAGCTTCTGTGACCCCATCTCTTTCCTCCACAGCCTTCATCCCACGAGGGGGTCCGCCCCCAGCTCTTCGTCTCTTGTATCTGGTCCTCCGGGATCTCGCTCTTTCTGAAGCGGCCATATGGATACCGCGACGCCTATGCCCCCTGTACCCCCCTCCCCGACCTGCAGCCCGGCCCCACGGACCATCCAGATCGAGTTCCCGCAGCATAGCTCAGTGCTATTGGAAGCCCTGAACCGCCACAGGCTAGAGGGAAAGTTCTGTGATGTGTCCCTCTTGGTGCAGGGTCGGGAACTTAGGGCTCACAAAGCAGTGCTGGCTGCTGCCTCTCCTTACTTCCATGACAAACTTCTTCTGGGGGATGCGCCGCGTCTCACTCTGCCTAGTGTCATTGAAGCCGATGCCTTCGAGGGGCTGCTGCAGCTCATTTATTCAGGACGCCTCCGTCTGCCACTGGATGCTCTCCCTGCCCACCTCCTTGTGGCCAGTGGTCTCCAGATGTGGCAAGTAGTCGATCAGTGCTCAGAGATTCTTAGAGAACTTGAAACCTCAGGTGGTGGAATTTCAACCCGAGGGGCGCCCTCTTACCACACACTTCTTTCCACCACATCCTCTCCAGGAGGCTGGTGCATTCGCTCTTCCCCTTTCCAGACCCCCGTGCAGTCTTCCACTTCTACTGAGAGCCCTGTTTTAGGGGAGGGGAGTGAACTGGGAGACGTGTTACAGATTCAAGTTGAAGAAGAGGAGGAGGAGGAGGAGGAAGAAGAAGATGAGGAGGAGGAGGACCAGGGGTCCACAGCGCCCTCTCAGACACCTCAGCCTCAGAGAGTATCAGGGGCTTTCCCTTGTCCTCATGGATCCCACCCATTGCCCATATCCACTACTCCCCGCAGGGTTTCAGAGGGTGAGAGTGCACCACTTGAGCCCCCTGCTCCTCACACTGCACTGCCCCCCAAAGTCTTCTACATTAAGCAGGAACCCTCTGAGCCTAAAGAAGAGGTATCAGGAGGTGGAACTCAGTCTGGAGGAACAAAGGAGGAGACCAAAGTGTTTCCTGGAGGGGACACTGAAGGGAATGGACAGCTAGGGTTCTTGCTGCCCTCAGGAGCAGGGGCGACATACGGAGGAGGAGGAGGTCCATCCTGGAAACCAGTGGATCTTCATGGTAATGAAATCCTGTCAGGGGGTGGGGGACCTGGGGGTGCAGGGCAGGCTGTGCACGGGCCTGTCAAGTTAGGAGGTACACCCCCTGCCGATGGAAAACGCTTTGGTTGCTTGTGTGGGAAGCGGTTTGCTGTGAAGCCAAAGCGTGACCGGCACATCATGCTGACCTTCAGCCTTCGGCCCTTTGGCTGTGGCATCTGCAATAAGCGCTTCAAGCTGAAGCACCATCTGACAGAGCATATGAAGACCCATGCTGGAGCCCTGCATGCTTGCCCCCATTGCGGCCGTCGGTTCCGAGTCCACGCCTGTTTCCTTCGCCATCGGGACCTATGCAAGGGCCAGGGTTGGGCCACTGCTCACTGGACTTACAACTGACTGCTGAGGCTGTACACTAATTTCTAGGATAAGCGAGCCACTGCTGCTGTTGGATACTTTCCCCTCACAACCGTTGCACCCCTCTCCTGGATCTTGTAATCATGCCAAGAAAATAGGTACATTCTGGATATCTTGTTCTTAAGTGTGGGTGTCAACGTGGCAGATTTGGGAAGTCCTATTTCTCATCTCCAGGTTTTTGCTAACGACCCCATTGGAAGGTAGTTTACAGGGCATACATAAATTGATCACTTGCCCATAATTGACGTTATTATGGAGGAAACCTTCAGGTTAGAAGTTTGTTTGGTGAGAGAAGAGTTAGAGCAAAAAGATGTAATGATAAATGTTTCGTTTTGGTCTCCATGTGGTGATAGAGGAGCTGGTCTCCCTTGTAGGGATGTTTGATTCCAAGGTCTAATAATTCCAAAACTAATAAGCTCTATGCTCTCCTCTCCCTTGTCAATGCTGAAATAATGTAGGCAGAGTTCTTTTTAAGTACTCTTAAAAAGAAAGAGTACTTTTTTTTGTTCGCTCTTTCCAGAGGCTTCTCCGATCATAACTTGCTCTGCACCTTCCCAACACTTCTGTTTTTAATGTTGTAGTTGAGCACTTTAACAAATTAAGCATTCCATGTGTCATTCTTAGAACCCTCTTTTTAATAGAGGATATTCCTTCAACAGCCTGTGCCTCTTTTTTACCTTTGTCTACCACTGATCCCCCTTATATTGATTACAGTGATTGGAGTGTGACCAATGAACTCAGGAGATGGCCACTGACCTCAAATGCTCTCAGGGTAGCACCACTATTGAACAAGTGGCTGTTGTCCGAGATTGGAACAGCACATACAGAAGGCTGAAGAGTAACTGTACAGTAGGACCACACCCTCTTTCCGTCCCACTCACACATGATGGGCCCTTTGTTGAGAGATAGAAAAGTAGATATTGGAATGGGGAGATTGTCACAGGTTACTTAATTTCTTTAAATAAACTTTGCCCTGAAACCTAAGCTGGCAATAGACTGGATTGAGTAATTTACGTGGGAGAGAGAGCCTGAAAACAGAGTTGCAAAGACTTGGATATGTTCCTTATGCATCAGGGTTATGATTTGGGGGGAAGAATGGGATGGTTTCACATTGGTGCAGAGAACACTGTCCTGGATGTCAGTGGGCCAGATTCTAGGCCCTGACCTGCCACTGAATGATCTCTTGTCTTTCAGAGTATGAACTGGTTTTTGGGTTTTTTTGTGGGGTGATCTGGATCTCCAAATTGCTTCTCTTTTTGTTTTTTAAAGGAGTTGGTTCACATGATCTTTACCTATAGTCTTCCCTGGCTTTATGTTTTGTGTATGTTTACTTGTTGTTTGGTTTGTTCTATAAACGTTAAGTGCGATGCACTATGCTAGACCCTGTTATACTTGGACCTCAAAAAGTTCACAGTCACTACCAAAGCTAGACAAATAATGACAATGTGGTATGGTAAGTCCGTTAGTACAGGCTACTGTAGTGGTATAAAGAAAGCCAAGAGAAGCCCTTATAAGTCAGCAAAGGTTTCACAAAGATCTCTGTGTACCAGAGCATGGCAACAATGTGGGTGGGTGAATGTGAGTGGACGTGAGTCGAAGTCATAACTAGGGCCGGGATTCATAGCTTTCCCCAAAGCATGTTCGTTAAAAGTTGTTAGGTATGGCACCCAGAAGAGGCTGAAAATGTGACTTTATGGCTATGAAGGTGAATTCTAGCTGTGATCTGTCAGCCTCTCTAAAGAGCCATGCCATGGTACCATCCCCGTGGTAAGGACTATAAACACATTGGGAAAGGGGTCAGGACTACCAAATCACACCCACCTGCCATTCTTTTGGCACACGTTCCATGGGTGACTACAGACACAGCTCAGAGATACTACAGGCCCAGTCCACTGCAACAGAGCTAGTCAAATGAATTGTTTAGTTTCTCAGGGCATATAGAAGTTAGGTTTTTATAATAGCATATTAAGTTTGCAGTAGCATTATAGGCATAAAGAAAATATATATACCACAAGACACCTAGGTGGTTCAGTCAGTTAAGCATTGGATTCTTGATCTCAGCTTTGGTCTTGATCTCAGGGTTATTAGTTCAAGCTCTCCATTGGGCGCCAGACGGCATAGAGCCTACTTAATAAAAAAATCTATCTTAAAAAAATACTTTATTGCTAAAAAATACGATCATCTGAGCTCTCAACAAGTAGTTATCACAGATCACCATAACAAATATATGAATAATGAGAAAGTTTGAAAAATTGAAAGATTTCCAAAATGTAATACACTGACACAAAGTGAGCAAATATTATTGGAAGAATGGTGCCAGTAGACTTGCTCCAGACCTTCCGTTGCAGACCTTCAAGAGACGTGTTATAAGCCTTTTAGTTTGTTAAAAAGAAAAACAAAACAAAACAAAACAAAAAAACCCCTGCAATATCTGCAAAGTGCATTAAAGGGAAGCATGATAAAGTGAGGTGAGCCTATCTGTCATTGAGCAGGATCCTTTGGTTACAAGCAAGGGAAGCTGGCTCTGACTAACCTTATCAAAGCAGGAATCTATGGAAGTATGTGGGGAAGTATGCTTATATACTTCCTTTATATGGAAGTATGCTCCTTAAATGAAAGGAAGGGGTAAAGGACCAGCCTTTGGAAGGTTAAGACCTTGGTAAGGGTAAGCTCTTGGGGTCCAGGGAGCAGGAACTCCTGGGGAATCTTTTCTGGTCATATGTTTTGTGATGATGATCTAGTCATTCCTATTTCTTGTGTTACTTAAGATAAAATTTCCCAGGAGAGAGGAGCACCTGGGTGGCTCAGTCATTTGAGATTCCGACTCTTGGTTTTGGCTCGGATCATGATCTCAGCGTCGTGAGATCAAGTCCCACATGGGGCTCAGCTTTCTTTCCCTCTCCCTCTGTCCCAGGTCTGTCCTCTGGCCAGAGCACCCTGGTATATTCCACCAGGGCAATAAAATAGGCATGTAATCCTTAAGGGGAAGGCCTAAAGTCCTGGGATAGAAGGGTAGAAAATGGTGCTAGCCATCCCACAAGAACAGAGAGGCCCACCCAATCTTCACATGTTGCCCATATTGGGATCCTTAAAGCCTCAGGTATATCTGGCACTTAATAGATGCTCAAGAAATGGTGAACCTGCCCAACCTCCCCCTCTGCCCTCTGAATTTAAGGCAGAATTACTTCTTGCCTTTCCTTAATCCCCATAGTGCTTTGTAATTTCTACTGTAAGCGAATTAAAATACCACGTCAGAGTTTTGGTTTTGTTTTGAAGTTACTAGGAATTAAACAGAAAACAGGTTCCTTTATGAAAGACCTGGATTTACACCTGGTGCCCCATCTCAGTCATGGAACAGCCTTTTGTAGTCTCCTCAACAAATGGGCTCTGTGACCTAGGATTTGGTATACCCAGGCTTGTGAGGGGCCGTGCAGGTGTTCCCACTAGCCCAAAAAACAACAGTATGGCAGCCATGCCCTCCAATGGCTTGCTTATGACAACCCACACTATTACCCACGCCACCTAGGTTCCACTTCCAGTAACAGCTTCTGCTGAAGTGCAGAGTATCTTGGGGTAACCATCCCTAACCACTCCAGTCTCCCCAGAGCCAACCCGAGTCACTGGTGGGGAAACTTCTCTTTTGGGAAATCCATTCTACCACCCCTGGCTATAGTGCTGGAGTCCTCAGATTGCTAGGAATCTTCCAGGCCTCCAGCAGCACAATCATTTGTGACTTAGCTCTGGAAGCAGCCTGGTGGCCAGTCTGTCAAAGCCAGCCCCAGCCCCAGCTTTGAGTGGCCATCACCAGCTACCAGACTTCAGGAGGTGCTAGGCTCATCAGAGCCCCACCCCTCCCCATAGACTAGGCAGGCAACAGTGAGCAGAAGCAGTTGGGTTCTTTTATAACAAAACAGCGAAACACCAAAAAGAAAGTTGAGAGAAACCCACTCTTTATTATCCAAACCACACACAAGCCTTCTTGACACCTGTAAACATAATGCCTTGCACAAAGTGGAAAATAAACTCCAAGCAACCAGTTTTAAAAAAGATTTAAACAAATTTAAAAGTGTACCTCTCGGGGCACCTGGGTGGCTCAGTGGGTTAAGCCTCTGCCTTCGGCTCAGGTCATGATCCCAGGGTGCTGGGTTCGAGCCCCGCATCGGGCTCTCTGCTCAGCGGGGATCCTGCTTCCTCCTCTCTCTCTGCCTGCCTCTCTGCCTACTTGTGATCTCTGTCTGTCAAATAAATAAATAAAATCTTTAATAAAAAATAAAAAGTGTACCTCTCTGTCTCTGTCCTTTCCTCCTTATAGTGGAAGGCTAGCTCCCTTCCCAGAGCACTTGCTTTTTTAATTATCCCCTCCATCCAGCACCTTCACTCTCTGCCTGGAGTTCCTTGTTCACACTTCTGCTCATGGGTCTGTAAGAGTTAGTACATGTAAAATGCTTAGAATGGTGCCTTGCCCTCAGTAAACTCGATAAATGTTAACTGTTATTATGAGTGGAACTGTTAGTTCCCCACCCCTTTACTGGGATCAGTGTTCTCACAGAGGGCACATATATAAACGGAAAAATATTTTCAACTAAAGGGGAAATGTTACTACCTTTCTCATAAATGCTAGAGTTCTTCAGGGCTCTTTTCATCCTTATCTAACTTTATATACTCCTCGGCGATTTTTATCCACTTTTCTTTTTCTTTTTTTTTTAAATTTTTTTTAAAGATTTTATTTATTTACTTGAGAGAGAGACAGTGAGAGAGAGCATGAACGAGGAGAAGGTCAGAGAGAGAAGCAGACTCCCCATGGAGCTGGGAGCCTGATGCGGGACTCGATCCCGGGACTCCAGGATCATGACCTGAGCCGAAGGCAGTCGTCCAACCAACTGAGCCACCCAGGCGTCCCTTTTATTCACTTTTCTAAGTTAAACCATTTAAATACTGATGACCCTTAATTTTATATCTCCAGTTTTCCTGACAACCCCCGCCCCAGACCCACTTAGATTTCCTCCTTTCCTCCCTTCAACAATAGAGCCTGCTGGGGCATCTTAGTGGCTCAGTCGCTGAAGGGTCTGACTCTCGATCTCAGCTCAGGTCTTGATCTCAGGGTCGTGAGTTCAAACCCCACATTGGGCTCCATGCTTGGACTGGAACTACTTACAACAACAACAACAACAACAAAACCCCAGTAGAGTCTGCTTTGTACCCAGCACTGTTGAGAAGAGCAGGATTGGCACGTTAAGAGATGGCTGTATACACCAGCTATGTAGGTGCTTCATAGACATTTCAAGCTCAATATGTCTAAAATACTGTACCCGTCTCCAGCCAGCTGCTTCCATTGTTTCCAGATTTAGTAAAAGTCCCACCATCCACCCAAATGCCTAAAACTGGAAGCTGGGAGCGTTCTTGGGCATGTATCTCACCTCCCATACCTGTCCTACCAATCCTAGCTCCTAAATATTTCAAACTGATGCATTCTTTGGCTCCCGCTACTGCCACTGCAATCTTCCGTCTTGCTTCCCTCTCTGTCTCCGCACACTATGGGCATCTTTCTAAAGCATAAAGTACTGTTTCACTAGCTCTCCAAAACCTTTCATTTGTTCCCTCCTGCTCTTGGATGAAGTCCAAAGATCTGCTCCCAATTACTTCATTCTTGCCGCTCATGTCTCCCTTGGGCCTCTGCATTTTTTGCCCCTTGTGCTAATCTCTGTGCCTCGATGGTTACCTACATAGAAATAGTCTTCAGTGGGCTAATTCCTACTCTCTTCAGATACCAGCTGAAGCATCACTTCTTTTAGAAAGTTGATCATTAGGCCAAGGTAGGACCTCTGCTATGTGCCCTAGTAGTCCGAGTAGCTTTTACTTCACTGCATCATGAAACTTCCTTGGCATTCCCATACGTATGTGCCAGCTATCCCCTATAACCCATCACATGTGGGTGCTGTTTAGGCATGCTGGACAAGGCTTGCTTTTGTAAGATTACATTCCAGTCCTGTAAGGAAAATAAACCAGATCATAATGTGGAGCATAACAGAAAAGGAAGGCACACTGTACACATCGATTTAGTGTCCAAAGGAGAAGACCCAGACATGCAAAGTAGGGAAGCAGAGATGATTCTAGTACAGTGTTTAGTAGATGCAAAGGCCAAGAAAGAAAGTAAGACTGGTATGTGTGACAAGAAAGCCAGCAGACTTGGGAATGAGATAATGTCTTTGTCTATTGGGGCTGCTATAACCATACCATAGCCTAGGTGGCTTATAAACAACAAAAATTTATTTCTCACGGTTCTGGAGACTGGGAGGTCCAAGAATAAGCGCCGACAGATTGAGTGTCATGAGGATCTGCTTCCTGGTTCCTAGATGGTCATCTTCTTACCGTGTCCTCACATGGTAGAAAGAGAAGGGAGGCTCTTTGGGTCTCTAGAAGGGCACTAATCCTATTCATGGAGCTCTACCTTCATGACTTAATCACCTCCCCAAAGCCACCCCTCCTAATACTTTCACAGTCAGGGTTAGGATTTCAAATGTATGAGTTTTGGGGGAACACAAACTTTCAGTCCATTACAGATGTGATTGGAGAGGTGGGCTGGGGCTGGATTATATAGAGCCTTTCAGATCCTGTTAAAGCATTTGGATTTCTTTCAAAATGCAATGGGAAGGCAGTAAGAATTTAAAGTAGGGGAGCAATGATATTTTAAGATTTCAAAGAGATTCCTCTAGCTACAGAGGGAATATGGGTCATTAGGGGGCAAGAGTGGAAATGGGGAGACCAATTAGACTACATCAGTAGGGCAGCCAAGAGGTGGATAAAAGCAGCAGATATGGAGAGAAGTAGATGGATTAAAGCTATTATATTTGGAGGTAAGACTGACAGAGGACATTCTAACAAATTAATACAGGGATTGTGGGAAAGTAAAAAATCAAGCAAGACCGCTAGAGTTTTGGCTTGAGTAACTGAATAAGAGGCCATTTACTGAGTGGAAGACAGGAGTAGAACTTAGGAGTGGATCAAGGATTTTATTTGAATGGCTAGAAGCAGCTGGCTGTACTTGTCCAGTGTTTTTCTACACCAAGGGTTAGCAAACTTATGCTATAAAAATCAGATAGTAATTTTAGGCTTTGCATGTCAGGAAGCAAAATCAAAGATATTATATAAGTGTATAAAAATTAAAACAAATTTCCACAGTTTTTTATTGACAAAACTCAAAGTATAATGATTGAGTACAATTTTTTTATAATATACATCTGCTTAATTGAGGTACAAAGTTAGTGTTCCCTGTCATCAAAATCAATTGCAAATGTTTATTTGTTAATGCTGATCTGTGATGGGACTTCTTGTATTTTGTCTTTGAAAATGTCTTCATACAGATAGTACTGCCAAATACTGTTATTAATCCAATACCATGTAATTTTAATTGAGCATATTCATCACCTGAAAGGCATTTATAGAATTCTTTTATATTCTTCCCTTGAGATTTGCCTTTTATCATGTCATTACTTTGTAGATTAATCACATCCAAATGAAGGTTAAGTGGAAACTCCTCAATTGCACAATTAAATGAAATACAGAAATTTTCTTTGCACTTGTACCGAGGTTTGAAAAACACTGCTGGAACTGTAGTTCGAGCTCAGAAAATATGTGTGCTGCAAATCCATGTGGGAATGGGGATCTTGCTTTTTGTTTTAACTTTTGATAGCCCGAGAAGTATATACAGCAGCTTGACATTGCCTGTGATTCAACAACTTTGATGATTTTGCTGCAGTATATGTTTCGTATATTGGCACTGCTTTGCTTGTAATTTTATTTTATTTTAAAGATTTTGTTTGTTTGACACAGAGAGACACAGTGAGAGAGGGAACACAAGCAAGGGGAGTGGGAGAGGGAGAAGCAGGCTTACCACTGAGCAGGAAGCACGATGCAGGGCTCGATCCCAGGACCCTGGTATCATGACCTGAGCCAAAGGCAGACACTTAATGCTGAGCCACCCAGGCGCCCCTGCCTTGTAATTTTAGATTGAATTAATTAGGAAACATCACCATGTCTGCAGCAAGTGTCCACCCATGGATGAATGGATAAACAAAACATGATATTTACATACATTGGAATTTTAGTTAGCCTTAAAAAGTTGGGAGATCCCCTGGTATGAAGTGGTGATGCAATGTCGGGGGGTTGAGGGGTGGGAAAAGAAAAAATGAGAGAAGGTGGGATCGGGTGGGAGACAAACCATAAAAGACTCAATCTCAAAAAACAGACTGAGGGTTGCTGGGAGGAGGGGGGACGGGAGAGGGTGGTGGGGATGTGGACATTGGGGAGGGTATGTGCTATGATGAGTGCTGTGAAATGTGTAAACCTGGCGATTCACAGACCTGTACCCCTGGGGATAAAAATACATTATATGTTTATTAAAAAAAATAAATTTTTAAAAAAAAGTTGAGAGATCCTGATGCATTACAAAACATGGGTGAATCTTGAAGACATTATGCTAAGTGAAATAAGCCAGTCACAAAAGGAAAAATATTGTTTATTTCCATTTACATGAGGGATTTAGAACAGCCACGTGTACATAGAGACAGGAAGTAGAATGGCGGTGGCCGGGGCTGAGAGGAGAGGGGAAATGGAAAGTTATTATTTCATGGGTACCGAGTTTCAATTTGGGAAGATGATAAAGGTTCTGCAGATGGATGGTGATGATGGTTGTGCAACAGTGTGAACATACTTATCCCTTCTGAGCTGTACAATTGAAAATGGTTTAAATGGCAAACTTTATGTTACATATATTTTACCACAATAAAACGAACAAACAAATAAATGAGCTATGAATAAACTAATGGATCTAGGCATTGGGCATCAGTGGCTGCAAACACCACAGAAAAGAAACAACTGAACCATATGTGCTTCTTATGGAAAATACTACCACCACCTACGAATCAGTCTGGCCCCAAATATTAAACTTGAATGTGATCAGACCTCAAAATATAACTACCAATTCACAGAAAATGCAGAGGGCAGGGAAGCATGTTAAACCACATAACAGTGAAGTGATCAGCAAAATTGAGACTGCAAGAAATTCTGAGGAACAAACACACCCCATTTTCTTCACCAAAATAATTGTAAAGGGACAAAGGGGAAAGAGGGAAACCTGTAGTTTGAAAAATCTTTTTTTAAAGTTTATTTATCTATTTTTTTTAGTAATCTCGACACCCAACAGGGGGCTTGAACTCGCAGCCACAAGATCAAGAGCCAACTCTTGATTTTCGCTTGGGTCGTGATCTCAGGGACGTGAGATGGAGGCCCGCATCTGCTCCACACTCAGCAGCGAGTCTGCTTGTGTTCCTTCTCTCCCCATCTCTCTAACCCTCCTCACCCCGCTCAGGCTCTTTCTCTCAAATAAACCAACCAACCAACAAATAAATAAATAAAACACATATTAACCACAGTGCCCAGACCTTATCTGGATCATAGTTTTTTAAAAAGGTTTAAAAAACAATTATGGCCCCTAGGAGACAACTGGGGACTCAACAACTGACTGGACATTTGATGATATTAGGAGTCACTCTTAAAATTTTTGGTTGTGATAAGGGTATTGTGGTTAAGGTTAAAAAAAAGGGCCCTTGTGTTTTGATGGCATCGGTGATTTATGGGTAGATAAATTTATCTATAGTTATGGATTGAATAAAAACATTAAATATACACATATATGAGCTCTAGATAATTGTATAAATTAAATTATAATTTGTATATATATTGCCAGTTTTTTTTTTTTTTAAGATTGAGAAATAAGTTTGGGAATAGCTATATACTTTAAAGGTATCTGATCAGAAATTTTATAAAGACTTTTTAAAAAATTTTATTTATTAATTTATTTGAGAGAGAGAGCATGAGCAGGGTAAGGAGCAGAGGGGGAGCGAGAGGGTGGAATGGAAAGAATCTCAAACAGACTCCGTGTTGAGCTTGGAGTCCCATGTGGGATTCGATCCCACCACTCTGAGATCATGACCTGAGCCAAAACCAAGAGTCGGACACCCAACTGACTGAGCCACCTAGGCGCCCCCAGAAATTTTATATTATAAATACATTCTGGTTTGTGTGCTGGTCCAAGTTAATAAAACATTCTGCTTGACTCTTAAAATCACTGGTTGCTCTATGCATTGATGTAGAAAGTATATTTTGTTAAGTGGGAAAAAAAAGCAAAGTGCAGAACAGTTACACGTAATATGCTATGTTTTATATGAGAGACAGTGAGGGTGGGGAGCAAATAAGAAAAGTGCATTTGCTTATATTTGCAAAAAGAAGCACTACTAGAATAAACAAGAAAACAATAAAAATGGGAAAGAAGTTGAGGGAAGGACAGAAAGAAGACTACATGTACTTTAAGATTCCTCTGTGTGTACTTTGAATTGTGTAATTCCACTACCTAATCAAAAAAATAAAAGAAATTTTTGGGACACCTGGGTGGCTCAATTGGTTGAGCATCTGCTTTCAACTCAGGTGATGATCCCAGGGTGCTGGGATTGAGTTCAGCCTTGGGTTCCTTGCTCAGCAGGGAGCCTGCTTCTTCCTCTGCCTGCCATTCCCCCACCCCCTGCTTGTGCTCTCTCTCTCTGACAAATAAATAAAATCTTTAAAAAAGAAAAGAAAAAAAATTTAAAAATTCTTTTAATTTGAGAATAAATAAATTGAACCATATCACCTTGGCAGCATCATCACAGAAAGAATTCTGAAGACTACGACCTTAAAGGGACCAAAAACAAAAACAAAAGACCTCCAGCTATAATTTTAAACTTTTATTTATTTTTAAATATTTTAATGTTTTGTTTTTTTTTTAAAAGCAGGCTCTGTGCCCAACATGGGGCTTGAACCTACAACGCTGAGATTAAGAGTCACGTGCTCTACCAACTGAGCCCACCAGGTGCCACTCTCTACAGTTTAAACTTTAAATCCTTAAATATTAAATTCTCTTAAATTTTAAACTTCTTTCAGAAGTTCTTTTGTTTGTGGTATTATTAGTAATGGAATTTTGAAAATATAGTGTTTTCTTATAAATAGGTTAAAGTATAAGTAATTATATTAATTATATAATAATGTAAATAATAAACTTTTAGTATAAGAGAAAAGATACTATGTCACCAAAGAAACTAAGTAAAAACATAATAATGTGAAAAATGAAAAATCAATATGAATTCATGAGTTTTCAAATACGTGTTTTTCTAGTTCTGTCCATGGAAATGGATTAGGATCAATGAGCAACGCTAGTGCCTTTGTTGTGATCTCTAATACCATTCCCCATTAAAACAAAGAATGGCCTGCACAGCACAGGGAATATAATAAATAATATTGTAGCAACTTTGGTGACAGATGGTAATGGACTTATTATGGTGACCATTTCTTAATGTATATAAATATTGAATCGCTTTGTTGTACACTTAAAACGAATACTATGGTATATGTCAACTATTCTTCCATTTAAAAAATTTCTAAAGAGTAACAATGGAAAACGAAAGAAATGAACAAAAAACCAAAGCAAATTATGGTTTCTTTAAGAAACTGTTGGTTCCAGGTCTAAAGCAGGCATGTTTCAGGGTGCGCCTGGGACATGTTTTTATGTTAAAAACAAGAAAGCTATACAAGTGGGGTGTCTGGGTGGCTCAGTTGGCCAGGTGTCCAACTCGATCTCAGCTCAGGTCTTGATATCAGGGTCGTGAGTTCAAGTCCCATGTTGGGCTTCACGCTGGGCATAGAGCCTGCTAGAGATGAAAGAATGAACAAAAGAAAGAAAGAAAGAAAGAGGGAGAGAGAAGAAAGGGAGGGAGGGAGGAAGGAGGAAGGAAGGAAGGAAGGAAGGAAGGAAGGAAGGAAGGAAGGAGAAACCAAGCTGTAGAAGAAAATGTCATATCAAAAGAACCCAGGAGCCCATATGAAGGTGTTCCCGCTGAACAAAGTTACAACACTCTGAGCAACTAAAAGAGTAATTGTATTGAACACACTGAATCGATGAAAATTCATTGTTTTGTAATGATACCCAAAATGAGAATAGTCCAGAAGTCTCACTTTTACCATTTAAGGCAACTATTAAAACAACTACTTACTTTGAAAATTGGCATAATTAGAGGGAAAATAGTAAGCATTTATTTTGCTCTTTCAGTAAAAATTTATTTTAGGATAACTGAATAGTTTGAGATAATGAACAAAACCTTCACAAAATGCTAAGTAATGTAAAAGAAATAAAAGAATTAGAAAAAGCACAATTTCACAAGCTCCAACAAAACTAGTGACTCAGGTAAGGATTATCAATTGGTGTTAAAACCAATAGATGAAAAAAAGAACCAACAATAGATGATTGGTTACTCTAAACATGCATATAGAGTCAAAGTAACACCATGCAGATTACTTTCTAGTTTCAAGAGGGAAAGCATTAACTGTAAATCAGGGGATCATGTCGCCACCCTAATCTAGGGGTTCAATCTCAGCATCACTAATGGTTAATCATAGGTGTCTTCTAATGGGATGCAGCATTAACTATACAACAATATGATAAACTGTATGATTTTATTCTTCCTAGTACCTTTTATCCTAGTTCAGGCATCCCTCAGGACTTTTAGGAATCCATTCTTAAAAACATGTTAGAAAGTGAATTTTTAGGTAGTAGGAGTCTATAAGTCGTTATTCTATTTTTGTATGTCATTATTTTATTTTATTAAATTCAATTAATTAACATATAGTGTATTATTAGTTTCAGAAGTAGAGTTCAGTGATTCATCAATTGTAATAATACCCAGTGCTCATTATATTCCGTGCCCTCCTTAATGCCCATCACCTGGTTACCCACTCCCCACTCCCCTTCCCTCCAGCAACTGTTGGTTGGTTTCCTATGGTTAAGAGTCTCCCTCTCTAGGGGCACCTGGGTGGCTCAGTGGGCTGGGCCTCTGCCTTCCGCTCAGGTCATGATCCTGGGGTCCTGGGATCGGCCCTGCATTGGGCTCTCTGCTTAGCAGGGAGCCTGCTTCCCCCTCTCTCTGCCTGCCTCTCTGCCTACTTGTGATCTCTCTCTCTGTGTCAAATAAATAAATAAAATCTTAAAAAAAAGTTTCCCTCTCTGATTTCATCTTGTTTTATTTTTCCCTCCCCTTATGTCATTATTTTAAATGAAAACAAATAATAATGTATTTCCAGCATGTCTAAAAACCCCAATCAATTTCCCTCAGTGCTTGAAACAGTCTAGAAAAAATATATAACAATTAACCAGGTTTTTCTGCTTAATGTAAAGCCTTTAAAACCAGTTACTTAATTGTTTAACACTTAATTAACTCATTAATGAGTTTATTTGTGCAGTAACATCAGATAGGAGTGCTTTCCTCTTAACTTCAGCAATTGCGTACTGTAATGTAAATGAACAGTGAAATGATACGTTAAAGACACAAAATGGAGGCAAATAACACTCAGCAATAGTGAAATAAATAAGACAGGTTTTAAAATGTTGTTCCTGAAATTGCAGTGTCTCCTGAGTGAGGCTGGAGATGAGTGAGAAGGGAGATATGGAGGTTGTAGTCCCTGATGCCATTTAGTGGTGGATGAAGGTGAACAAGAATGAGCTTGAGAAGGAGTGGAACAGTAAATGTCTAAGGTTCATCCACGTCCGGATCCAAGAAGCTGGTGGGTAATCAGCTTTCTTTGGCAACGAGTCTCAGAAGTGAATGGTTGTGAATTGTCTTCAGAAAGTATTGACAAAGCATGACAAGAAACTAAAAATGGACAAGTGTTACATTCCATTTGCTTGTGTTTGTGCTTTGTGTTTGACCACCCTAGGCTGTGCTGGAAATTGTATTTTTAAAAAATATATATTTATTTCTTTTAGAGAGGAAAAAGGGAGGTGAGGGGGAGGGGCAGAGGGAGAAGGAGAGAGAGAATACCAACCAGACCTGAGAGAGAATATCAACCAACCCCACCCTGAGAGCGGAGCCTGATGTGGGGCTGGATCTCACACTGCTGAGATCATGACCCTAGCCAAAATCAAGAGTTGGCTGCTTAAGTGATGGAGTCACTCAGGTGCCCCAGAAATTGTACTTTTGAAGGCGATTTTTCTACTCTTGTTGTGATCATGATCTCTTATAAGCAACAGTGATCATTCTGTTTCCATGATCTAAAATTTCCTTTAGTGGTGCCTGCCCAGCTCAGCTGGAAGAACATATGACTCTTGACCTTGGGGTTGTGAGTTCAAGCCCCATGCTGGGTGTAGGAATTACTTAATAAATTACTTAAATAAATTAAAACTTCAAAAAACAAATAAGTAAAATTTCCTTTAATGATTCGTTGTCAAATATTAGTCTGCTAGGGCTGGCATTTCAAAATACCACAGGCTGTATGGCTTAAATGATAGGTATTTCTTTTCTCACAGTTCTGGAGACTTGAAATTCAAGATCAAAATGCCGGGAGGTTTGGTTTTTCCTGAGGCCTTTCTCCTCGGCTGGCAGTCTGCCACCATTCTCACTGGTTTCCTCACATGGTCTTTCTTTGTGCAAGGGCGTCAACTTAAGAAGTTGTGGGGCGGGCTCACTTCAGTCCTTAACACCGCTTGTCCTCCAACTTAGTTCCTCTAGCATTATTCCCTCCAGTGCAATGTATTCTTTGGAAGGAGCATGGTAAAGCTCTCCAGAATGAACAACATTTAAATCATTTGTCTGTATTTTCTCTCACAGGAGAAATAGGGTATTCATAGGAAATGGAAGCACGTGCATACATGCATATATTTTTTTATGCTTTCATCTCTTAATACACTTTATCATTTCCAATATACATGTTTCTCTAGTCCCTTTTTCTTAAATTTAATTTTTTGAGGATTTTATTTTTTAAGCAATTTCTACATCCAACATGGGGCTCAAACTCACAACCCTGAGATCAAGAGTCCCACGATCCCCTGACTAGAGCGCCCCTCTCTAGTGTCTCAAGTTCACCTGCTTTCTTCACAGTTTTTCCACTTGAGTCACTTTCATTTTCTTTTTTTTTTAAAGATTTTATTTATTTATTTGACAGGCAGAGATCACAAGTAGGCAGAGAGGCAGGCAAAGGGGCGGGGGTAAGCAGGCTTCCTGCCGAGCAGAGAGCCCAACGTGGAGCTCGATCCCAGGACCCTGAGATCATGACCTGAGCCGAAGGCAGAGGCTTAACCCACTGAGCCACACAGGTGCCCCAGAGTCACTTTCAATTTTCTAATGTGGGAAATGGATACAGAAAATGCATAACATTAGACTGTGCATCCTTGCCCCAACACCCTGTCTTCCAGATTTTTGTATCGTCACACCATCTTGATATCTATTGGTGTAGGATCTCCGACTTTGTTATTTTACTTCAAGATTGTATTTGCTATGCTTTGCCCTTTGCAATTCCAGATACATTTCAGAATCAATTTGACGTTTTCCACAAAATAAACCTGCTGGGGTTTTGCCTGCGATTACATTGAATCTATTGATCAATTTAGGAAGAACTGATATCCTTACAATATCGAAAATTCCACTGTGTGAATATTATATAATCTACATTTATTCAGTCTTTACTAGTTTCTATAATAATTTTCATTGTTGTAAAATACACACAATAAAGATGATAGCTTTGGCAGCGAGGGGCGTTACGGCTGCTGCAGACAAGGACTCGCCCCCTGTGGCTTTTGTCAGGAAAAGCCTAGCCTCGAGTTAGCGGAGAGAGCATTTTGCACAGTTTGGCCATGTACAAAAGTGCACTGGATTTCACAGAGGCATGGATTTGACAAACAGACGGGATTTCACAGGAGTATGGATTGGATTCTGTTTTCTTCAGAAGAACTTCAGAATGCACTATAAGAAAATTGTATCATTGATGGAGTAAAGCTCCACATTCAAACTCAAAGACCAAAAGTTTTATAAGGTGATCAAACATCTGATAAAAGATTTTTGAGGCTATTACTACCTATTAAATAAACAAAATTGAAAAAAGTACCCATAATATAATACTTCACATTTTAAGTATTTAAAAGCAATGTTGTGTTATGAAGTACATTTAAGATGCTGGGGAACCATCACCATTATCTAGTTTCAGAACTTTTTTTTTAATTGTTTTTAAAAAAATTTTTATTTGAGGGGCACCTGGGTGGCTCAGTGGGTTAAAGCCTCTGCCTTCGGCTCAGGTCATGATCCCAGGGTCCTGGGATCGAGCCCCGAATCGGGCTTTCTGCTCAGCAGGGAGCCTGCTACCCTTCCTCTCTCTTTGCCTGCCTCTCTGCCTACTTGTGATCTCTCTCGCTCTCTCTGTCAAATAAATAAATAAAATCTTAAAAAAAATTTTTTTTAGTTTGAATTCAATTAGTCAACATATAGTATATCATTAGTTTCGGATGTAGAGTTCAGTAACTCATCAGTTGTGTATAACAAACAGCCAGTGCTCATTCCATCAAGAGCGTGCCCTCCTTAATGCCCATCCCCCAGTTATCCCTCACCCCCACCCACCTCCCCTCCAGTAACCCTCAATTTGTTCCCTAGAGTTGAGTCTCTCATGGTTTGTCTCCCTCTCTGATTTCTTCCCATTTAGTTCCAGAACTTTTTCATCACCCCAAGCAAAAACCCTATACCATTAAGCAGTTACTCTCCATTCTCTCGTCCACACATTTCCTGCAATCTGCTTTCTATGAATTTGCCTGGTCTAAATATTTCATATAAATGGAATCGTACAACATATAGCCTTTGTGTCTGGCTTCTCTCACTTGGGATGTTTTCAAGGGTCATCCGTGTTTTAGAATGTATTGGTATTTCAGACATTTTTATGTCAGAATAATATTTCATCATATGAATAGGTTATATTTTGTATATCCATTCATCCATTGATAAACATTTGGGTGGCTTCCGCCTTTTGGCTATTGTGAATAATCTTACTAGGAACTCTGGTGAACAAAGATCTGTTTCAATCCTTGTTTTCAGTTCTTTTGACTGTATACCCAGAAGTGGAATTGCTGGATCCATGTTTAACTTCTTGAAGAACTACTCTTCTGTTTCCACAACAACTGCACCATTTTACATTTCCATCAGCACTTTGCCCATTTTTATCTTTTTTATTTTTTTAATTATTTATTTATTTTTTAAATTTCTTTTTTTAAAAAATTTTATTTATTTATTTGACAGACAGAGATCATAAGTAGGCAGAGAGGCAGGCAGAGAGAGGGGGAAGCAGGTTCCCCACTGAGCAGAGAGCCTGATGCGGGGCCTGATCCCAGGACCCCGGGATCATGACCTGAGCCGAAGGCAGAGGCTTTAACCCACTGAGCCACCCAGGCACCCCTATTTTTAAAATTTCGTTTCAGTGCTCCAGAATTCATTGTTTATGCACCACACCCAGTGCTCCATGCAATACGTGCCTTCCATAGTATCCGCCACAAGGCTCACCCATCCCCCCACCCCCTCCCCTCCAAAACCCTCAGTTAGTTCCTCAAGTCCACAGTCTCTCATGGTTCATCTCCCCCTCCAATTTCCCCCAACTCCCTTCTCCTCTCCATCTCCCAGTGTCCACCGTGCTATGCCTTACGCTCCACATGTAAGTGAAACCATATGATAATTGACTCTCTCTGCTTGATTTATTTCACTTCAGCATAATCTCTTCCAGTCCTGTCATGTTGATACAAAAGTTGAGTATTCATCCTTTCTGACGGAGGCATAATACGCCATAGTATATATGGACCGCATCTTCCTTATCCATTCGTCTCTTGAACGGCATCTTGGCTCTTTCCACAGTTTGGTGACTGTGGCCATTGCTGCTATGAACATTGGGTACAGATGGCCCTTCTTTTCACTACATCTGTATCTTTGGGGTAAATACCCAGTAGACTTTGTCCATTTTTAAGTTGGGTTGTTTGTCTTTGGTTGTTGAGTTGTAAGAGTTCTTTACATATTTTGGATAGTAGAGCTTTTACATATTTATTTGGCAAATGTTTTCTCCCATTCTACGATATATATATTAAAGATTTTATTTATTTATTCATGAGAGACAGAGAGAGAGAGAGGCAGAGGCATGGGGAGAAGCAGGCTCCCTGTGGAGCAGGGAGCCCAATGCAGGACTTAATCACAGGACCTTGGGATCATGACCTGAGCTGAAGGCAGACACTTAACTGACTGAGCCACCCAGATGCCCCTGATATATATTTTTTTGGCAAGTATTTTCTCCCATTCTATGGGTTGTCCTTTCACTCTCTTGATAGTGTCCTTTGATGCACAAAAGTTTTAAATTTTGATGAGGTCCAATTTTTCTATTTTTTGTCTTTTGTTGCTTGTGCCTTCAGTATCATTTTTCAGAAACCATCACTAAATGAAACTTCTCCCTAAGTTTTTTAAGAGTTTTATAGTTTTAGGTCTTTTGCCCGTTTTGAGTTAATGTTTGTGTACTGTGTGGGCTCAGGTTCCAGATTCAGTACTTTACATGTAGATTGTCTAATGTCCTTTCATTTCAGCCTGAAGAGGTCCCGTTAGCATTTCTTATAGAGCAGATCTATTAGCAAAGATCTCCATCAACTTTTATCTGGGAATGTCGTAATTTCTTCCATATTCTTGAAGGATTCATTTTGCTGGATGTAAAATTTGTGGGTGGCAGGGTTTTTTTTTTTTCTTTGAGCTCTTTAATTACATCATCCCACTGCCTCTGGCTCCATGGTTTCTGATTTAAAGTCAGCTATTAATAGTTATTGATTATCCCTTGCACGTTATGATCCACTTCTCTCTTGCTGTTTTCTTTATCTTTGGCTTTCAACAGTTTGATTGTGTGTCTCAGTGTGGATCTCTTTGAGTTTATCTACTTGAAGAATTTTGAGCTTCTTGGATGTGTAGTGTCCTGTCTTTTTTCACATTTGAGGGTCAGCTATTAATTCTTCAAATATTCTTTCTGCCCCTTTCTCTCCTCTACTTCTTGGGACTCCCATTGGGCTTATGTTAGTGTGCTTGATGGTGTCTCACAGGTCTCTTAGGCTCTGTTCATTTTTCTTCATATTTTTTTCCTTTCTACCCTCAGACTGGAGAATGTCATTTGACCTATTCTTGATTCTTTTCTCTGTCTGCTCAAATCAGCTATTGAAACCTCTAGTGGATTTTTCATTTCAGTTGTTTTACGTTCCAGCTCTGGAATTCCTATTTGGTTCCTTTTTATCATTTCTGTCTCTTTATTGACGTCCTCCTTTTCTCCCTCTGTGAATGGGCCATACTTACTTCTTTCCTTGCATGCTTCATAATTTTTTGTTGAAAACTGGACGTCTTGAATATTTTTTTTTTTTAAAGAAAGGAAAGGAAAATAACTCTTCAGGTCTTTCCAGATTAGCTCTGGGTTGCAATAACTCTTTCAGTGCTTGGGTAAGTCATTAACAATTCCTTCTTTGTCTTCCCTTCCTACTTGCGCTGAGCCTGAGGACCAGCCAGAATGTGTGGATTTTGAGGTTCTCCAGTTTACAGGAGAGCTTTTCAAGACCCCTGTTTCCCAAATCTCCCTGGCTTTTCCTCCCAGCTTTTTATGGTGTCTGCTGTTTGCTGCAATAGCTATATTTGCTCCAGGGGGCAGCGGTTTGTTCATTTGTCTTTCAGTATTCTCAAAGAATGTTCTCTGTATAAGCTGTTCTGCCCCGATAGAATTTAGAAATAGGGTGCTCGCTTCGGCAGCACATACACTAGAATTTAGAAATAGGGAAACAAAGGTATGACCCTTACATCAGTCCTTCAGAAAAACTCTAGTCAGGTCAAAACAGACAAACATAATTCCTTGGGGATGAAGTGCATTTTGTTCCCTCTGGAACGAGGTACACATACTGGGAATACAGTATGCCATCTTTGAGACTGCCAGCATGCCAGGGAGTAGGCAAGACTAAGTGAAAACATCTCAAAGCTCTCTTGCCTTGTTACAGGGGACTTTCTCCTAGTTAAGCACTCAGTTGGTTGCTGTAAGCTTTTCACTACCTTCCAGAGTTCTATAAGGTTGATTCTGATCAGGTTTTTTTTTAATGTTTCTGAGCAGAGCTTGCCCCGTTCCCACTCCATTTTTACTTGTATCACTCTTATTGATGTTTGGAACATTTAATTGTAGAGATCTTATACATCTTTTGTTATATATTTTTCTGGCTATTTTATGTACTTATAAATGAGTTTTTAAAATTGTTTTTGTGGGTGCTTGGGTTGTTTGGTTTTGGCTCACATAATGATCTCAGGATCCTGAAATCAAGCCCCCAGGTCCGGCTCTGGGCACAGGAAGGAGTCTGCTAGAGATTCTCTTCTTCTCCCTCTGACCCTCCCCCTGCTCATGCTTTCTTTCTCTCTCTTTTTTTCTAAGATAATAAATAAATAAATCTGTAAAAAATATATCTCATTTTCTGAGTGTTACTTTTATACAAAGTGCAGATTATTTTTAAATACTTAGGGATCACACTAAATTTACTTATTAATTCTAATAGTTTCTATCTGGATTCTTTTGGATTTCCTATGTCATTTGTGAATAATAACAGGGTTTTCTTCTTTCCAAATCTTTATTTTTTTCTTGCCTTATTATAAAGGTTAGAACCTCTAATACAATGTTACATTGATGTGGTGGTAGTGAGCATTCTAGTTTCAAATCTGATCCTACAGGGAAAACTTTCAATATTTCACTATTGACTATCATGTCTACTGAAAGTTTTTTTAGACCCTCATTTTTGGGTTCTTGTAAGTGCCACTGATGTGCTGAATGAATAAATGACAGGGTCATGTTAACTAACCACACACTCAAAGGGTGTGAGAACCAGAATGTCCCTATGACAGTATTATGAAAGACATACATATCCTGCAACTAGAGGGAGGATTAAGCTGAGAACCAAGCACAGGACTTGATTGCAACAAGAGCAGAATTACAGAGAAGACTTAACGCACAGCCCTGTTAAAACTTCTACATCAGGGACACCTGGGTGGCTCAGTCGGTTAAGAGTTCAACTCTTGATTTCAACTCAGGTCATGATCTTAAGTTGTGAGATCAAGCCCTGTTTCGGTCTCTACACTGGGTGGGGAGCATGCTTGAGATTCTTCTTTCTCTCCCTGTCCTGCCGTCCCCTCTCGCTTACATGTGCTTTCTCTCTCAAAAAAAAAAAAAAAAAAAAAAAGAAAAGAAAAGAAAACAAAAGAAATAAAGGAAGATAAAAAAGAAAAGAAAAGGAAAGGAAACTCTTACATCAGAATCAATGCCCTGATAAGAAGAGAAAGACACACTTGTACCTGAAATGGAGATATTGAGTCCCAGATTCCCCTGAACTTGCTAGACCTTAGGAAATGTCTCACTTCCCTTTTGTGGAGGATAACAACTTCCACTACTAAAAACTTGAAATATGTGGAGGCAGTTGCCTTATAAGATGATAGCTGCTATCCTCAAGATTTGCCCCCAACCTCCCATGGTCTCTAGGCCAATAATTTGGATCATTTTTCATCATGGCCCAACTGGGGAAATACTGATTCCACTTTGGGAGAATAGAAATTAGGGATGCCTAAGTGATTCAGTGGGTTAAGCCTCTGCCTTCGGCTCAGGTCACGGTCTCAGGGTCTTGGGATTGAGACCTGCATCAGGCTCTCTGCTCAGCTGGGAGCCTGCTCTTCCCCTGCCCCGCTGCCTCCCTCTCTGCATACTTGTGATCTCTCTGTCAAATAAATAAATAAAATCTTTAAAATAAAAAAAAAATTATTCATGGATCTGGATCTGGCTAATATGTACCATGGGTGACTGGATCTGGCTAATACATACCAGGAGTGACTGGGTGTTGGATGAAGGGAATTGTGATATAAGACTGGATAAGGAAGAGTATGTTACTGTAAGGACTCTCTCTTGTGACTTAGGATTTAATGTCCTGGAAAATACACCCAGAACTGATCCTAGTACATCACTGAGGAGCCCCTTGATGCTTGGAAAAACAATACCCCATAGTAAATAGAGATGGAGATGCTGGAACTGCTTTGGAAAATTTAGTGTAGACATGCTAGAATGGGTTTATCTCAAGATTAAAGATCCTATCAGTTGACTGTGTTCCCTGGAAGGCCCAGAGGACACTCCCCTCACTGAAGTAATAAGAAATGTGCTTGAGACGAACCTTGACATTGTTGGAAATAATCATTAACAGCTGTTCTTTGAAAACTAAGTTTCATCATAAAGGAGATTGATAGGGAACCAGAGTCCCTAGTGTCATTGAGGGTGAATAGGATTTTGAGAGTACAGGCCCTGACTTAGTTATTAGAGGCTAGGTAGTTATAATTACCATAATAGGTAGCAAAGCCAAAATGGCATCCAGAGGGAAGAAACCCATGAAGATTTGTGGCAATGGCTTATAGGCCATGATATTCCCAATACAAGATAGAGAGAAAGCCAGTTAGGCTATTACTCAACCTCTATAACCAAAAAAAAGATCAAAAGGGGATGAACCAAAGACTGTTTGCTACTGAAAAGAAAGTCATGATCCCCTCAACTCATTGCTACCCTGGAGCCAATTCTCTGACCCAGAGAAGACTGAATTATCTTGAGGAAGGACTCTGTGATGACACAGTAGCGATTCTTCTTATCCCAAAGGGACTTACCACAATTTACTAAGGAAATTGTACACAGAAAAAAAAAAAAAGAATTAGATCTTTTGAGAGGTGTGGGTTTCATAGTTTGAGGTGACACTTGTGTCGGATATCCAAAGTGACATCAAGGCCCCACTGTCATGTGCGGTATGGAGCCTGGGTGATACATGGAGTCTTGGCCCAAGTTTTTTCCTAGTGGCTCTGTGGACCCATCCTCTGGTATTATCTCTAATTCCTAAAAGCATAGTAAGAATGGATATATTTAGATTCTGGTACAGCCCTCACAGTAATTCCTTGACCAATGGAGTAAGAGCCATAATGGTAGGAAAAGACAAGTAACACTCCCTAAACTGTCTCTCCTCCTCCTGCTAAGCCAAGATAAGTTAGAAATAGTTTTGCCTTCTACATGGAGTGGCCTAGATTAGTATCATCCTCAGATACTCAGAGAATCAGTATATAGATGCAGTTGTTGTACCTGTATTTCCATTATTTATATATTTATTTATGTATTTATTTCCATAGCTCTATTTATTTCCAAATATAGATATACATTTCCAATTATTTCACCACCGTGACACCCTTGAAAACTAGGCTGATCATGGTGGATGATAGTAGACTATGTGGTAGTCCAACATAGCCTCTGAATCTTGTGTATGGCTTTTGCATTGGTCATTGTATTCTTTTCTTTTTTTCCTTTTTTAAGTGTTTTTTAAAGATTTTATTTATTTGTGTGTGTGTGTGTGTGTGTGTGTGAGAGAGAGAGAGAGAGAGCACAACCAGGGGAACAGCCGAGGGAGAAGGAGAAGCAGGGTCCCTGCTGAGCAGGGAGGCCAATGCAGGGCTTAATCCCAGGACCCTGGGATCATGACCTGAGCTGAAGGCAGATGCTTAACTGATGGAGCCACCAGGCATACCATAATTTTTTTTAATTTTTAAAAAGATTATTTATTTATTTATTTATTTATTTATTTATTTATTTATTTGAGAGAGAGAGAGAGAGCACAAGTGGGGGTTGCGGGAAGGAGCAATGGGGAAGGGAGAAGAAGACGTGGGGCTTGATCCCAGGACTCCAGGATCATGACCTGAGCCAAAGACAGATAACTTAACCAACTGAGCCACCCAGATGCCCCTTTATTCTTTTCTCTTTCAGGAAGGAAGATCAGAAACAATTCACATTCACATGCAATAGATCACAGTGGATAGTCATGGTCTTTCCTAGAGCTACTCTCTTGCTCTCTTGTTCTAATATAGGCTAACATGACCTTGATCACGTGAACATTTCCTATAATATTATACTAATCCCCTATCCTGAAAACACCTTGGACCAGGAAATAAGAAGTAGCAAGTAGTCTGGATACCCCCATAAGATGCAGATATGACAGAGGGTAGACGATAAGCCATACACAGATTCAGGGATATCTCAAAGGTGTCCACCCAGGTACCTCTCCAAGGTAAAGGGCAACTTACTGCACCTTACATCTTCTGCTAACAAAAAGATGCCCAGTGACTGTTGGTGTTTTTGGATCTTGAACACAGCAACATCTATTTGCTGTAAATTTTTTCCCTTTCTCTTTGGCTTTCAGCAGTTTTACTATGATGTGCTTAAGTGTGTGTGTGTGCCTCTTGAATCTGTAGTTTGATGTTTATTAATTAATGATTGGGAAATTAATGATTGGGAAATGATTAAGCCATGATTCTATCAAATATTGCTTCTGCCACATTCTATTTTCCTCTTCTAGAACTCCAACTATACACATGTTATACTTTTTACCATTTCTTACTTTTATTTTATGCTTTTTTGGGTATTTTTCATCTTTTTGTCTGTCTATTTCAGTCTGGATATTTTCTACTAACACATTTTTTCTGCTCACTAATCTCTCTTCAGCTATGTCCATTTTCTTGTCAAATCTATTGATATAGTAAATGTTATATCATTTACTGCATTTTTGCATTCTAGAATTCCCACTTTATTTTTGTAAATTCCAATTCTCCTGAAAACTCTCCATTGTAGGTGCCTGGGTGCCTCAGTCATTAAGTGTCTGCCTTTGGCTCAGGTCACGAGCCCAGCATCCTGGGATTAGGCCTTGCGCCAAGCCCTGGATCCCAGCATCCTGGGATTAAGACCTGCGCCAAGCCCTGCATCGAGCCCCCCACCAAGCCCTCTACCTACCTATCTAGCTCCCTGCTCAGCGGAGGCCTGCCTCTCCCTCTGCCACTTCTCCTGCTTGTGTTCCCTCTCTTACTGTCTCTCTCTCTGTGTCAAATAAATAAAGTCTTTTAAAAAAGGAAAAAAAAATTCTCCATTGTGTCATGTTTTTTTTTTCTTGAACATAAATCAGCTATTTTAAAATCCTCATCTGAACTCCGAATATCTGGATCTCCTAAGGATCTTTTCCTACTGAGTTTTTTTCTTGGTCCCATTTCCGGGTATGCCTGGGTTTTTTTGTTTGTTTGTTTGTTTTATATATAGAGAGATCGCAATTGGGGAAAGGGCTGAGGGAGAGGGAGAGAAAGAATCCCAAGCAGATCGTGAGCCCATACAGAGCCCATTGTGAGGCTCGAGCCCGTGACCCCGAGATCTCATGGCCCTAGCCAAAACCAAGTAGGTCACTCAACCGACTGAGCCATCCAAGCGCCCCATGCCTAGTACATTTTTATTCAATGCTGAACATTCTGTATGAAAAATTGTAGAGACTCTGGATAAAGTTATCTTTCTCCAGAGAAGACTTATTTTATTTTTTAAAGGTATTATTTATTTATTTGACACAGAGAGAGAAAGAGAGAGACCAAGCCCAAGCAGAAGGAGTGGATGGTAGAGGGAGAGGGAGAGGCAGGTCCCCTGCTGAGCAGGAGACCCCATGAAGGGCTCAATCCCAGGGACCCAGGATCATGACCTGAGCTGAAGGCAGAGGTTTAACTGACTGAGCCACCCAGGCGCCCCTGGAGAAGACTTATTATAGCTTCTCTAAGCAGGAAGTTAGAGGTATGACAGATTAATTTGATAAGGAATTGGGCTAATTTGTGGCTGGTGTGCTCTGTAGGCTTCTGATTTCTTATTTTCCATTACTTCTAGGATTTAGGCCTTATTTAACTGGCAACCTGGGGTTTATAGGGAACTCTCTTCCTTAATTAGCCTGTACTCCATGTTTTAACGTCCCTAACACCATGAGACAGCCAAGAGCTCTGTTTAGATTCTCATCCTCTTGGCATATATATGCTTTCCTCTCAGCTCCCCAGCCTCCCCCTGGGCCGCTTGCAAAGAGGCAAACGTTTCAGGAGGAAAGTTCATTTTGTAAGACTCTCCCCTCCAGGATCTCGGCCCCTCAAGCCCTGGTTGTCTCAGGAGCCCCCTTTCTGACAAACTTCTTGGTGTCTCACCCTGTGCCACTTACAGACTGGCAAATACTGGGTTAAGAGTTGAGTGGAATTTGGATTCAACTCAATGATTTTTCATTTTTCATTCTTTCTGAAAACTTGGCCCCTCAAATTCTGGCTGTCTTGGTAGCTGTCTCATGACTTCAAATAAAATGTGTTTTGTTTTGCTTTTATTTGTAAGTAGCTGTCTTGTTCTTGGTGACAAGCTTAGTCTGCTACTAGCCACGCCATCATAGCTGAAGCAGGGAGGGTGTGTCTCCTCTTCACTTGGCAGCCCTTTCTTGCTTTATTTTGCATATCATTTATGGCCAATTGGCATCTTTTTATGTTTGTTTATTTATTGTCTGTCTTCCCTTATTACAATGTGAGCTTTAAGAGAGCAGGCAACTGATCTATCTGCTTCATTACTGTGATGCTAGGACCTAAAACTGCTTCGTACATGGGAGGAGACAAATAAATAGTTTTAAATAAATAAATGTTGCAAGAACCTGACAAAGGAGTTGTAAAAACATTCTTTCTGTTCTCTCTCTCTCTTTTTTTTCCCCTGGAACTGCTTGCATGTAAGCACGGTAGCAAAGAGATTGAGAGCATTCTGCCCGTTATCAATTTATTAACTCCCAGCGCCAATATTCTTCAGTAGTCTCTCTGCAGTAATGGACTAGACTGCTTAAGCATTTCTTCTGTACAGTGAGCATAACGTAGAGGGCACAGGAGGACAGAGCTTTTCTCTCTAGTTCTGATTTGCTGCATTTTGCTTTTCTTGCCCCTGCTACATGGTCTATTAGCAATGTGTGTGTGTGTGTGTGTGTGTTGGCCAAGGCAGGGACCTTCCAGGAGTGTTCTGCTCCAGCCACGTGCCCAGAGAATGCAGCCCTTCAGCTACCACAAAGCCCCAGTGGATCAGTGACTATTTTGTGGCTGTCCTCCAGTGTAGGTAAGGTACATTCCAGGCCTCATGGCCATGGCCGTGCCCTTACTCCCCCTGCATGCCCACTGACCAGCCTCAGCTTGCTTCAACCCAATTATTTCCCACTTGTGGCAAATACCACGTGTCTCAACTGTCTCAGCATGTCTGCCCACCAGCCTCAGTTCGCTTGTGCCCTAGAGGATTGTTTCCTGCTTGCCTGATGATGGCTGACGAGCTCTGGCCTGGGCAGTCTAGCAAAGTTCTCAGCCATCCAGTGGGTTGCAACCATACCTTCTCCAATAAGGTCTGAACCATAGGCTTGGGTGCTCTCCCTCAGCTTTAGGATACTTCTTAACCTCTTTATAGTTATTAATCTATCATTTAATAAATCTTTATATTAAGCTACCCTGTTTAAATTACTTTGTGGGTTCTGTCTTTCGAATGAACACAAAATAATAAAGAATTGGTACCAGGAATGGTCCCAGGAAGTAGACCCATACGGGTGGCATTTGGACATTGGTTTGGCCACACCCTTGGACTTGAGCATACTGCTGATCTTTTTGTAGATGAGAAATGGGTTGCTGATAACCATAGCATGCAGTGGCATCACAGTTAATTGGACGATCATCTGAGGTTGATTGTGATGAAGTGCCAACTGGTTTGGGAGCCCATGTGGTTGCGGCCTTTCACTGTTATGACATTAACAATGACCGTAAGGGGGCGCCTGTCTGGTTCAGTCGGTGGAGCATGCAACTCTTGATCTTGGAGTTGTGACTTCAAGCACCATATTGGGGTAGAGATTATTTAAAAAATAAATTTGAGAGATGGAGAGGAAAAGTGAGTTGGGGGAAACTGGAGGAAGAGATGAACCATGAGAGACTGTGGACTCTGAGAAACAAACTGAGGGTTTTGGAGGGGAAGGAGGTGGGGGTTGATGAGCCTAGTGGCGGGTATTAAGGAGGGTAGGTATTGCATGGTGCATAAACAATGAATCTTGGAACACTGAAAAAAAATTACAAAAAAATTTTAAAAATGAAATCTTTAAAAAAAATAATGACTATAAGAACTATGGTGTGAGGCAGAGGTTTTTTTGTTTTGTTTTGTTTTTTGTTTTTGTTTTTGTTTTTAAGTATACTTGAACACTTATAAAGAGAAAATAATAGCTCAAGACTGTTAAGTCTCAGTTCATGTCATGGAATGAGAACCAGAGAGCTTCCATGATAACCCTAAAAGAATTTCTTATTTCTTACAGTTCTAGGGCTGATATTGCTAAAAAATAAAAACCAAAATTTAATTGTGTAGGCTGCTAAATTATAATGACTGTTGCCAAGTTTGTCATGTAAAAGGGCACTGATCTAGAAAGAATTATTTTTTTTTTTTTTTTAATTTGGCAGGGAGAGAGAGAGAGATCAAAGTAGGCAGAGAGGCAGGCAGAGAGGGAGAGGGGGAAGCAGGTTCCCCGCCGAGCAGAGAGCCCGATTTGGGGTTCAATCCCAAGACCCTGAGATCATGACCTGAGCCGAGTCAGAGGCTTAACACACTGAGCCACCCAGGCGCTCGAGAATGGGATTCTTAACCTTGAGATGGAGACATCCCAAATGAATGGAGACAACCAAATAACACTGGTCATCTTGAGCTTTCAGGTCATTCTGAGCCCCCAGAGTTTGTCTTCTGGTGCCTGAAGACACTAGCTTTCCTCTACTTGAAAAACTTGTGACAAACGGACCTGAGACAGATGCCTTGAAAGAGGATGCTTGTTCTCTTCAGAACCCATCACAGCCATTCCTTTTTGCCACTAGGCACATAAATAGTGTAAGCCTTAGCATGCTGCAGAGGTCTGGGAACACAACACGGCCCAGGAGAAAGTAGTTCAGGTATCAGAATAACGGCAGGACTTTTCTAACATATATTGGTAGTAACCTGAGGAATGCATATGGGAATGGGTTCTTAGGTTGGCAAACCAAAGAGGGAAAGAAATAAAACATTACATCAGAAAAAAAATTTTTTTAAACCCACTATACCAGATTTTTAATAAATTGTTTAAGTAAGTAATCTCTTCACCCATTGTGGGGTTCGGACTTAACCACCCTGATATCAAGAGTCCTGTGGTTTTCCAACTGAGCCAGCCAGACACTCCCAGTATGTCAAATCTCTTATAGGAATATGCTTACTAGAATTCCAGATGTAGTATGTTAGTTTGTGTAGCTAGAGGTGGCTCTAGCTTCTTACTCGGTTGGTTGGCTGAAACTTAAACTCAATATTCCGGTGTAATGAGGTCTAATTTAATGAGGTAAAGATTCCAGAGCTTTTCTGCTATGATGTGAAGGAGGAAATCAGACGTGCAGGGAGATTGCCATGTTGGATTGGATTTATCACATGTGACCTATGCCCTAACTATATTCTATGGGAAGGGCCAAGAAGACATCCCCTTTCGTAAGGCATTCGTATGAAATACGTTAGTCTATTCTTAAAAAGTTCTGTGGTTTTTCTCCCTTGTAGGCCAGTTATAACTGTGGGGGATGGTTCACTTCTGATTTCAATGAGGATGATGGTACTATTCCACTGCAGCAGAGGTCAAGTGGAAGCATTTAAACATCAACCACACATGGGCTCCTCAACCATAAAGGGCATCAGGGATGTTTGAGTGATCAGAATGCCTTGACTTGCAGAGATCTTTAGTGGGAACTAATTGATCATGGTGTCCTTAAGAATGAAATAGATGATCAGTCTCCTAGAATTGCTAGATCCATGTAACAGGGAAAACTAGGTCTGGTAGCCAGACACCTAACTTGAGTCACCATAATGGAGAATGGTGCTCAGTTTCCAGACTTAAGTCAGTGCACAGACCCAAAGCACTTTCCAAAAGCCAGGTTCCCTTGAGAAAGGACCTTGCTCCACTGCCACAAATAAACACTTAATCTTCCTGCAAGCATTCCAAAAGAAACCCACAACTGTTTACTAGAAGGACCGTGCACTGGGGAAAAGGAAATACCCAGACCTTTCAGGGATTACCAGACACTGGCTCTGAATCAATGCCAATTCCATGGGATTCAAAATGCCACCGTGGCCCACCACTCAAAGCAGGGATATATGATGGACTCTCAACTCAAGTGTGACTCACGGTAGGCCTAGTTGATCCATGAAGCCGCCCTGTGGCTAGTTCGTGGTTTCTGAGAGTATAATTGGAATAGATATATTTGGGAACTGGCAGAATCCCCATATTGGCTCTTCCCTGTGGGATTATTATGGTAGGCCGGGCTAAATGGAAGCTTCTAGAACCTCCGCCCCCTGCCAAGATAGTAAACCAGAAGCAGCACTGCATCTCTAAGAGAAATGAAGACACTGACATTCCTGTCAAAGACTTGAAAGAAGCAGGGCTAGTGATTCCTAACCCTTCCCATTTAACTCACCAGTTTGGCCTGTGCAAAAATCAAGTGTAATCTTAGAAAAATGATTGTGGACTACTGTCAGTTGAATCTGGTGGGACTCCGACTGCAGGTGTCCAGAGGCAAGATGTAGTCTCTTTAGGGCTTTAGGGTGGTATCTTTTATTGGACCTATGACTCATCTAGAAGGGGCGTGTGTGTGTGTGTGTGTGTGTGTGTGTATTTTAAGATTTTATTTATTTATCTATTTATTTGTCGGGGGGAGAGAGAGAGAGAGAGAGCAAGCGCTCAAGCAGGCAGAGAGGCAGGCAGAGGTGGAGAGAGAAGCAGGCTCCCCACCAAGCAAGGAGCCCAATGCAGGACTCAATTCCAGGACCCAGGGATCATGACCTGAGCCGAAGGCAGTGGCTTAACCAACTGAGCCACCCAGGCATCCCTGTGTTGTTCTTTTTTTTTTTTAAAGTTGGCTTTACATGGGGCTCAAACTCATGACCCTGAGATCAAGAACTGAGCTGAAATCAAGAATTAGACACTTAACTAACTGAGCCATCCAAGCACCCCGGGTGTGTTTTAAATTTATAAAACTATAGATCTTTAAATGTATCTTCTTAAAATATTGATTTTGGGGGCACCTGGGTGGCTTAGTGGGTTAGACCTCTGCCTTTGGCTCAGGTCGTGATCCCAGGGTCCTGGGATTGAGCCCCACATCGGGTTCTCTACTCGGCGGGGAGCCTGCTTCCCCCTCTCTCACTGCCTGCATCTCTGCCTACTTGTGATCTCTCTCTGTGTCAAATTAAAAAAAAAAACAACAACTTATTTTGGGATGCCTGGGTGGCTCAGTCGTTAAGCATCTGCCTTTGGCTCAGATCATGATCCCAGTGTCCTGGGATCGAGCCCTGCATCAGGCTCCCTCCTCCTTGGGAAGCCTGCTTCTTCCTCTCCCACTCCCCCTGCATGTGTTCCCTCTCTTGCTGTGTCTCTCTCTCTCTCTGTCAAATAAATAAATAAAATTATTAAAAAATATTGATTTTTAACTTGATTGCACTGTGGTCTAAGCGTATTTCCTTCTATGATAATAACTTTTGCAATTTGCTGAGATTTACTTTGTACCCTAGTACACAATTTTTGCCATTTTTGTAAGTGTCCCATGTGCACTTGACAGGAATGTGAATTCTCTAGGTGTATGCAAGATTGCTTGTCTATATAATTCTTAATTTACCCACCTAATCTAGATACTTCTGAGATATCTGTCAAAATCACCTATTGTCTTTGGGAATTATAAATTTCTCCTTATAATTCTAGTTTTGCTTCTTATATTTATAGACTATATTATTTTGTGCATACAATTAAGAATTTTTAATTCTTCATTGTAAATTATATCATCTGTGGTTATATAGATTCTCTTTATTTTGTTTTTTAAAATCATCAGACATTTTATTTTATTTTATTTTTATGGAGGTATTACTGACACACAATGTTATATTAGTTTCAGCTGTACAGTGGTGATTTGACAAACATATATGTTATGCTACGCTCACTACAAGCGTAGTCACCGTCTGTCACCAAACAACACTATTACAATTCCATTGACTCTATTCCCTATGCTGTAGTTTTCATTCTTGTGACTTCTTCATTCCATACTGAAAGCCAGTTTCTTCATGCCTCCTCACCCACTTTGCCCAGCACCCTGCCCTCTTCCCCTCTGGCAACCTTCAGTTTGTTCTCTGTATTTATAGGTCTGTTCTAGCTTTTTGTTCGCTTGTTTATTTATTTGTTTTGCTTTGTTTTTAGATTCCATGTATGAGTGAAATCATAAAGCATTTGTCTCTTTCTGACTTATTTCACTTACTATCCTACACTCTAGGTCCATCCATGTTGCTGCAAATGGCAAGATGTCGTTCCTTTTTATGGCTGAGTAATATTCCACTGTGTATATACCCCACTTCTTTATCTATTCCTCTCTACTTCTGTATCTTGGCTCCTGTAAATTAAGGTGCAATAAACAAAGAGGTCTATATGTCTTTTCAATTTAGTGTCTTCTCTTTTCTAAGGATTTATTTGTTTATTTGAGAGAGAGAGGGGAAAGTACACAAAGGAGAGGGGCCAAGGGAAAGACAGTCTTAAGCAGATTCCAGACTAAGCATGGAGCCCAATATGGGGCTTGAACCCACCACCCATGAGATCATGACCCCCTAGCCAAAATCAAGAGTCAGACGCTTAATCGCCTGAGCCACCCAGGCGCCCCTGTGCTACAGTTTAGATAATTTTGTCAGATTTATTTTCCATTGCCCAATCTTTTTTTTTTTCTTTTTTAGAAGATTTTATTTATTTATTTGATACAGAGAGAGAGAATACAAGTAGGGAGAGTAGCAGAGAGAGGGGAAGAAACAGGCTCCACACCAAGCAGGGAGCCTAACATGGGACTTGATCCTGAGATTATGACCTCAGCAGAAGGCATGTGCTTAATGGACTGAGCCACCCAGGTGCCCCTTCCAGTGCCCAATTCTAACCTCAGCTACTTCTCGTCATCTGTTTAATTCATCCACTGAGTTTAAAATTGGAACTTTTAAAATCATTCATAATCATTGATGTGTAGCATTTTTATAGCATTCTGTTACCTCTCCTGCTTTTGATTTTTTGTTTTATAACGTCAACACTTTTTAACATACTTACAGCTTGAGGTTTATAATTCCATTGTCTAAAGTGATGGAAGGTCTAATCCTGCTCTTTGTTGTGTAGGTAAATTCTCATTCATGGTGGATTATTTCCCTGTGGGTTTTCCAATTTTGGATTGTGAGCTCATGTTCATGGCCTTGAACAGACTATTGTGATCAGATCAACGAACTCATATGAAGAATAGTCTCAAATTCAAGTGAAAATAAAATCACACTGAAAAGAATATATAGACGGTTAAGAACAGTACAGCAGCAGGTCATGCTATTTGTAAAAACAAACAACACGAAAACCCCACGAGACTGACAGGCTTAAACCATCAAACCCCGGCTAGAATCACACCAGGGATTAATAGCAAACACTCTGTCTCATGTGCCAGGCACTTTACTCATATCTTCAACCTTGGTAACAACCTTAAGGGAGATGATATTCCCATTTGACAGAACAGAAACTGCAACAGAGTCATTAATGTATAGCTAATGGGGGACCCCAATTAAAACCCAGATCTGAATGTAAAGTTCATGCTTTTCAAATTCACCCCATTGTTCCTCAGAACTATTACTGGAGAGAAACACCATCGTTTGGACTGCATACATATTTTCTCCTAGTTCCAATTTTAATTCAGGCCAGTTAACCCCGCAGATCATAAAAATGTGTTGAATAATTAATGAAAAAAGGAAAAGTATCCATAAAGCTACAAAAGAATTGCATTTTAAGTAAAGAAATTTTTGTTCTTCATTTGCTTTCCTTTTTGCAATTTGGGATTTTGTTTATGTGCAAAGAAGGCAATTAACAAGAAGCTTACTTAGGAGAAACCCGTGGAGCTCCCCAAAGCTAATAAAAATGTATCTGAACGTTCTGAGTACAACAAAGCAAGCCAGCGTAAATTTAATCTCTTAATAAGGAGTTTGCGGATGTAACTTCAATACAAACAATTTTATATCAGTAGACCAGGACATGTTAAAGCCAATCAGTGGCAAAACATTTCAGTCATCAGTCCTTTGTTGCCCAGGTCCAGAGAGGACACTGCCATGTGCCCCCTCAGAATATAGGTTCAGGGTGACCTCCCCTTGCCTGTCTAGCTCTTCCAGGAATCATCATCCAGGACCAGCTGGGCTGTTTGGGAATTGCCCACTGTCTTACATATTATCAGCATAAATTGCACCTAGTATTTGGAGTTAGGGGGTCTGGTTTTAATCAGGTTGATTCAATTCATGACTTACTTAAAATGCTGGTCTGGGTTTTTGATTTAATCAACGTTCAACGAAAAGTTAGTGCTTGATATTTGATAGAAATCTTATACATGATCTTCACCCCTGAGGTTTGGCTCTAGGTTACATTTTACTGTAGGGGCTTTAAGAAAAGTTAATACCATTAAATAACCAATTAAAATCAATCATTAACTTTGCAAATGTTTCCAAAGAAATATGGAAAAGATGATTTTGTTAATAAATTTAGCAGAAAATAGAGGATGTGAATAATTGTGGAGTCTCACTGGGACGTGATCTCTGTCCAGCTAATTAGTTTTGCATTCTGACTATGTGTTTACTTTTGTCAGACTCTTTGAGGAGACCACGATTCCAAAAAAATACTGACATTACAAAAGTATTTTATTTTCCTTAAAGAGCTGCATCATATAATCTGGATGATTTCTCCTATGTTTATTTGTTTGACTTTAACAAAACTGATTAAATGATTTTAATACTATGAAGCAATAAACTAAAATTTTGTTAAAATTGAATTTTGTAGTCATCTCCACGTGAAAAATCACCTTGCCTTCCTATTTAGATGTTCTCAAAAATAAGCTTTCTTCCTCTTTCAGTTTCCCCAGGCTACACAATGATTTATTTCCAGTGGAAATGTTCTTGTCACATTTGTTTTCAGAAGGTCACTGCTGGGGTGCCTGGGTGGCTCAGTCGGTTGAGCGTCTGACTCTTGGTTTCAGTTCAGGTCAGGATCTCAAGGTTATGAGATTGAGTTCCGCATCTGGCTCCAAGTCCAGCATGGAGTCTGCTTGAGACTCTCTCTCCCTCTCCCTCTGCCACTCCACCCACTATGCACTCTTTCGCTCTATCTTCTCTCTCTAACTAAAATAAATAATACATAAATCATAAAAAAGAAGAAGAAGGAGGAGGAGGAGGAGGAGGAGGAGGAGGAGGAGGAGAAGAAGAAGAAGAAGAAGAAGAAGAAGAAGAAGAAGAAGAAGAAGAAGAAGAAGAAGAAGAAGAAGAAGAAGAAGAAGAAGAAAGCAAAAACCACTGCAAACTGCACAAGGCTGGACACACTTGTCTCTGCATAGGCCTGGGCAAGGGGTTTCTCTGAGCTCTGAACCCAGGTGACTGTGGGCATACGTGCCAATTGCACAAATTGCCTTTCCAGGGAGCCACATTCTCTACGTATCCACTACTGTTGCCCAAGGATCCCAGCTCCGCAGATCTTGGCCAGTGCTGCATGTTTCCCACCTTTCTACCTTTGGTCTCTCTAACTGGAATAAAGTGGTTAGGTCATTGCCATGAATTTTTCATTTCATTTTTGTTATTTTTTGACAGATCCACCCCAGGTTTATCTGTACAAATAGCACAGGAGGCCACCAGCCCCGTGCACACAGAAGCCCACAGGTCCTATCAGTCCTTCCGTCCTCAGACATGGCAAAACAGAGGCCTCTGCTCTGGAGCCTTTGTGGGTGCCTGGAGCTGGAGTCACAGCTGCAGCCTGGGCCTTGGTTTGAGCCTTGGTCTTGGACTTGGGGCTGCAGAGCCCTGAGATCCCTGGCAATGCAGACACGAGCAGGTTCCCTAAGCTTGGAACGAGCAATGCAGGCAAGTCGATTGAGCTTGTGGCTGCCCCACTTTGGGGTCTTGGGGCTTGGTGAGGTCCATGATAGCCTTGGCACGTGCACACATGACCTTGGTGTTGATGGCCCGCATCTTCTTCCAGCCCTTCTTGTTGTGTTCTTGGCAAAGCCCATGTTCCTTGGGAACTGGAGGGCTGCCCTTTTAAGAGATTCATGTCTTTTTTTTTTTTTTTTGAAGATGTATTTTTTACAACTTGAGAGAGAAAGAAAGAGAGAAGGGACAGGAGGAAAGAGAGAGAGAGAATCTCAAGCAGACTCTGCGCTGAGTGAGGAGCCCCACACGGGGCTTGATATCACCACCCTGAGATCATAACCAAAGTGGAAACAAAGAGCAGGACACTTAACCGATTGAGTCACCCAAGTGCCCTGGTACCTTTGTGACCAGGGTTTCTTGATGCCTCTTCTGTGCCACTTTTGTGACTGACTGTCATGGTGTGGTTCTTGGACTTGGCCATGTCTGAAACGAAGCCTGCTCCCCAAAGCGCCTCCCATTTACTGCACTTTTTATTTCTAGAAGTCCAATTTGGTTCTTTTAAAGATGTACCATATAACTTTTTCTATTCCCTGCAGAGATATTCAACCTATTTCTTTACAACAGTAAGCTTAGTTTATCATCTGTTTCACACAGCTCCATTATCTCCAGGCCTTACATGGGGCAGCCCCTCAGCCACAGGGCACCTTTATACAAATTAGAAAAAGTGGCCCTTCTTCAACCATGTGTTTTTTGTTTTGTTTTGTTTTGTTTTAAGATTGTATCCACTTATTTGACAGAGAGAGAACACAAGCAGGGGGAGGGGCAGAGGGAAAAGGAGAAGCAGTTTCCCCGTGGAGCAGCAGCCGGACATGGGGCTCGATTCTAGGACCCTGAGATCATGATCTGAACGGAAAGCAGATGTTCAATGACTGAGCCACCCAGGCGCCCCCAACCACGTGTTTTTTGAAAAATTAGAAGATTATCACAAAACCTGACCAGCTCCACCAGGGAGAACATTCCAGCATGCTGGTGGCACACACATGAACACACACGCTATCACGCACTCACACAACCCCCAGCTGCTGGGGTGCGTGGCTGCTGACGGCCACCCACTCCCTCAGTGCCACCCCGGCCCCCAGGGGTCAGATGTAGAGTCTGGCAGCTGCAGAAGTTGGGCTTCTAGGGCAGCAGGCTGGAGCCTGATTTCCTTGTTTCCCGAGTCTATCTTTGACGACATGCTGGTTGTTTTATTATCTGGAGGAATAATTCGGGATGAAGGTAATTTCCTCCACAGAGCCTTGGGGGCATTGCCAGAGCTGGGCTACACAAAGTCAAGGCTTGGTATATATACCCTGGGTTGCCCAGGTCAACAGAACCAGGCCGTAATCCCAGCAGGCTGGTCCCTTCTGGTTTATACTTAACCTGGCTTATTGGGGGGAAATGGGGTCTCCCGTTAGATTTCCCACTCGGGGCTATGGTGGGGACATATTCCTCCCAAGCGGCTTTCAGGAGGAGAGCGCAGCCCTCCGCTAGTGGGCAGAGGTCCTCAGGAAGAGAGCAGCTTCTCCCTGATCTCCATGCCCTACAGAGTGATGCTGTCCCATCTTGTCAGTTACAGAGGCTCCTTTCAGCATTTTATGCAGCTTTTTCAGTTTCAGCAGGAGGGTTACAGGAGAGAGTTCTGCTATTACCAGTGTCCTGTTGTTTTCATTTGCATTCCTCTGATGAGTGGTGAATCCCAGGCTGGCTGGCAACGGTTCCAATTTCCTCTCCAGCCAAGCGCCCGCTCATCCCCTGTGCCCTCTTTTCTTGCGCTTTCCCGCTTTTCCCTTGTTGATGTAAAGGTGCTCCTAGAACACTCTGGATGTTAATTTTGTGTTAATTGCATATAACATCTTTCCCCCGCTGTGTTATCCAGCCAGTCAGTCCCTTTCCAGTGGCCTTTGCTGAAGAGAGATCCTTGATTTTGAGGCAGGCAAATTCAACACACTGACCTCTGGAAGGCTTACAGTGTGTCACTGTGACCCTTCATCATTCAGAGCCAGGTTTCCCAGCGTCATTTGACCTGCGTGAAGCAGAGGGGCGCCGACCTCCCTCTATTGTTCACTAAGCTCATATTTGCACAGGCGAAGTCTGCAGCGTTGGCGACCTTGCCACATCGCTGCCTCATTTGTTAGTTTCCAATAAAAACAGGTCCCTGTTGTGCGTTGCTGTGAAGCCCCCGCCCCCCTCCTCCCAGGCTCGCCAAGCTAAGTCTAAGACCTATGGGCAGATCACAGATCGCTATAATTTTTCATCTTGAGTCAGCCCACCATTCCAGACTGCCAAGTTATTTTTGGACCCCGATTCTGTCATCCAGTGCTCTGGCTGTCCCAGTTTTTTGGGGCCACCTGAAACTTTGGTAAATATGTCATCTGTGCCTCCACCTGCGTCACCGGTGAGAAGGTGGGCCGCGAGAGGACGAAGGCCTGAACAAGTGCCCCGAGTCTTCTTTCAGGCAGATATCGATCAGTTAATGATAACATTTCCTGAGAGTTCTTGAGGAGCCTGGGCGAGGTGCTGGGGACCCCAGGTGGCCGGGGAAACAAGTCCTCCGCCCTCTCGGGGTTCACACTGCCTCTGAGGAGGCAGAGACAATTAGGTCTACAAATGGTAACTTCCATGTGTTCTGTGCTTCTGTTTTTACAAAGAACTCCCTCACGGATTGTCTCTTTGGAGCCCTCTCTGGGACAGGCAGTCAGCCGGGAAATGAGTGTACTCAGCCACACACCATCCTAAGGTTCCCTGCCAGCTTTCAGGAAATCAGCCAGGTGCTTTGCTGAAATTCCTGCACGCTGCGTCCACACGCAGGTCAAGCACTGAAAGAGGACACAGGTCTGGCATGAAGGTTGCCTCACCAATGCACACTGTACCCCTTTATACCTATTTACTTGTTCTTTGTTCACAGTTCACTGCCAGTCTCATTTGCCACACTCCCTGCAATGTCTGTGAGGCGCGTTCTCGTGAGGTGTTGGGGTGTCATTCAGCAGGACCAGAAGATTCCAGAGGATCTTAGAATCTGCTCTGTTTATCCAGGGAGGTATTTACCCTCCAGCCCAGCAATTCAGGGGGGCGCTGGTAGAGCCCTCTTCTTCTGGGTCCAGTGCACCTCCACTGGCGGGAGCAGAGGCAGGGGTCAGGGGGCGCGGGGTTCTTTGGGGGTCCTGTCCCATTAATGGAGGAGGAAATGCATTTACCAGGTCCTGACTAGCATTTCCTTTTAAATAAAACAACGAGTAGATGGTATCAGAGGGCGCTGTAGGTGGTGAGGGTACCCACTGTTTCATGAAATTCTCTTTTCAGTTGCATAGTAGATGTGCGTGCGCCGGGTTCTTAGGAAGATTCATTTCGTAATGTGGGTCTTCATGGAAAAGGTTCCAAAGCTATGGGCACAGTGATTAAATCCATCCTCTTGAGTCCACTAGAACTGGATTCGACTCTGCGACTTTGGAGCCAGTTCCCCAACCTAAGAGGATTTCATCGATAACACAAGATTGTGGAACCTATCTCCTTGGGCTTTTATGAGGATTAAATGACATAATAAGGGGAGATCACTTGGTTCAGCACCTGCACTGTAACGTGCTCCTAAGATGGGGCGGTTTTCTCACTTTGGAGCTATGCACACATGGCCTGGTTTCCTTCTCATCCCCAGCGCTGTTAATTTCACTTCCTACTTTCTATTTTCAGCAGTTTGGAGAATCAAGTCTGTGGCTTTCTAGCAATCCTGGATTTTATGGATATTATCTCTCACATCTCAGAGGGTTTCAAGGCTCATAAACCCGCTTCTCCCGAGGCTCGCAGCTTGATGCCTGTGTTGCCTGCGGGTTTGGGGGCGGCTCTGCACCCCCCCACCTCCATCGGAGGCCAGGAGGTATTTTAAAACCAGGCTTTCTCCTTCCTTTTCCTCTGAGGAATGGAAACCTTTTCCTGCCTGCCCTCCCAGAGCTGTAAGTCCATTCCCTGGGCCGGACTTCTTTTCTGGCATCCCTGCACCCCTGCTCTTTGGTCAGGGGCTAGGGGTGAGCTCAGTACCCAACCCGGGCACCCCAGGCGCCCTCACTTTTCCTGACCTGGGGCACTGGAGCCAGCTGCCTGCCCCCTCCCTGAGCCAGGGTCCAAGAGCGGGATGGGCAGACTGCCCAGCCCAGCTCCCCCCAGGACAGGCACTGGGTTCATGGCCACAGGAAAGCCTCTGCAGTCCTTCCATTCCTTTGCATCCAGGGCTGGAGGTACCAAGAGGACTAAGGAATGCTCTCTGCGCTCAGAGGCTCAGGTCTTTAATGCCAAGGTCAAAAAGCCTTGTATCAAGCAGTGGGTGCAGGCGGTTGGACACCTGTAAGAAGTTCCCCCAAAAGGACACCTCCTAATAGGGGACATTGTCTTTCTTAACAATAAAACTTGAATTCAAAGATGTCACAGTTTATAGCACAACAGAATCAGGGTCAAAGACATTTGAAAGACCAAGCAGAGTTTGTGTTTGAAAAAGCATTTCAGGGATTTTTCTCCTTCATTGTCTATCCAGCAGGAACCATCCTGGTTTTTCTTTTCAGATTACACACTGAGGGCCAGGTGTCAGGAGGGGAGAAGGAAGCCAGTGTATCCCTTCTGGGCGGCGCGAATCCTGGGTCATGAAGTCCACTCCACTCCTGGGTACAGGTCCACAAGTGACTGTGGGACACTCCCCTCTGTTCACAGCTGTTCAAATAAGCATCGTTTGGAAAACACTTTGCCATTAAGACACCAGTGGACAACAAAATGGATACTTCTTAAATATTCCAAGATCATACACCCTTTTAGGCAATCTCATTAAAACGAGGCTTTTAAAAAAACTCCATGGGTGCCTGGGTGGCTCAGTCAGTTAAGCATCTGCCTTCAGCTTGAGTCATGATCCCAGGGTCCCAGGATCAAGCCCTGTATTGGGCTCCCTGCTCAGCAGGGGAGGCTGCTTCTCCTTCTGTCTCTGAATGCTGCTCCCCCTGCTTGTGCTCTCTCTCTCTGTGTCAAATAAATAAAAATCTTATAAAAACAATAAAATAATTTTTAAAAAAGTTAAATAAATAAATAACGCCAATTTGATTGGATAGAAACTACTTTTCTACAACTCTTCTTTAGCCAAAAATGTTATAAATTGTTTTTACTCTGTGCTTTATACACCATGTGGACCTATTGTGTCAAAATTAAATTTTAAGAGACATGGATATATAGAGAGACCAGCTGAGCCAAAACTTCATCCTGAAAACATTACTTACAAAAGATACTAGTCACTTGTGCTTAGTAAACCATCGCACATGTCTGGTTCAGTATTTTAATTTCTCATTCTGATAACAATAAATTAGAGGCCCTCGACATAGAAAGCAAACTTGTCCAGTAATTCCAGCTCCAACGTCAAACCTCAGAGACAGGTGTGGGTCTGACCCAATTTCTCGTAGAGAGTAGAACGATGCTTGTGTGTGAACATTCCCAGGAGCCTAGGCAGAAGTAGAAGTGTTCGGGGCGCCTGGGTTGCTCAGTCAGTTAAGTGTCCGACTCTTGATTTCAGCTCAGGTTGTGATCTTGGGGTTGTGAGATCGAGCCCCAAGTCGGGCTCCACGGTCAGTGTGGTGTCAACTTAAGACTCTCTCTCCCTCTCGAATAAAATAAATAAATCTTTAAAAAAAGAAGAAGAAGAAAGAAAGAAATGTTTGCTTCCATCAGATGGTCAGATGGTTTGAAGACTTCAGCCTGAGGGATAAAGCAAGGGGCGGAGGGCCATGGGCTGGAGTTGGGGTAGCACACTGCGCGGCCTAGGGCTGGCTGAGTGGGGGCGGGGCGGTGAGCAACTGGGGGCGGGTGGCTCAAAGGGAACACCTCAGTCTGGGAATAAGGACACACATACCCTCTTCCTCCCGGTGCTAACCCTCCAGGGAGAAACTTCATCTTGCCATCACCATCTGTCTACACATCGCAACATGGCCTATTCTGGCCAAGGCCTCGACCTAGGATCTTCTGTTTAGTTCTCTTTAGTTCTCTTTTGTTCAAGGCTGAGATGACCTCAGCTTACACAATTCCCGAAAGTGCCCCACTGTTGGTGTCCCTGTTTAAGATTTCCCTAGGCATGGGATGCCTCGGTGGCTCAGTTGGTTAAGCCACTGCCTTCGGCTCAGGTCATGATTCCAGCGTCCCCCGATTAAGTCCACATGGAGCTCCTTGCTCAGCAGGGAGCCTGCTTCTCCAGTCCGTTTTGCCTGCCACTCCCCCTGCTTGTGCGCGCGCGCGCGCTCTCTCTCTGACAAATAAATAAAATCTTTGGGGGGAAAAAAAAGATTTCTTAGGCAAAACATTTGTCTAGGATGAGCTATACTAGTGAAGATCTGAATACCGGCCCGATGACAAGCCCAGCTCCTCCTGTGGGTGCCCCCGCATTCAAGAAGAAAAAAGACTACCTCTTCCTCCTGCAAGCTTGGGATGTGGGTTTAGCGATGTGAGGACAGTTGTCTCGTGGTTGTGCAGAGGTGTGGAGAGTCGCCCCATGACTGCAGGTAAGCAGCTTCTGCCCACCAACTCCCACCCCTCCACCCACACCCACCCCCCACCCCCCCCCCGCCCTGCCGTCAAGCCTTCTAGAGGTGCTCAGGGAAGCAGGGCCATGGCAATGCTATTCCTCACCGCTACCCCCCCGCGCCCCCCGCCAAGCTCTTGAGGCCTCTAAAGACCCTGATACAATGTGCCCACTGCAGGATGATTCCAGAAAGGCCATGGCTTGTGGCAGGGGGTGGGGGGCGTGCTACATCCTGACACAGAGGGTGGATATCAGAGGACCCCGGCTTTCATCAGGCCAGCATGACTCAGTCTTACCCTCTAGCTTGAGACTCGCTTGCTGGCTGTGCTGCCTCTGCCCCTGATCTCTCCAGAACTGGCTCCCTTCATCACTGGCTTTGTTACCATCAGTTCACCTGCAAAACCCAGAGAGGGCTGGAAGGAGCCCCAGCAAGAGTGGCGTCCACATCCTGGTACCCTGGAACCTATGAGTGTGAATAGATTTGGAAAAAGGGTGTTTGCCAATGTAATTAAGAATCTTGAGACCAGATCATCCTGGATTACGAGACGAGCCCTAAATCCAAAGACAAGTGTCCTAGGAGCCACAGGAGCAACACCGATGGGACAGTGGGCCTTGAGAAGACACAGGTGGAGAATGGAGTTCCATGGCCACAAACCAGGGAGTGTTGGGAGCCCCCGGAGCTGGCAGAGGCAAAGGATCATCCTCAAGGGACTGCAGAGGGAGCCTGGTCCCACCTGTACGTTGATTTTGGACCTCTGGCCTCTAGAACCCTGAGAATTCCTATTGTTCTAAGCTGCTGGGCTTGTGCTGAGTGCTCAGGGAGCCCCAGGGAGCTCAGACAGGGCCCTCAGCAGAGCCAGTGTCCCTGCCCAGTCCTACCCCCGTTCGCCAGCCAGCAGCACTCAGAGGCGACCGTCCCTCCTCAGACACTTTCTTCCCTGCATTCCTGGGCCCAGGAACAGTCTTCCTACTTCACAGGCCGCTTTCACAATCTTTCAGGCTGAGTCTCCCATTTCTCCCTACTTCTAAATGTTAGAGGCCCCCAGCGCGACCCTCGTGAGTCCCCTTGGTGAAATCATTCTGTCGCACAGCTCTAACACTGTCTGCACACTGACGCTCTTGACTTCCCTCTGTAGGAACCTGGCGCTGCAGAGGCTCAAACACTGTTTGGAGGAAGAGTAACATCTTTTCACACAGATCAACATTCTAAATGTGTTCACCATAGCGGGGTGCCTGGCTGGCTCCGTCAGTGGAGCGTGTGTGTGACTCTTGATCTTGGGATTGTGAGTTTGAGACCCACATTCAGTGCAGAAATTACTTCAACCGTGTGTGTGTGTGTGTGTGTGTGTGTGTGTGTTTACCATATTCACTTTGGAAGCACTCTCGGATATATGCTCTTGTTCTTCTCATACGCCCTGTGACTTGTGAGTGACTGCGTGCTGGTCCTTCAGCTATTTTATGGCAAAACCCAGGTTTCTGGATCTTTCACGCCTCTCCCACTGCCCCTCTCACGAGACTGGAGCACCGCTCCCCACCGAAGTTTCCGCTCCACTGACCGTGCTGTTTCAAGACCGCTCAGCATTAGGAATCCCGTCTAGTGACTCCACCCTCTGATTATCAAGGCTTCTCGAGAGGCTCTCTCTCTATAACAGGGGTTGGCAAAGTAGGACTTGCGGGCCAAATCGGGTCAGCTCTCTGTTTTCTTAAAGCAAATCATGCTGGAAAGCAGCCACCTGCATTGGCGTACAGACTTCTGGTTGCTTCTCTGCTCCAACAGTAGAGCTGAGCTGTGACCACAGAGGCTGGACAGACCCCAAGCCGAACATTTTTACTCTCCAGCCCCTTTACAGAAATGGCTTAGGCTCCCAGCACTCCTTCGTTTGTGGCCATGGAACTCCATTCTCCGCCTGTGTCTTCTCAAGGCCCGCTGTCCCATCGGTGTCGCTCCTGTGGCTCCTAGGAAGGACACTTGTCTTTGGATTTAGAGCTCGTCTCGTAATCCAGGATGATCTGGTCTCAAGATTCTTAATTACATTGGCAAACACCCTTTTTCCAAATCTACTCACACTCATAGGTTCCAGGGTATCAGGATGTGGACGCCACTCTTGCTGGGGCTCCTTCCAGCCCTCTCTGGGTTTTGCAGGTGAACTGATGGTAACAAATTAGCCACAGGGAAGGCTTCCCCCTCCTTGCTGGTTTTGCACCATTGGTCTCCTGCATCCATTCCGGGAGAGAGGAAGGGGTGATCTTTTCCTGCTTTCCCACTGGTCACACTCCTGGGCTTGGAAACGGTTATGAAACCTACTATGTGAATGACGGTCTCCATGGTTGCTAAACACCGTTGCGCCCTCCTCCCTCCCCATCAATGCCTCTCCCTGAATGGGGTCTCTGATGACCAGTGAGGTTGGGATTTCTCCTAATGGCCTTCCCACATCTGCAACACTCCCAGGTTTCTATCCTGTGTGGACTCTTCTTCAATGGGCCCTTCCACTGGGCTTGGCTGAAGGCTTTTCCAGGCCTCTTGCACTTGTAAGACTTCTCTGGAACAGGGAAGAGTCTGATGGGTGAAGACACAGGGCTGCTCCCTGAACGCCTTCCCCAACTCGCCACAGGTAAAAGGCTTTCCCCCAGAGGCTACTCAGAGGAACCCAGTATTGGGAGCGTTGGCATTTGTGGGGTTTCCTACAGGGTGAACTCTGTGGGGCACAGTAGTGAACATAATACAGAAAAGCCTTCCACTCTTGTTGCACACAGGCCCAGCTGGGGTGTGAACGCTCCAGTGTGTGATGAGGGGGGGACCACTCTCTCTGTGGCCTCTACGGCTTTTTCTCCAGAGTGGGCTGTGTGGTCAGCCTCCTGAGAAGAGGCCCCCTCCACACACCTTACAGACACACCATACTTCTTCCCATCAGGAAGAAAAGGAGAAAGGGCCTCGTTGTCTTGGAAAGTTCTTCTATGTCCATTACATTCACAGAGCTTTGTCGATTATGAAGGACCAAAGAGTAGCCTGAGCAATTAACTTCTAGAGCTTTCTCTCCACCCTCAGAGCTCAGGACACTTCTTCCCCATGTCAGAAGCTGGGAGCTGGTTTTGCCATGTTGCACCTGTTCACAGGCCTGTGTCTGCGACCCTGGACACACACCTTCCCACACTCGCTGCAGGAGTGGCGCTCTCTGGTGTGAGCACACGGATGCACCAGAACGTGTAGTTTCTCGGGGCTTCCTCATGCTCCTACCCTCCATCAGACTGTTCTCAAGGGCAATTTCTCTGGGCCACGGGAACAGGAGAGCGCAAACTTCTCTCCAGCAGATTTTCCGCTCAGCAGTAGGTCATGACTTCCCAAACTCGCCAATTTGAAGGATCTTTTTCTCCGAAGACCTCTTGTGGTTTCTCGGGACTCAGGGGATTCTCCTCTGGGGCCCAGCCTCTGGGAGTTCTCCCCACGCCTTCCCTCCCCACTTAGCAACCTTGGAAATGCCCTGCATCCCAGCTGACTCCACCTTCCCAGCTCTGCTTTCACTGCCTGACAAAGAAAAACACCTGCACGACCATGACCAGAGGATGCCCAGCCATGGGTAGCCCCTGTGCACCAAAACCAACCTGAGAACAGAACCAGCGGAGAGAGAATGCTGGGGTGCGGCCCTCATCCTCCCAAGCCTCTGTGGGAAGGAAGGGAAGGGGGCTCGGACCGGGCCCAGAGGCAGCAGACAGAGAAAGCCGGAGAAGGCCAAGCGTGCTGGTAACACACAGAGAGTGGGAGGGAGGAACAAAGGGCCGGGCAAAACACATAGGGGGTGAACAGGGAAGTCAGCTGATGTGTAAAGACAAAGTGAGTCCCCAGAAGGAAAGGGGTAAGACGACACAGCAGCAGGTACAGGGGAATGGCTGCTGGCGAATTTCCTTGGGGTATTCACTGCCCGCAGACAGACCAGGCAGAAGCAGGGGCATCAGCCGCCGTCCTCTGGGTGCTGATGCTTAATCCAGGGGAGAGGAAAGGTGCACTGGGGTATTCCTGTAGAAGTTTCTATACGATTTCCCCTAGTGACTGAGAGAAGGAGAGAAAATGAAGATTCATCTGAATCAGCGTTCTGCCCTCGGTGCATCAATGTTTCGGAAGGCACACATGCAGGAGCTGCCTCAGGAGAGACTCTAGTGGACTCCCCTCACTCACGGGTGTGAGCGAAGCCCTCCATCCACAGCGGCCGGCAGATCTGGTAGCCATCATGCTCCCCCTTGTTCCAGGACGATGATCAAATTAGGCTGGGGAAAATAAAATTCTATTCATAGCACTGGAAACAGGAAAAGGGAGATAATGGACCCAAAGCAGCCACAGTCCCGCTGCCAACATGAAACAGACATGGCTGGGGATGCCAACAGGCTGGGCTTCTCTCTAAGGGGTCAACCATCTTGGACAGGAAGTTAAACTCCCATGGTCAAGTTCTTCTCATACAAAGACAGGTCACCTGGGGGCTGGAGAGGGCAGACTCAGATCCCAGGAAATGTGCCCATTTCCAGCAAGGGAAGTATCAGAACCCAACTATGGGAAGCAGGGGGACCAGGCAGCTAACAAGCATTCAAAATCTAAAACCAAGTCAGGTCACGTTCCCAAAATTCTCCACCATGTCTTTTTTTTTTTTTTTTAAGATTTTATTTATTTATTTGTCAGAGAGAGAGCACAAGAAGGGGGAGCAGCAGACAGAGGGAGAGGCAACCAGAGGGAGAAGCAGGCGCCCCATGGAGCAGGGAACCTGATGTGGGACTCAATCCCAGGGCCCTGAGATTATGACCTGAGCCAAAGGCAGACGCTTCACTGACTGAGCCACCCAGATGTCCCTCTCCGTCATGTCTTTTTTTTTTTTCTTTTAAGATTTTATTTATTTATTTGACAGACAGAGATCACAAGCAGAGAGAGAGGAGGAAGCAGGCTCCCCACTGAGCAGAGAGCCCGAAGCGAAGCTCGATCCCAGGACCCTGGGATCATGACCTGAGCTGAAGGCGGAGGCTTTAACCCACTGAGCCACCCAGGTGCCTCTCTCTCCATCATGTCTTAATGGAGATTCCTCTCGGAAGGGTCAGGCAATGCCAGTCCCTATGAGTGACGAGTATGACCGGGGCCTCGCACATCCTCAGAGGTCACCCAATCCCCAGACACAGGATCTGCTGCCACTAAAAGAATAACCCCTGAGGGATTTTTCAGCACGGTGAAGGGGTGGTTCTGAGTCTGTGTTTATACCTGAGGAGCAAGGACAGCTATGGAACAAGACAAGGGTCTTCCAGCAGGGAAAGGGATAGTTAAGGCTGCTGTGGTCAAGCAAATGCAGTGGCAAGAAAGGTGCAAGGGAAAACTGTATTTCCCTCCCCTGCTCTCAATACTTTTGGTCACCAAATATGTGTGTGTTTGGGGGTACCCCTACAACCAAACAGTTCTCTAACACCAGCTGGGTGTCCTGCAATTTTTAAAAAAGATTTTATTTCTTTCTTTGAGAGAGAGAAAGCACGAGTGCACGCGCATAAGTAGCGGGAGGGGCAAAGGAGGGGGAAGGAGAAGCAGACCCCCCACTGAACAGGGAGCCCGCTGGGATGTGGGGGCTCCATCCCAGTTCCCTGAGATCATGACCTGAGCCGAAGGCAGATGCTTGACTGACTGAGCCACCCAGGTGACCCACAATAACTCTTCTTCTTCTTTTTTTTTTTTTTTAAAGTTGTGGTACAATGTATAGAACATAAATTTTATGTAGTCATTCTTAAGCATAAGTAATTATGTAGTAATTTTTAAATTTTAAGTAAAATTTATTAAGTAATTTTAATGGTATTAAAATTACTCTGCTCTGCAACCTTCTCCAGAACTTTTCTCATCTGCCCAAAGGGACACTTCACAGCCATTAAACAATAACCTCCCCCCAGCCCTTGGCAATCACCACTCTACTTTCCATCTCTGTGAAGTTGGCTCCTCGAGGTACCTCCTCATAAGTGGACTCAAACAGTATTTGTCCTCTGTGACTCTCTTACTGCATTAATACAATGTCCTAATACTGCACTAATACAATGTTCATCCACGCTGTAGCATGGTGCAGAATTTTCTTCGTTTGAGAGGTGCCTGGGTGGCTCATTCAGCTAAGTGTCTGCCTTTGGCTCAGGTCATGATCCTGGGATCTATGGTCCTGGGATGGAGTCCCGAATGGCATTAGGCTCCCTGCTCGGCAGGGACTCTGCTTCTCCCTCTCCCTCTGGCCACTCTCCCAGCTTGTCCTTGCTCTCTCTCTCTCAAATAAATAAAATCTTTTTAAAATTATTATTTATTTATTTATTTGACAGAAAGGGAGATCACAAGTAGGCAGAGAGGCAGGCAGAGAGCGAGGGGGAAACAGGCTCCCTGCTGGGCAGAGAGCCGGATGTGGGGCTCGATCCCAGGACTTTGAGATCATGACCTGAGCTGAAGGCAGAGGTCCAACCCACTGAGCCACCCAGGTGCCCCCCATAAATAAAATCTTAAAATAAAAAAAGAATTTCCTTCTTTGGAAAGTCTGAGCAACATTTCATTGTAAGGATACCATGTTTCATTTCTCTAGTCCCCCAGGGGCGGATATCTGGGTTGCTTCCCCCTTCTGTATTATCACTACCACTGCTATAGGCCTGGATGTGCAAATACCAGAGTCCCTGTTTCCAGTTCTTTGGGAATATGCCAAGAAGCAGAATTGCTGGGTCATATGATAATTCTATTTGAATTATTTTGAGGAACAGCCAGACCAGTTTTCCTAGCAGCCGCTCAAGGGTTTATGATTTCTCCACTAGCCTACCCCAGCACTTGCAGTTTCTGTTTTGCTCTAATAGTCATCGTAACGGGTGTCAAGCAGGATCTCGCTGTAGGCTGGATTGCATTTCCCTGATGATTAGTGACGCTGAGCACCTCTTCTGGGAAATGTCTATTACTCAAATCCTTGGCCCATTTTTGATGGAGTTGGTTTGTTTTTAATTGCAGGAGTACTTTATTTACTTATTTGAGAAAGTGTGTGGGAGCCAGAGCACAAGGGGGACAAGGGGGGGCGGTGGGAGGAGAGACAGAGGGAGAGGGAGAAGCAGACTCCCTGCTGGGGACTCGATCCCAGGACCCCGGGATCATGACCTGAGCTGAAGGCAGATGCTTAACCTACTGAGCCACCCAGGTGCCCCTAAATTGTAGGAGTACTTTATATATTTTGGATCTCTTTCCATTTTTAAAGACTTTCCAAAAAACTTTTTGCATGAAACATGCCTACAATTCAAGAATGTCTCAGAAATACCATTTACAGTTGGATTGGGATTTTGGTGATTTTTTTTTTTTAGCTTTTTATTTTGGAATAATGACAGATCTCACAGGATCTTAGATACCTGCGTCTGGAGTTAAAATAGCATCACCAGGCTGAACGTAAAGGCAGAGTAATTATGCAAAGCTGAGCAGGAGAGCTAGTCTCTTAGCCCATCTCTCCCCTCCTCACAAAGGCCACTTAATTCACAAATCAGAGTGGGAAAACAACAGTACAGGGAATCTGCAACAGGGAAGAGTGACAAGGGCCATTCCTTCGTATGTATTACGAAGTTATTCTGGTTTCACTGAGAACATCCCCAGAAAAAAAATTTCTATCAAGGGTAGGCAGTGGAAATCATACTTTCTACCAAAAATGAATTGTGACAAATAAGAGGACAGACTTTTCAGAAAGCTCTTCCACTGTGATCAGAGGCTGCGAGTCACCTACCGACACCATTCTCCTTTCCTAGAACAGAAACACACTTGTTGTATTCAGGGTGACAAAGGGCCCAGCTAAAGAGTCCACATCTTCCAGCCTCTCCCGCAGGCAGGGCTGGTTACATGATCCAGTTTTGGTCAATGAAATGGAAGCCAGGAAGTCACTATACAGGGCTTCCAGAAGTCTTTTCAAGTCTTCTTATTTAAAAAAGTGTCATGGGGCGTCTGGGTGGCTCATTCGGTTAAGCCTCTGCCTTTGGCTCAGATCATGATCTCAGGGTCCTGGGATCGAGCCCCGCATGGGGCTCCCTGTTGGGTGGGGACCCCGCTTCTCCCTCTCCCTCTGTGATCTCTCTTACTTTCATGCCCTCTCAAATAAATACATAATAAATTTTAAAAATATTTATAAAAAAATAAGAAGTGTGATATTTTGTTAGAAATGCAGAATCTTAGGCATTTAGTCCAACCTACGGACTGGGGATCTGCATTTTTACAAGAACCCCAGTTGGTTCACATATGCGTTTCAAGGTTTGAGAAGCGGTGCTTTAAGGGGAGTTTTTAGCTTCCTCTTCCTTCCTGCCTGGAATGTGAATGCCATGGCTGGGCCTCCAGGGGCCCTCTTTTGACCACAATGTGACCTCAAAGAAGCCACATGCTAAGGAGGATAATGAAAAAAAAACGGAAGGAGCCTGGGGGCACTGATGACATCATGGAGCCCCCATGCTGTCCAGAACTGCCTGCCCCAGACTTCTTGAACACAAGAGAACAACCTCTACCCGTAAGACTATACCGAGAAGGAACCACTCCAGATGTACAGACTAGAAGAAAAAAATCAGAAAGCTCTCAGCAAGAAGCACAGTGAACTGTTACTGGGTCATAAATCATACATCATCATCCCATTTTAAGTTAATATAGGTAGGCACATGTAAGTACACAAAAATGCCCAGGGATGGGGCACCTGGGTGGCTCAGTTGGTTAAGCAGCAGCCTTCGGTTCAGGTCATGATCCTGGAGTCCTGGGATCGAGTCCCACATCGGGCTCCCTGAGGTCAGGGAGTCTGCTTCTCCCGCTGACCTCTCTCCTCTCATGCTCTCTCCCTCTCTCTCAAATAAATAAATACAATCATTTAAAAAAAATGCCCAGGGGCGACTGGGAGGCTCAGTCCGTTAAGCGTCTGACCCTTGATCTGAGCTAGGGTCTCGATCTCAGGGTCATGAGTTCAAGCCCCTGTGTGGGACTGCGCGCTGGGCATGGAGCCTACTTAAAAGAAAAAAAAAATGTCCGCAGGATAGAAGCATAGACATTAAAATGCTCATAGTGTAGGTGGTGGAATTATGAGTACATTTAATTTTCTTCTTTACACCTTCCTTTTATTGACTGAATTTAAAAAAAATTTTTTTTTAAGATTTATTTATTTGTCAGAGAGAGAGAGAGCACAAGCACAGACAGACAGAATTTTTCACATTCTGCATGAATTTCATTTTATAAGAAGAGAGGTGGTTTTTAAAAGGTAGAAAACACATGTGCCCTACATAGAAGTACACCTTAAGGTAATTTTTTAAAAAGGTATAATATCGAACAGGATAAAGAACTGCCAGGTTGCCCAGCTGGCTCAGTTGGAAGAGGATGTGGCTCTTGACATCGAAGGTCATGAGTTCGAGCCCCACGTTGTGGGTAGACATTATTTAAATACAGAAACTTTACCTAAAAAAAAAAAAAAAAAAAAAGGAGTGGGAGTGGCCAACAGGAAAATAGCAACTAAAGCGAATGCAACTTCTCTAGACTAATGACGACCAAGGTCCTCACATGGAGTGTAAGTTGCACACCCTTGACTCCTGAGGCCCTAAAACTTCCAGGTCACATCACACACATTTTTGACTAAACATCTGTTCACCGGTTTGAGTCATTCCTTGGTTTTCAGATTCCACTAAATAACTTCTGGCTACATTTCAAGATAAAATGATCCTCAAGGAGCAAAGACTAGTCACACTTGAGGCCCACGTACATGTAACCACTTTAAAGGCAGCTCAAAATACACTTGAACTGGCACAGCAAGCCTAAACCAAGGAGGGCCTTTCAGAATCCTTCCTTTAAGGGGAAACTGTTCGGACACACACACGTTTAAGGAAATATTGTGTGTGCTTCCTTCTCTCCCTTTCCTTCTTGCGTGACTCCCCACACTCTGTATATAAGAACATTTCAAAAAAATTTTTGAAAGATTTTATTTATTTATTTGACAGACAGAAATCACAAGTAGGCAGAGAGGCAGGCAGAGAGAGAGGGCGAAGAAGGCTCCCTCCTAAGCAGAGAGCCCGATGTGGGGCTTGATCCCAGGACCCTGGGATCATGACCTGAGCCAAAGGCAGAGGCTTTAACCCACTGAGCTACCCAGGCGTCCCTCAAGAATTTTTTTTAAGGATTTATTTATTTATTTGACAGAGAAAGACAGGTGAGAAAGGGAATACAAGCAGGATAAGAGGGAGAGGGAGAAGCAGGCTTCCCACTGAGCAGGGAGCCCGGTGCGGGGCTCGATCCCAAGACCTTGGGATCATGACCTGAGCTGAAGGCAGATGCCTAATGACTGAGCCACCCAGGCACCCCAGAACATTTCAAGAATTGAAACACACACACACCCACACACACACGCACACACACACACAAAATTTAAGCTGTCTTTTGAATATAGCTTAGTTAAAATGTGAATACAACATCCAAACTGGCAAAACTCACACTGAACTAAAACTGTACCCAGAGACTGGCTCAGCAGATTCTAGCACATGGATGCCACCCGGTGAAATTCAATAATGCCCACACCCGACTCGCTCGCACATACATTCATGAGGGGAAGAATTTTTATCTTTTTTGTTCATTGATGATCTCAAGCATCTAGAACAGGACCTGACACATAGGAGGTGTGGGGAAGGTTTTTTTTTTTTTAAATAACTGCATATAGCAATAAACAAAGTCTTTCTTGAAGCAAAAAATTACCCACAGACACACATTAAATCAATTTGCAAATGTCCCCAAGAGAAAAGGATATTGAATAGATTCCCACTAATCTCTGCATTCACCTGAATGTGTAAAGCGAATACACAGGGGCGCCTGGGTGGCTCAGTCATTAAGCATCTGCCTTGGGCTCAGGTCGTGACCTGGAGTCCTGGGATCCAGCCCCACATTGAGCCCCTCATCAGGGCCCTGCTTGGTGAGGAGTCTGCTTCTCCCTCTCCTTCTCCCCCCACTCTCATGCTCTCTCTCACAAATAAAGTCTTTTTAAAAATAAACTAAAAAAATAAGGCGAACACACTTTTTAATCAAGCAAATACTTAAATGTTACAAATACATGGATTCTCTCCACACAAAGCAATGGGAGGTATTTTACAGGGGACAGAGATGACAAGGTGGTATGGATAGATGAGGATAGCCATGTAAACTGTTGAGGTTCAGACCACGATGAGATGAGATTGCAGGCACTTAGGACCCTAAGAGACGCCGGAGAGACAAGATTAACCAGCTGCAGAACCCACCCCCCTCAGGCTCCTTCTAAAGGTGAGGATCAGAAGGCCGGGACGTGTGTGATTTGGGCTTTGTCTTTTTTTTTTTTTAATTCATTTGACAGAGAGAAAGATCACAAGTAGTCAGAGAAGCAGGCAGAGAGAGAGGGGGTAGCAGGCTCCCCGCTGAGCAGAGAGCCTGATGCGGGGCTCGATCCCAGGACCCTGAGATCATGACCTGAGCCAAAGGCAGAGGCTTAACCCACTAAGCCACCCAGGTGCCCCTGGGCTTTGTCTTTGATGTAACTTGGAAAGCTGTGACATAGACAATCTTACTCAAACATCTTCAAATGTGTATTAACAGGCTACCACGTAGCTTGCTGAGGTGGGTTATTAAGATCAATATCCTTTTTTTGAATGCTATGATATACTTTGACTTTCTGTATCCTTTTTATAGGGAATAGATGTGTGCCCAACTTGCAGAAATAGTCTAGTTCCCTTGCCAGATATATTTCTCACTGTAGATTCGCATGCTGGCTAATTATAACAGCTTGGAAGTTACATAAACGCCCAACAATAGGGAATCAGTTAAGAATAAAATTCATTATAGTGCGTATGTATAAGACGATGCAGCCATTAAAAAACATGATGTAAAAGTAGATATTGCCACAGGAAAAAGTCCACAAATAGAGGGCATATAAAAAATCAGGTTATAAAACAGAAGTATCAAGTAATCCCAGCTATGTTTAAAAAACTATTCAAGAGGCAAAAAATTCAGGCACAACCTTCCTAAGCATGGGGTTATGTCTCAGGGTACAATTAGAGATGACTTGTTTTATTCTGTATTTTTGTGAATTTAGGTCTTCTTTTTAAAAAAATTTTATTTATTTATTTGACAGAGAGAGACAGTGAGAGAGGGAACACAAGCAGGGGCAGAGGGAGAGGGAGAAGTAGCCTTCCCTCTGAGCAGGGAGCCCGATGCGGGGCTTGACCCCAGGACCTGGGATCATGACCTGAGCCGAAGGCAGATGCTTCACAACAGAGCCACCAGGCGCCCCTAGGTCTTATTTTTCTGGACTTTCCAAATTTTCTTTATTTACTTTTTTTCCCTAAGGGTTTTATTTATTTATTTGACAGAAAGAGATCACAAGTGGAGAGGCAGGCAGAGAGACAGAGGGAGAAGAAGGCTCCCCGCTGAGCAGAGAGCCCGATGCAGAGGGCTTGATCCCAGGACCCTGAGATCACGACCCAAGCCGAAGGCAGGGGCTTAACCCACTGAGCCACCCAGGCGCCCTGGACTTTCCAAATTTTCTATACTGAACAAGAATTACTGTAATCAGAAAATAAGCAGCAATATTTTTTTTTTCAATTTTCATTCAGATGACCTTAGGCAAGTTAATCAACCTGTCTGTGGTTTCTTTACCTGTAAATGGTAGAGGTAAAGAAACCTTTATGTTACCAGGATGTAAATGCTTAGAACAGGTCCTGGCAGGTGCGAACACGGTGAAGGCTAGCTATTCGCTCCGAAATTCATGCGAGAATGGTGGTATGTGCCTGAGGTCGGCCCATCTCACCTGTGGCGACACCACTTGTGAAGCCAGCCAGAGAAGCCGGTTCGCTCCTCCATCCCTTTCCACTGTGAACAGCTAACAAAAGCAGAAAGGGAAAGTTAGGGCTGAATTCACAAATTTCAAGTCTTTAGGCAGCAGGGAAGAAATGGAAATGTGAATGGAGTGGCTGGGAATCTGACAATTTGGAGGGGGTGCCAGAACTCCCTGCACAGGGGGGACTCTCTAGAAGTACCTCAACTCATTTATTTGTTTTATTTTATTCTTTTAAAGATTTTATTTATTTGACAGACAAAGATCACAAGTAGGCAGAGAGGCAGGCGGGGGGTGGGGAGGCAGGCTCCCCGCTGAGCAGAGAGCCCAATGCGGGACTCAATCGCAGGACCCTGGGATCATGACCTGAGCCAAAGGCAGAGGCTTTAACCCACTGAGCCACCCAGGCGCCCCACTTATTTGTTTTAAATATAAATTTATACATACATACATATAAATATGTGTGTGTGTGTATTTTTTAATTTACTTGACAGACCGAGAACACAAATAGGCAGGGAGGCAAGCAGAGAGAGAGGGGGAAGCAGGCTCTCCGTGGAGCGGAGAGCCCGATGCAGGGCTGGATCCCAGGACCCCAGGATCATGACCTGAGCTGAAGGTAGAGGCTTTAACCCACTGAGCCACCCAGGTGCCCCATACTTTTTTTTTTTTTTTTAAGATTTGTCTATCCTAGAGAAAGAGCTTGGGTATAAGAGAGGAGCACAGGAAGAGGGATAGAGTCTTATGCAGACTCTGTACTGAGCACAGAGTTCAATGTGGGGCTCAATCCCACAACCCATGGGATCACAACCTGAGCTGAAATGAAGAGCTGGGATGCTTAACTAACTGTACCACCAAGGTATAAATTTTTTAAAAAGATTTTATTATTATTATTTTTTAGAGTGAAGGAGATGGAGCGCACATGAGTGGAGGGAGGGGCAGAGGGAGAGAGACGATCTCAATCTCAATCAGGCTCCACGCCCAGCACAGAGTCCAACAATCAAGAGTTGGACGCCCAGGACACCTGGGTGGCTCAGTTGGTTAAGCGGCTGCCTTTGGCTCAGGTCATGATCCCAGTGTCCTGGGATCGAGTCCCACATCGGGCTCTCTGCTCAGCTTCTCCCTCTGCCTCTGCCTGCCATTCTGTCTGCCTGTGCTCACTCCCTCTGACAAATAAATAAATAAAATCTTTAAAAAAAAATAGTTATTTAAAAAAAAAAAAAAGAGTTGGACGCCCAACTGGCTGCCCCACCCACACGCCTGTAAACATTTTATTTTTAAATAATTTCTACACTCAGTGTGGGGCTCAGACTCACAACCCAAGATCAAGCGTTGCATGTTCTACTGCCCAAGCCAGCCAGGTGCCCCAATTCAGCTTATTTTAAAAGTGGACACTAGGGGCGCCTGGGTGGCTCAGTTGTTAAGCATCTGCCTTTGACTCAGGTCATGGTTCCAGGGTCCTGGAATGAAGCCCAGCATCAGCTCCCTGCTCAGCGGGAAGCCTCCTTCTCCCCCTCCAGTTGCTTCTTCTTGTGCTTTCCTTTCTCGCTGCGTCTCTCTCTGTCAAATAAATAAATAAAAGCGTTATAAACAAACAAACAAACAAACAAATAAATAAATAAATAAAAGCGGGCACTGGCCTAACAGCTCACAACTACCCTGGAGCTGCCTGGTCCTTGCTATCAAGGAGCCTCGGAAAAAAGCAGTTTAAAGTGACTGGAATGTGACAGGTGTTGACAGGCCACCCTCCTCAATGCTTCCTTCTCTTCAGAATGCTTACAACCGGGTTTCAGATATCTGTCAGCGTCCCCTGGGGTAGGACGTTGCTAAAATACACAGCAACGGCAGTTCCTCTCCTCACACATCAGTTGCTGTGTCACGGAGGCAAGCAGCCTAGTCTGACTGGTTCCAGTCAGAAGGACTGGGGAGAGAATTCAGAGGGTAGGAACTAATCCTGTAGCAAATGTGAGCTGTCTGACAATCCCAGGGACTGCATGATTTATTGTCACAATGGGGATACTTTTTACTTCTCAGAGTAGAAAGGAATGCTGTTGATAATCACCCCGGGACATTGGGTCTTGACTGGAAATGCCTGAAACACAGTGGGGTATATAGCTACCTGATTAAAATTGAGGGGTTCCCTAAGGCCTCGGGTAAATTCGAGCTCGTCACCTGACAACTATCTACTTGCATGGCAGGAGGAAACCACTCTTTTCAAATCACCGCATACTAGTAAATAACCCAGAAGGCCTATTTCAAGGGCTTACTCCCCACAAAAGTTTGGGATCTTCCTCTTTGGAATCCTTGGACTGAAAGCCAGAGCTCTACAGCCAGGATGAGGGGCCCCGGTCCCCAGAGCTAATATAGTAGAAGACTTGCAAAAGGAAAGGCAGTAGACATCCGTTGATTTCTCAGTCGCTGGTCTCTTCCTAGATCCCTGATACCACACCAGCATCAGGGAGGGGGAAGTAAGGGGGCTATTCAGGACTCAGTGGGGTTAGGGGCTGTGCCACCAGTGAACCTCTGTTTCCCTTTCCTCACTGGACTCCAGGGGTTACAGGTCAGCCACTGGCTCAGAAGCTACCAATGCAGTAATGACAGGAAACCATGATTACAGGCCCAAGGCCAGTCCATGGCTGATGCCTGCTGGGACTGAAATTGATGTGCGTTCTACCTAACGAGTGTCTTCCAAATTCTACAGCTGGAAAACAGGACTCCATTACTTTCCCATGGTCCATTTGATAATTATCCTATTCAGTGTTCTTCCTATGTTGTGAATTTTTAGCTTCTCCAATTTGCCTCTCTTTTGCCTCCTCCTGCACTAATTAACAGAATTCCAAGTCTGGCTTTGAAACCACAGAACTCCCCAACTACTGGTGAAAAAAGTCTCAGCAAGATCAGGCGGGAAAAATATTTCTCTGTTCTTCTAACAGCTGCAGAAAAGCAAGCACTATTTAATGTCCCAAAAGTGTTCTTGCTAAGGTTATTATTTTTTTAAAGCTTTTATGTATTTGAGAGTGAGAGTGTGAGTGAATGAGCTAGAGCAACAGGGAGGGGCAGAGAGAAAAGCAGATTCCTTACTGAGTAGGGAGCCCGAGGGGGAGTGGTGCTCAATCCCAGGACCCTGAGATCATGACCTGAGCCAAAGGCAGACACTTAAACGACTGAGCCACTCAGGTGCCCCTTAATAAGGTGATTTTTAAGGAGCCTTTCAAGACTCCTGGACTTCGGACATTGTTAATACATCCTGGGAAAGTAATCTTTAAAGTCTATAGATTTTAAAGACTTTAAAGTCTGTAACCTTGATTGCTTACTTAATAATTGGTAGTTCTGGGTGGGTGTCGGGGGTGGGTGGCAGTTGGTTGAGCATCTCAACTCCTAATTTTGGCTCAGGTCATAATCCCAGGGTCGTGAGATCGAGCCCTGCCTCCAGCTTTGTGCTCAGCTCAGAGTCAGCCTGAGAGTCTCTCGCCCCCCGCCCCTCTCCCAACTTGCATGCACTCCCTCTCTCTAAATAAATAAATAAGTACAATCTTTAAAATACGACAATAATCTGTAGTCCTGGTAGCACTATTTAAATAGATACGCTAGGTTTTTTGGAAGATGCAATTTTTCATGCTTAAGCCAGGAGAGGATCATTATTAGAAATCTGATCTACTCATTAGAGCATGGAGATACAAATGAATTAAAAACACTGGCTTTATTGGATTTTGTTTTCAAACAGAATTTGACAATCAAATGTTTAACTTTATCAGCAATAAAGAGCCAACTGTTTCAATGTCTGGTGACTGAAGTTACTCTATTTGCCTTTCGCAGATCTCTGCAAGGACTGAGCCAAGCCGTCTGGGTCATAGGAAGTACATGGATCTTGCACTGGGGCCAGGTCCCAACCTGCAGCAACTAGAAGAGAGCAGGAATGGGCTCTTGGCCCTTCGAGCAACCAGGGAAGGTCTTCACCTTCTATAGGCAATAACAGCTGGTCGTGTCAAGATCACTTTCCAGTCCTCTTCCTGTTTGGCGGGATGAGAAGTCCCAGTGATTTCACTAAGGGGACAGAGGTGAGGAAAGGGGGTTGGAGGTCCCATTGCCATCACGAAGACACCTTTTCTCAGTCCAATGTCAGAAGAGAGGCCACTAGATTCAGACTGGTGCTTATCTGAACATGAGGTTTCTGAGAATTTGAGGGGGTCCAGAGCCAAAGTCCCATTCTCTACTCTGCCTCTATTTCCAAAAGAAAGAAAGAAAGAAAGAAAGAAAGAAAGAAAGAAAGAAAGAAAGAAAGAAAGAAAATGCAGATTTTAAACAGAACACGTGAAAAGTCTTAAGAGCTAGGGGTACCTGGTTGGCTCAGTCAGTAGAGCATGTGACTCCTGATCTCGGGATTGTGAGTTTGAGCCCCATGTTAGGCACAGAGATTACTTTTTTTTTTTTAAAGATTTTATTTATTTATTTGACACAGAGAGAGAGAGAGATGACGAGTAGGCAGAGAGGCAGGCAGAGAGAGAGGGAGAAGCAGGCTCCCTGCTGAGCAGAGAGCCCGATGTGGGACTCAATCCCAGACCCTGAGATCATGACCTGAACCGAAGGCAGAGGCTCAGGTCTGAGCCACCCAGGTGCCTCCAGAGATTACTTTTAAAATAAAAATTAATTAATTAATAACATCCGGGGAGGAACCCTATAAGTGTTTCTAAACTCTACTCACTTTAGAAATCCTAAGTTCACTGGGAACCAAGGAGAGTGGGAAGAAATCCATCTTAAGCCTTACTTTGCAGTAACTCTGAACCACAGGTTGGACCTGAGGGAAAAGGCTTGGATAGTCATTAGTAATAGTGAAATGACCCAAAAATAAATAAATAAAATAAATTAAGCCAGGAGGAGAAAACTAACTAGAATGAACCTATATTCCTTTTTTTTTTTTTTAAGATTTTATTTATTCATTTGACATACAGAGATCACAAGTAGGCAGAGAGGCAGGCAGAGAGAGAGAGAGGAAAGCAGGCTCCCTGTTGAGCAGAGTGAGGGGATGTGGGGCTTGATCCCAGGACCCTGAGATCATGACCTGAGCCGAAGGCAGAGGCTTAACACACTGAGCCACCCAGGTGCCCCTGAACCTATATCCTTAACAAAAGAATTCACAAGTGCTAGAATTCCTACAGTAATGGGTACAAGTTGAAGGCAGAGCAGGACAGGGGTCCCAAAGGCCTTCCTGTGCTCATCCCGCTATGGTTCTTTGTCCAGCCCAGATACACAAGCTTCACCACTTTCCAAGTGGCTTATCACTTCAGTTTTACAGAATGAAAATCCTATTCGTGGGCAAGAAAAAGGATCAGCACGTTGAGGAATCAGGGAATGAGGGCAACTCTGCTGACGAGGGCCCTGATTTCATGACTCCAGGCAGGCTAACTGTCCTCCTCATTCCTGCCCCTTGGCCCCCACTCACCGGCTCTAGATATTCCATTTACTTCCCTCTTTCTTCTTTTCCCATGACCACCTGTATACTTCCCAGCTTCCCACTACCTTGCTGTCCGCTCTAACCTAAAAAAAGCTTTTCGGATAAAGGTTTTTCTGCTGCTCACCACAGAAATACAGAAAATGGGTAGAAAGCCTGGTCTGTGTTGCTGGTTTTCCTGATACCTTGCAAATCTCTTTTCTACACCCTTTCGTAATCAAGGGTGGATTTCAACTCCGGTTTGTACATACTTGCTCCAACACTTATACTGGGAGACTCTTTTTAACTATAAAATACAGGGGGCTGGCAAACTCCAGATGGGAATCTTCTACCTTAATGTCCCTCCAAATTTAATCTAATTAAATCATTCTGATAAAGGATTATAGTGGCAAAAGGAACCAAAGACTCATTTCCTATATTTGAGGGAAGCTGGAGAAACATGCTTTATAGGGCAAAATATACTCTGAGGCCCGGATGGAATGTGTCTGGAATGAAAAGACAGTGGCAGCGAGCAGCCACTCCAGAAAGCTACCAGTCAGTCCCAGGCCTGGGATCCTGCTGTGGAGAGTGCTTATGCAGAACTCTAGCTGTGAGAAAGGCAAGAATTGACAATGCTTAAAAAAACCGCCTGTTTAACGACTCTTATTCCTGGGGTTGTGAGTTGGAGCCCCACATTGGAGGTAGAGTTTATTTAGGAAGAAGAGAGAGGGAGGGAGAATTAATTATCTTGCCTCAGGGCCCGTCAGCAATTCAAGGCTGTCTGTCAAAATACTGGGGACTGGGACCTATACAGCTCCATCCAGAGCACTTGCACCGAAAGAGGGCTTGCCCTACTAGTAAGGGGCATTTCAAACCAAGAGACATGCAAATTCCAAGCCTTTCCTCTAGCATAAAAAGAAACAATATAGGGGAATTTGTGGGTGGCCCAGTCGGTTAAGCATCCGACTCTGGATTCGCCTCAGGCTGTGATCTCATGGCTCAGGGGATGAAGCCCCCCTCCACGTGGGGCTCTTGGCTCAGCGGCCCCTTCCCCCACTTGTGTACACTCTCTCAAATCTATCTTTAAAATAAGTAAATAGAAAAATAATATAAGGAAGAAATAAACATTGAAATAAAACCCCCAAACAGAAGGTTGATCTCTGTTATTAGGAAAGTCTGAAGCTCGGGAAGCTCTCCAGACCCGGAAGCGTTCCACAACACATGAGAAGGGAAATGCGGAGAAGACCCCCCAGTAAGTGAGAAGCTGCACTTAAGCCTTCCAGTCGGACCGTCTGAGGGTCACAGGAGAGTTCTTACTCAGTGCCATGGCGTTTCTGTAATTCTTTAATACCACGTTCGTGTAAAGAGCCTTCTCGGGCCAGTCCAGGAGACTGCACTCTTTGTTTCTGAAGCCCACGACCACATCGTCAAAGGGCACCCGCCCTGGCAACAAGAGGTTTTGCGCACTCTGACGCGGGGTCGTCGCAGCACCTGCTCCTCGAAGGAGAAGGAAGGCTGGGAACTTGAGGAGTGGGGGGTGGACGCGTCTGAGAAGAGTCGCTCTGGGGGGTGTGGGGGGTGGTACACCGAAGCTGGCACGGCCCTAACCACCCCGGGCACGAGGAGAGACACTGCTGGCGTCGACCTCCGCCGGGGAACCCGGGACACACACCCACTCCCCTCCGGCGCTGGCGGCACGGCTAGGTGAGGTAAACGGGAGAACACAGGGCAAAACGGGACTGCGGCCCTCAGCGGCTCACTTGCCACCGACCGCACAGGACCAGTGAAACTGCATGGCTGTGCAACTGCCAGGGGCCTCGGCCCCGCCCCCAGCCAACTTCCGCGTCCTCTCTAGGCTGCTCGGAGGACCTCGCGTCTCGGCGGGCCGCTCCATAGGGCGCCTGGATCGCGCGGCCGGTGGGTGCTTGGACCGGAAACAGGGCGTCCGGGGCGGTGGGTTAGGGCCTGGGCGATCCTGCTAGGCTGGCCCCGTACGCCTCGCGTTTTACGCCAATCATTAAAAAATACTCCCCCCCACCTTGTATTTCCCACTGGACAACTAAAGAGAGAGAAAAGCCAAACGCACCCCAAATATACAGAAATAACTATTGTTAACATTTTACTTATTTTTTATTTTTTTGAAAAAAAATTTTTTTTTAAAGATTTTATTTATTTATCAGAGAGAGAGAGAGGGAGAGCGAGTGAGCACAGGCAGACAGAATGGCAGGCAGAGGCAGAGGGAGAAGCAGGGTCCCCACTAAGCAAGGAGCCCGATGCGGGACTCGATCCCAGGACGTTGGGATCATGACCCGAACCTAAGGCGGCTGCTTAACCAACTGAGCCACCCTCCCTGAAAAAATTTTTAACTTGAAGATTCCTTACAATATTATTACAATAATCAATACAATGTGATATCACAATAAAGATAGACACACAAATGGAACTAAGTAGACTCAAAGCATAGCAATAAGCACCTAACAAAATACTCCATTACCAGATTAATACAATAGATATATATAAATTAAAACCAGAATTAGGTACTATCACATACCTACTAACATGACTGAAATTTTAAAATAGTAATGATAATCAAGTAAGGTGAGAATATGGAGCATCTGGAAGCCTCATTTTTACTGATGAGAGTATAAAATGGTACAACCACTTTGGTTGTTTGTGGTTTTGTTTTGTTTTTACTGTTAACATTTTAGAGAATTCTACTCCAACAATTTTCTACATATAATTTGATATTTTTATGTTTTTGTCATCTCCAATTTTCCCCACTTGATTTTGTCATATAAGCGCACCCTCCCCCATACTGTGACACCCATTATAACACTCTGTTAACTGGATTATCATCATGTATTTATTCATCCTATATCAAGCCACCCAGTCTGAGCCCAGGAAATCAGCCATCCACTGAATAATGCCACTGAATTGGGTCTCAGCCTGTCCTTAAGGAAGTACTATGGAACTTGTCACTGTTTTCTCTCTGAGAAGTATGGTACCTTTTTTTTTTTTACACAGCTCCTCTCTATAATCACTCAAAAGAAGACATTTTTATGGTCTTGCTATCAAGGAGAGTTTAATAGAGCAACTAATCGGTTAGTTTTGGCCTTTGGACCCAGGGAGCTGGCTATTAGAAAGCTAACAAATTAAGGACTCAATCCCATTTACAATTGCACCCAAAACCATAAGTTGCCTAGGAATAAACCTAAACAAAGAGGCAAAGGATCTGTACTCAGAAAACTATAGAACACTCATGAAAGAAACTGAGGAAGACACAAATGGAAAAATGTTCTATGTTCATGGATTGGAAGAATATTGTAAAAATGTCTATGCCACCTAGAGCAATCTATACATTTAACGCAATTCTTATCAAAATATCATCAACTTTTTTCACAGAGCTAGAACAAATAATCCTAAAATTTGTATGGAACCAGAAAAGACTCCGAATAGCCAAAGGAATGTTAAAAATGAAAACCAAAACTGGTGGCATCACAATCCCAGACTTTGAGCTCTTTTAAAAGCTGTGATCATCAAGACAGTGTGGTATTGGCATAAAAACAGACTCGTAGATCAATGGAACAGAATAGAAAGCCCAGAAATAGACCCTCAACTCTATGGCCAACTAATTTTTGACAAAGCAGGAAAGAATGTCCAATAGAAAAAAAAAAAAACAGTCTCTTCAATAAATGGTGCTGGGAAAGTTGGACAGCCACATGCAGAAGAATGAGACTGGACCATTTCCTTACACCACACACAAAAATAGCCTCAAAATGGATGAAAGACCTCAATGTGAAACAGGAATCCATCAAATCCTAGAGGAGAACACAGGCAGCAACCTCTTCAACCTCAGCCGCAGCAACTTCTTGCTAGACACATCTCCAAAGACCAGGGACACAAAGGGAAAAATGAACTATTGGGACTTCATCATGATAAAAAGTTTTTGCAGAGCAAAAGAAACAGTCAACAAAACCAAAAGACAACCAACACAATGGAAGAAGATATTTGCAAATGACATATCAGATAAAAGGTTAGTATCCAAGACCTACAAAGAATCTATCAAACTCAACACCCCAAAAAACAAATACTCCAGTCAAGAAATGGGGAGAAGACATAAACAGATACTTCTCCAAAGAAGGCATACAAACGGCCAACAGACTCATGAAAAAATGCTCAATATCACTTGGCATCAGGGAAATACAAATCAAACACACAGTGAGATACCACCTCACACCAGTCAGAGTGGCTAAAATTAACAAGTCAGGAAATGACAGATGTTGGCGAGGATGTGGAGAAAGGGGAACCCTCCTACACTGTTGGTGGGAATGTAAGCTGGTGCAGCCACTCTGGGAAACAGCATGGAGATTCCTCAAAAAATTGAAAATAGGGCTACCCTATGACCTAGCAACTGCACTACTGGGTATTTACCCCAAAGACACAAATGTAGTGATCCAAAGGGCACCTGCACCCCAATGTTTATAGCAGCAAAGCCCACAATAGCCAAACTATAGAAAGGGCCCAGATGTCCATCAACAAATGAATGGATAAAGAAGACATGGTATATATATACAATGGAATACTACTCAGCCATTAAAGAAAATGAAATCTTGCCATTGGCAACGATGTGGATGGGATAGAGAGTGTTATGCTAAGTGAAATAAGCCAGTGAGAGGAAGACAATTATCATATGATCTCACTGATATGTGGAATTCAAGAGACAAAACAGAGGATCAGAGGGGAAGAGAGGAAAAAAATAAAACAAGATGAAATCAGAGAGAGAGAGAAACCATAGAAGACTCTTAAGCATAGGAAACAAACTGAGGGTTGCTGGAGGGGAGAGAGGTGGGAGCTGGGGTAATTGGGACATTAAGAGGGGCAGGTGATGTAATGAGCATTGGGTGTCATATATAAGACTAATGAATCACTGACCTCTACCTCTGAAATTAATAATACATTATACGTTAATTGAATTTTAAAAAATTAAAAAGAAAGAAAGATACCTAACAACACATCTTACCTAAGGGCTAAAGGGACCAGTAAGAGCAATCGTAACTTTTTACCCAAATCTGTTTGTTCTCGGAATTCAGCCTGCTGCCATGTTTCTATAGATAACATTCTTGCACAATATGCAAGAATGCAACAATATGAAAATGTTGCTTTAGTTGTTTTGCAGAGACTTGGTTTCAGTAAAAACACCAGCCAGAACCACTTAGGACCTCCATCCTTCTCTTGGAGCATGTACCAGTGTCTGATGAATAAATATTTGATATAGGAGGGCCTAAAACCCCACCCCAGACTCATACCAAGGGGGCCACTTTCTGATCATGGGTCATATGAAGAGACATGCAGAAGATCTGTAAAGATGCAGACAATGATCGCTTTAACCCTTCAGTTACTTATTAACTCCCTTTATCTGAGTTTGAAATCATGTAACTCCTCTTCCCTACACCCAGATCCTTTTTCATTCACCTTTAAATACCAAGAGTCTCCCCCTTTGAGGAGAGGAATTTGAGGCTTGCCTTCCCTTCTCCTTTGCCTGCCTCTTTTTTCTTCTTTCCGGATAAGCTCTATGCCTAACCTGGGGCCCGAACTCATGACCCCAAGATCAAGAGTCACAATCTCCACCGACCAAGCCAGCCAATCTCCGCTCCTTTGGCTACCTCTTGACTAAAGACTTTTCCTCCTGCGTACTTGGTGTTTCAGTGATTGGCTCTGCTTGCACATGGGTCATATTAACCTGGGTTTGGTCACAAATTTGGTGAGCCAGCTTTGACTTTGGTTCGATGGCCCCAGCCATTAAAGGGAGTATTGTGACAAGTCCAAGCAGCTGCCTAGGCTCTTCATCCTAGGGACCTTCCTTGGGGGTTCCACCCCAATTTGGGTGCACTGACCTTCAGGCGCTGAATTTAACTCTTGTGGCAAGGAAACAGCTTTTGGCTTCTATATGGATAGACATCTCTTTGGTAAGTAACCTCAGAACCAGTGACCAAATGCTTCTTTCTCCCCACCCCCCTAAACCTCCTTCCTCTCCTCCCCCACCCCCCGACCTTCGGTTCTCTCCAAACTGGGCCTTTGGCTTGGCTCTCATAGCCTTCTTTTTCTTGCTTAAGAAAAGGTTGACGAGGAAGCCATTTATTCAGTTGATAAAGCCTTTTGAGTGGAAATAGAGAATCTTTGTTCACAGAGGTACTCTTGGCTTCATTTGGTTTATTTGTTGCTGTAGCTCGTGTTCTAATTGGAAACTAGGAAATGAAAAATTGATCCCCGGCATGCAGCCCTTTGGGCTATATTCTCAAAAATTGGACAATGTGTAGTTATAAACCTATGAAAAGGAAAAAAGATGATCTTCTTTTGCAACCCTGCTTGGCCACAATATTCATTATGCTCTGGGAAAAAAATAGCCAGTTCATGGATCCTTAGAGTATAATACTATCTTGCAATTAGATTTGCTTTGTAAAAGGAAAGGTAAATGGAATGAAATACCTTATGTTCAGTCATTTTTTGCTTTTGTATCAAAATAAGCCAGCTCAGAAAAGATGTAAAATTCTACTTCAATGAACCAGTAACACAAAAAAGCCTGTGCTGTTGATTCTCACCAGGGAGAGGAAGAGGATTTATTGACTACTTGGATTAAACTCCTCTATAGCTCTTCCACTCTATGGGGGCACCAAGACTTACTGTCTGTACTCAGTCCCAACAACCTGAGCTCCCAAAGAGCCCAAAACCAAGACCCTCAGCCTCAGGGGACCAACAGCTAGAAATGATCTCCCCTTCTTACACCCTACTCAATTTAGTCAAGGAGCCACTCGTTCCCAGGGAAGACAATATCTGCTAAGGCAAGTCCCAATCCCAGGTTTAGATAGGTGAGGGGGAGGGTTGGGGGATAATCCGTAGGAATGATTTGGGTCCACTGTCTACCATCCACCTTGTATTTGTTTCACTGGAAAAACAATATACCTACTTACAGAGATGACCCCAAGAGGATGGAAAATTCAATCCCATGTATTTTTGCCACCTACAACCCCACTTGGACACATATACAAAATTTGTTAAATATTCTCCTCGCTTCTGAGGAATGCCACATGATGCTAGAAAAGGCGAGGGAAGAAGTTATCGGGCTGCATGCTAAAACTCTCAGTAACTCCCTAAGAGCTAATGCAATGATGCCCGTTCCTACTGTGAATCCCACCTGGAACATCAGTGTTAGAGACCCAGGTAAGCTTGAACACTATCAAGGTGGGATTTTAGCTGGATTGAGAAAGGGAGTCCCTACACTGTGTAAATGTCTTTTATTTTGGTGTAATCCCAATAGTTTAATCTTACTTTTTTTTTCCCTTGCCTGAGGAAAACATATCTAGAAAAATGTTTCTGTGGCTAATGTCAAAGAAATTACAGCCTATGTTTTCTTCGTGTTTTATGGTTTTGGGTCTCACATTTAGGTCTTCAACCCGTTTTGATTTGTTTTTGTGTATAGTGTAAGAAAGTGGGTGTGCCTGGCTGGTTCAGTCAGGGGAGCATGTGACTCTTGATCTCAGCATTGTGACTTTGAGCCTCACACTGGTTGTTGAGACTACTTAAAAATAAAATCTTTTTTAAAATTCTAATTTATTATTTTATTTTTTAAAAAGATTTTATTTAGTTATGTGACAGAGGCAGACACAGCAAGAGAGGGAACAAGCACGGGGAGCGGGAGAGGGAGAAGTAGGCTTCCCACTGAGCAGGGGGCCCACTGTAGAGCTCCATCTCAGGACCCTGGGATCTGAGCCAAAGGTGGACACTTAATGATTGAGCCACCCAGGTACCTTAAAATCTTATTTATTTATTTTTTTAAAGAAACTGATGCAGTTTCAGTCTTCTGCTTCTAAAAATCTTTTTTTTTTTTTTTTTTAAGGAACTAGTGCAATTTAATTCTTCGGCCTGTGCATAGCTATCCAGTTTTCCTAACACCGTTTGTTGAAGAGATGTGTTTTTCCCATTGTATATTCTTGCCTCCATTGTCATAGATTAATTGACTATCTAACCATGGGTTTCTGGACTCTCTGTTCTGTTCCATTGACCTATGTGTCTATTTTTGTGCCAGTACCATAATGTCTGATTACTACAGTTTGGGAGTATATCTTGGGATCTGGGATTGTGATACATCCAGACTTGTTCTTTTGCAAGACTGCTTTGGCGGGGGCACCTGGGTGGCTCAGTCAGTTAATCATCTACCTTTAGCTCGGGTCACCATCCCAGGATCCTGGGATGGAGCCCCGTGTCAGGCTCCCTGCTCAACGGGGAGTCTGCTTCTCCTTCTACCCCTTCCCTCTGCTAGTGATCTCTCTCTCTCAAATAAATAAATAATATTAAAAAAAAAAAAAAAGATTGGGGCACCTGGGTGGCTCAGTGGGTTACGATCTGCCTTCGGCTCAGGTCACGATCCCAGGGTCCTGAGATCGAGTCCCACCTCAGGCTCTCTGCTCTGCAGGGAGCCTTTTTCCTCCTCTCTCTGCCTGCCTCTCTGCCTACTTGTGATCTCTGTCAAATAAATAAATAAAATCTTTAAAAAAAAGATTATTTTGGCTATCCACCGTGTTTTGTGGTTTCGTACAAATTTTAGATTATTTGTTCTAGTTCTGTGAAATATGTTGTTGGTATTTTGATAGGAGCTGCATTAAATCTGCAGATTGTTTTGAGTCATATGAACATTTTAACAATATTTGTTCTTCCAATCCATGAGCATGATATAGCTTTTCATTTGTTTGTGTTTTATAGTTTTCAGAGTACAGATCTTTCACCTCCTTGGTTAAGTTTATTCCTAGGTATTTTGTTCTTTTTGGTGCAATTGTAAATGGGTTGTTTTCTTAATTTCTCTTTTTGCTACTTCATTATAAGTGTATAGAAATGCAACAGATTTATGGGTATTAATTTTGTATCCTGTGACTTTACTGAATTCATTTGTCAGTTCTAGTAGTTTTTTGGTGGAGTCTTTAAGATTTTCTCATATGGTATCATGTCATCTGCAAATAGTGAAATTTTTACTTCTTCCTTACCAATTTGGATGCCTTTTATTTATTTTTCTTGTGTGACTGCTATGGCTAGTAGCTCTAGTACTATGGTGAGTAAAAGTAGTGAGAGTGGACATCCTTGTCTTATTCCTGTCCTTAGAAGGAAAAGCTCTCAATTTTTCCCCCCTGAGTATGATGTTAGCTGTGAATTTTTCATATATGGCCTGTATCATGTTGAGGTATGTTACCTCTAAACCTACTTTGTTGAGGATTTTTCTCATGAATGGATATTTTACTTTGTTCAGTGCTTTTTCTGCATCTATTGAGATGAACAGATGGTTTTTAATCCTTTATCTTGTTAATGTGGTATATCACATTGATTGATTTGTGAATATTAAACTACTCTTGCATCCTTGTAATAAATCCCACTTAATTATGGTGAATAATTTTTAATATATTGTTGGATTTAGTTTGCTAGTATTTTCTTTTTTTATGTTTTTTTAAAGATTTTATTTATTTATTTGACAGACAGAGATCACAAGTAGGCAGAGAAGCAGGCAGAGAGAGAGGAGGAAACAGGCTCCCCGCTGAGCAGAGAGCCCGATGCGGGGCTCGATCCCAGAACCCTGGGATCATGACCTGAGCCGAAGGCAGAGGCTTTAACCCACTGAGCCACCCAGGCGCCCCATTGCTAGTATTTTCTTGAGGAATTTCATATCTGTGTTCATCAAAGATGAACTAGAGCCTATAGCTATCTTCCTTCCTTCTTTCCTTTTCTTTCTATCTTTCTTTCTTTCTCTTTGTCTGGCTTTGGTATCAGGATAATTCTGGCCTTGTAGAATAAAGTTAAAAATTAAACTATTGGGACTACACCAAAATAAAGAGCTTTTGCACAGTGAAGGAAATCACTAACAAAAGAGTTACCTACTGAATGGGAGAAGATATGTGCAAATGATATATCTGATAAACAGTCAATATAGAAAACATATAACTTCTGCACTCTACAAAATATATAGGACTTATACAACTCTACATACACACAGACACACACACACAATTTGATTATAAACAGGCAGAAGACCTGAATAGACATTTCTCAAAAAAACACAGATGGCCAATGGAAACATGAAAAGATGCTCAACTTTATAATCACTGGGAAATGCAAATCAAAACCAAAACGAGATATCATTTTACACCTGTCAGAATGGCTAAAATAAAAAACACAAAAAGTAACAATTGTTGGTGAGGATGTGGAGAAAGAAGAGCCCTTGTGCACGGTTGATAAGAATGCCAACCAGGGAAGCCATTGTGGAAAACAGTATGGATGTTCCTCAAAAAATTAAAAATAGAATTGCCATATGATCCAGTAATTCCACTACTGGGTATTTACCCAAAGAAAATGAAAACACTAATTCGAAAAGATACATGCATCCCTATGTTTATTGCAGCATTATTTATAATAGCCAAAATATGGGAGCAAGTCAAGCATCCATCAAAAGATGAACAGATAGAGAAGATATGGGGGCATTTGGGTGGTGCAGTTGGTTAAGCATCTGACTCTTGGTTTCAGCTCAAGTCATGATCTTGGGGCTGTGGGATCGAACCCTGCCTTGGGCTCTGCCCTTAACACAGAGTCTGCTTGACATTCTCTCTTCTGACCATCCCATTTGTGCTCTTTCTCTTTCTCATAAATAAATAAATCTTTTTTAAAAAAAGAAAGAAGGGGGGCACCTGGGTGGCTCAGTGGGTTAAAGCCTCTGCCTTCAGCTCAGGTCATGGTCCCAGAGTCCTGGGATCGAGCCCCACATCGGGCTCTCTGCTCAGCGGGGAGCCTGCTTTCTCCTCTCTCTCTGCCCGCCTCTCTGCCTACTTGTGATCTGTCTGTCAAATAAATAAATAAAAATAAAAAAAAAAGAAAGAAGGTATGGTATATTTATACAATGGAATTAGTCACAAAAAGAATGACATCTTGACATTTGCAACAACATAGATGGACCCAGAAGGTAGGATGCTAAGTGAAATAAGTAAATTTGTCAGAGAAGGACAAATACCATATGATTTCACTCATATGTGGAATTTAAAAAACAGAGATAGGCACCTGGGTGGCTCAGTTGATTAAGCAACTGCCTTTGGCTCATGTCATGATCCTGGAGTCCCAGGATCCAGTCCCACATCAGGCTCCAGCTCCACGGGGAGTCTGCTTCTCCCTCTGACCTTCTCCCTCTCATGCTCTCTCTCATTGTCTCTCTCTTAAATAAATAAATAAAATCTTTAAAAAAAAAAGAAAGAAAAAGGAAACAAACAAAAAGACTCTTAAATACAGAAAACAAACTGGCAGTTGCCAGAGGGGAGTTGGGGGGGTGGGCATCAGTGAAATAGATGAAGGGAATTAAGAGTGCACCTACCTTAGGACACTTGCTTGGTTCAGTTGGCGGAGGATGTGACTCTTGATCTCTGGGTCATGAGTTTAAGCCCCATGTTGGACATAGAGATCACTTAAAATTAAAAAAAACAAAAAGAGAGAGTACACTTATCTCGATGAGCCCTAAAATTGTTTAGAATTGCTGAATCATTAGATCATATACCTGAAAACTAAGATAACACTGTATATTAATTATACTTGAATTAAAAAAAAAAAAAGAAAAGCAATCCCTAAGCAAAAGAGTCTGAATATGTTTTAGGAAATAAAGCAAGGGGCGCCTGGGTGGCCCATTCCTTTATGCGTCCAGCCCTTGATTTTGGGTCCGGTCATCATCTTAGGGGTGTGAGATCATGGGGCTCCACACTGAGCAGGGAGTCTGATTGAGATCCTCTCCCTCTGTCCCTCCCCCTGCTCACTCTCACTCTCAATTAAACAAATACAATTTTCAAAAAAAGGAATGCCCCAAGCTCGCCAGGTCTCTTGAAGAGAAAAGAGCAACAGACAGTACACCAGACATCCAGATTGGCTGACAGTGACCTGGAATGAAGGGTCCCAGGGGTTCCTTGCAAAGCCTGTTCTCATGTCCCATAAGGAACCCCCAAGAAGAGTGAAGGTGGAAAACATACTTACAGACTTACTAATTGATACTTGGGCCACAGATTCAGGACTGAATTCCTAGCTGTCTCTACTATCAAATCAAACCTTGGCTGTGACAGGAGTTCCTGGGGCACAGTTGACAGAAACCTTCTTACAACCTAGCCCACCGGAAAGAACAAATTCACCTACAACACAGCTTTTTGTCTATGCCTGAATGTTCCGCCCTGTTACAGGGATGTGACTACTAACTAATTGAATGCTGAGGCTACTTTTGCAGCCGGTCGCATGAGTTTAAAAGTATCACCAGACCTAGCCCACGCCTTTCAAGCAATGCTACTACACCAAGGTGAAGTCCTATCATGGCTGCCTGAAGAAGTTATGCAAAAGGCAAGATCAGATGTTTGGGTCGATGGGAAGCATGAGGCAAGCAAAATCGGTGATGCTCATGCATGTTAAACTTTGTGCTGGAGGGGTGCCTTGGTGGCTGAGTGGTTAAGCGTCTGCCTTTGGCTCTGGTCATGATTCCAGAGTCCTGGGATCGATTCCTGCATCAGGGTCCTTGCTCAAGGGGGTGCCTGCTTCTCCTTGTCTCCATCTGCTGCTCCCTCCGCTTGCGCTCTCTCTCTCTGACTTAAACAAATAAATAAAATCTTCAAAAACAAACACCTTCGTGCTGGGGTAAAGATTATGAATCCCAGACAATACTCATCAAAGGAACAAGCAAAAAGAAGCATTTAGGCCATTCTCTCTGCCTTCTTGGAATTTGGCCTCATCCGCCCCCTGTTAATCCCCATACAACTCATCTATTTTGCCTCTATAATAATCAGGCAGAGACCAAGGGGCCACTAAGACTAAGACTGAAACTAAAGGGCCCATAACCAGGATATTATCAGGAATATTCCACTAGGTGCTCCCCAGTCTATATACTCTCTAAACAACCTTGTCTGGGGTCTTTAGAAGGTTCACTGTTCTGGATCTAAAGGAGCCTTCTCAGTTCAGATTGCTGTGAATTGTGTGCATTTGAATGGGAAGAGCCCTGAGACTCAGAGTAAGCCACAATATTGCTGGACAGTCCTTTCCCAAGGCTTTAAAAACTCTCTTACCATTTTTGGGCAAGTTCTCGCTAAAGACCCAAGAAACCTCTAATCAGAGCTGGGGACTCTCCTCCAATTCGTGGATGGTATATTAATTGCTGATTAAAACAACACAGTCTTCACACTTTGGTACTATTTTGACTCCAGACTTTTTAGCTGAGGGAGGTTACAAAGTTTCAAGGAAAAAGGCCCAAGTCTCCCAACCCACGATGAAATACCACGGTTTTGGGCTTTCCACAGGACAAAGAAATCTGCTTCTTGATAGAAGGGAGGCTCTAGCCTGAGTGGCAGTCCCTCCCACCCAGGAGACAATTGTGCAGGTTTCCAAGAATGAGTGGGTTTTGTTGAATTTGGATACATAACTGTGTTTGGCCTGGTAGCTAAGCCCCTTTAGGAAGCACTACAAGGGAGAGGGAAGCCTCTTGACTGGACTGGAGAATGTCACAAGGCCTTTTGGATTACCAGAGAAAAGTTGTTAACTGCCTTTGCATTAGGCATTCTGGATATTAAGAAACCTTTTGAGCTGTTTGTTCATGAATGACAAGGAATTAGCTTTGAAGTCTTGACCCCAAATCTCGTCTGCACAAGATCCATTGCTTATTTCTCAAAACATTTGGACACTGTCACCAAGGGATGGCCTGCCCACTGAAGAGCCATGGCTGCCGCCTGATCTGGTACAAGAGGCAGAAAATTTTACTTTGGGCCAACCTACCACTGCCTACACTCCACCCCCCCCCAACACCCGTGTGCTTTCCTTCCTAGAGCAAAAAGGGAAATATTGGTTAACATCTGGAAGATTGGGCAAATGTCAAGTCATTTTACTAGATAACCCCAAAGTTACTTTGAAGGTTGTCTCCATTTTAAATCCTCCCACTTTGCTACTCGTTAGCACGAGGAATCCATTTATGATTGTATTCAAAGAGCTGAAGACGCTCATTCCAGCTGTCTGGACCTAACTGATATGCCACTGTAGGATCCTGACATGGAAATATTCACTGATGGAAGCTGCTTCACGGACCGAGGACAACAGAAAACTGGATTTGCAGAGATTACCAGCCAAGGAAGTTTGGAGGTAGGAACTCTTCCACCAGAGACCTCCACTCCAAAGGCAGAACTCATTGCCCTCACAAGGGCCCTTCATTTAGGAAAAGGAAAAAAAGGATAACTATATATACTGACTCTAAATATACTTATTAACTCCAGGAAATAAAGAAATCAGATACCCCCAAGAAGTTCTGAACTTGTTAACTGCAGTAATGAAACCGAAAGGAACTGGCAGTAGTTCATTGTCCAGAACATCAGAAGCCTAATTTTAGAGCTCAAAGAAACAATCTGGCTGACCATGCCACCAAGGTGACAGGCTCTATGAAGACTCCAAGAACCTCTATGATGACTTTGGTGCCAGACGTAGAGTTAAATAAATGCCAATCCAAATATTTCTTGAAAGACCTGAAAAGAGCTAAGGAATGGAGATTTGGGTACAATGCTGTCATAAAAGTCAACTGCAAATATAATGAATAAGGAATATTCCTTATTCCAGAACATCTTATGGAAGAAATAGTCATATTCACCAAAGCACTGTTATGAGCAAGATGTTACTCTTTAGTGGGTCCAAACATATACTGTGGGACCCAAACTCCAGAGAATTATCTAAAAGACTGTCCAGAAATGTGACATTTGTGTTAAGAACAACCCTAGGACTAGGCCCCCACCAGTTCTAAACCAAGTTATAACCAAGTTACAAAACTTGCGGGCACCAGTCAGTAGAGCATCCAACACAATCTTGGGGGTGTGATTTCAAGCCGCACGTCGGTTGTAGACATTCTTTAAACATAGACATACATACATACATACATACATACATGCATACATAATAGATATAAATAAACAACTTAGAAACATTGAACCTGGAGAGAATAAGCAGATAGTCTTCACCATGACATGGAGAGTAACAGATGATTTTCAATATTTGCTAGTATTTGTAGACATTTACAAGGTGGGTGAGGCCTTCCCATGCTGTTCAGAGAAGGCCTCAGAAGTTGCCAAAATACTTTTTTTTTTAAATTTATTTAAGTAATCTCTACACCCAACGTTGGTTTTGAACTCATGACCCTGAGATCAAGAGTTAGATGCTCTACCAATTGAGCCAGCCAGGCGTCCCCTGTCAAGACACTTAAAAAAAAAAATTTTTTTTAAGATTTTTATTTATTTATTTGACATAGAGAGATCACAAGTAGGCAGAGAGGCAGGCAGAGTAAGAGGAGGAAGCAGGCTCCCCGCTGAACAGAGAGTCTGACACAGGGCTCGATCCCAGGACCCTGAGATCATGACCTGAGCTGAAGGCAGAGGCTTTAATCCACTTAGCCACCTAGGCACATCTGTTAAGACATTTTAAGAAAAATCATTGCCAGGTTTGGATTGCCACTAACAATTCAGAGTGCCAGTGGAGTGGCATCAGTGTCTAATGCCTTGGGCTTTCAATGGAAACTACACATTTCCCAGAGACCTCAATCAACTGGAAAAAAAAAAAAAAAACAAGAAAAATTAACCACATACTTTAAAAGACTTTAGCAAAGATCTGCCAAGAGACCAACTTAACTTGGGAAGAAACCTTGTCAGTTGCCCTACTTCGGTTACGAGTGGCCCCTAGAAGTGGGCCAGGTTTAAGCACCTGTGGAATGTTAGTTATATGGAAGACCCTTTCTAAACTCTTGTCATGGCTTAGGAGTAGGAACTCCTAAGAATCCACAGGTGCCCTCTACCCTGTTGGCAAGGAGAACATAGAGAAGAATCCTACTTGGACCATCAAGTCTCTGAGGGACCGGAGACTGCTATTTAGAAGAAGTGGTCCCAGAAACCAATCGATAAGGAAAAAATAGCCTGTGACCTACTAATAGCTTATACATGATGAATGTTATTCCTTCTCCCTTTGCACTTTTCTATTGTTCACGACCTCTCAAGCTTGAAATGATAATTCCATGATTAGGATTTCTCAAACATTGGCCAAGGCTGACAGTCTTTCTCACTGCTCAAGATGTCATCCTAAGCCCCACTCAGTGCAAGTCCATGGCAACCCAGTAGTAATACCTATTGCCAGTCTTTCCCTGCTCACTAATTCTTCAATACCTCTAAACCTCTAATACCTCACGCCATTGGCTTAGAGAGTCAGGTTAATCAAGTCGGCCTCCCTCCCTACTCCCATCCCGTTTCTTCTTACCTACCCCAAAGCATGAAGTCTCTCTCATTCAGTGATTGGAATCCACCCCAAGAAGCTTGCGATTCTCCTTAGGCTTACAATATAACCAGAACACTTGACAACTCACCTCTTGTAAAATTAATCGAACCTTTTTCCTTTCACCACCTTCCAGAGACTTTTGGGAAAGACACTTTTAACAAGAGTTACTTGTCTTACAATACTGAGAACAGAAAGAACCTGGCCATTTGGAGCAATCACATCTCTCTCTGAACTCCTTCTTACCAATTACATTAAACATAACCATACTTCTTGGTTTCAGACAATGCCTCAGTGATCCTGCAAAATGAAAGTACTCACTCCCACACATTGACAAATGCTATGTGTACCCCCTAGGTTATTTTTTCCTTGTAGATATCACCATTTCCCCTGGGGATATGAATATTTGAATGGCTGGAGCATGGGAGGTCTTTTAGGACTTTTGGTCACATTTTTTTCTATATATAATTCCAGTAAGGTTAGTCACTGGACTAGTTCTTTCAAATTGTTCTATAGGTTTAAAAGGAGAAGCCACAAGATATTCTGATTATCTTCCTGGAAACCAGGAAGATGTACTCTGTCTGGTACATGTTTGGGAGAACATTATTGCCATGATGCGGGATGGCATCACATGAACATATGATTGGAATCCTTTCAGTAACTTTAGGGATCATATCAAATGAAACTGACAAAGCCGTGACAGCCCAAGAAAAAACCTTCGGCCCTCTAGCAGCAGTAATCTTAGATAATAAAATTGCTTTAGGTTATATTTTAACAAAACAAGAAGGTGTTTATGTGCTAGCTAATTCATCATACTTCGTTGGAAGTTGAAGTTCATCTTGACAAAACAAGAAACAAGCTCCTTGGCTACAACAAATCTCCCTTAAAGCCCCAAGCCCAGATTTTGACTGGTTTTCAGGGTTATTTTCTCAAAATCCCCAAGGAAATAGATCAGTTTTACAGGTATTTCTAATTCTCCTTCTTTGCTACTTTATCATAAAGTATTGTATAGCATGTGATACAAGAGCTAGTAACCAAAGTACAAAATTTTGGTAATGTAGAATGTTGAGTGTCAACCTGAAACTAAGGACTATCATTATAGTCCTCATATCATATTTGAATGATTGATTGATTGATTGATTGATTTAACAGAGTGAGAACACAGCAGGGGGACTAGGAGAGGGAGAAGCAGGCCTCCTGCTGATTGGGGAGCCGGATGCAGGGCCCGATCCCAGGACCCTGGAATCACAACCAGAGTCAAAGGCAGATGCTTAACAGCCGAGCCACCCAGGTGCCCCAGGAATATTATTTTTTTAAGTAGGCTCCATGCGCAACGTGGGGTCCAACCCGGGGGTTAAACTCATGGCCTTGAGATCAAGACCTGAGTTGAGATCGAGTTGGATGCTTAGCTGACTGAGCCATCCAGGTACCCCAGGAATATTTCAAATGAATGCAAAATGTTCTACTCTTCTAACCCTGACCTCTGTCCCATTTTAGCAAGAAGTAGCTGGAATGGTGTCATCCCAATTCCCTTGAGAATGAGACATGATCAAAAGATACTGGGGTATTGAAACCAGTAACCACAGGGTTAATGGGACTAATAAGCTAACTATTTGGCTCTTTTTTTTTTTTTAAGATTTTATTTATTTATTTGACAGACAGAGATCACAAATAGGCAGAGAGGCAGGCAGAGAGAGAGGAGGAAGCAGGCTCCCTGCTGAGGGACCCAGGACTCTGGGATCATGACCTGAGACAAAGGCAGAGGTTTCAACCCACTGAGCCACCCAGATGCCCCACTATTTGGCTCTTTTAGATTTTTAGTTCTTCCTCTCATTTGGTGGCCTCCAAATAGGGGGGTTTGGTTTGGCTTTCTTGGCCTCTTTTTTGTACTTAGGAAAATATTGATTAGGAAGCCATTTGGTTCAGCGATTGGAGCTCTGACTTTTAGGAAGGAGGTCCTCTGGGCTTTATTTGGTTTATTTGTTGCTGCAGTTTTCATTTCTTTGAATAAAACCAGCCTTGTTCTAACTGGAAGATGGGAAATGACAACCAACATGCAGCCCTTTGGGCCGTATTCCCCAAAACTGGTCAATGTTTAGTTATGAACCTATGAAAAGGAAAAAGATGATTTTTTTTTTTTTTTTTTTTTTTTGCAACACTGTTTGGACACAATACTCTTCAGACTCTGGAGGAAAATGACCTGAAAACAGATACTTGAATTATAATACCATCTTACAACTGATTTCTTTTCCAAAAGGGAGATATTGGGGGATGCCCGAGGTGGCTCAGGTTAAGTGTCTGACTCTTGCTTTCTTCTCCGGTCATAATCTGAGGGTTGTGGGATTGAGCCCTGGGTGGGGCTTCCCGCACTGGGAGTGAAGCCTGGTTAAGAACCTCTCCCCTTGGGGCGCTGCTTTGGGCTCAGTTGAGTGCTTCAGCCTTTGACTTGGATCGTGGTCCCAGGATCCTGGGATCGAGCCTCACATCAGGCTCCCTGCTCCATAGGAAGCCTACTTCTCCCTCTCCCTCTGCCACTGCTTGTGTTTCCTCTATTGCTGCTGTGTCTCCCTCTGTCAAATAAATGAATAAAAACTTAACAAAAAAAGACTCTCTCCTCTTCTTCCCCCACCCCTCCCACCCTATCTATGCATGTGTATGCATGCTCTCTCTTAAAAAAGAAAGAAAAAAAAATATATATATGCGATATTTGGAAATTGGACCTTTACTGTCCTCTCCATAAATATTAGTCAAACAAAAGCTCTAAGATTTTGTTACCATCTTGGTTATCTATCTGTGTGTGTGTTCCCATATGTTGTAAATGTGAGATATTTTCTCTACTTCTGGATGGTATTACAAATTAATTTGTAAAAGAACTTTATTTAGTTGGTTTTCAAACCAACTAAACTTCAAGCAAGTGCTTATAAGAATTGGGCATTCTAAAACTCAGAAAGATAGTAACTAACCCAAATGTTTTTCAAGTTCATGTGATCTGGGAAAATATTTGGTATTAAAACTAATTTAAGGTTGTTGGTTTAATTAAAGTAGACATATTTTAGACTTATCAGCATTAAATATAAAACTTTTATTCTGCTGTGCTTACTGAAAGTCAAATGAGTTTGTGTTATCTCTATTGCAAAACTTGTCAGGAAAGAAAGAAAAAACTTAGGATAATAGTTAACTTTTTCTACTGCCTTATAAAGTTTAATGGGTAATCTAAACATAATTGTTGAGAAAAAATGAACGGATGTAAATAAGATAAACAGGTATATAGGTAAACTTTTAAATAGCTTTAAAAAATATTTGATAACCTGAAACTTTCAGGTTTTGCTCAGTTAAATAGTAAGTAAAGTTAGATTCATTAATATCCACATAATTTTTTTAAAGATTTTGTTTATTCATTTGAGAGACAGCATGAGCAGTGGGAGAGGTTGGGGGTGGGGAGGGGAGTGGGAGAGGGAGAAGCAGTCTTCCGGCAGAGCAGGGAGCCTGATGTGGGCCTTGAGCCCAGATTCTGAGATCATGACCTGAGTTGAAGGCAGGTGCTTAACTGACAGAAACATCCAGGTGTCCCAGATCATTTCTAATTAAGACAAATTAATAAAACATAGGTTTACTGCTTTTGGCTCCCTATTACAGAAAAACTAAAGATATTTGGGTCTATTAGTAAAGATGTTTTATGTCATGCTGAGAAATTTGCTATGTGAAATGGGGGCACCTGGGTGGCTCAGTGGGTTAAGCCTCTGCCTTTGGCTCGGGTCATGGTCTCAGGGTCCTGGAATCAAGCCCCGCATCGGGCTCTCTGCTCAGCAGGGAGCCTGCTCCCCCCTCTGTCTTTGCCTGCTGCTCTGCCTACTTGTGATCTCTCTGTCTCTCTCTGTCAAATAAATAAGTAAAGTCTTTCAAAAAAAATTTATGAAATGTATTCATAAATTAGCCAATCTAAAGAAATGCCAGTATATTAGTTCACAACTGCTTCCTTCTTCGCTTTCACTAGAAAATAAGTTTTCTAAGAATTAAGAGTTAAAGTTTTTTGTTTTGTTTTGTTTTGTTTTGAAAGAGAGAGAGAGAGAGAGAAAGAGAGCATGAGCAAGCAGTGGGGAGAGGCAAAAGGAGGGGGAGGGAGAGAATCTTCAGCAAGTTCCACACCAGAGATTTTTCTTTATCTTTAAGGTAACCAGCCTAGAAAAACAAAGTTTCTGTTTTGTCTCTATGTTAGGTCTTTGATCACTTAAGAAAGCTAAATATTCTCAGTATTAAAAAAGCTGTTTTGCTAACAACAATGTATCCCTCTGTATTTGCCGTTAGACTCTCTTAAGGTCTCCTTGGTTAAATAGATAATTAAGTTTTGTAATAATCTGTAATGCCATTAAGGCATGTGCTTTAAAACCTTCTGATATTTGGGGGGTACCTAGGTTGCCCAGTTAGTTGGTTAAGCATCTGACTCTTGATTTCAGCTCAGGTCATGATCTCGAGTCATGAGACTGAGCCCCACATCAGGTTCCACACTCAGCGCAGAGTCTGCTTGAGATTCTCTCTCTTCCTCTCCCTTTGCTCCCCACCCCCACCCGGAGCATGGTCTCTCTTTAAAATAAACAAAAACAAAAACAAAAACAAAACCCTTCTGATCCTGAGACATTTGCCAAAATTCAAATTTTAAACAAAGTCTTGATGAATTAGGCTTGTTTATTTGGTCCGTTATATTACATGGGAAGCATTGTCAAACAGGATAATAAACCTTCTTAGGTTACACTGTAGGAGAGAATGCTATAACTATTGTATAAATTATATAAAGTTCCTAAGGTTTTGATATGTCCTGGTATAAAGTCATCACTTGTAATTCTAATTATTGAAGCATTATGTGTCAGAGAAATAACCAGATTTCCTTGTCACCTGCATTATAATGAACTCTCATCAGATCTTTAGCCATGGCCATTTGGAGTCTTTTGTTTTTTAGTTATTGTTTTAATCTGATACTCTTGCACATGTGTTTCAGCTTCAAGGAGATTCATGGAAAGGACTTTTGATGAATACAGGCTTTTGATACCTTTAGGATCATAAAACTAAGCTGAATAAGAATTTCCAGAACTAATAGAGAAACTGCACTCAAACAGAACAAGAATTAATAACATGAGACTGAATGAATCGAGAAAAGATGATGATATTTTTTTATGACTCTTATTGAAACATTGCTGGTTCTCCAATGTTTCCTCTTCTGGATTTAAGAAAATTTTTGCTCCTAAGTTATCTGTGACTTACAGATATTGGGTGAAATAGTCTTTTGTAAACAAATATGGAACATTTTTCTCCCTATCTGATCACCCCCAAAATTTTGGAAACTCTGAGTATTCTTACTTTCATGGCAATCAGTGGGTTTTGTTTTGTTTTAGGATTTTATTTATTTATTTCATAATTTTTATTTTTAGATTTTATTTATTATTTGGCAGAGAGAGACACAGTGAGAGAGGGAACCCAAGCAGGGGGAGTGGGAGAGGGAGAAGCAGACTCCCCGCTGAGCAGAGAGCTTGACGCAGGACTTGATCCCAGGACCCTGGGATGATGACCTGAGGCAAAGGCAGACGCTTAATGACTGGGTCACTCAGGTGCCCCTTTCCTGGCATTTAATTATCTGTATAAGTTCAATAAGAATTTGTTCTCCTTGTAAAAGGACACCATTGGAAACACTGTTCATAGTACTAAGGGTTTGACTGGAATGTCATATTTGAGGGAGACACACGGAGAGCTTTCAGGATCTAAGATTGACTTTACACAGCCAGTGAAGCCCCTTTGAAAATATCAGCCTGGTACCTTGCTTAGGAGGCCACTCAGGACTCAGACTCTGGATTTACAATTTGCCGCAACCGCTAAACTGTGTTTTTCTTTTGTTTCCATAGGAATATTTCTATTTTATTTTATTTATTTGAGAGAGAGTGTGTGTGCATGTGCATGCGAGTGAGAAGGGGAGCAGAGGGACAAGCAGACTCCGTGGTGGAGTGCAGAGTCAGAGGCAATACTTGCACCCAGGACCCCAAGACCAAGACCCAAGCAGAAACCAAGAGTCAGATGCTTAACTGACTAAGCCACCCAGGTGCCGTGGCCATGGGAATGTTTCTTCTTCATTACCTGATTGCCTCTACAATATAGGCCTGAGAGCCCACGTGCAGGACCACCTCCTAAGACGAGACAGCTCTTTATTTTTATTTTTTAAAAGATTTTATTTACTAATTTGACAGAGAGACACAGCGAGAAAGGGAACACAAGCAGCGGGAGTGGGAGAGGGAGAAGGAGAAGCAGGCTTCCCACTGAGCAGGGAGCCCAACGTGGGGCTCGATCCCAGGACCCTGGGATCATGACCTGAGCTGAAGGCAGATGCTTAAAAACTGAGCCATCCAGGTGCCCCAAGACAGCTCTTTAACTGAACTGACCTATTCTCATAGGGCGCCCACTTTGTACCTAAGGTCCAGAGCAGAACACTGAAACTCTGGCTACAAGGAACAATGTTGATCTGTGGTGTCTTCATAAGAAAAAAATCTTGGTTGAAAGGGGGATCTTCCCATGACTTCTAACCAACCCTGGGCTTATCTAGGTCTTGACCATTGGAGAATAGGAGAGGTCTACTTACTAGGGAATTTGGTTACCCCTTTCTCTGTTCACAATTCCAGGGAATTTTTCAACTTTTTATTGAGCAAAAAGGGAATCGACGCTAGATAGGGACTACCTGCCTGATTATCAGGAGGATGGATCTTGGGAGAACATTTTTAGCTGACCTACAAAACTGCTCTTGGCCACTGTTGCCCAACAAAAAAGAGTAAATTAATTAGCCAAGGTAGTGCTTGATAATCACATCGCTTTGCACTATATTCTTGCAGAACAGGGTAAAATGCCACTGCTAACACAGCTTGCTGTGTTTATATTAACACTTCTACTGCTATAAAAACTAAAATCTCGTTTAGATAAAATCAGAGAGCAAGCCACTTGGCCATAGCAGATCTCCCTAGAGGTGCCTGGAGAAAGTGATTGGTTTACTGGACTCTTTTTTTTTCTTTTTCTTTTTTTCTTTTCTGGATTCCCCAAGGGATTTGGTCAATGTTACAAGGACAACTAAGATTTGGGTTATCCATATTTTTCATTTCATTAATTGGATATGTACTAATCAAATGTGCTTTCCAGTGTTGTTCTAAAATGGCCAGAGAAGGAACTAATATCTTGGTCATATAGAAGGTACATGTGAAGCCAAGGACCACGGAATATCTCCAAGTACAAAGTTGTTTCATCCCTCAAACCCTCGAACTGCACCCTTTCTAGGAGGAAGTAGCCAGAGCAGTCATTGTCCCAATTCCTTCAAGATTGAGGAATAGATCATAACTCGGGGGGACTGAAAATGTGCCCTGTAGGATTAATAAGATTAAGACTAACAGGAAATTAAAAGCTTGTTTTTCAGATACCTGTATCTCCCTAATCGGCTATTGTTTCTTCTCAGACCCCACGACAAACCCAGTAACTGTTTCTGTAGAGGCCTGGACTCGCATTAATGAAGGTCACTGATGTGGTTTCGACCTGTGAACAGCAATGCCCTTCCCAGAGATAATGAGGCTAAGATCCCATCCAGCTTATAATGGCCTTCAGAGCATAGCCCCTCTTGTCCTACAGATGACCGCCTGACCTCAGGGGCCAAATTTTGCCTCATTTCAAAGCTACATCTCCACCCACCAATGCACATGGGATGTATGTTACATGTATGTTTGCTTAATGCCATCCTCCATCTTTCCTCATAAGTTTCCCTGCCCTTTGCATCAATATGTATGTAAACCCACCCCTAAGATTATAAACATTTGTTCTAATCTCACTTGGGGAAAAGATTTGAAGCCAGCCGTCTGTCTCCACTTTTTGCTGCCTCTCGAATAAATCTTTTCCCTGCTGTATACTCAAGGTCTCAGTGATTGGCTTTGCTACATGTTGGGCAGACGAACTTGAGTTCATTGATGCTATTTGCAGTTGTTTATGGAAATCAACTTTCAGTTAATTAAAGTTGTAAATTTACAAACAGATTTTCTTCAGTTTTTAAGTTTAGCTTGCAGAACTTTGATGTTCTATTTAGAAATCTTGTAATTTTCATACAAAAATAAAAGAAATAACTCATTCCTTGATTAATGTTCAATTAGCCCATGGGCTTGACACATTACATTTTCTTGAACGTTACTCTTGCCATTTACAAAGTTAGCTAATTAAATTCTCTTACATATTTAAATTACATTTACAAATTTAATATACTTGATTTTTTCAAGCACTTCAAATTCCTCATAGGGCCTATTTACAAGTCAAACAAGAAAAAATCTTAAGCATGTAAATGACTCTCATAGACCTAATATTTCAAGCTTTTAAATGTGTCAAATCAAGTTATCTTAAGGATTTCAATATTGTTTACAAACATAATCAAATTATCCTATACCTTTCAGCTTCAAGTTACAAGTCAAAAATCAATTACACAATTCAATCTGAAACCACAAAACTAATCTCTCAGATTCTCTAGTATGCCAACTTCTCTTAAATATTACACACACATTAAAAACACACACAGAGACTATCTCAGTCTTCAGAAATCTTTTCCCTTAAGGGGGCATCTGGGAGGCTCAGTCTGTGGAGCATCTGACTCCTGGTTTCTGCCCAGGTCATGTTCTCTGGGATCCAGCCCCGCACTGGACTCCTCACTCAGCAGGGAGTCTGCTTGTTCCTCTCCCTCTGCTCTTCCCCCTGCTCACCCTCACTCTCTCAAATAAATAAATAAATAAATAAAATATCAGAAAAAGACAAAACTCTTTTCCCTAGGGGCACCTGGGTCACTTAGTTATTAAGGGTCTGACTTTTGATTTTGGCTCAGGTCAGGATCTCTGGGTCTTCTCTGAGATAAACCACCCTTCCGGGTCTGTGCTGATTAGGAAGTCGGTTTAAGATTCTCTCTCTCCCCTTTCCCCAACTCACACACTCTCTCTCTCTCTCTCTCTAAAACAAAACAAAACAAAACAAAATATCTTTTCCCTAACCTTACACAATAAAGTAACATTATGGACTTCTATTTTTATAGCATTTTCCTTCCCAAGGTGGTAAAAATGTTTTCTGTTCATAGTTTTCTTGCCACAATTCTACAATCACCTTATTGATTTGTCCCTACAATGAAAGAAAAGTCTGATAATTACCCTTCTAAATGTAAACCTAGATTTAAACAAAACTTATCAGTGTATTAATTTATATTATTTATCTATGCAAAGGAACAAAACAACACTTACAATAGAGCGAATGATGTAACCGACTATTATCTTATACCATCCTGTTCTTTCTGCATATACTTCATTTTTTGCTTCATCTGTAAAATGGTCATAGCAATTTCTGTCTTAGAAAGCTGCACAGTCAAACAAGACATCTGTCATAAGCGCAATAACTCAACATATGTTCATTTCTTCCTTTCTTCTTTTCTGACACCACAATCCTTCCCCCAAACTCAGATTAAAGTGGAGAAATTCTAGGGTCTTTCCTTCTTCTAAGCGTAAAGGGCAGGCAACTCTGTGAAACAAAAGAAAAATGACTTTCTCCGGAGAGGTGCCCCCTTCCTCACTCTGATCCCTCCACTGTCCACAGTGGGATTTTGAAATAATTTACTGCTTTAAAAAATAGAAAATTAGGGGTGACCATCTGGCTCAGTTGGTGGAACATACAACTCTTGATTTCAGGGTTATGGGTTCAAACCCCATGTTGGGCATAGAGATTACTTTAAAAAAATAATGTATATATTTGTATCTCATATTTAAAGGATATGTTAAGGATTTTAAGATCATGTGAAGACAATCTGTTCCATTATGCTATACACTACACTATATATCTCCATACACCCAGGAGGATTTCCCCACACCCTTACCAGGACAGCACTTGGCTTTGAGCCTACACACAACCCTTCTCTTACATGGCTCAGTAGCAGCATTATTCAGGTTCCTGGAAACCTTGTTCTTTCTCAGCAGACATGGGAATCCACATCTCTAAACCCCACCCAGGGCTTCCCTTGTGCTCTGATTCACAACATCCACAATTCCGAGATGCAAAGCACGTCAAATTCACCCTGCCTTTCCCTGGTATGGTTCACCTGAGAATTTAGCAAGAAAATGTTCCCATGCTGGAGGAAGCCTTACCATCTGCCGGAAATGAACTGGAGAAGCTGCCCTCAGTAAGGTCCGGGATAAGGGGGTCAGATCAAAACATGGTAAGTTTGGTGAGTGCAGCTCCTGGGGAAGTCCATCATCACAGAAGTCTGAACTTTGCAAAAGGAGTTTCACCCTGGATGTGATGCAGCAGGCAACTTTGAAGAACTGTCTTCATGTTGTGTTCTTAGCCAAAGCTAGGAAAAGTTGAGGCATTAGGCACCAGGAATGATTCCAAGATTGCAGAGCAAGAAAGGAGATGAATGGAACTGAGAGGTATCGTTATTTGTCTGTCGATTTCAACAATGGATGCCCAAATGTTACGCTCCAGATGTCATACACGCCTCTACATCCTCACAAGCATCCATTTGGTTGCCAAATCTCAGGTGGAGGGAGACTCTGTGGCTTTAATCCCTTCAGCCATTAAGTGACTTCTCAGAAAAATCCGGTTTCGGCTCACATTAGTTCAGTACCTGATCTGGGTCTTGTGACACTGCCCTTCTACTGGCTCATTTACAGTTTGCTGGGGATCTGCTACCAGCCCTGTGCTCAATAGGCTAGATCACTGCTTTTGTTCCCTTATTATCTGGTGGGCTGAATCCTCTCTCCCTCCCCCACCCCCTGCATTTTTAATATGCCACTAGTTTGGTGTTCACCTTTTTTTTTTTTTTTAAGATTTTATTTATTTATTTGACAGACAGAGATCAAAAGCAGGCAGAGAGGCAGGAAGAGAGAGAGGGGGAAGCAGGCTCCCTGCTGAGCAGAGCCCAGAGGTGGGGCTCCTTTCCAGGACCCTGAGATCAGGACCTGATCTGAAGGCAGATGCTTTAAGCCACTGAGCCACCCAGGCGCCCCTGGTGTTCACCTTTTTAACATGTCCAGCAATTGGTGAATCTACCCCAGAAGCTGGGTTTGCTGGTTTTCTGGTTCTTTTGGACACTTCCAGAAATCTTTGGTAACTCCATTCCAACTCTCCCTCTCTTCCTCTCTTTCTGTTTCTCTTACACACACATACCCACCCACACACGCAGGATTAGAGTGAATTAAATCCATATTTTACAAGTGTCTTTGATCAGGGGCCTTTACATCTGAGGTGTGTACAACGGAGCAGGATATGGGGGCGGGGTTTTTTATTTTAATTAACCAATGGATTCATCTTAATTTATTTTAATGCGATTCAGATGGTTAGGTCATAAAAACCTACATTCAAGTCACTGAGAGGTTTGGGCAAAGGGAGGATTTTCTTGTTCAGATGGACACCTAGTGACCTAAAATAAAACTTTTTTTCAGAGGAGGTAAAACTGCAGGCACAGAAAGGTACACTGTCGGGTGGGGCGGGGAGGCGGGGAGCCTCTGGGTACAAGGCAAGGCAGGTTTTATACTCCCCACACCTTCAAGACAGAGTTCCAACTCCTTCCTTACAGAGGCAGAGAAAGCCACAGCTCCAGCCACTGCCCACCCGCCTTTCCCCAGCCATAGAAATACCCGCTCTTCCAAAAAAGGTCCTCAAGCTATTCTCAAAAACCCCGCGGGAAGGCAGTGGGAGGTGCACCCGGAGGCCCCGCCCACCAGATGGCACGCTGGCGTAATCGGCCCGGCGACGGCCATCTTGGATTCGGGCAGCCCGCCCACCTCTGTGGTCTTCATATTCGTGGGGCGGTGGCCCGGCGGCTGCGCGCTGTGGGCAGAGAGGCGAGTTACCCCACCTCCGGGCCTGAGCCTTTGGCTGTCCTGTGCTGGAGACCAACGGCCCTGTGCGGCACCTGGCCGGGTCTCTTCGTAAAACCGCGGGCCAGTATCCCGTGGCAAGTGCCAGCTCCCGCCCTTTCTACCTGGTGACTCTGGGCAGGTACCTCAGTTTTCTTTATCTGTGAAGTTGGAGCTTAAGTCCCAGCCCCACCTCCCAACCCACCAGGTCACCAGTCGTAATACCTACCGATCGTGCGTGTATGACGAATTCTCAGCAGGAGGCCCGCGGGGTGTCTGTCCCCTGCAGGTTGTCTGGGAGCTTTTACTGGAGATTGCCTCGTAGCCAACACCCCACCAGCCACTACTGTAGGGCGGGAGAACCGGGGGGCGGGGGGCTTGCCATGACCGCAGTGTGACTCTTTGAAGACCCAAGTCCAAAGGGAGAGAAGGTCGGCAAGATGCCCTTACGGAGTGACAGTGAAGCCCCGCAAGTCCTTTAGGACTTGCATGTGACCATTTTGGAAGGGTGTCAGAAACACAGACCAGGGTGCCCGGGACTGGAAAGACTTGGGAACATTTGAACGCCCCCATGCTTGTTATTTTTATCACCTCTAGCTGCTTTCCCATAGGGACTCCGATGCAGCACATTATTCCTGGACTGAAAAGCCGTGTGTGTGTGTGTGTGTGTGTGTGTGTGTGTGTACCCGCGCTAGATGTGGGGAACATGGGGAGGAGGGGGCTGAGACACTGTGTCCCAGGCAGAACCAGGTGTGGGAGAGAGAGCTTTCTGGGCCCGGCATGGATGGCAGGCCCCAGGGAGGGGCATTCACATCAGGCCCGAGGTGGCCTCTGGGATTTCCCCAGACATACACAGCTGTTCCACCAGCTCCACAGCCAGAGCCCAGCAGCTTGCGGTCCCCCCAGCCTCCTAAGGGGTGGGAAACCTGCCTGGAACACTAAGATGAGGGAGGCACCTGGAGAAGGGTCTAGGAGAGGTGGGGAGGGGCCAAGGCCTTCCAGGGAGCTGGAGCCTGGGAGAGCCACAAGCAACTTTTACAGGATTGTGAAAGCCTAATAGGATCTCTTAGTCAGTAACAAACCTGCTGAATGCCAGGCATGTGCAGGTTCCCCCAACCTAGTCTGGTGGAGAGAGAGGTAGCAGAGGATACAAAAATAACCACATGGGAATCAGGGGATTATAGTTTATTTTCAGATTTACTCAGAGGGGTGAGGGCTGGCCAGTGGGCTCCATGTGCATCCCCTTCTTGCATTTGGTTTAATCAAAAACTTCCCTCTCCCTACCTCTAAACCTCTAGGTTGTGCAAGATAGACAAGGCCTTCCCACCCTGACCCACAGGAGGGGATTAGGCAGGTGAGGAGTGTGGAGAATGGGGGTAGGGTAGGGGGGTAGAGTTCAAGTATTCACAGTTTCCCCATCCACACCCCCTGATTACACTGTGCCCAGGCCATGAGGGAGGATCCCAACTCTGGGGTTCCTAGTGACATTAACAGCTCTTTTCTCACTCAGAAACCTCAAGATGAGCTCCTTACCCCCTTTCCCTGACAATAACAAATGCGTCCTAAAGTCTAGTCTGGGCAAGGAGGGGACTTCAGGTCTCCACTTACCCAAGATCCCTCCTTCCTTATCTGGAGTGATGGGGGCAGGGTGGGCTTCACTTGTAGTGAACAGGTTGGGTTGAAGTGGTAATAGGGGAGGAGAAGGGAGAGAACTGAGGGTCTCGGAAGGCAGGCTGGGGGGTGCCAATGAAGTTCTCACAGCTCTGGTCTATACCCCCACTCCCTCCCCATCCCACACCCAGGCCCAGAATCCCTGAGAGTCCACTGCAAAGGCAATATGGGTAGGGGGAGTGGGAGCAGGGGGAGAGCTTAGGAAGGGCCAGGACTGGGCTCCAAGCCCAGCAATCAAACTCTGACCTTCTAGAACAGCTGAGTCCTGGGGCGCACAGGGTGACCTATGAACCCCCACAACCCAGGCATCCTCGCTTGGGCAGAGTGGTGGGAATGGGGGGTGGGGAGAGTCCTTCCAAGGGCATTATAAAAAGATAGAACCATTAAAAATTTGGAGGGAAGTGACTCTCAGCCTCTTGCTTCCCCAAGTTGTCAATCTCCCCAGCACCCAGGAGACACAGCTGAGGGAGTCCCAGAGAGCTGAGGAAGAAGGCTACAGCCCCTCTCTGACAGGATGGGCCCCAGAGAGGGAGGTCATTAGCACCACGCAAGGTTGGGGCATCCCGGCAGCCTAACTGACCCCTGGGCAGGGGCCTTCCTAAAGCTTGAGTGCCCCACTTGCTAAAGCTTCTGTATTCTTGAGTGGGGGGTGCTGCAGGGGAGGGGATGAGGGGAGAAGGCTTGGCTGAAGTCCAGGCAAGGGTGCCTGGACTCCCCCTGGGAGTCACGATTTGAAGAATCTTCGTACCACAAACTGGCCCAATAGAACCACAGACAGAACTATCAGCACGTTCAGGATGGGGCCATTTCCCAAGTTCAGGGCTGCCACCTGCCAGGAGAGACAGAGTGGTCATTGAGGGGTAGACAGCCAGCACAGGCTCGCCAGGGCAGAGGCGGGGCTGGGAGAGTGGCCACACTTACCCAGCCGCCCCTCTGCGCAATCCACCGAGCAATGCAGTGATGCAGCATGAAGTCAGCCACGAAGCGGGTCACCTGGCCCAGGAAGCCGGTCAGGCCGCGCTGGTAGACGTGGAGGGCCAGGCGGTAGCCGAAGCTCAGGAGAGCCACCACGCGGCCCCAGTTAATGCCACTCTCGAACAGGCTGCGGGCAGAGGGGTGATGCTGTCAGCGGAGACCCCTAGGAGGCCCCCATGGCCTGCTCATCCTCTCCCACAGTCTGGTGGCCACCCGCCCTGCTCCCAGCTGGAAAGCAAAACGGCCGAGCCGTGAACCAAAGTGGCAGAGGCTGCCCCAGCTGGGCCTCAATCTGGGAAAAGCCTGCATCTCTGTGAAACGAGGAAACTCAGAGGGCCTTTGAGTGGGCTGGTGCTGTTGGGTTGTGGCTGTGAGTGCCAACGGGCGGACAGGAGGGAGGGCAGGACAAGCGGACAGAGGCAGCAGGGAGATTACCTGTGGTGGATGCTGCTGGCCTGGCAGCCCAAGAGACAGCAGAGAGAGAAGGACAAAGAGGAGGTTAGGACAGGTCCTGGAACCGGAGTGGGGAGGGGGCGGCCTCGAAGGACAGGGGCAGGACATTCGGGCTCTGAGCATCTGTTGTCTGCCTTCACCCCAGCATCAGTGCCCTCGAGGCTGACTCCTAACCCAGATTTAACAACAGATGACACTAGTAAGGACAGCCACCGTTCTGAGCCCACTTCCTCTATTTTATAGACAGGGCCTGATGGCCAGAGGGTTTCACAAAGCCCGTTAAGTGACAAAGCTGAGACTGGACCCAGGCACGTGGTGTCTTTAACCACTGTCCACTGCCTCTCAGACATAAGACTGTAGCAAAGGGACATGAGCATTTCTGGAACATGAGCAACCTGACTGTCTTTGGCAGGAATATGATTCCGAATTGGAAGGACAGCTGTGTCTCAGCAGGACTGGGGAACTCTGGGGACAGCCCCATCCTGGGCGCCTCTCTAGTCCCAATCAAGTCCTCAGTACCCCAGCTCACAAGAGCTGTGAGCTTCTACCCCAAAGAGGAGGCGTCTGGGGCCCAGAGAGAGAAAGACAGGGGCCCAAGCCCATGCGTGAGCTAACAGCAGATACGGGAATGGCACACATGTCTCTTGATGCTGACAGAGAAGCGTGTCTCCCATCCTAAAGGCGGGACACAGTGTGAGGGCAACAGCATAGCAGGGAGGCCGGGGGCCAGGGCTACCTCGAGGCAATCTTGATGAAATACTCATAGGCGTTCTCCGCTGTTGGCTGCAGGTGCTGCAGCATGGCCTGGAACTCGGAGTCGTAGCGCTGGTTGATGTCGTCCCCGATGATGGCAAGCTGCCGACCCACCTGCCCCATGGTGCTGGAGGAATGGGAGCCAGGTAGGTGAGGAGGCCCAGCGCGGGCAGGGCTGGGGCCTGGGCTCATGGACAAGGGGTTCCACCCAAGATGCCCCCGGCCTTGTGGACCCCTCCCTGGAGGTTCCTGACAGTGTTCTGACATGAGGGCCAAGGCCAGGGTCACGGGACAGGTATGTGCTATAAATGGTGCAAGGCCCCAGCGGGGGGTGGAAGCCCAAAATGAAAAAAAAAAAGGCAATGATGGCAGAAGGACAAGACCATCCCCCTTCTACCCAGCCTCCCCAGCCCCCCGGGCCTGCTGGGCATTGGCTCCATATAAACCTCCACTTCCCTGAAGATGTTCCTGTGGGCCGAGGGGCCTCTTGCTCACCTGCTAGGTTCTAGGGACAAGGAGACCATTTCTGGGTCAGCAGGCGCAGCCGCCCCCTCAGCCTCCTGCTCCTGCCGATGGCGGTAAAAAACATAGCTGCGGAAAACCTCCTCAGTGTCCCGGGCTACCTGCTCCTCTGAGAACCAAAGCCAGGAGTCAGGGAGGATGGGCTGGACCGGGCAGCCCCATGCTTTGTGCATGGGTCACTCTTCGAGGCATCAGCTGTCCACACCCATGGGCAGAAGCAACCCTAACTCTAGTCCTCAGTCAACACCCAGTGCTGCCTGTGTCCAGGATCACCCTCACCACAGCCTTGTGGAGCAGGGGAACCCCAGTTTACAGATGGGCAAGCTGAGACGCAAGGTCACACGGTCAGAAAGAGCCAGGATGTAAGCCAGGCATGTGGGATTTTCAGTGTGTTTGAGTGGGTACAGATACCCGGCCCTGATGGCCCAGGGAATGTGGGGAAACAGAATTTGAAATTGTAGCTTTGTGCCTGGAAAAGTCACATAGGGACATAGGGACAGATGGGGCACTGAACCCAAAGCCCCGGAAGGAGTCTGTAATGGGCTGGGGACTCCAGGCATCCCTAATGGTCCCCTCTGGAAAAGGGAAGAAAGGCAGCCATCTTACTTCCTCCCCAAAGTCGTAACAATCACTTTCGCCAGTTAGCAGGCCTGACGGGGTGATATGTCTAGGAACTTCCTTCTTTCTCCTAGTGGAGGAATAGAATAGCCACACCCCACTCTTCTGGCCTCTCTTCACCCCTTCCTGCTCCTCTTCCTTGGGATGGCGCTGTGCCTGCCTCACAGTCCCTCCCGGGCCTCTCCTAGCCTCTACCCCCCTAACCCCAGGCCCAACCTCCTCCCCACTCCCAGGGCTCAACCTGGACTGCACTCCAGCTTCTGAGGCCACCTGTACTGGGTGGGAAGATGCCTTCCTCCTTTATCTGAGGTGAGTGAATGGGGGAGGAGAACCTGCCTGTTAGTCCTGCCTGGACCTGACCCCTTCTGCTCTCACCACCCTCTCAGATAGCCCTGGTGGTTCTGGGATGGGCAAAGGGCAGAGAGACCCTTACCAGAAGTAGAAGATGGGGCCGGCTCTCCACATCCCTGCCTGGGAGGACCTGGGCCTTGCCCGGATGCCATTTCTCAGGTCCCAGTGGAGGACAGGGTTAGCCTGTGGGGATGGGTGAGAAAAAGCTGTGATGGGGATGGGCAGCCACAGAGAGAGGAGGGGGTTCCCAACTCTCCAAAGGCCCCACGGTCCTAGCTCCAACCGCCTCTCAATTTCACAACCTTGGGTCCCTGTGGCATCTGTGGGCAGAATCAGAACTTCCTGAGCATTTCACTAGCAGTCCTTCCAGAGAGATGGAGAAAGTCAGGGCAGTCTGGATTCATACCTAGGGACCTGGACCCAGGGCCCAGGGGAGGGCGGACACCAGCAACACCCTCGTGGATCTCAGGTCATAATTCACCTCACCCCTGGGCAAATGGGGCAAGTTTTAGAGGCTGCGGGTTCTTCCCACTGCTCCTGGGACCTCCTGCACCCTACCTAGCACACACTTACCACAGGATTGCCACCATCTAGCTAATGACCCATGAAAGCTGTGCTGGAAGGTTCCACTTCCCCTTGGCTGGTCAGAGCATGCCTGTTTTCCAAGTCAGGCCTCTTGGCCACAGACATTTCCTGAGTGCCCATGGCTTACTTACTTCCATCTCCTGGGGTGTCAGACACTGAAAATGCACATGAACCCAGCAAGTTAAGCATCATCCTACCCATTTTACTAGGGGGTGGGGTTGGGGAAAGTGAGGCACCAAGAAGTTAGGGCCCGAGGGCCACTTAGCTAAATCAGGGAGTCGGGTTGGTTATCTGAATTTTCATCACTTCATACCTTCAGTACTCCTTTAAGATTTATTTTCCAGTTTGTGGTTATCTGTTAACATCCCACCTGTGCTCTACCCATTCCTGTCTTGCAGTGAGCTGAGGAAGCTGTCTCCACAGTACCCCCCTTCACACCCCTCCTCCACCACACCGCATACCTGCTCTCCTGTCCCCAGCCCGTTTTCCTCTTTGCTTGGTCTTGGCCACAGCCCCGATCTGCTCTGTGAACCCTCGACAGAGGGAGTATTTCCTGGACGTGACTGTTTCACTTTCAGTTTACACCCCTTCATACCCACCCCTCCCAAAGCTGCCTCCATCAGCCTTTTGGGGAAGTATACCTCCTCCCACCCGTGCAGAAGGTGCAATTCGTGCAATTCGACCGGACCGTGGACCAAGCACAGCCACTGCCTTCTCTCAGGGAGGACCGGAGTACCCTCCCCAACTTCCTCCTGCCTCTGGCCTGGGGCCATTTTCAAAAGTGCCCCAGGGCAAGAAGTCTCAAGAAGGGGAGGGGGAGAGCACTCCACCCCTCCACTTACTGGGGGCAGGGAGAAGAAGGAAGGAAGAAGGCAGACCCTCCCCTCCTTCAGCCCTGCCTGCCAGCAAGAAACAGACCTTTGCTTGGCACAACCCCATCCCTGCTGCTCCTTCCGGAAAAAGATGCCCTTCCCTCTTCCGTGGTCCCATGCCCCGCACCCCCCAGCAAACCCAGCACCCCCGGGACAGCAGGACCGGAGGATGCTGACTGCACCTCCAACTCCATCGACCGCTACCCAAGGGGGTCACAGCTGGGGAGTAGGTGGGGGCGTCAGAGCGGTCCCCAGGGCCAGAGGCCTCTGCCGCCCTGGGCCTACCCCTGCCCTCATCCAAGTGGCCTTCATCAGCCTGACTTCCTGGTAAGGGGAGTTCCCTGTCTCCACTTGCCGGGCCCAGGATGTTCCCTAGAGGGAGATGCCTGGTTGGGCGGCAGACTCAGTCTAGGGCTCCTGGGGCAGCAGGAAGCACCGTGAAAGTTCTCTCCCTGCCCTTGACCTTGGCTCTGACCTCCACTCCCAACCCCCCAGACTGCTAAAAGACCTGACTCTTTAGCACCCAATTCTTTGGCGCCCAGGGCCAGGGCAGGGCTGGGACAGGGCCAGGAATGGGAGGGGAGGCCGGGGAATTGTCTGAGGGGCATCCAGAGGGAGCCCGGACTGGATCAGGTCCCCAGTTGGCGGAGCTGCTCACATAAGTCTCCAGACCTTCCCTTCCGCACCCGGCTGCCTGCCGGCTCCTTGTATCCCCACCCCAGGGTCTGGGGCTGCCAAAAGCTGGGAGGATGGACAAGACCCTCCCACCTTACCTGCCCGGAACTTAGCCCGGGCCCGGATGGCTCACAAGACCGAGGCCAGAGATCCTGAGGGCCCAGCAGCTGCTCCCGGGGGATCGGGGGCCCAGACCCGGCTTCCAGGAACAGGGGTGAGTGCAGTCCTGGCGTTGGACACAGCCTGCGCTTGTCCCGGCGCTGCCCCAGGGACCTGCGAGGCCGCGGTGATCCTAGAGGTGCCGGTGGCGGCTCCTGGCTCCAATCAGCTCCCTCTAGAGGAAGCTGCTGTGAAGCCGCCGGATGCGGATGCTGGACCCACAGCCTGGGGGTCGGTCTTGGCTCCTGGGCGGGAGAGACGCTCCACCCCCCACTCTTGGCCGCACTCAGCTGGCATGGCTCCCCTTCTCCCACTCCTGCTCTTTGACCTGCACCCCCTTTCATCAGTCAGTACCAGTAAAAAAACCAGGAGGGCAGAGTTTCTGAAGCGCCACAGTGTGCTTTGCACTTTGGCGACAGGGCCCTTGTCCCGTGGAATTTTCTCAGTAACCCTTGAAGTGGGTGCTGGCCCCTACGCCTCTTTTACAGATGAACGAACTGAGGCTCAGCGGGATTAAAGAACCCCCAATGGCACTGAGCTGAGTTTAAGATCAAGTCTCTGGATGCGGGGTGGGGGGGTGTTGGGGGTGTTGGGGGGGAATAATACTGCATTGAGATTCAGCATGCAATTAGGACGCGCACAGGGCAGCTTGGTGGGGGTTTGACACCCTGGAGGTGATAGGCAGGCCAACAGAGATGAAAACGGGGTGTCTGTGTACCACCTGGGCCCGTGCCAGCGGATGCTGAGAAGAGAGAAGGAAGACAGATACTATCTGGCTGTAGGGAACGGTTCTCAAGGGCAGAGGCAGCCCCACAGGATCAGGGAAGGACAAGCCAGGTGGAGAGAGGTGTGTGCAGAGGCTCCAAAGAGCTCCTGCCCCATTCTCAGTCCAGGGAGCCCCCCAAAGCTTTCTCTGCCTGCCCCCACACCCTGTGTCCCCTGAAGCCTCATCAGCCATCCCAAATCTGCCTCCCATACCCCCTTCCCCTGCCTCAATGACCCCCTGCCCTCTCTGCCCCCCCACTAGCCTCCCATCATGTATTCCTCCCAGCCTCCCCATCACCGCCCCCCCCCCGCACCTGACCTTTGCCTTCTAGAACTCCTGGAAGTTTCCAACTGGAGGTTTTAATTTGAAAACTCCTCCTGTTCTTAAGCAGTTGGTGGGGTGGCAGCTGCAACCACTCCCTCTGAGTCAGGGTCTCTCTCAGGATGGAGGCCCCAGGTCCAACCCCTCAGTCCCGAATTTTGGGCCGCTCCTCCATGTTCCTTTTTTTCCGTAGTCTGGTGGGGAGCAGGGGTAGCCCCAAGAGCTCGGACAAGTCCCTGATGCGGAGTCGGCCATGCCCCTCCCAGGAGCAAAGCACCACCCCTCTGATGAGGAACCGCCAGGGAGGAACAGGGAGGAAGGAGCCAAGGCAGCCAGCCACACTGCCCTACATGCTCTCTGTGGCCTTGCCACGGCATGATCCCTTGGGGCTAGGGATGGGGGACACAGGGGCCCAGACCCCCACCCCAAAGGAGGTCCTGAGGGTGGCAGCCCAGGGTGGAGAGGTGAAGCCCATCCTGTCCAGGGGAAGCCAGGAGGTGCTGGGCAACGTGTCCAAGAAGGAAAAAAGAGAAGAGAAGGAGGAGGCAGTCGGGGAAGCCTCCGGGGATACAAGGACCTCAGACAGGTGAGGGGCTGGGCCATGTGGGTGGTGGGCAGGGGCCTGGGATGGGGGCACTGGGGCAAGGATATGGGGCAGAGATGGGAGGAAGGCCCAGGAATGTGGGTCTTCATATGGGTAGAGGACTGGAATAAGGCCCCTAGCTCTATAGGGAAGGGACAGGTGCATCAAGTATGGGAAGGAGCCTGGAGGCCAAGGGTGGGCCAGGAAAATGGGAGGAGAGTCTGGGGGGAGGGAACCAGAGATGGGGTGGGTCTTCCCACAAGTCAGAGGTTGTGGGTGGAAGCACCCAAGGTGAGAGAGGACCAGGCTGCCATTTCTTCCCAGCTCCTTCCTGGGCCCCACTCCACCCTGCTTTCCCTCCCCACTCTCTCCCTCCTGGCTCCCACTCCCATTTGGACCTGGCACCACTCCCTGTGAGAAAGGGGGCCCACTCCTGTATGATGAAGACCTCAGAGGACCAAGCAGGGAACTGTTGGAGGCAGGAGGGAGGAACGGGCTGAGCAGAGCCTGTGGGAGGGCCTTGGGGAATTTGGGGATTTACCATGTCTCTGGCTCCGCCTGCCACCCCCATCTGACTATGCTTTGGAGTCAGGGGCCACTTTGCCCAAGCCTTGGAGGTGAAACAAGGATGCCCACAGAGGGCCATGGGGCCACCGGAGGTCAGCCCCAAGACCTTCACCAGGGAGGAGGAGAAGGAGTGTCTGCTGGACGGTGAGTGCGGTGGCCACAGGCATTGGGGCAGTGCTAGAGATAGGCCCTCTTCCTCAGACTCCTCAGGGGTGTGGGGCCTGGAAGGACACGGAGTGGTTTGAGGGAGTGCTGGGGGCAGGCTCCCTGGATTTGAGAACATTCCATCGCACTATGCCAAGCTGTGGGACGGGGCCATGTTGCTCAGTCATTCTGTGTCTCCATTTCCTGATCCATAGAGTGAGCATGGAACAGTATCCACATCGGAGGGCAGTGGCAAGGAGTTCATGAGATGCTCTTTGCAGGGTGCCTAGTACTGTGCCTGGCATATAAGAGGTGTTTGCTAAGAAAACAAGGGACCTCACCCTCGCTTCAGCCCACCTAGTGCCCCTGCCTACCTAGGCCTGGGCTGCCCCTTGTTCCCATCGGCCTGCTGGTGACACTGCCCCTTCACAGGAGACTTCAGGCTGGCCTCCTTGAAGGTGGGGGCAACTCCTTGGAACCGCCTCCTCACCTTGTACAAGCAGCTTCAGAAATCAGCCATGGCCAAGGTCTGTGGGAGCAGGCTGGGGCAGTGGGGGAGACAAGGGGGTTGGGGGGAGTGGGTGGTAAAGCCTGGGTGGGGTTCCTCCCCCCATTTGGCTGGGCCCCAGAATTTGTGGCTTGGGCAGATCACTCTTAACTTTTGGGGAGCTGTACCCTCCTGCTTTTTGTTTTATCTTGGAGGTGGGGGTGGGGCTATAGGCTTGGGTCAGAGTTGTCCTCCCCTGATCAGCTGCGGGGCATGCCCTCAGTTTCCTCTCAAGGAAGGCTTGCCTGATGAGAAAAGTAAGGAAGAGGAAATGGAGGTAGAGGACAGCTCATTCAAGCTCTGTGTCCCAGGCATTGTCACCCTGCAGTCACCGCTGCATAAGACTTTCAGGTCAACAGACACAGTGGGTAAGTGCAGTGGGCAACCAGCCCTTAGGCCCAAGGGCTTCCCTTGGCTGCGGCTCATGGGTGTGATACCAGTTCTTACCACCAGGTGGAACCAGAGGACCTAAGATGACCACTGGAGATGGGGGTTGGGGCGGGGGGGGGGGGGGGGGGGGGGGCACCCGTGGGTGGCTCTGCTGGAGAAGTGTAGCTAGTCCTCCTTTCTCCTGGTTTGGGAGGGCATTAGATGGACTTGTACTCCAGGAGCATCACCCTTTTCCAGCCCAGACTTCTAACTTGTTCAGTGGCCTGAGCAAGGATGGTAATAGCCTGACACAATCCCACAACATGGTCACTGTTGACATTTGCGTAGCCATAACCATAGGTCTAACCCTCTTCTGAGCATTTGTCATGAAATGCCATGTCACAGATCTGAGATACGTCCTCCATTATAATCTCTACCTCATAGTCAGGAAGCAGAGTCACAGAGAGGTTAAGTAACTTGTCCAGGGTCACACAGCTAGTACATGGCAGAGCTGTGACTTGAACCTCGGCAACTGGGGTAGTTCCTGATCCTTGCTCTTGAGTCAGTGGCTGGTGAAAGGTGGGAGCAGATGTCTGCGCCTTGCACACTCTCCCCAGGAGGTGAGGAAACCCACACTCAAACGTAGGAGGGAGCCCACTGGCCAGTAAGTTTCCGGGGGAAGTCGGGGAGGTGGGGAGGTGGTACATGGCCAGATCCGGATAATGGAAATGTAGGCACTGGGGCTGGGGGTGACCAGAGACTCCCCAGGGCTAGGATGAGTCCTGGAGAGCCCGAGCCATCTCTTCTTCCTTCCCTCCCCAGCAGGTTGTTCCACCCTCTCCTGCCTGCCCCATGCCCATCTCTCTGCCTCACAGGTTTCGTGGAGTCGGAGTTAAAGAAGCTTCTGGCAGTGCAGCGGGACTCCCGCCTCTGGAAGGTGGGAAGCCATGATGGCCAGGAGCTGCTGACCGAGCCAGAGATCACCCTGGAGGAGGCGGGCATTGTGAACGGTCAGGTATGCCCCAGCCTGTCCCAGACCACTACCCCCTGCCTGAGGCCACTGGAGAAAGTGAGGCCTCCCACCTCCATAGGCCCCTGAACCTGGCTCCCACCTCCCCTGGCCTGGGTAGGGACGGCAGAACCCTTTCCTAGTGGTGGTATTTTCGAGAGTAGGAGGCTGACCCCCCCTCACACACAGTTGTTTGTTTGTCTCTGCGTCTCTTACTTAATCCCGTAATGTTGCTCTTTTTCTCTTTTCTCTTCCATTCTTGCCCACACCGACTTCCACAAACACTCGTAGGCTACTTATCCGTGTTGCTCCACAGACCACTCACTGCCCACCCTCCTTGACACGGGCCTTCAAGCTCAGGCCTGTGCCAGCTTCTCTGAGTGCACACAGACAGATCTGTTGCAGGAAAATGTGTCGATGGCCTTTAAAATTAATTTGCATTCATTCATCAGCTCATTCTTTCATTCTGTGGACATGTGGCCCTGACAGTCTATGTAGTTTCCTTTTATAGGAAAATAAAGGAAGAAGCGTAGGGTTCAGAGGCCAAAGGCTTTTATTGCAGCCCTGCGCTGGCCTGGATTTGCTCTGTGGCTTTGGAGACAGGCCTTGGCTTCTTTACCTGTAAAGGGAGCCTGGTGGGAAGACCAGACAGCACTTGATCTTAGCCAAAAGGCCCAAGTGACTGAAGGATCTAACAGGAAGAAGAGGGGATGCCCACCGGCTGTCAAGGGCACTATAGTGTTAAGGATGTGACTTACCCCTTCTGGTGAATGTGAATTTACACATTACAGTGTAATGTAAATTTACTGTAATGTAAATTACAGTGTAAATTACACATTACAAGTGAATACCTGTATCGCCCACCCCTGGGGCTCTGAGGGGCAGCTCTCTCACTGTCCTGAGCTGGCAGGCCTGAGTCACCGGCCCCTCCATGCTCTAGGGAACAAGGCTGTGCACCTTATCCTGAACCACACGATGGCCCAGCTCTGGCAGGGGCCTGCGCTTTTGTCTTTTCACACTAAGGGGATCTCTCGTCACCCTTCCCGCCCTCTTCTCTTCCCTCTCCCCTCCAGAAGCACCTTTGAGCCAGCCTGCCCCTGTCCCAGGGGTAGGGGGTCACACTCCTGGGGTAGCCTGAGCGGCACTGGGGGTCTCTAGGGAGTTTCTGGGTAGTGGCAGGCCGGGGCCCAGCTCTGGCCTCATGTGGGGGACAGAGCTGCCTCAGGGCTATCTTCCTGCTGTGGGTGTTTTGAGGGTCCTATCCTCATCACAACCCCCCACTCTCTCCTTATCTACCCTCAGAGATACCAGACTGAGGGGGAAAGAAGCCGCCCCCCAGCCTTTGGGGAATGCTGGGGACCTAGGGGAGGGGCGCTGAGGCAGCGGAAGCAACACCCTAGGCTGAAGGGAAGGGTGCAGAGCCCCCTTGGTGTGGTGTCCAGGACAGAGGTGAGGGAGGGGAGGGCTTGGCTCGGGTGCCTGACTCCTGGGGCTTCCAAGGACCCCACCCCTCACGAAGTTGGAGGGAGAAGGGTCCCTCATTTAGTGGGAGGGAGGTAGCTTGGGGCTGTGGGGCCACAGAGGAGGGTCTGGAATGGCCTCAGGGTGCTTATCTCTGGGGGGTATGTGGGAAGCTTCTAGAGGTACAGAGTCAGAAGGGCGAGCCCAAAGGCGCTGAGGCCTCTTTCTTCACCCATTTCTGCCCCCAGCACTTGCTCCTGGAGGAGATGGACGAGCTGGGGAACTGGCCCCCCGAGTGAAGCTGGTGCCAACCCGAGTCTGCCCTGCTCCCGGATCCCCGCAGCCTGAAGCGGGAGTTAGCCTCCCACTCTGTGGAGGCACATCCGAGGCGCCCCCAGGGCCAAGGGATCTTGAGATCACTGGTATCCATGTGTCCGCAGGGTGGGCCTGCCCAGCAGAACGTCCCCACCCACCAGACTCAAGCCTGGGTTCTTAATAATAAAACCCACTTTGACTTTGGCCTCCTTGGCTGTTTCTGGACCCCACCCCTCAGCCTCAAGCTAAGAGCAGACTCGGGTTAGCCAGGGTCTCAGTCTAGCCCTCAGGGCAGCAGCCCTCATTGCAGAGCCCCGAGTTCCAGTGGAGGGGCCACAGTGTGGCTTTGGAGCCAGAGGACAAGACCTTTGGTGCACCTGACCCGGAGGTGGGGAAGGACTGGGGGAGAGAGTGCCAGGAAAGCCCGTGCTACCACAGGACTAGACCCTGTTAGGGGGAGCATCCCTGACTTCCCTCCCTTCTGAGTTCCCAGGCCATCTCGGCCTTGGAGGCGGGGAGCGGGGAGGATCCGGGAATTCTCCAGCAGGAAGTTGCTGCCCAGCCAGCCCAGGGACAAAGCCAGGAAAGCAGTCTTGGGGCCATAGGGACCTGCTGGAGGGCTGAGCTGGGGGCAGGTAAAGGGTCCCCTGGGCGGGGGGTGTTGCAGAAGGATTCCCTGCTATGGAGGTGGGGGCAGGGCCCCATCCGGCTACCCCTGGTCACAGCCCTTCTATACCATAGTCAGTGCCAGGTACCTCACAGGGATCCTGATCAGAGGGAGATCCAGACATCCCAAAGACCCAAAGGCAAGGATAGGCTTGAGTCAGGGGCACATAAGGCCGTGTCTGTACTGGCCACGGAAGGGGGCACCCTCATACCTGACTTTTTGGGGATCCAGTAGAAGGGTGGACTGGGCCCAGTTTGGACACCAGGATTTGTTGTTCGCCTGGAATCCTTGACTCAGGCTCTGGGCTAGGGGCTGGTGGAAGGGCCATCTGACTCTCCCCTGAGTCAGCCAGGAAGCAGCCTTGTGACACTATGACTCACCTGTGTCCTAATTATTTCCTCCCAGAGTGTTGGCTCTTGGGAAGGGTGGGGGCCTTAGACAGCAGCCTGTGGGGGCTCCCTGGTTCCACCTGGACCCTTTGATTTCCCCCAGCACAGATGTAGCACCCCCCATGAGCCCCATGGAGGGGAGACCTTCTCTCCCTCCCCCATCCTAATAAGCCCTAAGCCCATGACCTTGTGCCAGGCCATGTCCAGGCTTGAGTGGGGATTCCCAGGACCCAGAGCACTGTAGGACAGAGCTTCTGCCCTCCCCCATTGCTCTCCAGGTGGGGCCAGCCAAAGGAGTGCCCAAGCAGCCCCACATTGGCTTGGGGTAGGCTGGGCCCCCGCTGGCAACTCAGGCTCCTTGGCTGCCTGTGTGAGCCAAGTGGCCTCTGGGGACTGAGCATCTCATCCCCAGCCCCCATGAGGGTTGGCTTCTGGGGAACAAGGGGGCAGGAACCTTCATTTAGTACGGGAGACTCAGAGGTGATCATTCCCCTCTCTGCTTCTCTCTTTCCCTTTCTGTCAAGTAAGGGTCATGCCACATCCTCGTCTCCCCAACCCCCCCCAAACAGAAGGTAGCCTGTGAGAGCAGGAAGAGGGTGTGCACACTAGCGCAGGCAAGAGGGCCTTGTCCCAGCCCCTTGGAGTCCTCGGCAGCTTTCTGTGGAGGGCTGCTATGCATTGCCCTGTGTGTTGGGCCCTGCACCAGTGTGCTTGGCTCAAAGGCCAGAAGGTTCTGGAACCCAGCCAGGGTGCCTCTCTCTAATTCACTCTGAAGGGCTAGTCAGGTTGGCAGTGGCCCTGGGCCGTCCTGCAGGTTTGAGGGGAGCCATTACTTCCAGAACTTGCCACATCTCAGTTCCTTTCTGGGCTTGTCATCTCTCCCATCTTCTGATTTTTTTCTGTTGTCTCTGCATGTGTGTTTCTGTTTCATGCTCCCTCACCCCCCACGATGCATCTCTTACTGTGTCTCTGTCTCTTCTCACTGTATCTCTGGAGGGATAGAGGTAAGAAAAGCAACTCCCCTGGGGCACCTGGGTGGCTCAGTGAGTTAAAGCCTCTGCCTTCGGCTCAGGTCATGATCTCAGGGTCCTGGGATCGAGTCCCGGATCAGGCTCTCTGCTCAGCAGGGAGCCTGCTTCCCCTCCTCTCTCTCTCTGCCTGCCTCTCTGCCTACTTGACTCTCTGTCAAATAAACAAATAAAAATCTTAAAAAAAAAAAAAAAAAAAGAAAGAAAAGCAACCCCCAGATTATTCTCAGGGCATTTTTGGGACCCATAGGTGGCTGAAAGAAAGCAGGAGGGGAGTAGCTGAGGAGGGGGTACAGATGGTCTCAGGGAAAAGTGGCCAGGGTCAAAGCTGAGCCTGCCTTCCTGGGGAGTGGGTAGGGTCTCTCTCCCTGCAGGCTCCTGGGCAGGACCTTGGAGGAAGATGCTGCCTTGTGCCAGGTCCAGAGTCACTGATTGTCAGTCTTGCCTATCCCCACGAAAGGGAAGGGCAAAACCACCTGTATTCTTTTCCAGGTGGGCAATGAAATGGAGAACAGAGAGGAGAGACTCATCAGGTTGGAGCCCCAGCTCCAATGCAGACAAGGTCATGTGACCACAGATAGGTCCCATGCTTCTGTGAATCTCAGGTTTCTGCATCTGTGAAATGGGCAACTCATGGGGGCTTCTCGTGTGGGCTGAATAAAGTGCTATTTGGCATCGAACAAATACTTCTCAAGCATCTACTACATCCTGTTCCTATTCTAGGCACTGCGGAATAGAGCAGAGAACGAGATGTACAGAACTTTTTTTTTTTTAGCATTTTATTATATTGCTAGAAGGATAGACAATAAACATAAAACATCAGGGAGTGACAAGTACTGTAAAGAAAGATGAAGCTGGGTAATGCGATGCTGTTTTAGATCCGAATGATGGGGTGGGCTAGGTAGCTCTAAGGAGATGATGTATAAACTGGGATGGGAGGAAGGGAGGGGGTGAGCCATGGGGGTGTTAGGGAAAGGGCATTCCAGCAGAAAGGGCACAAGTGCAAGTGCCCTGAGGCACTGGCTCCTGTGAGGAACCAGAAGAAGACCCGTGTGGCTCAGAGGGAGAGGAGTGAGTGGGAAGGGGAGGAGTAGGAGGTGAGGTCAGGAGGGAAGGAAGAGGACGTGTATTTTGCCCAGCTGGGCTTTTTTCTAGGGCTTATTTGATCAGCGCAAGGAGTGACATAACGTGGCTTACTGTTTAAAAGGCTTCCTTGGGGGGTCCCTGGGTGGCTCAGTCATTAAGCATCTGCCTTCCACTGAGGTCATGATCCCAGGTCCTGGGATTGAGCCCCACGTCAGGCTTTGTGCTTGGTGAGAAGCCTGCTTCTCCCTCTCCTGCTCCCCCTGCTTGTGTTCCCTCTCTTGCTGTCTCTCTCTGTCAAATAAATAAATAAAATCTTTAAATAAAAAAAATAAAAAAATCTTCCTGGCTGCTGAGGGAAGCAGAGACTGTGGGGATCAGGGACTGAAGCAGGGAGGCAGGTGACCTCACTGGCGGCTGTAATTATTACAAGGGGACTGGGGGTTGCTTTGGGGGGGGTTCCCTTTCACCAGGGAGAGCCCTCTGGCCCCAACTTCTGTGCGGTGGTCAGCTAGGGGCTCCCCAGGTAGAACCCCCCCAGCCCCACCCCCGAGGAGAGGGGCGGAGCCTGGGTCCGGACAGGGAAAGGCGGGGCGGGGCTGGAGGCCAGCGGGACAGGGGCCGGGGTTGCACTTGGGTAACTGCAGAATGAGGGTGAGAGGAGGCGGCTGCTATCTGCCTGGCTTGTGCCCACCCAGGCGCGTAGCAAGTGCAGCCTGGCCGCGACCTCCCTGCCTCCTCCACCTCCACCCCCACCCCCGCCCTGCCCCGCCTCCGGGGTGTGAGTTAACCGCAGACCCCAGCCATGAAAGCAGGTGATGATGTTCCCGCAGTATTGGTTAGGAGATGCCCGCCTGAGAGGGAACCAGTCATTGCAGCAGGGAGGAATCCAGAAGGCTTCCAGGAGGAGGCACCATTTGTGATTTGGGCTTGCAGGGGAAGTGGGAGGCCATGCCTGCCAGGAGAACCCCGTGGTAATGGGACAGTGTCCAGTTGCCACCACAACCCCAGGGTCCACCCCCTTGAACCATTCTGGACTCCTCTCCTGGGCCTCCTGTTCAGTCCACCTGTTCATGTGTAGTCCTTTGCTCCCTGCCTTCCATCCCTCTTCACACGTGCTCTCTCTGTTCCTTTCCTGGGGCCCCAAATCACAGCCACAGCTTCCCTGGCTTCTCAGAGCTGCTGTCCCCCGACTGCCAAGTCTTCAGTGGTCCTCCCCCTGCTCCCCCCCCCCCCCGCAGTAACTCCTGCCCCTCCCTTACAGCTCAGCTCCAGCACCTATGCTCTTGGAGTGCCACATCTGCCTGGCTCTGGGTGACCAGGATCTGCTAGTGCAGCTGCTCTCCCCTACCCAGGACCAATATACCATAAGGACAGGCCCTGGGGGGCTTGGTCTCCTCAACAGCCATGTCAACTGAGGTGACTGGTGCACAGTAGGCTCAACCCATGCTAGATTGGTGGGGGGACAGGTAGGGGGGAGGATGGGGGTATATTGCCGGAGAGACAGGCGGGGGCCAGATTGTGTAGGACCACTCAGATCGTTGTAAATGGCTTCACATTTATTTCCAGGGCCCCTGGAGCCACAGAGTGCTCAAAGCTAGGAGAGTGGCCTGGTCAGATGCACCGTGGAGGGTGAAGTAGAGAGGACAGGGGGCCGATTGGCCAATTTAAAGGCTGTCACAACTGTCATAGTGAGAGGGGTGTAGGCCTAAGCTGGGACAGAGGCGGATGGGGTAGACTGGAGGACACTTGGGTAGTCGTTCTCAACTGGGGGCTGGTCTGTCTGCCAAGAGCCATTTGGCAATGGCTGGAGACATTTTTGGTGTCACAAGTTAGGGGAGGGTGCTACTAATGTCTAGTATGTAGAGACTTCTCTAGTCAGTTTCATCATCTTTAATAAAGGTTATTAGAAGGATTAAACGGGTTAATACATGTTCGGTATTTAGAAAAATGGCTGATACATGTTAAAAACTATGTAACATGACCTACTGTTATTTTAAACATAAATCCTCTGTTCAGAGCCCTGCACTGGCTTCCGCATCATGTAAGTGGGACCAAGTCCTTCCAAGGGCTGACAAGGCCCTACCTTGTCCAGCTGCCTCTCGTCTTTGCCCCATCTCCTGCCGCCCTCCTTCCTCTGTGTGCTCTGGCCTCACTAGCCTCTTTGCTCTTCCTTGCACACTCCTCCCACTCCTGCCTCAGGGCCTTTGAGGCTCTGCCTCTAGGAATTTATGTGATTCCCTTCCTGACCTCCTTGAGGTCTTTGCTTAGCTGTCACCTTCTCAGGGGATGTTTCTTAGCCACTGTATATGTTGGGGGGAAAAATAATCTCTTCCCTTTCATCCTCTGCGCTGGCTCTGTCCCTGTGCTCCTGCTCTGTTTTATTTTCTTCAGAGCACTTTCATCATCTAACATAGCACCTATTTCATCTTCTTATGTGCTTACTGTCTCTCAGCTGGAACATGAGCTTCATGAGGGTAGGCACTGTTGCCTGTTTTGCTTGCTGCTGCATCCCCAGGGCCTAGAACCTTACTAGCACATTCCAAGTGTTCCTTCTATATTGCTTAAATGAATAAACGGAGTGAGTGAGCGAAAAACCCCATCAGAAGCCAGAGAGGTGTGAGACGAATGGAGAGAAGGTAAAATGGTGGAGGGGAAAGGAGGATCTGAGTGGATCTGAGAGGGGCCCAAGGTCCTGGCATGGACCAGGACACAGAGCCTTGCTCATCTGCCCTCCCCAGGCCTTCCATCCTCATCTGCTCGCTGGGATCTTCCTGCAGGCAGTGGCCTGCTCTGTCTGCCAGGCCCCAGGCAGGGCACCCTCAGCCCAGGCAGATGGCCAGGCCTGAACAAAGTGTCCTTTCCCCTCTGATAAGCTGCCTCCCTCCAGGGGCACACAGAGCAGGACATGTCCTGTGGCTCAGGAAGTACCTGAGGGCCTGGGTGGACCTCTGGAGGGGACACAGGCCATAAGTAGCCACTCTACATGGAGGCTGAGCAGAGAAGCAAGGACCCAGCCTCAGCCCACCACCCACTCCAGCCTGCAGTCACCCTCATTCATTCAACAAAGCTCTACTGAGAGCCTGTCCGAATGTGGCTGGGACCAGGTTCCCGCCACTGCAGGGGATGAGGGAGATGGGGTGAAGCCTGCCACGCACTGGGACACTGGCCTGCCTCACCTGCCTTGCCCTTGCTAGTGTGCTATGAGGTTGGGCCAGAGGCCTAGAGCAACTTTGGGGACAGTTGGGATGGGCAGGGTGCTGAAGAGGTGTCTTTTGGCCTCAGGGTGGGGACTGAGGACCCTGAATTTCTCCAGGCCTCCGTGACCCTTCAAGTCTCCAACGCACCCCCCCACAGGTGTTTCCCTGTGCTGCGGGGGAAACTGTCAACGGTTTCTGATAATTAGCTGTTGCTAATTCTGATGAAGTTGTTTATTAGGAGCTCTAAACCCCAAGACCCCAGGCCCAGGGTCCTAGCCCCTCGAACCCCCATAGGCCTGTTTCTGGCTCAGTATACACTCTTCACTTGGCTCCTATCCTCCCTATGGTCCTGCCTCAACTTTCCCACCACATTGAAGAATCTGTGTCCTACAAGAGGGGACTTTGGTAATGGGGCACAGTGTTTTGCTTGAACACATGCACAAAGAAATGGTCCTTGGGTCTACGCATCCCCCCACATACCTCTCCAAGTCGCTGACCGGCCCTGGGCCTCAGAGCCTGAGGACTCCTCAGCCTTCACTGTCTAGGACAGGCAGGATGGGGCCGAGGCAGGTGCTGAGAGCCAAGCTCGGCACTCTCGGGGAGACCCCTGTCTTTAAATCTGTATGATAGGTGATGGCTTAAGGTCTCTTGGTTTCCCTCGGGCCTACAACCTGTGAGGTCCCAGTTAGCATGGGACCTCAATGCTACCTGCAGTAGTTTAAGAGCCTGGTCCTAATATCCTTTGGCACGCTTTCTAGGGCAGGGGTGGGATCATGTTCTTCTCGCTTTGAATCTGGGAGGGCAGTGGCTGCTTCCATCAGTAAAATACAGTGGAAATGATGCTATGGGACCATGGAGGCTAAGTTAGAAAAGGCCACATAGCTTCCTCTTGCTTCTTGTAGGACAGTGGCCTTGGGATAAGCCAGCCCCCACGTGAGGAGTCAGACCACCTTAAGATTGCCAAGCTGGAGAGGCCACAAGGAGGTGGTCTCAGCTGAGTTCCCAGACATGGGAGGGAGCTGTCTTGGGCATCTAGTCCCTGAAGCCTTTCAGATGCCTCCTGCCCCAGGCGACAGTGGGCAGCATTCATATGAGACCCCAGGTGACAGCTGCCTAGTGGGTCCTTCCATAATTCCTGACTCTTAAAACTCTGAGCAGAATAACATGGTGGTTGTTTCACACTACGAAGTTTTGGATGACATGTTACACGGCAATAGTAATCCAAACATTACCCACAAACTGTTCCTGATCCCTCTCTTGGTCCCCTTCCCACCTTGTCTCCCAGACTGAACGCCTCCTCCACTAGACCCAAAGCCAGGAGGTGGCTCCCTGGGTTCCCAGAATGCCGTGGGGGAAAGCTGGGACAGGATGCCCACCCTCCCTCTGGCCCCGGGGGGTGAATAGGAACTGCTGGGCTTACCCTGATGCTGGTGATCAGCCAAGCCCTCAACGGATGAGCTGCTGGGTGGCATCTCCACCCTGGTCCCTGGATGGGGACCTCTGTGCCTGTGTTGGTCCTCAGCCAGGCCCTGCCCTCAGCCTCTGGCACTCCGTGTCTCTGAGGCCGGCCTCCTGATCCCCAGTCTGTCGGCCGAACAAGGCTGGAGCTGGATGAAGATAAGAGAGCCGGTCGCCAGAGCTCAGAGCTGCAGGAAGCTGGGGACTTGGACAGGAGTCAGTGCTAGAACGACTGACTGGTGTGTGGAGGGTGCATTGGAGATGTCTGTCATCTGACTGGATACTCAGCCCCATCCCCTAGGGCTGGTGGCAGATAAGGGAGGTGAGGGTTAGGGAAGTTGTTTATTCAAGGTGAAGCACTAGGAAGTGTCAGGTTGCCTCAGAGAGTCCAGTGGTGGTCCCTGTGCCCAGACTGCCCCGCAGAGAGCACAGGTCCTCAGTGTGACCTGCTGGCAGGACGGGACCCAGAAGCCGAGCCTTGATGAGCAGACATGGGGAAGATGGAGAGTCCTGGACAAGGCTGTGGGTCTTTGTTTCCTCACCTTGCAAGTGAGGAATAGCTGCGCCATTGCCATAAGGCCATTTGAAGTTTCGATGCTTTGATAGAGACCTGGAAGGACTGTGGAAAGGTTCAGGAAATGCTCATTCTTCTCTGCTCTGAATGGGAACAGCGGGAGCAGCTGGGTGTGTCCTGGTGGGGGTTCTGAACAGAATCTGGAGGCAGCCTTCCAGCTCCCACTCCCAGCACTCAAGCCCGAGGGGAGGGAGCTGGAGAAGCCAAAGGACGCTAATTAGTTTGGACCCCCCCAATATGGATTTTTACTCCTGCGGCCTGGCTTATTCCTCTTTTAAAGAATGCCACAGGGCCTGGGTGGCTCAGTGGGGTAAGCCCCTGCCTTCGGTTCAGGTCATGATCCCAGGGTTTTGGGATCGAGCCCCACATCGGGCTCTCTGCTCAGCGGGGCCCCTGCTTCCCTCTTTTTTTCTGCCTGCCTCTCTGCTTACTTGTGATCTCTCTCTCTGTGTCAAATAAACAAATAAAATCTTAAAAAAAAAATAAAATAAAAAAGAACCCCCACAACCTCTGTCATCTCATCCAGGCATCTTCCAACCCTGACAACCTGGAAGTCCTCCCTGCTGTCTCGATTTCCCTCCTGCTGTGCATTTTGTCCACGGAGAGCAAAGGAGGACTGACGAATCATGGTGGTTGGCACTGGTTGGTCTGTAGGGATCAGGGCAGGAGCACCCTACGTGTGGCCCCAGAGCAAACCCATCCTGGGCGTGGAGGCCTACCCAGCTCAGGAGAGAGGGAGCAAGGCCAGGCCCACGGCAGCTGAAGTCAGAGGAAAGATCTAGATGGAGGCTGGAGGCACAGGCCCTGTCACAATGGCTAGAGTCTCCTCCCAGCCACCCTCGACAGGAGTTCTAAGCAGCGACTGTGAAGGCAAAGGAACCGCCCTCTGGCGGACAGAACTCGTGGGTGAGCCCATTCCCCTTCCAGATGCCCTGTCTGCAAAACTTCTGCAGAGGGAAGATTAAGCCAGCAGGCTCTGTGGGGTCAGGCAGGCCTGAGTTCGGGTCCCAGTTCTGTCATTTATTAGCTGTGTGGCACTGAGTAAGTCCCTTCACCTCCCTGAGATTTCTTTATCTGCAAAATGGGAACACGGTACTAGCTGTATGATCTTCACCAGTCTGTTAGATAGCTGAGTTCCACTCCCTCCGTAGCATGGGAATGATCCATAAGCCCTTTGATGACCTTCAAATCCCCTCTGCTGTGCAAGCCTCGGTTTTCTCTTCTGTAAAATGGGGGCGGGGCTGAGGCCGGACTGAGTGCGCAGATGCAGCCACAGCACCACCTAGGGGTGGATAGCAGGTATTGGCCGTGATGGGTCATGAATAGTTTTCCCTTCCCGCTCCTGCTCCAGGTGCTTGCAGAGCCTTCCTGTTTGTTCCCCCACCGAACCCTGGACAGTCCTGAGGGCTGGCTGAGGTGCTGGGGGCCGCTCCTGGGTGTGGCTAAGTTTAGAAAGAGGTTAGAGGGGACGCCTGGGTGGCTCAGTTGGTTAAGAGTCCTGGGATCGAGTCCCACATGGGGCTCCTTGCTCGGCAGGGAGTCTGCTTCTCCCTCTGCCTCTGCCTGCCATTCTGTCTGCCTGTGTTCACGCTCTCTCTCTCTCTCTGACAAATAAATAAAAAAGTCTTAAAAAAAAAAAAAAAGAAAGAAAGAGGTTAGAGAATTACAGCAGCACCGACCAAAGAAGGAGCTGCTAAGGTCCAGCTTGGCCCAACCTGTGTTTGTCAAAGTCTACTGTGGGTCAGGGGCTGGGCCAGAGCTGGGTGCCCTGGCCACCAGGAGGCTGAGGCCCTCAGGGAGATCTCTTCCTGCTGCCAAGACAGACGGGCCAGCACACAGCGCAGACTCAGTACTATCTGCCAAAGGGCTGAACGCAGCCCTCCTCACCAGATGGCCCTAGAGGTCTGAGGCTGGGCTTGTTCACTGCAGACCAGGAGCGCCCTTTCCAGAGGAAAGCCTGTCCAGCTTTGATGGCCCAGACCCGGAGGGTTTTATGCCACTGGGGCTTCAGGAAGGCAGCGCCTTACTCAACAACTTGGGGTGTTTCTGAGTACTCTGGGATTGCCTCCAGAGCTTCTGAGGTTGGGGTGGGATTGGGGGCCAGGCTTCACCAGGCCTTAGTCGGGCTCCTCTCTTCATCTTGGGCTGGAGAGGAAGAGAGCCCCAGGAGGAGCTCGGTGGGGGTGTGGGAGGAAGAGGCTGACTGCTCAGCCCGGGAGTCCCTCCTCTCCCTCTGCTGCTCTCCATCTGGCCAGAAGCCTCCTCCGCTGCCCCAGGACAAGGGCCCTAGTGTCTGTCGGCTCTTGGGCTAACAGCAGGCCTTTCTCTCCCTCTCCTCTCCAGAGTGCCTCAGCTGTGACCCTTCCCTGCCCCCTTGGAAGGGCATGGCCCACCCCGTGCTGCAGGACCTCTTCCTTCTGAATGATCCAGAAACAGAGGCTGGCAAAGCTGGCAGAGGAGCAGGTCCTGTTTGGTGGACAAACCCTTATATTTTAGCCATTGCTAGCTTTGGCCCAGCAGCCCAGGCAAGGGCCGGTTCACGGGACCCAGTCCTGCCAAGGTGGGCGTGGGGCCTGGCTGGAGGCCAGGACCCAGCCCAGGTGGACTTGACGTCATCGTCTTGGTTTCCTGCCAGGCAAGGCTGGCCCTGGCCCCGAGGAGATTTTCCATGCTGGTCCCCTTTCCCAAGAGGATCCCTGGGATGATGTCCCCTCTCCTTCTAACAGGCCTCCCTTGTTGGCAGGTGAAGTGCAGAGGCCCTTTCGCAAAATCTGGAAAGAGGCAGAATTGCCAGAGGCCTGCCCCTGTCTTGGGGGGCTCCACTGTGCTGACCTGGATAGAAGGATGGGGAGGCCTCGCAGAGTGACCAGCTTCCACTGTAACCTCCATCATTCCTGACTCTGACTCAGAATTCAGGGGGTTTTGCAGCTCAGTCTAGGCTCCTGTACTTCCTCCTCCTGGCCAGTGTGTGTAATGGACATTCAACCATTGATTGTTCATCTGGGGAGGGGACTTGAGCTTGATTTGTGGAGAGCTTGATAAAACCTTCTGCCTAATCAATGTTCCCTCCTTGGTCATTCCATAAAACAAAATCCACCATTAGACTGTCATTTCTTTGGATCCACAAGCACTTCTCTTTATTCAGACCCCTCAGGACTATGCAAATAAAGACAGTTGTTTTGCTGACTGTTCTAAGGGCTTTACAAAGTAGTTCCTGATCCTAGACATTCTTCACACACCCTTCCAGGTCCACTGTCCTACTCTTCTGCGTTTGCTCTGGGCTCTGGGAAGCTGATCTCTGTGGCCTGAAGTACTTGGCTCCCTCGGCCTCTGAGCAATGAGAGGTACTAGTAAGACTGGAGGGCAGGAGGAGAGACAGGTGTGGGGGGTTGTTCCATTGGCTACTTTTCAAGCTTGGAGTGATAACAGCTCTCTGTAGTTGATGGCTCCAGGTCTCTGTACCATCCCTTTTCCGGGCCCTTAACCCTGCCTGCACCTCTGTGGGGGGACCCACTTGTTAACCTCTCTTTAGTCCCTCATTGGGGATGTGTTGGCAGTTTCCTGCCAGGATCTCACTAGTACAGTCCTGCATCCTTATTTTCCACCCAAGAACATGGAGGGCCAGAGGGCTGGGCAGCTTCTCCACACAGCTGGCAAGTGTGCAGAGCTAGGACTCCAGTGGTCCTCCTCTAGGAATTCTGCTTTCCACTTCTGTTTGTGGAGGTGTCTGCAGAGGGGGTCCCCCTTTTCCTGCCTGCACACCTCAGGGCACAGGAGGAGGGAAGACCTGGGGTATCCCCCCCCCCATTTCAGGACTCCAGAGCCAGGGTGCTCTTCTCTCAAGAGGTCAGAATTAGAAGGAATCACCCTTCCCTCTGTGACAAGAGGGAATCCCAGAAGATTATTTTCTCTCCCTCCTCACCAGACCAGAAGCACGTGTTAAAGTTAGGGGGCCACATTCTTACAGTCCGTTTCGTCTTTGGTCCCTTGCATGTGAAGGTGGTCAGCCATGTCTGAAATAAATAGATATGGCATCGATGACTAGGGCGTGGGGGTGGGGTGAAGGCAAACAGAACAAGTATTGTTTCCTTTCAGGCTTCCTGAGAGGGTGAGTGTTGTGGGAGGGTGTGGATGAGAGTATGAATGTGTGAGGGAGAGTGTGTCGGTGTGTGAGAGAGAATGTGCGAGAGAGTTGGTGTGAGTGTGTGAGAGTGTGAGGTAGAGTATGTGAATGTGTAGGAGAGAGTTGGTGTGAGTGTGTGTGTGTGATAGAGAGTGAGTATGTGAGACAGTGTGAGAGGGAGAATGTGTGAGAGTGTGTAAGAGAGCATGTGTGAGGGAGTGTACATGAGTATATGAGGGAGAGCGTGGGTTTGTGAGGGAGAGTGTGTGACTGTGGCATGTGTGAGTATATGAGGAGAGTGTTGGTATGAATGTGTGAGGGAAAGTGTGTCCCTGTGAGTGTGTGTGTGAGGTGGGTGTTGGTGTGTGTGAGGGAGAGGACATGAGTATATGAGGGAGAGTGTTGGGATGGTTGTGTGAGGGAGAGTGTGGTTTTGTGAGAGAGAGTGTGTGACTGTGGCATTTGTGAGTATGTGAGGAGAGTGTTGGTATGAATGCGTGAGTGAGAGTGTGTGACTGTAAGTAGTGGTGTGTGTGAGGGAGAGTGCAAGTGTGAGTGATGGTTTCTGGGGCGGCAGCGCTGGTGGCGGCTAAGTGGTTACTGTGGGCTGGGGTGCCCGCCCAGGGCAGCTTATGGCATGGGGAAGGAATTCTCTGGGAACCCCAGAGGGCCTGGGCTGGCACCCCACCCACGGCGGGTGACCCAGCTGGGTGGTTGCTACACTGAGTCAGACCTTCTGGCCTGACTCTGTCCCTCCTCTCCGGGTCCTGTTGCCATGTCAGGAGTGAGGGGCTGAGGAAGCCCTTCAGAACTACCTGTTATTTGCTTCAAACCACATGATGACACAGCAAGCGTGGGGGTGGTATTCCTACCCTTCCCAGCTGCAGTTATGGAGGGCCAGAAAAAGGTTAAAGAGCAGTCAGAGCCAAGAGTGAAATCTGGGAGGGGGATGGGAACTCTGTTTACAAGGGGCGCCTGGCTTGTAGGCAATCGGCTAATTGTCTGCCTTCAGCTCAGATGGTCTGTACAGCCCAGAGAGGTCTGTACTCTGAGCAAAGTCACACAGCAGAGCTGGGAACGAGTGGCCAGGAGGCAGCTGAGGTGTGGGTGGGGGCGTCTTGCGAAGGAGGCCTGGGCTTCACAGCTGGTAGTCTCTCCTATGTCCATTTGCCTGCCTGTCCCCCCACTCCTTGGTGCTTCTTCTAGTCCAGGGAGAGGGTCTGGGTACCACCACCCTTTCTTCCCTCACCTCTTCAGGCCCAGGTCAGACAGTAAATGGAGGTGGGTTTCCTGGAAGTCTTCCTGCTGGATCTTGGAACTTGGGGGTGATGCTTTGAACACCTTTGTTTTTATTTATTTTGGGTTATAGGCTATATATTCACATAGTCAAAATTAAAAAGTTAAGGAAAGAGATGGCAAAAGGTAATTTCCCCCCATCGTAGCCCATACCCCACACCCTGCTCCACCTTCTAGAGGCCCCCGTGATCACTGACTCCCTGTGAATCCTGAGTCAGAGCTTCCCATCTCTTCTGTTTTCCCTCTAGGAGAGGGTCCCGTGGGAGGTGGGTACAAGGACATGCCCAGCCATTGACGTTCGGGCCTGGACCAGGCACCCATTTGCCTTGGGATGGTGGTGAACTCTTTCCTGGGTCTGAACTTGGCCCCAGCTTGACAGCATCCTGCTCGAGCCACTCAGGAGGGGTGGGGCCCATTGCTTCTCCTTTTCCACTGCTTAGAGCCACATCCCTGGAAGCTCCCTGCCCTCCACCGAGGGGACCCAGGCACCTGACACCCTGAGCTGGGGCTACCCCAGTATCCTTTTATCTCCTGACACAATTCATATAGTTTTGCCAACCTCTTTCTTTCTCCTTGACAGTTCAAATCTCCATGGACTTGGGATGCCTGGCTGGCTCAGTTGGCAGTGCAGGCAACTCTGATCTCGGAGTCGTGAGTTCAAGTCCCACGCTGGGTGCTTACTTAACAACAACAACAACAACAACAACAAAAAACCCCACATGGACCTGTTAAGCACTTACTGTGTGCCTGAGCTGGCCTGGGGACACCAAGTGAGGGGACATGCCCACTCCAGTGAAGAGCTCACAGTGGCCTGGGGGAGGCCAGAAAGGAGAGTCATCATTCCAGCTCCAGATAGCCCATGCACCTTGGTGGGAGTTGGGTATTCTAAATCCCACATTAAAGAATCTGACAGGGGTGCCTGTGTGGCTCAGCAAGTTAAGCCCCTGCCTTCAGCTCAGGTCATGATCTCAGGGTCCTGGGATCGAGCCCTGCATCCGGCTCTCTGCTCAGTGGGGAACCTGCTTCCCCCCCGCTTCTCTGCCTGTCTCTCTGCCTACTTGTGATCTCTCTCTCCTCTGTGTGTGTGTCAAATAAATACATTTTTAAAAAAGAATCTGACAATGCCAGTGTTGGTGAGCACGTGGTTCAGTGGGCACACTTCCAGTGGCTGGTGCGAGGGTGAGTTAGAACAGCCACTTTGGAGAGTAATTTGGCAAGTCTAGGAAGATCTTCTCTGTGATCCAACAATTTCACTCACTTTCTAAGTCCTCACTCTCAAGTAGAATATTTCAAAATTTTTGACAGTATCCTCAGTAAGCATACACCGCACGCTCACAACTGATACAACTCCCACTCTGACAGTTACCCTGAGGACGTGTGAGGCACATTATTTTCGAATCAGTTCTGAGTTTTAAAAATGCTCACCTTCATCCGCTAAATCGATTTGACCCGCTGCTAGGTCTCAAGCCTAGGAACCGTGCTCCCATATGCATGCACAGGAGACAAGAAAGCATACTGCAACATTGTTGTCACAGCAAAAACTGAAATGGGGCTTTCGTGATTACCAGCAGAATGGATAAAGAAATTGTGACTTGGTCAGGAAGTGGACTATCATGCTGTGATACACACATGGGGACACTGTCTAGATCCATCTTGGACGGAAAGCTCTGCAGAATGGTGGCATATTATCATTATGGTTCTTATACGCCCATATTATTAATGACTACATCCTGAAGTGGCGTAAGTGTAATCCTGCACAAAATGATACCCACGTCAGGATAGGGGTTATCTATCCTGAATGGGAATGGGGCTGGTGATGGTGTTGTATAAGGAATTGCAACTCAAGCTTTAAGGTTCTGTCCTTTTTTTTTTTTTTAAAGATTCTATTTATTTGGGGCGCCTGAGTGGCTCAATCGTTAAAGCGTCTGCCTTCAGCTCAGGTCATGATCCCAGACTCCTGGGATCGATCCCCGCACTGGGCTCCCTGTTGGGCAGGAAGCCTGTTCCCTCACCCACGCCCCCCTGCTTGTATTCCCTCTCTCACTGACTCTCTCTGTCAAATAAATAAATAAAATCTAAAAAAAATATTATTCTATTTATTTATTTGTGTGAGAGAGTGAGCGAGAGCACAGGTAAGTGGCGGGGGCAGAGGGAGGGGGGAGGGGCAGAGGGAGCGGACAAAGCAGACTCCCAGCTGAGCAATGTGGCTCCATCCCAGGACCCCGAGATTACCATCTGAGCTGAAGGCAGACCCTTAGCCGATCGAGCCACCCAGGTGCCCCTTAGGGTTCAGTTCTTTAAAAAATATATAATGGGGGCACCTGGGTGGCTCAGTGGGTTAAGCCGCTGCCTTCGGCTCAGGTCATGATCTCAGGGTCCTGGGATCGAGTCCCACATCGGGCTCTCTGCTCAGCAGGGAGCCTGCTTCCTCCTCTCTCTCACTGCCTGCCTCTCTTCCTACCTGTGATCTCTCTCTGTCAAATAAATAAATAAAATCTTTAAAATATATATATATATATATATATAGGAACTAAATTTTGCAAAATATGAGCATTTGACAAAGCTGGTGGAAAGGTACCTGGCACTGACAATATTTTTAATGTATTATTTTATTTTTTTATTTCTTAAACTATTGCATAATAATACTTAGGGGACTGATGTTCCAGAACATCTGGGAAGGAGACTTTCTTCTGACTGTAGGAATAGAGAGGGGGGGATGTAGAGGGAAGCCCATGAGCCCAGGCACAGGGCTGGGAGTGGGTGAGGTCCTGGGTAATGAGAATGAACACCGAGTCCTTCCTAACTGGGGACACTATGCTGATGGCTTTATCCCACTTCCTTCCCATGTTGGCACCACACCTTCCCTATTTAACAGATGGAAACAGAGGCTGGGACTTGAACCCAGGCCTGTGAGTCAGAGCCTGTGTTCTTGAGCGCAGTTCCTTCTCAAGGAGCAAGCTTTGTGTCTGCCCAGAGTGCAGGGGTGGGGAGGGGTGGAGACAGGCAGGAGCTGTGATGTGTAGACTGGATTCTGTCAATGATGAGGACGTTCAGGAGGATTTCAAGCGGGGGAACAAGGGAGTCAACTCATTGTAGCTACAGCATCCGAACCTGTCTTTAAACAAACTCTAACTCAACTCAGAATCTAAAGGAGCTCACAGTGCCAGGCACCTGGGTGGCTCAGTCGATAGGGCATCTGCCTTTGGTTCAGGTCATGATCTCAGGGTTCTGGGATAGAGCCCTGCACTGGGCTCCCTGCTCAGCGGGGAGTCTGCATCTCCCTCTCCCTCCACCCTTCCCCACTTGTGCTCTCTCTCTCTCTCTCTCCTTCCCTCTCAAATAAATAAATAAAATCTTAAAAAAAATTTAAAAAATAAAAATAAATAAATAAAAGAGCTTACAGTGGGGTCGATTTGGCAGAAGCAGTTGACAGGGGCCTAGAGCCCAGAGAGGGCTCCTCTGGGAACATGGTATGGATGCCACGTTCCAGAAAAATACCTAGAAGCAGTGTGTGTGGCAAGAGGCTGGCAGAGGTGCCCCTCCTCAGCTGGATGAGAGTTGGGTGCTCCTCCCCTTTCCCCCCCAGTCCTCCTGGTTGGTGGAGGGACAGAGGTACTGAGCACTCCCAGGCTGGATATGGAGGGAAAACCAGGGCATGTGCATCCGGGGGAGATAGGCCTGACCTCCACTTCCTGGCTGTGAGACCTTGGCTAAATTATGGAACCATCTATCTGAATCTCAGGAGGGGAGAGACATGGGTTCCTGGATGTAGCTGGGGCAAGGAAGGCACATGTCCCGAGTGTGGCCCCTGGAGAGGGTGCTTCTAGCACATTCCTCTCCATCCTTGCTATGTGGGGTAGGGGGAAAGGCAACTGGGCCATGGCTGCAGCTCCATCAGAGCCTGGTGCTCGCAGAGGGCCCAGATGCGGATTGTTCCCTTCTATCAGTGGAGGCCTGACTTTTGGGAGCAAGAGAAGCTGTTCCCATAGGGCTCCAGGGATGGATACAGCCAGCTCCAGTGTGGTGTGGGAGTACTGGGGAGAGTAAGGGGCTGCCAGTCTTGGGCTGGGCTCCTGACTCCCGGTGAGGTGAATATACAGTGTGACCTTGAGGTTTGGTGCACCTTCTCTAGGCTTTTGTCATTTCTTTTTGGCAGAGAAATCTGGACGAGGTTTTTCAGACTGCAGTTAAATGTTTGGCACATTTAAAAAAGCAATCAAATGGGTCACAATCAGTATTGAAAAACCAAACAAAATACAGAAATAGAACAGAAAATATCAGAGTGCATTGCCTGCAGGTCATAAGGGTAAGCATTGTTTTGTGCAACTATTGTAACATGTATTTATTCCTGTGGGTCCTGGTAAGAAACTGTAAAACATGGAGTTCAGCTATCCCGGAGGTGGCCCCACTCCCACCGTCCAGGGGTCTCTGTGAAAGAGCCACACACCCAGGGTCTTTTCATTCTCTTGGGTCAGCAGCTGTCTCTTGGCTCTCAGCGGCCTCCACCCGTCCCTGGGTCTCTCTTCTTCCTGCTTCAATCCAATCCCCTCCTCCCTTTCTCCCAGGGACAACCCCCCCACCCCCACCCCCTTCCCAGGAAGTCCGGGTGGGGGTTTCTGAAGACAGTGAACGTGATCCAGTCCGGGTGGCCGTGGGCACTCTGTCCCAGGAGTTAAGATAAAAAGACTAAAAAGAAACACCCAAGCACCCGGGGGCCAGAACGGAAAGTAGGCGAGCTGGGGACGTGGGTTGGAGGGCAGGACTTCGTGAGCCACAGCTCGGCGGCGACACCGCAGCGGGTCACTCCCAGAGAGCCAGTACCGGCCTTGTCATTGTTGGCACTCGGTTCGCTATTAACTAGCGAAGGTAGCTTTCTCTTTTGCCCCCCCCCCCCCCCCACCCCGCTTTAAAAGAAAGATAGAAGGAGCCAAGAGTTTTGGAGCCAACTCCTGGAGAGGGAGCGGCTGAACTGATTCGGAAGTTGGATCTCTTTGTACACAGGAATGCAGAGAGAAAAAAACAAAACCCACCCCATTGCTTCATTTCCCCTCCAAGCCCCAGCGCTTTCTATTGTGCAATGAAAAGGCTTTTTCACGTTAAGAAAAATGAATCCCGATTTGCGCTGTGAAGGCATGAGCGCGCCTCTCGGTGCGAGACGGCTCTCAGCTGGGACGCTCTCGGGTCTTCCGCGCGCGGCGGGAGATAGCGCCTGCGGGGGCGCCGGACCCCGCACCGCGCACCGGCTCTCACCGACCCGAGGGCAGAGGAGTAGATAGCCCAGGGAACCCCGAGAGCCCAGAAAGCCCCCAGCTACGGCTGGGTTTCCCGGGGATGGCGGTTCCGCGAGTCTGTTTGGGAACTCGCTGGAGCTGGAACTCTGAACCGGGGAGCCCGCAGGAGCCCCAGGGCTCCTCGGAGTCGCGCGGGTCAGGAGGCCCGTCCGTGCCCGGGAGGCCTGGCCCTGGACGCACGAGGGGCGCAGGGCACAAGGAGGCGGGCAGGCGCACATGGGTGCCGGCGGGCCGGCTGTGGCGGGGTGCGGGGGGGCCGGGGTGTGGCTTCCCCGCCTCCCGGGCGGGATTTGCATGTGTGTGTGGCGGCCCCAGACTTCCTGCTCCTTCTACGCTGCAGGTACGCGCGGGCCGGGCCGGGCGGGCGGGCGGCGGGCGCGCCGAGACGCGGGCACCTCTTCACCCGGACGCCACCAGCGGCTCCCGGGCCGCCCAGCGCCGCCTTCCGCCCCGGTGGCCGCTAGCCCGTCCCGGCCGCGCGGAGCGTCCTGCTCGCGGGTGGGGGCGCGCCCCTCCGGCCTCCGCGGTCATCTCCGTCCTCTGCACCGAGCCTGGCCGCGCGCCCCTTGGCGCCCTCACCGCCCCGGGCCCCCGGCGGGCCGCAGTCATGAGCGAGATGTCCAGCTTTCTCCACATCGGGGACATCGTCTCCCTGTACGCCGAGGGCTCCGTCAACGGCTTCATCAGCACTTTGGGGTGAGTGAGCCGGGTTGGGGGGGGCGCGGGCAGGGAGGGGGCGCCGTGGGCCCTGGTGCCACTTGCGTGCGTCCTGCCGCCGCCCCCTCCCCCATAGAGAACCTGGAAGTCCCCAACTTCAAGGAGCGAGGTAACGGCTTGCCTCCTTTTTTTAGAGAAAGGAAGTTCAGTGTTTGCCCAGGTAGAAGTCGGGGACCCTGCGGGAGTTGGTAGGGGACACCCCTCCGCGAAGCCTTCACCCTCCTGCGCTCGCCCTTCTTCCGAGCTGGAGGAGAGGCCGAGACTTCCTCTGCAGGTGGTCCCGGGGCGGGGCAGGTGGGTGGCTGGGGCCTGAGTTGGGGAAAGGCATCCGGGCCTGGACGTGACTGGCTCTGGGGGTGGGGCGGAGCAGTGGGGGAAGGCAGGCTCACCACGGAGCCCGGAATCCTCAAGTTATGGTCTGGTCCCGTCACACCTTTGAAGGGTCGCACCTTTCCCTTTTAGCTCTTCGCTGCCCTGTCCCCTCTTCAGTAGGAGTGCCTTCTCTAGTCCTCCCCTAGCAGGAGTCCCAGGTCCTAACCCGCTGCTCCTCTCCCCGCCTCTCCCTGTCAATTTCCTGCGCGGCTCATCTGGCGCCCCTGGGTCCCCGGTCCCAGGATCTAGCGAGCACTTTACAAACATTAATTAACTCTGGCGGTCACCCCCCAGGGTCTGGCTAGCAGGGAATTTATTCAAGTCCCCGGAGAGGGGTAGGCCTGAAGCAGGCCTAGGGCAGGAAAGGAATTAGGCAGAGCGAATAGGTTTATCTTCAAAGGAGCAGCTGGGGGTGGGGGTAGAGTGCTTTCTCTACCTTTCCAGCCAACCTCCAGGGCACAGCCTGCTGCCTTTGTCCCATTTTCAGTCTGGGGACTTGGGTTAAATTGTCTCATCCCCACCACACCCAGCTGTCCTTTGGGATAAACCCACCCTCTTCTGTTCCCCCTACTCATCAGGACACCAGCCAGTCACAATGTGTGTCCTCTTGGGGGTGGGGGTGCTTTCGAGGACCAAAAGTCTGACTCTGGACCTGGCCGGGCCTCACCCTGAGCCTGAGAAGTGGGAGTCACCTGGCTCTTGGTCTCTCCCAGGGTTGTTGGAAGTTTGGTTCTAGTCCTGATGGAAAGGGAGTCCAGCTGGCCTGTGGGGGTTGGAGGGCTGGCTCTGCCAGCAGGGGATTCTGACTGGGAATTCCAGCATACCTGCTCTCCTTATCTCAGCATCCTTTTTGACTCTCTCATTCCCCTCCCTATTCAGATGTGGAATCCCCAGCCACAGGTCATCCCCCGCACCCCATTAAATTTGATCTAGCTCATTTCCGCAGAGGAACCACATGTGGGCCAGCATCTGTGCAGGCCTCCCACAGAGCGCTGACCAGGGGGTCCCGCTGCCAGGCACACAGTAGGCACACAGTAACCCCCCTGATGATGCCGAGGAAGCAGGAGAGGGGTCTGTGGGGGAAATGGGGGGAGATGGTGGAAGCCGCCCTCCCTCCTAGTGTCTGAACGGCACTGGGGGCTTTTGGGAAATGATCAGCTTCTCTGTTGCTTTGAGCCTGGGTCAGGGCTGAGCACAAAGTGGGTGGTTTTTTAAGTACGCGTGAGATCTGTTAGCATCCGGAGACGCACGGGAGATTCTGTCGTCTCTCAACGTAGCTTCTTCCTGCCTTGGCCCTTCCTGCCCCCGGAAGCTGCTTCCTCTGGTCCATTTTGACCCTGGGGCAGGAACTGGTGACCCCCGAGAGGGCTTCTTTCCGGGGTGCCTGTTCCCTGTGCAAACACCTCTGACAGCTCCCAACTTTCCATCGAAAGATGCCCGTCTCCCAGCTTAGAGTTCTAGCACCCTAACTTAATTTTCTATTTTTTCCCCCCACCTTCCCTTTCACAGCCTCTGAAGCTCTAGGTACGTGAGGCTACTCTGATTCCCGGAACCTACCCCATGCTCTAGGTCTCTTTACCTTTGCTCCTGTGTTGCCCCCGCCCTTCAGCCAGCCTCCACCTGGGTAAATCTGACCCACCCTCTAAGACCTAGTACTAAGTGACCTCTTTTGAGAGATCCAGCTCCTCCTCTCACAACATGGCAGTTAACTCTTCTGTGCTTTGCACAGCTTTGCACAGATTTCTCTCTGGTATTGTGTTTTTTCACAGTTAGTTGCAGATTTCTCTGTAGGGCCGTCCAATGCTGGGCCATTTGCCAGGATTAACTAATTTATTACATCGTTCATCCACTCAGCGTGTCCACAGCCAGTGTACTGGGCACTGGGGACTTGGTGGCGACTGAGGGAGCAGTGTGTCCCACCTTCTTGGAACTTAGAGTCAATGAGAGCATGATTTCTAAGCCCTGCTGAGTCTTTGTTACTCGAAGGGTGGTCCGCAGTCCAGCAGCATCGCCATTCCCTAGAAGCTTGCTGGATAGACAGGATCTCAGACCTGTGCCCATCCCTCAGAACCTGCATGCTGATCCCTGTGGGATTTGGTGCCTTAAAGTGTGAGCTGCTTTGCTCTAAGTCAACTCTGCCCCATCCTTGCCAGCATCTGTCTCCGTTCCCTTCCCTTCCCTTTCCTTCCCTTCCTTCCCTTCCCTTCCCTTCCCTTCCCTTCCCTTCCCTTCCCTCTCCTCTCCCCTCCTCTCCTCTCCTTTTCCTCCCTCCCTCCCTTCCTTGATTTATGGGAGCCAGCAGCCTTGGCCCAAGCAGGGGGAGGGGCAGAGGGAGAGGGAAAAGCAGACTCCCCACGGAGCAGAGAGCCTAATGTGGGGTTCAGTCCTAGGCTCTGGAATCATGACCCGAGCTGAAGTCAGACGCTTAACTGACTGAGCCACCCAGGTGCCCCACTCACCAGAATCTTTCTGCCTCTATCCTTAACTCTGGTCCCCATTGGCCTTCATCCTGGCTCATGTCTGTGAACCCTAGAGGCTGATTTGACTGAGGTCCCAGGCTAGCCCAATACTTGGTGTCCAAGAGGTGCCCATTAAGGGCTAGATGAAATGAATGTGTTGAAGACGGGGGGTGGCCTTGGTGGGCAGAGGGGCTGGTCAGCTGGGAGATGGAAAGGGGGTTGTTGGTGGAGCAGGGAATCTGAAGCAGCCTTCAGATTCTGGCCAGACTCTACCGGGAGAAGCAGAGGAGGCCAGTTCGACCTGCCTGAATAATTCGAGCTCTTGGGGAAGATTGTACATTAACTCTGGGTTGGAAGGGTGGGAGGGTCTGGGCAGTAGATCCTGGAGCAGGTCGAGACCTCGACGGGGAAGGGAAAGCAGGCCCACGCCTGTTCTCGGCAGGCGAGTGTGGCCAGGGCCACTGGCTCACACCTCACCCTGGGTGGAAGGCAGTAGAGGCCAGGGCTGGAGTGACTGATTGGGGCCAGGGAAAGGTGGAGGATTCCGTGTGGCTCCTGGCCACATCTGTGTGCAATGTGCGGCCTGGGCCCCTCAGAGTCTGATACCCAGTTCTTTGAAGATTTCTCTTAAAGGCCTCTCTCGCTGAACGGCCAGAGGGGTGGGCTCCAGCCCGTAGTGTGTAAGTTGGGGAGTGTAGGGTACCTGGGTTTTGAGGCTGAGCTCCCAATATTTGTCAGAGTGCCTCGGAGCACCATCTCGAGGCTCTCGGGGCTTCCGGGCCTGTATCCCCAAGGGTTGGGTGATCACAGAGCATAAAATCAGAAGGGTCCCCTCCTCCTTGGGCTTCTCTGTCCACCTTCCAGCCTGATTCACTTCCCCAGGAGGGTGGGCCCTGGAGGCCAGCACCCAAGAAGGGAAATGTGGTAAATGTAGAGGAAACCTTGGGTCCCCAGGGTCAGGACCCTTGAGCTAGTAGCCCCAGGGGTGAGGCTCTCTGCTGCTTTGTCACTAACTTGCTGGGTGATTTTGGCAAAGCCCTGCCTTCTCAGAGTGTGTTTCCCTCAGCCTGGATGTCCTCTAGAGGTGCTCTGTTTGCACCGAGAACCCCTGGGATCTTTAAAAAAATTTCAGCTTCTGAATCCCAGGTCTGACCAACTGCATCAGTATTTTTAGGGCTCTGAGGGTTGGGTTTCTTAAAAGCTCCCCGGTGATTTTACCTGGGGTGGCGCTTCCTGATCTAAGGGCCCTCGGTGGCTGACAGGCTGTGAGGAGGCCTACCTGTTGGATCCACCCGTCCCTTGGTCCAGAGAGCCCATCTTTTAGCCCTCATCAGACTTCAGTAAGTCATTCAACAAACATTAACTGACCACCTACTTTGTGCCAGGCACCTTTCTAATCCTGGGGGAATCCAGAGTAACCAAGATAGAGTTCCAGCCCGTTCTAGTCTCTACACAGGGGAGCTGGGTGAGGATGTCTGTAAGGGCCCTTTGAGCCTGAAGTCCCTGAGACACATAAAATCCCTGTGGTGTGGGGTGTGGGGGAGGGCACTGATCCTTGGTGCAGACTGCATTCCTGGAGCAAATTTCAGACTTGTCCTTGGCTTTCTTTTCATTGTGATTTCCCTGGAGAGGCTGGAACTCCCGCTGTCCTGTGCCCTAAGGCAGGGTCTTGACCGCAGCTAGGCCTAGTCACACAACTCGTTTTTTAAAAAATACATATTTGGGGGCACCTAGGTGGCTCAGAGGGTTAAAGCCTCTGCCTTCGGCTCAGGTCATGATCTCAGGGTCCTGGGATCGAACCCCGCATCGGGCTCTCTGTTCAGCAGGGAGCCTGCTTCTCCCTCTCTCTGCCTGCCTCTCTGCCTACTTGTGATCTCTGTCAAATAAATAAATAAAATCTCTAAAAATACATATTTTGGAGGGGCGCCTGGGTGGCTCTGTCAGTTGAGTGTCTAACTCTTCATCTTAGCTCAGGTCTTGATATCAGGGTGGTGAGTTCAAGCCCCAGGGCTTGAACACAAAAACAAAAAACACACACTTAAAAAATAAAAAGTTTTTTTTTTGTTGTTCAAAAATAATGTGTGTCCCATGGAGAAAACTGGAAAAATGCAAATAAAAAATTATTTGATACTGCTGTGACTTATATGGACATTCTTTTTAAAAAAATTTTTTTTATTTTTTAATTATTTAAAAAACATATAATGTATTTTTATCCTCAGGGGTACAGGTCTGTGAATTGCCAGGTTTACACACTTCACAGCACTCATCATATATGGACATTATTTATGTGGATGTTCTGGGGTGGTTTTTTGGTTTTTTTGGTGTGTTTTTAGTTTTATCTACACAAACATTTACAAACGATGTCAGACGGCAAATATGGCTTTGTATCCTGTCATTTTGGGGAGATACGTTAGGCTCTATTTTCCTACACCAGACAGGCCATTGTTACAGCCCCATAGCATCCCACGGTATGGTAGGATGTATCCTCATTTATTCAAGTGACTCTGGTATTGGGCATTCAGGTTGTTTCTGAATTTCTACATTATAAACAATCTGCCCAGAACATCCGAGTCCATACATGCCCGGACACTTGTCCAATTACCCTCTCAGGCTAAACTCCCAGAAGCAGAACCCTGTTTTCCTCACAGGCTTGGACTGTACTGGTTTCTCTGGTGGTAGAGGTGACCTGCTGAGGTGACCCTGCGTCCCAGGGGGCCTGACTCCGCTTCATATCCTCAGTTTGAGAGTGTTGTCCAAGGGGGTGTGGGGAGAAAGACCAGCCTCCGCCTTTGAAGTTGGGCTTGGTGACTATGATGGAGAGGGGGTAACTCGGGGAGAGGAGCTGGGTGGGGATTGCCTGAGGACACAGTCAGCCCCAGGCTTCCACCGTGGGACCCAGGGACCGAGGCTGCATCCCCTCCCCAGCCCTAAAGAATGTTGCTGTAGTCACTTGCTCCCACTCTGCCCTGCCCTACATTCCTGACCCTACCTCCCCGACTTGGCCTGATGGGGCTGTGGGGTGGGTGGGGCAGTGGCTTGGGTTGGGGGGTGGGGTGCTGTGCTGGATTTTCAGGTGGGGCCACACCAGCTTTCTGCTGTCTGCTTAAGGGGAGGGTCTGGGTTTCCTTTGTCGCTGAGCCGGGGCCTCGAAGGCCCTGTAGTCTTCCTGGGACCTGTGGTCCATGCTTCCTCGCCCCCTATTTGGAACTGGGGGGCTCCTCCCTGGAAGCAGGGGCTGTGAGGGAGGAAAGGAGGAGGTCTGGGAGAGGGGAGGAGGGCAGAGCCCAAATCTATGGTAAGTTCATCACAGGCCTCTGAGAGTGAGCTCTGAGCCACCGTGAGTGTGTCACGTTGGTCCTGCCGGCGGTGGCCCCTGGCATTGGCACCCACACTTACAGTTCCCTGCAGTGGACACTGCTGGTGTAGTGAGGCTTAAAGGACTTGCCCGGGATCACATAGCAGGGGTTGCAGGGCCCTTCACACCAGCGATGGTGGGAGCAGAGATGAGTCTAGGCCTTGACAGCACAGAGAGCCCAGTGTGTGGGTGAGGACACTTGGGGAGACAGGCTGGAGGGACTCGGCAGGGGACTAAAATGACCCTAGTGGTGGCATATGAACTTAGGTATTTTGGGGGCTGGCAGGTGGGCAGAGCCTGAGGAGGCAGTGAACAGAAATCTCAGCCCTGGAGGCCCCTCCCCCACCACTGCCACCCCAAGGTGCAGGTGCTGGTCAGCTGCAGGTGCTGGGGAGACACCTGTGTGTATTTGGTTCGCAAATCTCTTCCTCCCCTCAGCCAGCCAGCTAGCACCCTTTTCTCCAGCCTGCAGGAGTGCTGTCCTCTCCAGGCTGTGAGCTTAGAAATGGGTGACGGGGGATCTAGGTCATGGTAGGCAGAATTAAGTCTGTGTCTCAGAGATGCTGCGGCTGCTGCCACAATGGGTAGACGTCACTGAGCTTTTATGGTGGGTGGCTCTCGCCTTTACATGTCACTGTGGCCCCTCGCCATATATAATCCAAGGAAAGTAGAAAGAACTGTTTAGAATACCCATATGCCTACTACTTAGACTTAATGATTGCCCACATTTTGCCATACGTGATGTATCTATATTTTTGCTGAAGTATTTTATGGTAAATTATATAATTGCACGTTTTTACCTCTCAATACTTCATTACACAGCTGTAAGGAATAAGGATATGTTCCTGGGTAACCACAGTACCTTCATCCCACGCTTTAATAACTTCCTAATGGCACCCAATACCCTGTCTGCACACAGATGTGCTCCCTTGTCCTCAGTCTTTCTTTCTTTGTTCTTTTTTTTAAAGATTTTATTTATTTATTTGATAGCCAGAGAAAGAGAGCATAAGCAGGGCCAATGTCAGCCAGAGAGAAAGGGAGAGGGAGAGGGAGACGATGGCGCCCCACTGAGCAGGGAGTCCGATACGGGGCTCGATCCCGGGACCCTGGAATCATGACCTGGGCTGAAGGCAGACGCTTAAACCTCCGAGCCATCCAGATTCCCCTCTCAGGGGAAACCATTGTCTTCAATCAGTGGTTTCTTTAGTTCAGGGTCCAGTCAAGGTTCACATGTCACATTTGCTTCTTAGGCCCCCACCTCTTTCTTTCCTGCGATGATACTGAGTTCCTGACAAGACAGGGCTGGTTATGCTACAGACGGTCTCACTTTCTGGATTTGTCAGGGCAGCTTTTGCTGCTGTTTTCCAGAGAGCTCTGTGGCAGTCTGGAGCCAGGTGGGCTGGGCCTCAGGGCCTGCTCTGAGGAGTCCTGAGGCCTGAGTTACTCTGTCTTGCAGGACAGGCTGAGTCCAGTTCCGGGTTATGGAGAGCAGGAGAAAGGCCTAGGCTAGGCAAGGCCTGTGGGTGAGGTGAGGGCCGGCCAGCTGGCCGGCCCCTGCTTTCACATTCTTTGTCCTTTCTCAGCTTTCCCTCTTGTCTCTCCAGCTCCCGGTCCCTCTTCTTAGCCTAATGGGTGCGCTTCCCCGTGCACCCAGCAGCTCTGTTGAGATACCAGCACTTGCCAGAGCCCACTAATCCTGAGAGCCAAAAACCCAGGCCTGTGGGCAGAGGCAGCGTCCTGAAGCCATGCACATTAACCAGGCATCTTTATTTGTAGTGGGCCCAAAATTCATTCATTTTTGCCACCACCATGCCTCAGTGGGGAGATTCTTGAGGTTCTCTGAGTGTGTGGCTTACTGTCCTTTTTTTTTTTTTTTTTTTTTTTTTTTAAAGATTTTACCTATTCATTGGAAAGAGAGAGAGACCACAAGTACGCAGAGAGGCAGGCAGAGAGAGAGGAGGAAGCAGGCTCCCCGCTGAGCAGAGAGCCTGATGTGGGGCTCGATCCCAGCACCCTGGGATCACGACCTGAGCTGAAGGCAGAGGCCCAACCCACCGAGCCACCCAGGCACCCCTTACTGTCCTTTTTAGATGTAAGCTCTCTGAAGAGGAAGCCTACCTGCCTGCCCCTTGGTCCAGAGAGTCTATCTCTCTTAGCCTTCATGAGACTTCGTGAAGTCATTCAACAAACATTTAGTCATCCAGGCTTGTTCTGTATACTGGTCCCTCTGGTGGCTAGTGGTGGATCTTTGGTACAGAAAGATATGTAGAGGTTAATTAAGTAAATGGATGGTTTTCAGGGATGCAGAAATGAATTTCTTTTCTCTGATGAGAAGGCATCCCTGCCAATGAACCAGGCAGGGTTCCTGTCCCAATATCCCTCCCCACCCCCATCTAGTGGGTGTGACTTTGGTATTTGGCAAAAGAGACTCCAAGGCCTATGTGAACCACCTGCCAATCCCAGTATTCTAACAGTGCCCACATTTGGGAGTGGCTGTTCTTGGGTCTGGCCTAGATTTGTGAGATGGTGGCCAGTGTCCTGGGCTGGGAGTCAGAGACCTGGGGTCTGGAACTGGCTGTTCCTTTAACTTGTGTGACCTGAGTCGGTCAGTTTCCCCTCCATGCCTCAGTTTCCAAGCTGGCTTGGGGAGGGAATGTCTAGAATCCCTCAGGCATTCCCCAGTCCAGGGTTCCCAGTCTTGTGCCTGCTCTGATGGTGGGTGCAGGCTTTGATTCAAGCTCTTCTGATAGTCACTTGCGCCATTTCTAGCTCCCTTCTTCCTCTCCCTTATCTAATCTTTCCAGACGGCAGCGACCCGCCCCACTACCTTTTCTATTACTCCTGCCTGGATCTCAAAGTCCAGTCAGGGCAGAATGGGGCCACTCAGGTCCCTGGACACATCTGCCCTCTTCTTTTCCCTCTGACCAAGGTCTTGGGGTGCAGACCCTATGGGCATTTCAAGGACAGCACCCTCCTCCACAACTTTGTAGAGCAGAATTGTCAACCATCTCCTCTTCAAAGGGTCCAGGGCAGCCCTGCCCACAGGCCTCCTGCTAGACCCCTCCCCACTAACCCTCATCCCACTGCCCGCTCTGCCCACGCCCTGTTGGGCCATGCAAGTCCAGGCTCAAACTGGCTTTGTGCCTCCCAGCAGATACATCTCCTAGCAGTCTCTGGGCTGGCCCTCTAGGACATGGCTCCTGTCCTTAGGGCACTCAGCATGGTGGGTATGAGCTTCCTGACCCCACCCAAGCACATAATGGCTTCCCTGTAAGTTTTTGTTGAATGGATGGAGACCTAGCTTGTACATGTGTCATCAACTCACCAACTCTGTGGGCTTAGATGGGGGAGGCAGAGGCGGCCTTTAATTTTACTCAGTGAACCTCACACTGAACTGTAGTAAGAATAGAATTAGGTATTGGATGTAAAAACAGCTTATAAATTAAAACACGTTTAGCACTCTGGAAAGTTGGTTTTTCTACTGTGGACGTGTATGGGCTGGTACCTGCTTTTAGATGAGGGGCGGTGTCAGTGGTGGGACCAGGAGGGGAACTCTGCAGGAGCCTAAGCGCGGCCCTGAAGGTGGCAGGACTTGGCAGGACTTGGGACAGGGTTTCTGGTGTGCAAACGTCTGGAGGTGGGGACGATGAGATCAGCGGGCTGGCAGAGGGTGGGAGTCAGCCCTTCCCCGGACCTAGGGAGGAGACGGAGGCGCTCTGGAGGGGAGGGGTCCGGGTGGAGTGAAGCGACGCGGCTACTTCCCCCCGCCCGCAGAGCTCGGCTCTGGTTACAGCGCCAGGTGCTTACCCGAAGCACCTGTGACCCGTGTCCGGCTAGTTTTATAAACCCAGATGTCCCCGTGTGGGAGAGTGAGGGGTACAGCCCGGGACGTGGGTGCCACGTGGGGGGAACAGGTCGAGTCGCGAAGGGGAGGAAAGCGCGGACTCGGCGCACGTCACCCTCCCGCCCCCGCGCGCGCCTGCAGCCGAGACAGGCAGGGGCAAGGCGGCGCGGCGGGGCGACAGCTGCACGAGGGGTGGCGAGTTTCGTTGGGTGGCGGGGGCGGGGCAGGGGCGGGGCATGGAGGCGGGGGCGGGGTAAGAGGTGGGGCCTGGCGGCGGGGGGGCGGGGCCGGCCGGGGCCTTGTGGGTGAGAGCGCAGTGCCCACCCGGGGTAGGAGGGCTCCTTGGGGAGCCCGCGCTGGGCGACCACCGTAGCTGCCCCGACTTGGGCTGCCCCCTGAGGCGCCGCCTCCGTAAGAACTTAACCTGTCATCTTGGGCCTCCTTCTGGCCTCGGGTCTCCCTGCAGCCCATCTGATAAGCGTTTCCCTGTTTATCTATTAATGGTTTCTTGAGGCACCCCTCCCGCCCCTCCCGCCCGATAGCACCTTCCTGGGTTGCCTCAGTCCTCATGAGTACACGCACAGGAAGGGAGGGAGGCTCTCGCGGGGGCGCTTGGGGACATTTGGGACTCTGAACACCCTGCCGATGCCTTCTTTGCTTATGGGCTAGGTGGGGAGCTGCCCTACCTAGCCCTACCAGGTGGGAAATACCAGGTAGGAAATAAAACTACGAGTAGGGCAAGGTGCCACCCCTCAGACGTTTCTGGGAGGATGCACGGAATGTAGTCCAGCGTTCGTGGGCGATGTTGATTCTGCTAGGCTGGGACCCACACCTGGAGGACGGAGGGTGTGAAATGTTAGAGCCAGGAGAACCTCCGAAAGTCCGATCAACTGACCTTGTTCCTCTGATACCTTCGGGAAACACCCCTGCCTCTTTTCTCCTCCTGCCTGGCTTGCTTCTTTGCTCTGGTCCCTCCTACTGACCATTCCTGTCCCTTCTCAGCCTGCAGGTTGAGAGTGTTTTTCTTCTCAACTTTGAGTTCTCTTGGAGGCCGTCTTCCCCTCCTAATCAATCCTTCCCTTTCCCTGTGTTGTCTCAGCTCACACTCCCAATATGTGCCCTGCTTTGCACGCTGGGGCAATGGGGGGGAGGGGCTGAGTTGGAGACATCAGGGCTTCAGAAGCTGTGTTAGAGTGGGAGGGGACAGATGGACATCCGCATAATGACCCGGCAGATTTGTGCCAGGGGGATTAGGAAAAGCACGCCAGGCATCCGAATTTGTGTGTGTTTTTCCTGCACGTGTGGCCCAGATGAGGAGCTCCCAGGGGAGCCGTGGTGGGGTCAGGGTGAAAATGGGTTTTTCCTCAGAGAGTCTCTGAGGAGGTGGCCTCCCCCAAGGCCTTGAGTGCTGTTAATAGGGTCTGTTGGAGATGGCCCCAGCCTGTCCTCAGCTACACTGACTTCCATGATGCCCTGTGGCTGCCCAGCACCCCTGGCAGTGTAGGGTCCCAGGCCAGGGCCTGTACTTCCTCCCTTCCCCCGTCAAAACGCATCCATCCTGTGTCTCCTCCCTTCAGGGCCTTGCTAAGAGACAAGCAGATAATCTGATTCACTAATGTCTTACAGGAAATTCTATGAATTATTCAAGGCTCAGTACAGCTCCTGGCTCTTCTTTCACACTTCCTCTGATTGGCCAAGCTCTGACCTGTTCCTTCCCTGGATTCGGACAAAATCCACAGCTGGTACCACCAGTTGGCACTCATACATATTCTTTATATCATAAACTCTTCTGAGCGTGTGACTTGTCTTCCCAATGAGATTTGAAACTCCCTGAGGCAGGGGCTTTACCTTTTGCTTTTCATCTACTTTTCTTAGAAGCTGGTAAAGTGAATTAATTCGCTCACTGTGTGTTCCGTGTGTGTGCTCTGTGCCAGGCAGTGGTCCAGGTCTGGGGATACTGCAGGAAGCAAAAGGATCCATCCCTGTCCTCATGGCTCTTCCATACCAAGTCAGTCGGGGCTTGCGGGGGTGTAACCAAAATAAAGAAGTAAAAAGTACAGCAGGCCAGGTGGTGAGAAGTACTATGGGAACAGGGAGGCAGGGAGGACCCTAAGGAGTGTGAGAAGGAGCAGTTCCAAGTTTTAAAAAGGAGGGCATTCAGGGTGGTGGGTCATTTGAGCAGCGGATCTGAAGGAAGTGAGGGAGGGAGGGAGGGAGCCAGGAGGGAACTGGGGGCAGACAAAAGAAGCAGCACCAAGTGTCTTCGAAGGTTTGAGGAGCCTGGAGGAGGAGGGCTGTGGGCTGGAGCAGAGTGGGCAAAGGGGCAGGGGAGGGAGATAAGGTCAGAGAGGTGAGGGCTGGATCATGTGGGTTCAGGCCATTGTGAATTCTTGGCTTTTACATGGAGATGGGTAGTTCTGGAGGGTTCTGAGCAGAGGACTGCCCTGATCTGACTCACCTTTTAAAGGAAAGGTATGCGCGCTGTGTAGAGAATGGGTCTTACAGAGATAAGGGGAACATCTGGAGATCGATGAGAAGGTGGTTACCCACATCCAGGGGACAGCTGGCCAAGTGCTGGTGGCAAAGATGAGAAGGGGTAGGATTCCGCACATATGGTGAAGATAGAGCCCACAGGGTTGCCTCACAGATGGGGTGTGAGAAGCAGATGGAAGAGGAGCCAAAGATTGACCCAAGGTTTTTGGCCTAAGCAACGAGAAGAATGAAATTGCTGTCAGCTGAGATGGAGAGAGCTTCAAGAGGAGCACATTTAAGTGGTAGATCAGGAACTCAGTTTTGAACCTGCCGAGTCTGAGATGCCCGTGGACATCCAGGTGGAGGTGTTTAGAGCTGCGGTCTGGAGTTTGTGGGGGAGGTGGCTATGGGAGGCATTGGTCAGTGTCTAAAGCAGTCCTTTGAACCCACGAGTGTGGCTGAGATGCCTGAGGGAGTGCGAGCAGATGGAATGGGGCAGAGGACAAGTGCTGATTTGGTACTGGGGGCTGGGAAAAGGGAAAGAGACCAAGGTGGGGGGGGGGGTGGAATCCTCGAAGAGCAAGCTGCCTTTCCCCTCCCCATCATTGTAAAGTCCTGCCCAACATCCGCTCTGACGCTGCTCAGCCTGGCTTCAAAACCCAGCCCTTCTTGCTGACTGTGTGTCCCTGGCCAGATGGTTTACCTCTCTGGACTTGGGCTTCTCTGCCCGAATGTGGGGCAGAGAATGGAAATAGTAACAATGGAAATAATAACAATAATAACAAAATAGATTTAGGGGCTCCTGGGTGGCTCAGTCGTTAAGCATCTGCCTTGGGCTCAGGTCATGATCCCAGGATCCTGGGATCCAGCCCCGCATCAGGCTCCCTGCTCAGCAAGAAGCCTGCTTCTCCCTCTGCCTGCTGGTCCCCTGCTTGTGTTCCTTCTCTAGCTGTGTCTCTCTCTGTCAAATAAAATCTTTAAAACAACAGCAACAACAATGACAAAATAGATTTAGAAAACTAAATAACAATATATGAAAACATTAGACTCAAAATCCTGCTTGCTTTTGTTATTCTTATGGATCACATTGAGCTAAGTGCTGGTGATGCCCAAGGAAAAACCAGCGGCCTGTCCTCAAGGAACCCAGAGTGTAGATATGGCAAATAGTGGTAGTAGGAAGAGACACGGCAGCAGGAGAGGCCAGGACCAAGTGCTGTGGGAACACGGGGGAAGGGGGCTCAGTGGGAGGGAGGGCATTGGCCAGGGGAGGTTTCATAGAGTAGAAAAAGGGGCTGAGGGCCAAAGAATAAATGAGGTCTGCTAGGCTTGGGTCTTGGTGGGGAGCCAGGGTGGACTGGGCATGAAGGGCATCACGGACTGCCACTGCAGAGGTAGTCACCTCGGTAGGGATGAGAGCTCCAGGGACCTTGGAATCAATGCAGGGTTTAGCATGGTTTGCACAGGAAGTTGTGAGGCTAGCTGGGGGGGGAGTGGGTAGAGGTCAGATCACAAAAGACCTTGTTAGCCAACCCAAGGAGGAGAGGAGGGGGTTTTGGAATCAGCTCTGTGACTTCAGGCAAATTATCTCACCTTCAAACTCAGTTTCCTCTTCTGTAAAAAATGGTGTTAATGACTAGACCCTGTGGGGAAGTTGGTGAGAATTCAGAGGGAACAGCTGTGAAGTGCTGAGATAGACAGCCTCTGAAAGGGTGGATGATCATCACGGTATCCTAGCGCCTGGGATGGCATTAAAGACTTAAATGCAGGAATGGATGGATGGATGGATGGATGGATGGATGGATTGGTGGCTGGATGGATGGTGGGTAGATGGATGAATGGATGGATGGGTAGATGGATAGATCAGTGGGTGGATGGACGGATGGATGGATGGGTGGCTGGGTGGGTGGATGGTTGTCCTCCAGAGATTCAGGATTAATTCCAGTTGTGGCTTAAGAGGGGGGTTTGGGGCCCTAGGGTAGGTCAAAAAGGAGGGTGTGGAATGGGGCCTGACTGGGGTTGAGAAGGTGTTAGGTTTGTTGTCTGGTCTTTGGGACCAAAGGATGGTCCCCCTAGTTTGATGTTTCATAAACTTCTGCCATCTGTCCACCTGTCTCCAGTCTTTCTGTGCCTCTGTTTGTATCCTACTTATTTTTCTGTCTATCTTTTCTCTTCTGCTCTCTCTGTGTCTCCCCTCCACCCTCTCTGAGTCTCTCTTACTTTGTCTGTTTCTCTTAGTCCTCTTCCCTTTCCTTCTTGCTTTGCCCACTGCCCTTTCAGGTCTGGGCAGCAGGGTCTCAGGGCTTTCATGAGCCTTATGTCCACAGTGCGTGGGAGCCCAGACTGGAGGCAGACCCCCTCAAAGGACAGCTCTAGCTCCCTCCGTCCGGCAGAGGGCGGGGGTTGGGGGTGGGTTGGGTGTGTCTCTGGGCTTTTCCTAGGACTCCCCCATCTGTTTTAACAGTGGTGCCAGGAAAGGTAAAGACTTGAGGGGTTGGGAGTTGGACAGTGATGGAGAGGGGTTTTTGGGGAGGCCTCCCTGGTGCCCTGAATCCCTTGCCCCTAAGGAGGGACACCTGGGGGCGCCTGGGTGGCTCAGTGGGTTAGGCCGCTGCCTTCGGCTCAGGTCATGATCTCAGGGTCCTGGGATCGAGTCCCGCATCGGGCTCTCTGCTTGGCGGGGAGCCTGCTTCCCTCTCTCTCTCTCTCTCTGCCTGCCTCTCCATCTACTTGTGATTTCTCTCTGTCAAATAAATAAATAAAATCTTTAAAAAAAAAAAAAAAAAAAAAGGAGGGACACCTGGGGAGATGGTCTCTCCTCTCCCCCTGACTGGGCTACCTTTTCACCCAGGTTGGTGGATGACCGCTGTGTGGTGGAGCCCGCGGCGGGGGACCTGGACAACCCACCTAAGAAGTTCCGAGGTAAGACCCCCACCTCCACACCAGCCTTCCTCCCAGGCTGCAGAGTCCTGGACCAGGGACAGAACCCATTTGATCCCTTCCAGTGCCCATGGGCTGGGTCAGATGAGGCACTGCCTGGCAGTCCTCACACTACTGTAGTCAGTGGGAACCCCCCCATTGGCTTCCACTGCCATCTTGGCACAGATGGCCTCTGCCTTCATTTTCTGGAGGCTGCCTCCACTCTGAGGAGCACACCCACTTTTGGCTGGGAGCCTTTCGCCCCCACAACTCCCCACCAGCCACAAGGCCTTCTCTGTCTGCACGATGGGGCATTTTCGGAGGGAGCAGGGGAGGGAGAATTTTCTCAGGCTTTGGGAGGTCCCGGGGGTCGGGGGGAGAGCTCTTCCATGTGCTCCCATAAGGGTGGTATGGGGATTGGAACCCGTGATCCCTGTCCCACTGTGTCCCCAGGCCCAGGCCGTGGATGACTCCAGCCCTAGGAGAGTTGGTGGAGCCCCGGCCTGGCTCTGCCCCTCAGCCCCACCCTGCAGGCACAGGGGCGCCCAGGGAATTAAATGCTCTCCCGCTGTCACTGTGCCCAGCTGAGGCAAGGTGTTATTGTTGTGATGCCCTGCAAAGCCGAGACAGACAATCAGACAGATCCCGGGTGTGGTGGGCAGGGTGGGAGCAGGCAGGAACATGCCAGGCAGCTGCCGCCTTGTCTGCCCACGGGGCTGCTCCTCTGGGGAGAGATTAGCCGGGATTGTCCTTGAGGGGGGATGCTGGGAGGGAAGCGGGGTTTAAGATAATCCTGTGGCATCCCCAGCCTTCGTCGGTCTGCCGGGGCCTTGTCTATCCATGGGAGGCTGGAGGAGATGGAGGGGGGCCCCCCAGCCCGCAGAGGGGCCCCACACCTGTTGTTCTGCTTCTGTCATGGGCTCTGCTTGGGGGTCTTAGGTCGGGCCTTGCCCCTGGACTTCCCTCCCTTACCACCGTGGACCCCTCAGCCCTGCCATCGGGCCCTGCTGCCTCTCTCACCTCCATTCTGGTTGTTTTGTTCACTGTTTTCTGTGTGGTGTCTGCCACAGAGTGGGGGTCTGCTACACAGCTGAGGAATAAAGGCAGGCATCGGCCCCTCCTCAGGCTTCCTCCCGCCCCTGCTGCCTCTCTCAGGCCTGGCTCCTCTAGTTCCATTGATGTGACCTGTCCCAGAGTCCCTCAGTCAGACCCAGCCTCCAAGGCATTGGGCCCAGGCTTTAGGGGTTTCAGGGCACTCGTGCGGGCCTCCCGCTTGTTGGCCCAGGTCTGATTGCTCTCCGGGTCCTGAAGGTGGAGACAGTGCATGGGCCTCTCCTGGAGCCCGAAGTAGGAGAGCTTTGAGGCTCCTGAGGGAGGGGCCTCCCTGCGCCCAGCCAACTCAGAGAGCTTCCAGCCTGCTCCCTGCCCTTCTGCCCCAGGTCCTGGCCTGTGGTGTCTGGGGGAGGCAGGCAGGGGCCCCTCTGAACTTCCTGGGGCCCTATTTAGACCTGAGAAGAGCCGGCCTTCTGGGCCAGGATGAGGTCTCTGTGCAGCCCAGGGGTTGGTGGGTACAGCCGGAGTATTAGAATTTGGGACAAAGAGACATGGCCTCCAACTTCTTCATTTTGAGGCAGAGGAGAAAAAGAAAAGCAGAGTTTGGCCTCTTGCCTGGGAGTCCCAGTTCTCTCCTGTAAATACCCTGGCACCGGAAGGAGGTCCCGGCAAGGGCACGGCGGCCGTGGGAGGCATGTCAGAAGTGGGCTAGAAGTTATCAGGGATGGCTGTGTCCTAAGGGCCCCCGAGTGCTGTCCTGCCATCCTTGGGTGGGCCCAGCTATTGCTGCGAACCCTGGTCTCTCCCTCTCTCCCCCTGCAGCTTGGTTGTTCTCACCCGCTGGCGCTGGAGACCCCCAGGCTGAGCTGGCAAAGCCCGGGGACGCTCCCAGCCAACCTATAAGCCCCTGATTGGCTTCTCGTTTGTGGTTTCAGCTCTAGCCATCCTCTAAGGCCATTCCAAGCCCCGACATGTTCTGGGAATTCTTTCCAGAGTGTGCAGGGCCTGGGGAGGCCCAGGCTACTGGTTCCCCAATGCGTGGGATAACCCAGTTCAGCCCACCATCTCTAACCTCTGCTTCACCATAGGAATCTTGGGGTTATGGCTGCTCTGAGTTATGAGCTGCTGGTCAGGCCCTGAAGTCTGGGCATGTTCCCTCCCATGAGCCCTTTTTCTATTTCCTCTTCCATGCGGAGCCCGGGGAAATGCAGTGAAGGGCTTGGACAGCTTTCGCCTCCTAGTCAACCTTACTCCCAGCTACAGCGACCCCAGGAGTGTATGCAGGGGCCAGACTGGTGTGGGGGAGGGACAGTGCCGGGGAAGGAGGCCAGTCAGGAGGCTGGGTGCCCTCACCTCCCCCAAGCCTGTGCTTCTGCTCTATCTGCCCCACTTTCCGAGCCCCGTTTATGTATTTATTTTTTTGTTATGATTAAGACATATTTTAACTCTACACAGAAGTAAAGAGAGCTCTGTCAAAATCCTTTTTGCCATGTTCATTTCAAACCTTGTCATTTTTTTAAAAAGATTTTATTTATTTCCCTTAGTGAGAGATAGAGAGCCCGCAGGTGCAGGCACGGGGAGGAGCGGGGCGGGGGGGAGAGGGAGAGGGACACCATCTCCAGCTGACCCTGCGCTGAGCCCAGAGCCTGATGTGGGGCTCAGTCCCACATCCCACCACCCTGAGATCATGACCTGAGACAAAACCAATAGTCCGATGCTCAACTGACCAAGTCACCCAGGCGCCCCCAGACCCTGTCTTTTTTAAAGGCTCTTATGCCTGTAGCGAAAGCCCTCTGGGTCTTCTCCCTGATCCTTTTCCTCTCCCTCCCTCTCCAGAGGCAAATCCTCATCAGAAATTTGTGTATATTTCAGGAGCCTTTTCTTATACTTTTGCTATTAATCCACAGGGCTATACTCACGAGTGATACAGGGTATTATTTCCTGTTTTTATAACCCCGTATATTAAAATCTTTCTGCACATTTTTCATTCTGCATCGTTTGTGAGATTTCTGCACATTGACACATGTGGGTCTAGTTCATCTCGTCGACTGCTATACAATATTCCATTGGGTGAATAAGCAGCAAGCCTTTTATCGGTTCTCCTGCTGATGGCCACTTAGGCCATCTCCAGCTTCTGGCCGTTGCTGGCCATGCTGTGGTGAGTGGTCCCATCCACGTCCTTGGGCTCCGGGCAAGAGTTTCCTGGGTGTGTTCCCAGGGAGGGAGAGTCCTGCTGCGAAGAAGCTCTTCTGAGCCTTCCCATGGGGCTGTGCGTGCTCACCCTCCACAGACTGTGGGTGTGTCCCCCCCCCACCGCTTCCACCTGCATTCTTGCCACACTTGGGTCTATCCCACTTAAATATCTTCCAGCCTGCTGGGTGTGAAATGGCATCTCACTGTGGTTTTAATTTGCATTCCTCTGAGGACTAGTGAGATGGAACATCTTTTCTATGTTTATTGGCCCCTTAAAATTTTGTTCTCCTCACCCCCCCAACCCTGTTTTATAAAAGTAATGCAAATACAGACTCGAGGTTCAAGGTGAAAGCCGTGGTGTCCCACCTCACACTCTCGGACCTTCTGTCCCCCCTTCCTGGGGGCAACCATATAGAAAAACAGACTGGGTAATTTATTCATATGATTAAAATATCAAAACATTGTACAGATAGGGGGACAGGGTCTGCTCCCACCTGCCTGGTCCCCCCACTCCCCTCCTCTATGATCATCCCTTCAGGAGACCACTTTCCTGAGCTCCTTATGCATCCTCCAGTGTTTGCAAATACAAACATATATTTGGAGTCCCTCCTCCTTGTCTTACACAAAGGTAGCATTCTCTATATATTCTTCTGTTTTTTGTTTTGTTTTGACTTTATAAATCTTACTACAGATCCTACTGGAGACCTTTTCATATTAGCATATAGAGATCTTGAACTCTGTTTTGTTTTTGTTTTTTTCATTTAGACACTATTTCTGTTCTGTGTCCTGGACAACTGTGTGAAAATAGTGTTTCTATAACTTAGCTGCTTTGAAACATTTAGGAAATATTTATTTATCTTTAAACTGTGGTAAAGATCTCTAACACAGAGTTTCCCATGTTTTTTTTTTTTTTTTTTTAAGATTTTATTTATTTATTTGACAGAGAGAGATCACAAGTAGGCAGAGAGGCAGGCAGAGAGAGAGAGGAGGAAGCAGGCTCCCTGCTGAGCAGAGAGCCCGATGAGGGACTCGATCCCAGGACCCTGAGATCATGACCTGAGCCGAAGGCAGCGGCTTAAGCCACTGAGCCACCCAGGCGCTCCCAGAGTTTCCCATCTTTAACCATTTTTAGGTGTATGGTTCGGGGCATTAAGCACATTGTCACCGATAGGCAGCCACCGGCACCATCCGCCGTGGAACTTTCGTCTTCCTACAACACTGAAACTCTAAACCCATTGAATAGTTACCACCGCAGCCCCACTCTCCAACCACCATGCTACTTTCACCTCGAACAATTTGACTGTTCTAAGTACCCACACGAGTGCAGTCATCCAGTATTTGTCCTTTTGTGACTGGCTTCTCTCACTTAGCATAATGGCCTCAAGGTTTACTCACATGTAGCACCTGTGGGAATTTCTGACCTCTCCCTCTTACGGCTGCAGAACATTCCATTATTTGGATCGGTTGGAATGTATTTAACCAGTCCCCTCTGATGGACACTTGAGCTCTTCCTAATCTCCATCTTTCCAGACAGTGCTGCAGTGAAGACCCTTGTCCCTTGACATTTTGAACAAACACAGGTTTGCTCCCGGAAGGTTAGACCAGCTGCTGGGGAAGGTTAGACCAGCTGCGAGGTTGCCCCAGGGAGCCGGTGGGGGGGGGGTCAATGTCATAGGAGAAGGTGGTCCCTTCAAGCTCTTCATTGTTTGTTCTGTTTGCTCCCAGGTCTCACCCTGTGTTGCTTATTCCAGGAGAATTCAGCTCCCCTGGGCCACTCTTCCGCTTCCTCTGCCCTGTCCTGAGGGCAGCCTATCTCGGGGGCAGCCTGTCTCGATTCTCTGTTGTCACCTGCTATAAACGCCGGGGAGAGGGGCATGGTTCCACCTTGGTTTCCCCAGCAGGCCAGCAGCCCCTGCACTGCCCCACGCCCCTTCCCTCTGCTGCCAGACGCACATTCAGTTTTACATCAAGACCAAATAACCTTGCCTTCTCTTCTGGAACCACAATGAAGTCTTTTATGTTTTGTTCAGTAGGTAGAGTCTAAATGTTGAAAATAATTAGAAGCAGATGTTTACACGATTTACGACAGAGCTTGGACATTACTGTGGCTGTAGAATTTTATTCCTGTGCTGCGTTCTCACCTCCAGTCCTGGGCACTGGTGTTTTTCAATCTTGATGGAGCGGCAGAACTATTTAGGGTTCAGGGTGCCTTTATATAAGCATATCACCTGCCCGCCCCCCCCACCTCGCCTGGCCTTGCTCCAGCCTGCCGAATTGATGCAGAACCTAGGAGTTTGTATTTTTTTTTTTTAAAGATTGAATTAATTAATTTATTTTAAGGAGACAAGGGGTTGGGGAGGGGGACAGGGAGAGGGAGAGGGCATCTCAAGCAGATCCCCCTGCCCCTGCTGAGCATGGAGCCTCACCGGGGGCTCCATCTCACGACCCTGAGATCATGACCTGAGCCAACTGAGCCACTCTGGTGCCCCAGGACTTTGTGTTTTTTATAGCTCCCCAGTGGCAGTGGCTTTTTGAACTGTTAGGAACTTTAGTTTCAGGGAATGTCGCTAGACTTTGTTTACTACGTGAATATCCTCTTGTCTGCCGCCCCACAGGCTCTGGACCCCCTTAGCCATGAGTGCATGTCCCCCAACACACACCGTCCTGACTGTTGGAAACCTCCCCGGACCCATACTTTTCTCTTGGCCTTTGCTGCTGCTGTTCCTGTGTGAGCCCGGTCTCTTGGTCACCTTCCATCTTTCTTCCTCCCATCCTGCCCTCCTGCCCTGGGGTTTGGGGAGAAGAAAGTTTCCAGCCCCTTCTGGGGTTCTGACAGTGCTGCCGTTAGGCCAACAGCCCCGTAAAAGCCTGGACGTGTGCCACAGATATTGGAGAGGACTCAAGTCATTTATTCATTCAACAAGCATTTCCCGACATGCACTATGGACCAGGATCTAAGGGATGATCTGTGTGAGAGAGAAAAAGTAAAGTTTGACAAGTGCTAGGGAGTCCATTTCCCAGACAAAGACAGAAGAGTCAGGAGCCTGGAGAGATCACGTCTGGTTTCCTTCCCCCTCCTGGGACACTCCAGAACAGTGATTCATTCAGACAAGGGCTCTGACCCATTTGTGGCTGTGCGAAGTCCCTTTAGGGGGGCTCCCCCATCCTTTAAAGACCTGGACACAATGGAATCCGAATGCATCATGATAGTAGGGGTCGTTCCTGTTTCATTCATTCTTCCTTCAGCTCCTTCCTTCTTGGTAAATGCGTTTGATGATTTTTATTTATTTATTTATTTATAAAGATTTTATTTATTTATTTGACAGACAGAGATCACAAGTAGGCAGAGAGAGAGAGGAGGAAGCAGGCTCCCTGCTGAGCAGAGAGCCCAATGCGGAACTTGATCCCAGGATCCTGAGATCATGACCTGGGCTGAAAGTAGAGGCTTAACTCCCTGAGCCACCCAGGTGCCCCTTCGATGAGTATTAAATGTGGTTGTTGAAGCTTTCTCATTTATAGAGATTCCATTTGGTTCTTTTTCAGTCTGAGATGTTACTCTTTACAGTTTCCTCTTCTCTGCGGGGATCCTCGGGCTTTCGTGGATTTAAGCAGAGTAGGCATATCTGTTCTACTGACATCTGTGTCTGGAGTCTCTTCGAGTCTGTTTCTACTGTCTGTTTAGTGGGTTGGTTCTCTCTCACAACAGCTAGTTCTCGAGAGCTCCTGGCTGGCTTTGACTGTATGCTGGCCATTGCATCTGAAGAATTTGCTACAAGTGGTTATAGACCAGGAGGGAGGTACCTTCCTCCAGAGGGGGTTTACATATCCTATTACCAGACTCCTGGGACTCCGTCTGTCCAAGGCTGCCTGAGGCCAGGATCAGATTTGGGGTTTCCTGAACCATCCAGGGGATTCCAACAGGGTTCTAGTTCCTGGAAGGATCTGTTCTGTTTCGGGTTCAGCCTTCACTTGGGAGTGTAACCCTTTGGGGTCCCAGCTTATTGAGTGGGGTGTCTCCTGTTAGACTCCTACCTTCCATGGGCCTGGGCTTGGATTTCTGCACCCCACCCCCTTCCCCTGATGAAGCCACCCACATAAAAAGCCTCTTTTCTGGAATCAGTGACTATTCTCAGGGTGAAAACTTGGGTGTCTCTATAGCTTTCTAACTTCCCTTTGATCCTCTTCTCGGGCCCAATAATTCTTCGCTCGTTTGTCAGCTCTTTCAGAAGTCTTAAAATAATACCCATTTGAAAAATCCGGTTGTGTTAGTTGTTTTCTGGTTGGATTGGTCCAAAAGATATTATAACCATGGTTCTCAGCCCCGTCAGAGCCTGCCCCGCTTACCAGGGGCGGAAGCCCCTCATGTTGTTTCATGAAATGGTGATCCAAAAATATCTTTCCTCGAGGAGTCAGTTCAGAAAAGCTTGAGAACCTCTGCTCTAGGGTGACCTGGGGCCACCTCTCTCTTTCCTTCTGTTCTCCTTTCTGGATTGGGAGTGGTGGGGTAAGGGGGAAGAGTGGAGGTGTAGGGAGACCAGAGAGTTCATGATCGCCAAGGCCTGTGGGCTCCAGGCTCACTCAGGTTCAGGGTCCTGGCCTGGCCCCTCCCGTCCCAGCTCGCCAGACCCAAAGTGACTGGCTGCTATCACTTCACTGCCCCCTCCACGTGGTGCCCTCTGGTCCTTCCCTCCACTTGCAGTGCCCTTATCTTTTCCTCTTTTCTCGGCTATAAATTCAGGTCCCATCTCATCCGCATGAAAGAGTCGTTTCTAGATTCATGCGTTCATCTGGCAGGTATTTGTTGAGCCCCAGGCTAGGCGCTGGCGACAAGGTGATGAGCTCCATGTGGCCCTGCCCACCTGCAGATTAGCCTGTCAGAACCAGAGCATGCTTTGATATTCTTAAGTAGAATTCAAAAGTAATACAACAGATGTATATCTATATTTATATCATATAAAATGGGGGGGGGCGGGGCCAGGGTCTGAGGGAGCCTGGAGCTGGCGGGGGTCAGGGAACGAGGCCAATATAATGTCCTAAGTGTGAGCAAAAAGAGACGTAAAAGGAAAGCGATTTCTAATGAAGTAATAGGCGCTTTAGAAGTCAATGTCGGGCACAACTAGAAGGCCCAAGGACGCAGTCAGAGCTTGCCTGTGAATCATGACTAGGGCAGCCACAAATGCAAGCATCTGGCATGGCCAGGAGTGATGCATTCTCTGAAACAGCCAAAAAAAAAAAACAAACAAAAAAAACCACTCCTGGTAAAGTTTGAACAACACAAAGGACAACACAGATTCCCTCAGCTTATATCTGAGTTGCATTCTTGAAAAATTCACTGATTGCTGAAACCAGGCAAAAAATCCTTTGTGTTTTTGTGTGCCACTCTGGACCCAGAGCACTGCCCGCAGCAGTCCACCCACAAGTGTGTGGCAGAATGTTCTTGGCAGGAGTTGTGCTGGACGATCTTTTTTTTTTTTTTTTAAAGATTTTATTTATTTATTTGACAGACAGAGATCACAAGTAGGCAGAGAGGCAGGCAGAGAGAGAGGAGGAAGCAGGCTCCCTGCTGAGCAGAGAGCCCGATGAGGGACTCGATCCCAGGACCCTGAGATCATGACCTGAGCCGAAGGAAGCGGCTTAACCCACTGAGCCACCCAGGCGCCCCTGTGCTGGACGATCTTTATGGTGCTGATGTCCAGCATCCCTGCCCTGCCCACTAAATGCAAGCTGTTACCTCTCTTGGGACCACCTCCTCCCCCCACTTTGCCAGACAATCCCTGGCTTGGGTCACTGCTCTGACTTTGGCTGGGAACTGGTGGCTTCTAACAAGGCAGTGAGATCGGTGTGGTAAGCTGGGGGTCTGGGGAGCCCTGAGAGCTCCAGCCCAGCCTGAAGAAGCAGGAAGACTTCTTGGAGGAGGTGACACCTGAGCTGCTTCTTGAGGGCTAAGCAGATCCTTGTAAAGACCTACTCTGTCCAACAAACTGAGTGCTTGTTTCTAGAAGCAGTGCCCGCTCCTGCTGGTGGTATCAAGGTGGACCAGGCAGGGCAGGCCTTGGTGACTCTACCCACTTATAGAACTGCTGTTTCCCCCTCTCCCTTTAAGGAAGTTCTGTCTTCTCTGAACTTCGATTCGCTCAGTCTCTCTTCCGGATGGCACCAGGGGGCTGCGTGTTAATGGACTAGTTAGAAAATCCAGTTTTGCTGCTGCTTCTGCTGCTGCTTCTTTTTAAATATTTATTTGAGACAGAGAGAGAGAGGGCACAAGTGGGGAGGAGGGTCAGAGGGAGAGGAAGAAGCAGACTCCTCGCTGAGCAGAGAGCCCAATGCGGGGCTCAATCCCTGGACCCTGAAATCATGACCTGAGCTGAAGGCAGGCGCTTCACTGACTGAGCCACCCAGGAGCACCCAGTTTTGCTTTTTAGTTTTTGGGGGTTGGATGACCAGCCTTGACTACAGTGGGCACCTAGCCTTCCTTTGGAGGGCAGATGAAAAGGACTTGAAGGAGGGACGCTCCAACACAGCCATCCCAGCTCCTGGGCGCCATGCCGCTGGAGCCTATGCAGTCATGGAGGCCCAGCCTGTAGTATGAGAGCATCTTAGAGGCCAGTCCCTTGTCCAGGCTGTGATTCCCTCCTGTGACAGGGAACCCACTGCCTGGGAGTGTAACCCATGCCACTGGCAACCCAGCCCAGCCACTGAGCCATCACTTGACCCTGACCCATAATCCTCCATCCCCTCCTGCCACACTTCAGAATAGGATTTTCCAACTCCTGCTTCTTTCAGATGAGTAGAAACATTGGCTCCCTCTCTGGAGTTTGGGCTTGCGAAAATCAAAGGTGTTTTGTCTGCTTTCCAAAATAAAAATCGGAACAGTGAACATGTTCATGGAGTTTTGAGTGGCTTGGTCTTAGGTCTAGTTCCCTGGAAGCAGAGCCTATGGAGGAGGGGTCTCAGGAGGAGAAAGTGAGGGAGCCTTCCTCATTTAGGGCCAGGGAAGTCCCAGACAAGGATGTGGTTCCAGGGCGATACTGCAGGGAGCTGGGGAATGACCAGACCCCCACACAGGTCACCTCCAGAGGCCCGATGATTCTGTGTCAGCAGCTCACAGTGAGCTGCTCTTGAGGGCGGGGGTCGGGGATGGCATGGGATATAACTTCCCAGGCATCTGTGGGCAAGATGGCAGTGAGTCAGAGAAGGATGTAGGTATTAGCTGTCAGCCACCAATGTCCACAAAAGTGGGCACAGAATGGGCATGGGGTCGGGACTCAAGGGCCTCTGATAAATCCGCCACAGGGAGGAGGGCATGTGTCTGCCTCCCAAGTGAGATCCTGCCCTCGCGCCTTCTCCACGTTCTTTGGGGTTCTTCCAACCACTACCTCTCTGCCCTAGTGGGGCAGGAGGGTGGGGAGGGATGGGTAGAGCGGAGGTGGGATTTGGGGGCCAGGTAGCAGGCCGAGCCCTGCATGAACTGATCTCCCCCTGCCCTTGCCTGCCCTCCCACAGACTGCCTCTTCAAGGTGTGTCCCATGAACCGCTACTCAGCCCAGAAGCAGTACTGGAAGGCCAAGCAGACCAAGCAGGACAAGGAGAAGATCGCCGACGTGGTGTTGCTCCAGAAGTTGCAGGTGGGTTTGCGCGCAGCAGAGCGCCTGTGCGCCTCAGGGAGCTGGGCACACGTGGATGTCAGGGGTTGGATGTTGTTCATCAGAGACAAAGGGGCCCGGTGGCTGAGTCCAGAAGCCCAGCATGCAAGAGAGTGGTATGCGTGGGTGCGAATGCGGTGAAAGAGGGGAAGTAGCGTGCCTTCCCAGTGATCCACTCGTCTGTATGACCCTTTGTGCCAGTTAGAAGGAGGTGCTCCTTCCTTCAGGCTGGCGTGGCCCTCTGCCCAGGACATATGGGTCAGTGAGTGAAAGGTGGACTAGATTTCAGCTCCCACCCAGCCCTTCAGCTGGACAGCGTGGTGCAGTGAACAACCTGTACAGCTGTACGGGAAGTTACCATTAGTTCCTGGTGATAGTGGCTCCAGGGAACCTGACTTGACAACCAGTCTTAACCACCTCCCTCATTTTATCGATTTGGATCCTGGGGCCCTTAGAGGGGGCTGGGCTGTCTATGCTCAACCAGAGACTTTGTGGTAGGCCCCAAATGGCTCCCAGGTCTCTGACCCACCTTGGGCTCGTTGGACACATGGACAGTGCACCATGGAAGGGTTTGGTGGTTGCTCATGGGTCTCTTGGGGGCAGTGGCTCAGTGGACATCCTAGGTAGTGCTCTCTGGACAGACTCTCAGGGCCCCTAGCCCAGTCCCCATGAAAAAGCGAATAGGAGGCTTTGGCTGTGGTCAGCAGCTTCGAAGCCTGTTTCTGAGGTCCTCCCTCAGGCCTGGTGTGCCCCTCACTGTCATGGAGACTTGCTTCTCTGTGGGCCCCTTCCCTGAGGAGGTGGAAATGAAATGGGGAAGGATGGGCCTCACCCCACAGCTATGAACTGGGCTGGAAAGAGGGGGTTCAGGGGTGGGCTGCCAGAGCTCTGTCATAAATATCTCATCTTTCTTCCTGGGTTGGGTGCTGTCACCGGCATCCTTCCTGCGGCTGAACTGGGGATCTGGCCTGGGTATAGGGCATTTCCATGTGCATGTGCATGCACGCAGACACACACACACACACGCATGCACACACGCACGCATGCACACACACAGTCATGTCGTCACACACTGTAGGTTTGTGGGAAGTCACATGGTACACGGCCAGTTTCCCTCACAGCCACCCTTGCCCCCGCCTCAGTCATGAGGCCTAGAGAGTGGGGCTGAGGAGAAGCAAGGCACAGAGGGGCCAGTGCTTTCAGGGAAAGCTGATGGAGGAGACAGAGCCCTGTCTCCAGAAACCCCCAATCTGATGGAGGAGATAGAGTCAGTCTATCCTTAGGCAGCTTCCTGGTTAAAGTGAGAGAAGTGCCTAAAAAGGGTCCTAGTGGGAAGCCAACCAAATCCTGAGGGCCACTGGGGTTGGATCTGTCAGAGCTGGATGTGGCCCAATAGTGGGGGCTTCCAGGAGGCAGTGGCTAGGAGCACATACAGTTTTGGGAGGGAGGGTCACGGAGGAGAGGGGTGGAGGAGGAGGAGAAGAAGGAGGAGGAAGGAGCACTAGGCGCATCTGTCAGGGTTAGGGCTGGGGCAGGTGTCCCATGTTGGGGGCATCAGGACTCTGCTAAGATGGGGGCAGTGAGGTACAGCTTAGGTTGTCCGAGAGCATAGGGAGCTCCCGGGCCTGTTGGCCGGTACCCTCCAGAGGAGGTGGGGGGAGGGGGCAGGGGATCAGGATTCAGTTCCCCTGGGCTTCCTGCTGTCTGACTTCAGGCTGCCCCTCCACACTCTGAGGATCAGTCCCTTCTCAATAGAGGGAGGGAATGGGCCAGATTGTCTCTGGGGGGTCACTCTAGGTACAGTGCCAGGAGCTGTGCATGTGTGTGTTTGTGTTTATGTGCATCCGTGCACACATGTGTGTGCAGGTCGGGGATGTGGCCCCGCAGGAGCAGGCTTCTGAGCCTGCTGTCCACCTTTGCATGTGTCCAAGCAGCATGCGGCCCAGATGGAGCAGAAGCAGAACGACACAGAGAACAAGAAAGTGCATGGGGACGTGGTGAAGTACGGCAGCGTGATCCAGGTGAGACCGCATTGCCCCCTGGAGACACTGGGCTGGTGATGACATGCCCTGGGGTGGCTGGTGGCTGACATGCCCTGGGGTGGCTGGTGGCTGACATGCCCTGGGGCGGCGGCGGGGAGTGCTGTGTCCCCAGCGGGTGGCCCCGGCACTGTCTCGGAGACTGCATATCGTGCCTCCTACCGCCTGGCCTGAGGAACTGTGCCCATGCGTGGCTTCTGTGCTCACCGGTCACCAGTGCAAATGCTGGAATCTGAGTTCCAGTCTTGGCTCTGGGAACTCGGGGGCAAGTTCCTTAACTTTCCAGTGCCTCTGTTTCCCCATCTGTAAAATCAGGCCGGTGATAGCGCTTCCCTTTTGGTCGTTGTAAGATTACATGAGCAAACACACAGAGAGTGTTTAGAAATGCTGGCTTCTTTTGTGATCACCCAGGTGCTGGACGGGGGGCGTGTGTTCGTGTGCGTGGCTGCATGTCTCTCAGTTTGGGTGTTTACGTCTGTGTATCTGACACTGTATGTGTGTCCAGCTGTGACCAATGTCCACTGGGTCCTAAGAGCCCCCCTCCCTGCGGGGCTGGCCTCCTGGGGCCCAGCACCCTCACTTGCACCCCGCCTGCCCTCCAGCTCCTGCATATGAAGAGCAACAAGTACCTGACCGTGAATAAGCGGCTGCCGGCGCTGCTGGAGAAGAACGCCATGCGCGTGACGCTGGATGCGACAGGCAATGAGGGCTCCTGGCTCTTCATCCAGCCCTTCTGGAAGCTGCGGAGCAATGGGGACAATGTAAGGACCGGCCAGGGCTGGAGGGGCCCAGTGGGAGATGCAGGCCACAGCTCCAGAGGGGCTTCTATGGGGCCTCCGATGGGGGGACTGGGGGAGGTTGTGCCCATTTCTCAGAGGGACAGACTGAGATCAGAGAGATGCCCTTCCCACCTGCCCCCTGTTGCTCCTGTGCCCATAGGTAGTGGTGGGGGACAAGGTGATCCTGAACCCTGTCAATGCCGGGCAGCCCCTGCATGCCAGCAGTTACGAGCTCAGTGACAACGTGGGCTGCAAGGAGGTGAGCGCTCGGGGGGCGGGGGGGGCCCTGAGGGCATAGACATCCCCTCCTCACCCTGCTCTCGGCCTCCAGTCCTGCCTTGGCCTCCTGCCGCTCCTCTGCCCCATTCTCCACCCTCCAGGCCAGCAGCCCCAGGGCAGCTGGGCTGGGACCTCAGGGTGGGGGGTGGACCCTGGCTGAGAGATAGCACTTGCTCCTTGTGCTCTGACGGGAGCTGGGCTGGTCCGCCCCCAACCCCCTCACCTCGGGCCTTTCTGCACCCCAGCCTCTACCTTCTGGGGATCCACCTGGTGTCAGTCAGCGTTCTCTCTGCCCTTCCTCAGGTCAACTCCGTGAACTGCAACACCAGCTGGAAGATCAACCTGTTCATGCAGTTCCGAGACCACCTGGAGGAGGTGTTGAAAGGGGTAAGAACTGCCGCCCCCCACCTCCCTCACCCCCGTTGCCACCTGCCGGGGCCCCCTTCCCCTACCTCCCCCTGCCCAGCTCTGCTCCTCGTCTGAGTCTCCTCCTCTGTGTGCCCCCTTCTCAGGCTCTGCACCCTCTTCAGCCTTCCTCCACCCCGCAGCACCCCAAACCCCGCTCCCCCAAGCTGGACCACCCCTTCTCTGTCTCTGGACTCAGAGCCTCCCTCTGCATCCTTTCTGGGTCCCTGCTAGCCTCCGTTTTTTTCTCTTGCTAAGGGTGTGCCAGAGGACTAGGGGTCCCCATCCCCTCACCATGGGGCCCAGATCCTTTGAGCACCCTATCCCCTCCCCAACGCTGGCTCTGTGGAGCCAGGCTAGGCACCCTGCCCTTTGCCCTGTGCCCTCTTAGGCAAGGGCCTGAGGTTGCTGAGTCAGGACCTGTGCCCTGGTTCCAGACCCGCTAGCATGGGTGCTGGGGCATAGGGGTTGGCAGGCGCCGAGGGGCTCAGCACCCCCCCTCCCCCCTCTACCCATGCTCTGTCCAAATAACTTTCTTTTTTATTTTTTAAAAAGATTTTTATTTAAAGATTTTTTATTTGCGAGAGAGAGGAGCAAGAGAGGGGGAGGGTCAGAAGGAGAAGCAGACTCCCTGCTGAGCAGAGAGCCCCATGTGGGACTCAATCCCAGGACTCTAGGATCATGACCTGAGCCCAAGGCAGTCGCCTAACCACCTGAGCCACCCAGGCACCCCCAAAGGCCTTTCTCTCCCTCCCTTAAGCCTGTACATCATCCACATATCAACCAAGCCTCAGCCTGTGCGCCACCTCTTCCCAGAAGCCTTCTCTGATAACACATTCCTGCCCCCAAATCTGTGTGTGGCCTTTAGACAGTGAAGCATCACTGGGCTGAACCCCAGGGTTTCGGTGAACCGGTCACGGCTTGGATGTTGGAGGTCAGGCAGCCTAGTTCACAGAGCCCATCCCGTTTTTGGCTCTTGCCCTATACCGTGTGCATACAGAAGTCCTGACGTTCTGCCAAAGTAACGGGTTTAATCTGTGTATCTTCACCCGCTCGCTCCCTGGCGCGTTCACGCGCAGAGCTAGGTGCTGGGTAGGGAAGCCAGAGAATGTCATTAGGGACAGGAACAGGGGTGGCAGCCATGCCCTGAGAGCCTGCCGGTTGCAGGCCCGTTGCCAGAGGAAGTGTGGTGGAAAGGTGAGGGTTCCGAAGCTGCACCACAGGTTCACCACGAGCTGTGTGACCCTTGGCAGGACACTTACTTACCTTCTCTGCCTGAGTCTTTCCACCTGTAAAATGGGGATAATGATATAGGTACCCAGGCAGTTTGGGTGAGGATGGGGTGAGGAAGTCCCTGTAAAGGGCTCACACGGCAGCCGGCATGTGGGAAATGGGCAGGGTTACTTCATCATACAAATCATGGCCCTCACAATTTCTGCAAGGAGGTCCTAATATCCCCATTTTGCACGAGAGGAAACCGAGGCTCAGAGATCTTAAGGGATTTATCCAAGGTCACACAGCTTGGAAAGTAGAACCAGGGTCCAGACTTGATCTCTGTGTCCAGAGCTCTGGAGATGAATAGGCCACAGTCTCTGCACTCCAGCTGTTTCAGGCCCACGGGAGCAGAAGAAATGGGCAAGAATTACCCATATTCACCTAGGGGGGTGCAGCTGTGGGTCTGGGGGAACCCCAGGAGGTGATATCCCTCCAGCCTTAATAGAGAGGGTGACTCGAGATTGGCCCTTAGAGGTCAGGTGGGGTCCCCAGAGATACAAATCAGGGAAGGAGACAGTCAATGGTGGGCTTGACATAGGAAGCTGGGAAAGCTTCTGGATAGGAGCATGCCCTGCCCTGGAGGGTCTCAATCTGGGGTCTGGGCAGAGTGCCTGGCTGAGGGTCCGGCCCCTGGCCCTAGCCACCCTCCAGGGGGGCTCGGCCCGTGTTCGGCCCTTTGCTTGCTGGCTCTGCAAGGAGCACAAGGGCCGTGCCAGCTACGCCCACATCTGAGGTGGGGTGGGGAAGGGGGGGCTGGCCCCCAGGGAAGTCCTGGTTCAACCTGAGCCCATGGCCCATGGCTGCAGGGAGATGTGGTGCGACTGTTCCACGCGGAGCAGGAGAAGTTCCTGACGTGCGACGAGTACAAGGGCAAGCTGCAGGTGTTTCTGCGTACCACACTGCGTCAGTCTGCCACCTCGGCCACCAGCTCCAATGCCCTCTGGGAAGTGGAGGTCAGAGCTTGCCTCTTACCCAGGACCCAGCCCTCCTCGCTAGCCGTGGGGCCCGCCCCTTTTCCCCCCAACACCCTGGAGGGTAGGACATGTAGAGCCCGGTGTGGGGGTCCGGGTGCCACTTACCCAGAGCTCTCCAGGCCTCCCTGGGGTCTGAGTACCCCTCCCTGGCCACCAGTCTCTCTTCCTTGCCTCACCCCTGTGCCCCCCCAAGGTGGTCCACCACGACCCCTGCCGTGGAGGAGCTGGCCACTGGAACGGCCTGTACCGCTTCAAGCACCTGGCCACGGGCAACTACTTGGCTGCCGAGGTGAGCGGGGTGGGAGAGGGCGCCTGGGAGCTCAGGCTGTGTGGGCACATGGGCGCATGTGAGCCTGGAAGTCGGGCTCACGTCTGCACACATGGACACACGTGTCTTTGGACCCTGGCTTAGCCGCACCCTTGGATTTAACAAATACTATCAAATAAGTGCTTGATGCAAATAAGTCCGTTGAATATTACTGTGCCTCTGTTCTGTGTCAGGAGCTCCTTTGGGCATTGGGGAGTCACCAGCAAGCCAGGTTCCCACCCCTCATATGACTTACAGTCCACATGTATGTCTGTCCATAATATGCAGGCTTGTGCATACTGGGGCGTTTGCATGTGTGTGTTTGTATGTGTGTGTTCTCATCTGTGGGTCCATGAAAAGGGCGAGAAGGGCAGGGCCTGGGAGCTCTCATTAGTGGCTTCCTCAGGAGTGATTTGGGCTTTAGCACTGGGGTGGGCATCTCCAGGAGGGTGAGGGACCGTCTGCCCCAACATAGGGCCCTATGTGGACCTTGTTTTGGGGTGGGGGTCATGTGAGCATAGCTCCATATCCAGTAGCTGTGCCCATCCTTTTTGTCTGTCCAGGAGAACCCCAGCTACAAGGGTGAGGCCTGTGATCCCAAGGCAGCAGGAATGGTGAGGAGCAGGGCTCCAGGGCCCGCCGTGGGGAGGGACCGTGGGGGTTAGCCAGGAAATCCTGGGAGGTGAGCTGGAGGGAGAAGGCCTCTTGGGTGGGATCCCAGATGGTTTGGGGGGGACCTGAGAGCAGGGAGGGGCTTCTGTCTGAGCTGGGGTCCTCATCCCAGGGTGCCCAGAGTCGTGTAGGTCGCCGGAACGCTGGAGAGAAGATCAAGTACCGCCTGGTGGCTGTGCCCCATGGCAATGACATCGCCTCCCTCTTTGAGCTGGACCCCACTACGCTGCAGAAAACTGACTCCTTTGTGCCCCGGTGAGTAGGTGCCGTGAGCCTGGGGGCTGACAGGGGTGCCCAGGCTGTGCCGTCCTGTCCCTGGGCTCCCTGCATCCCATGCTCCTCTGTCCTCCTGAGCTCTGGCCTCAGGACCTGCCTGTCCTGCCCCTCTGGGGACCAAGCTCTCAGAGCGGTAGGCAACTATCCTTTACTTAACGCATGTCGTGTGCCCGGCCCTGGGTTCTGGTCACACGCGGTGCTGCCTTGTGCTGGCTGCTTCATCAAAATGCCTTCTCTCCGGTGTTCTTCATCAGCCACCTGCCCCCCTCGCGCTCTGCACATTCAAGCACAGGCTGCACAAGTTTGTCCACGGGGTGGGAGGGAGGGGGGGGACCGGGATCCCCAATCTTTAAGGCCCCCCAACCCTAGATGCTAGGACATAATGTCAAGAAACTCCCCAGGTGTCAGTCAGGCTTTGGCATTTACTAGGTGTCTGACCTCAGGCCCTTTGCCCTGACTGCCTGATCTGACAGTGGGCGTATCAAGTGTACCCAAAACAGGGCTGACGGGAGATGTAATGGCATCCCTCACTGTAGGCCCACCAGCCCTCACCTGAAGCTCTTGGGGCCAGGTGCGTTTTGAGATTCAGATTGTTTTTCATTTCAGAAAGGTAATTACATTTTGTAATCAGACAAGAATGTTTCTGCTCTGAGACGCACGCATCTTGCCGTGAAGTGGGATAAATATCTAAGTAGTCTCATTTGTCCAAATGAATCTTGGTTTCAAGTTTACAAACAAGCTCCAGCTTTTGGAACGCTCTGGGTTTGGGGCTGCAGGCGAGGCATATGCGGAGGAGCAGCACAGGGCCTGGGGCCATTTGCTGGCCACTCTTCTCTGGCTTGGGCTTCTCCTGGGAGGGGACCGGTCTCCCTTGTCCCATGGCCCCATGGAGTCATGTGGAGATGTGGCACCCTTGTGGGGCGAGGCGGGCTGCTGGGATTCACTCTGAGGCCTGCCCCCGGCCCCACCTCCAGGAACTCCTATGTCCGGCTGCGGCACCTCTGCACCAACACGTGGATCCAGAGCACTAACGTGCCCATTGACATTGAGGAGGAGCGGCCCATTCGGCTCATGGTGCGAGCCGCCCGGGGTTGCGGGGCTGGGGCTGGGGCTGGGAGACCAAGGCAGGGTCCTTGGCTTGTCCCTCGGTGCCCAGCTGACATCTCTCCCTTTAGCTGGGCACCTGCCCCACCAAGGAGGACAAGGAGGCCTTTGCCATCGTGTCCGTGCCCGTGTCTGAGATCCGAGACCTGGACTTTGCCAATGATGCCAGCTCCATGCTGGCCAGTGCTGTGGAGAAACTCAATGAGGGCTTCATCAGCCAAAATGACCGCAGGTGGGCCGCACGGCTGGGTCCTTGAAGGGTCTGCATTTCATGAACCAAGAAGTCACAAAGCAGAAGCCGGGCAGTCTTGGCTGGCTGTGGTTGGGGAGACAGAGGTGGGGACCGGTTCCTACAAGTTTTGGTGGCCCCTGGCTCTTGCCTCACAGCTCATGTGCTCCCAGAACTAATCCTGATGAAGGGTTCAGACTCAGAGAGGTTAAGAGACTTGTCTATGGTCACAAAGCTAGTAAGTGGCAGGATCTGGACAGAAATGCAGAGCCCTTCACCCCAGACACCTTGTGCCCTGTTGTTCCTTTCCAGATCTGAGTACAGAGAGATTCTTTGTCCCGGGGCACTTTGGAATCCAGGGTGGGTGGGGTGAGGGGTGTGTTTTGAGAGCCTTTTGGGGTGAAGCTGGGGAGCAAAGTTGAAAGCCGATGATGGGCTTTGTGCTCTGGATAATAGCAGGGCAGGCGAGTGGCTTGATGAGAGCATGTTTGGGGCAGGGCTAGTTGCCTTTGAGGGGCGTGTGGCCCTGGGTCCTGGGGATGTTTCCCTAGGTCGGTGCCTCACACTTGTCATCCCTGGTGTCCCTTCATGAAGGTTTGTCATCCAGCTGCTGGAGGACCTGGTGTTCTTCGTCAGCGACGTCCCAAACAATGGGCAGAATGTGCTGGACATCATGGTCACCAAGCCCAACCGGGAACGGCAGAAGCTGATGAGAGAACAGAACATCCTCAAACAGGTGTGTGCATCCTCAAACAGGAGGGGCGGGTCTGGGCCTTGGGGGAGGGGCCGGGTGTCCAGAAGAGGAACCTTTTCCCATCCGCAGTGGAGCTTCAGTCTCTCTGTAGCTTCTCTTCACCCCTTTTTGGAAAATGAGTATTTGTTGAGCCCTGGCCACATGCCCCCGACACTGCCCTAAGTGCCCTACACCTATTGGCTTGGTTGATCCTGTCCACCTTGGGGAGATAACTATTATTATCCCATGTTACCTGTGAGGAGACTGACACGTGGAGGTTGGAACGACTTGACAGAGAGTCTGCAGCTAGAAAGCAGCGGGGTCAGGATCTGAACTCAGGATGTCTGTTCTGGAACTTGTGCTTTTTTTTTCTTTCTTTCTTTTTTTTTTTTTTTTAAAGTAAGGTCTATGTCCAGTGTGGGGCCTGAACTCACAACCTGGAGATCAACAGTCGAATGCTCTGCAGATTGATCCAGCCAGGAGCCCCCAGAACTTGTGCTTTAATAAAAGGGGGGCGCCTGGGTGGCTCAGTTTTTAAGTATCTGCCTTTGACTCAGGTCATGATCCCGGGGTTCTGGGATCGAGCCCCACATCGGGCTCCCCGATGCGTAGGGAGTCTGCTTTTTCCTCTCCCTCTGCCACTCCCTGCAGCTCCCGCTGTCTCTCCCTCTCTCTCTCTCAAATAAATAAATAATATCCTTTAAAAAATACTATTTCTGAGGCACCTGGCTGGCTGAGCCAATCCGTGGCATGTGACTCTTGATTTCGGGGTCGTGGGTTCGAGTCCCACACTGGGTGTGGGGATAACTTAAAAAAATATTTTTTTCTAAGTTTTGATTGTAAAACTTTTATCTCTCTTTTAAATTAAGTTAAAGTTTTCTTTTAGATTTTTATTTATTTATTTGACAGAGGGAGAGGGAACACAAGCAGGGTGAGTGGGAGAGGGAGAAGCAGGCTTCCCATGGAGCAGGGAACCTGATGTGGGGCTTGATCCCAGAACGCTGGGATCATGACCCAAGCCAAAGGCAGACAGACACTTAACCTACTGAGGCACCCACCCATGTGCCCCTGATTGTGAAACTTTTCAAATAGTGAGAAAGTAGTGCAAGAATAGTACAGTGAACACTGTACAAACACGGCCCGAATCCACTTGTTAACATTTTGCCAGTTTGGCTTTGACGTAACTGTGCGTCTGTACATCTGTCCTTGCATCTGTGGATTTCCAAACGGGGTGAGCCTCACCCTTACGTTTTTCAGTGTTCATCTCCTGGAATAAGGGTATTGTCCTCCGTAAGCACAATACTGTCAGCACAATAAGAAAATTAGTAATGATACCAGTCCATATCAGATTCTTTTACTTTACCCAAAGTGTTTTTTAAAGCTTGTTTTTTGATCCAGGATCCCACGAAGGTTTTCTTATTCCATTTGGTTGTATTTCTTTGGTTTCTAGAAAAGTTTTTCACACTCACCCAATCTTTGCTTTTAAAATTTATTGATTACATTAACATTTTTTAAAAAAGAATTAGTGTTTTTTTTTTTTTTTTAAAGATTTTATTTATTTGACAGAGAGACAGCCAGAGAAGGAACATAAGCAAGGGGAGTAGGAGAGGGAGAAGCGCAAGGAGCTGGATGTGGGGCTTGATCCCAGGATCCTGGGATCATGACCTGAGCCAAAGGCAGACGCTTGACAACTCAGCCACCCAGGCATCCTACATTAACATTTTTAAAAAGATTTTACTTATTTGAGGGGGGCGGGTGTCAGAAGGGAAAGCAGACTCCCTGCTGAGCAAGGAGCCTGCCTTGGGAATTGATCCTGGGACTCTAGGATCATGACTTGAGCCCAAGGCAGACGATTAATGACTGAGCCACCTTGGTGCCCTACATTATTGTTTTTTGTTTTTGTTTTTTTTTTTAATGAAGTTGGCTCTGGCCACACTGGCCTGCCTTTTCTCTTAACCGCAGACCCATGAGCTATGGCAGCCCTGAGCTCTTCCCCCAGACTCTGAGCCAGGCCCAGGATCAGAGTTGGCATTCGTCACGTGGGGATGGGTGGGCTGAGGCCAGCAGTGGCATCCCAGCCAGAAGAAGGGAGTGGGGGCTGGAAGTGGGGCTGATGGTGGGTGGGCTCGGTTCTCTGTCCAGCTTAGAATCAGCTAGGGGTTCCTGTCAGTGTGGCTTTGGGGCAGGGTGACTTTGGGGCCAAGGGTTCCTGGGATAATGAGGGATGCAGATAGGTGTAGGGGGATCGCTTCTCATATTCTCTACTCCCCCAGATCTTTGGCATTCTGAAGGCCCCTTTCCGTGAGAAGGGGGGTGAGGGCCCCCTGGTGCGACTGGAAGAGCTGTCGGACCAGAAGAACGCCCCGTACCAGCACATGTTCCGTCTCTGCTACCGGGTGCTGCGGCATTCCCAGGAGGATTACCGCAAGAACCAGGTGTGCTGCCACACCTGGCCTGAGCCTTCCCGGCTGGGGTGGCCCCGCTCATGCTCACCCGCTTGCCAGCTTGCTCCCCCCCACCCACCACCACTCTGCAGGTAGTTGCTGCGGAGTGCACACCTGCTATGTACCAGGCCCTGTTTTAGGCTCTGGGGATACCTTAGGGACCCAGACAGTAGGGCCCGCTTTAAGCAGTCAGTCTCCGTACCCAGAAGGGCCTCGAGCTGGGTTCGATGCTCTGCTGTGGCCATCTTGAAAGTCCCAATGTTCGAAGAAGGGTTCTGCTGTTTCATTTTGCCCCGGGCCCCACAGATAAGGCAGCCAGTCCTACAAGGCAATTCCCCCCTCACGGAGGCTTTGCTCTGGTCGGGAGATAGGCTGCGTGAGCTGAAGAAGTCTGTTAGGCAAACCCAGTCTGCTGCTCAGAGCGGGTTTCCTCCCCCGGACCTCCGCCTTGCTAGTGGGAGTACCCAGGCCCTGGGGGGGGGGGCGGCTTGTGGGAGCAGAGCCGGGCCCCCTGCCACTCGGCTCATCTGTTCTCCAGGAGCACATCGCCAAGCAGTTCGGGATGATGCAATCTCAGATCGGCTACGACATCCTGGCGGAGGACACCATCACCGCCCTCCTGCACAACAATCGTAAACTGCTGGAGAAGCACATCACCAAGACCGAGGTGGAGACCTTCGTCAGCCTCGTGCGCAAGAACCGGGAGCCCCGGTGAGCCCACCAGCCCACCTCCCGTGCTGCACCTGCCCCCGTTTTCCCAGGGTATAGGGGTGGCGGGCGCTGATTGTGATCATTCAAACAGTGAAAGACCCTTGCCTCCACTGGTAAAGTGCCTCATGTCTGAGGCCTTGGCCTCTGCAGCCCTTCCCTGGGGACCCTCCTGATTGTGGCCCAATCTCGAAACCAGAGGATTGATGCCTGTATTGAACCAGTTGTGCAATATTTTGGAGGAGAGTGGGGTGCATCCCCACCAGGGACTGGTGTCTGAGCCCCCTCCTCACCCCCACGGTCCCCACCCCAGGTTCCTGGACTACCTCTCTGACCTGTGTGTGTCCAACCACATCGCCATCCCTGTCACCCAAGAGCTCATCTGCAAGTGTGTGCTGGACCCCAAGAACAGCGACATTCTCATCCAGACCGAGTGAGCCATTGCGCTGTCCCCTGCCCACAGCCCCGCCTCTTCCCTGCCCTGCTCCTCAGGCCCTTTACAGCTCGGGCCCCGGGTGCGTACAGACTGGAACCATCCCTCTGGCTGTCTATGCTCTGTGCCCGCACTGTGCGAGCAAGGACGCCTTGGGGACTGAGCCAGATCCTCTGTCCTTGAGAAGCTCGTGGTCTGAGGAGTGTGTTTATTTGAACTGGCACTCGGCCAAACTCCAGGAGGGGGTCTGTGCGGCTGGGCACCCATGCGGGGGCGCTCTGGCCTGGCATCCTAGCCGCCCTTTCCCCCCCGGCCCCCCACCGCCCCCACTCTCTGTGACGCACGGCCCTGGTTCGCAGGCTTCGGCCAGTGAAGGAGATGGCTCAGTCCCACGAGTACCTGAGCATCGAGTATTCAGAGGAGGAGGTGTGGCTCACGTGGACGGACAAGAATAACGAGCACCACGAGAAGAGCGTGAGGCAGCTGGCGCAGGAGGCACGGGCAGGCAATGCTCACGACGAGAACGTGCTTAGCTACTACAGGTGCCTCTGGGGGCCCAGCTCCTTCCTCGTCCTCAGCGCTTCTGCTGCCCTTGGGCCTTCTTGGAAGGCCGGCAGCCAATCCCGGCTGAGGGATGAGCTCCAGCAGCTGTGTGGCCTTCCCTGGGGAGGCTGAGTGTCGCCCAAAGAGCTCAGTCCAGGGACGGGGCTTGAATGAACCTGAACCTGTGTACACGCATATTTATTTAAAAAATAAGATTACTAGATAACCACTTAGCCAGTGCCTGCCATAATTCAAAGTGTTTCCCCTGGCCACTCACGAAAGCCTCACCGCAGCCCCATGACTACTGTCACCCTCAGAATTGGGGAGATAGGCACAGGAGGTGAAAGGACTTGCCCAAGGTCACACTTCTTTCATAAGGGGCCATGGTTCAAACCCAGGCCATCTGGGCTCTGAGCAGAAAGCTGAGGGCAGGCCAGCACCCCATGCAGAGCAGGGCCGTTTGCAGGCCTCCTTTCAGCTGATCTCCTGTCGGGGCTCTGTACCCGCTGCTCTGCGGAGACCTGTGCCCCTGCTGCGCGTCCCTCGCCTGCCTCTCCCAGCCTCTCGCTCAGCCAGCTCTCCTCCCGTGAACACCTGTCCTGGCTGAGCCAGAAGTGGTTTTCTTTGCAAGGAAGGGGAGGGCTGTAAACGCTCGCTCAGAATTGTGTCTTTTCTGTGACGCTGGTGGGTGCCTGGTTTGACCTAAGTCCCTCTGCCATTCTCCCAAGGCCTCCGCCCGGCCTGAGCCCAAGTGCTGGTGGCCCTCACCAGCACCTGCCTGCCGAAGGCTCACCCTCCACCCTGCCCTGCAGGTACCAGCTGAAGCTCTTTGCCCGCATGTGCCTGGACCGCCAGTACCTGGCCATCGATGAGATCTCCCAGCAGCTGGGCGTTGAGCTCATCTTCCTATGCATGGCAGATGAGATGCTGCCCTTTGATCTGCGCGCCTCCTTCTGCCACCTGATGCTGCACGTGCACGTGGACAGGGACCCCCAGGAGCTGGTCACGCCAGTCAAGTTCGCCCGCCTCTGGACTGAGATCCCCACAGCCATCACCATCAAGGAGTGAGATGGGGAGCAGAGGGGTGGGCCAGGCAAGGCTGGGCTGGGGGGATCTCAGCGACCCTTATCCCTCACTGCCTCCCCTGACCCCCAGCTACGACTCCAACCTCAACGCCTCTCGCGATGACAAGAAGAACAAGTTTGCCAGCACCATGGACTTCGTGGAGGACTACCTCAACAATGTGGTCAGCGAGGCCGTGCCCTTTGCCAACGAGGAGAAGAACAAGCTCACCTTCGAGGTTGCAGGGCGGGGGGCGGCAAGGGGTTGGCGTTGCGGGGGCTCTAGGTCTCCATCACCACAATGTCCACCTCAGCTGCCCCCAGCGGTGCTTTGAGGGCTCCATGACCTAACTTGCCACCGTGCCCCAGCCAGTTCAGGGAGCCCACATAGACAGCCGGGGCTCCCCAAGGGGGAAGATTCTCCCCGGCCACCTGAGAGAGGACTTGTGGGGGGGCCCTCCATTCACCCCTGCAGGCCCCTTCGAGGATCACCCCACTTCCTGCATTTCTGCTCTTTCCCTCCAACCTCCCAGTAGCTTTCCTTGCAGGCCTCGCTTCCTCAGTAGCCCACTGGGGGCAGCTGCGGTCCTCTCAGACCCACGCCCCCAGAGGTCCCGCCTTTTCCAAGGACCTTCGTCACACCCTCCTGTCACACCCTCCTGACAGGGGCTCAGCCCTGCTTTCCCATCCTGGCCCCGCCCCTTGCGAGGCCCCGCCCCCACTCACCTCGGGCCCTGCCTCCTCCCCCCGCAGGTGGTCAGCCTGGCGCACAACCTCATCTACTTCGGCTTCTACAGCTTCAGTGAGCTGCTGCGGCTCACTCGCACGCTGCTGGGCATCATCGACTGCGTGCAGGGCCCCCCGGCCATGCTGCAGGCCTACGATGACTCAGGCGGTGAGACCTAGTGGCCAGGGCCACACATCCCCACCCTCACCCAGCCCGGGCCTTCCTCCTCCTCCTCCTAGCACCACAGTCCACTCTGATCAGCCCCCTGTGCAGCCTGCCTCCTGGCTTCTGCTGGACCAGAGGGGCCCCTGTCCCAGCGCCGTGGAGACTCTGGGGCCCTGGGCAGTTGTCTTCCAACACAACTTGGTCCAGATGGGAGATAATGCGGGAGGAGGGGAGACACAGGCCCTGCCCAAGGAGCTCCCAGTCAGACAGGGGAGTGGGCGGGAGACATGTGACCACAGACACAGCCCAGTTCTCAGGGACACGCCCAGGGGTGGCACAAAAACCTCTAATCAAAAAGTGCGTTGTCTGACACCTGGTGCATCCTGCTCCCTGCACGGTATCCCCTGTGTCCCCCAGGCTCTGTAGCAGCTCTCATGATGCCCCATGAGATAATTCTCACTGCTCTCCCCACACAGTTAACCTTTGCCCTGGCCAGTCCCTCTTTACCCAGGTTTGGCTTAAAGCTCACCTCCCACAGAAAGCCTTTCTGGGTTAGCCCTGCCTCTGACAGAGCCAGAGCCAGAGCCAGAGCCAGAGCCAGAGCTCCTGAAGGGCACCCTGCAACCCCCTGGTGCTTCTCGCTCTGCAGGCAAGAACGTGCGCCGGTCCATCCAGGGCGTGGGCCACATGATGTCCACCATGGTGCTGAACCGCAAGCAGTCTGTCTTTGGGGCCCCCAGCCTATCTGCTGGCGCTGGTGCCACTGAGCCACTGGACAGAAGCAAGTTCGAGGACAATGAGGACATTGTGGTGATGGAGACCAAGCTGAAGATCCTGGAAATCTTGCAGGTGGCTGGGCCAGGACAGTGGTAGAGAGTGTTGGGAATAGAGCAGGAGAGTGGGGGCCTAGGACAGGGAGGTTGGGGCTGGTGAGCCCCTGCTCAGATCACAGTATCCAGTAGTGGGAGCTCTGCAGTGATTGGTTATGTAGCTCAGTGGTTTCCAAAGCGTGGCCCTTGGACCAGCAGCAGCATGGGCCTCACCGGGGAACTCAATAATGCGTGTTCTTGGGCCCCGTCCCAGACCCACATACTGATCAGAGGCATCCGAGGCAGTCCCACTGTGCTGTGATTGGCCTCCCAGGTGATTCTGGGGGACAGTAAAGCCTAGCTCCATCCCTCCACTGTACAGATGAGGAAGGGAAGGGGGAGGGGATTAACTGCCTTCCTGCAGAGATTTTAGAGCAGAAGTAGAGCTTTGAGGGTTCATTCCCTGGTGAGGCAGACACGGTCTTTCCTGTTCTGGGTCTTGTCTGAGACCCCCTAGCAAAACTGGGAGAAGGGGCTGGTAGGACCCTGAGGGTGGTCAGAATGCCTGCTTTTGCCTTGCTTCCACCAGAAGATGGGAGGGCTAATGCAGTGACCACCATGGGGACCCAGTCTGGGCAGGGCCTGGTTAAGGAGTTGGAGGGTTCTGGTTCATTCTAGGAACTAAGGGCTTCCGGATCTACGTCCTGGGGTGTGGCCAAAGGATAGAGGCCAGTGAGGGGTGTCTGTAAACCCTCTGTCCTCACCACTCCACCCACTCCAAACTGGCCTCTCCTGCTCCCTGCTAATCTTCAGTTCCACACCCCCCTGCCCTTCAGCCCCGGGCAGAGCAGGGGAGGAGGATGAGAGCTGGCCTCTGCTTTCCTGTCAGCATCCTCCCTGGGAAGGAGGGACGAGTGATCTATGCCTCATTTGGAGAATAGGTGTCATCCCTCATCACTGGGGCAGGAGAGGAGCAGAGGGCACTCCAGGCCTCCCCGGGGAGAGGAGCCTTGATTTTTTAGGTTGTGATGTTCTACGGTAGCTGGAATATCTATGCCGAGATCCCTGAGTGCTAGAGTTCATTCGGGGTACCCCTTCCCCCTTCCTGGGGTGCGACTGGCCTTCTGACTGCATCCCAGTCCTCACCCCATCCCTCCCTGCTTCTCCAGTTCATCCTCAACGTCCGCCTGGACTACCGCATCTCCTACCTGCTCTCTGTCTTCAAGAAGGAGTTTGTGGAAGTGTTTCCCATGCAGGACAGTGGGGCTGACGGCACAGCTCCGGCCTTCGACTCCACAAGTGAGCCTTGACCCCTGCCTTCCCCCACCTTCAGGCTAAAGCTGTGTGACTCACCCAGGGGTACACATTAGTGGGGTGGGGGCTGGGGGCACCTCGGGTCCAGCTCCCCAGCCCTGCCTCTGTTTCCCACCCAGCCCATTTAATTGCCATGGTGAGAGGCAGAGGCAAACATCATTCTCTCCATCTCCTAAATGGAGAAATTGAGGCCCAGAGAGAGGTGGGGACTTGCCTGAGGTCACGCTGTCAGGTGCTGAACCAGAGCAGGACCCAGGTCCCCTGGTGTCCAGCTCAGAACTCTGCTGGGCCCTGCAGGGTAGTGGGGCTGCTCTGGTCCCCGCCGCGGCTGGCTTCCACCCTCACCCTGGGAAGGAGCATGAAGGTGCGGCTGCCACCCAACCAGTGCAGGGAACAGGGTGGTTCGGGTGCCTCCCTGCTCCCTCACCCCTGTGTTCCCCATATTTCCTGGGCACGGACCTGCCACCTGCCCCCATCCACTCACCCTTGCTCCCCACAGCCGCCAACATGAACCTGGACCGCATCGGGGAGCAGGCGGAGGCCATGTTCGGAGTGGGGTGAGGCCAGGGTTCAGTTGGGGGCTGGTGTGTGGGGTTGGGTGGGTGATGCTGACACAGGTGTGCAAACTCCCCTCCTTGGGGTTCTCTAAGCGGCCCCTCCTCCTGGGTCTGCAGGACCTTTACTGGGCTCTGGGGCGGGAGTCTCCTTGGCTCTGTGCTTTTGCCCTCTCATGCCTATCTAGCCCCAGGGACATAGGGGCCACTTGGGCCCTCGTGTCACCTTGGTCATTCCCCTGCCCTTACCCAGAGCAGTCGTGGCTCTATCTACATTGGGACTTGGCTCAGGTAGCTGGAGGGGAGCAGCGGGAGGCATGGGGGACAGCCCGCTGTACACAGTGCTGGGATGGGGAGAGGTCGCCTGGGAGCTGGGGGCAGCACAGTCTCTGTGCTGTGCCCTTGGCATTTAGTGAAGCCCAGGGACCACGACTCAGAAGGACATTTTTAAATTCATAAAATAAAGCACATCAGTTACAAAGGAAACCAAGAGCTTTGAGAAGCAGTTATCAAAATATTGAAGAAAACAAATTTGAAGTGACAGTTAGATCTGTGGATCTTTATTAACACATTAAGTAACCAGCTGAGCTGGGGGGGGTAATTAGTACCGTGATTTCGAAGGAACAGTGCATGTGAACGGGATTCACAATTTCTGTAACCACTGTAAGGCGATGCGCGAACATCTGTGACTGTCACTGGTGACAGAATCGCTGGTACCCCAGCTTCTCCTCACTGAAGGAAAGGCTGCATTTTACTTAGTAAACTGATGGGAATTTTCCCCACCTCCATTCCTGACCCTCAGCCCATCTCCACGAACCCTTTGGTGGAGGGAGTCCTGTGGGTCGGGTCCCCTGCAGAGTCCCCGCTTCAGCTGCGTGATCAAGGGGAGTCCTGCGGGATCTCAGGGAACACGGGGCTTCCTTGGAATTTCGGGACGTGGCTGGGGTCACTATCCCGAGTGCAAATTCCACGGGGTGCGGCGTCTGCTGGTGGGTGGCAGGGTGGGCGGTGGGGAGCTCGGTGCCCAGCGCCCAGCATGGCTGTCCCTGGCGCCGCAGGAAGACCAGCAGCATGCTGGAGGTGGACGACGAGGGCGGCCGCACGTTCCTGCGTGTGCTCATTCACCTCACCATGCACGACTACGCGCCGCTGGTCTCAGGGGCCTTGCAGCTGCTCTTCAAGCACTTCAGCCAGCGCCAGGAGGCCGTGCACACCTTCAAGCAGGTGCTGCTCCTGCCTGAGCCCCCGGACAGGCCTTGGGGAGCGGGGCAGAGGCCCCAGGGGGCTTCCAGGGTGTGTGGGTGGGGGACTCTGAGGACCATCTGGCCCAGGCCCTGAGTGGGTTGGTATCCTGGCCGGGCTTTGGCCTGTGCTGGGCACTGGGGGGTTAACTGGGGTTAACCATGGGGGGTGGGGTGGAGCTTGCTGCTCAGGGGAGCTCAAGAGGCTGGTTTGGGGGTTTTTGGCCTGGCCTTGCTGAGCTCCTGAAAGGTGAAGGCCAAGTGTTGGCCACCTTTAGGACCTCTCTGCCTGACTCGAGGCTTGTCACTTTTCATGAGGCGGACAGACTCGAGTGTTTCATAAATGATACCATGTGCACCTTTGCTAAGGGCTTCAGATCACGCCTGGCACACAGCCTGCACTGAGGTGACTGGTTCTGTGACCATGATGTCGCATGGTGTCGACAGCGCCCTGTGAAACACGCCTGCCGTCTAATGAGCACATGCCAGGCGCAGAGCCTTGGCCTTGTCTTATTGGGTTGGGGGGAGCCTTAAGGCCTGGGAAGCTTTCCTGCTTTACCCTGACCAAAGTGAGTGTGGTGGGAGCCGAGGCTGTCCTGCCACGGGGAATCAGTGCTGCCAGGATTCTTTGTCCTGCCCTGACAGCCTTAGCAGCACCAGTCAATGAGCAACTGAAGCCCGCTGATGGGGCAGCTCATGACAGGCAGTGCAGAGAGACCTTTGGCCATCAGGGAAGTCTTACTAGAGGTGACGGACCATAGCCAACATTGAGGAGGAGCAGAGGCCTGGAATAGGGCAGGCATCGGGGGTCTCCGTGCGGCAGTGGAACGGGAGTGCTCATCTCACCTGGCATGCCCACGGTCAACCTTCAGGTGCAGCTGCTGATCTCGGCTCAGGATGTAGAGAACTACAAGGTGATCAAGTCGGAGCTGGACCGGCTGCGGACCATGGTGGAGAAGTCGGAACTATGGGTGGACAAGAAGGGTAGCAGCAAGGGTGAGGAGGTGGACACAGGTGCTTCTAAAGACAAGAAGGAGGTGAGTAGGGTGGCAGGGAGCTGGGATGCCAGGGCTGCCAGCAAGGGCTGGGCCCAGCTGACCCCCGCCCCGTTCCCTGTGTCCCCAGCGGCCCACAGACGAGGAGGGCTTTCTGCACCAACCTGGGGAGAAGAGCAGTGAGAACTACCAGATCGTCAAGGGCGTGAGTGGCCTGGGGCCCTAAGGCAACTCCCCACGCCCTGCCTCTCCCCCACCCCACCCCAGCTGGAGGCTCTGGGGCCTGGCCTCTCCTGCCTCCCCATTCTGCTGGCCACTTGCGTTCTAAATACACATTTTCTGGCTTTGCCTGCACATTAAAGACAATCCTGCCCAGGTCCAGATGGAATTATTTTAAAGCTGAAGGAATTTAATGAAATTCCATTTCACAGTCATATTGTTCTATTTACTTTTATGGGTGGAATTGGGTTTTTAGTGCTTGCCTGCCTTGTTGTGGTGATATGACTCAGTGAGCGTGACCTCCTCCCCCTTCCTGTCCCCGATGTGAGCTGGGCTTGGCCAGGGACTCCCACCAGCCTGAGGGAGGCGGCGGGGTGGCTGGAGGAGGAGGGAAGGGGCAGGGGCTCTGGGCTCACCCCCCATGCTCCCCAGATCCTGGAACGGCTGAATAAGATGTGCGGTGTTGGCGAGCAGATGAGGAAGAAGCAGCAGAGGCTGCTCAAGAACATGGATGCCCACAAGGTCATGCTGGATCTGCTGCAGATCCCCTATGACAAGGTGACCTCTGACTTCTGACCTCTGACTTGCCCCTAACCCTGGCCCAAGCCAAACCACGCACTAATACCCAGCGCTGACCTAACCCAGCCTCACCCTGACCCCAGCTTCTGTTGCCCTCTCTGGCCTCGTCCTAATTATCTTAGCTTCATTGTAAACTCTGACTGTTGCCTCCTCATCTTTCTGTCTTTTTTTTTTTTCTAAAGATTTTATTTATTTGACAGAGACAGAGCTTGAGAGAGAGATCACAAGCAGGGGGGAGGGGTAGAGGGAGAAGCCGACTCCCTGCTGAGCAGGGAGGTCTATGTGAGGCTCCATCCCAGGACCCTGGGATCAGGACCTGAGGCAAAGGCAGACGCTTAACCGACTGAACCACCCAGGTGCCCTGTCTCCTCCTTATCCTGATCCATGTTAAAGCTTAACTGACCCCTGCCTCTTTTTGACTCTTGATGTCAACTCGGACCTCATACTGACCCCTGACTTTGATTTCACACTCTAGCCTCACTCTGACCTCTTACCTTGACCTGTTCCCAGGGCACATCTGGTCCTGGACTCCAAATTTAGCATCATTTCAACCTTTGATCTTCTACACCTTGCCTCACCTGACCATGATCTTGATATGTCTCAAGCCTCACACTGGCTTTTGAGCATGACACCCAGCATTCACCTGACCCTGACACCTCACCCCTCAGCCTAGCTTCCCCAAGCTGGCCTCTCGTCAGCCTCTGCCCCTCAGCCCTTTACATATTTCCTATTTATTTATTTTGAGAGAGAGAAAGAGAGAGCACAGCAGGGGAAGGGACAGGGGGAGAGAAGCATCCCTTCCACCCCCCACTGAGCAGGGAGCCTGATGAGGGACTCCATCTCAGGACCCCAGGATCATGACCTGAGTCGAACTCAGACGCTTAACTTGACTGAGCCACCCCGGCGCCCAAGACACATTTTCTTATCTTGACCTGGAGGCCCTCTTTCACCTTGAACATGGCCTCCCCTTGGTCCCAGTCCCAAGCCCTGCCCCCTCCTTCCGGCCATGCCCGCTGGAGCTCAGGCACGAGGCCCGGCGTCACCTTCCTCCTCCCATCCGGATGCCCAGGGTGATGCCAAGATGATGGAGATCCTGCGCTACACCCACCAGTTCCTGCAGAAGTTCTGCGCGGGGAACCCGGGCAACCAGGCCCTGCTGCATAAGCACCTGCACCTCTTCCTCACGCCTGGGGTAAGGGCGTGAGGCCCGGGGGGTGGGGGTGGCGGTATGGGGCTGGCAGCAGGGGGGCGGGGCGGGCCGGGATCCCTCCACGTGACGGCTGCCCGCCCTCCTGCAGCTTCTGGAGGCCGAGACCATGCAGCATATCTTCCTGAACAACTACCAGCTGTGCTCGGAGATCAGCGAGCCGGTGCTGCAGCACTTCGTGCACCTGCTGGCCACCCACGGGCGCCACGTGCAGTACCTGGACTTCCTGCACACCGTCATCAAGGCCGAGGGCAAGTACGTCAAGAAGTGCCAGGACATGATCATGACCGAGGTGAGGACGGGGCCGGGGCCAGGGGGGCGCCGGGGGCTCAGGCAGCTGGACTCAGAGTGAAGACGAGTCAGACAGAGAGTCGTGAGAGGGGCCTGGCCTGTGGAGAGAGGACAGAGGCTACAGAGGCAGAACTTACAGCCCTGTCCCACTATTTATCCTTGTATTTTCATGCATTTCAAAACCGTGAGGCACCCGCTGGGGGGCCAAGGAGCACGTGTACCCAGGGGTACACGGGTGGGGTGTACTCAGGGAAGGGACCACATCCTGTGTGCTTCTGCATGGGCCCCAGCGTCTGGTGCACTGTAGGTGCCTGGTAGGCCTGTTAGCCGAAGGCATGAAGGAGGAAGGGCCGAGTCTAAATCCGGAACAGAGACGGTCTCAGCCCGGGAGGGGGTGTGTGTGTGTGTGGGGGGGGGGTGGGTAGCACAGTAAATGGAGATGAGGGACCTGACAAATGGGGTACTGGTAGTGCCCTATAGGCCGAACTATTAATTGCTGTTATTATTATTACCATGAATAACATAATCACTGACACGAGAGGATGCAGCAAGTGCTCTGGGAGGCTTTAAGTTCCACTGTGGGAGCACAGGGGAGGCAGGGGGTGAGGCAGGCAGGAATGGGATTAGAAAGGGCTTCCTGAAGGAAGCACCTGTGAAATAAGACTGAGTGTGGGATTTTTTTTTTCCTTAGGGGAGGAGGAGTCTCTTTTTGTTGGTCCAGGGATTGGCCCTGATGGCAGGTGGCCTGAGACATCAGCCTATGGCCCCATGGGCTAGGCAGGGGAGGGCTTTCCGAGTGTCAGGTGAGGGCTGGAGTCAGAGTCCTAATCTCTCCCTGCTGACAGGGGGCGTCTGATCGGGCACCCTTCCTCCCTGCAGCTGACCAATGCGGGTGATGACGTGGTGGTGTTCTACAATGACAAGGCCTCGCTGGCCCACCTGCTGGACATGATGAAGGCTGCTCGGGATGGCGTGGAGGACCACAGCCCCCTCATGTACCATATCTCCCTGGTGGACTTGCTAGCTGCCTGTGCTGAGGGCAAAAACGTCTACACGGAGATCAAGTGCACCTCCCTGCTACCCCTGGAGGACGTGGTGTCTGTGGTGACACATGAGGACTGTATCACCGAGGTCTGGGATTTGGGAGAGCTGGCAGGAGTGGGGGGGGTGTGTGTGTGTAAGGGCTGGTGGAGCCAGGCCAGGGCAGCTGTCAGTCTTGCATGGTGGGGCAGGAAGAGGGAAGTAAGAAAAGTGGGGGAATGGAAGGTGTGGGCAGAGGAACAGGTGGAGGTCAGGAGATTGGCGGAGCACAGAGAAGGAGAGCCTGGGTTGGTGGTCTGGCTCATGCCCCTGACCTTGCTCCCGGCTGCTCAGGTGAAAATGGCATACGTGAACTTTGTGAATCACTGCTATGTGGATACAGAGGTGGAGATGAAGGAGATCTATACCAGCAACCACATCTGGACACTCTTTGAGAACTTCACCCTGGATATGGCTCGGGTCTGTCCGCCGGGAGGCTGTGGGCTTGTGGTTGGGAGCCCAGTTAGCCTGCCAAGGACTGTGCGTGGAGGGGTCCCCAAGGCATCGCTCTTTCCTGCCCCAGGTGTGCAGTAAGCGGGAGAAGCGTCTGGCTGACCCCACACTGGAGAAGTACGTGCTGACCGTCGTGCTGGACACCATCAATGCGTTCTTCAGCTCCCCATTCTCTGAGAACAGCACCTCCCTGCAGGTGCGCTTGTCCTGCGTGCGCAGTTCTTGTGCGGGGAAGGAGGGAAGGAGAACATATATTCCTGTTTGCTTGTGGTGCATAGAGACATAGCGGAGGGACATAGACAAGTGTGTTAGTTACATATGCTGTGTAACAAATTACCCCCAAAGTTAGCGGTTTAAAACAAACGTTTATTCTCCTATTACTTCTGTAAGTCGGGAATTACTGTGGGGACAGTACCCTAGAACGGGAATTCCTAAATTGACTTGGTGTGACGGGTCCTAGGGTGGCAGGGGACGGCTGGCAGCCCTTACCTCCTGAAGACAAGACAGTCATGTGTACCACAGTGGTTAGCAGAGCCCGAGCAGTAATCCAGAGGTTCCAAGGCCCAGAGAACTTTGGTGTCAGCTTAATCAATCAGGTGCCCCTAGGACTGAAGTCCTACTACAGCAGAGAAGCTCTACGTTAGGGAACAGAAGTTGGCCTTAAATCACTGAAGAGTCCTGGACACTCAGTCAATTCCCAGATTCCCAGACTTCCTAGCCCAGACCCCCTTGAAGGCAAGAGAAGCAGACTTCCTGGAGGAGGGAGCCTGAGACAATACCTAAACCATAATACCATAAATCACTGGATGGACACAAGAGCCCAACAAAGGGGTTACTTATAGGTAGAGGAACTGGGGCCAGAGTGGGTCCTGGTCTCAGCAAGGGTGGGTTCATTTTGACACACAGGCGTTTGGGCCCTGGGACCTCTCTGAGACTATGAGTAATTTGTATAAGCTTTTCCCACCTTTCATCAGTCCCAGGACAGAGGTGGGAGAATGGGCTGATGGGATCAAGGCTGGGGTGAGACTTCTCAAAGCCTACCTTTCTATAGCGTATTTCAGTTTTTGAACCATGGAACTATATCACCTTTTCACAATATTAATTTATTTTAAAAAATTTTTTAAAGGAAGGAAAGGATTAGCAATACAGGATTATAAACCTCGGTGTGAACTTTGGGGAGTTCTCTCACTATGGTTGGGCAGGTTGTGCACTGCTGAGAGGAAAGGCAGTGCCTTTTTCCAGTTGGCACAAAGATATATGGTAGCTCTTGGAAGCCTTGTTGCTCCATCTTGCCCATCCTCAGGGGGTCCTGGTCACAGGGCTTGGGGCTGCCAGGGTGGAGGGTGGGCCAGGCTATAGCAGTAGGCATGTTGCTTTTGCAGACACATCAGACGATCGTGGTGCAGCTGCTGCAGTCTACCACACGGCTGCTTGAGTGTCCGTGGCTGCAGCAGCAGCACAAGGGCTCCGTGGAGGCCTGCATCCGGACCCTCGCCATGGTGGGTGAGTGTGCCAGGGGCACTGGTTAGCGCCAACCACCCCTCCCTTCCCTTTACCGCAGGGCCACCTGCCCTCAACACAAACACCTTATTCCTAAGCTTGCCCATCATCTGCTCCCAGGTTGTTCCCAGTAAGTCCTTCTTGGTGTCTCACTGGCATCTTAGCAATTGAGAAGCTGTTTTCTCCTTTGAGCTTTGAGTCATTTCCCCAGACGGTAAAGCCGGGGGACATCCCCCAACCAAAGTTTCTTACGCTTGCAAATGGTTGCAGGCAGAAGGGAGGCCTGGAGGTGGTTAGGGAGCATCGGGGAAGAGGAGAGAGCAGGTGGGAAAGAGAGGAGAGGGCTCAGGGTGGAGCCAGGGTAGAATCAAAGAGGCAGAAACTCCCTCTTTTTATTCCAAAAGTTGGTCCCAGTGGGGGCCAACACATACCCCAGAATCTTGGGGAGTTCACCCTGTCTCCCAGTTCAGCAGCCTGGAGCCTGACTGCTCTGGCTGGCCGAGCTCCCCCAACCCCCACCTGCCCTCGAGCACCCCGTTGTCTCTCTCCTCCAGCTAAAGGCCGGGCCATCTCACTGCCCATGGACCTGGATGCACATATCAGCTCGCTGCTCAGCAGTGGGACCAGCTGTATAGCCGCTGCCCAGCGCAACGCCTCCAACTACAAGGCGACCACACGGGCCTTCCCCCGTGTCACGCCCACCGCCAACCAATGGGACTACAAGAACATCATCGAAAAGCTGCAGGTGGGTGCGGGGCTGCCCGGCGTCTGCCACGACAGGGAAGCCTGCCTCCCCATGCTGCCTGGACTTCCCGGGAAAGAGGCCCCTGCTTAGGGCAGGCCCTGGGCAGGGGACTGAGAGGCCTCATTCCAGGGGAAGCCAGGAGAACCCAGGCCTCCGCTAGGTAGAGTCGGTGCTCATGAAGGGGATCAGAACACCTCTCAGTCCTGAGAGCATGTTCCTGTTTATGTGACACGCTCTTGGCCACTATCACACACTTCTGAGGGGGATGCGGTGGCTCACTACACCCACATGGCAGGAGACCGAGGCTCAGAGAGGGAGAAGAGCTTGCCCCAGGTCACACAGATAGAGGGGCTGGGAGAGAAGCCCTGGCTTGTGGCTACCCGCTAGGTGCTCTAAGCAGGCAGATGACCTGCATGGTTCAGGGTGGTTCTGTGGGTGCAGGGCCCCTCAGACAGATTCGGAGAAATCCACAGGGCCATTTGGTGTTGGTGTTGGGGCGGGCCGATTGGCAGTCCAGCCCCACTCATCTCTTGGGCCTGGGTGGCCCGCATCTGGCCCTGTAGTGACTTTGCTGTGCCCACCCCAGGACATTATCACAGCCCTGGAGGAGCGACTGAGGCCCCTGGTACAGGCGGAGCTGTCGGTGCTGGTGGACGTCCTGCACTGGCCCGAGCTGCTCTTCCTGGAGGGCAGTGAGGCCTACCAGCGCTGCGAGAGCGGGGGTTTCCTGTCCAAGTGAGCCGGACGCCAGGCCCGGGCAGGGGGCGGTGGCCAGGGTGAGGCTGTTGGGGGCAGGGCCGGACCGGACAGCCCACAGGGCAGGGAGCTGGGGCAGGGTAGGTGGCTGGAAGGAGGTGGCCACGGCTGGCCCCAGCATTTCCTCTTCCCTCACGGGCCAGGCTGATCCAGCACACCAAGGACCTCATGGAGTCAGAGGAGAAGCTGTGTGTCAAGGTGCTGCGGACCCTGCAGCAGATGCTGCTCAAGAAGACCAAGTACGGGGACCGGGTGAGTGTCCGGGGCAAGCCGGATGCCCTGCAAGACTGGCCGGTGGGGGCCAGGGGCTCGGAGCCAGTGCGGGCTGGCCCGTGGTCGGTCTGATGGTGAACCGTGCCACTGTGGGGCCTCACACCTTCCCCCGCAGGGCAACCAGCTGCGCAAGATGCTGCTACAGAACTACCTCCAGAACCGGAAGTCCAGCTCGAGGGGGGACCTTCCAGACCCCGTGGGCGCTGGTCAGTACCATTTCCCTGCCGCCACTGTGCCTCTCTGTGGCCCATGTGCCTAGGCCCTGGGCCTGCCCTTCTGTTCGCCTGCCTCCCACTATCCCCGGCTCCCTTCAATGTGGGTTCCCCAACTCCAGGCCTGGACCAGGACTGGTCAGCCATTGCGGCCACCCAGTGCCGGCTGGACAAGGAGGGGGCCACCAAACTGGTATGCGACCTGATCACCAGCACCAAGAATGAGAAGATCTTCCAGGAGAGCATTGGCCTGGCCATCCGCCTGCTGGATGGCGGCAACACCGAGATCCAGGTGTGTAGGGGCTGGGGGTGCTGGGGGCTCACCTCTTCTTGTGGGGGTGCCTTGTGCTTGGGAGAAGGTATGAGGCGGCACGTTGCTGAGGCTGCCGGGCCAGGTGCTGGTGGCCTGCACGAGTCCGGCTACATGTGGGCGCGTCTACCTTCCCCCGTGTCATGTGGCTTCTTTCTGCCCACGCAGACTATTCTGCTTAAGCCAGGCCTGAGCCTGACTCTCCACCACGCTGCCCACACTGCGTCCATCATTCCTGCCTCTCGGTCTCTGCTCAGGCTTCCTTCCCTCCTCTCCCCCATCCTCCTCAGCCTTTGGTGCCCAGTCGAAGAACTGCCTCCTCTGAAAAGTCCCTGTGATTGCCTTATCCCCATTCTTTCATTCATGACTTGTGTTTTTGTTATTCTTTTTTTATGATTTATTTATTTGAGAGTGAGAGAGTCTGGGAGAGTCAGAGGGAGAAGGAGAAAGGGTCTTAAGGTGACTCTGTACTAGATGCAGGACCCAATCCGAGGCTTGAACTCACAACCCTAAGACCATGACCTGAGCTGAAACCCCAAAACCAAGAGTTGGACACTTAGCCGACTGAGCCACCCAGGCGCCCCTCATGCCCTGTTTTTTTGTTTGTTTGTTTTAAGATTTTATTTATTTGACAGAGAGATCACAAGTAGTCTGAGAGGCAGGCAGAGAGAGAGGGAGAAGCAGGCTCCCTGCTGAGCAGAGAGCCAGATGCGGGACTCAATCCCAGGACCCTGAGATCATGACCTAAGCTGAAGGCAGAGGCTTAACCCACTGAGCCACCCAAGTGCCCCCTCATGCCCTGTTTTAATAAGTCTGCACTTAGTGTTTTCCATGTGCTTAGGCACTAAGATTTTAGCCGTGAACAGAAAAGACAAAATCCACATATCCTCTAAATTGGTCCTATAGCCTAGTGGTGTAACAGCCCATGACTGTAACCCCTACATGGAGTGGAGAGTGTTGGATAGTGCTAATGCCAGCGAGGGGTCTGGGGGTGCCAGGGCAGGGATGGGGGAAGGCTCCTGAAGAGGGGCCAGTGCAGCGAGAGCCCCGAGGTAAGCCTGTGGACAGGAGGGGCGGGCTGCACCAGGCAGAGCAGGCAACTGGTGCCAAGAGAGGTGGCAGGCCGTCAGATGGCCTCATGGGTGCTGGGAGGTGGGGCTTCTCCTGTGGGTGAGATGGGGCCACTGTGGGCAGAGGAGGGATGAGATTTAGACTTCCAAGGGCACCTCTGCGGCTGTGTGGGGGGCAGATAGAGGAGCAAGAGCAGATGTAGATGGTGTGAGGACACTTGTGCAGGCCCCTAGCTTCACAGTGACAGCAGTTATGGACACTTCCACTCCGCCTCTGACAATCCTGACCGCCCCTGCACCAGTCATAGTCCCAGGGCACGTCCAGGGACCTGTCTGCAGCCCAACCTTGTCCCTGAACCATGGGAGAGAGCCCTCCAGGGACTCACCGAGGACTGCTTAGCACCTGACTCTGTGCTGAGGCTGTCCCCCATCCTCTTGCCCAGAAATCCTTCTACAACCTGATGACGAGTGACAAGAAGTCAGAGCGCTTCTTCAAAGTGTTACACGACCGCATGAAGCGGGCCCAGCAGGAGACCAAGTCCACAGTGGCTGTCAACATGAACGACCTGGGCAGCCAGCCACGGGAGGACCGGGAGCCCGCAGACCCTACCACCAAAGGTCAGAGGTCATGGCCATAGAGGATGGGGGTGCTGGGCCCGGGTCAGAGGGTGCAGGGTGAGGGTGAGGGTCTGGTCCCTCCTGGCGGCCCCAAGCCTCAGCAGGCCTCCCCCTGCAGGCCGTGTAGCTTCCTTCTCGATGCCGGGCTCCCCGTCCCGCTATTCGCTGGGCCCCAGCCTGCGCCGGGGCCATGAGGTGGGCGAGCGCGTACAGAGCAACGAGATGGGCACGTCCGTACTCATCATGCAGCCCATCCTTCGCTTCCTGCAGCTGCTGTGTGAGAATCACAACCGGGACCTGCAGGTGTGTGCTGGCCCTGCCCCCACCCCCCTGGCCAGTGCGTGGATCCCCACCCTTGCCGCCTGCCCGCAGGCCACTGCTCTGTGCCTACACAGGGCAGGGCCCCCCAGGCCTGGCCTCTAGCCCCTGTGAGAGCCTCGCCATGCCCGCCCTCTTGTGCCATGCAGAACTTCCTGCGCTCTCAGAACAACAAGACCAACTACAACCTGGTGTGCGAGACACTCCAGTTTCTGGACATCATGTGCGGCAGCACCACCGGTGGCCTGGGGCTGCTGGGCCTTTACATCAATGAGGACAACGTGGGCCTTGTCATCCAGACCCTGGAGACCCTCACCGAGTACTGCCAGGGCCCCTGCCATGAGAACCAGGTGAGCGGTCACATTGGTGCCCATGGCCGACAGGGAGTGTGGACATGTGGGTGCAGGGAGCAGCGTGGGCAGGGGAGAGCCAGGGGCATTGGGAGCCACCAGAGGTCTGAAGGGCCTGGGCCCCACGTCCCCCGCACTGCCCCCTGCCAGACTTGCATCGTGACGCACGAGTCCAATGGCATCGACATCATCACGGCACTGATTCTCAATGACATCAGTCCCCTGTGCAAGTACCGTATGGACCTGGTGCTGCAGCTCAAGGTGGGGCCCATGGCAGCCCACGGGCATGTGCGTGCGAAGGGTGTGCATGTGCGCAGGTGATGTGTGTGCTGAGCATGCGTCCTGAGGTGTGCTGGGGGGTTTAACATGCATACACAGATGAGTTTGTGAGCAAATGTGGTGCATATACGCTCCAGGAGCAAGTGAATTCTGGGTTTCCCCCGGGGTCTCCTATGCGTGTGTCTGCTCTCTGGGGGATTGTGTGCGCCCACTGTGGGGTGGGGGTGAAGGCAATGGGAGGGGTGGGGGGTGGTCTGGATTTGCAGGACACTTCTCAGAGAGTCCTGGGGGATAGTGGGGAATGGGAAGGCCCTGGAATATCTTCCAGGCCAGGAGAGGCTGTTATGGAGTACAGGGGGTTGTTGTGGGGCATGGTGGGGGCCCTCAGACTGTGACCTGTCCCCCTTTCCCACCTCCCCGCAGGACAATGCGTCCAAGCTGCTCTTGGCTCTGATGGAGAGCCGGCACGACAGTGAGAACGCGGAGCGAATCCTCATCAGTCTGCGGCCCCAAGAGCTGGTGAGGCTGGGCCCGGGGTCAGGTTGGGAAGGAGTGATTGGTGGGGTGTGGAGGGGGGATTGGGGCATTCCCTACGCCCCGGGAAAACGGCGTTCAGACAGGCAGTGCCCCGCCAGGTGGACGTCATCAAGAAAGCCTACCTGCAGGAGGAGGAGCGGGAAAACTCAGAGGTGAGCCCACGGGAAGTGGGCCACAACATCTACATCCTGGCGCTGCAGGTACCAGCCCCGCCCTGTGGCCCCGCCCCCCAAATGCCCCTCTCCCCCGTGACCACGCCCCGTGACTCCGCACCGCCCTCGCCCGCAGCTCTCCAGGCACAACAAGCAGCTGCAGCACCTGTTGAAGCCGGTGAAGCGCATCCAGGAGGAAGAGGCCGAGGGCATCTCTTCCATGGTGGGGGCCCCGGGACAGGGCTGGGTGCGGGGCGGGGCTTAGATCTAGGGGCGGGGCGGGGCGAGAGTTTCGTTGGGCTGGTATTTGGGGGCAAGGCTAGGGAGGGAAGGCCGGAAAGAGCGCAGAGCTAAGATCTGAAGGCCCGTGGGAATTGGGATGAGCCTCAGAGCGGGGCCGGTACTCTGCGCGGAGCGCGGCCGGGGGCGTGGCCTGAACCTGAGTAAAGAGCTGGAATTGGGGGGTGGAGGGCGGGGCTCAGGGCTGGAAGAGCGACACCGGTGGCCTGGCCGAGGTGAAACCTAGACGTACAAGTGGGAGTGAAGCTCTGGGGCTGTTCTGGAAGCCTAGAGCAGGACAGCGGAGGACGGTTTATGTCCTTATTGTCTGGACATTGCTCTCCCACTACCCACTTCTTAATTTGGAGCTGCACCCTAGTTGGGCTGGGCTGCGTCTGGTCTGGGTGGGGAACCCTCGCGCAGGTAGGGCTGGGTGGCGGGCGTAGCCGTGGGAAATTGTGGGGCCTGACCTCAGTGGCCACTCTACTCCCAGCTCAGTCTCAACAACAAGCAGCTGTCCCAGATGCTCAAGTCCTCAGCACCCGCCCAGGAGGAGGAGGAGGACCCCCTGGCCTACTACGAGAACCACACGTCCCAGATAGAGGTAGGGCCAGAGGGCAGTAGGGGCACTGTGGGTGAGGGCTGTGACCCTGGCCCTTGGTGGCAGTGGCCTAGTTGTGACCCGGTGCCTGTGCGCGCCCAGATCGTGAGGCAGGACCGCAGCATGGAGCAGATCGTGTTCCCCGTGCCTGGCATCTGCCAATTCCTGACGGAGGAGACCAAGCATCGGCTCTTCACCACCACCGAGCAGGATGAGCAGGGCAGCAAAGTGAGCGATTTCTTCGACCAGTCCTCCTTCCTGCACAACGAAATGGAATGGCAGCGCAAGCTCCGCAGTGAGGACTGGGCGGGGCCGGACAGGGAGGCAGGGCTGGAGCTGCTTAGTGCTGCCCCCTTGAGCCCCCCCTCCTCCAGCCTGCTGCTGGTTGCCACACTCCGCCCCCACCTCCGCCCCACCGCTAGGAGGGCTCTGGTCATGGTTGCTCAAGTGGGACCTGGAGCTTGTGCTGGCGCCTAGGTGCCCCTGTGGGGTGGGAGAACAATATGAAGGTGAGAAACCCCTCATGCCAGCCTGCTGCCCCCCTCCTCCCCCAGGCATGCCACTGATCTACTGGTTCTCCCGCCGCATGACCCTGTGGGGCAGCATTTCCTTCAACCTGGCGGTGTTTATCAACATCATCATCGCCTTCTTCTACCCCTACATGGAGGGCGCATCCACAGGTGGGGACCCAAGGGTGGCAGACTGAGGCCTCAGAGTCCACCATGCCCCCTCCCTGGGCTTGGGCAGAGCCTCGGTGCCGGCCAGGCTCTGCGGGGACCAGATGCAGAGTGGGGAACATCACCTGCACTGCCCTTTGGGCTCTGCACCTGTGGGAGACACAGTCATGGTCCCGTGGGATGGACAGCTTCCTTAATCTCTGGAGACAGTGCATGTCTCTTGCCATCTCTCTAACGCACAAACATGAGCCAGAGATCAGACAGGGTAGCAGCAGCTGAACAGGACCTCCTGCCTTAAGCCTGAATGAGCAGGTGTGATGGGGGGGGGTGCCTAAAACCAGGTGACTAAGAACATTAGAGGGAAGGCTTCCAGGAGGAGGTGGCTTCTTGGGATGTGTTGGGGCTGGGGCTATGCTGGGCTTCACTGCCCAGGGCTCACCTCTGCATCCCGGCCTCCAGGCGTGCTGGGCTCCCCACTCATCTCACTGCTGTTCTGGATCCTCATCTGTTTCTCCATCGCGGCTCTGTTCACCAAGCGCTACAGCGTCCGCCCCCTCATTGTGGCACTCATCCTGCGCTCCATCTACTACCTGGGCATTGGGCCCACACTCAATATCCTGGGCGCCCTCAATGTGAGTGCTGGAGGGAGCCCCCACCCCACCCCACCCCTGCGCTCACGGGGCAGTAGGACTTCATGCTGGCCGTCTGCCTCCCCACAGTCCACTGCTCTGCCCTACCCCCCACCCCGTCCCTGTGAATGGGGCCAAGTTTGTTAAAGACCCACGGGTGGGGCTGTTCTGAGCCTCCTCCGTCGCCCGTGATCAACTGGGGCAACTGACACTCTGAGCCAGTTGTGGGGAGTCACGGTGGGAGTCACTGTGGGGCCCCAGCTCCAGGGCTGCTGTGTACATGGGGTTAGTGGAGCACTGCCCAGAGGCACTGTTCACACCGTAGACGTCAAAGATTTGTAATGTGATGACAGTTCCTGGCAGCTGGAAATAAAGCATACTTGGAGCAAGGCAGGGTGGCGGGGCAGGCCCAGCAGCAGGGAGTGGAGATCCGGGGTGGGTGGTGGGACACTGATCCCACTGCCCTGTCCATGCCTCCAGCTGACCAACAAGATTGTCTTTGTGGTGAGCTTCGTGGGCAACCGCGGTACCTTCATCCGGGGCTATAAGGCCATGGTCATGGACATGGAGTTCCTCTACCATGTGGGCTACATCCTGACTAGTGTCCTGGGCCTCTTTGTCCACGAGCTCTTCTACAGTATCCTGGTGAGCCTGCTGGGGGCAGGTACTGGCAGGGGTGTGGGAGTGATCGGGGCTCCCCTCAAGCTTCTGGAAGAGCCTGTGGGAAACCAGTGGGAGCAGGGCAGCCCTGGGATCCAGCAGCACCTGCGGTCCCACAGGCCCAGGTCCCATGGCCCTGTCCCTGCCCGGCAGCTCTTTGACCTCATCTACCGTGAGGAGACACTGTTCAACGTCATCAAGAGCGTGACTCGCAATGGCCGCTCCATCCTGCTGACTGCCCTACTGGCCCTCATCCTTGTCTACCTCTTCTCCATCGTTGGCTTCCTCTTCCTCAAGGACGACTTCATCCTCGAGGTCGACCGGCTGCCGGGCAATCACTCTGGAGGTCTGACGGCTCCTCTCCTTGGCGGGGGTGGGAGCCTGGGGGGCGTGGTCCACAAATGACCTATGTCAGGCCCAGGCCCTGGGAGTGTTTCTCCACCAGGCTCCGTGCCTCAGTTTCTCCTCTTGGGTTCCAGGGAGGTCTGGCTCACACCATTCTGCCTCTCTCTTGCCTGGCACAGACTGAGGGGGGTGGGAGAGCCTCTTGCTTACAGACCCCGGCGTTCGTGTTCAACTCGGTATTTGCTGGGACTGCCTATGTGCCAGGCTCAGGGGTGCAGACCCCCCTTCTGCCCATTGTGCACAGCCCAGTGGGGGCAAGGGCACAAAGACCCTTCCCTTGTCGTCTGGCAGAGTTGGGAGCTCACAGGATGGAAGGGTTCGTGGAGGGTATGATGCTAGGGACACAACCAGGGGAATGGTAAGGCCTGCTGTGTCCTCATCCTGGTGACCTCCTCTGTGTCCTTTCTAGCCAGCCCCCTGGGGATGCCACATGGAGCTGCCACGCTCATGGGTACATGCAGTGGGGACAAGCTGAACTGTGTCTCGGGGGTCTCGGTGCCTGAGGTCCCGGAAGGTGAGGGCAGTGTGTTTCAGGAGCCTGGGGAAGGGGGCACAGAGGCAGGGGGCTCGGCCTGGGTCTGAGCACACGCTCCGTGTGTAGGGAACGGAGAGCTGGAGAGCACGGAGCGGGCCTGTGACACTTTGCTGATGTGCATCGTCACTGTCATGAATCACGGGCTGCGCAATGGTGGCGGCGTGGGCGACATTCTCCGAAAGCCCTCCAAAGACGTGAGCATCCCTTGCCCTGCTCCCAGATCCATGTGGCCCAAGCCCTGGCCCAGTCAGCCACGGTGAGGTCCTGCCATGGGGTCATGGCCTGGCAGAGCAGCTTGGTCCCCGAAGCCACCCAGTCTTCAGTGTCTCAAGCCCCCGTCAGGCGTCCACTTTCCCTGCTCTCCCACCAGTCAGCGCGCAGTCACGTGGATGTTGAGAAACGCCCCCCTCTGCTCCCACATCCCACCAGCTCACCATGGTTGCTCTCAGGAGAGACCTTGGCAATCAAGCTTTGCCCAGGCTAGGGAAGGTGTGAGTCAGATGTCAGGCGGATCCCCGGCTACACTGGCTTCATCTGTGAGGCAGAGCCCTCACCCACAGGGGGTTGGGCAGGGCGGGGAAGCTGAGTTGGCTCCATGAGGAGGCCTCAGAGTTTGACTCAGGCAGCCAGGCATTACCGGTAGCCAGTCTTCCCCAGTCACGTGGGGGCAAGAAGCCGCTTCCTGGCGAAAGTTCTAGAATGTGTGAGGCCAGGCATCCCCAGGGCAGGGCAGAGGAGTTTGGAGCTGGCTCTGCCCCCATGTAAAAATCGGGGGCAGAGACAAGCCTCCACCTGCAACCTTAGTGCCCCACGCCAAGCTATGTCCACAGGGCTCAGGCCTAGCTGGTATCCTGAGTCCGCTCTTTCCTGACCCGCAGTCCAGGCCTGCAGCTTCAGTGACAAGGGTGTGGGAGTGAAGCTGGGTCAGCATTGCTGCCTTTAGGGCTGTAGGAGCTGGGGGCCTTCATTCCCCTCTGTCCTGGCCCTGACCCCCCCCCCCCCAGCCTGAGTCTGGCCTGCTTGGGTGAACTGGGCCCTGCCCACCCCCTGCAGGAGTCTCTCTTCCCAGCCCGGGTGGTCTACGATCTCCTGTTCTTCTTCATCGTCATCATCATTGTGCTGAACCTCATCTTCGGAGTGATCATCGACACCTTCGCCGATCTGCGCAGTGAGAAGCAGAAGAAGGAAGAGATTCTCAAGACCACGTGCTTCATCTGTGGTGAGGCCCTGCTCTTGCCCCTCGGGGGGCCGAGGCGGGTCTGGGGCGGCCTCAGTTGGGCCCTTCCCTGGTTCCCACGGTCCCTGGGGGGCTGACAGCTTGATGGCGGTTTGCTCCTCCTATCCCTGGGGAGAACAGGACCCTGCCTGAGCTTGGGGTAATAGAAGGGAGTGGGAAAGAGCTTCAGAGGAAACCGAAGCTCTCTGGTCTCTGTCCAAAGCTTTTCCCACTCGTGGTTTGAGGTGCTAGTCCCCTCACCCCAGGCAGAGGAGCCAGTGGCACCTGCGGGACAAGATTCCTTCTCAGCTATCCCTGTTTCCTCCCCCTGGGCTCGGAAAGCTGGCTGCCTCAGTCCTCGGCCTGTGGAGGGCTGCAGCTGTGGCGGGGGGGGGGGGTTGGGGGGGTGGGGGCTCTCCACGGCTAAGTGGCTAGAGCCTTAAATAGAAGTGATCTACATAGGCCGGGGTGGGCTGTCACATGTGTTTACCAGACCCATCAGCCTGAGACCAGATGCCCCCCCACTGCACCCAGAGGCGGTATCTGGTCGACCAGGGAGCCCTGTGATGGCTGTGGGAGGCTGACGGTCTCATCCTCACCCCCCACACCCTCAGGGTTGGAGAGAGACAAGTTTGATAACAAGACGGTATCCTTTGAGGAGCACATCAAGTTCGAACACAACATGTGGAACTACCTGTACTTCATCGTGCTAGTCCGTGTGAAAAACAAGACAGACTACACGGGGCCCGAGAGCTACGTGGCCCAGATGATCAAGGTGTGGCCCTGGAGACGAGCAACCATGGCCACTGGGGTGGGATATCTGGGAACACTTGTGGGAAGGCTGGAGAGGCCTCTGAGCTCTCCTTCACAGGCTCAGTTGTCCGGGAAAAGCCCACAGCAAACCTGTCAGCCCCAAAGGACGTGCACGGGGTTCCCCAGGCCCTTGGTTGCCCGATACTGAGGAATCAGGGGATTCCACCCGGCTGCTGCTCTGTGGACGTTCTCAAGGGGCCTTTTCCAGCTCAGCGAGAGGAATGGCAGCTTCCCAAAAGCTTTGGATGGTCTAGGCTGAGAGGGAGGCTGGGATAACTTGCAACTATCAGATCTAGGAGGGATCAGAGATAATCTGTCCAATTTCTGTAGTGAGGGAGGCAGTGACAGCAGTGAAAAATAATAATAATTAAAAAAAGGTCTCATAGTGTTTCGGGAAGAGGAAGCCCGTCCATTCCATCAGATGTAGTGCAGCTTCTAATCACCGCACAATGGATAAATTGCAGGCTAAAAGGAAAGACCTATTTAGTTGGGGAGAAATGGGGGAGTTCTACTATTTCTTAAGTCTATAATTTGATCTTTGAGTACAGGTTTATCTGATGGTCTGAGAACTTCCAGCTTGTGACAAGGAGCCAGACACCTGGTGGCCCCCTTCCCCTCCTCCCCCATCCTGGGAAATGTGGCCTTGCCTCTCAGACACATCAGATGCCAGCTGTCCTCGGCAGACCTCCCCTTGCTCGATGAGCCATGTGTCTGACTCGAATCTTCCTGGGGTGTGGAGCATGAGGGGCAGACGGGGCTGGGCGGAAGGAAGGAGCTTCGGGGTCTGGTGCAGAGGCCCCCCTCCTCCTCTCGTGGGGTGTCAGGCGAGTAAAAACAGACGGTGCTGATAGCAGTGAGACTTGAGGCTGTGGAACGGAAGTTAGCCTGTCCCAGGGCACTGGTCTCTCCGCCCTGCCCAGGGTCAGAGAGAACCCCAGTCGGTTCAGATTTTCCCCTGACAAGTCCCCGGGGAGTAATTTGTCCAGGGTGTGACAGCAGGCTCCCCTCCCTTATTGCTTTTCTAAATGAGGCCGTCCTAGGCTGGGCCCAGCTTGCTTATCCCGTGGGGGACCTTTTTCAGAACAAGAACCTGGACTGGTTCCCCCGGATGAGGGCCATGTCCCTAGTGTGCAATGAGGGGGAAGGGGAGCAGAATGAGATCCGGATTCTTCAGGACAAGCTCAACTCCACCATGAAGCTTGTGTCCCACCTCACTGCCCAGCTCAACGAGCTCAAGGAGCAGGTGTGTACCCAGTCCCACCCTTGGGGTCCCCAGCTTCAGAGCCTCACTGGGGGTGGGGTCACAGCCCAGCCTGCCATGGGGGAGAGGGGGAGGGTGCTGGGCCTTCACACCCCTTCCTTTCCTTCTTGGGTCTGGGGTGGAAGACTGAAGGTTTCAGAGACACTCTCTCCCTCATGGAAAACCAGACTTGAGGTTGGCAGCTCCTGTCTGTGAGCCCCTGGAAGAAAGGGCCAAGTGGACACTTGGTAGAGGTGTGAGAGGTCTTTCCCCCTCACTCCCCACCTCACCCCTGGCAGCTGCTAGGGAGGCTGTCTGAAGGGCTCACTGGTGATCAGGGAGGTCAGGGCATCCTTCCACTTGTCAAGGTCCCCTCTTGCCCAGAGCATCCTCCTCGCCATCTGGCAGTGGCTAAATGAGGTTAGGCAGCCCCTCTTTTAGGTGGGGTGGTTCCCCAGCTGCACCACATCAGGGGTTCGTGATGCACTAATTGAGGACAAGGGTTTGGGGCTGACATCCTCAGTGCACCCTGGGGGGGCCTTGGCCTGCTGCCAGCGCTGAACAGCAGCTGGGCCCACTAGGCAGGGGGTGGGGGGCGGGCACTGGCCCCTCCCCGGTGCCCACGGTGGGAGTGAGTGCCAGGCTCCCTGACCGGACGCGTGGGCCCGTTTAATCCTAGATGACAGAGCAGCGGAAACGCAGGCAACGCCTGGGCTTCGTGGACGTCCAGAACTGCATGAGCCGCTGAGAGCCGCTGGAAGCCCCGATGGGGGATGGTCATCACGGACAGTGGCGACTGGAATGCTGCCCCTTCCTGTGGGTCAGGGGGCCCAGCCAGTTTGCCAGCCTCTCCAGGCCAGGGGCCCACTTGGTCTCCAGATCCCACTCTGCCGGACACCCCCGAGCCATCCCAGGCTCTGGCCGGTGCGGTGTGGGGGGCCATGGGGCTGCCAGTCCTGCCTAGAGCCCTTAGAGACAACTCAGAATGTCCCTGGGACTCCGCTTACCTTAATGCCTTAGAGGAAGAGAAGCCGTCTTGAAAGACAATCGCTTTGTCCCTTAAAGCAGTAACTGACATTCCTGTGTTCCTCCTTGTGGGGGTCGTTAGGAGTGGGGTCCCCTCTCTGTTCTAAGCACTACATTTTGGCCTCTGCCCGCACCCCAGGGAGGTGCCGTAATGCTGCCGTTGCTAGTGATTTTAGTGCTGGTATTTAACTTATTCAAAGGGGGCCATGCCTGGGCCTCGAATCTGCTGTGGACAGCACGAAGACCTCACCGTTCAGGCCACCACTCTGGCTCTGCCCCAGGGAGACTGACCTGAGGATGAAGAGCCTTGCTCCTGGGACCTGCCCCTTCCTAGTAGGCCTGCTGACAACAATCGCTGGCCCACATGACAGGGCCTGGGTGTGTTTGAGTGGCTGGTTTTGGACTGCTTGTTTTATCTCTTGGTGTAACATTTTACAAATCCTTTGGCCTAAGAACTAATATGTTAATTGCCTTAAATAAATTAATAGAACTCCAGGCTGTGGGGAAAGGATGCGGATTCCTATGCTCCCCGGGGGCTGTGCGGGTTCCTGCGGCGCACGGGCAGGGGACAGAATATGAGCCCTTCCCCACCAGCCCAGCCTCACCTCGGGTTCTTGGTAGATACCTGAGTGCATCCCATCTTGCAGCACTACCGGAGAACTGTGTTGCAGGGGAACTGGGTGTATTTTATTGTCTGTACTTCAGCACACACTGAGGAGTCTAGGTACAGATGGGGTTAAGAGCTCATGTTCACTTCCCCCTGAGGGGTGCCATCAGCCCCTGCCCTATCCCTTCTCTCAGCTCTGTGCTTAACAGAAGAAAGCTCAAGTGGGGAACATGAACATTTACGGAAGAGCTAAGGTTCTGTGGAATAATAAGGTGACCCCGTGTGGCTCCGGCCCCAGGCGTTTTTGTCCTGTGACCTCCCACACAACCTGCCCAGAGGGCTGAAGCCCAGTGATCTGAGGCCCCGCCTGGCCAAGGCCCGTCCGTAGCTTTACTCTGGCCCTTAAGCCAACCAGGAACATGGGTTTTCTGCAAGGTCAGGAGCAGAGGACTGGGCTCCGTCCTTCTGAGTCAGTCAGTGGGAATGAGGGCCAAGCCGGCTCTTCTCATCTCTCCGCGACACCACCTCCTGCTGCTCTCTGCTGGCAACAGAATGCCTTCTTCGATATTTACCACTATTTCTGGCTCTCCCCCAGGAGCTCTTACAACAAAAGCGAGCCTGAGATTTTCGCCAGGAGCCAGCCAGAACCCCGCTGGCAGGTGGGGCTCCCCTGGCTGCGCAGGAAGCACCTTGCCCAGAGGTCCCGGCACCTTCCCTTCTCCGGCCCAGACAGAGACCCACATTTCCTCTCTTCTGGAGACTTCCCTACCCTGACTGGCGGGCAGGGCGGACGCTCGACGGCATCCCTTCTCAGGCAGCTTTCTTTAGAGCAGCAAGGGCTTCCTTCTTGTGAGGCTGAGGAGATTCCCAAACTGTGACGATGGGGAAATTAGGGCGGTTTTATTTATGATGACAATCAATGTACAAGACTCCACACTTAGGTGCGCGGGCGAGATAAGGGCCGAGCCCAGGCCTTCTGCTTCTCCTCGGGATTCCTGGGGGCAAACTTCTCCTGCAGTTTCTTCCACATGCCTTTATTCATTTCCTTAAACTCTTCCAAGGTGTCTGCAAGAGGGGAACACAAGAAATAGACTGAAGTCGGCAATATGATTATGTAAATTGGCCCCACGGGCTCTTGCCATCTGAGCACACCTTGATTTTTACACAGCGTGGTCTGTGAGAGGGAGTACCTGCGTAGCAGGCCCACACGAAGCACCCTGTGACTTACTGTGCCCTCTGCCCACATCTACATGCCCCCCACCCCCCGATGCCCGGTTCCACAGGACCAGCAAAGGAATGGCACCATCCCATCAGCAACATATCCCATGGGCCCAGAGGCCTCCTCTTAAAACTTGGCAGGCCTTACTGTCTCCACTTCTCAGATGTGGAAATTAAGGCTGAGGGAGGCCAGGTAACTTGCTCAGGTCACACAGCTCAGAAGCAGCAGAGCTGGGACATGAAGCCGGGCAGAGTGGGCCCACCATATGCTGTGGGCTTGAGCAGGCCCAGGGCGGGGGGCAGCGGGAGATGGACCCGGGATCCCCACCGATCATCTCACTGGGCCACAAATGATTCAACCCTGTTAGCCTCAGAATCCTCATCTGTAAGGTGGAGGTCAAAACACCCGCCTCCAAAGTTGTGGACTAAAGAAAGTAAGAGGAAAATCTGCTTGGCGCTTGGCCTGCACTCAGGAAAAGCTGGCCATCTTCTCAGCTACGAAGGTGGCAGGGAGCTGGTCGGTGAGAGCTAGTGGGGCCCTTGTTTAAGGACACACACACAACACACACATCCCAGAGACCCCAAAACCAGCTGTCTCAGTCTCGGTGCTACTGACATTTTGGGTCACCAAGTCCTTTGTTGTGGGGCTGACCTGCTCACTCTAAGACGTTTAGCAGCAACTTGGCCTCTCCCCACTAGATGTCAGTAGCAGCCCCCCTACCAGGCCCTGAGCAGGGACATCTAAAAATGTCTCCAGACGTCGTCACACAGCGATGTGGCAGATTTGCAACCCCCCCCAACCAACCACCCATCTAAAGGCTCTCTAGGGCTAAAGTTCTATGCTGCCTAATTTTATCTGTACTGTAAATTTAGATTTTCACATAGTATTGTTTTAATTTCATAGCCTAGATTTTCCTTGGTTAACAAAACTTCTGGAGAAGAAAAAGAAGAGCTTTTCTGAACAAAAAGGCAACTTACATTTATGGTCGATGGGCTCTTGACTAAATGAGGACATACGCTCTACCTCAGCCATGAGCCCAACATCCCATACTGAAATCTTTCCAGAAGTCTAGGTTGTCTTGTGGGCACAAAGGGAGGCTGAGGGGTCCTCGCCCACTTGCGAGCCACGAGGACTCTCTCAGAGTCTACCATGACCCCAAGCCCAGGGGAACACACTTGGGCCCGAGACCTTGGCCACATTTCGGACTCGCCAAGCCCTCAAACACTGTAAGGTGTGTATTCTTGCCGTGTTAGAAGAAACAATCAGGAGCTTGTGCCAAACAGTTGCAACAAAAACATATGAGGCTTATTGTGAAAACAAATTATCAGCAAATTTCCCAGAGTCGAGCTCCCAGCCACAACAAGTTGGAACCACAGGTCAGTGGTGGAAGTCTTCCAACTCCCTGTCCTTTGCTGCCGAGTCTGTTGCCCCTTCCTCACCCCCCTGCCCCACTCGCAGATGTGTCCAGAGGCTAAGGGCGGAGGCTGGGCCTCTGGAACTTATTTCCATTCTAATTTCAAGTTCAAACTTTGTTCAAACCCTCTGGGGCCCTCAGAGTGACACAGTGCATCATTGCTGGTAACTGCATGGGCCTAGGGACAGGGGAATACATTTATGTACGTATTTTTAAAAACTGTCGATAAAGTAATTCTGCCTGGCCAAAATATCTTTACCCCAGTTTTCCAGAGTACTGTAACAAAAATAGGATCAGAGCTGACATACGATAGCAGGTGATACCACTTCTGTTCAGAAGGTTAAGTGTTCTCTGGAAGGCCAAATCCCCAAAACTCAGTCACTGAAAGGCTGTCAGAGGAATAGGAAAGAGAAGTTTCTAGGGTACCAGAAGGCAAATATTTCAGGGCCGTGCCCTTGCAGAAAAGGTTAGCCTATTTTTGTATATGGTATCCTTGGCAGTAAAAATAGTAATTTTCCAGACCCTCCCTACTTCAACCCAGGCTCCCCTTGCCACTACCCTCAACTCCCCTTTTGGTGACAATGGATATGGGGAAGTAAGGAGGGGACGGCTAGGCAAGGTATTTCCTTTCCTGTTAATTGAGGTTTGTCAACAACTCCCAAATGTACCTAGTTAAACCCATATCTAACCCACAAACCACGTCCCCTGGGTCAGATAACTCTTCCACGGATATCCCCATACAAGTTTATTGAATGGCTTTTTGTTTTAATTAAAACCCTCATTGTTTATAAGGCCCCCTTAGGACCATAAAAATAAAATCATTTTCCTTCCATCCTGATTTCAACTACTTCCATTTGGCAAATATGAATTCCCCTGTTCCCTGCTGCCCAGGCTTGAATTTAAAAGCTCTAAAGATGGATTTTCTTTTTTAAAATAATGCCTTTGACCTTCTTCATATTCCATGGCCAAAAAGCATGAGCCCTCAAGCTTCAGATTTTCCTCTAGGCTATTCCACAAGACTTTCCATCATGCAGCGTGGTCTTATTAGACAATTCCCCTTGGCTGCTCGAACTCAAAGAATCATTTGCAAACCGACCAGAAAGGGCAGCGGGGCTGTCAATACCTGTGGACAGGATCAGCTTGTACTCTTCCACAGAGAGGCCACTGAAGCTTGTGTCTCTGGGCCGAGGGTACTGGTCACATGGGGCAGAGAGGACAGAGAAGGTGGGGGAGAGATTAGTTCTGCAGCAAAACGTCAGAGACCTGATGATCCTTGAGAAGCCTTACTCTTCTGCACAGTTCCCCAGCGTGGGCCTCCGCAAGTCAGGGGCCCGGCTAGAAGAGCAGCGCCACCTAGAGGTCAAAAACTTGGCCTCGCCTGAATGGATCCAAGAAGCCTGGGGGGAAAAAGCCTGTGTGATTTAGGAAGTCTGGGTGTGGTCCCCCCCATTCTGCATTTCTAACCAGTTGGGGGCAGGGGCAGGGAGATGCGTGCATGGCTGCTCACAGACCCCACTCTGAGTTGCGAGGATTTAGAAGAAATCCCTTTTCCCTGTAGGCTAGGCATTTGGTGTGTGTATCTCTAGAGAGTTACTGAACACATTGTTCCAGTCTGGGGAAAACCACGCTGAACGGAATTTGACAGTAATCACATCAGGGCTGAGGAAAAGCCCAGCTTTGTCTGACAGGACGTTCCCGAAGCACCCATCTTTATCACGAATGTGGGGAAATGCCAGCTCCATCAGAGAAGATGGGAAAATAACAGGTAAGGCTCAATAGGCGTCAGATACACCCGGAGCACACACTGGTCTATAAAACACATGGCTGTTATTCAAAATTATAAATAGCTTTTATTTAGGTGACCTAAAAGCCTCTACCAGGCGCCCTTGTTGGCTTGGTTGAAATTACTGGTTGCATTTAAAAGGCGCAAAACCACACTTCTTCACAAAGCACCATATAATCAGATTTTTCACTCACTCTCATTGGTCATTTCCAGTCTGAGGGCTGGGGATATAAAAAAGACTGACCCACTCACCTTGTGTTTGTAATAGTTTGAATGAAGTCGTGCTAGGCTTTCATACATCTGATCACAGGCCTCAGGCTCTGCAATCTGAAAAACAAAGAGCCCCCCAAGGAAGTAAGCAAACAAGCCGGCTTCCAGCTTCCACCCTGCCCTGCGTCTGCACCTCCAGTTAGGACCCCGCTTCCACAATGCAAATGAAGCAGCCTGCCGCTTAGCACCAGTTTTTCCCCTCCATGGGAAGCCAATTTGGCCTCCAGCTCCAGTGATGAGAAAGCTATTAGAAATCACCTTTCCGTGATGGCTTGACCTCATCCACTCCCCAGCCTGCGGAAAAACTCCATCAATGGCAAACAAATGTTTGTTGAGCATCTGTGACTAGTGGACCACCACACCAGCGGCAGTGGAGCCACGGCAATGAAAATATAGTATCAGAAGGGTGAACCTCATGGTGGTGTGGGAAGCAACCAGGGTCGGGGGGCGAAGGGGTGATTCATAGGCTCAGCGTATGGTGAGAGTGAGACTGAGCTGGGTTCTGAAGGATGCACAGGAGTTGGGGAGCAGAAGCGAGAGCGGTGAGGCCTTCTAGGTGGAGGGATGGTGTGAGCAAGAGACCCGGATGCTGTCTATGTTTCACACCAGATCAGTCTGGCTGATGGCCTGAATATGCAGTAAGAGCTTGGGTGGAAGAAAGAGCAAGAGTTTTTTGAGTTAAACCTTCAATATAAAATGTATTAAATACTCTTTTATGAAAGGCAAAAAAAAAAAAAAAAATTTGTCTGCGCTTTTATCTATGGTGAGCCATTACAATTTTACAAGGAAAGAAACATGATGAAGGCAGTAGTTAAAGATGAGATAGTTGAATTGAGAATCCAGAGGGAGAGTCCAATTAGGTCCTGCTAGAAAGGAAAGGGCGCAAACACTGAGGCCTTGCAAATAGAGGGAGAAAAATCAGGACACCCTGGTGCCCTTGCTGGAAACTGCAAGAAACATGGACACACGTAGACGTGAGGTGGTTTGCCCGTTCATCCCACTTTTTAGTTTTCCCTTCCTTCTGCCCTCACTATTATTTTACCTATGGTTCCTTGCACGATTCCAAGAATTCTGAAAGTTCCCCTGAAAAAAAAACTTTCTCGTTTATGTTTTTCCCTAGAATTCAAATGATGGATTTTTCCAACTTAAATCCTTTCTCGAAGAAGGCAAAGCATAAATAAATAAGTAATTAAGTGTTTTAATAAGGTCGCTCTGTTTCTGCCTCTGTGCACGTGTCAAATGAGGTCCCCCCTTTCACAGCCAACCAAAAAAGACAATCCATCATGTAATTTTACTTGATCCATCCCCGGGTTCAGGCCACTCACCACGACAAGGCCCAGGTAGCCACATCAGAAGAGAGAGGATTTGGGGCTGAGGAGGTAGCCAGGGTTCACTGAGTAATAATCAAAGGCATTACTTGGGTGGACTGGCGCAGAGGGCTGAACAAAAGGAAGGAATGGAAAAAACTAAGGCTGGGACTGGGTCCTGAGCCCTGTAGGGCAGTGTTCTTGGGGCGGGGGAGAGGGGAAGTCCAGCTGGAACTGAATTCTGCAGCACACACTTCAGAGGAAAGCATTTCAAACATTGTGGTTTCAGTGGAACGTGCATAACCACGAGCTAACACGGAAGGGAGAACAGAGTGTGCGAGACACAAAAGGAAACAGAATAACGCCAGCACCAAGTTTTAAATATTATGTCAATTATCAAAAGAAAATCGTGCCATTTCATCTTTTGCCTGCGGTCTTCATTCTTGTGTGCATGGGCTCACTTACAAATTTAAAAATAAGGCACCAAGGGGCGCCTGGGTGGCTCAGTGGGTTGAGCCTCTGCCTTCGGCTCAGGTCATGGTCTCAGGGTCCTGGGATCAAGCCCCGCATCGGGCTCTCTGCTCAGTGGGAGCCTGCTTCCCCGCCTGCTTGTGATCTGTCAAATAAATAAAATCTTTAAAAAAAAAAAAAAGGAAAAGAGAGAAAATCTTTAAAAAAAAAAAAACAAAAAACCACGCACCAAGAACCTGCAGTGTGCTCGGCCCTGTGTATGAGCAGGTCTCCATGGCTGTGAAGAGCAGTGGAGTCACACCTCCTGCCTTGGAATCTTGGCTCCTTCACTTATCAGACCCAGGATGCTGGGCAAATCATGCAATCTCCCCGTCCCCCACACTTTAGAAAAAACCTGCCACATTTGCTTTATCACTCTCTCTATATATACGTATTTTCCTTCTGATCCATTTGAGAGTAAGTTGGAGCGTGACGCTCCTTCGTGCCATAATATTTCCGTGGGTTTCCTGAGAACAAGGGCATTTCTCTTACATAACCACGGTTCAGTGATCAAATTCAGGACACCTGACATTGATGCAACACTTTTATCTAGTTCATCATCCATATTCCAGTTCTGTCCATTGTTTCCGTTATAATCCTTACATTTAAAAAAAAAAAAAATTTCCTTTTGGCCCAGGATTACCAACAGCATTTATCTGTCATGTAGCTTTCTCCTTTCAGCCGGGACGGTTCCCCGGCCTTTCGTCTTTCAAGCACTGACATTTTTGAAGCATACCCGCCAACTTAACCTTTTAAAAGGAAAGATAATAATAGTCCCTATTTCTGAGGGCGGTGTGAGGAAAAACGAGGCGATGCCTGGATTGCTCTGAAGTTGGGGCCTGGGACGCTGATCAATGTGAGTGATTCGCTTTTCTTAGTGTTAGTGGTAGTGAACAGTTCTGGCAGGCAATGCCTGTCTCCACCTCACGGACTACAAGGGGAAGAAGGGAAGTGTTCGGGACAGCCCTGGGGACAGGTAATCCTGGTGGCAGTGCAACGAGGACTGCTATGGACACTGCCAGGGGAGACCGGCCAGTGGGAGGGTCATGGCTGAGGACGAGCAGGGGCTACCTGAAGGAAGTGGGGGCTCTGCAGGCAGGGGGTCGGCTAGAAAGCACAACCCTGGGGGAGATGAGGCAGTGAGAGTGTCCTCAGCAGATCAGTGTTGCCCTCACCGATGTGACCACCGGGGTGTGGCTAGGCATGGAAGTAATGGAGGCATGGGAGATCACTCCACGCAAGTTCCCCTCCTGCTTCTCCTCCAACTTCTCTAATGGTGACCATGGGGCAACTCGGAAACCTCCTACTAAAGCCTTGAGAGAATGAGGTATCCTCTTCCTTCCCGTCTCTGCAGCGGCACAGAGGGAGGCCGGGGTCACCCCTGTAGAGCACTGCTCCTAGGAGGGCAAAGAGCATAGGGTCTGAATGTAAAAACAATGGGATGGTCTGAGCTCCCTCAACCTCTTAAAATTCCTTCAGTATTTACAACACAGCCTCCTAGATATTTTATATAATGCCCCGTGCTCCATTAACAATCCGAGAAGGAACCAAACACCTAACAAGAACCAAACACCAAAAAATGAATTGGTCACCCAACCTCTTATCTGAGGCCAGAAGGTGTGCATATGAGGCTGTAAGAGCAGCTCCAAGGAGGTGATGAGGAGGTGATGAGAGGCCGGAGTGCTCATTTCTGGCCAGGTGTGACTGCCTAAGGGCAGATGCAGCTCCAGCCAATTCCAGTCCCGGGCACATCCAACCCAAGCTCCCCACAAAAAAAGTCTTATTTACCATTTAAAAGGATTATTGGTAGAAATATCTGTCTGATTCCAGAAGCCTTGCCACACTCCTACATCCTACACTTTATTCACAGACTCCAGCACAAATGTTTCTGAATTTGGAAATATACAGTTTGCCTGATGAAATGTTCTGTGCACTTTTAGAAATATTCTTATATACAAGCTTTAAATTACCTGATTTTGCATTCACACCTAATGAGATTACGGACATTTTAGAACTAATAGCAGCTGTGGGTTTGAAGAAGGCAGCCGTGGGACATTATGAAAAATTCAGCTCTGCTCCCTAAATGTGAATGAAATAGATGTTCAACTGACATAGTGTCCTTTATAGCTCTATTTTTGCTCCTTTTGCATTTCCCCTTCTCAGTCGTCAGTAAATTTCTCTTTACCATATTAAACTTTTATACATACAAATCTACATCAGTGCCGCAGGCACTGATTTCGATTTTCAAAATTGAATTTTGGGTGGTGACTGCAATCGGTCCACACAGCGGCCCGGATTCTAGTCACACAAAGGGACGCATAAGCACTTTTGGGAAAGGGTGTTGCAAATTGCTTTGCTAATTAAGGTAGAGCTGGATTTGGTCCAGGAGGATCTATGAAAAAGGTTTTCATGGCTTGGTAATGAACTTCTGAAATGAGTTCATTCCGTTATGGGAGCCTGCCCCCTTCAATTCTAGTGCAAATCTATTTCTTGAGCACCTACTAGGCAGAGTGCTCTGCTGGGGGGCTGTGAGGAGACAATAAAGACCCAGCCTCGACCCTGGAGAAATTGGAAATCAAGTAGAGGAGACAAGTCAGGCATGCGTTAAATATCAAACATGGCCCCAGGGGTAGTGTGTAACTGAGCACCAGGATACAGGACATCGGGGGTGGGAGCAGGTCACCAGGCCTGGCTGACAGGGCAGGGCTGGCAGGGGTCTTGAGTTTCAGCGCAGTGACAGTTCAGAGGGAGAGCCAGAGTCCCACAGTGCGCAGAGCAAGGAGCTGAGGGTGGGTGGAATGGGGATCTGAATGGCTGGAGGACGTGTGAAAAAGCAGGGGACAAGGATGTTTTAGGCAAAGCAGGGTCTTAAGCTGAGCCAAGGAGTGCTTCAAGGGCCGGGGTTGGGGCAGGGGCAGCAAATCTTGGCAAGCCTTGTGCATTTTGGGCGGTGGTGTCCACGGTGCACTAGATTCTGAGGTTAAGAACCACTTGACGGCAGCCCATTTGAGAGGCAATGGGAGGCCAGGGCACAGGCTTCCGTGTGGTGAGAAGCAGAACACGGGCTGGCACGAATGATCGGAGGACAGTGAAGACCTCACACACCTGCCTGTCACTCATCAGGGAGGCAAGAGGCAGACCCACAGGGCTCCAAGTAAAGCAGGGACCCACCTAAAGTGGTCCCTAATTTATGCCTCTAGGAGGACGAGCACCTGTATCTTTAACTGAGCACAGAAAGTTGCCATCCCGTAGCCTAAACACTACCTTGGGTCGCTCTAGCTCTGCCTGGAACTGGGAGAGGAGGAAAAAGATGGAGACGTCTGCATTCCCTCTCACAGATGAGTCTCTTCACAACTCCAGTTTTGCAGTGGGTTCCAGATTGTAGCTAAAAATAGCACCATCTGTCCTTAGGCCATGCCTCGGATACTGGCCTTCTGGGGCCCCACAGAGCGGGGCATGGGCATGGCTGAGGTGCTGTCCCCGAAACCAGCACCGACCAGGCAATGGTGGATGGAGCTGGCTCCCTGCCACACTGAGGAAAGCCAGAGTCCAGGGCTCCGCCTGGTGACTGAGACAACAGAATTACATACAACCTTTACACTCTCCCGAGACCTGAAACTATCACTTACATTACTGCAAACCCAAGACACCGTTCAACTTTTCTCAAACGAGGCTGATAGGATTTAAAGGTATGATGCAAGAACTCACTGGTGGGGCGCCTGGGTGGCTCAGTGGGTTAAGCTGCTGCCTTCGGCTCAGGTCATGATCTCAGGGTTCTGGGATCGAGTCCCACATCGGGCTCTCTGCTCATCGGGGAGCCTGCTTCCTCCTCTCTCTCTGCCTTCCTCTCTGCCTACTTGTGATCTCTCTCTGTCGAATAAATAAATAAAATCTTTAAAAAAAAAAAAAAAAAAAAGAACTCACTGGTGGGTGAGCCCCTTCCTGGGTGGCCGTGTTTCCAAGCTGTTCCCCAGAGCCATGCCCCATGCTAGATTAGTGGGTGTGGGTGTGCAGCCAGGGATCTTTCAGGAAGCTGCCTGTGCGCCTAAAGAACTCATGAGAAGGACTGGCCCCTTTCCCTGTACTTAAGTCAACAATCAGAGTTGTTTTCCACCTGCCCCCACGTCGTGATTCTTTTATTGAGCGCTTGGTGCTGCAGGGGACGTGTTTCCTTGAAGAAACTGCATTCAGAAGGGGCAAAACCCATAACTATTAACTTTCAAAATACTGCACAAAAGGCCCAAGGGTGTAAGAGGTGTTAAGTGTGTTCCTGCTTCCCACCATCGCCTCCTTCTTGGTGGGTTCTGGGTGGACCGTGAGGCTCCCCAAAGGGCAAAGTGAAGTGGTATTAATGGAGGCGGAGGTTTTTGTACTCTGCATTCAAGTCTGAATGACTGATTTGTTTTCTAGTGAGTCCGGCCCTTCTGCACTGATATCCTACCTGAGGGTCATCTTTCTTCCAATCTGTACGAGGGGGATCGTGGCTGGGGCAAAGCAAGGCAGGTAGGGAAACAAGCAGGAGATATTTACTTCTTTGGTAAAGCTGTCATTGGCTTGAAGAAGGCATGAGGGGAAAGGGGTGGTGGCTTCATGTTCACGGAACAAGGGGTCTTTTCAGCAAGAAAGAACTCAGGAGAAAAGGCAGCTGAGGGAAGAGGAGGCACCAAGGAAGCAACGCCGGATCAGGACTGGCACAGCTGGTTCTGTTGCTTACTTGTCTCGCCACTGATTCCCCGAGGACCCTGAATAAGTTGTTTTAGGTTTCTGATTTTGTTTCCTTGTCTGCAAAATGGGAATTAAGTGATGGCCACCTTCCTCAGCTGCACTGAGGATTAAATTAAATGAGAATACGCCTGCAAAAGCATGCCAGGCCATGTGTTCAGTGGTACTGTTAACATGCAGGAAGCCAGGAGGTCGACAGGATTGCCTGCCTCTCTCCTCGACAGGAACAAGGAGGCTGGGGAGCAGAGCTGCGTCCACCTCTAGTCCGATCTTTCTGGCAACTGGCATAACCAAGGAGGAGCTCCCCACCCATCGGCCAGCTGGGTCTAATGCTCGCTGCCGGCTGCCAGCTTCATGAAGAGTTTACCAGAACCTCCTTTCTTTCTCAAGCTTTATAAATGATCCAGGGTGTCAGTGGGAGTGACTCACAGTGCTGTTTTCCGTTCTGGCAAGGGGCTGCTCCCTCTACAAATGATCACCAAGATTTACTAAGCCCAGGAGCATTCTCAGGTGCCACGAGGATGAGGTACCATGACAATGGTCCTGAGTAATGGGCTTGCTGCCCCCATCATATACTGGTTTGCTTTACTAGGGATGCATTCATCAGTGGCTCCAGAACCATCAACAAAGCCATGACTTGCATTTAAAACTATGACTCAAATCTTGGTGGGCCTTTGGCTAATTAGAACTATCTCCCCAGGTGATGACAAAAGATGACAACTCCAAAAGAGAAAGCTTTTCTGGGTCCTCTAACACTAAGTCAAGTAGGCAAACGTCGCACTCTCTTACCTCCTCAGGTCTCTGCCTGCCTCCATCTGAATCTCAGTCCAGTAAATTGCATGTCTACCTGACTGGTAAGTTTCTTGACGGTAAGGACCAGGCTCTGACCCCCTTCTGGAGTCCCCGCACACAGCAAGCTTTCAAATTCTCACCACTCAGGACACAGAACTATTCCTTCTCACTCTTCGCTATTTCTCTCTACCTAGCTCTGCCACACCTGCAACTGTATTGAAATGATTTTTGTATCATGAGTCATAACCGATCATTTATTCAATCTGTTCATCCAGACATTTACTGGTTGTCCTTTATGTGCCAAGAACCATGCTAGACACTGGCGCGGGGGGAGAAAATAAATGGCACCCTCTCTAGTCCCAGGAGGCTCACACTAAAAATACGTAGGGAGCAGAGCCCTAGAAAAGTCTACGGAGTTTGTAAAGTTGGAACTAGATAACAATTCTTGCCTTCAAGATCTTGATTTATGTCAGAACAGTGAAGACCACTGTAAAAGGTGTGTCAGCATAGTGGCCCCTCACTCCTTCCCCCAAGCCCATAGCCAGGCACTTCATCCACGGCCTCCCCCAAGTCTGAACTTTGGTTTCAATGATACCACTGGGCATGTTCTTGCTCCTGGAGGTGGTCTGGCTTGGCTCTTTGTTGGGGCTAAGCTGCAAAAAAACATGTTCCTGCTTTGACAGGTAGTGGCCAACTTTGGCAAAAGTCATTTCTTCAGGTTGTGTGTTTATGTATCGTATTTCCTACCTCTGACCTCTTGCCTGAGCCCCAGGCTCAAATATCTCACTGCCTCCTTGACATTTTCACTTGGAGGTAAGTCCACTTGGCATCTCAAATTTAACATGTCTAACACCGAACTCAAGACGTTCTTCCCACACCTGCTCCTCATCTAGTCTTTCTCATCCCAGTAAACGGCACCTCCTCCCACCCAGTTGCTCAGGCCAAAAAAATCTAGATGTTCTCATTGGTTTCTTTACCCCTTTACGTCACATCCACTGTATTAGCAAGTCTCACTGAAGCAACCTTCACAGTGCACCACTCCGTCTCCTGTGCTGCCTCCTTCATCCAAACCACTATTATTTCTTGCCAGAGTAGCCTTTTCTCCAGCTGCCTTGTTCCTATCCTTGCCCGCTATAATCCATTCACCACATGCAACCAGAATGATCTTTTAAAACAAATAAATTAGGTCACGTCAGTTTTCACAAACCTCCCCAATGGCTTCTCACCGCCCTTATGATAAAATCCAACTCCTAACCAGAGCCTGTTAACACCCTATTGCGCCTGGCTCTTGTCCTCCTCTGACCTCAACTCTTAGCAACTCCATCTCACTCACTCCCCTTCAGCAACTCTGGCTTCCTTTCTGTTCCTTAACATGCCAGTCTGCTTCCTGCCTAGGACCTTTGCCTGGAATGCCCTTCCCACCAAGTGTACAGCCAGCTCATCTTCTTCATGCGTCATCTATGTGTCACCTTCTGGGCCAGGCCTTCTGTATCAGAACCAGTATTACTCTTTTATCATGCTACTCTATTTGACATCCAACACAGGACTGATCTGGACTCTCTTACCATTGTCTACTTGCTTACTGTGTCCCAGACGAGAATGTAAACTTCAACTTCAGTTGAAGCTGAAGAGGACAGAAGAGGACACGCCCTCTTCTAATTCACTGCTGTCTCCCCCAGCACCTAGCACAGTTCCCAGCACATGGCGGGTGATCGATGAGTATGAGCTGTGTATGAATGAGCCCCACAGCCGCCCTAGCACCAACCTGGAGGAGAGCGAGAAGGTAGGGTCATGACTCACACAGGGGAGGGGGTTGAGGTCCAAACCTGCTGCATGGACTTACAGGGGCCCAGAGAGCACACAAAGGCTTAGCTGGGGCCCTGCAGAGGACCTTGAGGTTCGGCTCAGTCACTGCACAACACTGCGAGGTGACAGCACCATGTCAGGGAAGCTCTAAGCCTGCGACAGACACCATCTCAACTCTGGCTGCACCCAGAATCAGCTGGTGAAAGTTACCAAATATTGAGCACAAGGCCCCAACCCCAGAGGTTCTAATTCAATAAGGCTGTACGGTTCCGGACACCTATATTTTAAAAAAGCGTCTTCAGTAATTCCACAGTGCAGCCAGAGGAGAACACTGAATAAAAAGGCTGGGTCGTCGCTCTCTGAAGTTCCGGGAGGGGTGGTGGGGTGTACAGGAGGGGCCGCGCGCACGTGCGGCCAGGGAGGGAAGGCTCGCGCATGCGTGGACCCCACTGCTTGCCCGCTCGTCAGCCCCGCCCGTGCCTCGTCGTTTCCGCCCCTCGCCCCAACCGCCACCCCGCTGCAGACGGACCCCACAGTCCGGTCACCTGGGTGTTCTCTCCCTCCCGAAAGGCCTGTGCTACCCGCTGCCGCAGGTAAGCGCCCAAGTCCCGGCCCCGTTTGGTCTCGTCCACTGGCCATTCCTCACAGAGCTTAAGGAAACGCCGGTAGCGGCTGGCCGCCATTTTGGGCCCCGTTTGTCCCCGCCCTTGAGGGAGGAGTCGGAGCGAAAGTTGGCGCTTGCGCACATAGGCTCGCCAGTTTCCCGGGGGGGCGGGAAAGTAGGAAAGAAGGAGTGAGCATGCGTGAGTTCGCGGGCGCCCGCGCGCTCTCCGGAGAGGGGCGCTGCTCTCCTGTCTCTGCGAGCCGAGCTAATTCAGTGTTACTCCTCCTGGAACCGGCTCAGCTCCCAGGGGCCCGTCAGACGCGGTGTACCCCAGGGACAGGTTTGCTTCTCTTTTTTCAATGCTTGCACAAGCTCCAGACTAACAAACTTCCTCCGAGACCTCTGCTAATTTGCATAAACGAATACATTTGCATGTAAATACAGGTTGTTATTCGATGAAGATGTGTATGAATTTAATCACATAGCACGCGCAATTTAATCACATTCGCCTCCCTATCTCTCCTATCGCAGCCCCTGTGCTTGTCATTACCACTAGGTACTGCTTCTTAGCTCTAATTCCTCTGTCCCCAGCCCTTCAGTATCGTTCAGAGCTCCCCTCCCCACACTGGGCACGTGTCCCTGGGAGGCACAGATTTCCCAGCTTGAGCAAAGTCAGCTGGGTTGATTCAGCCTGGGAAACTTGTTTTACCAATTCTTTTCTTATACATCTCCAGCTGCAGCATCATGTGGGATGTCATCATTTTTCTTTTCAAGATACCCCCACCAGTTTCCTTAAGCTGAGTCGGGCTCTGTCTTCACTATCCTGCTTTGAGCCAGGACCATCCGATGCATACAACACCCAGCTTTCCCCAAACCTCTTCCTTCTTACCTGCCTACTTTGTAAAGGTAAATCCAGGAGACTCTTGCCTTCAAGGAGTGGACTGTTGAGTAGTGGATAGACAACCCGAATACAAGTTCAAAGTGACAGGGACTTTAATGGAAGTGTCAGAGAATGCTGAGGAGTTTGGAGAAAGAAATACTACTTCTAGCTGTTCAGGGGAATAAGGGGAGAAAGATTGGAGATGGCTTCTTCAGGAGATGGCATTTGGGCCAGACCATGAAGGATGGTTAGGATCTGGATAAGAGGGAATGAAAGGTTCTTGAGCAGCAAGAGCCAGGCCTGGGGGAGGAATGGGAGAGAGAAGAGGAGGAAGGGGTTTAATCTGAGGAAAGATAAATGGGTGGTTTTAACAAGGATCAGCTTTGAAGTGTTCTGAAAGCCATAAGAGTAAAGACCTATTATTGAATGAGAACCTCTGGGGATCTGAGGTGTGCAATGTCCACTTGAGGTAAATGAGTTCAGGGAGTAGTACCTGCCTGAGGTTAGGAGAGCTCAGGAGGAGTAGAAAATGAGGCTTTTGGGGGGGCACCCCCGCCTTCGTTCCCAGTCCAGCAGTACCTCCCAGCTCTATCTTCCTCATTAGCTGTTTAGCCGCGAAGTTTTGATGGCTGCCATGAGACCTAAAGGTCAAGGATTATACCTGTTTACTGTCAAGTTCCAGGCGCCTAGGGCTGTGCTGGGTGCCTAGAGGCCTGGTCATTCTGCTTGAGGCCTGACCACAGCTGTGGCTTTGAAGAGCACCTTGTTGGCTGACAGTGTCCCTAGGACGCGGGGTCTGAGGTCCCTCTCTCTTCAGTGAGAGGAGGAGTATCTTGAGGTGGCAGCAAATGGTCTTTACTCCACTTGAGGCACAAGTGAAATGAGAGGTTGAGAAGAACAACTAGGCATCCGGGAAACTCAAGTCAGTGTCTCCTTCTAAGGCTCTCCCCTCCACAGCACAGCTTCTAGGTGAGTTGTGGTTGTTCCCGGTTCAGACTGCCCTGCCCACCTCTCTTATCTCCACTGGAGGCTTGTTTGGTTTGGTGGTTCAGGAGTGAGGCCTTGGAGTCTTACAGACCTGGGTTGGAATGTGGGCTTGCCCATTCATTCCTTCATCCATTCATTGATTACACTATCTGTGTAATTTGTGGAGGCCCAGTAGAAGGTGAAAATAGAAAGGTCCTTGTTAAAATAGTAAGAATTTCAAGACAGGGGCACCTGGATAGCTTGGTCAGTTAAACATTTGCCTTTGGCTCAGGTCATGATCTTGGTGTCCTGGGATTGAGCCCTGTGTAGAGCTCCCTTATCAGCGGGGAGTCTGCTACTCCCTCTCCCTCTTCCTTTGCGTACCCCCCCCCCTTGTGCTTTCTTGCATGCTCTCTCTCAAATAAATAAAATCTCTTAAAAAAAAAAAAAAGGAATTTTGAGACAGTAACCATGGAGCATTAAGCCAAGTGTGGGGCTCTTTGGAGTTCAGAGCACTGTGTGACTGCAGAGGTTACACACCCATGAAGCAGCCCCTGAGCTCCTTCCCAGTGGTGGACAGGACAGGCGAGGGCCCAGATCCCGTGGGGTTTACATGTAAGTGGGTGGAGACAGACAACAACTGAACAGACCTATAATAATGATAATAACAGTGTTTTATATATATTAAGTCATTTAGTAAATGAGTAAGATAATTTCAGATACAATAAGTGCTAGGGAGAGATTCAAAGCAGGGTGATGGGTCCACAGCGATTGGGGCAGGGGTGGGTCTGGGTGGTCTGGAGGAGGCCTGTGTATGAGAGAGACCCTAGTCACAGAAGGGGCAAGAGTGGCTTCCCCGCAGAGGGAGCACAGAAGCCTTCAGAACAGCCAGTGTATGATAGGTTATTTAATCTCTCTGATCTTCAGTTCTTCGTCTTAAAAAAACAGGCATTCTAATGATAAAGTGACACCTGACTATTTGCTCTGTGTCAGACTCTGTTCTAAATGCCTCATACAGTAGTGACTCATTCGTGCTTGAAATGGCTCTCAGAGAGAAGGACTACTATTATCCCCATTTTACAGAGGTGATGACTCAGGTAAAGAGAGGATGCGGACTTGCCAAGGTCACTGGGTGGTAAGTGACGGAACCTGGACTCGAACCCCAGCCAACTGACTCCAGAGCCTATACTCTCACCCCCGCCATCAGGATGCCCCTTCAGTATCATCACAGGAGCTGCGTGAATGGCGTCTTTCGGGATGCATTATAGTTTCCTAAGGGGCTCTAGGGCCCTCTCCAGTCTTGTGTTACCTGTGCCCCGCCCCACCCCCGCCTTCTCATGTGTGTGGGTGTTTGGAGCCAGAGTCCGGGCCCACTGGCTTGTCAGTCACCCAGCGTCCTTCTGGACACATTTATAGGCACCGCCTGGAATATGGTTTGGCAGGGCCAGTCCCCAGGGAGTTGATGACCATTTAATACCCACCTGCTGACTGTCACTCATTCTACACTGAATGCAAGCTCCCCTGGCTTCTTGAAGTCCCCCACCAGGGCTGTACCTCAGGATCCATTTGGAACGGGGCGGGTATTTCAGCTCCGTAGAGTCCTTTGGTAGCTCTTTATAGAAACAGGCACCTCGGGGAGGGAGCACGGCTTCAGTGTTTCAAGTTCTAACGATCCCAGTAATTGAGACACTGAATTGCACATTTAAATCATTGCACATTGCAAGTAAAAATACCGTTTTGTAATGCTGGTGTTAATAATGTAAACATTCAAAACGAATTAAATACTTAGCTGTATTGTGGGGCATGACTGCCTGATTTTTCTTCTTTCAACTTATTCAACCGGAGGAAATGATCAGCTGCCCATTCCAGCTGTTACCATAAAAAATGGGCGTGGACTTGCAAGGGAAAAGTTAGGTTCCTGCCCCCCGCATAAAGTTGAATTGGAAGGGGCAGGCCAGTGGGAGATAGCTGCCTTTGTCTGGAGGGGAGCTGTTTTTCAAGACTCAGAGGTGTTCACGGTGTTCCAGGGTAGGCTCACAGTGGCCTAAAGCTCAGCCCAGCGTACCAAAAAGCCCCACCACTTGTTGGAGACATCTGTCATCTGCCTTAGGCCCTGCCTCACTCCTTTCACTCTAGTGGATGTCCCTTCAGAGAGGCCTTCCCTGTCGCCCATTTCAAGGAGTGGCCCTGCCACTCCGGGTCCCTGTAGAACACTAGCCACTCTCTGACAACAGGCCCTGACAGAGGCTCTCCCACTAAATGCCTCTGAAGAGAACAGGTCACATCAGAGTCTGGACCGGGGCTCCCCACCTGCCCCCGTGAGACACTCCTCTCTAGAGGTCTGAGGGAGAAAGGTGAAGGGCACATCGGGAGCAGGTAGATGTCTGGATTTGGTCCTCGGATTAGCTCTTGAAGCTCCTGTCCCATTTTACGGCAGCCTCATAACAGAAGGGAGAAGTTCTGAGCAATGCATAATGAAAAGGACCCAACCTGGCTGCAAGTCAGCCCGCCTGGCTGGCACTCAACTTGGTATTGTCCCAGGGCTGTCTATGCCTCCCTCCCTCCCCTCTAGTTCTTGGCACCCAAGCCTTCATTCTGGTTCTTTCCCTCATCTTCTGTTTTATGTTTTTGGCCACAGTGAATGCAGATTTAAATCAAAAGTCAGAAGTTTAGATCATTTTGAAGAGCTGCTGATGAGTGGTCCTGCCATGCCTTTTGTTTTATGAGCCTGCTTCCTGCCCTTTCCAGCATGGGCTACAAGGCTCTGTGCAGCTGGAAAGAGTGATGGGACCTGCCAGGGTGCTGCCCAGAGGCCCAGGGCTTCCTGATGACATTGCATCATGGAAAAGCTGTAATAACATTCTACTCTTCAGCCTCCTCTTCCATCGCACCGGGAGCATCAGAGGGAGGAGGCAGGCCTGGGTGACTGTCTCCCTGGCTGTCCTTGGCCTCCCTGCTGGGGAGGGCAGGAGTGGTTGCCACTCTTCAGCACCTGTCTTAGGGACCAAGTGAGAGTTCCTGGGGGGCAGATGGGGCAACTGAGGTGGGGAGACGGGAAGAAGTCTGTCAGCTCTCTGGACTCAGGCGGACCGTCAGAAGATGCAGCTGAAGGGGAAGGATCTACGTCAGAGCCCACAGCCCTGGCACTGGCAGGCCCTTGCTTCTGCCCCTCCATGTCCTCACTCATTCTTTATGTCTCTCCTTCTCCCTCCTTAAATCAGGTATCAATTCGACTTGAGGATTTTGGAGGTAATAACAGACTGGCTAGCTTCTCATCAAACCCAGTTCCTTTTCCAGGCATATGGTTAAACGACATCTCAGCCTGCTGGCCTCTGGGCAGGGTGCATGGCTGGTTCTTGTCTCTGGAATGGGGGTGTGCCTCCTGGGTGCCGTCTGACTTTCAGGCCTCATGGTCGACTAGAGGTGCTGGAGTTACGAGATGGAAGGTTCGTGGGTGACCGTGCAGAGCTGAGGCCCTTTCTCTGCTGACCAAACCCGACTGGAATGCAAAGCTACTGTTGCTTGGGGATTGTTTGTTGTAACAGTTAGCCCACCCTGACTAACACGCCTGTGTTTCTTAATTCAGAAGAGAGCTCCCCAGTTTGGGGGAAGGAAGGCCAGGCGGGAGGAGGCCCTTCCAGACTTCCAGACAAGAGGGAGTGGTAGAAGCAGAAGGTTCGGAGGTCCCTGACAGTTCTCAGTGCTGGGCTTTCTCCATTTTCATCTTAATCTCTCCTGGTGCCTCTTCACATCAACCCCTGCAGCCAGTCCCGACCCCGCCGTTCCCTGAGCAAAATGCTTGATTACTTTTGCTGTGCTTGTCCCTAATGCTTGCCTTCTTGATCACCTCTCAGTCTTGCCTCCCTTTCAAGGCACAGCTCAGACACCACCTCTGTGATCTCCCCATGTGGCACTGAGCCCTCACTGTCTCTCCTGGCCAGCACTCTGGATGGCTGAGCAAACGGCCCCCAGGCCTTGTTGAAGCACCCCTGATATTTTCACATGAGGGTTTTCATCTTCTCATTAAGTCATAAGGTTTTTTCAGGATAATGACCTGACTCTCACCCTTCCTTGTTTCTTGCCTAGGTCCCAGCACTGGGCCATATGTACCGCGCGCTCGGAGAATATTCCTTGGTTGGATGAATGGAGGGAAGGAAGGACAGATTAATGTAATCACAAACACATGAGCTCCTCAGCCAGATTTTCAAGTATCTCCACCCTCTGGGCTCACTCCGTTTCTCTCTTCTTTGCTCTACTACTCCCAGCCACCAAACCCCCGTTCTGGATGGGTTGGTCTCTCCACAGACTCCTGAATAGGCTGGTCTTCTCCTTCCCTCCGCTCAGCCAGCCCCTTCTCCATTCTTGTCACTGTTCAGGGTCTAAGTGAAGTCTCACCTCCTCCAGAAACTTCCACAGACAGTTTCTGTGATGAGGGTCGGCTGTCAGGTGATGTGCATTTCTCTGTTGTCTGTGGGCTGACCTCTTCATCGTGTAGGACTGATCCTCTGTACCACACAGATGAGTCCTCTGTATCCCAGGGTACTGTCTCTGTGTGGTTTGTTATCAGATCATGTGCGGAATCTTTGCCTCCTTGCCTAGAATCTTCACTCCCAAGTGCTGGATCTTCGCCAGTACTTGGCAAAAAGATCAGCAGGGGAGAGCTGCCTAGTTTGGTGTATACTTGCCGGATACTGGATTTTTAGGGCCCCCTCACCTCTTTTGCCATTTGAACGCGAACTCTCTCTGACGATCAAATACATCCATGCCTGCCATCTTCTCTTTTCATACCTCTCTGTTCTTCCCCCTTGGCCTGGGTTTGCAGTGCTTGGGTGGACTCATTCAGCTGAGTCAGGAAAACCTTGTGCACATTTCCAGAAAGCAGCAACCCCTCTGAGCCCGGGGGTCTGGGAAGCACAGCCTGGAACCAGCTTTGCGCCTCGTAGCAAACTGCACTTTTGTTGGCAACATCCTCTGGGGCATGTGGGAGTTTGGTCTGGACCTGGAGGGATTGGCAGAGTGGGGAGAAGGGCTCCTGTGAAGGGCGTTGCTGGATAAAGGAGGAACTGAGGGAAGATAGGTCACATGGATGAGGCCAGGAGAGTGAGTGTGGCACAGTTACGGATATGGGCCAGCCAGCCCTAAAAGACTTCCATTCTAGCTGAGGCTTGTCCTTGCCCCCTGCTGTCCCCCCCCACCCCCATCCTCAGGTAGGTCCCACAGCGCCCAGGGCTGAGAACGGGGCCAGGAAGCAGAAGCTTTGGACTTAGTTGAAGCAGATTTTCCAGCAAGGAAGTGGCCTAGTAAAAGCAATATTTAGGGCTCCATTTTGTCATTAGCAAATATTTAGTTTTCGGCTGACTTCCTTTTTGCCACCCAATGTACTTTGACTCAATTCTCCCACCATGGGTGCAGAAAATGCAAATTAATCATGTCGTTACCTCAGCCAAACATAATTAGGGAAGTTAACTTACTTCGAAATCCATATAATATATCGTACAATTAAACAACCAAAAAAAAATTTTTTTTTTTTAATCCAGGACTCTTTCCTTCTGTGAGTGTGGCTTTTTTGAAGGTTGATTGTAATTAGCCAGGAGAATATAAAAATTATTTGACTTTGCATTGTAGAAAGAAGTTTAGATAAAAGGACAACTTACGAGGTCTGGTACGTGCCTTGTAGATACATGGAAATATTTGATTAGCTCCCATTTCCCCCCTGGGACCCCCAAAGGATTGCAGGAGATCGGTGAACTGTTCTAGTCACCCATAAAGTGGAAATGCCATACAGTGTGATGACCAGAATAAACAAACAGAAAGAGTAATAAGGTACACCAAATAATCACTGGTGACCTCAGCAATTTTATTAACAAATTTATTTCCCTAATTGGGTAACGTATCTTCGTGCTCGACTCAAGGGCATTGTAATAGGTTTCCACGCTGCAGAAGAAGGAATTAATTAGAACTGTTTGCTCTTTGTTCCGTATTTACACTTGTCCACCAGTCTTGTAAACATTGCGCCTGGATTGCTTGGCCCTTCAGGCTTCTCTCTCCCGACTCCCCACCCCACCCCCAAAATAAATAAATAGAAAGCAGATAGTGTGATTTAACAGCACTGCTCATCCTTCCGGCAGCCCCCCCCCCCCCGCCACCAGAACTGTGCTTTATGAGCTGGTTTGTGGCCAGAACTGCACAGAGGCATCACTTCCAATAGGTACCCGGAAGTCTAGAAAGAGACCCTCATTTCCTCAGGCAGAAATGGAGAACCCAGGGGCTCGATTTGCCAGGACTGTGTGTGGTTTGCCCTTGCCCATTCAGACCCTGGGTAGGAAGCTGGCAAGACGGGCAGATCAGTCCCATGTGTTCCTGCCCCACCGAAATGCCTCCTAGGAAGGTAAGAGACAGTCATTCGTGAGCTCTGTCTGCTCTTGGGGTGGGCTGCCTGTGTGAGCAGAAAAAACCATACACTTGTGACCTCACTCTTCTGGTCTTCTTCAAGTAGAGTTTTTTGCCTCATAGCTTGCCAAGACGTCAGCACAACAACAAAAAAGCATTTTTCAACGCAAATTCTCTAGAATCTTACTGTAACGCTGGCTTCTCCCTCATGCCACAGCCCTCCAGTGTACTCCATGATAGTGCCATTCCACTCTGGCTGTCCAGCCTTGGATAACCGGCATTAGCAGAAGATGCCAGAGGATGTGAACTTACTTCCAGAGCTAGTTTCTGTAGCAGCCATTAATATCCTCTGGCCTGTGTGGCTCTTGAATGTGGCTAGCATTATCACAAAAAGACATCTGACCGTGTCTGGAGTACCCTGGCTACCAGTAGGTCCCTTGTGAGAACTATACTCTAGAAAAATCTGGATAGGCCCAACAAGCCTCATTCTCCCTCTTGAATATCCTGCAGGATCTGGATGAGGTTCTCTAGGCCAAAAATATAGCCTGTATCTGGTCCATCGTAAGAGTTGCGCTCGTCCCAGGAGCCTTTGTATGTTGTGTGGGCAAAGTCGATCATCCGGATGTCAACTTTGCTGACACCTCCAGAAGAGCTGCCGTGGGCTGTCCTTTCTGGTGGCTCCTGCCCATCATAGATGATGAGGAGAGAGCTGGAGTAGAACCGGTAGGAACTCTGGCTTCTAATGACCGAGAGGAGGGCACGGAGCTGGCACTGGATGGGCTCCAGGAGCTCCATCCGGAGGCGGGTTCCGTCATGCAGGAACTGATGGAGGGCCTGTCGGAAGCCCTCGACAGAGAGTTTTCTTCCGTAGTACTTGTCTTTGCAGAGAAAGTGCTTCTTATCAACTTGATAAACCTGATAATAAAAAAAGAAAGAAAACGTGAAGAATTGCCAACTCAAGAGAAAGCTTGCCACTGCTGTGGTTGCGGGGTTACAAGCTAGCGTGATATATAAACAGATTTCTGGGAGATGCAGGGCAGGAATGGCTGAAATGAATGGAAGGATGATCTTCCATCAAGCGCCAGGGGAACTTTCACATTTTAAAATGCTTTCTCTGCAAGCCCTTAATAGGAATTCAAGGTCTACATATCCTTCACCACATGAAGGTGACCCTCCACCCGTAACAAAAAGCTCTGGATCGCCTTTGCTTTGAATTTCCAGTGTCATCCTCCAAATCGTGATTTAAACCCTGGCTCCTGGCCTTCTTCAATTCAAATATTAGCGAATCCAAGCTAGAACGCTTTAGCAGGAATCTGAGATCGCAGCCAATGGCCTTGGAAAGCCAACTAGATTCAATTTTCCCCAGTAAAGTTTGTAAAATCCTTTCTCTGCAGATTCTAAGGAAACTGTCATGGCTTTTGGGGTAGAGCAGGGTTGACTGAAGATAAAACAATAAGAAGATAGGCTGGATGAGGAAGGGATGGGGTTTTCCAGGAGCCAGTGCCACTGAGGGGAACCCAGGGAGGAGGATCGCAGCAGCTCTGCGGGGCTGGTGGCTCCTACTTGGCACCAGCTCCTCCCCCCTCCCCCCGTCATGTCTTGGCCACCAGAAGGAAGCAGATGGAGAAGATGCTGATGGGGGGACAGTGGCAGCTGCTCCCATTCATTCAGAGGCTGTACTGAGGCCAGTGGCTGGCGTGGCCGTGACTTGGCTTACTTCTGTCTGGCACACCTGGAAAGGGCAGCCCATATGTGGCCAAGACAGTTTCTCAAGTCTTTCCCACCTTCAGATTACGTGGTATGTGTATGGAAAATCAGTGTAGGGGGAAAAAAAATCAGAAGGCTATGATAGACTTGCTTTGGAGGGCGGGAGATGGGCTGTTAAATTAGCCATCATAAACACATGACACTTGTCACTATCTAAATAAATCAGATCGTTTTCAGAAGATTGGAGGTCCGGAGAGAGATTCCGTTTACACCCCGAATCATCACACTCCATTCTCTTGAGGACTGCATTCCAAGCCTTCCGAGGGACATCTGTGCAACAAATTTATAGACTCCACTTCCAGCTTCAAGGGGTGGCAGTTTCAATTAAGGAAAGCCTCAACGTGTACCATCAAATCAGTGTCTGGTTTTGCTTTGAGAAGATAGACGGTAAGAGCAAACGAGTGGGGGAAAGTTGATTTCTTCTGGTTCTGTAGCCCCTGCCATGAGCCATGTCAGCTGCAAAAATGGGGTAGAGTCTGGGCAATAAAAAAATGAACTGTTCCTTTGCCTCAGCTGAACAGGCCACGACCTTCCCACTTCTTTAACCAGAACAGACAGCAAAAAAACCCCAGAAGACATGCAGTAGGAATTTGAAGAGCAGAGTGCCTTATGGCCCCTGAGAAGGAGAGTGTTCAGCTCTACCCTTCCAGAGACCAAGGAAGCCACGGAGTGCACAGAGAAGCTCTTTTTCTGTTCTCTCCCCAGCCCCTGCTCACACACCGTCACCAGAGGTCTGCTCTCCACGTGGACAGGCCCCACGTGGCCCCTGGGAAATTCCACCTACCGCAAACCCTCCTTTGTGGCTGGCTTTGTGGGCGGTGGTGTCCGCAGTGGACACACCAGGACCCCCAGCCCCACGACGGGCCCTCTGCCGCCTACCTGCATCCCACAGATGCGCACACCCAGGCAGGCCGAGGTGCTCTGCGCGCACTTGTGCATGTGACGAGCCTTCTTCTCCTCAGATGCGTCATCCCCGTGCTGCCGGGTCCCCATCTTCAGGTCCAGGATACAGGGGTGCTTGTACTGTGACACGACATTTTCCAGCAGCAGAAACCCTGGTCAGGCTAAGTTCAGGAAGGCTCTGTGGACTGGAAGGCTGCGGCCCCTATGGAGGCAGTTCACACGGCCCCATGACTGCCCGGGACCCCCTTTTCAGAGTGCCATTCCTTCTCCCCCTGCTCCGCACGGACAAGCCCATCACCTCTCTTAAGAATGCAAAGTATTAGCCTAGCAGGCTGCTTTAAGAAGTCCATTTATTTAGGGGGAGTTTATGACTCTGGGAGCTTCTTTTCCTTTCTGCTCGGAGGTTGAAATTTAAATGCAGGCGTGAAATCCCTGGCAGGCCATGCCCAATTTACATTTTACGGCAGAAAATCATAAGGCTAAAACCTTGAGTCACTGAATGGGCCAATACCTTTTGGGAGAAGTGGGTTGATGTTAGCTTTGGAGATGAGTTGCAGGAATATTAATTTCAGCGGAGTAATTATCCTGCAAAAGCTTCTTAGGGATTAGGGTTGCAGATGTGTCTTAGTAAATACTGTGGAACCAGTCACCCGTTTGCAGAAGGAGCCCAGCATTGACAAAAGGGTATTTCAAGCCTAAATGTACTCACTGAGAACATGGCAGCCTGAGGTGGTAGTGGGGAGTGCCTCCCCTAAGAGTCTCCCTCTCGGGCACTGCCCTGAGGGGGCACTGCACCCCCACACCCCATCAGCTCCACAGGGAGACATCTGCGGGGAGAATTTGGAGGGCTAGAAGGGAGGCTGGGGTGTGGGGAACCCACCCAGCCCTCTGAGCCCCCTGCCACCCCCACCCAGCATGGCTGTCATAGTTCCTGTCTGCCAACAGACACCCTCAGCCCAGCCCCTCTGCTCAGGTGGGAGCCGCGACATAGCCAGAGGCCTGGCCATGGGCATTATGTTCAGCTTAATTCCCAGTCCGACTTCCCCCATAATCTCTGATTTTCTTTTTCTTTTTTCTTTCTTTTTTTATTTTTTGGAGGGATTAGATGTCTTCTAGGTCCCAGATTTGAGGGCTTGTGCCTCCATGTCTCCCTTGAACTGGTCTCTCCCTGCCCCCCCCCCCGTCCTGGCACCCATGTCTGTGTCTCCCCCTCCCACCCCTGCTCCCCTGTCTGCCTGTCTTTGTCACCCCCTTCCCCCCGCTGCCCTGGCCTCTGACAGGCAGCAGGGAGTGCCGGCAAGGATACGGTGCCGCTGGTTCTCCGGGTACTCGGTGCACAGGCGGGTCAGGTGGGCTTGGTGGCACTGCAATCCCCACGGGTTAAAGCTTCTCCTCTCAGCCTGGTTCCCTTTAACGTCTTCCACGAGCGTGGAGACTGGGGCATTGAGATGGAACTCGGACCTCAAGAGCGACGTGGCCGGTCTGTGGGAGAGGGAAGCACATGGCAGTCAGAGCAGCCATGGCCAGCAGCTGTGGCCGGAGGGCTGGGGGTAGGTGCCCGTCCCTCGGACAGGGCTCTCCTGGGCTGGGCTCTGATAGGGACAGCCCCTAGCTGCTCTCCAGGCTGCCTACAGGGCCTCAGAGTGCCCCTGCTGCCCCATTCAGGCCTTGGGCACCAGATCGGGCCACATTGCAGCCCTGGCAGGGCGTCTCTCCGAACCCCAGAAGAATTCATTAGAGCCTGGCGCCTCCTCAGAGGGCTGAGGTGGTTTAAGTTCACTCATAAGTGATCTGGATTCCTCTTGCACTCTCGAGATGATGCAGTGTGGGGACCGCAACCCTGCCTGGAATCAGAAGGCTGGGATTTTAGGCTGTGAGTGTGTTGTGGCACTATTTCCTTAAGACCTCAAAATGCCCTTAGGGCCGGGAATCCTGCATCTTTGGTCTGCCTTCTCTCCAGTCCTCTGCATCTCGGCTTCCCCATCTGTGAAATGGTGATAATACGTACCCGCTTCCTGACGCTGAGCCAAGAGAGGTAATTAGATCTGCTGTGCTCCTTGGAGAAAGGAGGCACTTTCATTGTATTAGCTCCCTTTTGTTTCCTATAAATGTTTTGTAAGTCCCCAGGGGTCCTTTTCATCTGAGAAAGGTCGGCTAACATTATCAGAGAGGTTTTGGAGACTTCTCTGGGAACTTGGGTGCCCTGAGCTGCCTGGTCTCTGAGATCCACGGTGGGGGTGAGGGGTGCAGGGGGATTGTGTTGACCTCTCTCCTAGTCCCTTCCTGACTGCTGGGGAATGGTGACTTCGGACTGCCATTAGCCATTTGTCCCTTGCGTCAACTTTTCTGGGTTTCTGTATTCCCCCCCACCCCCACCCGGAGACACTGCACAGTCTCCGTAAAATAAGTATTTAATTAAACAAGTATGTGCTGAAATGCCTGTTCCGTATAGGACCCTGCCTATGTGCCAGCTTCTGAGATAAATACATTGTGGAGTCCCCCCTCTGAAACCACATAAAGGAAAACTCATGCCTTCCTTTGGTCACCTGGATGTTTCTAGAAGGAGATTCCTGGGAATGTGTCACTTCCTCGGCCCTGTTGGGAAGCTGTGGGCCTTGGCGCAGATGGGAGCAGAGCTGGTCCCTGCTAGGTTAGCTGTCATCCTGCCATGCGGCCCTTACCTCTCCTCGAGCGAGTGAGCCAGCTGCCACTGGACGAGGGGGTGGGCACCACCACTGCTGCCGGTGGTCTGCTGGAGCGTCTGCCATATTGCCACTGCTGCCGATTCCGTGGAGACCTTGAAGGGCCCCCGGTTCTCCTTCAGCGGGGTGGCCACCAGGCTGAGATGGCCTCGGCTGTCTTTTTGGAGGTGCACCGTGATGGTGCCTGCAGAGCACACAGGGGGAGGGGAAGGGGGGAAACCAGATAGAATTTACCTGGTGGACATGTTGCAAGGCGTGACATCCTTCTGAATTGCAGTTTAAGGGCACTGATCAACACTCCCCCCACTTCCCTAACTGCTCTCTCAAGGAAGAGCTACGGGGACCGTTCCAAAATGAGCCCAGGGCCGCGGAGCCTGCAGAAAATAGCCTTGGGCTGGTCAGGGCGTTAGCTCTCCTTCCCTGTATCTCTCTGCCCTTATGAGCTTTGAACAAAGCCAGCCCCGTACATTTTGTCCTCACCTTCTGATTCCTTGGTGCACACTGGCACCTTCCCAGGCACAACAGAGCTGTTCCAGTGGGGCCCAACCCAGGGTCATCGGAGCCGGTCTTCCGCCAAGAGGGCCCCTGTGCCTCAGGAAGGCCGTGAGGGAAGTTGGGGCCCATCCCATAACTTCCTGTGCCTCCTTCATCATCCTTTCTCTCTCCCTTCCCATTCTGTCTGACCAGTTTCTTCCAGGAAGCCTGCCTCAGACAGCCTTCCTGGGCTCGGCCTCTCTGTCCCCATCCTTTAGACCTCTCCCATACCCACCATCCTGGCTTCAACACGGATGCCCGCCATCTCCTTCAGTTAGACCCACAGCCTATGAATATTACTGACAGAACATGGTTCTCTGATAGAAAACAGGAGGCTGGTGGGATTTCTCCAGCTACGGTAACTCCTGCCCATCGAGTTTGTAATCAAGGCACAGCAGCCCGCTCTGAACGCTGCTTGTGAGCGTGGAGAGTGTGAGGAGACCCAGTGAACAAACATGCTAATTGGCTTCTCCGGGACAGGGGCCAGGTTGGGTAATTAGGTCTGGCACGCATGTCAGCGGCTCTGTGGTCACCCCTGTTGGATTTCTTGCTCTGGCGGCACAGTCCAGGCCTTCCCCCATGGGGCTCAGCATCTGCCCTAAATGGGTGCCCGGCCTCGCCCAAGTTCTGCTGGAGGTGGAGCTATGCTCTTGGCAGTGTCAGGGGAAATAGCCCCGCAAGTAGCTTTGGAGTCCTCGGTTCCCTGTTCTTCCTGCCCCTGATCCCTGACTGTTCCAGTGGCTCCTTCTCTCTCCAGGCCACCCGGCACCTGGCTCCACCCTGCTTTGTGCCTGGCAGGCTGACCCTGTGAAGTGCACCAGTGGCTTCTGTGCCCCTGATTTCCCAGGGGCTGGGCCAACGAAGGACATCGGCAGGAGATGGACTGGAGCCAAAGAAAGATCGAGGTGTTTATCTTCCTGGTTTCCTCCCTGTCACAGCATGGTCCTGTCCTTCTGTGGCCTCCCTCTCACTGGGTCCGTGAACCCATTCCCTTCAGGCCTAGGGGTGGTCACAGCCTTTCAGGGGTGCTGGTCCCTGCGTGCCTCATCGCCCCCAGTTCCCTTAATCCCACGTGCATGTCTATGAGCCATCCTTTTGAAAACTCTCTTCATTTAAAGCCCGTTCGGCACACCACTCATTGCCTGCTGGGACTCTGACCTGGGTGGGCTGCATGTGATCAGGTCCCCCTCAGGTATTTATTTTCTCCCCTGCCACTTGGTCACTTTCTCAGCACGAGTGGTAATTTTTGCTGAACCAGCGCTCAAGGCAGCTGATTTCTCTGCTTGCGTCCCTGCCCAGGCTGGTCAGTGCAGACGTTCATTTCCAGGGCTGCTCTCTAATTCAGCAAGTCGCTCTTCAGGGCCATCTGTGCCTAGCTCAGCGGCCTTTCTGGGCTAGTCCTGTCATCTCAGATTCCCAGTGCCCTAATTTCGCAGCCCGAGAGTGACATTCAGTTTTTTCTAGCTCCTTAAAAAAATTCTGTGTTGCCTCAGCTCATCTCAGGCCCCTGAATCTTGTGAATTAATAATGATACAACTAATAATACTATCCCTGAACCTGGCATTTTGTCGTTTACCTGAACCCAGGGGTTCCACCTGGGAGAGTGAGGGGCTGATGGCAGGTTGGGGAAGGAACTGCAGTCATGCTAATCAGTGCCGTGTTCGTCTGTTACCACTGAGTGACAGCAAGCCTGCGAGGCCCTTGCCTGTATCACGGGGACTCGGGGAGATGGAATGACTTGCCCAAGGTCACACAGTAAGGGGCGGAGCTCTGAGAAAGGCCACAGCAGACATGGCTATGGAAGAGGGAACAAGCTGTAACACGGAGCCAAGGACGTTATTGGGAAACTCCAGTGTTGTCATGCTGTGTTTACTTGTGTGTGGATGAGGAACGCTCCTGCTGTGTCCTCATCACATTTGGTTTGGCCCTTCTGTTCCATGGGAGCGAACAGAGAAACCTGTTTTGAGAAGGCCATTGGTTCAGAGGGGTGGGAGTGCCAAGAAGCCTAAGGACGCGGCGTTTCTCTTGCCATTCCTCTTTCCTCAGGCAGGAGGGCCACTCTGCTTGCTCCAGGGAGGGCCAACCTGGAAGCTGGCGCTGGCCCCAGAGCCCACCCCTCCACCATGGGGAAAGGAGAGCGCGCTAGCTCCCCCTGAACCCACCTTGGGGAGCTTGGAGCCTCGTGGCTGCTGGGGAGCCCAGGACGGTGTGCCAGCCAAGGGCATGGCCCTTTTGGGTCTTTTGTAAAGTTCAGCTCACCCTCTGGCCTTTTCTGCTGTGGGACTGTGGGATTGGGACACGCTCACCAGAAACCACTGTCTTGGGGAGCCCCAGCCCCAGGAGGCCTCCCTGGAAGGACAAGAAACATGACCTTCTCCTGCTTCTCTAGGCTCCAGCTCTTGTCTGATCTCATCAGATCTGACTGTCTCAATAAATGGAGGCGAGGAGAGGTGCAAAATAACCCAAAACCAATAAAATCCAAAAATCATTTCTATTTCTCATATTGTCAGAGCTACCCAGCCAGACTTCGTGTTCCTGCCTCTCCGTCTTCCTGCACGCCTCTGGTTCTGTGTCTCCACCTATCTGTCTTCTCCCCTCTCCCACATCTCTCTCCAGCTCAGCCCAGACTTTGCTCTGAAGCCGGAGATGCATAGCAGATTGCTGCAGATGATCTCAGGTTGCCTTCTCTAAACCTAAGCAGCCGGTCATTGGAATCCAAACGTCTTGGGGCTTGGCTTGGTTTTTAGTCAAGATTGTGCTGGTCCCAGCCTGGCTTCCAGCTTGCTTTGTGTGTCCATGGGAGCTAGGCCCGGAGGGACATGGGCCCCCCACACTCTGCCGCCTCTGCCTGGCTGGGGGTAAGTGGGGGACAGCCACAGCTTTGCCTGCAGTCACGCCAGCCGGGCAGACAAGAGTGCTTACTGCCACAATTGCCATGCCCAGAGCATCTCAGCAATTTTGGCTTGGCCAAGCAGCTTCCCCAGCCTCCGGGAATGTTCTGTCATGTATTTATTTTTAAGCTCATGAGAGCATTTATTTGCCGGCATGTATAATATGAATCTGGCTCGTCTGTTAACCAGCCAGACTTAGGAGTATGTCTTTGCTCACCCAAAGCTGACAGGTACACTGGGAGGCAGAGAGATGCAGGTCCAAAATGTTATCCTGCCCTAGGAGCCCATCAAAAGGTCTGGACAAGCTCCTGGCATGGGGAGGCTAGCCTTGGGAGTGACGTTCCTGCCCAGCACTCTCTGATTTCATCACAGTGCAGAGCTATGAGAAGGGAGAGGCTGTGCTCCATGGCACACAGTGGCCACTACAGAAACAGCGCCTCTCTGGGGGAAACCCCCTGTGTCAGCCTTGTGGGCATTCAAGTCCCCCTGACCTGAGGTCACTCATTGAGTGACTCTGGGTAAGGCACATCACGTCCTTATTGGGCTAGATGACCCCCTGACCTAGCTTGGGAGGCAGGCTAGAGTAGGGGTCTGGACAGTAGACTAGTGCCCGAGAGTGCCCAGGAGGGGTGCTGTTCTCCCCCTCCTCCCTCAGAGGAATGGGCACTTGTAGACAGGACCCAGGGAGGGCATCAGAATGGGGTCCTGCAGACCAAGCAGCCTCTTTCACTTTCCTGCTCTGCCTGTGGCTGCCCCGGCCATCTGCCTCAGCTCCAGAGCCATGTCCAACAGGCGTGAAATGCTGCGGGCAGGAGGCCCCTCCACGCAGGGTCCTGCCACCCCTTTGGTAGATTGAGTTCCGTTGCGAAAGGACAGACATTCATTCCAGTGGGTGCTCTGACGACATGGGCAGTGACCACAACGGATGGGCAACCCCGGCCTGCAGCCCCAGAGGCCCCAGGGGAGGCCTGCACAGGCCACGCACCAGCCACCTGCCTCCCTCTCTCCCAGCATGTGGTGCTCACAGGCCTCATCTCAGACTCTCAGAAGGTCTTCGCAAGCCGGCACTGAAGCGGTGCTTGGGGCTCAAGGCCTTGGCCCCCAACAGTGGATCTCAGTCTGAATGCTGGATACAGATTCTTGGGCCCTGCCCCCAGGGGTTCTGGTTCATAGGAGTAGAAGGGAGCCTGGGAATCTCCATGTGAACCCCTATACCAGCCTTGGTCAGTCCCAGAGCACACTCTAAGAAACACCCACAGAGCTAGGCCCCATTTTTCCTGGTTATTTTGATCATTGAAATTCAAGTAAGTTTTTGACTGACTTGCTTGGATATTATCATTACTTTTACTGCTGATGCATATTCGAGGGCAGAAGCTTGTAGTCACAACATTTAAAACCTTTAAAAGAGATCTTTTCTCTGGGGACTCGTCCCATTGAGGGGTTCAAGGCCAGCGTTCTTGCCCTGAGCCCTGTGAGCCGCATTTACTGAAGGCTGGGTGTGATCAAAAGGCCTGCCTCGTGGATGCTGGCCAGCTGCCCAGAGGGCCTCTGCCTGGAGGCCCACAGCTGGCGGCCAGCCAGCTTCACCTCCAACCAGCCTTCACCCCCCTGAACCCACCTTGTACTCAGATCTAGAACACACACGGCTCTGTGCCCCGCTTCCCCAGCTCTACCTGGAAGGCAGCCCATGGCCCCGGCTTGGTCACTAGGTGAGAATGAGGAATTCTCATCTCTTAGACATGTCAGGTCCCTGCTCCTTCATGCCCTGACCCAGGCCTGAGGCTCCAACCATCCACCTGGGTCTCCAGATGGAGGGACAAGAGGCCTTGGCCTGCCCTGTCTTCCCCAGCCCCAGTCACATGGCCCAGCCATGGCACCCCTGAACCACAGAGCAGACTCCCTAGCAGAGCAGGGTGGGGCCGGGGTATCATTTCACCCCACGCTCAATTCTTCGAAGCCTAGTGGCTTGAGCTCGTTTGTAGGGATGCCAAATGGTATTAGACTCCAGGCCTGGAGGCTTGAAGAGTTCAGAGAAACTAGGACAGTGAGGGCCAGCCAGACTGTGGGGAGGGGGCCTGTCTCCATGGCAACCTGGGGAGGCGGTGGGGGTTGGGGGGGCGTCCAGGAGCCTGGCCTGCGATGGCGGCACGATGGCACACAGAGCTGCAGCCGGCTGCCGGGAACACTCACCTTTGTACTGCGGGGTGAAGCGCTTCATGGCCAGAGGCAGAGACTCGTAGAACCTCTGCTCCTGGGAGATGAGAGGCTTGCACACGGTGTGCTCATCGTACTTCATCACGCTCAGGTGCCCCCCGACCTGGTGCAGGAAGGGCTCTAGCCGCACGCCCACTCTGGCCTCCCCAGCATCTTTGCTGTCCTGCACAACCATGTGTCCACTAGAGGAAGGCCTGGGCAGCTCCCGTACAGGGGGTGGGGCCGTCAGTGGGGCTCAGCTGTCTCCTTAGTGGCCTTGATCCTCATCATAGCACAGCTGTCCCTCTGTCTGTTGGCCTGGGAGGGAGCCCCTGGAAAGCAGAGGAGGAAGGTGGAAATGGTGTGAGGGAGACAAGGTCCTGGGAGGAGTGGAAGGACACACAGTTCCCAGCCATGCCCACTGGTAGTTGAACAGATTGTACAGAGGCTTCCGTCACTTCTAGAATAATCCATTACAAGAAACTGGTACTGTGGTTGCTCTGGGGAGCCAGGATGAGAGATAGACTTCTCTGAATCCCATCCTGTTTAGCATTTTTGAAAAAGCAAATAACACACACAACCATAGGCTTCCAGAGTGCCGAGATTGTGTTTAACTCCTCATATCGTGTTTCCTGCCTGCTTTTGGGAACGTTGGTTGCAGGCCCAAGGAGAGAGCAAAGTTTCTGCTGCCAGGGTGCTTGGTGTCTCGCAGGGGCCCGGGGGGCACAGCAAAACTTTGGTTTTGTCAGCACAGCTGTGCACACCCGTCTGCGTCACATCTTCAAGACATAATTGCCATGTGACTCTAAGAAGTTACCAAACCTCTTTGGGCCTCAGTTTCCCCATCTGTAAAGTGAAATAGTAAGGATACTTTATGGACATAGGACAACATTGAGATAAAGCCCATGAAAAGGTTGGCTGAGGGCCCAGAGCTAAGTCCTCAATAAATGTGATTTGTTGTAATTATTTCTAGCCTTATTGCCTTAGTGATCATATTTTTCCAACAGCTCTGGGTTGGAAGGAAGGCCGTGTTTCTCACCGCCACTTTGCACAAGAGGGAAGTGGGGCCTGCAGTGCCTTGACCGGGCTCTGGTGCAGGCCAGGGGCAAGAAAGGAGGAAGTGGGGACTGTTGGTCTTGGGGCCTTATTCCTTATGAACTTCTGCTCCCTTTTCCTCCTGCCGGAACTCTGGGCTGGGAATACAGCCCCGAAAGACACCCTGGCTTTGTCTTAGTGCCCAAGGAGACACTGTGAGGGGAGGATCTTCTGGCCACATTTGTCCTGTCCCGCCTGAGAGGACATTCCCACAGGGGTGCCCATCACCGCCAAGTTATTAATACTCTCTCCTCCGCTGGACTCCTGGCCAAAGATGCCACCAAGCTAGGCAGCCCTGGACATGATTAACGCTCTAAACGACCTTCAGTGTAGACCATGAGCATGGCCAGCCAACTCCATGCGTGGAGTGCCTATCAGTTTGTTCAGGACCCCAGCTCAGAGAGACCCCCTGCTCGCCCCCAGGGGTTTTTCTCTCTCTCTCTCTCTCTCACTGGCTACTGATTTTCAGGCCACAGAGTGCCCCTCTAGGAAGGGGGAGGTGTGTTGTCTGGTGTGTGCATTTGCTCTGCTGGGTGCAGGACGAGGCTTCTGAGAGCTGCACGTGTGGCCAGAGCAGGACTGGGGAGGTTAGGGTGGCCGGGCCAGGTGGCCAGGGCAGGGGGAGCCTGAGGCCTGATGGCGAGGGGCTGTGCTGACGCAGCAGGCTCGGCCTCCCTCCGGGTCTGCTCCCAGATAGCACAGAGGGAGCCCCACTTGGAGCCTGTTCCACGAGCTGAGAAGTCAGTAGGAGGCATCTAGATGCAGAGGCAAATCTGAAATCAGTGCAGGGACAAGCTGATACAGGACAAGGTAGCCCAGTTGCTTGGCAAACCCAGTCCTACTTGGCAGATGTGGTGAAGGCAAGAAGGAAGGTAGGAGAGAAAAACCCAGGTGGCCCAGCACCAACCAACCAACCAACCAGGCGTGGCCTTGCCAGGACTGCTTAGCAGTGCTGACACCTCCAGGTGGCGTCCCAGGCGAGCCCTCCTGCGTACCCTTCTTACCCATGCTCCTGTCTCCCTAATGCAAACTTAGGGTGGGTCGGTAGTGAGGTAGTGGGTCTGCTGGATAATCAGCTTGTACTTCTAAAAAAATCTAGATTTGGGGCACCTGGCTGGCTCCGTCATAGAGCTTGTGACCCTTGATCTTGCAGTCGTGAGTCTGAGTCCCATGTTGTGCAAAGAACTTCCTTAAAAAAAAAAGTCTATACCCAGCAGGTCAGGAAACTGAGGCTATTTCTGTCAGGGCTCACCTTAGGGTACAGATGAGGTGATCTCTGAGGGTCGTCCTGCTCCTGAGCTCTGTGGTCTGTGGTTCTGACATGGGTCGGCGCGAAGGGGCAGCGGGAGCAGAGGCATCAGTACCTGAGCTAGGCAGGTGGGCTCTGCTGCCGCTCATGGAGGTACTCTGTGGCTTCCCCTTGGCACTGATGCTGACCTTCTGTTCCCAAGGTTGTCTCTCTGTCACTGGGTATAGTCTTCTGCTCTATGGGAATGAGCTAGGGAAGACCTCCATTTTTCTCAGTTCTCACCCTTAAGTTCCAAATAAATAATTCAAGCAGACAGATCTTTCTCAACCAGACCTTCCTTTTGCCACACACAGGTACATCTGTCATCGGTGTGGGCCTTGGCCTTTGATCAATGCCCTGTTTCCTCAGAGCACTGGGCAGGGAGTCAGGAACCCAGATCTTTCCCAAGTGTTCCCACCAGCTTGCTGAGGCCCCTGGGATGAACTTGGTAATGTTCGTCTGAGTCTTGGTTTCCCACCCACTGCCACAGCCTTGTCACGATGCTCAGATGACAGAACGCACAGCATTCCTTTGTGGAGTCCTTTTCCCAAGCATCCCCACCCCTCGAGGCTTGTCACTGCGTGGGTTATTCTCAGGACTGACTCAGCTCGGGTGCTGGGAAGGCAGGTGAGGCGCCTGCCTGAGACAGGACCTTACGCCCCCTCTGACACCCTCGCTAAGTACACTGGTCTCCCTTCAGTGCGTCAGAGGGAGACAAATGTCCGCTCTCCAGCCCACACTTCCCTCCATAGCCCCACAGCTGGACCCTCACTCAGCATCCTGCCCTGGTGTTCCATGGGAAGGAGAAGAGGGAGAGAGCGAGGGAGGGAGGGGAGAGAGTGAGATGCCCCCAGCCAGAAGAGCTCAGCTAGAAGCCCCTTCCCCAGGAGTCATGGACAAACGGCCCAGGTCCCCGCATCCTATCCTGTCACTGGCTTGTATCCTGAATGAAATAACTCTGGGCTCACTCCAGGAGACTCAAGGGCTGAAATTTCTGATGGGCCCCACTGTCCAGCTGGTGGTTGAATGAGGCCCCATGGTGCTGTCTGTGTCTGTGCAGCCCCACGGGGCCCGGGTGACAGCCAGCCTGCCCCCGGTCTGAAAGGAAGGTTACGGACAGCAGGGCCTGCAGTTGTGTTTGGCTTCCAGAGTGGGGACAGATGATGGTATCAGTGATGCTAGACACAGGGACAGAGGCCACCAGGCCGAGGTGGATGAGTGCCTCTCTGGCTTATCACTAGCAGCTGGCACCTTTTCTTCCCGGAGAATCTGTGTTTATGTAATCTTTTGCCCCAGGCTGAACCCGAGTTCATTAAAAATTACAGAAGATAAGCCCCTGTTCCAGCTTGCTGCTCGCATTTTAGGCAAGATGGCAGATGAGGCCACCAATCAGACTTCTACCGGCTCTAACTTAGACTAAGTTCGTCATGAACCTGGTCTTACGAAATCCTGTCAGCTCCCTGTAATATGGAAACAAGCTGGCTGACTGTGGTCCTTGTTGGTGCTGTTCACAAACACTCGGGTTTTCCTGCGGGGATGTGGTGTGATTGCACTTCCTTGCCCTTGGAGGATAGGCGCAGCCCCATGACTTGCTTCCGCTGACATATGCGGATGGGAGTGCCCTGTGCCACTGCCGGTGGGATCCTGGAGGGCAAGCCATTGCCGCGTCCTCTCTCCCTGGCCTGCCTTGGAACGTTCTGGATATGTATGTAGCCTGACAGAGAGGTACATCTTTGCTCTCAGAGGCCGCTGTGACTCGGGGCTGGTTTGTGAGGCTGGCGGCCTCGTGCCCACAACTGGATGCCCAGCAGGGAGCCTGGAAGTTGCAAGGGATCCCACTGGAACCAGGCACTCAAAGACTTCCTGCAGAAATGCACCCTGTATGACATGAGCCGCTCCTCTGAAGCATATCCTGGGGTCATGGGCTCTGTAGTCCCCATCTCCATTTCTGAAGTCCCCATCTCTGGTGGAGAAACTGAGGGGCTGAATTGGCAAAGGCCACTGGCTCACTTGGGAGCTAGAGAGCATTCCCTCTCCTCTAAAGGCCTCAGGGCTAGGGTCCCATCCGAGGCCCTCTCCACTCTTTGTGCCGCTGTGGCCTGCCTACCTGGAGCTCACACCCGGTGGACAGGGTCCAGAGGCCCACTCAGCAGTGTGGGTTCACAGGGCCATGGGTGAAGGGCTCCCACCAGCAGGCCCCTCACGACCTTCCTAACCCTACACCACCACAAGCGTCATCCTCAGACCAGAGCAGTAGGACCCTCAGAGTGTGATAACCTCTCACATGTACACGAACACATCTGTGATTACCAAAATACAAATTCATTTCAAGGCACTCTTGAGCCTCTAGTAGTTTTAATCTTCATCCATTCTCTCAATCAGCGGATACTAAAAGTATAATGAGTATCACAGGGGGATGCGTAGGGAACAAATTATGCTGAAATGGAGTCCTAGCTGAAAAGTTTAGCAGAGGTACTGCTGTCTCCTAAGGTGGGTGTGGTGTCACGGGTTTTGGATGGAGTCTTAGTTGGGGTAGGCCATCAAGGCCTGAGGAGGGGCTGTCTCCAGTGAGGGTGGGGCAACAGTAAAGTGGTCTGGGCCAGCCAGGAGACCAGAGGGAAGGCTGTGAGCGGGGGTAAGCCTGGCCTGCTTCACTCGCAGGCCTAGAGGGGGCCTGGCCACATAGACCCGGGGTGCCCAGCTTGTCTGGCTCCTGATCAGGCCAGGGAGGAGGGGGTTGCCTGAGAGGGTGAGGTGTGGAAGGAAGCCTTCAGCATCGCATCCCAGTAAATCTGATGGGGTGAGGAGGGTGCTGGGAAGTGTTCTGAGGAAAAGATAATTAAGAAGCAGCTTGTAGCAAAAGAAGACTGCTGTATAGGCAGGGTCAGCTGCAGATTCAAAGGCTGCATGGTTTATGGCCTGCCCTCTTGCCTCTGAAGTCCTATCGTGCATTTTGCAGGCCTGCTGGAGCCAGAGGTTTGGTACAAGTACCATTCAATGTCTGCAATGCCCGAGGGAGCATTTTTTTAAGATCTATTCGAGAGGAGAGGACCCAAAAACCATTTAAAACTGCTTAGGTTGTAATGGGCAGGAGGATTTTTGGAGTTTCTCATGTGGCAGAGGTCTGTGTATCATCTGGGGCCATCCAGGCTGGGAAATCAAGAGATTATTTCCTGTGGGGGTGGGGGGCATGTTTTAAAATCCATTCTAAAAATGACTCAAGGGCCATGGAATGGTGGGCCCTCTGTGTGCGTGGCCACTCCCTGACCCCCCGGCCCAACAGGATCAATAACGAGCCCTGGTGGACGTCACATCTCACCTTCTCAGCCGTGGCTGAGATATGTGGCTTGGCAAAGCGTCTGTTCCCCAGGGAAGGCTTGATCCCCATAACCCCAGAGCAATGCTTCATATTCCTCTATCACACAGACTTCTTTCGGGGCTGATTTTATCCTTTGAGAGATTTCTTTTGTCTCTCTCCTTTTCTCTTAACATTTAAAATCTCCCAATGTTCCTCCAGTTTGAGGACCAAATGCGATTTTAATACAGCGATTATTAGTTTAGAAGCCCTTCAGCCACTGACAAATGTTCTTAGCGGCGGCAGCAGCAGCAGCAGCAGCAATGTTCTGAGCTTGCTGTCAGGGCGGGAGACGCATGGGGCAAAGATGACTCCAGAATCCCAGTGGCCCTGGAAGGGCTGCTCCAGGGAAGGCAGAGGCTGGAGACTTCTCCCTCCCTGATCCCTACCTTGTTTTGACCTCATAACAGCACCCCAGGTCCTTGGGGATGTTGGGCATGGCTAATAATGGCTCCAGCAGCATTGCCCAACTCCCTCAGGACCTCACCCCCTTGAAGCTGCATCCAGGATCTTGGATACCGCTAACCATCTAGACGTGCACATTTCCCAACCTCTGACCCCCTTCCCCGCACCTCCCCACCTTTCTCTAAGCACTGCGGTCAGCAGCCACCTGCCTTACGTAAGAGGTCTTTGAGCCAGAGACAGAAGGTTTTGGCAGTGGTTAGCATGGCAACTTTATGGATGCAGGAAGAAACAGCCTTGTAAGGTCAAAATGCAGTCATGGGTGGAGCAGACATGTGAGCGTGCAGACGAGTGCGTGCGTGCGTGCGTGTGAGCGTGTGGTCGTGGTCCTTCACACCACGGGCTGGAACTGGCCAACTCTGAGGAGCCTGCCGCCTGTTCAGGGAGAAGGTGAGTGGGCCTTCCCCCAGCAGAGGGCAGCAGCAGACGGGCCAGAACCGCCCTGAGCAGGAGTCCCTGGCCCAAACCCCACAGCTGGCCAGCCCTGGTCCTGACAGGGAACACATCCGGGACCTGGCTTTGCCAGGCATGCCCTCATAGAGCCCAGGACAGTGGCTTGGGGGCCACTGCCTTCCCAAGGGGCAGTTTTTCAAGAGCTCAAAAGTTACCATCGAGGGGCGCCTGGGTGGCTCAGTGGGTTAAAGGCGGAGGCTTTGGCTCAGGTCATGATCCCAGGGTGCTGGGATCAAGCCCCGCATCGGGCTCTCTGCTCAGCAGGGAGCCTGCTTCCTTCCTCTCTCTCTGCCTGCCTCTCACATACTTGTGATCTCTATCAAATAAATAAATAAAATCTTTAAAAAAAAAAGTTACCATCGAGGTTGATGACCCTCTCTCTTCTCTCACCACGCCCTACTTTTTCTGAGGAGTGTCTGGCTGGTGGCAAGGGGAGGCATGTTCTGAGGAGTGGGGTGCCTGGCCCCATTCACAGTATGAGGGACCTCAAAGCCAGGGACAGGTCTTGCTGAAGAGGGGACAAGGCGTATGAGCTGGAGGGCACATCCGAGCTGAGGGGAACATGGTCCTTCGCAACCCGACTCAACCACTTCCTCCCCGTAGCAGCTGGACCCCACAGTCCCAGCCCTGCTGGATAAGGAAGAGTATTGGCTTTCAGTGAGCCCCTGTATTCCCCATTCCTGGACTCCTCCTGGCCTCTCATCTCACTTCCCAGAACAACCCAATGCTCATAAAGTTGATTGACATTCCCTGTGGCTGCTGGTGAACAAGATAGCAACCATATGTAAAGAATTTTTTCAGGTCCCCTGCTCAGAGCAGAAGAACGCAGGGAGAGACACGGGATGGCTCAGCCTGGCCTGCTACCCCAGAGCACACCGGCAGGGTCCCAGCGGCCACAGGCCCTTCACAATGGACGAGCTTCTCAGATTCCTGATACGGAGCTGGCTCTGGGGGAGCACAGCACAGGAGGGGACCAGGAGACCTGGTTCTGCCTCAGATTCCCTGTCCCTTTCTCCATGGGCCTCAGTTTCCCTTTCTGTACTGAGAGCTGTCTGACTCAGCCATATTCTCACCCTCCTATGGGACAGCTGGCCCTTTAATTCAGGAAGTCAATGTGGTGGGCGGGGGTATGGAGACAGGTGGTTGGAATAGACAGTTTGGGATTGAAAGGGACTTAAAAGACATACTGACCCATATACCTTGATTGGATCCTGGTCTAAACAAAGCGATAAAAAACATCCAGGGGGCCACTGGGGAAATTTGAATATGAACTCCATGTGGCCATTCTTCAGGAGCTGTTAGTTTTGTTAGTGGGATAATGGCATTGGGGTTATGTAAGAGCCTCCTGAGGTACGTTGGGGGGAAATGCTATGATGTCCCAAAATTACTTCAAATACTTTAGCCTTAGAGCAGTCAATGAAGCGTATGGCAAAGGTCAAACAACCGTGTAAATCCTGGGGTAGGATATGCAAGGTTCGTGATATCACTCCCTCTACATTTTACTGTGGGCTTAACATTTTTCATAGTAAAAAAGGTTCAGATATAAACTGGTAGCTTTTAAAAAACTTGGAAGCCTGGGTCCTGCCCCACTGGATCTGAATCTCTGGGGAAGGAATCTGGCATGGAGGTTTTTAGATTCCCAGAGGTCCCAAGGACCATGCCAGGCTCAGACAGGTTCAGGTCTCAAGTTTACTGAAGGCCAAGAAGAGCCCAGAGAGAGGAGGCCCCCCAAAATTCTGCCACTGCTCAGGGCAGGGGCCCTTGGTAGGGACCGTGGTCTACCAGCCCTGCATGGGAGCGCCCCGCACCCAGGCCATGGATGGCTGGTCACAGGAGCTGACGTCACCCCAGCCTGGTGCACCCCTCCCCCTGGCGGAAGGGTGGGGCTGCCAGGACAGGACACGCTGTTCCTGGAGCCCCAGGGTTGCTGTCCACGTCTCCTGGGACAGCTGCCTCTGTGAAGGGTTAAACAGTGCGAATCACTGGCTCCAGCCCCTATACACAGCTTCCTCTGCAGTCCCAGCTCCCCAGAACCGGCCCTGCCTCTGTGCAGGAGCTGAGGTTAGAGACCTGGGGACGCCCTAGGAAGGGTTGGAATCACTCCAGGGGTTGGGGGATAGAGATGGGAGACAAGTGAACGACAGAATCTCTGTGTTTCTGACTTGACCCAACAGCACCCCCAGACACATAGGTGCACACAGAGGTACAGACACCCCCAGAAAGACTGGCCCCTCTGCAGGGTGGGCCCCTTGTTGAGGGGTGGGGTCATCCCAACCTGGGTGGACCCTCACTCCAGCACCATGAAGGGTTCAGCAAGGCCCTCCCTGCCCTATCCTCCCTGGGGCGGCACTCACCAGGGGCTTCTTCCTGGAAGGATGGCAGGGAGCGTGTGGAAGGGAAGGTCCAGGGGGAAGTGATCTCCTCGTTCGGTGCCTGCTGATGGCAGGCTCTTCCCAGCGTCCCAGCACCGAGAACTCACTATCCACGGCAGTGCCGCTGGAGAGGTCTGCCTAGACTCCAGTCTGCCCACGGGCCTGGATAGGGAAGTCACATGACCCTGGGGAAGGGCTGGCAGGGGCTGGCACATCCAGCTGTCAGCTGGTGTATGGCTGCCCTGAGCAGGGCCTGAGGGCCTAGGAGGGAGGGGAATGAAGAGGAGGCAGAGGAGGAGAGGTCTGAAGGGGAGAAGCAGTCAGCTCCGCTGCCTGGATGGATGTCAGGCCCCACGCACCCAGGGCCCAGTGCGTCAGGCCCCTGGTGGGTTTTTGATGCCTTGAGGTAAGAGTAGGCTAGGGAGTCTTATTCCCCCGCCCCCAAACCTATTCCCCCATAATTTTACTGTCAGTTTGCCCCAAGCTGTGGTCGCCAGAGAGAAAGTCATGCAAGAAGACAGCCAGTCAACAATCAGCTTAAAGACAGTCAAGTAGTTTTTGAGACCCTTATGTGTTCTGGACTTGCTCCTTGCTCAGCTGAGCTGACCCAGGAACCTGTCTGACCTGACCAGTGATGGTTGTCAGGGAATTATGGTGAGGGCAGAGGAAGGAGTGTTTATCAAGTCGAAGGGCAATCCCAGTGTATTTCGTGGGCAAACATGGAGCTTGGGGCAGGGGGCAACTTGCCCAGCCTGGGGAAGCAAAGAAGGCATCCTGGAGGAAGCAGCCATCAGAGAGACCTGAAGGACAAACAGGATCATCCAGGTTGGGGTGGGGAGAGAGGGTGTGGGAAGAGCATGCTAGCTAAGGGAAGAGTATGTGCAAAGGCCCAGAGGCAGCGGGGAAGAGGGTATAGTCCAGGAGGTGGAGCCACTCAGAGTGCCCAGAGCATGCGAGAGGTGGGTAGTAATGACAGAAGGGCCTGAGGTCGGAGATGCAGGCTTCAAAGGTCTCTTGGCTTCTCAGGAAAAACCGAAGGGCTTTATATCAGGAAGGGCCGGGTCCAGATTGGCATTTTGAGCACGTCCACTCTGCTTTGGGGAGAGTGGATCAGGTCAAAGATGGGCAGGCAGGTTAGGAGGCTGCCAGGTGCTGTCCTCCAGGTTAGCCCAGCCTGGTGACAGGGCTGAGGCAGTGGAGTGGAAGGGAATGGTGAGTTCCTGAGATGTTGAGACAGGCTCGACAAGGTCTGGGGACATGTAAATGGGGAGAGATGTGGTGTGGACAAAAGATAGAGGCTCATCAATGCCAGGCTTCAGGTCTCAGCAACTCTGGACCAAGTATTAGGTCTGAAGTCTGCTGCCCCAAACTTCTGATTGTAGTTCCCTTGGGTCCTGGATGCCCCACTAGCCTGAGGCCCCAGCCTGCCCCTTCCCAGGCTTCTCCAAATATGGGCACTAGGCCTCTGAGGCTACAGTTCAGCTCTGAGGCTCAGCTTTCTCTCAGGCCACAGGCTCTTCCCCAGGCCCCTTGGTCTGGTCCAGCCTTCTTCTGACTCTGGGCCACTTCCCCCAGATCCCTGCCTCCCTCAGGGTGCCCTCACCTGTCTCCTGGTTTTAACAGGGCTCCCCCAGATTTACTGCTGCAGCACTGAGAGCCACGATGGCTGTTCCATCCCCTCACCCCCGTTTCCGTGTGTCTGTGGAGAACTCCTTCCGCACAGACAACCTGTCTGCCCTCACTGCTCACGCACAGAGCACATGAGCCCTGGGCTTTGATAGGAGTCGAAGTGGGAGGTGAGACAGGCCTGGAACGCAGGTCTCCTGGCCCTTGTCCCTGAGGTCCCATGGTCACTGTGTGCTCGGGGTGCTCTGCGCCCACTCTGGGATCTGGCTTCTCACCAGCTGCCCGACAGATGTGTTAGCAGCAGAAAACAGTGTCACGGCAAGGCCATGGCAGCCTTGGGGGCTGTCAGCAGCTGCCCTTCCTGTGGCCAGCCTCCTTTCCGGTCCCCACCCTGAGTCCTCCCCACACCCAGACGGAGTAGAGCCCTGCAAGCATGACAGGGATTCCTGGGCACCCTGAGGATGTTGGTTTAATGGGCTGAGGATCCCATGCCCCTGCTTGCTCCCCAGGGCAGGGGATCGCATTTCACTGGGACAGGCGGATGCTCAGGCTGTTCCAGGAGCCTCCTGTGTCCTTGGTCTCCTATGCTGCCCAGCTATGTGCTGGGCTCCGGTTACCAGGCCCTGGAAGAGAGGGTGTGACCTCCTTTCCCCCCAGCCCTCCCCCACCTCCTCATTCCCACCTGCTGGACTCAAAGCCCCGTTCTGGGAAACCTTGAATCAACACAGGGCTGAGCCGCAGGCCCTTGAGGGCGGAGGAGAAGGGACCTCCCATCAGAGCCATTTGGCCAGTGAGTGGCTGAACCCAGGGCCTCGGGAGGGTGGAAGCACATTCCAGTACTTGCTTTCTGGTGTCCTTTTGTTGTTGTAAAGAGCAAAGTTGCATACTGACTTCTGACACATCTATTTATTGAACGTCATTTTTGAGCCCCTACTATGTGATCCTCTCAAGACACACGGTAGTAAACAAAACACACAGGGCCCTGGGGTCACAGAGCCAGTGATCTGGTGCTTTCCATTATGCAATCACATGAGCCACTTTGTTTTCCCACTGTGGCCAAGTTCTCTTCCTGGTCATTTTTCCAAAGCTCAGCTTTCCCTGCCAGATACCTGCAGCTAAGCCTCCTTCTACAACCATGGCTGGGACCAGCTCTGCCCCAAAACTCCCAGCTCACTCTCCCTCTGGGCCTGATCCTGCCTCTCCTCTAGGCAATCAGCCCTGACCCATGAGGCTTGTCTGTGGACATGCCATTCCAGGCCAGCTCCTGGATGCCACCATTTGGAGACAGAAAATGCCTGGGGGCTCATAAGCACACAGCTACCTTATTGGGGGCCAGCCTGCTGGCTCAAGGCACAGGGGTGTTCCCCCTTCAGCCCTCCCCACCCAACTGAACTACTTTTAGGACCCCCCACCCCAATTGCTGCATTCTCGGGCAATTTACCCATTACCACATCCTGTGAATTTTAAGTCCCAAACTGGACTCCTTTACTCCATCTCCACGGCCGCCAGCCTGGCTCACCACCCTGCCATCTCCCACATGGATGGCTTCAGTGGGTCCTCATGGCGTCTTCCTTTCTCATCACACCTTTGCTCCTACAGTCCAGCCTCCCCAGAGCAATGCTTGGAGACAATTCAGGTCATGTCACTTGCCTGCTTAATTCTCTTCAGGGGCTCCCTGTCCTTAGAATAAAGTCCAAAGCCCTCCCTAGGGCCCAGCCCTGCCCACCTTCCCAGCCCGAACTCCAGGGGTGCCTCTTCGCCTTCTGTGGTCTACCACACCTTGTGGGGGGCCTTTGTACCTGCTGTCCCTTCTGCTTAGGACACCCTTCCCTCACCTCTCTGTGTGGCTAATTCCTCTTCACACTTCAAACACTAGCTCAAGTGTCACCTCTTCCAAGAAGCCCTCCCTGACCTCTTGGACATGGTCTGCTACCCAAGACCTTTCTTTAGAAGCACTCATCTCAGACAGAGTTGAGTTTGTACTTGTATGATTATTTGCTCCCCGCATGTTTTCCTTCCATGAGGGCAGTGACCTGGATCATTGTGCTTAACACTAGGTCCCCGGACATGTAGTGTAGCGCCAATTGCCTGGTACCTGTTTGGTGGCTGAAAGAAGGAATAAATGTATGAACTCATTCTGGGTCTACAGCTCCCCTTTCCAGCCTCTTGATGCCCCTGACTTTCACAGCTGGGGGTGTGTGGGGTCATGAGCTGGTCTCCAGGGGTTCCTTTTCTCTTCCTGGCCTCCGGTGTGGAGGCCCTGCCTGGTCACTGTGACCTGGGACACCCTTCCCCCTCTGCCTCCCCTCTACTGCCCCCATGACCCAGTTTTCCTGCTCTGGAGACAACAACATGTTCCAGAACATGTCGTCACCCCCTTCTCGAGGCATAAACATCGTGGCTGTTGTGGTTGCTGCTGACCCACCTGGGCTCCCGCAGAAGTCCTGCCCTGTGCTGGGCCCCTCTTGCTGTACCCCAGCGTGGCATGCCGCTCTCCCCTCCCTTCCCCTCTTCTGCTCTCTGGCTGGGTGGGGCCCTCCAAGCCCAGTGAGTCCATCGCCCCCTTCACAGCCCTCCCCCATGTCCACTCTGTGTGAGGAGACCCATTTTATAGGCTAGCATATTGAGGCTCAGAGAGGAAAGCACCTCAATCTTGCAATTCCCTCCACAATCTCCTTTCTTCCTCCTTTTGCCTTCCTGTGGGTTATTTCCTGTGCTGTCCTGGCCTTTTCTGTCTCTGGTTTTCCTTTTTTCTCTCACATTCTCTTGTCACCTTTTCTGTTTCTGCTGGTACTTCCTGTTCTACTCTGCTGTGTTCAGGCCTCATGCGGGTGCGTGAGGGTCTCGATGTGGTAGAGCCCATTGGGCTGAAAAAGTATGTCCTCGTTAGTGGGCTTTTGGGAATGGGAGCCCTGAGGAAGGCAGGGCTATGAGCTTCTGCCCAGAAACCTGGGTGCCGGGGGGCCTCACCCAGGCTCTGGGTGCCTCGAAGGGAATCCCAGAGCAAGGCGGCTGGCATGGAGGCCCTTAGCTTCTTTTGTGGTTGACACGTTAGTCTCACCTGCCCGCCAGTCATCCAGAGCCTCCCCAGATGACGGTGAACTGGGCCCCCCACATCAGCGGCCACCCCATTCCCTGGAAAGCCCGGGATACAGCACACACAGAACGAGGCCACTGTCCAGCCCCTTGCCATCGGTGAAGGGCTCTGCCAGCAAGTGGTCCCACCTGGGAACTTCTAGCCTGGGCATTAGGATCCCGTCCCAGAGCCCGCCTGGACCTGTGGTGGACTCCCAAATGGCTGATGCTCAGAGACCCCTTGGTGGGGAGGGGCGCCGGCCATGGCAGTCACTTCCCCCCTTACTGACCTCCTCCTGCCTCCTAGAAGCCTGGAATCTGAGGAGACAGTACACAGTTGGTCAGGCAGGACACCCTCTGTATGTCCAATGGACTCCCTTGTCTAAGAAGCAGAGGGCGTGTCATCACTCCCCCTTCACCAGCTTGGGAGAAGCATCAGGAGCCCCCAAGATGCCAGCCAGGTGCTGGGGGGTCAGGGTGCTGGCTCAGCATCATGGGGGGCTCCAAGGGAGCCGCCACAGACCCCTACAGGGTTATCATTCCATGGGGGCAGCTAACATTGATGTATTTTGTGGCCACCTGTTCTTTACACACACACACACAACCTCACTGGATTCTCACAAGAGCCCTGTGAGGGAGGGGCCTCTATTACTCTCTCTCTATAGAGGAGAAACGGAGGCTCAGAGAGGCCTCTGGTCATACAGTGGCAGAGCGGGGACTTGAACCTAGGGTCCCCATTCCTAACGCCTATTTCACTACCCAGACAGCCCCCTAGACACATGCTGATGTAAGGACACAGCCCCACGCCCCAGGGGAAAGCCGGGGGTTATCCCTCTACTTGCCCAGTCAAGCCCACACAGGCCAGCCCTGGGCATGGGAGGTGGCAGGAGTGAGGTGTTGGCTGTTCTGGGCGTGTGTGTGGACACAGCTGCGGACCCTGGCTTGGGACTGGTTTTCCCTGCGGCCTGGGCTTACTGGCCGAGTCCCCCAGCTCATGTCTGGCTGAGGCACGGAGAAGACGCCTTCCCCAGACAGCTCCCAGGAGAAGCCGCTGACGTGTGTCACAGAGAGCCTGGTTCCAGCCCGCAGTGCGAGGCTCCTCTGCCCCACACAGTCACGGTAACAGCAGCCACCATCAAAGGCCACCAGAGGAAGGACCCTGCCCTGCCCACAAATGCCCAGAGGACTTTGCCCCCACCACTAGACTCAGGAGCTGCCATCCTTGACAGAACAGGCTGCCACCTGCCTTCCCGGCCCACGGGCAGGACCACTGGCAGGGCTCTGCTCCAAAACATTCCCCAGGAGATGAACCCACCATTCCAGCTTTGTGGGTCCCGCTGGTCTGAGCCATGCTTTACAGAAAGAAACGGAATTCCAGAACATCGGAGCTGGAGGTTCCCTCAGAAGCCATCTCTTACCATCTTTTCATTTCACAGCAGGGAAGAGACTGAGAGAGGCTGCAGAGGGAGGCCTGGAGTCGTGTGGAGGCCAGTGGAAGAGCCACACTTGAACCCACGTCCTGAGACTGCTAGTTCTCCCTCCCCAACAGGGAGAGGCGGGCACAGAGCCTGGCCTGCAGGTGTGGAGCCCCCACCCTGCTGTTCCCCGGTGATGTGATGTTGGACCAGCATCTTACACTTACCGAGCCTCCATTTCCTCCTCTTTAAAGCCGGATTAATTTTCTTAGGGTGAATATAATACTGTAATGACAAAATGCCGGTGAAAAACCATTTAGCACAGTGTGTGACCCCAGGCCTCCATGATACTGGCTATTTGTGCCATTATAACTGGCCAGCAAGGTCTCACGCAGACGGGACTGTCAGGGAGGGACCCCACAGTGGCTACCCTTCCCAAATTAAGATTCATGCCCTGACATGGTTATGGGGACAGTGGCCCAGAATATTTGATCCTGGGACTGTCTCCCAAATGCAGAAACTGTAGGAACCACAGAGGCATGTAGCATGCTGTGGGAGCCTGAGGAGGGAGACGTCAACACGCTAGCCGCCGGGGGCAGACCTCTGGCCCTCCAGGGATGTGGCGTCCAAGCTGGACCTTAAAGGGGGCCGAGAGTCCCCAGGCCGAGAAGTGAAGGAAGGGAACAGCAAAGGCGGTAGCATCCACAAAGGCCTGCAGGCTAGAAGAGCAGGGAATTTCTGGAAGCCTGGAGTGGAGGTGAGGGTGAGGCAGGTAGGGAAGACACCTTGTCTCACCCTTGACCCTGCCTTGACCCTGCCCACGTTCTGACCGCGAAGCCAAGTCCATAGCTTTTTGCAAGGGCAACGCTCCCAGCTCCCACACAATGTTCTGTCATTTCACAGATGAGGAGCCAGAGACCTGCCGGAGGATGCAGCCCCCCAGAGGTGCACAGCTGGGCAGCCAGAGCCACAAGGGACCAGATCTCCCAGCTCTGCGGCCAGGGCTCGATTCCAGATGCGGGTGGGAGAGCTGAGGAGGACTGACTCGGGACAGGGCTGCGCACGGCGATGGCCCGGTGCTCCCAGGCAAGTCCGGCCCGGGCGGTGACTGATGCACAAGGATGACGGCCTGGGGGGGGCAGCTGATGCGGGTTATTTATGGCTGTTTCTCTGTGAGTCCTTCAGGGCCGCGGAGGTAATTGAATAAGTGAGCGTGAGCAAACTCGAGCGATCATTTAATTGTGACAGAAAATGAAGTTGGTTGCAGCCGGGGGCCGCCAGCCCATTACCGCCGGCCCAGCTTTCTGCTGAGTCGGGCAAGCAGGGCTGCAGCGGCGATCCGTCCTTGGTCTGCCCCCGCCCCATCCCCTGGCAGCCGTCCCTAGGTCCCTATACAGGCAGGGCCTGGGGGTGTTGGCGGTCAGGGAGTTTGTCCTCTGGGCAGGCCACTCCCTGTGCCCCCTTCTCTGCCCCAGGAGAAAACCCCAGAAGCTGGTGCAGACATTGAGGGGGCTGGAAGGACCTGGGAGCTCCGGGGGAGGCTGGTGGCCTAGTGGGGGAGGGAAGGGTCTCAAATCATGAGGTCTGGAACAGCAACTTCAGCGCGTACATGGGAAGCCCTTGTTAGGTGCCAGGCACTGCTGTAGACATGAATTCTCTCAACTTAGTTAAGCCTCCAGTCACACTGAGATGAAAGCAACATTATTATCCCCATTTCAGGGATGAGGAGACTGAGGCCCTGGCTCGTGACTCAGGGCACTTCTCCTTGCGAAGCTCCTGGGAGGCACTGAGGTTCTGGGAGTACAGCGATGATCCAGGTGAGATGCAGTGAGGACCTGGCCAGATGGCTCCTGCAGGGCCCAGCAAGCGTTCTCTCTCACCTCCTTTTCAGCCGGTCGGCCCCCACAGCCTGGCCCCTCTAGGGAAGACCAGGTTAGAAGCCTGGCCCCCAAGTTCTGGAGCTAAAAGAGGCCCTTGCAGCCCTGGACCAGCCTAGCCACCAGAGCTCTGGCCCTCTGGCCTTGTGTCCTCTGGCCCTGGTCCGGCTCTTCTGAAGAAGTGGATAAAATTAGACCTGCAACGTGAGAAGCCAGTCCACCTTCCCAGGCTGGGTGGCCACAGGGGCCCTAGGGCAAGGCCGGGGAAGGCAGACCCGGGCCCATTGGCAGCCAGAGCAGGGGTGGGCTTGGGTTTAGACCCAAACTGAAGTAGACCTTAGGCAAGTCCCTGGGCTGCTGCATGTTATCCAACAACACTCAGGGTGGCCCGGGCCTCAATTTCCTTCCCTATGAAGCAAGATGTGACTGCTCCATGCCACTTTCTCTGGGTGACCCTGTCATGAGGAGCTGGAGAGACATCAGGAGGGGCTCCTTATTCATTCATTCAATTCATTCATTCATTCATTCATTCATTCATTTATTCATTCATGGGACACATGTTATGTACTATCTGTGAAACACTATTTGACTTAAAAAATGATTCCCCTGCGTTATTTTTGTAAAAATTGAACTTACTTCAAAGGAAGGGGAGGCTGTTTCACCACAATTAAAAAAGAAAAAAGAAGGAAAAGGAGTCCGGTATATTGGCCCAGTGCACTAAAGTGGGCCCTCCCCCTGCCCCACTCCCTTCCCTCCTCCCCCATTCCCTGCCGGAGCCCACAAAGAAATAGCCTTGGGGCAGGAGTTTCCCTGCAGGGGAATCTGGCTGAGCTTGGAGAAGGCAAGGAGGGCAAGGAGGGGCACCACAGGAGGTGCCAGGCCCCTGCGATTGTGGAAAACTCACCCTTGATAATGGGTTCCTCGAATGGGTTCTTCACTGCGCCTCTCAGATGTCACAAGCATACTTCTGCAGCTTCCTGCAAACTCTCCGTAAATATTCACTGGCTGAGAGCTTTGAGCCCAAAACGGAAAGCAATTCCAGGTGGGGATACTGCTCCCGGTGACCACCCTGGAGAGATGCTGGGCAGGGAGTGGGGGTGGGTGGGGAGTGGTCTGGGCCCAGAGTCTTCTTGGTTTCTGGATTCCAAGTCAGGTGCAGAACCTGAAGGGTAGGAGTGGTGATGGGAGTCGGGGTCATGTTTGCCTGTGGAGTCTCTCAGAAGTGCCCCGAGTACCGGGGTGGGGGGTGCATGTGTGAATGGTGTCTTTGGTTGGCGTATTGGGAGTCTGTTCTGTCCAGTTTCACTCCCTGAACACAGGAACAGCACCAGGAGACTCATGCAGGTGAGTCCTTCCCATGCAGGTGCCTTTAGAGCTGGCCCTTGGCCAAAGCTGTGTAGCAGGTGAAGTAAATCCTGGGAAATCCGCCCCGGCTGCTGCCCTCTCCACTGACCTCCTCACAGTGTCCCCCGCTGCTGCTCTCCCTGCTGGTCTCTTCACGGTGTTTCTTCACAGGGGATACTATGCATTTTCCCTTTTCTTTCCTCTGACAAACCTACTTGTAGGTGAGGCTCTGATAGGTCTGCATTTTTAAAAAGGACAAAGTGTTAAGCTAAAGGAATGAATCTTTAATGGTGGAATTTCAGACCTCTTCCTCTTAGGAGAGGTTTTATTTGTTTTGGCTTTGGTTTGGTTTTGTCAGGGAAGCTTCCCTGTGTCCCCAGAGCCACCCTGCTGTCCCAGGCACACCTTTGGTCAAGTCACTTTCTCCATCACTTGCCAGAGCATTTGGGGGTAGGGGTGGGGATCAGTAGCTCCCTCTGGCTCTGAAATGGGCCCCCAGCCGGGGAAAAGCCACTTTTTGCTCCTGCCTTCAACCTGTAACTTTCCCACGTGCCCTGGCACACCCTCCCTGCCACTCTGGGAGTCAGGAGTGGGAAGAGGGAGAAATGCCATCTTTTTTTTTTTTTTTTCCCTTTTAAAAGCTGTATTTATTTATTTATTTATTTATTTATTTATTTATTTATTTATTTATCTGGGGGAAGGGTTGGAGGAAGAGGGAGAATCCCAAGCAGACTCCCTGCTGAATAAAAGCCAGGGCTCCATCTCACAACCCCAAGATCGTGATATGAGCCAGAATTCAGACACTTAACCCACTGAGCCACCCAGGTGCCCCAAGCAGCACCATCTGTAGGGATCTCTGGCTGTACCAGTTGGGGCAGGGTCTGGGGACACAGCTGAATCCCTGGCCCTCCCAGCCCATCTCCTCATCCTCAGTCTCCTGGCCCTGGGAGGCCCCTGGTGGAGCTAAGGGAGGGCTCAGTACGGACCCTGTCAGCCCTTGCTGTGGAGATCAGAAGGGAAGAAGGCCCCAGCTCTGACCACCCGAGGGACCCTTCTGAAGGCCTGTACTTAGAGTTTCAGATCCTGGGGTGCCAGCACCGTGTTCTTACCTCCCCAATTGGCTCAGACCTCAGCTGCAGGGCCCCTCACTGGAAGTCTCAGAGCTTGTCTTTCCCATCACCCCAACCCAGCCCCGCTGGGGGTTAGGACTCTGGCCTGACCCTACAGGACACGCCACAGCCTGGGCCAGGTCCTGTGGATCCTGTCTGCCTGGAAGCAAGGCAGCCTGAGCCAGTTGTCACTACTATCCCCAGAGAGCTGGGGGTGTGGGGGGTAGGGAAGTTTACTGGCCATACCTTCCTCTGTCCTGCTGTGTTGCTGACCCCTGCTGGCCATCTCCACACACCCCTCCCTGCACAGGTATCCCTCCACAGAGCCCTAGTGCTTAAATGCTCCCAGAGACAGGGGGCTCACCACCTCATGCAGGAGCCTGTTCCAGGCAGAGGTGCTTTGTTTCTTAGGAAAGTTCTTTGTGTTAGCCGAAGTCTGAATATTTGGTGGCAGCCATCTGTTTACTTATAGTCACATGCCGTGAGTAAATTCTCATCATTGTGCACTATCCGCATAGCAGGCTCAGTGCAACATGTCATTTAACCCATCCAACACCTGTAAGGTTGGTACCTGTGTAATCCCCATTATATAGATGGGAAACCTGAGGTCCAGAGAAAGCATGTCTCCTAAGTGGGTCACAAAGCCAAGCAGTTACAGAACCTGGGTTTCAAATCCAGAGCCCACGCCCTTGCCAGCCAGGGATCTCCCCAGCTCACCCCACCTCCCGCTTGGCTCCATCTTGTTGTTGCTTTTCCGCCAAGCCCTTATCTCCCATGTAAGCTCCCACCTTCCCCCAAGAACCTAAAGTAGATTCACTCCTCTTCCAGGAAGCCCTCCTAGACAGCAAAGGAGTAAGGAAGGAGACTTCTTCCCTAGGCATCTTCTCACAATGAGAGGAGGGGAGGGGAGGGAAGGAGATAGGGAGCCCATGTCTATGATGTGGGTGAGTCTGTGGTGACACAGTCAGGAGGTCTGTTCCTACAGCTCCTCTCCCCTCTAGGCCAGATTTGGTCAAGGACCTACTTGGTGCCTGGCCAGACCTCAGGAATCCACATTTGGGAGGCCTGCCTGGGCCTGGTCTCATATGGACCCTTGGCAGGACGGCAGGGTTGGTGGCAATGGGGGTGGCCTCTCCCTGCCTGGTACACGAGGTTCTGTTGGGGTTAGTGCTTGAGGGCAGGGCTGGGGGTACAGAATTCCTGGCCCCTCAAAGGACAAGGAGCTGGGAGGGGGCATGGAGAGGTTTCCTCAGTTTAGCCAGCCCTTGCAGGGTGAGAAGCTGCACAGGTGTGGGGGTGGGACACAGGACACTCTAGTTACCAGGGGTCTGGATTCTCCCCCTTCCTTTGACGACCTCTGGCCATCTTCCATGGCCTCAGTGCCCTCAATCATGCTCAGGCACTCCCCTCTCTGGCTGCCACCTTAAGCTCCTTCCATTTTCCAGTCTCACTGTTGAGACCACAAGGAACAGCCCTGCTTTCAGAAGGATTCCCATGGGTGAAAAACTCTTCAAACTTTAACCAAAAGCATCTCAAGGTAGGACAACACTTTCAGACTACTCTAGTTCCATCCATTCATTCCAGGCTAGCATATCTGCTGAGTACTAAGGCAGCCTCTGCTTACATACCTCCAGTGACATGAGGCTTACTACCTTTCGAGGCAGCCCAAGGCTCAAAATAGTGAGGACCTTCTTTCTCCTACAGAGCTGAGCTTTGTCTCCCTGAGGCTTCCACTCTCAAAGCCTCAGAATCCCCGACCCTTCCCCTGATGATGTTTGGAGTGAGTGACCACTTTATTTGCTGAAGAGTTTGAAGGAAGAGGCTGCTCTAGGGGTGTCCTGGCCATAGGAAAGGAAAGACAGGGGTGCCTGGGTAGCTCAGTCGGTTGAGTGTCTACCTTCAGCTCAGATTATGATCCCCAGATTTTGAGATCGAGCCCCATGTCAGGTTCCCTGCTTCTCCTTCTCCCTCTGCCCCTCCCATCCATTCATGCTCTCTCTCAAATAAATTTAAATTTTTTTTTTTTATTTTAAAGAGAGGTGGATGTGGGGACCTGATCCCAGGTGGATGGCGTGGAAGGAGGCCAGGTTTGAGCTGCCTGAAAGGCCCCTGCCCAACAGGAGACCTGACCATCCTAGACTTCAGACTCAGGCACCCCAGTCCTCACTACTCTCCTTAACCTGGATGCTATGCCTTTATTGATGCAGCCACAGACCCACGGCCCCCATTGCTGCCTGTGGAGCTGACCATCATCCCTGGACCCCCAAGCCCACACCAGAGTTCGGTCCCCACCCCCTTCCCCTGGGCCCCCAGTTCTGTGCAGTCAGCTCTGTGGCCCTGCGTGCCATAGTTACACTTCCCTCCTCCCATGAGCCACTGTCCTTCCCCCATTCCTCTGCGTGTGGAGGCAGGGCACAAATAGATAAATAAAACGAAATAAACACGTTCGTCCCTGTTAAGTTTCATCTCGTTAGATCCACCCCGTCGCTCCGGCCTGTCAACTTCCCTTTAGATCCCAGCTCTGTCATCTGGTGTATTTGCCATCATCCCCCCCAGCTGTGTGGCATCTGCAAATTTGATAAAGTACATGGAGCGTGTTTGTCTCAGAGGAAGCCCCCTCCCCTGCATTGGGTGGCTGGAGCACAGGCGTGCACAGGCGTGCACAGGCGCGTGTGTACGTACACACACACACACACACACACACACACACACACACTTGCGCTTTCCCCTTTCTTTTCTGGCTGAGGCTTGTTAGCCCTGTCCAGTCACCCGGATCCTGGTGGGGATCCTGGGCACCTGTATCCCATAGAGGGTTTGGCACTCTCAGCCACTTGCTGTGCACGTGTCCCTGCGGTGGATGGGATGCTCTGGGGACGTCCTCATGTCCTCGCCGCCATCAGCAGGTGTTTAAAGAGCCTTTGCCCCGGCAAGACCCCACTGGCCCCTTCCTTCAAGCTTAAGGCGAGGCTGGTGAACCAGCATGGACCTTGGCTCTCCCGGCCAGCTGTGCATCCCTCCCACTGCCGCTAGACACACCAGACGCAGCATCCAGATGTGTAGCTCTTCCCCCTCTTGGCTGTGGCTGCTGATGGTGAAGTCAGCACAACTGCTTGGGGTGAGAGCTCCTTCTTGCCAGTGTACCTGCTGTGTGCTGTTTCTCTGATCCTTCTCTTCGGGGGACCCCAGACCTTCTCTTTGGGGTAATCGCATAGCAGGCATAGCCAGCTTGGAAAGATCCAGATCTTTCCTGCAGAGCCTGGCAGACATTGCCTAAATAGAATGAAAAAGATCGCAGGGCCTAGACAGACCTTCCAGAATCTTCTAGGCCATGCCCCAACCTCCAGGCACTGCATGTTAGACCACGGAAGACTCAGGCATATTCCTCTAGCTCCCCTCCTGCGATGGGAGCTGTTCGTTCTTCCGGCATCGAAGGTGGTAGAAGATGGTTACCTGGGTCAGGGAGCTGAGGTTGGTAATAAACCAGCCCAGGTTCTTGGTAGCGGCTTCTACCAACATGCATTGATTTCTTGCTCACATCGCTGCATTGCAGGTCCGCTGGGGATTCCGTCCAGGCCACCATGGCTTTGGGTCCCAGGCCAAGAGGGTGGGAGTACCACACCCCAGCAGAAGGAAAGACATCATAGATCACGTGCTAGCTCGTAGGCTTTCCGCCTCCGTGCGCCATTTGTCACTTCCATTCAACATATCACTGGCCAAAGCAAGTCATGTGGCTATGCTTCATTGCAAAGGGACTGAGGCAGTTCTGAGCTTTTCTAGTGCCAGAAATTCTGGCAAACGGCCTTCGTGATGTCTCTGGATACTGGCTGCTTCTGTCCCACAGACCCGTCGTGAGTTCCCATCATACCACTCGGATGCTCATTCTGAGTCTAGTGTGGAATGTTCTACTTCCCACCCGAGGAACTGTGTCATACACACTCCTGGGAGGTTTTGTCCAAGCCTGGATCAGGTATCCATTATGTGTCACATACCACCCCAAAACTTAGTGGTTCTGTGTGACAAAATATCATAGAACTATACACACACACACACACACACGAAGTGCCTAAATCAGGTCTGTGCGTGAGTTAGTAGTATTGGATCAAGGTCAATGTCCTGGTTTTGACAATCGGGCACAATCATGTGGGACATTATCACTGGGAGGAGCTGGGTGAAGGGTACCCGAGAAGTCTCTGCACTCTTTTTGCATCTTCTTGTGGATCTTCAACTATTTCAAATTAAAAAGTTATAATGGTAATAATATGGACTTAGTGGCTTAACACAGCAACCTTGTATACATTCATGACTCTGCCATGTGGGCAGTGCTGGGTGGGAACAGCTTATCCCTGCTCCCGTGGGACACACTCACGCGTCCAGGGTGCCAGCTGGCGACGCTGGAACAGCTAGGGGCAGGCGTGCAGCTGTCCCCCACAAGCTCTGTCCAGCAGGACAGCTGGGCCACTTTATGTGGTGGCTCAGGGCCCCAGGGATAAAAGCGGAAGTGGTCAGGCCTTGGGCTGGCCCTGGCCAGTGTCCCCCTAACCATCTCCCTTCCGTAGATTTCAAGAAGAGGTAGACACGCCCTCTTGATGATGGGAGGGGCGGCGTGTTCAGTTCATTGCCTTCACCAGCTGGGTCAGAGGCTTCTCAATCACCCCCCCACCACTCGGGCTCCAGTCCAGCTCCTTGACCTGTGATATGGGGGCTGGAGAAGGCAATGGCGGCAGCCACGAAGATAGTGTCACCGATGCGGGGATGGAGCTGGACTCACACCCCAGGGCTTAGCCCACCTTACCGCTTGAAGCCCCGGCTGGTGGCGGGCGGGACCCAACTCCTCAGCCTGCCACCGCTGGGGAGTCTGTTTTGCACATGCTGGTGTTTGCAATCAGAAAGTTCAGCGGCCCTTCCAGTGTGCTTAAATTAGTCCCCATGAAAACCAAATCATTTCATTTGCAGAGAAGGGCTTAATTGCAAGGGGAAGGAGGCAAAGGGAATTCTGTTGCCTGTTTTCATTGAAGAAAATTGCTGTACTTTCCCCTGTCTCCTTCCTAAACAGAAGCGGCTCAGAAATTGGGCTGTAATCACCAGCGATACCTCTGTTCCCCTCGCTTCTCAGAGCTTGTTCAGGTCCTCTGCTCCCAAGCCCCTGCTCTGGACTGTCCCCACCTGCAGCCTGGTACCTGCAGGAGGCAGTCCCTCCACGGTGGCCAGCAGTCTCAGCACACTGCTGCTGCCCGGTTGAGGGGTGCGCCCTTGAGGTCCTGGGAGGCGTCAGCCCTGGATGCCCCAACTCTTGGCAGGAGAAAACATCCTGTCACTTCCTTTAGAAATCTTGGCCCATCTGCTCCAAGCCCCCACTCCAGGAGAGGAAGAGAGAGCCGCCTGGCGCCCTGGAGGAAGAGCAGACCGGGTGGAACAGCAAATGCAGAGGCTTGGCAGCCGTGGGCTTGGCAGCCGTGGGCCCCGGGCAAGGTGAGGGCAGCAAGCTGTGTGGCCAGAAAGCATAATGGGGGCAGGCATGTGGGCACGTCAGAGGAGCCTCCCAGAGCCATTTTGAGGTCCTGGCATAGTTTTACTGTTCTGGCAAACCCAGCACAGCTCAAAAAATTGTGAGTGGCTCCCATTGCTTTCTTTGGAGAAGGGAAGAGAGCAGGGCTAAGGACACAGGCTCTGGGCTGTTGTGCTTGGATTCAAACTGCAGCTCTGCTACTTGCCCGTCAACCCTTGCCTCAGTTTCCTCCAGCCCCCATAAAGGGGATAACAATAGCAACTACCGTGTGCGGTGTCATGGCCCCACAGTGGGCTACGGCTCACTAGGAGCATGTCATGATGTTATCATGTGTTGGCTAATTTTACCATTTCTTTCTCAGTGACGTCCCTTGGTACAGGGATAAAGTGATTGATCTGCCTGAGGTCTCAGCCAATAAGGGACAGAGCCGGTCCTGAGGATGCTGAGTGCCTGCCTGCCTCGCACTGTTCAAGCCCCAGGTGGCATGCTACCCCCACCCCCCACTCATTCCCTCTGTCTCTTCCCTGGTGTACCACGAGCCCCTCTGTCCAGATTCTCTCCTTGTCTCTAGAGCTTTCTCTGGGGACAGGGTGGAGAAGCTAGCCTGACTGTCCCAGGAGGCCTGTTTGGAGCTGAGTTACTGTCTGACCACTCCCCTGCCCCTTCCCTTTGGTGGAGGCCAAGAGGATAATGGATTTGAAGTCCATAGGCCTGCTTCAACGCAGGGATTTGTGTGTGTGTATGTGTGTGTGTGTGTGTGTGTGTGTGTGTGAGGGAGAGAGAGAGAGAGAGAGAGAGACTCAAAGTCAATGGTGTATTAATTAAGGGGAACAGCTGCTACTGCAGTTCTTATGATAAGTCAGTGACAAATGGCTGTGTTTACCTTTCTTCTGAGCGGAGGCTCCGGAAGATGCCCTAGAGCTCCTGGGTGGATGTCCATGGCCGAGATTTGTGGGGTACAACCTCTCCCTCCTTCACCACCCACAAGCTTCTTTATCTGTGCCACCAAGCCCAAGGGGGCTGTTTGTCACTGAGGAAAGACAGGTCCGCGGCCTGGGGAGGCTTGGAAGGGAGTAGTCAGAGCCACGGAAGCTTCTCAGCAATGGCTCCCACTAAAAAAGAGGCCCCTGGATCCCATCCTCAGGCAAATCCCTCCACCCTGCCCTGTCCCTTGTGCAGTAAGAGCTGCTTGAAAGAGAAGCTTGGCCCTTCAAAGCAGAGGAGGGCTGCAGGGCCAGATCTGAGGCTGAGCGGCAGAGGACGCACCTCCGGGCCTTTGTGCCTGCGCTCAGTGCTCCAGAAAGCCAGGGGCCGGCTGGCAGGGGCCTTTTGTTATCTGGCTTATTTTGATCTTGCTGCCGCTCTCCAAACAGCCTCACAGAAATAGAACCGTGCATTAACTTCCTTCTCAGCTTAAGACGAAACAGGGGAGAGGGAAAAAGAATCTCTCCCTGAAAAACAGAAACGGAAAAGGTGGGCTTGTTTCTGTCTGGGTTGTGTTTCTGGGTGCTTTGATGGTCAGTTTCTCCACAGAATTTCCCGCAGATGGTGCTCCTGCACCAGCCACCACCTAGAAGTGGGCCGTTGTGGAGGGTGCAGCAGGGCCGACAGAGAAGGACGCCAACCCCCATGCCTGCAGCTCTTCCCCATACCCCACTGTGCCCTCTGGGTAGGGACTGTCTTGGCGGAGGGCGATGGGACCCCGGAAGCTCCGTGAACCCTTGCGCTGCAGACCCCCATATGCCCTGCGCCCTCCCTCCCAGACTGCCCCCGGGGCCTCCAGAGCAATGGAGGCCCAGACACTGGTCTGTGGCAGACATTCATCTCTGCCTCCTCAGAGAACACAGTCTGCAGACAAGGAGCCCCAACCAGCCTCACTCTGCTCTTCCTTCCTCTCCCTCCCAGGGCTGAGAGGGGCTGAGCACCACCCGGGAGTGTCTGGGGCCCTGCGGGGAAGCAGAAATGGGGCCGAGGATGAAAGGTTCTACTGACCCTCGCCCCTTGCACACACTCACTGGGACCAGGTGGGCATGTTTTGAGCTCAGCCCGCCTGGTATGAAGGCCATGTAGAGTGATAATGGGGAAACTGAGGCTCTGGGAGGTTTGGGGGCTTGCCGGAGAGCCTGTTGGTGAAAAGGCTGGGTCCCACAGCGGGGTGGGGCCAGCCAGCCATGGGAGAAGGCTCAGGGCCCCTAGTCAGCCCACCCCACCCTCCTCTTCTGCTGACCTTTTGGCAAGCTGCCATCCCTTACAACGTCACTCTAGGGGGAGAAAGGGGGAGAACCATGGACAAGAAACACATCCATTTTTAATAAATAGTTTATTTATCCAATAGTTTCAACCCTGATATTGAAGCCTGTTGCAGTGTTATTCTTCTGGCTGGAGCCTGATTACGACTGTTTCTTTGCCACGGGGCTGGCACTCAGATTCCAGCCCCGCCGATCATCCAGATATCAGAGGAAATGAGAGAGTATTGCTCAAATGAGGGAGACTGGAGCTTTATTAGAGAAACAAAAAATACCAGAAAGACCGAAAGGGGGTGGTTGATGCCTTCTGGAGGCAGCTGTTTCGGCCCGCTTGCCCCTCTCCCGCCTGCTGCGGCTGAGAACATATGGGAACGCGGCTCTGCCGGAGAGGCTCCCCGCACTTAACTAATAAGGCCCCCCGCCAGGGCGGTTCTGGAGCCGGGCTCCGCGCCGAGGGCTGGCGGGCTGTGCTGGGGGGGCCGTGACGAAGGTCTGCAGCGGCGCATGCACGCTCCCTGGCGGCCAGCAGGGGGCAGCCGTGCGGCCGCCGCACACCGCGCGCCCCGCGCAGCTGGGGTCGGTGCCGCCAAGTTCTGGCTCCACTGCCTCCCCGTGGGGTGGCTGTGGTCGCCCTAAGACACGGTGACCGTCGCACACCGGAAGCGCGGCGCTCCAAAAGTACCGGAATGCGCATCGTGGCCCCACACAGTGCCGTGGCTGCGGGGCTGGTCTAGAACGAATACTCTGTGAGAAGCACCGCTGGAGTCCCGGAAGCCCGGCCCTGGGAGGCTGCCTCCGGCGGCCAGAGATGGTGGCAGCGGGCAGCCCTACCCTCCTGTCTGCTCTCAGGCCCCTGTGCCTGCTCCAGGTCCTCTCAGGAGGCCACCCTGGCAGCTCACTCCTCCTGACCTGAGGGTTCCGTGTGCCAGGACCTGGCATTTCTAGAGAGTTCTTCTACAGTACATGTTCTACTTTCTAGCACCTTACCCCTTCGGGATAAAACAGGCCCCACCCAGCTAGAGGACAGGCTTTCTCCCCTCACCCTTGAGCTCCCAGGTAACACCCTCTGAAGGCACATGGACCCAACTGCTCCCCAACCCCTGCCGCCCCAGCCTGCCGTCCCGACCCGCCTCCCAAAGGCACGATGCCCACCCTGCTGAGTGCTCGCCAGCGGTGGGAGAGCTGTAGCCCACCGAACTGCACACTTGCTCTGCAGGGTCTCACGGCTGCTCTTTCGTCTTTTCCCTGCATCAAAAACAAACCCTTCTCCCTTTTTCTGCCAGCAATCAGGGCAGAGAGGATCGGACCAACACAGAGGACAAGCTAGGCACTTGGCCTCTGGCTCTTCCCCACCGCTGCCCTTCAACGAAGCCCATGCTTTCCTACAAGCTGATCTCTGCAGAGTCTTATAGACAGACCTTTGGAACCGGAGTCGGGAGGAGGGTGAAAGTCAAGGCAAGTGTGAATTCAGCACTGGCAGGTCTGGTGGCCTTCTTGTGCCCCTGGAGGGGACTGGCCTGGGATAGGCCGACTGGGAACAGGCCCCCCTCCCCGCCTGGGATTTATCGCTCGGAGTCAGAGAAGGAAGAGGGCTTAGTCCATCTCCACACCAGCATATCTTCTCCAGCCACGCGGTGGGACTCTGTCTGGATTCGGGATTCATTGGACGCCAAGAACTCCACAGCCCGGTCCCAGACCCGCTTCATGCGCCTCCTGCAAAGAAAGGAGCCAGGCTCAGCAGGCCAGCAGCGCCCCGGGAGCTCCGTCTGGCACTGATCAGAGAAGCGAGTGGGCCTGTGTAAACCCTTTGTACAAACCGAGGCCAAAAATCCAGGAGCCCGGATGGAATTTATCTGTGGGAGGAAAAGGCGTCAGGTACTAACAGAACTCCTGCAGAGGAGAGAAATTTCTTGAGCCACAGAGAAATGATTCCTCAACCTTCTCTGCTCTAAAAGCATTCAATTAAAGGGAGCTGAAGGGAGCCAGAGGTGGCCAGAGTACCCCCAGGTGTCCGAGTGGGAAGGGGCTGTGCCGGCCTTGGCCAGCTCTTGCTGGGGCCTGTTCCTGCAGCAGCCCCGGTCAGGCGGCCCCCCACCAGTGCTGGCTGCATTTTAATGCCCCATGTGAGCCAATTAAAGAGTGGCCACTGGGCTGCTGAGCCCAAACTCCACAGTACTTTGGAGCACAGGAATGAGCTCAGCATCTAACTGGGGAGGCCAAGAAACCAGAGCTACTCCTGGAACCAGAGCTACCAGGCAGGGCCCCTTCTCTGTTGGCTCCCCGGGGACTTGCAATCCCTTGGACAGCCCCCTATAAACTCTTTCCCCTCCAGGCTAGACAGGAAGTTTCCAAGGCGGTCAGGGAGGGTTGCATTGACATCTTCTCTTTGAGTCCCTGTGTTTTGTCAGCTCTGCACACTACCTCCTCATGCCCCCTCACGTGGAGAGGGGCTAGGGGTACGTCCATGTGGGAGAAGGAGAGGTTCAGCCTGGGGGCGGACAAAGGAGCCTGAGGCGGCCTGTGGGTCAGGAGTTAGAGTGAGGGTGCCAGGGCTTTCTATCTCGGGGGTCAGTCCTGCCACCAACAACCCCTCAGACGGTTCAGCAGTCCCCAGTTGGCTGGTCTCACACCAGCCCTCCTTCTCAGGCTGCCCACGAACAGGTACTGATCGACGCCCTGCTAGCCAGCTGCTCTTAGCTCCCCTGCCTTCCTTGCCAGCCAGGCTCCCCAGCCCTCCTTCAGCCCCAAGGGCAGGCGCTCCTCTGCAGGGCCGAGGACAGTGGAGGGTTTGGCTGTGATGGCAGTGAGGGCTTGGCTACGCAAATCAGGGGCCCTGGGAGATAAATTGAGGGGCTGAGAGCCAACAGGGGGTGAGTCTCCTGGGGTTCACTGCCAGGGCTCAGTCCCCATGGACCGCCATTGCACCTGTGATCTCTGCATGGAGGCTGGGCAGCTCAGGCCCAAGACGAGCAGTGGTGGTGCTCTTGCTCTTACTCCCGTTGGTGTGCAGGCCCCACCGAACGGAAGGAAGCCCGAGAGCGTCAGGGCTGCCCTCGGAGGAGCGTTCTAGGCTAGGCGCTGACTTAATGAGTGGTGAGGCCCTCTCCCGACACACCCGCGCCCCACTTCCCGAGGACCGGTCACTACCCCACAGCAGTTTCCTTATTCCCTCCCGGGAAGCAAGGCCAGGGACTTGGGCTTCTTCCTCACAGCCTCCCCGAGACCCAGGGGTGTGTGACCCATAGCAGGAGCTCAGTAAACATTTGTTGAGTAAATAAGGGGCTTCCCTTTGCAAGGCAGTGTTGTTATCTCCACTTTGGACGAGGAAACCGGCTTGGAGGGGCCATTACCCATGGCCACATGAGGACTCTGGGCAAGCCAGAAATTTGGTGGCAGCATGAAGGCACCAGGTGACATTGCCCCAGAGGGCCATGTGGCTGCCTTGTGCTCACACCAACAGCAAGCACTGGCCACTGCCGGGGTCCAGCTGCCCCTGCTCAGCTCCTGCCTGCACCTCCCCAAGGAGGAGGGGGGCCTGAAAGTTCTTAAAGCATCTTCACCTTTAAAAGGGGTCTTCAATGTTTTACTCTATCAATTCCTCTTGGGTTGCACAGAAACACCACCAGCAGCTGCATTTTCTTCAGCAAGTTCTTAGTCTCCAGGTGCCTCAGTTCCCTCCTCTGTAAGATGGGACACTCGCCGCCGTAACCTCCCATGGCTGCAGCAAGGAGTGAGTGAGCAGGGTGGTGTCTCCTGAGGGCCCAGGGCAGTGCCGGCTCCCAGTGAGCACTCAGCCAGTAAGGGCTCGGCACCCCCTGAGGGGATGGCGTCTGGTCCCACACCACAGCAAGCTCTGAGGAGGGCCCACAGCCTGGGCTAAAGTCGTGGCAGGCGCTGGGGACCCCATCCTCCAAAGCTATCCGTGCTGGGTTTTGTCAGGCTCCATCCAGCATCTGCGGCCCAGGCATGACCGTGGCCTGCTCCCCTTTCCCGTGCAGCTGTGCACCCTGGAAACTGACCCCAGCCACCACTGCAGAACCCTGCTCTCTGCTACAGGCATGCACATGTACATGTGCACGCGTCTGTGGGACGCACGTCACGGTATTTTAGGTAATGGGTCATGGTTCAAAATGTTTGCAAAACAATCTCCTCCTGGCTAGTGACTGATTCAAGAATATACAAGTCACCGGTTCCGGCCAGCAGGGCCTCAAGGAGCGTGTCACTTGCAGCTTCTGGGAATGTCTTCTGCCCATGAGAATGACCCGTCTCTCCCCTGCTGCCGTGACAAGGGAGATGTTGCCCCCACTGCGGCAGGCTACCATCTTGTGACCAGGGGGAACTCTACACCAGCTCACAGAGTCTGCGGAGGCGGGGACCATAAGCATCGCAGAGAAACGGAACCAGAGACCCGACTCTTCTGTTCCCAGTGTCCACAGGACTCTGGACCTCCACTCACAGAAACCCAGCCTGAGCCACCGCGGAGAAGAGGGTGCCAGTCACCCAGAGTCAGCCACCCAGAGTCAGTACAGACGCTCACAGGGGCTTGTTTCTTCCAGAAGCTTCTTTCAGAGCTGCACTTGAGCAGTGGCCAGAGGTGGGCACAGCCCTCTCCCCGGTGCCCCTCGGGCTGCACTGCCCGCCCCCAATAACTGACGCTCTGGGCCTCCTCCCATGGCACTCACCGGCTCTGTGGAGGGATGAGGGTGTCGCGCACGTGCAGGATGCCCACGTATGGGTAGCGCTCCATGTCCTGCTCCCAGTCCACGTAATGGTCCTGGACCACGTCTGCAGGGCAGGACAGAGGGCAGGACTGAGGGCAAGGACCTTCTGGCAGGTGCCAGGAGTCCTCTCCCTGGGGGCCACGCACCTATAATCTTCTTCACCATCTCATACATGGCTTGTTCCTCTTCTTCCAGCTTCCGCCACCGGTATTTCAGGAGGATCAGGAGCCCCCATAGGAAGGCCAAACCTATGAGGGAACACGGGCCCCATGACTCCGTCACATCCCTCCTGGCCGCTGAGCCAGTGGCCAGATCTCAGGGTGGGCCGGCCGCCATGCCGGAGGCGGTGGGGGAGCAGCACCAGGGTTCTGCCTGCATGCCTGCAGCGTGTCAGGCCCAGGCCACCCGCAGCAGACGTGGGCCGTGGAGGTGCAGGGGGTAGGCAGGCTATGAAGTGATCATGCTCCTCCCGCCGGCTGTCACCACAGAGGCCTCCCCAGCTGCCCAGATTGCGGCTCCTCCCAACCTCATTCCGGGCCTTTCATCTGCTCCCTTGTGAACTGGAACACGGCATTTCATACATATATACATGTGGGGCCCTTTGTATTCGGAGACACTGCTGCGGATAATGATGTCTGCACCCGGCGGCCTGAGGGAGGGAGCCCTGTGCACGCCCAGATGGCCTGAAACTTGTAACTCTGCCAGCTCTGCAGAGCGGCAGGTCCTGTGACTCGGCCTTTGGCCTTCAGAGACGCCCCGAGGTCTCTGCTCAAAGGCAGCCCCTGATGTCAGGCGACAGGACCTGTGTTCGGATTTGTAGCTCAGCCCCCTGGGCCTTTCCCACTTTCATCGGGTACCTAGAGCTCCCAAGGAGATGTTTACATTGTTCAGGGAATAAAATTAGGCCAAGGTCCTGCTGCGCCTTCTCCTCCTTTGAAAGGCTTGCCCTCTGAGGCCCTGGAGGGTTGTGGGGAGATGATGCTGGGCTCCCGCCCCGGGCCAGGCTTCCCCCCACCACTCCGACCCCGGGGACCCTGATCGTCCTGACCCTGATCAAGGATATTTTCCAGTTACCCTCATGCTCCTGCCACCAATCTCTAAAGATGACCTAGAGCAGAGGCTGACTTGTTCATCTCCTCTGTTTTATTACACAGACCTCAGGTTCACTAGATAGAAATGAACTCTCAGGGCCTGGGTTTCTAGAACTCATCACTCATGCCTAGGAGCGTCCCTGAGCCTGGGCTCTGGGGAGGTGCTGTGTGAGCAGTCCCCACAGCAAGGATGGGCTGGGGTGGGGGAAGAAGGGCAGCCGAGGACTTACACCAGAAGAAGATGAGCACATTGGTGACCGCGGTGAACAGGGCGCGGCTCAGGCGGCAGCCCACACCCATGCGGGGGCGGGCAGACTCCAGGCAGACCACTTTGTCCACAGTCGTCACCAACTCCGATGGATCTTCCCCCTTCAACCTGAAACAGGACATGGGGCTGCAAAGACGTTCCCAAGCTCCCAAGAGCCCTGGGATCAGCCCTACTTTAGAGCAGATAGAGAAAAAAGGAGGAGCTTTGAGGCCTCTACTTGCTTATAAAATTGACTTAGTATCCTGGCTGCATGCTTTCCAGAAATTTCCCACGTTGGCTACTTAGAAAGAATAAAGCTTTAAAGACGGCAGCAGGCTTGAACCCCTACCGCTAAAGTGAAGTCCCCCTCTGTCGGGTCTTTTGACAGCCCCTCTCAGCATGTGGAAGATTAAACTGTAAATTGGATTCCCACCTCCCAGCACAGAGAAATGGAAATGTTTACTGAATTGCTGGCTTTGCACTGCATGGCAGGAACTGAGAGTCTGGGAGGGTGTGCTTTTCCTCGGTGACGGTGACGGGGATAAGAAGGCACATAGGCTGCTTAAGAGTAAAGATGGGGTGCTGTGAGGCTCAGGGAAGGACAAGCAAAGGATTCTCCGAGGCCAGGCCCCGGCCCCATCACCTCCAGCCTGGCCCCTAAGAGGTGATGTTGGGATGTGTGGGGATGCCCACGCCTGCACCTTCTTCCGGCTAGTTGACAATCCCGCGCTCCAGACCACACAAGGGAATGCCCAGTCTCTGAAGCGGTCCAGTACCTCACGACCCACTCTGAGCACCGGTCATCTGAGCTGGGCTTGGACACTCTCCTGACAGCCTTCCCCCAATGTGAAAGGGTGAGTGCCATCATTCTTCTATGCTGGCAGCTTTGGTGAGTGCTGCGGAGGATAAAATCCATATTCTCTCCTTCCCTGTTCCTAACACAAAATCACTCAGCCACTCAGGGAAGCTTTTTTTTTTTTTTTTTAAGCCAATGAATTTTAATCGTGCCCTGCATCCAGTGAGCAAGCTTTAGGTTGAGCTGCCCAAGGGGCTTCTGGTGGAGGCGAGGCCGATAGAATTAGTAGTCTGGGTGGGTTAGAATGGAAGGGAACAAAACCCTAGAGTGTATTTGAATATCAGGAGCTGTGGCCTGAACAGAGACTCCACAAACCCTGGAAAGCGAGAGGGAGCCGGATGGGGGTAGTGTGGCTGGTGCGCCCCTCCCCCACAGGCTGACCAGCCAGCTGGGGCTTCTCAGGAGGAAGAGGGGGCTTGCCATCTCTACTAACAGAGTTCCGCAGAGACAGAAATGAGGTCGAACTGCCCAGTCAGAATAAAATTCAGTATTTCCTTTTGCAATGTCCATGCTGAGTAAAAACCAACAGACAGAAATGTTTCATCTAGGAAGGAAAACTAGCAGCGGACAAAAGGAAGTGCAGAAAAATGCCTTCTCCAGCAACCCTATGGAGCTGGTAAATGCAAGGGGCGCAGAGTGAGTTACTTGAAACGCTTAGCTAGAACACTTGGCTCACAACCCAACACTTGGATTTTGTGTCTTATCTTCAAATGGCTCTTTATGCTGCTGGCCCCTGCCCCACCCCCAACCCCCACTGCCCTGGCCCCAGTGCTGCTTCTTTCCATTGCCCCGCTGCAGGCTTAGCCCACAAGGACTCAGCAGGGAGACCTGCCTCCAACTTCCGCCCTGAGACACATCTGTGAGTGCTCAGCAGCCGGCCAATGGGTAAGGACCATGGCCGCAGGGGCCTGTGGCAGTGTCGCCACCCTGTGAGGCCCCGCCCACACTCACCAGATGCCCACGTCTTTGTTACTGCTCAGTATCCAGGTCAGTGCGGCTTCAAACTTGGCGGAGGAGTTGCCAGTCACATTCTGTGGGAGGGAACAGGAGATTAGTGCTGTGTCTGGGCGGATCAGCTGGAACATTATTCTCCTCCTGGATTAAGGAGGCCTTCTCCCGTGTCCTCTGCAGGCCCCAAAGCCCCGTTCTGCTAAATGCACAATAAAGTGGCAGGTGGAAATCTGGCCGATGAGAGCCAAGAAAGAGCTCTACTGGGAGGAGTCGATGCAGAAGCACACAAGAAAGCAATGTAGGCCTGAGGTAGCCAAGACCACAGCATCTTCTCAAGGACCAAAGTGTGAGGCCAGAGAACTGGCAGCTCATCTTGGGGAAAATAAAAAAAAGGGGAAGGGGGGTGGGGGCGGGGTAGGGTGGGAGGCCGGTGGCCAGTCCCTGCTCCGCTCTGGGCCTCAGTTTCCTCATCTGGGAAATGACAAGGAGCTAGGTGACCCTTAAAGTTTCTGCTGGCCCCCAAGTTCCAGAATTCTATCAAACTGGGGCCAGGCCAACAGTCCAACAGACCCTGAGCAAACTACACAGCGAACATAAAGTTAAGAGCGGATAGGCAGAGTGCAGCTCCGTAAAGCTGCTGGGAAGGAAAGAAAAGTGGGGAGCAAGTAACAGGGCCCCTGGAAAGAGGCAGCAGGCCGGCTCACAGCCCACCTTGGACCAGTCACCCCTGCTGCTGCCCAAACTGAAAGTAGCCTAACACTCAGAACTAACTTTAAGGAAAAAAAAAAAAAAAAAGGGAAAACAAAAAAGCCAAAAAGCAAACACAAAACAAAAAGGGAAAAAAAAAAAAGCAGGGCTTGCAAGATCAGTACAAAAGCATGAGGACCTCTCGGGAATGGGTAAGCACCGCAGCCTACTTACTGCTAGGTACTCCTGGGCTTCCATTACAGGAATGCATTTGCTTTTTAGCTTCTCTGGATTTCCACATTCAAAATTACCTAGGAGGAGAAAACACACATTCAAACACAAAGAAGAGGTGGAAAAAAAATTATTCGGAAACGGCCTAAAAAAACTGCAGCGAGAATCAAGCCATCAGCTCTGATGGGGAGCATGTGGCCCCGCGACTCCAGCTTCCGTGGGGCATCTTCACTCCGCAGCAAGATCAAAAGCCACTTAGCTTGGATCGATTCCAGATCATTAAAACCTGACCTGCAAAGCAGTGCGGTGATTTGCATTAAATGACTAAAAAGCTGCCCAATCCTAAGGTCTGTTTGCAATTGATCCCTAAAAGGATCAGACAGATAGCTTTGGAAGGTACCAGAATGGCACTATAAATAAACGCAACCTGGGAGAAAAGAAAGGCTGGGAAGCCGTAGGCACTGCAGGGATTCTGACCGTGACACAGGCAGGTGACCTGGTTGAGGGGTTCTGGGGATGTATGTCCAAATGCCCCACAGAGAAAAAGGGTGTCTCTGTGCTGGGCAGTGGGGCCTCAGTGTGGAGCCCCAAGGTGCTGTTCCCATCTGAGCACCCTAGGTGACCAGCTCCCACCTAGGAGGAAGCCCACCCAGGGACATCTCCTTGGAAAAACCTCTGGCCTGTAGGGGAATCCTGTTGAACCAAATTACTCTGGACTTGGGGGCCTGCCACAGTCACTGGCTCTCGACAGCCCACTACCGCCCACCCACCACGTGCTGCTTCCCGCGGGTCACCAGGCTCCTTGAGAGCAGGGACAGCACATGGTGCACCTGCACAAGACCCTGAAGCCACAAACTCTTAACCTGGTGCCGCCTAGGGGCCATGGAGGGCCAGTCTGTGTGCTGGGGGAGGAAGTGGCTGAGGATTCTCAAAAATCTTGAGAATGAACTACAGCTTATCCCTCTAATGCCGAAGTTGATTTTGACTTTAGGGGACCCCTGAGATCAAGTTGGCTTCACCTACCCTGCCCTGATCGCCCTGCCCCGCTTAAGCCTGCCTGGATCATGGCCATGGTCTCCTAATTGGTTTCCTCCTCTCCCCCTTCCCATCCATGTCTTATCAACAGGAGTTTAAAATGATTCTGCTTAAATGGCACTACTACCCCTGAGCTGCTGTCGCCTTGGCATTCCTGGCTCCTGGCTCCTAGCACCTCTCTCCCCTGCTTGAAGGCCTCCCTGGCGTTCACTGCCTACGGAGATCAAGCACCCGTGGCCTGCCGTCCACAACTGGGCCCAGCTGACCTTTCCAAACTCCATCCCTTGTTTCTCCTTCCCCTGTGAGGCCAGCTGCTTCCATCCCTGCCCCCGTCATTTCCTGCCTCTCTGGCTCTGCCTTGCCCCCCACATACATAGAATCAACCTTCCTTGGGCTTCAGGGCCTGGTACAGACACCACCTCCCCTGTGCCACTTTCCTGACTGCTCTGGCTAAAAGGCAACATGCCTCCTGGAACTTCTGGCCTCTCGGTTCTCATCCAGTCATGCCTCATAACAGCCAGTGGTCAGGGACGTAGGTGGTGTGTCTCTTCTACTAGACCAGAAGCAGCCTGTTAGCTGCAAAGGCCAGCACAAGGCTCTGCTTACAGGTGATCTGTGGGGGTGGTGGGGTGGGTATAGCCTGGTAGAGCCCTCATTCCCCAACAATGAGACCCTAGGGTTGCCCCTGACTTGTCAGAGGGCAGAGGGCTTATCAGAGGACAAGAGGCACTAGGCTCCCTGATGGCATAAGCCAGGACCATAGTCAGAGGGCAGGAAGGAGAAATATCTACCAGCATCCACAGCTTAAGACAGAGTTTCTCTACTTTATACCCTGGAGGTCTTCTGAAAATGCAGACTTTGATTCATAGGTTTGGGATGGGTCCTCAGAGTCTGCATTTCCATCCAGTAACCTCCTGAGTGATTTGACTGGTTCCCGGACCACAACTGAGTCACAAAGGTCTACAATACCCTCTTGGGCCAGAATTTATATTCCAAGCACTTGGGCCGCAGAGAAAGGCCCCTGAGGCCTACGGTGCTGTGAGCTCCCACTCCTATTGCTCCTCCTCCAAGCTCCCAGATGCCTCTCTGCCCATCACCAGTCTCCTGCCGTTCAGGAGGAAGGTGGTGGCAGAGCTCGGGCCAGTAAGACTGGCCCCAAGGGCTGAGGGCCCAGTACAGGCCCATCTAGCCTCAATTCCCTAGCAACAACTTTAGAAAAGGCCCCACAGGTCAGAGGTGTCTCTGGAACATCTCGTAAGACTGAATAGCTCCATCTGGTTCTTGTGCCAAATATATTTCACCGGGGGCACAAGCTTTGGTCATTACCTATGTTTTTAGCAAATGATTCTTAGAGGTGTGGGGACGGGTTATCTCTGGCCTCAGAGAACAATTTTCTAAATAAAACAGTAGGGGAGCCTTCCGAATGGATGACTTTTTAGGGGGTATTCATGGGGGTGCTGAAAATGCCCTCTCCTAGAGTACAGGACTTCCTTTTCATTTTGTTAAAAAAAAAAAAAAAAAAAAAGACCCAAGACTACTTGGTGGGATAGGAAGATGGTTTCTGAGACAATAAAGGACTTATCCAAGGTCCTCCAGCCAGATGGGGTAAATGGGACCAGAAGTGACCCCGGGGCCCTGGCAAGCTGGATGGACTTGAGTGTGACTAGCCTACCTTGCCGACCCCTGGCCCCTGCACAGGCCTCTCCTCCTGGCCTGGCCAGCCACCTGGTACAGGGAGGCCCTCTAAGTCAACAGACCTGCACTGAGGAGACCTAGGGCGTGCCACGCCCCCTCCAAGGCAACATGAATGCCCCAGACCTCAGGTAGTGGGCATCCGGAGAAAGCAGAAAGGCTTGGGGCCAGGAGCCCTGGGACCCTTCCAGGGGATATGAGAACCAACTGTAGGCTGAAAGGAGATGTGACTGAGTGGAAAAGTGGGGAAGGCAAGGCGTGGTTTTGCAGGATATCTTCCGGGAGACATCTGGCATCTTAGCCGCCTGCCAGCCAGCCCCCACTCAGCTGCTGAGGGTGAGAGCCCACCACCCTGGGGCTCTGAGAGAGGCACTCACCAGCTTGGATGGCCAGAAAATTGTAGAGCTCATGCAGCAGCTCCAGCAAGGCCGCCTTCTGCTTGGCCTGACAGAACTGGAAGAGCACAGGACAAGCAGTCAGCAGAGGGGTGATGGCCGGGGGGGCTCTGTCTATCTGGCTAGGCCTCCTTGTCTGTACTGTCAAGGGCTGAGCAGCCCGGAACCCCGCAAAACCCACATTCTCCAAAGGATGGGTAAGTATCTGGTTAACCATAAAAGCTGAGGGAGAGCTAAAAGCAGCCCCGGTTACTGTCTAAGAGGCACCCCCAGCCTCTGTCCTGTAACTCTCCTCGGAATGAAGGCCATGAGGTTGCGGGAAGATGTGGTCAGGCCTCCGTGGTGGGCCAGGCAAATGCCACACTACCACGGTCTCGTCCCTCCTTGGGCCATTCCCGTCTGTTTTTGGAGAGCCAGGTGTCTTCGTTCCGCCCATAAATCATCTACTGTATGCATGAGCTGCAGCAAAGGCCTCATCCTAGACATCCAGATTCTAGACTGGAACTGTGATATCTCTAGGCATCTTGAAACGGGGGAACGAAAGTCACCCGTATGAGGACATGGGCACGGGAATACAGGCACACCTAGCTCTCCTGCACCCGCAGCTGAATTGAACCCATTTTGCTAGGCTGCTAGCTTGAGAATATTTAAACGGAAGGCTGCTGTCCTTGAGAATGAATGACAGGCCACGGGCTGTCAAGAGTCTGCTCCGACTCCTCACCACAATCCTGACCGCACCCCAATTTCTCAGATGAAGAGCTCAAGGTTTAGAGACCTGCTAGGACCCCAAGATCCCACAGATACCAAGTGCTGCAGCCAGTCACCTCTAAGCCTGCCGCCCCCTGTAGACCTCCCCTGGGGTGTCATTGGCCAGGGCGCCTGACTGACACCGAGGGCCAGGGCTTGGGGCCTGGCATGACAACTGCCGGAGGAACCACAATAATATCCTTCTTGGACTCACTTGTGGCCCTCATCTGCAATGTGCGGGGCTTGGTTTCTCATAGTCTCAGAGGCCAAGATATGTAACCTCGTGTTGCTTAAAGACCCAAAAGCCTTTACAGGGTACAAAATGGCAATACCAAGATTTACAAGTATGACCATGAACATTCTAAGACAACTCCCAAGTCTGTAAGTGGAATCAGGTACCCAAGATACCTTTTAAAGACGAATGAGACGGGAAATGTTGATGATAGAAAATGTAACTGAATATACACAGAGATTCCAATTCTATAAACATACGTACGCAGACAGGTGAGAGGGGGAAGGAAACGCCCCCAAAATGTCAAAGGCGATTTATTATCTCTTGGTGGCAGATTCATGGCTGATTTTGTCACACTTTTCAAATTTTCTACACTAAACATCTCTTACTGTCACAACCAGAAAGAAAGAAAGAAAGAAAGAAAGAAAGAAAGAAAAAGAAAAAAACCCACAAAAGGACAACAAAAGTGGTCACAATGAGCTCTGTTCCAAACTCACCGACATTTAGGCAAAGCAGGGCTCACACCACCTAAAGGGAACAGGACAGAAGGCACCAGACCACGAGACGGCCTGCCTGAGATAGCACACCCACTCCCAGCCTGTCCACACGTTTTCAGCAGCACAAAGGCAGAAAGAAAAACGCTAAGTGTCATCGTTGGCTGAGAAGGGAAAGAACATGTATATCTATAACTCCAGTGCCCATCTGGGTTCTGGGGGAGCCTGAGAGTCGCACAAAGAATGAAACTTTCAGCAAGAGCCTCACCAAAGCCAAGAAGCGCCTCCCAGTTCCTGTGTCCGCCCTTCACAAAGACCAAGAGCATCCTGTGAAATCTCAGCTCAGTGGCGCCTGCTGACGATGCCAGACCCTGCTCTCGGATGCTCAGAGGTTGTAAGTCCCCAGTCTGCTCACTGGGCACGTTTTTAGCAAGGCCCTGGATTGTGCCTGTCGGGGCTCACTCAACTGGGGTGAAGAACCAAGAGACAGAAACCAGAGAAATCTTACAGACTTGTTGCCCATTTTCTGCTTTCGGGGTTCAGAATTCTAGTGTTCCGTCTGGCCACTACCTATTTTTCCGGGCCACTTCCTGTAATCGCCAACTGTGGTTTGCACAACACGAGGGAGCTGAAACTTAAGACGAATCTGTTTTCCCAAAACAACTGAGAAGAGGCAAAGATACTTGGTGGATGAACGCAATAAATGAATGTTAACAACAAAACAACCCTTAATGCACAGCAGAAGCCAAAGAAGAGATGAAACCTATTATCTGCCCCAGGCCACCCCTTCAGTGACATGGGTAAGAGAGTGAACACATGACCCTGTATTGTTTCTTTCCCAGCCGCTGGGCTGCTAGACGTGGAGACTGAGGCCTCCAGAGAAGCCTGGCACTGCACACTTAATAATTAGACTACTAAGTCATGCCCTCTGGCAGCAAAAGGCTCCTCCTGGTAGGATTTATGACCTGAAAATTTACTGCCTCCTATCTTCCCTAGACTATCACCAGTGCCAGCATCCCAGCTCCCGGCTAATGCTAGGGGCATGAGTCATAAATGGATGGGGCTGCTCGCCTTCCCCAAATATTATTTGTAGGGAACATTAAAGCTTCATAAAACAAATCTATAGAACTGGGAGGACTCATTCTACTTCAGATATATTTAAAACAACCTCCCCCCATCCCATGATGTTTCAAATCCGAACGGCACCCGTCAGTCAGCCACAGACGCACTACCAGAGGGCATATGGACCTGAGAAGCCAGCCTCCGGGTGCTTAAAACCATCAGCCCCCACCTTCTGCATCCCCCTAGATTGACTCAGGCAGAAGATCAAAGTCCCCAGCGCCGTGATTGATGGGAGAGCTTCCATAACAAGCCCAGGGTTGGATCCTGGGAGTTCAATTCTCTCTGTTTCAAATACTCCTTCGCCTGCCACAATTGAGTCTGACACAAACACCACAGAACACGATGTGATTCTGGTACATTACAGGAAGCACTCCTGAAAATGAGCCTATTATGATCTTTTTCGGGGCCAGCTTACCTCCTGGCAGAGGCTAACATCCTTGGGAGGAATAACAAAAGCTTAGAGGAACGCAGACTCACCTTATCTGTTTTGCTCTCACAGTCCACTGGCAATAATTTCACTGAGACCAAGAAAAGAAACACAGAGGAAATTAAACGTGTGGGTGGAGGAAAAGACTGCAAGAAAGGGACCAGTCTCAAAATTCAGGGGAAGTAAAACATTACCAACATAAGGGTGGGGATCAGGAAGGTGTCATCTAAGTGGCGGCATTTTTAAAACACAGACAGTAACACGTAAGAGTTTCCCAATCCTGGATTAGGAATGAGGATGAGGGCAGCTAGGTCCAAGTCCTAGCCGGAAATGATGAGCCACAGGCTCTTGGGTAACTCAACCACTCTGAATCTCCGTTTCATTTGTAAAATGGGATCGATAAAGCTTCCCCTGCTTAACTCAGGGAGTTAACCTCCAACAAGTCAATATACATGATGGTTTTGTAAATTGCCAACAGTGATATGTTGAACAGGGATTAGTACCATCATGGGAGGGGCGCTCCAGGTAAATTTCAGTATATATCCAAGAGCTGTGGTCTTAAAGCCTCTCCAGCAGTAAGTATGACAGTAGACTCACTGTTGTGGTACCAGTACAGTCCCACGACACTCCGGGGTCTGCTTAATTTCTTTAGCAGGTGGATAAACTGCTCTCAGAGCCAAGAAATTATTTGGGTGTGTGCACAAGTCTGGTATCCCCGTGAGCCCACAGACTCGTTCGTATACCCAAACACCCATCTGCTGCAAGAGCTAAGACACAATTTAGCTTCTCCCTCCATCTTGGCTGTTCCTACCAGGCGTGAAGAGATGTGGCCTTGGCCTGAGGCTGGGAGCAGGATTAATCACGATGCTTTCCAAAGAATATAAAAAACTGGTGCACTCACAATGTCACTTTATACTTAGACTTTAAATTTATACACTTTACCCTTTAAATTTATAAAGAAATGATGTCTATGTTGTTTTCTGTTAGACTAAAGCCCAACGTTACCCAAGAGGCAAATTTCCCTTTTAAGAAACATACCAATCCTCAACTCTTTAGGAAGCATACTGTATCCTGCAGACCACTTATTGGCATGTCTAGTCACTGAAGTGTGGACAGCAGCATGGCTGGGAACATGAACCCTCTCTGCACACACTCCAGGAGGATAATGCAAGCAAGGATAAATGCCTCCATTTATATCGGTTTAAACTCTTCTGGTGCTGCAAAGCTGGGAACCCAACCAGATCTGATCTGTGGGCAGTGAAACCTGGGGTGCCTTCAAATGGGCACTAACGTGTGAATGAGCAAGAGATCCAAGTTAAGAAAGAACGAAAAACGAATGGGGGTGGACCTGTCTGTTGGATAGGGGTGTGGTTTTCTCTAGATGGGGGAAAACCAGAGGTTGAGGTGGAAGTGACTAGGAATGAAGACTGCTTCCAGCACGTGGTTGAAAGGGAGGTTGGCAGGGAGGGTTAAGGCAGAAAATAAGAACAGCAGAGAGTGAAGACAGAAATTACTGCGGGAACTCCAGCCCTCTTCTCCCACAGCGGGAGGAAGGAGAGTCAGGGTCTGGAGGTAAGAAGACAGCCAGAGGCATCCGACAAGGCCCCGGGAATGTGCAGCCTGGCGCTGGGAGGACCGGGTGGCCGTTCTGGTGGACACTCGCGCGCCCGGGGCCCTCCCCTGCGCCGGCCCGGGACGTACTGTTGTCCTCCGCCTCCTGCGGAGCCGAGGGTTTGCCCATCTTCACCCAAAGGATGCCCAGGAAGACGACCAGCAGCCCCAGGCTGGCCCAGAACAGGAGCCGGGACAGGTAGCGCTCCAGCCGCCGTCCCGCTTCGGGCCGGGCCCGCGCCGCTCCGGCCGGGCCAGTTCGCGCCGCCCGCGAGCCGGGGCGCGGGTCCGCGCCTAGGAGGGCTGAGGGTGGCCGTGCTGGGGTCGGGGTCGGGGTCGAGGCCCACCAGCGACGAACTCCGTGGCCCGGCGCGGCCCTGTCGAGCGGCCGGGCGTCCTCGTCCTCCTCGGAACTGCCCCGGACCGAGGTGCGGCGCCTGAGCGGCGCAGGGCGGGCGGGGTAGGCGAGGCCGCGGCTCCCGGACCAGGGAGCCGCGGAGGCCCCAACATCGCCGTAGGCCCCGGAGGTCGCGTAGGCCGAGCCCGAGACCGACGAAGAGAGCCAGGGCTCCGCTCGCAGGGAGGCCGCGGCGGGCCGTGCTCGTAGCGGCGCCTCCTCCCGCAGCCGGGCCTCCTGCCGCAGCCGCTCCTCGCCCCGCAGCCGGGCCTCCTCCCGCAGCCGCTCCTCGCCGCGCAGCCGGGCCTCGCCCCGCAGGCGGCGCAGCTTGTTGCGGTAGACGTCCCGGGTGGTGTCGGTGATGGGTCCTGGCTGGAAGCCCAGGGCCTGCAGCTCCCGCCGCAGCTCCAGGTCCGACAGGCCGGCCATGGCCAGGACGCCGCCCCCCACCCACCCCCGGCGCGCACCGCACCCGGAACTGCTCCCGCCGCGGCCGCGGCGGAGCAGGCGGGGCCCCGCGCCATGATGGGAAGGTCTGTCTGGGTCGCCATGTTGAGAAGGTCCGCCTCTGCCTGATTGCCGGCCATGATGAGGGGGTCAGAGTCGGCCTTTTTGGCCGCCATGTTGGGGAGGTCCGAGGATTTTTTTTTTTTTCTTCCCCCCCTCCTTCTTCCTTTTTTCTTTCCCCTCCTTGCTCAGTCCGTCTCCTCCGGAAGACCGATCAGGGTTTCTTTCCAAATATTCCGCCCCATGCGCGGTCCCTTGCCCTTGGTAGGCATTCAGCAAAGTGTTGATGAATTGCCTAATGGTGAAATAATGGATGAATTGCTTAATGGTGATAAGCGCCAGTGGAGTATGAGGAGATGGGATTCTTTGCCTCTGTCTGTGCTTGGGGAAGGGCTTTGTTTGGCCGTGAGCTAGATGCCGGAAATGTTCTGAGACCCTGTCCGACTTCAGGTCGAGGGCGGTAGGCCTCCGTGGTGTTTTCCTAGGAGTTCGCTCTGGGGTGGAGCTCCGAGGGGATGTAGGCCCTGTCCCAGGTCCTCTGCCCCAGGTCCATGCCACGGGCCTCAAGGAGGCAGAAGACCCAAATGCCCTTGGGCTTGAGTGGGCAGTACAGGCTTCTGGGAGGAGCCCGTATGTGTGGGTAGTGGGATTTTTCACAAGAGACACAGTCTTGTATCACTTGCGAGTTTAGGCTGGGGACTCCCAAATCCTACCGGCGCCACTTTCAGATGTGTGATCACATCCAATTAACATTTATAGTCTGCTGGCCAATAAAGTTGGTAGGGCAGTTATGAGGATTAGAAGAGGTAATTTGTATGAGAGGTTCAAACAGTGCCTGATAGGCCTCCTAAGTGGTGGTGGTGTTGTTTTTTTAATTTATTTTTTATTTATTTTCAGCATAACAATATTCATTATTTTTTCACCACACCTAGTGCTCCATGCAATCTGTGCCCTCTGTAATACCCCCCCCCCCCCCCCACCGGCCCCCGCCACTTCAAACCCCTCAGATTGTTTTTTAGAGTCCATAGTCTTTCATGGCTCCTAAGTGTTTATACTTAATCCCGCTCTCTGCAGGGGCAGCTTAGGGGTGGGGAGGGCCGTTTTAGAACCTCCCATAGGGCACCCTATTTGATTACAGGAAGTGAGAGGCCCCTAAGGGAAGCATGGGGGAGTGGTGACAAATGGAAACTGAGCTATGGCTCACAGCCTCCTATTTGTCTCCCTACCCTCTTTGTAAGCCTTCCACATCCTTCTCCAGCTTCCTGTCCCAGACGTTTGTGGCTGCCCTTGGCCTCCCAGGTACCATGCCACTGCTACCCTTCCAATGAGGTTCCCCCCTTCCCCACCCGTGGCCCAGCCCCCGCCTTGTGTGTCCCTATTCCTTCCCTGGGTCCTGGGCAAGGCCCCTCCGCCAGTGGTTTGCATCTCTGCCACTGCCACTTGCTGTCCCACCGGGGTAGTCCTACACTGGCCACAGTTGCTGGGAAAATTACAGCCTCTGCTGTCGGGCTTCCATTGTTAGCCTCCCCATCTCCCCCAACTTAGCTGTTCCCATGTGGTGCAATTTTTCTCACCAAGTGTTGTTTTCCTTTTCTCTGCCTGTGTTTGCACGGACTGCCATGAATTTGATATAGTGATTGCCTAACACATACACCACATAATAGTATTTTATTTCTTTCTGAAGCACTGTTTGCATGACAAATGAGTTGGTAACATTTGTGCAGCTCCTTGCAGCTGTGCAGTTCAATATATAAGGAACGAGCCTTTCGGCATCAATACTGGCCCCGTGTATTCTAAGAGGGCTTGAATCTGATGCTTAAACAAAGTGAACATTCTGGCACTTTGCAGAGTTATGGTCTGTTTCATCACAATGGATCCCAGGACGATTTAAAAATATGTCCTGAACTGGAGCCGCCCCCAGCAGTGGTCCCCAGTGTGGGCTTTGTCAAGCCAGGCTTGGGTTTGGGGCTGCTGCTGTTGATATACCGACCTAGGGCCCAGTGACCCCCACCCGCCAAGCCTGTTGTCTTCCCTCTAGCCTGGAACCCATCATATCCTCAGGCGTAGCTTTCTGTCCCCCTGCGGTCCATCCTCTGTCTCCGTGGGGCTTCTAGAAGTTCCTGGATATCTCGCTGTGTCCAACGGGCCTTTGGGCTCATGTGCCCCCCCCCCAGGGTGTTTGCCAATCAGTGCTCCCATGCAATGCCTGCCTCCCCCGCACCCCCTACCCTCCACCCCTGGAAGAATCCTCACCGTTGGATGGAGAAAAGTCAATCAGAAAAACCCTCACAAGGCAATCGTCCCTCTCAGGTCTGGGGCCTTTCCATGTACCCTGCCCTGGAAAGGTCCGGTTCCAGTCTGTTCCAGTCCTGGCCCTTCCATGGATTGATAGCCCCCTGGTCGCCCTCCACCCACATCGTCTGCCAGGACGCCTTCACCTGCTCCTTGCTGCACCCCCACAGTTTCTTCACTGCCCCTGGCATCTTCCTGGCCTCAGGCTCAGCCCTCGTCCTCTTCCAGCACCACTGCCTTGTGTTGGGAGCCACCCTGGAGGTTCATGAGAGCCTTCTCAGAGTTTGCCTCCTGGGTCGAGTATGGGAACGCATATTTTAAAGCAAAGGGCAATATTGCAAAGTCAGCGGCTGCCCTGCATGCCCCCCTTTCTCCTCACTTTCTTGTGGGTTTTTTTTTTTTTTTTTTTTTGGTGAGCAGCTCAGGCTGCAGGCGGTCTTCCTGATTTATTAAAGGCAGAAGAGGAAAAGCAGGCTCCAGTGTCCAAAATCTACTTAGTAACCACATCCACACATTTAGCAGAGGTGAGGGGCCTCTAGGAGAAGGCTCTGGATTCCCAGAGGGCCGGCACACTGCCGGCCATCCTGCTGACCTCTCTCTGTCTCAGCAGAGCCTTAGAATAACAACAGCCATAAATCTTTTAGTGGGTTCCATTCGCCTTCTCCTCCTGCAAAGAGCCTTGCACACATTTATCAGGTCCTTAGAGACCCTGGGGGACCATGGCCTCATCCTTGACCCACCCCCTTGCCAGCCTTGTGCATTTCTCTGGGCTTGCTTGGAACCGCATCATGGGTGGTATCACACCGTGGAACAGTGGGGTGCTGGCAGAGTGTGATTGAAAAGTGGGGGACAAAGTGGGTGCCCTCTGGGCTCAGGTCTTGACAGGAATGGTCCCAGCACAGCCCAGCTTCCGGCTGCCTTATCTCAGTGCCCCCCGGGGAAGAGGAGAGCTACCTTTCATCCCTCCAGGTTAGTGAGGCGGCAAATATTGTCACAGAGAAACGCCAGAACAGGTATAATGGACAGTCCGGTTGGCTGCTTTTCACAATCAGCTGAAAATATAACAAAACTCTCATTCTTTTGGCCACACTTTGATACCTGTGGGTAAAAGTTCCCTTAGCGGCATGGAATATGTTCCCCGATGTCAATAACGAATTGTGTATGAAGAAAAATGTAATGCTTTCAGAACATTTTCTTTTGGGCTTTGTCCATGATTAGATTATACAAAATTACAGAGTACAGATATCAGGCAATTACTCTTTGCTTTTAACTATTCAATTTCATGGCAAATCCACGTAGCTCGGTAATTATAAAATCATACCGATGTGGTTACCGAGAAAATACCTCATCATCTCCATCTTGTGAAGCGAGGCTCAGGTTGCCCTATAATTACCCGTGGTCCTGTTAAGTGTAAAGTACATTCCAGACGAAGAGGGATAATCTGTAACTCTCCGTAATTGCCAGTTTTCTGGCGAGATTCTTGCAGAATTCACGGGATGAACCTCAGTTAAGATGTGAGGAAGATCGCGGTCCTCTCCTGCCTGGTTCCTCTGGGCACTTTCCCCTTTCCCATCCCTGCTCCTGGCTGTGAAGAGCTTTAACCAAAAGCAGATCTCTCTTTCTTTCTCTTTTGTGAAAATAGGGTCATTTTTGTCTCGGCTCAACTCACACTATCTTCCCCTATCCCTCCCTCCCCACCCCCCATTTTAATTTCTTCCAGGGCTCTGCATGTCCAGTAAGCAATCGAGTCTGCTGTCCTGGAAACTGGAGGAACTCGTTGGAGAAAAAGAATTATTTGAACCGATTGTGAGAAATTGAACAGCGGCAGGAGGAGAAGGAGAGAAGAAAGGAGCGGACACATCCAACCAGGCAGCTGGGGCACTGTGCATACAGATGGAGGTGGTGGCTGGGTCCCTGTTGCGGCTCATTACTGAGAAGCACATCAGAGGCCACTGGGTGAGGGTCAGGGAGAACCTGGCTGCCACGCTGAGCTTTGAACAGGGCTGTTCTGCAGAAGGAACCCCACCCTCGTGCCACCTAAGTGCTGTGGCTGCGGAACCAATTCCGTTTTCAGAAATGCAGATTGCCTTTGGCACAACCACCTAGAGCTCTTGTTTCCTTCTTGTTACCTATTTCAACGCTGCTCTCCAACCCCAGGATCTTAAGGAAAATTCCCCTCACGCGGGCGGTGGGCGCGGGGGCGTGGGGGCTCGGAGGCTGGGGCAGGGGGAGTGGGAGTGGTGAGCGCCCCCATCTGGTGATGGGGGAAAGTAGTCTCATATAGCGACAGATCTGAGCAGAGAGGAAAAGACACAAAAGCTGTGTTTTCTGCCTTAGAAAGAGGACAGTGAGCATTTGGTCTGCTTTTTGGAGTGGCTTCCGTGGAATGATGTGAATGACACGGCGGAGCTCCGAAGGGCCAGGAGGGGTCTTGGATCCAGTTCTTCCCAATGGCATACTTTGTAGATTTCCCTGCCTTTCTTCCTCCTTTTCCTCCCCTGCCCTGTGCAGCCCTCTCCCCGTTTATAACAGGGTGTCTTGGCAGCATTTCCCATAAACCTGCAGCTGCACTTGGGCTGATCAGTACATGCATGGGAAATTGTAGGACTGGGTGGTGTAAAGGGTCTGGGTTCCCTGGAAGGTTCAGGTGTCCCTCAGCAGCAGTCACAGCGCACCAAAAGTGTCCATTCTAAGGGTTGGTTTTGTCTGGTCCCGCTAACTACCAACTGTGGCTAAGCTCCCGCGATGACTGTGGTGGGTGGAAATGCCGAAGGGGCAGCATGTCTAATTGCTGGTTACCTATGGATAGCGGGAGCTGTGGTTCCTATACAGCCCCAGTTTATAAATAAATGAACATTCATTAATGCAAAATGAAATCAGAATGATATTTCCCATCCAGTTTTGTTTAGAAGGCAGAAATAAGTGTGTTGACGGTGGAATTTTGCTGTGGATGCTGGAGCGTAGAGTCACAAGATGATAGTAATAATAGTGATTTGCTGGTGCCTGTCCCCCGATCTCAAGGCACATATTACCACCTTGCATTTGCAAAGGCTCATTGAGGTTAGAGGGCTAGCTGGAAGTTACACAGCAAGGGGTTGAGTGCAGAAGTCTCACAACTCTCTGGCCCATTAGACCTCGAGCTTGCCCATACACAGAAAGTAGACCAACAAGGGTTCAGGAGACCTGAGTTCCGGTCCTTGCTCTGCCACTGGCTGGTGTGTGTGGGCAGAAAATGCCATCTTTTCTCAGCGGCACAGATCTTCCAGTTCCGTGGGTCTTACTTCATATTTGAACATAGAATTTATCAAAGGCACACATTTTGCTCCTGTACGTACCACCACTTACGGCCCATTCCAAATTTATCCCCCCACCCCCTTTATATGACCTGAGTTTAACCTTCCAAAATTAAAATATTAAATAAAAGAGTCATTTCTGTGTATTTCCTGCTTTATTTGCCAGATGGGGGGCTTGCCTGGGAGAGAGTATTTTCCTTCGGAGCCCCGCTCTTGGGCATGCAGATTTTGGGGCCTCCTTTGGGTGGGAGGAGGGCTCCATCTTCTTCCCAGAGCGGGCTGTCACTTGTCTGCTGGGGAAAAGCAGGGTTTGCGCTCAGGAACATTCGCAGGTCCACTTATGAAACTGACTTCTAAACCTGCCTGCAGAGCCAGGAAGGAGGGGGCACATCCAGCCCCCAGGTATCTGGCAGCTCAGCCTCTAGCTTTCTCTGTACCCTGGGGCAAGTCCTTTAACCTCTGGTTCTTCCCACTCCAACCCTTCCTCCCCACCTCTCTCCTCCCCTCCTGGGGAGGATGAGAAGTCATTAGTAGCTGTTTGTCAGGTAAGTTCTAGCTTCGCATAAGTTACTCTGGCAGACCTTGAACGGGGCAAGGCCAAGTGCAGCTCAGCACTACGATTTGTAGAACAGATAAAAAAAAAAAAAAAAAAATGCAGGCTTCGGGAGCCAGACTCTTCCAGAGTTCCCTTCAGAGGAAGCCCCCAGTGCTGGTGGTGCTTTGGGGGAGGGAATGAACGAACTGGAGCAGGGTCGTGGTAGTGGAAAAGGGGCCCGAGCCATGGGGCAGAGCCTTGAGATGCCGCTGGCTGAGGATTGGGCCTCAGTGGTTCCCAGGAGCTCTCAGAGCCTGCCATTGTCTGTGATGAGGCTCCCCTCAGGGACAGGGGCACCCTTTCCCCCAAGAAGGCAGCTTCCTGTTCTCAAGTGCAAGGCAGCAAAACAAATCGCCGTCCCCAGATTGCGCTCAGACACGCTCCTGGAATATTAACACGGGGTGGATGAGGCCAGGCCCCAGCTGCAGAGGCGCCCGCCTTCCCTTACCGTTCTGGGTGGACAGCAGCGCCTCACCCAGCAACTCTTCCAGGGCAGCCCAGTACTTTTCCAGCTGCCTGGAGTTCATCTTCATTCCAATTTCCACGGGAGCAGTCAGCTGTGAAATAAGGCAGAGTTAACAAGAAGGAAAAGACACGGAGCGCGCCATTAACCCCTGGGTGCCTCACAGGTGGCAGGAGGGATGGCCAGTAGCCACACGGCTCTGCGGCGGCCCCACTTTTCCTGATCCATCCTCCGGGGAAGCCTCTGACCTTCCAGGGCCAGCCAGAGAATTCTGGCAGGAACCCCCCCCCCCCCCCACCAAACTCCAACCAAGGGGCTGGATCCTGGAAGTCACCCTAGTCTTGCTGGGAGGAGGATCAACAAATCTCCCCTGGCTGGGAAGCTGGGACAGGAGGGGAGGGGTCTGCAGGAAACCCCCTGGCTCTTCCTGTGGGAGGAAACTCTCCGTCCCTCTTCTCCTGTATAAGGAGAGCTGGCACCTGGAGCCTTGCAGCACAGGCGTTACTCCAAACGCTTTGCATGTATGATGACTCTCAATAGCCCTAGAGGTAGATATGACTAGTGGTGTGCCCATTTCACAGATGAGGAACCTGAGGGCAAAGAGGTAGAGTAACTTGGTCAAAGCCACACAGGTACTAAGTCGTGGAGGGAAAGGGTGTGACACCCAGGGGGTCTGACTCCAGGATCTGCGCCACCAGGTGAGACTTTCTCTGGACCATGGGGACACAGGTGAGACCCCAAAGGAGCTGTCTGGAGGCTCGCCACCAAGAGAAGTTGTTGTGGCCGAGCTGGGGGGGTGAGGGGTGGGGGCCTGACTGATCTTGCCACCACCCCAGAGCTTCCTGGTTCAGTAGTCTTGGTTCACAGGCCAGCCGAGCTTCCCTGCCTGTCTGGAGAGCTGTGATGGAGGAGTCCCAGGGGCTCCCTGGCAGTGGGAAACAGGCTGAGGCTGCCTGAAGGGCCACACAGAGGGTCTCCAGGCCTGCCCATGCCATCCTCTGCCCACGCCATCCTCTTGCTGAGCTATGCTTTTCTCTATGCATCAGCGTCCTCACCTTAAAATGAGGCGGCTGATGGAATGATCTGGAAAGGACCTCCTGACCCATATATCCTGTTCTAGGGAGATGGAACAGTCTCCCCAAGACATTCTTCAGGATGTAACACGTGCTTTACCACTGCCCAGGGTGCAGGTAGCGGGCAGTTCCAAGTGAGCTCCCCTTTGCCAGCTGAACCAGTCCTTCCCCGTTCCTCCCAGGGAGCCCAAGGAGCATGTGGGAAGGGAAGGCACACTCCCCTAACCCTGCCACCCAGTGTGATGAGTGCACCGAAGTCCCTCTCTGGGCCACAACTGACCTCCCTGTTTGTGGACAGTGTGCTATGGCGACCCGAGGGGGTAGAAGGATCCCTGGCTGGTGTCTGGCAGGAGGCAGGAGGTCTGGAGTCCAGCTCAGTTTTGCTCTGATGACTGTGTCACCCTGGCTCTCACTCTCCCTACTATCAGTCATCTCCCCTCCCAAATCCCTATACAGGGAAGTGTCCCCTGCTCAGACCCAGGACCCCCTTCATTCTCCATCCATGCCTACTCTCTCCAGGATCTCACCCGGTCCTGGTTTGAAATTCCAGCTAATTGCTGATGCCTCCCACAGGGAGGGATGTCTCCAGCCCTAAGCGCTCCTAAAGTCCATCATCTATATCCACCTGCCTGGGCAACGCCTCCACCTGGGCGCCCACCAGGCATCTTAAAGTTCACAGGTCCTATCTGACCTCCTGACCTTCCTCCAGCCATCCTACAGCTAACCATAGGCTTCACCGTCTCCATGAGTCATGAACCCATCCTTCTAGGTCCTCTGGCCCGAACACGGGGCTTGAACTCACTACCCTGAGATCAAGACCTGTGCTGAGACCAAGAGTCAGATGCTTAAAAAGCCACCCAGACTAAGCCACCCAGATTCCCCTGGGGAGATGCTTTTAAAATGTAATCTGATCTTCTCCCTGCTCTGCTCCAAAGCCCCTAGTGGCTCCCATCTCAGCAGAGTGAAAGCAAAGTCCAAACTGCAGAGTCTGCTTTCACCTCCCACTTTCTCTTTGACTCCCTCTGCCCCAGCCACTCCAGTTTCCTCCCTGTTCCCACAATGCGCCAGGTCTACTCCTGCCTCAGGGCCTTTGCACTGATTACTTGTGCTGCTTGGAATGCTCTTCCCCCAGACATCTTAGCGGTTTAGTGCCTCACTGTCTCCAGGTCTGTGTACTAATACCATGTACTGACTAAGCCTGCTCTGACCACCCTATTTAAATTGCAACACATCCATCTCCCCTCTCTGCTTTATTTTCCTCCATGGCACCTGCCACCACCGGCCACACTAGGAAGGTTGTTTATCCTGGTTGTAGTCCATTGCTGGTCCTTTTGTTATCTCATTTCTGCCCCCCCCCCCAATGGATTGTGAGCTCCATGAGCTCAGAGGATGTATCTGTTTTGTTCACCACACTATCCCCAGGGCCCAGAGCCCGGCTTCGCACTTAGGGCTCGGTAAATACTTACTTCCTGGGCAAATGAGTCTGGAAATTAAAGAGCTGTGCTGGACAAACCCAAGACTGGCTCTGGCTATGCCAATCTGTGCATCCAAACTCAGCACTGACCCAGGGGGCTTCACACTGTAGCTGTCCCCAAGGTTCCTTGCTAGGGGAAGAACTGGCACCCTTGCCATCTGTCCCCTGAGGACCACACCTGCCTCCTGACTGGTCTCCTGCCTCCACTTGTGCTGCCCCAGATCTTCCTAAGTCAGATCAGGTCACTACCCTGCTTTGAACCCCAGTGACATAGACATCTCACCTGGACCACCAGGCCCGCCAACCTCTTGTCCTCTCCCAGTATGCCCTGGCCTTGAGGGCCTCACACCTATTATGTGCTTCCTGAGCAAGGCTTTTGCACTTTTCCTTCTGGAATGTTCTCACTCTAGCGCTTTGCATGAGAGGCTCCTTCTCATCATTCTGGTTTCAAAGAAAATAAATGTCACCTCCTCCAAGAGGCCTTCCCTGAGCCCTCCTCTGGCGACAGAGTACCCCCAAGCCCCACCCTGTCATTCTCTATCCTTTATTTGGATATGCCTCCTTTATTTGGTGCCTGAAATGATTTACTGTCTCCTCGTTGGTGTTTCCCTCCCTTTCTCCTAGAAGGGAGCTGGGTGCCTAAATGTCTGGTTCGCTGCTGTATCCTAGCATAATCGGTGGCTAGCAGGGGAGCCATTCCCTGCCCCCACCCACTAGGTTTCTTTGTATTGTCGCCCTGTCTGCTCACCTTGATAACCTGGTTTTCTTCTTCTTCTGTGGGCTCCACAAGGTCCAGAGGCCCCACTTCCTCAGACCTCTTTTGTAAAACCAGGGACTTCTTTTGACCTTTGTTGCGCTCCTTTTCCTAAGGGCAGAGCACAAAATCACACAAAACCCAAAACCGTGGTCTGTCTACTGCCCAGAGGGCACCTGCCTGTCTCTGTCCAAGGTGCTAAGTGACCTGAGCTTCCCACAGGGACAGAAGCATTCCTTCTCCCCAGGTGCCTCTACGGCAAGTCCCAGCAATGCGATGGCCACAGAAGCCTCTCCGAGTTGTCCACCAACAGGTCAACTTGCAGAAGAATCCCTTCCTTTCTCGTTCCAGCACTGCACCCAGGCTGTTACTGTTAATTAAGTTAAAATGCTGAAAATAATGCCTGCCCTTCATGCATATTAAGCGTGAAAATGGGTTTTTCTTAGCAGAGAGCCTATAAAAAAGGTGGCAAGACAGCCTAGCCTGCGAGGGCACCACGGGGTGGCCCAGAAACTGGAGTCCCTGGGAGGTGATTTATAAGAGGCGAGACAGGGAGATGAATTATGGAGGAAGGAGATTGCAGCTTCTTCATAAAAATCCTGGTGCCTGGCAATTATAAGGAGCAAAACCATAGAGTGGATTAATGCAAAGTGTCCTTTGGTTGCCATTTTGCTAGTTTATGTTCTACTGAGTTTGACTGTTTCTGCCCCAAATCTTACGTGGCATCCTGCTTTCTGGGTCCCAGGGCACTGAGATCAGACACACCTCATTCCTTTGGTTTCCCTAATGGCACCCTTGGGATTCAGCTCAGGGCCTTGCCTGAGACATGGTGATTCTAGAACAATGGGCTGTCTCTTCTGGGGAAGAAGCTGGTGGCGGAGGAAGTGTGTTTAGAGAGACTAACACATCTCCTCCGTATTTCCATGGCTACGCCCCACCCCCACGAAGAAGGGAGGCTCCGGCCAGCCTTGCCTTGGCAGAGGACACTGGTCACTGGGTCTGGGGCAGCCTGCCCTGTACAGAGCACGTGGGTCCAGAGGCCACGCAACCTCCCAGAGAATGGATTCATGTCTTTGTTCCTAGTGGAGCCTTGGTCTCAGGTGGGACATGAAAGTCCCATTTTTTCACCTCCTCAGGTCAGAGAGAAACAACTATCTGTACAAGATACTCAGAACCCCTGGACATCTAAAGTAAAAGGCACGGGGAGCCAGGTCTGGTGGTCACTTTTTCAGGGGACCTGCCCCCCTGAGTTCTGTTAAGTCTGCCTGGTTTACTTCTGGGTTCTCAAGAGGCGGCTCTGGCCGACACTTCAGGGAGCAGCAGCTTCTTCTTTCCCACTCTGGGCATTTGCTCCCACCAAGTGCCCCTCCTTCTCTCTAAAGACCCACAGATCCATGCTCACCTCTTCTCTGTAGGCTGCCAACATGCGCCAGCCCGTGGAGACCTCTCCCTCCTCCGAGCTTCGCACTTACCATCAGCGTCACTCGCTGGGCAATTAATCACGTCCTACCTCGTGACATTTCTCTTGTTCTCTATTGTTAGTGAAATTTTCAGGTGTTTGTATCTTGGCTGCTGAGCCTGCTCCTTGAAGACGGAGGCTCTTAGATCTCCTTGTGTGCCTGGCCTCTCACCCAGCATGGCCGTTTATACCGCAGAGATGCTCAGCAAATATTGATTGGCTTGTTAATTGAAAATCTCCTCTGAAGGATGGGCAGGGGCAGGAAAAGGTGTTGCGTGTAGGAGCTGCAGTCACCTGTGTGTGGTGCTGGGGAGGAGTGAAGGTGGCAGGTAGACAGCTGGAGCTGGGGGCTAGCTCAGCTGATTAAACAAGGGTTTACCAAAGGGACACTTACTTGTGCCTTAGAGAGACTAAGGCCACCTGAGTGCTGAGCAGGGCTCTGCGCCACTTGGGCCACACAGGGGAGGTGGGCATGCCTTGAGGTATGTGTGTGGTGGGGGAGACTTCCTACCCGGATCTTCTGAAGCTCGCTGTGGGTGAAGATGGGAACGAAGGCTTCTGTCTGGGAGGCCAGCATGGCAGCCACGTGCACCACAAGCAGAGCAGCCACAGCCTTTCGGGACACCATCCTGGAGCTGGATAGTGACAAGAAGCTCTTGTCATGGGGATTATGGTGCACACGTTCCCTACAGCTGTGATTTTGAGCAAGCCACTTAGCCTCTCCTGATGCGGGCCGGGTGTGGGGCTTTACCAGAGGAGCTCAGAGGCCCTTCTCTGTCACAGAGCCAGGCCTGAGAAGAGGTGGCCCGGCCCCTGCCACATGCTGGGGGAGAAGTCGTCCATGTGTCAGCTCCCCTCTTTGTCACAGCTGCAGTCCTCCAGGGTCAGCGGGGCTCATGAAGTGGGAAGGACCCATGTCTCAGAAGAAAGACTAGATAATCAACAGAATTGTGCTACCCCCTTGAGCCCTCCCTGTGCCCTGAGCTGATGAGGATGACAAAAGGGATAGACCCAGGCCAAGATGACCCCAGGTTTCCCCAAGTGTGCCAGGTGGCACTGGGTCTGGAGAGAGGAGCTGGAACACTCTGCGCAGATGGAAGCAGAGCCAGATGGAAAATTTCAGCAGGGAACAGCATCCTAGAGCTGAAGTGGGGTCTCCACCCCTCCAGGGGCCAGCACTGGCTCTGGAACGAGACTTTTTCAGAGCTCCAGCTAGCTGCCTGTTGGTTGTCTAGAAACAACACAGAGTGCGTCTGTTCCCAGCAACCCCCTCCCCTGACACCTCAGAATGCTGCAAGTGCTGGGGGTGCCTGCTTGCACGTGTGGGGCCTCGTGTCCCAGGAAGTGGGTATGTCTGGATTGGCGGGCCGCAGACACCTACCAGAAACAGGTAGGTGTGGTGACCCCAGGAGAACAAAGGCTTGAGAAATGGGGTCAGCTGAGCAGACTCCGGGCTGGGTCCAAATGGTCCTATGGTGGGGGTGGGGGAGGGTGCTGCCTGCTGGGTGCCAGCCTCAGTTGACTCCTTACCCTGGTGCACAGTGCCCCCTTCCAAGCCCTCTCCCACACAATCTGCACACTCACCTGGGAGCAGGTGCTATCTGGGGAGGGGAGGGGACCTAGACAGGTGAGGAGACTTATTCAGAGATGGTGGAAGTTGGAAGGCTGGCTTCCTGAGGCCTGCTGCTTGGCCCTGCACGCCACTCCATGTTGCCTCTGCTCACAGAAAGTGGAGAAGCACATCGCGGGGGCAGCCTGCTGAACGCAATCCAGGCCCCAACATTCCTGTGTTGAGTGGGCTGATGAGAGCAGGGGCCAGGCCCCAGAGCGAGGAGGAGAGACAACGGGCAGCCTCCACAGCAGGCAGAGTTTGGAGGATTATAGGGTTGCAGATAAAGAGTTTCAGGGAGTCAGCCTGGGGCTCCCACAGCCCTTGGGCAGCCTGGATTCTGTTGGCAGGAAAGAGTCCGGCCCTGGATTGGTCTCCAAGCTTCCCTGCAGTTCCAACCCCCCTTACCCCTTTGGAGAGAATCATCCAAGAATGCCGACTTGCGTCCTGCCTCCCCATGTCCAGGACCCTTATCCTCAGTCATCTGAAGCCACCTCTACTAAGCAGGACACTCTCTCTGCCTTCTTTGAAGCCTCCTGTCCCCGTCCTACTTTCTCTCTCCATCTGGCTAACACTCCATGAGATAGAACATGAGAGCTCAGATAGTCAAAGCCTCCCATGCCAGCTACATGCAAATTCAGGGTCAGAAGACCACCCACCCACCGACTGCCTTCCCCATCTGTGGGGACAGCCGAGATCTGGTCTGGGACCCCAGGAGGACCTGGAGTAGTACAGAGTCTGGGCAGGGATGGAGGGCTCCCAATCACTCTTCTTCCTATCCTCCCTCTCCCTATGGAGGCTGGAGGGCCCTGACTCCCCTCCCCAGGTGGAGACCATGTGTCACATCGATGGCGTCCCGTTTCCTTCACAGAGATGCTACAGAGCCCTTTTCATTCTGGTGTTCACATTTAATTCCCTCCATAAGAATCAATAAAAACCTTAAATAAAAAAAGGCAAAATCCAATTGCTGCTCATTTTCTTGATCCAACTGGCAGTTGGCATGTCACCTACGTTCATTTGCGTTCCTGGGAGCTCGGAGTGGGAGAGCTTTTCGCTGTATGATGAGACACTGACTTCCCTTTTCCATCTCCCAGGATGGGGCTCCAGTCTTCAAGCGATCAGGCTGGAGGAGGGGGCATCTGTCTGCTCCCTGCCCTCCCATAGGATCCCCGGCTCTGGCGAGTCTGGCTTCGTCACTCAATCTCCCTAGGGACCCGCTTCACCTTTATCTTTCCAGAGTGAAGCCTCCATGCCATGCGGGGGTCCTGCGTCCACACTGAGCTCTGGTTTGTGTTCTTGGCCTGTAGTTGTAGTCAACGGCACCGTGCACCCACACAGCCTCTCTTTTGCCAGGAAAGGCACCCACCCACTCCTCCCTCCAGCTTCCCTGCTCCGGGGCAGTCCTGCTTTAACACACACGATGAGTGGCTTTAACCTGCTACTCTGGAAATCGGCTCTGGGGCTTGCAGTCCAAAGCCTAGTGAAGTATTGGAAGGTGGCAGGAGAGACACAGGGGAGATCTTTGGACCGGCTGGCTCTGCTTGCACCGCTGTTCTGCCCTGGGGCTAATGCTGAACCCTCCCCACTCCCCCCCAACCAAGGCTACTCACATCAGCGCGGTGTGAATGGGACTGATGGAGTCTGTGTCTGCTTATCCTCTGGTATCTGGCTGATCTGACCGGTCTTTATATCTGGTATCTGGCTGGTCTGATGGTCCCTCTGGCCCGTCCTTGGGAGCCCATTAACCTTTGGCCACACCTTAGGGGCTTTGGGTGGGGAGCCCAGATTCTTGAAGCTCATGGAAACAGCAGGCAGGGCCTGCCACCTGTGGACTTCTGGGGCCTTCCTGGAAGGCTTCTGCCTCAGGCAACAGTCAGGATTTGGTGGAGGCCAACTCCCACCCAGATGGCACTCTCGGGCCCACTTAGAACTCAGCTGCTGGGGATACCTGGGTGGCTCACTCAGTTAAGCGTCTGCCTTCAGCTCAGGTCATGTGGGATCGAGTCCCGCATTGGGCTCCCTGTCCGGCGCAGAGCCTGCTTCTCCCTCTTTCTGCCCTCACCTTGCTTGTGCTCACTCTGTCAAATAAATAAATAAAATTAAAAAACAAAACAAAGCACTGTGGGGCACCTCAGTGGCTCAGTGGGTTAAGCCTCTGCCTTTGGCTCAGGTCATGATCTCAGGGTCCTGGAATTGAGTCCCGCATCTGGCTCTCTGGTCAGTGGGGAGCCTGCTTCCCCATCTCTCTCTGCCTGCCTCTCTGCCTAATTGTGATCTCTGTCTGTCAAATTAAGAAAAAAAAATTAAAAAACAAACAAACAAACAAACAACAGAGTGTGAGGTCCAGAGGGCGTGGGCTAGTGGAGACCCTTTCCCCAGTGGAACCTTGCTGGCCAGTAGCACTTTCCAGAGAGGCTGCTGCACACATCCAGATGGGGATTGCTCTTGGTCCAGGAACCCCTCCCCGGTCAGACCTCTCTGCCGTGGCTTTTCTCCTCAGAAAGAAACAAATGTTTGTGGAGCTACAAACCCAATCCTGTGCTCATCAAGGCTTCCTGCCAGCGGGGTCTGGGCATTCCACTTCAAGGCCAGTCACACTGGATCGCTGGATCGTGGGCTCGCCAACTGCTGTTCAGCCTGTCCCCTGGGTCTCTGCAGTCCCTGAGACTTAGCCCAGAGGAATGAAAGCTTGAAATGCCGGGGCTTGGAACTGAGATGCCACTGCCCACCCTGCCCCAGGTTGCAAGAATGGCCTTTAAGACATAGTCACAGATCTTGGTGGTGGCAAGATAGCATGAGCAAGGTGAAGAAGTACCTCCCTCCCCACTTCCCAGACTCCGGGGGTCTCTGTTAGCACCATGTTCTCCTGGGGGAGGGAAGAGGAGAACAGGGCTCAGGTCCATACCTTCATCTCTAACACATGGTGAGGTGGGGGGCAGGCCAACTGTGGTCCATGGGCCAAATCCAGCTTGTGAGCTAAGAGTAGTTTTTACGTTTTTTAAAATAATTCAAAAAATCAGAAGAAAAAGGATTTTGGTGACATGTGAATTTTTATGAAATTCCAATTCCTGTGCCCATAAATAAGGTTTTCTTGGAACACGGCCACTCTCATTCATTTGTTTGCTGTCTGTGGCTGCTTGGGGGCTCTAACAAGAGAGTTGAATAGTTGGACAGAGACGTTAAGACCCACGAAGCTGAAGCTATTTATTATTTGGGCCTTCTAGAAAGTTTGCTTATCCTTGGCCTTCCTGTGTCTGGAGCATGGAAGGTGCTTGATACGTTAAAAAATAACAGCCAGACATCCTACGTATCAGCTTTTTGAAATCATACAATACTCTGAGGCTGGTGCGGGTATTGTTCCATTTTACAAGTAGAAAAACTGAGGCGAAACATTGGGCCCAAGATCACACCTATTAAAACGGCAGGGCCTGTATTCAAAGCCTGGCTTCAGAGCCCACTGCAGTTTTTGCCACTTGATGTTTGATGAGTGAGCACGTGGATGTTTACAGCTGGGGAAGGCCCTTGATAGGGCCCCGTAGAAATTCTACAAACCTGCCACTTTCTCCTAAGTCAGCCCCTGGCAAGGTACCTGAGCACGACCCAGTCGGAATGGACCAACTGCGACAAATGCAGGTTGTTCTTGTGTGTTCTCGGGTTTGGAGAGGTCAGACTCAGACCCGGGGAGGACTGCATGTGGTGGGCCAGGCTGTCCACCATGCACAAGGGAAAGTTCGAAGCCTCTCCCCATCACCCCTCTACACCAGGCCTCTGAGACCAGCACCTTGTCTCTGCTGGCCCAGTCTGGGCTCTGATCCGGAGACACTCTGTCTGAGAAATGATAGGAACCTGGGAACCGGAGACAGGACAGCGAAGAGAGATGGGGAGGTAGGAGGTGCTGGAAACAGTAAATAATCTGGGATCAATTTTCTGGGCATGAGTAGCATTATCCTGGAGCTCTCCTGTGACTCAGGACTTCTGATCCAAGCACTTTGCAGTGTTACATATGATATCTGCAGTTTGGTCTGGAGGAAACGCAAATCGGGGTTCCCAGGGAGCTACTCCCTATAATGCAGGGGGGAACGTGGACCAGTTTGGGGCTCTGCTGTGGCCTCTGTTCTGGAGTCACAAGCTGTAAGGAGGAAGGGGCCTCTTCTTCCTGCTCGTCTTGGCTGCGGATCGTGGGGGTCTGACCATTAGGAAGGTTCTCACCAGGAGAATGTCTTCTCTCTCCTCTCTGTCCGGGGCCTCAATCTTGAGGTATATTTTCCACTGTCGAGCGTAGTGCTTCCAAAATGGAGAGATGGTGGATAACAAGCCTAATAACAACTACTTTGTCTTTACCATGTACACTGTCTCGCCCTACAAATGCTCAATTAGTGGCTCGCTCTTCTGCTAGAAACTGGACAAAAATAAAAGGCAGGCATAATCTGATGTTCTTCCTTCTCTGATCTGGGACCGCCTCTGATGTGCAGCGGCCGAAGCAGAGGGGAGGCAAAAAACCTGACCCACGTCTGGGAAAGGAAGTTCACAAAACTCAGAGGAAGCAACTCAAACCACATGTGGGTCCTTGATTGCCTCTTTCCCCCATGTTGGGCAGAAGTATTAACAGTTCAGCTCGCCTCTCCTCATGACCTTGAAAATATTGTTTGCTGGGTACTGCATAACCTCTTCATTAATGGCCTGGAACAGGGAGGCAACCGCGTGTTAATTAAATTTGCAGAGGATACTAAATTGGGAGATGTAGCAAACATCAGGGAGGACAGATTCCTAATACAAGAAGACGTTGGGAGGTTAGAACTATAAGCTGGAAAAGGCCAGGTGAGCTGCTGGACATAGGTCATCAAGGCCTTGAGGACATGAGATGTGGATGGTGAGGAGAGGCCAGCAAAGAAGGAAAGCTACAACCGGGGTGACGTGGCGGGCGGGGCAGGAAGCGTGGTGGCAAACACATTGCTCTCTTTTCCAGATGGCACCCTCAAAGAGGCAGAGGACAGTGGCTAGAGGAAGACAAGAGTCCAGATAAGTCAAAATTGCCCGGAGATTGCTAGGAGTGCCAAAGCTTAAGGTATAAAAATGAAAAATGAGGGGTACCTGGGTGGCTCAGTGGTTTGGGCTGCTGCCTTTGGCTCGGGTCGTGATCTCAGGGTCCTGGGATCGAGCCCCGCATCGGGCTCTCTGCTCTGCAGGAAGCCTGCTTCCCTCTCTCTCTCTCTCTCTCTCTCTCTGCCTGCCTCTCTGCCTACTTGTGATCTCTGTCTGTCAAATAAATAAATAAAATCTTAAAAAAAAAAGAAAAATGAAAGGTTTCGAAAGACTGGCTTGCCCAGAATGCTGGTAAGAATTAAATGTGCATTGCTGACATTGAACAAAGGCCAAGGAGAGGCAAAGAACACAGTGTCTCAAAGGCAGAAACGGGGGGGGGCGCCCTAAGACGCGGCTCCACCTACAATCGGCCCTCCTGGAGCTAGAGGGGTGTGACTGGGCTCATGAGCACAAATACTAGTTGACAGTGATGGCATTTAAAACTAGGGTAGGCAGGGACCCCCTGGCTGGCTCAGTCAGTTAGGCATCTGCCTTTGGCTCAGGTCATGATCCCTCAGGTCATGACCCCAGGGTCCTGGGATAGAGCTCTGTACTCAGTGGGGAGTCTGCTTCTCCCTTTGCCTCTGCTCCTGCCCCTGCTCACATGCTCTCTCTCTCTCTCTCAAATAAATAAATAAAATCTTAAAAAAAAAACCAAAAAAACAAACAAAAAAAAAAAAACTAGGGCAAGCAAAGCACTGAAAGATGTATTTTAGGCAACAACAGTGTCCTGGCCCATGGGACACAGACTTTAGTGACCTGTGGGTTATTTTTATTCTTTTCCTTCCATGGCTTAGGCTCTTTTTTCAGAAGTCACAAATGATTTGTTGAGAAATGATACACAGCAGACACCATACACCAAGAAACGCCCCCGTATAGAAATAGTGCGAGTGGAAAGGAAAACACAAATTTGAAGAGCGTCCGTCCAGATTTAATTTCCAATTTGTTGATCTTCCTGTGTGTTACATCTGATACTTGAATTAACATTCCTGCATCTCCGATTTCCTGTTGAGTCCATTCAATGTGTGCCAACAACCCTGGACCCAAAACAATCCAATAAAATGCTTTCCTGTTCAGCTCAGCTCTGTAGACTATTGACAGTGTACGCGGAATTTGGGAACTTTGTTGAGTTTTACAATAGCATTCCTGCCGACTTCCCGGTCAATACTTCCCCGGGTGGTTAATATACTCCTAGAAATGTCCCAGTCACTAATGTGCTTCTGGGTTCCCTTTCTATTTATGGGGGTTTATCACAAAAGCTGCTGCTATAAAATTTAAAAAAGAGGTCACATAACTTTTTTTCCAGGGACGATGATGGTGCTTAGAGCTGGGTCTATGGAATGGACTTTGATGGGATTTATTTTTTCTGTTCTTTCTGTTAATTGAGCTGGTGACACCAAGTCTCCTTGTAATTGAATTTTAAATCTATGTATTTATGTTTTTTATAGAGATGATGGATGTGTGTGAAGGGAAAGCAGATGGCTTTGGAAGTGACGAATTAATTATAAGGGAAGCCAAAGCCTCTCCTTTTTCTTCAACTCCTTCAGGGCAGGGGGCTCCCAGCACCCTGATCGGAGGGAACGAGGCACTAGAACATGGAGGCAGGGACAGCTGACACATTTTCATAAATGATTAAGGAAGTCCGTGGTTGAGAGAAATTTGTACTCTCATGTTTCAGAAGGAAAGAAGTCTCAGTAGAGGTTTTACGCCATGTGGATAGGAGCCAAAATCATTTCAAATGTCAGCCTAATCCAGGGTAGATTCAGGTAAAAGGAGCTAGATGTCCAAACTTTTTCTCTACCATGGCATCAACGAACCTCATTCATTGTCTTCCCCACACCTGCTGGGCTGGTGGGTTTTGGATTTTGGGGGCTGCCGGTGGCTGCTGATGGGAACCATGGGCTACATGTAGCTTCTGCCATTGACACCAGTGGCAGTCACGCAGACCTCCTTCCCACCACCTCACTCTGGAGGCGAGAGGCAGGGGCGAAGAGGCGATTCTGTTTCCTCTGTGGTCCATGGCCAGGGCTGAACTGCCAGATGGGGGATGGGCAAGAGTGGAGGAGGTGAAGGAGGGTGATTTCACCTAGGAATTGAGCAGAAATTGTTGGTGGCTCAGGTTTGGTGCTCAGGAGCCATTCACAGCTCCATGCCTTCATAGTGTCTGTCTGAGCAGAGACCTGGTCTGCCACCACAGCGAGCATGCTCTTCAGGTCCTTAACCGCTGTGGTTTCCTGTGGGGCACATCTAAGGGAGGCATGTGTCATATGGGCGGGTCCGAAGATCTCAGTTGGGATAATGGGGCGAGCCAGAGGCATCACAGGAGCCAGGATGGGGACAAGATGAGCTTGGAGCAAGTGCTGTAGATAGTGGCAAGACTCAGCTACTCCTACTAGGATCTTGAACAAGACCTGCCCTGAGCAGCTCTGAAGACAAGGATGTTAGAGCTTGTCAGCCTCACCTCCTCTTGCAGCGTCCGTTCCTCTTTTTCCTTTTCTGCTTCCTAGAATAATATTTCCCTTGGAAGAGCAACCAAATTACTGGAAAACTGCAGCCAAACAACACTGCAGGATTTTGAGAGAACGCTCCCAGGTCCCAGGCAAGACCCAATCACAGTGGTAATTCATCTAATCATTATTCACCCAGGGCTCATCTCCTGAGTGTTTGACTGTCAGAACTGAATTCCACCCCAAAGAAAAGCTATCGTCAGAGAAGATTTGCAGTTCTTCTTTGTAAAAAAGGAGAGAAAAAAGGGGGAATTTATTTAAAATAGGCACGTGTAAGCTCCCAAGGGACAGGAGGCATAAATTGCAAGAACAGCTCCAATCAAACTTGAATCCTCCCGGTTTAGGATTTTACTAAGGAGGACGGAATATGAAAGGGAACGGAGTATCCCCACTCACTTCCAAGTCACATCAAGGCAGCCAGCTTGTGACAGGAAGATTACCTGCAGGAGGGCTTTATTTGATGTGAAAAGGGTTAACGTCATTTTAGCAGATTAGAAATTCTCTAGGTCTCTTAGGAATGAAAAGCAAATTTGAGCTTTTCCATGAAGGAGTATGCATAAACCCTTTTTAGACACTGGAAACAAAAGGAGGGGAAATGGCCAGACTGACTTGCTTTGTGTTTGACACACAGGTTCATGAAGATCTTGAGTTTTATGATTCTCCTTTTATGGATGGCCTTGCTGAGGGGTGGGTAAATAATAGGAGGAATGGTGGGACTATATTAAAAGCCTCAGCCATTGAACCAATCAGTGCATAGTTAATGATCACCTAAACAGGGTTCAGCTCTGTGCTAGGCACTAGGTGTGATGGGCAGTGGACACTGATGACATAAGCAAGCCTGTCCCTGCAGGGCCATACGCTCTGGTTGAGAAGGAAAGATGACAACAACGAAGCAACACTGAGTACCATAAGATGCACTAGAGGACTCCAGAGGAGACAACTTCCTTAAGGCCAGAGTCATCAGCAAGGCAGGCGAGCAGGGTAGTGGGAAGGCATACGAGCCTCAGAAAAGTTCTCCACCATCATGCCACCATCTCTGCCTTTCCCTTCCTTCTCTCCCCTTGTGCTGCATCCCTCTGCCCTCAGCACCTCCCCACACCCCACCTCTACCCTCCCCAGAGACTGAACACACATTTCAGGCCAGCCGTATTATTGGATTTTAAATGATGCTATGGCTTTTTAATTCTTGGTTTAATTGCCTTTCCATGCAGGGTACTGAGAATGGTTGATTACCAGGCAACTGGGCCTGGCGGTGACATTCCTTATCCGATGTCCCTTCAAGCTGCAGTGAAAGGGACATGCTCTCAGGGACTCAATGTGGACTTTAATAGGGCCTAGTCTTCAGCGTCATCCAGCTGCCAGACTGCGGTGGTCTGGCCCAGGGCGCTGTCCGTGGTGCTGAAGGCACTACTTAACCAGCCTCTCTGGCCAAACCAGGGCACTACTTCCGGCAGCTATGGAACCTGGAGGGCTGAATAATTTTTCTTAATTTTTAATTTTTTGGGGAAATAGGGAAGCCAGGGGAGAGAGTGAGAGATGGGGGAGGGGGTTGGGACAGAGGGACAGGGAGAGAGAGAATCCTAGGCAGACTCCAAGCTCACTATGCAGCCCTGTGTGGGGCTTGATCTCGTGACCCTGAGATCATGGCCTAAGCTGAAATCAAGAGATGGACACTTAACTGAAAGAACCACACAGGCACCCCTGGAGGGCTGAATGATTTAAACAAATGGATATATTTCCCCTTCCCCTATAGGCGACCAAACAACCCCTGCTGCATCTCTGGAATGATTACCCCTCATTCAGTGGTACTCAGCAACCCTGCTGGGAGCTGGGAGAACAAGAGAGGAGTGTGGGCAGCCTCCACTGTGGTGTTCCTTCTGTGGGTGGAGCCCCCTATTAGCACGCCAAAGAGAGGAGCCCTGAGAAAAAGAGCCAGCCCAGCCCTCCTTCCCTCAGCCTCTGACTTCATCAGGCTTGTTTGGGGATAGGAGGTCCAATTTGTCCCCTTATCATTGATGACAGGCCCAGCTCTGTGCCAAGAGGAAGGTCGTACTTTGTCCTAAAACACAGCTGCTTAGTGAGGCCAGACTGTCACAGAGCAGCACAGACCACACAGACCCACACAGGCAGATGCTGCGTGGGGATGAGAGGGCTCATTAGAGGATGAAACAATCTGGGTGTGGTGCTAACCATGCTGCAGGGCATCAGACCTTTCCTTCACCCTCCAACTCACAAGCTGCCTTCCCTGAGGTCCTGTAGGATCACCTCAGGCCTGGGTCTGGCTTGAAGCCATAGTCCATCTTGTCAGTTCAGATGAAAAGAACTGGACACTAGAGGTCATATCGCCCCCAGGCAGGGCTGGACCAGCCAAAGGACCTATAGGAATGCAACCCCACTAGCTCACAAGCAGTTAATCAACACACTCTAAAGATATACTCACTATATGCCTGATGAACCAGATCTACCCCATGAAATCTCTAACATAAACAATACAGATGCATTTCAGCTTCCAAATTTCTTGAGATGGAAAAGACCTCCAGGAAACCTGATGAAGTCAATGGAGTCAGGAGACCACTGGTCTCCATTTTGCCCTTAAAAACCCTCACTCACAAGCTACTAGGGGAGTTTGGGACTTTTGAGCATTAGCTTCCCATTCTCCTGAGTGGCACCACACCAATATGGAGCCTATGTGTCTTCACTGCAAGAGCTCAGTGTCAGGTTTTATTGGCTTGTTGTGCACTGGGTGGGCAAATGCTCACTTGACTCAGTTACAAGCTCACGTCCCAGGAGGGGGTGCTCATGCCCATGCCCCCACTTGGCCCATGTTCTATCCTACTGGCTCCTCTCTGGGTTTCTATCTCTTCTCCAAGTGTTCTTCATTTCCTCTCTCATACCCTATCTTACATCTCCTCATTGAGTAGTATATCTGATGGTGCCCAATCCACGGTTGTCAGCCACCTCTTTCTCCCCTCTTTCTCCCCCTGCCCCCAGCTTAATCTACCTGGAAACCTCCCGAAATCAACTGACCCATGGTCAAGGTCAATGACCAGAGGACTGAATGTCCGTAAGAAACAGGAATATAGTCCATCTCCTTGGGGGCTCAACTCTCTCTGGAACAGAGGTCTACAGGAAGACCAGGGCCTGAGAGGTGGATTCTAGAGAGCCAAGGAGGCCACCATCTCTTTACCAACTTGCTGAGGCCATCTCCAGTGTGTGTCTTCTCCAACTGCACCAAGCAATTCTGTGATACCAGCTGGTGTCCTTCAGTTTAACTCAATTCTGACACTATCTACCTAGAGGACTTACTCCCACAGGACTGCCCTCATTTCCGATACTAATTAGAAGTACAGGCTGTGACCTGTGCTTCTGACTGGCTGACTATAAATTGGAGATTCCCCATGAGCCCCTTCTCAGATTTGACTGATTTGTTCACAGACGTCAACTTCTGTAACAGGTAAGCTTACATTTACCAGTTTATTATAAAGGATAAACAGCCAAATAAAAGAGGTATGCAGGGTGGGGTCTGGAAGGGTCCCAAGCACAGAAGCTTCGGTCTCCATAGAACTGGGGTACATTACCCTCTTGGCATGTAGACGTGTTCCCAACTCACATGCTCTCTGAACCCTGTCCTTTTGCATTTTTTATAGGAGTTTCATTACACTGGCACAATTGATGAAATCAATTGGTGACTTGGCCATTGGTGACTAAACTCAATCTGCCATGGAGGTGGAGGAAAAGGGCTGAAAGTTCCAATCCTCTTAGTCAAGTGGCTGGTTCCCCTTGGCAACAAGCCCCCACCCTTAGGTGCTTTCCAAAAGTCACCTCATTAATGTAAACCCAGGGGCAATAGAAAGGGGTTTGTTATGGTAACAAGACACTCCTTTCATCATCATGGCTCTGGGCTGTATCAGGAACCAAAAAACAAACATTAACGAAAGATGCTCCCACTTCTCTACTTAGGAAATTCCAAGGGTTCTAGGAGCTCTATGCCAGATAGTAAGAAGACCAAATATGTATTTCTTATTCTAAATTCCAATATCACTCCACCATTAGGGAGTGCTCTCCTAAATGATGCGTGGGGGTGGGGGACTTAAGGACAATTTGGTGGTGGGGAGGGGCAGAGGCAAGAGAGCTCCCCCAACCCCAACTGTCCAAGCTGGAGGGGGAAAGGGGGAGAGCCCAGGTGCTGGACAAAGCCATAGCAGAAGGGAACTTAGGAGCCAGCAGAGTGGGGGCGCTGCCGTCAAGCCTCACAACCTGACACTGCCTGCGTCCCCCCACCATCTCCACGCTGTCATTACCAGAGCGCGGGTGTGACGAGCTCCACCCGGCAGTCCCACTTTCATCACCAGCATTTTAATTCGCTGATCTAACATTTCCCTAGAACGCAGGGTTGGTTTTTTTTCCCCACTTGATTTCCTAGGGCTTGTCTCTTCATTGTTTTTCTTCTTAAAAGAACAAAGCCAAAGACAAGCACCTGTCTTTTATGCTTCTGCTGAAATTTTGCAGCTGTTTGGTGAAGGGGGTGGGGGGTGATAGAAGGAGGTGCGTTTGGGAGAAGAGACACAGAGGGACCAGATTCCTGAGATCATGCTCTTGAAGAAGCACCCCCTGGAAGATGCTAAGTCTGGGGGAGGGTGTGACTGGATTTGGAGAGGCCCCTTGGGAAAAGCCGCCCTGTGTCACAAGCTACCTTGACAACACCTGGGTTCTGCGAATGTGCCGGCCCTGAAAGCTGGATTTAGGGTCACCCATCACAACAGACTAGAGCATGGCCTGGGCACCTATTGGACGTAGGATAGCTCCCTCACCCCTCCCTTTCTTCCAGCATGGAAAGTAAAACAAGTAAGAGGACTGCGGGCAAGAGGGATGATGAGACATTGCTCCTCTGTGAGGGTCAGCCCTGACAGACTGTAGAGGCAGGAATGAGCTTGACCATGTTCTAGAAACTGAGAGGTCAGCATGGTGTGGACTGAACCCAGGGGGAGCTGGTGGGATGTGAAAACTAGGGATGAGTGGAATGCAAGAGCTGGATCATGCAGGGCCTGAAGGCTGCCTGTGGGTTTGATCATGCTTTGGCTGTCCAGCATCCAACTTTCTACCTTTCTGGGGCAGTGAAAGGAGTCTGGCCAGAAGGACCAGATTCTCTCTCTTGTCTGCGTTATGGCACTTGGCTTGGCACTTGAACTGCTCTCTCCTGCCCTGGACTTTGAATCTCAAGTAGCCAAAGATGTGAAGAAAGTCAGGCTCTCTCTAGGTGGTAATGGGGAGATGTGGGGCCTAGCAGCTTTGAGTATATTCTCCTGGCTGTTTCTGCCAAAAGATGCTTCTCACCTGTTTTCAAAACCTAGAGTCTCCTGTTGTCAATTCTAAGGCCTGATATCTTCTAGCAGAGCCTTCTTTTCTTATGCTAGACAGAAAAAGATAGTGTTACATATGAATGAGCACATCTTGATTGACCCTGTTTGGGAGTCTGGATTCAAATGGGATGCTACTGAGGGGTTTTAGGCAGGGAGCACACTCTTTTTTCTTTTTTTTGGGTGGGGTGGGAGAGCCCCTGCCTGTCTGCATGCACCTACGGTAGGCAGGGGGTAAAGGGAGAGAGATAGAGAATCTTCAGCAGGCTCCACACCCAGCGCAGTGCCTGACATGTCTTGATTTCACAGCCCTGATATCATGACCTGAACTGAAATCAAGAGTCAGGTGCTTAACCAACTGAGCCACCCAGGTGCACCTAGTCAGAGATCTTTTTATTCATTCATTCATTCATTCATTCATTCACTTATTTTTAAATGATTATTTATTTGACAGAGCAAGAGAGCACATGCACACATGAGAGAGCACAAGCCAAGAGAAGGTGTAGAAGGAGAGGGAGAAGCAGGCTCCCTGCTGAGCAGGGAGCTAGACACAAGATATATGGGGCTCCATCCCAGGACCCTAGGATCATGACCTGAGCTGAAGACAGACACCTGACTGACTGAGCCACCCAGGCACTCCCCGAGGCAAAGGATCTTTTAAAAGATCCTTCTGGATGCTGTATAGAGAGTGGATTACTGGGAGGCAGGAAAAGAAGCAGGGATACCATCTGGAAGGCTACAGGCCAGGTGGGAGATGATGGCAGGAGGAAAACCAGGAATTCACGATCTGTACTTGAAAATGGCTTTGGTGATGATGGATAGATGGGAAAAGGAATCAAGGATGATGCTCAGGTTTCTGATTTGGATACTATGTGGACAGTCCTGAGGAGGACTGAGGACGGAAGAGTCCATGTTGGGACAGGTGGAAGCAACAGCTCTGTGCTGCACATTTTAAGTGTGAGAGCTTTGTTCAGAGAGGGTCCAAGCAAGCAAACAGATCTTTTTGCCAGGTAGTTTAGTAGAGGGAATACAATATGCAGAACCAGGTGCAGGGGTGCTGGAGAGCTAAAACAGGAAGTGGAGAAACAGGTATCTGCCCCTTCTACCTCCCACTCCCGCACCCTTCCGCACACCCTGCCCCCTGGAAAGAGGTATAAGAGAAGACGTGATGGTACCAGCAGCCCAGGGTCTGAGGCTGGTTGGTGGGAATGAGGATTTGGGGAAGGGGCTACCTAAGGGATCTCCCAGGCTGGGGAAACTGAGGCCAGAGCAGAGATGTAGTCAATGCCCAATAAGCAGCCACAGGCAGAGACACAATGAGTCAGAAAGAGGGAAAAAATACCCTGGCTTCTCCTCTTCTCCCTCCTGCCAGTCTCCAGCCATTGGCTGAATCTGACCAGAAACCTGCAGGCAAGGAGCCTAGGGAAATGTAGTTTTCTGGGGGCAGTTGCAGTAATAGAGAGGAGCAGAGGGAGGGCAGGGGAAGCAGGCAGGGGTCAAACAGATGTTCACCAGAAATCGCAGGGACAGTTTAACTAGTCTTCCAGAATTTATCTGTATTCTTAAAGTGCCCTTTTTCAAAGGAATGAATCTCTGAGGAGGGGATTCAGATCTTCGTGACAGGAGGCCTAAGAATCTCTCCTAGTTTCCCTGCAGGGAGACTGAACGTGACCTAGTCCATCTTGGGTGGATCTACCTTGGAAGTTAGAACCAGCCTTGCTCATCTTCTAAGAAAGCTCCCCGGCTCCCCCACTGCTCTCCAGCCTCCCTGTCCAACATCCTGCCTTTTCTCAGTGACAAGGAAACAGCCGACTTGTCAGACACCGGCCTCCAGGATAAAGAGAAGGAGGAGAAAATGTGACCAGGAGAGCCGTGAAGTGGTGATGACAGCTGCTGCTTGATACGGAAAAGGGGATCCTAATTATTGCTTGGACAAGCAGGGAAATAAAAAGTCAATCAGCCAACGTGGAGGGCAGCCTGGTGAAGCAGGGCCGGCCACCTCCCGCTAAGAGCCCTGGATCCCTTTGCAGAGGGGCACAGGCTTCTGGTTGAGAGGTGATGGTGACCGAGGGGACCTGAGCCACTCACTCACTTGGCCTGGAGGGGGACCTCTGGTTCCAAAGAGGAAGAGGCTGAAGCCCTCAAGTGACATTCTGGTTCCAGCTGGAGAGCAGGGCTCTGACAGCCTGGGGCAAGCTGCCTCACCTCCCCGTGGGGTCCTCAGTTTTCTCCTCCCTACTAACCCGATGCCTCCTGCTTCTCCAGTCTACAGAGACTGGACTTCAGCAGCACCCACCCCACCAGGCTCAGAGCCCCTCCCGCTGTGTGCAGGAAGTCGGGTCTGGCCGACTGGTTCCTCTCCAAATCCACCGGCGTCTCCCTCCAGATGACAGCTGTCCCTGGGGTCCGCTGTCTCTACCCTATGTGGGCATTTTGGGGCCAATTCCTTCCTTCTCAAACTCCTTCCCTCCAAGCTGGGACACAGTCCTGATTCCCATAATTCCCAAAGCCTGGCTCCGTACGAGTCAGGGGTTTAAACAAGATTTACTTGCGGCTTAGCCAGCGACAAAGTGAAATGGGTTAGTGGGTGCCCCAAGCTCTCCATGGGCAGTCCTCTACCCCTCTCCCCCAGGGTGGCTCTTGTCTTAGCTTAGACCTGGTGCTATGGCCCCCCCTCACACCCTGAGTGAGAATGCCTTTGTCCAGGGCCCTGTAACCCAGAGCCCGGTACCCACTCTCTGCTGGGCTCAGAGAGAAAGGCCACCCTGCCTTTAGAACCTTGTGCTTATCAGAGCCATCCCCTCTAGTCAAGAAGAGGAGTTTGGCTGCACTTTGACACAAGAAAACCTACCAAATCATTTTGCCCAGAACAAAGGAGCTCTTTCCACAACACAGATCAGAGAACTGTTGATGACTTTGATTGTAGAAGTTTGTGCTCACTTCTGGACATGGAGGCTGCGGAAATATTGGGGTTTGACCTGGTTACAGCCCCTTTTCAAGTGAATAATGGGGATCATAAGATCTGCCCAGCTAGGGCATCGTATTAAATGGATAATGAATATAAAGAATCTGGTATATACAGTAGGTACTCAATAAATGCTGAGGCATTTGCCCCACTCTTGGCTCAGGTAGTTCAACTGTAATATAAGGAGCTGGGGAAAAGAAGGCTGTACTGGAGGGTTTGAGATACCCCCTCCAACTTTCTGAATACCAAAGAGAGGGTGAGGGACACTTTTCTTGGTGATGATGTTGGAAGGGGTCAGACCCAGCATGGTGGTTGTGGGGCAAGCTCTCTACTTAGAGTGGTCCCTGGTGGTCAGCTGTGTGGACCACTGAGGGGTGTAAAAAACTGGGTTCACGTCCAGTTTCCTCTCCCTCCCTGCCTTGTGTGTGTCCCTCAGGCAAGGCACAAACTCTCTGTGTATCCCTTGTATCAACTGTCATCGCTGCTGAGGATGGGCCTGAGTATCTGATTCAGGTCTGGGTGGCCACACCTGGATGTAGGGCAGAGCCAGGCCTCGTTGAGTTGTGTGGACCAAGGGGTTATGGGGCATGAGCTGCACGTGGAGGGTCTGGAGAAGCTGCCTGTAGTCAGATGTGGGATATCGTCTTGGGCACTGCACCCATGCTGACCTCCCCTTGGGGGAAGTGACCCCACTTTCTCCTCTCTCTGGCCCTTTAGGGCTTGACCTACACCCAGCATGCAGCAGCGCTTAATTAGAGATTGCAAAATAAATGGATTTATGGGTGAGAAGCCCTGGTTTTAAAAAATGAGACAATGAGGAGTGCCTGGGTGGCTCAGTCAGTTAAGCATTTGCCTGCCTTCTGCTCAGGTTATGATCTCAGAGTCCTGGGATCGAGCTCCAACTTGGGCTCCTCACTCAGTGGGGAGTCTGCTTCTCCCTCTTCCTCTGCTGCTCCCCTTGCTCATGCTCTCTCCGTCTCAAATAAATAAAGTCTTAAAAAGAAAAAATAGATGGGGCGCCTGGGTGGCTCAGTTGGTTAAGTGACAGCCTTCGGCTCAGATCATGATCCCAGGGTCCTGGGAATCCAGCCCTGCATCAGGTTCCTTGCTCAATGGGGGAGCCTGCTTCTCCCTCTCCTTCTGCCTGTGGCTCTGCCTACTTGTGCTCTCTAGCTCTCTAAATAAATAAAAAAAAGAAAAGAAAAAAATGAGAGAGGGAGAAAATGGTTAAAGGGTCGGAAGAATTAGTGAGGGGGGCAGGGAAAAAGAAAATCTCAGGGTAGAAAGATGCTCTGGTATTTCTTGGCTGTGAACAATCACTTAGAGTGGGGGATGGGCGGGGGGGGTAGGGAGACAGACAAGACACAGCCCCGCCTTTCAGGAGCTTACAGCAAATGAGCCACAGGGAGGGGTGGGCCAGGCAAAGTCTGGAGTCAGGGGGCCTTCAGTGGTAAGTAGGCTCCCAGAGGGCTTCCTGGAGGAGGTGCATTTAGAGGCAGAGTAGAAGCAGGATGCTCAGGGACAGCTTCTCTCAGGGCCTAATAAGCTGCAAGAGGTCAGGAGGATGAGGCCCTTCAGGAAAGTATCTGGGAATGGGAGCCATGTTCCGGCCACCTGGGGGGGGGGGGCGATTGGGTCCTCCCCCAGCTCCTCTCCTGGCAGGTCTTAGATTTACAGTTGTGTTCAGTATAAGGTGCAGCTCACTACAGCTGAATAAATGCTTCCGGAGCCCCCACTGTGGACCCCACAAGTGGTGGTCCCGACCCACTTCTCCCACGGGGGTGAGAAGAGGATTTGGACTAAGTTTCTGGCCTGAGATGGCTCCCATCTGTTGTATGGAGGGTGACTTGGGGTGGGGACTAAGAGGGAGGCACAGTTACCATCAAAGGGGAGACATGAAGGCCCAGACAAGCATGCTCCATGACTTTTTCAAGTATTGGGCTCCACGTTTGACATCAACTTTGAACAGCTTTGAACACTGACAGGATATGACCTAGTGACCAGTAAGTATTAAGTGTGATCATGGTATTTTGATGCCACTTCAAAGTGTGAAGCATCCTTATCGTTTGGAGAATTGTGGTCAGGTGTGGAAAGATGAATCCGTATGACATATGACGCTGGGCAGTGCTTCCCAAGTATGGGGAGGGAGGGGCGCGGCTGGGGCGTGGCCACCAGGCCCGGCCTTGGGCTGCTGGCCCTTTACCCTGCCTGAGGGGTACCTGCGCCTTCATTAGAACCTTCTCTGCAGTTTTGTCATTTTGCAATTCTCTGTAATGAAGAATTAAAACAAAACAGAAAATGCAGCATTCCTTTGAAAACAGAAGCTTTCAATGGCGCCTTGCAGTGGAAATGTGTTGCTGGGTGGGAAATTCATAATGGCGAAAATCCACGATGGGGTCAGGGATGCTTTGGATAAATTTGCATTTCATTAGTCATGAGAGCATCTTGAGACAGGTGAAACATGGACAAAACAGGACACAGGACGAGGGCAATGCTTAACTCACCAGAATAACCTCCAAGGTAGGGGAGGGAGCAGGAGGAGAAGAGGGTAGGGCTAAAGCAGGGCTGGTGTGAGACAGATAGTGGGGAGGGCAGTGAACAGAGGGAGAACAGAGTTTGGTACACAGGGAGGCAGGGACCGTGGGGTTGGGGGCTTCCTGCTGCTCTCCGGCTTGGGCTGGTGACCAGAGGGGGGTTCCTCCTGGTTTTGGGGGGTACTCCAGCTCTAGAAGCTACCATACCCTCCTTCTGCTCCTGCTACACAGGTATAACCACCTGATGTCTGAGTGGATTGATCTGTAAGTCAGGCACCCAGTGGCTGTCATTGCTGTTACTCCATTTGGATCCCTACCACGGAGGAGAGCTCTGTGGGCACTCAGCCTGGCACCTGCCTCTTTCACTGCTTCTCCCCTTATCTGCGTGTCTGGCAGCTTGTGGTTCAAGCTCTGGAGGGAGGGTTTAAAGAGCCCCCCAGGTTAAATGGGTGGTGGCTAGAATGGGGGGGCAGGGAGGTATGGATCCGAAGATATGGATCTGAAGGTCTTGAGATCATAGAACTTGTCACCACCTGACCTCCCCTAGCCCCCCAGATCCAGCGTCCTCTCCTGGGCCTCAAGGACCCTGTGGCTGGAGCGGAAGGGTTTTCTGGGTGTATCTGTGCCAGGTCTGCAGAACGGCCCAGGCTCCAGGCCCTGAGTCGGCGATTCTGGGCCAGTCTTCAGTGTCCCATACATGCTGGAGGTCTGGCCAGCCCTGACCACCTCCCCAAGAAAAAGAGGCCTGGATCTGGGGTTCAGCAAGGCCACTAATTGGCTATTAGACCTGAGGCATGTCTCTGCTCTCCCTGGGCTCATTTCCTCAGCTGCTGGGAGCCCACACTCCCCACCAGAGCTGCTCTCAGAGACTCTACCCTAGAAGGACCAAGGGGACAAGGAAGTCAGGGCTCCCTCTGAGCTGCAGGGCTGGAGAAGGGGAGAGCTTTTTGAAGGACCTGCTTGGCCCTGCGCTCCTGCCATGGCTTCTGCCCATCCAAATCCAACGTGTTCCTCCAGGAAGCCCTCCATGCTTCCAGCCCTTTCCACCTTCCTTTTGAATGAATCCCACGCTGAGCGCCAAGTCCTGTGCTGGGACCAGGAGGGTGGGGGTATAAGGGCTGAGCTCCTCATTGTACATCTGTTGCAAGGAATCCTCTAGAACATGGCTCTGGCAGAATCTCATCCCTAAGGGCCAGTCTTTTCCCCCCATCCCCCATCAGATCATGTGCCCAAATGTGGACCAACAGACTGTGGCTAGGGAAATGAGGCAGGGTCACATGATACAGAACATTGGCCCCCAGAGTCCTAGGGCCAAGCTGGGGACCTTGGAGCAGATCTGCTCTTGTCTCTCCCTTTCTAAGGTCTGGAAACAACAAGGGGCATTCTTTGTGCCCACTTCCCTTCTGCCCCCCAACCCAGGACCCCATCACCTATCCTGGTATCCAGCCTTTCTTCTCTGCTTTGTCCCATGCAAGCCACCTACATGTTGTGCAAAGACGTCCTTCTGGAAGCACAGTGGAGAGTCTCATCTTCCTGCTTCCCAACTTGGAGGGTTCTCTGTGGAGTCACAGCCACTTACTCCATAGATAAGGGTTTTCACCTGCCTGCCACCTGCTTTTTCTGGCTTGTCTCCAGTATCTTCCATCCCCGCATCCTCCATCCCAGAGTCCTCCCTACATCCCAGGCTTAGTCCAGTTCCTTAAAAACGCAGGTGCCGTGCTCCTTCAGGTCTGGGCACACTGCTCCCCTTGGCTGGGGTCCTTCAAGGCTGAGTGAAAATGCTCCCTTCTCTTTGGCAGTGTTCCCTGACTCCTCGGGTGGAATTGATGGCCACCTGTGCTCCCGGCATACCTGTAAACACCTCCGGGGCAGTCCCCCCTTCTTTCCATTACTGCTGCTTTATCTGTCTCACTCCCCATCTGATTCTCTCATCCAGACGAAACTGGGACTGCATCTTATTCTTTTCAGATTTTGCCCTGCACACAGAAGGCACATAATAAATGCTTGTTACTTGAAACAGGTAATTGCCACTCACATCCCGCACGAATTGCTTGTTTTCTTTTAAAGCTTTAAAAAACCATTGCAGAAATCGTCCCCTTGGCTTTTACATGTTCATAACCACACTGAGATGGATAAGTAAAAAGCTAAAGTCCCTCATACCTTTCTCTCTTCCAATCAAATTCCCCAGGGTGAGCCTGTCAACCACCAGAAGGGCTTTCTCTAGGCCAGTGGTCCTCAAAGGTGATGCCCTCCCCCATAACAGCATCAGCCTCTGTTAGAAATGCAGATTAGAGCCCCATGCCAGCCTGGGGACCAGGCCCAGCATTCTGTCCCCAGGTGAGAGTCCCAGACTGAAAACCAGTTCAAGGAATGCTGAAGCCCCTGGGGCCAGAGCTCCCCCCACCTCAGCCCCTCTGACCCAGCCAGGAGTGGAGGACCCACAGGTGGAACCCCTATCACAGACCCATTTTATTTTGGAGCAAAACCCTAAAGTCAGCTAATTTCCTTGTCTTTGGCCTCCTTCCGTCTGAGTGAGAGAGCCAGCGTGGGCTGGTGGCTGGTCCCCTTCCCCTGGGGCCAGGTGTGGTGGTGGTGCTCTGGCTGCGACACTAATGGGGTGTGTGATATTTGGCAAGTCACTATACTGCTCTCATCTCAGAAAGGTGCTGGTTCTCTACATATTCTCCAGGACCTGAACAACAACAACAACAACAATCTGTGTTTTGAGCTCTCTGAGGGCTTGAAGTCCAGATGAGGGAATTTCAAGGGAGTTTCCAAAGGGAAGGGGCAAGACCCCAAAATAGTATGAAAGGACCCATTCCTCTCCCGTGCTATCTGCTTTCCCAATGTAGAACAAAGCACGGGCGCGTCACTGCCTACTTGTGATCTCTGGCTGCCAAATAAATAAATAAAATCTTAAAAAAAAAAAAAATAGAGAAATGGATTTCTATACTTTCCTGAAGCCCACCCCCGCCCCCAGATAAAAACTTTCTCTTTGGATTTTTGCCCGGAAACAGTTCTTGGTTAGGTAAGGCTGGCCTCTGTTTGTAGACCAGTTTGAAGAAAGACTCTCCTGCGTACATTCCACCTTGGTAAAGAACGGGATCTAACAAGCATTCATTCAGAACGTACCATGTGCCAGGCACTATTCCAGGTGCCAGATATCCATCCGTGAGGGAAACAGGTAAAACCAGCCTGCCCTGATGAAGTTTACATTCTAGCCGGAGACAATCAACAAAGAAGGGCAGTGGGTGGTGGGGGAGGGCCTTGGGCTAAGTGGGTACAGCAAGGCGAGCTGAGCAGCAGCTCGGAGCGCAGAGCCTGCAGGCCTGGGTGTGACTGGGCCCCTTCTGCACTTTGGGGAAAGGGAATTTCCAAATGCTCTTCCCATGAGCCGGGCTGGTACCAGGCTCTGCCTTGAAGGGCCTTCTGGTATGTTTCCGGAAAGAGACCAGACTGGCCCCAGGGGTGCAGATTCTTCCTTGGACAGGATTCCACTTGTGAGCTGGCATGGCACGGCCTGTCCTGGAAGGCTGGCAGGAGCCCCCTCCCCCAAGTACCTCCCCAACCCACCCCCCACCATCATGCAGGAGGGGATGGGCTGCCCCAGAAGTCCTTCTTTCTAATTCAAAGCCCAGTCCCATGCCAAGCCTGAGCTTGGCAGGTGCTTTGAGCACAGAGTCCTTGCTAATTATACCCTGGACAGATGTTGAGCCCTCCTTGCCCTGGCATCTTTTAGAGGCCTGTGATGCCAGCCTCTTCTTTTGTTTCTTCCAAGGCCTCCCTTTTGCCTCCCCATGCCAGCCTTACCTAACCAAGAACTGTTTCCGGGCAAAAATCCAAAGAGAAAGTTTTTATCTGGGGGGGGGGGGTGGGCTTCAGGAAAGTATAGAAATCCATTTCTCTATTTTTTTTTTTTTAAGATTTTATTTATTTATTTGACAGCCAGAGATCACAAGTAGGCAGAGAGGCCGGAGGGGATGAGGGGGGTGGGAGTGGGGGTGGGGGAAGCAGGCTCTCTGCTGAGCAGAGAGCCCAATGCGGGGCTAGATCCCAGGACACTGGGATCATGATTTGAGCCAAAAGCAGCCACTTAACCAACTGAGCCACCCAGGTGCTCCCCTGTTTCTCTCTTTTTTTTTAAGGCATTCCCCAAACTGTCATTCCTTGAGCCCAAGGACAACTCTGGTCCCTTGTAGACCCCACTGGGTGGGAGAAGCCAGCACAATGAGTAAGTCTGGTGGTCCAGAAAGGGGTGGGGAATATCTGTGCCTCTGTTTCCCTATGGTTGTGTTATGGAACAGGGTGGGACACTCAAGGCCTCGCAAGTTCTGTGTCTTGCATCAGAAGGGCCTGGCTTGCGCGCGAGCTGACTGCTGGTGGCATTTTATGCTTGTCCAGCGGCTCATTACAGGATGGCAGGTGAGTCTGGGCTGTGGGGCCCTGGGGTGAAATATGGCCCAGGGAAGGGGGGGGTCTGTGGGTGGCTGAGCCTGATGAAGGCGGCCAGGCGATTACTTAACCATCCTGGTGGGCTTTACACTCCCAGTGGTGACATTTTTTGCTTCGATTGCTTAAAAAACAGAATGGCATCTCCCCTGGTCATTTTTCTGCTTTTTTCTCATAAATGAAAAGGCAGATGTTTCCCAGAAGAATTCCAGCAAGAATCTCGTTTCTTCTTAGCGCTTTGCAGCACAGCATTAGATGAGAGCTACCGCCTCCCCTTCAAGCCCCACCCCTCCCTTTCATCCGAGTTCCCTCCCTGCCCTGGCCCCGCATCTCCCCCTTCAGCATGCTTTCTCAGTGTTCTCCCCGCTGACTCCTGATCAGGGTTTCTGGGCTTGCTGCCCTCTTTCACTCTGCCTTCCCCTCCTCCTCCCCTTCCATCCTTCCCCTTTGTCTACTGGGGGAATGCTTCCCCATTCCCTCCCCGACTCCTCCCTCAACCTTTCCTCCTCTCTCCTACTGTCCAGAACTCTCCCCCATTTTGCAGATGAACAGACTGAAACTCAGAGAGAAGGAATTTGCCCAGGAGCACCCAGCTCGTCCCCACTGGGTGTTCAGTGTGCAATGGCTGCTGGTCATGTCACCTGGGGCTGGATGATCGTCCCTCCACCCGGGTTGTCTGTGTTACAGTGTCTACCTGCGAAGCCGTAGTTCTGGCTAGACCAGACCCTTGCTCTGTGGGTGAGCAGCACTGATGTCAGCTGGGAACTGGGGAGAGGTGCAGAGCCTCGGCCCCCATGCTGAGCTTTTGAATCAGAGTCAGCATTTTAGCGCTATTGCCCCAGAGACTCACAAGCACACCAGAGTTTTCTGCGGGCAAGCTTTCCCGGAAGGCTCTCCGTGCTGCTGGTCTTGCTTCCAGGAGGGGGCGCCGTATGCACCTCTGGTGTCCCCGCTGTGTGCTCGCAGCCACTGCACAAATCCGCCCCCTCCACTCCTCTTCTGCCCCGGGGACAGCCTTCCTCGTCCCCACCAGGCGGCCCAGCCCAGAGTGGAGCAGCAGCGGCTCAGCTGATTGCTTCTGGGTCTCTTGCTGTGTAGTTAGGCCTAGATAAATAAGGGCTTGGAAACATCTGGAAACCATAACCTGGCATTAGCAGGCTGGGCCCTTCCACCTCTTTCCTGAGGGTATAGGCCACCATGGGCAGCTGTGACCTGGGCCAGGTCCTCTGTGGTAGGGAGGGCTGCATTCGAGCCTCACAGAGGCAGGATGTGAAGGGGACAGCTGAGAGCTGGGATCCTGTTGTTTGATGCCTTTGATGCCTACCAGGTCTAGCTGCTCTGGCTCGAGCCTCAGGCCCACCAGCCATGGTTCTGAGAGCAGCCCCGGCTAGAGAGGTCATCTGTCTCTGGGAAGCCACAATACAGGGTGTCCCCAGCCCCTGTAGCTAAGGTACCGGGGCTGGAAGGGACGGCCGTCTCCTAATTCAAGCTCCTCATTTGACAGGAAGAAACAGGTCTGGGGAGGGGAAGGGACTTGGCTAAGGTCACACAGCTTTGTCTCTGGGTGTAGATGGCAACCTCAGTCAGGAAAGATGTGGCCCAGCTTCCGAATCCTGAAGCCATCCTTTGACTCGCCTCTTTCCCTTGCACACCCTGTAGCAGATCAGCAGATCAGCTTCTCCTCCACTGAAGGATGACGGTGGTGGCTACTTGCCCTCCCCTTGAGTCAGGGCTGGCGCTGGAATGGTTTGACCAATAGAAGGTGGTGGAAGGAGAGTCTAGGACTCAGTGCTTGGTCATAAGGGGCTGCCACCTTGGTCTGTTGGAACGCTGGCTCTTGTCACCAGCTGCCAGGTTGCGAGAAGCCCAGGGAACCTGGGAGAGGCCCGTGGGAAGAGGGATAGACCTTGGGCTAACAGCCCGGGCTAAGCTCCCAGCCGCTGCCGGCACACACTTGCTGTGACTGAGCCATCTTGGAAGTGGCTCTGGTAGCTCTTGTCAGACTGGCTCAGTCGATGTCACATGGAACAGATGAGTCTTCCTTGTTGAGCCCTGCCAAACGCAGACTCATGAGCAAAATGAACGAGTGTGGTTGTTTTCAGCACCGAGTATTGGGGGTGGTTTGTTATGTGGAAACACATAACTGGAAAGCACCCTGAATCCAATCTGTCAGCTCTGCCTTCCAAATATAGCTAGAATCCAACCTCCGTAATCTCTTACTTGGAAGATTACAATAGTCTCTTGATGGGGCTTCCTGCCTCTGGTCCCTCACCCCCTACAGTCTGCTCTCCTACTGAAACAGAAGCCAGACCATGCCCTTCTGCTCGAACCCTCTACAGGCTCCCAGGTTCACTCACAATGAGAGGCAAAGTCATTTCCATGGGCCAGCAAGCCCTGCGGGAGGGGATGCTACTTACTTCCCTGCCCTTGCATCCTCATCTCTCCTTGGCTCCCTCCACTTCAGCCACTGGGCTTTTTTAGTTCTTCACCTTTCTAAGTTCATGCCTGCCTCAGGGCCTTTGCACCTGTTGCTTTCCTGAGCTTGAAGTGCAGTGTTTGCGGATACCCTGCTGGCCCACTCCCTCATCTCATTTTGATACCTAGTCAAACTTTCCAGAGGGACTTGCCTGATCACACCAGTAAAAGAGCACCCATATGCCTCCCCAGCTCCCTTATCCGGTGTCTCTTTCTCCGCGGCGCTTAGCACTGGCTGTGTGTTGACTTTATTATCGCATTCCAACTAGAACACAGACTTCTCGAGAGGGGGGTTTTAGCCTGTCTGCTTCGATGCTGAATCCCCAGCACCCTGCTCAGGTATGGCCTGTCATGGGTGCTCAGAACATATTTGCATGAGTGGAGTAATGCATGAGAGCTGACCCGGGCTGGCAGGAAGCCCTGTGGTCCTGGGGGTGGTAACTGCTCCTGTCTTTCTCCTGCAAAATTCTCTTCCCCGGGGCCCCTTGCTGGGAGCTTCTGATTTCTGGAAGACTACACTGCCCGCCTCCTCCCGCCTCCCAGCTCAGTCCTCCAGCCTCTTTGGCACTGTCTCCCACTGGGCCCCGGTCATACTTGTCCCTGTCCCTGCCCCTGAAATGGCTTCCTCCAGTCTCTACTGCTTGTTGAAACCTCATCTGGCTCTGATCTCCACATCAGCCACCGACCACGACCACGTCCTCCAGCAAGGATCTGATCAGCTGGCCGTTTGGGAGCTCAGGAGAACAGAGTGAGGGCCTGGCTGCCGAGTGAGGCTATTCCCCTGGGAGCCTGCTCCGAGGTCTCTGGGCTGCCTGTGGCCAGACATCTTTCTGCCCCCATTGAGCTCAGCATCCCTGGCTCCCCCAGACTTGCCTCTCCTCCTCTGAGACATTTTCTTCCTCATGTCCCAGCTTTGGACAGCCAGCACCCTGCAGGGCCGCTCCCCTCACCTGGAGAGAGTGCCAGTCCCGTGTACCCCTTTACAAGACTTCACGTGGCACCACAGCCCCGAGCTCTCTCCCCCAGCATGTCTGCACCCACATTTACATCCCTGATATCCTCTCGGCTGCATCCAGCTACTTTCATTTCAGCTTGAGAAGGAGGCTTGTAGCCACCAGCAGATGAGGTCTGCGGGGCACCGGAAGCGAACCTCAGCCCTGAGTCTCTAAAAATAATTTTCTATTTGGCTCCAGAACCTGGTTCTGCTCTTCATCTGCCTGCAGGAGGCCTTGGGAGGGTCTGGATCTTGATGCTGCGCTGTGAAAACCTCAGGTAGGGGGTGCTGAGACCCCGACAGCTCCTGTCCCCTCCTTACCCCCACCTTCAGGTGGCGAGGCTCGGTCACATCAAATCTAAGATTCCATTCATTTAAAGAGTGACTGTTGTTGCAGGTACAAGAAGGGGGAAAATGAGGCCGATTAAACCGGAGTAAGCCATCAATTACTGGACGTGCTTAGTTTCAGGGGTCTTAAAATGTGAGAAGCAATGTGCATCTTTGGTAAAATACGGTTGTCGGGAAGGTGAAAGAGGCCTTTCCTCTCCAAGCTGGGCACTCTCTGGCTCACAACTTCCCTGGAAAGGAAGCAGTGACAGGGTTGCCTCCGATCCAAAGGCTTTGGCTCCCACCCTTGCCAGGCCTGTCTGTGAGAAGAACCGGAGATGGGGATGATATCAACAGAGGACTGGGGAAACCAAGAAGGGGATCCTGCCAGTAGAAAGTGGAAAGGAATCTACCACCCACAAAGCCTGTTGAATAATAATAAAGTCACAAGCCCACGCCATTGTCTTGTCAGCCCAGAGCCAAACAGATGGCCTCAGCCCCTGTCCCCCTGATCTGAGTCATGGGGGACTAGCAGGCGGGCAGAGACGGTCTGAACCCCTCCCCCGATTACTCAGCTCTCCATGCTCAGCAATGATCTTGGCCCCCAGGAAAGGAGGGGGGGTGGTGCTGGAGGGAGCCACGTCCTTGGCTTTCTGGGATGGAAACAGGATCCTGCAACATGGAGTTGTCAACACCAGTCCAGGGAGATGAGATGATGCGGGAAGGATGAACAAGGGAGCAGGGCCCAGAAAACCTAAGAGGAGCATCTGACTGCAGCAGGAGGGGCTGAAGTTTGGCCTGCAGGTGGAAGGGGGTCCCTTGCCCACTGCAGCGGGCACCACCGAGCTGCTCACATAGCCCCCTTAAGACTCAAGTGCCTGCTCTCCCTGCACGGTGGGGAACGCGGGCGGTTGGCAGCTCTAACGGGAGCCCCTCTTGCTTCTGAGTGTACTTGGCTGAAGCAACCCTCCTTCCTCAGGGCTACCCCACTTTCTGGAGGCAGCCTGCATCCAGTGACTGGTAAAAGGATAGCATAAAGGAAGGTCCTCCTTGCCTCCTGGGGAGGCTGGTGCGCTGCCTGGGGGTGGCAGCTCCTGGGGGTGGCGGTGGGGGTGGCCGAGGCCTTTGCTGTGCCCGCAGCAGGGCCCAGCTCCTCACTCTGCCCCGTCCTGCCTCCTTCACTCCCGCAAGGGTCCCATTCCCAGGAAACCTGCCCTTGAATCTCCAGCTCAGGGTATGTCTCCCAGGAACTGACCTGTCAGAGACCTGGAGGAAACAAGAGGGGGCCAGTGAGTGGCTGTAGGGAGTCCCACTCAGAAGCTGGCAGTTGGCCACAGATAACCCCGTAGACTCCTCCTCAGCCTGTGGGTCCTCTGGGCAGGAGGAAGCTCCCCGAGGCCTCCCTGGGTATGTCCTCTGGGTCAGCCCTAGCTCCCCGCCCCAGCCACAGCACCAAAGGTGAGGCAGCAGATGGAGGGACCGTGTATCTGGACCGTGGCAGGGGCCGGGGATGGAGATGGAGCTCAAGAAGCGCAGGCAGGTGATATGAGGCTGGGAGACTCAAGTGGGTTGGGGGCCACGAGGGCCCCCTACCTGTGTGCAGAACAGAGTACATTTGAGCTATATGCAAAACCCTGTTAGCCACTCTAGGTCTGTACATGATCGCATGGGTAGACGCGTGGGTGCGTGTGTGTGCGTGCGTGTGGAGGTATGAGAAAGCTCGTGTGTGCTTACACCTGACACGTAAGTGCACTGGTATGAGTGTGCACAGCTGAGTATGTGCATTGTGGGCGTGAGTGTATGCACACAGGCCCGTGTGTTTATCGATGTGCCTGTGTGTGGGTACAAACTCACAGAGGCAGCTCATCCTCTGTGTCATTTTCCTCTCCAACTCCAGCCTTTCTGTCTTGCCTCAGCTTCTCTGCGTAAGCTGTCATGAGACCCGTTCTTCCTCCCTAAGTCTCAGCCTCCTCCAGGAAGCCTTCCATGGTCAAGCCAACACCAATTCCAAGTCTTTCTTTCTTTCTTTCTTTCTTTCTTTCTTTCTTTCTTTTTAAAAAAGATTTTATTTATTTACTTGATGGACAGAGATCACAAATAGGCAGAGAGGCAGGCAGAGGGGGGGGGGGGGGGTTGCAAAGCAGGCTCCCTGTTGAGCAGAGAGCCTGATGCAGGGCTTGATCCGAGGACCCTGGGATCATGACCTGAGCCAAAGGCAGAGGCTTAATCCACTGAGCCACCCAGGCACCCCTCCAAGCCATCCTTTCTTGCCATCGTGTGTTTTGCTTCATGTATTTATCTGTGTCCCAAGATCAGACCGGGAGGCACCTAAGCCTGAGAACAGCCTCTTTCCCAAATGGTCAGGGTCTCCCCAAAGATGGGGACTGGAATCCTAACTCCATCTTCCAGATGGAGCTCAGTAAGCCCCACTGCTAAGGCCCTGAGACAAGGGTGAAGGCTGGTGACCTCACTCCCTGCACCAAGCACAGTCTCCCTTCTGGAGACTACCTAGGCTGGTAGTTCAACAGAATGAGCTGGGCATTGGGACCCCGGCATTCTGACCTTGACTCAGGGTGACTCGGGAAAACTTTTGCTTTCAGATCCCAGGTGCCTCATCTGTAACGTAAGGGGTTAGACAGGTGGTCCCAGGGCAACCCGCGGCCCTGCCCTCTGCCAATACAGCTCTGATACTGTACAGACCCGCATAGCCTCTTGTCCCTCCCCCTGACCCCAGGCCATCTCTCTGTCTTGATTTTAAGCTTGTCAATTGACCTGGCTGCTGGCGGCACCCACCCCCTCAGCCGTGCAGAGGGAAGGAGGAGGGTCACTGGGCCACATGTCCTGTGTTATTACATTGAATAAGCTGACAAAAGCCATCAGAAGATATATCATCTAATAGGAGATTAAAAACCAACAAGAGCAGCTGGGGTTCTGACCCAGAGACTCTGCGTTTTTAATTTAATTTCTTTTGCTGCTCAAATCACAACATTTAAAAATGATAAAAGTAGCTGTGTTTGCTCAAGGGTTTTATCATTAATTGATTTGGCTGAAGTTTTCCCATAAGCCTCATCTTTGGGAACACGCTTCTCATATTAAGCCTCCAGACCCAGTGAGAAGGAGAAGTGCAAGACATGTGGGGACAGGAGTGGGCCCGGAGGGTCTGCTCTTGGCAACCACCTCCCCTCAGGTCAGCCTGGCCCCGGGGTCTGTGCAGAAGCCTGGTGGCGTTGCTGCTCCAGCATCTAAAGCAGGCTCTTCCTCAGTCCTCGGTCTGAAAGGCCAGAGCCCGTGTTGTCTTCCCTGATGGGGGGCAGCCAGAGGCAGTGGCGGCGGCGGCGGTGGTGGTGGAGGAAATCCCTGTAGGGGCTGCTTTCTGGCCAGGCCTCATTCTCCAAGGGCCATTCAGTGGAGGCCAGAATCCTAGTCCTTTTTTTTTTTTTTTAAGATTTTGTTTATTTATTTGACAGACAGAGATCACAAGTAGGCAGAAAGCCAGGCAGAGAGAGAGAGAGGAGGAAGCAGGATCCCTGCTAAGCAGAGATCCCAGGACTCTGGGATCATGACCCAAGCTGAAGGCAGAGGCTTTAACCCACTGAGCCACCCAGGCGCCCCAAGAATCCCAGTCCTTTGCTCCCCAACCCCCCATCTCCATGGCGACCCTTTCCTGAGGAGGAGCTCCCTCCTGCCCCTATTTCCCACAGTGCCCAGGGCCAGGCCCCAGGTCTGACAGCCCACAGTCAGGGCTTTGGCCACGTGATCAGAACAGCCTTCAAGGAAGACAGGTGTTTATATCTAACCTCGAAAGACGAGTGAGAGTTAACAATATATGTACTATTGAATTTTTTATTATAAATAGCAACATATGGGCCTATTGTCAAGGACTTGGAAAATGCAGGCAAGTATTACTATGTTCCTTAGAGCCCCTTGGGTGGCTCGTGAGGAGCCACCAACTGGAGCCCATGCAGGCAGGAGGGAAGCCATTACTTGGTGACCAGGAGGGCTGAGGTGGGCTAGACATGTCCCCACTCTCACTCCTGTCCCTTCAGCATACATGTTCCTTGCCCTCAGGCTGCCCATCTCTCTAAGGTTGCAAGACTGGTCTCACTCCTTCATACTTTCAAGATGGAGGAGAGAAATGCTCTTTGACCACTCCAGTTCTGAAAACCCCAGGGAAGAGCTCTGATTGGCCTGGCTTGGATCACAAGCCTCACCCTGGGCCAATCACTGTAGTATGTTAGGTGGGATCAGATCCCATTGGTCCACATAGCTTGTGTGGTAGGGCAGTGTTTCCCAAAGTAGGGAAGTTGGGCAAAGGAAGTGCGAGATCGCTGTGACGTACATTTTCTATTCGTAAGGCAAACATCTCAGCAGAACAGGCAAAGGCATGTAACAGGAGAAAAGCAAATGGGGCCAGCATACGGAAAAATGCTGGGCTCTGTCAACAGAGACGTCCAGGTGGAAACCACAGTGAGAGAAAATTTCCTGCCCACTGGATTGACAAAGACGAAATGTCTCTCCTGTGGGAAACGGGAACTCTCCACTCTGGGTATCCCTGCTTAGGAGCATACCGTTGGGGGCATCCTGGGAAGGGGAAAGTGGGCCTGCCTTGCCACCTGGCAAATGCACTTTGGGGTTTAAATCCCAGAGCCCATCTCACTTGTGTGCGCAAGGAAACCTAAGAGCAGCAGCATGTTTTTTTGTTTTGAGAGAGAGAGAGAGAGAGAAGGGTGGGAGGGTAGAGGGAAAGGAGAGAGAGAATCTCGTAGGGGCTCCACTCTTAGCATGGAGCGGTATTCGGGGGTTGATCTGACCAGTGATCACAACCTGAGCTGCAACCAAGAGTCTGACACTTAACGGACTGAGCCACCTAGACACCCCAGAGCTGCAGCATTTTATGGGAAAAAATATTGTCCATAATCTCAGCATCTATTAACCAGAGAAAGGGTAAATAAAGTGTGGGATATATATTTTTTAAATTTATTTGACAGACAGAGATCACGAGTAGGCAGAGAGGCAGACAGAGGTTGAGGGGAGTTGTGGAGCAGGCTCCCTGCTGAGCAGAGAGCCCAATTTGGGGCTTGATCCCAGGATCCTGGGATCATGACCTGAGCCAAAGGCAGAGGCTTTAACCCACTGAGGCACCCAGGCGCCCCAAGTGTGGGATACTTCTAAATGGTATTCTTGACAGCAGTTAATATTAATGTTACCTGTTACTAAGATGGATTAAGTGCACAAACATGTGGAAAGCAACTTGAAGAAAGTCTTGTGCTATTTAAAAAACTATAAAAACATACAAATATGATGTGTTACTTATGGATAAATACGTAGGTGGTATGTATGTTTAAAATCAGGCATGAGAATGACACCAGTTTAGGGTGACTGCCTTTAGAGAGAGAAGGAGCCATGTAAGGACCTGGAGAGAAGTATACAAAGGAATTCCATTGCGTGTAATGTTTTATTTCTTTAAAAAAATGCTCTAAGACAAAATTTTAAAATGGGGCTCATTCTGTATATTTGTATGTGTGTGCATAGTTTTGATGTCCTGCTGTTCATTTAACATTTTATAATGAATGGAAACATGATTTTTAATGTCTGCATAATATCCCCTTAAAGGAATGCACCATAACTTATGAACCCATGTCCTGTGGTTACATACAGAGGGTTTCCACCCCCACCTCCCATTTTTCTGCATCACAGTGACTGTCATTATACAAATTATTTTCTTAGGGCAGAGAGCTGGGATTACTGGGTCAAAGGTTTGAGCTCTTTTTAAGGCTCTTGGTAATTATTGGGTTCTTTACGTTGCAAGTGACAGAAAACCAATTCAAACTGGCTTAAATAAGGAGGGACATGTGTTGGCTTATGTTGCTGAAAAGGCCAGGAGGCCCCTGACTGCCTCGGCTGCTCCTGTTCTCAGAACCCCAGTGAGAATGTAGGGAGAGCTGGGATGGATCTCACTGCCCGGAGGATGCCATCTGTTCCCTGGACATGAAGACTGCTTTCAGGGGTAACCACCTGTGGGCTCTGCCCACCCACTAGTCCCCCTCTTTCCACACTCACCTCTGCTTTCCTCAGAATCAGCTTCGTCTCAGACAGGACCTCGTCCCCTCCCTCCAACAGGTGCTTACTGTTTGTATTCTATCCATAGGGGGACTGTAACAGATTATAACAAAAAGGGGCCTCAAACAATAGCAATGTATTCTCCCACAGTTCCGGAGGCCGGAAGTCTGAAATCAAGGTGCCAGCAAGGCTTTGCTTCCTCCCTCTGGAGGTTCCAGGGAAAAATCTGTTCCTTGCCTCCTTGGCTTCTGGAGACTGTCAGCATTTTGGTCACCTCTTGCGGTCACTTCTCTCTCTCTGTTCAGCTTTCACGTCACCTTTTCCTCTGAGTGTGTCCAATTCCTCTTATAAGGATACTTGTCATAGCAGTTAGAGCCTACCTGCGTGATCTAGGCTAAGCTTCTCTTGAGACCTCTAACTTAATCCTATAGTTGGCATATATAGGTAACCTTCATAGGTTCTCGGTGTTGGAAGTGAATATATCTTCAGGTGGGGGACGTGTCTTCAGCCTTCCCTCCCGCCCTTGTGGCTCAGAATCCCAGAGGAAGAGCTCAGACAAAAATCCCAGGGGAGGGCTCTAATTGGCCAGCTTGAGTCATATGCCCAAACCTAAGCCAATCACTGGGGCCAGAGCACAGAGGGCCTCTGATTGGTTAGGTCCGGTTACAATCCCTCCCAGCCACGCACAAGCACACATGCACACACCCGCGCATGCACACACACACACACACACACACACACACACACAACCTAGAAGGAGGCAGAAGGGTGCTTTTTCCCAAACACTAACACTCCAGTGTTTGGGGTCTTTGGCCACACATAGCCTTGGACTGCTGGGTCACATGCTGAAATGTCAGTTTGTATTCCATGGTAATCCCCCATCCCCGACCTCGGCCATTCCAGTTCAGTAGCCAGCAGGACAGCTGTCATCTCAGGGAAGGGATGAGTCAGCATCAAGAGAGAAACAAGCAGTCATGACCCAGCTTTTGAGTTTTCAAAATCGCATCCCTCAAAGGGAAACGGAAATGACTCACGTGGATAACGGTTCAAGAGACGAGCAGGTGGGATGACACAGAACAAGCTTCCCACCCTTGTCCCATCTACACACACACAGAGTCTTCTGGAGGAAGACTTGGGGGAGAGGCAGGAGGAAAGGAAGCAGGGCAGAGAGAGTTTAGGCCCCTGAGAAAGAGGAGTCTTGAGGTCACATGTGACCTTTAAGCTTGGTTCATACCCTGATTGGGTTGCTGACTTCCAATTCCAGATTCTTCCAATCTCATTGGCTTAGCTCCTCTTTCTCAGCTGGGCCCCAAGTCAAGGTCACTGACCTGCCTCTGAGGAGATGGCCTTTGGCTCTGTTGACCACCTGTGGTCTAAGAGGCTGTGGCCAGGAAGTGTGTCCCATGGATGGAGGTGTGGGGTGCCACGCATAGGAGGTTTAGAGGGAGCTGTGGGTTGGGACAGAGTGGACACACTTCATTCTAGAATGTACAGCTCCTCTCACAGATGGCCAGTCCTTCAAGGCAGGGCCCAGAGGTTATAGGGCTTTTGGGGTTCCTTCCCCTGATTGGTCCATAAGGGAGCCATGGAGCTGTCACCCTGGGAACTAGGAGTTTTGCCAGATTGAGTGTTCATCTGCTTTTGAGTTGTTCCATGTTGCTGGAAACTTTGTTAAGCTTTGTTAAGAATTCCATTATTCCTTGGGACGCCTGGGTGGCTCAGTCAGTTAAGCCGCTCCCTACAGCCCAGCGTCCTGGGATCGAGTCTCCACATCGGGATCCTTGCTTGGCAGGGAGGCTGCTTCTCTTTCTGCCTCTGCCTGCCGCTCTGCTTGTCTGTGCTCACTCTCTCTCTCTGACAAATAAATAAAGTCTTTAAAAAAAAAAAGAATTTCAGGTATTCCAGCAGCAAAGTCCATGCCCCTTTTTCTCTTGACAGTCTAGGGCTGTCATGCGAGCACACTGTGCCTCAGTTTCCTCTTTTGTAAATATAGACACTTCTTGGGAAACTTACAGAACATTCATCAGCATAGAAATGCTACAGAGAAGAACAAAATAGGTCCCATAAATATAAACCTATGGGGAATGGTGAACTCAGTCCCCCCTATCTATCTCTCCCCTAACTAGGCCCCCAGCCCATACCACCCTCCACAGTCCCCTTCAGACCCAAGATACAGAGAAGAAGAGCCTCCTTCACCCGTGGGCAGGCTCAGGGAGGGGCTGGGCGCGGCCGGTCTAGGGGCAGCAAGGTGCTGACGGAGCCCTTCTCCCCATGATGGATGACCCGCTGGCTGGAGCCGCAGTTCCAATTTGCTCCCCATTTGGACAGCCACTCTACCCACAATTCAACTTGTCAGGGCCACAAATCACTCTGCGCCATCAGACCAAGGAGGCAGCGCGGAAGCCCGGAGGCAGGGGCAGAGTGGTTCCTGGAGAAGCCCAGGCTGGGGTCGGGGTGCTGAGGCTATGAGGCTCAGCTCTATCCTGGGACCACTGGGCTCCCATGCCTGTAAGCTCCAGCCACCCCCACGTTCCTGATGACAGGCTCTAGATCCACTCCTAAGCCCCATCCTCTTCCTAGTTCCCCCCAAAATAAGTACAACAAACTCTGTGCTTATCGTCTTACTTCTCCAAACAGCTCTGCTAAATAGCCCGGGCTCTACCTGTGCTCAGAAATCCCCAGGGTCTCCTGCTGCCTTCTAGTCCCTCCATGGGACCAATCTGCTCCATTTCCAGGCCAACATGGGAAGTAGGGCTATTCATTCATTCGTTCATTCATTCATTCATTGTGAAAATATTGAGCATTCATCATGTCTCCATGGTGAGCCAAACTGCGAGCCCACAGTCCAGGTGGCTGATGTTAGTTGAAGAATTAGAGACGTGTACAACTCCAAACTGAGACGACAGCTGAGTGAGGAGGAATGATCCTGGGACTGATGAGGGCAGGTTGCTGGGGAGTCTGCCAGATCTGCAGTCTCTCTCCACTCCCTTTCTTTAAAGCACTGCTTAAATTCACCTCTTCCAGGAAGCCTTTCCTGATCTCCCACCCATCCACTCCATCAATGGGCACCTCGTGATGTATCTCTGGATTCAAGACTTCTGGTGATATCTTTTCTTTCTGTTAAGCCCCCAAGAGTAAAGGCTCCCTCAACATAGGGGTCTATCTCCCCACACATTGTTTGGATACCTCCAGCATCTCCTTAGGACTTCACTCAGATGCTTCCTCCTTCCCAGGCATGTGTCTGGGGCCTGTAGGGAGCTCCTCCTGTGGCCTCACCATATCCAGGGCTCAGAGGGCATTGCAGTTGTCCCCCACACTTTCACCAGGCACCTCTGGGTCATCCAGCTTTTACTCTATAGACCCAGAGATCCCTCTTCCGGTTCTGCTCCTGCCCCTTGGCCTCCCTCTACCTCTGCCCTCTGTTAATGATGATGTAGAGGCAGACAGAGCAGGTTTTGATCTACAGCACCTGCCTTCCTACTTGATGGATTTCTCAGACTCAGATATTACTTTCCCCAGCCTGCCTTAGCATTCCTGGATTCATCTTGCTAAAGGAACTGGTGCTGTTGTGTTTGGAATGCACCAGAAAGGTGACACTCCCCCCATATCCTTGCTGTGGCACCAGCCAGAATCTGGGAGTGGCTGGTGGTTGAGGGAGTGATTGCTGTGCTGGGCAACCAGCAGGCTCCAATGCTAACCCATCAGTTTATCTCTCTGCAGAATGAGTAGAGGCATACACACTTTCCCTCCTCAGACTAACCAGAAGTTGGAGAGATGTACAAGAAGGCAACCTTCCTTCGATTCTGGGTTCTGGGAGGCAGAGGCTGCCCATCACCCATCACTGTCCTCCAGAACATCCCCATGATGGAATCTTCTAGAAAAGGCCAGCTCCCTTGCAGCCACTTCAGTGTGTGAGCATCTGCTTTTAGACAAAAACCAAGTGGGGAGGGCAACTGTCCTCTGCAGAGAGGAACTCACGGTAGGATCCTCAGTGATGCGTTTTCCTGGTGAATTTCAACGAGTATTCTTTTGCCGGGCATTGATTTATTCTCCAACCTTTCGGGCACTCACGGCTTGTATAAAGGGAGGACGGCGCACATCAGAGGCAGGTCTGCCGAACTGATCTCAGTGGAGAGCCTTCCGCCCACCAGATATGTGGGAGCCGGCAGGAGTTGGGGGAGGCCGGGTTCGTCCCTCTGCGGCTGCGCTCACAGGTCTGCCTCCCAGGGCGTGTTGTTCGGGTACCTAGAGATCTGGGGGTTTAAACTCGGTAACCACCCCTTGTTTTTAGGGGGAGCAGAACAAAGCTGCTTCCACCCCTGAGCCTCTCCTCCCCTCTCCTCTCCCTTTTGGTCGGCCCTGCGTTTCATCTCCCCTCCCTCCTCTTCCGCTTCCCAAAGGCTGCCTGCCCATCACCCCCTCACTCTCTCCCCCTCCCAGCGCCCCTGTGTGGCTTGCACAGGCTCCTTGCCCTTGGGGGCCTCTGATTGGGTAGAGGGGAGGCACCCGCAGAAGATCAAAGGGTGGGAGGGTAATGGGGGTGGGTGTTTATGGTCGAAAAGCCCAGAGTGGGACTTCTGGGGGTGGGTAGCGAGTTTGAGCCCCACCATGGGGGTAGAGATTGCTTAAATCAATAAAATGTTTAAAAAATTTTAAAAAGTACCAACGCCCCGGCCGTTCCTGTGTGGCAGCTCTCTCTGGGCCCACTGTCTCCCTCACCCCTGCAGGTTAGCGGAGCTCATGGGTCCCCATGCTGCCTGCCGGTTTTCCGGAGTCCTGTGGTCACCTCTGGCGTTGGCACGCCATCCCGCGTGTGAAGAGCCATCTGCTTTCTGACTTGCCTTCCACTAGGGTCCTGTTTTTTTTTCAGTCCTGGTCCTTTTTCTCTCTAATTGCCCCTCCCTGGGCTCATCGTGGCTGGGAAGGGGATGGCTGGGGAAAACCAGGACCTCTAGGGCTGAGCTCTGGGGGGTGCTGGTGGCCTGGAGTACGCCCTGGAGTCCCAGACGTGGTAAAGCCCATCAACTATTTGGAGGGCTCCGAAATTGAGTTGATCCATCCAGAGGTACACAGGCCTAAGGGAGTTGCTCCAGGTTAGCCCAACCCCCAGGAGGCAGGTTGATAAAATAAATCCCTTCCTTCTGTGTGTGTCCAACAAGGAGTCACATATCTGGAGGGAAAGCCATTTGCAGTTATTTGCCTAGGACTCCCCCTTCCAGGGGGACCACCTTGGGGCGGGGAGGAGAAATTTGATTCCTTGCAGCATTTTCCATAAAACATAAATCTCATGAAATGCTCCTTACAGGAGGAGTTTTGTGGCCAAATAAGTTCGAGAAATTCTGCATTCTGCACACTCCGGGCATGTTCCCTCTATCAAAGGCTCTGAAATGCTCTGCGGTGAAGAAGATCCTACTTAATATGTGTTTGGTTCAGTGTCCCCAAAGCTGCATCAGGGAACCAAAATACCCCCTCCCTCCCCGTTCATTTCCTGAGCCCAGGGTTCTAGAGAACACACTTTGGGAAACTTTGATCACAGGCTCAGCGCGTGCAGCTCCGTGCAGAAGAGAAATAATAGGCAGCTTTGAGCCAGGCAGATAAGGCTGGAGTCCTGGCTCTGGTTCTTAGTGGCAGCCAGGTTGGGGGGTGGGGTGGGGCAGGGTGGGCGTGTTTACAATCTTTTAAGTCTACATTTCATCTTCTCGCCAAAAGGAAGAATCCACTGCTCTGAGGATTCGAGATGATCTTGTATCTTAGTGAAGACTGTCTTGGTTGCAAGAACAGGATCCATGTTCAACAAAAAAGGGAAGGTAGTGGAAAGATGCTGGGGGTCTTCAGGGACCCCCCAGGGCAGAAGTGTAGCCGGAGGGCCGAGAACCAGGAGAATTGGTAACCTTGAGAGTGTCCATACCCCATCCTTCATCTCTCCTTGTCTCCACACACCTGCTTCCTCTGTCTTCCTCTGCAGACCGTGTTCTTGGCTTTCAGCCATGACAGCCTTGGCTCCTGAACTCCTGCCACCTCTCCAGCCTCAGTCTCAGCCTGGACTGGGCGTGGTGCCCCTCAGGACAAACTCCAACCCCCCCCTCCCCCAGGAGAGAGTGCCTGATTGGCTTGGCGTGGTAAGTGTCTGCTCCCGTCCAACCACCCACAGCCACGGTGCTGGGGGAAGTGCCGACTTGGCCACCGTAGTGTAGCCCATCTGGGTCACAAGCAGCTCTCAGCACACATGGTCCCAGGGACACAGGCAGAGCAGAGGCCCACAAGCCTGTCTGCCATAACACATAAAGTACCTGAAAGCAGGGTAAATACTCAATAAGTGTAGCTCGCATCGCATGACTGAGTGAATTCTGCGTCTCGGAGAAGGAAGTAGCATTTAGCAATGACAAGGACTGTTGTCCATCTTGAGGGCCTCCACTTCCATCCCAGAAAGTGTCCACAAAGTGAAAAAAAAAAAAAGTCGGTAATTTGGACTATATTCAAACAAAAAAACCTCTGCTCATCAAAAGACATCAGTGAGAGTAAAAAGGCAAGAGGCCAAGTTGAAGAAGATAGTTGCAGTGCAGGTGTCCAACAAAGGCCTGGAATCCAGAATATCTACAGAACTCCTCTAAATCGATAAGGAAAAGACAGACAATCGGATTACAAAATTGGCAAAAGATCTGAATAGGCATTTCATAAAAGAGGAGACCCAAATGGCCAATAAACATAAGGAAATGGGCTTTAACATCATTAGTCACCAGGGAAATGCAAGTTGAGGAATAAAAGGATACAGTTGCACACCCACCCTAATGGCTCAAATGAACGGAGAAAGGTACCAGTCCTCCCGGAGGTTGTGGATCGAATGGGACTCTGAGATGGTGCTGGCAAAAGTCGCATTGGTGAAGCCCCGTTGGAAAATCACCGGGCGGTATCTTTGACACCCAAACACAAACAAACCCTAGGACGCAATGGTTCTATGCATGGTAGATAGGGACCCTTTGGAAATTTGTGCATGTGTCCACAGAGATGTGTGCATTGGAACCTTCACAGCAACCCTGTCATAAAGCTGGAAACACCTCGGTGCCGCTGCCCATAGGACACAGACGCATCATGGCACAGGCAGCTGGCATGCCACTCCGCAGTGAGCATAAATAATCCACGATGGGCACCTAACAGTATGAGGGAGCCTCCCAGAGTCAGGCGGAGAAGACCAGACACAAGCGTCTGTGTAATTCTATGCATGAGAAGTTCAAAAGCAAGCAAGATGGATCTAAGCTGTTTGAAGTCAAGCTAGTGGCACCCTCTGGGGAAGTTAAGGACAGGAAGGAGGCCTGGGGGGATTCCGAGGGCTTGTTCGCGTTCTGTGTTTTGATCTGGTGGTGAGTAAACAGGTGCAATTTGTGAAAATGCATTACTCTATCTTCTTACGGCTGGTCAGTCTTCTTTATTCGTGTATCCACTAAGAACATGCATGAGAAAACCTCGGAGAGATGATTTGAAATGCAGGTTCCTAGGACCTGCTCCCAGAGACCCAGAGACTCTGATTCATTTGGGTCCAGGGTGGGACCTGGGTGTCTGCATTTGAACCAGCTACCTGGGGGATTCTGGTGCAGGTTGATTCTGAGCAGCAGGCTTTAACCTGGTCCTGGCTGGTGCTGGAGAGTGTCAGGTAAAACTGGGCCCTGCTTGGTGGCCTTCGCAGTCAGCCCAAGGCATTGTGGGGAAGAGTTCAAGGTGCTGAGCAGGAGATATGGAGGTGGAAGGGGCCGGCTGAAAGGACAGGGAGAGCCTGGGCAGCCCAGGGAGCACCCCACTGCCCCCCCACTGGTGCACTCTCAGTGGAAAAGAATGTGTGGCCTCGCGGGCAAGATTTGCTGGAGGGTGAGATGTGTGAGGCGACCCCCAGATGGCCAGCCATTCTCAAGTCCAGTGTAGACGCCGGGAGGGATGCATTCCATGTCCCAGTTAAGTGAGTCTCGGGACCTCAGTTTGTCTTGTTCAGTGTGAGGAGGGACACTCTTGATAGCCTCAGGGATGGGTTCTAGTCTGAGTTCCAGTTCTGGTCCTGCCCTGCAATACCTGTGTGACCTTGGGCCGGTCCTCAGCCCTCTCTGGGCCTCAGCTTTGCATCCATAAAACAAAGGGTGGGACTCTACGACCCTGACTTCTCTGTTTACCTGGCCACCTTGGAACAGCTCTCCCCCAGCCCTGAGCTGAGACCCATCCCCTATACCTCGCAGAGGTGGCTGCCATTGACCCCATGGCCGTGGATGCTCTGACCAATGTCCAAGGGTATGTTATGGGTCTATTTCCTCCCCATTTCCTGCTGCACCAGCTGACAGTGAACTCTTGGAGGGCCGGGCTTGGTTCTAGTTCATCTCTGTCCCCAGCAGTGCCAGGCACAGTGTCAGACACAGCAAATGTTGAAAGCTCTGGGGCCTCTCAGCTAGGGCATGCTGGGGCTCTGGTTCCTTCCTTTCTCAGACTAGTACAAGGACACCCGGGTCCCAGCGGCAAGGAAGTCTGCAGTGCAGTGCCAGCCCCCTCCAGCTGGCCTATGATAAGACTTGACTCTCAGAGGATAAGAAGAACCAGAGAGGCGCCCCATCTCTCCCTCAGGCCCAGAGCCCAGGCAGGGCAGGCAGGCTGGTAGGTGGGTGGTTCTGGCTGTCTCCCTGGTGAGTTCATATGAGGGTGAATTATTAACTCCTGGCTGGGGCAGGGCAGCCAAGGCCCCGGGCGCCCCCTGGAGCCGACAGGGGCAGGCTTGCGCTAATTGAAGGCTTAATGAATCTTCCCAGTGGAGACTGCAGCTCGTGCCTTCCCTCTGCCATCTGGCCATTTGTCTTCTCCTGGTGGGATTATCCTCTGCCTGTCCAGGACACTCGCTGCCTGCTCCTCCATCTGGGCCCCAAGCACCGCGGGCTCCCAGCCTGGATCTCCCCCTAGGGGTTCCTTCCTTGGCCCCTCAACCCCAACCCCTTGGCCAGGCCGTATGCTCCCATCACTCTTCATTCTTTGGCCTTCAGGCTTACTCCAAATTGTGGATGTTTCCACTTGGGCCCTGGAGACTTGCCAGTCACTCCTGAGTGGTCCACTAGAATGTTCCAGAGATGGGCAGGGCTGAATACTCTTGGCCAGCCTTCCAGGGGTTCCTGAGGACTCAGGGTCTCAGTCTTCACAAACCACCACTATTTGTGAGAACAAGCCATTCCCTCAGGCCAGGTTCCAGGACTGAGCAGGTGACCCTGGCCGATTTGCTGGCTGACCCCGGCCGATTTGCTGGCTACAGAGACAGGTGGGGGAGTGAAGGGCTGCCCAGAGGTGACTCCCCTGAGACGAGGTGCGAACTTATGTCAGGCCGGAACTTATGTCAGGGAGCTCCTACAACAAGGCGGGCGGGCATCCCTCATCTGATCCCACTACAGAAACATTCTTTTTCTTTTCTTTTTTTTTTTTTTTAAGATTTTATTTATTTGTCAGAGAGAGAGAGAGGGAGAGAGAGCGAGCACAGGCAGACAGAATGGCAGGCAGAGGCAGAGGGAGAAGCAGGCTCCCTGCCGAACAAGGAGCCTGATGTGGGACTCGATCCCAGGACGCTGGGATCATGACCTGAGCCGAAGGCAGCTGCTTAACCAACTGAGCCACCCAGGCGTCCCAACATTCTTTTTTTTTAAAAGACACATTTATTTTAGATAGAGAGGGGGAGAGAGAATCCTCAGGCAGGCTTGCACTGAGTGTGGATCCTGCCGCAGGGCTCGATCCCAGGGCACTGAGATCATGACCTAAGCCTGAATCAAGAGTTGGGCACTTAACCAATTGAGCCACCCAGGCGTGCCTACTCAGCAACATCTTGATGTAGTTATAAGGTCCCATTGTACACATGGGGACAGTGGGGTACAGGGAGGTAGCTCATTTGATTACTATCCCACTGTTGGTACGGTGGGGTGGGTCTCTGGGGCTGGCCACTCCGGGGCCCACAGAGCCTCCCAGTTAAAGGCATCTGTGAGTTCGTATTGGCCATTCGGGGCCAAGGAAGTGTTTCTGGCATGTCTCCGGGTGTAAAGACCTGGTGTTCCACTGTGTGTGACCCTGTGTGGTTTATCACTTTATTTCTTCCTCTGCACCTGCTGGCTGCCCTGTCCCTACAGAGTGGGAGGAGGGCAGAGTAGGACAGTGAGAGAGCCCTGGGTGGGGGTAGGGGAGTGCTCCCAGGGGATCTGGGCTCCTGCCCTGCTCTGCCATCAACCTGATAAGTGACTTTGGGTTTTCTACTTGGACCTCAGTCTTCTCATCTCTAAAATGGAGATTAATAATCGCCGAGCTGCTGACTTCTCCAGATGCTGTGGGGCTCCCACCATCAGAGCTCTTCCATGGAGGGCTATCACTGTCACTGGCCTCGGGTGCCCAATGTCCCACCCCCCAGCATCTTCCAAGCCATCTGCTACCCACTCACACCAGGATACCCCAGAGCCTCAGGGCCCAGGCTCCAGGCTCACTTCTGCTACTCACTCTGCATGACTGGAGCCAAGTTACCTAATCTTTCGGAACCTCACGCCACCTGCCTCAAAGCAGGAGTGGAGATGGACCTGCCACTGTTCCAGGCAGATCTTTGCCATGGGGTCTGAGCAGGACACTCATGCGCCTGTGGCCAGAGCTGGGACTAGAGGGGGCGGGGTGGGGGGAAGAAGGACTGGAGTTAAGGTTGCTTTAGGGAATGAGGCTCATTTGGAATTGGGATAGAATGCAGATTCTTGTCAATTCCAGTTTAGGAACAAAGCTTCGGACCAGATTTGGGATTGGTGCTCTCGGTTAAAGACTGGGCTGAGGGGTGCCTGGGTGGCTCAGTGGGTTAAGCCGCTGCCTTCAGCTCAGGTCATGATCTCAGGGTCCTGGGATCGAGTCCCGCATCGGGCTCTCTGCTCAGCAGGGAGCTTGCTTCCTCCTCTCTCTCTCTCTCTGCCTGCCTCTCTGCCTACTTGTGATCTCTCTCTGTCAAATAAATAAATAAATCTTAAAAAAAAAAAAAAAAAGACTGGGCTGAGGAGTGGGGCTGGATTGGGGTCTGCCTCTGGGACTGCTGTGTTAAAGGCCAAGATTGGAGGTATGGAAGCCTGGGGAGGAGCGGAGAGTGGGAGTCAGGACTGGGAAATCTGCCCTGACCCACTGCTGCACCCTAAGCTCATCATTTTGCGTCCTTGGCCTCAGGCTCCTTCCTGGTCGGCGAATAGGGGGTCATCACTCTGTCCTATGTCCCTACAGCTCACACAGAACAATACTAGCCACCATGCCATGAGCAGCTCCTGCCTTACGTTCCCAGCTAATGCCCTCTGCGTATCTTCTTTAATTACAACAAGCAAAGGAAAGAAAAGATGGAACACTGTCATGACAGGCTACAAGGCACATAAGCGAGAAAATATGTGAGATACTAGGCCTTGGGTATCCCTTGCTTTCTATAGATCAGTCTCCTCCAGCTGGGCCCCCAAATAACAGCTTGTCCTCACCAATCTGACTGCAGGCTGGGCCTCTCTTTGATTCCTTCTGAGCCCTAGGGTCAGGGAGAGGGAACTAGAGCTGCCTCTGAGTCTCTTGGAGGGGCCCTTGGGAGGACACCCCAACCACCACCCTGATCCCTGTTCTCCTGGCCCCTCCTGGGGCCTCTAGAGACCATCACAGCCTCCAGCTCAAGTGTCTGGTTCTGGCTGCCCCCGAAGTGCTGGGCAGGGTGACTCCAGCCACTCTGCCACGTCCATCAGACCATGTTCCAGCCCAGGACCCTGGACCCCAGATCCCTGAGGTGAGGAGGAGAGCCAGTCAGGGTACCCATCTCGCTCTCTCAGCACCCAGGGTGCTAATAACATGCACTTGTTGCTTGCAGACATGCTGAGCTGTCAGAGCCTGTCAGCCCCTTAAACTCACTCTTGGGGTCAGGGGACCCTGGGGCTCCACTGACAGAAATCACGAAGAAGGGCAGGTCCTTTCTTTCTGGCCCCGAGTCTAAGATCTGCAGTGCATCAGGTCTATCCCTCCTCCTGTCCTGCACCAGGCTCTAGACCTCTCTGCTTTCCTGGCAAGGACAGGAGATGGTTCCGGCAGAAATGGTCTTCCTTGTCCCTTTTCTGGAAGCCCCTGAATCGTTTCCATCTGCTAGGGGTATTCAGATAGTCGCTCAGAATGGCAGCTCAAAGAGTCCACTCTTAGGGGCCCACGTCCTTTCCCTGCTCCAGCCTAGAGGTCCCACTCTGTCCCTGCAATGTGCCCTCACCTTCCTGTTGCAGGGTCTCAGCACTCCCTGCTCCACGAATCCATTCCTATATCAGCTCTCAGGGGACCCAGAGGCAGCTGAAGGCCTCCTTAAATGCAGGCGGCCCCAGCAGGGCCTGGAGCATGGTGCAGGGGTAGGTGGCTAGGAGTATGGGGCAAGTTCAGCCATGGATGTCACTCAGCACAGAGCCTTTGCAAAGTGGGCGCTGGCTCCTTGGTCAAACGAGCGTTCACCGTGGGCCCAGGAAGAAGACCTTGGGTCCCTATACCCCTTCTGGCCCTGACATTCTGGGTCAAGACCAGCTGGGGTCCAGCCAGTGAAACTGATGTGCAGAACAGAACAGGAGGGTCTGACTTGGGGAGAGTAGTTGGGTGGAAGGGTTGGGGCTCGAGGGGTAGGGGTTGTTAAGAGGGCAGCATGAGGTCACAGGATGGGCAGGTGGGGTCAGGAACGTACTCAGTCTTGCCCCCGTCCTGTGTTTGGGACCCTTGAGGTGTCTCTTAGCCTTTTTCCCAGGAACGGGACTGACTCCAGGCCAAGGGAGCCCGGGATATGCTATGATCAGACGCTAGGGGGCGCTAGACTCTTTGTGAACTTGGCTGAATTTACACTCTTGGAAGGGGTAGGTGGGGGAGGGGCATGTCCTAGTCCTGCTTTTCAGGGTGGTTCGGCCTGGGCTGACCAGCCAGGCTGCTGAGGGGGTGGCCAGAGGCAGGGTTCTTGTACCAGGGCCCGTCTCCCCGGGAAGGGCCTTGCTTCATCCCTGCTGCCAGAGGCACGGGCTTCAGGCCATCCCCAGTGGCCTGAAGGATCCTGAGGCTCAAGGGGGTTCAGACAGGGGGAGGGGAGATATGAGGGAAGGTACAGCCACTCTGGCCAGGGGGTGTCTTGCCCCAGCTTGCTGCTGGGTATGAATATTTTCATGCTACTTTTCCATCCCCCCATGCTGGGCCCGGGCCTCCTTGAGACCAAGCTGATGCCCTCTGGTCTTTAACACCTCTCCTCCCAAATCTGGAAGTTTTCAAACCACCAACTGTGACTCATAAATCAAAAAAGGAATTTGGGGGGTGCTCAGTGACTCAGTCGGTGAAGCATCTGCCTTTGGCTCAGGTCATGATCTCAGGGTCTTGGGACCGAGCCCCTTGCCAGGCTCTCTGCTCAGTGGGGAGTCTCTTCTCTCTCTCTCTCCCTCTGCCCCCCCACCCCGCTCATGCTCGCACGCTCGCTCTCTCTCTCAATAATTTTTTTAAAAGGGAATTTTTGTCCTGTTCTTGGGGTGAAGCATCATGGGGGACAAAATCTGGGTGCTCAGTGTTGGCATTTCCAAGACATTTCAAGGGTCACAAGGACAAGGGATGGGATACTGAGGACATGACTCCTCCTTGGGGAGGCAGCCATTTGTCAGCTGGATTCTGGCCCCAGGGTCGATGATGGGGAGGTTCTCACAGCTGGGGCCAGAGGCTTTACTCTCAAGCGATAGAAGAGAGGGTGGCCCAGGAGGGTGGCCCCTGGGCACTGCCTACAAACATCAGGGTGCAGAGCCCTCCTTGGGGGTGCCCCAGCAGATGGAGATGAGCCTAAGCCCTCTCCTCCCTCCTCTCCCTTCTAGCCAGTCCTAACTGGGTGCCTGGGGCCCACTGAGGATGGCTGCCAACAGCTCTGGCATGGCGGCGGGGGGGTTGCCCACAGAACCCCCAGAGATTCCTTGCAGCTTTCTTGTTAAACATTGTCTGCTGGCCCTGGTCTGGTGTTTGAGCATCTGGCTTGACCCCCTCTCTGTGTGGCATTCTCTCCTCCTTCCAAGATAGGGTCTGATGATCCAACTGCCTCCCTCTAGCCTTTTCCTGCCCTCGGACCTCCTACATGGGGCCTCCAAACACAGAACACTGTCATACCGAGTGGCAGGTACAGACCAGAGATTCATGCTGCCTGCATGGGAGCCCTTGCCCTGCTTCTGAAAGCTGAGGGTTTATGGGCCTCAGTTTCTTCATCTGTAAAATGAATAGAATAAGAGAACCAATCTCCTAGGATTGCTGGGAGGATTCCAGGTAATAAGGCAGGTAAGGCTCCTAGGGGAGTGCCAGGTACAGCCTAAGTACCCAGTACATTTTACTTATTACTTTTTTAAAGATTTTATTTATTTGAGAATGAGTGAGAGAGAGCACGAGCATGAGCAGGGGGAGGGGTAGAGGGAGAAGCAGACTCCCTGCTGAGCAGGGAGCCCATCCTGGGGCTTGATCTCAGGACCCCGAGATCATGACCTGAGCCAAAGGGCAGACAGTTCACCGACTGAGCCACCCAGGCACCCCTGCCCAGTACATTTTAGATTTTATTTTTAGGAGACCTGACGGCGGGGAAGAAAAGAATAGGATGTGAAGTCCGGCAAATCTGGGTTCAGTTCGTGGCTCTGACACTTGCTGGCTATGCAACTTCAGCCACGTCTATTAGGCTCCATTTGTTCATTTGTCAGATGAGGATTAAATAATGACCTACTTACCTCCCTAGGTTCTTGTGAGCTGAGGTGTCTATCAGCAACTGGGCTCTGGGTTTAGCGCATAGCTGACATTCATTATCAGTTAACTTTTCCTACCCTTCTTCCTTCCTGCCCTCCAATCCCCGGCCCAGAGTCCAAACATAGCCGCACCTGGTCCTTTTTGGCCGCTGTGCCTTGGCTCAAGTTGCTGTCTGGTCCCTGCGTCCTGTCACACTTGTTATTCCCAGGCTGCTGCAAGTCAAGGTTGCCCCGACGCCCCAGTGGCAGTTGCCAGCCTCTGGGGCTGTTTAGAAGTCAGGTGGGAGAGCCCTTTGCCCGCCCTAGAAGGTTCCTTGTGCGTGAGGGGTGAGGTCATCACCTGTGTGTGACACAAAGAGCTGAGTGTAGTCCCTCCAGAGCCTTCTAGAAGCAGGACGTCCTTGGCCTGCCACCTCCTTCTGAGCAAGCCTGGAGTCTGCTCCCAGCCAGCACTCCTGCTTCTCCGTCCTAAATGCCATTTCCCCCCCATCTAAATGCCATTTCCCCTGTCTGGGCCCGAGTCACTGCCTGCTGTCTGGGGCGGCTGGAAATTTCTCAAATGTCGCTTTGATTTATGGCTCTAGTTAATTCTCGAGGAGGCCCGTGAGATGCCCTGAGCTCCGGAGCCTCAATGGGATAAATCATTTAACAGGTGGTTAAATATTCTTTAAGGTCTGAGGAGCACAGGCAGGGTATAGACTGGGGACCGACGCTGGGGGAGACTTGGCAAATTTCTGAATGGAGAAAGGGAAAACTCCGCAGCCATTTCAGAGCCACAGGGGACAATTTGTCATCACCCGTGGCCGGAGGTGGCAGCCGGGGAACCCTTCATACCCACGGACCTAGGAGGCCGGGGGCACCGGGACACTGGAGGGTGTGGGGATGACAGCATGTGGACCAGAGGCAGAGGCGTGTGTGGTCCCTCTGGGTCGGGGGAACCCATAGGACCCCAGAAGTCTTTGGTTGAGACTGAGGACTCTGATGCCACGGAACTCAGCGCTGGACGCCAAGGCAGCCTGATGACACGGCTGGCTGGTCTCAAGGAATAGGCGGTAGGGAGGCGTCGGGCAGTTTGGACAGTGACCGCTCAACCCGATGGCCTTCAAATAAATGACACGGGACCGGCCAAACCAAACGGAGCTGCGCTGTCACTCTGGAGACCCCAGAATGACGTTATCCCTCTATCGCACCTCTGCAGGGAGCTTTATGGCTTTGAGACACACTCCTGTCCTTGGTAAGGTGTAATCCTCACACAGGCTCCCAAGGCAGCAGGGTGAGGGCTCCTGCTGGTGTCTGAAGGAGCGAACAGGCTCGGAGAGGCTGAAATCTTGCCTGAGGCCACACAGCTGGTCACCAGACCCCAGGGAATCCAGAAGGAGGTAGCTCAGCCGGAGGGAAGAGGCCTCAGGCGCGGGAGCATCAGGAAGGGGACCCAGAGGTCACAGGCCCACAGCAGCCATTTAAAAGATGAGGAGACAGGTCCTGAGAGGGTAAGAGATGGACCCAAGGGAAGGATAGTGGCGGAGATGGGGATGGAGTCTTGGGGAGAAGGCCCGAGAGCAATGTCTGCCCCGCACCAAGTGTCCTCTCCGATGAAGGTTGTATTAGCGTCTGGGGAGGCCGTGAAAATCAGAGTAGCTGTAGTCAGGTGGGAGGGCAGCGGGAATGGGAGGCCCCCTGGGATAGCCTCCCCTCCCTCCCTGGTCCCGTGCTCACATTCCTCTCCTGGTCCCCCAACCCCCATCTGTCCTGGGGTGCAGGGCTAGGCTGGGGTGAGCCATCTCTGTGTCCCATGGGAGGACAGATTGGTCCAGGGCTGGGGCTCAGCTCCATGGGTGGGAAGGAGCAGGAGAGACAAGGGCTGACATCCTGCCTGAGCCTGGCCTGACAGGGAGACAGGTCTGCGTCAGGGCATCGGGCCTGGTGGGGTAGGAGAGGGGGGCGTTCCCAGGAGCACCTTTTCCCCAGCTTTCTTTCTCTTTTTCCTTCTTTTTTTAAGATTTATTTATTTGAGAGAGAGTGCAGGTGAGTAAGGGGGAGGGGCAGAGGGAGACAGAATCCTTAGGCAGACTCCCCGCTGAGTGTGGAGCTGGACGCGGGGCTCGATCCCAGGACCCCAAGATCATGACCTGAGCTGAAACCAAGAGTTGGATGCTTAACCGACTGAGCCACCCAGGCACCCCTGCCCCCGGCTTTCTGGGCAGGTTGGAATGCACAGGAACAACTCAAGGGGGCACAGGGCCCCACATAGGTATAGGGTGGCTGCCATCCCCTGCTTCCTAGCAGGAATCTCCAGGAATCTGTGCTTGCTGTGATGGATGAGCTGGCCCTGTGCCTGACAGGACCTCTGAACCCCTCAGGAATACCTAAGGGCTCAGGAGGCAGTCCAGGAAGCTGAAGTTGTAGGACTGACTCTTGTTGTGGGGACAAGGTCAGTCCCCACTTTCTTGGGCTCTAAGCCCCCAGGGGACCCTAGGGCTGCTGTAGACAGTGCTGGGTCAGGGTCAGGGAATCTCTAGGGCATAGACCACCCACTCATGCAGCTGCACGTGTGTGTGTGTGTGCACACGCACGCATGTGTGTGTGTAACAGGGAAATGTCACAGCACAGTGCCCACGCCCACATCTCTAGCGCACAGTGGCCAGTGCCCACTGCCTGACTGCTTCTGGCCTTCGGGGAGCTGCTTGTGTCGTGGTTATTCTCTCTCCCTGGCTAGCACATCCTGTGGGAGGTGGAGGTCTTGGCCACCAGCAGCAGCACCCCCCACCCCAAAACCCCCGGGGTTACATGGCTCAGGGCTGGGTCCTGGCAGATGCCTGATAGGTAAATATGCAAGTGTTGCCAGGGCTAGAGAGGGGAAGGAAGGGGCCCAGGGCCCCCCAGGGAGCGGCATCTGGGTGTACGCCAGGGCTGGGGTGGGAGTGAGAGGAGCACGTCTTTCTGGGTGTGCAATGGCAGCTCCTAGAGCATCTGGGCACCCCCAGCTTCTGAGTCATCCCATCGCCTGTTCTTACAACCACGGAGGATGAATGAATGAATAATTCACAGGTGGCTCTAGCTTTATGAAGTATTCATCCTTCCTTGGTCTCCAGAGTAATTAACTCTCCCGCAGTCAGAGGAGCACCATCAAGAGCACATTAACACCCTGTCCCTAGTTCCTCAGTCAGACCCTATCTGGGCGGGGCTTCCTGGGAAGGAGTGCAGGGTGGTTTGCCCAGGGAGCCCAGAGCGAGTGGGGTCTTGTTCTAGCTCCTGGGTTCTCAGTCTGAAGCAAGCTGTTGCTCATAGATTTTGCAGAGAGCTAGGGGTTGCAATTAGACGCTTAGAAGAACTTCCAGAGGTCGAGGTCAAGGTTAAGGAGGATCATCAGCCTCTGGGGCTGGGGGAGGAGGGGGACTTTAGATGGCTTTCTTTTTGTAGCTGAGGGCACAGAGTGAGGGAAATCACTGGCTCCCCATCTCATAGCTTATGGCAGACGGGAGGAGCTCCAGTCCAGTGCTCTCTGCATTAATTAGGCTTTCTTCCCACCCCCTGCTTTAGCTCGAGCCCAACAATGTCTCCAATGGGATGCTGAGAGATAGTAGAGACATCTGTCCAGGAAGGGATGGGTTCTAGCGGGATCTCATTCATGCTGCCCTGGGCCACCCCCCACTCCAACCCAGGGGCTTGGGAAGAGGGTCTAAAACCTGGGGGGTGAGGAGCCTGGGGTGCAGAGAGGCATAAATCTCCTTCAGACCTGTGTCTCCTTACCCAGTGTCTATGAGTCCCCTTCCAGGATGCATGTGGGCACCACCGCTATCCTCTGGAGTTCCGCGGCACACAAGGCCTGGGTAGGCTGGGCAGCTCAGAGGTCCAGAGCGAGTGGAGGGAGCAAGGGGCTTGCAGGCGTCAGAGGTGTTAGAGGGCCGGGACTGAGCTGAGGACCTGCGGTGACCTGGAGTCATTGGCTGTTTGGGGGGAGCCAAATCCTTTCTTGATCCCTCCCTTGCCTTTCTCTGCTTCCAGTCTCAGCCCCAGACCTGGGGATTGAGCCAGGTGTCCCTCTTCTGGGCTCCCCATACATCCTTTGCCCTGAAATGGCTTCAGGGCCTCAGTCATCCGAGCAGCCCTGTCTCAGCACCCAGCACTTGCAGGCAGAGATCAGGAGCTCCAAAATCAGCCACTGAGTCTTCGGGAGGGTGCCGGCCAGAGGACATCATGTCACTGCCCTGCCCTCGCACCAGTTTGCTGTGTGACCTTACATAGATCACTTGGCCTCTCTGGGCTGGGGCTGAGCTCCTGTTCTCCACACGTTTTTGAAATGGATTTAACATCAGGACACCATGCAATCACGATATGCTGATTTATGAAACCTAAAACTGAGACCAAATTTTGTAAATTCCAGTTTCTCTTTACTACATGTGTCATACTCTTCTGTGTTCTCTTTCCTCCCCCCACCTCCAGCCCCAAAAGGCTGGTTGCAAGCCATTAACTGGTCCTCCCTCTCACGAAAATACTGTTGGAAAATACTGCCTAAGATGGTCCCAAGCTTCTCTGCTGCTCATTCCTCCTGCGTTGCCTCCTGCAAAGACTTTTCTGATGTCCCCAAGACCCGGATCCTGCTACCTGGTACTCCCAAGGAGCTTCTTTTGTGCCACTGACCATCCTCTGTCCTCCTTGTGCTGGCCTGGAACACCCAGCCCCGAGGGACTGGCACTGTGTGCCTCAGTGTCAGGAAGGCGGCTTGAGGAGGTCATGGGCTGGTCCCCAGCTGTCCGGGGAAGATAATGGCTGAGCTGTGCTTGAGCATCTCAGGACACAGTATATGAACCCCTACTAGGCTCTCAGAGCTGGGTGGGGAACTGAGTTCCAGCCCCCAGCCCCAGGCTCCTTACCTGGTTGGGAAATTCCAGCAGAGGCACTTCCTGCCCTGGAGCCCACCTAGAGACCTCCCCAGCCCTCCCCTGCTCTGGTCCTGCAAGGACCCCAGCATCCACTTTCTGAATCCCTCCAACAGGGAAAGGAGGTGCAATTAGAAAGGACACCGGGAAGACAGGCATAAATCAGGTGTCCGGACAAACCAGGATGAGCGGTGACCCTAAGGGGCCCACGCAGCCCTCCTCCCCTTCCAGACTCGGAAGCAGGCGCGAGGCTCACTCTTATTTTGCCTGAACCTCTTCAATCTCCCTCTCACTGTGGCCGGCCATGTGGCTCTCCACAAGGTAATCAACCCCCTGAGCAGACCCCGTTGACTGCTGTCCCCCTTCCTCCTTGCCTGCCAATCCCCCGTGGTGGGTGAGGTTTAAAGCTCAGGCTCACGGGGGACACGAGGACCAGTGGGGGGCAGCCATGTGACCCTAGTCCTGGCCAGTGAGATATGAGGGGAAGGTTTCTCTGGCCACCTGGGTACATGATGTGGAGAAAGTCTGAGCTGCAGTGAGGATGGAGGGGTGTCCCACAATCAGTCCCAGTGCTGTCAGCCAGGAAATATCTAACAGTAGGCTCAGGGGCAGGGGGTCAGGAGAGCCCTGCTGTGTTGTTGCCCGGTTTTGTCTTGCTTAGAACCAGAATAATCTGACCTCCATCCCCAATCTCACTATTCCAGCAGGGAAGGCCTTCTCAGTCGTGCTCGGGCTGCCCCATCAAGACTGTGGTGGGAGGGGCACCTGGGTGGCTCCATGGATTGAGTCTCTGCCTTCGGCTCAGGTCATGATCTCAGGGTCCCAGAATTGAGCCCCACATCAGGCTCTCTGCTCAGTGTGGACCCTGCTTCCCACTCTTTCTGCCTGCCTCTCTGCCTACTTGTGATCTCTGTCAAATAAATAAAATCTTAAGAAAAAAAAAAAAAAAAAAGACTGTGGCGGGTGCCCCACCAGAACCAGATCAGGTATCCAGTGTCTGCAATTCGTTGTGTCATGGGGGTAGCTGGATTTTTGTAGGGCTGTGCTCTGCTGCTTTGAGGGCGCTGGGGGCAGCTGGGAACCTCTGAGCCAAGGCGCCCCTCCCCACTCCCCAGCCACTGGCTCATCTCTGAGCCTGGGCTAGGACAAAGGGCAGGAAAAGCCAAAAGGGAAGACTTCCAGCACTTCCTCCTCTACAGGGACCTGGTCTCCTTTTGATTTGTTGTGGAGAGGCGACACAGAGAGGGAGGCAGGAGTTGGCAGAAAGAATGCAGAGTAATTTCTCAAGCAATTATCCTGTGGCAGGGGACCAAAACAACACCTCCCTCCCTGGGCCATGGGGAGCCTCAGAATACTCTGGAACCCATTCCCCATGTGTGGTGCTGCCTTCCTGCTGGCCATTATAACTGTGCTGCTGTCCTGTCCATACACACCTGCCTCTGCCTGCCCCCTTGCTCTTCTGGAAGCTTCCCCATCTCATTAAATGGTGGCTCCATCCTTGCAGCCAGACCTGATCCACTGCACACCCAATCTGCAGGCTAGCCAGCCAGCTCCGCCTCCAGAAGGCAGTGAGGTCTGATCCCTCCTCACCATCTCACTGCTTCCGCTCCAGTTCAGCTCTTCCTTTCTCTCTTGGAGGGGAGTCACAGCGCTGGGCCAGGGCTGCCGCCCTTGCCCCATCCTCAACCCAGCAGCCAGACTCACCTTGTCAAAACCTAGGCTGGGCACCTGGTGGCTCAGTGGGCTAAGCACCTGCCTTTGGCTCAGGTCGTGATCTCAGGGTCCTGGGATTGAGCCCCACATCAGCTCCCTGCTCAGCGGAGAGCCTACTTCTCCCTCTGCCTCTGCCCCGCCCCCTGCTGCATGCTCTTGTCTCTCTCTCACACGCAAATAAATAAGATTTTTTTTTTAAAGATTTTATTTATTTATTTGACAGACAGAGATTCCAAGTAGGCAGAGAGGCAGTCAGAGAGAGGAGGAAGCAGGCTCCCTGCTGAACAGAGAGCCCGATGTGGGGCTCCATCCAAGGACCCTGGGATCATGACCTGAGCCGAAGGCAGAGGCTTTAACCCACTGAGCCACCCAGGAGCCCCTAAATAAGATTTTTAAAAGGTTTTTAAATTTATTTGACAGAGATAGAGAGATCACAAGTAGGCAGAGAGGCAGGCAGAGAGAGAGAGAGGAGGAAGCAGGCTCTCCACCGAGCAGAGAGCCCGACACAGGGTTCAATCCCAGGACCCTGACATCATGACTAAGCCAAAGGCAGAGGCTTAACCCACTGAGCCACCCAGGTCCCCCAAATAAATAAAAAATTAAAAGCAACCAAACACCTAGGCCAGACCATTCCACTCCTGTGCTTTGAACCTCTCCTCCAAGTCAGAGCCACAGGGCCCTAAGGATATGCTCCACTACCCCCTCCTTGTTCCTCAATCACACCAGCATGCTCTGCTCCTGGGCCTTTGAAGGTCTGCTCCTGTCTAGAACATTCTCCCTCCCAGATTTCTCCATGGCTGGGTCCCATCAGGGCAGGGTGCCTGCTCAGGGAGGTGCTCTCTGCATCCCCTATCATGTCATCTCGAGCTCCGCCTCCCTCTCCTTTGCCTCCCCCAGGCACACCACCAGCCTTTCATCTCTGTGTTTGACAAATCATCTGCTCAGTGGCACCTCTCCCCCACCCATCTGGGGGGCAGGGCCACCAAGTCACTCACCTGGCCGAGAGGACATGTTCCTGGTGGGCCCAGAAAGGGCTGGCCTGGGACCCTGTTGTATTCCTTGCTCTGTTCCCAGGGCTGGATCAAAGTGGGGCTGAGGGGAGGTGTGTAGTACATACACATTTGACTAACTGCATGCTGGTCTCGGAACACATTTCCTGGGGTTGCTCTGAAGTGAGTTAATGCAGGGGTGGGCCCACTTTGTACCCATGGGGGTGTGTGTGGCATGGGGGGCTCCTGAGAAGCAGGGAAGGAAGCAGGGCCACTGGCTTCAGGAGCTTCACTCTGCCCAGTGTATCTCACATCCATGAGCTGAGGGGCACCTGGAAGTCACGGGCCAGAGTAGGGGTCCCCAGGCCACGGCTCATGGAGGGTACTAGACCCTGTGGGCAGGGGAAGGAAGGATGGGCTAGTGGTACTTCTTATAATTTCCCCAAATTCAGATCCATCTCCTTATCCCTGTCTGTGCCTCCACTGTTCCTGTTCATGTCTTCATTGCCTCCCATCTGGAACATTCCAGCATCTTCCCAGCCGCCAGGCATCTTCCTTTAAATCAGCTATCCTCAAGTTGCCAGAGCCCTGTTTATAAAACACAAAACTGAACCTGCTGTTCTCCTAGTTAGAACCCCTCCACCACCCAGGGCAGAGCCCCAGACTGGGGCCCGCTGGCCAAACAGCCTGCAGCCATAATTTGTTGGGAAGCTTTGGCAATGGCCTATATTGCATTTCTGAGAAATTTCTGTTAATTGTTTATCTTTGAAAATCAGAAAATCTCATTCATAAATCTGGGTTTCTGGCTCTCCTTGAAAAAGCAAAACCAGATTGACCCCAGTGGGCCCAGATCTCTGCAGGCAACCTTCCCAAGGGGCTGGGTAGGGGAGGCTCCTGTCTGAGTCCATGCCCTCCCGCTGGCCGCAGTCCTCAGCAACCCTTATTGCCACTTGGTGCACTGGGCCATCTCTGCTCCTCTCCCCCGCACACCCTGCTTCCCTCAGGTCTCATGTTTGACACTTGGGTTTGTGATCCTTGGTCCAAGGAATGAAGTCCTAGCTCCTTCCAAGGGAACAGTGTCTTTTAGGCTCCTGTGTACCTCTCTGGCTTTAACCCTTGCTTCTCCTGTCTTGCTCCTTTAACTCCGATAATAAGGAACCACTTATCTCTTCCTACAATCACAGCGATGTTATATTCCTCTGTGCCTTTGCCATCTACCTTTTTTAGCTGGGTCCTACTTACCTCTTTTTCTTTTACTCATCTTTTTAATTAATTATTTTTGTGAGGGATGGGGAGAGAGAGAGCATGAGCAGGGGGAGGAACAGAAGGAGAAGGGGGCTCCCTGCCCAAGGGATCCTGCGATCATGACCTGAGCCGAAGGCAGACGCTTAACCAACTGAGCTACCCGGGTGCCTTTCTGCTCATTTTTTAAAGCTCAGCCCTCGTGGTTGTCTGGGGTGGTGGTGGGGAAATAGGGACTGCAAAGGGACGTGAAGGAACTTTCTGGGGTGATGAAAACATTCCAGATCTTGATTAGAGAGGTGGTTACACACTTACGCACTTTTGTCAACGTTCTTCAAACTGCTCACTTGAGATGGGTGCATTTTGTTATGGCGCCCTCCATGACCAGGCTGGGCTAAGTGCCTCCTGTCGCCAGGGCTCCAGGAGGACCCGGGACCACCTCTGCCCTATCACTTACCACCCCAGATTATAAAGTGCTGATTGTGGGGGTCTCCTGTGGGCAGCAGCCCATTCCCCTGTGACCACTAGCCCCTAGCTCCTAGCCCGTTGCCAGGCACGTCCTAGGCACATTGGTACAGATGTCTGAGGGGAAGTGGGCCCAATTTGAGCTCATCGCCTTTCTCTTGGACTTGGGGTTAAGAGGCCCCACAGTCAGACGGATTGGAGTCTAAATCCCGGTTCTGCCAGCCACTAGCTGCGTGACCTTGGACAACTCAGGAGAGGCACTCATAATGATGGAACTCCCCCACAGACATGCAGGAGGCTTTCTGGCCACAAAGAAGTCTTCCCTGAAAAAGCTATCATCCTCTCGGTGCCCAGCCCTGTCCTAAAGGCTGAACAAATGCAAGCCTCACCCACCCTCTGTTAGCCCTATTTTATGGGTGAGGACACTGAGGCACAGGGTAGCTAAGCACCTTGCCTGGGGCTGAGCTGGTGGGGGGAGGTGGGTGCAAACTCAGGCGGTCTGACTCAAGCCAGAGCACTTGGCCCCTCCCGTGGATCTGATCGATGGCAGGTGCTAGCTCTGTTATGCTGCTCTTTCTCCCTTGTCTGCTCCCCTGGTGCCCCTTGTCTTTAACCATGTCCCAGAACCATCTCCAGTCCTTAAGGTCATGGTCATGGTTAACAGGAAGCTTGCAAAGGCGAGATTTTCTCATTCCCCGCAGAGTATCTGGATGGAAAACAGGCTGGGCCTCATCACCAGGCAAACAGCCGCGTTGTGTTGACGGGAGCCAGGCGGATTAACTACGCAGACGGCTCAGCTCAATTCAGAAAACATTTAGCCAACACCCATCATGTGCCAGGCAGCAGTCTGGCACCAGGGAGCAGGGGAGAGCTGGGAAGATGGAGGAGGAGGCAGCCCAGCTGGGAGGGGCAGCGGAGTCTCTGACGGGGCTGGAGGTGGGGGGTGGGGAAAGCTGGGGCAGACCCCTAGCAGCCAAGATTCTTGGTTTAACCCGCATCCGGCCTAGGCTTGGGCAGTTTGGAGGTGATGTTTGTCATTCTTTTTGGCCACCCAGACCCTAAGAAGTTGGGGACTAAGAAGTCCCTGTCTCTTGCTAAGGAAACCCAGCATTGGCTTTCCCAGACTCCCTTGCAGCTGGGACACCAGACTGTGACCCACATTCTATCAACCAGAAGCTACATCTGCAGAAAGCAAACTAGTGTGGGGAGGGTGGCCGCAGGCACGCCTGACCTCCAGGGTCCATAGTAGCAGACGTTTAAGTGTTGTATCCTCAGCGACAGTGGGTGCGATGGGGCGCCTCGGTCTGCTGTGACAGCAAAGGGATCTCTGTCTTCCAATCCTATACCGGGATTTGGGATGATCCAATATTCCTTGAACAGGAGCTGCCAAACCTGCTCCCTGGCCCTTCCAGTGACTGACTCACCTCGCATCCTATGGTTAAGTTGCTTTCTGCCTCAATTCCTTAGAGCTGCTTCTGGATGATAACCCAGAGACTGGGCTCATACATTCAGTCCCCATGGCCCTCATCACCCAACTGCCTTGCATGGAGCCACTGCTCAAAGCATAGCCGGGAGCCAATTCCTTAGAGCTGCTTCTGGATGATAACCCAGAGACTGGGCTCATACATTCAGTCCCCATGGCCCTCATCACCCAACTGCCTTGCATGGAGCCACTGCTCAAAGCATAGCCAGGAGCTGGAGATCCCGCGACCTTGCTCCCCACTCCTGAGCCCCTAGGACTGGTGAGGAATGAAGAGGGCGCAAAAAGGTGTGTGCACATGATGGGTGGGCTCACTCACCCTCCATTCCCACATGCTGCCGTGCTCTCCCTTCTGTACGGCGAGGCTGGGAGCTACAAGCTTCATTGCCCAGAATTTGCCATGCGATGCCCTCACACGAGACTTTGATTGGCAGCTGCATTTTGAGGGGAGGGAGGAAGGGCATGAGGCGTCCACTTTATGAGGGTTGAAGGTAGGGCCAGTCATTTGAGGGTAGTTTCCTGATCTGGAGGCACCAGAGGCAGCCAGCCACGCACTCTGGGCAGTCTTGTTCGGGGATCTGGTGTTGGGATTTGTTCTGGGAAGTTCAGCTCGTCTGTCTCCTCAGATCCTCCAGTGCCTTTGTGAGCTGTCTATATGCCCTCTTCATAAATTCTTTTTGCTGAAACAAGAATCATGGGGAGTCTGCCATCTGCAGCTAGGATCCTGTCCCATCCTGCCTGTGGGCGAGTCCAGCCCTTCTTCAGTCCTCCCTGTGCTCCAGGGGGGTCCCCATGGCTGCCCCAGCCCGGTCAGCTCATCCCTCCAGCAGGGACTTCCTCCTGGCTGCTGCCAATGGTCAGTCGTCTCCCTGGAGACTTTCTAAAGACCACAGCTACAGAAGCTTGGGCACTTCTGCTGGGCCCTGGAGCTCTTCCCACCGCCTTAGTTGGGGTCCACGAGCAGGAGGGTGATCTACCTGTGCTCACGACTCCCATTCCAACCAGTCTGGAGAGCGCAGTCTCCTCCTTAGCTAGGTTAAGCAGAAAGGGATTTAGTACCAAGAGCTCATTTACAGAGTTGTCAGACCTTGTGGGAGGGTTCACCTTATGGAAGAAGAAAACAAGACCGGAAAAATAAGATTACTTGGGGCAGTGGGGCTGGGGGACGCTGTGTTCCTGGGCGTGGCCACATCCCGGCGCTCCCCCCAAGCACCAGTCTCATCTTGGCTCTGACCCCCTACACTGATGGTTCTGGCTGCCCAAAGCCCTTCAGGGGACCCTATAGTGCAGAGGGGTTTGTTGGCTCTCTATAGCAGTGACATGGAGCTCCTGCCCCAAAACAGGCTGCCTACAGGAGTGACCAACGAGAGAAAACCTATTGTGACTGATTTATGCGTTTGTGAGCCTTTAATGAGCACAAAACCAGATGCCTCGATGGTCCCTTTGACTGGTTTCTCCTGCAGGGGTTGGTTATGTGGGCCAGCAATTCACAGAGAGAGCTTGTAGACAGCGTAAGGTCCGAGTCTCTGCTGGGGTGTGTGTGCATGTGTGCACGCATGTGCCTGCATATGTGTGTGAGTATGAGTTTGTGTACTGTAACTTGGTTTAACCCTCTTCCCCAGCCTATCCAGGTCCTCAGGAACACATCCTGGAATGGAAATAGAAAATCACAGGGATAATAGAATCGAACATACTCACTTTTACCCAATCTTCATAAACAGATACAGAAACAACTAAAATCTGGATGAAACTCTAGAGCAATAAACGGACTTCAAAGTGTTTTGAAAAATAAATATTACACAGGACCCAGACATCTGTGCAGGTAACTCATTTCAGCAAGGTTTGGTAGAAACTGCCCCATCACTGTGTGCCATGTACTTGGATATATTCTATTTAATTCTTTTTGAGGGGTGGGTAATGCTGGTCGTAGCCCATGAAATTGATTTCACTGCTCACCAGTAGGTGCCCATCTTGCGGTTTGAAGTTCATCGTCGTAATGCACCTCTCCCTGCCTCGGGTTTTATAAAGGGGAATAGGAGAGGCCAAACCCTGTGTGGAAAAGCGAGGGCAGAGGAAACAGATGTCAGCCCCTGGAGGATGAGGTGATGAGACAGGGCGACGGCTCCCAAGAGGAGATCAAGAACTCTGACAAAGCCATCAACAAAGGAGGACGGGGCTGGGGGCGTGTTGCACAGCTCTGTGGTCATAGAAGTGTGGGGGATTTTCCAAGGCAGAGAGAACTTCCCTCCCTCCCCTTCATCCTTCCCCTCTGCCTTCCTTACTCCCTTCCTCTCTCTTCTCTCCTAACTTCCTTTCTTCCTCCAAGGCCTGGCTGAGCTGGCTTCCTGTCTGGACGCTGTTCCGTCTTGGTTCATGGCTATGGACGAGCCTCCTCCTCACTCCAGGCCTTAGGGTGCTGTTCCTTGGTGTCCCTTTCAGCTCTGAGAGTTCCTGGGGATGGCTGATGGCTGGGGGCGAGGCCAAGAGGCCGGAGGTAAAGACCCTCAGAGGCCTGTCCATGGGTGGCTGGGCAGTGGGGCGTGGGAGTGGTGCGGGAATCTCCAGATGTTGGGTGTTTAATGCTTTCTAGGGCAAAGCCCATCCTGAGCATGGAATATTCATCATATGATACCAACATTTAGCTTCAGCAATGGAAATGTCAACTTTAATTATTTTCAAGGAGTCTTGATGGCTCTGGGAATAAATCAATATAAATAATGTTTTCATAAACTCTGAATCATGCTCCTAATAGCATTATATCTATAATTTTAATACTCAAAACAATTTTTCTTTGCATCTTAGCAATTAATTGTTGCCAAGTGTTCATTTTTCTGTTTTCTATTGCTGTCATCTCAGAGCCGGAGGCTGGGGGTTGGGGGTGTGACACATTGGCACAGGGACAATATCCCTGATCCTGAGACCATTCCTAATTCTACTGCCCAAAAGGCCAGGCTTGGTACAACGGCTCTTCCCCAGAAAACCACCCCCCTTTATTCTCACCCATTTAGTTTACTCACCTTTCTGGCCCACTGTCTCCAAGAAGCCCATTCTGGCCACCAAGCCTGGCAGGGATGAGTCCCTCCTTTACTTGAAGGCGGCGCTCCCATCCGCTACTCCCCAGGGCAGACAGTAGGGGACCAGGGGTCAGGAGCAGCACTGAGAGCTCTGAACGTGTCCAGGCCGTGCCACCCATCAGCTGTGGGACTCTGGACAGCTGACAGGTGACAGTGCTGAAAGGTCATCTAAGAGGCAAGGTTCTTATTTGCAGGTCACAGAGAAGGACGCTAGTGGACATGAGCAGAAATGAAATTTATTAAAGGACACCAGAGAGCTCAAGCTTGGCAAGAGCCAGAGAGTGTCACCTGGAGGCATAGACGCGGAGTCGAAGGGCACCCCGAGGTCCCGGCTCTTGTAGTTTGCACAGCAGATAGACAGGCCTGGATGCTGGGGAGATGCTGAATGCTCTTGGAAGGAACTTCTGATTTCAGAAACTGGTTGTGGCCAGGCCACCGCTGGGCCGGAGTGGACAACTCTCCCATTCGCAACCTCCCACTTAAAGGTGGGGAGGTATGAGCCCCCGGCAGGGCCCAGGGCTCTGTAGAGCCAAGTTGCAAAGGAGGAAGGAAGACGGAGTATCCGCTGGTTGGCATTTTGCCAAAGCGAGGTCACCTTTTGGCTTAATATTTAAGTTTGGATGATGAGCATGTAGGGGCAAACGATCCTACTGGAGCCACTGGCCTCCCTCTGCCTGCTCCCTGAGGACCTTGGGCAGCTGTGTTGTTTGAGACCAGCATCTTCTCAGGAGAGAACCCCTCAAATGCAGCCCGCTGGGGCCTACTCTCCAATCTGATTTCTGCCCCAAGCTGCGGGGTAGGATTCACTGTTTCAGGTCGTCGACTCATCTACAGGAAGAATGTGCTCATGGGCAAACGGGAGACTCCAGTCCCCAGGACGGTTATCGTTCTAGAGGCAGGTATTTGGCTCTTTGGTTTTTAGAACTGGGTCCCTCATGAGATTACAACCTATGAACCAGTGTCTGAGGCCTGTCTCTTCTGAGCCACCAGCCACTTAGGGTCCTTTTTTCTAAAGCTGGTGACCTGGCCCTGGTTCCTTGTGATGGGAGGGGGGCTGTCAGGACAGCAGCTGGCCCCTGTCCAGGACCCTGACCTGGCAGCACCTTTCCATTCCCACGAGAATAGGGTGACGTCTTCCAACAACCACCATGCATTTGAGAGCAAAAACACTCAAAGGTTTAAAAACGACCAAGCCTATTCATGGATTTCTTGGAATTACCACCCTCACTTTTAAAAATGCGATTTGTTCTGTTGGGACTCTTCGGGAAATTCCAGACCTATCCCTCTTTGGTGCTAACAGGTTGAAAGCTGGACACCTCCTAGTTCTGCACTGTGGGAGGGACAGATGAACAGACAAACGGATGGCTGGAGAGCTGCCCTCTAAGTCCAAGACTATCTGGGAGGGAGGGTTAGGAATAAATGAGTCTGGACTATGGAGAATCTTTGAGCACAATATTATTCTTTTTCTGGGATGGCTGGGGAGACAAGCCAGAGTCAAATCAGAGCTAGGGAGATGGGTGGGATAATTTTCCAAGGTCCCTTTCTGGGCATTTTCTCTGAAGATCCCTCAAGAGTCCAGATTGGGTAAAAAGCAATGAGAGAGCAGCTGATGGGACTGTTATCCCCGTGCGCGTTGTCCTAAGGGATCTACCAGGGGCACCAAATCATGTTCCCTTTGTGCATGAAGACAAAGAAGGGAAATTTGAGAGTGTTTCTTTTAAAACCGTGTTCCTCCTAACGAAGAAAGAATACCAACACTTGTGCTGCAGACCCATCCACTTGATTACTACACCCAGGGCAACCTGAGGAAGATCTCGGAGATTAGCTCTCCGTCCCATTGGCCATTAATCTCCCACAGCAGAGGGTTAGGTGAGCGTGTTTGCTCCTGGAGAACTTTACCCAACTTTACCCGAGAAGTTTCTTCCTGATGGCTGTGCTGCTTAAAATTCACCCCCTCTGCCCCTGCCCCATCCTTCTCCCCAACCTCTTACCAGTCTGGATTTTCCACTATAAGCAGCTGTAAGAGGAGGAGGGAGGCCTCAAACAGAGTTCCTGAGGGCATGGGAACCTCAACCCCTTGAAAAGGGGTAACAGGACAGCACAGCAGCCTGGAATAGGGGGCTCCTACCCCACAGCAGGGGGAGGGCGGAGAGGAAGCAAGCTGGGTGTGGGTCACAGCGGGAGGCACAGAGAACTGGGATGCCGGAGGGCAGGCTACAGCCGGCATCAGTCAGCAGGAGTTGGGGAGCCCAGGGGGAACGGTAGGGTTGCCAGTTTCTTTTTCTTGGGAGCAGGCTTGAGAGAGAAGCCCTAGGGTGTAGAGCAGGGACGGGAGGAAGCCAGGAAGTGCTGACCAGGTGAGTGGTACACAACTGAGGTCCTGAGGGCAAGGCCCTGGGACCCCTTCCCAGACCTTCCCTATCTGCTGGTCAAGCAAAAGTGAGGGACTTCCTGGGAGGCCCTGCCAGGGCTAGAGCTCCTCACCCCATCAGGCCTGGCTTGGGGGGACCTTGGGAGACAGGGTATGAGGAGGATCCTGGGTAAAGGGCAGCTGGCGGAGAGCAGCTGGTAGGGGCTCCGAAGAGAGCAACGTCACGCCCACCTGCCAGCATTGGGTGCTGGCCCCCCAGAGAGAAGGTTCTGTCTACCCTGAGCTTCTGGGCCAGAGCCATCTCTCTGCGGGGTGACCCCAGCTGCACCTGTGGCAGTCTGAGCCTCCTGGGGGTGCTAGGGCTGCTCACCAGCTGGCTGGAGAGAAGTTTCTGGGGGGAACTATGTGCAGGACGGCGGAGGGGTGGGGATGGTGGGAGTGCTGGGCGGGCCGGTGGCAATTCTCCACTATTGTCTGTCACCCTGAGCCCTTGAGCCCTTGTCAGGCAGCCCCTCCTCTGCGGAAAGCATCTGAAACTGTCTGCAGGGGTGAGGTGGGATTAGGAAGGAAGGTTCCCGAATGCTGTCCCCACCTTCCCCCACCTCACTTTTCTTTGACCTCTCCAAGCCCTCTGCATTTTAAAGCCTACAAAAAGGGGCCCCTCTCTTCCACTCCTTCAGCCCAGAGATGCCAAGGCTCTGCAGCTGACGGGCTTCCCTAGGAGGTCCTCCTGCGAATGTCCTGGATGCTTCGAGGCCCAAGGATCTGTGCTGACTCAGTGCCGCCCCACAGGTGGGCAGACGCTGAGATGGAAACTGTGCTGGCAGAATGTAGCCAGCTTGAGCGGAACACGGGCCTTGGGGGCCTTGGGGGCCTTGGGAGCCTTGGGGGCCTTGGGGGCCTTCCGCTGGCTCTCCTCACTTTTTAGGGGGCTGGGCCTGAATGGGAGCCTCCCTCCTAGCTCTTCTCTCTAGCCCCCACTTCCCACTTCCCATCTGACACCAAGCCATTATTTCTGCCTTTTTTCTCTTTTTTCTCTCTGACATCCCAGCTGGTCAGGCAAAGTATGTCCCAAGGGAGCTCTGGCCCTTAGCAATATAAAAAGGGGTCTGTTCTTAGAAATACAGCAGCCATTTGCCTTGCCCTGGAGACCCTTCTGTCCTGGGAAGCCACCTTCCCAAGGATGGCAAGAAAGTGGCTTTTCCACTCCTGCCAGCTCCTTACTAAAGCCTCTTCATCCGCTCCTGGCTCCTGGCGTTGCTGTTCTGTCCTGAGGTCCCGAGGCAGGGAGGTCTCCCACTACCGGATGACCCATCCACAAGTCCCTCACGCCCCAAGGGCCGATTCTCTTCATCTGTGAAGTGAGGAGGGAGTGGACTCCATCATCTTAGCGGTTTCTTCTCGCTGAGAGATCCGTCTCTGGGATGATGTTGGGGATCCTGCAGCCTCCATCCCTTTGTTGCTAAAATACGGAGAGTAATAAAACCATCCAAACATGAAGCGTTGAGTATGAAGAGCCCTCTCTCTACTTTTTCTGGAATCGAAGATGGTAAGCCAGCTTTCAAAGAAGGGAGGGACTTAGCCAGTGCATGTGGCAGAGCCTGGTTGGAACCCAGGGCTCACTGCACCCGCCCCCCAGTCCTGCTGCCCACCCTTCGCACAGCCACCCTTTGGGGTTGTTGGGAGGAAGCAATGGGCTGCTCTGTGACCAGGTGCCTGGTCCGCAGAAAGGCTGATGCAGACACACAGAGACTATCTTCTGTTCAGTTTAATCATGAGGACCAGCAGCCCCTATGACAATGGGCCATGCCCTACCTGCCGGGGAAAAGACTCGTCTGCACAAAGCCCTTCTCATGCAACAGGGCCAGAGGCCTCCCAGGGGTTGCCTGTGCCCAAGAGCTAACCCCCAGTGGAAGGGCCCGGTCAGTCTCAGGTAGGGGACAGTGAGCCACCGAGGTGGGCCCCGCAGAAGAGGCAGGTGGGAGCGGGAGGTGGGAGCCCTAAAAGTAAGGCAGCTGCATCTCCACAGTCCAACAAGAGATTTCTTGGAACGCCTGTGGAGAGAAAAAGGCACTGATGCATGCAGCAGATGTCCCTCCCCTAGCAGAGGTGGAGGAAATACCCCACTTTGGCGTCTGGGAATGAACAGCCGGGGTCCTGGCCTGAGTCCAGGTAGAGGGCAATTCTGAACTAGGGAGTCCATGGGGGAAGTAGGGGGCTTCCACACACATAGGTCACCATGCTTTGTACTATGTGACCCCACGGATGGGGCCAAGGCAGTCCTCTCTCCCCTGGGGTGGTGACCCAGTCCAAGGAGCATTTAGGTGGAGGGGAGCAAAGACAGGGCTGGGGACACATGCTGGGGGCCTGGCAGGGCTGTGCCTGGGTCCACATTCCTGGCTCTGCTGTGTCTCCAACAAGCCCATGTCCAAAAGGCCAGCTACCCACTGACCCCCTAGAGTCCCATCTCCAGGTAGCTCCCCTTCCACCATCTGTAAGGCTGCTTGCATCAGATTCTTAGAACACGAGGAGCAGAACTGGAAAGGCCCTTAGAATGAAGAGAACTGCAGCACCACCACCTCAGGGACCCAGGGCTGGGCCCCTCACTCTGGGCTTGCCTGCAGCGCAGCATTGGGCACAAGGCAGGGCTGGTCGGAAGTAGGGGGTGGTGAGCTCACCGGCTCAAGGGCTTATTCCTAAGAGCAATAATTCCATTTCCATGTAAACCTCCCAGTGCTGAATACCATTTCGGCATCATTTCACCAAGGTAGGTAATTTATCTCCATTTTACAGTTGAAGAAGTAGGCTTGAGGAGGTTCTGGACCTTGGAGACCAGAAGCTCCGGAGGTGGAAAGAACGGCGTGCAGTGGGCTGACCGCGGACAAACAAGGGGACCATCAGCACCCCGTTAATTCACTTTTCTCAAGACCTTACACGGGTCTTCGGCTCTCTCCCCACTCAGACTAGGTACCGGTCAGAGAGGAGCAGATCATATCGCGCCGGGGCTATGCCATCTCTCTTCTGTGCTTCCTGCGTGCGTCCCTAAGGAACCGCTCTCCTAAGGAACTGCTCTCCCGAAGTTAAGCAAGCAAACGGGTCCTCAGAAGGCTGCTAGCACGGGCCACCCACCAGCGAAGGCGTGGCGGGGGGGGGGGGCGTGAGAGGAGGTGTCACCACCCCAGGCAGACGGAGCCCCTGGCTCTGTGCCACGCGCTTTCATCCGTACTCAGCGCCGTCAACTTGTTTTCTGCGCAGAATGAAGATAAATCGCTCTGCTCCGGAAAACTACATTTAGCATCTCATTCTTTTTGTGGGGCAGGGAAGTTTTCATCGACAAAGTGTTTGCATTGCAGATGGCTTGCCATATGCCACCTTCCCTCTCGCTATCACCTTATAAGCAGATTCTGTCAGGTTCTAGGAGTAAAAGCTTAATTAACGAGTGGTGTGTACAATTATGTACTTAATTATCCACTGCTTTTACTTCTTTGTTATTTCTTGGTTTGCACAAGTTTGGTGACAATTATAGGCAACTGTTCCCTAATGCAGTTTCTCTCTGCTTCTTTTCTTTTTTATTGCTTTTCTTTTTTTTTTTTTTCTTTTTTTTTTTTTTTTTTTTTTTTTTTTTTTTTTTGGTGCCCTTTGGGGACTGTCAGTGGGATGAGAGGGGGCTTCCCTGCTTGGACAGGCAAGCTCAACATGGGCGCCCCCCAGACTTATTGACCAAGCTCCCTGGGAGGTGGCCCAAGCACATGAGTTTCTAGTAGGAGTCTCCTGGTGATGCCAATCTCTAGTGTAGCCTGGGAACCCCGAACTGGGCCTCCCTGTCGCTGGCTGGATGGGCACTCAGGACAAACCATCTTCGTGTTCTTTCCCCGTCTCACCCTGTTGGTCCATCATGGGGACAATGAATGGGTGTGGCTAGGCTAGGGTAGCAAGAACGGGAGGTACTTTTGGGGGGAGAGAGGAGGGGCAAGGGACACTTCTGCCTCAGGATAAGGAAGGGGGGGAGCTTTAGGGAGTGGAGCGCAAAAAGCAAGAAGACTTGGAATGGAAGACCAAAGGCAGCAATGTCAAGGGAATTTGTTGGGCTGAAGCCAGCCCTGTGATTTGGGGCTTAGAAATTTCAGAGGTGATTGGATTCCCCTGGAAGCGGGTCCGCTTGGATCCCACGTGACCACATGACCCGAGGGCCAGGAAGCCTGGGGCTCTCCCTCAGGGGCCCATGCTAGTCAATACAGTGCTGTCCAGTTTTTGCAAGCCTCTCTCAGAGTTCAAACTCACTTATCAGCATGTGGAGACAGAAGTGGCCCCAGAACGGACAGAAGAAGAGTCTGAAACATCAGGGAGATAGCAGCCTGTCTGGCTTCTCGGAGGGCCAAGGGCTGGCTCTGGGTCCCTCAGCTGGTGAGTTCTCAAGCGTTCCCCGTTCCCTCCCACCCTCTGCTCCTCCCAAGCCCACCGATATTGGCTGAGGCTGGTCACGGTCTGGGGAAGTGGGAGAAAGGGAAAAGGTGCGAGAGCAGAAGAATTGCAGAATCAGGAGATCAGGGCTTCCCTTTATCCCCCTGAGTCAAGGGAGAAACATGATGGACATTTCCCTGAAATGCAGACAGAGGCCATGCCCAGCACCACAACCAGGAACCATGGGATATGCAGCAGGGCAGGAAGAGTTCTTGGGGCTCTGCTGGGTCCCCCATGTGATTCTGTGTTCTACACACACCCCCATCTCCTATTGCTTAGAGAAGAATCTGCTGGACTCCGGAAGGCTCTGTGCTGGCGAAAGAATGGTAGAGGCTAGGCTGGGTAAACAGGAGTTATACCTAAGGCCTAGAACAGTGCCTGGCATGGGATAGGCACTCAGGGCACCTCCTGAATTTTAACAGACCTGCCCAGTGCAGCTGCTTTACTGGGCTCCTGGTTCCTTCAAAAGACAACTGTCTGGCCCCCGAGACAGAGCCGGAGTTCTGGGTATCGTGCCTGGTCCCAGCTGACCTACGGGCAGCCCACTGAGGCCAGCCAACTTGAGATGAGGCCCAGGGGGAGAGAGGACAAAGGGCAGATGGATCCCGCTTTTCAGAAGGTTGACCTGGGAAGTGCTCAGAGACTGAGGGGTTGAGCAGTGGGAGCTGGAGCTGAAAAGAATCACTGGAAGGAAGAGGTAGAGGTGGGGGAAGGGAGAGCTGACACAAGGGAAGGGGACGAGGGAGTAGGAACCTGGGGTCAGTGAGGGGAGACACCCACTGCCTTGGGCTGGGAGGCTGGGCATGGCCACAGAGACTCTTCCCCAGTTCCCAGTCCACACAGTGCCCCCATGGCCTCCTGTAGATCTGTGTAACTCCCTCACCTTATTCAGCCTTCTCCTGCAAGGTCAGTTAGCTCCAGGAACGTCTTGAGAACAAAAGCTTGAAAGGATGGAAGCAGGAGGCAGTATTCCCTCCTCAGAGCCAAAACTTGGAAATCCAAAGCTGACCAACCTCAAGGGCAGAACAAAAATTTGGGGACACATGAGTGGATCGTTCATCCCAGTTGGCATTCAGGGAGAAGCTCCAAGAATGGCTTGCAATACCCCAGTAGGAGAATGGGAAGAGCGTCCCCAGAGACCCTGGCCTGCTCCTGACCAGGAGGAAGCCAGGGCAGAAGGTGGGAGCACTTAGGTGGGGATCGGAGACTCGGAAAGTCCGAGGAATGGCTGAGAACTCCCTTCCCACGTGCGGATGACACGGCGTCTTGTACTTTGGTCTAGCCAGGAGACACTGAGTCTCACTAAACCAAGGGCACTACAGCTCAGTGGGTGCCTGATGGAGCAACCCAGCCGGCTTCTCAGACATCAGAGAAAAGAACGCTTCAAATACTTGGCTAAGGAGGCCAAGGCAATATCAAAACAGTGGGGCCCGTGAGCTGGAAGGAGGGCTTTTCTGCTGATCCCACCTCCAGGCCAGGGGGCCAGGCTCCAGGGCCTTCTCTGTGCCTTGCAACCACAGATAAACCCGCATACATCACCATATCCCATACCCCCAAATCTAGCTCTCTCCATCACCCCATCACACTCCTCCCAAGGGAGGGGAAGTTCCCACGTGGACACAGGCCACCTTCACAGAGCGGCATGGATGGTACAAGACAACCGTCCTCCCCACCCTGCACCCTAGCCGTAGCTCCAGGCCACATTGGGTCACAGAGTACCTACCCCTCCCTCTTCTGCCTGAAGTCATTCCTTAGAAGAACCTGGAGGAGATCCTTACTATTTGCTGCACATGGATGCTGCGGATACCTCAGATGGGATAGGGACCTGGCAAGGGAGGTCAGCATGGACATCGGTGAGAGCAGTGGTCAGTGGTGATTTGGGGACCACTAGGAAAGGTTTGGAAACACTGCCCTTGCAGAGGCAAAGAAGCTTTGTTCCCTTCCAGAGGTTGAGCTTGACTTGCATCACTCATGGGCTCAGGCTGGGATTTAGGGACAGCGATTCCCCCTTCCTCCTGCCCCCTCCCCGCTCTTGTGGTGGGTGATCAGTGTTCTCAAACAAGATGTCACACTGAAGACACAGAGCAGGGAAGGAAGCCCTGTTTTTTGCTCACTCTTATGGATGTTTATCCTTTCTGCCCCTCCATTGCCCCTCCACTGGAACCTTGCCTTTAGCCTTCTCCCCAACCCCAGGGTGGTTCGCTCTGTCTCATGCATTTCCACCCCACCCACCTCCTGCCAGGCCTGCAGTCCCACCACTGGGTGAGGGGCGGTTTCCACCCTGAGCACACCAAACCCCCAGCCCACCGTGTTGGTCCTCAGCAGCCCCAGTGGAGCTCTGTTTCCATGGCGACGATGGGGTCGCTGGGGAAGGAAGAAGGGCCCAGAGGGAGAGCAGCACAGCCATCTGAACATCAAAAAATTCATGTGTGTTCTGCTTCTCTCTCCCTTTGTGGCTGACCCTCCATTTAGGCCACCCTTGGGCCAGAGCGCAGCTCCGTGAAGTGTCAGTGGAGCCCTGCCCCCCCCCCCCCCGCCAAGATAGGCTCTTGTCTCTCTGACCACCCGCCGCACAAGTTCATAGCCTAGTCACTGCTGTTGGCTACTCTAGGCTCCGCTCAAGGTGCAGACCGGCTCTCTGGCCAGAGTGGACGCCCTCTCTTTTTCTCTCCAGCCTCTTCTGATGCTCCTGCACCCCGCAGGAGTGCTCTGCTGGGCTCCCCAGACAGACCCCACCTTTTCCCTAGCCAGTCCACGGCCCACCCTTCCACCCAGCTCAAGCATCACCTTCCCTGCGTGGTCTTCCCGGAAACCACCGGCCTGTGTGTGCCCACGGAACACTCCCCATGCCCCCGAGATACCCTACACATTCTCTAATTCTTGTTTACAGGTCTGTCCTCTGTGGGAGTCTAATCCTAGTCCCCTCTGTACTGACGTTGTTCATGTCCAATAAGGGCTTGTCTTGCCTACGTGGGGTGTGGAGGGGTGGGGTGTGAGAGGTTCCAGATAGGTCTGGGGAGCACAGTCTACAAGGCCGGCGGGGAGGGCACTAGGGAGCAGAGGGTGGTCAGAAGCCTGCAGCCTCGGCCTGGATTCTCGGTCATGGCTGCCTACAGGTGACGGTGAGGAGGTCTCGGACAGGAGGGAAGATTCAGACTAGATAAGACTCAGATCTCTTCCCACTGCCACTTGGGGGCCAGGTGGGGCCTCTGTGGGGAATTTTGACTCCACGATTCTTCATGGAGTTTACTCAAAATATGATGAGTGTGTCCCCAATATTCTTAGAGCTAAGAATGTCTGAGCCAAAGAGGAGACTCAGGGAAAGTTCTGGAATGGAACCTGGAGGCAACCGAAGCTCGGAGGCAGCACGTAACTAACTGCTCACCCACTCATGAAGGCAGAGCTGGAACTGGGCCCTGGGCCCTGCCTTTTTCCCACTCCACTGAGACGAGAACACCCATTTCCTGACAAGCAATCTGCTAATATCTTGCTGGGCTGTGTGCGTGAATGTTCCAGAATGCCAGAACCCATGTAATGTCTTACATTACTCTTTATCGCCAAGGAGTGGCTCACACCATCCCACTCGGGGCCAGCTGATTCCCAGTGGAAAGACGATGGAGTTGAGGACAAGGGCCGGGTGAGCGGGTAGAAAAAAAAAGGAAACAAAGAAATGTTTCAAGAGCACAGGACAAGTTAAAGACAAGGAAGTAGTTCACTGCGCGTGCCCCCTGCGCGTCCCCCACGCATCAGTCTGAACGTTGCCTTTGGTTAAAAGCCTGTCTGGGGTGTGTAGAAAAAAAAAAAATGAGAACTCTGCCAGGACTGACTCCAAATTTCGCCAGATGGAAGCCAGGAGGGAAACGTGGCAGTTAGGAGGGAACAGCTATGGACGCTTTGTGAACTAGGAAGGTGAGACAAGTGTGCCTTGTCTAGACACCCGAAGGGCCCGCTTCGTGAACCTGTGGCTACTTACTGGCCAGGTGCCAGGGAGACGACGACACCCCCAAGACCATGCTTGGCTCGATACCTCACAGAGCCTCGGGGGGGCGGCAGGAAGGAATCCTAGCTCACATTTGTTCCTTGGGCATTCTTTTTTTTTTTTTTTTAAACAGGTTTTAAAGGACATTCCTATATGATTTCAAGCCGCCTCTTGAGTATGGACAAAGAGCAAGGAGAAAAAAAGCCTCCCAAGGCAGATGCGGACACAAGTTCGTTCACTCAGTTCTGGAATGGGGTAGAAAGACTTCAAGGTCGGTCTGTGTCTCTGCACCCCAGGAGGCCTCCCCTTCCCCCTGAGGGTGGCCACAGCTTGGCCCACTCATGTCCCTCCCAGAAAGCTGTTTCTTGTCTTTCCATCCCAACTCCAGAGAGGCTCCGCCCCTCACCCCAGCCCTGAGGCTGCTGTCCCTGGCACCCCCGCCCCATCAAGGCTACCCCTGGAGCCCGGCTCTGAGAAGTTGCAGTCAGCTATGCCCTCTGGCCCCCACAATGAGCAGTGAGCATGTTCAGCAGAAATGCTCTTGGGCTAGCGGAGATCAATACGTCAATAGAAACGTCAAGCTGAACATAAACAGAGGGAGGTTGAGAGAAGCCAGGGCAGGGGGCTAAGTAGGCTCTGGAAGGAAAAGAGCCAGACAGCCTCATCTAGGGAACAGCTCTATCCAGTAAGGCCTCACCTGCATTGTCAACGGAAAGAGAGTGACTCATTAATCCAGGCCTCATGAATTAGGGACCCACCACAACTCCCATCCGGCAGAGACTGGAGTCCATCTCTATTCTAGGTGTGGTGAGGAGGGTTTGCTGAGAGCGACAGGCCACAGGCCACTGAGCTAAGATCCCTGCAGGGGGGATTTGCCCCTGGGCCTCACAGGGTCATCATACGTGATTTCTCAGGGACGTCTTATGTCCCTCACCAGATTGTAAGCTCCATGAAGACAGGGATGGGGACTGGGAACCTCATGAGCCAAGCACATGGGGGCTCTGTGCCTACCTCAAGCACCCAGCAAACCCCCGAGAAACTGCCTTGAACCTGGGGCAGCCTGGCCAGGAAGCAGCTGACCGGTGAGGAAGCAGATGTCAGGACCCCTTGGATTTTAAGCAGAACATCAACGGCCCCAAAGGGTGGAGAAGCAGCCATGGTAGCTCTCCAAAGTCTTCTCTCCCAGAGGGGCATCGGCCTGGTGCCCACAGCTGGCCGGAATGGGGGGGGGGACATCTGGATGAGCCCGATGGTCTTCTTGGCAGAACTTCAGGGGGATAAAGGGAATGGGCCTCTTCTCAGAATGCTGACTAACCAGACTGGCAGGGAGTTCCAGGGTGTTCATTTCTCTGTCCTTTTCCTTGGTGGGAAAGTTTGGAAAAATAGACCCAGAGCAATGGGAAACCTTTTGGAGGTTTCTTAGGATATGGCACCTCTGCGGAGGTGTGGCTAAGTGGGTTTTGGGGGGTGGGGGGTGATTCTCTGTCCTGCGTCCTTGGGTAATGTTTTTGAAGTGGGAGGAGAAGGAAGCTGACATGTGGGTGATCATTCTCAGGGTCCGTTAAAGCATAAGAGGGCTTACTGCATTTTGTTAACCCTCTGGAAAGTCCTCGCAGTGCCCAGATTCCTTGTGTAAATGACCCTTAAAACTTGGTTCCTTTATATCTGTCAACCCTCTCAAGGGATGGAAGCTTTGAGGGGGAGGGGTTTGTACAGAGTGAGAGAGGAGAGAAGCAGTTTGGGAGACTAGTAGGGGAGGGCTAGGTGCCCAAGAGTTTCAGCAGAAGGGGTCTGAAATGGCTGGAGAGCAAGGGGAAGTCATTGCTCAAGACCCTGGTGGTGACAGCCACACCACCGAAAAGTCACCTTTGAGATTCTGTGCTCTGGGGTTGACAAGGAATCGTCTTCTTAAGTATCGACTGATCCAAGGGGTTCATTGGGCTCAATAGGGGCGACCAGTCAGGTAGAAGAATCTGGAGTTCTTGAGATGGATTAGGAAATGATCCCACCAGAGAGGGATTCAGGGGGTCTGCTGCCGAGCCTGGTAACCAGACAGTCTTCTAAGAACTCTGGGATGCACCTCCAGGCCAGCTGCTTGGCTGAGCAGCCTTCAGTCAAGGCGATGGGACCCTAGCGGGTAGTCCCACAGTCGGGTGGGGTAGACACCAGTTCCTGAGAGTAAGTGATCAGGATAGTTTGAGTTTGAAGTAGAGAAGTGGGAGGAGACAGGGCTCTGAGCAGATGGCCTCCGCTCTTCCCCACAGGATCATGGGAAGATGGAGGAGTCAAAAGATGCTGGTGGGGAGTGGGGTCATCTTTGGAGAGAGAGTATTCTGGATCAGCAACCTTTCTCCACCAGGACCCGAAATGGATGTGACCTTGGATTTCCATAATTTTAGGTATGCCTTGGGGGAAAGTGTATGAGAGTGTTCTGGGCCCTGATGTGGGGGGAATATGGTGGCACCCACAGGCCTGCGGACTGACCAGAAATGGCCTCAAGAGTGATGCCCGATGGTGACCTCTTTGCTCAGCCAGCAAGTTACAGCACGCCACAACTCAAGGACCTTGGAGATTCATAAAGTCCTGTCGTATCCAGACTCTCATTGGAGCTTTCCACCGGCACTTCCAAATGGGCAAGAAGAGGTGACTGGCTTTCAGAAAGGTGTCTTATCTGAGCTTAGTGGGAGAACGGGCACCAGACTCCAGCCCCAGAGTGCTCACCTCTGGCCCTTTGTACTCTTGCCCTTCCCCTCTATCAAGCTGAAAAAGGATCCCCAACTCACCCCAAGAAAAGACTCCCTGGAAGGTGAACCTGTTGGGCGCTCTCTCTGCTTCCAGCAACCTCCCTCCGTCCCACATTTAATTGAGGCACCTTCCAAAGCCCCCTTAGAGGGAAGGGACAAGGCCAGTCTCGCCAGTTGCTGGCTGCTTTGCCTTTCAACTTTGCAGACTGGAGGGGGCACCCCAACCCCTGAACAGAGCAGGAGGTGTCCCCACCTAAAGGACCACGAAGAACAAATTGCACCTGGCAGTAAGTGGGAAAGGGTGGGGGCTTAGCCCCTTTGGGGGTACCTGGCAAGTGCTTGTGGAGTGCCAACTCAGCCCCTTGGAGCAGGGGCAGCCCAAGAGCTCTGCCACCTCAGTGACCAGCTGATGACCCCAATCAAAGGTTGTTGGGGGAGGCCTGGTACACCTGACATGGGGAGGTTTGCTGGCCTCCCTCTGGGGCTGCCTCCCTCCACCCTGGGGCTCAAAGGCCCCATTAAAGTGGGGGCTCTCTGGCCTGGGCCTGGGCTCCAGCCCCTGGGGCTTCCTCGGTAGGGGGGGGGGTGTTTGGAAATGGGGAGGAGACTTCACTTATCTTCTGTTCCCTGCAGTGGTAATGGGGCTGGGTTTGAGAAAGACTTTGATCTTGAAATAGGTAGTCCTGCATCCAAGTCTTGGATTTGCCACTGACTAGCTGTGTGACCTTGAGCCAGTGCCTTTATATCTCTGTAGAAGGCCCTTCACAGAGTTTCTGTAAGGACCAAATGAGATGATGGGTGGAAAATTGCTTCATCCTGTGTAAGGCGGCCTATAGTGGAAATGGAGTCTACTTTTGGGGGTTCTGGGGCTCTGGGGGCTGCAAGGGCAGATGCCCTTACAGGGAAGACCTGGTGCAGTGAGGGCTCTGGGGGGCCCGGAAGATAGCTGCCACCGACTTCCCTAACTTGATGTGGGATAGGGACCTGGCTCTCCAGAATGTGGAGGCTGCCTGTGTGGGCAGCGCCCTGCTCAGCCCGTTAGATGAGCCACGAAGCAGAAGGAAATGAAATCTCACTGGCTGCTCAGCTTCCCCAGATCTTTTTACTGCCCATCATAAATTACCATCCTGTTTTATTCTTGTTTTATAGCCTCTTCCAGGACGTTTCTGGCATTTACTCTTTGCTCGGGGCAACTGTGTTAGAAACGGTTTCCTGGGCTTTATCTTTCTCTGCCAACATCTCAAAGTTCTGGCAACTGACACAGCACCTGATTGGGGGAGGGGGGCTTTCGTGACCACCTGTTGGCTGAGGAAGCATCAACAGCTGGTTGCTGAGGGGTGACACCAAAACTGGAGGTCATAGGCTTGTCGAGCTGGATTCTGGAGAAGAGAGTCTCACTTCCCGGGACCTGGGGCTCTAATTCAGATAGCTGTCAGGAGGTGATGACAAACACTTCGGGGTAGTTGCCTCTCTCTCAAGAGGGTGGACAACCCAGCCCTTTTTGTATTTAGAAGTTTCAGGAAGACCTCCAAGATCCTTTCCACTGTCAACATCCTGGTTCTACTGTAGTGAGGGGCGGGTGGGGTAGGGGTGAGTGGGAAGTGGGGTAGGGTCCTGACAGCGAGTCATGAGGCTTCCATTCTAGTCCCAGTTTTAGTACTAGTCAGTGGCCCCAGGCCAGTCCCTTCCCCTGGCTGGGTGTCAGCTTCCTCATTTGTAAAGTCAAGCCCTGAGCTCCTAGCGCTGCCCTCCTATAACCAGGGAGAGATTATCCCGCGTGCGGGCAGTGTCCAAGCCGCAGTTCACCAAGTGACGGATTCGCACAACAAATTAATGTACTCTCAAGTTCACGCACAACAGTTCTGTTTTGAATGAAATGCTGGCGCTTCAAATGAAGGCAATGGATTAGGGAAGATTTGAATGATGCTTGTGAGCTTTTGATATCACATTTTTCCTTGAGTTTTTGGTATCCTAATTAAGGGGAAAGCCAAAAGGTGGCAAAGTTGTCTCAAATAGAAAAGGATCTTGCTCAATACAATCCTTTTAATCAGTTGTCAGTTATCATTTTCCGCGATCTATGTCTGTGGCATGACCCTGTTGCAGCCCATTTTGCAGATACAAGACAGTGAGAGATAGAGCCAAACACACCAAGTTTTGATGAATGGGAGGAAGGGGGTGGGGAGGACAGGGTTGGCTGGCCTTAGGATACTCGTAGTTCCGGGCGGTGAGAAAAGGCTGTGGGGAGGAAAAGATGTCTGTTTTTAACATATCTAATGTAAGAGATTACAGGACACCTATTCAAAAATATTCTGAAGAGTGACACAGGACGCGGGGCCAGGAAGAGGCGAAGTTTGTGTCATTCATGCTAGAAAGCATCAGAAACGAAGGCGGAAGGACAAGGTGTAGAGGTTGTAGGGCTAGGTAAGGGTCATCCCTCTCTGGGCCTCAGTTTTCTCATCTGTAAAATAAGGGGGTTGTACAAGTCTTTGTACTTCGTCCACCTGTCACCCAGCCCAGTGTGGAGGCGGGGAGGAGATGGAGGATGGACATATCAGAATGGGCTTGTCCATGCTCAGCTGCCCCCCGAGAACTCAGAGAGGATCCCCAACAAAGGAAATTGTGGTACAATCTGCACTCAGCATTGCCGATAAACCAAGAAAGGTTGAAACACCACTGCTTGGATTCGTTTATAAAACGTTTAACTGCCAAAAAATGTGGTTTCCAGGCTAAGTCACAAGACTAGAGGGAAACCTGTGCTCCATATTCCATGTTACCAGTCAGATGAATGCCAAGCAATTCTTTGCAGGGAGGGTTAAGATTGTTCAAATAAATATATACTCCTGTTTCAAGTGCAAGCCACAAAATCACACCGTGTGTGTGTGTGCGCGTGTGCATGCGTGTGCTTAACATTAGGGAACACGGAGAGCAAAAACCTTTTCATTTTGGTTTCTGGTTTTTGTTTTTTATTCTTTGAAAGGTTTCTGTGCCAGAGGTTCCAATGGCAGAAAGAAGGGGGGCAGGTCTGGGACAGGGACATTTCGGGGAGACATTTTCCAATTTACCAAGATATGAGCACAGGTCCCTCTTTTTTGAAATCCCCAAAGCACTCAACTTTGAGCTTCCTAAATGAGGAAGGAACATTCTTCGTGGATACCCTGAGGCACAGATATCGCTAGAACGATCTGAGTCATGGCTCCTTTGCTGGCTGAGTCTAGGCTTTGACCCAACTCGGGTGTGCAACTTTGAGACAGACAGCACGCCTTGGGTGGGGTGTGGGCCAGGAGAGAGATGGGCTCACCTTGGCAAAGCCTTGTCCCATCATGAGCCCCAAACCAGAAGGCCAGTTTCCTGTTGCCATGCTAAGGGCCGAATTGGAAACATCTAGCAAAACTGGTTCTGTTCTTTGGACTTCCTCCCCTTTCAGCCACCTGCCTTGCTTTAGGCCTTCTGATTTCAGCAGAGAATAATCTATTCTAATCAAAGACATAAGGAAAAACCATCTCTCATTGGTATAGCACTTTGCCCACTCCATGTGCATATACATATTAGATGATGTTAATTCTAAATAGAATGAAATAACCCACACTAAGTCAACAAGCTCCATTTCCTGAGAATTCTGGAAGGAAAATTCAAGCACTGTGAGATCAATCCCCTTAGCCTACAGAGGGTCTGAGAGAATCCCTTTAAAATTACAGGAAAAAAAAAAAATAAACAGAGATCTCACTCCTGAGAACAAGTTTGCAAACATACCATCAAAGGCAAATTGTTTTAAATAAAATTTGACTTAGTGTGCCAGGCACTGAGCTAAGTGCTATAAGGAAGAGAAAGTAAGACAGAGCCCTAGCTCTTGAGGGGCAAACAGTCTACCTGGGGTGACCAGACTGTGTGTGAGTTCATGGGACAAATCAAAGAAAGGAGAGTTTAATTAAACCATGCTCTATTGTGATCCAGCTTCTCACTTTCCAGACCCTCTTATTCTTTCCCTTGTCCCTCTGGCACCGAGACGTCCATGTAGATCCTCTGTCCTCGGGTTTCTCTTGCTGGGTCAGGAGGCCTACCCCCAGGGATATACCTGGGGACTTTCTATACCGAAGCCCCAGACCATCCCATTTCTGCTGACCCTCCCCAGCCCACTACTTTGTACAGCAAGCCCCAAGGGTTCATCTTTCTTGTTTCTCTGACAGCGATCTGGTTCGTCTCCTCTCAAGCCTAGCTGTTGAGAAGAACAGTTTGCCTGCTCCTCACTTCCTTGCTGTGTGTTAAGGGTTTAACTACAGAGAAAGTTGACCAAAACAGAAACCTTCAAAAATGATGAGACACAGTCTTCAAAAGATTCCATGTGTCCTGGCCCCCAGTTTATAGTTTCTGATTTCCTTTTGGTAGCACCATAGGAATTTGGCCTGCTGCTTTTAATGCCAAGGCTGTGCTTAAAAAAAAAAAAAAAAAAGCTGCCCTTGTATGGAGGCTTTCCTGAGCCCCACCCTCCAGGAGGCTGGCAAAGGGCTTCAGAGGGGTATCACCATCACCTGCAAAACTCCCTGAGCTCTGAAGTCCTCCTGGTGTGGCCAGGCACTCCACACTCTGTGGCCTCTCCTCTCAACCATCCCAAGCCTGGTTATCCAGGACTGATGCTTGGTTAGCCCTCCTACCAGGCTTCAGCTCCTTTGCTAGAATTATCAAGGTTTTAAGACACTCTCATTTGGGATGTGACATAACGGAGCCACGAGACCATCAGCAGATGATCTGAAAATGGCTCTTCCGAGAGAAGACTTTGCAAGAATGTGAATAAACTTCTCCTCCCAAACCTCAGCCTCCCGGCCTCCCCACTCCCCCACCCAAGATCCCAAAGGAGGCTTGGTACACACACACACACACACACACACACACACACACACACACAGCCAGAGGAGGTGAAAGCACAGCTGGGAACCCCTTCTAAATGCACCTGCTGTCACTACCACTTTCCGCCAGAAACAAGCTGCACTTTTCTCTAGTCTGAAACCTCCTCTCTGCTGTGGGGAAGAGCAGTCCTGGCTTCTGCTGTGGATCCCCCTAACCTATTTGTCCAGGGCCACAGGGAAGGCTTCTCCACCTGGTCTTCCTTATGTCTTTGTCCTTCTCTATCCCCCCCACTTCAGACCGTCACAACACACATCTGCATTTTAAAGGTAAGTCCCTCAAGCTCTAATTAAAAACAGATTTCTCCTCCTTCCTTCCTCTTCTGGGGCACAGTTGCTTGTAATTTACTAGGGCTTTCTGTGAGAATAAAAGTCATAGATGGAGTGGGTGGGAGGGCCCAGAGGAGGTTACTGCAAAGTAGCTGGACCAGGGTCATCAATGAAAATGAGGATAATTATATAAACTTTCTATTTTAATGGATTTACACTAACAAACAGTATAATTCCAGAGCCACCTCTTGTTTGCCTCAATAAATAGCCAATTCACAATTCATTTTGTAAATGGTCTTCAGGTATACAGGTATTTAAAAGCAATGACTGGGGGGTGGTGAGGTGGGAGTATGTCAGGGACTGGTGGCACAAGCTTTCACTTATTAATTCTGCTTCCTCCAGGTTCCTCTTAGAGCCCGTTAAACTGAAAGGAAATGACTTTTCACCCCCTCTCTTTTCACACCACTGCTTTATCTCCTCGCTAGACTTGGAACCTCTGTGGGGAAGAAAGGCAGAGTGGGGGAGGAACGATGGTGATTATCCAGGACTCTGTCTAGAATAGGGAGAGATGTAACCTGCCCACTCCTTCCCGCAGGAGGGTGCTTTGGGAGGAATTGAGGCCTAAATTTTTCTTGAGGAAGCTAAAATCCTTTTAATTTCAGGGTGGATGGGGAGGAACGGAAGGTTGGGGGAAGTAGAAGTCGAAGGCACCCCAAACTTCTGGGCAGGACTTTGGGTCTCATTGGGTGAGGTGAGTCCCCACCCTACCCCCAGTTCTCTCTGCTCTGCTCTCTCCTGCTCACTCAACGTCGTTGGCCTCGGCACTGTCCGTTCCTCCTCAAGCCCAAAGACTTGGGAAGACAACGTCTATATCCGCCCCTCCTCCCTGCCCGCCGCCCTGCAAAAAGACCTTTCTGACCCCAGAGACTATCTGGTGGCTCAAGCTATCTGAACATAGTAACCCTCGATCACTTCTATTCAGCTCAATCTGAGACCCTTTTGGAAGTGTACGAATGAGCCATTTTCCAACGTGCGTGGAGGGGGTCTCTGTCTGACAACGGGACAGGATATTTGAAATCAGGGATGTCTTGGGAAGCCCTCTAAGTTGGTCCTCAGCCACCCCCGCACCCCGCACGGAAGTTGGAACAAAAGACGGTGCCGTCGGGCATCTGAGGGTCGGACATCTGAGTCCAGAGGGGCGGAGGGCCACAGACACCCACCGCCGGGAATCTCCGAGGGACTGACCCTCCAACGTGACGCTCCAAAGGAACCCGGCGTGGGGCGGGGCGCGGGGCGGGGCCCTGCGGCTCGACCCCACCCCCGACGAGCTCCTCCGGCGCCGGCCGTTGGGGAGGGGGCGGGGCTTCTATGAGGGCGGGGCTTCTATGAGGGTGGGGCCTCGAGTCCTCACCCAGCTCCGCCCGCCGCACCCGAGCAGAAGCCGCAGGGTAACGGCGCTTCCCAACCGCTGAGTGGGTGCCGCCCGCGCGGCAGAGCTGACCTGTGCTCGCTGGGGGGCGGGACGGTCTTTGACCTTCAGAAGGGTCCGAGGACTGGGGCGCGGGAGGAAGCGGGGCTGGGGGCGCCGTCCTGGAGGCTGGGGAGCCCGGAGAGATGCCCTCATGAACCGAAGTTCGCGGGATTCCATGGCTCCAGAGGGAGAGGAGGTGCGCTGGCCGCTGTGGCGCTGAGGGATTATGCATCTTCAGCCCACCTGCTGCCAGGAGCCTCTGTTCTTGGTCACAGACAGGAGAAAGGAAAGGAGGCTGGAAAAAAGATGGGGGTTGGGGGGGTGGCTGTGGGGCATCTGAGCGTAGGGGAGGCATTGCAGGGCGGGCAAGCTGGATGCAGTATGTTGGGAGGGAAGCCGCTCCCCGCCCCCGGGGGTGCAGCATTTGGACCCCAAATGGAAGGCAAGCAGCTGCGCCCCACTCCCAGGTCATAATACTGGCCGGATACTTTGGGGCAAAGATCTGCCAAATCTGTCCCTTTTAAAGTTGCACTTGAAAGCCTGGATAACTCGGCCTGCAACTTGATTCCTGTGAAGTGAGCTTGCTGGGGCTGCCTCTTTAGGGGCAACGGTGGGCACTTTGAAGAAATGCTGGCGTGGAGGGTCTAGAGAGAGGCACAAAGCACGTGTGACACATGGAGTAGGCTGGAGCCTGCTCTTACAGAGCAGAAGTCAGTGACAGCTCCTTTACACATAAGCCCTGGGGCTGGGACGTGTGGAAAATTAATGGGATTTCAATCAGCTCACAAGACTGGCAAACCCCAGGGGTGGGCAGGTGCCAGCCAGCGTTATTAAATAAGGACTGGAGGGGAAGTGGGTGGGATGCTCCAGGTCACTCAGCAGCAGCCTTTTTGCAATCAGTCCTCAGCTGCCTTTGGGAGACATTTCCCAAAGAATCTGTACAGTCAGCACAGTGGGGTTGGGGGAAGAAGAAAAGTTTGGGACCATAACTGGCTCGCCACTAAGATACTCAGAGAAATGTCTTTCTTTCACAGATCCAGGGTCCAGGAAAATCTTTTGAATCTGACTCTGAGTTCCAAAGGTTCTGGGTTCTAGGCCTTGAATCCATCAGGCATGACTATTCACGCCTTTGTTTTTTTTTTTTTTTTTTTTTTTTACACCGTGGGCCTCTGGAAAGGAGCTCTTTCCATTCTCCTCTCCAGCTAGAAACCAGTGGTGATAAGAAACTATCTCATGACAGCGTCCTGAAGGGAGAAGGGCACTGGGGCCAGGGCATTGGCAATGGCCTTGGAGCAGGCTTCCATCCTCTGGTGTTTGGGGAGGATCACAGGGCATCAGGCCGGGAGGGAGTCAGGTTAGCTGTGGTTCAAGACTTTGTGTGGCATATGTGGGTGTGTGCAGGTTCACTGGGGCCCTGTGTCCTTATACTCCTCCGATTTTCCAACCTGAAGCAGACTCCCAGGCAGGGAGTGCCTCATTCCTGTCTGGGTCCCTGCAGCCTGGGTTTTGAACTGGCACATAGCTGGCATCACTGGGGCACATACCGGATCTTGAAGCCCCAAACCACAGGCACATTTTGAAGATTCCCATCAGCAGCAGGGCAGAGAGGAGCTGAAGAATTACATGAAATTATGTCAAGTACCTGAAGGAATAGATCAATTTGAGCTTTAACTACTAGAGAATGGAGTCTGAGCAGCCCCTACTCCCTCACATTTCTATATGTTGGATGTGCCTTCTAGGAACATAAAAGCAACCAGAAAGTTCCCTTCTCGCTGAAACATGAAGGATTCCTGGGTGAACACCGGGTTGTCTATGGGCCACAGCAGCAAATACTCCCTCACCTCCAACATACCTTCCTGTCCCCTAAAAAAAAAAAAAAAAAAGGATAGGGACTGTCTAGTTTTGCCTGCCTGATCAGCCTGGGCTAACTTCTTAAAGAAAAGGGGGTTGGGATGCCTGGGTGGCTCAGTTGCTTAAGCCGCCACCTTCAGCTCAAGTCATGATCCCAGTGTCCTGGGATCGAGTCCCACATCGGGCTCCTTGCTCAGCGGGAGCCTGCTTCTCTGTCTGCCTCTGCCTGCCACTCTGTCTGCCTGTGCTCACTCTGACAAATAAATAAATAAAATCTTTAAAAAAAAGAATAGAAAAGAAAAGAAGAAAAGGGGCCAAGGAAGTCCCTGCCTGCCTGCCTGGCCCAAATAGGTTAGAGTTGAAAGGGAAGCATCTTTGAGGTGGGTGACAGGCCATTCCAACAAGTGCGCAGAATCAGAGCTGGGAGGAAAAGGAAGGCTTATTAGCCTTGTTGGTGACTTGAGCCCCAGGTTTACCCCATTGGAGCTCTGTGGAATCACTCTCTTCCCCAGGGTGGGTGGGCCGCAACTGGCCTGCCAGGTCACATCTTATCCTGGATGCTATACTGTTCTCTGCTCGGTCTTGTTTTCACTGACTGTGGCAGAGTGTTTGGTCCCCGGAGCCCAGGAAGCTGAGCTCCCGACAAGAACCTCCCCAGAAGGACCTGAGCCAGCTAGCCATCCCAGGACCATGGGAAATGCTGTGTGTGTGAGGCTTTTTAAAAGCTATGAAATGGAAAATACTTGGAGGTAGACCATGGCTGTGGCTACCGATGTCCTCATAAGTCACACCTACAGGTCCTGTGACTATGTGTGCTTTCCAGACCCTCTTCTGAGGCCAACTCCCTCCCCTGCTCTGCAAAGCTCACTGAGGAGACATGAGGACTCTAAGGGGAGTCTGAGGAGACAGGATGCTTTTTGGACTTAAGAGTAGTCCCCGCTGAGGGGGCCCAGGCTCCCCACTGAGACAGTGGCTACCTGCCTTGCCCAGACAGAAATCCCCTCCCAAAGATGGGCTGTCTCTCAAGAAGAACAGATAAGAACAGCAGGATTGGGCCTCCAATAAACCTTGAGAACTATCCGAGAATTCTGGACAATGGGTCCTGTCAGGGTCTGTGTTGGGGGCTGAGAGCAAGAGCTCATCTCGCAGGGATCTCTGCAAAGGGCAAGGGCAACTGTCATATATTGGGACAAGGCCAAGGGAGACTCTCTGTCATGTCTGAAGTCCTAGTCATGGTTTCTTCTGGACTTCAGCCAGAGGCAGAGCCCGCAGCCTCAGCCTGGTCCCCTCCAGAGCTTTACCTAGAATCAAGCAGGGAAGCTTGTTTTATCTCCTCCACTCTGGATCCCCACTACCCCTTTTGGGAGGCACAGTAAAGTAAAGCCTGTGATGGCTCCTTACCTGTGCATGGGGTCAGATGAGACCTAGGCATCGGTTGCCTGAACTGATTTACTCCTCTGTTTGTGTGGTCCTTGTATGTCCCCTTCTCCCAAGACCCCGTCCCTGCACAGAGCCTTTGCTGGCTGTATCCTGGGGGTAGTCAACCCACATCCGCAGTTATTGCAAAGTTTCCCTTCTTCCCTGGATACATGTCTCTAATAATTACAGTGGGGCCCACAGATGAGCTTAGGCCACAAATACAAGACAGTGAGGAATTCACCCCAAAAGTGGTTCTGGGACCATGATACTCCCCCGGGAGTCCAGGCAGAAGCAAAAGCAAATCTTCTCTCGGGTGCCCCCTCCTCCAGGCCTCCCAAGTAAAGGAGGACTTGCAGGAGAAGATCCCTGAGGCTATAGAACCTTGGGCTACAGAAACATCAGAGAAGTCTGGCCCATGGTTTTGGGTGGGATCAGGGCTGGGGACACGGAAAGATGAGTAGTGGGGCAGAAGCACTTCACCCGCCATGATTTAGCTGCCCTTGCCCCTGTACCTGACCTTTAGATCATCTCTCTACGGTGGCAGACCCCCAGAACCCCCAGAGAGCTGCTGCTGGAGGACAAAATGGGGCTATGCGGGCATGGGAATCCCTGCAAACTTCCAAAACACCTCAGTTTCTCCCACTGGGGGCAATTCTAGAACCTTGAGTGGCCCATAGCTGGTGGCAGGCAGAGGGCAGGGAAGAAGCGTCACTGGGGGCACACCTTGCTTTTCTTATCTTTGTCCTGATTGGGCAGAAAAATGGAGTTGCAGGCTTGGCACCTTCTCAGACTACAAATTCTCCCAGAGAGAAGGACTTTCAGGGGTGTTTACCAGCCCCCCTCCAAACGTTTTAAGTTGCCCCTAGCACTTAGCATGCCTGCCAAGGAGTTTACTGTGAATTTAGGACCAGAGGGGCGAGTCTGCCTTAGCTTTCTCTGACTGCCCCAGTGCGGAGAGCCACTGGGAAGAGGCACGGATCAGGTGGTTTAGTCCTTTAGCACTTTCTCATTTGGAATTTCAGGCTGACTTCTCCATCGCAGCTGTTTCTTTAATGGCATGACCTGGGAAAATTTGGCTTGAAGCCTGGGGAGGCATGCCCAGATCTCACTGAGTTTCCATTTGGTCCAAACCAAGGGCTGATGCTTGTCTTTTCTGGTTGGAGAGTGAAGGACGGATAACACTTTGTCCAGAACAAATCAGAATCCCAATAGAAGAAGACCCCTTGGCCAGGATCTGGGGTGGGGGGAAATGGAGCAGGCAGCAACAGGCTTGGGCGAGCTAGAAATACTCATGAACAAAAGGTCAGAGCACAGGCTTCCGGTGACCGAGAACTCTCCAGCTGGGCTTGTAGTAACCACGTAAACCTGTTAAAATAAATTGATTAGCAAAGGATCTCCACTCAGCACTCTTTAAACACCAACATCTGTTCCCAATAAATAATTCACATAGTAGATATTAATTAGAAGTCACGGGAGGAGGGGATGGCAGCTTAAAAAGGACACTGAGATGCCTCTTTGCCAAGAAAGGTGTGCTAACATAATACCCATGCCCAGATGTGGAGGAAAAAGCACTGAGACAAGCTGCCTCCTTTCTTCTGTACCTTAGTTCTGGACTGCACTGTGGGGGGACACATCACCCCACCCCTCTCCCCAGCAGGCAGGCAGTATGACAGCTGCCTCCCACCCAGGGGGCCATGATGCCCCTGGAGACAGCTGTTCAAGCACAGCTGGCCATGGCCCACAGCCACAAGAGGGATGTCCCTGAATGCCTAGAGCTACAAGCAGTGAATGAAGGCAGCGGCCCTTCCCAACCAGCCTCCCACACCTGTCCTCTCCGGGGCAGCAGGCAGAGGACTGCTTGCTTAGATCTCTACTGAGGACTGGGAAGAGCAGCATGACCCAAAGACAGCCTGGAGGCTCTGGGGAGTGAGACCTCCATCCCCAGGCTGTCAGAGCCCTCCTCTGATAAGGAGCAGAAGTTGGGGGCCAGCGATAGGAAGATCTTAGACCATCCCAGAGATCGGAGCTCCTGCCTGATTTCCCCGTAGGGGGAGTTGGCGGGAGTGGGTGGTTTCCAAGTCCCTTGCCTCCTTTTCTCAGCAGTTTCCTTGGAAGTTTTCGCTTCTTCAGCAGATTGTCATTGCTTTCAACTTTGGAAGGAGCAGGGCTTCTGGGAGCCCACCAAGGCACGCCCTGTATTTACATTCTTGGACAGAGTCGGCGGCTGGGTTGATGCTCCAGGCACGGCAAACCAGTTCGCTTCCACGGGGCAAGAGGGGTGCTGACCCCACCAGTTCCGGGGAGGGTCCAGGGAGAAGCAAGTTCATCTTCATCCTCTCTTCTCTGAGTGAACAGTTTGCAGCTCACAAGACCAACTGGGAACTGAGAAGAAGCCTGGGAGAAATGTTGTATGCATTTCATCAAGTACGGGAAGAGTCTAAGGACTGGAGTCGAGAAGCTGCTGGAGGTGGCCCACACCTTGCACTTGTCAGCAGGTGTTTCCCTTGTGGGCCTGTTGCTTCTTTCGTGCAGAACACGGTTCCCCAGTTTGTGCTGGAGAAGCGAAGTCCCTGAGGACTGCCTCCACTGGGCACCGTAGCCCCTGAGGCCCCTAAGCCAGCAAGTACCCTGGGCTGGGAAGCTGTAACACCTGGCTCAGGGCCCAAACAGCGGGTGGGAGAGCTCTGGTGGGAGCCACGCCGATGCCCGGGTGGAACGAGTCCAAAACCACCCACATGTCTTTTTCTCCAGGAATGAACGGAGTGTTTAATTCCTGAAAGCTTTGTTCTCCTAAAGGGTTTGGCCTCATTCATTCTTTGTTCCAGAATCTCCCGGTGTTGTTAGTGAAAATGACCGTTCTCCTCCTGATGGGAAGGAGGTCTTTCTTATTCCACACTTTCAGAACCAAAATCCAGAAAGAAGGGGCAGTCTCGCCTTATCCAGAACCCTCCCCCTCCTACCCGTTCTTTGCTACAAGTTCAAAGTCAGAGGACCCAGCCCTGGGCGGGTGCCATGGCGACTCCTGAGGTGAGGCTTAGTGATTGGTCATCAGTGTGGACAGGCACGAGCGTGAACTCAAGTGAGGCCACAGAGGGCTTGCTCCTGTTTGTAGGGCTGCTGTGGAAAGGGGCTGGCAGCTGGCTGCCCTATTTCTTGGAGAACTTTTAGGTCCTCACACCATGGGCTATAGGCTGCAGACAAGAGGCTGGGGTGGCCAGTGAAGTAGGCTGGGCCTTGGCATTTCTTGTGTTAGCTGAGGGGGGTTGAGGCATCAAGTACAGGATGGGCCAGGTGCTGTGAAAAGAACCACCACCTAACATATTTCAAACTTCAGTGGAGGTGGGGCGGGGGAGGGTAAGTCTCCTGGGGGATGGAAGCAGGGGCCCCCTCCTAGGGAGACAAAAGGGAGTCCCCCCGGCTGGAGGTCAGTGTGGCCTCTCTGGGCAAAGAGTGAGTGCTTCTTGGCTGATAGGCTGAAGTGCAGAGTTCGAGACCCTATGTCACCTCTTCTTCCATTTAGGATGGTGTCTGTGGAGGCATCTTCAGGAGACAGACAGGGCAGTCCGATGGCAGACCATCATCTGGAGAGATTTAAATTAGATGGATGGTGGGGCCAGTAGCCAGTGGTCAGTTACGTGGCTTTGTTTTATTCACAAGGATCAGCACGTTTTACCCTTAATTGAGAGGCATCCAGATTCCAAGAGCAAAAAATGCCAGTGAATGAAAAATTTGAAACACCCTCCCCCACTAGTCATGAGAAATCATTGCCTGGCACAGATCCCTGGAGTCGAGAAAAACATGCCTCTGGAAGCCAGAGCGGGGCTTGGCAGGACAGAAGAGTAGACTCATTGGTCAAAAGCCAACCTACTCACCCCCCACCCGCCCACCCTAGGCTGCGGATCAAATGCTAATCTGGGCTCTCCGATAATGAGTCGTAGAAAGTTTCTGAGTGTCCAGCCAAGGGGAAGGGTTTTTTCTGCAAAAGGATATATAGGGATATATAGGGATAGAACAAAGACAGTTAAAGAGAGGCAGGGTAAAGACCTCTGCTTCCTGCTTCTCCCCCCCCCCCCATCCCCCACCCAAATCTGAAGTCCCGTGACCTGGAAGGCGCAAAGCAGGGGAAAACAAGTGTTCTTCTGTTCTTTCCTATGGCTAGAAATTCAGGCAAGGTCAAGAATCTCACAAAACACTCATCTTCTTTACCCCACTGCCTGCCTCTCAGCCCCAAGTCTTTCCCAAGACCTCAGCCATGTATCAAACTCTGTCCTGGTGCCTCAAGGTCCCTGGAATGTGCCTTACTCCTCTCTGGCCAGGCCTTTGGTTCCAATGCCGAGAGCTCCTCCCCGACCTGCTTCATCTGCTCAAAGCCTGCCCATCATTCAGATCTCCCTTCTAATGTCATTCCCTGGGGAGCACCTTCCCAGGCCCCTTGGACCTGGCAGCTGTCCCACAAATCACTCCCTTGTGGCCTTTAGCACAGTTTGAACTCCTACATTTATTTGCGCAATTATTTGATTCACATCTCTTTCTACCCCACCCCACCCCCATGCCTGACCTTGCCTGGTTCAGCTCACCATTTCTACCCCCTCCCCACCTGACTTCTCTTGAAATGCCCTAGCACTTAACAGGTTCTCAATAAATATTTGTAGAATGCATGAATGAAAGGGGCTATATGAGTTCTCCTTTTCCTCACACTCACCTGTGCAACCCTCATTCATTGGGCAGTTCACTTGAATTGCTTGGCTTCCCAGCTCTTCGAGGCATTCGGAAAGGAGGGGTCTGGGGCTGCAGGCACTGGTTAGAGACCCGTGTGAGACCAATTAGCATAAAGATGTTACAAGAGGCCACTCAAAAAATAAACAAAGAAAATTCAGGAGACAGCATTCAGGGAGGAGTTGGGGGGAAGCCAGGCCAGTGTGGAGGGACAGGGGAAATCCAAGGGGTAGAAGTGCGTGGTGAGGTCATGCTACATATGTCCTAGGGAATGTTATCAGGCACCCACCCAGGCATGGACAGAAGCACCCTCCGGTGTTAGGTGGGCAGGGGAGCTGGGACAGTCTCTTGGGAGGACCCTTTTTTAACATGAAAAAGCAATTTCACTTTTGGCATTCTGTCCAACAGAAATGCTCAAGTAACTTTGTGAGGTTCCGCACACAAGGATGTTTGTGGCAGCCTTCCGATGCTAAGCAAATTTGGAAACAGACTGAAAAGTCATTAATTGGGGAGTGGCTACATTCACAGCTGTCCTGTGAGATGGAATACAAGGTAGCCTCACCAAAAATGCGATGGGGATTGCGGGCACTGATATGGAAATATGTTGATACATTTATTGAAATAATGTATTAATAATAAAGCGAGGTAAAGATCGATATATGTAGGGCGATCCTATTTCAGTTTTTAGAACTATTTGTGTGCGTCAAACTGTGTATACAGTTGTGCACAGAAAGCTATCTGGAAGGATACATACATATTCTACCTTTAACCCCATTTCCTCTGGAAAATGGGCTTCAGGATAGATTACTGGGGGGAAGTCCCATTATTTCACTCTCCCTGTGGTATGGTGCAAATGAGCGTGTGTTTCTTCTTTGATAAAAGGGAAAAAGATTGTAGGACATGGCAATGAAGAGGGATTCCAGCCCCCCTGGGAGCTCAGATTCATTAGACTGCGGGGAGTGGAGGCCAATCCGCACTGGGTGGAAAGGACAGGAGGGATGCGCAAGCTGTCTACAGACTGCGAAGATCTTTCCAGAAGTTTTCTTGTGAGCAGCATTTTTTGAAGAGGATGCTAGCCTAAGGAAGAGGCATGGTGGAGGGAAGGTTTATATCCATTGGGAGGGGTTGACGCTAGTGGGCTGAGGGGAGGGAAGCAAGAACAAAAGTAATTTCACAGGATGCTAAGGAGAGGGATGCTTGCCTGGAGAGCCAGCCTGTTGTACACAGAATGGTCTGTGGGATCCAAAGTCCCCAGTGGAGGAATTATCCTAAAAAAAAGAGTGGGGAGCATATTTAGGAGATGGTATGGACAGATAGCAGGTGGTGAGAGGGCCAGGGAGGGAGTTTACAGTTATGGCCTGGATTTTACCTTGAACTTAGAGTGAGTATGTCACCACAGGGAGTGGGCTCTAGGGATAGAGACAGTTTAAGGACAATGTCTAAAGGCAACAGGAAACTCTAGGAATGGGAGAAAGGGTTAGTAAACTGATTGCTAGCTGGTGGCAGAGGAGGGCCAGCTGAACTGGTCTTCATACCTTTGAAATAGAACAAGTGGGCAGTTCTGCGTTTTTCTCTTAGCAGAGCTCAAGTTAAGATTAGAGAGAAGGGTCACACTGTTCCAAGGTTGGGAACAGGCAAGACTAGCAACACCAGCCCAGCGTAACGGGAGATGTAAAGAAGCAACATAAAGTAGAGGAAAGGGATCTGGAACTAGAGACGGGATGAGCAGCCCTGGAAGCATTTTGAGAGAAGTGGATGGTGGAGAGCCAGGCTGGAGCCTCATAGGTGATACTCCAGGTTCAAGATTTGGCTATGGCGATGAATGGGTTGCAGAAATAGGATGTTTGTTTCCACTTGGGAGTTGTTAAGATTGTCTAGGTGGCAGCAGGATTGGGGCAAAGATAAAACCCATGAGCCTGAGGCTAGAGTTCTCAATTCATTCATTCAACAAATATTTATTGAGCACCTACTATATGCCAGGCACTCTTCCCAGCACTGGCTGGGAGGTGAATGTTGGGAGTCCATTGGATTATTGATAGATGAAGATGGGAAGAAGAGGCTCACGTTGGCAAGGGGCCATGGGGCTCCCAAGAAGAAGAGGAAGCGTCACCAAGGGAAGGGCTAGAATGGTCAGAAAGATGAGGCAGGAAGTCAGGAGGGCAGTGCCAGCTGGGATGGACAGGAAGAGGAGCAGCTTCTCTCCTCTAGAAGGAACTAGAAAGAGGAGCACTGTCACGGAAGGGCAGGCTCCAGAGGGGGTGTAGGCAGGAAGCTGGCGTGTTTTGCCTTTTCCTCCTGGCAGCCCACTCAGCCTTCCTTACGCCTTGGGTGTCTCAGAATGGTCTGGAGCTCATGGAAGGAGAAATAGAAGTTTTTCCTTGGACACCATGAGGCTCCACCCTGAGAATCTGACCCCCTTTTCTGTGACTTCAGCTCCAGATTCCAGCCCTCCTCTGCCGTGTTAACAGCAGAGAGACACAAGAAGGGTCAGAGAGGTATGGCAAGACCAGATTACAGTGGTAGGAGAGAGGAGAGTCCGGGAGGGACGGGGACTAGGATAAAAACGGAGGAGGAGGAGCCAAAAGATATCCCCAAGCAAAAGGGGAGTGGATGCACACAGAGGACACAGGACTGGATTGGAGGAAGGCAATAGAATACAGAGACAAATGGGACCAAAAAGGAAAGAGAGTATCATGAAATAACCACCAGGCACACTGGGTTCCAGTTAGCCAGCCAATGTCCTTCCAATGGCTTTTTCCTGTACTCTGTCCTTCAGGCCACCTTGAAGTCACGGGAGAGGGAGAGGTCTGGGGGCAGTGGGGGTTGGGGGGGGGCAGTGGTGCAGAAAGGGCCTGGAGAGAGGTGGATGGTAATGCCCCAAAGACCAGGGTTCACTCCCATCCTCAGAGAGGTCGCCCTTCCTTCTACCCGAGCCCCCCAACCCACAGCCATTATGCCACCTTCCACAATGAGCTCCACCTTCTAGGATCACCTGCTTTTATGCTGTCCCATTCCCTACCCTACTGACCTTGTGATTTGACTTGAGCATCCTAGTATTAAGTCTTGCCGCCTCGCCCCAACAACGGATGGAACAATCAAGTTGTGCTCTCTTAAATTCCACATAAAGCTGTGAGGCAGATTGACCTAGGGCTTCCAGCTTCCCCTAATGGCCAAGAAGGCTCTGCTCCAGGAGGAGTGCCACTCTTGAGTCTGGAATGGTCTTTCCGGAAAAGCTAGAGAAAGAAGTCATTGCAGGGGTTGGGGGGGTTGGGGGGTGAGGTGCTGAATTCCTGAGGTCTTTTTCCTCCTTTTGCCTTCAAAGTCTCTGGGATGACAGCAAGGCCTGGTGTGTCCCATCAGCCCCAACCCCGCAGGTCATCAGGTCTCTCTCTTCCTGCTCCTGGCTCCCATCTCAGCAACTGCTGCTTGTGGAAAAGGAAAACAAAGGCAGTCTCTGGAACTGACAGCAGAGAGTAGCAGGAACCACCTGGGGAGGGATGCTGTTGCCCCCCCCACCCCCCCCACCCCCCCACCCCCGCCAAAGAAGGGTGGGGAGGAGACTCTATCTTGTGGTTCCCAGGGGCACCTGTGAGTAGCCGCAGATAATTCCAAGGAAGAAAAATAGGAGAGGCAAAAAACCTTGAAACTGCTTAGAAGAGGGCCCGAGGCAGAGAGTGGCAGAGTGCTGAAAACAGATCCCCTTCTGGTGTTGATGGGGATGGGACTCCCCTCCACCCACCATGAAACTCAGCTGGGTTTCCTTGGGGCTGGGGAGTGGGAAGGGGGGCATGTAAAGCAGGTTACTTCCCACAACCCACCCTCTTCCCCGCACTGGACTCCCATGAGCACCCTTGGGGTCCCCTCGCCCTCACACTCCCCAGAATAGCCTCCAGCCAGCTCCCCAGGTTCTGATCCGGCCTCAGGGATGTGGTCGGGCCGCCTGGGGTCAGGGGCTTCTCTCACTGCTTCTGGCGAACTGTCCCCACCCTGCCCCCACTCCCAAACTTTGGGCTCAGGCCCAACGGAGCTCTGCTTTCTGGGGAGACCATTGGGCTGATGGCTGCTTGTAAACCACTCTGATTCTTACAGACCAAACCTCTTCACCTGCCTTTCCTTCACCACACACAGAGGAAGGGCTCACGGATGACAGCTGACAAGGCGTGCACATGCCACAGGGACAGGGAGTGCCGAAGGCTGACTTGTGGCAAGGGGCAGGATGTGGCCCCCTCCGAGGCTGGGCCTGCAGTAGGGGCTCCCAGAGCTCCCCCCATAAATTTTATGGTGCTCCCTCATGCTCTCCATGTGCCTAAGCCCTTCTTTAAATGTATTTTCAGCTTAGCAAACACTCCCAAGAGAAACTACCTGCTTCGTTCAGTGGGTCCTTTACAGTTCCCGGGGTGTTTTACTCCCAGCAGGGCATGATCTCTTGAGCTGGTTCATGATCTCTGCTGATATGCACAGACCCTACATCAGGATTTGTAGACAGCCCTCCTCTTTCTAGAACCCCTTGAGCTTCCCAGCTCCCTTCTCTGGACTAGAAGAAGCCTTGTATTGTCCTGCTTGAGGCAGAGTGAACGGAACTTCAAGTGGGTGTCAGGTGTGGAAGCTGCTGGCTATGTCTGGGTCAGATGAGCTTCAACTGTGCTTTCTGCTGGTGATCTCACCCCATCACTGGCTTCACGTGCTCAGGGGTGCCCAGATCCTCCTCCTGACCACGAGGCCCTACTGGAAGTCGGGCTTCCCCCACAGGCTCTAACATTTTTTTTTTAAAGATTTTTATTTATTTATTTGATAGACAGAGAGAGATCACAAGTAGGCAGAGAGGCAGGCAGATAGAGATGGGGAAGCAGACACCCCGCTGAGCAGAGAGCCCGATGTGGGGCTCGATCCCAGGACCCTGGGATCATGACCCGAGCTGAAGGCAGAGGCTTAAACCACTGAGCCACCCAGGCGCCCCGGCTCTAACATTTTTCTACCCTGAAGTTCAAGTCGGCCATTTCCTCCCTCCTGCCCTCCCCCACAAGCCCCACTGAGGCCTTTGGAGCCCTCCCCTAGGGCTGGGCGTCAGGACTCTCCTTTGTGTGTCCCATCTCCCCAGGAAATAAGACGGGTCCCAGTGCAGATCCTCAGACCGCCCTCGTACTAACGGTTCTCCATCCTGAAACACCTTTGAGTTTTGCTTTTGGTGATCCATTTCTCTTCTCTATACAAGTGTCTGATGACGCATCTTCTGTCTCAGATTTCTTCCTCCTTAACACCCAGTCCCCAGGGACCTGCCTGTTTCATTTTTCAGCAGTTGCCTTGACCAGCTTTCCACCTTGGGTGGCACTTCCCAAAGACGAGACCCTAGAGGCAGGATCCCGCCGTACTCTACCTTGCTCTCCCACTTTTCTTCCTACATGGATGTGAGTACAAAGATCCTCTCCATCAAAGGGCGGGTTTGACTGGTAACTGTTCCAGGCAATACAAAAGGAGGACCAAGAAGGTGGGGGTGGGGGGACGAGGCTCTAATGATGTCAGGGAGTCTCCCCAATTTTACTTCCTGGTCTCTATCGCAGTGTCAGAGAAGGTCCTCCATCTTCATTTATGTCCCAGGGGAGCTGACCCATCACCCACTCACATTCTTCTCCAGAGCCACTCTCCAACACAGTCCGAGGCCACTCTGTTCTGCTCCGGGCAGCAGGAGGCTGGTCTAAATGGATTGCAGCAATGTCTCCAGGGGTTGGGGGCAGGCAGGTTGAAAGGCACAGACCGCATCCACGGGGAGGAGGATGAAGCTGGAGAGAGGACAGGCTATGTCCCCTGTAGGGGGTAAAGGGAGGCCACAGCCCAGGGCCAACTGCCCTCGGCACACGGCTGTTCTCCCCTGTGCTTCCCTAGCTCTAAGGTCTTCTGTGTCCTATGGAAGCATGTTCTAAATCCCGTCATCATAGACAGTTAGATCACTGAGCTTTACTCAAGCTACCCCAGGGTGATGTGCCTTTTGTCCCTGCTGGTTCTCTAGCTAAGACGGCCCTCCTCTCCAGTGTGGTTTCTGAAATCCATGTTCCTTCCAACGAGCACACAAATCTAGCCCTCCACGGGGAATTCTGATGCACCTCTTGGGTAGTGCGGAGGGCCCCCCAGCCCGCGCGATTAGGCACCATGGAAGCTCAGGAGAGACAGACTGTTTGCTCTGCAACCCACCTGCCAAGATTTTGCTGGGCTTTCCATTGTGGGGTCTGTGCTATGAAAATACTTGATGGTTTGTTTTCTCATCGGATTGTGCTTTTGTTCACAAGGTATCTTTCTGGGGCTTCTGGGACCTTCGGATGACATGGCTGGGTGCTGGGTAGGAAGCCTGAACTCTGGGGTGGGGGGTAAGGTGGGACAAGGGATGGGGAGAGGTGAAGTGGGAGGGTCCCCATAGTTGGTGTTGCTGAGAGGAGGAGGCCGAAAATGAAGATTAACCCAGAACTCTGGGTCCAGTTGACACTTCTGGGGTGGGCACAGGAAGAGAACCAGGGAAAGAGGACTCTGAAGGGTGGGGTGAGGGTGGGGGCGGGTGGAGAGAGAGAGATTAGGAAAAACCACTATCCTAGAAATTAAGAGAAGCGTCTCCAAAGAGAGTACACCCGTCACCAATGTCAGACGCTGCCTCGAGGTTACATTTTGAAGATGCCGGCTGTATCCGTGGACTCAGCAAGGCTAGTAGTGAGCTCGGCTAGGGCTGCTTCGGGGGAGGGATGGAGGGGTTGCTGTATGGCTCCAGCGGGGAAGGAAGGGGCTGCCCAGTTAGCAGCTGGAGGGGGAGATGCCGTCAGAGCCAGAGATGCCATCAGAGCCATCAAAGATTACTGGATTGAGGGAGAAGACTGAGGGCCAAGTCATGTGGGGCTAGGAAAGGGCCCCGGACCCTGGTCCGGGGATCTGAGAAACATCTGGAGAGAAGCAGGGGCGGTTGGTTGAGCACATGGGAGGGGTGGGAGACAGGTGAAAGACGCTGGGCTCCAAGCCCTTCTGTCCTCGTGAGACAGCTGCTTGTGAGGGCATTTTCAGAGTTCTTGGCTAGTGGTTACAAGGCGCCTGGTGACTTCACAGCCAAGGAAGAGGGAGGGTAGGTCTTGAGGTCACAGACCATCCTAAATGGCAGCTTTCACTTAGAGGCCTGATCATCTGAAGTTGAAAGCCTGCGTTAGGGGACTGTTCCCCATTGGAGGTCTCCAGCGAGGCTGAGACAAATGGGCAAGATCCCAGAGGGCTGAATCTTGGTGAGACAGGGTCCAAGCAGTGAAGGAAGGAAGTGAATCCTGGATGCTGAGACCACCCCACAATGGGACTCCAGGGCCTGGAATTCTCCATGAGATTGAAAAATGGGGACATGTTTTAAAATGACTCTCTGACTAAGGGATTATCTTTGTAATCAGAAAAAAAAAGTCAATTTAAAAAGTCTGAATGTCCATCAACTGTACAATGGATAAATAAATTGTGGTATATTCCTACAGGGGACTACATCACAATTCCATGCAACAGCATAGATACATCTCAAAAACATACACCTGTTGAGCAAAAGAGGTCAGACATAAAAGACTGGGTGCTGTTTGCAATCTTTTCTGTAAAGTTCGACAAACTGGCAAAAGTCTTCTGCGGCATTAGGTTTCAGGAAAGCGACAACTCCTGGGGAGAGCAATCCCTAGAAAGGGGTACCAATTGTTCCCCAGAGACTGCTAACTATTCTGCCCACTGATCCCGAGGCCAGCTCCACGGCCCGTTCAGTCGGTGAAACGCATTGCCTTGTACATTTATGGCCTGGGCCTTTTTCTGTGTGTTTATTCTACTTCAATGAAGTTTAAAGAGAGACTATCTAACATGAAGCAATTCCCTTGGGCTCCAAGGCTGGTTGCTTCTAAGCCACAGGAGCTGGACCTCCTCTTGTCCAGGGGGACACAAAAGCTATCAGCGAGGCTATGACCCTTCCTATCTAGTGCGCTGGGTGAAGAGTTCACCACCTCCCCCTTCTCCCCTGCCCTCCTCAGTCATGGCAAAAGGCCTTCCCGATGTCCAACCATGTCATAAATACTAAAGGCCATTTCCCCTTTGGAATCTTCCCGGCTCTGTGTACCCTGCTGTCATTCTATCGCTGATGGAATCCTCCTGTGCCCCAATGGTCCTTTAGTTCCTGTTTTTGATGTCTGTGAGGGGCCCCTTGGGAGGAGCAGGGTGGGGTACGCGAGGAGCCCCCGGGGCTACGAGCCCCCAGCACAGCCCTCCACTCCCAGCGGGCTTTCTGTACAGAGTGCCTTCGCAGTGGCCCTTCCGTGGCACCTGCTCGTGGCCCGAGACTTGTTTTGTTCTGCAAGACACTTTTTTTTCTTCTGTTTTCAAGTATTCTCCGAGGCTTTCTGTGGAGTTCTTGCTCTTCAGACAGTTTCTTTTGACTCCCCCCCCCCCCACTTTATTAACAGCCACATTTCATCCTAGATCCTTTCCCGGAAATTGAGTACCTGTGGGGACCCAGCTGGGCTCAGCCCTCTCCCGCCAGACCTTGAAATACCACGTGGTCCCTCACCCTCCCCCCTCTGAGGACCCCTCCCACTCCAGGGTCAGTCCCTTTGGAGAAGGAACCCAGCCTATTTCTTAGCTTTATGGATGAGAAAACTTTGTATTTGAGGAAGCAGCCATTTATCTTCACCAAGAGACTCACGTCCCGGCCTCATCTCGATGAAGCAGCCGGCAGCAGGCAGCTGGAGCCCAGAGAGGAGAGGGGAGCTTCATTCCGAGGAGTGAAATGGCAGCTGACTGATGGGAATAACCACGGAACTCGTCACCCAGAAAAGCGGCGCTGGAAAAGATGAAAGTTCTAGAAAGCTTTGGGGACATCCCGGGACAATTAGTAAAACGAGATTTAGTTCTCGAAACCACACTGCCATGGGCCCAGCTGCCTTCCACCAAATCTCTTTCACTCACGTGTGCCGAGACTGCCCAAACTACCCCACCTGAGGGCTCCACTTGTGATAGGTGTGCGGACACAGTTACACGTTTGTCTTTGCTTTTCTGCCACTTCCCGGGCCTCCCGGAGGTCAGATTTTCATGTCCTTAGCATGTTCCTCCAACCCCTGAGCATTTCCTCATGACTACTGACCGGCCCCAGGGAGAGACCAGCCAGAATCCCAGTGCAGTGTGACACCAATGGTCCTTTTCTCCTGTTTTTGTCAGAAGACCACCCTGATTCCATTTGAATCCCATTCCCAGCCCTCTCCGTCCAGCCCGTGCTTTCGGTCTCAGAGGCCCTGCCTCTGTCTTGTGTCCTGCTTCAGCGCTGAAGAAGAATTAAGAGGGAAATGAATCCAGCTAACAGAGTGGGAGCAGGAGCCGGAGAGATGGTGAATGAGCCTGGAATAAGCTGGGCCAGCGAGGGTGGCAGCAAGCACTTCCTGTGTGTGGCTTGACCTGGAGATCCACGGTTCCAGACTCCTGGGCAAGTTAACGAGGGGGCTGGGGAGATGAAGAGGGGGAGGCAGAGGGAGGCAGGTGAAGAAGATACCCGACGTATAAGGAGAAAGGGAGAGGTGTGAAGATTATGCTGGGGCAAGATACTCTGTCGCCATGGAGTGGTTGGGAAGATGGGCATTCTGGGTCTTGGGAGCAGAGAAGGGCATAGGGGGAATGGATGGCCACCGTTGGACCACATCTGAGCAAATGATCAGCAGTGTGACGGGAACCTCTCTTCTGCAGCCAGACTTGCGCTGCTGCGGGCTTCCCCTCCGCAACCTCTGGAGGGCTTGTCTCTGGTGGCTGTGGCCACAGTGCCTGCCCACCCACCCCTCCCTCCGGACCCTCCCCCTGCACCAGCCAGGCAGCTGAAAGGGCCTCTTTTCTGGGCACGGAGGTGGGCATGCCCTGCCTGTCTCATTCTCCTGCATGCCCCCATGCCCCAATTCCCCCCACCCCCTACCCCCAGGGCCTTTTCCCCCACTTACTTCCTCATTCCCAGCAAACTCTCCAGAACCATCCAGCCCTCAGCCAGTGTGTCTCCTGGAACAGACCAAAGAGAACGCTGGCTGCTCAGGACTCTCTCTGGGGTCCCCAGTGCCTCCAGCGACATGACAAGGAAGCAGCTGGAAACAGGCCTCCAAGGGCTCTCCTCCTTCCTGCCCCAGGGATTCATTCTCTATTGTTGCTGAAGAGTATGTGGCTTTTTTTCCTGGGGCAAGGGCTCATATCTAAACACCTATGACTTCCCATCCTCCTCCTCAATTCTCCTAGCACCCCAACCTGCTCTCTGAGGCCTGCCTGGGTCCTTCTCCTCCGCTCCTGCTCACCACCATCTCCCCAGTCCTCTGACAACGAGGGATTTTTATTGTCTGCACCCAATATTTTATTTAACGCTTTTGGGCTTAACTTGGTTTTCATCTCTAAGACTAAAGCAAGGTCTAGCAAGATAATATTGCAGGCAGCCCTGACATTGCATTATTTGTAAAGCCCCACCCCCAGCCCCCTGGGGATAAACAGGGAGCTTCAGGGAAGCCAGGCTTTCTGGGTACTGGTGGCTGATGGTCCAGTATAAAAAGGTCTTGAGTGTGTAGAGGGCACCGGCCATAGACAGCAATGGCGCCCGTTAGCTCCAACAACTGATGATATCTCCGTGGGGATGGAAGAGAGGAGTTCAAGGGCAATGAAGGAAAATTAAACCTGGTGCCTGGGACACTCTCAGGAGCAAGGGAATGTAGGGAAGGCTCAGGTGGGTGCAGTAGGAGGGAGGTAGTGGGGATGGGGGGCCGAACAGGGAAGACCTGCTCAGGAAGGATGTGGACTTGGACACTGGGCTGAGGGGACACAGTTTTAGGGACCAGATCATTGTTTCAAGTGGGCAGGCTGAGACTTGGAACCACTGCTTTGCAGAGGGGACCTGAGGGCCTCATCATCAGTCCAGCCCCAGCCAGGGGCAGCTCAGAGGGTGGGCTGTGGAGGGGGCAGATATGGTTTGGGGCACAGGGAGGGGAAGGAGTGTCCCTCCCAGGGCAGAGCTGGGAACTGTAGCCAGGCTCTGGGATGGCTGGAAGCAGGGCACAGCCCACGTAAGCCATGACTACAGGCCAAATTGAACTGAAAAATGGAGGCAATAATTCATCCCTCTGATGTTCTTGCATCTTAGGGAAGGACAGACAGAGTGGGGAGGGGGGGAGAGGAACTCCGATGTGATTTTTGTCGGCGATGTTCTTGCTCTCCCTCCGCAATAACAGCCAGCTAGAAGTGGGGTCGCAGGGGAGGCTCCTAGTGGGGTATTGGGAGCAGGGTTCCCATCAGAGACAAGCCTGACAGACACGGGGCAGAGGGGCCTCTGGGGAGCCCTGGATGGCCAATGGCTTTTCCCCCCGGGGGGCACAGAGCTCACCTTCCTCTGACCCCTGATAGGTTCCCAAAATAGAAACCTCCTGTTTTCTCGTGAAACACTTTCCTTTCTGTGCATTGCTGGCTCATCCTCCTCCTTCCAGCTCGGCTAATGTCCTCTCAGGAAAGCCTTCTCGGATGCCTCTCTGCTCCAGGGCCCACCCCTGTCCCACCGCCCTCCTCCCAAGACTGCCCTGTCACCTTGCTGGTCCTGTTTTCTTAACATTATCTGGATTGATCTTGTCCATCACTGTTTCCTTGTTGGTTTCTCTCTCTCCTCCCTGGAAGATAAGCTCCATGTAGGCAGGGTTCTGGTCATTCTCGACGGCAGCTGTACCTTCACTTCTAGGAGGGAGCCTGCCACAGATGGACACTCAATGAGTATTTGTTGAATGGATGAATGGGTGGATGACAGCCCGTGAACAAACTCTGGGGTGGGAGTCATATCAAACCTCCCTGATGCTCATCCCAGGACCCCCCCCCCAACCCAATGGGAGCTCCTGGCTGGGGTAGAGAATGCATTCTGAGCCTGGGCTAGCCGGTGTTTGCTCCCTGACAGAAGGCGTGCTAAGAGATTTGCAAAATGAGATAGAAGCCTAGTTTCATTTGAGCCCGAACCCCTGGAGGCTGGGAAAGGAAGGACAAAAATGTATACTTCCATTCCCCCTGCCTAGGCATGGGGCTTGCTCTTGAGGGCCAGACAGTCCAGAGGAGTCTCTGAGCATCGGAGAGGGGAAAGCATGGTCTTCAAACTGTCTGGTGGAGTGGGAGGGGTGGTGGTGTGCCCACAGAGTCTCCGGGGCATCATAGCTCTTGGGCAACAACAGCTGGTTCGGTGATGGACAGCGGGAGAGCCTTGAGCTAGGTGCAAACAGGTGGGGGGTACCCCACTTCCCACCCAGATGCAGGAGTTCTAGACAGTGACTCTAACCTGGACTCCTTGTGAGCTTTTACATAGGCAATTCGAGCCCTGTTCTCCTTTCTAGCTAACTGCGCCGCCACGGCTGTCTCTGAGGCCCAGCATGGCCAATGCAATGAGAAGAATAGGAGACATCTTGAGATTTCCCCTTGGCCCAACGGGATCCCACCACCTCGCAGTTCAGGAAATATCAGACAGTGGGACAGGGAAGCTCAGAGAGGAACTTGAGAACTTCACCGAAGGTGGGTCCTAGAATAGGTTGATGATGCCTTTTTCTCTCTTCTAAGGGGCTCCCTCCCTCTTTTTATATATGTGAGGGAGATCAAATCTCTTATTTTTAAGAGAGGAAATATCTGGGTTTGGAAAGAGGAAACCCAAGTTGATACCAGTTTGAGTTGGGGATATTTGGGGCTAGTCAAAACTAGTCAAAGTGCAAGGATCAGGGGGCAGATTGCCCTTGACCCCATCTATGTCCTCTTGGTTTGTCTGGCTTTGGCCAGGCCCCTCACACCCTTACAGAAGGTCTGGAAGTGTCCTGGAGCACCCCAAAGAACATTTAAGGCTGAGCCTTGGAGGAACCTCTAGGGCTTGGTGTCTGGGCCCAGGAGCCTCAGAGGAAGGCATGGCTTTGATTTCTCCTCACTTGCCCATCAGGCACTGATCTGATAAGCCTCTGCAGCCTCCCTGTGCTGCCGTCCCCACAGAGCAAGGTGCCCATTGGGCATTTCCCCTACGTGGACCCACCATCTTCCACATTGGTTCCCCTCATGTCACTCCTAACTCCCAAGCCCACTCACTTCCCACTTCTTATCCCAGCCCCCTGTGTTCATAGCAGGGCTCTTGCCACTGAAGCCCCATCCTGCTTCTCGGGCTTGGGACCATCCCTGCGGGTCCCCCTCTTGCTTGAGCCTCAAGGTCTCAGGTCAGCGTCCTGTTTCCTTCACAGCTGCAACCACCCACTCTACCTTTGCAGGCTCTTCTCCCTGCCTTCAGCAGTGACCTTGGAGGGCACTCCAGCCACCAGGCCAATCACCTCCCGGTCAGGCGTAGCATCCTGTCCATTCTAAATGCTTCTCTACCAAGAACAGTGGGGTAACAGATCACCTAAAAGGTCCTCAAGAAATCCCAGAAGTGACATGAAGCCTTTGTCCCTGACTGAGCAGAAGTGTCAATGGCCGAGAGGACCTCATCCTCTGGTTGTTTTTTTGTGGCCCCCAGTTCACTTTCATACCTTTTTGGGATTTTCTTGAGTCTCCTGAAGGTCAGCTTTGATCCAGTTTGTTCTGGGTATTATATGTGTATTTGCAGGCTGTAGGGAGTCAGGGGGGAATGTGGGAGGGCCAGAATCAGCCTTGGGGCAGCACAGGAAGACCCCATTGAAAGTAGGGTCATCATCCCAGATGGTGGGAGCTGAGACAGCGTGAGATCCGTGTACCAGTCCCTGGGCCTCCCTGGCATCCCCCGGACTCCCATCAGTCAGAGAAGACCAAGTAAGGGGCCTATGCAACACTAGTACAGGAAGAGGGGGTTTCTAGGCAGGGACCCCCACACTGAAGGACTTCAAAGGAAGCAGTTGCCTTTGGAACTGATCTTGCCTGATAGGCTGGTTCATTAGCAAAGGGAATGGAATCCAAGCTGGGACATCTGGCTGCAAAGGCTTTTGGGAATGCCATTTTTGTAAGGATCAGATATTAGGGTTTCTGAGCTTTGACCGCACTGCTGCTCTGATTTCTGGGGAATGCATAAACTTAGTAGGTTAGAGTAAATAAAGTTAAGGGGATGGAGGGCTCAGCCCCAAATAGCTACCAAAGCAGAAACCTGTGTGTGTGGCATTTGGGATCCTGGCTGTGGGAAAGGTACATGAGTGATCGTGGAAGCTCTGAGGTGCCCCTACTAGAACAAGGGGCAGCCAAGAAGAGTGGGAGACTTGCTTCCTGCGAGGCTGGCTTGGAGCCAGGAAGTGCTTTAGTCCTAAAGAACTGTCCATGGTTGAGGAGCTTGGAAGTAAAGAGAAGCAGGGCCCTGTGTCAGGACAGTCCATGGGGCCACGCATCCTCTGGATGGTGGCCTGGCCTTGAATTTGGTCTGGATAGCCAGAGATGCTTAGTCTACAGGGCACCTGCATTCTACCAGCTTCAACTTTTCAGGAAGAGAATATATGCAAGAACAGGGATGGGGGTAGTTTGAGGATGAGATGGGGCTTTGGGTTCGTAATGGACTAGAGTGACATCAACACCGTTGGTGAACTGATCAGTTCCCATGCCAAAAAAAGGAAAAAAGTACATCCAGAAACAAGGGAGCAAATCCAGGAATAAAGCCCAGACAGAGAAGTGGCCTGGCATTACAGCTAAAGTTAGCATATGGGAGCATTCCAATAGGTTCTAGAAAGAACAGAAGAGGCAGTAGAAATAATCACGAGCGTCTGGTTCTATAGCAGCTACAATCCCAGGAGTTAGCAAACTAGGTCTAAGTTCTGAAAGAAGGTGTCTAACTCTCCCAGTCATCTTCAGAAGCATGTTGAGGGCCGGGCCAAGTGAGCTGGACTATGGAATTTTTACTTAAATGAGGTCCAGGTTGAAACAGAAGGGGCAGAGCAGACCCCACCTGACCAAGGGGATTCTGGGAAGAAAGGAGAAAGAGAAATCCTTCTTCCAGGGTTCAGCCCCGGAGCATCTGGAGGAGAGCATTCCTAGCTGAGTACGGCCAAAACAAAGGGCAAGGGTCCCACAGACACTTTCAAGGGACACCTTTCATGGACAGACTAAGGGGGTCACTGAGTCTGAGTTTTCATGCTCACTTCGGCTGCACAGTCTTGAGTTTTCTTGAGCTGCCCTGGTTCCTATGTGCTCTAGGAAAGACCTGGAAGAGGCTGGCTCTTCTGTTGGAGGTGCCTGGCGTAGGGGTCCCTCCAGCACCAACACCGTGCTGGACCACGAAGAGGCGGCGGCTGACACAGAGTGCCCACAGGAACACAGCTCAGGCCACATCCCTGACCCCTGACCCCTGCCCGAGACGGGGAGGCGGGGGGTGGCCGCGGAGGGGGCGGTGAGCAAAGAGCCCCACCCTGTAGACTGGAGTAAGCCACATGGGGGCGGGGGTGCCTCAGAGACTCCGTTATTAAATGGGAGAACTTCAGACCAGATTGAGCGTTGGGGCAGGTTATTTTAAAGCTATAGACCAAATAAAGAAATGTCATTTTCTCTGCCCAATTATCCTGTGGGTTAAAGGTTGGAGCCCCGCTCCATCAGCCACCACCTTGTCCAGGGAGGTGGTCCTTCTGCCCTCAGGAGGGCTCCTTGGCTGCCAGCATCTTTGATCCTTTCCAAGGTGTTCGCAGGGTCATTAGTGTTGAGAGCCAGAGAGCGAGGCGCTGATGATGACTGATCCCATATGTGGCCTTGGGCTGAGCAGCCCATGCCAACAAGACCATTCTGGGCCCAAAGTCTGCAACAGAGGGGCCGCACACACACATCTGCGCTTGGATCCCAGACGAGTGGGCCTGGCTGCCCCTCTCTGCACTGCCAGCCTCGAGACCCAGATGACCCCTGGACAGCAGGGTGTTTCTTAGGGTCTCCTAATCCTCCCTCCAGAAACGGGGGATAGACCTGCATGGCTTGGGGTTTCTAGCAGCCACAACCAAGGTAGAGAGGGGAGCCAGACAAACCGAGTTCAAGATCAGTGTATGAGCCCTTCCTCCAGGGGCAAGGAGGACTACAGGGATCTCAGCTCAGACCAAGGCTTAAAACACAGCATCATAAAAGCTTGTAAGCCTGGTAACGTCCTGACTGGGCTCGTGGACCAAGAGTATGCCTGGAGCCAGGGTCTCCTGACCAGGGGTGAGGGCACGGTGGCAGGGAAAGAGGGGATGCCTTCAGATCCCCAGCAGGGGCAGCCAGAACATCTGAGGAAGGCAGGAGTGGTCTCCACCAGTATATTGGCCAGTGGCCCAGGCACAGCGCCCATAACCGCTGGAGACTTAAGTGTGGAAGTGGCAAGCTGGGGTGGGGGCCCAGGCCATCAGGACCTTATCATTCTGCCATCCTTAGTGTGTCCCCTCCACCCTCATGCCCACAAAATGCTAATGGTCCTCCTGGCACCAGGCCCAGAAGAAAGGGACAGAAGACCTGATGGGGAAGACAGGGCCCTTTGGGGCCTATCCCCTCCACTTACATCTCATCGGTCAGAACCATCTACCATGCCACATCCCTATGTGCAGTCACTGAGGGTGGCCAGGGAGAAAGAAGGGACTTGGGGTGCAGGCCAACACCCCCAGTCAACCGCGTCCCAGCATAGCTACCTCCCTATCTCCTCCTACCTATGTCCTGCCAAAGGCCCTCAGATGGAGGGTGGAGTCCTGGCTTCCCCAGCCTTCCTGCTGGCCCTTGAAGAGTGGATCAGGATTTTCTGGCAATTCAGCAGAAAACAAGATGGAGATGGCCTTTGCCACCATGGGAGTGGGCAGGGATCTTATAGGAGTAGGCTGGGGACAGTGCAGCAGGCTGGAAAGCACATAGAAGAGGCATGACTCCTAATCTAGACAGGGCAACGGGAAGGAGAGCTTCCAGGAGGTGGCACTGTCTTGGCTGAAGCCTAAAGATAGAAAGGAGCAAGTGAGGGGAAGGAATCTGAGCAGAGAAGCAAAATGCCACAGCTAAGGGACAGGGAGGCATTGCGCCAGAGGGTCGAGGAAGAACATGGCCGGAGCAACAGGCCCAGGATACACATGGCCACACCGTGAGGAGTGAGCAGAGAGGGGACTCCCTGCGGGCTGGAGAAAGATCTTGCCAGCCTCGAGACCCAGATGACCCCCTGGACATTCATTCATTGAACAAATATTTTCTGGGGAACCAGGGCCAGTTAGGGGATGAGGGAAGTTAGGGGACGAGGACAGTTAGGCAGGGATGTACAAGTGGGTCTTTGCTTTCCTTTGGGCCACTGTCCAGTGCAGGCAGCCGGCCTTGGGTGGGCACCTCAGGAGAGTTCCCAGAGACCTCCCTCCCCTGCTCCCACCCATCCCATCCCATCTTCTTGACCCAGGCCTGCCTTCTGTCTCCTGGCACCCCCAGGGGCCCAGCTCCCCTGTAGAGAGACTCAGATTGCAAGATTCTGCGGGACAGCGTGGGGAGCAGCCCCCTCAGGCCTTTCAGATTGTTCCCAAGGGATACAGAAAAGGCAAAGCCCCACCTCTATCAGAGTGGGCTCTGGTGCAGACCACACTCTTGAATGCAGGGACCTGTCCCAGACGCGTCCCCTCTAGGGTGAGAGTGGGATCATTACTCCCTGTTAGTTCAGAGAATCCAGAGAATTCTCACCTGGAAACCGTGATTTGGGCTTCCGTCACCAGATGTGCTGCTGGGAGGCTGTCTGGGAAGTTCCATCTTCCAGAAAATGAGGAGCCTTCAAGCTTTTGGGGGGCTGAATAGGGTTTCTGGCCAGTCCCAGTGTCCCCGATGCCAAGCGGGGTAAATTGTGTAGAGAGCCAGCTCAGACCCCAGGAATGGCCGAACGCGGCTTCCAGCTCAGCAGCACCTTGTGGCCTGTCCCTAGAAACTGTGAGCTATGGGACACCCTCCATAAATCCCCTTACCTCTCAAACCAACCCAGGGGGCTTTGCCACACGAGAATGGCAGTCAGGGGAGAAGAACCCCAGAGGAGTGGGCTTGATGAGGTAAGCCAGGCATAGACAGAGGCGGAAAAGGAGCCCAGGAAGGCAAACAGGGAGCTGGGCCAAAGCTGGAAGCCTTGAGGGGCCCCATGAGAGGAGGGGCTGTTTTCAGCAGAATTGCGATGAGAACAGTTATTCGCTCACCCATTCATTCACTCATTCATTCATTGAACAAATATTTTCTGGCCACAACTACGTGACCAAGGCCTCAGGAATACATCTATGAACAAGACAGACAAGCACCCAACTTTCTGGAGCTGATGTTCTGGCCGAAAGGGTGGGGGGGACAAAACGAATGCCAAACAGAGTCTGAGGGCTGTGGGTATGGGGTAGGACACAAAGCCAAGAGCTGGCCTGGGAGTGGTGTGGGAGCAGTCCCTCGACGACACGGGGTCTTTGGGAGGCTGGGGGGATGACAGGCCTCAGCAGACCCCTGTACCTAAGGCTCTGTGCGTTATGATAGCAAAGACAAGGAAAATGCTTAGCCTTTATTTAGTGCCTACTACACGCCCTCTCCTCCTTGGTTGACAGCAATGGCCCTTTTCTGCCCCCACTCTCCAGCCCGCCAAGTTCCCGGCCACTCCCAAGTGAGACAGCTTGGTGGGTTCAAGGGACAGCCACTGGATATGCTCTTTGCCCAAGAAAAATCCTGTCTGTGCGAGGCCCAGGAATGGAGGCACAGCCCTGGGGCCTCTCCCTCTGGACTGCCTCCTCTGTCCGACTGCCTCCCCCTTTTGACCACCTTCTGAGCTCTGAGTGGTGGGAGAAGGTGGGGAGGTTTCATTTGCCGGGGAGGTGGCAGTCAGGGAGGGGAATGGTCAGTAGGAGCCTGCGGGAGCCTGGGTGAAGTTACACTGGAAGATGGGAGAGACTGAGCCTGAGTTGGAGGTGGGGCAGGGGGAAATAGGACACAGCTGGGGAGACAGCCCCAGGGTCTGCAGGGCTGTATGCTACCCTACCCTCCCGGGTTTCCTTCCATGGCCCTTCCCCCTTGGGTTTCATGGCAAGGCCGCTCAGCCCCTGAGCTGGGCATCCCACCAAGTGACTGAGCAGTGAAAGAATAGCTTCGTGTCACTCTACCAGTACCCTTTGGTCCATCAAAGGATCTCCTCCCTGCTCACCCTCAGGAGAGCCCTGGGGGCAGGTCTGCCAGCTCTCCCTGGGGCTTCCGCTGTGCACACCTGGGCTGCAAAAGCAAGATCTCCAGCTCCACAGAGGACCTGGTGAGGCGGCGGAGTCCCCAATCTAGAAGCAGGGAGCGTCTCATCTCGATGGCTGAAGGAGGCAGCAGTCGGCCCTGGTTCTCCAGTCTCTTGCATTCTGACGCACTTCTGAGCATCTCTAAAAGGACTGTGGGGCGTGGCAGCTGACAGCCGCTGTCTGGGATCAGGAACCCTTCCACCCTCAGGGACCCTCACCATCCTGACTGTCAGGCAGTGCTGTAGTCCCATGCAACAGACCACTCTTGCTGTTTTGGTGGGAATGAAGTGTTTGCACAATCCCCCAGCTCCCCTGGGCAGCCAGGTGCAGCCTGATGAATGGACATGCCACGATGGATTTCCGGAAACACCTCAAGGGGACCATGAGACGGAGGCCACATCGCCCTTGCTGACAGTTGACCAAGGCACCACCAAGATCCTGTCCCAGTTTGCCCGTGTTAAGGTGAGAAAGAAACGTCTGTCTTCTTTGTCTTCTTTGTTCATTTTTGTGCAGGCAAACCCTCCCAACCTCTCTCCCTGCTTTCTCCTTCTCCACCACACTGATGCAGCATTTACTGTGTGGAGAGCAGAAGAGGAATATGGAAGCCTCTAGAAGCAATTTAGAAAGGGGAAGATCTCAAGAAACAAGGCAACGGAGGTGGCACAGAAAGAGGGGAACAGCGCCTGGGGAGGAGGATTTGTCAGTGAAGGGTGGTGGGAAGAACCTTCTAGAAGAGCAGGAGCAGCAGTAACTTCCTACTCACCCGTGCCTACCCCGGTTCTCCCCTGGAGGGCCCAGACCTCCCCTCACCTCTCTGCTGGCCAGTGAAGACACAGCACCCCTTCCTGGTGGGGGCAGTATGTGGGGGGTGGGAGTGCCATTCTGGTGAGAAACGTGTTGAGTGAGGGCCTGAGGCTGGGGACAGGGAGAGAGCATCTCCCCAGAACTACATGTTTCCCCAAATCAAGACAACGGGTCTAGGGTTGGCCACAGAGATCCCCCCTCAGTTCTGAGCCCATCATACTATCCACGTGGCTTGCTTCTTAGAAGTGGCCTTTTACTGGGTCCCTGCCAAACTCAGTTCTGGAAACACATACTCGTCCTACTGTATATGCTACGTGGACATGGGGCTGTTATGCCCCAGTAATGGGTCTGTGATTAAAGGAGCGAGACTGATATAAAGTGAAGGTCAAGCAAAGCCTTATTTCACGCCAAGCATCAAGAATCTAACCTAACCTAACCTAACGGTTCGGGCCGTACCTCTTACAAGAGAGGGTGACCCTTCTCTGTTTCACAGACTAGTTTTTAAGGGCAAAAGGCCATGCAGTCGGGCCTGGCCTCGCACAGGTGACCAATGAAATTGTAACAAACACAGGAAACTCCACAGTGATGCTAAGTGACCAATTGAGTTACAATTTACCCTAGTAGACATTTGAACCAGCCCTTTTGAACACCTTGATTGGGATTGGCGCCCAAAGGGCGGGGCCCATACTCCTTGGTAACCAGGGAGACGGTATGCATCCCACCACGCCACTGATTGGATATCTCCACCTGGCCTGATCCATCCTTGTATCTGGGCTTTGTTACCTGAAGCCGGTTTCCCGGACTTGTCTCCAAGTAAATCCCCTGGGGGAAGTGGAGCAGGGACAGTTTCTAAATACGTCCTTACAGGGCCAAGTGCTAAAACGACCCCATACCGCAACCCCCCAGCACAGGCTACCCTGACAGGCTGCCCCAGGACTGTGGTGTACAGGTACACGATTAACATCCGGGTCTCTGAGTGGAAAAGACGTCTTGTTGTGAAGTCTTTGCAGACTTCTGTGGTCTGCATCCTCCACCATGGCAATTTCATAAACAGGAAGTATTTTTAGGGTACAGAGTCGACCACCCCTCAATTAGACAGAGAACATTCTCGATAATTCAAGTCACACAGCGAGGTTTATTTCCAGCTAGCTGGGGTCCAAGTATCTGCCCGGCGCAGCGGGTTTCAACAAGGACCCCGAGTTCTTGGAGCCAAGGTTTTATATAGCATTTTCAAGGCACTTTTTCATAGTTACATACATATCTTGTGCCACACTTTGACAGTTTAATTTTGTTTAACTTTTTGCCCCCCCCCCCCGTGTCACCCTGGCGCCATCATGGGGGTTAAGTGAGATTTGGGTTTAGAAGAAATCTAACTTTATTTACATTTCCTTCTGCCTCAGCCTCCTTCAGTTTTATAGTGGGGAGGGCGATCTTAGACCCCTCAAGGAACTGAGCCTGTTTGTCTCTGGAATTTGGGCCATTGAAAAGATAGCCTCTTTGTTGTAAATCACCAGGACATTTGCAAACCAAGGGAGACTCCTGTCTCGCAGGATTGTGATCTCTGCAAGTTAACTATTTGTTTTTCTTTAACATCTAGTCCGCATGGCGCCACCGCCTAACTGCCCTGGTGGTATATGATTAAGTTGGTTTTTTTTTTTTTTTTTCAGGTTTTACCTAGTTCCTCTTATCTCAAGTCATGTATGCAGTGTCGGCTGGGTTAGGGACGCAACCCATTCTTACAACCCGCCTTTTAGTTGTTCACAATGAGGAATCTTGCTCATTTGTAGGGCAGTTGTGGGGGGCCCTCAGGAGTGGGCCACTTTTCATATTGTTGTCTTAAGACCAGGAGTTGGATGGTATTAACATGGTCCTTTACAAAATTAATAAGTTTGTTTAGAATGCAGAGGCCAAAAGTTAAAATGAGCACAAGCAGAATAAATGGCCCAACTAAGGTAGAAACTAGGGTGGAGAGCCAGGGAGACTTATTAAACCAAACCTCAAACCAGTTCTCTTGTGCCTCCCTTTCTCTTTTTCTCTTAGCTAATCATTCTCTTACCTTAGCCATGGATTTCTTTACTACTCCTTAATGGTCAGCGTAAAAACAGCACTCTTCTAGTGCAGCACATAGTCCCTCTTATTGGAGAAATAACAAATCAAGTCCTCTTCTATTTCGGAGGACGACTTCGGATAGGGAGGTGAGAGATTTTTCTAAATGACTAATGGAGGTCTCTATTCTTTCTATATCTTCATCTATGGCTGCCCTCAGGGCTGACATCCCTGCTTGGTGAGTGACCAGGGAGGTTATGCCAGTTCAGGTCCCAGCTACTCCCAAACTGAACAGGGTAGCAATGGTGAGTGCAGTGAAAGGCTCTCTTTTACTCCTTAGGCTCAGGCCTTGATCCCAATGGGAATACATGCTTTCCTCAGGGTGGTAGGTAATGTGGGGCATCACAGTCACTAGGACACAGAACTCTTTAGTGGCATTAAGGATCAAGGTCGAGAGGCACGGAGTGAGGCCAGTCTTAGAACATACCCACCATCCATTACTTTCTGGGGTTAGCCATCTTATGTTATTTTCCCAACTAGGGGTGGCATTTATGGAAGCACATAAACCTTGTTTAACCTGTGGCACTTTTCCTACGCAAGTCCCTTTACCACTTATGTGTTGTAGGGTTAAGCCTATTTTATCGTACTCCCAAGGACACTAGCCGAACCAGTATAAGTAGCATTGAGGCCTATGGATTCATAAAATGGAGGTTTTATATCATAATATAGCCAGCAGGAAGCCGTGAGGTTAGGGCTGGTGGCTTTAAGGGTTTTATACACAACGCGCATCAGTTTCCATAGGGGGTCCTTGGTGGCCTGCATAGCAAGTGCCAGGGGGATTACAGGGATATTATTCTTATTATACTGGGGCTTTACGGTACCTGGGTTCTTGGTGAGGGCGGGAGGAGCCAATATCTGATTTGGACCCACAGGAGCCATGTGTTTTTTTGTGCCTCACGGATAACCAGTTTAATGGTTAACAGTCCACTTGGGTAAGGGCCGGCCCCAGAGAGCCGGTCCATATCTAGCTGGAAACACTAAGTCACTCCGGACACCCAGGACTTTTCTCTTTTTGCCCGCTCCTGGTTAAATTGTACACGCACTTGGGGTACCCTGTTGTCAGGGTCTCTGAAAGTGAAATTAACTAAATCCCGATTCCCGTCAGCCCACTTCTGGGGCCCATCATTAGAGGTTACACAACTCCAGCTCTAACAGTGAACATTCTCTAAGCCACCACAGGTCTTCAGTTATTTTTTAAATTTCCAGGGCAGGCCCAGAATCCCTGTGCTCATCCTTAAGCTTAAGCATTTCACCTCGGGTCCAAGTCCCTACTCTGCTGTTTTGGGTATACTTGGGCCCAAGCTTAAGCTTGTCAAATAAACCTCGCCGTGTGACTTGCATTATCGAGAGTGTTCTCTGTCTAATTAAGGGGTGGTCGACTCCATACCCTAACAGTATCAGAAGGCGGAAGGGGAACGCCCTTGACGGACTCTCAGGATTCACTCCAGCCTGCCACTGTCACGGGCTTCTCATCACCTACAGCGGTATCTTGGACCTGAGGCCGAAGGTTGCCTGCCCTGCGTTTGGACCCCTGAACCTTCCCACCAGCCCGTACCTTGTCTCTGGCAGGTTGGCCTCCATGGATGGGTAGAGAAGAACAGAGAAGAAAGAGGGGACAGTCAACCCCTAGAGCACCCTCCTGAGGTGCTCATTTTCCTTAACTTCGGCCGCTGCCCACTCATCCACCCCCCACACTCCCGCATCCCTTCCAGGTCTTCTCCTTTATCCATGGATTTTCCTCACCTTCCTGTTCTCCTCCTCAGAAAGGATATTCCCTGGCATTTGGAGCCTGGGCTTCCTCCCAGCCCCCTAGCCCATTCTCTAACCCCCAGGCTCACAGGCCACACCCCCACACAGTGCTTTGGCAGCTGTCTCCTTCCCAGGCTCTCATCCCCACGGTCCCTCTACCCTCCTGACTGCCAACCCCCTGCCTGCCCCCGAGGAGGCCTCCTCAGACACTCGCTGCTCCGGGAAAGCTGCGGTTCCATCAGCTTTCCGCTGGCTGCCACAAACTGCTGTCTTCAAGAAAGGGTGGCTCGTCCCCCTCAGCCTCCCTGCCTGGCTCTGCCATCCCAGCCCCAAGCCTTCTGGCATCATCTGCTCCACCTCCAGGCAGCTCAGAGCCAGGCCCCCATCTGCCCTGGCAGCCTGCGGGCACTGAGGCTTTAGGGCCCCAGGGTAGGACACATATCTGGGCCCTCAGCCCCCAGGCTCCAAGGTGCCCACCCTGCGGGGGGGCCTGCTTAATGACCTTGTGAGCAGTAATTACACCCCAGGGCCCGCTCTTAATAACCACGTATTCTCCCTGTCAATGTGCCTTAATTGAAAATGAGTAGGCGATACAAGTTGCTGTGAAGTTGGCTGGCAAGCCCTTAACGTGATATTAATTGTAGTAATTAGTAGTCACTTTGTGTTGGAGTCATCTATAAATAGGGGGTCCATTAGTTTAGCAAAAGAGCGTGATTTAAAATGCAAATAAAAGCCCAATTAGACAGATAAATCACTCGTCTTTCCCAGCAAATTATCATCTTGAGGGTGGGGGGTGGGGGCAGCAGCCGCTCTGAGGATGCATGGGTCAGTTCAGGAGCGCTGGATTGTTACACCTGTGAGTGATCCCTCTGGGACACTGTCCCTTTAAACAAGTTTGCTCAGGCCTCAGGAAGCTGTCACTGTGGGGTGGGGGGTGGGGGTGCGTTTCCTACAGACACTTTATTGGCAGGCCTTGCCTGTGGCCCAAGTAGCTCCTCCCCCATCTGCTGATTGGCTCCATCTGGCCACACCGGAGCCCCTCTTAAAGGCACAGTAGCAGAGCCCACCTCTAGGCCCTGGGAGAATGCTCTGGGGTGTGGGAGGGGTCCCATCTTTAAATGCAGCTCTTCCAGGTCCAGTGGGACCCCACAGATGCCATGTTATTTGGTGACACTGAAGAGTTAAAAAAAACAGCCCCACAGCATTGTTCTGGGGGTAGACCACTTACTTTCCACTTCCCGCTCCCTTCCACAAAAACACGGAGGTTCCTGGAATCACACATACACACACACACCAGTATTTCTCACAGGCTTTGGGTGAACGTTGGACTTGGAAATGACTGAGCATAGAAGAGGCCAGCTGGGGAGGTGTTAAGGCCAGAGGGACAATGGATCGGCTAGTTAAGCCTTCATTTGATTAGAGCTTCACAAGTTCTCAACGCCTTCTCCCACACCTGTCTCCAATCTCACAGATGAGCTGCGTCTGGGCACGTGGGTCCTTCCCTCTAGGTCATGCAGCTGCCTCAGCCCTGGTGTTCAGAGCCCAGATCTGAGCTCTTCCCGCCCCTCACATCTGCCTGGCACCACCCCCTCCAAGAGCCCATCACCCCCTTATGGACAATCAAGGCTGAATCCTTCACGGTATCTGCATTTTAATGAGTCAAAGCCTGGCAAAGAGGCAGCTGGGCCCAAACTCAGGTGAGAACAGCCCATTCCAAGAGGGCTTTCCTCCATTGTCCAAGAAATGAGGGGCATGAAGGCTGTTTGAGAGTATTATCCTTTCTTTTATCTATTATCCTTTCTTTTACAACACAATGCAACAGGTGGTAGTACTTGTGATTTTTAATGTCCTATTTGACAGCATAAAATGTTGGCAACCCTATGTGGATCCTAAAGACGTTTTTAGAAAATTTTGCCAGATATAAAATCCAACTGTTTGGTTGCTGCTGAGCTAAAAGGCTGAATAGGAACTTGAGGCCAGATGACTCAGCTGGGGGGGAGGGTGGAGAAAGAGAGGGTGAGAGAGAGAATGTGTGTGTGTGTGTGTGTGTGTGGTGGGGATGGGGGGGCGGTGAAATAGGAATGTGTATCAGCGAAGATTTCCCTCTCTCTGAAATAGCATAAGAAGATGGCTACAGGGGCGCCTGGGTGGCTCAGTGGGTTAAAGCCTCTGCCTTCAGCTCAGGTCATAATCCCAGGGTCCGGGGATAGAGTCCCACATTGGACTCTCTGCTCTGCGGGGAGCCTGCTTCCTCCTCTCTCTCTGCCTGCCTCTCTGCCTAGTTGTGATTTCTCTCTGTCAAAATATTAAAAAAAAAAAAAAAAAAAAAAAAAAAAAGATTGGGCTGTGCCAGTCACGGACCTGTTTAAAAAAAAAAGATGGCTACATCATGGATGAGGAACTAGAAGGCGGTCCAGGCACTGTCCAGCCCATCTTCCTACCTTATAGATGAGGAAATTGAGCCCCAGGGAAGGAAAATGACTGTGGCCAAGCCACATGGTGAGTTAGTGGTCTAGACTCTGGTCGGTGCACACCTCGTACCTTCCCTGCTGGCCCCTTGTCCTTGTGTGGGCCCCTCAAGTCAGTTTGAGAGTCAATGTCATGGGAGACATGGGGTCCGCCTTGGTTGGCTGGTGAAGGTCTAGTTCTTCTGCAGAGGGGACAGTTTGTAGGCTCCCAGAAAATAGAAAACAGCTCTGCTGACAATCAGACCAAGGAGTTCCCAGAGGAATGATGTCCCTGTTCAGAAGAGGCCACAGACCAGGCCACTGGGTGTGAGTGAGCCATTTTGAGGGACTGTGCTTCCCCACTGGTGATGGCTCTAGCCCTACAGAATCCTCCCACCTTTTAGATATAAATGAAGATCCTTACCACTGAATCGCACCCCACTTCTTGGCAACACCCACCCCCAGCCTGCCTCTGCTTTCTCAACCTCTCCCCAAATCACTCACCACCAGCCTGAACCCTCTAAGAGGACTCTCACAGAAGCTTCCTTTTGAGATTCTCTGGAGTTCCTGTGGGGTGGGTTCTCCTTCGCTTGCAGTAAGCTAAACCCAACTTTTTTGATTATGGGTGTGCTCCTAGTGGCATTTCGTGGCTGGGCTTTGAATATCCAGCATATAATGTGAACAGGCAGTGTTCCAGGCAATGCAGTGGTGACAAAAAGCAACAGAATTCACAACTGTGTGGTGATACAGGGGTAACTACACTCACCGTGGAGAGCATTTTATAATGCAGAACGGTATCGAATCACTATGATTTTCACCTGAAGCCAGTGGGATATTGCATGTCAATTACTCCTCAATTAAAAAAAAGAATTCACAACAGTGTGGTACCAGCTTAAGGACAGATATAGAACGTGATCCATGGAATGGAACAGAGAGGCCAGAAATAAAATCATGTGTTCATGGTCAACTGATTTTTCAACAAGGGTGCCCAGACCATCCAAAGGGAAAAGAAGAGTCTTTTAAATAATTCTGGGCAAACTGGATGGCTACACCCCCAAGAATAAAGTTGGATGCTTAACTTACACCATATGTAAAACAAACTCAGAAAGGCTCAAAGACTTATCTATAAGAACTAAAATTATAGGGCTGCCTGGGTGGCTCATTTAGTTAAATGTCTGCCTTTGGCTCAGATCATGATCCGGGAGTCCTCGGATCAAGCCCCAAGTCAAGCTCCCTGCCTAGCAGAGAGTTTGCTTCTCTCTCTGCCCCTCCTCCCTGCTTGTGTTCCCTCTCTCAAAAAAAAATCTTAAAAAAAAAAAATCAAATTATAAAATTCTTGAAAGAAAACAGGGATAAATCTTTATACCCTCAGATTTGGCAATGCATTCTTAGATACGCCACTGGAAGCACAAGCGACAAAAGGAAAAGGTAAATTGGATGAAAATTAAAACCTTGTGTGCTTCAGAGGATACTATCAAGTAAGTGAAAAGACAACCAAAAGGATAGAAAATATTTGCAAATCGGGTATCTGATAAGGGACTTGTGTCTAGAATAAAGAACTCTTATGACTCAATAGTAAAAAGACAAATAACCTGACTTCTAAATGGGCAAAAGGTCTGAATAGATATTCCCTTGAAAGAGATCTACAAATCACCAATAAATACAGGAAAAGCGGCTTGACACCCTTAATCATAAGGGAATGCAAATCAAAGCCATGAGAGGGGCACGTGGGTGGAACAGTTAAGTGCCTGACTTTTGATTTCTGCTCAAGTAGTGAAATCAGGTTCATAATCTCAGGGTCCTGAGCTCGAGCCCCACATCAAGCTCTGTGCTCAGCGAGGCATCTGCTTGAGTTTCTCTCTCTCCCTCTGCCCCTCCTTCCTTGCACACGCACACATGTACACTCCCACTCAAGTCTCAATAGAAAAAAACACATTAAATATCACTTGACACTAGGATGGCCATGATCAAAGAGTCAGATAACAAATTTGGGGGAGAAAATGGGGAGATCTGAACGCTCAAACTCTTCTGTTGTTGGGCATGTAAAATGTTTCAGCCACGTGGGAGAGTAGACTGGCATAAGGGTTACCATATGATCTGGCCATTCCACCCCTAGTTATATACCCAAGAGAAATGAAAACCTATGTCCACACAAAAGTGTATACATAAATATTAATGTAACATTATTCACAAATGACCAAAAGGTGCGAACAACCCAGCTGTCTAACTGATGAATGAATGGATAAACAAAATGTGATCTATCCATACAATGGCATATTCTTCAGCCGTAAAAGGAACGGAGGGCTCTTCTATACTGTTCCAACATGGATGAACCTTAAAAACGTTATGCTAGTAAGCAAAGAAACTCAACCACTAAAGATGGTATATTATGTCCTTCCATTTATGAGAACTTTCCAGAATCGGCAAATCTCTGAAGACAAAGATTAGCAGTTTCTTAGGGCTCAGTGGTTGCTTAGGTGGAGGAATTATTGGGGGTGAGGGTGAATGATGGCTAAGGGGTACAGCCTTCTTTTTGAGGTGAGGAAAATGTTCTAAGTCAATGGAGTCCATGATGGCTGTCCTTACCTGGGAATATACTAATTCATTACACTACTGAACCGTATACTTGAACTGGAGGAATATATGGTGTGTAAATTATATCTCAATAAAATGGCTTGAAAGAAAATAGACAGGCCCTTCCCCATGAAGGGTCCCTCCTAGAGGAGAAGGTCTGCCTGAAAGCAATCTGCAGTTTCCTCCCCACCCCCGCCCCAGCATAAGAGATGTCATGGGAAAGCAAGGCAAGGAGGGAGATGAGGCCAGGACTGTTGCATTTAGCAGGGACCCGGTGTCCTGCTCTGAGGGAATGACTCCTTAAAGATATCTTTTCTGGAGTGCCTGGGTGGCTCAGTAGTTAAGCATCTGCCTTTGGCTCAGGTCATGATCCCAGGATCCTGGGATCCCTTCTCCACGGGAAGCCTATTTCTCCCTCTCCCACTCCCCCTGCTTGTGTTCCCTCTCTCCCTGTCTCTCTCTCTCTGTCAAATAAATAAAATCTTTAAAAATTTATATTTTTTTATTTTGTAGCTTTAATGAGTTATATTTTATATAACCTAAAATCCACTCCTTTCAAAGGGACAATTCAATATTTGGTAAATTGACTGTGCCAGGCCTCTATCATTATGATCCAGTTTTAGATTATTTTCATCAGCCAGTAAGATTCTTTAAATGCATCTACAGCTAATATCATTCCTGGCAAACACTAATCTCCTTTCCGTTCCTGTAGACTGACCTTCCGTGGAAATTTCATATAGACGGAATCCTATGATATGTGATGTCGTTCGTCTGGCTTTCTCCAACTAAGCCAGTCTCGAAGGTTCACGTTCTAGCACGTGGCAGTAGTTCACACCTTTTCGTGGCAATATGGGTAGACCACATTTTGTCCATCCGTTCACCAGGTGATGGACAACTGGGTTGCTTCCAATTTGGGGCTTTCGTGAACAAAGTTGCTCCAAACATTTCACAGAAAGCCTTTGCTTGGATGGGTGTTTTTTGTTTCTCCTGGGTAGCTTCCTAGGAGTGGAATTCCTGGGTCCTGTGATGAACTTAACTTCTTAAAAATCGGCCACACTGTTTTCCAAAGCCTTAACTGTGGGGAAGTGACACTTAAGCTGAGCCCTAACAGATGACAAGGAGCTCGCCGTGTGGTAAGTGGGGGAAACGAACGCTCCTGGGATGGCAGACTGAGACTAGCGTCCCATGTGAGGGCCCAAGGGCCCGGGACAGTGACAGCCCATGTGGACAGAGGAGCTGGATCACCCCGGGAGGACCAGGTAATAAGACTTTGCATACTGAGCCACCTGCATGTGTATGAAAATGAGTCTGTCAGAGAGAATGAGCTTAGAACAGGCAGGCAGAGGAGGGACAGTCCTGATGTGGCCGTGGTGATCCTGGCAAGGGTACAGGAACCCAGTGGAGGCAGAAGGAGGGGAGGTTGACAGGGTGGAGGGGCTACCTGGTGACTGGATTGGAGGCTGTGAGATGGAGTCCAACTGTCTCCAGGTGTCTGACTTGGGCTGAACACACAGGGGAAGACTGACGCCTGGGGGCAGTGGGCTTGGAGTAGGAGGAGGGGAAAGGGAGTGAGGTGGTCTATCTTGGACACACTGGGGGTGAGGTCCCTGTGGACAGTGTCCACTGGAGGCCTGGCAGATTTCCAGAAGAGAGGATTCTGTTTCTGGGAGACCCAGAGTGTGGATTCAGGTGTCCTCAAGAGTGGACTCCTCAGGCTCCTTGCCACCAACATGCCTGCTTCCCCAGACATCAGGAAAGGGCTGCTCTCCTTCCTCAAACATCTTGTCCCAAGCATGGGAAAAACTATTCCCTGATTCCCTGCCTCCCTGAGCTAGACATACACCCACCCAATTACCACTGGATATGGTCATATGATTAAATCTGGCTGATGGGGTATAAGTAAAGTGTCATTTCCAAGCAGTGTCTAAACAGGGAGGAGGTGTGGCCTTCATCGTCCCTCCTTCCTGACGGCTGGAATGCAGATGTCCTATCCGGAGCTCCAGCAGTGATCCTGGATCACGAGGCAGGGTGACCTTGGGAATGGAAGCCGCACAGATGGAGTGAAAAGTCTGGCAACCTTACATGGCCCAGCTCCGGTTTGGCACCCTTTCCATTGTATTTTATGGCAAACAGAAATGTGAAGAACGTCCCTTAGTTTGCAAAGTGGTGGCGCTGAAGCCTGACCGCCCGACATAAGCATGCCACATCAGTCTCGACTGCTAAGGGTTCTGCATCCAATTTCAACACAGGGTGGGATGGGTGTGGTTTCCCCACATCACCAAGCAGTCCTCCAACACACCACTGGGGTGGCCTACACAACTCCATTCTGACCTGGTCTACCTGGAGATACCATCAGATTCCACAGGTTAAGGCTCCGTCCCAAGGCTCCTCCCACTTCGGATGCCAACCCCAAGTCCAGGCAGTCACCTGTCCTTCCAGCGATTAAAGCAGACATTCACAGGACCCCCTCTTTGGGTTTTATTAAACTGCTAATGCAGCTCACAGAATCTCCTCCCCAGAGGTCAGTGGGGTGGGAATGTCCAAAAGCTACCTCATTAACATAACAAAAGAAACCATCAGAAGCTCTGTGCCAGGCACAGAGGACAAAGACAAACTATTTCTTTTTTTTTTTTAATAAAGATTTTATTTATTTATTTGACAGCACAAGTAGGCAGAGAGGCAGGCAGAGAGAGAGGAGGAAGCAGGCTCCCTGCTGAGCAGAGAGCCCGATGTGGGGCTCCATCCAAGGACCCTGGGATCATGACCTGAGCCGAAGGCAGAGGCTTTAACCCACTGAGCCACCCAGGCGCCCCAAAATATTTCCTATTATAAATCACAATGTCACAACTGCCTACCTCTGGGCATTTTTTGGTAAGAGAGAAATGTACTGCCATTTGAGAATTTTCTGTTGTCCACAGTGGGACCAACTAACACCCTTTGGTCTAAGACCCAATCAGTCCCATGTCCTCCTTTTCCTTTGCCCAGATCCATTGTGCCTTGGATGAGGGACTGTTGGCTCCCTTCAGAAGAAAGCTCAGCCTACCCTGACACTGGTCCCACAAGACGACCCAAAGTGCCCCAGCGGGGCGTCCCTGACGTTCAGACTCTTCTGCCTTAAGTTTCATCCAAACTCATCTCAGATTTGATTTCTCTATTGCCAATCATTCCAAACAGTGGCTTCACACACGATTTCTGTCTCACGGGTTTTCTGGGCTCTCCAGGCATTTCTAGCATGGGGTCCCCCAGAGATTGCAGTCAGGAGACGACGGCTGGGGCCCAAGGCATCTGAAGGCTCCAGGTTCAAGATGACTTCCACACACACACCCCCAACAGGTGGTGTGGGTGGGAGCTATGGGTTCCGTACAACACGGAGGTTGGATTCCAAGGACTCTCCCAGGGGTAAGGCGGTGAATTGCCCCATCTCCAAACCCATGCAGCATCCCCTCTGACGTGATTTGGGTTGACCCAGGTTCCAGAAGAGGGGACTGGCCGGGACAAGAATACCAGGAGGTGTTTCCTGGGAGGCCCTAATATTGCAGAGATAGGAGTCTGAAGCTCGGAGACAGACTGGACCAGACCCAGACTGGGGTGTCAGTGGTGTTTCTGCGCTATTTGAAAGCCCAGGAATGGATGAGTTCCACGCGCCCTTGAGTGTGCGTGAGGTTTGTGTGGGTGTGTGTGTTGTGTGTTGTGTGTACATGCCCAGGGGGTGTTTAGTGGCACGTGCTGTGTGGTAGGAGCAGCACGGAGGTGGTGTGTGTACACGGTTGGGGGAGGGAGGCTGGCAGAGAAGAGACGGGAGTGGAGGGAGGGGCGTGTCCTTAAATTAGAATCTTCAGCGACTGGATTCCCTTTTCTGCCGCCTCCCACTCTCCTTCAAAGCTCCTGCCTCCTTCCAACCCACCCCTGGCCACTGCCAAGCAGGGAAGAAGTTACCAGGGGTCACCCGAGGGAGGAGCCCGGGTCCAGGGCCCCCAGGACAGCACATCTGGTCCCATCCTGCCCACGGTCCACACACACACCCCACTCCCTGAGTACAGCAGGCCCAGGTGGAGGTCTCACAGTGAGGCGGGCAGGGCTCACAGAGGCCCCTACCTTGCCGGTAGCTCCCACAGGATACCATTCCTATTGTACCTCTCTGCCCCCCACACAGGGAGGCCTCTGGGGAGGGGGAGAAGTGGGTGCTGTCTGCTTGCCCAGGCCCTAGGGTCTGACATGCAAAGGTGACTGCACCTCAAGTCAGGAGTCCTGGCTTCTACCCTCGCCACATGACCGCAGGAAAGTCCTGAGCATTCTCTGAGCCAAAAAGAAAAGACCAATTTAGATGCCTTCCAGAGCCCCAGGACTGAACACAGCCTCGCTGAGCCCCCCAGCTCTCTCCTTCATGCTCTTCCATTTTCACAGGGGAAACATGGAAGGGCCCGCAGAGGCAGGAAAGCACCTGAGCTGCAGAAGTCATCCCCGGCAGCCCCCTGCCTGGGTTCCAGGTGCCATCGCTGCCTGAGCCAGAGGCCCTCATCTGTCAGGCAGGGCCCAGCGGCTGCAGGGGAGGGAGCAGAGGGGGAGTTAATCTTCCCTGGAATATTAATGGCCCCGTCAGGAGTGCTGGGGACGAGGGGAGCAGCAATCTGCCTTTATTAACGAGGCGGGGGCCAGCTGGAGCGCAGGCGCCCCAGGAGACAGGAGAGGAAGAGCAGAGGCAGCTGGGAGGAGCGAGCATCCTAGCCAGGAGGGTGGGGTGGCAGGTGAATAGCTGAGGGGGTGCCCCATGCCCCTTAAGCCCCAGGCCCACTCCCACCTCAGCCATACCACCACCTACCCCCTAACCTTGTTCTGCCCCTTTTCTACCCCTTCTTCCAGTACATGGTCATTCTCGGCTAAGACTCCCAGGTGGCGTCCTTCTGGGCTATGCCTGTCACCCCAGACCTGGTGCCCTCCCAGTAATTGTCTGACAGGGCGGTTCTCAGACCTACTGCACAGTAGGGTCACCTGGAGACTTCTAGAGGATATATCTGATATCTGCTAGATATCCTGATGAAAGTGGTCCAAAGAGGGCCTTGTCATGGATAACAATATGTGCCTGACTTAGGGGACCCCCTCACTTCTCCCCAGCAACCCCCTGCTGCCACCAAGAATGCTAACCCTTGTGTGTGCTCACTGCAGGCCAGGCATAGTTGTCCGTGCTTTATATACTCATTGGACCCTCACAACAAGCCCAGCTGCGATGCCCTAGGTTATAGATGGGGAAACTGAGGCACAGAGGGGTTCAGGAACTGGCCCCAGGTCATACAGATTCAGGCAGTGGGACTCCAGAGCTGGGCCCTTAGTCTCTCTGCCAGGTGTCTGCACCAGAGACCTGGTGAGAAGGGCTCAAGCTGCAGTTACCTGTTCCAGTACCCATGTTACTGATGGGGAAACAGAGGCTAGGGGTCAGGTCAACTTCTCAGGCCAGTGCGGGCAGGGGTGCGGTGAAGCTGTGTGTGAGAATGTGCAGTACTGGGGTCGGAGGGCTGCCTCGCCGTCTCAGCAAGCATGTTCAGGCACGTGTGTGAGTAGGTACGCACATGCGCAGTACGTATGTGGGCCACACAGGCCCATGTGCACGTGCGCATGTGCGTGTTGTGGGGGTATGCACAGGTCTGGAGGCATGGGGGGTGGTACGCGGATGCCCTGAATCCATCTGGGGCCTGGCCCACACACCATCCTAGGACCCCGAGGGCATCAGGGTTCCCCGGGTCATTGGCTCCGCTAAGAAAACCAGCGAGGAGAGGCGGGGTCCTTTAGTCCACACACACTCTGCTTCATTGTTTAAGCCACCACTGGGACAAGGTTAGGAAGCTGAGATTAACCACTGGCCCTGTGACTAGAACCAACACATATGTCCCCTTCTTTCGCCTTTTTTATTCACCACATTGTATCAGTTTATTAAAGTTTCTCACAATCGATTTGTTCTGATTCCCCAACAGTAAACAAGAGAAATGAGGCGTTGGGCCCCAGAGCCAAATTTCACTCATTGCAGTGAGTGCCAGCTGGCCCAAGGGGGCTCAGCCAGACTGTCACATACCAGTGCCCCCTTCCCCCTGACCCACTGAGCTGCCCCATCCCCCCAAGTTAAAGGCCACCTTGGCCACTCCCCACCAGATGGGACATGACCACACCCAAATGCCCCGCCCTCTGGCTCCAAACATTTCAAACTAAAACCAAATTCTGACCTACCTGTCTCTAGGGCGCTCATCCCATCACCACAAAGCTTGTCGCTTAGTGAGCTGTACTTTCCAAGGCAGAACTTCACAGGATGGGGGCACAACAGAGGCCTCGCCCTTGACACCTCATGCCTCAAACACCACCATCAGAATTGTTGATCATCAGGGTAATAATACTGACTAACATTTGTTGAGTGTTTCCCATATACTTGGTGCTACAAACTCGCCTAATGGTGGAGACATTAGAGGTCTCCCCATTTCACTGTTGGAGACGCTGAGGATGGAGCGGTTCAGTGACCTGGCCAGGGTTTCGCCAGCAGTAAGAGGTTGTGGTCCACAGAGCCAGTGAGCCATCCAAAAGCTATCATCAAACCTGCTTTCTCCATTTCGGAGTCTGCCTCCCAGGAACCCAGCCCATGAAGCCAGAGCTGGGAAGGCCTAAGACAGGTGGGCTGAAGAAAGCCTGCCGTCCATGAACAGAGACAAGAAGCAGGAACTTGGTGAGCGGCGTGAGACCACACAGCCCAGGGAAGGAACAAAATAAAACCCATCTCTGTGCTGGTGCCTAACATTGCCCAGGCCCTAGGGAAGCCCTCAGGTTCTGTGAGACACCCCTGATTTCTCCCAGTACCCTGTCCCCCTTTGCTGAGCTAGCTTGAGTGGATTTCTATCTCTTGGCATCAAACTCTTCTGGAACAGGACATACTATTATTCTGTGTTTTATGAATAAGAAATCGAAGCCCAGAGGGAAGGGGCTTCCCTGAGGTCACAGCTCTTCAACCTCTACTCGTGTAACAAACAGCTACTGAGGTCCTACTATGGACCATGAATTCTTTGGATTTGAGGCTTATGTCTTGTAACCAAGGCAAACACAATTCCTCTTATCATTGAGCTCCCAATCCAGTGAGGGAAAAAGACAAGTAAACAGATAACGACAATGCAGGGAAACAAGTGCTATAGCATCACTTAGGAGGGGCACTTATCCTAGGTGTAGAACCTCACAGAAACTCCCTAGGGGTCGTGACATCTCTGCCAAGGCCTGCAGGGGAGCCAAGCCCTCCAGGAAGAGGGAAGAGAATACCAAAAGGCTCAGAACTGAAAGGGAGTGTGTATGGAATCCACCCATGCTGGTTTTTATCTGCTCAGCATCTTTTCATTGGTCAGGGGAGGGGGACACGGTTTCCCTGGCTCTGTGTGGCCTTGGGAGGTGGCCAGTCCCATCACTGTGTCCCTCACCATTGATTCAGGTCCATGACACAGTCTAGTCCCATCAGCACCTCTCTCGAGAATTTGCATCTCTCCTGGAGACACACAGGGATGGAAGGTGGTAAGAGCTGAGGCAGTTTGGGGCAGTACTCGAGAAAGACTATGTTCCTCGGGTCCCCTGAGCTGCCCCTGCTCCCCTCCTGCCCGAGGCCCGTGGTCTAGCTTTCCCTCTCCCTCTGTGACCTGCTTTGCCACCTCTTCAATAAATCACCCACTCCTGTTTCACATCCTCAGAATCAACTTTCAACCAAATAATCCCAATTCAGAAATCAGTACCAAGAGTGAGATTCATGAAACCCTTCAGGATGTGTGAGCAACTTGGAATTGGTTTTCGTAACCCCACAAGGCCCACATCAGGAAAGCTCGGGTTCCTGTGATTGGACAGAAGAGAGGTTAACCGAAGGGACCATGTTCTACCCTCCAGTCACCCAGGACCGCATCCCAGCTGAAAGTGAACAAGGTGGCAGCTGCCACAGCCAGTGGATGAAGGATGACAGGTGCTGGGCCCATAGGCTGCATGCTTGTCCCTAACACTGGATAATTTAAAGCCAGCAAATGACAGGTGCAAATCAAAACGCTTGCCCCAAGGCACAGAATACAATTTAGAGCCATCAGATGACCATGTTGAAGGAATCTTTTATTGCACATAGCCAGGGAGTTGAAATTGCTGAAGACTGAACTTACAGACTGATTGGGAAGTTATGGAATGAATTCCCAACCTCACCAGCGCCCCTCAGTGGAAGGGCGGGCATTGGTCAGTAAACATTCATATCCCGTTGGAATGGAGATACCTGGGAAGATTGTGAGGACACTAAGCCCCTAGGTGGCTCACTGTTCCACCCCTGACTTCCCTTGTGACCCACCTTCAATTTCTCCCAGAATCTTGGGGAGTTGGGTGCCATGTCCAAATGGTACAACGCAGAATCAGAGGACTGATCTGTAGGAAGACCCTAGCTAGTACTTCTAAGGTATGAGGGATACACGTGGGAAGGAATTTGGAGGGTGCCTCCACCAAGCCAGGAGGGATGGGAATGTGGATTCAGCTACATTGATGGAGATGGGTGTAGTCACCAGAAATTCTGCATTCGGGGGTGCTCTCCAGGGCAGTTGGCACCAGTTCTGACATTTTGCTGAAGTCACCAATGCGAACCTGGGCCAAATGATGATCCTCGCTAATTGGGAAAAAAGACCTAGAAAAATCCTTGGCATAATGAGAGGAATGGAGGAAAACAAGACAAGAATGCTGACTAGAGCTGTCAGTCCCCATCCATGCCAGGGTGCTCCCTTCCTCCTTCCCTGCCAGCCAAAGGGGATCATAATCTTTCTTTTTTTTAACCAAAATCAGTAACATATTTCAGACAAAAGGTACAAAGAATAATGTAACAAACACCCACGAACCTCTTATCCAACCTAACCTATGAAATGAGTGAATTCGAGTCCTCCAGGAAAGCAGACATCAAAAGGGGACCCAGAAACGTCTGTGAAGGGAACCAGGGACAGAGGCGGAAGGGGGTGGCCGGGCCACCAGATTGCAGAGCCACCTGACCACTGGGGAGGGCAGAGGGGAGGGAGGAAGCCTCGCTAGGAAGAATCCCAGATAGCAGTGCAATTCTGATCCATTCATCAAAGCCAATGGGATGTCTTCAACCCCAACTCCCTCGCAAGAGGAACCCTGCATGGGACACGACAGGGCTTGCCCGGTGTCCCTGCCAGGCACAGCAGGGCTGGGAGCCGCTTGGCGCTTGTCGCCTTGACACAAGCCCAGTGGAGGACTCAGCGCTGCAGCAAGGGCCACGGGGCCACGCATGAAACATGGCCAGTACTGATCAAATTCCGTATCAGCCGTCAATTTCCAAGTCTTTACAACGGGCTCACTTACCTGCTCTCCGTAGTTGAGGAATTCCTTGCAACAGGGTTTCTAATATTAGAGCGGGTGGAAGCAAGGAGCTTTGGGGGCCCTGCCCAGGAAAATCATCATGTGAAGATAGAAGGCACATTCGTCCCTGAGAGGCAAGGGTCATGTGGGAGGCAGAGATCACTGGGCATGGGTACTTGCTCGAGGGTCCTTTGGGACAGGATGAGCATGGAGCCCACTGAGGCCTTCCTCACCTCTCCGTTTGCTGAGTAACAGGCTCCCTCAGGGACCTGTGATGGGGATAGAATTCCCAGTCCAGGACTGGTTCCGACCCAGGGCCTCTCAGATGCAGGGGTGGGCAGTGCTTCTGAGCAAGGACCTTGTTGCAACAGCACGCAGAGGATGTGACGAATCTTCCAGCCAGCTTCCCTCAAAGGACACTGCTGCCCTTTCCCTGGTTGCTGAAAACAGAGGTGAGGGGGTGATTAGGCGAGGACCTGGCTAACTCACTCCTGGGGACGGGAATGCCACGTGGCCCCAGCTCAGAGCTGACTTTGGAGTTCGGGGGTCACTGTGCCCCCCCTGAAGTCACCCCACGCTAGCTCAGTGGGGCCTCAACCCCCTCCATGGGTGATGTCTCACAGGGGAAATGGAGCTCTTCATGGGTGACAGAAAACCCACACCAGCTTCCCGAACAGAAAACTAAGTTCTATTACAAGAGGAGGGGCCTGGAGGAAGCCCTCACACCCCTGTTACCTACAGACACAGCGAACCAAAGCAGCACCATGACCCGAGGACACGACAGAGCTGAGTGCTACCCTCAGACACCAAAACACAGAGCTGTGATGGTCCTGATCACACTGTCACTCTGTCCCACCGCCCGGCCAAGGCAGAAAGCAGCCAGGTCTCAGCAAACCGCTGTGTCTTGCTGTAACCTTATGCAGGTGGTGACTCCGTGGGCAGCTGCTGTTCCAAATGGGGTCTCCCTGGCAGAGCAAATTAATTCAGCCCTAGTACTTGGTGTTCAGTGGCTGATCTGGAAAATGGGACGCCCTCCGTCCAACCAACAGAGCACATCAAAGGCAGGTCGCTTGCTCCTGACCAAAGCAGTAGGAGAACGTCACAGCTCTCCCAACAGGATGCTGGCCTTCCAGCTCCTCCCTGAACACCCTCCCCAGCCCACAGGGCTTCCCCCTGCCCATCATCTGTGCTCTGAAGTGTTAGCAACACCGTGACAGCATCCAACAAGAAGGACGTGTCACGGGTGCCCTAGACTTCTTGGTGAGACGTACGTGACAGAGATGGGGACATAATCCAGGGTCCGCCAGCTCAGTCAGGCTCCTGCAGCCCATGATCTGAGGCATATTGGGATATTCTTTCCAAGGTGAAGGAGAATTGGCTGAACTTGAACCTCCTGCCTCTGAAATGGAGGCACCACGCTTGGTGGACTTCTTTGGATTTTGGAAGCGGCCTTGAGGTCAACATTGCTGACATCTTTTCTAAGCGTCAAGCTTTGGGTCGTGTCCCAAGCCCACGGAGGCTCTGCAGGGGCCTGGACTGTGGCGTAAGCCCCTCTGACCTCAGTGCCTGCCCAGCCGGGCTCAGTGTCTGGGGCAGGGTTCAGTGCTACAGGCAAACACTTCTCCAGGGAGAAAGTCCCGGTGGAGTCTCTAGATCTTTCTACTTTAAGGAAATGGGTTCTTGCCTCAGGCTCCACAGAGACTGAGTCACCAAGCAGTTGGCAGCCGGAACCATCCATCACAAATCAGATGCCACTGGTGCCCCCAGCCATATGTGGGGTGTGCCCAGCAAGCTCCATCTTTAGTAACCCCATGATTAACTCTGTGTCAGGGCTTCTCCTTTCCATCCCACATTGGAGGGACTCTCTGTACTCTTTGATGCAGAAACTGGGAATATTAGGAGGGGATGTTTTAGTAGCAAGTAGCAGAAAATACTGGCTAAAAAAGTAGAAGGGCTCATACAATTTTGAAAAAATACAAAGTTAGCTGCTTCAGGTGAGGCTGGATCCAGCAGCCCAGTGATATCACTAAAGATCTTATTCCTGCCACTCCCCTGTGCCCTCCATGGTATAGATCTTAACCTAACATTACCCTCTCTGGCCCCCACAGAATGGCCATCAGCATTCTGTCCACTGCCTTCCAGTCTGCTGACAGCAAGTGCAACTTGGCTGGCAACTCTTGGGAAAACAGAGAGTCTCCTTTTCTGGAGTTCCCCAGCATCTTTGTGTCTCTTCCTTGGCTTAAACTGGGTCATGTACCCATTTATGGACCAATTTCTATGGCTGGGGAGTTCACTGATTGGTTGCAGACATCCAGAACCCGCCACCACCTGCCCTGGGGCTGAAAGGAGCCCTAGCAGCACGACCAAGGGTAGAGAGGGGCAGTCTTCTAATGGAGATATGGGGTTTTATTGTCATAAAGTGGGGGAAATGGATGCTGGACCCCACAAACAGCAGCCTCCACAGTGGGAGAACAGGGAGAGGAATCAGGTTTGCCCCTCCCCTCATGATTATAAAATCACAGGCCCATGTTTTGGCTTGAATTTTATAAGCTCAGACTCTAACCCTGTTCATGAGGTTTTTCCTCCTCTGGGTCCTCTGTTTGGAGGGGATGAAGCTATGGTACCGGGGTGGCGGGGGGGGAGGGCAGAAGGGAAAACCCATGTGCTTTCAGCCCTAGCTGTTTCTCCTGAATTCCCAGGAGGGCTGGCTTCTCCTCTTACATCCCCCCACTCTGAGGGCACCAAGGGGGAGGAGGGTGGACAGCAGGGTAAGCGTCCTTTCCGGACAAGGCTGGGAACCTGAGAGCGGCATTCTGGGAAGATACAGGCCTTTGTCTCAGGCTCTGCACTTGGAGACTTTTTGCCCTCGTGGCTCTTAAACAAGACACACAACTTTTCAAACAACTTCTCCCCTTTTTTCTGTAATAAAACCATTTCACCCCCAAACCCAATAATGAAATCAACCAAAAAGTAAGAGTTCTGCATGCTGTTTTCAAAAAAGACACTCTAGCCACCTGTTTGCTCATCTCTGCCGTCTCTAGGCAGAGGTCATCCTGTGGAATAATAAATATATCAGAGCGGGGCACCGCATCTGCACAGACCAAACCGGTTTGCTTTGTTACTGCGCACGGAACGAGGCAGAAGCAGTAGGAAGCTTCCACCCCGTCTAGCGGCAGCCCACACATGTCCATCTGTTTGCGTGCGCACTCTGGTAAGCCTTGACTTTGGCCAGAAATCCACTTTCTCTAGCTACTTTTCAGTGCAAGATAACCTCGAGCCCAGAAAGGCACCACCTGAAAGTGGGTTCCTTGGTGGGGGGTGCAGAGGGAGACGGGGGCGGGGGGTGCGCCCCACCCCTGCCACGCCTTTCCCACCTATGGCAGGACCCTGCCCTTCCCCTGCAGGAAAAAGAAACCTTGGTCACGTTATATTTTAGTTACCGACCACAGTGTTTAATTTCAGGTGGTGGTTTATTCCTTCCATAAACATGTTTCCCTTGTACAATTACTATGTTTTTCTATCTGTGAGAAATTGGGTGTCTTGGTATGGGATGGAACACACTGTAATTTTTTCATTAAAATTAATGAAAACATTTTTTCATCTTTATGGCTTTCCAGCCAGGGGCTGGGCTTTTAGAAATTAATTAAAGTCACCGAATGAGGGATAGGTGTATTTGCCCTGGAGGTTTGCCTCCTCCCTGCACCTCTGTTCCTGACCAAAAACCTCCTCCACTTTTGCCAAGGAGGCCTCTTGGGAAGGCAGGGGCTGTCCCCAGTAGGGTCCTCCAGGCCCCACATTTTCCCCTCCTGTCATGAGAGTATCGTTCATCCCCACCCCTGGCCTCAAGGGTAGAGAGGTAAGTGTGGCCCAACAAGGTTCAGCCAAATCTAGCCTGCACTGGGCAGAGTGGGATGTTCTGGAAGGTTCCACCCTTCAGGGGATCTCCAAGATGGCACTGGACTTCTCCCTCCACCATAGACTCTCCAAGGTGCCAGGAACCAGGCTCTTCCCTGTGTTCCCTGACCTCTCCTTTCTGGGCCATTTGGAAGAGTCCTGCCAGGCCATAGCACCCCACTCGAAGACTAGAGACTGAAAAGAGTCTGTCCCAAACACACCTGCGTTTAGAAGGAGGTCCTGCCAGGAATTCGTGGGGAGAGGGCAGACTTGGTTGTTGGGGGAGAGAATAAGAGGGCACTAGCACCGTGAACAGGAGGCATTGGGCAGGGAAGGAAGCCAGAACACGGGGGTAGGCCTGCCCAGGTCGGGGCACTGGACTGGCAGGCGTTGGGACTGGGGCTGAGGTTGGTGAAGGGCTATAGTGGAGGCAGGCAGGGAGGAGGCACAGGTATTAGATTTGGATCATGTAGCAGGTGGGGTGTGTACTGGGCTGTCTAGGTGGGCATGTCTGGTGGGAAGCTAGGGGGAGAGTGTAGCTCTGGAGCCTGGAAAGAGGTCTGGGCAGAGACAGAGTGGATCTGGATCTGGGGCTCATCAGTAAATCGGCTAGAGGATGGAGCCAGCTGCCCGGGCTCACTGGAGAGGCTAGCTTATTCTAAATATTCTAATATATTCCTTTCCTTGGCTTATTCCTTTAGGGCTTAAATATGTCTCCACCTCCAGAGCTCTTTCTATTTAAATCCAAATACCCATGGAGAGGTGACATCGTAAACCCTTGTAATAATCAAGCTGTAAGTCAGAGAAACTGTATACAAACTAGCTCAGTTTGCATTGGAGGGAGGTGGACTTATTTTCTCAAGTCAAGGTAAAGTCTGGAGTTTCAGGTACAGCTGGATTCAGGTGCTCAGGCAATGTCATCAGGATTGTCTTTACTCCTGGGAGCTGGCTTCACTCATGGGCAGGCAGGGAAGACCCCTGGCCCCCGCAGCTTTACCTTCTACTGGTGGGAAAACCCCCACAGAAAGAGAACACCTCTTCAAACCCCTGGCATTGATAGGTTTGGTGAGACTGGGGTCATGTGGTCACCTGATCTGGGAGTGGGAGCCACCCAACCCACACAGACTAAAAAAGAGGTGGGGGATCCCCAAGTAAAAACTGGGATTCTGTGGCTGGAGCTGAGGCCTGGAGGCAAGGCCCTTAGCCCAGCACAGGAGTTCCCAAGGGCAGGAACTGTGTGTTTGTTGTGTCCCCATGTCCTCAAACACATTTGTTGAATCAATGAATCAATCAATCAAGCTAAGCTATCAGACAAGGTCCAGAAACCCAGGGCAGAGAGGAAAACATTCCATAGCAGAGACTTTCCTCAAGGCTGTCCTCTGCGGAGCACTTAGTGTGAAGAATAAAGGAGGCAGAAATGTGGCCTGTCAGGAAGGACCTGGTGGGGACAAGGAGCAGCTAAAGACAAGCTTCACTTTGATATCAACCAGGCCGTGAGAAGAGAAGGTGAGATATGGGAGAGGAGAAGGCAGGTTAAGAGGGGGATTCCCTAGCCCAGGGCCTCGGGGGCCAGGGGCAGAATGCCACTGAGTCCTCTTTGTTCTCTGCAGTGACAGGCACAGTGTACACCTTCTCTAGCTCACCTACAGGTTCCTTGGGCTCCTCTGTGCACCCAGCGCCTGGCCTGCTTCTCAGTACTTGCAGTACTTTGGAAATACTGACCGCTGAAAAGAAAGACCAGTGGTAGTCCTGCCCTCATCAGAAGTTGCATCTGGAGAACAAGGCTATGGGGAGACAGCCAGCAAGGCCTGGCTGCTTGTCTCCTGGACCCAGCATGCCTTACTAGCTCAGGCTGTCCTCCCCCCTACTTCACCCTGCCCTGGGCCAGAGGATGCTATAGCAGGTGGACCAGCACTGTCTCCCTGTAGGGTTACGTCCACAGAGAAGTTGGACAGGGACAAACTCCCAGCCCACATCCTCCTGGGTACTCAACCAGGAACAGTGGAAAAGGGAGAACACACTGAATGCAGGAGTCGAGCCCCGAGGAAAATGCTGCTACTGATTTCCAAATATCTGTTCCCCTGTCTTCCGTTTGGCTGTCTGGAGTGTCTAGGAGTGATTATCTAAGTTCTGGCCAATGGGACATATGTAGAGCTTCCAGAATTTTGCTTCAAGACAGTTGGCTTACACACTTGGCCCTTTCTTCTTCAGCCCTTTTTCTTTTCTGCTGGTGGAATGAAGATGAGATGGTGAGAGCTGTGGCAGTCCTTATGGACCATGAGGTGACTCTGGAGGGGAGACCATAGATAGTGAAGCAATAAGAAAGAGCTGCGGTCTCTGAGGACTGTAGTGCAGAACTGCTATGTCGTCCCTGAACTACTTGACCCTGGGCTTTTACATGAAGGAGAAATGTACTTTTGTATGATTTAACGTATTGATACTTTGACTTTATTACTCCTGGTCAAACCTAATCCTATTGAATTCACGCTTTAGTCCTATGACTCTCTTAATGGGCCCATTATGAAAGCTGTGGGGCAGCTGTGGGGCAGTTGTAGAGTTCTGGGTCATTCCTCAAGGACACAGCTTCCACCACCTCCCCATTGCCCAACTACTGAGTCTCATCTCCTCCCACATATACACCCCCATATTGGGATCCCATAGCCGGAGTAGACCTCGGAAAGCACTTGTGCCCCTTCACTCCCTTGGCAAAGTGTTACCATGGATGACTCTATGTAGGTCTCAGGGGTATATAGCCAACATGGCTTGGCTTCTCTGAAAGTTCTGTGTCACGGGGAGGATGACAGGTGGGGAGCACCACAGATCAGGTGGCCGCACGGAGTGAGAAGAAAGTCAAGGAGCAGAGTCTTCATGGTTGAGCCACATGCTGCTAGATGGGAAAGAGCATTTGAACCTGAAGAAGGAGCCCAGATGAATGTGGAAGGGCCGCACACTCAGGAAACAGGGAGAGATTCCCTGCAGCTGGGATGTGGGGTGCCTGGTGTAGGAAGATGGGAAGCAGGGCTGGAAAGCAGCTGAGCCAGCCCCCCCCCCCAGGGTCTTGTAGGCTCACAGAAGATCCTGGGCTTCCAGTCCGTAAAAATGGGAGCCCCCCGGGGCTCTCCAGGAGGGAAACTGAAGGTCGGACCTAGGATACTGATTTGACAGTTGAGGGAATTGGAGTTTAAAGAGAGGAAGTGACATCCCTGGGGTCTGATCACTCATTTATCAGAGTTTCCTGGTACACGTGAGCCCTGGATGTGCAGAGCTGCCCCCCCACCCCCCGCCACCCCTGGCTGGCCAGCCCAGGCTGCTCTCCAGGGGAGGGGCACATCAGAGGGATACACCTTGACTTCTCCCTTGTCCTTGCTCCCAGGTACCTGCCCCAGCCTGGCTATGAGTCATGCCCCCAAGTTGCTGGGCTACAGGAGGTCACCTTGAGGACCGAGGGAGGAAGCTCAGGGGCCTCCTGGGAGCAGTGCCATTTTGGAGAAGGTTCTGCCCAGGCCCCAAGGCCCTGTGGTCTGTGTTGACTACCGCTCTGATCAGGCACCAGAGTATCAGGGACAAGCTGTAGAACCATCCCTGTCAGCCCCTCTGTGGTGCCAGACCCTGGCCAGGGACAGGGTGATAAATAAAACCCACTCCCCGTCCTCTGGAGGAGAAGTTGGATGTGTAGACAGTCGCCGAGGGAGCACAGTTCCTATGGCAATTTTCCCAATTCGAGTAGGGTCACCTCAACTGTTAAGCCCTCTGCTTGTTACCTGCCCCCCCATCTGCTCGAGAGATCTCTGCTTCTCGAAGAGGCCCCATCCCCAGGGAGACCCCAGAGGGATGGCCCAGGTGGCTGCAGACGGCACCTTCTCAAGTCCTGGCAACTTTGGGTCACGTCCTCTCTGCGGACACTGCGGTGACACAGCCGACAAGACACCACTGTCCCCTGTGTAAAGATGGGGAATGGTCCCCTCTCTGACCCATTCCTTCTGTGTGCAGACGCTCCTGTGTCCCTCATGGAAGCGGCTCCTTCTCTATCTGGCACCAGGTTATATAGGGCAGGCCCCCTCTGCCACCATCCCCCATGAAAAGAAACCATACAGATCCTGGCAGGAGGGGTGGGAGGCATCTGGGCCTATGGGAGCAGCACAGAGTGGTCGATCTGTAAACAAGGCCCCCCGGGGCTTATGGGGCTGGAGCGAGGGGTGGGTTACGAGAGGTCACAGGAGAGACCGGCAGGGCGGCAGACCCCACTCAAATGTCACAGGGGCTTCAGCATAAGCCCGAGACCCTGGTAACGGGGAGCCACAGCATGTTATTCGGGACAGTGTGTGGGGCCTCACACTGGCTTCTCGCCAGCCGGCCAGAGCTTCCCATCATGGCCCCTCCCACCCCAGCAGCACCCCCTGCTCCAGACCCCAGCCGTTTGCAAAGCTCCCCTTGCTGCCCTCCCCCTAAGCCCAGTGACAGAGACCCAGGAACTGTAGGAATGTGGGTCCCACAGAACTTCGCCTGAGGTGAGACGGGAGCTCCAGGAGCCTGGGCAGACAAACCCAGCACGCATATGCCCCTGGGCCAGGCTGTATGATCTAGAGACCCTGTACCCCAAGAACAGAGTCCTTGGCCCTCTGGCCTCCCACAGCACCCCACAGAGGCTTCTCTCATTGTCCTAATGTCCCTGTTTGGTCTGATTCCTATGGGTTTGCAGTTTGCTGATGACAAGAACCATTGTATCCCAGGGAGCCTAACCCCTGGCATTCAGTAGGTGCTCAAGAAGTGCCTATGGACTGAATAGGTGTGCTGGGACAGCACAGGAGGCATCCGCGGGTCTGTGTACACCTGTGTGTGGGCGAGGGTGTGGGTGTGCGTGGGTGCATGCCTGGGTAGGAGGGGCTGTGGGTGCCCGATGCCCAGTGTGGTCCTGCCTGCGTCTCACCTCACCCATGGAATTTTCTGGCAGGGCCAGGAAGGGTGGCCAGGTTTCTTTCCCGCTCCATTTGTGTGACAGGTGTTGGCAGTTTATCTAACTGTGATAATGAAGAGGATGGGGGGTGCTAATTCCTTCTCACTTTTTTGAATCCACCAATCCTTCACAGCCTCCGGGCCCTTAGAGGGGGTGATTAAAAGACACTTCAGCACGCTGGTTATTGCCAATTAACAGACTTCAATATAAACAATTAATAAAGCCACTGTAGGAGGCGAGAGGAAGGGCTTCAATGCCCCAGCCTGGGCATTCTCCACCTGTTCCAGAAACCCCCTCACCCCCACTCCCGGGCCTGGCCAAACTCAGAGGCCCTGCCCCAGGAGCAGGTGTTTAGGGGTAATAAATACCTGGGAACGGGGAAGGAGATGCTGGCAGGGTCTGTCTTGTCTCAGATTTGGAAGTGGGGGAGGCCACCAGTTGATCCCAGGGAGGGACAGGGGGTTTGCCCATATCCCCTGGGGACCACCTGTCCAATGCTCTTTGAACCACACCCTTCTTCCCCTGGCCGATAGGCCAGGGGTCGGCTGACTTGTTCCAGGGAAGGCGGGATATAAATATTTGAAGTTCACAGGCCACATACGGTCTGTCACAACCACCCAGCACATGGTGCAAAAGCCGCCGTAAACAATACGTAAATGAAGGAGCATGGCTGTGTGCCCATAAAGCTTTATTTATGGACAGTGAAATTTTAATTTCATATACTTTTCACACCACAAACTATTATCCTTATTTTGATTCTTGTTCACATATTTAAAGATGTGAAAACCATTCTTAGCTCACAGACCATCCAAAAACAGGTGGTGAGCCAGACTGGGCCCACAGGCCATGGTTTGCCAACCCCTGATCTAGGCTTTAGGGATTTTCCAGACTCCCCAAGCATCCCAAAGGGCATTTTTCCTGGGCTATGACCCCTCCAGGGGCAGGGAGTTGGAAGTCCCACGAGACAGCCCTGCTGTGGGAGAGCTGGGAGGGCACCCTGTTTCATGAGAACCAAATGGCCACAAAGCATGGCCATGGTGAGGGGCAGAGACAGGCTGAGAGGCAGGTTGTGATGGAGAGACGGACAGAGGAACGGGTGTGAGTGTAGAGAGACAGACAAGAACTAATACCACCAGCTCCTCTGCCATCCAGCAGACTCTGGGGCAGGGCATGGGTAATCCAACATGGCAGCCAAGCTTCAGCATCAGGACCCAGGACAACCCCCTGATCTCACTTGGGTCTCTGGGTGCATCTCATGTTCTGGGACTGCAAGGTGTCTTTCTCTCCTTATTATTTATCTCATTCATTCAGTCAACAAGCATGTTCTGAGCATCTACTAAGGGTGGCTTGTTTTCCAGCTTGGGACAAAGTCTCCTAGTTTTGCAGCTGTCTTTGGAAATGACCCTGGAGGAGGGGGAGGTGTGTTGGAGGACGTTCCTGAGCTGCCTGGGAAATGAGAATAAATAGAAGACCTCCGTGTCAACAGAGCAGATAAGTAATCTCTTGAGGAAATCCCAGGGTGTTGGCAAAGCAAGTAATTTAGCAAAGCCAACACTATGCAGAGGAAGCAGGAAGGTGTCCTCAAAGACTTTTGTCAAAGGCAATACTGATTGATGGGAGAGGGAGAGCATTTGTTCTGAAACACCCGAGGCTGAGCTGGCAATCTGGCCCCTGGTGGGGGTTCCCCACTTGTCCCTGCCTCCTGCCTCTGCTTCCACAGGACACCTTGAGGGGTAAGGATAGGCGGTGGGACCAGAGTTTGCACAGTGGGACCAAGTGCCCAGAACCTTTGGTCTCCCGCCAGCTCTCTGAGTGGGGTCAGGGAGTAGGGCAGGAGAGTCTCTCCTTTTCTCACTCTGACCTGCAACCCTCATCAGAGCTCCTGCCAACTCTGCCTGAAAAGCCTGCACCCAAATCCAACTGCTCCTCCCACCCCCACTGCCATGACCCTGGATAGGAGCCTGGAGGAATGAGGTGGGTGATCTCCATGTAGCCAGAGCGCTCCTGTGACCACACTGGTCAGACCACCTGCCCCCACGGTCTCACTGCCCTTCCATTCCTAGGATGACTCCTGATTTTTAGCCTGGCTCAAAATTCTGCAACCTCATGGCCCCCTCTCTCTACCCACTTGGGCCCCTCCCCCCACCTCAGTGGCCTCCTCCCCATCCTCTCTTCCCCCAGATGCCCCCAAGAACCCTCCCTCACTATAGCAGGGTTCCCCGGGGCTCTCTCCCTGACCTCCCCCTTGCTGGTTTTCCCTTTCTTTTCACCCCCTGGCTAGTAGCTGTTTGTTTCCCTTTGTCTCCTGCTCCTAGGAAAGGCTTCCAGTCCAGGGATTAACAACTGATCCCTGGGTATTCAGGGGGTCAGTGAATGGGAATGGGAAGGAAAAAAATTATGTCTTTATTTTACTCATTTTTAGTTGGAATTTAGCACTTCCTTCACTATGCCTGGTAGCGACAAGAAATAGTAGTTGTCACAGAACCCTGGGGCTCTGTCACACACCGAAATCACAGATAATTTCAAATCCTATCATAATTGCAGCCCCAGTCTTGAAATATCATTTATGCTCAACCCTACTTCAAAGTGATGGTAGTTTTATTAGACCCACTGCTCAATCTTATTATTTAGTGCATTAATAAAGAAACCATGTATTATGCCATCCCAATTTCTCAATATTTTGATAATGGCATTTTATATAATCAGTTTCCTTTGACTCTTATAACTTTTATTGTGTGGATGTACAGATGTTATTCTGAGGGGTCCTTGGGTTCCTTCGGATGCCAGAGGCTCTATGGCATAGCAGCAGTGAGGGGCCATTGTTGAAGAGAGGGCCCAACACAAAGCAAGAACTCAACAAATATGGATGGAAGGCAGGAAGGTGTGGAGGAGGGTGGAGAGAGGGAGGAAGGGAAGGCATGAATATAGCTCAGGGTAGGGTCTAAGTCAAAGTGGCCTGGATGAGCCTGGTCTCCAGTGTTGGGTTCATCACATAACCTGCTAGAGCCTCAGTTTCCTCACCTGGAAGATGGATACAGTCTTACCTGCTTCATATGGCCTCTGTGGAGAGAAAATAGTGTGATTGGTACATGACTAGGCATATGATGGATGCTCGATAAATTATAACTCATTTTAATCAAGGCTGGGGCTTCCCTAGTTCTAGGCTTTTGCCCAAAGATCTGGCTCTTCAGCCGGGAAGGCAAAGGCATTCCACAAGCTCTAGCCCTGCAGATGTCCAGGAGCATGCTAAGGGGACTGGCCAGGGCTGGGCCATGGGCCGTTTCTGCAAATAGTGAGACAGATCCACCGAGGCTAGGTTGGGGGTCATGCCTGCATGGGCATTCTTGTCTGCGGGAGTGGGGTAGCATTCTAATCATGCCCTGGAAGGGGAAATCTTCTAAGACCCTAACTCGTGAGTCTGGAGGCATTTATGAAGATGGCCAGGCCAGGAAGGCATCTGGTCCAAACCATTAGGACAGCAGGTCCTGAGACTGGGCCAACTGGGCCTCACTGGCCAAGCTCCATCCTCACTGCTCTGTAGTCTGAGTTTCCCCATTTTATGCTACGGCTGTATCCCAGGGACAAGCATCCTTGCCCTTCCCGCTCAGTGAGCCCTGGGTTGGCATCTCTATGCTCCCTGGGGCACCTCTTGCCCGAGGCCCTGCTTCCCAGCCTTCTGCCCACTACGGCACACACAGAAAATAAGAACCATGGACAGCGTCCACAGTGGCAAAGGAGATCAAGGGAGCTAGAGGCAACTAGGCTTACCAGAACCCCGATGGCAAGGGCTGAGGATGCACACCGTAGCAGCCTCCTTGTCCTTAAACAGCCCAGCACATTCCTGCCTCAGGGCTCTGGCTACCCTTCTGCTCTAATCCAAATAGCTACACAATTTGTCACCAGTACTGCTTCTCCTCTCGGCCCAGATTCCAACCTTCTGTGCAGCCTGCCAGGCGTCTGAGACAATGGAAAGACCCTGGCTTTCCAGTCTGCTCATCTGTAATTAGGACAATATCATCAGCATCCTGGAGTTGGTCGGGGGGGCAGAGATAGCATCTAGGCCCTCCTGGGTATAGCAGGTACACAGCCACTGGGCCTGGGATAGCCCATGGTCCTGGCTGCTAGGGAGAGAAATGCCCATTGTTCTGGGCTGGGACCTCCACCCAGCAAGGGGCCTATCCCTCCTGGGCCCCAAGCAGCCCTGGCATGCCTTCCTATTCTGCCTCATAACTTCCCCAGCACGAGCACACTTTCGCTGATCAGCTCCTTCTACTATTCTTGGAGGGAGGTGAGGAAGACATCATAGTGCCCATTTCACAGATGGGGAATTGGAGGCTCCAGGGGGTGACGGGACAGAGCCTCCAGGCCGGGCTGTCATCCCTTATGCTGGACTGCAGTGGGGGTTGGTTCGGAGGCTATTTTGGGACCCTGTAGAGGAGGACCGTGTGAATTCAGGGCTCTGCAGTGATGTCTGATATTCTGCATTTCTTGAGCCCCGACATGGAGCCAAGCGTTTGACTCTGGAACTTGTTAATCCTCACACGTCTAGGAATAGGCGCAGCTGTCCCCGTGCAGTGCTGGGAGTGAAGGCTGGTCTTCGTGCTGTGAACGTCTGTGCTCCCTCAGCGCAGCTGGCAGAGATGGGGAGGCGGGGACCGAGGGGAGGGCGTGAAGAGGAGAGAGAATGCTGTCTTGAAGAAACTTGGAGTTGGGAGAGTCTGGGAGGCTTGGGGGGGGAGGCGGCCGGGGGAGCTGATTCAGGAGACAGCTCTAGCCAGGGAAAGCAAATCTGCAGCCACTGGTGAGCAACCCAGCAGGTCAAAGGAAGAAGGAAACATTTAGCCCCAGGATGTGCTCAGCAGAGCCTGAGTGGTGGTGGCGGCGGGGCGGGGTGGGGGGGGGCTCCTAGGGACACTGGGGTGATGCTAGGTAGTGATCCCCATCACTTCACCATCCCTGCTCCGCCAAGCATCTCAGTCGTCCTGACTCACATCGTCCTTCTCCTGAGCCCAGAGTTAGGAGCCAGGGATCATCAAAACAGTAGGTCTGTGGGTAGACAGCTGTAAGTTTTTGAGGTTAGTCTCCCCAGGACGGGGTAGTAGCTGGGCCAGCCCAAGGCAAGAGGGCATTTTGTCACTTTTGGTGTCTGGGTGTGAGTGCACGTACTATGTGGTATCTGTGAATGTCTTCACCCTCGTGGGTTTGCACGTGCCCATCCTGCGTTGGCACACGCATACGCAGGCACGTGGTCCTGGGCTCCAGAGCCCCACAGAGAGAGTCCTTGAATAATGGCAGGAGGATCCCTGCTTTCCCGTCACCCCCACTGAGGCTGACGGATGGGGCCAGGCAGGGAAGGCCTAGGCAGCCCACTCCCAAAGGTGCCACCATCAGCCCTGAGAGGCAGGAGGGAGGAAGTGGCACTTTATTTAAATGCAAATGACCAAAATACAACTTTCTTTATTAAAATGCAAACTGCACTTCAGTCTCCCACCTCCTAGGGCCAAAGCCATGGAACACAATCAGGAATCAAAGCGGCAGTGCCCCCAATCACCTGGATGGTCAGAGACCCCCCTCTTGCTGGTTACAGGAAGAAATGGGGGACAGAGATGGGGCTTGAGATGCTGAGCCAGAGCCAGATGCTCTTCCTGCCTCTAGGGCTTCTGGGAGAGTAAAACAGCTCCTGATACCAGAAGTGGGGTGCGGGGGACTTGTTGTTGACCTCATGGTAGACCAGGTTGGAGCTCGCCGTGGGTTCCTCGTGAGCGTGGGCTCCCTGGTTAGCCTGGAATCCTCCATGGGGTGATGGTAAGAATAGTTTGTCTAGTAGCCAACATGGTTCAACGGATTGCCCCTTGGATGATCAGAATCTGGCTGCCAGGGAGCTGAATGTCGCGGTCCACCTAAAGCAGCCCCCAGCTCTGAGCTCAGGCCCCAAGGCAGGCTTGACCCCCTCCGCCCCTCCTCCTGCTGGGGACTCAGGAGCAGGCTGCCAGGCACAATCTGTCCAGGCCATGATGGGACTACAATAGGGAAGCCTGGTCCCCAAGCTGCGTGACCTGGCATGGGGCCACATCCTCTGGGAAAAGGGGTGACTTTCTCTTCACCAGCAGACACGCTTGACTTACATCCTTTTCTAACTCTGTCCTCCCACAGAGGGCGCCTTTTCCTAATTTGCACACAGTGGCCATGCTAGTGTATGGGGGCATGTGTACCCCTGAGACCTCGGGCTTCTCTTCTGCTCTATACCTCCTTCTCAGCTCTTACCTCTCCTCCTTGCTTCTTGGTCCCCCACCACCCTCATGTCTCTCCAATCTGTTCCCTGGACCCCCTCCTCACTCCCTATCTTCTGGCCATCATCCACCTCTCCATATCGTCTCTCTATGGCTCCCTTTGGTTTGTTCCCCCTCCGAATCAGCTGGACATGGAGTCCTTACCCGCTAGGGTCTGAGACAGGGGCAGTCAGCCCAGAAGGGTGGACCAGGCCGCCACTGGCTCAGGGCCGTCCTGGCACGTGCAGAGAGCCCAGGGCGTGGGGGAGGGTCCTGGCTCCTTCCATCTGCCAAGCTCCTAATATAGGCAGCAGCCTGGGTGCAGAGCGGGGGAAGCAGGGGAAGCAGAAGGCAACTTGGAGCTGAGGGTGACAGGGCTGCATTTCCTCCATATAAATAGTCCCGTCTGTCTGTCTCCCTGGGGGCGGGTGGCTTCCTGGGGCACCTCTGATGTCATCAGCTTCCCAGAAGAGCTCTTCTGGTGTAGCAGGGGGTAGGGGGTCAGGGGGAGCTGTGACGAGGAGACCGCCGAGGCGGGGAGGCCCCCAGTGTGCCTCGGGGCCAATGCCTTGGGCGGTCCTGGCCTCTCTTCTTGGTTGCCAGAAACCCAACACCACAGGCTGTGCGGGTCATGACGTGAGCCCCTCTGAGGGCTCTTCCTTGATGTCACCCCCAAATCACTCTGCTGATATCACCAAGCCCCAGGGACCCTGAGGAGATGCCTGCCTCATTTAGATCCCCACCTTGCTGTGAGCCAGGTCCAAGCATGACGGAGCCAGGTCCAAGAAATGACAGAGATTTTGGTGTGAGACACAGATGGCTCCTGGCTCTCGCCATCCCGGCCTCGCCCTCCTCAGCATGGCCCTGCCTGGGCTGGGCTCTGACAGCTCCGGGAGCAGAGCGTCCACATCCACCACAGCCCCACCCACCCCAAGTGCCAAGCTGCTGTCTGGTGTTTCTGTGTGTCACTGTGGGCTTCTTCAGACCCTGCTACCCTGCCGGGAAGGTAGAGGAGACAGACCAGGAGTTCCCAGTGGACAGGGACTGCTCCCTCCATCAGAACTTTGAAGGGGAACCAAGGAGCTCTGCCACTGTCCTCAAACCAGTTTCTGTCCTACGAAGATGGTCCCGCTGGCTGGCTGATGGTGCCCCTTGGGATCCTGTCTCGAGAGCCTAATCTGTCCTTGAAAGTCCCTGGACAGGGGCTGCTTACCAAGACCCTGACTAATAAGAACAGTCTTAGGAGGGCACTGCAGTGGGAGAGAGGCCCTGGGTGGCTGCCAAAGGCCAGTGCCTATCTCTTGCCCCCACTTCTGCCACTGGCCTGAGCTGGGTGTAAGTCACAGCAGTACTATGACTGGGAGCCCTGGGGAAATGGGTCCAAATGTCCTCAGAGGAGGAAATGGGGAGGCTTGGGACAATCAGGCAAGAGACTGTGGGCCCCTCTGGGCCTGGTGGGTTTCCAACAGCGTGGATCATACAAGCCAGGGAGCTTGGGCTCTGGGGCCACTCCACTCTGCACTCAGTAGCTCTGTGATGATGAGAAAGACACTAACCCCTTCTGAACCTCAGCTTCCTCTGAGGGGATTCAGTGCCGCCATACCCCCTAAGCCCTTTACACACAGTGCCTGCCAGCTCAGTGTCAAGCCAGGAGTATCCCCAAGCTCCATGACAGGTCAGTGTTGCCCTCCTATGCAGCAGCCCTGAATTGGAAGCCCCTGGTGGAGTAACCGTGGGCTTGCTCTGCACCCCTTCCAGAGGACCCTAAAGGGCTTGAGCCCTCACCACCCATGGGACTGCCTTCCCACCTCCCAGCGTGTCCCAGGTTCCCCTCTCAATTAATCTTGAGTGTAATTGGATTTGAATTCTGGTCTCAGAGCCTACCTCTGGGGGAGCCAAACTGAGAGTTTCCCAAGGTTGTGAGCTAGTTCTCCCCAAGAACAAGTGACTCAGAGGCTGGACTTAGGTCAGAAGGAGGGCTCCTCCTTCAGGGCCTTTGAGGGTACAGGACAGGGCACTTTGTCACTAGGCTCTGCAGACCTTCTGCTGCCTTTGGTGCTGTGATAAGAGCTGTCTCCTTTCCTGTTCTTGCTCCATGTGTCAACGTCCTTTTATCAGCCCTTGTAAAGGAGGTTTTCACCAGTGTGTGGTAACAGCAAAGCCATGCCCAGTTCTTGAGGAGGTAGGGTCAGAAAATTGGAGGATTACAAACATAAATTAGAAATGATATCTTATTTACTCTCATAACTACCCTGGAAGCAAGGCTGCCACAAACAGTTGGGCAGGTTGTGCATTGCACAAGAGCATCTGGCTAAGAGGGCAGCACATGTTCTTCCTAACAAGCAGCATCCCTGGCACATATCCGTGTCTCACTGTGTGGTGAGGGGAAGGGAAGGAAAGCTTTTTGTCATTTGTCATTTGGAAACTGAGGCACAGAGAACTTAAGTAATTTGCCCAAGATTTCTTAGCATGTAAGAGGTTGGACTAAGCTCTGATTCCAAGAATTCTGGCTTCAGAGCCTCCAATCTTTACTACGTGACTTCATGAAGGGCTGAGCCATCAAGGAGGGCTGGAAAGCTGGGGAAGGCTTTGACTCTTGGGCATCAAGTCAGTCCTGAGACACAGGGTCTCCAAAGAACCGAGGGGAGACAGTCATTGCCCCTCAGCTGACCCGGGATCTGGGGGCCAGGCCTGAGCTACCTGCCACCTGGGATGAAACCACAGCCAGAGGCAAGGAGCCTGGCATCCTGTGGCTTCGTGATCCTGAGCAAGCCTCACACAGCCTCAATTTTCCCATCTGTAAAATGGAGTTTACAGTTCCTGCCCTGCCTGTCTCCCTGGCTAGGATTAAACTAGATAGTTGAAGGATTTCAAAGAGAGGGAGGTATACTCCAGTGCTTTAAATCACACCTAGAATTGCCTAAGTTAAAGCTTAATACATATTTTCCATCTGCTTAATAAAACCATTATTTCCCAGGTCTGTCAGTGGCGACACCCTCCCCACCCCCGCCTTTTACTGCCTGAGAGCCTGTCCCTCTCCGTGCCTGGTGCCTGCTGGCTTCCTTCTACTGGAACAGCAGAGAGCCCGAATGCCAGGGCGCTCCCAGCTAATGACTCAGCCTCCATAACGAGTCCAAACATCTGGCTGACAAAGGGCACGACTTGCTTCCGAAGTGACGCCTTCTGCACAAATATGTTCTTAATATTCAATTAGTATTTATCCACCGTGAACAACAATTACACCACTGACTCTCAATGAAGTGCCTGGTTGATTAATTAGCGCCGTCTTTAACACGCCAGCAGTATTTCTCTGTGAGTGCACTGGTTAATAGGCATGGCGACGCCAGGACGAGCGAGCCGGGGGCTGGCAGGGGCGCCCTGGGTTCCCCGGGCTCCAGATGTGAGTCTGGAGCTGAGCATGCGTCAAGCAAGACATCTTCTGGAGTTAAAACACACATGCACCCTGGGATTTGTAGCAAGCCACTTAACCCCTGCCCGCCCCAGCCTCTTTCCCCCTCAGCAGCAGGTGGATGGGAAAATCACCAAGGCTCCCTGGAGTCCTGACGGCATGGCCTCCGTCTCTGATACTCACATCTGTATTGACCCCTCCCATCTCCCCACGCAAGGACCATCTCGTTCCACTCGGCCCCATCTGGGTCAAGGGGGAGCTGCTGACCACACCCCAAGCACCTCCTTCCCCTCCACCAGCCCCCTTCCCTTGCTCCCTAAATGCATGTTCCCCAGTGCTAAGTCCCCCTCCTGCTTCTGCTTCTGCTTCTGACCTCTGCTTTCTCCCAGGCTCCAGGTCCAGTCCCTCAGCGAGCAGCCTCCAGGTCCCCATGGCCCCTTCTGCCCCCACCTTCCTAAGAGCCTACTGAAGGGACAGAGCATGGGGACTAAGCTGCCTGGATTCATCCTGGCACTCCAGTGCTGTGTAACCACGGGCAAGTCACCCAAGGCCCAGTGCCTCAGTTTCCCCATTTTCAGAAAGCAGATAATCATGTGGTTGTTAGTCAGTGTAGGCCAAACTGTCGTAATTGACCCAAAATGCAATAGCTCAGTTGTCATAGATGCCCATTTCCCACTCACAGTTTAGCCTGGGAAAGGCAGCCCACGTCGGCAGATGGGTCAGGCTCTTTCCCTCCTGTGGCTGCCCGCAGCCCAGGGACCCTGCCGTTGTCCTCCCCTGGTTTCAGCAGGGTCTCCTCTGTGTCCCACTGGCGGAGGGGAAGGAGCAGGGAGACAGCGTGGTGGCACACCTCTCTTCTACTCAGATGCCCTTGCTGAGAAAGGGTTACATGGGGCTGGGGCTCACTGGGCTGCAAGGCAGGCCAGGAAATGGGTCAAGCTATGTGCCCAGGGAGGAGAGAGGGGACAATGATGGATGGAGAGCGGCCTCTGCCACATGCCCTCAGAGAGCTGCTAAGGAACATCAAATGAGTTAATAAATATAAAACCCTTACCACCTGGCACATGGTAAGTATCCTACAAGCAATTGCTATGATGTCTCCGTGTTCCCACACTAGGTTCCGTGGATCACAAAATGAAGGACACACTCCCTATGAGTGAGGACCCAAAGAGGAGGGGACAGAGGAGGGACACAAAATTCAGAAGGTGCCACACCTTCTGAATTCAAGGTGCCTTGGGTGGGTGGAAGTGAGGGCCTATGAGGGGACATGGGGCTGAGTCTTAAGGAATGGTGGCAGGTCACATCTTGAGGACAGACACTGATCGAGGCTAAAGAGATGAACTTTCTCCCAGGAGCATTGGGGTTTGGGGGAAGTAAGCACAGCGAAGTGACATTATCTGACCTACATTTCAGAATGATCCTTGGGTGCAAAAAAGAGGGAGGACCTGAACAGAGCAAGGGACTGGCCCTCAGCACCCCTTCCCACTCCCATCTGGCATGCCCGCCTGCAGGGCTTGGCAAGCTAGACACATTCCCAGACTCCCTTGCAGCTAAGTTCTAAAATCTGAATTTTCTGAATTAAGTTATGCCTAAAAAATCTGAATTGGGGGGAGGGTGCCTGTGGTGTGGCTCAGTTGATTAATAAGAGTCTGCCTTCAGCTCAGGTCATGATCCCAGGATCCTGGAATCGAGTCCCACATTGAGCAGGGACCCTGCTTCTCCCTCTCGCTCTGCCCCTGTCTCCCACTTGGAATCTCTCTCTCTCAAATAAATAAATAAATATATATATTTTTAAAAATCTGAAGTAGGTTCTGGCAGGTGGAAGCAGTTGCCCATGAGTTGGAAGGCACAGGGAGGTGGGGCCATCTTTCTCTTGCTTCGTCTGTTTCCTGTTGGCAAGGAAACAGTGTCCAGTGTCCAGTGTCCTCTGCAGTGTCCAGTGTCCAGCCTCTAGTGCCCTACAAAGACCGCTGCAGGAGACAGGGGCATCCTCCTCCTGGCTTCCCAACCCCAGCTCTCAGCTCCAGGATATGGGATGTGTTCTTAAATGAACAGATCTAATGTTGGCCTTGAGATTCCCGATCTTCATGATCAGACAGAGGCACCCCTTTCTGGGGGGGCAGTTTTGCAGTGCAGGGCACTGCAATGCAGGGACTACATCAGCACCCAATAGCCTGAGATAGGTGGCTTCAGAAATGCTCTAGCTAAGAGATGGCTAAAAGCGGAGCACCTGGGTGGCTCAGTCGGTTAAACATCTGCCTTAGGCTTGGGTCATGATCCCAGGGTTCTAGAATCGAGGCCCCTATTGGGCTCCTTGCTCAGTGGGAAGCTTCCTTCTCCCTCTGCTTGTACTCTCTCTCTGACAAATAAATAAATCTTAAAAAGAAAAAAGAGAGAGATGGCTAAAAGCTTGAAACAGGGCTGTGGCCGCAGTCTGCGCATTTGGAAGACCATTCTGAAGACTCCACTTGGCTCATTGATTTGCTGGAGGTAGATGGGGGATTAAAACTGACTCCAAACCTCCTCATTTGCCTGGCTGGGAGAAGATGAGTCAAGATAGGGAAGAAGAGGGGAAGAGTAAGAATGAGAAGGAAGGTGAGGATTCTGAGTTGACCCATTGGTTTGAGGCCTTGGGGGGTGTCAGATGGACGTGTCACCAGTAAGCAGGTGCACGCTAGAGTCTGGAGGGGAAAGACTGGGAGATGTTGGCCCAGAGGTGGGGATTCCGGCCCCGGGGTGATGGGTGGGAGGATGTAGACGGAGAGGAGAAGAGAGTCCTAGGGTGAATTCTGAAGAACCCTGATATTTGAGGGGCGAACAGTGGAAAAGCAACCCAAGGAGAGATCTGAGAAGGGGTCGAGGATGGGCCAAAGGTGTCAGCTCCTAGTGTTGGCAGCAGTGTCACAGAAAGCCACCAGCAGGGGCAGACCAGGTCAGGTGGTGTTAGACGCCTCTAGGAGTCACACGCCCTGGGACAACCCCATCCTATCAAGAGGCTCCTTGCAGCCAGCAGCATGGAAGCCAGCAGCCAGGGCACCTGGGTGGCTTAGTTGGTTAAGCGGCTGCCTTCAGCTAAGGTCATGGTCACGGGGTCCTGGGATCGAGTCCCACATCAGGCTCTCTGCTCAGTGGGGAGCCTGCTTCCCCCTCTCTCTCTGCCTCTGCCTGTTGTTCTCCCTGCTTGTATTCTCTCCTCTCTTTCTCTCCCTCAAATAAATAAATAAAACCTTAAAAAAAAAGTAAAAGAAGCCAGCAGCCTCTTGCATATACAAGGCTGAAATGAAATTTTATTATCTCTGTTTCCTGAAGGGTTTACTCATAAATTTAGCTCCTCGGTGGGCTTCCTGAGAAAATTGTCAGTATAAGACAGGCTCAGAAGCCACACTGTGAGGGAATGAGGAGCAGGTGGGAGTCCCGTAGACGGGAGAAGAAGCTACTCTTTCTACACGTGTGCAGGGGACTGGGAAGGTGAGAGAGTGGGAATAGCAGGCAAGGCTGAAAGGGGAGACACCACTTTCTCTTGGGGTGGGGGGGAGAGCAATACCAGAGACCAGGAGGAGGGGGAACCTGAGGAGGTGCTCCCTCCTCTCCACTCCTACTGTCCCCACTATCACTCAGATTGGGAAGCCCACACTGACCAGTCTCCTTCTCCAAGGCACCCTCCAGGCAAAGGGAGTGAGCTCAAACTCACCACACCTCACCCTCCCTGACTGCGAATCACTCATTGACTCCTGGTGCCCAAAACTAAGTCCTAGATTCCTGGTGCTCCCAGACAGAGCCCGCCCCAATCTCCCCAGCACCTGTCTTCCCAACCATTTGCCCTGCTCCTTCCTAACTGGAAAACGTGTTGCGGCAGCCAAACCACCGGGGCTTAATTGCCTCCGGACAAGCCATTGTCCCTCATGTGTGTGCGAAAGCCATTTCTGACTCTTTTGTTGTTGTTTTGTTTTTTAAGATTTTATTTATTTATTTGAGAGAGAGACCGTGAGCGGGTCTGGGTGGCAGGGTCAGAGGTTGATGAAGAAGCAGACTCCCCGCTGAGCAGAGAGCCCCTCACGGGACTCAATCCCAGGGCTCTGGGATCATGACCTAAGCCGAAGGCTGCTGCTTACCAGACTGAGCCACCCAGGCGCCTACCATTTTTGACTCTTGAACTCTTATCTGAGTTCCCCTGAAGGTCTCAGGAAGTGGGTTTGACCCTTTGAGAAGCTGAGAGGTCACACCCACCAAACAGCTACGCCCTGTCTTTCACGGTGGGGGCTCAAGGAAGGAATGCTCCTCCCCCAAGGCCAAAGCCAATCACAGCTAGGGCATTGCCCCTTTTGCCAGTGATATGTAGGTGGATATGTAGCCCAGTTTGAGCCAATAAGTCATTAAAGAGAAGTTTGCCGAGGGATTCTGGGAATATTTTTCTCCCTGCTGAAAAGAAAGCTCTGTGCTAGAAGGGGATCCTTTCTTTCCTGCTTTTGGATGCTGAGATGTGAGTATGTGATGTGGCATCCACTTTGTGACTATGAGGGGAAACATGGTGGACACGCTGAGAATAGCTGAAGGAATAATGAGCAAGAATGAGGTCTAAGATAATGGGCTGAGCCACTACCCTCTATCTGCTCAACCTCCTGACGTCTTGTTAAGCAATCAACTTCGGCCTTCCCCATCTGTCAAATTTAGAAGGAGAGGAACCTGCAGGGAGAAGAAGGAGAAGACCTATCTGATAATGTTGCTGTGCAGATCGAAGTAATTTGTAAACCCTTTAGATATATGCCTGTACATACACCTGGAAATACTGGTGTTCAATAAATAAAAATAATGAAAACTAAGCCCCTTTGAACTGACTTTTCTGGCACTTGGATGGTGAAGAATGAGCTCCTTAAGCAGAAGGCTGGGGCTAGAAAGCTGACATGGGAGGAGCCTATATGGGGGGAAGGGGTAAATGTGCAGACTTGGAAGGATCTGGAGCCTCTGGGAGGACAGTGTGGCACACTGGCCTCTGACATATGGTGGGGGGGTGGTCTGCATTGTCTGGTGGTGGGGGACAACCACCACTCGCCTCCGGCAGCGCCCCCACTGCACAGTCTTGGCTCAAGGGGCCAAAGCTGTGCCGTTTACAGAAGGGTTAGAGCATGAACGGGGAGAAGAGCAAAATGTCTTGTCAGAAAGGAGCAGCAGAAGGCAAGACTCTGTGCCCCTCAACTTCCCTTGCAGACCTTCTAAGAGCCGGTTTCCTAACCTGACAGGCCCTCCCCTACCTCAGCTCTGAAGACCCCCCTACCTTTCCCCCAGTACAAACTGCAGTGCTGGTGGCTGAGGGTCCTGTGAGCACCTCAGGGTCTTCTTACCAGCTGTCTGAAGGCCACGGAGCCTTCCTGACTCTCCTAACTTCAAGCCGTCTGCCAGATTCTGTGAGCCAAAACTGATCCCTTCCTGGGCGGGCTTCACAGCCTGTGACCTGAGCAGTCCCACTGACCCCACACTTGGCCTGATGTCCTGCTGTTGCTGCCTTTGAAGTATTCCTGATTTTCGAACAAGGGCGCCCATCGGACCCTACAAATTATGTAGCCAGTCCGGCTCTCCATCCCAGCTGCCTGCACTGGGATTTCTGTTCTTGTGACCACAGCCCTGAGCAAACGAACGTCCCTCCTGGGTCCCAGCATGAGCCGCCCTCAGACACGGATGCCTGGTAGCCTCCCCACCCCGGCCCTGGCAGTCTCCCAAGTGCCTCTCCCCAAGGCACCCTCCTGGGTTCAGATTCCTGTCGGTCTGGAAGACTGACTGTCATTTTCCCTAACCGGTCTCCTAGCTTCCAGTCTTCTCCCTCCTCTGGGAAGCAGCCACCAAATCTTTCTAAATTCCAAAGCTGATAATGTCCCTTACCTGCTTACAACATCTTAGGGGCTCTCAGCAGCTTAAGCTATAAATTCCAAACCCCTGTGGTCCAGGGCATGATGCAATTCCTGATCCAGCCCCTGCCTATGGATCTAGAAATCACCCCAACCCATGCCCTCCCTGTGCCCCGCCGTCCTCCCTGCGCCTACACCCCCCCGTGCAGCATTGCTTCCCATTCCCAGAAAGGGCATGTCCCTGCATGAACCCTTCTGCTGCCAAGCACTCGCACTCCTGCTTCATCCAGCTAACACCTGCCGCCTTCAGAATTCAAGAGCCACCTCCTCCAGAAAGCCTCCCCACAGCTCTGAGTGCCTCTCAGAGTGGTGGACCGTCCTGGTCGTTCACTTGTCTTTCTCCCGGCGGCCTTGCCAGACAGCACAAAGTCCCCCCGTGCGGCAGGGGCATGCTGACCTCTCTGGCGCCAAAGCCACTTCTCCTCTCTGGGCCTCTGTCTTCCAGTTCATTGCGGACACCTGCTGCACAGCCAGGATCCAAGCAGCCCCAGACCCTGGCCTCAGGGAGCAAGATGAGCAGAAGGGGTGACAAGCATAAACATCGTGCAGGTGTGTGAACACCTGTGACAATGTCCGCTGGTGATGCCTGCTGAGCAGACCACAACAAATCAGAGAGGGACGGTGGTACTGTCGTCCATCAGGTCCTCGGGAGGGCCTCTCTGGCAAGGGGACGCTCCTGAAGGAAGTGAGGAGGGAGCCCTGCTGGTGTAAGGAGTGCGGTGGTGGGGGTGGGGGGCTGGGTTCCAAAAGGAAGGGACAGGGAGGGCAGAGGCAGGAATGTTGGTGAGATCCAGGGACGGTTTAGGAACCAGTCTGGCCCGATCAGGGTGAGTGAGGGGGAGGATGGAAGATGGGTGAAGTCACAGAGGAACATGCGGGCCAGTACAGGCTGAAGTGGAAGCCCGCCCTGTCCCACTTGGCCTTGAAACCCACCCACATGGATCTATACCCACTCTGACTTCTCTCGCTCCTTCAATGAATAGTTCATCCCTCCAGACCTTCTACCCCCTGCCCCTTGGCTTTCCCACCACCTCCTTCCTTCCTGCTGGGGGAACCCCTAGCGATCCCCTCACCTCCCTGCCTGTTGACTGCCCACCCATCCCTATAATAATGATTTGAGTGCCCTGCTCCATATCCCATCGGCCCTCCTGGGATCCCGGGTGTAGACAGCTCTCCATACTCAGACACCCCACCCCATCCACTCTCTCTGGGGGAGGGGCAGGGGCAGGACTCACGCAGCCTGAAGAGACAGCAGACCATGGGAGTAAGGGGCCAATACCCCAGGGCCAACCTCATTCATGGAAGATGGGAGCGGACAGATAAATATCCTCTGGACAAGGCTGGAATGCGTTCTGTGGGCTTCTCATGTCCCAGAAGGAGCAACCTCCTGTTGCCCATGGTGGTGAGCAGCTCAGTAACTCTGTCCTACCTTAGCTTTTCCTTTTCTTTCTCTCACTCCTTCTACTCCCTCATTTTTATTTCCTGGGATCGTCTCACAGACAAAGCTGTCTCTGAGTTCAATTTGAGTTTAACTCGTACCAAGTCTTTTCTCAGGCTCTGCTTCCAGGGAATCCAAATGAAGCCAGTTTTTATGATTACATAATGGAGAAGGGGTCCTTCCTCTCGGCCAAGGTCACACTTGCCACCACCCACCTGTGCAGTATAATTTCTTTCTTTTTCTGGAGAATCTCCACAATCCAGCCACGAGTGGCTCCTCCACAATCACTTACTCTCTCTCTCCCATCATTTACGTTTAAATAGACTCAAGTCTCTCCCATCAGAATGGAAAAATGAACTATTCTTCAATCCCACTTTTCTCTGGCTTCTAGGGCTCAGCTTGCTCTGCCTACCAGGTGGTTTGAGACCACTACCCACTCCCTACACCTTGAGACACATTCCCTGCTGGTTGCCCTCTTCCTTCTTGAGATGCGTCTTCTCAGCCTCTTCTGCTGGGTCCTCCTCCTTGACGGGACCTCTTGTATGGCCCAGGCAGGGCCCTCTGGTCCTCCGTTGCCCACACAGTGTGCTCTCTGCTTGGGGGACCCCACAGACACCTGTGTCTGTGTGTGTCCAGCCCAGGCACACCCTAAAAGCCAAGCACATGCTTCTCACCTCCACTTGCATGTCTCAAAGCGCACTAATCTGTACATCCCAACTTCCCATGGCAGCTCAACCCACTCCTTCTCTTGGTTTCCCCATCTCAGCAAGACTGCCAGTCTCTATCCAAAGAGGCACAAGTCACACGTTGCCATGGGGCCATGCTGACTCCTCTTCCCCCGCACCCTGCGTCCTGTATATCACCAAGTCCTCCTTTACCTCCTAAATCTTTATGGATCAGTCTACTTGCACCCATCTCATCGCCACCACCCCTCATCCTGGGCACTTTCCCTCGAAATAACATCCTAACTAGGGTTACCAGATAAAATGCAGGATGCCCAATAATGGATTTCAGATTTTAAAAATTCTTTTTAAAGTATAAGTATATCCCAATATCACATGGGACATACTTACATGGAACAATTTTCATTGCTTATTTGAAATTCAGCTGTATTTTTTCATGTTCTTTTCTTGTTAAAATTCTATGAAATTCTCATAGTATTTCAAGGATCATCTTGTATTTTTATTTGCTAAATCTGGTGATCCTGACCCTTACTGACCTCCCTGCAACTCCACATTTAGGGTGTGGGGGTGACATTGTTCAAACAAAATTTGCTGAGTAGTCAGAAAAGTTAAGTATACGTATTGTAATCGCTAGATCCACCACTTAAAAAAAAACTATATGTAATGTACAACATAGTGACTATAGTTAATCATATTGGATAGTATATTTGAAGGTTTACTAAGGGAGTACATTTTTAAAATTCTCACCACATGAAAAAAAAATCATTAGTATGTATGGTGATGGATGTTAACTAGATTTACCATGGTGATCACTTCCACTTCCTAACATACACAAATATTGAATCAATATGTTGTACACCTGAAATTAATGTTACATCTCAATTATATTTCCATTTTTAATATAATAATTAAAATTAAAATTTTCTTTTTCTGAAAAAAACGTAAGTACAGAAAATTCTGTTTAAAAAAAAGAAAATTCTGTTGATGGAAATAAATTAGTTAGTATTATCTTGAGTGTCCCCTGTGTGCCAGAAATGCCTGGAAAATGAGATGTTCCATTTAACCAAAAATCCTGATTAGTCAAGTTATCACAAATAATATCCATCAAACTTGGCATCACTATTTGCAAGGATATAACAATATAAGCAGCAATAATCTTTAATTCAGCACTTTGAGACCATGATGTTTCAGAGTCACCACCATAAAATACCTTAGGAGCACAGAAACATTAGCCTAGAATCTGGAAAGCACATTGGACTGAGTGCCAGGGACACAGGGAGACAGGTCCTGGTCTCATTCTTACCTTACTATTGGATTTAGGCAAATCATTTTACTTCTCTCCGTTGCAGTTTCCTTCTCTGTGAAACGAGGGGCCACATTAAATGATCTCTAAAAGCTCTTCTGGCTCCTATTCAATCACCTTATAGGGTGATAGACTGAAGAAGTGCTGCCTCATGGTGTTTCTGTTGAGAAAATGCTGAATATACTAGTTTCTACTATATTTCTATAAAAATGAAAAAATCCATAACTTCATATCTTTGAGGAGAAAAGAGTTATCTTCATTGGACCAGAGAAAATACAGTCAATTTATTATGATTCTGGACGAAAGGAAATGAATTAAGAAATTTCTGTGGGGTCCCCAGAAATCCAAGGACAGAGCAGACATTAGATATCATTAATTCCAAGGGCAAAAGTCCTTGAAGAAAATCTTTGGGATCTACTGAAGCCAACATCTATGAAATGGGATGCCGAAGTCTGAAGAAAGTTTGCACAGCCTTTAAGCAGAGCGCCTTCCTCCTAGTTCAGGGAAATCCAGATGGATCCAGGTCCTCAAAGGCATGTATGTAGTAAAATAATAAAATGTGTTTCTACCACATTTGTTTTCAAGTGGTAGCTTATGTTTCTTTCTTTTTCTTTTTTTAATTTTTATTTATTCATTTGACAGAGATCACAAGTAGGCAGAGAGGCAGGCAGAGAGAGGAGGAAGCAGGCTCCCTGCTTCACAGAGAGAGAGCCCAATGCGGGGCTCAATCCCAGGACCCTGGGATCATGACCTGAGCCAAAGGCAGAGACTTTAACCCACTAAGCCAACCAGGCACCGCAGAAGCTTATGTTTCTTTAAGAAGTCTTAGAAATTAGACTCTTGACAGATTCTTTATTAAACTTAGTTTGTATTGTCTCAAGGAGCTTTGTGAAAACTTGGGAAAATAATTTAGAATCTATTCAACCTTCCTAAGGTAAAAGAAAAAAAAGTATACAAGGAGATAAATTTAAACACACACACACACACACACACACACACACACACAAACAAACCAAAAAATTAAACAAACAAAAAACCCTCAATAAATAAATTAAAATAGAATACAGAAAAATAGTTCAACAGAAAGCAGACAGGGGGAAACAGAGGAACTAATAACATAGGGAACAAATGGAAGTCAAATTATAAAGTGGAAGTTCTAGGGGTACCAGGGTGGCACAGTTCATTGAGCAGCCTACTCCTGGTTTTAGCTCAGGTTGTGATCTCAGGGTCTTTGGATCATGCCCCTCATTGGGCTCCACATTCGGTGAGTAGTCTGCTTAAGACTTTCTCTCCTTCTCCCTCTGCCCCTCCTCATTGTGCTCTCTCTCTCTCTAAAACAAACAAACAAACAAATAAATAAATATTATTTTTAAAAAAGGAAGTTCTAATCTAAGCATATCAATAATTACATTAAATGCAAATGACCTAAATTTCCAGTTAAAAATCAGAGATTTTCAAAATAAATAAAAAACTAGTAAGACTCAACAGTATGTTGTCTATAAAAAAATTTTATAGTGGACAGTTAATAGTAAAAGGGTGGGAAAAGATGTACCTTGTAAACAGTAATCAAAAGAAAGCTACAGTAGCTATTTTAATAACAGGCAAAGTGAATTTCAGAGTAAGGAAATTTAACAGGAATAAAGAGGGATACTGATAAAATGGTCAACTCACAAAGAAGACTTAACACTCCTAAATGTATACATATCTAAGAACAAAGCTTCAAAACACATGAAGCAAAAACCAACAGAAATGAACAAAAAATAGAGAAAACCTACAATTATGGGTGGAGATTTCAACAATTCTCTCAGCATTTGATCGAGAAAGTATACAGATCAATAAGGATATAGAACTGGACAACACCATTAACAAACCGGATCTAAGTAACATTTTTAGGACCCACCGATCAAGAGCCAAGAACACATTCTTTTCAAGTGCACATGGAACATTCACCAGTATAGACCATATCCTGGATCATAAAACAAATGTCAACAAATTTTAAAAGTTGAAGTCATACAAAGTATCTTCTCCAACCATAATGAAATTAAAGTCAGGAACAAAAAGGTACCTGGTAAATTTTCAAACACCGGAAATAAAACCACACACTTATAAATAATCTACAAGTCAAAGAAAAAGGCCTCAAGAACATTGGAGCTGAGCAAAAATAAAATTGTAAGTCAAAATTTGTGACATGTCGCTAAAGTAGGACTTAGAGGGAAATTTATAGCTTAAAATGGTTACATCAGAAGAAAGGTCAAACAACCTTGGAACCCAAGTTCAATTTTGAGAAATTATAAGACTGGAAACTCTAAGACTGGAGCTTATGGGGCTGGAGGAGGGGGAGGGCAAAACAAATCCAAAGCAAGCAGAAGGAAGGAATTAAGGGCAGAAACAATGAAACTGAAAACAGAAAAAGCAATAGAAAAAAATCAATAAAACAAAAAGTTGATTATTTGAAAAGATCAATAGAATTGATAAACCACCAGCCAAATTGCCAAAGAACAAAGGAGAGGACACAATTATCAATATTAGTAATGAAAGACATATGTCACCACAGACTCTGACATTAGAAGGATATTGAGAGAATACTATTACCAGCTCTACAACATTACATTCAAACAGGGTAGATGAAATGACTGACTCCTCGAAAGACACAACCACCAAAACTCACTCAAAAAGAAACAGATCAGAAGAAGGAGGAGGAGAGGGGAGGGAGAAGAGGAGAAGGAGAAGAAAAAGAAGAAAAAGGAGGAGGATGGGGAGGAAAAGAGGAAGAAGAAGAAGAGGAGGAAGAGGGAGAAGAGGAAGAGGAAAAAGAAAGAGAAGGAGAAGTGGAGGAGGAGGTGAGGAGGGGGAGAAGAAAGGAGAAGAAAACAGGACAGGTTATCCAAAGAGTATCCATTTTAAAAAATTGAATTTGTAAATTCAATTCAATGATTACAAAAAAAGAACTCTCCTAGCCCAGACAGCTTCGCTGGCAAATTTAACTAAGCATTTAAAGAAGAAATAATGCCTATCTCTTCCAGAATATAGAAAAGGGAACACTTCCCAACCTATTTCATGAGGCCAGCATTACTTTGATATGAAAGCCAGATATAGGTAGTAAAGAAGAATATCCTTTACTGTCCCTTATGAACACAGATTTTTTAAAAATCCTCAGCAAAATCTTTGCAAATAGAATCAGCAATAAATAGAGTGAATAATATACCATGACTAAGTGAGGTTTATTCCAAGAATGCAAGGCTGGTTTGGTATTTGAAAATCAATCAATATAATCCATCATATTAACAGATGAAAGAAGAAAAATTACATGATCCTATTAATTGAAGCAGAAAAAAATCATTTAACAAACTTCAACATCAATCCATAGTAAAAGGCTCTCAGCAGATTAGGAATAGAAAAGAATTTTCTTAATCTAGTAAGGGACATGTACAAAAAACTCACAATTAATATCATACCTAATAATGAAGAATAAAATGCTTTTTTTTCCAAAACCAAGAGCAAGGCAAGGGTGTCTACTCCCATCACTCTTATTCAACATCAACACAGGAAGTCCTAGTCCATGCAGTGAAGAAGAAAGAGAAAGAGGTATACAGATTGGAAAGGAGGAAATAAAATGGACCCCGTTTGCAGACAGTAGTTTGCTCAATGAATTGTGCCACCAGGTGCCCCTAGGACTTCCATTTTATGTCTTTGCAGAAAATATGGAATCAACCCAAAAAGTTCCTAGAACTAACAAATGAGTTGAGCAAGGTTGCAGAATATAAGGTCAATAAGCAAAAATCAACTATATTTCCATATACTAACAATGGACACTTGAAAATCAAAATTTTAGAAAACAATATCATTTACAATATTTCCCTAAAACAAAATTCTCAGGTATAAATATAACAAGACATGTGCGGCATCTGGGCACTGAAAACTACAAATGCTGACAGAAGAAAACAAAGAAGACCCAAATAAATGGCATGACATACCATGTTCATGAATTGGATGACTGTAGTTTAATGTCAATCCTCTTCTAGCACAACCCTAGTAAGATTTTCTGGTAGACAAAAGCAAGCTGATTCCAAAATTTTTATGGAAAGATGATGAAACTAGAATAGCCAAAACAATTTTGGAAAAAAAAAAAAAAAAAAGTCAGATGAATCACACCACCCAATTTTAAGACTTAATAAAGGCAAGATGAGATTAGCAAGGGATAAACAACTAGGGAAATGGAACAGAATGGAGAGCTCAGAAATAGACCCATGAATATGGCCAATTGATTCTTTTTTTTTTTAAGATCTTATTTATTTGACACAGAGAGAGAGAGATCAGAAGTAGGAGAGCAGCAGGCATAGAGAGAGGGGGAAGCAGGCTCCCCGCTGCGCAGAGAGTCCGATGCGGGGCTCTATCCCAGGGCCCTGAGATTATGATCTGAGCTAAAGACAGTTGCTTAACCCACTGAGCCACCCAGGTGCCCGTGGCCAATTGATTCTGACACAAGTACAAAGGCAATTCAATGGAGAAAGAGTAGCTTTTTCAGTGAATAGGGTTGTATAGATATATATCTCCACGTGTTCCCCTTGGACATATATATAGATATAGATATCTATATATATAGATAGATATATCTATATATATATATATATATAGATATATCTATATCTATATAGATATCTATATCTATATGTATATAGATATATATATCAACCTAAACCTCACAATTTATATAAAAATTAACTCCAAGTGAATCATAAATCTAAATGTTAAGTGTGAAACTATGAGACTTTTAGAAGGAAACATAGGAGAAAATCTTCACAACCTAAAATTAGGCAGAGTTCTTAGATATGACATCAAAAGAGCAATCTATAAAGAAAACAATGGATAAAGTGGACTTATCAAAATTAAAAATTTTTGTTCTGTTAAATATGCTATTAAGAGAACAAAAAAGCAAGCTACAGAGTGGAAAGGAAATATTTACAAATCACTTGCATCTAGAATATATTAAAAACTCTCAAAATTCAACAGTAAACAACAACAAAAAACCCCACAAGTTTTAAAATGAGCGAAAGACTTTAAAAATAGTTCATCAAAGAGGATACATGAATGCCAAATACACCCATGAAAAGATGCTCAACAGCATCAATCATTGGAGAAAAGCAAACTAAAATCACAGTGAGATATCACTGCACACCGGAAGAACAACTAGAATTAAAAATATTTGATGCAGGTGAGGATCTGGAGCAACTGGAATTCTTCTGCGTTGCTGGTGGGAATGCAAATTACAGAGCCACTCTGGAAAACAGGCTAGCAGCTCCTCATAAAGTTAAATATACACGTATCATAGGACCCAGGAGTCCCACTCCTGGGCATTTAGAGAAATGAAAACTCATAGGCAGGGGTGCCTGCCTGGGGGGCTCAGTCGTTAAGCGTCTGCCTTGGACTCAGGTCATGATCCCAGGATCCCGGGATCGAGCCTCGCATCAGGATCCCTGCTCAGGCTGGAAGCCTGCTTTTCCCTCCCCCACTCCCCCTGCTCATGTTTCCTCTCTCTCTCTCTCTTTCTCCCCCTCTCTCTCTCTGTGTCAAATAAATAAATAAAATCTTAAAACAAAACAAACAACTTAAAAAAAAACAACTCAGGTATTGCGCTCGCACACACACATACACACTGTAAATGTGTGAATGTTTTATAAACATTTTATAAATGTTTTATAAACGTTTATAAACGTTTTATAAACTGAATGTTTATAGCAGCTATATTCCTAAACAAATACCCATCAATAAGCAAAGAGCTAAACACCCTGTGATGCTTCTAGTCAATGAAATACTACTCGGTACCAAAAAGGGACTGAGATCAATCCCAAAGGCATGAGTAAGAGTCCATCCCCATAACATTCTGGAAAAGGCTTAACTGTAACAATGGAGAAGAGACGAGAGGTTTCCAGGGTTTAGGGGTAGAGCTAGGATGATTGCAGAGGGGAGTTCTGGGGGCTGATGGAATTGCTCAGTGTACTGAGTATGGTGGTGATCCCAGGAATCTATACATGTGTTAGAAACTCATAGAACCATATACACCCCCCCCCCAAAAAAAGTCCAGCTTACTGTACTTTAATTAAATTTTTTTTCTTAATTTGACATCATTTTTTTAAAGCTTGATTTTTTTTTTAAAGATTTAATTTATTAATTTGACAGACACACAGTGAGAGAGAGGACACAAGCAGAGGGAGAATGGTGGATCCCAGAATCCTGGGATCATGACCTGGGATCAGCTGAAAGCAGAGGCTTAAAGACTGAGCCACCCAGACTCCCCTAACCAGCTATTTTGAGGCCTTCCCAGTGCGCTCCAACAAAAGCCAGACTCCTCCCCAGGAAGGGTCTCCAGCTGGCAGAGGGGCCAGCCCTCATCTCCTCCAGGCCAGCCTCATTTCCCACCAGCAGCCTTGCCTTCTACACAGGAGCCTTTCTTTTCTCACTTCTTTGAGAAGTGCAGGCTCTCTCCCCCCTCAGGGCCTTTGTCTATGCTGGGTGTCCTTCCCTGAGGTTTCCTTCCTCCAGTCTGCAGCCAAGGGTGAGTTTCGGGAAGGGAGTGGGTGAGGAGGCGCCCTTGAACCTCCCTCCCCGCATGCCCCCTGGCTACCCTGTCACCACTCCCCTGCTTCATCTGCCCTTGAACCTGTGCTGGTCCCCAAGGACCACGAGTTAAAGATGCAGATTGTAAGGTAAACCTTAGAACATACCGCTCACCAGCGGTCTTCATATTGGGGTACCTCAGAGAAACGGGGAGCGGGGAGGGTGGCTGCTGAATGCAGATACAGGTCGTGTGTCTCCCCACCCCTCACCCCAGGGGCCTAGTAGGGGAGGTGGGCCCCAGAAGCCAGCACGGTCCTGCACCCCCAGCCTGGCCTTGCTGCTGCTGCTGCTACATGGGAAACTGGGAAGCCCAGGTAGAGCCCTCTTTTCAGGCAATCCGTAAGCTCTTCATTGTATTCCTTTAAAAGGAAAATGGAAAACAAGGCTGATTCCTCTCTGCTTGTGTGGGAGCTCAGGAGAGCCCTGAATAGGTTGGAGGGCACGTGGGACCCTGAACCTGGGCAGTGGATGCAGGACAGAAAGACAGAAGTTTGGGGTAAGGAGGCTGAGGATGTGCAGGGACACCTTCCCCCAAGGTGGCACCTCCCTATTCTGACTGCCCATCACCCACTGCCTCCTCAGCCTTAAAGAGCCATTCACAACTACCACCCCTACCCCACCCCAGGATCTCCCACTGTGGCAGGAAAACACAAGTGCACATGAACACACATGCACACACACACATACATACACACATATATACACACACACACATACACACATAGATCTCCTTGCCCATGGGGAGGTGGCACCTTCCTCCCAGCCCCACTCAAGACTTCAGACCCCAGGGTATACAGCCAGTGTTCATTCCCCTGGGGTTGATAATGAATGGGAGGGAAAGACCTTGGGTGGAAATTCTCCCCAGACCATAGGCTTCCCCAAGGCCCCAGAAGTTTCCTAGAAGGGGCAGAGGGGCCAGTCATCCAAGGACAGTCAAGATACTGAGGGACAGGAAATGGGCTGGGTGGGAGGCTTGAGTTGGCCAGAAGCCTGAGGAAGACAGGCCAACCTGGACTCAACCCTGGGTCTCTGCTTCTAGTTGGTTCTACCCTCAAAACATATCCAGAATCCCAGCCCTTCTCTTAGCTCTGTTGTCCCCACCCTGGTTCAGGACCCCATCACCTCCTACCTGGACACCTAAAGTGGCTTCCTTCCTGAGCCCTAGCATTTTTACCTGCCCTTTAGACTCAGTTTCCCCTCAGAAGCCACAGAAACCCTGCTAAAACTTTGTCCTATCTGGTTGCTCTCCTGCTTAGTACCCTCTCTTGCCCCCTATTTCTTCCCAGTGAAACACAGTGCACACAGGTCTGTGCCCTCACACCTCCCTGACATCATTCCCCCACCTCCCCACTCTCCCCTCAAGCACCACACTTCCACTTGCTCATCCTCTGCTGTTCAAACAGACCAATCTTGCTCTCACCTCGGGACCTTGGCACTGGCTGTTCCCTCTGCTCTGATGCTGTTCCCCAGACACCCACATGCTCCCTTGCTTGGTTCAGGGCTCTGCTCTGATGTCATTTTCTCATAGAGGCCCTCCCCAACAGCCCCATATGAAAATCAGCACCCCTTCTCCTGATACTGCACACTCAATGTCCCTCTCTTTGTCCACCCTGATGACCAGTATCCAAGCCTTGGTTTAACATCAGCTCGGTGAGGACAGGCTCTTTGCTGGTATCACTGTGTGTCCCCACATACAGTAGGTGCTCAATCCGTATCTGTTAGAAGAATATGGGATTCCGGGTCAGGATTTCTCCTCCCATATCTCAGCTCCCTCTCCCCTTCCTCCCACTCAATCTCCACCCACCACCCACCAAGGAGGGCCATCGGGTATGGAATAGCATGGGCAGGAAGCTAGAGCCTGAGGCACTGCCCCCCAGATGCAAGCCTGGGATTCAAGCCGGGGATCGGGCCCTTGTCCCCCAGAATCGTCGTTCCTCATGGCCTCAGCAGTGGGCCTCGCCCTCTCCTGGGCCCCCTCCACCTCTCCCCAGCTGCTCCTCTCCCCCAGGGGCTGCCTGGCACACCGTGGGTGAGACAAGCAGAACTGTCGGGACACCTGCTGCCCTACCAGGGGCTCAGCAGGGTCTCCTGATACCTTACCAGACCTCAGGACACTCCCTGAGCCCATTTTAGAGGTGAGGAAACTGCGGCCCAAGAGGCTAAGTGACTTGTCACAGAACATGCAGAGCATGAGATTCCTACCCACGAGGCCAGACGCGGGGACCTCTTTTCCCGAAGCCACACATTCAAGTTCCAATCAGCCTATAGCCCTCCCGTGCCCTGTAAGTCAGGAATTGCCCAGTGGCTCTTATTCCCCGCTCAGTCCTTCCTCTTCCCTCTGTCCAGCCGACATTGGAACGGGAGCCGTGGTTATCTGTGAGGGAGAGGGAAGGAACTGTTGTCCATTGGGTTCCTGCCACAGGCTGGTTATCACATGGAACGTTTTACACATATCACCTCTGTGATCCTCATGTGACCCCACTACACAGATGAGTGAACTGAGGCCAGAGAGGTTAAGTAACATATCCCACACTGCTCCGCAAATAAGCAGTGGAAAGGGGTTTCCAGGCTGGCCGCAATATCCCGAGATGGTCTGTAAGTCCCTGAGGCTTTCCTGTCCTTCCTCTTGAAAACTCCAATGCCCCCTGCCCCAGGGGGAAAATGTCCCTGGTAGCCCCTCCACGGGCAGGAGAGTGTGAGCGGAGGCAGGCCAGGCCCTGCCAAGAGAGGGCAGCGGGGGCAGCCGCTGCGTTTATTAATTTTCTGCCTCAGTGGTTCGGCAGCCCCGGCCAGAGCGTGCAGAGTTACCGTCCAGTCTATTAAATAATTCTATCTGGGAAGAACCTGGCATTCGAAGGACCATGCTGATGGGCTTCTAAAATTTAATTGCTCTACTAAACGAGATCAGAAATGGGGAGGTGAGCAGGGTGAGCCCGGCTGAAAGGATGGCTGGGTTTCAGGAGGTGAGGGGGACACAGCAAACATCTTTCTGTTCAGCCCCTGTCGGCCTGGCATCGCACACCCCACCCCCGCCGGACGGACCACGGGAGTTGGAGGGGAGCGCCCAGACCTGAGCTCCCTAAACCTCCATCACCGGCAGAGCATCCGCTCCCTTGTGGTCCTGCCATTCTGGCCCTCCTTCCCCACCCCACAGGCTCCTCCAGGCCTGTCACACAAGTTGAGACACCTTTCCCGAAAGTTCCCTGCACTCCCTAGCCTTTGCTCATGCAGACCCTTCGCTTAAGGGGCTGTTCTCCCTTCAACAAGCAAACTCCCCACTCTCCACCGATCGAAAGCCCCCCCAGGGGCACCTGGGTGACTAAGTCAGTTAAGTGTCTGACTCTTGGTTTGAGGTCATGATCTCAGGGTCGTGAGTTCAGGCCCCACGTCGGACTCTGTGCTCAGAGTAGAGTCTGTTTGAGATTCTTTCCCTCTCCCTCCCACAGCTTGCACTCACGTGCTCTCTGTCTCTCTCAAATAAATAAAATAAAAATTTAAGGGAGAAAAAACGTTCTCCCAAATCTCCCAGACAGAGCCAGGGGCCCCGTCCTCTGTGGGGTGGGACCCCTGCAGGGGAAAACAGAGTTCCCTCAGGGTTCTGAGAAAGGCAAAATCGTGTGTCTGTGCTAGCCACTGGATAATACTGTGATTGGATGGTATTTTGATATTTTAAAAGCTCTTTTTCTGATTTTCTCCCTCCCTGCATTTCTCCCTTCACCGTTCTCTCAGCGGAAAAGTAGCCACCTCTGGGTCTCACTTCTCTGGAAAGCAAGGTCTAATGAGGGCCAGGAACAGGGCCCCAACTCTGTGCTCTCTTGCTCTGGTGTCTTCCTTTCACATCACTGACACCCAGAACCTTCGGCCTTCCTGCTGGCTTTCCCCCAGAGCAAGTTTTAGGTCTTCCCTCATGCCAGAATTCCTGCTTCCTCTCCCTCATACCAAGATGTCACTGTCTACACAGCGTCGCTTTCCCCTCTGCTTTCCCATTGTAAACCCCTCTCTCCGTTTCCCCATTCAAGGCTCTGAGCTTCTGTGCTTAAAAATGAAGTTCCCCCATTTCTCAGGAAATCATCTCTGAAAAGCATGCCCAGCTCCAAAGCTCTGAGTTCCTTGATGACACAAGCTTTTGTTGAGTACCTACTGTGTGACAGGCACAGTGCAAGGGACACAGCAGTAAACAAGGCAGATGAGGTCTCTGTCCCACGGAGCTGACATTTGAGCGTGGACAAACAAAATACTCCACGGAACAAGTAAACAAGATGTGACTTCTGTTACAAAGAAAAGAGAACCCCAGTGACAGAATGGGTAGAGATGGAGCAGGGGAGGCAGCACTGGTTGAGGTCGACAGGGGAGGCTGTCTGGGGAGCCTCAGACTCCTGAGACCTGAGACTGAGAGGCAGCCTGCTGTACAAAGCTTTGCAGAAAAGAACTTCCAGGTAAAATACCTATAGTAAGTGCAATGGTCCTGAGGTAGATGCATGCTTGGAGAGGATTGGAGAAGACCAAAGACCAGTGTTGCTGAAAGGGAGAGAAGGAGTGAGTGATAAGAGATAAGCTTGGCATGATCTCCAATGATCTCATGGTTTGATCCCCAAACCTTCACTCAGTCAAGACCATGTCTGTCTAGGGGCTGTTTGGAGAGAGGGCCTTGAGTCTTGCTGGTCTGGCCAGATGGCCTCTTTCTGTGTCGAAGTCAGAGAATCCATAGGGCAGACACACATGATGGAAATGAAGCCAATAGACATCTATGTGACCCCATAAATAGCCCTAAAGCCTGGCAGGGCCCAGAAAGGAATTCTGGAGAAGAAGACAGTTCAGGGCCAAGCTAGTCACAGCCTCAGGGCCTCTGTCAGATTACAGAACAGAGCAGGATCAGGGATGGAAGACCTCAGCAACCTTTGTATTTTTCTCCTACCTATGGCCTCTTCTCCCACAGTATTTCTGCTCACCCGTGGCCTGTGGCCCCTGTTTCAGACACCTGCATACAACCACTCCTGAAGGTGACTAGCCCCCTCCCCCCCATCCACCACCGCCTCTCCTCCAGACCTCCTTCCTAGGAAAGAACCAGCCAGAAAGTTCCTGCTGCCCAGCATCTATGTATCCGGAGAGTCAGGGGCTGTAAATCTGAATGCCAACCCCTCACCCCACCTTGCTTGGAAAGAGCGCACGCGCGGGGTGGGGGGTGGGTGGTCAGCCTGGGTCACTTCCCTACAGTGACATTCCAGCGTTTTCAACAGCAGAGCTCTTTTCTCCCACAAAATCGAGGTAGAATTACAATGGGCAAAAACAGATAAAAGTCATATTTTGCTGGTATAAGTGCCCTGGATCTGCTACACGTATGCCATATTCTTATTGTAATAAGAGAGAACAATTGTAGCAAGATTAGATAAGATGAGAACAAGGTTGTTTTGTTGACTGTAAAATAAAGCCAATGCCTTGCGGATGACGGTTTCTGTCCTCGCTTCCAACTTGTTTCACATTTGGTTTGTGTTGTACACAATTTACTCGTGCAGATAAATAATTGCAAGTTAAGAGAGGCTGTCTCATTTCCTCTTTTATCCCTCCTTGCAATACTCTTTAATTAAACACAGATGCGGGACAGTATTTAGCCCCAGGTCCCCTCAAAGCAAACTTTCTGGTGATTTCAAATGGGTTAAAAGTTGTATAACCTAATTGCCAGCCTCTATCTATTTTTAAATACTGCTTTATCGTTAAAAACGATACCGGAAAGCAACTTGAGTCAGACATTTGTGGGCTCTGCCTCCCAAAGACCCAAAGGGGTCCAGACAGACATGATTCAGAAGTGTAGCTTTGAAGCCACATCTCACTCGGCAGTCCCTCCACCTGGAGCCCTGGGCCCTACCCCCCAAACCCAGTTCATTCCCTGTTTCCCAAAGACTAACACAATCTCAGGGTAGGGAAAGACCTTGGGGCTATGTACGTACAAAGCCCATCTTCTGCAGAAATTCCTCCATAGCCCCACAACAGTTACTCCTTCAGCCTCTGCTTGAATGCCCATAGTAATGGAGAGCTCAGCACCTTCTGAGGCAGCACCATCTGCCTGGCCTGGTCCATGATAAGGCAGTTCTACTTGTTAAACATGGCTTCCTCTCTGACCCTCTTTCTTTAGCTATAGGATGGACATAATAATACTTATTAAGCCAGGTTGCTGTGAAGACCAAACGAGACAGCACAGAGCTGACACATACGAAATGTGCAACAATGCTTATGTCCTTCTCTGCCCCCCAGAGCGCCCTACTTTAGAGGAATGGGCAGCCTTATGCCTGCAGGGGTAAGTACACAGTGTGGAATGTGCTTTGCAGAGCTGGCAGGGGTGGGGTGGGGTGGGGTGGGCATGCGCATTCTCTTGGGAGGTCCCTATGTGAAGCCTGCCTGGAAAGGCTGCCCACAGTAGCAAAGAGCACTGTGTAACCCTCCCACCTTCTATTCCCCCACACCTCCCTGTGGGCTCCAACTCCACCCCCGCCCCAGCCCCCTCCCCTCACTGCCCTCAGAGCCTCATCTGTCTTCCCTCGTGTCACCAGAGCTGGAGGCTTGTCCCAGAGGCAAGGGGATTAAATCCCAGGGCCAGCCGCGCCCCCGCCAAGGAGCTGGCACTTCATTACCCGCCTGCCCAGCTGTCTGCGGCCATCGATCGGCCCTGGCCTGAGTGACCCCTGATTGATGGGCAGCACGTTATTTACTGGAATCTGTCCCAAGTCAGCTGGGAAGAGGGGAGAGCCTCTGTGCTCCTGAAGAATCAGCTACCAGCAAGCCCTGCAGTGGTGGTGGTGGGGGGGTGGGGACAGAAAGCAGGTGGCAGGGCATACTCCCCTGGAAGTCGGGGGTCCCGGGCCCAGCACAGCAGGGCGATCTTGGCTGAGGTCTCTGGCCTTCCCTATCCCTGGGCCTCAGCATCCTCTATAAGCAGGGCTCACAAAGTTAGTGGCCCTCAGGTAAAGAGAACAGAGTGGCAGCAGGTAATGAGAACAAAGTAAGGGGGCAAGCTGGGGCTGGTGCCCTGTTCAAAGGGGTCGACTTGCTCCCTCCATCTTGCCCCACACCTTGTCTTCCCACTTGTCCCTGACTTGACTGTAGCTGGGGAAGCTCCTTTGCCCTCTAAAGGTAAGGGCTGGCCCACCTCTTTTCTCTTCATTCCTGCCATGGCCTTCTTTTCCAAGCCAGCCCCTGTGCCCAGCAGCCGGAAACTGCAAGAAAGTTTGGCTTCCTGGTGGAGATTATATTTGAGAAGGGCTTTGACATAGCAAAGGACTTGGGGGACATAAAGACAGGACCGCTGAGGGTCATCAGCCGTGTCCCCATGGCTACGCCCCAGCCCCTTGGGTAGGTCAGCCTCATGAGGACCACATGACCTCATGCCAGCCGCACGTGGACCAGAGCAAAACAACTGACTGGGGCAGCTAATCTCCAGTGACAGAGGCTGCCTTGACCTACGTGGCTTGTGCTGGAGTCTGTCTCAGATCTTGACCAAAATGCAGAAGACAAGGCAGTTACCAGCGCTGGAGGGGCAGAGGAAGTACAAGGAGAGGCCACGATGGGCCCTGTGGGATCAAACCCACACAATACCACGTTCTACAAGAAATGGGGGAGCAGGCAGCCACTGGTGGCACAAGGAGAGGGGACCATGCAGAGGCAGGGGTGCCCAGCGAGGACTAGAGACACTCACTGAATGGGCCTCGGGCTCCAGGCCCCATGCATCCCTCAACAAACCTTTGATTAAGGCAATGTGAGTGTCTCTGCTCCTGAACTAGGACTTGAACCGGAAGGGCATTCCCAGCCCTGAGCGCGGTGTAGGCAAAGATGCAAAGGCAGAAAGTTGTAAGAGGTGTTCCCAGAGTGAGGATGGTGGACAGTGTGCCCAAGCTAGAACAGAGCATGGTATGCGGGTGCATGTATACACGCGTGTGCACAAATGTGCACCTGTGCCCACTGGGTTCAGAGATGCATATGTATTGAATGGGTTAAGAGGCCAGAAGAGCAGGCCGGGGCCAGAGGACGAGGGCCCAGAGCAGCAGGAAGTACCTGGAACAGGCAGATGAGTGTCCTGGACAGAGCTGGCCCCAGGGAGTGGGGAAGGAGGCTAGAGATGCAGATGGTACACGGAGCTAGGACAGGGCTGTGGGAGTTAGGATGAGATCAGGCCGTGCTGGGGGTATGTTACCAGGGCAGAAGCCTGGCATCCGAGGTCCTAGTTCCAACTTGGCCAACCAAGAGAACTGCAGGGCTACCAACCCAGGAAAAGATGGTTGGATGGAGTCAGGCTCTGTGGCTGTAGGGTAGAAACAGCCAAGGCAACTGATCAGGAGCTCAGGAGAGAAGTCAGTGGTTCAAAACTATTTCGGAGACATTGGCAGGCAGGGACCTGCGGAAGAAGAGTTCTCCAAGAGTAGATATTTGTGTCCAGTAAGCCTGATTGCCTGCTCACCTTCCACTCTGAACCTAACCCCAATTCTGACATCAGTTTGGAACGGATTTCCCCCACACCAAGCGCTCTGTTGACAGCAGCTGGGTGTCCTACGATTTGACTCAACTGAGACACTGTCTCCCTAGAGATTCAACCTCCCAGCCTCCTTCTTTGGAAGTCTTAGGGTGGGACCGAAAGTTCCAGTCGGTTGTCCTGGCAATCAGCCCCCAGGTTCAGGTGCAGTCCCCAAGTTGCATCATTAACATAAGATGCACTTCTGCCTTCATGGCTTAGGAAATTCCAAGAGTTTCAGGAGCTCTGTGCCAGTAATGGGAAGCTCTGTGCCAGTCAAACCACCCTTCCCAAACTCGCTTGCAGCTGGTGGTGGCCACATGACCTCTGGGGGCAGCTGGGCCAGCCCTCCAGATTTCTTGTTCTGTTCGAGAAAAATAAAAAGGTGCCTGTCAGTCAACACTTCCTTGCTGGCTGCTGTGGCAGCTATACACATTCCCGACAGATTCAGGGGTCATGAGTGGTCCCTGAGACATGAGACAGCAGGGTGTGGAGAGTTAGCAAAAGCACTGGAGATGTGGTGAGCCAGCAAGCTGGAGGGTGCTGACCCCGGCTTGGAGGCGTGGGGGTGGGAGTGGACAGAGCATCCACGGGCTTCTCTGCCAAGGGTCATAGGGAGCGGGCCGTGCTGGGGGCAGCTGGATCTTTCCACAGAGTGTCTGTGGTGCACAAGGCGTCCTAGGAGGGAGGAGTCCATAAATCTGATCTTTTGATCTGGGGAAAACAGCTCAAATTGTTGGTTTGTAATGACTGCAACTTCCCAACAGCCAGGACAGGAAAAGTCCCTATAGCAACAGAAGGCCTGGAAGACCACACCGGACACCTCCCCTCCCCTCCCAGGATCGTGCTCTGAACACAGACGGATCGCGCACCCTTGCCTGCTCTCTCCCACGTCACTCCTTGACCCTTTCCCGTAAAATGCTAGGCGTCCATCTCGTGGGCAGAGAGGTCAGCTGTTAAGGCTTGAACTTGCTACCTAGCAAGTTCACACGAAATAAATCTCTCCCTTTCTCTTTTCCAAAGCCCTGTCTCTTGAGTTACTGGCCTCATTTACGACAAATGAGTTTATCCGAGTTTGTTCTGCAACAGCATTGGCAAACACAGCCAGGAGCTTGCTTTCCATTTCTCCAGACCCCTCAGGATTCCCCAGGCCAGAGCAGATGACCCCAGTAGGGCGCCCAGGCTCACCTGTTTCTTTCCTGAGTTAGCAGCTATGATAGATGGATCAGTAACACTCCCAACAGCCTCTTTTCTAGTAACCAGGATAATCTCCTGTCAGCCACACTTAGTGGAGTTTTAAGGTAACCTCCCCCTGGGAGCCCTCCTGACTTGCCTTCTACTTACAGCAGTCAGTCCATCTGCCTCCCCATTCAGCCCTCACCGGGCTGGCTATCACTGTTTGCTTGTTCCCCACCCCACATGAACTAGACCACTATTTCTCAAGACTTTTGGTGTCAGGAACGCTTATCCTCTTAAAAATTACTTAGAACCCCAAACAGCTTTTGATTATGTAGGCTTATCAATATTTGACCACATTTGAAATTAAAACAGAGAAAAATATAAGTATTCATTTATTAATTCAATTAAAGATAAAAATAATAAACTCAGTACATGTTAATATAAGTCATATATTTTTGTGAAACATAACTCTTCAGGGAAACAAAAGTGAGAAGAGGAGAATTTTTCACATTTTCGCAAATCTCATTAATAGAAGACATCTCGATCCTTATATGTACTTCTACATTCCATCTCCGGCAGTATGCTGTTTTGGTTGAATTAGATAAAGAAAATTTGGGGGCGCCTGGGTGGCTCACTCGGTTAAGCATCTGCCTTCCGTTCGGGTCACATCACGATCCTATGGTCCTGTGATGGAACCTCACATCAGGCTCCTTGCTCAGCAGGGAGCCTGTTTCTCCCTCTCCCTCTGCCTGCTGCTCCCCTGCTTTCATGCTCCCTCTGTGTCAAATAAATAAGAAAATCTTGGATGGAAGGAAGGAGGGAGGGAGGGAAGGAAGGAAGGAAGAAAGGAAAGAAAGAAAGATGAAAAAGAAAATCTGGCCTCACCCAGATAGGGAGCTGGGAAAGAGATCATCCTAGTAGCCTCTTCCATTACTGTGGACATTCTTCTTTGATATTACACCAAACCTTGACCTGTCGTAAGTTCTTTTTTTTTTTTAATTTTTTTTTATTTTTTGAATTTAGTAGTCTCTGTGCCCAACATGGAGCTTGAACTCATGACCCTAAGGTCAAGAGTCACATGCTCTACCAATTGAGCCAGTCAGGGGCCCCCATGTGTTGTAGATTCTTGAGGGTGATTGAGGTCTGGAATCTGAAATCTTATCAACCAACTTTTCATATTCTGGTTACATTAAAAATCCACTGGTCTATCTTACCCCTGGAATGCATCTTTTCCCCATGTAAGATTTCATAATACCATATGTTAGCCATTTAGAAATAAGGTCTTGAAGTACTAGCAAACTGTCAAGTTCCCGGTTACAGACAAAAGTGGTCCAAAATCCCAAATTTTGCTTGAAAGCTTAGATTTTATCCTTGGCAAAAAATACTGACAGTTGTTTTCCTTGGTGAGACATGCTCACTTCATTCATTTTCAAGAAAATGTATGTCAAATATCCAAGAAAAGTAATGAGTTTATCTACAGGTTTCTTTTCTTTTTTTTTTTTTTTTTTTTTCCAAGTAAAAATGAAAATGGCTGCTCTAGCTTCCAACTCAAACCATCCCAGAAGTGGGATTCTTTGAGGCAATGACCATGCTTCAAAATGCTGCAGAAATTCTTTAAACAAACTTCCCGCTGGCTCTCACAGAAAATGGAAAGGATGTGTACTCAAGGATAGAGATTTAACAAGGTTAATGATTTTTATTGGCAAATCAAGGACTCTTCATGAAACTGGTGATGGGGTTCAGGACAGGCCATCCCAAATATGTCACTTTGACATATTGATTACTTGGAATTCTTGTCCTGGAAACACCCAGGACAAGAAGGACACTCTGACCCTCCTTTGTCCTTGAAAGTAGCAAATAAATCTCCCGTGTGAAAGGAGTCCTCCCTGTGCTTTTGTCACTTCTCTGAGTCTTTTTTTTTTTTTTAAGAGAGAGAGAGAGAGAGAACATGGGAGCACCCAGAGGGAGATGGAGAGAGAGCATCTCAAGCATCCTCCCAGCTGGACATGGAGCCTGATGCCAGGCTCGATCTCACAACCCCAAGATCACAACCTGAGCCAAAATCAAGAATCAGACGCTGAGCCACCCAGGCACCCCTGAGTCTCATATTTCATGAGCTCCCATATGTGAAATTAAATTTGTTTTTCTCCTGTCCATCTGTTTTCTGTTGATTTACTTTTTAGACAGGCAGAACAACCTAGAATAGAAAAACAGAAAAGTTTTCCTCCCCTTCCTGCAGGGAAAGAAAACCATGGCCGCTGTTTATTTAGTACAGTTTGATGCCACTGCCTAAACATTTACTGAGCATTTTTAAGCACCCCAGAGCTCGGTCAGGTACCATCAGTTGCAAATATAGCACACAATGACAATGGCGAATAGCACCTGAGTATTATTGTGAAAATAATTTTGACCTTGAGGCCTCCCCAGAGAAACTTAGAACCACATCTTGAGAACTGAGCGCCTGAAAGGGGCTCCTTTTTTTGTTATAAGATTTTATTTTTAAGTAATCTCTACCCCCAACGTGAGGCTCAAACTCACAACCCCGAGATCAAGAGTCACGTACTCCACTGACTAAGCTGGCCAGGCACCCCAGGGGCTGTGTAATCTTGTCCCTGTGTCCTTGGCACAAAGACAATACCCAAAAAACACTCACGGAGTAATACTCCACCCTACTGAGCGTTCCCTGGGAGCTTTCAAGGGATGGACTCACTCCCCTCAAAACAAATTTTGAGGGGGGTACTTTTTCTATCACACCCATTCCACAGGTGAGAACACCAAGGCACAGAAAGGTGCCTCTCTCTACCTCCTTTTTGTTAAAAAGAGAACCAGCCAGCCTCCAAGAAACGAGGCTGGAAAATGATGACACTCTGTGTTCCTACTTAGCTCTTCAAATTCTACAGAGTTCCATCGATACCTGGAAACCTCCCAGAGAGCCCTCACCTCCCTACGCAGCAGCCAGAGAAACAAGAGACCCCAAGTGGGTCTCAAGCCCAGGTCTGCTTGGATCCTGGACCTCAGTGTTACCAGATCAGCGGGAGGACACCTCCAGGGCTCAGGCAACAGTGCTCAGCCCAGCCCCGAGATCGCTGGGCTACAGTAGCTACCCAGCCCCAGTCCCTCCCCAGAAATGCTTCCCCCCATGTTTCCCTCTGGCTCTCCAGTGCTGAGCCCTCCGAGGTGTTGCCAAGCTGTCCAGATCCAGGGTGGATGCCAATCGCCTCCGGGAGGTGCCCAGCCGGCTGACAGAATCAGTTAACACACAGACGCCTCTGCGCTATTTGCTGAGGCCCCTGGAGGCCCCATGCTCATTTTCTCCCCCTTCCAGAAACCCAGAAAAGTAAATACCTATACCCAGAAATGCTTTGGTGGGTAAACAACCTAGAGTTTGCTCTCCAAATTGCCACCTGCCCCCACCTCCAAAGGCTGACAGGTTTCTCTGTAATTCATTGCCCTGGATTCCCCTGTCACCCACACATGCTGCAGGCTCTCAGGGCAGGAGAGCCACGGGGCCCCAGGGCAGTGGGAACGACCTCTGTGGGGGAGCTCAGAACGGTGACATTCGCAAGCTCAGAGGGAGTGGGTCAGGCCTGAGGGGTGCAGACTGGAGGAGACTGAGGTCACCTGCAGCCCTCCAGGACCAAGGACTGTCTCTCAAAGAGTGGCTCACATAGGAGCCAACCCCCAGTGTCCTGCCCAACCCCCCTCCCAGATCTCTGCCTGTTCACCAGGGGTCACCTCCCCAAAACTGGCCGGATCCCTCTGCTCTGCTCTAAGACTCTCTTCCCTTGTTCCCAACTTACTGTCATCCTGGCTTCTTCAGATCTGTCTCTTGCTACCCTCATGTCCACACTGTTCCCTGTTCTTACCTCCTCAACCTCACCCCATCCTAACGAGGCCCTGGGGCTCCCCCTTTCCCACCCTTGGGTCCCTCAGTGTCGGTCAACAGAATCACTGGCCACTCAGGTAAACAAGGTAGCACTGAGTAAGGTCCTGGAGGGCCAGCCCCAAGGAGCCCCTGCCCTGGAGAGCTTAGGACACAGACAAGAGGTCATACAGATCATGTCTCTACATCCCATGCATCCTTCTTCCCACTTGACAGATTCAGAAATCCAGGTGCCTGAGGCAGAGGGCCTTGCCCATGGTGACACGGCTGGCAAGTGACTGAGCTGGACTGGACTCCAGGCCTTTTCCCCAACTGAGGAAAGGAAGGACCTAGCCACAGAGCCACAGGACACTTTGGCTGGGAATCCAACCCTTGGAGGTGCCTGTTAACACCTTCGAGCCTCGATTTCTTCATCTGTAAAATGGAAGCAAACAATTCTTGCCTCAGGAGATGTAAGGACATCTGTCACCTACTAGGCATTTAGAGAGCAGTAGCTATAAGGATGTCTGACTCTTGATTTCAGTTCAGGTCTTGATCTCAGAGTCATGGGATCAAGCCCCGTGGTGGGCTCCAGGCTGGGTGTGGAGCCTGCTGAAGATTCTCTCTCTCGGGGCGCCTGGATGGCTCAGTTGGTTAAGCAGCTGTCTTTGGCTCAGGTCATGATCTCAGGGTCCTTGGATTGAGCCCCAAGTCAGAGGGTCGAGGGGTAGGGTGGGGGGGGTCCCTGCTCAGCAAGGAGTCTGCTTCTCCCTCTGCCCCTCCCCCCCATTTGTGCTTGCGCCCTCTCTCTCAAATAAATAAATAAAATCTTAAATAAATAAAAAAAAGATTCTATCTCCCTCTGCTCCCAGCCCCCACTCCCCACTGTGCTCACCCGTGCAAGTACATTCTTTCTCTACCAAAAAAAAAAGAAGCAACAGCTGTAACTACTACTATTACTGAAGTCGTTATTGTTGCCAGTCTAGTCAAAGTCCTGAATCCAAGAGTGACTTTCAAGGGATACAGATAAACAGCCCCTGGGATGGCCAGCAGGCAGAGTGGGGGAGTGGAGCGGTGACATCTGCAATCAGGAGCCGAAGGCTGAGAAAGCAACAGGCATGGAATCTGACAGCTGCGGGTGAGGTCGGCCTAAAGAGATTAAGATTTGGTGTGTGAACGTCACCCGGACCTCAGCAAAAGGGCAGGAGGCTGGCTGATAACCTGCTGCGGGGGCCCCGATAAGAAGAACTCACCGCCAAATCCCCAGGCCCCAGGAGGAGGGCCCTAGAGGCTGAGAGATTTTCTGGGAACAGAGGGCGACAGGGAACCAGCCCAGGAGCACAGGCTGAGAACTGGCCCAGCACCAAGATGCCTGGAGCTGGGAGCCCCCCAACATTTGGAAGGTTTTGCAGCAGGCTGGAGGGGGTCCTGCCCAGCGCACAGGCAGGCCAGAGGCACAGTGTGCTGTGGTCGCCTCAAGTGGGAGCCCCAATGGCAAGGTTTTGTGTTAGAAACTGCGGCTGCCCCACTAACATGGAATGTTGGGAGAGTGGGAGCTGGCTCAGAGATCTATGATATTGGCTGGCTCCAGTTTTTACATGTGGAGAAATACATTTCTATCTTGTTTGAAGCCACTGTTAATTTGGGTCTCTGCTATGCATCACCAATCTGCCGTTGTCACTAGTGCCACCAGCTGCCGTGTCAACACAGCTCTGCTGGGGCGGGAAGGGCAGAAAACAGTCTCTCCAGCCAACTCTCCTTATTTGTTTTATGTTTACTCTTGTGTTATGATTTGTTTTTTTTTTCTTTTCTTTTTTTGACTAGGTCATGCGTGCCCATAATATCACATTTTAAAAGCACGAAAGTTTGTCATTAAGAATAAACTTAACAGGGCGCCTGGGTGGCTCAGTGGGTTAAAGCCTCTGCCTTCAGCTCAGGTCATGATCCCAGGGTCCTGAGATCGAGCCCCACATCAGACTCTCTGCTCGGCAGGGAGCCTACTTCGTCCTCTCTCTCTCTGCCTGCCTCTCTGCCTACTTATGAACTCTGTCTGTCCAATAAATAAATAAAATCTTAATTAAAAAAAAGAAGAAGAAACTTGACAGTAAGAGACCGTCGTTTGACGGTGGCTGAAACCAGGGGGCTGTTTATTTCTCTCTCACCTGAAAAACCTGGAGACAAGCAACCCAGAGCACTTATCCTCCCTCAAGAGCTCAGGGGCCCAGGTGCCCTCTGGCCCACTGCTTCCCCCCACTCAGATGTATCCTCTTCTCCGTGGTCCAACATGGTGGCCATGACAGCTGGGTCCCAGGCAACAGGAAGGAGGCCGGGGCCAAGGACACACCAGCTATCTCTTATGGACAGTTTCTTGAAGCTGCTGCACGAAGCTTCTACTTACACTCCATAGATAAGAGCTTAATCACATAACCACACCAAGCTGCCAGAAAGACTGGGAGATGTAGTCTTCTCTGGGCAGCCGGTGCACAAGGGGAGAATGGGTGCTGGTGAACAACAGTCATACAAAAGAGGTACAGGGAAGAGTCTCTGGCAGTTTCTCTGGGAAGGGGCATCAGGGAGCTTCCTGGGGCAATGGCATGTTCTCTATCTCGATGGAAGTTGGATTACACAGGTGTGTCCATTTTTCAGAGCTCTAGAAATGCTCCACTTTAGATCTGTGCCTTTCACTTTATGTAAATATCTCCAAACATCCCCGCAGAAACATTAAAAAAAAAAATCCTGTAAACAAATATTGGACTCTAGTTAATGATGCACACCCTGCAGGGTTTAGGGATGGAATATACTGATGCTTGCAACTACTTGGAAATTTTTTTTAAATTTTTATTTATTTATTTGATAGCGAGTGAGAGAGAGCACCAGTTGGGGGGTGGGGAGGCGGACAGAGGGAGAGGGAGAAGCAGACTCCCCGCAGAGCAGGGAGCCAGATGCGGGGCTCGATCCCAGGACCCTGCAATCATGACCTGAGCTAAAGGCAGACACTTAATGACTGAGCCACCCAGGTGCTGTGAAACTGCTTTGAAATGTTTCAAAAAATAAGATGGATAGAGACCTGTGGGATAAGGTCAGTCTAGCGAAATGGTAACCGTAGAATTTAGGTGGTGCATAGATGGGTGTTCTCTATTCCATTCTTTCAATCTTTCTTGAAAGATTGAAATGAAACTGATCATGATAAAATATTGGGGGGGGGGAAAGTCCCCTTGTCCCCCTCCCATCCTCAAGCCACCAAATCCTCCTACCTGCTTCTCTTGGAGCCCAGTGGCAATAGCCTAGACGTGTGCAAAAATACCATCTATGCAGCAGTCTCTGTCTTATCCTTCACCAGCCTGGTATGTGTGCTGTTTGCTCCCAGGTGGAGAGAATCCCCTGGATCAAAACCCTCCTTGGAAGCTGCCATCCTCTGGGCTGGCCCAGGTTTAAAAAAAAAAAAAAAATGGTGACTCCTCCAAAGACTTCCCCTCGTGACCTCAGATCCCATGGCTTCCTGGCTGCCCACCAACCCCCGCTCCCAGGAGTCCCATCAGCTCTAATGCTCTCCCTCCCCCAAAACCCTCCTTGGCTATCACCATCTCCCTCTCTCTGAGCCTTCCTGTCACCACAAGGCCTTGTAAAATCCAGATGATTCCCTCCCAATACTGCTCTTCACGGCTCCTGCACCCTCCCTGCCCCCTACTTCGGGATAAATGGGGCTGGAAGGAATCCTTTGTTCTCTCCTGAGTTCCTTGGTCCAGATCTTTCCTTCAGGCTCTTGTCCCCTAGGCTTCCTTGTTGATCTTTCTAGTCAGTTGTCCGGGTGACCCACTGCACAAAGGAGAGGCTCTGACTAGGGCTCTGAAGAGGCTCCTCAGGGAGGTGCCATCTTGGCGAGATCTGGAAAGGTTTCTACAGAGGGAGAATGGAAGTGGCGTTCCAGGCTGAGGGGATGGCACAAGTAGAGGTCGGAAGTTGGGGAAAAGCAGGTTCGGTCAGGGTACCTGAAGTCCCAGTCCTCCCTGCCTTTCCCTCCATTCCTGTCCTCCTCCTACCCTACTCTTACCAGGCTCACAGCTCCAGCCTCTGCACCTTACCCCAGGAACTCCTCCCCCGGAAGCCCTACCCAAAGCCCACATGGGCAGTGAGAGCCCCTTCTCTGTGGGCTGTGCTGCATGGGCTTGCTCCACCTCCACACCCATCTCTGTGTGTTGCAGCTCTTGGTTTAAAGCAAAGTCCCATGAGCTATAAGCAATTTGGTGAGTGCAAGTCTTCCAGCTTCCAGGCGGCCATCCTTCCCCTGAGGCCCTAAATTCATAGTAGCTATTCAGCCATCACTGCAGGTTTGCACCCTGCTGGTAGAATGGCCTTTCTCTATGTTTCCTTTAAAAGAGGACACAGCCAGGATGCCTGGGTGGCTCAGTCACCTAAGCGTCTGCCTTGGGCTCAAGTCATGATCCCAGGGTCCTGGGATCAAGTCCCACAACAGGATCCCTGCTCAGTGGGGACACTGCTTCTCCCTCTCCCACTCCCTCTGTCTCTTCCCCAGCTCATGCTCTCTCTCTCTTTCTGTCTCTCTCTCAATTAAATAAATAAAATCTTTAAAAGGAGAAGAAGAAGATGTTGATGACGTAGCTGTCACAAGCAGGGTGTAAAGATTTGGGTGGAACAAGTGGTTGGAGTTCTGTTTCTTGATGTCAGATTGGGGCAGGGACAAATCCAAGAACTCATAGCCTATGGACATGACTGATCTAGAGAGACTGACGGCAAGTAACTACTTCATGCACGTTTTCTTATCATGAGGAGAGGAGAAAGACACATGGCGCATCATGAAAGAGAAGACAGAGGGAAGACCCAGAGGAGTCCAAACTCAGCACTGAGGCTCTGGGTTTGTCTGTTACTGCAGCATAGCTGGGCCTATACTGACAATGGCAGAATCAGATAGGAGAGCAGCCTCCGGCTCCCTTTATACAGACAAAGGGAGGTGGTCATAGAGACACAAGGCAACATCTTCAGCCCCAAGGCACTCACCAATCATTCAGTGAATGTTTATTGAGCCTGAACTGTGTCAGACAAGTTGGAGGCACTGAGAGTACTAAATAATGAACAAGAGTCAAAAGTCCCCACCCTCACAGAACTTATAGCCCAGTGGGGAATTGACAGACAATGAATAAAAAAGCAACAGATATGCAGAATGTTTTTATAGCATTTACAAAGGAAGAAAAAGTGACACCGGAAGATAAGAGGCCTAGAGAGTGTGTGCTATTTCAGATGGGGTGGTCAGGAGTGCCTTACTGAGATGCTGACATGTGAGTAGAGACTAGAAGGAAGTGGAAGAGTGAAGCATGTGGTTATCTGGGAAGAGAGTGGTCCAAGCAGCAGTGATAGCAGGTGCAAAGGTCCTGAGGTAGAGGCTGCTTAGTACTTGGTATGCGTCCTGGAGGCTGAAACTGGGACCAAGACTGAGGACTCTCTGTCTCACTTTCCAGCAACTAAGAAGGATAATATTAAAACAGATTCAAGAGAAGCAAGTCAGGAAGGCTGCCCTAGGAACTCCTCCCTTTGAATCCCCTAAACCATAGCCCTGGATGCCCGCTGCCAGCCCTGGTGCCCTCCCTAGGCAAGAGGTACCCACATAAGCTGCTTCATGCTAGGATTCCAGAACATGCCTTATTTGCAAACACCATAATGCCTAAATGTCCAGAATAACTCTCCCCAACCTGGATACTGTGGGCCAGGAACAAGACAGGGCCTTAGGCAGCCTCTTCAGTGTCCAGGCGTGGGAGGAAGGAGGAAACCTTGCAAGTAGATGCCTCACTCCCAACCCCTGGGAGCAACTAGCTAATGAGGGCCCTATAGAGGGCTTGGAGCTTGTGGCTATAGGCCGGTCGAGGGTCACGGCCCCATGTGCTTCTAAAATGATGCCACTCTGAGGCTATCTGCCCAGAGATGTATTCCAAGCATGCCACCAGGGCTAAAGGTGAACCATGGGGTTATGGGGTTAGGCTGCCTGGGCCCAAGTCCCAGCTCTGTCCCCCACTAGCTGTCCAACTTGAGTAGGTTAATTACCCTATATGTACCTCTCACCTATAAACCAGGGATGGTAACAACAGTTATGCATGGCTAAATGAGATAATATGTAGTCCGTGACAAGTGCTATGGAAGTGTTTTTTAAGCAAAAAGGAAAGTGCTTGGTAAAGTGTATTTTAAAATCACTCTCTTCCATGTAATTGTATTTAAAATATTCAGTAAGAAAAGGGTTTGCCCCCCTTTAAGAACAATCTGGGAAGAAACTTTTTATCAGCACAAAGTCAGTGATCAGGAACCAAAGCAAGAGCTACCAACGGTTTAATAAGGTCCTTTCAGCATTAGAGCGAAGCCCTCTACACAGGTGTGAGTGGTGGCCAGCTTCAGGACAGCCAGCACCAGCTCTCCTGTGGTTTTGGGGACGCCAGCTGCCAGGGACCTGCCCCCTGAGCCTCAGCTGGCAGACTGAACTGGGCCCAGGGGCTGGAAGCTCAGCCTTTGAGCAACTGACCCTCAACAGCCAGAGAAGACCAAGGTGAGGGGTCTGTGGGGGTCCGGGCCTTGACCTTGGGTGATAGAATAAAACATAAGTGCATTGAGAAAATGAACAGTCCAGTGATAACAAGAGGAGAACGTCAACAAGCCACCTGAGCCAGGCTTCCATTATCTGTTTGAACTTTATCGATAGATTTCATCTCTCTTTTTCCAGCTCTTTGATAACTAAGGCACTTTCAGTTTGCCCTTAATAGGGAAAAAAGGACTGGAGGGAGGTAGGCCTGAGCCCGGTCCTTCCCAGTTCTATGTCCACACTGGTGGCCTAAGTCTTCATTTGAGGACCAAACAAGAACCACTATCATTAATTGAACATCTACTAAGTGCCCTGCACTGTATATTCTTCACTCCTCACAACTGCTATTCCATACTGAGCCCACACTCCCATTTCCATCTCACAGAGAGGAAGATACCATAAATGGCTGCTCTGAGACATGGCCGAGCTCAGAGATCTCTCACGGAGCAGATTTTCCGGAAGAGCGGTGTTCAGTGACCAGGATTGTGACTAGGGTCCTGTCTGCCTCCTTTCCCTCCCTTCTTCCTCTCTCAGGGCCCCATACCCAGAGTGTCCCTTGGAAGGGCTGCAGCCAGGCAGTCCCTTCGAGTGACAGTGGTCACAGGGATGGAAGTTAATTCCTGCCAAGTGCCAGAACACAGTGGGGTTTTAAAAAGAATCCAGGTTGCCAAGAGGAATTAAGGAAGACATCTGTAAATGGAGAACTACATCATGCTCATGAGCTGGGTGATTCCATATGGGTAGTGTTGATTCTCCCCAAAATTATCTGTAGATTCAGCATAAGTCCAGTCAAAGGCCCATTTCTATGGAAATCAACAAGCCTATTATAAAATGTATATGAAGACGCAAAAGACCTAAAAGAACCAAGACAATCACGAAGAAGAGCAAAGATGAATGTCTTAAACAAACATATTAAAACTTTCTGTAAAGCTATGGCAATTAAGACAGTGTTATTTAAGTTTAAGGGTAGACAAATAGACTAAAATAATAGAGAAAATCCAAAAATAGATCCACACATACATGGTCAAATGATTTATGACAAGGGCACTGAAAGGGAGCAGAATACATGACCCCAAAATATGCCACTTTGGCATGTAGATTGTATTGAAATGAAAGCAATCAAGACATAGCAGACTCAAGAAGAACTTTGACTTTTCCCTCAACTACCTCAAAGAATTTGATAGGGAGCCTGACTCAGATAGAGAGCTATTACCAGAGATAACTTTCACCTGAAGGACCTACCTCTATGGCAGGGTAAACATCTAATTACCAAACATCTGCTTTTCTTATTGCCCTGTGAATTACCCTCTTCCCCTTTGAAGCCCCAGGGCCCTATTCCATTCCTTAGCTCAGAACAGGGTATAAGCATCAACTGCCCGACTTATCCTTGGGGCTCATATTTTTATGGGCCTCCCATATGTACAAAATTTAATTTTTTAAAAGATTTTATTTATTTACTTATTGGGGGGGAGGGGAGAGATAGAAAGCATGAGCAGGAAGAAGTACAGAGGGAAAAGAAGAAGCAGACTTCCCACTGAGCAGGGAGCTCCATTCAGGGCTCGATCCCAGGACCGCGAGATCATGTCTGAGCTGAAGGCAGACACTTAACTGACTGATCCACCCAGGTGTCCCAATTTGTTTGTCTCTTGTTAATCTGTCTTATATCAGTTTAATTATTAGCTCAGCCAAGAACCTACAAAAGTATGAAGACATTTTTTCCTCCCCAACAACACCATCACAGTTCAGTGGAGAAAGGACTATCTTTTCGATAAGTGGTGCTGGACCAGTTGGCTCAGTTGGATCATACAGGGGGAAAATCATACTATACACAAAAATTAATTCTAAATGGATCATAGATCTAAATGTTAACAGTAAAATAATTAAACTTCCAGATAAATATATGAGAATATGTGCATGACTTTGGACAGGCTAAGATATCTTATACATAACAAAAAAACACTAACTAGAAAAGAAACAATAGGTTTCGTTGAAATTTGAAACATCTGTTCATCAAAAGACAGCCATTAGGTGACCCGGGGGTGGCTCAGTCTGTTAAGCAATGAACTCTGTCTCCACTCAGGTCATGAACTCATGGGTCCTGAGATTGAGCCCCTTGTCGGACTCCAAGCTCATCAGGGACTCTGCTTGAGATTCGCTCCTTCTGCCCCTCCCCCTACTCATTCTTTCTGACCCTCTCCCTGTCTCCCTAAAATAAAATCAATAAATCTCTCTTTAAAAAAAAAAAATGAGGAAAGTGAATAGGCAAGCCTCAGAACAGCAGAAGCTACCTATTCATACATACATCTGACAACTCATGTCTAGAATATATAAAGAGTTCCTACAAATCAAAAAGAAAAAGACAACCCAGTTGAAAATGGGCAAAAGACTTTACCAGGCACTTCACAAAGAAGCTGTCCAAATATTCAGTAAGCTATGAAAAAGTTCTCAACAACACTAATCATATTTAATTTATCTAATTTAATTTTGATTTAACTTTGATTTTAATCAAATTTAAATTAAAACCAAAACAAGACACCACCGTACATCCACAAGAATGGCTAAGATGAAGGGGAAAAAAAAATCTGATCGCACCAAGCATTGGGGAGCAAGTGGAGCAACTGGACTTCTCAAACACTACAGGGAAGAATGGAAATTGGTAAAGCTACTTTGGAGAATTATTTAGCTCCCTCTCCTAAACCCAAGCCCAGGTCAAACTTAAGACCCAGCAGTTCCATTCCAAGGCATTTACTGGAGAAAAATAAAAACCTTACGCTTACAAAAAGACATATGCAAGAATGTTCACATTCAGGAGGGAGGAAGAATAAACAGTTGTGTATAATCATTCGATGGAATACTACATGGCAAAGAAAAAGGACAAATTTCTGATGTCTATGATGACAGGGATGGGTCTCATAGATATTATGCTGACTGGAATAACACAGACACAGAATAGTACATACAGTACAATTTCCATTCATTTGAAGTTCAAAACCAAGCAAAATTAACCTATGGTAACAGAATACCAGAGGTTTGTTATTGGCTAGACGGGTGCACAAGGGACCCCTCTGAAGTTCTGGAAATATTCTATGATTTCATTTGAATAATGGTGATATGGGCGTATACATGTATAAAAATTCATCAGACTATAGACTTCTTTTGCCCCTCCCCTCCTCAGCTCTAGACTTCAGATTTGTGCACTTGACTGTAAGTCTGTTTTATCGCAATTTTAAAACTAATAAGAAAGAGTGATGGACGCTTGGGCTCCCAAGGGCTCAGGCTCTCTCCACAAAAGAGCCCAGGAAAGCCCCAGAAACATGAAAGGGGGTGAACTGTATATCTTTGATGAGTCCTTGGCCCCACCCTTGGGCCCTTCCTCCATCTACCTCTCATTCCAGCGCATAAAAAATGGTAAATTGTAGGGATGCCTGGGTGGCTCAGTTAGTTAAGGGGCTGCCTTCAGCTCAGGTCATGATCACAGCATCCTGGGATCGAGTCCCACATCGGGCTCCTTGCTCGGCAGGGAGCCTGATTCTCCCTTGGCCTCAGCCTGCCACTCTGTCTGCCTGTGCTTGCTCTCGCTTGTCTCTCTCTCTCTGACAAATAAATAAACTCTTAAAAAAAAAAAAAAAGAATCTCTCATGGTTTAAAAAAAAATGGTAAATTGTATAGCCTGGGGTTATGATCCTATAGGGTCCTCTACCTTTCATTTTCTTAGAGCAGTGTATACATCTCTGTAAGTTGTACACATGATAGTAAAGCAGGCGATTCTTTTCCATAGAGATGCAAATGACTTTTGTCTGGTAGGGGCACAAATGATTATTGACTTATGGTTATTGACCAGTTTCTCAACTATTTGTAAATTCATTTCCTGGTGTCCCATATATGGACTTAGGTTCTCCTTTGAACCAGTTGTGACGTCTTACTGGTTTCTACTAAGTCCTTCATACATGTTTTTTTTATTTGTATGAAAGCTGTGATATTTTAATGTCCTCTTGCCCCACTTCTCTCTCTACCATCCTGTCCTTTGGTGAAAATCTTGGCCTCTCCATCTCCCACATGAATTCAGGCCTGGGTTTCCTGGAGCCTCTGATTCTTGAAATCCACCCACATTCATTAAACACTTGGTGCTGGCTGGGTTCTGCAGACATATAAGAGAGGGATACCCAGTTCTGCCCTCCCTCAAGCCAGGAGGGAAGACCTACCCAGCTTACAAGCGTTTCCTGGACCTTGTTTGGTCCTTGCAATGACGCTTCAAGGCACTGATCATTTTTTTAATGATTTTATTTTATTTGAGAGACAGAGAGAATGTGCATGAACTAGGGGAGGGGGAGAGAAGTAGACTCCCTGCTGAGCAGGGAGCCTGATGTGGGACTCAATCCTAAGAACCTGGGATCATGTCCTTGGGAGCCAAGGAAAAATAGGTAACTGGCTGAGCCCAGCAGCAATCATCAGTATTAACGCCGTTCTTGCATCTCCCTTTACTGGTAGAAAAACGGGCACAGAGAAGTGAACTAGCTAACTCAAGAGTGGAGTCAGGCCTTAAAGCCAGGACCTCAGATTCATTAGAATCACTGAGTGTTTAAATATCTATTTCACACAGGCCAGCAACTCCCTGCTCCTCCAGTGGAAACCACTGAGAACCTGAGGTCCCTCTGTCCATCTCAACACCTTTGTGTCCCCCTCCCACCCTGCCCCAGATAGCCTGTTCCCATGATGGGCGTAAGAGGGAAGAAGTACACTGGAGAACAGGTAACCAGGGGAAGAGCGGAGACTCACCCAGGTGAGATGAGGTGTGTGTGTGTGTGTGTGTGTGTGTGTGTGTGTTTAAAGGCACTGATCTTTCCATTGAGACAAGGCCTGGAGGGCCCACTCACTGAGATGAAAGCCTGAGGGAGCTCTGGCCCTCCTGGGGAGACCCTGAGACCTGAAAACCTTCCTAAATCTTCAAAGGCACTTTTTTTCCCAAAGGGAAACCACGCTGTTGCCATACCAGACTGAGCCCTGCAAAATCAATGGAGCTTGCTAGTAAGGAGCCGCTGTCACCAGGAGCGCTGATCAGAACACCCCAGGTCCCTCCAGTTCCAGAATCTGTTTGGTCCAAAACCCAGGCCAGCCCCATCATCCTGCCTCCCAGTCCCACTTGTCCACTAAGGGTCTCTCTGGAGACCAGAGCAGAGGCAAGAGGCATTAGATGCTGCAAGAGGGCTTGCGGGCAGTAATGAGGGAACACAGGAGCTGAGGGCTGGGGAGGCCAGAGGCTGGGGTGTGGCCACCGACTAGTAACAAGAGGGGATCTCTGTGCCCACACAGGTGTCCTAATCCCCAAAGACTAAAGACAGAAGGAAACCACCAGAGACTTTTGTAGGAGGCCAGGTGATCAGGGGCTGAGGCAGCTCTCAGAGGAGAGAAAAGGAGAGACAGGGCTGGGAACAGGGCCTCCCTTCCCTATAAAACCCATGGCCTGAGGTTTGAAGAATCCAATCTGACACTTCTTGAAGACTCACCCTGTCCTAAAACTTTCTGTAGTTGGATGGGTTATTCTCTACAATAGCACTATGAGGTCAGTACAATTATTCTGGTCATTTCCCCATGAGCCAACACACGGAGATGTGAATATTCCCAAGATCACACAGCTTTAAGTGGGGAAGACAGGATTCAGACCCAAACAGCCAAGCTAGCTGACCTATTTTCCAATATCCACCATGGTATAATGTGGGTCCCCCCTTTCATCACTGAGCAGTCCATGCATATGAAAGGGCACACCATTGTCCGGTGTGCAACAGGCCACAGACTACAGCAGAAAGAGCTCGAGATCAAGTCTGGAGGACCCCCAATGCTGCTGTGGGCCTTCTCCCCTTGTGCGTGTAAACAGGCACAGTGTGTCTCCCCAAAGCAGCTCAGGGTCGAAAGTCTATCAATCTGCCATCACAAGCACGGTTCCTCCTTATCCTCACCCTCACCCCAACCTTGCACGGAAGGAATCAGTATTGCTCTTATGGAGGAGGAAATGAATGAGGACAGAGGGGTAAGTGGTCTGCCCAAGGTCTCAGAGCCAGAGGGGGCAGGCAGAATGGGAACCTTCCACAAGACGGTTGCAGACTCTCAGAGGCAAGGCTGCCGGTTTCCTAAGGCTAGGCAATTATCGCAGCTGGTAGCATGTTGAAATCAAGTTTTGGGGTGCGGTTCAGTTGATGAACCAGCCGCCTCTTGCAGACACACAGACACACACACACACACACACACACACACACACACACACACACATAGTCTTTCGGAAGAGGTTGTGTGGTGGGTGCAGGTGAGCTAACCCGCGCCAAACGAGCCACGACAGCGGGGGTGGGGCCTGGGCGCTGGATGTGGGGGAGCAGAGGGGCGGGCTGGAGCAGAGCGGGGTGCGGTGGCTAACACGGTATCCATGGCGATGCGGGGGCGGGGTGGGGGAGAGAAGGAGGGAGGAGGGGGGCCTCTGCGCATTGATCTTGCTCCAGTCAGATTCAATCCCGAGTGAAAATGGATTTTTTAATGCGTCTATTAGCTGCTTTGAAAACGCAAATTGAGTTCAGGAGAGAGGGGGGCCCGCCATCAGAAGACAATTTGGCGTCTGAGGCTCTGAGAGACCAGAGACACCGCAGCATGGGGTACCCCCAAGCCTGAGTTTAGCCTCAGTGGGGGAGAGGGTACTCTGGGGGTCCTTACTCCTCTCCAGCCCCCAGGGTACTGGGGATTTAGCAGGAGTTGTGGGCCAGAGCTTCTAGAGAAACTAGCAATTTGAGGCCCCAGAGGAAAGCCAGTTCCTGGGAAGGGCACAATCCGGGAAGGCTTCCTGGATGAGGCAGGATTCTAAGGGATATTTGAAGACACGCACTCAACCCATCCCGGGGTCAGGTAAAAAATAATGCCCAGCGAGATTTGACCTAGCGCTCTGCAATTTATAAAACGCTCTCCCTCGCTTGCTCATAGTTGTAGTCGTTTTAAACACTGCAGAGTGCGGGTGTGCGAGCCCATTTTGAAGTTAAGAAAATCTGAGTTGAGAGGGAAAGGAGCTGCAGGAGCGGCCTGAGCCGGCGGTCTTGGGGAGTAGGGTCCTGGTTGGCAGGTTGGTCTCTCAGGCAGCTTCCTAGAAAGGCTTAGGAGGGGCTGGAGGAGGCAGGAAGCTGTGGGGAGAGATGGAGGGTGTAGGTCAGATACACAGCTACCTTCTCTCTATTGTCATTCGCTGCGTAGGGAGCCTTCTTTGCATATGCAAATGAGTTCATCCTCCTACAATTACACAGTAATCAGAAGCAAATTACCTTCTTGCTGTTTACTTTCAATGTTCTTAATTAATCTGGTTATTAGACGATTAATGAAGCTTGTTTGGTGAGAAATTCATAGCAAGAATAGAGAAGAGGTATGTGTGTGTTTGTGTGTGTGTGTGTGTGTGTGTGTGTGTAGAAGAAATAGAGGTAGTCCCTGGGTTTCCCCTCAATCTTCTGAGCCTCTCTACCTTCCCCTGGTTTCCGGCAACCCCCCCCACCTTTCCCCCAACCACCATTCTCATGCTTCCTCCACTGTGCCTTTGTGGATTGGCAAGATGAACACCACCCAACCCCACACCCCTTCACTCTCCCCACCCCAGCCCCACTCCTCCCCCCCCCACCCCCACCCCCACCCCGTCCTCCAGAGTCCCTTGAGGACACTGGCCCCAAACAAGCCTGGAGGCAGGGCAGTCAATTCCCAGAGCCACTTCAGATAACCCCAACTCATAGTCCTCCTGTTTGCTGTCCTCTCTGGGCTGTGTCCAGGCAGTGTTCCAAAGGTGGCCCTCTCCCCTCTCCTGCAGCCTACAGGCCAAGCCCCTGCCCAGAGGTGACTGAGTGTGCCCCCCCACACACACACCCACATCCTGGGCTGTGCAACCACCAGGCCCTGGCTAAGGGGATACTGAGATTATATTTCTTTTAATATTAGAACCGTAAGGATCTGAGGCCCCACCCCTTCATGATGACAGCAGTCCAGCATTTCTCCTGAGCTACCCTTTCCCAAGGTAATCTCTGAGGGACCCAAGGCCAAGTGTTCACACCCCACAGTTCCACCCTGGGCCATTTGTGATCTGACTTTTCCTATCTAGCTGCTTTTAAGGTCTTCTCTTTGGAGTTCTGTGGTTGTACTACAATGTTTCTAGGTCTGGGATTCTCCTTATTTACTATGCTTGAATTCTTAATGCTTCCTTCCCAGTGTTTGTTTGTTTGTTTTAATCATTTCTGGAAAATCCCTAATCAACATATTTGTTAAATATTGCCTTCCCCAATTCTCTCAACTGTCTCTGCAGGAATTCCTAGATGATATTTGTTAAATTCCACATTCTATAGCCTGTGTCTTTTTCCCACTTGCTCATATTTTCTGTGTGCTGCATTATGGCCAAAAATTTCTTCAAATCATTTTCCCAGTTCACTGTCTCTTCAATGGTATCTAATCTGTTGTTTAACCAAACATTGGGTTTACATTTCAGCATTACCACTTTCACTTCTGAGTCTTTGTTCAATGTCGTATTTGCCTGGTTTTCCTGGTAGCATCTTTATTTCTCTAAACATTTTAAACAAGCTTCTTCTTCTTCTTCTTCTTCTTTTTTTTTTTTTAATATTCTGAATCTGCGGGTGCGTGGGTGGCTCAGTGGGTTAAAGACTCTGCCTTCGTCTCGGGTCGTGATCCCAGGATCCTGGGATCTAGCCCTGCATCGGGCTCTCTGCTCAGCAGGGAGCCTGCTTCCCCTCCTTCTCTCTCTGCCTGCCTCTCTGTCTGCTTGTGATCTCTGTATGTCAGATAAATAAAAATCTTTAAAAAAATATATATCCTGAATCTTATCATCTCAATATCTTGAGTTTTGAAGGCTAATTCTACCATTTGTTATCTTCATTGACTCACTCGTGAGATTCCTCATGTGCTTTGTAATTTTGTATTGTAAACTCAAGCTTGGTTGAGCGCTAGCCCTCAGAATTCTGTACAGCAGGAGTCGAGGGTGTGTCTGTCCCTCGAGAATTTGCGTTTGCTTCTATTAGGTGTCCTAGGTACTACCAACATACCTGGGGTTAATTTCACCACTTGGGAGTTTCCTAGAACACATAGATAAAGCAAATGTTTACACTATACCCCTGTGTAGGTTTACAAATGTAAAGTCTTTTCTTTCTACCCTTTGTAGAAATAGACAATGCAGAAATAGACAATTATTCTTACCATTTCTCTTTGCCACTGGATGGATTTTTCACCCCTCTATCCTTTCACCCAAGTGCAGCCTTTGAAAGCCCTGCCTGGTTTTTCACAGCATCTCAATTACAACTCCCTTCAGTAAGTGCCTGCAGTTTGTTTCCTTTCTCCCCTAGGCCTTTATTTCTGGACCTGTACAACTCTGGTCCCTCAGGAGACATTTCTGGTGGTCACGACTGGAGGTTGTGCTATGGGTATCTCTTGGGTAGAGGCCAAGGTTGTTGCTGAACATTCTACAACACACAGGACAGTCCCTACCCCAACAAAAAAATAATCCAGCCCAAAATGTCAACAGTGCTGCTACTGAGAAACTCTAATCTAGCTCATGGGGCTATATGTGCAAATGACCTGAGGTCTCCCTGCAGCTTTGGAGCTCCCTAACACCCAGGCTTCCAGCACCCTCTTTTTGTTCGACACTCTAAAGCTTTTCCCTTCATTCATTCCTGTGAAAGGATCGTTGTCTATTTTATGAAGCATTTCTGGGTGTCCTGTATATCCATTTGTCACTCTTACCTGCATCCATCCCTCTAACATTTGCTGTTCCAGTCACCTCTTGTTGTCTGGTAACCACCTTCTCTATTTTCCCCCCTCTCCCTGCACCTGTGTGTACCTGGAAGCCCCGAGAATGTTACTGCAGGCTTGGGAGACCATGAAAAGAGTCCTGAGGTGATGTAATGTGCCCACCAGTAGCATTGACTCTTGGGGCTCACAAAACTCTTAAATCCTACCCTCATGGCCCTTGCCTGATTCCATAAAGTCGAGGCCTGATTCCTACAACCTCCCCCCTCCCCAGATCTCCAGGTCTCTTCACTTCCCTGACCCACAGCCTCCTGATCCACAGAGAGTACCCTTTCTTCCTCCCAGCCCCAGCCCAAGCAGTTCCCACAGCAGGAATGTTCACCCTGACCTTGGAGTCTGTGTTGGCCTTGTCCACTCTGGTGTCCAGTGCCTGGCCCAAAGGAGGCGCTCAGTATGGACTTGTCGAACAGATGAATGAATGAATGAATGAATGAGGCCAGGTTTTTCGGCCCAGGCAAGGCAGTCATAGTAACTGCACGTAGATTTCCCATAGTTGGATTATTCAACTTCAACATGACACTATGTTGGGGAAAGCTACAGTTTAGCTGAGTTCCCCAAACACGCATTTAGGGAAAATGGTTCTCTAATGCTTTGAGGGCACAGCCAGGCTAGAAATGCTCCCAATTTACACAGCTTAGCGCACTTAACCTCATAAACTGCAACAGCCACACTCCAATTTGTGGTGACTTTATAGTTTCCTCTGAGAACAAATAGGGGTGGGCTCTTGTTTGTTTGTAACCGCAGGGCCCAGCCTGGGATGAGGGGAAAGCAAATGAAGCCTGTTCCAAAGCCATTAGTTCTCCACCTCCGAAAACCCAAACTCCACGCAACCCTGCCTCTTCCTGATAAAACAAAACAAGGTCTCTGTTCCCGCAGCAGTCCCTTGAATTCCAAGGTCATTCCCGACATTCATTCATTCAACAGGTATTTCTAGAACATTTTCCATGTGTTGGGCACTCTTTCAGGCATTAGAAGTTTCATAGAAAACAGAGTAGAGTCCCTGCCCACTCAATGCTTTTGTTCTCCCCTGGGAAAGAGACAAAATCAGGATATTGTGTGATGCCTGGGAGGGATGAGGTCCGTGAGGAAAAATGAAATGGGCTGGCCGGTAGGGATGGGTGTGATGTTGAGGGGCAATGCGGAAATATGTCTCCGTGAAGACAGCTCAGTTCAGTGACGCTCACCAGAATTAGAAAGAAGAAAGTTCCATGGTGGAAGACCAGAAACTGAAGCACTGGGAAGAGTGAAAAAGGGGAGGGAAAGAGGAAAGTGAGGGAGGAAGGGAGAGAAGAAGGAAGGGAGGGAGAAGATGGGGCAGGAGAAGCATCAAGGCTCACCTCCTGAGTCTCCCAGGCTTGGCCAGAGGTCTGAGGTGGGGACACCTGGAGGGTTTCAAGCAGGAGTGGGAAAAAAATCCGACTTCTTTTTTCCCAACATCCCTCTGGCCGCAGCTTGGGGAACAAAGTAAGTGGTCAAGATCTGACCCTGAGGGCCATTTACGAGGGAGTCTAAATGACCCATCCCAAGGATCATGGAGGTTTGTACCCAGCAAGAAGCAGCTAGACTCAGAGACATCCTAAAGGCCAGCCAACAGGATCTGCTAACATACTGGATGAAGGATGGGGATTAGGGGTCAAAGTTGAGCCCAAGACTTCCTTCCCAGTGTTTGTCCATCCATGAGGATGATGGGGTCTTTTATTGAGAGGAGAGAGGAGGGAGGAGCAGGTTGATGGGTGTTCAAAAGTCTGGATCCACCCACACTAAGGTGGAGGTGTCTGGTAAGGGGGTTCAGGACACAGTATCCTAAAATATGGCACCCTGGCCTCTTGGAGGTTTTAAATTGAATGGGTTTGAGGAAACAGCTTTCTCCCGTGAACAGGTCATAAAACTTTCAGGTAAGAGGCAGCTTCCCTATACCTGGAGGAAAGGAGCTTCCTTATCTGTGAAGACAAAGCAGTGAGAGAAGAATCCCAACAAACAGGCATGTTACGTTCCCATGGTTTGCTACACTTCCCTCACACACTCTAACCCATCCTATTTCTACAGGACTGCCCACTCTTCATCAAATCTGGCATAAAAATACTCAGGTCTGACTTCTCTTTGGGTCTTCATTTCCTTTTTTAAGATTTCATTTATGTATTTGAGAAACAGAGAGGGAGGGAGGGCAAACACAGAAGAAGAGGAAGAGGGAGAAGCAGACTCCCTGCTGAGCAGGGAGCCTGATGCAGGGCTCAATCCCAGGACACTGGGATCATGACCTGAGCTGAGGGCAGACACTTAATCGACTGAGCCACCCAGGCACCAAGGCCTTCATTTCTTTATGAAGACTCCTGCATCATATAAAACTTACATTAAATAAGTCTGCATACTTTTCTCTTGTTAATCTGTCTTTGTTTTAATTTTCAGACCCAGCCAGGGACCGTAAGAGGGTGGAGAAAAACTTCTCCCTTCTTTACACTGGCAGAGCTGAGGAGTAGGCAGGGGGCCACATGGGTAGAGTTCAGGTGCAAGAACTGAGCTAAAGATGCAAATCTGGGAGTCAAAGCCACAGGACCTGATGAGAGCCACTGGCGGGGAGGTTGGGGGGGAGGGTCAGTTAGAGATGCAAAGGAAGCTGTGGCCTAAGCCCTGGATGTACAAACATTTCAGAAGTCATCTAAAGTGCATGTCAGGCCCCATCCTGGTTAAATCTTTCCAGAAGCCTTCTGGCAGCATGCTACCAAGTCCTGGGCCTCTCTAGCCTCACTTCCTTCATAATCCTCCCAAGTCACTCTGCACCAGACTCAGCCTCCTCATCACACACACTTACCACCTCAATGCCTTTGCACATGTTGTTCCCTTTGCCCAGAAAGTTCTTCCCACACCCTTGTCCCCTGACTTCCTTTCTCTTGAGTCTCCTCTCAAAGGCAACCTCCTCAGAGAGGACTTACCTGACTCTCCAATCTAATAAGGGCAGACACACACACACACACACACACACACACACACACACACACATACACACACACCATTATTCTCTTCCATGGGACCCTGTTCTTTGTTTTCAGAGGACTTACTACAAACTGTAATTACTTATATATGAGTGTGATTTGAGAAATGTCTGCCCCTCTTCCCCCACTTGACCATGAGCTCCATGAGACAAGGAATATTAACTGTCTTTCATCACGCTATACAGTGAAATACGTGTTGAACAATGAATGGCTAGGGAGCAAAATCATACCGTGGTTCATCACTGCACTATGTTCTCAATACTGTACCAGACCTGTTACATAACTGACTGTGGCAGACATCACCACTGCTAACCAATGTGTCCAGTTCTCTTCTCCTACTGGGTATACAGGATTATAAATCCTCATCCCCTTGGAGTAATATAGAGTTCTGGAACCTTCTTTGGCTGACACCCTATGAGCAGAAAGGATTGCATCACTTTCAGGTGGAAGCATGTAAGAGCTGGTATGCAAATTTTGCATGTGCTCCTTTCCTGCTAAGAAAGCCTGTATGCAGATGAGGAGTGAGCCTCCAGCATCTGTGCTCCCTGAGTAACTGTGATGGGAGCAGCACCCTCTCCCTGTGACCTACAAGCAAGGCACAAAATCTTTGTGGTTTTAAGCCCCTGAGAATTTGCAGTTGTTTGTTACACAGCAGAACCTAGCCTACTTGACTATCACAGTGGGCTCACTGAATTTCCTAACAGCCCCATGATGTGCTCTCCACACTCACTTCTCAGAACCATTCTGCCACCATGCATTGATATAGTTTCCCCTAGAAGGGGGCACTGGCCACACAAAGAGGAATAAGACATGGCCAGCCCCTGAGAAGCTTGCGGTCCTGGATACAGAAGTAGTCAAGAAAACACTTGTCCCAGATAAAGAAATACCAGGGTAGAATCTTAACTTGATGGTGCCCATTGTCCGAGCAAGTGCAGGTGGAGGTGGCAGAAGGAATGGCTCCCCTGGTACCAGGACCAATATAGGGAAAGGTTAAGTCAAGGGTAGGAAAGTCAAAACAACATGATGGAGAATCGGCAGAATATAGGTGCATTAGTTCAAGAACAAGCTAAGCTGCTCTTACAGAGACTGTAAAATATAATGGCTTGAAGGCAGAAGTTGGGTTCTCCCACACAAACAGTCCAGAGCTGGGGGGCTCCTAGGCTATAATGTAGCCCTGCCGTTCCTATCCTCTGCATCCAACCAAATCTTTCCGCTGCAGCTCCTCACTTTTCTCCAGGTGCTCACCCCTCACCAGGCCCAAGGCAGTGGCCTCCACACAGGTCTCCCAGCCTCCAGGCCAGGCCCTTCTAAACCATCATCCATAGAATGGCCTTCCCACTCTGCAGTTCTGAACAGATCACTCCCTCTTCAGAAGAAAGTCCAGGCCACTTGCCAGACCCTACAAGGCCCTCCTCCCCTGACGCTTCCTCACTTCTCCAGATTCATCTCACACTTACAGTGTTCATCCCCATCTTCCCAATGTCCCCACTTGGCTCCTCCTCCCAAATATCATGTTATTTATCACCTCTATCCCTTTGCTCATCCTTGGAACAGTCTTTCCTGTTTCCAGCTTACAGACCTCTCATCCTTCTGGGACAGGCTCAGGGGCTACTCCTTCAGGAAATGGACTCAGAGCCCCTGAGCTCTGGGCATGGACCTCCCCTCCATTTCCCCCTTGGTTCATAACTATTTCTTCCAGCTAGTTGCTCCACATCTCTGGTAACTAGCAGCGAACCTGGGCATGTGGCAGTGCTCAAGAAAAAACTGAAGGAAGCAAGAACATCAGGTTTTTAGAGAAGCAGTACAGATTGGAGGCTAAGGGCAAGCACCAGAGCTGGGCCACCTGGGTTCCAATCCCAGCTCCACCGCCTCCTGGCTGTGTGCCCCTGAGCAAGCCTCTCTGAGCCTCAGTGTCTCCATCTGTAAAATGGCAACAAAACGAGAGCTCTCCTCACACAGTCGTTGCAAAGATGAAATAACCTGACACATGTTTACTCAGAGTAGTGCCTGGGACTGAATTAGCCATTCCTGTATTAGGCCAATATCACCCAGGAACCTCTGACAAAAATGAGCAGGAAACAGCCTAGGCCTGTCTGCATCTTAGGAAGACGGGAGGAAACTTCCACTTTCAACCAAAATGAAGTGGCAGGGCCCAGATTTACCCTCCTGTCTGGAACAGCAATAAAATGCATGAAATACATGAAACCCTGTTTCTCAAACATTGGACATCAAGCAACAAATAACAGTGGTCCCTGAGAAGTGAGAACAAATGAGGAGAGCCCAGCAATTGTCCCCCAAACGTCCAGAGAGAGCTTCCAGGCTCTGGCCTGAGGAGAGAGGACCCAGGCAGAGCCTGGAGTTTCCTGTGTTTGGGGAGACAGAGAGACCGAGGTGGGTACAGTTCACAAGTCAGAGAGGAGAGGGCTACATAGAGAGAATCCCAAAGAATCCTCCCTCCAGAGGTCAGCTGCAGAGAAATGAGGTTCCAGCTGGAACCACACTGAAGCTGCTTAGAGGGAACGATCCCAGGATTATGCATACCCCACCAGCCAGAGCAGGAAGCCTAGAGGTTTTCCTCATAGTGGGGAAGAAAGAGCCCTAACGGCCGCTCTGGTCCTCCCTAACACAGGTTGAAAGGAAGACCTAAAAGAATTGAACCATTTCCAAGTCACTTAACCACCTTTCCGGACAAAGCTCAAGAATATTTATATGTATACAAAAATAACCAGCACTCTATGAGAGAAAATTCATAATACCTGGCATCCGATATGGAAGTCCTGAGTGGCTCAGTTGGTCAAGCTGACTCTTGATTTCACTCAAGTCATAATCTCAGGGTCCTGGGACTGAGCGCCACACTCAGTAGGAAGTCTGCTTGAGGATTCTCTCTCTCCTTCTCCCTCTGCCCCTCCCCACGTTCACTCTCTTGCTCTCTAAAATAAATAAATAAATCTTCTTAAAAAGGATGATCAGGTACACAAAGAAGGAAGAATATGCAGCCCTTAATGAGAATATCAATCAATCAATTGAAACCAACCCATAAATGACATGGCATCAGTAGACAAGGATATCCAGTTATTTTAACTGTATTCCACATGTTCAGGAAGCCAGAGGAAAATGACCATTTAACTAGAGACATCGAAGGTATGAAAAAGACCTACTCAGACCTCTAGAGATGAAAGCTACATACTGAGATGAAAAATGCACGAGAAACAATTAACAGCAGCTGGATACCGCAGGAAAAAATGCTTAGTGAACTTGAAGACAAAGTAATAACATACAAAATGAAACACAAAGAGAAAAAAGACCCAAAATGAAAGAATAGGGCATCACTGAATTATTGGACAACTTGACACCTAATACATGTGTATAGAAGTCCCCAAAGGAGAGAAGATAGAGGACAGGACAGAAACAGTTTTGAAGAAATAATGGCCAACAACTTCCTAAATATGAAAACCATAAAAACCCAGAGTTCCCAGAAGCTCCTCAAAACCCAAGCACAAGAACCATGAAGAAATCCCATACCAAGCCAGGTCACGATCAAATTGCTTAAAACCAGTGATAAAACCTTCAAAGCAGCCAGAGGAAAGTGACTCTATATATGAAAGGACAAAGATCAGGATGATGGCAGATTTCTCCCAGGAAGGACATGAGCCAGAAGGTAGGGAACAACATGCTTAAGGAACCGAGATGAAGGCTGGAAGCTGGGGGAGCTCCGGGGGGCTGTGCCCACCGTCCAGGGCGACAAGTTGTGAGGGCATGAAGTCCAGAGGCTGCAGGGAGAATGGTGGAGACTGAGCCACCGACCTGAGGTGCGAAGAGAGGTGCAGGGCAAGGGGCGGGGTTTTTGGCTTGGGAGGCTGCTGGATCACCAAAATGGGGGACGTGGGAGGGGAACACATTTAGGAGAGGCTACGGCTTCCACCATGGATGATTCTGAGTAACGAGCAGGGAGCACAGAAGGAGGTTTGGTGGCTGAGAGAGAGATATAAATTTGGCAGTTGCCTGATGATACATTAGTCAGAACAGGAAAAGCTAGAACTTACAAACAAATAAATCCTGAAATCTCAGCATCTTAACAAAAAAGCTTATTTCTTCTTCATACGAAGTTCACAGCCGGTCGGCAGAGGAAATGCTCCGACCAGTAATTCTGAGACCCAGGTGCCCTCCATCTTATATGCCACCATCTCAAACGGCGACGTCCGCAGCCGCCACAGCAAGAGATAGAGATGCCTGCCCAGGAACACCTGCGCCCCAGGAGGGATGGGCGTGGTCGCTCCCCACAGCTCATTGGTCAGAACTGTCACGAGACCCCAGCCCACCTGCAAGGGAAGCTGGGAAATGTCGGGGGAGATACGGAATATTGTGTAAGCACTGAGGCTGTGAGGTTAGGTAGGAGAGATCACGGGAGTTTTGAGGTAGGAGAAGAGAAGAATGCGTGGACAGGGGCCTGGAGCCCCGGAGGGAACCGCAGCATTTGAGGAATGGGGGGAAGAAAAGTCCTAAACCGGAGAGGAGGGCGAGCGGGGTCTTGGAGGCTGAGGCAGCCAAGGCAGCAGGGCAGGCGCGAGGCCTCTCCTGACCTACTGTATGACATTTTGGAGGCTGGAGATAGTCTTCAGTAGATGCTATTACCTATGTTTCACAGATGCAGAGACCCAGGGTCAGAGGGCTGAGTGTCTCAGGCGCCTGAGTCAGGACTTGGCCTAGACCAAAGCCGGGATGGTTCCCTCCCAGCTCTGCTGCCTGCTTTCCCAAGTGTTTCCGCAGAAGGGATGGTGTTTACCGGGGAGCGGTTTACCGGGACCCTCTTAAAATCGTGCCTCCCTAATGTCCTAGGTTGACCAGGATGTCGGTGAGGAGGGGCTGTCCAGGGCCTCTCAAATCTGGATGAACTTCTTGACCCTCTGGGCTTCAGTTTCTTCCTCTGCTGCTGTGTTGTTTCACAGGTAAGCACACCACACTGTGGTAGAGTGCAGGGCTGGGAGCGCCCCTCCCCCCCACTTGACCTGCTCCCCGAACAACCTCCACCACTTCTCCATCCTCTTCTCCTGCCCAGGAATCTTAACAATAACTCCTCAGATCGGGCGCCTGGGTGGCTCAGTGGGTTAAGCCGCTGCCTTCGGCTCAGGTCATGATCTCAGGGTCCTGGGATCGAGTCCCGCATCGGGCTCTCTGCTCAGCAGGGAGCCTGCTTCCTTTCCTCTCTCTCTCTGCCTGCCTCTCCGTCTACTTGTGATTTCTCTCTGTCAAATAAATAAATAAAATCTTTAAAAAAAAAAAAAAAAAATAACTCCTCAGATCACTCACAGACAACCAAGACTGGGGACGCCAAAGTAAAGGGCCTGATTTGCATAGCAAGCCCCTCCCCCACCCCTTGGTGTGTGCACAGTTGCCATAGCAACATGCCCCAAAAGACTCTTCTTTGCAGGCACCTCCCCTTCCTGTACTGCTGGAATGCTGGCTCCCCACCCAGGCTGGGAGGGCTCAGAGCTCAATGTCTCATTTCATGGATGAAGAAACTGAGGCCCAGAGAGGGGAAGCAACTTGCCCAAGGGCACAGTGTGCATTAGCAGCAGAGCCTTACCCAGAATCCAGGTCTCCCCATTCCAGCTCCAAGGTGCCTGTCACCCTGAGTAGGTCGTGGGGGTGGCCACCTCCCTACCCAGTCACCAGCGTGCTACATCCTCGCTCACCTCAGGCCTCTAGGGAAAACCTTGGGCAGTACAATGAAGAAATGACCACTCAACTCAGGGCAGAGACTCAGAGATAGAGGCAAGCACTGGGGATTGTGGAGGCCAGGATACAACTAATAAGACTCCCCCTGGGTCTCCAGCTCTTCCCGCCCAATTCATTCATTGCACAAATATTCATTATATGCCTGCTGTGTGTCAGGTACTGTTCTAGGCCCTGGGGGTTCTGCTGTGATCAAACTGTTTCAAAAATCCCTGCCCCAGTGGGGCTGGCACTCTTATGGGAGATTGAAGACGATGAACAAACCACACAAACGTGGTGTGGTGTTCAGAAAATGGTGGAGGGACCACTTGCTACTTGAGTTAGGATAATCTGCATGTTCTTTCACAACTTACCTGTCCCCTGTTCCACACTCCCAGGCCACCTGGTGTCTGATACCTGTCCAGTAAGATTGCCAACAAGTTGATGTGTTTTGGATGAACACCCCTTGGGCCATGAGCCTGAGGCTTTACCGGTAGAATTTTCAGCGGCCTCGGTGGCAGGTGGGAAAATGCTTGGGGGCAATGGGCTCCCTGATGTGAGCAGCTGCCTTTCCCATTCCAAGTATGGCCTGCAGGCTCAGAGAATCTGATTTCAGAGGCCCGGGAAAGATGGCCTGCCACCACTCACCAGCATCAAAATACTGACTGCTGTGTAGTTCCTGGTGCAGAAAGATAGCCCTTCACCTCATAGTGAGAAAGAGCAGCAAGTCACAAACACCCCTGAAAGCCGATTCCAGATGCCAGGCTCCCCTTCCTGAGAGGGGAGTTTTATTTCACTTCCTGTGGAAATCTTCAAACATACAACAGAAGCATAGCATAAAGCACTCCAGGTGCCTGTGTGCATCAGGAAACCAACTCATGGCTATCTCTGGTTTTAGCCCCACCCCCTTCCTCCCCACTGGAATGCTCCAAAGGGAAGTGGGGCTGGTTTTATAAGGAAAGGGGATGAGCTTGAAGGCCCTCTCCACCAAACCTGGAAGAGAAGGATTGCAAAAGTGCCAGCAAGGCAAGCCAACAAGGAGGCTTGGGTCTTGGGCAGGGAGTACCCTGGGTGGACCCTTAAGCCCAGGAGGCTGAGGGGTTGTTGCACCCAGAATGGGGGTTCTGGTTCTGCCAATGGGGTAGAGGACCCTGGTGAAGGGAGCCAAGCCCCATTTCCTGCCCCAGTTTCACCTCTTTGTTGTCTTTCCCTCCTCTTTCTTCCTCCTCACTCGCAATAAAAACATAATTACGGGCTTTATAAAAAAAAAAAAAAAAAGGCAAATTATGGTGACATGCTTTAATTATCTGCCGAGCAATGGCGGGCTGAATTACACAGGCAGGGCCTTGGAGGTTACCTAAAAATAAAGCAAGAAGCCTCATTAAATGCTAATTGCTGCTTTTGCCAACCAAAGTGAGATCTGGGCACCATGTGCCATACAGTGCCAGGCTGTCTGCAGGGAGGTCCGAGCCCTGGGAATCTCAGAGTGCCAGGGCCAAGCCCGGCTGGGCAACCAGGGCAGCACAGGGCAGGTGGTGGGGGCAGAGAGAAACTCTAGATGCCAGGGAGAGCGTCCCAGAATCCCCTGGACATTGAGTGGGGAGATGGAAAACCCAGGCTGCGAGGAGGAAGCCTCAGGCCTCAGTGAGAACATCTAAAAGCAAGGGCCCACGGCCTGTCCTCTGGCTAGAGAGGAGCCACAGCTTTCCGGAGGCTCAGCATCTTTCTGTGAGCTCCCAAGGGCCCCTCCCTGGACCTGGAGGCCAAGATGGCACAGGGGCGGGGGCCAGGGGACACCTGGCACAGTGCTAACAGGTCACTTTCTGGTCCCCTTTGCCTCTGCCTCTGGGGCCTGAGAAGGCAGGATGGAAAAGCAGATGTTGAGACATTGGAACTCCCCAGCCGAGCTGAAAAAGACCCAAGCCTGTATCTTGCCTCTCAGGCCAAGTCCCCAGGGACCTGGGAGTTTCACAGAGGTGACCTGTGTGCCCTGCTGACTGGATAGCTTTGTGGCCTCCTGCCCAGGGCTGGTAGCAACCTAATCTTGGCTTTGAGCCCCAAAAGCTCTTGAGTGGCGGACGTCCCCTCTTGGCTACAGAAACCCCAAGGTCCAACACTACATTGGTCTCATTCAATACTGTGCACCTGGGGCCTGGCCTATAGTAGGTACTTAAACCTGTTGGATATACATGGTTAAGAAGGGGTCTGACGGGCTAGCCAATCCATCTAATTTTTCCAGGACTTTCTTGGTTTTAGCACTGAAGGTCTGACATCCCAGGAACTCTGCCACCCGACCCCAAAACCCCAGTCCCAATACCCCTAGGCCTGAACACCACCTCCACCCACCACCACCACCTCCTCCCACTCACTGCTCTCCACCCCTGACACATTGCAACCACACCTGTTGGCTTTTCCACACACCATTAGTTTTAGGCAGTGGTTCTCCAACTTAGCCTTGCATTGCAGGGACCTGGAAGGCCTACAGAGCAGACGTCCGGACATTGCCCCCAGAGCTTCTGGTTCAGCAGGTCTGAGGTGGGGCCCATAATTTGCTTTTCTAGCAAGTTCCCAGGGATGCCGATGCTGATTTAAAGGAACAGTTGTGGTGCTGGAAGAGCTTGAAAACCACTGATGTCCCTGGCCCACTGCACTGCATAGCCCATACCTGGGGAGCTGGTAAAAATGTCTTCTCACCGACACCCCCCCTTACAGAGGAGGAGACTGCAGTCCTGGGGACCACCACTCCTGGTACCTCTAGGCCTCTCCCTAGGAGCTTGGGGAGACCCCATCACCCCTCTTATAGAGCAAAGGTCTCTGGGGGCCACCAGGTGAACCAGGTACACTGCAAACCCACCCCCCATCTTATTGAAGTGTAAAATTATTAAGGTATGACTTATCCGTTCCACTCTCCAGGGTGTCCACTATGAGCCTGGTAAGTTAATAGCATGGCATAGGGAGCAATGGGGAGCAGCCATGGGTCTTCCCCACTCATGCGCAGGCTCACCTGGCTGCAGGATCCCAGCCCAGGCTTCTAGGTGAAGGCGTGGCACCCGCCCTCCCACACTGCTGCAGTTGGTCTGACTCCCAGAAGTCCTGGGGAAACTGGTCCCTCCCCTCCACCTCACACCCACAGAGCCTACACACCTCTCCTTCCTTCCCCGCAATGTAGCTGCTTGGAATTCACACCCCACCCGAGGCTTCCCCACTTAACCCACCCTATTCTCATAAGGATGTTACTTTGGGATATCCAGCATTTCTAGGCTATAGAAATATGCTGGGGCTGTGTCTCCCCCATTGGACTGGAAGCTCCCTGAGGGAGAGGCTGTGATTCTTCTCTCAGAAAGGGCAGTCCCTACAGGTGGGGCTGTGTCTCATCTGACTGGTACCCCTGTGAAGGCAGGGCCTGGGTGCCTCCTCCCCACCTGCCCTTCTTAGAGTTCGGGGCAGGCTGGACCACGCCAAGCCTCAGGAATGTCTGATGGGTCTAAAGGCCACTAGGAGCCTCCCCTGATTCTGGGGGCTGAGGGGAGCGGAGGGGGCAGTACGCCCCTTGGAAAGAAGGTGATTCTCCCCCACCACATGTGGGCGTGTGCACACACACACATGTGCATGTGCGCGTGCACACACACACATGTGCATCTGCACACGCACACACACATACACACACACGTGCTCACACACACGTGCTCACACACATGGCCTGGGAGCTTCTGGCAAACACTCTTGGTCTGACAACCTAGTTTTGTCTGATTAGGCTAGAGCACTGGGGTGCTCTCTTCTGGGGTGCAGTCTTAGGAACTGTCCTGCAAAAGCAAGACAATGAGTGAGAAACTCCCTTTTCCCCCTCCTTTCCTTACAAACACTTACGAGCATAGGGTAGATGCTCTCCACCTATGCACAGTCTCACAGACCCTCCAGGGGACCTGATTTCCTGAACAGAGGTGTGGGTGACACCCATCGTCTCCCAGTAGTAAGATGGATTCACCCATGGGGTGCTACCCGTGGCACAATTCTATGCACCAGCCTTATCTCCACCCACACCTCCCACACCCAGTCCCAGCCTGGCTCTCCCCCACCCAGGGCCCTCCAGACCCTTGACCTCCCAGCCCCGCACTTCAGTCAGCTGGCCAGGAAGGGAGGGGGCGTGGGGTCCCGGGGGGGCCCAGGAAGGTGTGGCTCAGGAAGCCTGGGCTTCAGCTGCTGCCTGTGGCCTCATTGTGTCACCAGCTCTGTAATTTACCCCTGGCAGGGCCCAGCCCCTCAAATGCTTCCCGCTCCCCACCTCCCAACCCGCAAAGGAAACCAGCTGCTGAGAACACACACTCACACACCTGCCGCTGGCCAGTGGCTGACATCCTCACGAAGTGGGTGCTCTGTGTCCCACCCCCAGCTTGGGTCTAAGCAGATAGTCTTCACGACAGACACACAGCATACTAGCACCTGTAACCTGGAGACAGGACAGGCAGGAGGGGAGGGCTGTGGGGCCTGGGAGCCCTGGAAGCCAGTTTCTCAAGAGAGGTTCCAGGCTGGAAAGAGGAGAGGTTTGGAGTACGGGGTGGGGGTCAGAGTCCCAGTGTGAGGAATGTGAGGCAGGGGAGAGGCAAGGCAGAAACGGTACCACCTTAGGGGCTGCAGGGCAGGAGACAGGAATAGAACATGCTCCTTCCTTAGGGGACCACCAGGGGCTGATTTCTGGAATCTGCTGTGAAGTCCTGGTCCCTCCCTGCCCAGGGCTGCCCTGTGTTCCCACTCCATGCCAGCCCCAGAGATAGCTTCTAACCACCCTAGAGCCCTCGGTCTCCATCATTGCCCATTTTCTCCTTGCTTCCAATTCCAGGCTCTCCCGCTGCAGGTTGAGACAGGGGTCCCCCTGCAGGACCCTCAGCAGCTGTGGAGGCAGGGTGCAAAACCATGTGTTTATTTTTATTAGAAATGTTCTCGGTATAAAAACAGTCATGCGCTACACATTGTCATCAATAACCATCACCAAACACCCAGGCACTGAACTCCGTGTCATCGGCAGGAGGGGCAGGCGGGGGGCAGGCGGGGGCAGGACACGCGGCAGACGGGCAGGGGGCAGGCGGGCAGGCTGCGGGCCATGGGGACACACACAGAGGCCACCGGGAGGATGCGGCACTTGGCAACACTCTTGAGATTGGTTTTTGTTTTGGCTTTTTTTGCGTTTTGGATTTTTTTTTCTTTTTCTATTTTGCGACATGTAAGATTTGGTGAATGGGGGTGATAGTGGCAGGGAGAAAGCAAGGGCTGGATGTAATGAAGGTGAGGAGGGGGCTGAGGACTGGAAAGAAACCTGCACGGGAGACCCAGGGGAGCACAAGAGAAAAAAACTGGAAAGACCTGGAGACGGAGGATGCAGGAGGAAGAGGGGGCAGAGGCAGAAAGAAAGCAGCTAGGGAAAAGCAGAGCACACAGACAGGTGCAGACGCAGAAAAGGCAGTGGTAAAATAAAGACAGGGATGGAAACAGACTGGGACAGTCACCAGTGCGACAGCAGAGACGAAGGGAGAGAGAAAACCAGCTCTGGGGCCCACGCAGCCTGAGCCCCTGTCATTTGGGGGCTGGGAGGGGCCATGGTCCAAGATGCAGGCTCTTGGGGTGGCCTGCAGCCGGCCCGGCCTCTTGTCCTCCTCCTGTCACCTGCCCGGCTTGCCCAGGCTGCCCAGCAGTGACTGCCGGGGGCTCTGCTGTCCTCAGCACCAAGCCGCGTCCGTGGGCATCCACGGGCAGGCAAGACATCAGCTGGGCCCCTGGGAGTGGCCCTGGCCCAACGCGTCAGCCACAAGTGTCTCAGGTCCTCCTCCTCTTGTTCGGCTCTGGTGGCCTAGCTAGATTGCATGGTTGGTGTAGGTGACGTAGGTCTGTTTGGTGGCCAGTGCTGGAAGGAGAGAGACCGGGGTACCCAGACATCAGGGACAGGCTTTTTCAAACCCCCCTTCTGCACAGTCACTGCCCTGCCCACAGCATCAGGTCCAGACCCCTGAACCAAGCTGTTGACATCCCCCAAACTGAATGGTGGCCCCACCCCACCCATCCCATTGCTTCCCCACTTCCCTTCCCCTACTCTGCACTCCCCCCACCGCAACTAGTGCCTCATCCCCCCAACCGCACCCCCACCAAATTCCCCCGCTCCCTGAACCCATCCCCTGTCTGAACATCCTTCCCACCTCCACACCTTCGCTGAAGCTAGGCTGCTTCCCTGGAGGGCCCTGCCCTCCTCACTCTGTCGTTTTAGTTAGGATCCCTCCTTTGATGGGCCCTCCCCCCCCAACCCACTGCTCTGGGAGGGTCCCCCGACACCCTGCCCCCACCAAAGTCCCCGCCACCTCCCGACTCCACCACACTTGAGGAGAATCATTTTTATTTGTGATATTAATTATATATAGCCTTAAAGTATTATCAACAGAAGGATTTCAGGTCCACAGCACACATTCTTGGAAGAGCACATGCGAAAAACAGACATTAGACAGAGCCTGGCAGCCTAGGGGATGGGAGTGGAGAGCCGGGACAGAGAGAATGAATGATGGAACCAGTGGCTGGGCCCTGCCACTCGAGGCTAGACACTGACTAGCTGACCAAGGAGGCCCCTCCGACTGACTCAGCCCCAGTCCCTCACTCAAGGAAGATGGAAGACCTCCAGGTCCCATCAGGCCTCAGTATGGCTACCCTTCTCATTTCTAGGTGTCCCTGTCTCACCCCAGCCTTGAGTCTCCCTTATCTGCACCCTGAGCAAGGGCCAGCCACCACCAGGACCTGGCCTCTGTGTCTGGGTACCCTCATTTCCCAGTCTCAGCCCCTTGTGGGCCCCCCCCACCCACCCAGCTGGGTGACAGTCTCTTTCCAGCATGAACCTCCCCTCCCTCCACCCAGGTGGGGTTCAAACCTCATGGCAGCCTAGTGACAAAGCCAGATAAGGGCCACCCTCCTGCGACAAATGAGGCACTGAGGCCAGTTGGGTGAGGAGCCTGGCCAGGCCCTTAGTTTTGTCCTGTCAGGATCCAGGGTCTCCCTGCATGGCTGGGGACAGCTCAGTGATGAGTCATGAAGGTCAGAATTGCTGCGTGGGGTGGGAGCTAAGTGCTGGTGCGTGGAGGCAGCCGGACAGGAGACAGTTATGGTGCCCTAGTGCGCAAAGCTGGCCTAACACTCCATCAGGGGCCTCTCCACCCAGAAAAGGACCGTCCCTGCCAGCCTCACCCAGGGCGTCCAGCCCGGAATGGAGGACACAGAGGGGGAGCAGTGTGGCTGGACTCTCTGATCCTCTACCCCATGTGCTGGGCCCACAACTGCTGAGTTAAGACCATACTTCCCACACTCCCTGCTGGATGACATTCCTGCTAATGACGTGGGAGTGGAAGGGCTGTGTGTCATTTGATTTGCATGTCATTTGATTAAAACTGTTTCTCCCATACTTCCCCTCTTATGCCTTTCGGGGGCAGAGCAGTCACTGAGAGGGATCAGCCTCAGCACAACCTTTCTGGGAGCCGCTAGAAGAGACCCAGGTCCCCAGGCCTGCCCACCCACTACACCAGCATAGCCAGAAGCCCACCGACATAGGCAGGATTTCTGGGTCCCACTCCCAGAGGGTCCATCAAGTGTGACCAGAAGCGAACTTGTGGGGGGTGGGGCAAGCAGAGGGGTACCTCGTAGGACCAGCGGGGCAACATGAGGTGTGGAACACAGGGGAGCTAAAGGAAGAACTTTCTCCTGAGTGGAGAGGGTGGCCTTATACAGTAGTTCAGCTGCCTGTCAGCTGAAATACGCAAACAGAACATGGACAATCACTTGGCTGGGCTGCAGCCAGGAAGCTGCAAGTCTCAGGTTCCCCCCGGACAGGTGGCAGGAGGAAACGGGGCCATGACTTCAGAAGGAGGCTTACAAAGCATGCCAAGACTTGCCACCTTCATTTCTAAAATGACCCGTCTGCCTCCAGGGTGCTGGTGACCACGAGAGAAGGACCATGGACAGGGCAGTTTTGAGGGAACAGCATCCAGGAGGGTCCTGGGCTGGACAGACTTGGGCAAAGGAGCCCAGACACAAAGGCAGAGGTGCTGAAAGGGGGGCAGGGGCGCTGTGCAGATCAGAACTCTGGGGACAGGAGTCTCTGACCCCCTCCCTCTGTGACCTCCGGCAGCTCCTCCCTCGCCCTCCTAGGCCCCACCTGTAACACAAAAGAGCTCAGTGGCCCTTTGGCCCAGACTTCTTTCTCTGCGGGCCTCCCCCGGCCCCACTCTCCACCCCACTCTCTCCAGCACGATCAGAAAAAGAGGCAGCGGCTGAATCAGTTCCCCGGGGCTCCATCACCCCCTGGGTGAACTGATAAAATGGAGTCTCCAAACCTGCAAACCCGCCAGCAGCCTGGCTCAGAGGTGAAGGAAAACAGCAGTAGGGGCAGCCAAACCTCCACCAGCTGTAGGGAAACAGGCCCCTGGAGCCAGGGGCACCCACGCAGGCAGAAGGAGGAAAATGGCAGGGAGGTTAGGGACAGTTGGGCCCTGCCGTCCCTCTAAGAACAGAGCTGTTTCCAATAGAAAATTCAGTCCTTGGGTTCCAGAACCTGGAAGTGCATTCAGCCCTCAGCTACAAGCCAGGGGCCCCAGAGTCCTTCAGCACAGCTTCGGTCTCACCATCTGGAAAATGGGAGCAGTGAGTCTGCCCGCCCGCCCCTCCCACCGGGAGCTAACTGTGAGACTCTCCCACTGTGGCTGGGAGCCAGGAGGCTTCGGGTCCGGTCCTGCCCTCCCCAGTACAGTGGGTCGCAGCACCTGCCAAGCAGCCCTTCCGACAAATTGAACCTCTCAGCACCTCAATTTTCTCATCTGTACATTGGGTGGCTCTCAGCCACAAGGTGGAGGGAACCCTGCAAAGTGGTGGGCAAAGGGGCAGGGCTGAAATAACTAGAGCAATGAGGACAGGATGAGGACAGTGATGCTCCAGAGGCATCCTCAACCCGAAGGGAGGGACACAGAGCAGGAGCCAAGGGCCCCAAACCTATGCCTTGCCCGTGACAGACCCTTGCTGTTTTTCAAGCCCTGCCACCTGAGATAATAATTAGCTGGGTGGTGGCAAGCAAGAGCTGACAGCCCCCATTTGTCGCCCTGTGTCTCTGTGCCCAATCTGCCCACAATCAGGCCCCTGAATTATTTATTCTGTTGTTTGTGTAAAGATACGTGGCCTCCCAGTGACAGAGTGAAAAATGGCCCTGCTGCACAGGAGTGACATCTCTCCACTCTCCCTGCTCATACCCCCTCACTCTGGCATCCCCAGAATTAATCACCGGGCTCCCACCCAGCACCCCCATAGCTCCTGCTATCGCCAAGCTAAGGGACAGTGGTGACAAAGGGTCCTGGCCTCTGGCTCCCACAGGTGGGCGGAGGGAGCAAACAGCTCTCGTCCTTCCCTTGCAGGAAGGTTCCCTTGCTGGGAACCCTGCGTTTCCCTTCCCTGGGCCTCCATTCCCCTCCTTGTCTGGTGGGGGGTGGGGTGGGAAGGGGTGGGAATTCTACCCTGTCCCCATGGGACCAACCTCAACAGAGACAGAAGATGCCATGTCAGTAAGGAGCCATCAAAGCTGTCTGGGAAGGCCCTGCCCTCTGGTTCCCTCTGGCCAGTGACAGCACCATGAGGGTCACACTTTGGGGTTAGGGTGTTATCTCCAGTTAAATGCCCATGGTCCCTGGAGGGCTCATGCCCCATTCAGACGAGCCCTGGAGCAGAGCTCATTTAACACACCTGCCTGCAACAGGGGAGTAGGGCCTGGAGGGTGGAACCTGGGACAGGTAAGTCTCCATGGGAAGGAGGAAAACTGAAGGCAGGAGTGTGGGGTGGGGAGCAAGGAGGGGCCCCTGCTCAGGACAGAAGGGTCTGGTGAGGGGCTGCATTTGGGGTTTCTGCAAATCTAGACACAAAAGGCCAGAGGTGGGGCATCCTGGGAGGACAAGGCCCCTTCCCATCTCAGAGCAGAGACCCCAGGGGGCCCCTGAAGGGAGTCCTAGGGCTGTAGGTCCAAGGGGAGCTCTGGGAGGATTGGAACCGAAGGTCATCTGGCAGAAGATGGGGGCAAGGGGGCAACACATGGTCTTCAGCATGTCAAAGAAGGAGGCATGTCAAAAGCCACCTATACTGTTTTGCACAGAGAATGGGGCCCCAGAGATAGGAAGACCATGTGAAGTTGGGGTCAAAGGAAAGACACTGGGGCCAGCGAGCCACCGACTTGCTGTGTGACCTCAGGAGAGTCACTCACCCTCTCTGGGCCTCAGCTGGGGATCAAACCTCTAGCCCCACCCCAGCCTCACAGGACTGTTGTGAAGAGCACTCAACAGAGCAGAGGGCTCTGGGAGGGAAAAATCCTGTCTGGATGTAGGAAGAGACTTCCCTTCTTTACACAGATGGCTGTCTCTCAACACGTGGGAGCCATGATGAGAAAGGGAGGGAAGATGTTTCCCCAGGGCCACGAGGTGGGGGAGCCTGTGAGAGGTGCTGCCCCAGCCAAAACAAACAAAGGAGGCTAGGTCTCCTGGTCTCCTGACCTCCTTGTCAGTGACACAGGGCCTCCTCTTAGAGCCTGCACTCCAGACACTCCTGTAGTCTAGCCCATAATCCTCCTGCTGCCATCAACAATGTCCATTTCTGGCCTTTCCCCCAGGATGAGAGGGAAGCAGCTGAGTACTAACTCCCAGGTCCCACCAGGACTGAGTCTCCCCAGAGGGAGGGGCTCTTCTTCTCCTTCCCCACCAGTGGGAGGCCCCCCACCCAGGACTTTCAGAGAGCAGGGGAGGCAGAAGCTGCCACATAAACTATTTGGACACTTGCACGATATCCAGGGAGGGAGCCAAGGTCTCAGTGAGCAGGGTTGACCACGGCTACCCCTTCGTCTCACCCCCGCCAACCACTGGAGCAGCTAGAGTGGAGGCCCACCCCACAGGTGGGAGACCCCATGGCTCACCCCAGGGCAGAGGCCTCCATCTCCAAGGAAGCAATAGGGACATCACCGTGAAGGTCAAGTCCAGCCCAGCTACCTGGTGACTATGTGACCCACATGAATCCCTAACCTTACTGAGCCTCCCTTTCCTCATCTGTATTACACAGATGATAAATAACTTGCCTTTTAAGGTCGCATGGCTGTGTGTCACACAATCAGGGTTCAAGGAGTGGTTGCCACCATGACTGGCGCCCCCGAGGCACCCTCATCCCTCGCATGCCCTGCCCCTCTCTCCCCTCCATCTCTTCTCACAGAGGGCTGGCTGCGAGGGGGACCAGAGAAGCTGGCAAAGATGGCGGCCTCACTCCCTCATGCACATTCCTGCCCAGGCCCAGACCTTGGGCCTGCCCCTCAGATGCTGAGGTCCCCCTCAAAGCATGACCCTCTACTGCAGAGGTTTCCTTGAACCATCCCTTGGGAACACCCAGCCTCTGGGGAACTGAGGCCAATGGAGGCCCTCCGTCCAACCTACTTCTTCCCTTACCCATCCTGGGGACCCACCTCCTGGGTCCCCATCTCTCAGGGCCCTGTTAGGGCATGGCCAGGCGGGCACCAGAGCCTCTGTGCCCAGGTCACTAAAGGGCCAGAAAGCAGAGGCCCTCCAGACAACCCATT